>NW_026575046.1:52841250-55815000 GCF_905146905.1 Nyctereutes procyonoides
TGGCTTTCTCTAGTGAGAATGATCCAAGACAGAAAGTGAAGGGAGAGAGAGTGACCAAGATGGAAGTCACCATGCTTTTTTATAACCTAATCTTGAAAATGACATCCCATATCCTCTTAGTCACATAGACCAACTCTGGTGTAGTGCAGGAGATAACACAAGGGTGTGGATACCAGCATATGGGATCAGTGGGGGCCATCTTGGAGGCTGGCTACCATAAGCATATTACATTTCCTTTTTAGCCGATCGTTAAAGAAGCATTAAACTTAATTCTCCCACTTTTATTGCTTCTCTGGTATTTTTCTAGATCCTAGTTTATTTATTTTTAGAGAGTGAGAGACATGCACACGCATCAGTGGGGGTGACAAGTGGCGGGGGGTGGGGGGAGAGAGAGAGAGAGAGAGAGAGAATGAGAATCCCAAGCAGACTCCACATAGGGCTTGATCTCACCACCCTGAGATCACCACCTGAGCTGAAATCAAGAGTTGGACACTTGACTAGGACTGAGCCACCCAGGCACCCCAAAATCTTAGTTGAAAGTAAAAGTTTAAATTAAGTGAATTGCGGGGCGGGGGTGGGGGACAGCATAGCAGGGCAAGCCCTGGGCTTTGTGTGGGAATATTTGTGGGCATTTCCTCCTTACATGGACAGCACGGCTGAGAAGCAGGTCTGGAGCTGCTTCCCCCTCGGGGGACAGTGCTGCACTGAAGAAGCCTACTGTCCCCTCCCAGAGTCGAGGATGCTGTGTGCTTCTGTTTCAGTGAGCAGTGCATAGAAGCCTACGAACTGTTGCTGGCCCTGGCGGAGAGCGAGCAGAGCCTCATCCTGGGGCAGTTCCGGGCAGCTGGCGTGGGGTCCTCCACCGGTAAGTGTGGCCCAGGGCCCGCCTCCCTCTTCCTTCTCATCCCCTGCCTCCTTTGCTCCACGGTGCCCCTATTTCATTGCTGGTATCAGAACACCTCCCAGCAACATGAAATTTGCTTGTCAAGTGTGTTTCTCGTTTTTTCCTCATGACCAAGTGAGTAAATTGTTAATGTTGAATGCAGCAGAACTGGAGTGGAAACAGAATTACAGACCCATTAAAACAAACAAGCCCTCTCAGGAAACATATTCTCCCCAGCCAACAGTAGGACCAGATAGAGCAGGAGGCCCACAGTTGGTGATGAAAGAGACCTACTTTCCCACATCCTCTCTCTGTGATGCTAAATGTTGAAGGTTCCTTTGCTGTGTCTCACCTCTTCTCTTTTGCCCCACATCTGTCCTTTTGGGTAGTTTGGAAGCATGGGTTCCGTTTCCCTCATCTCCAGGTGCCTTGTGGACACAGAGGAAATGGTTTCACGCCCCGTTGTCCCCTTCTAGGCTGCCCTCAGAGCCTAGAGCTCTGCCTTGTTGCGGATCAGAAGTGTCAGCAGACCCACTCACCTCCCCGGCCCCAGGCCATGTATCACTTTGGCTTGTCTGCACCTCCAGATCTGTATGGCCCCCTACAACCACCCCTCCATTTGGAGTAACTGGAAGAGGTGTGTCATTGAAAAAGACACAAGTGTGTCATCCTGGTTTAGCAACATTTGCTATAATTTGGCCTGTGATGGTGGCTCTGGGCCTTACAGTGATGTGAAGAGGACACAGTAGAAAAAGTAGAGAGGGAAGAAACACCAAGGGAGACAGGTTGTCATGGCTCAGTGCCAAGGCCTGGATGCTACCTCGGCCTCCACTTTCTAGCAGCAGCTTCCTTACAGAAGCAGCGTCAGGTAAATAGAAAACTGTTTAACTTCAGAGCCAAACGTGGGTGGTGTGGGCAAACCAGGAGTCCTCGGCCACAGGAACCAGGCCATGTGTCAGGGACAGGCTTCTCAGCGAGGCTGGTAGCCTCCATTCTGGCTGCTCTTCCAGGACACACCTTCACAAGGAAGGTCATGTCAGCCCCCCCTCCCCCCCAGGATGCGTCCCCACCCCCACCCCGGTGTTCTCATCAGCTCCTCCCCCTCACCTGGGGTCTAGCTTGTGCACTGAACACTTACATGCTTCTCCTCCTTCAGTTTTGACCTGTACAGGAATCTGAAGCAAATCTGAAGGAAAGGAAGTATCCTGGACACTAATTTCCTACTTCATATCCAAGTTATGAGGCAAGGGAGCAGACCTTCATTTGTATGGGTGACCACCCTCTTCTCTCTTCTTTTTTCTTTCTTTCTTTTTTTTTTTCTAATAGCATTAACATCCCAGCCCAGAAGTAGAAACTCTGCCAGCATTTCCATTAGAAACCTCATTTTTCAGGGTCTTTTCACTAAACCATAAAACTTTATACCTCATATTAAACAGATCCTAAAATGATCTTGGCCTGCTGTCAAGTTTTTTTTTTTAATATGTGTATTAAGGAAAACGATCAATTAAAGGGAAGAAAAATCAATCCTCTTATTTCCAGTTTGTACCATCAGATGTCTTTAAACCATTCTGTCCTGGAAAAGTACCTTTTTTTAGGCTTGTCTCTGCTTGGCACAGTTACTTGGTAGGAGCTGGAAGGGCTTACATAAATCTGCATTTAAAATGCTTAAAATCAATAATGAAATGCTTTGTATTAACATAATCCCGGGTAGCTCATGATATATTTATGAAATGAGCCAGTCAGTAATGTCATGCCTGCTTCAGAACAGAATTCAAAGAGCAGTCAGTTAGTGAGATATATGTAAAATATCTCATTTGTGGAAAGAAGAAACACATGAAAGTTTTCAGGGAAATGGCCAAGAAGGGGGTGTCCAAGGAAGCCTACAGGACATATGCACCCATAGCTCTTCCTCACTCTGTAAAGCTGTGAGCTGGCTTACCTTGAGCAGTTCTCTATTAAATTGCCCTTCCACTCTGCTGACAGCAGCAATTGACTTGCCATTCTGCTCCAGTGGGCCATATAGTTGCACAGCAGACCAAGTACTAGCCCAGGACACTTACCCACAGTACCAGCCATGGTGCTTTTTTCTGTCTCTTGTTGACTACATAGGCACTCATTACATTCATTCTAGATGATTTGAAAATCTCTCCCCAGGCCACCTCTGCCCTGAGACCAGTGGTTTTGAAA
This sequence comes from Nyctereutes procyonoides, assembly GCF_905146905.1. Taxonomy (NCBI): domain Eukaryota; kingdom Metazoa; phylum Chordata; class Mammalia; order Carnivora; family Canidae; genus Nyctereutes; species Nyctereutes procyonoides. The sequence continues at coordinate 52,844,321 of NW_026575046.1, forward strand.
CTGTGCCCTGGAAAGCTGGAGGAATGTCTTTGAGTTGGGCCCCAGCCATGGGCTTGGAGGATGGTGGGGAAACTGAACGTGTGACCCTTCACCCCACCCCTGTTCATTTCAACTGGTTCTGCATTTACCACTTTTGTATCTTATGCTTTGGCATATAGTTTCATTTGAAAATACTTGGAAGGCTAGGGATTAGGTGGAAGAGGTTGCAGACTGGTGATTTATTTGGCCACCACAAGAATGAGAACGTTTTAGGCAGGGAATTCACTCTCTGGCCCACCACTCCTCAGGTCTTGCCCCAGCCCAGTGACCTGACTCCTGGGCACATTTGGGCTTGCCAGTGCCTGAACAGAGAGAGAAAAGTCGGGGGTTAGCACTGGTACAGAGAATACACTGCCAATCAAAAGTTCTCATTTTAGCTATTAGGTTTGTTTCTCTTGCCTACACAAAGCTCTGAGCAAAGCCCTGGTCGTATGGAGGCATAGTTTGGGCCTCATTCACCAGGAAGTGCCAACACAGGAAAAAAATGGCCCTGTGGTAGATGGCAACTGAGTTGTTGGAGCTAGTTAGAGCTAGAGACAGACCTGTTAGAGCTAGAGACAGACCTCAGAGATTATGTTAGCCAATCCTTCATTGATGAGGACAGTGAGCTCAGAGCAGACGGGCCTTGCTAAGTACAGTTTCTATGTGAGGGCGCCCAGCCCAGCACTGTATCTCTTTGTTGGCCACCCACCAGTAGTTTCTCTCCCCCAGGCCACCTCTGCCCTGAGCAACTAGGAACCGATGAGCCAAACTCGCTGTCACACTTGTCCCATGTCGGTTTGTGTGGATTCATCCTTTGGTTTCTTTGCAATGTAGGAGACCAGTCAGGGGATGAAAACATCACTCAGATGCTCAAGTGCGCGCACGACTGTCGGAAGACCGCTGAGAATGCTGCCAAGGCCCTGCTCACGAAGCTGGATGGCAGCTGTGGGGGCGCCTTTGCCGTGGCTGGCTGCAGCGTGCAGCCCTGGGAAAGCCTCTCCTCCAACAGCCACACCAGGTAATTCTCAGCCCTTCTGCTGTGAGGTGGTTGTGCATCCATGTGTGATCTGCTCACTAGGCTCGGTGTGTGGTGACCCAGCTGTCAGAGACTGTGAGGCTTGGATGAGGACCGAGCTCCCCCTGTGCTTGCAGCTTGCTCCAAGGAGTCAGGGAATCGGCCTGGGAGAGCCGGACAGGGTCTTCTGTGGCCAGGGCGGGAACCACAGTCCAGAGAAGGGGAGATTTGCTCAAGAAAGTGGAACCTGAAGGTGAAACCCAAACCTACCTTTCTGTCTGATGCTCTCTGCCATTTTATTTTATTCTCCATTTCTACATAGTCCTTGATTTCCAAGAGTATTTGGGGGAGCTTAAGGCCCATTTCCTGCCAACGATCCCTACGTACCCATGACCCACGCTGCATCCTGTTCCCAGGCTCCGTTGTCTCCCCTCTTCTTCTCCAGCCTCTGTCCTTTGTAAGCTGTGCTTGGACAGTACCCTCTTCTTTTCCTGCCTCTTGTGCTTTGCAGAGTGATACCAAATTCATAGCAGGTACTTAGCAGACACTCAGTGATGAACCGGAGTTCAAGTTCTGTGTCTGTGAATCTGAAGTGGGTACATGAAAAACATGGGGGAGAAAGTAGTGAAGATCTTGCTAAGCATAATTTGCTGAAGCTGTTGGATTCTTTCAGAAGGGAGTAGGGGTTCAGAATGAAGCCTTTCCTAGTGACCTATTTCTTACCATCGAAGCCCTAAAACCATGAATGCCTTCCCTTCATATATCAATTCTCAGTCTAGAAAGTACTTTGTTAAAGATTCTCCTATGGTAGCCCAGTCATAAAAGACAGGAAGGGTGACTTACCCCATTTGCACAGGAGAGAAAGCATTGGCTCAGAAGTCTGTAAGTGGCTTGGCTGGTAAGGTCTCTTGGCTAATACAGGGAAATCAGAACTGAGACTTGGGACTTTGGCACCAAGCACATTACTCTGTCTACTATACCAAGTTGGATATCATGATGTTAAAAAACAGTTGTCTACTTGCAGATCAAGTGGCAAGACCCACATAAGGCCGGATTAAATCTTAAGAGCCAATGGGGAAATACTGATGTTTCCTTGGTGCCTGAAGGCAACATTATGTTCTCATCTCTCTTCCCGCTGGCAGGACCCAGCCATCTGCCTAAATGCATCCATTTACCTGTCCTGGACCTGGGGCCTCAGGAGAGTGGCTATTCCCAATAACATAGTTGTCCAGGTGCTCACAAACTCAAGGGAGTTATTTCCTTTTGACTCCCATGCACCAGTCGTCCTCTTCAGTGAAACACCGATCATAATTTATTTTCTTTTTAAAAACACATTCTTCTGCTTAACCACAGAAAGCAGAGGCTCTTCTTAATGACTTTTCCAGATGTGTATGATCTATAATTTCCTTGTTCATTTAGAGTAGAAACGCAGTCCTCGTGCTATCAGAGATACTGTTCTGTTGAACTGGTTAACATGAGAAGCAAGTTGACAGGGAATATATGCTGTTACAGTAGCTTATAAGGAGCGTGTTATGGATCTTTTGCTCACACCTCCCCATCCCCAAAATAATTTTGTTTTAAACCAAATCAGAGACAAGTTTGGAGTCTGTCAAAAATAAGAACTCTCACCATCCATTTAGTGGAGATTCTGGTCTTGAACATTTGTTAGAAATACTTTAACATTATAGATGAGCCTTGATTCAGAGACCATTTTCTTAGAGGAATTTAATTTTTGGTGATATATTAATACAGCTTGAGATCAATTTAAGACCTGGTCTTTATTTTCAAGGATGACCTCATGAAAGAATGGCCCCCCCTTGAATTAATGTCAATCTCAAATACGTCTTCCAATCCAAGTACAGAGGACTTTTGCTCACATTTCACCCAGTTGTCCTTAAAAATTCACTTTTACACTTCCACCCAAGTCAGAGCAGCCAGGGTGGGCACAAAAGAACCACACACAGGCCATTCGTGTGGCACTCCACATTTTTTGGTCCTGACACAACCAGACTACTTTATGTGACATGTGAGCTCTGAAAAAAAGTCCCAAACCACTAACCCTTTTAATGATTATAATGACTAATTTTGTATGGAAATCTTGCCTTTCCAGCTTAGATATTCCCCCATGTCAAGTTTATGGGAGAGAGAAATGGAGTTTTCTGTGTTGGAGCTTTACAGGGCTCCATTCCTCCCACCGTCACCAACTGGCACAGAGAATTCCAATCATAGGTGACAGTTAGCTATTCCTCAAGGTCTCAGGAAAGGAATGCTGAATGTCTAGTTTCCAGATGCCTTCCTGGCAGCAGATGGACAGCTCCTGATGACAGGAGGGTCGTGGTTTGGGGAAAGGAGCAGCAGAAGAGCAGTTACCAGCAAGGAGAATAAAAATGGTAGGGGATCCCTGGGTGGCGCAGCGGTTTAGCGCCTGCCTTTGGCCCAGGGTGCGATCCTGGAGACCCGGGATCGAATCCCACGTCGGGCTCCCGGTGCATGGAGCCTGCTTCTCCCTCTGCCTGTGTCTCTGCCTCTCTCTCTGTGTGACTATGATAAATAAATAAAAATTAAAAAAAAAAAAGGTAGCCAGCCTATCAGCTGACTGTTGACAGGAGCCCAGAGACACTGATGTTTCTCTTTTGAAAAACACAGCCACAGCCTCCTCAGGGGTTATAAGTGTCTTAATGGACAGAGTAACTAGGTAATGTTGATGGCTTGGATAGCTTTATTAGCATCTCACAACAGAGGAGCCCATGGACTAAATTGCTGAGGTGGGAATAGGGAATCCTTAATCAAGCCCACCCTTCCTGTCAAGGGTCACAATTTCAGTTCATTCCATGGAAGCACTATCATTGATCTAAATCTACAAAAGGACACGTGGCCAAAGACAAGATAAGCCTCAGCAGGACTGCCCTAATGGGGACTAGAGCCCGTGCCTTTGCCCTGCTGTTGGGTGGGGATCACGGTGAGCTGTGGGAGTCTGGTGATTGCAGCCTAGCAGGTGAGCTGCTGGGCACTTTCCAGGAGTCAGGGTTCTACCTGGCTGACCCCCTAACTGGATTAAGGGCAATGGCACTCAAGATGCTCACTTTTCACCTTCTAGGCTGGTGACTAAGTCTTCTTAGGTGGAGTCTCACTGGAGCAGAAGGGAGGGCTGATGACAGTGGAAGGATGGATGGGATTAGAATGGCCATCCTATTCTAATAGGACCACCATCAGCAAGCTTCTGTGAGTGAGAGACCAGATGTGGCTGTTGTAACCGTAATCTTCATATCTTCATGTCCCTCTGAAGAAGGGAGTTGCTTTCTCATCCCAAGTATCAGGAGAGTCCATCCAAGGCCCTTGGGACTAATGCTTATAGAGGCACTAGTAAATTCTAAAGTCCAACTCAGATGCATTCTCCAACATGACAGCATGGTGCTCGGGCCTGCTGCTCAAATGTCCTTGTCATTTATCTTTTAGGCTCTATGAAAACTAGGTAGAGACCTGAAAGGCTTTTTTTTTTTTTTTAGACTTCTTGATTTCAAAAGAATTACATGATCATTGTAAAACTAAATAATGAAAATCTAAGCATTATATCAAATTCTCCATGCTAGGACCCTCACTGGAAAGAACACTGCAAACAGATCAGGGTATATTTCCACAGATTTACGTGCCCATTTTTTCCTTTGTTAAGATCCTTGGCTGGAAATGACAGAATGATACTCTAATAGCTTAAACAGAAAAGGGCTGTGCTGGAAGGATATTCCACACACAGGAGCTGGATACCCAGCTGGAGGCAGAGAGCTACAGGAAGCCCGAGCAGTCTTGGAAGCAGGCATCTATCTGAGCATAGCCAGGCCACATCCAGCCTGTGCACTCCCCACATGTGGCTTTCATCTCCCTGCTGCGGGCAGGCTCCCCAGATGACAGAAAGCCAGCATAACACCTGCATTTGTACCCAAGGCTGACTGGTTTCACTGGTGTCAAGTAAAAAAAAAAAAATTCAAATAAGGGACATCTTGCCAGCTAGGTTCAAGCCCTACCCCTGTCATCTGTGGCCATGACAGCCCCCACAGGAGCCACACAGATGGAGAGGAGAGGGGTTAGGTCCCAGAAGAAGATGGAAGGTGTGAATCTGGCAGGCCAATGGCAGGCATCTTTAAAAACATGATTATATCTAATTTTTAGTCTCCTGAGAATCCTACTATGTGGACTCCTAAAACCTTCTTTTCCCCTTAGCATTACATTTTTTTTTCCATGCAGTATTCATATGTGTCAGTAGCTGCCCACTCATATTGGAAGACAGTCCATCATGTATTTTATTTTATTTTTTCCATCATATATTTTAAACAGCTTCCTCTTTTTGGACATTTCTACCCAGTTTTTCCACTATTAACCATTAGAGCAACTGTCTTTTTTTTTTTTTAATAAGAAATTTATTTTTTATTGGTGTTCAATTTGCCAACATATAGAGTAACACCCAGTGCTCATCCCGTCAAGTGCCCCCCTCAGTGAGAGCCACTGTCCTTGACCTCACACCAGTGTGTCTTGAAAAATTTCTGTGGGACCAATTCAAAGAAACAATTTGCTGCTCAAAAATGATTGTTTCCGTTGTCAAATAGCCCTCCATAAATGATCGAATTATCATCCTCTTCCTCCACACCCTTGCTAAAACTGGGTAGTGTCCGTTTTTTCAATTTGGCTGATCTCTGGGCAAAAAATACCCTTTTTAATACTTTCCGCCTCCTAATTATTAGTGATATTGAAAATCATTATGATGTTTGATTTTTCTAATGCCTGAGAAATTGTTAGCCACAGTATAGCTGTTAGGCTTAGAGAGTGTCTGTCTTGGTGTGTTACTGGTGACTGAATGAGGAAAAGGGTAACATTGGGTTTGGAGATGTCACATTTTCAACACTGTTATCAGGAGACCTTTAAAAATGGCTGTAGAAATAGAATCTGTTTCTCATTTTGACTTCCACTTTCAACTAAGTTCTTGGGACCTTTCTTGAACCAGACAGGTTTTGAGGACTTCAGTTATCTGGCACTGGATTTTCCCATACCTATATTTTGTTAGATAATTTTTCTTCACTTAACCTAGAGAATTCTGAGAGCCATCTGAGAGAATATAGGCATAAAAGGTTAGGATTGTGTTTAGGGGTTTTTAGTCCTTTGAGATGAAGAGTTGTCAGAGAGGGTGGGGAGGTACATTGCTACACAGCACTACAAGATGTAGGCAGTTGACAAGGCCCATCTTCTCTGAGGAATGCGGGCACTTAGGAGTGGCTGACCCCCTCCTTCAAATAAATTTAAAATGCTTAGCAAAAACAGAAAGCCAGCCTAATGGCATTTCCCTTCTGAAAATGAGCTGCCTCTTGGTGGAAATGAGATCTTAATGGGGACCAGGTAAGACATTGATAAAAATGTAGGGAAAAATCAATTTCTGGTTTTTGTGGCAAAGAAATGAAATGCCATTCTAGCTTTTTGCCATGGCAAGATGAGGAGGCTGAAGAAAAATGGGTTCTTCTTCTAAAAAGCAGGATGGGGAGTTGTCTTGAGGATGAGGCTGGGACATGAAGAAAGGGGAAAAGAGACTGGATGTTTGAAATCCAAAGCTGCTTAACTAAACCCGATTCCATGTCCCATAGTGGCCAGGGCAGGTGGAAGGGTAGGGTGTCCTAGGCTGCTAGCACTCACACTCCCCTGGCTCTAGGCCACCCCACATGCAGTATGCCAGAAGATTGCTGGCAAACTCATAGATGTGGAGCAAAGCCAGCAGGACAGGGCTCCAGCAGAGCATCCCAGAAAGGAGAAACCCATGTGACCTGGCCCTGCTTATTGGAAAAACAGAGCAGAATGCAAAAATGTGCTCTTCTGCCATTCTGAGGTGAGCTAGGGCTTTCTACCTTCAGCTCTCCCTGAAACACCTCCCAGAGAACAGGCCTCCCAGCCTGGAGATGAGGAGTAACCTGGTCTTGGTGGACAGTGATTCATTCCCCCTTGACAGCCAGAACCATCCAGCGTTCCAAGCTGGGAGAGCTAATGGATGACCTAACCCGGGCCCAGAAGCCAGTGGCATGCCCTCAGAAGACTCTCAGTGCTTTTGTCTGCAGGAGGCAGGGGAGAGGCTGGCAGCTTCCCTGCCTTTCACACTGTCACACAATCATATTCCACAGTGGAACATTATAGCACAAAGCAGAATTATTAACTTTCCCACTGGCCTCCCGGAAGGGAGGAAGCAAAGCCAGAGGGGCTATGTTGATGCAGTGCATATCTGGAAATCAAACTTCCTAGAGCATTTTAGAGGGCTTCAGCTTCCCACAAGGGTACATCAAGGGCAGGAGATCTTTTTCCTTTTCTTCTTTTTTGAAAACTAAACCTATGGTAGAGATGGTGAAAATTTAGGCCTTCCCCACCTGGCCAGGATTCAGGCCCTAAACCCTTGGGGATCCAGAACACCCCAAAGCCTGTCAGCCTCTGCCCATCTGTCTTGGTGCTTCCTAGACCACTCTAGGTGGTTTCTCAGGTTTCATGGAATACTTGGTATATTGCTTCTCCCTCAGCCCCAGGGTATTCTGCATGACCTGCTGGGTGGCTGTCATCCCTAAAAAAAGTCCCTGAGTCTGTGCAGGGAGGTGCAGGATGTGGCCACGGCTGTTTCTCCAACTCCCCTAGAATGAGTACTACTGCACTATCTGGACCTGCCTGCTTCAGGACCCATCATCTCCCTTCCAACAGCCTGATGATATGGGAACTGTCCGTACTCTCACTTTACCGCAGCCTGGGAAGGTTGGATCATTTGCTTGGGATCATAAAGCTAGGCAGTGACAGAGGAAGAACATTTACTCAGGTCTATCTGATGTCAGAGATCTGCTCATAATCACTGGCACCCACCAGATCAGCCCAAGAGTGTATGGATTCTCCCTAGAGAATTTGGGTGGAGTCATGTCCCGTTACCCCACAGGCTACCATGCAAATGCCCACCTGACTTAAGGGGTAGACCAGTTATTCTCAAACTTGGCTATGCCTCAGAATGATAGAGAGGGTACATTAAAATGTAGATTGCTGGGCTCCATTGCTAGAGTTTCCCTTTCTAGGGTCTTGGGGGTGGGCCTAAGAGTGTGCATTCCTAACAAGTCCCAGGTGATGCTGCTATGGCTAGCCCAGCAACTACTCTTTGACAGCCACTGGGGTACACCAGTCCTGCTAACTGGAAAATCTGCCCAAATAGAATCGTTTTAGTGCATGCAGAATAATTACAGAGCTCTAGCTTCTAGTGCTCTTTGAATTTAGAAATTTCTTTTTAAGTAAAAGAGAACAAAGGATTCCTCAACTATAAGTGTTCTATTTCTTTAAAAAAAAAAAAAAAGTAGTCCAAAGAAAATAAGACCAAAGACTCATCTGGGTGGTAGGTCATAGGAATTGGTTAATCTCAGTGTTTTTCTCTATGTTTAAAATTTTTCAAAATAATTTTTAACATAAGGAAGGACAAGGTTTGTAAAGTGAACCTCTGGTCCAGAGTCCCAGCTTCACAGGAAACGATTTCATACCTGAAGCCTCCTCCTAGCTTACTGGGAGAGAAGTACTGATGTTTCCCAGCACCATGCTGTCCAAACATGCCACCCCTGTGAGCACAGCTCCACACTCAGCCCTGTGGAATGTTGTGAGAACAATGCCGCCACTTCAGTTTGCTTTCATTTTGTTGCTCATTTGTCTGTGGGACATTTAGATGTCTGTCCCTCCATATCTGTGTTGACGATCCATGAAGGTGAGTGCTGAGTCCTACTTGAATGATTTTGTCCAAGGCATGCCTAGCACCAAGCTGGGGGCAGGTAGGTCTTTACTGCCCAGTGTAGAGATTCAGAGGGAGAAACTCAGTTTCCTCCCTGGGAGAAATCCCTCCCATTCAGAAGTCCCCCTGGCTTCCCCAGCGCCCTCTGCTGGGGCTACTGTTAGCTCATTTGTTTCTCTCCAGTTGCTTAATTTCTTTATGAAATTGGCACCTGCAGTGTTCCAGCCAGAGGGTGTTGCTGCTTCTCCCTTCTTGTCTTTTTTAAAATGCAACTTAAGGAAACACAGTGATGGTGATTGACAGTAATAATTTTATCCTCATTCCTGCCCTTCCAGCTTCTACCGTCTCTTCCCGAGATTGTTGCAACAGCCCAGAATTGATCTCCTTGCCTCTGCCCTTGCCTCCCTTCATCTCTCCTCAGTCCAGTGGCCAGAGGGATCCTATTAAGATGTAAGGCAGATCACATCACCCCTCTGTTACAAACCCTCTAGTGGCTTCCATTTTAATTCTAGAGAAAAAGACACAGCCCTTATAAACCTGACATGACTCGGCACCGTGCCCCCCTCTCCCACACACACACCCTCCTCTCTGACCAGCTCTCCTCTTCCCTCTCCCTGAACTGCCTCCAGCTCAGCCGCAATCTCATATATGCTGGCCACACTCACTGCCCCAGGGCCTTTGCATTCACTGTGTCCTCTGCCTGGATCACTCTTCCTCCAAATATCCACACAGCTCCGTTTCTTATGTTCTTTAGGTCTACTTTATCCTTAGGTCTACTTTATGTAACTTTATCATGCAGGCTCTCCCTACAACTCTGTTGCAAAGAATAATCCCATCTTCTCGTTGTGCTCCCCATAACTTCATTTTTCTCCATGACTTCTCACTGTCTGAGGTTTGGTGTATCTTACTTGTTTGTCTCCCATATTAGAATATGAGTTCCATGAGAGGAGATTTTTCTAGTTCCTAGAAGAGTACCCCATAGTGGTACTCTAAGATTACTTACATGAATGATAGCTACATTGATTGAGTGCTTACTATATGCTATTCACTGTTCTAAACACTTTACATTTTACAGATAAGGAAATGGGCACAGGGAGATTGAGTCATGCTACCTGTAAATCTACAAAGTGGAGGGCAGCCCAGGTGGCTCAGCGATTTAGTGCTGCCTTTGGCCCAGGGCCTGATCCTGGGGACCTGGGATCCAGTCCTGCGTCGGGCTCCATGCATGGTGCCTGCTTCTCCCTCTGCCTGTGTCTCTGCCTCTGTGTGTGTGTGTCTCTCTCATGAATAAATAATAAAATTAAATCTTTTTTAAAAAATCTACAAAGTGAAGAAGATGCTTGGGTTACAGGTAAAGGTAGCACCTCTATGTTAGGGTTCTTCAGAGAAACAGGACCAATAAGGTTATTATATGTATATGAAAAGAGAGATGGATTAATTTTAAGAAATTGGCTCATATGATTATGGGGACTGGCATGTCCTAAAGCTACAAGTCAGGCACACTGGCTGGAGACCCAAGGAAGACTTGATGTAGCAGTGTTGAATCTGAAGGCTGTCTGGAGGCAGGATTACTTTCTTGGGGGACCTCAGTGTTTTCTCTTAAGGCTGATTGGATGAGACCCATCTACATCTTGCAAGGTAGTCTGCTTTACTCAGTCTGTTTTAAATGTAATCACATCTAGGGGTGCCTAGATGGCTCAGTTGGTTGAGCATCCAGGTCATGATCTGATCTCTGGGTCATGGGATCAAGCCCAATTTGGGCTCTGTGCTCAGCAAGGAGTCTGCTCAAGATTCTCTCTCCCTCTTCCTCTGCCCATCCCACTACACTCACTCTCTCTCTTTCAAATCAATCAATTAAATGTTAATGACATCTTTAAAAAAAATACCTTCACAGTGACATCTAGATGGGTGTTTGGCCAAGCACCTGGACACTATAGCCCAGCCCAGTGGCCACATGAAATGAACCATCAGCACCTGTAAGGAGGTATATGTTGGGTCAGGCTGATCTTGCACCCTTCCCCTGTAAGATACATCCTACCTGTCCTGATGGCGTAAAGAAGGTGGGGTGAGAGAGCAACCCCAAAGAGTCTGTGGTACTCGGGAGCTTCCAGTCCTAGCAGGCGTTCTCTGACTTAACGATCACCCGAGTCCTAGGATATTGTCTTCCTTCTGTGCATAGCCAGCTAAGTGGTAGAGCTCCAGCTCATCACGTCTCCTCACCCTTGTCTCCACAAAAACCCTTATCTTCTAGATAATGCATCACACATAAGAGTGGAATGGTCCTTGGTCACACCTAGGTGATGGGGCAATTGCATCTACTGAATTGGAGTCCCAGGCCTGTTACCTCTTTCAGGATGAGGGAAGGAGGGAAGGCCTGGGCCTCTGGCAGCCAGCAGCCAATGGAGACCACTCCTTGCTCCTGGCATAGCTTCTAGCAATGAGAATCTTGGAAGGGTGGGGCTGAGGAATGAGAAGACCGTGGCCCAAGTCCAGGTGTACCAGTGTCCAGCCTCATGACCAGGCAAGCTACCTAACGTCTCTGAGCCTCAGTCGCCAAATCTGTAATGACAGTATTGATAATGCCAACCTGGCCGGTTTTGATGAGAGTTAAATGAGCCCCTGCTTGTTTTTCTCCCATCTTTCAAGGCCAGAGCCCCGAGGGCTACATCAAGTATAGGCCGGTCTGGTATAGGTCCACAAAAACTGTAGACCCACACTGGTTTCAGATGCACGAGGACTGATTGGGTGTAGTGCCTCATTCCAAGCCAGTGGGAGCAGGCTGCCCATTGCCAGAAAAAGCCAGAGCCCTCTTAAGAGCCAGAGCCTTGGTTTTCCTGTGGTGTCCCCCTGGCATGATGGCCTGGGTCCCACAGAAACTTTCATGGGCTGCCATGTTCTCAGGGTTCATGCTAGGTACTCCTCAGATCTAGCAGCTATCACCATTCAGCACGGGCCTCTAAGGGCCCCTTGGGTGAGCCTCAGTCCCTGTGGTGGACGTTACATTCAGCCGTGATACAGGAGGAATGGCATGGAGGTGGGGGAGTCCTGCTTTCTAAGTTGTCACAGTAGCAATATACACAGGTGGGGGTTTGTTTCACAGTACACCTCTTCCCACTGCACCTTCCAGCTCCTGCCCCAGGAAGGAGTAAAGTGTACCAGTGGGTAGATGTACACACACACATCTATAGATCACACCATAGGTATTGTGTTATTCAACTTTGTTCCCTAATGTATCCTCTTTTTTAAGTCTGTCTACATGTACACCTATTTTTTAATCAGATACTACTTTTATCCTATTTCTCCACTTTAAATACTTCTACCATGTCATAATTATTTCTGTAATATCCATATAATGTCCCATCTTTTGGAATGTACCATAATTAACTAAATCTTCCATGCCACAAAACATTTTGTATCTTGGTGCTTCTATGGAATTATTTCCTTAGAATTCATTTTTAGAGTCCATGTGTTGTGTTGAAGGAGGTTCCAAGCATTTCTGTTGTTCTTCAGACTTATTTCTCTCCTAAAATGTGGTATCAATGTACCATGCCATGAAGAATGCCCTTTTTTTGGAGGTGTGGGGATGGGGGGATTACCATCAAACACTATTGGGGAGATAGACTATGGAGAAGAGTCAGGAAGAAGACATGTTTGCTGTGGCTGGGAAACGTGACAGGTTATTTTCTTCTGTCTCCTCAGCACAACTAGCTCCACAGCCAGTAGCTGTGACACCGAGTTTACTAAAGAAGATGAGCAGAGGCTGAAGGATTACATCCAGCAGCTCAAGAACGACAGGGCGGCGGTCAAGCTGACCATGCTGGAGCTAGAGAGTATCCACATCGATCCCCTCAGCTATGACGTTAAGCCCCGGGGGGACAGCCAGCGTCTGGACCTGGAAAATGCTGTGCTGATGCAAGAGCTGATGGCCATGAAGGTACCATGGCGGGGCGGGGGGACAGTGGAGCCCTGAGTGCATGTGCTGTGATGTCATCAGGAGGAGATAGGGAAAGGACCCTCAAAAAGCAGGTCAGCAAAGATGACAAATCAACCTGGTCCGGGTTCAGTCACTTCCCCCTGGAGGACAGCCAGAGCTGCATTTTGTAGACAGGATGGCTTTCAGTGTATCTGGGGTCCCCTGGACTGGACACAACCCCAGAGGGGGTCAGTTGCACTCTGGAGAATGCCTCAGGGTGTCTCAGCTCAGCTTTGGGACACCACAGTCTCAGATCAGATCCCTACAGGCTGGAGCAGCCTCTGTTCTTGTAAAAGGACCTCTAATCTCCAGCAGCTGATGGTGCTTCTTGGGTTAATGCTGACATTCACGTGGAGTAGGGGAGGACAGGACGAGGGCAGGTGCAGAACTTGGAGCAGAGTCCCGGTTTACTGACACCCTTGTCCTTCCGTGCCTCATGGAACCCGCCTGGATCATGACACCCTCCGGTGAGGGATGCCAGTGCTGTTCACATCGGTGCTTCCTCACAAGACCCTGGGCTGTCCACCCAGCCTGCTCAGTTCTCTGTTGGCATCTGTAAAGCAGGGGGAGCTTTGGGAAAGCTGGTGCCCATCCCTTCAGCAAGACACACCTTGCATGTTTCTGGCCAGGGGTTGCCGAGGCCTCAGCCCTACTCTGCTGAGTGCCTGCTTAGAAGACAGCTGTGGTGTGATGAAGAATATATCTGGTAGTGTTCCCCACTTCTGCTGAGAGCTTCCAAAACCCTTGTCATTTCCTGAGTGAAAGCAGTGTCTTTATTGTGCTAATGAGGCCACATCTGGGGGGACCCCTGAAAGCGGCAGCACAAGAGTTGTCACTGGAAGGATCCAGTGTGTGATTATAGGATTGGACTTTGAGCACCTTGACCTCCAGGGAGGGGAGGAACGCTTCAGATTGAGTTCCTCTGTGTGGCCAGTGATTTAACCAGCTGTGGCCAGTCATGAAAGTAAAAGCCCTGGACACCAAGGCTCAAAAAAGATCTGCTTTCAGCACTCTTCCAGGCACCCCTGTGCGCACGCCCCGCGGTAAAACTGTCGTCTTTGTTACATGCTTTCCTGAGTCTAGCAAGCTTTTGGTCCTGAGTAAGTTGTGCAAGCCCCTGAGTTGGTGAGAAGTGCAAGTGGCCTGGGGACCCCCCCCACTGCTCGTGGCTGGTAGGTGAAGTGAAGTGAAGGCAGTGTCAGAGGACCATCCTTAACCTGTGGCGTCTGCAAGAACTCCAGGAAGTTGAGATCCGAGTGTATTGTATTGTGTACCCAGGTGAAGTGGAAACAGAATAACTACTCGCCAGGAGCATGATCCTGTAGGGCTGTGAGCAGCTCTCAGCAGGACTGTGGCAGAGGTGGGCACTTGGAAGGGCTGCTCCTGCAGCCCGGCCTGCTAGCTTGGGGAGGGAGAGCTGGGAGCCATGTTCCCAAACCTGCTCTCCAAATCCCACTCTCCTGTGCACAAAGGCCTGATTTGCTCAGTCTTGGATTGTGCAGTGTCTCTGGCTGCCAGGTGTTGAGACATGAGGGAGGAGCTCTCAGGGACAGAACCCAGCTGAGGAGACCAGAGGCAGGTCTGTTGGGCCAGGTGGTCAAGGAAGTGCTGAATTAATAGCTGGTAACTGGTGTCTCCTACTGGAACCAGCACTGTCTCTGGGAGACTGGCACCCCCTCTCTGGTTAACCCACATCTGGAGAGGAAAGAGGAGCCACAGCAGTGGTCAACCCAACGCACTCGGGTCACTTGCTCAATATGTTCCTGTCCCTGGTGGCTGCTCAATGTTGAGTCTGGCTGAGTCCTAGAAAGACTTCAGATGATGGCAGCAGATTAGGAATCAGCCTTTTGCTTCTGAGCTGGCTTACCATGTCCCACCCACTCAGCTCAGACCTGACTTCTGTTCCCTCTGTGGAATCCTTATGCCACCTTGGCTGATTTCTCCTCTCATTGCCCATGAGCTGGGCATTGGGTCCATCATCACAGTGCCTTTTTCCCCAATAAGGAGCCCTGTTTGTGGTCCTTTGCACACTGCGGCCTGAGCTGTAAAGCTGCCCTCTTGTTTTGTGTTCCAATCATCATGTTTCATTTGGCTAAAGACTAAAGGATTTCCTTTTTATATTCAAGCCAACGTGTGTGATAAATTCCAGTTACTGTGGCCAGGAAAGACGTTTTTGGTGGAATAAAATAATCCCTTTGCTATTTGAAAATAAAATGTGTATACCTCATGGAAGTAGTCTAAAAGAGCAGAAATGGGGTACCTGGGTGACTCAGTTGATTAAGCTTCCAACTCTTTTTTTTTTAAGATTTTATTTATGTATTCATTAAAGGACACGCAGAGAGAGAGAGAGAGAGAGAGAGAGAGAGAGAGAGAGGCAGAGACACGGGCAGAGGGAGAAGGAGGCTCCCTGCAGGGAGTCCAATCTAGGACTCTAGGATCATACCAGGAGCCGAAGGCAGATGCTCAACCACTGAGCCACCCAGGGATCCCAGCTTCTGACTCTTGATTTTGACGCAGGTCATGATCTCAGGGTCATGAGATCGCGCCCTGCTTTGAGCTCTGCACTGTGTGGAGCTTGCTTTAAGTATCTCTCCTTTCTCTCCCCTTTTTCTTCTCTCTCTCTCTCACTCTCACTGTATCTCTCAAATTAATTCAAATTTAAAAAATAGAAGAGCAGTTATTATAAAAAACTGGGAGAGAAATAACCTATAATATGATCCAGAGGCAACCAATGCTGATCTTCTGGCTTCTTTACCTTCCTTTGAGGTTTTTTTAAAGGATACACATCAGAGTTCCCTCCCTTCCCTATGCGTTATGCTCAAGGGGATGTGCGCACCCATTCCAAAACCACTAGCAGCAGATTCTGTTGGGTTTCACCATTTCATTCTAGGATATGGTTGCTGAGAAACTCAGGTTTTCTGGGTTTTTCACTTCTTGTGCATGATCTTTAGTAAACACCTTTTAATTCCTAGATGACCTACTTGATTCCTTTTCAAATCTACTCTTCTTTTTGGAATATCCTATCTTTCCATGGTGACCCTCCTTCATCTCTTTGTTTTAGATATTTATTTTCTAGTGTTCCATCTGTTTTCTCTGATTCTCGCAAATGCTGATTCTATCTCACGTGATTTGTTTCCATTTTCTCTTTGTGTGGTTTGGGGGCAGGGTATGTACCAGCCCATCTTCAGTGGAGATTGTGTCTTCTACGGGGTCTCACGGGTCCTGGGTTTTAGATATGCCTATAGAGTGCTTCTGTACAAGGATCTGTTGGGACCCATGGGTTTCAGAGTTTTAGGACCAGTTGCATTCTTTTACATTCTTGGCTGAGGATTCCTGCTTCACATCTACATAGGACAGCTTTGTGGCTCTGATTCCTTAAAAAAGGCTCTTCTCCCATTTCCCACCCAGACCATGAGGGCTAAGTTTCCTCACCACATCTCCAAAAAGGAAGTCTTCTAGCCTTTTACTCTACGCAGTACTTTGAGAGTCCTGGTTCATGTAGGGGGTCTCTGTTCAAGCTCTCTGCCCTGCCCTTAACACAGGTGCTCAAAGCACAGGCCCCCAGGCCTTCATAGTGATCTGAAACTCTATTGGCCTGTATTGTGGCCACCTTGCTTTTCCTCTTGGGCAGAGTTCCTTCTTCATTTCTGGCACCCATGGATTCATTTTACCTTCTTTCAAGCTTGCATTTATATGTTCTGGGTGTGACGTTCCCATTAGCTCAGTATGCTGTGTTGCCAGAAACTTCAGAATCCTGCTTCTGATGGCAAAAGATGAGAAGGCCTCAGTATATGGAAACACATTTCATTCTAGTTTTATATTTCATCTTTAGGG
The DNA here is from genome assembly GCF_905146905.1 of Nyctereutes procyonoides. Lineage (NCBI taxonomy): Eukaryota > Metazoa > Chordata > Mammalia > Carnivora > Canidae > Nyctereutes > Nyctereutes procyonoides. Next base: position 52,860,932 of record NW_026575046.1, read on the forward strand.
AAGTTCTGGGTGCTGCTTTTAAGTAGTCACTGAGCACATTGCCTTCTACATGTCCAGTGCCATCACCTCTCTGCCCCCTGGCCCTGATCTGAATATTACAAGTCATAGTGGGTGCCCTCTAGGTATTTCCCTACACTGGAGAGTGAGAACATCTACACTCCAGGCCTAGCTTATCCAGAAGAACATACCAGGCCTGTGGCTTACTATCTCAAAAGGGTTAGCTCAGAGTTAACTAGAATCTGTGACCTTGGTGAATTCTTCTCAAGGCAGTGAATCAGAAAGAATTCTTTTTAAAGATTTTATTTATTTATTCATGAGAGACACAGAGAGAGAGAGGCCAAGACACAGGCAGAGGAAGAAGCAGGCTCCATGCAGGGAGCCCAACGCGGGACTTGATCCCAGAACCCTGGGATCATGACCTGAGCCAAAGGTAGACGCTCAACTGCTGAGCCACCCAGGTGCCCCTAAGAGATCATCTTTCTCAGTAAGATCACAGAGGTAGCTGGGAAGACTGATCTGGTCATATAGTGGTAGAATCACATGACCAGAGTCATGCATGGGCTCACCTTGAGGAGGGACTATAATAGCTTAGTGGTTAAGAGCCAGATAGCCTGGCTTACAATTTATGCAGTAATAGTGGGCAGGTGGATTTCCCTCTGCGTGCCTCAGTTTCCTGTCCGTGTATAGAGATGTTCGTAATGCCTCCCTCAAATGGAAAAATATTCCATGCTCATGGATTGGAAGAATTAATATTGTGAAAATGTCAATGTTACCCAGGGCAATTTACACGTTTAATGCAATCCCTATCAAAATACCATGGACTTTCTTCAGAGAGATGGAACAAATAATCTTAAGATTTGTGTGGAATCAGAAAAGACCCCGAATAGCCAGGGAATATTAAAAAAGAAAACCATAGCTGGGGGCATCACAATGCTGGATTTCAGGTTGTACTACAAAGCTGCGGTCATCAAGACAGTGTGGCACTGGCCCAAAAACAGACACATAGATCAATGGAACAGAATAGAGAATTCAGAAATGGCCCCTCAACTCTATGGTCAACTAATATTCGACAAAGCAGGAAAGACTATGCACTGGAAAAAAGACAGTCTCTTCAATAAATGGTGCTGGGAAAATTGGACATCCACATGCAGAAGAATGAAACTAGACCATTCTCTTGCACCATACACAAGGATAAACTCAAAATGGATGAAAGATCTAAATGTGAGACAAGATTCCATCAAAATCCTAGAGGAGAACACAGACAACACCCTTTTGGAACCTGGCCACAGTAACTTCTTGCAAGATACATTCATGAAGGCAAGAGAAACAAAAGCAAAAATAAACTATTGGGACTTCATCAAGATAAGAAGCTTTTGTGCAGCAAAAGAAACAGTCAACAAAACTACAAGACAACCTACAGAATGGGAGAAGATATTTGGTAATGACGTATCAGATAAAGGGCTAGTTTCCAAGATCTGTAAAGAACTTCTTAAACTCAACACCAAAGAAACAAACAATCCAATCATGAAATGGGCAAAAGAAGAGAAATCTCACAGAGGAAGATGTAGATATGGCCAACAAGCACATGAGAAAATGCTCCCCATCACTGGCCATCAGGGAAATACAAATCAAAACCACAATGAGATCCCACCTCTCACCAGTGAGAATGGGGAAAGTTAATAAGACAGGAAACAACAAATGTTGGAGAGGATGTGGAGAAAGGGAACCCTCTTACACTGTTGGTGGGAATGTGAACTGGTGCAGCCACTCTGGAAAACTGTGTGGAGGTTCCTCAAAGAGTTAAAAATAGACCTGCACTGCTGGGGATTTACCCCAAAGATACAGATGCAATGAAACGCCGGGACACCTGCATCCCGATGTTTCTAGCAGCAATGTCCACAATAGCCAAACTGTGGAAGGAGCCTCGGTGTCCATCAAAAGATGAATGGAGGGGATCCCTGGGTGGCTCAGCGGTTTAGTGCCTGCCTTTGGCCCAGGGTGTGATCCTGGAGTCCGGGATCAGGTCCCACATCAGGCTTCCTGCATGGAGCTTGCTTCTCCCTCTGCCTGTGTCTCTGCCTCTCTCTGTGTCTCTCATGAATAAATAAATAAAATATTAAAAAAAAAAGATGAATGGATAAAGAAGATGTGCTCTATGTATACAATGGAATATTCCTCAGCCATTAGAAATGACAAATACCCACCATTTGCTTCGATGTGGATGGAACTGGAGGGTATTATGCTGAGTGAAATAAGTCAATCGGAGAAGGACAAACATTATATGGTCTCCTTCATTTGGGAATATAAAACATAGTGAAAGGGAATAAAGGGGGAAGGAGAAAAAATGAGTGGGGAATATCAGAAAGGGAGACAGAACATGAGAGACTCCTAACTCTGGGAAACGAACTAGGGGTGGTGGCAGGGGAGGAGGGTGGGGGGTGGGGGTGACTAGGTGATGGGCACTGAGGGGGGCACTTGATGGGATGAGCATTGGGTGTTATTCTATATGTTGGCAAATTGAACTCCAATAAAAAAAAATGTCTCCCTCAAGTTGGAATAATTAAATGATGTAAGCATCTAATACAGTGTTACATGCTCAGTAAATGCTGGTGGCTATTGTTATCTGGCTCCTGGTCCCAAGCCAGCATTTTCCAGTTTTGGTGTTACTTCTTACTCACTTGCCCCCAGAAAACTCTAGTTGGAGTTCTCTAAGACCCTTTGAGGAGTTTATCTGATGAGCAGTCACCTGTGAAGGACTCTGTTTCCATTGATGTCATTTGGGCCTCCTGAAGTAGATTAAAAAGCTGAGATGATACCCTTGCTATGGGTGCACCCCACTCACCTGGCTCAGCCGTGGGGTGCCAAGGGGCCACTGGGGAGGGTTGAGTATGTGGATTGAGCCCATGGAAAAGGAAAAAGGAAATGGGAATCAAAAGGGAGCTGGTCAGACACAGCATTGTGTGGACCATCCCCCTTCCCAACCTCTTTGACTGATAGAGCATGGCCTACACATGCCGGGAAACCAGTTTCCAACAGAGACAGGTGTGCTCATTGAGGGTGGCAAGGAGTGGCGGGGGAGGTGTGTTCTGGTTGTTGTAACAGTCTCTCTCTTACAGTGAACCAAGCCTGCTTGCCTGTAGCTCCCCTTTGTTTATCTCCGTTCTGGTCCAAAGAGTGACAGAGCACAGGGCTTTGTCCACACATCAGTCCTTTAGATGGCAGAGACAGCTGCTTGTCTCCTTCCTCCCCAGCATCTTGTCCCACCTGCGAAGTGGTAACCCCACTGCAGGTGTGTGTGTCACAGTCTCAGACCCCTCGCCATGTGCCTGCTTTTCCATGTGTGGTTCTGCTCTCACTGCACAGGGACCTCATAGCATCTGTGCTCCGCAGGAGGAGATGGCCGAGCTGAAGGCTCAGCTCTACCTACTGGAGAAGGAGAAGAAGGCCCTGGAGCTGAAGCTGAGCACGCGGGAGGCCCAGGAGCAGGCCTACCTGGTACATATTGAGCACTTGAAGTCCGAAGTGGAGGAACAGAAGGAGCAGCGCACACGCTCACTGAGCTCCACCAGCAGCGGGGGCAAAGACAAGCCTGGCAAGGTAGGAGCTGGGACTCGGGGACCCCCAGCCTCTGCCCTTACCTCCCACCTGGTCACCACCACCACCCCTCCTGCCCCACAGCCTCAATTTCCTTATTTGCATGGGAACTGCAAGCCTTTCTAGATACCTTTTTTTTTTAAGGTTTTATTTATTTATTCATAAGAGACACGCAGAGAGAGGCAGAGACACAGGCAGGGGGAGAAGCAGGCTCCCTGCGGGGAGACTGATATGGGACTTGATCCCAGGATACTGGGATCATGCCCTGAGCCAAAGCAGACGCTTAACCACTGAGCCACCCAGGTTTTCCCCTTTCTAGATATCTTAAAGAAGGTAACATTTGAGTGCAAAGAAACCAAACCCACTTTAAAAAAATCCCACTTTAGATACTAGTTAAAGCATTTTCCTGTGCCACAGTCTGATCCAGGGAGTCACCTGTGTTGTCGCCCAGTGACCTGACGCCGGCCTGCCTCCTTGGCCCCCCTGCCTGGCAAGGTGACCCATCGCCTGTGGCCTGCTGGTCATATCTGTGCTGATGATTGCGTTTGTTGGCCTCCTATGAATCTCAGCTCTAAGGAGGAGGTGTCCCCATTTATGCGAGGGAAATAAGGCCTACAAGAGACGAGAGGGTCTTGCTGCTAATAAATGGCAGAATCGGGATTTAACCCCAGTTTGGCTAACCGCCGTCCTTGTCTCATTCATGCTGGCACCTCAGCTTCTGTTGGCATTTCAAATGTCAGGCACGGGGGAAGGAGGAAGCCTCCGAGGCAGATGAGGAAGAAGGCAGGCCCTGGATCAGACACAGTATGTCCCAGAGCGTGGGCTGACAGGTGATGTCATCTTGTCGTCTCACACTCCCATGAGCCCAGAAGTCTTTTTCTGAAATATTCAGGACCCAGAAGAATTACATCCCTTGTCCCAGGGTACTGACATTCTGTACTCTGCATCATACTTCCTGTTCCTAATAAATGCTAGCTTCTCCTGACCCCAGTTTGTTTCCAGCCCAGGATCCAGGGCACACGCTGACTTGCCTATCTCAGGAGTGGCTTCTTACAGCCCAAAGGAGTCTCTGGGAGAGTTTCATACCTGTAAAGGATGCGACTTGCTGATTGGTGTGGCAGTTAGTAGTCATTCCCCAAACAGCTGAGAACTGCAGAACGTGCTTCTCAAAGGTCCACAGCTACACTCTACCTCGCACTAGCAGAGGAATTAAGGGAGTTCACAGTCATGGCACCCAACTGGGCCATCTCTCCCAAGACCTGGCTACTCATTCATCATCCATTCATGTGATAGGTGGGAGCTGGTCCCGATGAGGTGCTAGAGGCAGCTCCAGGAGTTTCTGTTCCAGAGAGAGGAACACTGATGGGGAAACAGAGGATTTGTCAAACAGTGACCTAAAACCAAGGATCAATTCCTAGCACGATGGGAGGCCACGGGCCCAAGACAGAGCCCAGATGTGGAGATCTGGGATAGGTTTCCTGGATTCAGAGCCAGTAGAGTGTGGCAGCCAGCCTGATGAAGAGGGTTGAGGCAGAGAAGTCAGTCCCCTGTAAGCCAATAGAATGCCAAGAGCAAAGACCCAGGGGGAAGAGGAATTGGTACATTGGCTAAAGAGGTCAGGTGGCTGTGTTGTCCTGAGGACAATGAGAAATCACTGAAGGCTCTGCAGCAGGGCATGATGTGCCCCAGTCTGGGCTTAGGAGAGGTCACTGTGAGAGTGAAACCATGAAACCATCTGTCCCCAGCCAGAGGAGCCCAGGTGGGCAGCAGTCTATGAAGAGTTTCATGTGGTAATATCTGGGGCTCAAGATAATGGGGTTTCCCCTTCCATGCCAACACCTTAAAAGTCTTTGTCTAGCCATTTGAGTCTGCTAGCAGTCTCTCTGGGACAGAGCTCCAGTGTGTTCTTAGGGTGTGGTAGAAATGGACTCACTGAGCTCTTGCCAGAAGGCCCACAAGCTGAGCATTTTCTCCTAGTTCTTGGTGTTTATTTTGACTGGGGGAAACACTGTGTTTTGTGGAATGACTTCAAAGTACAGAAATATTTTTTTTTAAGATTTTATTTATTTATTCATGAGAGAGAGAGAGAGAGAGACAGACAGACACACAGGCAGAGGGAGGAGCCAGCTCCATGCAGGGAGCCCAATGTGGGACTCGATCCCGGGTCTCCAGGATCACACCCTGGGCTGAAGGTGGTGCTAAAACCACTGAGCCACCTGGGCTGCCCCAAAGTACAGAAATCTAATGGAAAAAGCCAGATGGTTTGATTTCCTTTTTTTTTTTTTTTTTACATTCAAGTAAGAAGCTTTCTAAGAGTACCTTGTGGTATTTAAGTAATGAAATTATTGTAAGCTGATTATCCTGTCTTTCAAATATCAGGTCCATCTATTAGTTCAATGAAATCTCCCTTCTGGGCTATTCATTTCATCTTGTCTATCAGTAAATGAGGCAGGCAGTCTGTATGTAGGAGGGGTTGCCAAACTGTGAAGAGCCAGAAGCCATTATCTTACAGCTTTTGGGTCACACAGACTCCTCTGCAAGTACATAACTTTGCTGTTCTAGACCTGCAGCATGAACACATAGTGTAGACACAAAGAGGTGTGGGCTGTGTTCTAACAACACTTAATTTATGGACACTGAAATTTCATAGCATTTGTACTCATCACAAAATATTCTTTTTTTCATGATTTTTTAAAATAGAAAAACAATACTTAGCCTTTAGGCCTTATGGAAACAGGTGGCAGGCAAGGTTTGGATGTAGGACATCCACTGTGGCTCTACAGGGTGGATGTTGTGCTGCCTTTAAAACTTCCCTCCAGCTAACAAGCTGGGTCCCGAGTCTTACCCAGGCTGCTTTCAGCTTTGCAGTTCTTGTCTCTATGCAGTGGATCCTACCAGACATGTTCAATGAGAGGCACCAGGTGAGACAAAGCCGCCCTTTAAGGACTCTTATGAAATGTTAACATCATATGGGAGCTGATGCATAAAGAAAAGGGAGAGGGCATTAGGGTCAAAACAGATGCCAGGGACCTGTGGAAGAGGCTTGGGTCTGCAGGACCAAGACAGAGAAGGGTGGGGAGTGTAGACAGAGGACACAGCAGAGAGAGGTGTGCAGAGGCTGGCAGTGCTGCTGCATAGAGCCCTGGGTGTAGTCCTCCTGTACCAGAGTGGGCTGAGAGAGACCCTGTGACCTCCTGTCATCTGGACTTCTGGCACTCACTTTATACTTCCTTGTGGTTCTAATCCCATCGAGATACAACTTTCTGTTTATATTCCATCTTCTGCGATGGACCACAAGCTTTTTATTCTCAAGCCTGGGTTGTTGAAGATCTCAGCACGTGTTTGCTGGGCAAGTGGTCAGATGAGCACCCTTTGGGCCACTGGATTATGCAGCACAGCCATTGCCCTCTGTCTGCACAGACGGGGAAAGTAGAGTACTCCAATGTTGATGATGGTTGCTTTATGAGTAGTCCGGATTCAGTTTAGGATTTAAGAGTTCTGGGATGCCTGGATGGCTCAGAGGTTTAGTGCCTGCCTTTGGCCCAAGGTGTGATCCTGAAGCCCCGGGATCGAGTTCCATGTCAGGCTCCCTGCATGGAGCCTGCTTCTCCCTCTGCCTATGTCTCTGCCTCTCTCTCTTCTCTCTCTCTCTCTCTCTTTCATGAATAAACAAATAAAATCTTTAAAAAAAAATCTCCTTGTTTAAAAAGAAAAGGATTTAAGAGTTCTGGCTCTGACACTTCCTCATCCATAAAATGAAATGATTGGGTTTAGATGACATCAAAATTCCTGTCTAAGGTTAGATGTGAGTGGGATCACAACTGAAATGAATGTAACTTGTCATCAAGTTACAAGTATAATTACTTCAATTAAAAAAAAATGGGGTCTTCTGAGGCTCAGTCAGTTAAAGCCTCCAACTCTTGCTTTGGGCTCAGGTCATGATCTCAGGAGCCCTGCATCAGGCTCCACACTCCACACAATCCCACAGAGGGATTCTCTCTCTCCCTCCGCCCTGCCCCTCCTCCTCCCTCTGCCCCACTACCCCACCCACCCCACCCTCCCCAGTCTCTCTTTCTCTTCTCTCTTTTAAAAAATTCACACACAGAGGGTGCACATCTCTTTTCTTCCCTTTTTCCTGGGTTTTCTAGAAGATTACACTGAACCCACTAAAGCTCCTAAATCTAGAAAAGATTGATCTTCTCCCAAGAAGTGGGTGGGGGGAAGGGACAAAGACACTCAGGTGTATTTCCTACTTATCTTTTATGAATCACAAGCTTAACCCAGTGGTGAAGAGCACAGATCTGTAGCCAGCTGAGTTGGGTTTGAATCCTGGTTCCACCATGTCCTAGCTGATGACTTGGGGCAACATAACTACCCTGTGCCTTAGTTTTCTCCTTAGTAAATGGGGATAATGATAGTATTTGCCTCAAAGGGTCACCATGATGATCAAGTCAGGGAGGACATGTGTGGAGTGCTCAGAGCATACTGGGAGTCCCCATTACCCACCAGCCGGCCTACAAAAGTCCTGATAAGTGGAGCAGAGCTGTCTTACACTTCCAAGGTGCACTCAGGGTTGGCCCCAGGGCTAACCAGAATGTGTCTGCTGTCCACAGGAATGTGCTGATGCTGCCTCTCCAGCTCTGTCACTGGCTGAACTAAGGACAACGTGTAGCGACAGCGAGCTGCCTGCGGAGTTCGCCAGCGCCATCCGTAGGTAAGCACCAGTCCCACGGCCCTGGTGAGCAATGCATTCCCACTTCTCTTGGCTGCCCATGTCAGCTCTTTGTGGGTCATCACAGGGAAGGAGCAGGGGTTGATATGCTCTACTTTTCCCCGGGCCTGGGAGGATCAACGTAAGGAAGAGGCCCTGCTGGTGCCAGGCTTGTTGAAAGGGAGTGACGGGGAGAGCATATAGGCAGTCGTTTCACCTGCAAGTAGAAGATGTCTCACTCTTTGCTTTTCTGTCATGCTCTTGCATTGACTAGAACTTCAGGACAGTGTTAAATGGTGATGATCCAACAGTCATCTCTGTCTCATACCCGACTAGAACTTCAGGACAGTGTTAAATGGTGATGATCCAACAGTCATCTCTGTCTCATACCCAACTTGGTGGCAACAGTTCCTTTCAACATCACTGGCTCTTCCCAATCAGAAGGCCTATGTGTGTATTTATTTAGCCCTGGACATTTTTCCTCTAGTGTCAGTGTTTCTTCCCCTCCCTTCTTCCTTTTCTTCTGCAAGGAGAAACACACTGACCCACCCGGATCTGTCTCCCCCATCATAATTTGCATCATCCCACCATCCTTTTGTAACGCTGTCCAGTAGGCACAGAATGTAAGCCACCTGGGAGATTTCACATTCTCTAGTGGTCAAATTCAAAAAGTAAAAGGAAGGTGACTGGGTGGTTCAGTCGGTTAAGCGTCTGACTCTTCATCTCAGCTCAGGTCTTGATCTCTAGGTTGTGAGTTCAGGGCCCTGCGTTGGGCTCCATGCTAGTAATGGAGCCTACTTTAAAAAAAAAAAAAAAAAGTAAAAAGAAAGTGGTAAATCCACTCTAATTTATTTTATTTACCCAGTGTATCCAAAATACCATTTCAATATGTAATCAGTATTTTTTTTAAAAAATACTGTATTTTAAACAGTATTTTATACTTATGTATCTAACAGTATCTTATACTGATGTATAAGATCGTTTTTCTTCCTTCCCCTCATTTTTCTTCTTCCCTAAGTCTTTAAATCTGGTATGTATTTTACACTTACAATACATCTCAGATTAAACCAGTTAACATTTCAAATGTATAGGAGCTCACGTAGCTATTCTGGAAAGGTTCTTTGTCTCATCTTTCCAGCCCACGAATTCATTCCCAGCTATATCCATTGTGGTGTGTAGCTTCTATGTTGAGTTTTTTCATTTTGGTGATGAAATCTATCCCTCTTTTTTAACAAGATGAGGCTATCTGAGGATATTTATTACATATATTCTAAAAATGTTCTTCTGTTTGCTGTATTAACTCTGTTTTCTTACATGTGAGTTCTTTTTAGAGTTGAGTTTTGTGACTTTTGGTTTGGCGTCACAAGCCCAACTTTTGGGCTTCCTGTCCTGCTGGCTGATGACAACCTCTCTATGCATATGGGCCCAAGTGTCTGGTCCCCTCCTGCTTGCATGGCTGGCACCTTTGGTTGGATCACCTCTGAATCCCCTTCCTCCTTTCATAGCAGCTTTCTTCTCTGTGCATCTTGAGTTGTGGTTTCCCTTTTCAAGAAGAATAAAAATCTACCTTTTATTTTTTATGATTGCTCATGGTTTCGGGTATACAAAGAACACTCCTTGCTTTCCTGACATGCTTGAGGATATTTAAAAATGGGTTTCCCATTATTTCTGGGGATTTGGAGTAGGAGAAGCCAGCTACAGTAGCCACTCAGTCTGCTGTCCTGATGCAGCTGGGCCAGTTTGTTACAGTGTGGCCTCCAAGCTGGGGATGGATGGAAGGCTGCCTTGTGGGGGGAACTTCACTGCCTTCCTGATTTACTCACTGTCCCTTTGTGTCTTTCCTTCCAAGTTGTAATAACTCTGTTTTTACATTGCCAGCACCTCTGGCCATGAGGTTAAGTTGTAATTGCTTGGTTTGAGGCGGGAAGAGAAAAGTAGCCCAGGGAAAATACCTCAACAAACCCTAATGACTGTGCCAGAAACCTGGATGCAAATCTACTCCCCGCGTCCAACTGGGAGCCGTTTGGATATTGTATCAGTAAATTAAGCCCCTCATTTTTTCAAATTCCCCAAACCCCCAAGGCCTTTGCTGGCACAAGTAGGATGCAGGATTCCACCGACGAAACAGAGAGACCACATTAGTTCGGGCTTCCAGTAAGTTGGTGAGTGTGGATTTCTGATCCAGTCCTGGAGAGATGGAGCCCAGAAAGAACCCACAGGGCTACAGGAGAAAGAAAAATAACATCCTTATATTGTAAATATAGCTGAGGAACTGGAATAATCATTTCATGAGGGCACATAATTCAGACACCTGAGAGCTGAGGTCTGGGAGTGTTTTTATGTTTAAAAATCAAGTGGAAACTAACGTCTTGGAAGGTCTTAAATCACTACCAAACTGTGGTTGGAGTCTGTTGAGGGAATCTGCCCTGTATTTTCAGAAATAGTTCCTCCCTTAGAAAAAGATGGTTGCAAACACCAAAGTTGTAGGCCCAGGTATCCAGGCTGCAAAGAGCACGAGTGGAGAGGAGTTTTGGGAACAGGCTCAGCAGTGGCCTTTTCTGGAGGAGAAACTCCTCTGGAAGGTGCCTTGTGGCATCCTGGTGGCTGGTTCTAGGTCATGGTCCTGTCCCAGGCAAGCCTCCCCGCTGGCTACTTTGCCGGGCTTTGGCTTCCACCAGTCCTTTGCAGCCCAGCAACGCCCTCCCTTCTGCTTGGAAACAAACCAGGACTCCAGACAATCACACATTTACTGCGTGCCTCCCATCTGGTCTGATTCCATTCCCTCCACTTGCATGAACATTACTGCACTTTACTGGCTCCAGTGTTACCATCAAACCCATCTGGATGACCAGGTTTCCAGGCTCGCACAGGACAGGTTTTCTTACTGAGGCACCTGATCTTTGCTGTGTTCTGCACAAGATGCATGCCACAAAACCCTTCTTCACCTCAAATCCCTCTCTTGCTCTTAGTCTACTGTTTCCATGAATGACCTTTCCAGCAGGGAAGTGAACTGTAAAGATGCAGCTGAGAGTGTATTTTCAGAAATGAGTCGTCTTTGTAGTGACATGGTGTTTGTGTAGCCTGCCTTCGGGACCTAGCACAGCTGAGAGGAGAGGCTGTTTTATCTCCATCATATTCTGGGGAGGCAGTGAGGAGCAGGTGTTGTTCTCTGTATGATGAGGGTGGCATGGGAACGGGCACAGCAAGGCTGAATAGTCACATAGGGAAGCAGTGGGGACATTGCTTGCCTTCACCTTCTCTGCTGGACCCCCGCATGCTAGCACAGGTGCTTACAGATGGGTATGAGCTGAGCCCGCTCGTGTGGGCTCACCTGAACACTCAGTCCACTGTAGTGTGCTTGGTGTGGGCAGATGGGAACCTTTGCACCCCTAGTACATGACCACTCATCTGTCTACCAGATGCCGAGGGGAAGTGAACTGCCAGGGGTCAGGAGGCAAACTTCCTCTAACACACAGACCCCGGGTCATACTGGTTAAAAGGTAGGGATGCTGGACTCTTCAGTGCTAGAGAACAAGAAAGAGTTGGGAAGGGGGCTGGTGGGATGCCCGGGTGGCTCAGTGGTTGAGCGTCTGCCTTTGGCTCAGGGCATGATCCCAGGTCTTGGGATTGAGTCCCACAGACTCTGCCTACGCCTCTGCCTCTCTCTTTGTGTCTATCATGAATAAGTAAAATCTTAAAAAAAAAAAAAAAAAAAAGGAAGGGGGCTGGTGATGTGGTGACCACCTCAGATGATTCCACATCCATGTGGCAGGATCCCACTTGGTAGGAGATCAGGCCCTGGCTCCAGCTCCACCATGGCCACCTGTACCTACCAGCCACCCTGCTGCTGCAGGAGGCTCGAGGCATTCAGTCCCAGGCCCACCAGGATCATTCTGTAAAATGCTGCCTTTACACATGAAAGTGGCCACTCTGTCCAGGGACCAGATGTGCCTGACTTGTCAGGCAAAGGATTGCAGAGGCCTCTTTTTCTCTCTTTGATGAGTAACAAGCCACTGCTGTTTGGAGAGAGGCTGTGTGTCTTATCCCTGCGAGGAGACATCTGGGGCAAGTGGGCCTCACCTGACTGGTGTGGTCATGAGACATCAGCTCTCGGGGACCCAGATGTGCCCTATTGGGAGGGGAGCTGGCCCACACAGGAACAGGCAGGTGCAGGAGGCAGGGTCTCAGAGTTCACAGACAGAATGGGAAGCCTCCCATTTCCCCTTCCCTGGCCCACAGACCTGCACCAGCATGCAAGTCACTCATGAGGCAGAGACCTCAAGGACAGACCTTGACACATCTACCAGGAGGAAGAACACAATAGTCAAGAAGAGATGTTTCACAGCAGGGTGACCAGTCACTCAAACTGGAGTTGGTTGAGAACAGGCAAGCTAGCCAGAGAAGATTGCTGTGTAGGGACCTGGTTTGAGGCAGGAGTCTCCCAAGCACATCCGTGTGCTCCTGAGAAGGCCTCAGTAATAGGGGAAGTCCTGCAGCCACACCAAGTGACTTTGTAAGGTATAAATCTGATGGTTACCCTGGATTAGTGTTCTGTTGCTGTGTTACAAATCACCACAAGCTTAGTGGCTTAAAACAACACCCATTTAGTAGCTTACAGCATCCTGTGACTGTGGGTCAGAAGCTGGGCACCGCATGACTGGCTTCTCTGCTTAGGGCCATGTTCTCATCTGAAGCTCCACTTGCTGGCTGTTGACCCGTGGGAACTTGGCCCCACGAGGTCTCTGACATGCCTTTCTCACCACCCCTCCCATCCTGAGAGTCAGCAAGGAGAACCTCCCACTCATCAGATCCCCTGCCAGCTTTAAATCTCTTCTCAGTAGAGCCCAGCGCCTTTTAAGGGCTCACCTAACTAGGTCAGGTCTACCCAGAATAATCTCCTTATTTTAAAATCAGCTGTTTGGGACCTTAATTTTATCTGCAAAATGCTAGTAGTACTGCCCTCCAGGGGTTGTTGAGGGCAAGTGGAGGACCAGGAAAGGGAGGAGACCCAACACTGGTGTGGGTAGCTGGGCAGCAGTGTTGCTGTCGCTGACGGGAGGAAGGATGGTCTGGAAGGTCCTGCTCCAGGCAGGTTAAGTAGAAGATGCCTGTTAAGTTGAGATGTCAAATAGACAAGTCCAGAGATCCAAGGGAAGGCCTGGACATAATGAGTTGGAAGCTTCCAGCACATAGAGTTTTAGGAGCATAAATGGGAATGGAAAGAGGCAAGTAAAGAAAGGATAGGACACAAATTACGATCCCCGCCTGCATCCTCAGTACTTGGGGTTTCGAGGTGGCAGCCAGGGAGGATCCGTGCAGAAGACGGTGGGATGCTGGTGCGGCTGGAATGCAGGCAGCAGGGAGTGAAGGCCTGCGGGCAGGGAAGTGAGGTCCAGACAGACCCGCACCCCAGATCCCAAGGTCCCAGGCGACCTCATGAGCTGTGGCAGTGGAGACCAGCCTATAGGGCTAAATGTGGGAGGCGAGGGACAGAGGAGTCACCTGTGCCCACAGCCCCCTCCATGACTAATTGTATCTAATGAGCAATTGCGGGCCCCCGTGGCTTGGCCTGATGATGGCCCCAGGGGAAGCGCCCCTGAACCCCCGACCCCTTTCTCCTGCACTGCCTACTGTGCTCGGGCTTGCCATTACTGGCCAGCCCTGGCCTTTTCATCTTGCTAATAGCATATGCCTCCCTGGGGGCCAGAGAGCCTTGCCTTGCACCTCCCAGGCCCTGTGGCCGTACCCCACCCAGGCAGTACCCTGCCCGGCGCGGTCTTTGAAAAGAAAAACCACCCGCTGGCAATGTGGTCAGAGAGAGGTTGGCAGGACCCTTGGGCCCCTGGAAGAACCATCACTTTGGGTGGAGCCGGAGATGCCACTGCAGGCGCAGGCAGGTGCCAGGGGGCCTTGCAGTGTGACCCCACAGTGACTTTCCACCTGCCACTGCAGGCGTGTTCCTGAGTCAGAAGACAAGGAGGGAGGATGGGATTATGCCGTCCTGGGCACTCCAGAAAACAGTGGAGGGGCAAATGGAACATGTAGGGGTAAGCTTTACTCTCTTATCTGTGTGGAGCCCAGGAAAGTGCTTGAGTTAGCCTTATTTACCTTACCTGGACAAACTATACTTCTCGGCTGAAGGCCAAGATCACAACTAGAAACCAGAAGGAACAGGACATAAATGGTTGAGGTTCCAAAGGGACCTGGATTTTCATCCCCGTCGAACTTCGAGCTGAGGAAAACGGTAGGCTTCCAGAAAGTGTGCCCCTGCGTGTTGGTTCATGTTTAAGTCCAGAGCCTCCTGAGACTGAATGGAGGTCATCCACGGCACCAGGTGAAGAACACTTTGCCAGAACCAGTTTCCCAGATCTGCTTGGTAGATAGAATCACCTGGGTGCTTTTTAAAATGTGGTTCTGGGCCTCACCCCAAACCTACTGAGGCAGAATCCAGGGCCCTTGGTGCTGTGCTGCACACATGCACTGGCTCCGGAGCAGCGCTGCCCACTGGTGGTAGGACACCAGACACAAATACAAGCCACATGGGTAATTTTAAATGGTCTAGTAGCCACATTTGAAACTTAAAAATAAAAGTTTTGCCCAGTATATCCAAAATATCATTTCAACCTGTAATCAGTATTTCATTCTTTTTGTTTACATCCAACCCTTTAAATTCTGGTGTGTATTTACACTTCTGGCACACATCTGAGTTGAGGCCAGCCACATCCTGGGTGCTCGGCCACCACGACTCGGCTGCCCTCCAGGAGGTGTGGGTCTGGAGCTCTGACCAGGACCCAGAAGTGCTCCTGGACCCCCAAACAGGCCAGGTTCTACCACTTGCACTGACAAAATCCAAAGAGAGACAAGTGGTGAAACAGGAAAGGAATTTACTTTAGTGAGGCCAACACTGGGAAGGCAGCGACTAACATCATAAATGCTGCCTCTGAAGTGCTGAAAATACTCTGAGGTCTAGATAAGGAACAGGTGGGACAGAAGTCTGTGGGGATGTGCAACTGTGCACTAAAGATCTGATCCATCATGGTCTTGGGGTCTTGTTGGCTCATGGGGGCCGTCGTTGCTTTTGAGGGATAGTTTCAGTTCCCTCAGGATGCTCTGCGTGTTGATCTTTTGTCTGAGTTAAATAACGAGCTGGAAAAAAAACTTTTTTTTTTTTTAAGATTTTATTTATTCATGAGAGACACAGAAAGAGAAAAGAGAGAGACACAAAGGCAGGAGGAGAGGAAGGCTCCATGCAGGGAGCCCGACGCGGGACTCGATCCCGGGTCTCCAGGATCAGGCCCTGGGCTGAAGGCGGCGCTAAACCGCTGAGCCACACGGGCTGCCCTGGAAAGAAAACCTTAGTTAAAAAGTACAAAGATCAAAATGGAGGTAAAATCCCCTTTCACTGTTCCTTCAAAGTGGCTTAGTTTCAGTCCATGAGCAACACTTGGGAGGGAAGACTCATACTCTAGGTGTTTGCCTCACTCGAATGAAAACAGGTAAAGTAACCCACATTTTAGGTTTAGGTTTGAGGTTTGGCCTCTTCTTCATATTCTTAAATAAATAAGCATCCAGGAGATGCCTGGGTCGCTCAGTGGTTGAGCATCTGCCTTTGGCGCAGGTTGTGATCCTGGGGTCCTGGGATCCAGTGCCACATCAGGCTCCCTGCAGGGAGCCTGCCTCATTCTGTGTGTCTCTCATGAATAAATAAATAATAAATCTTCAAAAAAATAAATCAGCACCTAGTTCTGTCCTGGACACTGTACAAACAAGTGTGCTTCCATCTCCTTTCTGAGGCCCAGGGAGTTCTGGGGGGCAGTTCTCAGCTCCCAGGGTTTCTGCCCCCTCCCCTGAGGCGGGGGTTTGGGTTGGGCAGGGTCTTTGAGGGCCTCTCCTACCTTCCCAGGTTGGGTCCCCTGTTAGAGCCTGCCAGGTCCAGAAAGTTCCCTCCGATCCCCAGGGGTCTGGGTACTGGGCAAAGGAACCCTTTGTTTTGTGGTGAGGCTGGGATTTCTGTGCTCTCATCAGGTGGGGCAGCGGTGTGGATGTAACTGGGGAGTGGGAAAGGGTGTTCTGGGCAGTTTGTGCTCTGAATTTGAGTTCATGGTGATACTTTAAATTCCCTTCACAATTTTTTTTCCCTTTACATCATTAAATCCACTTTTGAATGAAAGAAAAGAATCGAAACAGTAACAAAACGTAGAACAAAAACCCCTTCCCCATTCTTTATAGCCAGAGAGAAGCTGGAGAAGTCTTCCTGTTTTCCTGGCCTTCCCTCAGCAACAGAGGGCTGTCTGTAGGGCACCACTCTCCCAAGACCCTTCTCCCTTCTGCTAGGAAACAGTCCCTCTCTGGATTTCAGCAGGAAATGCAGCCAGATCTGAGATTTCCTGGTGGCTGCTCGGGCCCAGGAGAGACACATTCCTCAGGAATTCCTCTGCAGCTGCTCTGGCTCTGGCTTCCTTAGAGTGGGTGGGAGGATATGCTAGGAATCAGGAGTCCTCTGATTCAGAGCTGGTTGTTAGGTTTCATTTAAACACCCCCCCCCCATCCTCACAAAAGCAAGGCTAGATTTTTGTGTTGCAGTTCTTTAACGAGCTTGAAAAGCTTGACTTGAGCTTATAGTAGCTGGAGGCAGAAATGTAAAAGAGATTTGAGAAGCCTGGAAGGGCGGAACCATTTGAACCCCTGAGAGCCTTCCACCTGGAGGCCAACCCCCCCCCCCAACCCTCCTACAGGAAGTGTTACCATTGAGACTGGCTCTCACACTTTACAGAAAGCATACAAAATTATAAAATCTTTAAGCAATGCAGAAGTGAGGAAAGTAGAAAAGGAAAGCCTTCTTTCACCCCCTTCCAGGAGTCACCCATTGTTGAATAGTGGGTAGCTTTCTGGTGTTTTGTTAGTTTCTCAGCCATTCACATTCAGATTTTTAGTTGTTTTTGCAAAACTGGCCTCCTTGACTTGTTTACCAAACACTTTTCCATACCAGTGTATGTTGATCTGAGCTTTTTAAAAATGACTGCAGGTATTTCAATAGAACTATTATATCTTACGGAAATTAACCAGTCCCCCAACTGATTCCCATTCTCAGCTGTTATAACCAATACTGAAGTAAACCCACATAATCTCATGTGTCTTTACACACCTACACACCCTGTAAGAAAAACCAGAAATCAGATTGCCTCGTCAAGGGGTATGTTCATTTTTTATTTTGCTAGATACTCCTAGATTGCCTTCCATGAATCATTTTTAGAGTTATTTCTTCCATCAATCTGGTTTCTCATGATGCTCCAAGGAATCAGATACCTTCAGGGAGTTGCGCTGGAGCTGCTTTAACAACTCTTGTCACTGAGCTGCTGTCACCCAGGCGTGGTGCTCAGCACTGGGGATACGTTTGGGTAAGAGACTACACGCCAGTTTGGGAGCCTGCTGAGCTTAAATAAAACAGATGAGATTGTGCTGCATGTGAACAGATCTGCACAGGGCCCTGTGACTATGCAGGGATACTGTGCCTGGGACAGGGGGCCTCGGACCTCTTTAGGGAGGGTGCTTGTTACTGTTTCCCTGCCCAGGTCTTATGCTCGAGGGAATCAGAGGAAGGCAGTAAGCCCATTGGTCACTACAAACCTCCTGTAACAGAGCCCGAATCCCCTTACTTGGGGATATTCCAGGAGTAAAAAGAGCCCATGGAACTTGAAGCCTTGTGGGAGGGAGGCTGTCAAAGTGCAAATCTAATTTAAGTACTTTATTTTTTAAAAAATGTATTTAACAGAGAGTGCACAGGGATAGCAAGAGGGGGAGGGAGAAGCAGGTTCCCCACTGAGCAAGGAGCCCTATGCAGGACTCCATCCCAGGACCCCAGGATCATGACCTGAGCCAAAGGCTGACGCTTAGCCGACTGAGCCACTCAGGCACCCTTAATTTAGTACTTTAAAGGGGAACCAAGGACCTTTAAAAGGACAGTATCAATTTCTGCTCTATCACTATTGTTTTTTGTTTTTGCAAAGTTAGGATCATGTTGATTTCACTGTCCAAGGTAGGCTGCCCAGACCAGAGGCTCCTCTTCTCAAATCAGTGATTTAAGAGATGCTTACTGGCACACTTGGCAAAGAGGAGTGTGGAACCCAGATGAGGTTTTGTGTCAAGCTGCACTTGTTGCTGAACATTTGGTATGCCCATGGCAGAAAGGAACTTCTAGATTGGCGCAGATTCCACATTCTACAACCTTCTGTCTTGTTCCTTTGTGACATATACTGAGATCTGAGCTCTGTAAAGGGCCCTTACCATTAAAGAACGTGCGCTCAAATCAGCCTTTAGGAATGCAGTGCTGAGATGTTCTGGTTCTGGGGGGACCTCGAGGTACCTCTAGTACCTTTTTAGTACCTGCCTTTTGACTTGGCAAGCTGAACCTTCCTCCTCTCTGCCACCACTCCAAAGGGAATAGCCCCGATCTTGTTGGGTTACTCAAAGCATGCCATGTCTCTCCTCAATACAGAGAAAAGAAGTTGAAGGCCAGAGTTCAAGAGTTGGTGAGCGCCTTGGAAAGACTCACCAAGAGCAGTGAAATCCGGCACCAGCAATCAGCGGAGTTCGTTAATGACCTAAAGCGGGCCAACAGGTAAACTCTCCATTTGAGGATTCCCAGTGGAGGCCCAGGGAGGGTATTTCCTTAATTGCTGGGAGCCATCCCTAGGGAATGGAAAGTCCTCACCAGTCTGCCACCCTCCTGCAAGCCTGGCCTTCCCTAATACATCATATCCCAAAGTGTTTCATAGAAAACTAAGAAATGTTCAGTAAAGGCTTCTCCTTGGGGCCTCAGATGTGTTTGGGAAATGCAGCATACTATAATCCCCTTAACAATTTATACAATAAAAGTTCTGAGAAGTCATACAATTAAAATAAAAAATTGTGCTTAAGCCAATATTTTCCAAACAAAACTAGCTCTTTAACTTTTATATGAGCAACATTTATTTTTTTATTTATTTTTAAGTAAATTTTGCCCCCATCGTGGGGCTCAAACCCATGACCCTGAGATCAAGAGGTACTCTACCAGCTGGGCCAGCCAGATGCCCCTGTGTGAGGAATGTTAAGTATCCCATGGAACATTACGGAGCACTGCTGTGAGACAAGCTCAAGTTTTTTGGGCTCTGGATCTCTTTACGGAAGCTCACGAAAACCTGAGGACCTCAAAGAACTCTGTTCCCAGAAATTATCTGTTGATGAAAAACTGAGACAAATTTTTCTGAATTTTTACTCATTTACAAAAAAAATTAATAAATTCATTACATGTAACACACTGGCATTCATTAAAAAAAAAAAACCTATTTTCCAAAAAGATAATTAGAAAAGTGGCACTGTTTTTACAATTTGCAAATCTCTTTAATGTCTGGTTTAACAGAAGGCAGCTAGATTAGCACCTCCACTTCACAATGTACTGTTCTGAAATCAAGGGAACACCGAGCTTCATGTAGACCTGAGGGGTGTCTGAGGCCTCTCCCTGAGAGGGTCTTGGGAATCCCTGGGAATTGGTCCTCAGACCACACTGGGAGGACCTGACTACATGGAAGGGACTGGAGTGCTAGTTTGGACCAGAATAGGTTTAGGACTTACCCAGCCTTGGACTTACCTCTTGCTCTCTTATCACCAGGCTCTTGGGAAGACAGTTCAGACACTTTGTATTCTGTGTTTGGTGAGCACCGTAGTTTATGGCCCTATGCTCTGAATCCCATCAGCCCAAAGTGTAAAGAGAAGGTATCAGAGTCTCTCCACACTCCTCCTAGGTGAGATCACTTAGACTGCAGGGCTTAAGGAACATACCTGCTAACTTACACTTGACCCATGAACAGCAGACTCATTACTTCTATTTAAATGACAGAATTCTGGAATTCAGCTGCCTTCATCCAGTTTGGGATGTGGCTAGTCTGAGTTGTTGGTTAACACCCTTCCTAATGAGGGACTAGCCTCTAGCATGGAAACCAACTGTAGTTAAACCAGCAGGTGAATCGCCACAAGTGTGGAATACCTGATTTCAGATTCTTACTTTAGAGGCCGAGTGACCTCTCTGGACCTGGTTACCCAGCAGACAGAACAGCGAGTGTCTCAACACTAGTCAGATGACTCTTCCTTCTCTCCACTCTCCCCTCCACCCCCACCCCACAGCAACCTGGTGGCTGCCTATGAAAAAGCAAAGAAGAAGCATCAAAACAAACTGAAGAAGTTGGAGTCTCAGATGATGGCCATGGTGGAGAGACACGAGACCCAAGTGAGGATGCTCAAGCAAAGAATAGCTCTGCTGGAGGAGGAGAACTCAAGGCCACACACCAATGAGACTTCACTTTAATTGGCAGTTGGGCACAAAGCTCTGCCTGTGGAAGCCTAACTCTAGCAGGTCACCGGGGAGAGAAGGGCCCTGGGAGACAGAGCACCTGGTGGGAGAGTGACAAAAGGGAAGGCTAGCAGGTAGGTCAGCACCTGCATAACAGAGTACCATGGACTCAGCTCTGGGGATGAGTGGCCTGGTGATACCATGTACTCTCCCCAGAGGATCTTGTGCCTCCCCTTCTGGGACCATGGACAGTGTGTAAATACCTGCTCTGTGTGCCATGCTCAGTAGGCCTTGCTTTTGCTTTCAGCACTGGCAGTCACTCTCCTACCCGTTCTGAAGGTTGTGCATCAGTGGTACCCTTGGCATTTGTTTTATAAGATGGTCCATTCTTTTCTTCTCTTTTGGTAGTGATCTGGTCTTTCACATCCCCAGTTTCTCCTTTCTTTCTTCAGGGATAAACACAGACACACATGTGGGAGTGGGAGAAGGTGTCTTTGGCCTCTGGAACTGCTGATTTGCTTACTGTGCAACCAGGATTTGGCTTTCAAGACCCTCGTACCAGCTCTGAGAGACAGGCTGTCACTCAGACGTGCTCCGAGAAGGAGATTACAGGGGGATGGTACATAGGGGTTACAGTCCCAGATACATTTAAAGTTACAGGTCAGGCAACCCCAGGGCTATGGCTGAACGATTGTTTGGGAGAATGAGCACTTCTTTCACCTCTCACTGTGGAGGTAGGGCTGGGAAGGACACTTTCTTTTGACTGTCGGATTTTCCCTCCCAGTGCAGCCTTATTAAAGCCAAGACTTAGAGCTGAGATAGTCCTATTGATACAGATGGTGGAACTAAAATTCTATCAGGAGTTTCCTCAAGAACAGAAGAGCATTGTTAGTACTTTTGCCCACCCCAGGGCACCACATAAATGCTATTCTGCAGGAATCAAAATTCATCCACATGAGTACACATGTAGCTCTGGACCTGCCTCTCTTTCTCTAAGGGCAAGACACAGGACACCAAGTTTTGCAGGTGATCCTACTTATTTAAAGACTGCTACTGAATTTTGCTTCCAAAAGGGCAGGGGGTGAAGGAATGGTTGTTGAGGCCTCCTTTTATCCATCCCCCACCCTGAAGTGGTGGTTAGTATACGGTACTTGAACAGATTAAATTTCAAGCAAACTGCTGACAGGGCTAGGCCAGGACCAAAGTACCTGAATTCTTTTTCCTGAAATTCTTTCTCCATCTTAAATTCATTAGTCCACCTCATCTTTCAATTCTTCTGTAGTTACCCCACATGGATACATTTTAAAGGACCACTTGCCTTTCATTCTGAGTTGAAGAGCTACCCAAGGTCCCCTGAGAATTATATCCCAATGCCAGAAATGACAGTTTTGTTTATGACCAGGTCACCACATTAGAGTCCCAATGTCCATGAGCTGAAGATCTGATTTCAGACAACCTGATACAAGTTTACCAGCCTTCTTTGCTATAGTGAAGGCCACTCCAGCCACCACCTAGGAGGGCAGAGCAGTTTGAGCAATTCTATCCCAAAAGCAACCACCCTTCTTTCTTAGGCCAGCAGTAGGCTGTCCATCTTACCAAAAAAAAAAAAATATATATATATATATATATATATCACCCCAAACCAAAAAAAGTTACCAGTCTGAAAGGACCAGCTTTTGGCTGATTTGATCACTGTGAAAGTGCCCCCAGGCTCCTGTTTCTGTTATGAATCTACCATTTAGTCAAAGTTCTTTTGATTTCTTTAAATCAATTTTTATATACTTCAGATAAAATTTCATTTTGTCATATGGAAAATGTGGCTGAAAAAGTTATGTGCAAAAAAAAAAAGGTTCAGAAGACAAAATGTTGGTTTTCCCCATTTTTCCAGTTTGCCAAGGGGAGATAGCGCTCTGTCCAAGGTTGGGAACATTCGTGGCTTTCCCTTTTGTGACTGAACAGGCATCGAAACAGCTTTCCTTTTCACGAACACTGTAAAGTGTGGCTGACACAAGGATACGATCCTCCCTGCTGACTTCCATCTACCATTCTTGGTCCAAGTTAAAAGAGAACTCCTCCTTTTAGGGTCATGTAACTAACTCTTCCAGACCCAGGAGGTCTCAGCTCCTCCATTATAAGCCCCAATATGACTGACCCTACCTGGCCTCCTTTCGAATTTATACTTCAATGTAATACTTTTAAATATGTGGTGATTGGGTAAAAACATTTCCCCAGAAAGAATGTTACTTTTATAAACGTGTGGAATTTAAAAAAGCAATTAAATAGCTACTCCTTTCCTTGTATTTTTCAAATACTCCCTAAGACAAGATCCTTGTTGAAGCTCAACCAACAGGCATTTGTTTATGCTACTTGTGGGGCCCAGTAAAGCCACATTGATTAAATAAATAATTGCAGGTACCCGAATACTTTTTAAGCTGACTTTTTCTTTCTAAATAGAAGTTTATATTAACCTCTCCATCATAGGTAGACAGTGTATGGATTTGTCTGAGGTTAAAAGTCTTCAAACTTCCATGTTTTTGTTTCTACTTCCCTCAATGGTTACCCCTTTTTGGAATTTACCTTCTCTGCTCCATCTCTGGCTCTTAGAGAAACAAGCATGGTAAGAAAGGATCCATTTTACAGTTCCCTTGGAATCTATGTCCCACTGCTAAATTAAGGAAAAAATCATACGCAAGAGACTTCTGCCTGTGGCTGAACTGGCATCAGTGTGTGGGCCTACCAGTGGATCTGATGTTGCTAAACACCACCTGCACCAGCTGCAAACTGCTATGGACTTGCAGGTGGTAAGATTCCTCTTTGAGACTTAGAGCAGAAGTTATTTATGATTCAGTATCTTAAGTGATCAGACAGTTGAGATTTATCACGCCCCTCCCTCCCTCTCTTGCTCTAGCCCCAAAGGTACACTAGATATTTCATCATTGCCAATGCAGGTAATTAACTCTTTCAGATTCACTCTTATCTGCAAGCATGTCAGCTTTCTGAAGTTAATATCCATGCTGCCTGAAACTGGAATGTTAAGTTAATAAAAAAATTAAGTACCAGTTAAACATAATTGCTTAATTCTCCTTTGAGATGCTTGCACTTGTTGCTAACTCTTCCTCTGAGCCTGCAGCAATACTTTAACAGGGATCTCAGAGAACTTTAAATTAGAGCCTTGACTACTCCAGAAAGGCAGTCCAAATTAGAGCCTATGCAATTTCTTTTTGAAAACTGTTAAAGTAGTAAAGTCCTTTCTATGGCCTCATTCCTAAGAACTCGAAACTATGTGAAAATCTCCTCCCAGTCCCTACCTACATATTGATCACATTATTTTAAATGGAGAAAAAAAAAAAAAAAACACTCCATAGTTTTACCTCATCTGGCCTGGACTATGCCACTGGCATGAATTAAAAATCTCTGTAGCTGCCTGTTCCCTTCTAAAGGTGTTCTTATGGACCACAAAAGTTATCCTGCAATTTTTTTTTTTCTGTCAATTATCTTAAAACCCTCAAGAGTCTGGGATATCATGCTCATGTTTTAGGTAGTGAGAAAGACATCAGGACTACTGAAAACACCCAAAACTTTGGATTAATGACATGAAACTCCTAAGGATCCCTAAAACTTATAAACCATTTACAAACACCTAACTGGGAGTTATGTCTCAGCCATGAAACTATGTAAAGCGAAACGATCATGCTAAGTTTACAGCTGTACCAAATTTCTAGATATAACAAGACATACAGTTAGAAAGTTTGTAGAGGGATGCCTGGGTGGCTCAGCGGTTTAGCACCTGCCTTTCACCCAGGGCATGATCCTGGAGTCCTAGGATGGGGTCCCACATCAGGCTCCCTGTATGGAGCCTGCTTCTCCTTCTACCTGTGTCTCTGCCTCTCTCTCTCTATCTCTCATGAATAAATAAAATCTTAAAAAAGTTTGAAGAGGCCAAAAGGTAGAGAATTCTGATGAGTGAAATTTCTGCATTGAATTTAATTAGGCTGTAGTCATAGGATTGCCAAGGTTTTTTGAGAGGGAAGGGAGCATAAGTAACATTTTTAAGTTTTTTTTTTTTCTGCCATAAGTGACAGCTTTGTAGAATAGCATTTTTTTTAAAACTCCAAAATAAATCCTATAGCAAATATTTTTCTATTTATCTACATGGAATGGCCAGTTTGGCAAGAAATGATACAGACTCTACTTGCCACACACCTATTTCTCACTGAAGTTTATCCAAATCCTATTCTGGTTCATTGAAACTTTGTGTTTATATTGGCCAGGTTGAAGATAGCTCAATCTGTGGCCTTCTGAAGTTCCCTGTTTCATACACTTGAACTTTCTAACAACAGATACATGTCTTAGGCCGCCAAACATTGACTTTTTAGAATTGGAACCAGAACTATCAATGCAGTGCTGGCTGCTGCCACCATATCATCCCTGAGCACTAGATGGCTGTTAAAATATAAAAATGGAAAAGAATACAAGCTGAAAAGCAGCTGTACATGCATTCTTGCTTTACCAATTCCTGTACAGAGGAAGACCATTTCACATCCAATGGCTGCATTTTTTTAATTGAGTTATATTAGATAAATTCTTTATCAACCATCTTGCATCTGAGTGAGCTCTTGCATGTGACCAAGAAAAGAAATCATTCTGGCCCATAACAGCAACTGCTATTGAATAACTAGATCCTTGACTAGTGCTTGATTTTTCCATAGTCAAGGTGGCTGCAAATCATTCATCCACTGATGAGCAGAATGAAGCAAGCCACCAACAAAAATTCCTCCACGGTCACACCAATGACCTGCTATTAGTTAGCTCTTGCTGTGCCATTCATTCTTGCACTTTCTGCAAATCAAATCCATGTGGGAAGTGTTCTACTTGTAGAACTCACAGAATTTACTGAGTGCTCATGTCAGGACTGCCAAGTAAATGAGGGCCCGTAACAATCTGCTTTCCTTTGAATGTAATGCAAAGATGACACATGTTCATTTTTCTATGCCTAATCAGTTTCTAGACATATTATCAAGAATTATTTACTTTGCATGAGATTTAAGTTTCCTATTATTTGAAAATGTGCTCCTTTTAAACCACCTGAATTAGAAAAACTTGCTTGAATGTACTGTCAGTTATTAAAGCACATGTGACTAAGTTTGCATTTGTCAGTATTGTTCTACTGTTTGTACTGAAAGTCTCATTTTAAAGTTGCCCCTTAACATTGTACTATACCTTGTAATTTTTTAGATTCTTCACTTGTATGCTTTAAATCTTTCCAGATGCCTTTAGTTTTTAGCCGCTGTAAAATAGCTACTTTGTGTTATTTGATATAGGATTGTTTTTTAAAAAACTCCATTTATTTATACAGAGACATTTATAATATTTTACATTCTTATATTCTGAATAAATATTTCTAATTCCATGTACTTTAACTGTGTTCATTAAATGGTAATAAGGCTGTCCTTCTGCAATCCAGTTGAACATATAAATGTCAAGCCTGTGCTACTTCACATTAAATTGAAAGTCCTAGTCAAAGCTGGGGACTACAAGACACTGTATTAGGTCAAAACAGTCAAAGAACCTCGTTTATTGCCAATTTCTATTTGGCTGCCTTTGAAAATTTGGTATGAATGGGAAGTTATTTATTAAAGTCAACCTGACGACAAGAAAGATTGCAAGGAGCACTGCAACATGTCTATTAGAAGACTATTTTCCTGAAATGTGGTCCGCTCTCAGTATGAAAGCAAAGTGTAATACCTTGGTCCCCTCTTAAAATTTTCTTTTTTTAAGATTTTATTTATTTATTCATGAGAATACACAGGAGAGAGAGAGAGGCAGAGACCCAGGCAGAGGGAGAAGCAGGCTCCATGCAGGGAGCCTGACGTGGGACTCAATCCCAGGTCTCCAGGATCACGCCCTGCACCGTAGGCAGCGCTAAACCGCTGAGCCACCGGGGCTGCCCCCCTCTTAAAATTTTAAATAAAATGTATTATATAGTGGAGGTCTCTAGTGGAAAAGACTTTTTCCCACGATCCAAGGACCTTCAAGCATTCTATCTGGAAAACCTGGTTCAAGAAAAAATATAAGAATTATTGGATTGTATGTATCTAATCCATTTTGGTTTAAAGCAATAACTAAACTATTAAGGGTTTGAGGTGGAGAATACATACCAGTTCTTTATTTTCACTTTCACACATTTTTTTTTTTTAAGATTTTATTTATTCAGGAGAGAGAGAGAGAGGCAGACACACAGGCAGAGGAAGAAGCAGGCCCCATGCAGGGAGCCCGACGTGGGACTCGATCCCGGGTCTCTAGGATCACTCCCTGGGCCGAAGGCAGGCACCAAACCGCTGAGCCATCCAGGGATCCCTCGCACACTTTTAATAGTTCTGCCCATCATTTAAGTATGCCTTTATCTCATACCTACCATTTTTTATTGGTCCAAAGAGAGACAAAATATGAATAAGTTGGAATTTATGATAAGTAACAGTAGCAGAAATCCGGTTATGGTAGTAATTAAAACTGCCCAAGCAGCAAAATTTATTGATATTGCACTACAGTCTAAATTTAACACAATAGTATTTTTACAGAAAGCCAATATTTGAACAATCAACTGTAAAAAATGTTTTAAAATACAAAAGGAAACCTTCATTCATTTAAATTGTATTATGTAAGATAAAAGGTTTTTAATTTCTAAACTGGTGTTATTTACATCAAAAAGCTTTCAGAAAAAAAATAACTGTCAGAAAAAAATGTTAAGACACAGGACTTTGTTCATTTTCTCAGTGGAGAGTACAGCTGGCATTACTAGTCGACTGTGGAAGTACAATAATTCCGCAAATATTTTAAACTCACTGGAAATTCTTAGTTTACGATAGTCACACTCAATATAAGTGAAAATCAATCCTCATCTTTTGATTAACACTGAGGGAAAGAGACAAAGCTACTGTTTAGCCAGAATGTAATAAATCCAGAAACACAATAAATTCAACTGAGAGGTATCAATTTGTATTAACAAAAAGGTAAACCCCAAGGTATTGTGGGGTTCCTTTTATGCTCTGCTTGACAATTAACCAAAACAAGCACCAGGAACTTCATTACTACCACAGATAGAATTACTCCAATGATTTACTTATATTCTTTTTCCAAACATTAAAATGCCCCTAGAAGGTAAAGTCCTAAAATTCTGTAATAATTAAGGCAAAAATTAAATGTTAAATCATTTCACATAAGACAAAAATGATTACTGGAGAGTTTATAAATCTAGTTATCACATTTACTCTAAAGTCCAGTTTTTTCAACATATTTAGTGAAACCATTTCAATTTTTTTTCTACCAGCTCTTGTAGGTCCCACATAAAATTTAACATGGCACAGCACAAATATCTTCACCTTCTTCAGACTAAAGCCTTCCCCAAGAAAACCGTTTTAAGACCAGACATCTTCCTTGAACATTAACCTAGTCTTTGCAGTGTAAAAGACACTTCAAACCCTTGTTTTGGAAGTAGCAGGGTTAAAAAAAAAAATCAATTCTTAGTCCCTTTCCCATCCAAACTAAATGCATGAAAGACAATCTTATATAAGAGGATTTCACTTAATTCATGAACTATAATTCCATTTGATTAATCATTCTGAAATAACATTGTTTTTTCATTAAAGCCAACAGGTAAAACTTTAAATCTGAATTGTGTCAATTAACAAAGGTGATTTTTATAAGATATTAAGCTAATAAACTTCGAAAACAATCATAAGAAAATATATGTGTATGTATATATATAATATGTGTGTTATATACACAAATATATATATACAAAATAGTTCATGGTTTTATTTTCCTTCCCTATTACTAAAGGAAACATCTGTAAGAAAATGTAAAGTCAGTTAGCTGTCTCCTAACTTTGAAGTGAAATACGAGCAAAAAAGTAAAATTAAAGACAAGTTCTTTGGACACTTCAATTTGAAATTAAAAGGTACTTGTACAGCATCCAAATACAAACTTAAAATGAACAACAAAGACAGCAGTGGCCTAGGACAGTAGTGAAATGCACAAACTCTTGTAGATAGGTCTTTTGTGCTTTTCTATCAGTGCACATTATATACACAGGACAGGAAGAATGCAAGTCCGCTGCTATTCATTCACTGCAAAAAGTATTAACATCTAACCAAACTGCTGAGGAACAGTTACTATGTTACTAAACTGCATTCAACTGAGAACCTCTGCTTTCATTTGCTGCCATCCATAATTGACTCCAAAATATCCCAAATAATAATAGAAGCCAAGATATTTTACAAAGAAGTAGTGAATTTCTTAAAGCTTGAGAAATGACTAATGTAGATTTGTGCCCAAAATGTTTCACACCATAATTTGTAGCTAGAGATTGTTTCAGAACCTCAGTCAATGAATTAAAAGCAGATTACATTAAAATGTTACATTCTACTTCAGAAAGTCCACAACCTAAGACTGTTAACTAAGACCTCTTCAGGACTAAGGCCTGGCAGAACACTGCCCATTTCACCCTAGAACCACAGTTTTCTTTGTTCCCAAACCAATCTGACAGCTACATGCACTGAGACCCAAAACAGTACTTGTTTCCATAGCCTTCCTCGCCACCATGGCCCAAGGGTCAGTGAGATCATCCCTGAAGGGCAAGATATGATCACTGCATATAAATTCCCACAGTGGCAGATTTACCATAAGGATGCAGCACAAACTATTCTTCTACAGAAGGAACAAGATACAAAGGGCAGTTGGGGTAGGGGTGAGGGATTCCATGGCCTCTTCCTGGTCAGTCACACCAAGAAAAAGAATGAAGAAACAACATATCTTCAAATGGCATTCAACAGACAGAAGCTGATAACCAAAATAACATCCAAATCCCTGCAATAGCTCTCCCACCAAAAAAAGCAGCACATAGAGATGTTTAGGCCCTTATTCTTCCATTGAACTAAATAAAGGACTAAAGTCTACTCAAGAGGAGGGTCCATGTGGGACAAAGTTACAAATCAAGGCAACTGATTTCTGCATCCAATCCTTTACCCACAAGCCCCCTTAGCCAATACTACACAGAGCTAAATGCAAGCACTTTGTCATGGTTGATTCTTCACAATCTGAAGATTGTGCTTTCAAGCTGCAACCACGGCTAGACCATTCCCTCTGCTAACCAAAGAAGACACAAGACAAATCTCTTTACTAGTGATTTCATTAATCTGGGAATTCAGATTAAAGATTCAATTATAAAAATTCCTCAAAATAAAACATCCATACTTTACCATAGTTTTTTATTTACATTTCTTTGTACATTAAAGTCTGAGCAACTAAGCTGGTGGAAGCCAGCCCCTTCAAGTCCATTCCCATGCGTGAGAGGTAGCTTTATTTTTTCCCCCTAGTTTTATATTACTGTTTGAATAGTAAATGCTGTTTGTCACGAGAACTAGATGGAAAGGAATGGATCACCATTCAGGATGGACAAATGTATAGCTACCACATTAAGTGGCTATGTCACGCACCTGACCATGGCTGGCTGTGCTCTGAGCTACATTCCAGTAAGAAAGCAGAGCACCTCAGTGTGGCTGGAATTATAAATTATAAATTTATCAGCACAGGAAGGACCAGACTCCCAAACATCAATCTTTAAAGTGAGAAAAATTACTTTAGACTTACTGGATTGCTTGGCAACCATAAAAAAAAAAAAAAAAAAAAAAAAAAAAAACAAACAGTAACTTTATCCAGAGCTAGAAAATGCCTGGTAATGGCCATATATATTAGACACTGCTTGGTCTAGACAGTGATCACATTTCTAGCCTAATACTACAGACAAACACTCAAGAACTGGTTTGCCTTCTAAAATTTCTTCCTTATACTCTCTCTGCCCAGTAACTATAGCTATCTCCTCCCTCCAGGGCACTTTTGTTCTATAATAATAACCTATCCTATATATGAAACTGAAATCCAGAACTTTATTTTGAAAGCATGGGACAGAGCCTTTAATGCCTATTTGCAATCTGCCATCTTTAGGACACACAAATATAAACTTCAAGAGCAACAACTCTAGGCAGAAAAAAGAGGCTGAGAAAGCTCATCACAATCTCATTTTTAGAGTTTTCAGCAACTATACAAATGCACTTTAAAGTCTTAGGACAGAATATAAGGTGAGTAGCTAGGCTTTACCAAGCAGTCAGAAATAAGGTTTAACAAAACTGCTGTTTTACTAACACCTGTTTACCCAGAGACAGATACTTAAAGGTATAGGATATATTGATACCTTAGGGCAAAATAAGACTTGTTTTATCATTAATATAAAATCACAACAATACACATGAGCCCTTCCTTGGGCCAGAATATAATCTGAATCAAAATCACTTAAGTGACACTAAGTGACATTTTTCTTCAATCATAAAAATATTAACGAATCTGAACTTGTAACTATGATTAATATGCAAAGAAAACACTGCTCAGGGAATACAGAGACACGATAGATGTCAATCAAAACAAAATCTCTGAGCAGGCAGAGGGAGGTACTACTACAAAAATAAAAAGCCAAGAGATATTATCATAGTAAGAAAACTTGGCAAATGGTCTAATTTTTATACTGACTTTGCTCTTCACTGTTCAAACTAACTGATGGGGGACGGGGGGAATTAGGTAATGAAATGTTTTTAATGCATACATGTACTCGGACCTGAACTTTTCTAAAGACCACCATAATATGTTGAGCTTTATAATAAAATTTAAATTTAATCCCTGTGGATGTCATTCATTTAGATTTGCGTTTTTTATTTGATATTATATGCAAACTACTAAAGCCTTAAAAGACAAAGTACCAGCCCAATCTTACAGCATAAAGTTATTTTTGCTATATTCTGTTGTACATCTTCATTATCTGCACTATTGATATTTAATAGAAAAATAAGGATATCCAAAGCTCAAAGCAGCAAGCAGTGACCACAAATCCCTTGACAGCATTGATTTGCTTTTATATATTAACATGAAAATTCAACTTAAGTTTCAAATTTCTTCAAATTTCACCCATGCTAAGGGGTTCTATTCGGTTTACATCTCAGGAAGAGTGTCGTCACTGGTTGAAATCCGAAAACCATTCATTTGCTATTTCTTAACAAAAACTTTGTGAAAGCATGTAAACTATACACCTATCTTTTGGATAACAATCGTTAAGTACAAAAACATTCATTTAACATCTTACAAATCATT
This sequence comes from Nyctereutes procyonoides, assembly GCF_905146905.1. Classification (NCBI taxonomy): domain Eukaryota; kingdom Metazoa; phylum Chordata; class Mammalia; order Carnivora; family Canidae; genus Nyctereutes; species Nyctereutes procyonoides. The sequence goes on from NW_026575046.1 coordinate 52,892,758, forward strand.
ACAGTTATACATAAAAGCACCTACAAAATTTAAAAAAGTAAAAGATTCACAGTGAACCTTGGAACATAACATTTAAAAAGTGGATTCAAAGACCTATTTTTCTCTCAAAGACATAAAACACACAATGAAGCCAACACAACTACTCTTCTCATCTAGCTTCTTAAAATGCAGCACACAGAAGTAAATTATTGCATATTCAGCACACTCCTTTATCACTCAATTTCTTCACACCATGCTAAAATTTCTCAAAGGAAAAATCCAGTTCTGTGCTAAGCATGGCCTTTCTCAAGGTAACCTGAACACTGAGAAACTATTACACAGGTTCAAGGGAATAAGTATAGCAGATGTACATAAAACAGGTACATCCAACTGATACATTTTCTGCATAGTTAAGTCACATCACACACATAAACTTTAACTCACGTCTTTATCTCAAATTGTCAAGAGAGCTAAAAGCCTCAAGTTACCAAAATCCCATTCCAACAATACCCTCATTTTGTTCCACAGTGCGTTAAATGAAGCAGCACAACAGCAATAACATTTAACCATAGTTAAACTGCTGTAATTGAAAAGGTAAAATTTGTTGGTTCTTGAAAAGGCTCAACACCTTTAGAGGACATACTTCTGGTAACTAAATTCTAATCTCTTTTGCTTTAGTATTAAGAGCTGAAAAACCCAACTCTAGGCACCAGAAAGACTGACCAAAATACTCAAAAAACAAAAACAAAACACACACACACACACAATCACCAAAAATTATATGGTTTCCAGATGGCAGTAAACGAGTGAAAATGATTTACCTGCTAGGCAAACTAAGTTTTCACTCCCTTAACAATTTAATAAAAATCTGGAATGCTGGGACCAACTATAAATATGGCTCAAGGAGACCCAAGCAAAGCAGCTGTATTTCTGGAAAGAACAGTTAAAAGCTTCCAAAAGCAATCAGATAATGCATTTTTAAAAAGGTCACAGAAGGATTCACAAGTTTGTCACATTAAAAGATGCAGGATTATGAATAACCTAATTTTAAACATACTGCTGTAATTGTGAATTCTCCTGCTTAGCACCAAGAGGGTGACACTTATTAATAAATAGAATTTTTCCTTTAAAATCAAGCCATTTAAAAGCTAAAGCAAAGAAATACAAGTGAATTCCTTACAATAGTACTTCTTCTCAAAGTCCCACTGGGTTAAATAGAACCCCTATTAAATAGCCTATCTATACAGAATAAAGATTTCTACAATAAAATTTACAAGCAGAAATATATTTTGTGGATACCACATGTAAAAAAAGATTTTTAAAACACACATGGCCGATGCACACGCACACATATGCTCACACATCACCCCCCAAAAGAAATACCTTCAATGAGGTCAGAAGCAGCCTGAACACGAAAGCCCCCTTAGAGCCCTGGTGATTGTCCTCAAGTAGAGCAAATGGGCACTGCCATCTTTACCTAGATTTAAGAATCCTGAAGAAGCAAAATACAGTCCTAGAAGTGAGTTATGTATGTTACCTTCATGTTCTGATCATCTCCTAGTGAAATGCTTTATTTGTACTTGGGTGAAGTGTACACCCCATCCCTTCTCACTCCATCATCCTGGGGCTTCAGCATGCTCATAAAAGCATGTCAGCTTCTGCTACTATTGCAAACTGGAACCTAATACAACATTAGTTTCCAGAGATCAACAGAGAGATGCAATGTAAAGCCTAATAATGTCAGTACTCCATTCATATTTACACATCAATAATAGAGAATCAATCTTCACAGGAACAAAGCCATTGTATAATACTAAAGGGCTGGCAGCAGGATGGTGAAGACCAGACCAAAGCAGTTGCCCGGTCCCTGCCTGCATGCTCCATGCTCCCCACTCCCTAGCAGTCTCACAGAGTTGCTGACTGCACAAGGCTCTCAACTCCACATCAGAGCATCCACTTCTCACCCAACCAACTCAGTCCTTCTACAGGCTGAGGATTTTGTCCTTCAATGAAGTGCTGTGTTCATTTTCAACATGAACATTACACAGTAGATGCTGGCTTTAACTAAAACCTTTCAACAAATCTCCCAGCAGAGGAGGAATAGGGAACCTAAGTGGTTAGAAGCAGAGAAATGTGCAAAAATGCCACCAAAGCAGATGACCTGCAATTTTGACTTCTGTGACATTTTTAGCTCTTGCATTCATTTAATATTTGTGAATTTTAAGTTTCTTTTAAAAATGTCAATATAAGGAAACTCTTATTGCAATCACTGTCATGGATAGATGGAGCATTCCCATTAACTTGGTTACTTGATGATGACTCAAACACTATTTTCTTGACCAGAACATAAAATAAAAACCACAATCACACAGAAAAAAAAAAAAAATGCTCTCATAAAAAGCAACTTAAATTCATTAGCCAAAGACTGAAAAGATATATCTGTATATAAGGTTATAACTGCATTTACAGTGCAAACTCATGTTTCTTTTTACTCTCTCTTCTGCACAGAGAACATTTATCTTGAGAAACATCGTTGCTTCCCTGCATTTCTTTAAAACACCTGAGAAAGGTAAGGCTCAAAGAGACACCTACTCAAATGCAACAGGTCTCTGATCGTGGGACTTCCACAATACATCTGCTGCTATCAAAGATCCAAGATTTTCATTATAGCATTATGGTCAAACTTAAAACTCAAAAAGGCTCTGGATGAAAAGGGGAACTTGCAATGACCATTACATGCCACAGACTGTCCCTCGGCATGTTCTAGCAACTGGTCTTCACCGGAGCAAGGCAAGTCATATACAGCATCTGTTTAAATAAATAAACAAACTCAGTAACTTAATGGGAACTCAAATGCTGCCCTTCTCACCTTTTGTTATAAAGGAATTCACATACCATACATATTTTTCCTCACCACACTCTAAATCTAACTTAAGTAGAACCACCAAGATACTTTCCTTTCCCTAAATTGGGGCTTAACTGACTTTCTAATCTATGATTATTGATTTCCACACATTCATTCCAAATCTTAATCTCTGCCTTTAAACCCTTAGTATTCACATGCTTTAAAAAATGGCCATACTTTTGTCTACCTCTCATTTTTGTTTTCTACCATCAAACAGAACTTAACACAAGGATCAAAATGTAAGCACTGTAAAGATTACAACTGTAATCTAAGATTTATAAAGAGTCCAAGTCTAGAAAAATAAAGGTGGAGCTGGCCAAATCATCGGGGAATATATTTACCTAAAGAAAAATCCAAATTTTAAAAATCATGGTCCAACAAAACTCTCAATTTATCAGGATTTTGTTTTGTTTTGTTTTAAAGGTAGAGCAGAGACCTGACCAGGGAAGTGGATTGGGAATAGACATCAGGAGGCTGAGGCACAAAGAAAATCTCAAATCAGGTTTCTCAGGACAAAAATTCTTTCACATTTCTTTTATAAGACAAATTGTGTATGTCCATATTAAGCTGGGTATATTAAGTTAGAGTATACTTTATTTTAGTACCTTCTTCCTGGACACATGGCTTTTAAAGATTTTGTAAAATAACTAATTTCTGAGCTTACATTAATTAACCTATTAGGCTATCATGTCCCCATCAGCCAACGTGGTCAGAAAAATCTTATTAAGGGGACTCCTCGCACATACTTTGTGTATACCAAACTACATGACTTCATAATTAACCTTAATTTTTCAAAATAGAATAAAAGCATCTTTTAAAATAGTGTTTTTCCTGCTTAAATCATAAACAGTACTGCAAGAAAATATGATCATAATTCTTCTTATTTCTTAGACTTTTCTATATAAAAGCCTTACATTTAAATAGTGAATAAATGCATTATCTACTGCACAGGGATTTCACACAATTCAAAACAACATGTAATAAAAAAAGTCTACTGTAGTTTCAGATGATGTCTATTAAATCAGTATTACCAAAGAACTTTCTACATTCATCACCATTACTTTCCAAATTAGCCCACATACCTACTCTTTATAACTGAGGATAGGGAAGCTCCAGATGTCATCCATAGTACCTCCTTAAAAAGTTGCTCATTACCTCCTAAAAGTAAGAAATGTTGCCCTTCTGAAGTCAATGCTCCTCTTACATATATGTGAGAATGAGGTCTCCTCATGTTTATGCTATTTGGTTCTACTCCCCTCACTAATACCTATTAATTTACAATGTTCACGCACAGCACCCAGGTTTGACATTCACCCGCAAAAATAGCACACTGAAAGGGAAGATCATTTCATCCTGATGATTTAAGTTCATTTTAGCGAGTTTCATATTTAGAGAATATGATCACATATATGAACTCTCTACAAAACATGTGCAACTCTTTCTGCTTATCTATCACAATCCATTACCCTCTCAACTAAAATCAAGGTTAGACCAAAACCAAATCAAATCCCCCAGAGATTTTAAAAAGAAAATGACTTGCCTGTTTCAAAATTATCCTGAAGTTTTCGTGGATGAAGTTTTTTTTCACATTTCTATTAAAAGAACACAAACACACACACACACACACATACAAAATACACCATCTGTAGTTATTCTACATAAATGAGGAGATATGTTAGCAAATTTCTCAGGAAGAAAATTAAACCAGGAATATAATCACCATCCCAGTCTTACACTGGTATTTTTTTTTATTTTACACCTAAAACTTTTTTTAGTTCTTGATTACATGTACAATATAGAAACACCAGAAAAAAAAATTACTCATTAAATTTTTCAACCCAGAGATAATTATTAACATTTTAGTGCATCTCTCTAGCTTTTTCTTTATGAAGATACTGTGAATTTTCATACAATTACTAAAAATTTAGTGGAATTATTAGGTACATAGGACTATTCTATATCTTACTTTTTTCCCCCCTAAGGATGTATTATTTATCTTAGAGAGAGAAGGCATAAACATGGGTGAGCAGGGGAAGGGATAGTGGGAGGGGAACTCCCCACTAAGTGTGAGCCCAAAATGGGGCCAGATCACGCGGGGGCTCAATCCCACGATCCGGAGAGCATGGCCTGAGCTGAAATCAAGAGTTGGATGCCTTAAATGAATGAGCCACCCAGGCGCCCCAAACTACTTTTTAAATGTAATATACTGTGAATATATTATTTTCAATAAATATAAATCTACACCATCATTTTTAATGACTACACGGTAGCCCACTGAATATATGATACAGCATTTGAAATTATACTCTTGGATATGCATATTGTTTCCATGTTTTCATTATTCAAAAGAGTACTGGGATGAACATTCTTGAAAATTTTCTTCTAGGGAAACAATTTAAGAAACTTTTCAGGCTTTCCATATAGTCAAGCTACTCTCTAAAAGGTAGTACCAATTAGTTATTTTTAAGTATTGTCAATACACTCAATAATATACAAGTGGGGGATCCCTGGGTGGCGCATCGGTTTAGCGCCTGCCTTTGGCCCAGGGCGCGATCCTGGAGACCCGGGATCGAATCCCATGTCGGGCTCCCAGTGCATGGAGACTGCTTCTCCCTCTGCCTGTGTCTCTGCCTCTCTCTCTCTCTCTGTGTGACTATCATAAATAAATAAAAATTAAAATAATAATAATAATAATAATAATAATAATAAACGTGGCTCTCTTTTTATCTGTGCCAATCTGACAAAAAAAAAGTTTAACATTAAAAGGCAAGTAATCTAAGAGTAAATTGATCTTTAACATGTGTTTTAAAAAAACAAACGTATTTGCCCTTGGAATCAATACACCCAAGTAAACAGCAAATAGAAACTCAGGTAAAAATTTTTGATAAAACTTTGAAAACTACTATTATCACCCATTGTTAAAAAAAGAAAACTAGGACTTCCAGAAAAGACAAACAAGGAGACCCATTAATTATGAACTGCAACTTTCTGGACCACAGACTAAGCGTGAAAGTAAATGTCCTAAAATGCTCACAGTTATCTGTCTGCAGGCCCAGTCTAAGGGCTATGGCACTGACTTTATTTTAATTTTCTAAATTCTATCACCTTTCTTTATAATTATTTTATTCTATCATTTTGGAACATTGACCTCTGCCAAAATTTTTCATATGCCTGTTATTGTCTGAAACCTACTGCCATCTCTACAGTCCCCAGATCTCTAAAACTCTTTATATTTACCTCGTTTATAAATTCTATCAACTTGAAGAGAAAAAAAATACACTTGTGATGTTCTCCCCAACTTTAGCTTTATTAAAACAATACAGACTCAATTTAGAAAAACAAAGAAAAATAGCCAAGGACTTCCTCTTTCTAGAAAACAGGGTTGACTACACACTGTTTTCACAGTACTAAAAAATATTTAAATACCGACATAAAATAGCAAAAAATCAGATGTGTAATTCAATGTGACAAACCTGTAACAGGGCAGCCAGAGATTTTAAGTAAGCAAATAATGCACAGTTTCACTGCATAAATATCTTATCAATGTATCAATTCAATGTGCTTTTTGGACAATGCCTTGCCCCACTCCTAAAACGGATAAACTGCCTTCTTAGTTTTATAGATGTAAGTCTTACCATTAAGGGATTCTGCTGCTTGGCTGGCTGACTGTGGATCCCATTTGTTCTTTTCTTCTGATTAGGTGAGTCCTGATACTGTTTTTTGCCATTTCCCCTCATACTTTGATTCTGTTTTTCCAAAGAGAAGAAATAAAATATTAGCCTACAGTATAATTTAACAGGACCAAAGAATATACTGCCAAGAATATGTTTAACTGGTTGAATGAGAGTTTAGCAAAGTCCCTCCCAAAATTTTCCTAGAATATTGGAGAACCACATGGAACACCTGAGTGGCTCAGTGGCTGAGGATCTGTCTTCAACTCAGGGCGTGATCCTGGAGTCCTGGGATCGAGTCCCAAATTGGACTCCCCGCAGGGAGCCTGCTCCTCTCTCTACCTATGTATCTGCCTCTCTCTCTCTCTCTCTCTCTCTCTCTCTCTCATCAATAAATAAAATCCTAAAAAAAAAAAATTGGGGAACCACGTATCAGTATTTTCTTACAGAAGACAGTGCTTCACAAAACAAGATTCCTCTAAAGGTACACAACAGTAAATACAGTGGTCCCTAGGAATCTTGCCTTATCCCATTTCTGCTTACAGACTTTGTTTACAATGCACAAGTTAAAAAAAATGGGAGAAGGAGAGATAAACAAGTTTGAAAACCTTATGCGACCATCATAAACAACCTCTGAGGTGGAATGCGAAGGCACCTGGCCATTTTTTAAAACAAGAAATATGCAGCAGATAGTTATCAACTGTTATCCTAAAATCTGCTTTAAATTTATAATAAACAAGTATTTTTAAATTAATAACCTTTTATACAAAATAAAGATTGGTATTTTATTTATTTTTTTTATTTTTATTTTTTTTAAGATTGGTATTTTAAAAACTTAGGCCATTATCCCTAAAGTTAGATCTAAAGCCTAAACATGCAGTAGTTGACATTTTGTAATTGTATGATTTAACATAAGTTAATTTTCTTATCATTTCCCCCCAAAATCTAGGTTTAATTTAAAAAATAAAGTTTTTAAACATTACTTTGTCCCTAATGATCTTAAAGGGACAGTTAGTTAAGAGGACTAAAACAACATAAATAATTATTATTTTGTACTTTTAAGAATATCAAAATGCATTTGTTTATACTCTACCTACAGAAAAAGCTAAGCAGTTCCTAAAATAGGGCAGCCAGAGTGGCTCAGTGGTTTAGTGCCACCTTCAGTCCAGAGCGTAATTCTGGAGACCCGGGATCGAGTCCCACGTCAGGCTCCCTGCATGGAGCCTGCTCCTCCCTCTGCCTGTGTCTCTGCCTTTCTCTCTCTGTCTCTCATGAATAAATAAAATCTTAAAAAAAAAAAAAAAAAAAAAAAAAAAAACCTGTCCTGGTGTCTATTCACCTTTAAAAAAAAAAAAAAAAAAAAGCAGTTCCTAAAATAGCCTGAAAACGAAACACTTTTTTTTTTTAAGTTTTTATTTCAATGTGGGGCTCGGACTCAAGTCCAGAGATCAGGAGTTGCACTCTTCTAACTGAGCCTGCCAGGCACCCCAACAATAAGCTAACTTAAATAATTGGTTAGGAACAGAAAACAAACTGATGGTTGCCCGAGGGGAAAATGGGCAAAATGGATGAAGGAGAGTGGGAGATAGAGGCTTCTAGTTATGGAATAAGTCACAAGAATAAAAGGCACAGCCGTAGGGAATATAGTCAATCACATTGTAATAGCGTTATATGGTGGTTGTATGGTGCCATACAAGTGGAACAAGTGGAACTACACTTGTGGTGAGCACAGCATAACATATAGAGATGGTGAATCACTATGATGTACACCTGAAACTAATGTAACATTGTAAAATAGACTTCAATTAAAAAAAATTTAAATAATAAAGAAATAGGTTTACAGAAATGCATGTTATCACATACTTCTAATTCAGTTTCATTCATTCTGCTCTTCTTGGTATTTTTTTAGTATGGTACAATAAATATAGTTTACTATCATAACTTTTAAACATACAAGTCAGTGGCAGTAAGTATTGTCACAATGTTGTACAGCCACCACCAGTATCCATCTCCAGAATGTTTTTCATCAAACCAAACAGGAACTTTATGCCCATTAAATAACTCTGTATTCCCTGTCCCTCAACTTTAGTAATCTCAAGTTAATTTGTCTCTAAATTTGTCTATTAGGTACCAAATATAATTTGTCCATCATGTATGACTTATTTCACGTAGCATGTGTCCAAGGTTCAAAGACCATATAACAGCCATGTTTGTATCACAATTTCATTCCTTTTTATGACTAATAAAACTCTGTATGTATATTTTGTTCATCCACTAATCTGTTGACAGACATATAGGCTGTTTCCACCTTTTGGCTATTGTGAATAATGCCACTATGAACACTGGTATACAAGTTATCTGGTTGAGTCCTTATTTTCAATTTTGTGAGGTATATAACCCAGGAAATAAAATTGCCAGATCATATGATAATTCTGAATTTAACTTTTTTAGGAAACACCAACCTATTTTCCATGGCAGCTGTACCATTTACATGCCCATCAAAAATGCATAGGGATTCTAATTTCTCCACATTATTGTCAACACCTGAGACTTTCCTTTTTTCTTTTTAATTACAGCTTTCCTAGTGGATATGAAGCAGTATCTCAGTGTGGTTTTGATTTGTGTTTCTCTAATGACTAAAGATGTTGAGATTTTTTTGTGTGTTTATTGGCCACTGAATATCTTCTTTGGGGAAATGTCTATTCAAGTTGTTTGCTCATTTTTTTAATTGGGTTTTTGTTCACAAATTTGCTTGCCATCCTTGTGTAGGGGCCATGCTAATCTTCTCTATATCATTCGAATTTTAGTCTACGTGCTGCTGAAAAAAGGACTAATTGCGGTTTTTTGTTGAATTAGAGGAATTCTGGATATTAATCTCACATTTGATATGTGATTTCCAAATATATTCTCTCATTCTATGGGTTATCTTCTCACTCTTTAAGAATGCTCTCTGATGCACAAAAGTTTGTAATTTTGATGAAACCAGTATATTTTTTAAAAGAATTAAAACAAGAGTGGCACCCAAATGGATGGCTAAAATGATAAAGACAATGCCAAGAATTAGTAAGAATGTGGAATAAATGGAGCTCTCGTATTTTTTGTTGGGGATAACTTGAGAACATTGTTTGCAGCATATACTGAAGAACACAGCATATCCACTGATCCAAAAAATCCTATACACAAAACAATGGTGTATGCTCATCAAAATACATACAGAAATATCCATAGGAGAACTGTTTGTAAAAAGCTCAAAACTGGAAACAATTGAAATGTCCATTAAAAGTAGAATGAAGTGTGGCATAATCACACACTAGATTACAACACAATAATAAACCTTTCACTGATGGCATATATACCAAAGTCAGATGCTAATTTTTATTTCTTACTACACTGGATTTATACCAAAACTGTAAAGGTTAAGGTTAAGAAGTCTTAATTAACCACGCTTCAAATCACAAGTTTGGAACACAGAAATCTTTGATCAACAATTCAGAGCTCTGTAACTGTTAGTCTGCAATTCCTCAATTCAGATATATTTCTAAGTCAAATCTAAAGTTATGAAAATCTTTAAATGTATTATCACTCACCTTTGCTTTTAAAATGTCAGACATTTCAGAATGATTATTATATGGCTTTTGTTGCAGTGGCTGCCTGTACTTTACCCACTGGTCACCAGGAGAACCTTCAGGAAATAACTGCTGACTGTGGCGGAATTTGGTTCGACTATACCAAGATTTAAAAAATAAAAATCAGATCACAAAATTTTCACTTAAACTTCTTCTAACACTTTGATAGTTTATCTTATAGATCACAAACTTTACTTTCTTATTTAATCTCTATCTCTCCGCAGTAGACTACAAGTTCCATAAGAGTTGGGATTCTTACCTGCTTTATCCCCAGCACCCAGAAGAGTGCCTGGTGTTCACTATTTCTTGAATGGATTAAGTGTTATTTTTAACCCCAAACTTTTCTAAGTTATCCATATTACCCCCTCCCTATTAGTAATTATACCTTTAAAAATCAGAAGGAAATAATTCTAAATTGATTTGAAACAAACACATGTGGCTATTCCTTCTTACTAGGAGAGACAACGCATTCTCGCCAAGATGTTTAAAATACAGAATTTGATCCTGCACACGTTGGTTATGGATCTCTTCCATTCTAGAGGAAGATCTGAAAATTTAAGCTATATTCTAAAGCAAAAAATTAAGGGGCCCAAGAAAATAGACGAGCAAATTTTAAAAAGTCTGGTCTCAAATTCTTATGTGAAAGATTTTGATTGTAAATGGTTGTACTCACATAGTACAATAAAGTTTGTAATAAAGAACATTTTATAGTACTACTTACATTTATAATACAGTCCAGAGTCATTGATCCAGAGAACTGTACTACAGTGATTATTTCAGAGTTCTCCTTTCCCATTTAAAAATTATAATAAAATTGCAGCATGCCTATTTTCTTGAGACAAAATTCAGGTATTTCCTCCAACATATCACAGACATTAGTCTGTATGCTAAAAACACCATCCTGCCTAAGAAACCTGAAATTTGGTTAAAATTGCTTCATTACATCCTAACTCCTCTCTCCAGGACTACAAAGCCTAGGACTAAAAGATATGGACATCATATAGCACACTATGGTGGACAAAGCCTCCCAAACATGAAAAGTCAAGACAATTTTTTTTTCCTAAACACTATCACTATTTCATAATGTTTTAGTAGTTACGGTTCTTTTTAATCTTAGCTACACTCCTATTTACTTTTCCTATACTGTTTTGTTTATGTCTAGTAGTGTATAATTTGATGATTATAATTACAGGTTCCAAAAGGTGGAAATAACCCTCGAGGCATTTAGTCCAAGCTCCTGTCCTCATAAAACCCAATTAGGATGGAATATTCCCGACGTATTTTAAAAACATACTGATTGTAGATATTGTTTGTTCCCGTTTAATTTTTGAAGCCCTCAGATATAATCAGAACATCTATATTAAAGTAAATGTAAAATGCAACTCCCTCTGAGCCTAACATATACAAAGTTCTACCAAGCTTATTACAAATATATATGCTTATAAACAAAATTACTCAGCCTACTCTATAATTGTGATTTGGATATAATTAAGTTCCAACCAAGAAAATGTTCTTTGTGGTTACTGTCCATGTAACAGTCATTTTTTACAGTACAATCAACAAGTCTTTGTTAGGGAAAGAAAAGAAGCAAGCCCAAGTCTTCATAGTTCTATCTTTCTGAACAAATTATACATTAGCATTCCTCATCTACCCTACACAAAAACAGACCTCAATATATCCTCCACTCAAGGATCTTCGGAGACTCAACTGTCCCTAAAGCAGGATATGAGAACAGAACAGTAGCAACATGCACAGAGGCAGATTTTTTTCTTTTCCTCATGTTCTTTCAACCCATCTAAAAAGTTGGTACCCTCTTGTGTATACTATTTTAAAAATGTGCCTGAAGCTCCTTTCCAATTTCAATTAACCTTTTCATCTCATCAAAAACCCTTAAAAAAAATTTTCTAGGGATCCCTGGGTGGCGTAGCGGTTTGGCGCCTGCCTTTGGCCCAGGGCACGATCCTGGAGACCCGGGATCGAATCCCACGTGGGGCTCCCGGTGCATGGAGCCTGCTTCTCCCTCTGCCTGTGTCTCTGCCTCTCTCTCTCTCTCACTGTGTGCCTATCATAAATTAAAAAAAAAAAAAAACTTCTTAAAAAAAAAAAAATTTTCTATTATCTTAAGACCAGTAACAAAATAATTCCAAAAAGGAATCTAACGCCTCTCTAAACTTTAGAGGCAAAATGCTACTACTGCATTAAAAACTATCAGAAAGTAGGAATCCTATGAATATATTTCTTTACCTCAATTTTTCCACAGTGGGTTTAGCTGGTGTACTACCAACTGAGGAAAATCCATTGTCACTGTCTGAGGAATCTCCAAATCTCCGCGAAAGCCAGTCCCTTAAAGGCCTATGGAAACATTAAGAATTCGCTCTTAAAACTTGGCTACATAAAAAAAAAAACTATCAGAATTATGAAGGTTAGTTTTGTATTTTAAGAAATAGGATCATACCTGATAAAGGGAATGGCCATAAAAAATTTGTTAGGTGCCAAACCAAGTTTGGATTTTGGGGTCATATCATTTCTATGACAGGGCAATTTCTCAATGGAGAACCACTCAATGTTCTGAGACACAAGAAAATAATTCATTTAGTTAATTATCATCAAGGAGTTTCTAAAAGCAATCTCCTACTTCACTAAATTGGGATACTATCCAGCAATCTGAAAATACTTTCAATTACATACCCGAATTTCTCTTCTGGTTTTCGGGTTAAATTTTGTGTCTTTTGGAATTCCTGGAATGATGTACAAACGAGCAAGCTGGTCATTGATTCGAAGTTCAATGTAATCATCCTTACAAATATAATCTTTGATATCAAAACCAGTTTCTTCAAAGACCTGGAAATTTGACACATTTGGATGATGATTTTCATTTGTTGCTGTTAGCTCTCCAGTACATTAAATTTATTTCAAAGCAAAAACTCAGAAATATCCAGGCAATTAAAGGCATGAAAACATTGGGCAAGAAATCAGAATATTCTAGGACCTAGTTCTTAGCTCTGAACTGTTCAACTATAGATAAACCCTTTTATGTATCTAAGCCTAAATTCTTCACCTATTCAATGAAGGAAGATGTGGGACACTGTGATTTACAAAAAGAATACATATTATTTAATTTTCATCCCCTTTCTGGTACAAAGCTCCTAAAACCTTTGGAATTTCCTAATGGATGAAAGCAACCAAGGTATTCTTTTGTTGCATTACTGAGGTGACTTTTGGACCCCACCTAAATATGGGTGGCTGACTGCCAGGACAACCAACCAAGGGAATAGAAGATTAGAACTTTCAGTCCACCCTTAACGCCTACCCCGCCCTCCCATCTTCCACAAAGGGGGAAAAGGCTGGAGATTGAGCTCAATGGTCAACACCCAATGATTCAACCAACCCTGCCTAACATAAAGCAGGCTCCATAAAAACCCAAGGGCGGGGGACAGACACACAACGTCCAGGTGGGTGAATGCAGAAATTGTGGAAGAGTAGTACACTAGGAGACAACAAAGAAGTTTCACACCCTTTCCCCATATCATGCCCTCTGCAGCTTTTCCATCTGGGTGTTCTTGAGTTATAGATCCTCTTTTTTTATTATTATTTTTTTTAAGATTTTATTTATTTATTCATGAGAGACACACAGAGAGAGAGAGGCAGAGACACAGGCAGAGGGAGAAGCAGGCTTCACGCAGAGAACCGGACGTGGGACTTGATCCCGGGTCTCCAGGATCACACCCTGGGCTGAAGGTGGTGCTAAACTGCTGAGCCACCCGGGCTGCCCCATAGATCCTTTTAAATACACCTGCGATCAAGTATGTAAAATGTTTCTCTCAGTTCTGAGAACCACTCTAGTGAATTAATCAAACCCAAAAAGAAGAGGTCTTTGGAATCTAGGTTAGAAGCACAGATGACAGCCTGGACTTGCAATGTCATCTGAAATAAATGGCAGTCTTGTAGGTCTGAGAGCCCTTAACCTGTGGAATCTGATGCCATTTCCAGGTAGAGTCAGAATTGAGTTGAATTGTAGGACACCCATCCAATGTCTGACAATTGCTTGCTGGTCTGAGGAATGCCACTCCCCTTCCAACACACACATACATTGTAATTGATTCTGGAACTCTTACAATGTTAGAATACAGCAGCAGTTCCCAGTCTGTGCAGAGTACACCACTGGGACCACATATGGATATTATTCACGGCCATCTACAAATCTACGTGTAAACCAAGCTACACACTAAAAATTATCTTATGCAAATAAAACTGTTTCTCAAACATGAAAACTGACTGTGATTAATGCTAACATTTAAACGGACAGATTCCAAAAGTACAGATACAACCCCCTGGGTCGCAGGGAGGTGAATGGAAAAGAACTGAAAACTAGTAAAACAGACTCATGGGTTCTAAAATGGCCTTCCCTCAGCAGTGCCCCAGGGTCAGAGGAGGAACTGGGAGAACATAAATTCCAAGAACTGATGTTACATCTCATCTTTACCTCTTCCCTCAACCAGAGAAACCACTCTGATTAACATACTGGGCTTCTGTATAAAAAGCCCAGGCTTTTTACAGGCTGTATAAAGGCTTCTGCATAAAATAAAAAACCACTGGTCTCTTCTGGCCTTAAAGTTCTCCCTCAAATAACATTTGTATTATTCTGACAAAGCTCTTCTCCACTTCTTCCCCACTTCATCCCCACCAATCAAAAAGGGTTTGAATGCTCAGTAGCTAGAACCCACTGTGGATCTTTTATCCTGCAGTTGCTCTCCTTTCCTCTGGTTTCAGCACCTCCTAACCAACCAGTGGGACAGAAGATGTTAAAACACACGGACAGGCCTGAATCTCTTGATATAGGTGTGAAGGAACTATTTCTACTCATTTGTCGCTTCCCTCTTTGTCAGCTCATATACCTTTTTCCACATTCCTCAAAAAAGGCACAGGTATCCTTCTCTCAGACATGTATAGTCTAGGACTTTCAACTTAAGCTCCTCCACAACACCCAACTCATTTCTGTCACCATTTCTATAAATTCCTAAGTATGCTAAACCTCCTGTTCCTCATTAAAACAACAACAATACCAAAACTAGGTGAATATACTCACTTGAAAAATGTTCTTGGTATATAGAAAAGGAGAAACATTAGTTGTATTTCCTCCTTCTGGAAATGTCAGACTGGGTACCTAAGTACATATGTGATACTGAAAAAAGGAGTTCTCTAGTTCTGTTTCTTTATATCTAACATCTGGTATTGTAGGAAAACACAGAAACAATCTATTAAATGTGATCAATGACATTCAAACACAGCAAAACTGTGTATCTTTCCCAGAATAAGATTCTGAAGCTCAGTGACAGATGTCATGGTTTCACATCTCTCCAAATCTTAATATTTATATACACAAGACAATATAATTAAAATCATCAATCATGTGGATTTATTTCACAATGCATATATGCTATCTGATGTTCCCATTAAAGCAAAATCCAGATGCTTCGGTTTTCCTTTTACTTAAAACAAAGGTCTACTCTACTGCTTGAGACAGAGCTTAAAAATATTTTTGATTAAAAATCAACTTTGATGGATATTAGATTTATAGGTGTAACAATTAAGACGGGCACTTAAAAAAAAAGACTGGAAAACCAAATGTTTGCACATCAATGATACATGAAACTGGTGGTCTTTTTTTTTTTTTTTTGAAACCTGTCTTCTTCATCAAAGGGAAGACTTCAACCAGAAGACATTCACAATACAATCTAAAATATATGAGAAAGTCCTATGTATCAACAAGTAACCAGGGCAGCCGGGTGACTTAGTTGTTCCAGCATCTTTCTGCTCAGGTCATGATCCTGGAGCCCCACATCAGACTACCTGCCCAACAGGATGTCTGCTTCTCCCTCTGCCCTCACGCCATTCATGCTTGCGCATGTTCTCTCTCTCAAATGAATAAAAATCTTTATAAAAATAAAATAAGTAACCCAACTTTTATTTTTTTTTAAATTTATTTATTTATGATAGTCACAGAGAGAGAGAGAGAGAGGCAGAGACACAGGCAGAGGGAGAAGCAGGCTCCATGCACCGGGAGCCCGATATGGGATTCAATCCCGGGTCTCCAGGATCGCGCCCTGGGCCAAAGGCAGGCGCCAAACCGCTGCGCCACCCAGGGATCCCCGTAACCCAACTTTTAAAAAGCAGATAACATATAAGTGGGTACTTAATAAAGAAGACATTTAAATGGGCAATAAGAACATGACAATGTGCTCAACATCATTAAGCTTCAGGAAAATGAAAAATACAATGATAAAGCATTACATTCCCAGCAAAATGGCTAAATTTTTTAAAGCAAGATATAATTAATGAATAACATTAGTTTCAAAATTATGATACAATGATTTGATATTTGTATATACTGTCAAATGTCATAAGATTTTTTTGTACGTTGGGATGTCTGGGTGGCTCAGCAGTTTAGCACCTGCCGTCAGCTCAGGGCGTGATCCTGGAGACCTGGGATGAAGTCCCACATCAGGCTCCCTGCATAGGGCCTGTTTCTCCCTCTGCCTGTGTCTCTACTTCTCTCTTTCTGTGTCTCTCATAAATAAATAAATAAAATCTTTTAAAAAAAATTGTATGTTTATGGAGATATAATTGACATATACTACTGCATAAGCTTAAAGCATACAGCAGAATGGTTCGACTTATATATATTGTTAAATGATTACCACCTTTAGTTAGCAATTATTGCCTCATATAGATACAATAAAAAGAAAAAGCAGAACATTTTTTTCCTTGTGATGAGAACTCTTAAGATCTACTCTCACTTAGCAAACATATATATCATACAGCAGTGGTTACCTGGAGTCATCATGCTGTATATTACATCCCTAGTACTTAACTATAACGGAAAGTACAAACTTCTGTTTTGTACTTTGTAGCTGAGCTACAAAGTTTGTGCCTTTTGATAGTTTTTCTCCAATTCTCCCTATCCCCATCCCCTCACTTCTGGGAACAACAAATCTGATCTCTTTTTCTGGGACTGCTTTATTTTTTCTTTTCAGATTCCACATATAACTGAGATCATACAGTATTTGTCTTTCTCTGATTTATTTCACTTAACACAATGCCCTCAAGGTCCATGTATGTTGCACAAATGGCAGGATTTCCTTATTTAATGGCCGAATAATATCCATTTTTGTGCAGTCTATATATATATACACACACACCCTACAACTTCTTTATCCATTTACCTGTCAACGGACACTTAGGTTGTTTCCATTTCTTAGCTACTGTAAATAACACTATGATCATGGAGTACAGTATTTTTTCAAATTAGAGTTTTAGTTTCCTTTGAATACATTGCCAGAAGTGGAATGCTGGATCACATAGTAGTTCTATTTTTTGAGAAACATCCATACTGTTTTCCATAGTGAGTATATCAGTTTGCAATCAATCTCACCACCAGTACAAAAGGGTTCCCTTTTCTCCACATCCTCGCACACTGGTCCTTTCTTATCTTTTTGATAATGGCCATTCTAACAGGTGTGAGGTGATAGCTTATTGTGTTTTTTTTTCCCTCTCACTGTGGTTTTGATTTGCAATTTCCCTAATGACTAGTGATGTTGAATATCTTTTCATTTACTTGCTGGTCACTTGTGTATCTTCTTTGGGAAAATGTCTATTCTGGTCTTTTGTTCATTTTTAATTGTATTATTAGGAATATTGATATACATATATGTGTATATATACACATATATGTGTATCAATGACATATTATAGATATATATAATAAAAATATAAAATATATATATTTATTGGAGTTCGATTTGCCAACATATAACACCCAGTGCTCATCCCGTCAAGTGCCCTCTTCAGTGCCTGTCACCCAGCACTGTCTAGAAGTTCCTTATATATTTTGGGCATTAACCCCTTATCATATATATATACATATTTATATATATATTTACATATATGTTTATATATATATTTATATATATATATACATAGTTTGCAAATATTTTTTCCATTCTGTAGGCTTTTTATTTTGTTGATGCTTTCTTTTGCTCTAGCTTTTCAGTCTGATGTAGTCTCACTTGTTTATTTTATTGCTTGTGCTTTTGGCATCACATGCAAAAAATTGCTAAGACACATGTCCACGAGCTTCTTCCTTTGTCTCCTTCTAGAAGTTTTGTGGTTTTAGGTCTTACATTTATTACATTTAAATCTTTCATCCATTTCAAGTTAATTTTTATGAGTGGTATAAGAAAGAGGTCTAATTTCATTTTTTTGGTCAATGTCTGATTTTCCCAGCACCATTTACTGAAGAGACCATCTTTCTTGTATTTTCTGGTCTCTTTGTCAATTATTAGTTGACCTTACATGCTTGGGTTTATTTCTGGGCTCTCAATTCTGTTTCACTGATCCATTCTTCTGTTTTTAAGTCAGTACCATACTGTTTTAATGACCAAAGTCTTATAGTATAGCTTGAAATCATAAGTGTGATGACTCCCCTCTCTGTTCTTCCAGGATTGTGTTGGTTATTCAGGATATTTTGTGGTTCTGAACAAACTGTAGGACTGTTTTTTCCTGTTTCTATAAAAAAAAAATGCCACTGGAATCTTGATACAGATTGCACAGAATTTATAGATGGCTTTTACTAGTATTAACATTTTAACAATATTTTTTAATTAATTAATTAATTAATTAATTAATTATGATAGACACAGAGAGAGAGAGAAAGAGGCAGAGACACTGGAGGAGGGAGAAGCAGGCTTCATGCAGGAGCCCGACGTGGGACTCAATCCTAGGTCTCCAGGATCAGGCCCTGGGCTGCAGGCGGCGCTAAACCGCTGCGCCACCGGGGCTGCCCCATTTTAACAATATTAATTCTAATCCATAAACATGGGATAAAACTATTTCTCATGGAGGCCTGGATAACTAGAACTCTCATATGTAGGTAGTTAGGAATGTACATTGGTACAACCCTCCAGAAAACCACTGGCAATAGCAGGTGCTGACAATATTCTCTATCTTGATCTGGGTGGTGGTTTCACAGATATATACATATATAAAAATTATTAAATTGTTCAGATTAGTTTCATTCCTTGAATAGTATTTATAATCAGAAATAAGTATACATACCTAGTCGTGTAAGTCTATGTGAGAAACTATGCTGAAAGTAAACAGTATAATCTAAGTTCCTTGTGAGCAAATCCTGTTAACTTTGTGTTACAAATAGTATCTAACTAAAAACATGCTTAATAAATTAAGTATTAATGAAAGACTGAGGAACATTCTCAAATTAAAGGAGACTGAAGATATGTAGTAATTAAATGTAAACAAAATGCCTGAGCCTGAAATAGAATCCTGGATGGGGAAGGGGGCTGGAATTGTTGAAAAGGACCATAATGGGGCGCTTAGTAAATCTGAACATCAATTGCCCATTAGATAATACCTATCGATATTAAAATCCTGAATTTGATAATCACACTGTGATTACATAAGAGAACTTACTAGCTCTTAAAATTTACATGCAGAAGCATTTAGGGCTTAAGATGCATTATGTCTACAATTTACTCCTAAATTATTCACCGGTAATAATAAAAACCAAATGATGCCTCAGTGGTACGGTTGGTTAAGCGTATGACTCTTGGTTTTGGCTCTGGTTGTGATCTCAGGATAGTGAGATCAAATCCTGTGTGAGGTTCCATGCACAGCTCAGAGTCTGTTTAAGATGCTCTCTCCCTCTGCCTCCCTTCATGTGCTCACTTGTGCACACGCAGGTGTGCACTCTCCCACTCTCTCTCTCTAAATATATAAATAAATCTTGAGGGGTGCCTGGGTAGCTCATTCAGTCAAGCATCTGACTCTTGATTTTGGCTCAGTCATGATCTCAGGGGTTGTCATATAAAGCCCTGCAACAGGCTCCACATTTGGCAGAGAGTCTGCCTGGGATTCTCTCTTTCTCCCTCTGCCCTCCCCCTGTTCCCGTGCTCTCCCTCTCTCTCTCTTCTAAAATAAATAATCTTTTTAAAATAATAAAATAAAAACTGGGCCACCTTGGGTGGCTCAGTTGGTCAAGCATCTGCCTTGGCTCAGGTCATTATCTCAGGATCCTGGGATCAAGCCCCACATCAGGCTCCCTGCTCAGTGGGGATTCTGGTTCTCTCTCCCTCTGCCCCCCGCATCCCCCACCATCTGTACCCTCTGCTGTCTCTCATGCTCCTCTCAAATAAGTAAAATGTTTTAATAATTGATTTGCCTCTAAAGTTAAGAATCCATTCTCATACTTACTAGGGAAAGTTTTTAGTAGCTCACTTACATATAAAGATACCAAAGACAAAAATGTTAATACCATCTTCTGTGAATCAAATCCATTCTTGTATTATAATACTTCATTTTCCCGGCACACAGAATAGCATTAACTTCTCAAATGGTATCAGATAAAAGTCCCTAAGTCCCAAAAAGCACCAGCACAGATAGTGAATTTTCTGCCTATTATCTTATGTTCTTTATAAACCTATAGGAAGAGATACAAGAAATCTACCAAGTTCCACCATACAAATCCTATCAAGGTTAAATCACATAAATGCATATTTAAAGTCAGTTTCATTACAATAAAATATATTGTTTTGCTAAATAATAAGCAACAAAATGAAATCCTAAAAACGCAAATGAACTGCCAAGTATCATTTGCTTATGCAACAACTGGTGCTTCACAACTAACAATAAAAATATACTGAGATTATCCTAATACAACCTTTCAACAATATCCAGAAAACATTTTTCACATCTTTGTCCTAAAGCTACTACTTTACTGAATAAAAGTAATCAGACCCCAATTAACAAAGGTGAACCAAAAGGTCAAAGATTGGAAACTACTAATTAAGATGGTGCTAAGCTTTCTATTGACAATTATCCATACCATGTCCCTGAGAAGGCTATTTGCCACTGCTTCTTTCAGTTCAGCCCACATATATAGCCCTTTTAAGATAGGTCAGATTCTGCTACAACAAAACACCCCTGGATGGCCATATATAATGAAATAATAACATTAACCTAATTATAACAAACCAAATTAATATGTTACTAGCAACTTAAAAAGAAGGGTAATGATAGAATTGCATAATTTAGAAGTTCAAGAAAAAGTGTTGAAGGCATCATCCTAAGTCTAACTAACATCAGCTAGAAAAATTAGGACAGGACTCCTCCTTCTAGGTTAATACAAGTGAAAATGAGAAGGAACACTGGGAAATTAACATGGACTTCTCCAAAAAAACAACAATCTGATTTTAAACTAAAACTTCACATAGATGGTACCTCCCACCCCTACCCCACCAGACAGCACTACTTCTGTTATATTGTAGTACCACCCAGTGGCAGAAGGACACACTACAAGTCTAGGACTGCTAGTTGAATACTTTCATTATTCAAAATGGCAACTGCTATGAACTAAACTTTGTGTCACCAAAATTCATGCCGAAGGCCTAACTTTCAGTGTGACTAAATTTGGAGCTAGGGCCTGTGAGGAAGTCATAAAGGTAAAATGAGGTAATAAGGTTGGGAACCTAATGCGACAGTGCTAATCTAACAAGGGGAAGAGACATGGCACACACTCTGCACTCACAAAGGCACCCAGGAAAGACCACATAAGCACACAAGGAGAAAGCAGCTACCTGCAAGCCAGGATGAGAACCCTCACCAGGAACCTTATAAGCAGGCACCTTGATCTTGGACTTCCCAGCCTCTAGAACTGTGAGAGATAAATTTCTATTTGTTTGGGTTTTTTTAATTAATTAATTAATTAATTTATGATAGTCACAGAGAGAGAGAGAGAGAGAGGCAGAGACACAGGCAGAGGGAGAAGCAGGCTCCATGCACTGGGAGCCTGATGTGGGATTCGATCCTGGGTCTCCAGGATCGCGCTCTGGGCCAAAGGCAGGCACCAAACCGCTGCGCCACCCAGGGATCCCTAAATTTCTGTTTCTTAAGCCACCCTATCAGTGGTATTTCGTTATGGCCTGACTGCACTGACTGCAATGCTTAACCTTAATCCCAAAACTTTTCTCTCTTTGTAAAAGAGGTAATCATTTAAAAATCAGATATTAAGAGTCAAATTCTAATCTCAAAATTCACAAAAATTAAAGACGAGTTTTTTTCTGACAAGTTCCATTATCAGCTACAGGATGTTTCTTAGATCACAAAGGTTAGAAGGCTTAATTCTTATTATCAAATGAAAAAAGTTTTTCCCTGAAATTAAGGGACTATGGTTTCTAAGAATACTTGTGGCCTTCCTCAGAGCAAGACAAAAACTCTAAAACAGGAAAAAAAAAAATCAATGATTCAAATCAGAAAGGTAAGTGTTATTAGAAAATACATAGACCTAAAAATCACAAATTTCTTCCATTTTCATCTGTGCTTACAAATGCCCATTTACAAATATTCCTTGACTGTCTATTGTAGTAGTCAGGAACATGGACCCCAGGACCAACCACCATGGTTTTGCATCCCTGTTCTGCAGCTCGCTGTGAGAATCTGGTATATTACTAAACTGCAGTTTCAGTTCCTCTCCTATAAAGTAGAGATCATCATCTCCCATAATGGCTGTATCCATCCCTACAAGGGGATGCTATCCCCCCAGAGATGCTACATCTCTGTAGCATCCTATCATCTACACTCCATTCTTCCACTCCTCAAGCCCTAATAAAATTTATTTTCTTATAAACTATGTGATCTATAATCATTACTGAAATTAGCAGCACATGAGTAGGACAATCTTTTATCTGAGTATCCCAGAACAGAAAACAAATACAGGTTAACTGCCTCTGCCTCTCTCCTCCCCACCACCCCACTACCCCAGTATCTTATTTCTGCATCATCCTGACTCTTTACAGTATAGTGTACAAAACTGGTCAGAAGAAAGGTTCTAGTGGTACATGGAGATGATCCCTTGGGTACTTCTCTTCAGTTTTGCAAGTTTAAATATCTGATTTCCTCAGAGTTCCTGCAAAAAGATCCTGTTACTGAGACAGCTGATCTCAGCAAATTTAGTCCAAATTTAGCCTGTTTTCTAGTTAATGCTGTGTCTTTTCTGGACCCAGGCAATTTTCTTACTGCTATTGAACTAATCTAACTCCACATACAGAACTACACATCAATTGTTCTAAGTAGGATGGTATGATTCCTATTTTGTCCTTCCTTTTGAGCAAGAGGACCACAAAGTTTGAGGACATAAAAGGGAGACTCTACAACTGCTCCATTTTGTCTCCTACCATCTACAGAAAAGAAAGGGAAAGCTATTAGGTTATGTGTCAATTTCTTACCTACTACCTAAACAGCTTTCAATTTTAAGAAGTGTGCATAAACCTTCACTTACCTGTATACAATGGCTTTGTCTATATAAGCTGCTGCAAACGCTTACTTAGATTAGCTAAATTTAAAATGCAGCATTTTTATTCATCTTTTAAATCCTACTCCAAAGTAAAGAACCACTAATGGTTTTCCTATGTTAAATAACTACTACTGGTTTTTAAGAACCTTAATTACTGGGCAGCCAAGGTGGCTCAGCAGTTTAGCGCCACCTTCAGCCCAGGGCATGATCCTGGAGTCCCGGGATCAAGTCCCATGTCGGGCTCCCGGCATGGAGCTGCTTCTCCCTCTGCCTGTGTCTCTGCCTCTGCCTCTCTCTCTCTGTCTCATGAATAAATAAAAAATAAAAATAAATAAAATCAATAAAATCTAAAAAAAAAAATCTTAATTACTATCACTCACTAATAATTACATCCAAACTTAAATCAAGCATTGAACACTGCTGCAGGAAAACACTGAGTCAAAAGAAAACAAAAGAAAAAAATCCAAATGAGATATGCCACAAAATCCATATTGCCATCTCAAAATATCTCAAAGTTAATCATTATCACTTTGGATTTTAAAGATACTTACTTTTACTTCTAGTTATGAAGCCCTTAAGTAACTCTTTTTTTTTTTTTAAAGATTTACTTATTTATTCATGAGAGACAGAGACAGAGCAAGAGAAGGGGGCAGAGACATAGGCAGATGGAGAAGCCGGCTCTTCACAGGAGCCCTATGCGGGACTCGATCCTGGATCTTGGGATCACAACCTGAGCTGAAGGCAGCTGCCCAACCACTAAGCCACTCAGGCTCCCTTAAGTAACTCTTCTTAATAAATGTGTATCCTACAGAGAAATTAAGTGGGACAGGCTTAGGCTAGTGGGACAGGGTTAGGCTATTGACTAACATACGAGAACTCTACTGGAACAAAAATCTTTCAACTCCTAGACTAGATTTCTTCCCATTATATCATGTTTTTATAGCTCAATGTCTAAATTTCAAGGATAAGATGTAATGTGATAAATGACAAGGAACTGCTAAATAAGAATACAGTACACAATGTATCACAGGTACTATATAATTAATGCCAAGTAAATCTCTAGATGATAGCTGTTGTTAAAGTTCAGACACTACTGTAGGGTAGAGTTCGCTGGCTAAATTTTTAAATAGAATTTTAATTAAGAATGAACTTTAGAGGGATCCCTGGGTGGCGCAGCGGTTTGGCGCCTGCCTTTGGCCCAGGGCGCGATCCTGGAGACCCGGGATCGAATCCCACATCGGGCTCCCGGTGCATAGAGCCTGCTTCTCCCTCTGCCTGTGTCTCTGCCTCTCTCTCTCTCTCTCTCTCTCTCTCTTTCTGTGTGTGTGTGTGACTATCATAAATAAATAAAAATTAAACCTTTAAAAAAAAAAAGAATGAACTTTAGAAATTATCCACTCTACAGAATGGCTAGATTCAAAACAACAAGAAATAACAAGTGCTGGTGAACATGCGGAGAAAAAGAAACCCCCATGCACTGTTGGTGGGATACAAACGGGTGCCACCATTGTGCATAACAGTGTTGGAGGTCCCTCAAAACATTAAAAATAAAAATACCACATGATCCAGTAATTCCACTACTACGTATTTACCCAAAGAATATGAAAACACTAATTGAAAAAGGTATATGCACTATGTTTATTACAGCATTATTTATAATAGCCAAGACATGGAAGCAACCCAGTGTCCACTGAGAGATGACGGAATAAAGATCTGATGTGTACACAAACACACACACACACACCAGAGGACTATCCATCATAAAAAAGAATGAGATTTTGTCATCTGCAACAACATGGATGGGAACTAGAGAGTATTACATTGGGTGAAATAAGTTAGAGAAAGACATTACCATATGATTTCACTTATGTGTAATCTAAAAAACAAAACAAACCAAAAGCAGAAACAGACTCATAAATAGAGAATTGACAGTTGCCACAGGGTAGCATGTTGGGGAATGGGCAAAATGGATGAAGAGGAGTGGGATACACAGAATTCCAATTATGGAATGAGTAAGACACAGGGATGAAAGGTACCATGTAGGGAATACAGCCAATGGTATTTTAAGAACTTTGATGGTGACAAATGATAGCTACACTTGTGATGAGCATAATATAATGTTTAGAACTGCTGAATTCCTAGATTGTACATCTGAAACTAATGTAACCATTTGTAAACTATTCTTCAATTAAAAAGAAAATCACTCTAAACCTCATTTTACAAATAAGAAATTCAGGTCCTGTATACAGAGCTAGCTGGTGGCAATCCTTCAGGGAAAAAGGATAATTTAAGCTGGGTCTAGCTAGGACTTGAATAGGCAGGGAAGAAGAAAGAACCTTCCAGTCATGGCAATATATTAGCAAAGTTTAGAGACTGAAACAAAGCAGTCGAATGCAAAGAGAATAAATTCTTTTGACTGAGAATAAAGGCAAATAAATTTAGGAATAGCTAAATTTTATGTTGGGGATTAGAGAGGGAGTTTCAATACTGAAAAGAATCATAGGCAATAGGAAACTAGAGAGGGTTTTAAGTAACAAATGTAAATTTCTTAGGAAAGCCCAAATTGTGTACTTGTCTGGAAGCCAAGACTATAAAACATAAAACAAGCATTGTAATTGCCAAAATGTTTTACCAATTGCAAATCCAATTCTTAAAAAAAGGTAGACACTGTATCATCAAAATAGGAAGGAATTAGTGATAATTAAAAATGGGCAAAAAAGAAAATAGAAATAAGGGAAGAATAAATGACAGAGATATGGACAAAAGAATCATTATAAAAGATAAGTTACTTCATGCAGTCAAGTTCTAGAAACATTAGATGGTCCAAACAGTAAGTCACCATGGCTTAAAAAGCACACTCAAAGCATGATTAGCAAATGTTACTGTTTCAAACTGCAGTAACTCACCTCTCTAGCAGCACAATCATGAGGAGCTTCTTCTTTGTTTACTTTTCCTTTTGGAAATCCCCAGCCTGATTTTGCTAGATACCCCTGAACCAGTAGTACCTATAAAAATGAGCAGAGGTAAAAATAAAACTTGCCCTCCTTTCTCACACTCCTTTCTAAAAGTCAAAGGTATCAAAAAAAAAAAAAAAAAAAAAAGTCAAAGGTATCTTTTTCCTTACTTCAAGTAACTGTTATCACCAATAATTTTGTATAGATCTTGGTTTTGATATCTTCCAATAGTCTGACTATACTACTAGTGTGAAGAAAGGCATTCTGCTCATTTTAAGGTATTTCTTCAACAATTAAATCACATTTCTTTGCAATAAGTCATACTACAATTATAAAATATTAAGACCCAGAATGCAGACAAAATATGCAATATTTGGCCTTTCAGCACTAAAAGTCTATTTTAAAACCTCACTTTAGAGCATTATATAAATAACATATATTTTACAAATAAGATGAAAAGAGCTGATGGTTGCACTAAAAATCTTTTATTACACTCACATTTTCAAGCGTCTCATCAAGAATAATTGCACCATAGGTTGGTACTCCCATTTTATATTCCTTCCATTCATCCAAAATTTTTTCCACATCTTCACCTTGAGGCAGCAAAAACGGACAATGACTGAAGAGTATACATAGTGTTAAGGAAGCTCCTTTCTCTCTAAATACAGCTTAAGTACTTATTATATACAGATACAAATCTACTTAAAACAACTATGAATATTATATGAAATTACTCAAATCCTCACCTAAATTTCTCCTCCTTGCTTTTTTCCCCACATTGGTTTTCTCCTGAACAACTCACTGCTAACTTCTGCATTTAGCCGAGACACAGATCAGGTAAGCTTTGCATAATCAAAGTCTTAGATTTCCAAGTTAACATGAATAAATTCAGGACCATGTGAACAACTCAAATACTGAGTCGAATTCACCACATCAGGAGTCAATACTTAGTCTCACTCAGGAGTCTCTTAGTCATACTAAATGAGAGCAAGAAACAAAAGTACAGTATACATATACAATAGTGAAAACTAGAAAACATCAAAACAAGTAAAACGTGATTAACACTAGGGATGAAGTATACCACCACTTACTCTTGAATGTCTTTACCAAGTACATGATTTAATTGCTTATATAATTAAAACATTTTAAGGGGAGCCTGGGTGGCTCAGCTGGTTAAGTGTCTGCCCTCGGCTCAGGTCATGATCCCAAGTTACTGGGCCATTTATTTATTTATTTATTTAGATTTTTTATTTATTTATTTATTTTTTTTTGAGAGACACAGAGTGGCAGAGACGTAAGCAGAGGAATAAGCAGGCCCTGTGGAGAGCCTGATGTGGAACTTGATCCCAGGACCCTGGGATCACGCCCTGAGCTGAAAGCAGACGCTCAACGTCTGAGCTACCCAGGTACCCCAAGTTACTGGGCCTTTACACAGTATAGGTGACGCTTGAACAACACAGGTTTGAAATGCAAGGGTCCACTTATATGCAGATTTTTTTTTCAGTAAGTACAGTACAAAACTGTAAATGTATCTCCTCCTCATTATGGTTTTAATGACATTTTCTTTTCTCTAGCTTAGTTTACTTTGAGAATACAGTATATAATACATATCACATGCAAAATAGGAATTAATAAACTATTTTATCAGTAAGGCTTCTGGTCAATAGTAGGCTATTAGCAGTTAAGTTCTGGGGAGTCAAAAATTACACACACATTTTACTACACAGAATGTCAGGACCCCAATGCCCATATTGTTCAAGGGTCAATTGTAGTTCTAAAATATAGGTTACACTGATTAAAGAATTTGAAGCACATGTCCACTTGTATTATATGCATTAAGAAAAAAATCGTTTTTTTACTTTCCCTTTTTATACTGACATTTTTTGCATAAACATGAAAAATCTGCTCTAGATATATTTTAGACAGTAAATCTCCCTCCAAAATCCTACCATGATCTTAGATGATAACCTTTTTGATTCCTCATTTACTTCTTTCTATTTAATCAAACAGCTTGATCATTTCGGAACTAAAATGTCTCTTCATTCTTTGTAGTCCTTCACTATGGTTTAGGACCTTATTGCTATGATCTCAAGTTATTTGACAGCCCATTCTATGGTTTAACCTATCCTACCAAATAAAGCTTCTTGAATACCATTTTGAGCATAATATTCCTTAGCCTTGTTCAAAAATGTTTTATGGGTAACCGTCATTAGAACAAAGTGTTTCATTCATTTTCTACAATGACCTGGACGAGGGAGGGCTTATTTCATGGAGCTCAAAGAAAATTATGGGGGGCTAATAAGTACAATGGCTATTTTCATTCTTACTCCAATTCTAGCACAATACAGTGAATTTGTGGGTAAAGAAAAATAATAGAAAATAGAAACTTTATTTTTTAAAAAGATTTTATTTATATATTCATGAGAGACACAGGGAGAGAGAGAGAGGCAGAGACCTAGGCAGAGCGAGAAGCAGGGTCCCTACAGGAGTGTGACACAGGACCCAATCCCAGGACCCCGGGATCATAACCTGAGCCAAAGGCAGATGTAATCACTAAGCCACCCAACCACTGAGCGACCCAGGTGTCCCAATAAATAAATCTTTAAAAATAATTATAATAATCTTGAATTATTAAGGGTGGCGCAGCAGTTTGGCGCCTGCCTTTGGCCCAGGGCGCGATCCTGGAGACCCGGGATCGAATCCCACGTCGGGCTCCCGGTGCATGGAGCCTGCTTCTCCCTCTGTGTCTCTGCCTCTCTCTCTCTCTGTGTGACTATCATAAATAAATAAAAATTTATATAAAAAAAAATCTTGAATTTTCAAGTGTTATCTTTTATAACAAACAAGCTTCTATCTTATTTGTAAATAGGAGAAAAAGACTTTTGAAAATAAAGACTTCTTTGTATTAGCCACAAAACTAAAAACATTGCTTTTAACATATTAAGTACTCAAAAATTATTTAAGAATCTCTATCCCGAAAGGTAGCAATCTGATTAAAGATCATCTGACTGGGGCACCTAGGTGGCTCAGTTTGTTAATAAGCATCTACCTTCAGCTCAAGTCATGATCCCAGAGTCTTGGGATCAAGCCCCACCTCGGCTCTCTGCTCAGTGGGGAGTCTGCTTCTCCCTCTCCCACCCCTTCCCCTACTCATGCTCTCTTTCTCTCAAATAAATAAATAAATATTTTAAAAAATAAAGATCATCTGGGGTAGCCTGGGTGGCTCAGTGGTTTAGCACCGCCTTCATTCAGCTCAGGGCGTGATCCTGGAGACCCAGGATCTAGTCCCACATTGGGCTCCCTGCACAGAGCCTGTTTCTCCCTCTGCCTGCGTCTCTACCTCTCTCTGTGTGTCTCTCGTGAATAAAATCTTTTAAAAATATTAAAAAATAAAAATAAAGATCATCTGATTAAATGAAACAGCAAGAAGTAAAAAACAGATCAGTTCTAGAAATAGGTTGTGGTTATTTCTGAAAGAAAATAAAATTTAATTCTAATCACCATATATATTTCAAGGAATCCTCTACATCAAAATTAAAATACTATTAAATTCTACTATTTATATTTGACAAATTTTAGAAATCAAGTATGTTTACCTAATAAGTTTTAAATCTCAAAGACAATCAAAAGGAAATCTGTGCTAAAATATTTTATTAGCAATAATGAAGACAGTCATTATAGTAATAAAAAGGATATCAGCTTTAGCAAAGTCTCTTATCCCACACTGAGGTAATCCTGGTGTGTTCTGCATGTAGAAATCCAAGTAAAACCAATGGGCAAGTTCAATCTGAAAACACACTCGGATAGCATTGTCTCTTTCCTCACTGGGAATATGCAAAATAAATCGGCTGTCAAAAACAAAAAACATTTAAATTACATTTACAAACCGCAATGATTTTAATCTATTTAACTACTTCATCCCTGACCCACCAACATAAAAAAGAAACCAAGAGCAGGGCTGATCAAGGAGGCAAAATTGGGGGGAAATTACTACAGGAAGAGGAGTCTGGAAGGCAGCTATGTTCACCTCTATACCAATGCTGCACAGGGAAGAAGAGTCTGGGGGAAAAAAAAGTTTATCACAGTTATCTCACTCAGAATTTAAGAGGCCATTTACCCTTTGTTAACAAGTACAAAGATAATCTTAAAAGCTCATATAAAGGGGAACAAGAAAACAACTTTCAGTAGGATTTCCTCTCATGATTGCTAACATTTTCTAATATATACAAATATATTCATTCATTCAAACAGGAATGATGTTAGCTGCTTCATCTTTAAAGTATTACATTTAAAAAAAAAAAAATAAATAAAGTATTACATTTTTTGGGGATCCCTGGGTGGCGCAGCGGTTTAGCGCCTGCCTTTGGCCCAGGGCGCGATCCTGGAGACCCGGGATCGAATCCCACGTCAGGCTCCCGGTGCATGGAGCCTGCTTCTCCCTCTGCCTGTGTCTCTGCCTCTCTCTGTGTGTGTGTGTGTGTGTGTGTGTGTGTGTGTGTGACTATCATAAATAAATAAAAATTAAAAAAAATAAAGTATTACATTTTTTTAAAAGATTTTATTTATTCATAAGAGACACAGAGAGAGAAGCAGAGAGACACAGGCAGAGGGAGAAGCAGACTCCCCGCAGGAAGCCCAATGTGGGACTCGATCTCAGGACCCTGGGATCATTCCCTGAGCCAAAGGCAGGCACTCAACCGCTGATTTACAGCTAATTTTTCAGCAAAAACTATGCAGGCCAAAAACGAGTGGCATGACATATTTAGAATGCTGAAAGGAAAAAAATCTACAACCAAGAACAATCTACCTGGCAAAATTATCATTCAGAATTGAAGAAAAGATAAACAGTTACTGACACAAAAGTGAAAGGAGTTTAACACCATTAAACCAGCCTTAAAGAATACTAGAGACTTCTCTAAGTATAAAAGAAAAAGCCATAATTAGAAAAAAAAATTATGAAAGGAAAAAAAATTTCGTAAGTAAAAGCAAACATACACTAAAAGTAACAGAGCAATCACTTATAAAGCTAACATGAAGGTTGAAAGACAAAAGTAGTCAAATCAATTGTATCTAAAAAATTAGTTAAGGAGACTCACAAAACAAAAAGATGTAAAATATGACAACATATACATAAAGCATGAGGAATGGTAAAAATGAAATTCTTTTAGAATGTGTTCAAACTGAAGTGATCAACTGAAGCATGCTATACATTTAGGAGGTTATATATGAATCTCAGGGTAACTACAAATCAAAAACCTGTAATAGGCACAGTAAAGTAAGAAAGAAAGCCAAATTTAACACCAAAGAAAGTCCTCAGCACAAGGAAAGAGCAAGAAGACCAAACAGAGAGCAACTGCATAACAACTGGAAAGCAATTAACAAAATGCAAGTACACACCTACCAATAATTAATTTTCAGCTTTTTAAAATTCAACTAATTAACACATAGTATTAATTTCAGAGGTAGAGTTCAGTGATTCAGTCTTATATAATACCAAGTGCTCATTATATCACATGCCCACTCTAATGTTCATCACCCAGTTACCCCATTCCCCATCCCACCCCTCCAGCAACCCTGTTTGTTTCCTATGATTAAGAGTCTCTCATGGTTTGTCTCCCTCTCTGATTTCATCTTGTTTATTTTTCCTTCCCTTCCCCTATGCTCCTGTTTTGTTTCTTAAATTCCATATGAATGAGATCATATAATTGTCTTTAACTGATTCACTTTTTTTTTTTAAGATTTTATTTCTTTATTCATGAGAGACACAGAGAAAGAGGCAGAGATGTAGGCAGGCAGAGGGAGAAGCAGACTCCCCATGGGGTGCTCAATGTGGGACTCAATCCCAGAACCCTGGGATCCGGATCTGAGCCAAAAGCAGACTCTCAACCACCAAGCCACCCAGGTGCCCCTCTGACTGACTTATTTCACTCAGCACAATACCCTCTAGTTCCATCCACGTTGTTGAAAATGGCAAGCTTTTTTTTTTTTTTTGATGGCTGAGTAGTATAGTCCATTGAGAATTACTATTATTATTTTTTATATATATTGGAGAATACTTTAAATGTAAATGGTCTAAAGGCTCCAAACGAATGACATAGGGTGACAGAATAAACAACAACAAAAGAAGACTCAGCTATACGCTGCTTACAAAAGACTTACTTCAGACCTAAAGATACCTATTGACTGAAAGTGATGAGATGGAAAACAGATAGTCTATGCAAATGAAAGTGGGGAGGGGAGACCAGGAATACTTATATATATATATATAAGACAAAACAGACCTCAAAACAAATACTGTAACAAGAGACAAAGAAGGGCATTACCTAATGGTAAAAGTATCAATAAAAAAAAAAAGATATAACAATTGTAAATATATGTACCCAACACTGAAGCACCTAAATAAAGCAAGTATTAACAGACATAGGAGAAATTGACAGTAATACAACAGGGAATGTGAACACCCCACTCACATATACTGAATGATAGATCATGCAGGCAAAAAAAAAAAAAAAAAAAAAAATTCAGTAAGGAAATAGTGTCTTTGAATGTCACAACAGACCAAATGGGGGATCCCTGGGTGGCGCAGCAGTTTGGCGCCTGCCTTTGGCCCAGGGCATGATCCTGGAGACCTGGGATCAAATCCCACGTCGGGCTCCCGGTGCATGGAGCCTGCTTCTCCCTCTGCCTGTGTCTCTGCCTCTCTCTCTCTCCCTGTGTGATTATCATAAAATAAAATAAAAATAAAATTTAAAAAAAAAAAACAGACCAAATGGACTTAACATATACATACAGAATATTCCATCCCATAATAGAGTACATATTCTTTTCCTTTTTTTTTTTTAATTTTTTATTTATTTATGATAGTCACACAGAGAGAGAGAGGCAGAGACACAGGCAGAGGGAGAAGTAGGCTCCATGCACCGGGAGCCCGACGTGGGATTCGATCCTGGATCTCCAGGATCGCACCCTGGGCCAAAGGCAGGCGCCAAACCGCTGCGCCACCCAGGGATCCCTCCTTTTTTTTTTTTTTTTTTTAAACACATTCTTATCAAGTACCCATGAAACATTTCCCAGGATGGATCACACATTAGGCTACAAAACAAGTCTCCGTAAATTTAAGGCTGAAATCATATCATGCATCTTTTCCAACCACAACAGTATAAAACTACAACTCAATTATAAGAAAAAAAAAAAAAAAAACTACAAGGGCACCTGAGTGGTTCAGTCAGTTAAGTGTCTGACTTCAGCACAGGTTAAGATTCAGTCCTGGGATCAAGCCCTGTGTCAGCTCTCCCTCTCCTTTTGCCCCTCCCCCAGCTCTTGTACACATGTTCTCAAATAAATAAAGTCTTTAATAAAAAATTTAAAAATAAAAGGAAAAAAATAAAAACTAGGAAAAACACAAACCATGGAGACTAAACAACATGCTACTAAGCAACCAATAGGTCAAAGAAGAAATTAAAGAGGAAATTTAAAAATACATGGCAACCAGTAACACTGAAAATAGAACAGTCCAAAATCTTTAGGATGTAGCAAAAACAGCTGTAAGAGGGAAATTTATAGCAATATAGGCCTGCTCATGAAACAAGAAGAATCTCAAATAATCTAACATTAATTACATCTAGAGGAATTAAAAAAGGAACAAACCCAAAGTTAGCAGAAAAAAAGGGAATAAAGATCAGAGCACAAATAAATGATAAACTAAAAAAGAAAGATCAATGAAACCAAGAGCTTGTTCCTTGTAAATACAAACAAAATTGATAAACCTTTAGACCCATCAAGAGAAAAAGAGAAAAGACCCAAATAAATAAAATCAGAAAATAAGAACTGACACCACAGAAAAACAAATGATTGTTAAGAGGCTACTATGAAAAATTATATTCCAACAAACTGGACAACTTAGAAGAAACAGATAAATTCTTAGAAACCTATAATCTTCCAAATGTGAATCAGGAAGAAACAGAAAATGTGAACAGACTGATTTTTAGTAACAAAATTGAATCAGTAATCGAAAAAGTCCCAAAATACAAAGTCCAGGACTAGACTGATTGACAAATTAATTCCACCAAACATTTAAAGAGTTAATACCTCACTGTCTTCAAACTATTCCAAAAAATACAAGTAGGAAAATTTCCAAATACTTTCTACGAGGCATTACCCTGATACCAAAACACTACAAAAGAAAACTACAGGCCAATATCCCTGATAAATAGACACAAAAATCCTCAACAAAATATTAGCAAACTACATATAACAATATATAAAAAGAATCTTTGCCACTATCCAGTGAGATTTACTCCTGGGATGCAAGGACAGTTCAATATTCACAAATCAACCAACATGATACACCACATTAACAAAATGGAAGGATAAAAATCATATGATCATCTCAACAGATGCAGAAAAAGCATTTGGCAAAATTCAACATCTACTCATGATAAAAACTCAAAAAACAATGGATTTAGAGAAAGGATACCACAACATATAAAGGCCATATATAACAAATCCACAGCTTATATCATACTCAGTGGTGAAAAACTAAGCTTTTTCTCTAAGATTGGGCACATGAGATAAGGATGCCCACTCCTGTCACTTATTCAACACAGTATTCAAAGGCTTAGTTGAAGCAAACAAGAAAAAGAAATAAAAGGCATCAAAACTGGTTAAGGCAGAAATAAAACTGTCAATGTATGTAGATATACTATACACAGAAAACTATAAAGAGTCTACAAAAAAAAAAACCCTTAGAAGTAAATGAATTCAGTAAAGTTACAGGATACAAAGTTAATATATAGAAATCTGTTGCATTTCATGCACTGATAATGAAGGAGAATAAGAAAACAGGGGCACCTGGGTGGCTTTTGGCTCAGGTCGTGATCCTGGGATCAAGTCCCATTATCAAGCTCCCTACAGGGAGTCTGCTTCTCCCTTTGCCTAAGTCTCTGCCTCTTTGTGTGTGTGTCTCTCATGAATAAATAAATAAAACCTTTAAAAAGAAAAAAAGAAAGAAAATCTCATTTACAACTCCACCAAAAAAATAAAATACCTAGTAATAAATTTAACCAAGGAGGTTAAAGATCTATACCCTAAAAACTATAAAACACTGATGAAAGAAATTAAAGCCAACACAAATGGAAAGACATTCCATGCTCATGGATTGAAGAATTAATATTTTTAAAACATCCAGACTACCTAAAGCAATCTATAGATTTAATGCAATTCCTATATCAAAATACCAATAGCATTTTTCAGAGGTAGAATAATCCTAACATTTGTAATGGAACCACAGAAGATCCTCAACAGTCAGTCTTCTTGAGAAAGAACAAGAAAGATGGAGATATCACAATCTCAGATTTCAACATATAGCAACATTTCAACATATGTGTCAGGCTCCCTGCTCAGCAGGGCATTTGCTTCTCCCCTCTCCCTCTGCTCAGGCTTATTCTCTCTCTCTTTCTAATAAATAAGTAAGTAAGTAAATAAATAAATAAGTAAATAAGAGGGGTACCTTGTGGCTCAGTTGGCTAAGCAAGTTGGTTGCTCTCTTGGTTTTGGCTCAGTTCATGATCTTGCAGTTGTGGGATCAAGCCCGACATCAGGCTCTGAGCTGAGTGCAGAGTCTGCTTTAAAATCTCTCCCTCGGGGATCCCTGGGTGGCGCAGTGGTTTAGCGCCTGCCTTTGGCCCAGGGCGCGATCCTGGAGACCCGGGATCGAATCCCACATCGGGCTCCCAGTGCATGGAGCCTGCTTCTCCCTCTGCCTGTGTCTCTGCCTCTCTCTCTCTCTCTCTCTCTCTCTCTCTCTCTCTCTCTCTGTGTGACTATCATAAATAAAAAATAATAATAATAAATAAATAAATAAATAAATAATCTCTCCCTCTCCCTTACGCTCATTTACTCTAATAAATAAATAAAATCTTAAAAAAAAAAAGATATACCACCAAGCTATAATCATCAAAATAGTATGGTACTAGCACAAAAACAGACACATACATCAATGGAACAGAGAACCCAGAAATAAGCCCACATTTACAAGGTCTATTAATCTATGACAAAGGATCCAAGAATATATATGGGAAAAGATAGTCTCTTCAATAAATGGTGCTAGGAAAACTGGATATCTACATACAAGAGAATGAAACTGGGCTCTTTTGTAACACCATACACAAAAATAAACTCAAAATGGAGTAAAGATCTAAATGTAAAACATGAAACTGTAAAACTCCTGGAAGAAAACATAGGCAGTAATTTCTTTGGTATTGAACATAGCAACATTTTTCTGGGTATGTCTCCTCAGACAAGAAAACAGAAGCAGAAAATAAACCACTGGGACTACATCAAAATAAAAAGTTTCTGCACAGCAAAGGAAACCATCAACAACACAACAAAACAATCTACTGAATGTAAGATATTCTGATAAAGGGTTAATGCCCAAAAATATATAAAGGACTTACACAACCATCAAAAAATAATCTGCTTAAAAATAGCAGAGGACATGAGTAGACATTTTTCCAAAGACACGGAGATGCCAAAGAGACACATGAAAAGATGTTCAACATCATTCATCATCAGGTAAATGCAAATCAAAACTATAATGAAATATCATCTTATACCTGTTCAGAATGACCAAAATGAAAAGGACAAGAAATAATAAGTGCTGGCAAGCATGTGGAGAAAAAGAAACCCTCTTGCATGGTTGGTGGGAATTTAAACTAGTGCAAGCCACTGTTGAAAATAGTTGAAGGTTGCTCAAAAAATTAAAAAAATAGAAATACCAATAATTCCATAATTTCTTACGGTATTTACCCTAAGAAAACAAAAACACCAATTCAAGAAGATATACACACCCCTATGTTTATTGTAGCATTATTTACAACAGTCAAGATATAGAAGCAAACCAAGTGCCCGTCAATATACAATGAGGATATATATGTGCATATGTACATACATATTTACAATGGAACATCACTCAGCAATAAAAAAGAATAAGAACTCGCCATTTGCAAGAACATGGAGGGACTTAAAGAGTATTATGCCAAGTGAAACAACTCAGAAAAATGCTGTATGATTTCACTTATGTCTGGAATCTAAACAAATGAATAAACAAAACAGAAACGGACCCATAAATACAGAGACAATATGGCTGCCACAGAGGGGGATGGGCAAAATGGGTAAAGGAAAGCGGGAGATACAGGCTTCCAATTTGGAATGAGCAAGTCACAGAGATGAAAGGTACAATATAAGGAATATAGTCAATGGTATTTTAATAGCATTTGTACAGTAGATAGATGACAGCTATACTTACGGTGAACATAACAGTCGAATCACTTGCTATATGCCTCAAAACTAATGTAATACTGTGTCAGCTATACTTTCATTTTTAAAAAGGGAGAGGGGAAGAGAAAGGTCCACTTATGTAACAGAAGATGGTCTACTCTTCTTTCACTCCTTTGAGTCAGAAGTTTCTCCCTTAAGAGTGGGGGAAGGAAGAACAACTCCTGAGGTTCTTTTCTAACTTTAGCTGATAGGTTTGGGTGTTGGTACCCCAAAGCAAAACCGGTTTTCAAGGATTCCAAGTGTAAGAGCTAACACCCTATCTACTCACATAAAAGAGAAGCCTATCAATAAATAAGCCCCTTATAGTCTCACCTTAAATATGAAACAGTAACAAAAAATCATCCAACATCAAAGGAAAATCTAAGGCATGACACAGAAAAATTTACATTAAAAAACTGGCCCTGGAACACCCAGGTGGCTCAGTGGTTGAGTGTCTGCCTTCGACTCAGGTCATGATCCTGGGGTCCTGGGACGGAGTCCTGCATCAGGCTCCCCACAGGGAGCCTGCTTCTCCCTCTGCCTATGTCTGCTTCTGTGTGTCTCTCATGAATAAATAAATCTTAAAAAAAATAAAAATTAATAAAAATTAAAAACTGGCCCTGAAGATAGTGTTGAGGTTATCTCCTAGAATCCTGAACCACCTGAGAGCTTAAGTGTGACAAGAGAAACAGGCATTTTAGTCATATAAGGACTCAGAAGTTTACTTCCTAGTAACACCCTCAAAGGAAATCACTCTAGAATGTGCACTGGAAAAACAAGATGAAAACCGAGAAAGCATAAAAGATGAGATTTAAGAGATAAAAGATACAACCTGGGAGAGCCATGAAAGGGAATTCTAGTAGGCCAGTTGTTTGGCAAGTCCAGGGAACCAGCAGTCTTGACTGAGCCGGTAGGGAGGTCTCCAAGACAGCATGCTCCAGAAAAAAGAATTCTGACTAAGGACATAATAAAGGAGCAGACGGGTGGAGGGGAGAAAGTATTTTGAATGTGTTGGGGAAGAGAGGTAAATGTACAAGAGAATCATAATCCAAATATTAAGCAAAAGCCAAACTCAGAACAAAAAAAAAAAAAAAATCAAAAGAAAAAAAAGAAAAGAAAAAAAGTAGCCAGAAAGAGGGGCTTCTGGCTGGCTCAGCCAGTGGAGCATGTAACTCCTGATCTTGGGGTTGAGGTAGAGCCCTAAGCTGGGTATAGAGATTACTTAAAATCTTAAAAATAAATAAAGAAAAAAGAATGAGGGGGACACCTGGGTGGCTCAGCAGTTGAGCATCTGCCTTCGGCTCAGGGGGTGATCCCAGAGTCCTGGGATCGAGTCCCACCATCGGGCTTCCTGCATGGAGCTTGCTTCTCCCTCTGCCGGTGTCTCTACCTCTCTCATGAATATAAATAAAATCTTTAAAAAAAAAAAAATGAGGGAATAATGAAGAAAGCATATGCTTCTTTCTACAAAAGAAAAAGCTATAAAAGGCAGCATCATTTTGACCAATTAGAGAATGTAAGAAAGGAGAATTCATTTTGGCATTTTCTCTCGGGATCTTTACCAGGGTTTCCTAACTATGGCTAGAGGGAAAAGAAACAAAATCCTAGCCATTGTAAACTTGCCTCTACTGTGAAAAAGATGTACGTAGTTATATCATATAACAAATGCTATTATTCTTGTTCAGCTTTTGCAATCAACCAATAGTAAAAAGTGTAACAGCCCTCATAAGGTTACAAAATAGAACATAAACATTACCAATTTTTTAAAAGACTTTATTTATTCATGAGAGACAGAGAGAGAGAGAGAGAGAGAGAGAGAGAGACAGAGGCACAGACACAGGCAGAGGGAGAAGCAGGCTCCATGCAGGGACCCCGATGTGGGACTCGATTCTGGGTCTCCTGGATCACGCCCTGGGCCGAAGGCGGCGCCAAACCGCTGAGCCACCAGGGCTGCCCACATTACCAATTTTTAAGTTCACCTGAATAGAAGCTAAAGGAATGTGTTAAGAAGGAAAAGGAAGAAAGATGTGGCATTGATTGCCTCACCTTATCAAATACAGACTCAATATGCTGTCCATAAGTTCATAAAACAGAAATATAAAGTCACAAAGGTAACCAACAGAACAATTTAAAATAGTGACATAAGGGATGCCTGGGTGGCTCAGACAGTTAAGCGTCTGTCTTCAGCTCAGGTCATGATCCCAGGTCCTGGGATCCAGTCCCACAATGGGCTCCTTGCTCAGCAGAGAGCCTGCTTCTCTTTCTGCCTGCAGCTCCCCCTGCTTGTTGCATCCTCTCTCTCTCTGACAAATAAAATATTAAAAAACAACAAAAAACAGAATAGCAATATAACTGTATCAGAAGTAGGGCAAAGGGAACAGTAGTTGTGGTTAACTAAACTCTCACCTAATATCTACCAAGGTTAATTAAATTCTCAATCTAACACCTGAAGTTGATAAAAAGAAACTTGTCTAACTATATTTTAAAATACTGAATTATCTACCAGAAAAATTCAACACTAAACTGGTAAAAGTCTGGAGAGCAGAACTGAGATAAAAAGGGATAGGGAAGAAAACGGCTGCTTTTCTTTATAACTTCATTTGTACTCTTTGATTTTTAACCTTACATGAGTACATCTTTTTAACAGCTAAAAGCTATTTAAAAATATTTTTATTGAGGTTCGATTTGCCAACATATACTATGACACCCAGTACTCATCCCGTCAAATGCCCTCCTCAGTGCCCATCACCCAGAGAAGCTGGTTATATTTTATTTTTTTAATAAATTTATTTTTTATTGGTGTTCAATTTGCCAACATACAGAATAACACCCTGTGCTCATCCCATCAAGTGCCCCCCCTCAGTGCCCTCCTCCCCTTCCACCACCCCTAGTTCGTTTCCCAGAGTTAGGAGTCTTCCATGTTCTGTCTCCCTTTCTGATATTTCCTACTCATTTCTTCTCCCTTCCCCTCTATTCCCTTTCACTATTATTTATATTCCCCAAATGAATGAGACCATATAATGTTTGTCCTTCTCCGATTGACTTATTTCACTCAGCATAATACCCTCCATGTCCATCCACGTCAAAGCAAATGGTGGGTATTTGTCATTTCTAATGGCTAATATTCCATTGTATACATAGACCACATCTTCTTTATCCATTCATAAAAGCTGGCTTTTTAAAGACACTTTATAAGAAAAAAGAGGCTTCCTGGGTGGCTCATTTAAGTGACAGACTCTGGATTTCAGCTCAGATCATGATCTCAGGGTCATGAGCTTAAGATTCTCTCTCTTCCTCTCCCTCTGTCCCCACCCTACATCATTCCACTGTGAGCACACACACCCATGCATTTTTTTCTCTAAAAAAAAAAAAAAAGGAACAAAGAAAATCAAAATTCTATTTTAACACATGAAAATTACACTTTGATGCTTTCATTCTGTGAATATTTTTGTTCTGTTTTAAAGATTTAAAAGTGTGTGCCAGGATGTCTGGCTGGCTCTGTTGGAGGAGCATGTGACTCTATCTCAGGGTCATGAGTTCAAGCCCCACATTGGGTGTAGAGATTACTAAAAATAAAAAAATTAAAATAGGGGCACCTGGGTGGCTCAGTTAGGTCTGCCTTCAGCTCAGTCATTACCCTGGAGTCCCAGGATAAAGTCCCACATTGCGCCCCAAATCGCGCTCCCTGGTCAATGAAGAGTCTACTCACTTCTCCCTCTGCCCCTTCACCCCACTCATGCACATGTGCCCTCGCTAATAAATAAAATCTTAAAAAATAAAAATATGTATATACATATATGCTTTTCACTGTTATGGGAAAAATTTCTCCACAAAATGTCATTGTTTCAATTTTCTTTTTTTTTTTTTCTTTTTTTTTTTTTAATTTTTTTTTTATTTATTTATTATAGTCACAGAGAGAGAGAGAGAGAGAGAGAGAGAGAGGCAGAGACACAGGCAGAGGGAGAAGCAGGCTCCATGCACCGGGAGCCTGATGTGGGATTCGATCCCGGGTCTCCAGAATCGCGCCCCGGGCCAAAGGCAGGCGCCAAACCGCTGCGCCACCCAGGGATCCCTGTTTCAATTTTCCTACAGATAAAAACATCAGAACTATTAGTACAAAAATGCTCCTGAATTGAACACTAAAATGGCAACCTGAAGATGGGCACAAATTATTTGATTACTTACACAATCACCAATACAGCAGCAACATTACTTGCCAGTAAATACCTTTCTCCTTTTAACACTAGAGTGGACTCACCATTTAATTTTTTTTTTAAGAATTTATTTACTCATGAGAGACAGAGAGAGAAAGAGAGAGGCACAGACACAGGCAGAGGGAGAAGCAGGCTCCATGCAGGGAGCCCAAAGTCGGACTCGATCCCGGGTCTCCAGGATCGCGCCCTGGGCTGAGGGTGGCGCTAAACCGTTGAGCTACCCGGGCTGCCCTCACCATTTAATTCTTAAAGGGGTTTTTAAAGAACTCCAAGCACGTCTTTAAAAGAGAAACAACTGGGCAGCACCGGTGGCTCAGCGGTTTAGCGCTGCCTTTGGCCGGGGGTATGATCCTGGAGACCTGGGATCGAGTCCCACGTCAGGCACCCTGCATGGGGCCTGCTTCTCCCTCTGCCTGTGTCTCTGCCTCTTTCTGTGTGTGTCTCATGAATAAATAAAATCTTCAAAAAGATAAAAATATAAATAAAAGAAACCACTTTAAGTTGTAGTTATCAATTTTAACTTTAAAAATATGCTTTTCAAGTATTTAATAGGCTAATTTAAATAATGAAAAAATCTTTCACTCTTAAAGTCAAAAATCATGGTGCAACAGAGGCAAATATCACCATAAAATGGAGATTTACATTTTACACACAAGTTTACTAGAATGTTCACTAGAACAGTATAGACAACAGTCTTTCCTTCCTCTCCTCTAATTTATTCTATCCAGATATAACTAGTGTTTTTCAGTTTGATCTATATTCTCTCACTCTCCTTGTACATACACAAACACACAAACATTTAAAAGCTTGTTCTAACCAAAGGCATCAGGGCAGCATTTTAGCACCGCCTTCAGCCCTGGGCGTGATCTTGGGGGACGTAGAACCGAATCTGGTTCTGGACTTCTCCCTCTGCCTGTGTGTGTGTCTCTCGTGAATAAATAAATAAGATCTTTAAAAAAAAAAGGCATCAAATGATTACTATGCTCAATAATAGTATACTGTACACATTTCAAGACAAAAATATCTTCCCTAGTTTACTGTTTGCTAACTGCCTTAGGAATTTCTAATGGCTGCAGGGTATCCAAGTAAACGAAATGTTACATATGAAACCATCTGAAAATAACATTCCACCTCTTAGGTTATAAGCAGTCTAATGGTTACAAAGTCACATCTTAAAAACATGGTCTCCCACTCTAATTCTTCACATCAAAATCATTGTCAATTGTACATTTCTCCAAAAATTACCATATGATCAATGAAGTAGACAAGATTAGCAAGAATATGTAATTTATCAAAAATTATTAAAAACAAAAAACCTCTTTAATATGCTAATAATAAACAGAATTGGTGAAAATATAAAGACAAGAGTCAAGACCAAACTCATAAATCAAGAGGTACTTAACAAGAGTGCAGAAAAATTAACCTTTTTCCACTTAAGCTTCATTTTTATAGAAATTAAACATAAATTGTAAGTAAATTTATTTCTAAAAAACCCACAATCAAAAAAGCCTGAATTGTTTACATTAAAAATCTTTAATCAACAAAATATTATAACACAAACTTTTAAATAGCATTATTTTTAAAACTTGAAGTTTTAAGAAATGGTTCTTTGGTTTATTAGTTGAATAGCTAGCCCTGATTTTTAAACATATAATACATATAATCCAATAAATCCAATATAGTCCATATATAATCCATATAGTCAAACACAGTAATTGCAAAAATGTTACTCTCCTTTCTTAAAGGAAAAAAATGTTACCCTATTCCAAAAGATTTGTATAAAATTGCTTAAATACACTCACTGGAAAATGGAAAACCAAGTAAGAATCATTAACACTCAACAGATGTTTAACGTATTGTTTACATAACACAATTATTTTGTGAGTAAACAGGTTCTACATAAAATCAATCACCTTCATAATGGTTGCTAGGACTTCTTTAAAAGATGTAATCCTGCATAGTATACAAAATAAACCCACACTAGTAGGAGGATTATTTTAGATCCCTGTAAAAGTATAAGATTACCTATCTTTTTGTTTAATCTGTATCCGTATTAATCCATACATACTATGACCTTTTCAAACACAGTCATCTTTACTTTTTTCCTAACTATAAAATACACACCCCTTTAAAAAATCTTGGAAATCTTGAAAAATAAAAAAATAAAAATTGTAACCCCACTTCTCGTACATATTTGTCCAGTCATTTATCCACACAGATATACATACATCAAATCTCTTCTTATGAAATTTGGGATCTAGAAAAATAAGTGCATTTTAAATGGCTGAATTGAGACACCTGGGTGGCTCAGTGGTTCAGGGTCTGTCTTTGGCTCAGGGCATGATCCTGGAGACCTGGAATCAAGTCCCACATCCGGCTCCCTGCATGGAGCCTGCTTCTCCCTCTGCCTGGGTCTCTGCCTCTCTCTCTCTCGCTCATGAATGAATAAAATATTTTTTTAAAAAAAAAGGTTGAATTGATCAAATCCCAAAAATCATAATCATGCCATCACCAAAGCACAGCAACATTCTTATTAGTTCTAAAAATTAGTCTATTTACTTATCTACATGTACATCTACATGTACTTTTGTAAGGTTTAAAATGTTAGACTTGACTTTCAGTACCATCTACCTGGGGTAGGAGAGAAAAAGCACAGGCACTGAGAGAAAAAGGCCTAGGTTTCAAATCTTGAGTTTCTAAATTACCAAAAATATGACCTTGAGTAAATTACAAAATGAGTCTGTTTATCAGACGAAAATGAAAATAACTGCACCTACCAAAAAGAGGTGTTCAGAGGATTAAATAAAACGGTATGTGTGAAGGGAGTATCCAA
Organism: Nyctereutes procyonoides; assembly: GCF_905146905.1. Lineage (NCBI taxonomy): Eukaryota > Metazoa > Chordata > Mammalia > Carnivora > Canidae > Nyctereutes > Nyctereutes procyonoides. The sequence goes on from NW_026575046.1 coordinate 52,937,619, forward strand.
TGCCTGGCATATAACAATACCTCCACAATATTAGTTCTTTCCTTCTCATCAAAAAGGAAAAAACGAAGGCGTGAATGCAAAACAACAATTAAAAGACGTCTACACATAAATACTGCAAATGTACTTGAAAAGATGTTATTTTACCAGAGCTTTTTACTCAATTGTAATTTATTTCACAATGCACTTAGCCAGCAACAACGCAGGGTATTACGGCACCAAAAATTTTACTTCGGGAAAAAAAAATATTTTAAGTGCATTTCTCCTAAGTTTGGCTATCTGAAATCATCGCTCACAAGAGGGAAGAATGCAAAAAACTCCTCTTGTATTAGTGTATCATGAGTTAAAACCCTGACGACTGAGAATTTCCTTTAAGAAAAATTAAAGGATGAAAAGAAAACTCGATTTTCCTCCCTCCCAGTGATAAGTCTGGGAATGAACAAGACAATAATTTCTTTTTTTATTATTTTTATTATAAATTTATTTTTTATTGGTGTTCAATTTGCCAACATCTAGCATAACCCCCAGGGCTCATCCCGTCCCCCAGTCACCCCCACCCCCCTCCCCCCCTTCCCCCACCCCTAGTTCGTTTCCCAGAGTTAGGAGTCTCTCAGGTTCAAGACAATAATTTCTAACAATTCAGGAAATGCCACGGACCTAAGAACACATGGGCGAAAAGGTAAGTTTGAATCTGCTCCCTGCGTAGGTCCGGGAGCGTAGGAATAAGACTTAAAACCCTGAGGTCTTTGGACAAAACTGAGGGATGAGACAGAGGGAGAAGGGGAAGACGGTCTATAAAAGTCAGAGGCAGAAAAAAACAATGGGAGGGAGAGGGAGCAGACGAGAAACGCTCCAGAGCCTGGCTCGGGTGCAGCGGCTGCACTTGCAGGAAAGCCAGAGTTGGGGAACTGAGAAAATGAGGAAATCCCGGTGCCCTGCGAGTGAGGACCCCGGGGGGCTGCGGCGGAAGGACAGGGGCGCTGCAGCCCGACACCGGGGCGAGCGGGGAAAGCGTGCAGCCGCGGGACCAGAGAGCCAGGACAAGGCTGTGCGCAGGGTGCGGAGACGCAGAGGCCCCCGCGGTCGGCCAACGTGGGGGAAAACGAGGAGGGGACGGCGAGGCCCGGGCAGCCCGCGGCGACGCGGTACCTGCAGAGATCGTCCAGGACGCTGCCGGGAATCTCCACCCGTTTGGTCTCCATGATGAGGACCCACAGCAGGAGCAGGGCATCCCGGCTCCGCGCGGCCGGGACCGAGGGTGCGGCACGGAGACTCCGGCTCTCCCGAGAGCGGGCGGCGGCGGCGGCGGCGGCGGCGGCGTCTCCGGCGACGACGAGCGGAGGGAAGAGGCGGGACCCGCTCGCTTCCGTCCGGCGACCTCAGCCGGACCCGGAGGCGGGGCCAGAGCGCGGGGCGGAGCCCCGGGAGTCACGCCCCCGCTCTGCTTGAAAGGTCCAATAGGTAGCTGGAGAGCCGGAGCCCGAGCACGCTAAGCCAATGAAATGTCTGTTTATTGGTCTGTCGTCTCCAATCCGTCTTCAAGCAGCTCGGTTGCTGCTCAGAAAACCAGCTTCCCGCCGCCTCGGAGCCCGGGTGGCCCCGCGCACGCGCACTGAGCCGCCTTTGCGCTACCGGGAAGTCCGGGAGGCTCGGGTCTTCCCGGTGGACTCCGAGGCTCCTCGCGCACGATGCTAGCGTTCGCCTGGGTCTGAGCCGCCCGTCGGTGACTAGGCAGGCCCTGGCGGTTCTCCAGGGCCAACCCCCAGGACGCTCCTGCGCAGGCGCGCGTGCACAATTACTGTCGCCGAGTATCCCGCACAGGTATCCGTCGTCGCCCCATTCCTTTCAGGCCACGCCAAGGGCTGTACCTCCTTTGACTACAAACACCTGAAGGGGGTTATCTTCTTCTCTGGTGACTTACCTCTGCGTCTCCTCAGGCGACCCAGACGAAACTTTATCCCAGTGTCTGACACCTCGCGAGATCTGAGGAAATACCCATTGAACCTGAACTCGGGAATCGGCGTCTCCTCACGCCACTCCAACCTGCTGGTCCTCGGTGATTCCTCATGTTGCTTAACGGAGCCCAGTCCATTTAGGATCTTGAAGAAAAAGCTAGGTCTAGTCAGTTTTTTATCTATTTATTTAGATTTCATTTATTTATTCATGAGAGACATAGCCAAAGGGAGAAGCGGACTCCTTGCTGGGGGGCTGATGCGGAACTTGATCCCAGAACCCCTCGGTCGTGACCTAAGCTGGAAGCACAGCTCAACCTCTGAGCCACCCAGGTGCCCCCTGTTTGGTCTTTAACCTCCTTTTATATCAGCTCCACAGCAACCCACACGTACACCTGCTTAGTCACGACTTTAATTCATTCTACCATTTAATCTTTCGTCTTTTTCTTAATAAATGTCCTTTGTCATTACAACAGGTTCTCATTTCTCCTCATTAGTGCAAGAACTGCATAACCAGTACCTCTGCCTCCATTCTCGGCCTGTACAGCTGCCCAAGTTTTATTTTCTTTTGTTCAGATGTGAGCAGGTTCCTATTATATACCTTCGGCTAACTCCCCTACATCAGCTTCTGATGTATGCTCAAACCCAAACTCGGTATAAGAATCCTGTTAGCATCTATTTTACTCTCCTGTTTTTCATCTGTTTTCCATCTTTTTGCACCTTATTGGAGAACTCTTCAAATCTATCTTCCAGCCATATTCTGTTTTTACTTTTCTGGAGTTTTCTCTTGTTTTTCAAATGTTTCTTCATTGTGGTGTCATAGCCTTGCTTCATAGATTTCTTGTTCCTATGAAGATATTAACAATACATTTTTAGAGGCACCTGGGTGACTCAGTTAAGCGACCGACTCTTGATTTCAGCTCAGGTCATGATCTCAGGGTCATGAGATCGAGCCCTGTGTTAGGCTGTGTGCTGAGCATGGAGCCTGCATAAGATTCCCTCTCTGCCCCTCTCTTCCTCTTTAAAAACAAAACAAAAACCAATATATTTCTGAAGTTTTCTTCTTCCTGAATAGTCTTTTCTTCCTCTCAGCTGCTTTTTGCTATTAATTTGGTCTCCATCTATCATATTGGAAGTTTTCTGGTGGTCCTCAACTATTCCCTCATACTTAAGAGTATATAACTAGGGGCACCTGGGTAGCTCAGTTGGTTAAGCATCTGCCTTCAGTTCAGGTCATGATCTCAGGGTCCTGTGATTGAGCCCCATGCTCAGCAGGAAAACTGCTTTCCCTCTCCCTCTGCTCCTCCCCCCACTTGTGTGCATGCTTTATTTCTCTCTGTCTCTGTCTCTCCAATAGATAATAAAAATAAAATCTTTAGAAAAAAAGAGTACGGGACACCCGGGTGGCTCAGTGGTTTGGTGCCTGCCTCCAGCTCAGGGAGTGATCCTGGGGTCCTGGGATTCAGTCCTGCATCAGGCTCCCTGCATAGAGCCTGCTTCTCCCTCTGCCTGCATCTCTGCCTCTGTGTGTATGTGTGTGATGATTGAATAAAATCTAAAAAAAAAAAAAAAGTACATAACTAAAAAAACTGGAGTTCAGTGCTATAAAAGCTGATTGGAGGGATGCCTGGGTGGCTCAGTGGTTGAGCGTCTGCTTTCAGCTCAGGGCGTGATCCCAGGGTCTGGGGATCGAGTCCCATTTTGGGCTCCTTGCATGGAGCCTGCTTCTCCTGTCTCTCCCTGTCTCTGTGTCTCTCATGAATAAGCAAATAAAATATTTTTTTTTAAAAGCTGATTGGAAGTTTCCAGCATGTGGGTCGAACTTGTTTCCTGATGGCTTCACTGTAGGGCAGTCTGCCTCCAGTGGGAACACATGGCATCAATATCCATAGTTCTTTCTTTCCAGCTGGTCAAATTCTCTAAAGAGAAAATCCTTTCAGACCAAACTGTAAGTGTTCTGGGAGGCAAGTAGGGTAGCACAGGCAGGAGTCTTCTATTTGCTTTATTCAAACTCCCTGGCACACTACAAGTGTTACTTTGGTTTCCTAGGAAGTGGACCCTGAGAAAAGGATTTGAGTCCAAGTAGTTTATGCAGAAGGTGAACCAGGAAAGAATGATAGCAGAGCAGGTGGTGAGACAGAAAGGAAAGAAAGCCAAAAAATGGTTTATTATCAGGGAAATTAGCACTGTGGGTAATGGGAGCTGACCCAGCTGGAGGATTCTAGAGACCAGGGTAAAACACACACTATAGAATTATTTTGCTGAAGGGGAGAGGAAGATGGGGTATTTATTTATTTATTTTTATTTATTTTTTATTGGTGTTCAATTTACCAACATACACAATAACCCCCAGTGCCCGTCACCCATTCACTCCCACCGCCCGCCCTCCTCCCCTTCTACCACCCCTAGTTCGTTTCCCAGAGTTAGGAGTCTTTATGTTCTGTCTCCCTTTCTGATATTTCCCACACATTTCTTCTCCCTTCCCTTATATTCCCTTTCACTATTATTTATATTCCCCAAATGAATGAGACCATATCATGTTTGTCCTTCTCCGATTGACTTATTTCACTCAGCATAATACCCTCCAGGTCCATCCACGTTGAAGCAAAGGCTGGGTATTTGTCGTTTCTAATGGCTGAGTAATATTCCATTGTATACATAAGCCACATCTTCTTTATCCACTCATCTTTTGATGGACACCAAGGCTCCTTCCACAGTTTGGCTATTGTGGCCATTGCTGCTATAAACATTGCGGTGCAGGTGTCCCGGGGTTTCATTGCATCTGTAGCTTTGGGGTAAATCCCCAACAGTGCAATTGCTGGGTCGTAGGGCAGGTCCATTTTTAACTCTTTGAGGAACCTCCACACAGTTTTCCAGAGTGGCTGCACCAGTTCACATTCCCACCAACAGTGTAAGAGGGTTCCCTTTTCTCCACATCCTCTCCAACATTTGTGGTTTCCTGCCTTCTTAATTTTCCCCATTCTCACTGGTGTGAGGTGGTATCTCATTCTGGTTTTGATTTGTATTTCCCTGATGGCAAGTGATGCAGAGCATTTTCTCATGTCCATGTTGGCCATGTCTATGTCTTCCTCTGTGAGATTTCTCTTCATGTCTTTTGCCCATTTCTTGATTGGATTGTTTGTTTCTTTGGTGTTGAGTTTAATAAGTTCTTTATAGATCTTGGAAACTAGCCCTTTATCTGATACGTCATTTGCAAATATCTTCTCCCATTCTGTAGGTTGTCTTTTAGTTTTGTTGACTGTATCCTTTGCTGTGCAGAAGCTTCTTATCTTGATGAAGTCCCAATAGTTCATTTTTGCTTTTGTTTCTTTTGCCTTCGATGTATCTTGCAAGAAGTTACTGTGGCCGAGTTCCAAAAGGGTGTGTCTGTGTTCTCCTCTAGGATTTTGATGGAATCTTGTCTCACATTTAGATCTTTCATCCATTTTGAGTTTATCTTTGTGTATGGTGAAAGAGAGTGGTCTAGTTTCATTCTTCTGCATGTGGATGTCCAATTTTCCCAGCACCATTTATTGAAGACACTGTCTTTCTTCCAATGGATAGTCTTTCCTCCTTTATCGAATACTATTGACCATAGAGTTGACCATAGAGTTGAGGGTCCACTTCTGGGTTCTCTATTCTGTTCCATTGATGTATGTGTCTGTTTTTGTGTCAGTACCACACTGTCTTGATGACCACAGCTTTGTAGTACAACCTGAAATCTGGCATTGTGATGCCCCCAGATATGGTTTTCTTTTTAAAATTTCCCTGGCTATTTGGGGTCTTTTCTGATTCCACACAAATCTTAAAATAATTTGTTCTAACTCTCTGAAGAAAGTCCATGGTATTCTGATAGGGATTGCATTAAACGTGTAAATTGCCCTGGGTAACATTGACATTTTCACAATATTAATTCTGCCAATCCATGAGCATGGAATATTTTTCCATCTCTTTGTGTCTTCCTCAATTTCTTTCAGAAGTGTTCTATAGTTTTTAGGGTATAGATCCTTTACCTCTTTGGTTAGGTTTATTCCTAGGTATCTTATGCTTTTGGATGCAAATATAAATGGGATTGACTCCTTAATTTCTCTTCTTCAGTCTCATTGTTAGTGTATAGAAATGCCACTGATTTCTGGGCATTGATTTTGTATCCTGCCATGCTACCAAATTGCTGTATGAGTTCTAGCAATCTTGGGGTGGAGACTTTTGGTGGAGACTTTTTACGTTTTCTATGTAGAGTATCATGTCATCTGCGAAGAGGGAGAGTTTGACTTCTTCTTTGCCACCTTGAATGCCTTTAATGTCTTTTTGTTGTCTGATTGCTGAGGCTAGGACTTCCAGTACTATGTTGAATAGCAGTGGTGAGAGTGGACATCCCTGTCTTGTTCCTGATCTTAGGGGAAAGGCTCCCAGGGCTTCCCCATTGAGAATGATATTTGCTGTGGGCTTTTCGTAGATGGCTTTTAAGATGTTGAGGAATGTTCCCTCTCTCCCTACACTCTGAAGAGTTTTGATCAGGAATTGATGCTGTATTTTGTCAAATGCTTTCTCTGCATCTAATGAGAGGATCATACGGTTCTTGGTTTTTTTCTTGCTGATATGTTGAATCACATTGATTGTTTTACGGGTGTTGCACCAGCCTTGTATCCCGGGGATAAATCCTACTTGGTCATGGTGAATAATTTTCTTAATGTATTGTTGGATCCTATTCACTAGTATCTTGTTGAGAATTTTTGCATCCATGTTCATCAGGGATATTGGTCTGTAATTCTCCTTTTTGGTGGGGTCTTTGTCTGGTTTTGGAATTAAGGTGATGCTGGCCTCATAGAACGAATTTGGAAGTACTCCATCTCTTTCTATCTTTCCAAACAGCTTTAGGAGAATAGGTATGGTTTCTTCTTTAAACGTTTGATAGAATTCCCCTGGGAAGCCATCTGGCCCTGGAATTTTGTGTCTTGGGAGGTTTTTGATGACTGCTTCAATTTCCTCCCTGGTTATTGGCCTGTTCAGGTTTTCTATTTCTTCCTGTTCCAGTTTTGGTAGTTTGTGGCTTTCCAGGAATGCGTCCATTTCTTCTAGATTGCCTAATTTATTGGCGTATAGCTGTTCATGTTTTTAAAATCGTTTGTATTTCCTTGGTGTTGGTAGTGATCTCTCCTTTCTCATTCATGATTTTATTAATTTGAGTCTTCTCTCTCTTCTTTTTAATAAGGCTGGCTAATGGTTTATGTATCTTATTCTTTCAAAGAACCAACTCCTGGTTCTGTTGATCTGTTCCACAGTTCTTCTGGTCTCGATTTCGTTGACTTCTGCTCAAATCTTTATTAACTCTCTTCTTCTCCTGGGTGTAGGATCTGTTTGCTGTTTTTTCTCTAGCTCCTTTAGGTGTAAGGTTAGCTTTTGTATTTGAGTTCTTTCCAGTTTTTGAATGGATGCTTGTATTGCGATGTATTTCCCCCTTAGGACTGCTTTTGCCGCATCCCAAAGATTTTGAACGGTTGTATCTTCATTCTTATTAGTTTCCATGAATCTTTTTAATTCCTCCTTAATTTCCTGGTTGACCCTTTCATCTTTTAGCAGGATGGTCCTTAACCTCCACGTGTTTGAGGTCCTTCCAAACTTCCAAACTTCTTGTGATTTAGTTCTAATTTCAAGGCATTATGGTCTGAGAATATGCAGGGGACGATCCCAATCTTTTGGTATCGGTTCAGACCTGATTTGTGACCCAGAATGTGGTCTGTTCTGGAGAAAGTTCCATGTGCACTTGAGAAGAATGTATATCCAGTTGAGTTTGGATGTAAAGTTCTGTAGATATCTGTGAAATCCATCTGGTCCAGTGTATCATTTAAAGCTCTCGTTTCTTTGGAGATGTTGTGCTTAGAAGACCTATCGAGTATAGAAAGAGCTACATTGAAGTCACCAAGTATAAGTGTATTATTATCTAAGTATTTCTTCACTTTGGTTATTAATTGATTTATATATTTGGCAGCTCCCACATTCGGGGCATATATATTGAGGATTGTTAAGTCCTCTTGTTGGACAGATCCTTTAAGTATGATATAGTGTCCCTCTTCATCTCTCACTACAGTCTTCGGGGTAAATTTTAGTTTATCTGATATAAGGATGGCTACCCCTGCTTTCTTTTGAGGACCATTCGAATGGTAAATGGTTCTCCAACCTTTTATTTTCAGGCTGTAGGTGTCCTTCTGTCTAAAATGAGTCTCTTGTAGACAGCAAATAGATGGGTCCTGCGTTTTTATCCAGTCTGAAACCCTGTGCCTTTTGATGGGCTCATTAAGCCCGTTCACGTTCAGAGTTATTATTGAGAGAGATGAGTTTAGTGTCACTATGATATCTATTCAGTCCTTGTTTTTGTGGATTGTTCCACTGAACTTCTTCTTAAAGGGGAATTTTAAGAGTCCCCCTTAAAATTTCTTGCAGAGCTGGTTTGGAGGTCACATATTCTTTCAGTTCCTGCCTATATTGGAAGCTCTTTGTCTCTCCTTCCATTTTGAATGAGAGCCTTGCTGGATAAAGTAGTCTTGATTGCATGTTCTTCTCATTTAGGACCCTGAATATGTCCTGCCAGCCCTTTCTGGCCTGCCAGGTCTCTGTGGAGAGGTCTGCTGTTACCCTAATACTCCTCCCCATAAAAGTCAGGGACTTCTTGTCTCTTGCTGCTTTAAGGATCTTCTCTTTATCTTTGGAATTTGCAAGCTTAACTATTAAATGTCGAGGTGTTGAACGGTTTTTATTGATTTTAGGGGGGGATCTCTCTATTTCCTTGATCTGAATGCCTGTTTCCCTTCCCAGATTGGGAAAGTTTTCAGCTAGGATTTGTTCAAATACATATTCTGGCCCTCTGTCCCTTTCGGCGCCCTCGGGAACCCCAATTAAACGTAGGTTTTTCTTCCTCAGGCTGTCGTTTATTTCCCTTAATCTATCTTCATGGTCTTTTAATTGTTTGTCTCTTTTTTCCTCAGTTTCCCTCTTTGCCATCAACTTGTCTTCTATGTCACTCACTCGTTTTCCACCTCGTTAACCCTTGTCGTTAGGACTTCTAGTTTGGATTGCATCTCATTCAGTTGATTTTTAATTCCTGCCTGATTAGCTCTAAATTCTGCAGTCATGAAGTCTCTTGAGTCCTTTATGCTTTTTTCTAGAGCCACCAGTATCTGTATAATAGTGCTTCTGAATTGGTTTTCTGACACTGAATTGTAATCCAGATTTTGTAACTCTGTGGGAGAGAGGACTGATTCTGATTCTTTTTTTTGAGGTGAGGTTTTCCTTCTAGTCATTTTGCTCAGTGCAGAGTGGCCAAAAGCAAGTTGTATTGGGAAAAGGAGAAAAAGAGAGGAGAGAAAGAAGGAAAGAAAAGAGAAAAAGAAAAAAAAAAGGAAGAAAAAGAGAAAAAGGAAAAAACGGGTGGGGGAAGGAAACAAATCAAAAAGCAAAAACAAAACAAAAGAAACAACAACAACAAAGAATAAAACCACGGGGGAGTATCTTCTGATTCTGTATACTTTAAGTCCCTTGACTTCCCCTGGAACTTGTCCGTCTAGTTGGTCTTTTGGGGGAGGGGCCTGTTGTGCTGATTTTCAGGTGTTAGCATTTGAGGGAGCAGCTCTGCCCCTGCCTGGTGCAGGGCTCAGTGGGGGTTTTTTACCTCGTGAGGACCCAGGAGGAACAACCACAGTGGCGGCGGCCAGCTCTAGAGCCCTGGATTCAGCCCCCCGCAGTAACTACAGAGCTCTCCGTCTGCAGGGCTTGGAGGCTCCGGGGCGGGCCGCTGATCTCCTCAGCTCGGGGCAGGACGTCCTTGGGGTCCTGGGCCCTCCCGGCCTCTGCCTGTCCCGGGGGGAGGCCGGATCCTGGGCTGTGTCCCGGCGCCCTGTGCTCCGGGGCCTGCGCTGTTGGATTTGCACTCCCGGCCGTGCAGCCCCCTCCGCGGAGCCGCCGCCCAAGCCCCTCAGAGCTGCTCCTGGAGCTGCGCAGCCCCCTCTGCACGGAGCCTCTTCCTCTGCCCGAGCCCCTCCGAGCTGCTTCCGGATCCAGCCGTGAGCGCTGCAGCCCTTCAGGGAGCTCGGGGCACTCTCCTGGGGCGCAGTTCCTCTGTTACTGTCCCAGGGAGCCTGAGGGCATCCCCGCCCTCCTGGGGTCCTGCTCCAACTCCCTGTGAGCCCCTTTCCGCCTGGGAAGATTGGTGCAGCTCCTGCTTCTCCAGATGGAGCTCTCCTGTCCTGGGGACACTCGGCCCGGCCTCAGCCCGGCTCCTCGCGGGGCCCCTCCCCCTTGGAGGCCTTTTGTTTCTTTATTTCTTTTTCCTCGTCTTCCTACCTTGATAGAAGCACGAACTCTTCTCACTGTAGCATTCCAGCTGTTCTCTCTTTAAATCTCAAGCCGAATTCATAGATATTTCAGGATAATTTGAAGGTTTTCTAGGTAATTTGGTGGGGACAGGTGATTTGGAGACCCTAATCTTCCGCCATCTTGCCCCTCCTCTCCAAGATGGGGTATTTATATACTAACTTCTGTCAGTCTTTGGTTTCAGTATGCTCCTGGAGCCTCCACCCCAGGCTGCCACATGAGGAGCAAAGCAGGCTCTAGTGGACAGAAAAGCCCTCAGACAAAAAGATGCAGCTGCTAGCAGTTGGAAGTCCAAGCAGCATGGTGTAATAAATCAGTAAGAATGAAGGTGAGCCCCCTTAATGTTTCTATTTTGCTGGATATGCATTCCACCTGTCCTAACTATGATACGGGACAGGTTGGTTCTTATCTCACTGAGTTAAAGAATAAATCTTGGGACGCCTGGGTGGCTCAGCAGTTGAGGGCCTGCCCCTGGCTCAGGGCATGATCCATGGTCTCAGGATTGAGTCCCACATTGGGCTTCCTGCCTGGAGCCTGCTTCTCCCTCTGCCGTTCTCTCTGTGTCTTTCATGAATAAATAAAATCTTAAAAAAAAAAAAAAAAAAAAACGAATCTTGCAGACATAGAAGATTGTGTAAAGGGATAGAAGTTTATTAAGTAAAGATAAAGAGAAGGCGCTCAGAAGTGAGAGGGGTCCTGACAGGGTTGCCACTGAGGGCTTGTAGGGTTGGTCTTTTACTGAAAGCCTAATCAGGGAACCTAAATTCTTTTAACATATCCATTGTTATCACCATTGAGTAAGGACTAGTGATAACATCTTTAACAGCTTACTTCCTTTTTAGAGTCTGATGATTTTTTTATTGGTTACAAGCAGATGTTATAACAAGACACCCTCCCTACCCACACCATAGGGCAGGGTGGTCTGGCTTGTTCCCTTATCTCTGGTTTCCCTATACCTCAGCATTTTGGGGATTTTTGTGAGCCTACTTCTGTTGACCCCCTACCTAGGCCTGCCTAGCCCCATTTGCCCTAACTCAACTTCTTTTCTCTGGCTGGCGGTATCTTAGCAGCTATTTTTCTTAGTTGTCCACTTGAAGCTCAGGTCTGGCATTTAGAGTACTCTAAAAGATGGCAGTGAAACAATAATGGAAGCCTAGGTGGTGTTTATTCCCCAGGGGCCAAGGGCATATCGTGAAAGAGGCAACGGGGCACTTGACAAAGGACCTGGAGGAAGTCTTCCTGCTCCCTTATCTCTTTGAAGTCTCAGGTCAGGGATAAGCTATGCAACCCTTTTTTAGCTCTAAGGGGCCTGCAAATCTCCAGACTTCCACACAGTGCTACACCAATCCCTCCACTGAGAATTCCACGGGGACCTGGGGCCAAGCATCTTCCAGGCTACTTTCCTGCCCATTCACCATCCCACCCCTGCCTCCTCACACACACGTCTAGGAGCTGGAGACGTGCACAATAGAGCAGCTCTTATGGCAGCCCCTTGAGCTGTGACTTCCAGAGAATTCAGGGCCTCATTCAAACCCAACTGCCCATGGACCACAGCAGCCCATGGCTTGATAAAGGCAAGTAAGTCACAGTTTGAAATTATGGGAAAGGGAGATGCTGGGGTTCTTTTTTTTTTTTAATAAATTTATTTTTTATTGGTGTTCAATTTGCCAACATATAGAATAACATCCAGTGCTCATCCCATTAGGTGCCCCCCTCAGTGCCCGTCACCCAGTCACCCCCACCCCCTGCCCACCTCCCCTTCCACCACCCCTAGTTCGTTTCCCAGAGTTAGGAGTCTCTCATGTTCTGTCTCCCTTTCTGATATTTGAGGCTGGGGTTCTTATAATACAAAGACAATTTTTAAATAATTGGGTTGATCAAAACCTTTACCATTTATGGGGCAGCCCTAGTGGCTCAGCGCTTTAGCACCACCTTCAGTCTGGGGTGTGATCCTGGAGACCCGGGATGGAGTCCCACGTCGGGCTCCCTGTGTGGAGTCTGCTTCTCCCTCTGCCCTCTGCCTGTGTCTCTGCCTCTGTGTGTGTGTGTGTGTGTGTGTGTCTCATGAATAAATAAATAAAATCTTTAAAAAAAAAAAACCTTTACCACTTAATATACGCTATCTCATTTAGTCTTTTTAAATATACAGGATAGGCAAAGATTAATGAGGCTTATCAAGATTAAATGATTAAATGACAATATGAAATGGAGCCAGGACTAGAATTCAGTTCTGAGTTCCCAGCAGGAATTCTGCTTTAGGGAGAATGATGCAGTAACAATTATTATTAATGTCTGTACAGCATGGTATTCCTTCAAATACAATAATCCTGACAACAAAATAAGTTGTCATCACAGTCTTAAACACAATATGCTTATTGGCCTTCTTTTAAATTGAGTGAGATTAAATCTGTTAAAGCCTTTTCACATCCCTTCTAAGTTCTTTTTTATTTATTTTCCAGCTTTATTGAGGTGTGATTGACAAAAATTGTACATATTCAAGGTGTTGTCCTAGTCCATTCCAGCTACTATGACAAAAATGTCATCAATTGCGTGGCTTATAAACAACAAACATTTATTTATCACAATTCTGGGGGCTGGAAAGTTCAAGTTCATGGCACTAGCTGATTTAGTGTCTGATGAGAACTCATTTTTTAGTAGACTCTGCCTTCTGATGGAACCTTATGTGATGGAAGAGGCAAGCTAGCTCTCTGGGCTCTCTTTTACAAGGGCACTAATCCCATTTATAGGGGCTCTACCTTCATCGTTTAAGCACTTCACAAAGCCTAATACTATCACATTTGAACACATGAATTTGGGGGCGGGGGGGGGGGCTGTGTGCAGAAGCATTCAGTCCAGAGCAGATGTACAGCATGCTCTTTTGGTATATATTGTGAAATGATTACCACGATCAGGCTAATTAGCATATCTATCACCTCCAACAGTTACCTTTTGTATGTGTTTGAAAGGAACGCTTAAGAACTACCCTGAGCAAATTTCAAGAGATCAATACAATATTATTAGCTATAGTCACCATGTGTACAGTAGTTCTCTAGAACTCATTCATCTTATGACAAAGATCTTATAATTCAAATCAACATTTATAGAACAACACATATTTGCTCTTTGTGTCAGCCCCACTGCTACTGGATCATCTCCTATAGCATATAGGATGCTTTAGTAACATCTAACAAAAACAAAAACCTCCATTGATCCCTGTAATAATCTTAATAAATGTTGAGCAACCCTATTTGCTCTTCTTTTTGGGTTCAACTGGGTAACTGAGGTCTATCCAATGGAATGATGAGGATAGAAGTGACACACCCAACTTCTATGCACAACCTCTGCCATATCCCACGTAACTTTTACATTCTCTTCTTTCCTTCTCTTCCCACCTGAAAGCAAAAGACTCTTGATACTGTGGAAGAAGCACAGATCCCTAAGTTTATGATCTGGAAAAGAGTTACCCTAGAGCATTTCCTCCAGATTCTGCCTAAAAGAAATAAACTTTTGCTCTCTCTATAAAACATCTTGATGTTTGCACACAAACTATTCTCCATAATCAATCTTTCTCATTTCAGTAAATGTGGCTTCTACTGGACATTCTTGTTTGTCTACCCAGCACTCATTTCCTAAGGCCCACTTCATGGTGTGTGTGTGTGAGACCTGTGCACACAAGATCCTGTACTCAGAAAAGCCCCATGCTCAGTTTAATATTCTCCTGTCATCATCTTAAAATTCTTAACAATTTCATTTCTGAAGTTGTTTTTTGTGAGTGAAGTCGGATGGAACAAGAAAGTGTGTACCCGAGCAGAAAAGATACGTGTAATATATGTGTTTACCCACGTCTTGCTGCACCATTTGCAATAGCCCCATTTGAAATATCCAATGAGAACACAACTTCATCGAGCCCATGATGCATGGAAGTTCAACAAGATTTAAAGTGAGAACAAGGTAATGATGATAAACTGAGTGAGTGGGGTCACTGTCAACCTTATGATCCTCCTGTAAATCAGAACTTGCTTCAAATACAAAAAGAGGGGGCACCTGGGTGGCTCAATTAGTTGAGCATCTGCCTTTGGCTCAGGTCATGATCCCAGAGTCCTAGGATCAAGCCCCAAGTCAGGCTCCCTGCTCAGTGGGGAGCCTGCTTCTCCCTTTCCCTTTTCCTCTCTCCACCTCCAACTCATGCACACATTCTCTCTGTCTCTCACTTGCTCTCTCTCTCACTCACTCAATCTCAAATACAATTAAATTAAAAAACAACAAATGCAAAAAGAAGACAGCAGCGTAAGAAACACAAAGAACCAAATAAACCTATCATGTTATTTTCCTCTTGCTTCCCTGGATGAACCAACCACTTATGCTGAAATTGATGACGTCGAAGGAAAGTGAAAGTGCAGCAGCCCTAGTTCTGTCCCCCCTCCCACCCAGTCTTTCACCTCCTTCATCAGAAGCCAACTGGAGAGAGTGTGATAGGATGTGCGCACATCAAGAAGTGACACAAAAACGTGCAATGTTTCCACCGTTCTTATAAAAACAGAATACATAATGTATGTACCAGCTCTGAAATGTGAATTGTGTCATTTTCACGATTCTACATGAGTTAAATGTTCTTATATTTGCATTTCAAGTTTCAAGGCCTGAAAATCACACATGGATCTCTAACCAGGAGCCAGACTCCTCAATAACTGCTGAAGTAAACCCTAAGACCTGTCCTTCTCAACTTATATGCACCCATATGTGTCTTTGGGTTTCAGCCAAAACTTTCTTTTATTTTAGCCCAAATCCTTTGTTATTTTATTTTATTTACTTATTTGAGAGAGACAAACAGAGATAGGGAGAGCACAAGCAGGGAGGAGAGAGAGAAGTAGGCCTCCCACTGAGCAGGGAGCCCAATGAGGGGCCGAATCCCAGGATCCTGGGACATGATCTGTGCCGAAGGCAGATGCTCACCTTACTGAGCCCATAGCCCAAATCCTTTCGATGGATTTGTTCCAGTAGGCATCCAGAGGCTCAAACCTGAAGCCTATGAGTAAATCTTAGTTCCTGGTCTTTCTCACACAGGCACACATTCAACCCACCGCTGAGCCCTGGCCAGTCTACCTCCAAGATCCATCTCTTCTCTACTGCAGCTTTCCCCACCTCCATCCAAGCCTCCTCAACGTCAGCTGGACTGCTTCCAGAGGCTCCCAAATGTCTCCTGTCTCCATTGCTTTTCAACCTCTACAAAGCATCCAGAGTGATCATCTCAAAACATTAGGTTGAAAAAAAACAAAAACAAACAAAAAAAAACATTAAGTTGATCACCTTGTGCTTGAAAATCTTCATGATCTCAAAGTAAAATCCAATTTGTGTGCCATAGCTTGAAGGACTTTATGTGATGGGCCCCTGGCTGTCACTCACTCTTCCCCTCATGTCCCATCTTCATCTCTCACTACACTCTAACCGCAGTAATTTCCTTGCAAGTCATCACATACTACAAGCTCTTCCTCCACACCATTCGTTCCTCCTGGAAGGCTGCCTAACCCTACACATTTCCCGCCTTTTAATTTCGGTACAGCTTAGACATCAATTCTACAGAAATTCTTCCCAGACCACTCTATTTTTTAACTTTTTTTTATTGAACTTCGATTTGCCAACCAAGAGTATAACACCCAGTGCTCATCCCATCAAGTGCCCCCCTCAGTGCCTGTCATCCAGTCACCCCATCCCCCCGCCCTCCTCCCCTTCCACCACCCCTAGTTGGTTGCCCAGAGTTAGGAGTCTCTCATGTTCTGTCACCCTCTCTGATTTTTGCCACTCATTTTCTCTCCCTTCCCCTTTATCCCTTTCACTATTACTTAACATTCCCCAAACAAGTGAAACCATATGATGATTGTCCTTCTCCAATTGACTTACTTCACTCAGCATAATACCCTCCAGTTCCATCCACATCGAAGTAAATGGTGGGTATTCGTCCTTTCTAATGGCTGAGTATATTCCATTGTACATATAGGCCACAACTTCTTTTTTTAATATAAATTTATTTTTTATTGGTGTTCAATTTGCCAACATATAGAATAACACCCAGTGCTCATCCTGTCAAGTGCCCACCTCAGTGCCCATCACCCAGTCACCTCCCCCCCCCGCCCTCCTCCCCTTCCACCACCCCTAGTTCATTTCCCAGAGTTAGGAGTCTTTCATGTTCTGTCCCTCTTTCTGATATTTCCTATTCATTTTTTCTTCTTTCCCCTTTATTCCCTTTCACTATTTTTTATATTCCCCAAATGAATGAAACCATATAATGTTTGTCCTTCTCCAATTGACTTATTTCACTCAGCATCATACCCTCCAGGTCCATCCACGTCAAAGCAAATGGTGGGTATTTGTCATTTCTAATGGCTGAGTAATATTCCATTGTATACATAGACCACATCTTCTTTTTCTTTTTTTTAATAATAAATTTATTTTTTATTGGTATTCAATTTGCCAACATACAGAATAACACCCAGTGCTCATCCCATCAAGTGCACCCCCCTCGGTGCCCATCACGCATTCACCCCCACCCCCCACCCTCCTCCCCTTCCACCATCCCTAGTTCATTTCCCAGAGTTAGGAGTCTTTATGTTCTGTCTCCCTTTCTGATATTTCCCACACATTTCTTCTCTCTTCCCTTATATTCCCTTTCACTATTATTTATATTCCCCAAATGAATGAGACCATATAATGTTTGTCCTTCTCCAATTGACTTACTTCACTCAGCATAATACCCTCCAGTTCCATCCACGTCGAAGCAAAGGCTGGGTATTTGTCGTTTCTAATGGCTGAGTAATATTCCATTGTATACATAAGCCACATCTTCTTTATCCACTCATCTTTTGATGGACACCGAGGCTCCTTCCACAGTTTGGCTATTGTGGACATTGCTGCTATAAACATCGGGGTGCAGGTATCCCAGCATTTCCTCCTCCTTTTTGTGGGGTCTTTGTCTGGGTTTGGAATCAAGGTGATGCTGGCCTCATAGAACGAGTTTGGAAGTACTCCATCTCTTTCTATGTTTCCGAACAGCTTTGGTAGAATAGGTATGGTTTCTTCTTTAAACGTTTGATGGAATTCCCCTAGGAAGCCATCTGGCCCTAGACTTTTGTGTCTTGGAAGGTTTTTGATGAGTGTTTCAATTTCTCACTGGTTATTGGCCTGTTCAGGTTTTCTTTTCTTTTTTTTTAAAGATTTTTAAATTTATTTATTTATTTTTGACAGAGAGAGAGAGGGGGGCAGAGACACAAGCAGAAGGAGAAGCAGGCCCCATGCAGGGAGCCTGACGTGGGACTCGATCCTGGGGCCCCAGGATCACACTCCAGGCTGAAGGCGGTGCTAAACTCCTGAGCAACCAGGGCTGCCTTCTGTTTAGGTTTTCTATTTCGTCTTGTTTCAGTTTGGTAATTTGTGGTTGTCCAGAAATGTATCCGTTTCTTCTAGAATGCCTAATTTATTGGTATCTAGCTGTGCTAATACATTTTTTAAATCATTTGTATTTCCTTGGTATTGGTTGTGATCTCTCCTCTTTCATTCATTATTTTATTAATTTCTGTCTTTTCTCTTTTCTTTTTAATAAGGCTGGCTAATGGTGTATCTATCTTATTAATTCTTTCAAAGAACCAACTCTGGTTTTGTTGACTGTTCTATGGTTCTTCTGGTCTCTATTTCATTGAGTTCTGCTCAAATCTTTATTATCTCTCTTCTTCTGCTTCATGTAGGTTTTTTTTTTTAATTCCTGGTATGTTTATTTTTTTTTTAATTTTTTTTTATGATAGTCACAGAGAGAGAGAGAGAGAGGCAGAGACACAGGCAGAGGGAGAAGCAGGCTCCATGCACCGGGAGCCTGATGTGGGATTCGATCCCGGGTCTCCAGGATAGCGCCCTGGGCCAAAGGCAGGCGCCAAACCGCTGCGCCACCCAGGGATCCCTGCTTCGTGTAGGTTTTATTGGTGTAGGTTTTCTTTCTCCTGTTCCTTTAGGTGTGAGGTTAGCTTGTGTATTAGAGTTTTTTTCCAATTTTTTTGAGGGATGCATGTATTGTGATGTATTTTCCTCTTAGGACTGCTTTTGCAGTATCCCAAACATTTTGAATGGTATATCTTCGTTTTCATTAGTTTCCATGAATCTTTTTAATTCGTCTCTAATTTCCTGGTTGACTCATTCATCTTTTAGTAGGATGCTCTTTAACTTCCATGTGTTTGAGTTTCTTCCAAATTTCTTGTGATTGAGTTCTAGTTTCAAAATATTGTGGTGTGAAAATATGCAGGGGACAATCCCAATCTTTTGCTATCTGTTGAGACCTTATTTGTGACCCAGTATGTGGTCTATTCTAGAGAAAGTTCCATGTGCACTTCAGAAGGATGTGTATTCAGTTGCATTTGGACGGAAAGTTCTGTATATATCTGTGAAATCCATCTGGTCCAGTATCATTTAAAGCCCTTGTTTCTTTAGTGATGTTGTGCCTAGAATATCTGTCACTTGCAGAAAGTGCCATGTTGAAGTCTCCTACTATTACTGTGTTATTATCTAAGTATGTCTTCAGTTATTAATTTATTGATATACTTGGCAGCTCCCACATTAGGGGCAGAAATATTCATGATTGTTAGGTCTTCTTGTTGGATAGACCCCTTAAGTATGATATAGTGTCCCTCTTCATCTCTTACTACAGTCTTTGGAATAAACTTTAATTTATCTGATATGAAGATTGCTACCCCTGCTTTCTTTTGAGGACCATTTGAATGGTAAATTGTTCTCCATCCATTCATTTTCATGCTGGAGGTGTCCTTAGGTCTAAAATGATTCTCTAGTAGATAGCATATAGATGGGTCTTGCTTTTTTATCCAGTTCAAAACCCTGCATCTTTTGATGGGATCATTTAGCCCATTCATGTTCAGAGTTTCTATTGAAAGATAATGAATTTAGTGTCATCTTAATACCTATTCAGTTTCTGTTTTTGTGGATTATTTCTTTGAGCTTCCTTTCTTTACAAGGCCTTCCTTAATATTTCTTGTAGAGCTGGTTTGGTGGTCACATATTCTTTCAGTTTCTGCCTATATTGGAAGCTCTTTATCTCTCCTTCTATTCTGAATGAGAGCCTTACTGCATATAGTATTCTTGGCTGCATGTTCTCATTTAGTACCCTAAATATATCATGCCAGCCCTTCCTGGCCTGCCAGGTCTCTGTGGAGAGGTCTGCTGTTAATCTGATATTTCTCTCCATATAAGTTAAGAATCTCTTGTCTCTTGCTGCTTTAAGGATCTTCTCTTTATCTTTGGAATTTGCAAGTTTCACTATTAAATGTCGAGGTGTTAAACGGTTGTTATTGATTTTGAGGGGGGGCTTCTCTACTCTCTGGCCCTCTGAACCTCTGTCCCTCTCGGCGTTTCCTGGTACCCCAATTATACGGAGTTTCTTCCTTCTTTTTTTAAAGATTTTATTTATTTATCCATGAAAGACACACATAAAGAGAGAGGCAGAGACACAAGCAGAGGGAGAAGCAGGCTCCATGCAGGAAGTCCTGATCCCGGGACTCCAGGATCACACCCTGGGCCGAAGGCAGGTACTAAACCACTGAGCCACCAAGGCATCCCTAGATTCTTCCTTCTGAGGCTATCATTTATTTCCCTTAAGCTTTTCTCACGGTCTCTTGTTTTTCTCTTTTTTTCCGCAGCTTCCTTCCTTTCCATCAACTTGACTTCTATGTCGCTCACTCTTTCTTCCACCTCATTAACTCTAGTCATTAGGACATCCAGTTTGGATTGCATCTCATTTAATTGATTTTTAATTTCGTCCTGTTAGATCTAAATTCTGCAGTAACAAAGTCTCTAGAGTCCTTTGTGCTTTTTTCCAGAGCCACCAGTAGCTTTGTAATTGTACTTCTGAATTGACTTTCTGACATTGAATTGTAATCCATATTCTGTAACTCTGTGGCAGAGAGTACTGTTTCTACTTCTTTCTTTTGTGGTGAATTCTTCCTTTTAGTCATTTTGCTCAGTACAGAGTGGCTGTATGAGCAGGCTGAGTCAATAATATCAATCACAACCTAAGTAAATTTCACCCTAGATGATTCTGTTGGGGTCACAGACCAGAAAATGAAAACAAAGATCAGAACAAAATTAAACAAAAGGACAACTAAAGTGAAAAACAAATTTTAAAACAAAGTAGTAAAAAATAAAAGGCCAAAGATCCCATAGAAGAAGGAAAAAAAGAAAAGGAAAAAAACTAAAGGAAAGAGTGGAAAGCAAAAAAGGGGGAAAAGAGAAGAAAAAAGGTAGGGGGACTGGGAAATGGTGGTGGTGAAGAAGTTGTAGTGGAGGGAGAATGTAGTCTACCTGAGAGGTCCTAGAGGGTAATCCTCTGGGTTCTGAGTGTACTAAGTTCTGTTGTTAGAAGATGCTCAATCCCAAATTTATATAAACCAGCAATACTTGTAGAAATCCCCACCATTGACCACCAAAACATAAACAAGATAAAAGAGGGAGGCAGAAGGGGAATGAAGAGAGAATATAATCTCACAGAATCAACCAGCACCATTGGTTCTGGGTGCATGCTGGTCATGTTTTAGAAGGTATTAACTTCCACCATTGTAGAACAAAATGAGGCAGAGAAAACAAAAAATAAAAACCCATATATCGTATATCTCTCAAAGTTAAATTAAGTATGTTGAAGGGTATCTACAAGTGGAAAATATACCTAAGACATGCAATTGTAGAAATATGAAAGTCAAAAAGGAAGAAACTTGAAAATAAAGAGGTGGTAAAATGTAGTTGAGGTGGGAAAAGAGAAAAAATATTTGAAATTCTTAGTCTGATATAAAAATGAGTTTTTTTTTTTAAATTTATTTATGACAGTCACACACACAGAGAGAGAGAGAGAGAGAGAGAGAGAGAGAGAGAGGCAGAGACACAGGCAGAGGGAGAAGCAGGCTCCATGCACCGGGAGCCCGACGTGGGATTCGATCCGAGGCCTCCAGGATCG
Source organism: Nyctereutes procyonoides (assembly GCF_905146905.1). Classification (NCBI taxonomy): domain Eukaryota; kingdom Metazoa; phylum Chordata; class Mammalia; order Carnivora; family Canidae; genus Nyctereutes; species Nyctereutes procyonoides. The sequence goes on from NW_026575046.1 coordinate 52,958,931, forward strand.
CGCCCTGGGCCAAAGGCAGGCGCTAAACCGCCGTGCCACCCAGGGATCCCTAAAAATGAGTTGTAATGGAAAAAGGGGGGGGGGAAGGAGGGGGGATCATCTAGTCCTCTATGCTATAAATCCCTTGACATCCCCTGTTACTTTCCAGCACTGCTTTGTCAAGAAGTTGCTCTTCCTCTGTTCTTCCAGCTGGTCGTCTGGGGGAGGGGCTTGCTGTGTTGATTCTCAGGTGTGTGTACCTGGGGGAGATGCCCCACCCCCTGCTGGGTGCTGGGCTCAGTGGGAGCTGTTTACCCCGTGAGGCCTCTGTTCTCTGGCAGCCCTGCCTCTCCCAAGCACAAGGTGACACGAGGAGGAACAATACTGGCAGCAGCCAGGTCTCCAGCTCTGGAGTCAGCTCCCCGCAGTAACTACCGCAGTCTCCCAGTCCGCACTGGCCTAGGTGCTCCTGGGGCGGCAGGGGACGCTTATCTGCACAGGTTGGGGGCGCCCGGTGTCCGCAGGAGAGTCCTTGTTGTCCTGTGCCCTCCTCATCTTCATCTGTCCCAAGAGGAATGCAGGATCATGGGCTGTGTCTACTAGGGCGCCCTGGGCCTGTGCTGCTGGAATTGCGCTCCCAGAGTCGTGGTTCCCAACGGCAGCAGGACACAGACTCCTCCTTCCGGAGCCCCCACCTGACCCACCAGCTTCTCCCCGAGGCCCCACGGGCTGCGCTCCAGCCCTTTACAGAGATCGGCCCGCAGTGTGTGGTGTGCTCTCCCCCAGGAGCACTTCCTCTATAAGTAACCTCGGGAAACTGGAGGCTTCACTGCCCCTTCTGCTGTTCTGTCCGATTTCCCTGCTGAGCACTTTTCTGTCCAGGAAAAATCCAGTGCGGAATTTTAAAATCCCACTTCTCCAGGGCTGGGCTTTCCTATCCTGGAGGCTTTTGCTGCCCCTCTTTAGCCCGGCTCCTCACGGTGCCCCTCCTCCCTTGATTATTTTTTATTTTATTTTTTTCTGTCTTCCTACCTTACTAGAAGCAAAAGCCCTTCTCTCTGTAGCATTCTGGCTATTCTCTCTTTAAATCTCAGGTCGAGGGGATCCCTGGGTGGCTCAGTCGTTTGGCGCCTGCCTTTGACCCACCACGTGATCCTGGGGTCCCAGGATTGAGTCCCACATCAAGTTCCCTGCATGGAGCCTTCTTCTTCCCCTGCTTGTGTCTCTGCCTCTCTCTCTGTGTATCTCTCATGAATAAATAAATAAAATCATTTAAAAAATAAAAAAATAAATCTCAGGTCGAATTTGTAGCTCTTCAGGATGTTTTGAAAATTATCTAGGTAAGTTGGTGGGACCAGGTGAGTTGAGGATCCCTACTCTTCCACCATTTTGCCCCGCCGCCTAGTTCTAGAAATTCATACTTTAGTTTCATGATCTCAGGGTAACCAGAGACCAGTATTTGTCAAAAAGTCCTTTTCGTGAATCTTCTGGAAGCTGGACCATATTTTTGCAAGAGCATCAGAACAACACCTGAAAGGGAGACAGAACATGGAAAACTCCTAACTCTGGGAAACGAACTAGGTGTGGTGGAAGGGGAGGAGGGCGGGGGGGTGGGGGTGACTGGTTGGTGGGCACAGAGGGGGGCACTTGATGGGATGAGCACTGGGTGTTATTCTGTGTCGGCAAATTGAACACCAATAAAAAATTAATTTATTATTAATTAATTAATGCTCTTTTTGCAAGAGCATCAGAACAACACCTGAAAACGACAGGGCTGTCAACAATAGACATGGTTAAAGACCCAATGAGAGTTTATTATAATTTATTATAATGCAGTCGAGAAGAAAATTTGATTTTTTTGGTAACACAGCATTTTAACAATCCGAATGTTGAGTGATGGCAGTGTATCAGGACATGTTTTGTTTTGTTTTTTTTTAAATTTATGATAGTCACACAGAATGAGAGAGAGAGGCAGAGACACAGGCAGAGGGAGAAGCAGGCTCCATGCACTGGGAGCCTGACGTGGGATTCGATCCTGGGTCTCCAGGATCATGCCCTGGGCCAAAGGCAGGCGCTAAACGGCTGCGCCACCCAGGGATCCCTCAGGACATGTTTTAACTTTAGAAATTTCGTTTCATTTTTGAAACACCAACAGCATTCACGCACCCAATATAATCTAAGAGCGCTTATTATTATTTGGTTGACAATGCTTCTTATGTGACTTCACATGGCAGGTAGACTACATATTTTAGCCAAGAGACTCTATTTAGGGTTTGACTTTCTGGGAATCTGTTGAAAATCGATGAATGAAAGCCCAAACAAGCAAAGAGCCAGCCAGCCCATCAAACCAACCAACCAAGCAAGCAACCAACATCTCAGAAGTTTTCAAGGCATGGGCCTACAAAGGATCACGGATCCTTACAACACTGAAAATGTCAGTATCTGCTTTCCCAAGGTGACCCTAGGAGATTCTACAGGATGTTATAGAGTTGTCACCAAAATGTAGCTCCTTTACTATTGAGAAGTTTTCACTCTCTTACATAGGTAAAGACTGGATAGAGCCTGGGTGGCTCAGTGGTTGAGTGTCTGCCTTTGGCTCAGAGTGTGATCCCAGGATCCAGGATCGAGTCCCTCATTGAGATCCCTGTGGGGAGCTTGCTTTTTCCCTCTGCCTGTGTCTCTGCCTCTCTCTCTCTCTTTCTCTCTGTGTGTACCTCATGAATAAATAAAGAAATCTTAAAAAAAAAAAAAAGACCAGATGAAAACAAATATAAAAACCTTGTTGTTCTGTGCAGGTAAAGAAAAAAAAATGCCTTTTCTCCTCTGTTCACAATCTCTTCTCAAGAGTAGATGACCAATGCAAGGGGATCCCTGGGTGCCACAGCGGTTTGGCGCCTGCCTTTGGCCCAGGGCACGATCCTGGAGACCCGGGATCGAATCCCACATTGGGCTCCTGGTGCATGGAGCCTGCTTCTCCCTCTGCCTGTGTCTCTGCCTCTCTCTCTCTCTCTCTCTGTGACTATCATAAAAAAAAAAAAAAAAAAAAAAGATGACCAATGCAAGAAAAACTTGGCATTTTAACAGAGAGGAGAGTTAAATCTCAATGTTATATCAGTGTACTTGTAAAACTTTCTTCTTCCAATCTCAGTCCGTCCAGACCATGCATACAATTCCTTTTCAAAAAGTCTCCTTCAAAAACCCTTTTACAATGTCCTTTTTCATTCAGACTCAGTCTAAGTTTTCTTTCTCTAAATGGCCAGGCTCTGGGATGCCTGGATGGCTCAGCAGTTGAGCATCTGCCTTTGGCTCCGGGCATGATCCTGGAGTTCAGGGATCGAGTCCCACATCGGGTTGCCTGCAATGAGCCTGCTCCTCCCTCTACCTATATCTCTGCCTTCTCTCTATGTCTCTCATAAATAAATAAATAAATAAATAAATAAATAAATAAATAAATAAATAAATAAAATAAAATAAAATAAAATAAAATAAATAGCCAGGCTCATTTCAGGACAGGATTATTTTCTTTTCCCTCAACCAAAAATGTATCCTCATGCCTTGTACCTCTTCTACACATCTCCTACCTTCTCACACACAGAATTGTTTTCCTTATTGTTTCATTTTCCAGCAGTCTGGATTCTATGTGGCAGACTTTTTTTAAATTGTATTTATTTACATTCTTTAGAGAGAGCACTTGTGTGAAGGGGGGGAGGGAGAGAGGGAGGGAGAGAGGGAGGGAGACAGAGAGAGAGAATTTTTTAAAAGATTTTGTTTATTTATTCATGAGAGAGAGAAACAGGCAGAGACATAGGCAGAAGCAAGCTCCCCACAAGAAGCCGGATGCGGGACTCAATCCTGGACCCTGTGATCATGCCCTGAGCCAAAGGCAGATGCTTAACCGCTGAGCCACCAGGCGTCCCCCATGTGGCAGACTTTTATGTCCTAGAAACCTCAGTCTTTGGTGAAAAGTTAGCAGGATCCAATGGCACACTATTGTACCAGAATTCTTTTGATTGGCAAACGTATGAATACATGTCATAGTTTTTAGAAACGCAGTGTGTGTGTGTGTGTGTGTGTGTGTTTATAATACAATTTTTAAGAAAGCATGAAACATGTTTACTAACACACCCAAGTATCTGCAGTTTTCCTGAATAAGACAAAAGATAAAAAGAAAAAGGGTAGGGGAAGAAATGGGGGGGAGGAAGGAAAACACAAGAAAACAAAACAAAAACCACCTTGGGTGTCTTAGTGACTCATGCTTTAGTATTTTACCTTCTATTGAAAAGACGTAGGTATGTGATGAATTCAACCCAATTTATCAATTAACCTAGCACAACTTCAAATTTTCAGGTTACCAAGGATTTTGGAAGCTATTTTAAGTGTTTACCTATAAACATTTTTTCTTTTAACTATTTGCGCTTAACAATGAAAAGTATATGAGACAGACAAAATCGACCATTTAAAGTAGTTTATGTGGACAAATCACAACAGGTACAATTTAACTAATCCACTGAGTTAACAGCAAAGTTGAGTAGGGCCCTCCCTTGGGCCTGGACCCTCCAGCGTCCCAGTTCTCTGAGAGGAACAAGGACATAAGTAGTTCTCATTTTCTTTTTTGTGCCTGTTGTATAACAAGACAGAAAACATGGTTTCTTTATATAAAGTTGACGGAGGGGTCTATTTCGATCAACACCATTCAGGCTCACAAACTGAGATAGGAGTGCAGCACAACCCACCGCCTGCCCTAACGGCTTGTAAGTCAGACGGAACTAAAAATCAAGCAATTTTACAACTCCAGGGGACTGGAAGGTGAGAGAGAAAGCCGGTTATCTGTTTGATGTGTAACATTGATTGCTCCAAGGACACACCTTTTTCAAATAAAACAACCTTGAATTGGCTCGAAAGCCATATATGTCACCTCTGTGTCCACTAAAAAGCCAACTGATTTGTTCTCCACTCCCACTGTCAGGCTCTTGTGGGAAAGTCTGAGTGGGCCGTTTCAGTCCAGGGGAACCCTCGGGCCCTTTCCTGCCTGCTGATTTGGGAGGTACTCCAATGTGAACCTCAGAAGGAGGTGGCCCAATGGTTTGGGGTGATTTTTGCTCCTTGCTGTGGGTGGGGAGGTTGGGGACGATGGCACTGGAGGCACTGGGATGGCAGAGGAGTTGACTACTCTAGCCACAGGAGTGCGGCAGAAACAGGGGGAGAGGGAGAGGGAGACGGGGAGGGAGAGGCAGAGGTGGGGCTGAGGCAGATGTAAAGTTTTTGGGTTTTTTTCTTTTTAAAGATTTCTTTATTATTCATGAAAGACACAGAGAGAGAGGCAGAGGCACAGGCAGAGGGAGAAGCAGGCTTCCCGTGGGAAGCCCCATGCAGGACTCAATCCCAGGGCCCTCAGCCTCATGCCCTGAGTGGAAGGCAGACGTTCAACCACTGGGCCACCCAAGCGTCCCTCTTTCCCTTTTCTTATCCATCACCTTCCACCCTTCTACCTCCACCTGTTCCTTCATCTCGGTCTCCTGTCTTTTCCTCCTGCAATACAGGCTTTGTCTGTGGTGCCTTTCAGCCTCTGAAAGAGGTGGAGGAGCAGACAGTGGGTTGGGCATCGGTTGTGCTTGTGCTTGGGGAGGAGAAGTGGATTTCAGATTTCTGGCATCTGCCTGGCCTGGTTTCCCCTCTTCTTCATGATTCTGACTATTGGGAAGTAGTGGGTCAGGTCAGGTGTAAACTTTTGGTCTATCCTTATCTCTGTAGACCACCTCTTGGTCCCATCCTTGGAGGCATCTTTCTGATGGGGTGACCTAGAAGTCTGAATGTAAGGAATTTCTTTCTTTCTTTCTTTCTTTCTTTCTTTCTTTCTTTCTTTCTTCCTTCCTTCCTTCCTTCCTTCCTTCCTTTCTTTCTTTCTTTCTTTCTCTTTCTTTCTTCTTTCTAGATTTTACTTATTTATTTATGAGAGAGAGAGAGAGAGAGAGAGAGAGAGGCAGAGACCTAGGCAGAGGGAGAAGCAGGCTCCATGCAAGGAGACTGATGTGGGACTCGATCTCAGATCCTGGGCTCACATGCTCAACTGCTGAGCACCCAGGCATCCCGAATGTAGGGAATTTCATCTCAGATCATGGGAACTTGTAAAACATTGGGACTCATCTTTAACTTTCTGAGCTGTACGGTGCCCAATTTTTTTTAATAACAAATTTATTTTTTATTGGTGTTCAATTTGCCAACATACAGAATAACCCCCAGTGCTCATCCCGTCAAGTGCCCCCCTCAGTGCCCTACTCCCCTTCCACCACCCCTAGTTCATTTCCCAGAGTTAGGAGTCTTTATGTTCTGTCTCCCTTTCTGATATTTCCCACACATTTCTTCTCCCTTCCCTTATATTCCTTTTCACTATTATTTATATTCCCCAAATGAATGAGAACATATAATGTTTGTCCTTCTCCAATTGACTTACTTCACTCAGCATAATACCCTCCAGTTCCATCCACATTGAAGCAAATGGTGGGTATTTGTCATTTCTAATGGCTGAGTAACATCCCATTGTATACATAGACCACCTCTTCTTCTTCTTCTTTTTTTTTTTAGACCACCTCTTCTTTATCCATTCATCTTTCAATGGACACCGAGGCTCCTTCCACAGTTTGGCTATTGTGGACATTGCTGCTAGAAACATCGGGGCGTCCCGGCGTTTCATTGCATCTGTATCTTTGGGGTAAATCCCCAACAGTGCAATTGCTGGGTCATAGGGCAGGTCTATTTTTAACTCTTCGAGGAACCTCCACACAGTTTTCCAGAGTGGCTGCACCAGTTCACATTCCCACCAACAGTGTAAGAGGGTTCCCTTTCCTCCGCATCCTCTCCAACATTTGTGGTTTCCTGCCTTGTTAATTTTCCCCATTCTCACTGGTGTGAGGTGGCATCTCATTGTGGTTTTGATTTGTATTTCCCTGATTGGTGCCCGATTTTTACCCGCATCTGCCTTTCAACTCATGAGCTAGAGTTCCTTTACAAACGGATGCTAGCAATAATAGCATCTGGAGGCAGAGGAAACCTCTCCTACATAGAATACATAGGGACACATAGACACAAACAAGATGCCAAAGAACTCTAGACTTTGTCTCACTCCTATTTGTGGAGAGGTCATGAAAGACTGATGTTCCAATCTCCCTGTTTCATGAAAACAACTCTAGTTGCCAGGTAACATAACCACATCTGGATCCCATCCATCCGTTGTTTTCACTTTACAATCAGAATAGGGCCACTTTTGTGCTAAGATACCAAAAGCTGCAGCAACAAACCAACCAAATGAAGACCAGAATATCTCCCCCAAGGGAGCCTAGCATTGGTTCCTCCCCAAAAGTTGGGACATTCCTGATGGAACCATATGTGAGAAGCTAGTTGAAAGCTGCATTCAAGGAATGCTTGTTTCTGAGAGTTAAGGATATTGAATTTCCTTTTTTTTTTTTAAGATAATAGGTCTTTTTTTTTTTAGATTTTATTTATTTATGAGAGAGAGAGAGAGAGAGAGAGAGAGAGAGAGGCAAAGACACAGGCAGAGGGAGAAGCAGGCTTCATGATGTAGGGAGCCTGACATGGGACTCAATCCTGGGTCTCCAGGATCACACCTGGGTTGAAGGCGGCACTAAACTGCTGAGCCCCCCAGGCCACCCTAAGGACATTGAATTTCCATGGTGTCGCCACACCTACTGTTCAGATAGTTTCTTAACCAGTATGTGAGAGGCTAGTGGAAATCGCATACATGGAAGGGGTCATTCTTAGAGGTAAGACAGGGCTTTTCCATTGCACCTCTGGTTGATGTAGTTTCTAACTCCCTTATGTGAGAAGCTAGTTGAAAGCTGCATTCAGAGAATGCTTCTTTCTCAGATTAAGTACAGCTCACTTCTGGTGCGCCTCAGTCACCTACTGTTGAGGTAGAGTCAAGCTTCCTTTTCTTAGAGGCAACTTGACAGCTGCCTTCGAGTAATGCAGTAATGCAACTTGACTGCTGCCTTTGAGTAATGCAGCCTTCGAGTAATTATTTCTTGGAGTTATGTACACTGCATTTCCACTGAGCCTCCACACCTACTGTGTGTGCTTCTAACTCCCTTATGTTAGAGGCTTCTCAGAAGCTGCCTGCAAGAAATGCTTGTTTCTCAGAGTTAAGTATATCACATTTCCTTTGAGCCTCCACACTTATTTTTGATGTATGTTCTAATGCCTTTCTGTGAGAGGGTAGTGAATAGCTGCCTTCAAGGAACACTTGTTTCTTGGAGTTATGTACACATTTCCATTGGGCCCCCACACCTACTGTTGACATAGGTTCTAACTCCCTTATGTTAGAGGCTTGTTAGAAGCTGCCCCAAAGGAACACTAGTTTCTCAGAGTTCAGTAGGCCACATTTCCCTCGAGCCTCCACAGGTTCTTTTGATACAGGTTCTAATGCTGGAGGAGAGAGGGGAGTAGAAAACTGCACTCAAGGAAGACTGGTTTCTACAGTTAACTACATAGTATTTCCATGGCTCCTCCACTCCGGTGGAGATAGCTTCCACCTCTCTTAGGTGAAAGGCTAAGTGGAAGGCTGCAGAGCAGGAATGTCTGTGTCTCAGAGTTCAGTACCCTACCTTTCCATGGCACCTGCTCACCTACTGTGGAAGTAGGTTGTAACTCCCATAGGTGAGAGGCTAGTTGAAAGCTGTGTTCAAGGAATGCTTCTTTCTGAGTGTTGAGCACAGGGTTTTTCCATTGGTCCTCCACACCTACTGTGGACATAGGTTCTAACTCCCTTATGTTAGAGGCTGGTCAGAAGCTGCGTTCAAGGACCACTTGTTTGTCAGAGTTAAGTCTGTCATGTTTCACTGGAGCCTCCATATTTACTTTTGGTAAATGTTCTAACGCCTTTATGTGTGAGGTAGTGTAAAGCTACACTCAAGGAATGTGTATTTCTAACCTTTGACTATATAGCATGTTCATTGCACCTCCACTCCTTCTGTTTTTTTAAAGATTGTATTTATTTATTTATTCATGAGAGATACACACAGAGAGAGAGAGAGAGAGAGAGAGAGAGGCACAGACACAGGCAGAGGGATAAGCAGGCTAGATGCAGGAAGCCCAATGTGGAACTCTATCCCAGGACTCTGAGATCACACCCTGAGCTGAAGGCAGATGCCACCCAGGCATCCCCTGCACCTCCACTCCTATGTGGAAATCACTTCTACCTCCCTTATATGAGAGGCTGGTTGAAAGCTGCAGGGCAGGAATGCCTATTTCTCAGAGTTAAGTACAGCCAATTTCCATAGCACCTCCTCACCTACAGTTGAGCTAGGTTCTAACTCCCATAGGTGAAAGGCTAGTTGAAAGCTGCATTCAAGGGAGGGAAGCTTGTTTTTCACATTTAAATATATGGCATATCCCTTGCACCTCTAGACCTATTGTTGAGCTAGGTTATAGGCCTTATGTGAGATGCTAGTTGAAAGGTGCATTCAAAGATCACTTGTTTCTCAGAGTTAAGTATATCACAATTCCATTGCACCTCCACACCTACTGTTGAGAGAGGTTCTCACTCTGCCATGTGAGAAGGTGTTTAGAAACTGCATTCTAAGAAAGCCTGTTTCTCAGAGTAAGTTAAAGCACATATACAATGTGCCTCCACACTTATTGTAGAGATTGGTTTCAAATCTCTTCTGTGGGAGGCTGGTTGTAAGCTGCATTCAAGGTAATCCTTTTCTGAGAGTTAAGTATAACACATTTCCATTGTGCCTCCACACCTTGTGTTGATATAGGATCTAAGTCCCTTCTGTGAAAGGCTTGTTGAAAGCTCCATTCAAGGAAAGCTTGTTTCTCAGAGTGAAGTATATTGCATACCCATTGCACTTCACACCTATTGAGATGGCATTGAAATCTCTCATGTGAGAGTGTATTTGAAAGCTTCATTCAAGGAAAGCTTGTTTCACAGTAAACGATATTGCATTTCCATTGCCAGCCCACACTGACCTTTGAGATAAGTTCTAAAAGCCTCTTGTGAGAGGCTAGTTGAAAGCTGCATTCATGGAAAGCTTGTTTCTCAGAGTTAAGTACATCTCATATCCATTGGCCCTGCCCATCTAGTGTTGAGATAGGTTCTAACTACCTTATGTGAGACAGTACTTGAATGCTTCATTCAAGGAAAGCTTGTGTCTAACATATAAGAACAATGCATTTCCATAGTGCCTACATACCTTCTTATGAGAGATATTCTAACTCTCTTAAGTGAGAAGTTAGTTGAAAGCTCATTCAAGGAAAACTTTTTTTTCTCAGGAGTACGTATATCACATACCCCTTGTACCACAACCCCTAATGTTCAGATAAGTACTCATACCTTATGTGAGAGGATCATTGAAACGTACATTCAAAGAAAGATTATGACTCACAGTTAAGTACAGCACAATTCTAATGTGCCTCCATACCCACTTTTTAGAGATGTTTTAACTCCCTTATGTGAGAGGCCAGTTGAAAGCTGCATTCAAGTCAGAGAGAGAGAAAATTGATTGAGGAACACACAAAGAGATGGAAAAATATTCCATGCTCTTGGATTGGCAGAATTAATATTGTGAAAATGTCAATGTTACCCAGGGCAGTTTACATGTTCAGTGCAATCCCTATCAAAATCCCACGGAAAAAAAAAAATCCCACGGACTTTCTTCAGAGAGTTGGAACAAATCATCTTAATATTTGTGTGGAATCAGAAAAAACCCTGAATAGCCAGGGGAATATTGAAAAAGAAAACCAAAGCACCAGAATGCCAGATTTCAAGTTGTACTACAAAGCTGTGATTATCAAGACAGTGTGGTACTGGCACAAAAACAGACACACAGATCAATGGAACGAATAGAGAATCCAGAAATGGGCCCTCAACTCTATGGTCAACTAGTATTCGACAAAGCAGGAAAGACTATCCACTGGAAAAAGGACAGTCTCTTCAATAAATGGTGCTGGGAAAATTGGACATCCACAGGCAGAAGAATGAAACTAGACCATTGTCTTACACCATACACAAAGAGAAACTCAAAATGGATGAAAGATCTAAATGTGACACAAGATTCCATCAAAATCCTAGAGGAGAACACAGGCAACACCCTTTTTGAACTCGGCCACAGTAACTTCTTGCAAGATACATCCACGAAGGCAAAAGAAACAAAATCAAAAATGAACTATTGGGACTTCATCAAGATAAGAAGCTTCTGCACAGCAAAGGATACAGTCAACAAAACTAAAAGGCAACCTACAGAATGGGAGAAGATATTTGCAAATGACGTATCAGATAAAGGGCTAGTATCCAAGATCTATAAAGAACTTATTAAACTCAACACCCAAGAAACAAACAATCCAATCATGAAATGGGCAGAAGACATTAATAGAAATTTCACCAAAGAAGACATAGACATGGCCAACATGGACATGAGAAAATGCTCTGCATCACTTGCCATCAGGGAAATACAAATCAAAACCAGAATGAGATACCACCTCACACCAGTGAGAATGGGGAAAATTAACAAGATAGGAAACAATAAATGTTGGAGAGGATGCGGAGAAAGGGGAACCCTCTTGCACTGTTGGTGAGAGTGTGAAGTGGTATAGCCACTCTGGAAAACTGTGTGGAGGTTCTTCAAAGAGTTAAAAATAGATCTGCCCTATGACCCAGCAATTGCACTACTGCATATCTACCCCAAAGATACAGATGCAATAAAAGACTGAGACACTTGTACCCCAATGTTTATAGCAGAAATGTCTACAATAGCCAAACAGTGGAAGGAGCCTCGGTGTCCATCGAAAGATGAATGGATAAAGAAGAGGTGGTCTATGTATAGAATGGAATATTACTCAGCCATTAGAAAGGACGAATACCCACCATTGTTTCGACGTGGATGGAACTAGAGGGTATTAATGCTGAGTGAAGTAAGTCAATCGGAGAAGGACAATCATCATATGGTTTCACTCGTTTGGGGAATGTAAGAAATAGTGAAAGGGATTAAAGGGAAAAGGAGAGAAAATGAGTGGGAAAAATCAGAGAAGGCGACAGAACATGAGAGACTCCTAGCTTTGGGAAATAAGAACAAGGGGTAGTGGAAGGGGAGATGGGTGGGGGGTTGGGGTGACTGGATGACAGGCACTGAGGGGGGGCACTTGACGGGATGAGCACTGAGTGTTATACTATATGTTGGTCAATCAAATACCAATAAAAATATACTTAAAAAAAAAAAGGAAATAAGCTGCCCTGAGTTCTGAGGCTTAGCCTTCCTAGAAGGCTAACCTCTTGATGAGGGGAGTTCAAACCTGTCTCCCCACTAGGTGGGGAGGGACTGTCCCAAGTGCTGGAGGGCCTTTGTGACACCACAGTTCATTCTGTGGTCTGCATTGGCCTTTCCCTGAGGAAAGTGGAAGGTTTCTGCCCAGCAGACCAAGGAGCCTGGGCAGTGGCAAGGCTGTGGGCTTCAGTGGGAGAACCAGGCACTCCTGGAGGGAACCTTTCAACATCCCAGCCCATACATCTGAGGGAGGTTAGCAGCTAGCTCCACTCTCAGTGGGTGAGGAGCAAGGGCAGAGGCCAGGTACTTTTCACTGAGAAAGCAGATTTCCTGACATGTAGCTGATCAGGAGTCTGTCACAGGGGTGAGTTAGCACAACCTCTCCACAGTTTTTGTTGAGGTGAAAAAACCCTGCAACCTTCTAAAAGCTGAGGAACTAGCCTTCCTTGAGGGAAACTTTCAACTAGCCCCCACTAGGTGGGAGGTGGCCCCCACATTAGGCCGCAGACCCAATGGAACTTGCTGTCCTGTACCCTGGGCCCAAGAGACCAGTGAGGGCAGCTTTCCACTGGCCTCTCCAGGAAGGGCTTGAGAAACCAGCTCCTCAGGAGGTTCCCAGGGGCCCTGAAAGGTGCTGTCTACCTATAGGGCATTATGCCTTCCTGGAGTGCCCCCTGGCAGCTCGCTTGTCACCTCAGGGAGTGAAAACAGGTGTCTCAACAGTGGTGGCAGCACCAAGGGAAATCAGTTAATACTCATAGTGAGAGGCTAGTTGAAAGCTGCATTTAAGAAATCCTTTCTGAGAGATGAGCACAGGGCCTCTCCTTTGGGCCTCCACATCTACTGTGGACATAGATTCTAACTCCCCTTTGTTAGAGGCTTGTCAGAAGCTGCCTGCAAGGAAGGCATGTTTCTCAGAGTTCAGCAGGCCGCATTTCCCTCCGCCTCCAAACGTGCTTTTGATATAGGTTCTAATGCCAGTTGTTGAGAGGATAGTGGAAAGCTTCTCTCCAGGGACATTGGTTGCTCACAATTTACTACATAGCATTTCCACGGGCCTCCACTCCTGTGGAGCTAGCTTGTACCTCCCGGGGGTGAGAGGCTAGTGGCAAGCTGCAGGCGTGGAATGCTTGTGTCCTAGAGTTCAGTACAGCACCTTTCCATGGCACCTCCTCACCTAGAGTGGAGCTAGCTTCTAACTCTCATAGGTGAGGGGCTATTTGAAAGCTGTGTTCAGTTCTCAGAGGAACTGGATTTGAGTTGTTGTGTTAGAACTAAGTACAAAAACTTCTGATACAATTTTTAAGATTTTATTTATTTAGGGATCCCTGGGTGGCGCAGCGGTTTGGCGCCTGCCTTTGGCCCAGGGCGCGATCCTGGAGACCCGGGATTGAATCCCATATCGGGCTCGGTGCATGGAGCCTGCTTCTCCCTCTGCCTATGTCTCTGCCTCTCTCTCTCTCTCTCTCTCTGTGACTTTCATAAATAAATAAATAAAAATTAAAAAAAAAGATTTTATTTATTTATTCATGAGAGACACACACAGAGAGAGAAAGGCACAGGCACAGGCAGAGGGAGAATCAGGCTCCATTCAGGGAGCCCTACGTGGGACTCGATCCCAGGTCTCCAGAATCATGCCCTGGGCTGAAGGCAGTGCTAAACCGCTGAGCCACCTGGGCCACCCAACTTCTGATATTTTTGTTTTCATAGTAAAATCAGTGCTTATCATGTTTAATCTTGGCAATTGTGGGAAATAGTCCAAAAATTATAACCCTCATTGGGTAGGCTCTAGTAATTGCAGATTATGATGAGGGTATTGACCAAATTTAAGTAGCTGTTGCACTTACATAGCTATCTTCCTCAATCTTCCCATAATGTAAACTACTTGGGATTGTGCTTCTGATGACTTTGGCTTTGGAGATTTTTAGATATCTAGAAAATAGTATATAACATAGAAATTAATCATAGTAAACATAAATACTAAATTCAAATTAAGCATACCTAAATGACCATTCAGTTATTTGGCAAAGTTTACTGACCCCGCAGACTTACTCTCCCATTGGAAAAAGAATCTGTCTTGATTCTTTTGGCTTTATACTGGTTGTAAAACAGAATGATAAAATGTTTTGTTTAACTGGTAGTTGATTATAGAACCTAGATATTATAGATCACTTTTCTCTTTTTGGAATGTTTTGTATTTGAAACATAATAAAATTTAACCTGCAAAAAAAAAAAAAAGTTGTGTTCAAGGAATGCTTCTTTCTGAGAGGTGAGTACAGGGTCTTTCCATTGGGCCTCCACACCTACTGTTGACATAGGTTCTAACCCCCTTATTTTAGAGGCTTGTCAGAAGCTGCCTTCAAGGAACGCTTATTTCTCAGAGTTCAGTAGGCTGCATTTCCCTCACGTGTCCACATGTGCTTTTGATATAGGTTCTAATCCCTGTAGGTGAGAGGATAGTGGAAATCTGCACCAAAGAACACTGGTTGCTCACAGTTCACTACATAGCATTTCCATGGCCCCTCCATTCCTGTGGAGCTAGCTTGTACCTCCCTTATGTGAGAGGTTAGTGGAAAGCTTCAGGGCACGAATGCTTGTGTCTCAGAGTTCAGTACACTGCATATCATTGCACCTCTTCACCTACACTGGAACTAGGTTCTAATTCCTACAGGTGAGGCTAGTTGAAAGCTGCATTCAAGGAATGGTTCTTTCAGAGAGTTGAGCACAGGGCTCAACTTTCCCTTGGGCCCCCACACCTACTGTTGACATAGGTTCTAACTCCCGTATGTTAGACTAGGCTTGTCAGAAGCTGCCTTCAAGGAACACTTTCTTCTCAGAGTTCAATTCAGGCCGCATTTCCCTTGAGCTTCCAGAGATGCTTTTGAACTAAGTTCTAATGCCAGTAGGTGAGAGAGTTAGTTGAAAGCTGCTCTCCAGGAATGCTGGTTGTTCACAGTTCACTACACAGAATTTCCATAGGCCCTCCACTCCTGCGGAGCTAGCTTGTACCTCCTGTGGGTGAGAGGCTAGTGGCAAACTGCAGGCCCAGAATGCTTGTATCTCAGATTTCAGTACAGTGCATTTCCATGGTAGCTCCTCACCTACAGTGAGGCTACTTTCTAGCTCCCATAGGTAAGAGTCTAGTTGAAAGCTGTGTTCATGGGCAGCCCTGGTGGCTCAGTGATTTAGTGGCACCTTCAGCCCAGGGTGTGATCCTGGAGACCCAGGATTGAGTCCCACGTCAGGCTTCCTGCATGGAGCCTGCTTCTCCCTCTGCCTGTGTCTCTGCCCCTCTCTCTGTGTCTTTTTTTTTTTTTTTTTAAATAAGAAAGCTGTGTTTAAGGAATGCTTCTTTCTGAGTGTTGAGCACAGGGTCTTTCCATTGGGCCTCTGCACCTACTGTGGACATAGGTTCTAACTTCCATACGTTAGAGGCTTGTCAGATGCTGCCTGCAAGTAACGCTTGTTTCTCAGAGTTCAGTAGGCTGCATTTCCCTTGAGCCTCCAGAGGTGCTTTTAATATAGGTTCTAATGCAGGTAAGTGAGAAGGTAGTGGAAAGCTACACTCAAGGAATGGTGGGGTCTCACTATTCACTACATAGCATTTCCATTGGCCCTCCACTCCTGTAGGTAAGAGGCTAGTTGAAAGCTGCAGAGCAGGAATGCTTGTGTCTCAGAGTTTAGTAGACTGCATTTCCCTAGAGCCTCCACAGGTTCTTTTGATGCCTTTAGGTGAGAAGGTAGTTGAAAGCTGCACTCAAGGATTGCTTGTTGCTCACAGGCAACTAGATAGCATTTCCATTTCACAAGGTTCAGGACAGTGAGTTTCTTTGGGTTACCAGCCTCATGTAGGGCCAGGGCCTACCTCCTACCTGGGAGGGGATAGCTGAAAGTTTCCCTCAAGGAATGCTAGTTCCTCAGCATTCAGGAGGTCGCAGGGTCAGTTCATCTCAACAACCACTGTGGAGAGGTTGTGCTAAATCACCCCAGTGACAGATTCATGGTCAACTACAGGCCAGGAAAGCTGCTTTCTCAGTGGAGAAAAGTACCTGGACTCTGCCCCTGCCCCTTGCCCACCGAAGGTGGAGCTAGCTGCAAACCTCCCTCAGATGTGAGGATGGGCATGTTGAAAGGTTCCCTCTAGGAGTGCCTGGTTCTCACACTGAAGCTCAATGTCTTGCCACTGTCCAGGCTCCTCTGTCGGCTGGGTTGAGAGGTTCGATTTTCCACATGGAAGCAGCCAGTGGAGAGCTGTACTCAAGGAACTGTGGTGTGCCAGAGGCCCTCCAGCGCTTTGGTACTGACCTCCACACCTTGTGGGGTGACAAATTTGAACTCCCTTCTTCAAAAGCTTACTTCTAGCAAGGTCTGAGCGTCAGAACACAGGCCAGCTCGTTTCCATTGTGCCTCACAATTGCTAGGGAGGCAGTGCCTCACAGGCCTCCAGGAGAGGCCTACAGGTGAGCTTAGTCAGGGAGAGCTTTGTCCTCACAGGAAAGTAGCCTGCTTTCCCTTAGTGCCACCACCACTGCTGAGAAACTTATTCCCACACCCTGAGATGAGAAGCTAGTCTCTAGTGAGCACTCCAGGAAGGCCTAGGGCTGCTAGAGGTGGACAGCACATTCCAGGGCCCCTCCAAACTTCCTGAGGAGCTGGCTTCTCAAGTCTTTCCTGGAAAAGCCAGTGGAAAGCTGTTCTCACTGGCCCCTTGGGCTCAGGGTTCAGGACAGTGAGTTCCATTCAGTCTGCAGCCTAAGGTGGGGCCAGAGCTATCTCCCTCCTAGGAGGGGCTAGCTTAATGTTTCCCTCAAGGAAGCATAGTTCCTCAGCATTCAGGACGTTGCAGGGCCATTTCACCTCCACAACCACAGTGGAGAGGTTGTGATAACTGACGCCGGTGACAGATTCCTGGTCAAGTACAGGCCAGGAAAGCTGATTTCTCATTGAAATGTATCTGGCCTCTGCCCTTGCCCCTCACCCACTGAGGGTGGACCTAGCTGCTAACCTCCCTCAACTGTGAAGGGAGCATGTGGAAAGGTTCCCTCTGGAAGGGCCTGTTTTCTCACACTGAAGCCCACAGCCTTGCCACTGCCCAGGGTCCTCAGTTTGCTGGGCTGAGAGGTTTGACTTTCCTCATGGAAGGGGCCAGTGAAAAGCTGCAGTCTAGGAACTGTGGTGTCCCAGAGGCCCTCCAGCGCTTGGGACAGTCCCTTCACACCTTGTGGGGAGATAGGTTTGAACTCACTTTATCGAGAATCTAACCTTTTAGGAAGGCCTGAGCTTTAGAACACGGGCCAGCTCATTTCCATGGCACTCTTACACCTCCTTGGAAGGCGGGGTCTCAAGGCCTCCGGGAGAGGCCTACAGGTAAGCTTAGTCAGGGAGAGATTTGTCCTCACAGGAAATAGCCTCCTTTCCCTTTGCACTGCCACCACTGCTTAGACACCTGTTTCCACTACCTGAGGTGCGACGCTAGTCTCACGGTGTACTCCAGGAATGCCTGTCACCTACAGGTGAACAGGGCTTTCCAGGCCCCTCCAAATTTCTTGAGCTCCTTCTCCTTCTCCTCCTCCTCCTCCTCCTCCTCCTCCTCCTCCTCCTCCTCCTCCTTCTTCTTCTTTTTAGGAGCTGGTTTCTCAAGCCCTTCCTGGAGAGGCCTGGAAAGCTGCCCTCACATGACCCTTGGGCACAGAGTTCAGGACGGGGAGTGCCATTGGGTCTCTGTCCTAACGTGGAGCCAGGGCATACCTCCCAACCACATAGGGGCTATCTGAAAGTTTCATTCAAGAAATGCTAATTCCTCGGCGTTCAGTAGGTACAATGGTTTTTCACCTCCACATCAACTGTGGAGATGGTGTGCTAACTCACTCCAGTGACAGACTTGTAAGCTGCAGACCAGGAAAGCTGCTTTCTCACTGAGAAGTACCTGGCCTCTCCACTTCCCCTCCACCACTAAGGCTAGAGCTACCTGCTAACCTCCCTCAGGTGTGAGGGCTCATTGAAAGGTTCTATCAGGGATGGCTTGGTCCTCAGACTGAAGGCCACAGCCTTGCACTGCCCAGTCTCCCCTCCTGGGGTGAGAGGTTCGACTTACCTAAAGGAAGGTTCCAGTGAAGAGCTGCACTCAAGGAATTGTGGTGTCCCAGAGGCCCTCCAGCACTTTTGGACCGTCCCTCCAAACATTCTGGTGAGAAAGGTTTAAACTCACTTCATTGAGAAACTATCATTCTGGGAAGGCCTGAGCCTCAGAACTCAGGCCAGCTCATTTCCATTTGCACCCCCACAGCTCCTGGGTAGTCAGGGTCTTACAGACCTCTGAGACAGGCCTACTATGAGCTTATTCTGGGAAAGCTGGTTTAAGGAAGGGGGTTAAAATAGCCGTTCACTACACAAATCCTGTTCAAGAACATCTGTACAACCCCCCTCTCCCGTGTGTGGGGGCGCTGGAAAAGAGGTAATTATTGATCATGATTGTCCAGGATATTAAGGGGAAAATGAATACAATGAGCAGAACTTCCTTTGGCATGTTCAAAACTTTTTTTTTCTTTCTTTTTCCTTTTTTTTTTTTTTTTTTTTGGTTTTCTTTTTGGTTTGTTTTGTTTGGTTTATTTTTCTAGTTGGTTTGTTTTTCTACCTGGCTGGCTCCATGTGACTTTTTTTTTTAAGTTTTTCTTTTTATTATTTTTTATTTATGATAGTCAGAGAGAGAGAGAGAGAGAGAGAGAGAGGCAGAGACACAGGCAGAGGGAGAAGCAGGCTCCATGCACCGGGAGCCCGACGTGGGATTCGATCCTGGATCTCCAGGATCACGCCCTGGGCCAAAGGCAGGCGCCAAACCGCTGCGCCACCCAGGGATCCCTCCATGTGACTCTTGATTGGAGGGGGTTTGTTTTTGATTTGTTTTGTTTGGTTTGTTTTTCTAGTTCGTTTGTTTTTCTACCTGGCTGGCTCCATATGACTCTTGATTGGAGGGGGTCGTGAGTTCCAGCCAGCACCACGTCTGTTGGATGGATGTAGAGATCACTTGAAATTAAAAAGCTTTTGGGCACCATGGTGGCTTGGTGGTTAAGGTTTGGCTCCCTTTGGCTCCAGATGTAATTCCGGAGTCCCACATCAGGCTCCCTGTAATGAGCCTGCTTCTCCCTCTGCCTTTCTCTCTCTGTGTTTCTCATGAATAAGGGAATTTTAAAAAATCTTAAAAATCAATCAATCAATCAATCACAATAAAATCTTCAAAAACAAACAAACAAAAGGGACCACAGAGGACAAGGAGAATCAAGAACTATCAAAGATAGACACCTGCGAGCATTATGCAATCATAGGAAAACATGAACAGTGGTGAGAGAGGATAGGACCCCGGAGGTGACAAAGCAGCATCCTGTCTAGGTGCTAAGGCACTTAAACGCTTTCTGGGACCGTAGGTACATTTCTAAAACTTCACACTCTGATCCAGACAGGAGAGAGCACAAGCCCACCAGCAAGAATTCCTCTAATGAAAGGGAACTCTTTAAAAATAGACCTGTCCTACGACCCAGCAATTGCACTGTTGGGGATTTACCCCAAAGATACAGATGCAATGAAACGCCGGGACACCTGCACCCCAATGTTTATAGCAGCCATGTCCACAATAGCCAAACTGTGGAAGGAGCCTCGGTGTCCATCGAAAGATGAATGGATAAAGAAGATGTGGTCTACGTATACAATGGAATATTCCTCAGCCATTAGAAACGACAAATACCCACCATTTGCTTCAACGTGGATGGAACTGGAGGGTATTATGCTGAGTGAAATAAGTCAATCGGAGAAGGACAAACATTATATGTTCTCATTCATTTGGGGAATATAAATAATAGTGAAAGGGAATATAAGGGAAGGGAGAAGAAAAGTGCGGGAAATATCAGAAAGGGAGACAGAACATAAAGACTCCTAACTCTGGGAAACGAACTAGGGGTGGTGGAAGGGGAGGAGGGCACTGAGGGCACTTGACGGGATGAGCACTGGGGGTTATTCTGTATGTTGGCAAATTGAACACCAATAAAAAATAAATTTATTATTAAAAAAATGAAAGGGAACTCTTATCACGTTAGCATCACCAATTGGCAATGGACTTTTAAGGGTTTAATTTCCAAGCCTCTCTCTCAGCCTTCCTCTCACCTGTATAAATCTGTGATCGCACTTAACAGCGTCCACCCACCCGGGGATGAAAACTGTTCTGTGTACATCCTACATCCTGAGCACTATGAAAACTACAGATGAGATGCCAAGAGAGGAATCAAGCAAGTCAGGTGGCTCGGAAGGCTGGACAGACATCTAGCAGGTGGAAAGCATTGACTAAACTTCAGACACCTGAAAAGAAGGGTTTTATTTCAAGGGAATCCTTCCTGAGCCATTAGAAATGACAAATACTCACCATTTGCTTCGATGTGGATGGAACTGGAGGGTATTGTGCTGAGTGAAATAAGTCAATCGGAGAAAGACAAACATTATATCGTCTCATTCATTTGGGGAATATAAAAAATAGTGAAAGGGAATAAAGGGGGAAGGAGAGAAGATGAGTGGGAAATATCAGTGAGGGTGATGGAACCTGAGAGACTCCTAACTCTGGGAAACCAACAAGGGGTGGTGGAAGGGGAGGAGGGCGGGGGTGGGGTGACTGGATGACAGGCACTGAGGGGGGGCACTTGACAGGATGAATACTGGGTGTTATGCTATATGTTGGCAAATCAAACTCCAATTAAAAAAATATACAACAAAATAAAAAATAAATCCTTCCTGAGTTGGCTAAACTACATGCATTCCTGGTACTTCTTCCCATCGGAGGGCAGCTGAGCAGAAGACCACTCAGCAGAAGAGAGGTCACGGGTGAAGACCTTACGTTGGTTTTTCTTTTTCTTTTTTTTTTATAAATTTACTTTTTATTGGTGTTCAATTTGCCAGCATATAGAATGACACCCAGTTCTCATCCTGTCAAGTGCCCCCCTCAGTGCCCGTCACTCAGTCACCCCCACCCCCCGCCCTCCTCCCCTTCCACCACCCCTAGTTCGTTTCCCAGAGTTAGGAGTCTCTCATGTTCTGTCTTCCTTTCTGATATTTCCCACTTATTTTTTCTCTGTTCCCCTTTATCATGTTGGTTTTTCAGGAACACGTATTTCAGGGCACCTGGTTGTGTCTCGGTGGGAGAAGCCTGCACCTCCGGGCAGCATCAGCCAGTGTCCCGAGGGCCAGCATGGTGTCAGATGGGTGTACACATGACCTCGACAAACTAGACAGGCAGAGGATTCAGAGACGAACCGGCACTCCGCTATGCCTCCTCTGGGTCCCCCGGGACTGATCTGTGGGAGTGGGATTGCGGGGTCCTCCGGTAAGAGCTTGTGCCGCTCACAAAGGCATCACCCCTCTCTGGGACCTTCCCGGAGGTGGGGAGGTGGCGGCTGAGGGCTGGCGGGGCAGCACCAGAAGGGAGGGAGCACGACCACAAAGGAAGACTGAACCAGAGACACTGGAAAGGACGGCATCCCCGGGGCACCACCGTAACCTCCACCCTCTCAGCTTCTGGGGACCCCAACCCCTAGGACCACCTTGACGTCAGACCGAAAAGGAGCGGAGGAGTTTGTCCCCAACAAGCTTCACGTGGCAGAGCCCTCCTGAGCAAAGACCTCGAGGAGTGGCAAACTCTACATGCTTGTCTATTGGGTGAACTAGGAGAAGAGATTGTGGGAGAGGAACTGAACCATGTGGGGAGGCTAAAAGAACATAGGATTTAAAAAAAAAAAAACAACAAAAAACCAAGATCTGTCCAGAATTCTCATGCTCAACTCCCTGTCCTTGAGGATAAGAATGTCAATCATCCCCTCCTGGCACCTCCTCCAAGGCACCTTCCAGAGGCATGGGAGGGGGTGTGCTTCTCCAGAGAAAAGGAGAGGAGTCAGCGCAATCTCCTTCCACTTGCTGGGGGGTGTGTGTGGGGGGGGGTTGTGTTTCTTTCCTGCTGCGGCTACTTCTTTTTTTTTTTTAATAATAAATTTATTTTTTATTGGTGTTCAATTTGCCAACATACAGAATAACACCCAGTGCTCATCCCGTCAAGTGCCCCCCTCCGTGCCCGTCACCCATTCACCCCCACCCCCCGCCCTCCTCCCCCTCCACCACCCCTAGTTCATTTCCCAGAGTTAGGAGTCTTTATGTTCTGTCTCCCTTTTTGACATTTCCCACACATTTCCTCTTCCTTCCCTTATATTCCCTTTCACTATTATTTATATTCCCCAAATGAATGAGACCATACAATGTTTGTCCTTCTCCGATTGACTTACTTCACTCAGCATAATACCCTCCAGTTCCATCCACGTCAAAGCAAATGGTGGGTATTTGTCATTTCTAATGGCTGAGGAATATTCCATTGTATACATAGACCACATCTTCTTTATCCATTCATCTGTCGATGGACACCGAGGCTCCTTCCACAGTTTCGCTATTGTGGCCATTGCTGCTATAAACATTGGGGTGCAGGTGTCCCGGCGTTTCATTGCATCTGAATCTTTGGGGTAAATCCCGAACAGTGCAATTGCTGGGTCATAGGGCAGGTCTATTTTTAACTATTTGAGAAACCTCCACACAGTTTTCCAGAGTGGCTGCACCAGGTCACACTTTCACCAACAGTGCAAGAGGGTTCCCCTTTCTCCACATCCTCTCCAACATGTGTTGTTTCCTATCTTGTTAATTTTCCCCATTCTCACTGGTGAGAGGTGGGATCTCATTCTGGTTTTGATTTGTATTTCCCTGATGGCAAGTGATGCAGAGCATTTTCTCATGTGCGTGTTGGCCATGTCTATGTCTTCCTCTGTGAGATTTGTCTTCATGTCTTTTGCCCATTTCATGATTGGATTGTTTGTTTCTTGGGTGTTGAGTTTAATAAGTTCTTTATAGATCTTGGAAACTAACCCTTTATCTGATACATCATTTGCAAATGTCTCCTCCCATTCTGTAGGTTGTCTTTTAGTTTTGTTGACTGTATGCTTTGCTGTGTAGAAGCTTCTTATCTTGATGAAGTCCCAATAGTTCATTTTTGCTTTTGTTTCTTTTGCCTTCGTGGATGTATCTTGCAAGAAGTTACTGTGGCCGAGTTCAAAAAGGGTGTTGCCTGTGTTCTCCTCTAGGATTTTGATGGAATCTTGTGTCACATTTAGATCTTTCATCCATTTTGAGTTTCTCTTTGTGTATGGTGCAAGAGAGTGGTCCAGTTTCAATCTTCTGCATGTGGATGTCCAATTTTCCCAGCACCATTTATTGAAGAGACTGTCTTTCTTCCAGTGGATCGTCTTTCCTCCTTTATCAAATATTAGTTGACCATAAAGTTGAGGGTCCACTTCTGGGTTCTCTATTCTGTTCCATTGATGTATGTGTCTGTTTTTGTGCCAGTACCACACTGTCTTGATGACCACAGCTTTGTAGTACAACCTGAAATCTGGCATTGTGATGCCCCCAGATACGGTTTTCTTTTTTTATTTTTTTAAATTTTTATTTATTTATGATAGTTACACACACACAGAGAGAGAGAGAGAGAGAGAGAGAGAGAGAGAGAGGCAGAGACACAGGCAGAGGGAGAAGCAGGCTCCATGCACCGGGAGCCCGACGTGGGACTCGATCCCGGGTCTCCAGGATCACGCCCTGGGCCAAAGGCAGGCGCTAAACCGCTGTGCCACCCAGGGATCCCGGTTTTCTTTTTTAAAATTCCCCTGGCTATTCGGGGTCTTTTCTGATTCCACACAAATCTTAAAATAATTTGTTCCAACTCTCTGCAGAAAGCCCATGGTATTTTGGTAGGGATTGCATTAAACGTGTAAATTGCCCTGGGTAACATCGACATTTTCACAATATTAATTCTGCCAATCAATGAGCATGGAATATTTTTCCATCTCTTTGTGTCTTCCTCAGTTTCTTTCAAAAGTGTTCTGTAGTTTTTAGGGTATAGATCCTTTACCTCTTTGGTTAGGTTTATTCCTAGGTATCTTATGCTTTTGGGTGCAATTGTAAATGGGATTGACTCCTTAATTTCTCTTTCTTCAGTCTCATTGTTAGTGTATAGAAATGCCACTGATTTCTGAGCATTGAATTTGTATCCTGCCACGCTACCAAATTGTTGTATGAGTTCTAGCAATCTTGGGGTGGAGGCCTTTGGGTTTTCAGATTATCATGTCATCGGCGAAGAGGGAGAGTTTGACTTCTTCTTTGCCAATTTGAATGCCTTTAATGTCTTTTTGTTGTCTGATTGCTGAGGCTAGGACTTCCAGTACTATGTTGAATAGCAGTGGTGAGAGTGGACATCCCTGTCTTGTTCCTGATCTTAGGGGAAAGGCTCTCAGTTTTTCCCCGTGAGAATATTTGCTGTGGGCTTTTCATAGATGGCTTTTAAGATGCTGAGGAATGTTCCCTCTATCCCTACACTCTGAAGAGTTTTGATCAGGAATGGATGCTGTATTTTGTCAAATGCTTTCTCTGCATCTAATGAGAGGATCATATGGTTCTTGGTTTTCCTCTTGCTGATATGATGAATCACATTGATTGTTTTACTGGTGTTGCACCAGCCTTGCGTCCCGAGGATAAATCCTACTTGGTCATGGTGAATAATTTTCTTAATGTATTGTTGGATCCTATTGGCTAGTATCTTGTTGAGAATTTTTGCATCCATGTTCATCAGGGATATTGGTCTGTAATTCTCCTTTTTGGTGGGGTCTTTGTCTGGTTTTGGAATTAAGGTGATGCTGGCCTCATAGAACGAATTTGGAAGCACTCCATCTCTTTCTATGAGTGGGAAATATCAGGGAGGGAGACAGAACATGAGAGACTCCTAACTCTGGGAAATGATCTAGGGGTGGTGGAAGGGGAGGTGGGCGTGGGGGGGTGGGGGTGACTGGGTGATGGGCACTGAGGGGGACACTTGATGGGATGAGCACTGGGTGTTATTCTATATGTTGGCAAATGAACACCAATAAAAAATAAATTTATTAAAAAAAAAAACCTGGGTTCAAGGCATACTTATTTCTGAGAGTTGAGCACAGTTGCTGTCCCTCACAGTTCCACACTGCCTGTGGACTTAGTTTGTAAATCCCTTATGTTAGATGCTGTCAGAAGCTACGTGATAGGCAAATGGAAAAATGCTAGCCCAGAAGGCTTGTGTCTCTGAGTTCAATACATCACTTTCCATGGAACCTCCTAGCCTGGAATAGAGCTAGTTTCTAACTCCCTAGGAGCAAGGCTAGTTGAAAGCTGGCTTCAAGGCATATTATTTCAGAGCACTGAGCAAAGCCTGTGCTTTGTGGCTCCACACGGCGTGTGGACTTTGCTTCTCAATCCCTTATGTTAGATGTCTGACAGAGGCTGAGTGTGATGCAAGTGGCAAGCTTCAGACCAGGAAGCATTGTGTCTCTGAGTTCAATACAGCACTTTCCATAGGTCTCCTCACCTAGGGTCGACTAGCTCTAATTCTTATAGAGAGAGGCTAATTGAAATCTGGGTCCAAGGCATACTTTTATTGAGTATTGAGAAAAAGCCTGTCCCTTGAGGCTTGAGACAGAACATGAGAGACTCCTAACTCTGGGAAACGAACTAGGGGTGGTGGAAGGGGAGGTGGGTGCGGGGGGGGTGGGGGTGACTGGGTGACAGGCACTGAGGGGGGCACTTGATGGGATGAGCACTGGGTGTTATTCTATATGTTGGCAAATTGAACACCAATAAAAAATAAATTTATATATAAAAAAAGAAACCTGGGTTCAACCTGGGACTTAGCTTCTAAATCCCTTATGTTAGATGCCTGACAGAAGCTGTGTGAGAGGAAATTGGCAAGCTGCAGGTATGGAAGGCTTTTGTGTCCAAGTTAAATACAGCACTTTCCATGGCACCTCCTCCCCTAGAATGGAGCTAGTTTCTAATTCTTATAGGAGAGAGGCCAGTTGAAAGATGGTTCAAGACATACTTATTCCTGAGGTTGAGCATAGGGCCTGTCCCTCCCACTCCACACTGCCTGTGGAGTTAGCTTCTAAATCCCTTAGGTTAATGCTTCAGAGGCTTTGTGATAGGCAAGTGGCAAGCTTAGGCCCAGAAGGTTTCTGTGTCTGAGTTCAATAGAGTGAACTCACCTATGGTACCTTCTCACCTAGAATGGAGCTAGCTTCTAACTGCCATAGGACTGAGGCTAGATGAAAGCTGGCTTCAAGGCATACTTATTTTCTGAGAGTTGAGCAAAGGGCCTGTCCCTCATGGCTCCTACACTGCCTGTGGATTTAGCTTCTCAATTCCTTTTGTTAGATGCTATCAGAAGCTGTGGGAGAGCCAAGTGGCAAGTTGCAGACCAAGAAGGTTTGTGTCTCCTAGTTCAATACAGCCCTTCCATGGCACCTCCTCACCCAGAATGAGCTAGCTTCTAACTCCCATAGGACAGAGGCTAGTTGAAAGCTGGTTTCAAGGCATACTCTTTTCCTAGATTGAACACAAGGGACTTTCCCTCTTGGCTCCACAATGCCTGTGGACTTAGCATCTAGCTCCCTATGTTAGATGCTTGTCAGAAGCTACCTGCAAGGAACTCTTGTTTCTCAGAGTGCAATAGGCCGCATTTCTTGCCAGCCATCTACATGTCCTTTGGTTTGGGTTCTGTGGCCAGTAGGTAAGAAGGTTGTGCAAAGTTCCTCCCCAGGAAAGCTGTGTGCTCACTCTTCAGTACATAGTGTTTCCATGGTCCCTCACCCCTGTACAACCAACTTGTTCCTCCTGTGGGTGACAGGCAAATGGCAAGCTGTAGCCTGGACAGTCAATACAGCAGTTTCCATGGTACCACCCCAGCTAGAGTGGAGCTAGCTTCTAATTCCCATAGGAGAGAGACTATTGAAAGCTGTGCTTAAGGTATACTTATTTGTGAGAGTTGAGTACAGGGCCTATCCATCGTGGCTCCACACTGCCTGGTGCCTTAGCTTTTAACTCCCTTTATGTTAGGTGCTTGTCAGAAGCTGTGGGAGAGGCAAGTGGCAAGCTGTAGACCATGAAGGCTTGTGTCTCCGAGTTCAATACAGCACTTTCCATGGATCCTCCTCACCTTGAGTGTACTAGCTTCTAATTCCCACTAGAGCTAGGCTATTTGAATGCTGGGTTCAAAATATACTTATTTCGGATAGTTGAGCAAAGGGCGTGTTCAATATAGCTCTTTCCATAGAACCTCCTTGCCTAGAATGAAACTAACTTCTAAGTCACACAGGAGTGAAGCTAGTTGAAAGGTGACACACTTATTTTGGAAAGTTGAGCAAATGGCCTGTTGCTTGCGGCTCCACAATGCCTGTGGATTTAGCTTCTAACTCCTTTATGTTAGAGGCTTCTCAGAAGCTACCTGCAAGGAACGCTTGATCCCAAACCCCGGGATCACAACCTGAGCTGAAATCAGTCACCGAATTGCTGAGCCTCACAGTCATCCCCAGGGTTGTTTTTCTAAGAGGCAAGTTGACAGCTGCCTTCAAGGAACCCTTGTTTCTTGGAGTTCTGTGCAGTGCATTTCCCTTGGCCTCTGCACCAACTCTTGTCATAGATTCTAAGTCCCTTATGTTAGAGGCATGTCAGAAACTGCATGCAAGGAACACTTGTTTCTTAAGAGTGCAGTAGGCCGCATTTACACGAGCCTCCACAGGTCCAGTGATCTAGATTCTAAGGCCAGGATGTGAAAGCATAGTAGAAAGCTGCTTCCCAGGAATGATGGTTGCTGGCAGTTCAATAATTAGCATCTCCATGGGCCATCCACAACTGTGGAGCTACCTTTATCTTCATGTGGGGAGAGACCAGTAGCAAGTTGCAGGACTGGGACTGCCTGTGTCTCTGAGTTCAGTACAGCACCTCTCCATGGCACCCCTTCCTTTAGAGAGGAGCTCTTCTAAGTCCTATAGGAGAGAGGCTAGCTGAAAGCTCGGTTCAAGGAATGCTTATTTCTGGGAGTTGGATAGAGGGACTGTCCCTTGAGCCTCGACAACTACTATGGACATAGCTTCTAACTCCATTATGTTAGAGCTTGCCACTTGCTGTCACACAGCATCTGTCACAGAGCTTCTGACACACATCTAACATAGGAGAGTTAGAAGCTAATTCCACAGGCAATGTGGAATCGTGTGGGACTGGCCCTGTGCTCAACTCTCAGAAAGAAGCACTCTTTTGAACCCAGCTTTCGACTAGCCCCATTCATATGGGAGTTAGAAGGTAGCTCCACTCTAGGTGAGGAGGTGCCACGGAAAGGTGCTGAATGGAATCTGAGACATAAGCCGCCTAGACCTGCAACTTGCCACTAACCTCTTCCCACATGAGGATAAAGGTAGCTCCACAGTTTTGGTATGGCCCACGGAAATGCTATGTAGTGACCTGTCAGCAACCATCGTTTCTGGAAAGCAGCTTTCCACTACCCTCTTGCCTCCTGGCCTTAGACTCTAGATCAATGTACCGGTGGAGGCTCGCGGTAATGCGGCCTACTGCACTCTGAGAAATAAGCATTCCTTGCATGCAGCTTCTGACACGTCTCTAACATAAGGGAGTTAGAATCTATGTCAACAGTTGGTGTGGAGGCCAAGGAAATGCACTGCACATAACTCTAAGAAACAAGGGTTCCTTGAAGGCAGCTGTCAACTTGCCTCTAAGAAAAAGAAGCCTGGGGATGCCTGGGTGGCTCAGTGGTTGGGTGGCTGATTTCAGCTCAGGTTGTGATCCTGGGATCTGGGATTGAGTCCCGCATCCGGCTCCTGTGCAAAGCCTGCTTCTCCCTTGCATACGACTCTGCCTCTCTTTCTCTCTCTGTGTCTTTCATGAATATAGAAATAAATCTTAAAAAAATTATAAAAAAGACCCAAGTATAAAAAAAACCCAAGAAAATAAATAGAGGCCTGATTCTATCTTGACAGTAGGAAGCACAGGAGCACTAGAAGTGAGCTGTATTCAAGTCTGAGAAAGAAGCATTCTCTGAATGCAGCTTTCTTTTCTTTTTTTTTTAATTTTTGTATATTTTTTAATTGGAGTTCGATTTGCCAACATATAGCATAACACCCAGTGCTCATCTCGTTAAGTGCCCCCCCCTCAGTTGAATGCAGCTTTCAACTAGCTTTTCACATAAGGGAATTAGGAGGTATCTTAACAAGGGGAGCAATGGAAGGACTCTGCTTTAACTCGGAGAATTGGTCGTTCTTGTAGGCAATTTCCCCTAGACTCACACATACTGCTTAAGAACCTTTCTGAACATTAGTTGTGGTGACACAATGGAAAGGCACTGTGCTTACCACTTAGAAGGAGCATTCCATGAAAGCAGCTATCAACTAGCTTCTTACCTATGCGAGTTATGTTAGCTCCACTCTAGGTGAGGAGGTGCCATGGGAAGGTGCTATTCTGAATTCTGAGACACAAGCCTTCTGGGCCAGCAGCTTGCCACTAGCCTCTCACCCCCGGAGGGTACAAGCTGGCTCCACAGGAGTGGAGGGCCCATGGAAATGCTATGTAGTGAACTGTGAGCAACCAGCATTCCTGAAGAGCAGCTTTGCACTACCCTCTCACCTACCGGCCTTAGAACCTAGTTCAAAAGCATGCATGGAGGCTCGCAGGAAATTGGCCTACTGTACTCTGAGAATCAAGCGTGTCTTGCAGGCAGCTTTTCACAAGCCTGTAATGTAAGGGAGTTTGAAGCTATGTCCACAGTAGGTGTGGAGCCCTGAGGGACAGGCCCTGTGCTCCACTCTCAGAAAGAAGCATTCCTTGAATGCAGCTTTCAACTAGCCTCGCCTAGGAATGGGAGTCAGAAGCTAGCTTCACTCTAGGTGAGGAGGTACCGTGGAAAGGCACTGGGCTGAACTCTGTGACACAAGCATTCTGGGCCTGCGGCTTGCCACTAGCCTCTCACCCATGGCAGATACAAGCTAGCTACCCTCTCACCTCTCAGCCTTAGAAACTAGATCAATTGTACCCGTGGAGGCTCACAGGAAATGCTGCCTCCCGCACTCTGAGAAACAAGCTTTCCTTGCAGGCAGGCTATAACATAAGGGAGTTAGAATCTATGTCAACAGTTGGCGTGGAGGCCCATATAAATGCACTGTGCATACCTCCAAATAACAGGGTTCCTTGAAGGCTGCTGTCAACGTGCCTCTATTTAAAAGGAGCCTGACTCTCTCTTGACAGTAGGTGGCGCAGGTGCAGTAGAAGTGAGCTGTACTTAAGCCTGAGAAAGCAGGGTTTTCTGAATGGAGCTTTCTTTTCTTTTCTTTTTTATTTTTATTTTTTAAGATTGCTTATTTTAATAAACAGAGGGGCACCTGGGTGGATTAGTGCGTCAAGCATCTGACTTTGGTTTAAGTCATGATCCCAGGGTCCTGGGATCACGTTCTGCATCAGGCTCTTTCTGTTCAGTAGGGATTCTGCTTCTCCCTCTCCCTGTGCCACGCACTTCCCCTACTTGTGTTCTCTCTCTCTATCAAATAAAATATTTTATTTTATTTATTTTTTTGAAAATCCATAATTTTTTATTTATTTATTTATTTATTTATTTATTTATTTATAAATGTATTTTTTATTGGTCTTCAATTTGCCAACATATAGAATAACACCCAGTGCTCATCCCATCAAGTGCCCCCCTCAGTACCCGTCACCCAGTCACCCCCACCCCCCGCCCACCTCGCCTTCCACCATCCCTAGTTCGTTTCCCAGAGTTAGGAGTGACAGAACATGAGAAACTCCTGAATGGAGCTTTCAACTAGGTTCTCTCATAAGGGAGCTAAGAAGTATCTTACCAGGGGATCTCTGGGTGGCTCAGCGGTTTGGCGCCTGCTTTTAGCCCGGGGCACGATCCTGGAGTCCCAGGGATCGAGTCCCACGTCGGCTCCCCGCATGGAGCCTGCTTCTCCCTCCTCCTGTGTCTCTGCCTTTCTCTCTCTCTCTCTCTCTCTCTCTCTCTCTCTTTCTCTCTCTATCATAAATAAATCTTTAAAAAAAGAAAAAAAGAAGTATCTTACCAGGAGGCACAAAGGAAAGGCCCTGTCTTACCTCTGAGAATGGGTCCTTCCTTGTGTGGGACTTCCACTAGCCACTCACATACTCATTAAGAACCTCTCTGAACAGTAGGTGTGGGGACACAATGGAAATGCACCGTGCTTAACTCTCAGATGCAAGCATCCCTTGAATACAGGTTTCAACTGGCTTCTGACATATGGTTACCTCACGAATGTCCTGACTTTTGAGGAGGAACCAGTGCTCAGTTCCCTTGGGGAGATACTCTTCGTTTGGTTGGTTTGTTGCTGCAGCTTTTGGTATCTTTGCAGAAAACCGGCCCTGTTCTGATTTGAAATTGAAAACAATGGATAGATGGGATCTAGATGTGGTCATGCTACCTGACATCTGGAGTTGTTTTCATAAAAGAGGATATTGGAACATCAGGTCTTTCATGACCTCTCCACAAACAGGAGTGATACAATGGATAGAGTTCCTTGGCACCTTGTTTGTGTCTATGTGTCCGTACGTGTTCTCTGTGGGGAGGCAGGTTTCCTTTGCCTCCAGATGCTATTGCTAAAATCAGTTTGTAAAGCAACTATCTGGCTCATGAGTTGAAAGGCAGGTGTGAGTAAAAATCAGGCAATGTACAACTCAGAAAGTTAAAGAAGATGAGCCCCAATGTTTTATAAGTTCCCATGATCTGGGATGAAATTCCCTACATTCAGAACACCTGTGTGGCTCAGTGGTTGAGTGTCTGCCTTTAGCTCAGGGTGTGATCCCGGGATCTAGGATCAAGTCCCACATCAGGCTCCTTGCATGGAGCCTGCTTCTGCCTCTGCCTAGGTCTCTGCCTCTCTCTCTATCTTTCTCTCTGTCTCTCATGAATAAATAAATTCAAAAAAATCTAAAAAAAAAAAAAAAGAAAGAAATTCCCTCCATTTGGACTTCTAGGTGACCCCATTAGAAAGATGCGTCCCAGGATGGGACCCAAGAGGTGGTCCAGAGACATGAGGATAGACCAAAATTTTACACACCTCATCCGACCACCACTTCCCAATCAATAGTCAAAATCATGAGGAAGGGGGGAAAGCAGGCCAGGCAGATGCCAGAAATCCAAACTCCACTCCTCCTCCCTAAGCACAAGCAGCAGAACTGATGCTCAACCCACTGTCTGCTCCTCTACCGGTTTCAGAGGGCTGAAAGGCAACCCCAGATGAAGCCTGTATTGCAGGAGGAAAAGATAGGAGACAGCAATGAAAGAACAGGTGGAGGTGGAGGCGGAAGGGTGGAACGTGATGGATAAGAAAACGGGAAAGAGGGGCGCCTGGGTGGCTCAGTAGCTGAGCATCTGCGTTCCACACAGGGCATGATGCCGGGGTCCTGGGTTCAAGTCCCAATTCAGGCTCCCCGCGGGGAACCTGCTTCTCCCTGCTTCTCCCTCTCCCTGTGTCTTTGCCTCTCTCTGTGTCTCTCATGAATAAATAAATAAACCTTTTTTAAAAATCAAAAATTTTAAATCTGTCTCAGTCCCAACCTCTGCCCCTCTCCCCCCTCCTCCCCTGCCTCCCTTTTCCCCTGTTTCTGCACCACTCCTCTGACTGGAGTGGTCAACCTCTCTGCTATCCCATGTGCCTCCAGCACCATCTCCTTCCCACTTCCCCACCCCCAGCAAGGAGCAAAAATCACCCTAAGTCATTGGGCCACCTCCTTCTGAGGTTCACATTGGAGTACCTCCCAAATCAGCAGGCAGGAAGGGGCCCAAGGGCTCCCCTGGACTTAAACTACCCACTTCAGACTTTCCCACCAGAGCCTGACAGTAGGAGTGGGGAACAAATCAGTTGGCTTTTTAGTGGACACAGGGGTGACATATACTGCTTTCAAATCAATTCAAGGTTGTTGGCTTATTTTAAAAAGACATGTCTTTTGGAGATCCCTGGGAGGCTTAGCAGTTTAGTGCCTGCCTTCGGCTCAGGGCATGATCATGGAGTCCCAGGATCAAGTCCGCATCAGGCTCCTTGTATGGAGCCGGCTTTTCCCTCTGCCTGTGTCTCTGCCTCTATCTCTGTATCTCAATGTGTCTCTCATGAATAAACAAATAAAATCTTTAAAAAGAAAAAAAAAAGATGTGTCTTTGTAGCTATCAATGTCACACATCATACAGATAACCAGCTTTATCTCCCCCCCACCCCCCCACCTCCCCACCCCAGTTGTAAAATCGCTTGATTTTCAGTTCTGTCTGCCTTACAAGCCCTTGGGGTGGGCGGTAGGATGTGCTGCACTCCTGTCACAGTTTGTGAGCCTGGAATGGTGGTAATTGAAACAGACCCTTCCATCACTAGCAAACCACATTTTCTGTCTTGTTATACAACAGTCACAAAAAAGAAAATGAGAACTACTTATGCCTTTGTTTCTCTCGGACCAACTGGGACGCTGGAGGGGTCAGGCCTGAGGGAGGGCCCTAGTCAAATTTGCTGTTAACTCAATGGATTCCTTAAGTTGTACCCATTGTGATTTGTCCACAGAAACTACTCAAAACGTTCAATTTTGTCTGACTCCTATACTTTTCATTGTTAAGAGCAAATAGGTGAAATAAAAGAAAAAAGGTTTAGGTAAACCTTTACAATAGCTTCCAAAAACTTTGGTGACCTGAAACTTTGAAGTTGTGCTAGGCTGATTGATGAATTGGGTTGAATTCATTGGATATCTATATCTTTTCAACATAAGGT
The DNA here is from genome assembly GCF_905146905.1 of Nyctereutes procyonoides. Taxonomy (NCBI): domain Eukaryota; kingdom Metazoa; phylum Chordata; class Mammalia; order Carnivora; family Canidae; genus Nyctereutes; species Nyctereutes procyonoides. The sequence continues at coordinate 52,992,898 of NW_026575046.1, forward strand.
AAAATACTAAAGCATGAATCACTAAGACACTCAAGGTGGTTTTTTGTTTTGTTTCGTTATGTTTTCCTTCCTCCCCCCCTTTTTTCTTTCTATCTTTTGTCTTATTCAGGAAAACTGCAGATACTTGGGTGTGGTAGTAAACATGTTTCATGCTGTCTTAAAAATTGTATTATAAACACACTCACACACACACTGTGTTTCTAAAAACTATGACATATATTCATACATTTGCCTATCTAAAGAATTCTGGTACAATAGACAGTACACCATTGGTTCCTACTGACTTTTCACCAGAGACTGAGGTTCCTAGGAGTTTAAAGTCTGCCACACTTGAGTTCTTTCCAGTTTTTGGATGGATGATTGTATTGCGATGTATTTCCCCCTCAGGACTGCTTTTGCTGTATCCCAAAGATTTTGAATGGTTGTATTTTCATTCTCATTAGTTTCCATGAATCTTTTTAATTCTTCCCTAATTTCCTGGTTGAACTTTTCATCTTTTAGCAGGATGGTCCTTAACCTCCACATGTTTGAAATCATTCCAAACTTCTTCTTGTGATTTAGTTCTAGTTTCAAAGCATTATGGTCTGAAAATATACAGGGGACGATCCAATCTTTTGGTTTTGGTTAAGACCTGATTTGTGACCCAGTATGTGGTTTATTCTGGAGAAAGGTCCATGTACACTTGAAGGAGCTGGAGAAAAAACAGTAAATAGATCCTACAGCCAGCAGAAGAAGAGAATTAATAAAGATTCAAGCAGAACTCAATGAAATAGAGACCAGAAGAACTGTGGAACAGATTAACAAAACCAGGAGTTGGTTCTTTGAAAGAATTAATAAGATACATAAACCATTAGCCAGCCTTATTAAAAAGAAGAGAGAAAAGACTCAATAAAATCATGAATAAGAAAGGAGAGATCACTACCAACACCAAGGAAATACAAACGATTTTAAAAACTTATTATGAGCAGCTATATGCCAATAAAATAGGCAATCTAGAGGAAATGGACGCATTCCTGGAAAGCCACACACTACCAAAACTGGATCAGGAAGAAATAGAAAACCTGAACAGGCCAATAACCAGGGGAAATTGAAGCAGTCATCAAAAACCTCCCAAGACACAAAAGTCCAGGGCCAGATGGCTTCCCAGGGGAATTCTATCAAACGTTTAAAGAAGAAATCATACCTATTCTACTAAAGCTGTTTGGAAAGATAGAAAGAGATGGAGTACTTCCACATTCGTTCTATGAGGCCAGCATCACCTTAAATCCAAAACCAGGCAAAGACCCCACCAAAAAGGAGAATTATAGACCAATATCCCTGATGAACATGGATGCAAAAATTCTCAACAAGATACTAGCCAATAGGATCCAACAGTACATTAAGAAGATTATTCACCATGACCAAGTAGGATTTATCCCTGGGACACAAGGCTGGTTCAACACTCGTAAAGCAATCAATATGATTGATCATATCAGCAAGAGAAAAACCAAGAACCATATGATCCTCTCATTAGATGCAGCGAAAGCATTTGACAAAATACAGCATCCATTCCTGATCAAAACTCTTCAGAGTGTAGGGATAGAGGGAACATTCCTCAACATCTTTTTTTTTTTTTAATTTTTATTTATTTATGATAGGCACACAGTGAGAGAGAGAGAGGCAGAGACACAGGCAGAGGGAGAAGCAGGCTCCATGCACCGGGAGCCTGACGTGGGATTCGATCCCGTGTCTCCAGGATCGCGCCCTGGGCCAAAGGCAGGCGCCAAACTACTGCGCCACCCAGGGATCCCCATTCCTCAACATCTTAAAAGCCATCTACGAAAAGCCCACAGCAAATATCATTCTCAATGGGGAAGCACTGGGAGCCTAAGATCAGGAACAAGACAGGGATGTCCACTCTCACCACTGTTATTCAACATAGTACTGGAAGTCCTAGCCTCAGCAATCAGACAACAAAAAGACATTAAAGGCATTCAAATTGGCAAAGAAGAAGTCAAACTCTCCCTCTTCGCAGATGACATGATACTCTACGTAGAAAACCCAAAGACTCCACCCCAAGATTGCTCGAAATCATACAGCAATTCAGCAGTGTGACAGGATACAAAATCAATGCCCAGAAATCAGTGGCATTTCCACACACTAACAATGAGACTGAAGAAAGAGAAATTAAGGAGTCAATCCCATTTACAATTGCACCCAAAAGCATAAGACACCTAGGAATAAACCTAACCAAAAGAGGTAAAGGATCTATTCCCTAAAAACTACAGAACACTTTTGAAAGAAACTGAGGAAGACACAAAGAGATGGAAAAATATTCCATGCTCATGGATTGGCAGAATTAATATTGTGAAAATGTCAATGTTACCCAGGGCAATTTACACGTTTAATGCAATCCCTATCAAAATACCATGGACTTTCTTCAGAGAGTTGGAACAAATTATTTTAAGATTTGTGTGGAATCAGAAAAGACCCCGAATAGCCAGGGGAATTTTAAAAAAGAAAACCATAGCTGGGGGCATCACAATGCCAGATTTCAGGTTGCACTACAAAGCTGTGGTCATCAAGACAGTGTGGTACTGACACAAAAACAGACACATACATCAATGGAACAGAATAGAGAACCCAGAAGTGGACCCTCAACTCTATGGTCAACTAATATTCGACAAAGCAGGAAAGACGATCCACTGGAAAAAGGACAGTCTCTTTAATAAATGGTGCTGGGAAAATTGGACATCCACATGCAGAAGAATGAAACTAGACCACTCTCTTGCACCATATGCAAAGATAAACTCAAAATGGATGAAAGATCTAAATGTGAGACAGAAATTCATCAAAATCCTAGAGGAGAACACAGTCAACACTCTTTATGAATTTGGCCACAGTAACTTCTTGCAAGATACATCCATGAAAGCAAGGGGAACAAAAGCAAAAATGAATATTGAGACTTCATCAAGGGAAGAAGCTTTTGCACAGCAAAAGAAACAGTCAACAAAACTAAAAGACAACCTGCAGAATGGGAGAAGATATTTGCAAATGACATATCAGATAAAGGGCTATCAGATCCAAGATCTATAAAGAACTTAATACACTCAACAGCAAAAAAACAATCCAATCATGAATTGGGCAAAAGACATGAAGAGAAATCTCACAGAGGAAGACACAGACATGGCCAACATGCACATGAGAAAATGCTCAGGCCATCAGTGGCCATCAGGGAAATACAAATCAAAACCAGAATGAGATACCACCTCACACCAATGAGAATGGGGAAAATTAACAAAACAGGAAACCACAAATGTTGGAGAGGATGTGGAGAAAGGGGAACCCTCTTGCACTGTTGGTGGGAATGTGAACTGGTGCAGCCACTCTGGAAAACTGTGTGGAGGTTCCTCAAAGAGTTAAAAATAGACCTGCCCTACGACCCAGCAATTGCACTGCTGGGGATTTACCCCAAAGATACAGATGCAATGAAATGCTGGGACACCTGCACCCGATGTTTCTAGCAGCCATGTCCACAATAACCAAACTGTGGAAGGGGCCTTGGTGTCCAGCAAAAGATGAATGGATAAAGAAGAGGTGGTTTATGTATACAATGGAATATTCCTCAGCCATTAGAAACGACAAATACCCACTATTTGCTTCGACATGGAGGGACCTGGAGGGTATTGCTGAGTGTAAGAACAAACATCATATGGTCTCACTCATTTGCGGAATATAAAAATTAGTGAAAGGGAATAAAGGGAAAGGAGAGAGAATGAGTGAAAATAGAGAGGGTGACAAAACATGAGAGACACCTAACTCTGGGAAATGAACAAGGGGTAGTGGAAGGGGAAGTGAGCAGGGGGTTGGGGTGACTGGGTGATGGGCACTGAGGGGGGCACTTGATGGGATGAGAACTGAGTGTTATCCTGTATGTTGGCAAATTGAACTCCAATAAGAAAAATTAAAAAAAAAAAAGTCTGCCACATGGGGGATGCCTGGGTGGCTCAGCAGTTGAGCATCTGCCTTTGGCTCAGGTGTGATCAGGAGGTCTGGGATCTAGTACCGCATCCAGCTCCTTGCAGGGAGCCTGCTTCTGCCTATGTTTCTGGCTCTTTCTCTCTCTGTGTTCCCTGTCTTCCCCCCCCCCCCCCACACTAGTGCTCTCTCTCTAAAAAATGTAAATAAGTACAATTTAAAAAAAAGTCAGTCACATGGAATTGAGACTGCTGGAAAACAACTCTGTGTGAGAAGGTAGGAGAAGTGTGGCAGAAGTTGTCCTGAAATGAGCCTGGCTATTTTTTTTTTTTTAAGATTTTATTTACTTATTCATGAGAGACACAGAGAGAGGCAGAGGCCTAGGCAGGAGAAGCAGGCTCCTTACAGGAGCCCCATGTGGAACTCGATTCCAGAGCCCGGGATCACGACCCGAGCCCAGTAGAGCTGAAGGCAGCCACCCAACTGCTAAGCCACCCAGGCGTCCCTTGAAGGAGACTCTTTGAAAAGGAATAGTATGCATGGTCAGGACTGACTGAGATTAGGAGAAGTGAGTTTTCCAAGTACTCTGGTATAACATTGAGATTTGCCTCTTCTCTGTTAAAACGCCAACGTTTTCTTTCATTGTTAGTCTACTCTTGATAAGAGATTGTGAACAGAGAAGAAAAGACATTTTTTTTTCTTTACCTGTCCTGAACAACAAGATTTTTATATTCATTTTTATCTGGTCTTTACCTAGTAAGAGAGTGGAAACTTCTCAATATTAAAGGAACTACAATTTGGTGACAACTCTATAAGCTCCCGTAGAATCTCCTAGGGCCATCTTGGTGAAACAGATACTGAAGTTTTCGGTTTTGTAAGGATCCACGATCCTTTGTAGGCACATGCCTTGAAACCTTCTGAGATGTTGGTTGGTTGGTTGGTTGGTTGGTTGGTTGCTTGCTTGGTTTGGCGGGCTGGCTGGCTGGCTGGCCAGCTGGCTGGCTGTTCACTTGTTCATTCATTCGTTCATTGATTTTCAACAGATTCCCAGAAAGTCAAACCCCAAATAGAGTCTCTTGACTAATTAATGTAGTTTACCTGCTATGTGAAGTCACAAGAGAAGCAATGTCAAACAAATAATGATAAGCCCTCTTAGATTATATTAGATGCATGAATGCTGTTGCTGTTCCAAAAATGAAATGAAATTCCTAAAGTTGTAACATGTCCTGGTACAGTGCCAGCACTGGACATTCAAATTGTTAAAATGCTGTGTGTTACAAAAAAATAATCAAATTTTCTTCTCGACTGCATTATAACGAACTCTCATTGGGTCTTTAATCATGTCCATTGTTAATCGCCCTGTCATTTACTAGTGTTGTTCTATTGCTATTGCAAAAATATGGTCCAGCTTCAAGAAGATTCATAAAAGGGCTTTTGACAAATACCGGTCTCTGGTTACCCTGAGATCATAAAACTAAAGTGTGAATTGTCAGAACTAATGAAAAAGCTGCATTTAAACAGAACAAAAAGAAACAACATGGAACTGAATGAGTTAAGGACAATGATGACTATGTTTAATGACTCTTGTCCAAAACATTGTTTTTCTTTCTTTTTTTAAGATTTCATTTATTTATTCATGAGAGACAAAGAGAGAGGCAGAGACACAGGCAGAGGGAGAAGCAGGCTCCATGCAGGGAGCCTGATGTGGGACTCGATCCGAGGACTCCAGGATCACACCCTGGGCCAAAGTCAGGCCTTAAACTGCTAAGCCACCCAGGGATCCCTGTTCAAAACATTGTTGATTCCCCTCACGTTTGCTCCTCCAGATTGAAGGAAACTTGTCTCTAGAGATATCTATAATTTACAGAAATTTTATGAAAATGTTGTTTTGTAAACAAATTAAAATATTTCTCTTTTCTCCCTACCTGTAACCCTCCAGAGTTCAGAAACTCTCAGTGAGTGTTCTTTCTTTTATGGCAATTGTAAATCATCTGCGTAAGTTGGGTGGGAATCTGTTCTCTTTGTAACCAGATACTGTTGGAAGGATGGTTATATTACCAAGGCCTTGACTAGAATGGCATCTGTTTTTCTTTTTCTTCCTCCCATGCCCGCCCCCGCCCCCCCAGTTTTATTTTTTAAACTAATCTCTACTCCCAACATAGGGCTCAAACTCACAACTTTGAGGTCAAGAGTCGTGCTCTCTACTGTCGTAGCAGGCCAGGTGCCCCTGGAATCTCATCCTTAGACACATACAGAGACTCAGATAGGATTAGACAGCTTTAAGAAACTCCGACTGACTTTCTGGAGCCAATCAAGCCCCTTGGAAAACGTTGGCCTGATACCTTCCTTCCAGAGTTCCCCACAGCCTGACCAGGTGAGTCAAGAGTGCCACCTCCCGGCAGATGAAACCAAGAGCCAGATGCTGAGCCGACCGAGCCTCCCAAGTGCCCCTAAGAGGTGCTTTGAAAGGCTGGAGTTCTTCCTTCTAGCCTTGCCTTTACAGGGATGACGTCAATGGCCACGTCTGTCTCCCTGGAGAGGAAGAAAACATTCCAGACTGCTGAACCCTGGTTTTCCACACTGCGGATGACAGGACCCCCTCCAACTTGACCCAGGAGCTCCCTTACTCTGAGCCAAGGAAAGGGGGTCTTGTTTTGTTTTTAAGTTGTGGCTAAAAATAGACAGCACCGGGCAGCCCTAGTGGCTCAGCGGTTTAGCGCCGCCTACAGCCTAGGGCGTCATCCTGGAGACCCAGGATCAAGTCCCACGTCGGGCTCCCTGCGTGGAGCCTGTTTCTCCCTCTGCCTGTCTCTGCCTGTCTCTCTGTGTGTGTCTCTTATGAATAAATAAATAAATAAAATCTTTAAAAAAATTAATAAGCTAACTGAAGATTAATCATTAAAAAATAGACATCACCTACAATGGAACATTTTAGCCATATCTAAGCCTAGAGTTCAGCAGTAGTAGGTACATTCACATCCTCCTCGCTAACATTATCTTTCCATTCTATTTTTAAATTTTTGATTTTTATATTATTTTAAAATTTTATTTCTTTATTCATGAGAGACACAGAGAGAGAGAGAGGCAGAGACACAGGCGGAGGGAGAAGCAGTCTTCCCGCAGGGAACCCGACGCAGGACTCAATCCCAAGACCCTGGGATGATGCCCGAGAGCCGAAGACAGATGCTCAACTGCTGAGACACCCAGGAGCCCCATACATAGTTATTTTTTTAAAAGTTCGTTCATTCATTTTTCATTATCTCTAGACCCAACATAGGGCTCAAACTCACGACCCTGACTGAGGTCAAGAGTTGAGTGCTCTTCTGACTGAGCCTTCCAGGTGCTCCTTCCATTTCATTTTTTCAAGAACTCTGAGATCATGGTTCAGAGTCACCATTTGTCCGGTGAGGACTCCCCACCCCACACCTCTCTATGCGGAGGTGACATCTGTCAGGCTGGTTCATGTTTGTCCTTCCTTCCTCCATTTAGTAGACAGAAGGTGTCTTGTGAAACAGCCAGTGACTATGTCGAATGAGACTGAGGATTTCCCTTGGGAAGTGTGTGCAAGAGGGAGGACAGGTGGATGGAAACCAGTAAACTGTTGGTGTTGCTTTAGAGTAAAGACTGTGTTGCTGGGTCCTCACCCAGGGTGGATGAGTTAGAACTGTCCCCAGCCAGGCCTCCCTTTGTTGTGCTCAAGATTGCGAATCTGAGAAACCACCAAGGAACCAACACCGATGCAAACACACACGAGGGTTTGAGCTTGGGTCCAAGTGTACCTGACACAGCGACACAGCGGAGCAGGGACTTGGACCCTGAGGTGGGTTCCAGCTGAGTTTTATGGGCTGGTCTAGGGGACCTCCAGAAGGGGTGGAGGAATTTCTCAAGTTCTGTTTACATTCTGATATAGGGCTTTCAAGGGCATTGAGCTCTGTTCTCATTCTAATATGGGGCTTCCTGCCACTGGCTTGGGCTCTGTTCTCATTCTAATATGGGGCTTCCTGCCACTGGCTTGGGCTCTGTTCTCCTTCTAATATGGGGCTTTCTAGGACGTTAAGCTGTAAGCTATTTTCTTCCTGTAACTGAAGTAATGTAAATTTCAGCTCTTATTCACAGGGGCCTGGGATGGCTGTGCTTGTGCTAACGCTGAACTTAAAATGGAATGGCCTTAATATTCTCTGCCTCCACAATCCCCTCCCAACCCTGAGTCCTCCAGTGGATTTGGGAAAGGAAGGCCAGAAATTGTGTGTGTGTGTGTGTGTGTGTGTGTGTGTTTATATGTATGCATATGCTGAGGGTGGTGGGGCAAGCTCAAGCTGGCTCCTGTTAATAAGAGCTGAACTTTACAGGAAAAACTGCAGAATGTTCTCCACAGGGAATCCCATATCAGAAAGACAACAGAGCTCAGAATGCCCTCGGCAGAGAATCCCATACCAGATCTTAAGAAATTCCCCCACCCTTTCCCCCATATTGGAATGGAAAAAAATTCCTCCACCCCTTCTGAAAATCCCCTAGACCAGCTCATAAAAAACCAAGCTGTAACCCACTTTGGGGTCCAAGCCCCTGCTCTGCTGTGTGGAGTATACTTGGACCCAAGCTCAAGCTTGTAAGTAAACCCTCATGTGTTGCATCGGTGTGTTGGCTCCTTGGTGGTTTCTTGGCTACGTAATCTTGGGCACAACAAATATGCTAAAGTGACTGGATGGTAGCACTGTCAAATTGAAAAGACCTATATGCCAAGGCATCCATAAACATGGTCCCCAGAACTCTGATATTCACATGCCTCTGGTGAAATCATTGCTCTGGAAACTCCAGCATCTACACCTTATCTTGTCCTTGTTCTTCTAACCTTTACTCGCCCTCTGTTCACCTGATATTTTGCCTTATTTTTCACAGAGAAATTAGATCCCACCCCACAAAAGCTGAATCCGAATTCTCTGCTCACCCTGACGACAGAGAAGAATATGTACAGGTCTGCACCCATCTTTATCCTTCTCCACAATGGCAGAAGAAAATGTGGCCTGCCCTCCTCCTCCTGTCAAAAGTCAAATCTAAGATATGACTTGGATATAAAGGAAACCGGAAAAGTAAGTCAATTGGAGAAGGACAAACATTATATGGTTTCATTTATTCGGGGAATATAAAAAATAGTGAAAGGGACCATGGCAGAAGAAAATGTGACCTGCCTTCCCTCCTCCTGTCAAAAGTCAAATCTGAGATAAGACTTGTATATAAAGGAAACCAGAACACTTTTTTGAACGATAGACACTTTTAAAAAGTAGCCTCAGCAGCAAAGAAACACACACAAAACACACCCCCTTGCCCAGCAGGTGTAAGAAGTGTGTGCTGACTTCCTTCCTTTTCTTCCTGAGAAGCACACCTCCTCCCATGCCCCTGGAAGGTGACTTGGAGGGGAGTGCCAGGAAGGGAGTGAATGACATTCTTATCTTCAAGGACAGGAAGTTGAGCATGAGAATTCTGGACAAACAGATCTTGCCATAAAAAGAAAGAAAGAAAGAAAGAAAGAAAGAAAGAAAGAAAGAAAGAAAGAAAGAAAGAAAACATTGTATGGTCTCATTCATTTGGGGAATATAAAAAATAGTGAAAGGCAATAAAGGGAAAGGAGAAAAAAATGAGTGGGAAATATCAGAAAGGGAGACAGAACATGAAAGTCTCCTAACTCTGGGAAATGAACTAGGGGTGGTGGAAAGGGAGGTGGGAGGGAGGTGGGGGTGACTGAGCACTGAGGGGGACTGAGGGGGGCACTTGACGGGATGAGCACTGGGTGTTATTCTATATGCTGGCAAATTGAACACCAATAAAAAAAAAAAAAGAAAATCGTTATGTTCTTTTAGCCTCCCCACATAGTTGAGTTACTCTTCCACAATCTCTTCTCTTTGTTTAACCCAATAGACAAACATATAGAGTTTGCCACTCCTTGGGGTCTTTGTTTGCTCAGGAGAAACCAATAAATACCAGAGGAAAGGGGGGGGGGATGGGGAATCAGGGGATAGGGATGACGGAGGACACCTGTGACAAGTACCAGGCATTGTAGCCAATGGTTGAATCACTATGTGGACACCTTAAATTATATTATACTGGGAATATACTGGGAATATATACTGGGAATATATATATATATATATTATATATATATATATAATACTGGGAATTCCCAACAAATGGGAATTCAAGTAAAACTTTAAAATAACAATTGTTAGTATTGATAAAACGGATGCGCACAAGAGATAAAAACAGAAAGGAAACTGAAAATCCAAATAGAGTATTTAGAGCCACAAATCCCCTCCTTATCCCAGCTCAGGAGATGCCTGCTATGTCTATTCTCACCTCAGCAGAGGCCTGGAGTTAGATTCTCTGGAGAGGCCTCTGAATGGATGGATGCCAGGCACATACCCTAACCCAAAACATAACTATAACACTTAAAACTAACCCATTGAATATACTGGGAGTCCTAGTGCCAGGCACATGAGCAGATTCTATCTCTACTTGTATACAGACAATAACCCTAACCCTAATCTTAAACCTAACCTTAACCTAGCCTAACACTAGACCTATCAATAACTGAAAACCAAACGCTAACCCCTAGTTCCTAATCCATATACCTAACCCTGATTCCAACTATAACCCTAACCCTACCCTAACCCCTAACCCTAACCCTAACCCTAACCCTAACCCTAACCATTTAATAGCTGTCTCACTGAATTCCTGGGACACAGTGTAACTAATGGCTCTACTCTTCTGCCATCTTGGACTCTTTTGGAGGCTAAATAACTTATCCCAAATCAAAGAGCTTATCAATGCTAGAGCTGGGATTTGAACCAGGCTGAAGTCCTCCCAAGCTGTTGCTCTTATCCAAATACTTTGTTTCTGCCATTAGAGCAATTGGCCCCAAATAAGTAGAGCATAAGGATCAGCTACTCTCGATATTTTGTAGAGCAGCTGTGTGTTGGCTTTGTATCCCGCATCTTTACTGAATTCATGTATGAGTTCCAACACATTTTTTCTTTGTGGAAGCTTTAGTGTTTTTTACATACCGGATCATGTCATCCACAAACACATTACTGTACCTCTTTTTTTTTTTTTAATGCAGATGCTCTGCATTTCTTTTTCTTGCCTGGTTGCTCTGGCTAGTACTTTTAGTGCTATGTTGAATAGAAGTGGCAAGAGTGGACATCCTTGTTTTGTTCCTGATCTTGCAGTAAAAGCTTTCAGTCTTTCACCATTGAGCATGATGTTCACTGTGGGCTTTTTGTATCTGGCCTTTAATATGTTGAGGTAGCTTTCCTCTATTCCAAGTTTTTTTCAGTGTTTTTATCATAAATAGGTGTTGAATTTTGTCAAATGCTTTTATTGCATCGAGAAAATGATGTGTTTTATTCTTCGTTCTTCATTAATGTGATATATTACATTAATTGATTTTTAAATGTTGAACCATTTCTTTCATTCCTATAAAAAAACCCATGTGGTCATGGTGTATAATCCTTTCAATATGCTGTTGAATTTGATAGCTAGCATTTTGTTAAGGATTTTTGCATCGATCTTCATAGGGGATATTGGTCTGTAGTTTTCATTTCTTAGTCTTTGTCTGACCTCATTATCAGGTCAATGTTGACTTTTTAGAGTGTGTTAGGAAGTATTCCTTCCACTTTCATTTTTTGAAAAGTTTGAGAAATATTTAGTTAATTCTCCTTTAAATGTTTGAGTGAATTCATCAATGAAACCATAGTACCCAGGACATTACTTTGTGGGGAGATTTTTTATTATTGATTCAATCTCATTACTAGTTTTAGGTGTATTCAAATTTTCTATTTCTTTGTGATCTTGCCTTGATAGGATTTGTATTTCCAGAAATTTGTCCATTTCACCTAGGTTATACCATTTGTTGCCATACAGTTGTTCATAGCATTCTCCTATAATCTTTCTTATTTCTGTTGAATATCCTCAATTTTTTTGTTTTATAAAGATTTTATTTACTTATTTGAGAGAGAGAGAACATGAGTGGAGAGTAGGGGCAATGGGAGAGGGGGATGGAGAAGCAGACTCTCCACTGAGCAGGTTATTTGAGTCTTCTTTTTTTCATAGTCCACCTAGCCAAAGATTTGTCAATTTCAAAGAACTTTTAGTTTCATTAATTTTCTTCATTGTTTTTCTATCCCTGCTCTAATTTTTATTTTTCCTTCTGCTATCTTTGGACTTAGATTGTTCTTCTCTTTCTAGTTCTGTAAGTTGTAAAGTTAGGCTGTTGATTTGAGATTTTCCTGTTTTTAAAGATTTTATTTATTTGAGGGAGACAGAGAGAGCACCTGCATAACTGAGCAGGTGGAGAGACAATGGAGGAAGGAGAGGATCTCAAGCAGACTTCAAGGGGTTCAATCTCACGACCCTGAGATCATGACCTGAGCTAAAAGAGTCAGATGCTCAACCAACTGAGCCACCTAGGTGCCCTGAGATCTTTCCTGTTTTTATTTATTTAAAATTTATTTTAAAGATTTATTATTAATTATTTGAGAGAGAGAGTGAGAGAGAACATGTGCATGAGCAGGGGGGAGAGGCATAGGGAGAAGGAGAGAATCTCAAGTAGACTCCCTGCCAAGCATGAGCCCCATGCCGGGCTTGATCTCATGATGAGATCAAGACCTGAGCTAAAATCAAGAGTCAGAGGCCTAACTGACTAAGCCACCCAGGCACCGCAGTATTTATTTATTTATTTATTTTGGCACCGCAGTATTTAATATAAGGGCTTATAGTTATAAATTTCCCACTTAACACTATTTTTTTTGGGTACTGAAAGTCTTGTTATGTTGTCTTTTCATTTTTATTCATCTCTAAGTATTTTGTGGTTTCTCTCATGATTTATTCTTTGATTCACTGGTTGTTTAATTGTGTATTGGTTAATATCCACAAGTTTCTGAATCTCCAAGTTTTATGTCTGTTATTGATTTTTTAATTTTATTTATTTATTTATTTATTTATTTATTTATTTATTTATTTATTTATGAGAGAGAGCACCTGTGAACAGGGGGAGGGGCAGAGGAAGAGGGAGAGAGAATGTCAAACAGACTCCCCACTGAGCACAGAGCCGGACATAGGGCTTGATCCCATGACCCATAAGATTGTGACCTGAGCTGAAATCAAGAGTCAGTTAACTGAGTGAGCCACCCAGGTATCCCTATTACTGTTACTGATTTGTAACTTCATTCCATTGTGTTTACAAAGGATACTTTGTCAGATACCTATATATTTTAATCTACTGAAACTTAATTTGTGGCCTAATATATATAGACTGTCCTGAAATGTCTCATGTGCACTTGAGGAGAACATACATGCTATTGTTGTTGGGCAGGTGTTCTGTATGTGTGTTTGATCTGGTTGGGTTAATGTATTAAGCCCTCTATTTCCACATCTATCTTCTGTCTGGTTGTCTTTTCTGTTATTGATAATAGAATATTGACGTCTACTACCATTGTCTTAAAACTGTATTTCTGGCAATTCTATTTTTGATTCACATATTTTGATGGCCTGATATTAGGTGCATAACTATTTAAATTGTTATATCTTCTTGCTCCATTAAATATTTTATTAATATATGTCTTTTTTATGTCTCTTGTAAACTTTTTCTATTTAGCATCTATTCTGCCTGATATTAGTACAGCCTCCCCTACTCTCTTTTGGTTACTATTTACATGCAATCTTTTTTATCCTTTCACTATTAATCTATATGTGTTTTTGGTTATGTGCCGGAACAGCAAAGGGAGAAATGGGAGGATAGGTGATTCCCCCAGGGACCATCAGGAAGACTTACAGGAAAAGCAAGTAGATGATGAGAGAATATGGGGATATGTCAAGGACTCAGCAAGAGCTAAGGAAAAAACAGAAAATAGATTTTTTTCCATTGGACACAAAGAGATGTACAAGATCCATTCACCCCAAGGGTGTCAGGAGAGTGAGGGGCAGAGGTAGGGGCCAAAGAAACCTAAATAATATCCCATATCTTTAATGCCTTTGGCCTTCAATTCTAATTTCCCTGATGACAATATTGGTGACCATGCTGCCCCGGCAGGCATTTTCCAGGCTAAGTGCTTTAACGTTAAGCTGACACTTTGCTGTAGGTGTCACTCTTGTTGCCAGCAGCCTTTTGATCCAACTAGAGTGTCCTCTGTCTTTCAGCAGGGGACTTCTACTGTGTGCATGGAGGAGATGTTCATAGTACATTGTAAAGTGACAGTAAAGGAAACACAGTTTCAGAACTGCATACACACAAGACAAAGTGAATCTATTGTAGACAGAATGGAGTTGGATCATGTGATTTCTTTTAAAAAAGTATTTATTTATTTATTTATGATATATATATATATCATATATATATATATATATATATATAGAGAGAGAGAGAGAGAGAGAGAGGCAGAGACACAGGAGGAGGGAGAAGCAGGCTCCATGTTGGGAGCCCGACGTGGGACTCGATCCCAGGACTCCAGGATCGCGCCCTGGGCCAAAGGCAGGCGCTAAACTGCTGAGCCACCCAGGGATTCCCAGATCATGTGATTTTTATACATTCTGCCTACCTCTATTTTTCGACTGGAGAGTTTAATCTCTTTACATTTCAAGTAATTACTGATAAGGAGGTACTTACATCTGTCATTTTCCACTTAAAACAAAAATTTGCTATTTGCTTTATATTATTACTATTCCTTCATGTTTGATTTTTTTTGTAGTAAAGTGTTTTAAGTTATTTTCTCATTTTCTTTTGTATATATTCAGTAGCTATTTTCCTCTGTGGTTACCATGGGGATTACATTTAACATCCTAAAATTATAACACTCTGATTTGAATTTATATCAGTTTAACTTCAGTAGCTGCATATAACAACTCTGCTTCTCTACAGCTCTGTCTTCACCCCTTTTGGTTATTTTCTTTGAAGATTTTATTTATTTATTTATGAGAGACACACACAGAGAGAGGAAAAGACACAGGCAGAGGGAGAAGCAGGCTCTCTGCAGGGAGTCCAATGTGGGATATGATCCCAGGACCCCCAGGATCATGACCTGAGCCAAAAGCAGATGCTCTACCACTGAGCCCCACCATTTTGGCTATTGATGTCATGAAATAACATCTTTATACATTGTGTGCCCCCAAATATAAGCTAATAATTCTTTAAGCACATTAGTGTTTTAAATTGTCTAGAAACAAAAGTTATGATAATAGTAGCTCATAGACATTTAGGGTTTTCTGATGTATTTCTTTTTAAAAATCATGTACAAAATAAAAAGTAGAATTGCAAACCATTGTTGCAATAGCACTAGCTCTTATAATTACCCATGTATTTACCTTTATTGAGATATCTATTTTTTTAAAGATTTTATTTATTTATTCATGAGAGACACAGAGAGAGAAAGAGGCAGAGACACAGGCAGAGGGAGAAGCAGGCTCCCTGTGGGAAGCCCAATGTGGGACTCGATCCCAGGACTCCAGGATCACACCCTGAGCCAAAGGCAGATGTTCAACCACTGAACCACCCAGGAGTCCCAAGATCTTTATTTTTTCATATGGCTTCAGGTTAGTCTTCATTATACCTTGCAGGACTCACTCAAGCATTTCTTGTAGGGTAAGACTAGTGGTTATACACATCCTCAATTCCTGTTTATCTGGGAATGTCTTAAATTATCCCTCACATTTGAAGGACAGTTTTGCCAGATATAGAACTTTTAATTGACAGGTTTTTTCTTTTAGCATCTTGAATATATCAACCCACTGCTTTCTGGCCTTCAAAATTTCTGATGGGAAATCTGCCAAAAATATTTTTGAGGGAAGCCCAGGTGGCTCAGTGGTTTAGTGCCACCTTCGACCCAGGGCATGATCCTGGAGACCTGGGATCGAGTCCCATGTTGGGCTCCCTGCATGGAGCCGGCTTCTCCCTCTTCCTGTGTCTCTGCGTCTCTCATGAATAAACAAATAAATAAAATCTTTTAAAAAATCTTTTTGAATATCCCTTGTATGTGATAATTCTCCTTCCTTGCTGCTTTCAAGATTCTTTTGTTGTCTTTTGAAAGTTTTCTTATAGTGATTCTCAGTGTCAATCTCTTTGAGTTCATCTTACTCAAAGTTCACGGAGTTTCTTAGATGTTTATATTCATGTCCTACATCATATTTGGGAAGGTTTCAATCATTATTTCTTCAACTATCCCCTCTATCCTTTTCTCTCTCCTCCACCCGAGACTCCCATAATATGTATGTTGGTCCACTTGACAGTACCCAACGAGTCCCTCAGGTTCTGTTCACACTTCTTCAATTGTTTTTTCTTTCTGTTCCTCAGATCTAGTAATTTCTATTGTTTTACATTGAAGTTCAGATTCTTTCTTCCACCTACTCAAATCTATGACTCTCTCTAGATAATTTTTCATTTCAGTTATTGAATTTTTAGCTCCAGAATTTCTTTTCAGGTTCTTCATAGGTTTCCTGTCTCTTTGCCTATTTAAATTTTGTTCGCAGAGTTTCTAGACTGTATACATATCTTCCTTTAGCTCTCTGAGCATCTTTAAGATAGCTTTGTCTAGTATACCTTCCACCAGGTCTAGTGTACCTAACACTGTTTTTTTTTCTGTTGTTGTTGTTATTTTGTCTGTTTGTTTGTTTTTAAGTAGGCTCCATGCCCAGCATAGAGTCCAATTTGGAGCTTCAACTTATGACCCTGAGATCACGAGTTGGAAGCTTCACCAACTGAGACAAACAGGTGCCCTGACACGGTTTGATTTATGTTTTTTTTCTGTTGATTTTTTTTCCCTCTGAATGTGCCATAGTTTCTTGTTTCTTTTTGTGCACCTTACAACACTGGACACTGATCTAACAATGTGGTATTCTGGAAATCAGATTCTCCTGTTCCCCCTAGAATTTGCTGTGTTTCGTTGCTATTTTTCTTTTTTGGCTCTTGTAGGTTTTCTCTGTGGCAAGGGTCGACCTGAGGTGTAGATTTAAAGTCTTCTCAGGTCTTTTCTTAACCTTTCCTTGGGAAGGTATGGTCACTTTCTAATATTAACCCCATATACCCTGGCTTTTTAAAAAATTTTTATAAAGTCCATTTAGTTTACATATCTTAGTTTAAGGGATAGAATTTATATATTCATCAGTTGCATATAATACCCAATGCTCATTACATTAAGTGCCCTCTTTAATGCCCATCACCCATTACCCATTGCCCCCACCCAGTGCCCACCAGCAACATTTAGTTTCTTTCATAGAGTTCAGAATCTCATATGCTTTTCTATCTTTATTTTATTTTTCCATCCCTCTCCCTATGTTCATGTGTTTTATTTCTTACATTCCATATATGTGTGAAATCATAAAGTATTTGTTTTTCTCTGCTGACTTATTTCACTTAGAACAATAAAATCTAGTTCCAAACATATCATTGAAAGTGACAAGATTTCATTCTTTTTGATGGCTGAGTAACATTCATATATATATATATATTATTCATAAAATATATCTCCATTCATCTGTTGATGGAAATCTGGGCTCTTTTCATGTTTTGACTATTGTGAACATTGCTGCGATAAATTCTGGGGTGCAGATGACCCTTTGAATCACTATATTTCCATCCTCTAAGCTCTTGGCTCTAACCCTAACCCTAGATTGGGTTCAGACATGACCCAGTCCCAGAGCCTGGCTCCAAATCCTGAGGGACTGATGAAACCTGAGCAACACCAGAAAGCTTGGGACACTGCCCAGGAGGAAAAAGTGCCATTTATATGCAGGGCAGATAGAAGGAGCTCAAGAAATCAGAAGGGCCTCCTGAGCCCAGTCTGAAGTTCAGCGACCCCTACACACCATCCATGCACCTGAGCCTCATGCTAACCCTAGCCCTCACTTCAGCCCTGTGGGGAGGTCTCCCCCATGATGGCAGATGGGACCCTCCAAAATCCTGGACCCCTAACCTCTAACCCTAACCCTAAACTCATCTCTCCATTGAGGTGTTCTCACTGCTGGCAGATGGGTTCCTCCAAATTCCTGGGCTCTAATCCTAAACCTAGCTTTGCATCCAGATTTTGTACCATGTCATTTTTTTTCCAATCAACTAGTCTTATTATTTCAAAATTTCCTTATTTTACCTTCAACAAAAATGCATTTCCACTCCTTATATCTTTGGAACATATCTCCTAGTTTTCTACATGCAATTTTTTCCCTCATTCCTATCAGTCTATATACATTTAGCAGAATTTTAACTTTTAGCAACCTTAGTCTCCCTTGAAAACAAAGTAGTAAGCAAATGTCAACCCTTTATATGAGAGTTCTTTAGACAAATTTACGAATCAACAAAGCACTAACTGTGTTTACCAACAGACTTCAAAAGCCTTAGTTTCTTTGCAATAAGAAACCAAAAAACAAAAATCTATGTTTTGTAAGCAATGCTTTAGTCCTGAACCCGAACTGTAAGCCCAACCCCTAACACTAACTCTAACCCTAATGCTAACCCTGACTGGGCCCTAACCCTAACCCTAATTTGGGTTCTGTCCCAACCATGCTCCAAGGCCTGGCTCTAAACTTCAAAGGATGGGGGGACTAGTGAGCGACATCATAGAGGGCGGCCAACCACCCAGAGACAGAAGTGCCATTTGTATGAGGAGCCGATAGGATGAGCCCAAGATAGACGAAGGGCTCCATGAGCCCAGGCAAATGTTCAGCACTCCCCTGCACATCAGCTCCAAGCCTGAGCCTCACTCTGATCCTTGCCCTCAACTCAGGCCTCCTGGGAGGTCTCCACCATGCAGGCAGATAGGATAGTCTGAGCTCCTGTTCCAAAACCTTAACCTTAATTTGGGTTCTGCCCCAACTGCGCCCCAAGACCAGGGTCTGAATTTCAAGGATGGAGGACTAGTGAGCGACACCATAAAGGTTGCCAACCCCCCAAGTGGTAGAAGTGCCATTTGTATGAGGGGCAGATAGGAGGAGCCTGAGATAGACAAAGGGCTCCCTGAGCCCAGGCAAAGGTTCAGCATCCCCTGCACATTAGCTGTGAGCCTGAGCCTCACGTTGATCCTCGCACTCAACTCATCCCTCTGGTGAAGTTTCCACCATGGAGGCAGATAGGGCCTTCCAAGCTCCAGGGCCTTAACCCTAACACTAGTTTGGGTTCTGACCTGAACCAATCCCAGAGCCTGGCTCTAAATCCCAAGAGATGGAGGACACGTGAGCAACACCAGAAAGCTTGGCCACCCATCCAGATTGATATGGTGCCATTTGGGAAAGTGACACAGAGACAGTGCTCGAACAATCTGAAGGGCCCAATGAGACCAGTCCCAAGTTCAGCGCCAGCCTGTACCCGAGCTATGCACCTGACCCTCACGCTAAGCCGTGGCCTCAACTCAGCCCTGCTGGGATGTCTGCCCAATGCCGGCAGATTTGAGCATCTGAGCTCCTGGTCCCTAACCCTAATTCTAGAATGAGTTCTGTCCTGACACAGGCCCCAAACCTGCCTCCGAATTCCAAGACATTGAGGACACGTGAGTGACACCAGAAAGCTGGCCACCCACCCAGATTGATATGGTGCCATTTGGGAAAGTGACACAGAGTTAGAACCTATTTCAACAGCAAGTATGGAGGTGGAATGGAAATGCGATACTAACTCTGAGAAAAAAAAAGCGTTCCTTGACTGCAGCTTTCAACTAGCCTCTAACATAAGGGAGTTAGAACCCATCTCAAGAGGACGTGTGGAGGTGCAACAGAAATGCCAAATGCCGTATCCTTAACTCTGAGAAACAAGTGGTGTTTCAGTGCAGCATTTGTCTAGCCTCCCACTAGAGGGAGTTAGAAGCTAACTCAACAGTAAGTTTGGAGGGGGCCATAAGAATATCCTGTACATATGTATCTCTGAGAAACAAAAGTTCCTTGAATGAAGCTTTCAACTCCCTCGACATAAGGGAGTTAGAACCCATCTCAACAGTAGGTATGGAGGCAGAATGGAAATGCGATAGACTTAACTCAGAAAAAAGCGCTCCTTGAATGCAGCTTTCAGGTAGCCTTTCACATAAGGATGTTAGAGCCTCTCTCAACAGTAGATATGGAGGTTTCAAATTCAAATGTGATATACTTGACTCTGTGAAACAAGGATTCCTTGAATGAAGCTTCCAACTAGCTCTCTTAAGGGAGTCAGAACTTACCTCAACAGTAGGTGTGGAGGCACAATAAAAATGCCCTGTACCTGTCTCTGGGAAACAAGCATTCCTTGAATGCAGCTTTATTCTCAATAGGTTTATGTATACTTTCATAAGCTCCCTAGGTCGGAAAATTTAAGGGTCATTTTAGCATTCCAAGCCCCTGGGATACTCACATCTGTTAGTTAGCATCATTTCAAATACTATTTAAAAATCTCTGTTCTTCTCTCTCTTCATAGTGATTTCGTCAGTAAAAATGCTCTTCCATTCCTATAAATGCTCCCACCCTCATATCACCATGATAACCAGCTCTGCTTTCCTTCTTCCCCTACTGTAACCAGCAGGGTGTTATAAACTTCAGTGTTGAGTCTGGCTTTCCCTTTGTTTCTCTTGGTAAGGGAGGCTACTTCTGGACATGATACCATGTTATTGACTCTCTAAAATCTTCATTTCATGTGCATTCTTTTAGAATAAAGTTCAGCTAAAAATCAATAACAAAAAGAACATTAGATATTCTATCCTAGACAAAATGGCATAGATCTGCTTCTCCTTGCTCTTTCCCACTAGGGACAAAAATAAATCCTGAAAATAATGAACAAAAGGAGAATTTCAACACATGGAAGGGGAAGGCAAACTGTTTAGGAGCCCCACGGTAGGAGGGGCACCCCCCCCCCCGTACAAAAGAAGAAGGAGATCCTGGCTTAGTATCTCCCAGCAGACAGCGTAGAGCAGAAGGCAACCCAATAGGCTTGTCCCCAAATGGGGATCCCTCCAGGTACTACACCAGGCAAGTCCTGCTAACAAGTATTCTTCTTCCCTACTGGCCCCAAGATTCTCCTTCTCCAAGAGCTTCCAGAAAGCCTGGCGGCCATAGCAGAGAGATGCCACAACCACACGCTCCCAACTCTGGAAGCCTCTTCATCCCCTCAGGCACAAGATTCCTCTCTCCCAGTGAGAGGCACTGGGGTAGAAGGTGGCACCAGCAAGAGGATCCTGTCATAGTAAGCATCGAAATGGGGAGTCCTCTCCATCTACCGTGGGTAAGAGAGATGTCTCCAAAATGCAGTCCAGAGATTTCCTCTACCCATAAAGTGGCACCAGGTTACCAAGTCTGGGTAAATTTCTTCTTCCCCCCTCTTCAGGTAGTACCAGCAGAAAACAGTGGGAGCCTCAGAAAAAATTAGATAAACTAAGTGAATCAAAATCCTACCACAAAAATCTTGAAAATTACATCACCATTGGAACCACAAATGACAAAGTAGGCCAGGCCTTTGGGCTAAACATAAACAGGGACCCTGCCTGCTAAAACAAAATATTTTTTTTTAAATTTTTATTTACTTATGATAGTCACACACACAGAGAGAGGCAGAGACACAGGCAGAGGGAGAAGCAGGCTCCATGCACCGGAAGCCCGATGTGGGATTCGATCCCGGGTCTCCAGGATCGCGCCCTGGGCCAAAGGCAGGCGCTAAACCGCTGCGCCACCCAGGGATCCCTAAAACAAAATATTTAAGTAGAATTTAAGAGTATTAGGGTCGTCAAAACATTCAGGGTATGCTCTAAATCATCTAAGATAGTGAGAACCTGGAAAATCACAACCTGTATGACAAAGACAAATGACCTTGACATTGAGAAGAATTAATTGTTGGAATTATCTAACAGGTATTTCATATAAAAATGCTTCCATAATCAATTATGAAATTTCTTGAAATAAGTGGTATAACAGAATATCTCAGCAAACTAACAGGACTTATTTAAAGGAACAAAATAAACATTATGGAATTGAAAAATACAGTCACAGAAATTAAAAAAGTAAAAAAGTTTTTAGATGAACTCAGTAATAGAGTGGTAATGATAGAAGGTAGAATCAATGAACTTGAGGACAGTTTAATAGAATTTACTCAATCTGACAACAGAGATGAAAGAAAGAAAGAAAGAAAGAAAGAAAGAAAGAAAGAAAGAAAGAAAGGAAAAACAGAGTTTCAGAGACCCATTGGACACTAATGAAAGATCCAATATTCTTATTACTAAATTTTCAGAAGAAACAATTGGGCCAAAGGTCTTTGAAGAAATATTGGTTTGAAAGTTTTTCAAAGTTAGCACAGCTTTATAAAAGCTGAGCAAACTCAAAACAAGATGAACCCCAAGAAATCTGTACTGAAGCATATCATAATTGCTTTTGAAAATTAAGAGGAAAATCTTGCATCAGGCAGAAATAAACAATAAATTTCTATAGACACCACCAATTTGATTTAAATCAGGATTCTCATCTGGAACCCTGGAAGCCAGAAGAAAGCATCACAGCATTTTTCGGGTGTGGAAACAAAAGAGGTCCACTGTGAATTCCATATCCAGCAAAATTCCTTCAGGAATGAAGGAAAAACAAAGATATTTTCTTTTTTTTTTCTTTTAAAGATTTTACTTATTTATTCATGAAAGACACACATAGAGAGGCAGAGACACAGGCAGAGCAAGAAGCAGGCTCCATGCAGGAAGCCTGATGTGGGACTCAGTCGCAGGATCCCGGGATCATGCCCTGAGCCAAAGGCAGACACTCAACTGCTGAGCCCCCAGGTGCCCCCAAAACAAAGAGTTTTTCATACAAAGAAAAACATAAATGAGTTTGTCATCAGCAGACTTGACTTAAAAGAAATGCTGAAGGAAATTTTGTAACAGAATGTAAATGACAAAGAAAGAAAGGTTGTAGTATCAGGAAGATAGAACAACAGAAAAAGTAACATAGGTACATACTATGGACTGTCGTTCTCATGAGTTTTACAAATCATATTTGATTATTGAAATAAAAACTACAACACCAGCTGACACTCAGGACAGTGCAATTTAAGAGAAAGAGCCTGAGCAAGACGGGAGGTGGACCCTCGCTCTCTGCTGCACACATACAGCTGTATACCCAGGACAGAGTGAGGATAAGAATGAAAAACTAAAATGAGAATAGAAATAAGAAAGCACACATTTAAATCCTTGGATTAGTTTGTTTTGTGGATTTTTTTTTTGTAACTGATTCCTTTAATGCAACTGATCAACTTGTAATCATTATAAGATTTTGTAAGCTTTTTTTAATTTTAAGATTTCTTAAAGAATTTAAGCTTTTCTAAAGAAAATCTGTCACACGAGACTTCCGATTTTTATTGAATTATAAAAAGTGCTTACATTTGCTGTATTTAAATGTTTAGGGCAATTTAATTTGTAAGCCTATACCATACCATATACATGTGGTATGAACTAAATACTTAGAAGGATGTTTATTTAATATTCAAAGCAAACCTAATTGTATGATATAGCCACACGGTAAATAAATAGGAGATTATCAAAGTACAAATTGTAGGAATATTATTTTCCATGCATTCCATGCATAAAGCTTCTCAAATATTTAATGATTTATCAATAAAGAGAAACCAAACCATCATAATTCTCATCACTTTTATTCCCCTAATATGTGTTGAGCACCTCTTTTTGTGCATTTAGGGAGGAACAAGAGCAATAATTCCCTCCTAGGAGAAAGCTGGTCACCACTAATGGCTTTCCAGCAAGGGTTGCTCCAGCACGAAGTCTTTAACTCTGCCACTGGGCTTCTCAGGGTCTTAGTTTTATCATCAGTAAAATGGAAATTAATATGAGATAAAATAATATGATAGGATACATGTGGCTTGGGCAGCCCGGGTGGCTCAGTGGTTTAGCGCCGCCTTCAGCCCAGGGCCTGATCCTGGAGACCCGGGATGGAGTCCCACGTCGGGCTCCCTGCGTGGAGCCTGCTTCTCCCTCTGCCTGTGTCTCTGCCTCTCTCTCTGTGTCTCTCATGAATATATAAATAAAATCTTAAAAAAATAAAAAAAGGATACATGTGGCTCTGGGGTTCCAGGAACTACAAATAGTTAATACCTGTTAAATACTTATACTAATGACTATCCCATGGTTAGTACTCAAAGTGAGTTAGTTATTATTATTATTATTATTCATGACTATTATTATTAACAACAACCCTTGAAAATCTAGGAAGGCTTCTCAAAAGAGGTGACGCAGAGGTTGGTTTGTGGGGGGAATAACAAGGTTTTCAGTGCTATTTAAGATTGGGGAGGGCATCCGGGCAGAAGGAGCAGCCTGGGCGCAGATCCAGAGACGGAAGACAACCGGGGCCTTCACAGACGGGCGGGGTTCGCATCGTGTGCGTGGACCAGGCACGGAAGACAAAGAGGCCAAGGCTAAATGGAGGCCAGAGCGGAGACCCCATTAGCTTCCCAGATGGCATCTTAGGGGAGCATAGTCAGTAAGTATTTAGTAACTGTGGCTTTGTGTCTCTAACTTCTAAAAGCCTCTTTTATAATGATAGTTTGTATCTGGCAGACTTTTTGGCTGATTCAGATTTTCCTTTCCTGAATTGGGGTCTTGACCAGGATGATTTCAACTAAGATGCTCGGTCACCCAGAAACTCTGAATCCAAGTCTTACAGCGACTTTCTTCCCTCCCTCTGCCTCCCTCCTCTCGCTCCCTCTCCGCGCGCTCACCGCCCGCTGCGTCCAGGCCCCGCGGTGCTGTGTCAGCCCCACGGCCCGGCCCGTGACGTCGTACATATAGACAACACATACATGGTACGTCACATGATATATGTGCTTCTCTCCTTTATTTTCAAGCGGACAGCACACCTTACAAGCTTCAGAAGCACCGCGGTGGGCACTCAATGTGCGCGGGCAGGGCCAGCTCTCCAGGCGTGGGGGCCGTGGAGCCTCTGGACCCTGCACGGAGACGGGCTCGGTGCACACTTTAACGCCCATGTGTCAGTGACCTGTGACTGTCACTGAAGCTTTCCGGGGCTCCGTTCTCCATCTGTATGATGGATAAACTGTGGAATAAGGAATTGGTGCCACCCTGGGTCCTTTGGAGAACACTGTGCAGATTCCTGCTCAAGATTTGGAGAAATCGGGGTCCCAGTGATGCAGAGTCCTGGACAACGGGGCCCCCGGACTCAGGCCATTCTCACCCACCAGCCTCTGGCTCCGGGGAGGGAGAGTGCTCAGGTTGTCTGCAGCAAGGATCACACACACGCACTGTCCCCGAGGACCCCGTTGGGGTGGGATTCTGCTACCTAGGGAAGTGTGAGGGGCCTCTGGGCCCCTGGCTGGGAAGTGTGAGGGGCCTTTGGGCCCCTGGCTGGATGCCTTGGGCATGTGACCAAGCTTGTCTGGACCTTATTTTCCACACTGGCCTCGCAGGGCTGTCGTGAGGATGAAGTGTGTGCCTGGCACATGGCACAAGCTTGCTAACAGTGGCCCTTTGTGCTATTCTTTTCTGTGGGAGGCCTTTCCCTACAAGCTCACTGCCCTCTGCAGATCCTGCAAGGTTTCTAGGCTGGCCCCTGCTGGTACTTGGCTCTTGTTGCCAAGGGAGGGCGGCCAGGGGAGGACTGGGTACCCAGGTTCACGAGCGTGGGTGGCAGGGAAAAGACAGCAAGACATGGATGGTGCCTGGCCCCCATCCTCCCCAGAGGGACATGAGAGAGACCACACATCTGCTGTCAGATTTGGTAAGGACTGTAGACCCCTCTCACAGAGGGGACAACAGAGGGCAGGGTTGTGTCTCGTTGCAGGGCTCAGCAGGTCCCGGGCCTCATTTCCTAGTGCTGGGCCCTTCCAGCTGTTCCAGAATCCTGTGTTTGCATTCATCCATGCCGTTTCTTGGTCCTCACTGTACTCTTTTCACTGAAGTCAAAGGTACTGGAAAGTGCTTGGCCAGCCCTGCTGAGGCCCTGCCCTCGGACCACAAACATCACAACCCAGAAATCCTGCTGACCAGAGAAGAAACATGGTCTCGGGCTTTCTCCTGAGCTTGGGTAAAAATTGCATTTGTATTTTCTCTTTCTCTCCTTTCTTTTTTTGGCCAGGAATAAAAGAAGTATGTTAACACAACTTTTTTTTTCTTTTTTAAAGAAATCACTGAGTTATTATCCTAAGCTTCAGCAGCGTGGGGGTAGGAAAGGCTGTTGTGTTACTGAAACTTTGATTACAAAGTAAACTTTGCTCTGCAATGTGGTAAGTTGTTTCTGGAACCCTAGCACCTCATGGGAGGATTGCTTTAGGAGTCATGTTCTCTGCTTGGAGGTTCTTCTGGGGAGGGAATGTCAGTGGGGCTAGGAGTCCTGGACACACCCAGGAGCCCATAAGCACGCAGCTCCAGGCCACCAGGGGCATCAAGGCACAATTCCTGAGAGACTGTGGTGGAATGAGCAAGGCAAGAACAGGAGGGGAGGGGTCCCGTATGGACAAGATGCCTACAGGTACCTCCATAAACCACCCTTGCAGATTCCGTCATCCTTAAATCAGCCTCCACGATCTTCTCCATTTACTGGAAGGACAAAGGTGTCATTCACTGGCCACAGACACTGTTAAAAGATGAGCAATGGGGGAGAGCTCCCAGAGCTTGACTTCATGAAGGGAAGCCCACTGGTTGGTGTGGGAGAGAAAAACAAGTTGACAAAATTTGTTTCTTTGCTTTTGTTGTTGTTTTTCAGGACATAGGAGGGGGGCAAAGCAAATATGGTAAGGGGGTTAGGAGCACTACAGGCGTAGGCCAAGCCTTTCTCAGTCTTGCAGAAGGGCTCAGGTGTGGGAGGTAGGAGAAAAGGACAGGAGAGGTGATGGAGAAGGGAGAGACATCAGAGCCCCTGTTCTGGCCACCCCAGCCAACCCCCTGGATGGCTCAGCAGGGTCCAGCTGAGATGAGCCGTCAGATTCTAGGAGGACCTGGGATGACTATGGGGGACCATGGCTCGGTGCCCTACCAGACCCTAGGTCCCCAGCTGAAAGGGTCGGAGGAACTGGTTTCTTGGCCTTTCTTCACATCCTGAAGACTCTTGAAGCCAATCTGGAACCATGGGAGGGGGGGCACGGTTCCCACAGGGTCCACAGGAACTTCCAGAACCTGCCCCAAGTGGCGCTTGCTATGACCCCGTGGACACCTGGGCTTGCTTCCGGGCTGCCCCAGGGACGTCAGAAAAGGGCTGATTCCATTCTGAGGTCCAGTCTCTCAGACTCATTCAGATCTTATTTTTTTTTTTTTAATTTTTATTTATTTATGATAGTCACATTGAATGAGAGAGAGAGAGGCAGAGACACAGGCAGAGGGAGAAGCAGGCTCCATGCCCCGGGAGCCCGACGTGGGATTCGATCCCGGGTCTCCAGGATCGCGCCCTGGGCCAAAGGCAGGCGCCAAACCGCTGCGCCACCCAGGGATCCCTCATTCAGATCTTAGATGCTGGTTTATAAGCCAATCCTATAACTGTTCCCACAGAGACTGTCCAGGGGCAGCACAGCCAGACTGAGCTGGGGCCCATTGTGAGGCTAAACAGGCACGAGTCAACCTCTCTATGCTCTCCACCATGGCCTACATCTTTCTCTTCTGGGATCCCAAAAATGTCTTTTGAGTTTCCTTGGGATTGGTTTCCGGGAAGAGGTCCTGGTTCCAAGGTTATGAGAGTCATGGAAACACAGGAGTAAGGGGCCGAGAGCTTAGCAAGTGCAGACAGTGTACATCGATGGCCAGAAACTAAGAAGTCTAGATGGACCGAGGGTAAGGTCGGCTCCGGCCTCTGCCTAGATTAGGGGGGGTTTGGTTGGCTCTTTTTGGGAATCCAGAGGTCAGGTTGTCAGGCAATTCATCTCACTGCCTTATGGTTTTCATAAAAATGCATGAACTGAGGGCCAAACCATCTCTCTGGGCAGGTAAGTGAGGCCACAGGACAGAACCCCAGGCCCTGGATGAGAGTAGTGAAGAAACATATCACACAGACAGGTCCATTTCGGGTCCTTTCTTTACATCTGTCAGAGCCCTGAGCCACGGGGCAAGGTGAGAGGTCTGGAATGTTCAGTGGCTTCAGAAGCCAGTTAACTACAGAGAACCAGGTGCAAAGACTCAGCAGCTGGGGGACTCTGTGTCCACCCTGGGAGCGAAGGGAAGGGTGAAGCAGTGTCACTGCCAGGCCCTCCCAGCCCCCTTGTAGCCAAACCCACAGAAGGCGTGGTGTTGAGGCTTGCAGATGACCTGCCAGGCCTGATGCCTGGTAAGTGATAACGAGACAGAGGCAGCCCAGCCGGGCCTGGCATTCAGGGTCCAGGCGGAAAACCAAACACAGCCAGAGTGGGTTAGGTTTCTCCCAGGGCCACTCTCTCCTGCAGTCAGGAGAAAGAGCAAGTTCTTGTGAATTCAGGCAGGAGCTGGGGGTCATTGGTACTTGTTTTCTCTGAGTCTGCAATAAGGACTTAAGAAAAAAGGCCTCAGCTGGACAATCAGGCCCAGCTCTGGATATTTCTACGAGGACAACAGGACTGGGCACGAGAGCACCAGCTCTGAGAGGGTTTGGACGTTCCTCAGCAGGTCAACTGAAGGTGCCCAGGGTCTCTAGGCTGGAGGAGAGCAAATGCAGCGGCAAGTCTGAAGCAGAGGAGAGAACACACTTGCTCCTTCCGACACCTAGAGGTCAGGTTAGGGCCAAGTGCAAGTTCCGGGGAGCCTGAATGCCATGGGATCGAAGTATGTCATCGGTGTTCACCTAGAGAAACAGAACCAGTAAGAGATACATGCTTTGTCTGGTATAGGGGACAGGGTCAGGTCCTGACCCTGTGAAGGGAGGTGGTGGTGCTAGGCGGTCTCTGCCAGGCTGCTGTGCCCAAGATGCAGTCCGGGCGGCAGGTGTCAGCAAGGGAAGGACACCACGGAGAGGCACAGTGAGCAGGCCAGAGCCTACTAGTGGGAGCTTGGCCTGAATCTGGGTCCATCGTGTGTGTCCTGGGACCTGGTGACAAGGGTGTCCTGGGCCCTCTATTGTGGGGCTGGGCACACACACCTGGCCCAGGAGTCAGGAGCGGCCTGGGCTGTGTCTTCACACCCTCAGGATGAATCTGTCCTCAGCAACAACAGTAGGTCTCTGCACCACTTCCCACCCTCCCACAAATCGTCTCGGGATGCACCCTATCCAGAAACACGGCTGAAAACGAGCTCTGGGAAAGGTGGCTCAGCGTCGCCGAGCTGACATGCTCTGGAGCATCGCAGCAAGGAAGACCCATCTTGTGGGTAGAGCTGCCTGTAGAGCGGCCGCTCTGGAGCACCTGCTCAGAACCCACTGCTTCGGATGGGCCCACGGTGACCCGAACCCGCTGTCATAAGCCATCCCTGAAGGGGCCTCTGATGGTAGGAGGGAGCGGAGTCCTCCTGGAGTGAGAGGCAGGCAGAGAGCAGGGCCCCACCAGCCCCCGCCCAGCATCTGGTGGTACGGAGGGCGCAGCCCCGTCTCAACCTCGAGCGGGTGTGGCGGCCGCTCTGGGCCCCCAGGATGGCAGCCGGGACGGGGACCACCAGCTCTCCTACCTTGAACGCTCCCGGTGGGACACCGATCGGGGCCTAGGCTGGCTCTGCCCCGATGCCCATGGTACCACCTGACCCTGAGCCCGGCAGGCCCAGCCCTGGCCCGTCCCGAAGCCAGAGTCCAGGGTGGGACGTGTGCTGAGGAAACGTTCCCGCTGCGGGCAAGAGCCCCTGGAAGGGGCTCTCCTGGGGAGGCGAACGGTTGTTTATTGATTCAAGGAAAACTGTTGGAACTAATTCCCCCAAACTCAGATACAGCACTTGGCTACCTCCACGCACAATAAAGAGGCGTCAGCCAGGCTGGCCCCATCCATCTTCCTCTTTGCAGTCGGAGCTGATGGGCACCTCCAAACCTCAGTGTCCAGGCCTGCCAACGCGGAGAATGAGCTGATGGTCCGTGCCCCGTGCACAGCGCTGGCTGCACAGTCTGTAGGACTCAGTGCAAAATGAAAGTGCAGGACCCCCTTGTACAAACATCATGAGGATTGGGACGCCTGGGTGGCTCCGCGGTTGGCGTCTGCCTTCACTCCCGGGATCGAGCCTGCCTCGGGGTCCCTGCGGGGAGCCTGCTTCTCCTCTGCCTGGGTCTCTCTCTGTGTCTCTCATGGATAAAGAAATAAAATCTTAAAAAAACAAAACCAAAAGTGGCACATGCTGTCGCAGCCCTGCGGGGCCAGAGCCGACTCACCTGCCGCGGGGCCACCTCCCTGGCTGCCCCGGGCCCCTGCCTCGAAAGCGTTGGAGAATCGAGCGACTGCCGCGTGCATCCTGCCTGGTGCTCAGGCTCTGCTCCTGGGACCCACCCGCTTCCTCACCTCTAGGCAGGCGGGACTGGCATCTCAGGGCACAGATGACACCAGGGACGTGGCCCTGGGGCCGTGCAAGGCTCCGGGACTGGGACTTGAACGTGGGGTTTGCGCTCCCATGGCCGCCTCCTCTCTTGGAGCCTGGGCCTGGCCAGAGGAGGCCCAGCCCCGCAGAGCCGGGGCAGACCCCAAGGGCAGGGGGCCACCAGCGTTGGGGGGCTGGGGGTGAGAGGATGTGGTGCATTTGAAAGCTGACACACTTCATTTGCGGACGCCTCCGCGGACGCTCCAGGTGCAGGAGGTGGTTGCCGCGCCCGTCACCGAGAGCCCCCGGGTGAATGATCGACACTGAAGCAGGAGGAGAAGCCGGTCACGCGCGGGGACTCTGCCTGCTGTGCAGGGGCCCTGAGATGCCAGCACCCCCCCCGCCCCCCCGAGCTGCTCTATACACCTGTCAGACGACTTTCTCCTCGTGCTCCCGAGCCACGAGAGACCAGGCCGGCCATGGAGCAGAGCCCAGCCCGGATGTGGCTGCTGTGGACCCGGCACCTCTGCTTACGCCTTGTGACAGCGTGCGTTTCTAACACAATACCCAACAGACAGTATTCCGTGTTTACTTCTCAAGCAGCAAGGGTCCCACGTGGGCCTGGTCCTCTGCGTCCAGGATGCCAGCCCTCAGCCCTCCTCCCTGAGGCTGCAGCATGTCAGGACCCAATTCACCACCTCTGTCCCCAAATCGGCAGACTTGGGGGGTCTGTGCTGGGTCTTCAGTGTCCAGAGCAAGAAAACCCTGTCCTCACTGGGGTCGGGCCCCCACCTCAGGGTGGCACATTGTGGGACAGGAAGTCCAGAGCTGCTGCTGCTGCTTGGCTGGATGGCCCAGTGGAGGTCAGGCCACAACCTCGCTGACCTCAGTTTTTGCATCTGCCAAGCAGGGACAGCTGCCTCCCTGTGGGATGGCTAAGAGGCTGCTCTGGAGGCAGAAGGGGAAGTGGAAACCCCGGGTGGTCAGTGGCCCACAGAGGAAGGAGGCAGAGAACAGGAGGCCAGTTGAGAAATGGGAGAACAAGCCGTGGCAGTCAGAGGTAAGGGGTCTTCCCTGTAGGAGGCGGGGGGGGGGGGGGGGGGGCGGGGCAGGTGGGAGACAGCCACTGCTGGAGAAGTGGCTTCCCAAGGTCAGTAGAGGGCACCACCATCCATGAACAGGTGTGTCAGAGACCCCCGGACCCTTGGCACCGTGCTCTCCCAAGTCCCATGCCCAACCCATCCCAGGGCCAGTGTGTCACCCACTTCCCTCCGTGGCCCGCTCTCCCTCCTAGCCCCAATCCATCCCCCTGTCCGAGGCCCACAGGCCTTTCCCATGTAGCAGCCACACCTCACTCTAAGTGGGCTGCTCCTTTGTCAGCCCCTTCTGGGGTTCTTATTGCTTGTGGGGTGGAGACAAGCCCCTTTCCCTGGCCAGAGTCTATTTGTGGACTGGCCTGGCCTCCTCCCTGGCCTCCTCCCTTACTGTTTCCCAAGCCTTTTCTCTCCTGAGTCATCACCACACTCCCACCTGCCCCAGGGCCTTACATATGCTGGGTCCTCACTCCATTCTTCCTCCTCCTCTTCACATGGTTTTCTATCTCATTCTTCTCATTCTTCTTTGTCTCCCTGATGACGAAGCAGTCCTAAAGTGTGTTAGTGCACATGTACACGACAGGCATGCTCTGTTAGGGCGTTTCCCACAGCTGTACTTTTTTTATTTGGGGGGGAGGTCCTCTTTGATTTAATTTAGTATCTGCCTCCCTTTCCCACTAGGAGGTGATCTTTATCAGGACAGGAGCCCCTGTACCCCAAGGCCCCGTGCCGAACACAGGAGGCCGTGCTGAATGCTGAACGTCAGGCCCATGAGGTCTTGGCTAAGTCCTCAGATTCTACAGCTTTGACCATCTCAGAGGAGTGGCTGACATGTGCTCTGAAATGGCATGTGCAGGAAGTCAGGCTCCCTCTGCTCCGGATACACCTCTGGGAGTCCAGAGAAGATGTGAGAATTCCTGGTTCGTGTCAGAAACAGAAACAGGAGCAGAGAGCTGCTGCGGGAGGCCTTCCCTGTTGGGGTTCCCGAGGGCACACATTCGGGCTGCGGCTGGGGTCACACACTTACCACAGGAACCTGTGCACACATTTGTGAAGGTGTGAATCACAACCACTGAGTTATGCCTGGTTTCCCCCTGAAGTAGGGTCTGAACTATAACCTAAAACTCAGATATCAAACCCATAGTGTGATGGGCCAAGCCTGCCCTCAGGGCCTCTGACCCCTTTCAGCCCAGTGAGTAGGGAGGAGGCTCCATCTGGAGAGCAGGGGAACTCAGGCACACATGGATGATGTTGGAGCTTTGTCTTCAAGCAGGAAAGACAGGCTCTGGGGAGACCCAGGGGAGCATTTGGAAAGGGGGTTCAGGCAAAGGCGTGGAGGTGTAGGGGACAGATGTGGCATGTTCAGGGCATCTAATCGGTGGCCTGAGAAGGAAGTGCTGGGAGAAGGGTCTTAGCCATGCGGTAGCAGCACAGAATGAGCCACCAAAGGATCTAAAACAAGCCCTGCTCTAGGAACTGTGACTTGGCAGCAGAGGGGAATGCTCCTAGAGGGTACAGGGGTGGCCATGGCCATGCTCCAGAGGGACAGGGGAGGCCTGGGTGAAGGAAGGCAGCAGGGACAGAAGGTCAGGACAGAGCCCAGCACCCCACTGCCATCGGCTGCAGGGGTGACAGAGACCAGCGTCCTTTCAGGACCAAGCTAACCTAATAGCAGAGCCTAAAGTGGTCACAAGCGGCTTCTGGTTTCATGTACTGGCCTCACTAGGTAGGTAGCAGCAGGTGGGTCGGGGTGAGGGGTGACTAATAAACACATACTGATAAATAGACTTACAAGCTATGATAAGTGTAGGGAAAGAACCGAATATACGGGCTCTTGAGAGGAAGAGATGGGGTAGGGGGAGGATTATGAGTCAGAAAAGGGCTCTCTAAGCAGGTGGCTTTTAAGCCAAATCCTGAGAGACAGTAGGAGTTGGTAGGTACAGTGAGGGAAAGCCTTCCAGCAAGACCTGAGCAGGTGAAACAAATGCGCTTGGAGGGGACACTGAATGGTAGCTGCAGCACAGCGTCTGAGGGGCAGCAAGAGGGAAAGCTGAAGGGGCAGCAAGGCCATAATGGCCTTGGAGAGGCCTGGGGTGGCCTGAGGAGGCCTACTGTGGTCCTGATGAGGTCCTGGTGAGGCCCGGTGAGGCCTAGTGAGGTCCTGGTGAGATCTGATAAGGTCCTGGTGAGGCCTGGTGAGGTCTTGGTGAGGTCTTGGTGAGGCCTAGTGAGGTCCTGGTGAGGCCTAGTGAGGTCTTGGTGAGGTCCTGGTGAGATCTTTTGACGTCCTGGTGAAGCCTGGTGAAGCCTGGTAAGGTCTTGTTGAAGCTTAGTAAAGCCTGATGAGATCCTGTTGAGGCCTGGAAGGCTTGGTTAGGCCTCATGAGGTCCTGGTGGATTCCTGGGAAGACCTGGTGAGGTCCTGGTGAGGCCTCACTAGGCCCTGATGAGGTCTTTTTGAGGCCTGGTAAAGCCTGGTGAGATCCTGTTGAGGCCTGGTAAGGCCTGCTAAGGCCTAGTGAGGTCCTGGTGAGGTCCCGGTGAGGCCTAGTAAAGTCCTGATAGGTCCTGGTAAGGTTCCAAGAGATCCTGGTTAGGTTCTACGGTGAGTCCTGGTGAGGCCTCACTGAGTCGGTCCCTCAGAGTAGGAGGCTAGGTCTGCGGCCTCTGTTGTCCTTGAGTCCTGCCCAGGGCCTGACACAGAGCAGGTGCGCGGTGATAACCATTCACGCATGGGAATAAATGATCTCTTGGCCCCAGCATGGTGGGCCCTGACAACCCCCCTTGCGGGCTGGCATGGTGGACTTTGGGAGGTCTGGGCCCAGCCTAAACTCCTAGGGGCTATGCCCTGCTCAGTCTGGCCCCCCTGAAGGACGAGGACCCCTGGTAGGCAGCACAGGCCCTTTTTCTTTGCTAATTACTAGCTGACATTTTAATGTTCATGTTTAATTACACTCTCCACCACTTGGTGCAAAAAAAAAAAAAAAATACACGAAGCCTTGGAGACCTATAAACCAAATAAGAGAACTTTTGTAAAGCCCTTTGAAGTCCCTACTGGAGCCTGAAACTCTTTGAATGTGCCAATTGTGTGGTGGGGATTTTGAAATGAGGACAGGTTCTGGGATCTGGGGCAGAGTCACACTAAAGCACACACGTACGCACACACACAGGGGTTGGAGACGCCCATAAACCCACCGCCACCACCTCCTCCCCTGGCCCCCTGAGCTCGGGAGGCGCTGCTCCTTTCCAGAAACAGCACCAGTTATCCAAAAGAGTGTCCCTTAGGAGTTGAGGGGCTCAAGTTCACAGTCGAGGTCTCCCATCCCTCACGTGTGAACCGGGCAAGTGACAAGGTCTCTGTTACCTTGTCAAACGGGCAGGGGTGATGTCTGTGAAGGAGGCCTTTCATCCAGGTGAGTGACACGCTCTCCTCCACCCTGGGTTTGATAAGGTGACCCAACAGTGTACAACAAATTTCACGTTCAGCTGATAACCATCTAATCTTTGAAAAGATCCGCCACCAGAATGAATTTGCCTTTCAGAGCAGGGTCCTCCCTCGGACAAGGCTGTGCCTTGAGCTTCCAGAATATAACCTGGCCAGCCACGAGGTTGCTCCCCAGCATCAAGGGTGGCTTTGGGGCGGTCAGGCCAAGAAGCCTGCTCTGAGCTGCCTTCACACAACTGTTTTTTCTGGGTGATGGTTTTGCCGGCAGGATGCTCTGAAACCTCCCAGCAAGGTCCTTTTGAGGTTGGCCCTCTGCTCAGAGGAGCCAGGCTCACTGACGACCACTTCACATTGTCTTCCAGTCACTCTGGCAGCAGGGCAGGGTGAGCCATCGTGGCAGAGTGCAGTTTCCAAGGATCGCACTGGCAGCACCGTTGGGATCTAGTGAAGGCTCAGGCTGACCTCCTGATGAGAGCAGCCCAAGGAGCCTGGGAAAGCCAGCCAAGCATCTGGAAACGACTTTTCCTTCCTGACTGCCCAAAGTAGAGGGGAGCTGAAAACACGCTCGGCCACCCTCTTCCTACGTCCTTCTGGGTACATTGTGTCAGCCACAAGAGCAAGTGCACAGAATGATGCTCGTGAACAGCGTGGCCACCCACCATCAAAGCAGTGACTCCAGACTGGGAGGACAGAGGACCCCTTCTACTCCAGATGCAGACAGACACCCAGGAGGGAGCATCAGCTGGTGTCTCAGCCTCCTCTGCACGACCTCACGTGGTAGGATGGACCTAGGGACCTAGGGTCAACTCTCTGCCGCACCATTTTTTGTTGGATAATTCTGGTCAAGTGAACTTTGTCAAGTTTCAACTGTAAGGAGGGGGGCAAAGCACCCATTCCGCACAGTTGTTGGGACAGTTAAATGAGAGAATGTGTGTTAAGGGCTTGACATACTGTAGGTGAGAAAGGCATACAGTTACCCTCTTCTTATGCACTTCCTTTGTTATAAACCCAGAGACTTGGATTCCAAAATCTTTATGGTGGATATTTACTCTTTGGATATCATAGCCGTCCTGGAGCTCCCAGAATATACATGAACATTCCTTCCTATCTATGCTATGTATTGGGGAGGCAAAGGTCACATTGTTGCCTGGAAGGAGGCCTGGGCTAAGAAGAGAAATGCACCCAGCCAAGGGGAATGGCATGAGCAGACACTG
This sequence comes from Nyctereutes procyonoides, assembly GCF_905146905.1. Taxonomy (NCBI): domain Eukaryota; kingdom Metazoa; phylum Chordata; class Mammalia; order Carnivora; family Canidae; genus Nyctereutes; species Nyctereutes procyonoides. Next base: position 53,028,980 of record NW_026575046.1, read on the forward strand.
TGTACAGCTGGAGGTCAGAAGAGTAAATGGATGACAGTGGAGAGGAAGTAGGAGAAGGAGCCAGGAGTGGACCATGGCCAGTGCTGAAGGTCGCCCTAAAGGTATCAGCGCGTGTCTGTAGCTGCCAGAAAGCATGAAGGATGGGACCAAAGCTGGACAGAGACAATGGGTCCATTTCTTTCTCTCTCAACTTTTTCAGTCTGCTCTTAATTCAACATTTCTGGAAATGTTGGTTGATGAACTAATCAAGATGGACAGTAAAAGACTGTATGCTAGACTTTTCTGTTCCGTTCCTACAGCTCTTTCTGATGAAAAACACTGGGCAACTCACAGTGTCTGGCACATAGGATGTGTCGATGAGTATCTGTTAAAATGAACAAAATGTACTTTTAATAAGAGTTGAACTCAAGTCAAGCCCTTTGGGACAACTTCGGAACATGAATGAAAATATCATTCTAGATGTTTAATGAAAAATATTTACTCTCAAAGAATCTTAGGTGAGCTGCACATTAGTCACATTTCATTCAGTAACTGGGGGCTATTTGTCTGGCTCCTGATCACAGACCAGACCGTGGGGCTAGTCCACGATGACCCTGTAGTGCTTCCCTTCCTCCCCCAGCCTGGCCATCCTCTCCACGAGAGGATACTTTCCTGTTTGTACAGCAGCTGGAAGCTCACACGTGAAACCTTTCTCTGCACTGCAAGCAACCCAAGCATCTGACAGCCGTTCTCCACTCACAGCTGGGATCAAGTGTGAGCAATCAGCAGAGAGCTGGAGGTTTGCTAACAGGGGGCTATCTCGGTGCTTGGTTGCAATTAAATCCAGTGGGTTAAAAGCTTCTGAATGCATTACCCTCTTCAAAACAGGGCACTTTTAAAGAGTGCTTCCACAGTGAACAATATTCATCACCAGTGTTATATATGGCTGCCTTTCACCCTCAAATAATGCTTTCTTTGCTTGGAAGGAAAATCAACTTTCCCATCATCATAATTGAATCCAAACATCTGTCACCCACAAAGGCATGGTTTCGGAGGTCAGCTAATGGATATCTGGCTTACACAGCACCCAGAACCACACTCATTCGCAGCAAATTTACACCCACACCCACGCCCACATGCACACACCCCAAATGTGTCGCTCCAGAAAACACGTTTCGTTGTCATTTCTTTGAATAAAATTAAGACATGAGTGAAGATAGCTGTAGCTGGAGCAGTGAAAGGAGCAAAAGCTTGGGTCGGGAGACCTTGGTTCTGATCGTGGCCACCCTCACAAGCTGCAAAACCTTTGACAAGCAGCCTAACCTCTCTGGCTCTCCACTTCCACACCCATGAACACTGTAGACGACAAAGCCACCTCCACCACTGAACCCTCATAACCCCACCCACCGCCCGACAGGGCCATGCCTTTGTGCCTTTGCGTGAAGGTCCCTCTGCCAGAGCCTGGCCATCCTTCCAGACCCAGCATATATGATGCTGCTTCCCCAAGGAAGCCCCCTGCTTCTCCCAGGGAGAGTTATCAGCTCATTTTCAGTCGTCCCAGAAACCTTGCACTAGTTCCACAATAGCTTTTATTGCTTTATACAGCAATCGTTTAACCTACGTGCCAATCTCCCCATCCAAACTATTAACCCACGGAGAACAGGCCAGGTGTTATTTTTCACCATTCCCCGAGTGGCAAGCATGGATTAGCACAATGTAGGTGCTAGAAGGTTGAGGGGAACAAAAAACAAGGCAACGCGAACTGCTTGATTGACACGATCCCCTCGTGCAGCAGCCCATAAGGAAGTCTGTCTGCTGGCCCCAATGTCTCTCCCCGCCAAGTGCCGCCAGAGGGGTGGGGAAGCTCTTGGCCATCACCTTCAGGGGACAGTCCAGATGGCTCATCAGGGCAACCCATCTCTTTATGACCAAGTTACCACCTCCATTCACTTCTCTGCTCCCCTCCCCCCCACCTGCTATGTTCCGGGAAACACAGCCAAGTTGCCTGGCACACCATGCTCTCAATCCCTCTGAGTCCATCCCCTGCCCTGTGGCCCCACCTGCCTTCCCCACCTGGCTGATCCCTGCCTGTCTCCTGCTAAGGTGACTCTTGCTCTAGGAATCTTTCCTGTGTCACCTAAGCCCCCTAGGTTCTGACAAGGCCAGAATGCCATCCTCCACCCTAAGAAGTTTGTCTGTTTGAGGTTCTGTGAGCTCCTGGAGGGCAGATGAGGGGCCCTGACCATGCCCGGGCCTACCTGCCACAGCACCTGCCACATATGGGTGGACAGATGAGTGGCATTAACCCGATCAGTGAAGAGTCAGATTTGGAGGCCAACCCTGAAGCTTTGGAAGTATTGTGATCACAGCCTACCTCCAGGTTGCGGACTTGTCTCCTTGACCTTGGAAGAAGTTCTTTATTTGACCTTGACTGGTTTCCGAGAAAAGTTTCTTAAAATCCCCCACTATAGCCATTAGTTTTTCAGTTACATATTATAATTCATTGTGTGTGTGGGTATATATATATCTCACGTATTTCTGTACCATATATATGTATGTATGTACCTAATTGACATATATTGACACGATATTTTAGGTACCTATAAGCTCGTGGTGACCTTAATTCCTTGATGGAGTATTACCCTGGATTCTCTCATTTTACCCTCACTCCCATCCCTCCCCACTCGCACTTTTATCTGCAACCTTTCTGGGTTGTTTAGCTTAAGGCAAATCTTTTGTAAGCAGCTTATGTTATAATTTGAAAAATCCTATTTAATTTTCTGTATTTTCTAGTGGGAGAGTTTAATTCATTTATATGCATTATTATTCCTATTTTTTAAAATTATTTCTGTCATTTAATGCTGTGTTCCACTTACTATGTTTTGTTTTTTTTTTTTTTTGCTACATTTTTTTTCTTTTCCTGCTTAATAATGCTTTCTTACTTGTTCTCACTTAGTTGCTTTGAAAGTTATATGTCCTGTTACCACTGAGGGAGTTTTCACCTTGCAAAATCTCATTTATATTTTTCTAGCAGTGTCTAAAATTATTCAATATCTCTATCTGCATCCCAGACATACTGCTTCCAGTGCCCACAGCACACCTCCACCCCGCATCCTTGTCTTCTGTAAGTTTAGATCCATGTTTTAGATCACGGATCTTTCTATCAAGAGTTAATTCTGGGACACCCGGGTGGCTCAGTGGTTGAGCGTCTGTCTTCGGCTCAGGGCATGACCCTGGGGTCCCGGGATTGAGTCCCACGTCGGGCTCCCTGCATGGAGCCTGCTCCTCCCCCTGCCTGTGTCTCTGCCTTTCTATGTGTGTGTCTCTCATGAATAAATAAAATCTGTAAAAAAAAAAAAAAAGAGTTAATTGTATCTATCAACATAGTTTCCCAACTATCTTGATCACCATTTCTTCCTGTATCCCATGCTCTTGGATTTGTTTTCTTTCTTGCTCAAACTCATTATTTAGCAGTTTTTCAGTGAAGGTAAGTAAGTGGTAAACTACCCCTTAGTCTTATATGTTGGAAAATGCCTTTATTTCAAATACTCTGGAATAGGTGTTAACTGGGTGCAGAATTCTAGGCTGACAGCTATTTTAAAGATAATCCTCCATGTCCTCTTGCTGTGTGGCTGGTCGGAAGGGGCTGATATGATTCCTTCGAGGACAATCTCTTAGGTAAACTTGAAGATTTCAGCTTTATCTCTGAAGTTTCATTTACTGGTTACAATGTGTATTCAGATGTAGTTTTGTTCTGATCTTAGTATGTGCTTTCAACCTGAACGTCCTGTCCTTTGTTAACGCTTGAAAATTCTCACCTGTTATCACTTCAAACCTTGCCCCACCTCTTTTCCCTCTACCTCTGGAATTTGGATTAGATGAATGTGGAGATTCTCAATGCCCCTCCCTGTATCTTGACTTCCCTTCCATGTATCCATACTCCCTTTCTCCTTTTCTAATTTTTCTCTTTTTATGGAGCTCAGCAGAGGGTCAAGGTAATCGCACAACTCACTTCATGCTACTCGGCCCACTCAAGGTCCCTCTCTCGTTTTACTCATGCAGTTATTCTGTTTCACGTGACCGCCCCCCCCCCACACTCCCACAAGAGACTAGTCCAGTCTATTTCATCTGTAGCATTTTGTCCACATGTGATATTGAAAACATATATTGTTTTCTGAACACGAATTTTTAATGTGTGGAAAAATATTGTTACTTAGATCAATTTGTTTCTTAGTTTCTTGCCGAGCCTTGTATTTTGTAAGAGCCATCCATGCTGTGTGTTCATCAAGCTCATCACTTCTAATTGCTGCAGAATAATGTTATCCGTGCCTAGACAGTGTGTTACCAATTTGCTTTATCTATGCATCTATATCCTTTACCTTCCTCTAGGAACATGCCTAATTTAATTAGTGCAAGACTGCATTTTCTAACAGTTCCAATACAGCATGTGCTTCCATGAGCTGTGTGTGACCACCTGTATCTCTAATAATCTCTGATGTTCCCTCCCAACATTTGGCTTTACCCAACTACTCAAATTTTATTAGCCGTTTTGACCGCTGTATATTTCTGTGTGGCGTTCTGCATAAATTTTATAGCAGTATCTTCCATTTTATTAAACTTGTGCCATTTAGTTTTTACCCCATCTATTGAGATTTAAGTTTTGTTTTATTTTAAGGATGATGTTTTTCACTTCATGAATGCCTAATTATTTTTCTTGTATACATTTATTTGTTTTTGATTCATAGTCACCTATTTTATTTTATTTTGTAAACACCTGTTGTTTTGATTGATAGCACTTCTTTTTTATTAAAAAAATATATTTTTTTAAATTCATGAGAGACACACAGAGAGAGAGAGAGGCAGAGACACAAGCAGAGGGATAAGCAGGGTCCATGCAGGGAACCTGATGTGGGATTCGATCCCGGGACCCCAGGATCACGCCCTGGGCTGAAGGCAGGTGCTAAACCACTGAGTCACCCAGGGATCCCGATGGATCGTACTTCTTTCATGATCTCTTAGAAAATATTAAATATCTTTATTTTCAAGTCAAATTTAAGTTGTAACTTATTGTCCTTCAGCCTCACCTGATCCATCATATTTTGTTCTGTTTTTTCCTTTTTCTTTTTTTTCTGTAGCACTCATCAACTAACATACTATATAAATTGCTTTGTCTGTCTTCTCCCTTACAGACAGGTTTTTTTTTTTTTAAGATTTTATTTATTTATTCATGAGAGACAGAGAGAGGCAGAGACACAGGCAGAGGGAGAAGCAGGCTCCATGTAGGGAACCTGATGCGGGACTCGATCCCAGGACCCCGGGGTCACACCCTGGGCCAAAGGCAGACACTCAACCACTGAGCCCCCCAGCGACCCCCTTTAAAAATATTTATAAAAATACTATTTATTTATTTATTTATGATAGTCACAGAAAGAGAGAGAGGCAGAGACACAGGCAGAGGGAGAAGCAGGCTCCATGCACCGGGAGCCTGACGTGGGATTCGATCCCGGGTCTCCAGGATCGCGCCCTGGGCCAAAGGCAGGCGCCAAACCGCTGCGCCACCCAGGGATCCCTAAAAATACTTTTTTTATTACCCTATTGTCACTCCTGTGAATTCATGAATCAATTTTGTGATTCAAAAGCCAAGGACTAAAAAAAAAAAAGCCAAGGACTATTTTCCCTTTTTTTTTTTTTCATGAATTTTAGGTTCATGGCCATTCTCTAAGCCCATAAAGACTGAAATCAAAGGTGAAAGCATCTCTAAGGGTAGCCCTGGTGGCTCAGCAGTTTGGCGCCACCTTCAGCCCAGGGCCTGATCCTGGAGCTCCCGGATGGAGTCCCACGTTGGGCTCCCTGCATGGAGCCTGCTTCTCCCTCTGCCTGGGTCTCTGCCTCTCTCTCTCTCTCTCTCTCTCTCTCTCTCTCTCATGAATAAATAAATAAAATCTTTAAAAACAAAAAAGAAAAGAAAACATCTCTAAACATCTGGGAATATTATCCCCTACAAATCCCGTTGCCTGTCATGTCTTTTTCTCCTAGTTTTTCACTGGGCATCTTGGGCATCATCTCCTTCGGACAAGCAGGTCAGATTCTCAGCTTAGCCTGCTGGGTGGCCACAATAGGATGCAACAGACTGGGCACCTTGAACAAGAGAAACTGTTCTTTTGCACTTCTGGGGCCAAAAATCCAAGACCAAGGTACGGGCCGGGCTGGTTTCTCCTGGTTTCTCCTGAGGCCTCTCTCCTTGGCTTGCAGAAGGCTATCTTCTGGCTGTGTCCTCAGGGGGCTTTCCCTCAGAGCAGCGCACAGAGAGAGGGAGCGCTCTGGTGTCTCTTCTTGTAAGGATGCGGGTTGAACCGGATTAGGGCCCCACCCTCATGACTTTACTTAACCGTATCGCCTTCTTAAAGGCCCTATGTCCCGGCACAGTTACCTTGGGGATTAGGGCTTCAACATATGACATTGGGCGGGGGAGGGAGACCCAGCTCAGTCCATAGCATTCCGACTAGAACCTGTATGAGAACCAGAGACAGCATGGTAAGCGGAGACTCGTGCGTTCGGTGCTTCTCTTCTTTGGGTCACTGGTCAACCGCAAGGATAAAGTGACACCTTTTGTGATGCTAAGGTCACACCTAATGTTCCATCAGGGCCTATCTTGTCATCCTCACAGGTCTCCATCACATGTGAGAGTAAACGGAGGGCCCAGTGAGGTGAAGCTATACTAGTGAGACCACTGCAGGTTACGAGCAGAGACATTCCATTACCTTGGAGCATACTGTCTTTATTCTCTTGGTTCTAATGACCTTCGAGACCCTCTTTGGGTAACTGGGGGCAAGCAGGTAAGCGCCTATGCCGCATATTCACCATTTTGCATTGAGAAGGTTATTCTTCCCAATATTACTCATGGGAAGGTGTCAAGATGCCAAGTCTTTTCTCTTCAAGGCTTGATGTCAGGGAGTGGACTGCAGGGACCCCGGGTCCCTGATGGGAAATTTGAGCCACTGAGAGGCAGCGTGGAGGGATTGGTTATCTGGGTCCCACACAGGCCACTGGTGGCTTGAAAGGATGTGGCTAAGCCTGGACATCCCTTCTGTCCCATCTTGTTGGGTAGGCCTTGGGAACATGCGTGGTTGTGGGTGTGTCTGTGTGCACATGTGTGGGTGTGGGTGTGTCCGTGTGTGCACACCTGTGGGTAAGCGGAAGCAGCTGTCTGCCTGAGGAATTGAACACAGGGAGTCCGGCCCACCAAACCTCTGCTGAGCTTGTAGGAGGGCCCGGGCAGCTGTCCCTGGCCTCCTGTCCCCACCTAGCGCCGCCATGCACCCATATCCCCAGCCCCGGCACTCTTTAAGGATTGCAGAAATGGAGTGAGGCAGCAAGAACCACACTCAGAGGAGAGCGGCACTGGGGCAGATGGGGGAAGGTAGTCAGCCTGACCTGAGGCTGCACCAGCCTCCGTGGGTCTTTAAGGGCTGATGATCTGGTCTCAGGGGGCAGGATACACCTTAGAAACGGTGAGAGGTGCTATTTTGTAAGGTGAACATTAGAAGCAACAAGACTTCACTTTGTATATCAAGCTCATGAATTGCTCTCTACAATTCTGAAGTTAACAAAACCGAGGCAAAAATATGTATTTTTGGATTGAACACATGCTTATTTATCACCAGTTTATCAGAGAGAACCAGCACACACCTGCCTGTAAGGAGTGTGCAGTCTGGCAGGGAAGCACCTCCACCACCTGTGCCAATGCCACGTGACGCGTGCAGTGCAATAAAGTCTGGAGAGCCAGGAAGAGGGGCTTCCTGGAGGAGGTGTTCCCTGGGAAGTGCCTTGAGGAGTGAATAAGAGCTTGCCAGAAGACAGTGAGGAGAGGAGCAAAAGGCCCCCTCTGGGAAGGAGGAGCCAGGTGTCTTTATTCCACTTCTTTGGAAGTAAGAGTCCCCCACCCCGTGGGTGGGGCTGATTGGGTCCTGGACTGCAGATGCTCCCAGGGAGGAGCTGGGTGACCCGCACTAACCGATGTGCGATCTGCACTCAAAGGCATTGAGTGTTTGTGCAGCGAGCTCCAGCATCAGAACTCTCCGTCCTGCACTTGACATGCTCCCCCCCACACGGGAACATTTCCCATGAATCTGGCCAAACTGGAGCTGGTGCAGGAGACACAGAGACCTCCCCAGCCTGGTGGCCCCTCTGCCCAGGGTGGGATGCTCTCCAGGAGGAGCCCCATCACCGACTCCTGCCTTCATCTGCTTTTCATCGCCCTTTCTCCCAGGCACATTCCCTGCTTGCTCACAAAGCGTTTTCACAATCACCCGCTGCTTGCTGCTGGGCCAGGAGGCTCGCCATGAAAGAGGCTTGCAGGGGAAAGCTCCTTGAGTGGGCACCCCACGGGCCAGTACTGCTCTGGGTCTGGGGGTGCCATCCCGGTGCTGGGAGCCCTGCACGGAGTTTCGGATTTCCAGAGCAATCTGGTCCGTGTCAGCAGAGCCCTCCCTGGGCCCCAGCTGGCTGCAGGACGCTCTCTGGCAGAAGTCTGGGTTATAATGAGGCTCTGTTTGTCCACAGATCACATTTTGGTACCCACGAGGGAGGCTGCTAACAGCATCAGGGAGCATCCGGGATCCTTCATCCCACAGTTTCTTAAGTTGCTGTCAGAGGACTTTGGCTAAATATGTAATAAGTTACAGAAAAAGCAGCTTTCTATGCCATCACACACGTCAGCAATCAAGTGACAGGCCCCGGGGGCTTTCACGCCCCTGGCTGAGGGTGTTGCTGGTGAGTTGATGTTTGAAGCCAGGATCTCAAAAGCATTAGGATGGGTGTGGGGGAGAAGTTGTGACACCATCTCCCTGCTGTAGAGCTAGTACGCCCCTGGGGGCTCCCAGGAGGCAGGGGCACTGTGCAGAAGCGCCCTGGATGGCTGGGCCATCCCCGCTTGCAGAGGCTCGGGCTCCGGGGAGCTGGGAGAGGACAACCAGCCATGCCATTGGTGTGTTGTGGACATTTCTTATGCTGAATCCCAGCCCCCAGGCCCTCACCGCAGAGAGGAGGGGGTTTTTGATGTTTGAACATGCTCCTGGCAGAGAGACAGGCAGACAATGGGCTCAGCAGGATGGGCTGCGGCCTGTGCTCTTTAACAGGGGCTGTGGCCTCCAGAAACGCACCGAAGGCGTGTACCACAGGCACAGGTTTACAGGGGCATCGCCAAGGGGGGCACCGAGAGGACCTGCAGCTCTATCCAGCAGAGCCCTTCAGGGTTACAGTCCTAGGAGTACCCAGTGGGGCCATAAGCACGCAGGACGGGCTGGGCACGGCGAGAACAGTGGAACGCTGAGCCTGCATCACAGACCCCACTAACATCCATCTCTGCAGCCATCAAGAGGCTGGTTGAGGACCAGGGACACGCTTCCTCCATGACCAGAGGGGTAGGAAGGCAGGGAGAGAGTTTTTAAAATGGTACACAATCCTTATAAAGATGACATCAGTTGGTGCCCTCTCAGATCGGGGTCCCTGGCTGTGGGCCTTCTTGGAGCCCCGACACGCAGAAAGGACAGCAGAAGCAGCAGCCGGGAGAGAGCCCTCCGGGGCCCGTGAGGGTCTGCAGCCTGGCCAACACCTCAGCAATATGGGGACCTTGCAAGAGAAGTCCTCCAACACATAAAGGAGCATGAAAATCTGAAAGGGAGAGGAGATTTAACTGCATCAAGCTAGAAATGATAAATGCTGAGTGCCGAGAAGAGGTACCAGTGGCAGGTAAGGGGCAGAGGGGTCCAGAGCCCCAGAGCGATGCCAGTGAATGGCGGGGTTGCGGCTGTTTTTGTCAAGGTCCCTTCCTGTGGTGGGCTCCAGTGTGGCCACAGAGCTTACACTAACTGCCCTGGAAGCCCCGCTGGCCTTGGGACCTGCTCGGGGCAATGGGAGAGTCACAGATGTGACCTACACAGAGATTTGCTTGCCCAATAGGGCTTCCCCTCTTGCTGCTCTTGAACCTCTCCTGCCACGTGACTAAGTGTGAGAACCTTCTGGATAATGGGAACTATGGAGCCCACTCCTCTTCCCCTCCCCACCCTTCCTCCACTTCCTCCTTCTTCCTCACCTTTAAAATACACTTTAACATCCCATTCTCCAAAGAACCTTTTCTAACCCACCAGGATGAATTAGGAACCTCCTTTGGGCTTTGGTAGAATAGAAATTACCACCCCATGTAGTAATTTGGGGTTTATCTGTTCCCCCCACTAGAATACATGGAATATGCTCATTTGGCTTTGTAGCTCATGCCTCCAGCATGAAGCGTATACATAGAAAGCCCTGAATACGCATTTGCTGAAGGAAGGAAGAGGGTGGGAAGGGAGGGAGGGAGGGAGGGAGGGAGGAAGGAAGGAAGGAAGAAAGGAGGGTACCACACCCACCCGGACTGCATGCAGCACCTTCGGTAGTAGCTAAAATAGTGTTGATAGGACCTACCTCTCTAATTTAACACAAATCATAGACTCTCACAATAAGACAGGACTTTGATATTATTAGTGACTGTTTCTCAGTCGAGTCTCACAATACCGTGAAGCAGGCATATGAGATGATCTTCATTCCTATGTTAAGATACAGCTTAGTCTGAAATCTATCTTTTTTTAAATTTTTATTTATTTATTTATTTATTTATTTTGGGGGCTTTTTACATATTTTTTATAAATTTATTTTTTATTGGTGTTCAATTTGCCAACATATAGAATAACACCCAGTGCTCATCCCGTCAAGCACCCACCTCAGTGCCCACCACCCAGTCACCCCCACCCCCCCCAGCCCTCCTCCCCTTCCACCACCCCTAGATCGTTTCCCAGAGTTAGGAGTCTCTCATGTTCTGTCTCCCTTTCTGATATTTCCCACTCATTTTTTCTCCTTTCCCCTTTATTCCCTTTCACTATTTTTTATATTCCCCAAATGAATGAGACCATATAATGTTACGCCGGGACACCTGCACCCCGATGTTTACAGCAGCAATGTCCACAATAGCCAAACTATGGAAGGAGCCTTGGTGTCCATCGAAAGATGATGGATAAAGAAGCTGTGGTCTCTGTATACATACATCCATAGCCAATATCCATAGGAATATTCCTCAACCATTAGAAACGACAAATACCCACCATTTGCTTCGACGTGGATGGAACTGGAGGGTATTATGCTGAGTGAAGTAAGTCAATCGGTGAAATCTATCTTAAATCTCACTCCCACCTTAGAGGATTTCGATGGCTTGCCCAGCATTGTGATCTATTTAGTGTTGATGGCAGGACAGAAGCCAGGATTTCTGACTTCAGATGCCCCACATCACCCTCTCGAGGGGTGCTTCTCATGCTCAGTCACACAAGTGATGCCTTAGAAAGTTTTGGTGTATCTATGCACCACTTGTCATCAATATTTCACTTATTTTTTAATTGACTCATTTTAACTTTAGTATATTTACTAGTTTTTAATATATTTTTTTAAATTTGAGATAATTGCAGATCACGTGTGCCTGTGAGTGATCTCTGTATCCTTCAGTTTCCCCCAATGGTAACATCTTGAAAAACTGAACAAAATCACACAGAATATTGACACTGATGCAGCCAAGACACGGAGTATTTCCGTTACCATGAGGGTCCCTCATGTTGCCTCCTCATCACCATACCTATTCCCTGCCTGCCTCATCCTCACTTTGATCCTTGACCACCGCTAATCTGTTTTCCTTTTCTGTAATTCGGTCATAATTTGGAGTGTCACACAAAGGGAATTGTTTGGTATGCCATCTTTTAAAATTGGCTTTCTTGATTCATCATTACTCTCTGGAGATTCATGCAGACTGATACATGTTATGAGCAAAAGTTAGAGGTATTCCTTGATATTCCATCACCAAACCATCACTGCTAAAGGACAGCTGGATTGTTTCCAGTTTTTACTATTAAGAATAAAGTTGCTGCAGGTATCCATGTATAGGTTTTTGTGTAAAGGTAAGTTTTCATTTCCTGCAACAAACGCCAAGGACAGTAGCGACTGGATCGCGTGGTAGGTACATGTTTAGTTTTGGAAGAAACTGACATGTACCTCTGCAGAGTGGCCACATTATTCTCTATGCCCATCAGCCGGGTATCAGTAACCCAGTTTCTCCATATGCTTATCAGCTTTTTTTTTTTTATTTTAGACATTCCGATAGGTATGTAGTGATATAGCATCATGATTTTAATGTGTATTTCCTAAAGGCTAATGGTGTAGAACATTTTTTCATGTGCTAGTTTGTATCTGTATATCCTCCTCAGTGAAATGTCTCTTCGTGTCTTTTGTCCATTTACTAATTGGGTTGTTTGATCTTTTATTTCTCAGTTTCAAGAGTTCTTTGTATATTCTAGATACTAGTCCTCTGTTGGATCTGCAGTCAGCAAGTATTTTCTTTCAGCTTATCTTTAAATCCTCTTAACAGGGTCATTTGTGGGACAAATATTTTTATATTTATGAAATCTAATTTATCAATTTTTAAATTTATGGTTAATGTTTTTTTGTGCCAAGTCTAAGAACTCTTTGTCTAGCCCTAGCTCCTGGAGATTTTCTTACGATTTTTTTTTTTAAGTTTTGTGGTTTCAATGTTTTACACTTAAGTTTATTATTATTATTATTATTATTTGCCTATAAGTGTCTAATTTCTCCACCACCATTTGTTTGAAAGGCTATCCTTTGTTGAATAGCTTTGCCCTTTGTCAAAAAATCACACAGGAATGGGCATGGATCTATTTCTTAGTTCTTTATCCCATTCCATTGATCTATGTATGTTTCTGTCTCTCTACTGACACCACACAACCTTGACCACTGTAGGTATGTATTAAGTCTTAATATTAGATGCACTGATCCTTCCCACTTTATTATTCCTTTTAAAAATTATTTCAGCTATTCAAGTTTCTTTGTCTTTCCATATACATTCTAGAATAATTTTGCTGTATCTACAAAAAAAAATCTTCCCAAGGATTTGGTAAAATGGCATTAAACTGTATTTCAACTTGGGGTTAACTGACATCGTTACTATGTTGAGTCCCTAATCCATGATATGTCTCTCCGTTTAGTTATTTATTTCTTACATCAATGTTTTCTAGTTTTCAGGATTCAAGCCCTGTACATATTTTCCTAGATGTGCACCAAAGTATTTCATTTTTTGATTATTCATAAGTGGTACTATATTTAGTATATTTATTGTAAAATGAAACTTTGTTACTCCATAAATGAAAAACAGGTATCCCACTTGCCATATACAGAGAATAACCACAAAAATATATACAATTTAACTGAAAATACAGAATTTGTTTTAAAATGTTGGTCTGTGTACTTTGTAAAATCAGTTCCAATACCACTGATCATGTGTGCACCACACTCTGGAATGCAATCCAATCTTCAATGACTCATGGCTCACCCAGAAGATATTTCTAAAACATAGCCATCAGGGCTTTCTGTAAAAATGCTCAGGGTTGGGAACCTCACCATCTCCTGAGATAGCTAATTCTAGAGTCAAATAGTTCCAATTGTTGAAAACTCTTTCTTTGGCAAAGCTGAAGTCTATAGTTCCCTCCCACCCCAGTTCCAAGTCCTGGAGCCTCTTTCCAGGGCCAGGGTTTCCATAGTGCCTTTGTCCCACCATTGTCACACAGGTCTGGCATGTCCATCTTGGCAGCCCAGTTACTCTCCTCAGGACAAGACGGAAAATAAAATAATCACGTTTATCCTATTTAAATAAGGATAGTTTCCTATTCATTCCACCCACCCTTGACTGAGCAGGAATTCTTCTAGAGTCTGGGGCAGATGGAGGAATAAAATGTCCTCCGGGGGCTCAGAAACATGCATAGATGACAAATGTGCAAACACGAATCATCGGGGCGTGATGGGCATCTGTGCAGAGAACTACGTGGATCCAGCAGCCAGGAGGTTTTCCTGGGGAGCAGTGGACATCAGGTGCTGCTTAATCTACGTAAGGACCCCCAAAAGGTAGAGATGTTTACCCCCGTTCTACGGTTGAGAGAATTGAGACTTTTACGTAGGTTTTCAAAGATTCCAAAGTCAGTAAATGACAGAACTGGTTTGGGCTTTATGCCAAATCCTTAGGTTTTTTTTTTTTTTTTTTTCATTGAGCAAACGGAAGGCTCTCAGCATTTACTGAATGAATGTAGAAAGGTAGAAATAAATTCTATGAGTCTGCCAAGAAGAGAAAGAGCAATCGCTCCCCTGGCCATTCCCAGAAAAGGGAACCCCGTGCTCCGGCCCGGGGTCTGTGCGGCCCACCCCAGGAGCACCGCACCACTGCTGCCTGCAGCCTAGGGAAGGAGTTCCTGCCTCCCCTCCCCAGGAAGGCCTGGGGCTCCTCTCCCACTCCTGGGATGTGTGTTTGCTCAGGTTCATTCACCCAGCAAATGACTTTGACCAAGTAGCCTCATCTGCAGCTGGCTGGAGGGCCAGGACCGGTGGTGAGCACGTAAGGAAGTGTGGGCAGTAGAGAGCAGCCCCGGAGCTCTTAGTGTGAATCTGTCACCCAAGGAGTGAAGGAATTTGTCCGAGGATCCACGTTCACCAGGTGAGAGCTAGGATTTGGACTCTGAGTTTGCCTGAGCCCTTCCCACATGGCCCTGGGCCTCTCTGGAAATGAGGAGGAACCGCTGGGGCAGCCACCAAGGCTGAACGGGCAGATGACCCAGGAGAGAAGGAAGGGGCTGCCTTGGAGCTCCCGGGCCACGGAGAGGCCACGAGTCTCCTCTCGGCCCCCACGGTGCCCTGCCAGGGCCCACTCTGCCTGCACCCTCCACCTCAACTTCCTCCCAGGCGGGGCCCAGCTCACAGCAACAGCTCCGCCAGCTCCCAGCGAACCCCGAGTGAACTCTTGGGGGCTTTATTTTCATTTCTTCTTGGCAGGACGTAACTTCCTGCTTCTAAGAAAAACATCTTTAAGCAGAGCCATGAACTAGTTCCAGGGTGTTCTGCACATCCCCCAGCTCCAGCAGAACAACGTGATGAGCCTGATTAGAAGCACATGGAGCCTGTTTCCTTTCAAAATCCCCAAGAGTCTCGGGCTTGGAGGAGAGAGGTGTTTGATAAATCATGTTGGAGCTTTTATCAGGTCCAGTGTGAGAGCAAAAGCCAGGAGAGGGAGGAGGAGCCAACACAGCCCCCAAAATCCACACGGGGAAGACTGAGGAGCAAGAGCTGCTTGGGCCAAATCAGGACTGAACAACAGGAAGGAACTGGTGTTCACTGAGCACCTACTATGCTCCAGGCGCTGGGCTAAGAGAGAAGTAAGAAGAGCACCTGCGCTGACTCCTGCTGTAAGGCCTCAGAACTCTAGTTTCAAGGCACAGAGAGGAAAGGTGTGGGGAATACTGACCGTGAGCAAATGTCCATGTGGGCCTGTGGAGCTGAGCGGGTCCTGGTGCTCTGTCCTCATGTCGCCTCTGAGGGTCATGGGGAGACGAATTTGTGCAAGGCAAGGTGCAGCATCCTAAGTCGGCTCCCCTTGCCCCCCATCGGTGTACAGGCGGGCCTGTGCCTGGCTGAGTCACAGGGAGCTCCACGTGAGAACACGGATGCCCAGGGCTGAGCGGAGGAGAGCAGGGAGGGGCTGGAGGAAGGACCTACCGAGAGCCTGAAGGGCCAGCAGGGTCCCGTTGCCTGATGGAAGTCCACGCCCCCGTGCCTAGCGCAGGGTGTGGGGCTCCTCTTCGGGCCTCAGCAGGACTGGCAGCACTGGGCACGCAAGGCCTGGCCCAGGTGACGGCCTCACTAACAAGCATGGCTGGACCTGGGTCACACATAGCACTTACTAGGCTTGTCACTTGGCTTTAGTGTCTCATAAACAAATATCCCCTACAGTGTGTTCACTGTGTTAATAATTTCCTCAAGTCCCTGGGAAACGGCATGTCTGACAGGAAAGGGCATGGAGACCAATGGACTTTAAAATTAGACCTTCTTGGCTGACTCAGTATCCAGTCATCAGTATTCTTATCTGTGAAATGGGAACATAAGGAATACCTTATGGATTTGGAGTGGGGGTTATTTTAGTTATTCATGTATCCCTTTTGTTGTAAGAAGTGTAGAGTGACTTATAAGGATACAAAAGATAGATTAAAATGGTATAAAAATAAAAGAGGAAAGAGACGCAAAGGAAAGAACAGTGAATCCGGGAATAAGGCTGAAAACCATGCACCATAATGATATTTCACTCAGTAAGGGTGAAGAACAGTTTGATCTCTAAGAATTCTTGCCACCAATATGAGAATGAGACCTGGTATGTTCCACAGTTCACGGGGGTCACACTGTGGAGCAGAATAAGTCCCACCAGAATCTCAACAGTTCCTGGTACCAAGACAGGATAGGAATTAAGCCTGTTAGTGTTTTTGAAGAGAATGTAGTGTGGAATAATGATTGATGTCCGAAGAAAATTTTATCAGTTCTTACATAGGGCAACTCTCAGGCTGGCTAAGTGGCATCACGTAGCAAAGCAATTCAGTAAAAGTGATTGTGCCTGACTCGTCGCTAAGCCAGTCGATAGAGATGTAGATTTCACAGCACTGGGAGGAATGACCGTTCAAGAAATGATCCCTCTCACATGTCGACAAATTGAAGACTGTCCTCTCCAATAGCTACAGGACGGGCAGCGGCTCTCGGTTGCTGATTAAATGCAGACCCCATAAGTTTTGGCAAGAAGTTGAGTACAGGAAGTGTTGGCCTCCTCCTGGGAAAATGGTGATGCCCAGCAATGAGTCAGGAGTGTGTGTGCATGGGTCTGTGTGTTCCATAATCCTGCGTGGAAAATTATTTTGAATCTACTAGAAAATACAGACTTTAACGAGGGATTGAGGCCCTAACATCACACTTTATCAAATGGTCACAATAGTCTTAGTCTTAAGAATGTTCAGAGCTGGCGAAATCAGCAAGCCACCCCAATCAAATAATCTCCATAAATTCTAGCACTCCAAAATGGGTTCGAACGGTGCTCCATTCCAGGGTAGTAAACAGATCTTTAGGGAAATAAATGATTTATTTAAAGAGATATTTGTTTATAAGCCACCTAGGTAGAGAGGATTGTCTACAAAAAATTATACCTGGAAATTTTGAGCAGTAGGTTCTACTTTCAAGCAACGCATGGCTATAATACCTAGCTGTTTGGACCACGTGAGACACCGCGTCTGTCACGTACACGGAGGAGAATGCGTGTGCTTGTATTCCTGGCATTCCCTGTATCGGGCAATTACGTGCCCACCGCCCCTGAAGATACTATAAGGTAATTAACAAACAAGTTCGGCTGTTATTTTTCAGTGACAGGGTATCTTTTTCTAATGCTTTGATTTTATACCAGCAAGATACTTAGTGGTAAAAGAGCCAAATGATGCTCCAAGTATAGAATAAATCTTTCCCCACCTTCCCTCCTGATCCTGTTCTCCAAGAGTAATCACTTTTCAAAAATGTCCGATTCTGCTTTTCCTGGTAGTGACCCCCATAGCTCTAAATAATATGTCCAGAGCTCTTCTTGACCTGCCACCTCTCAACAGCACCTCCCCATTAAAAAAAAAGTAAATCTAAATTACTTACATCACATTTTACTCCACCTACACTTCATCCCTGTATACAAGTAAGTCAGTTCTTCAGTTCTCCAAGCTTATCCTTATGATTTTAGAACATGCTCAAAGCTATTTCTTGATCTCTATTTACAGAATACCTTGCGTGATTCCACCTTGCAAGTAGAAGGATTCAAAACCATTCCTTTCCCTGTGCTTCACCTCCCTTCTCCATCACAGCCACTGCCACTTCTATTCTTCTTTCAAACCTTCTATTTTTCCTTATTTTTCCTGTCGATAGATCATGCTTTATCGACTCGAACATGTCATGAATTCTAGGACACACCATTGTTTTATGCTCCAGTAAGTAAAAGTAAATAAATACATAAATGCTGCTAATGATTGCCCATTATAGACATCCCAACTTCAGGGAGGCTAAAATGCGGGAAAAAAATGTGTCTTAGAATCTATGAAAGCTAGTAATTAGTCTCTGGTGCTTTGCCTTCAAGATTAATTCTAAAAATAGAAATAAACCACATTTATATTATTGCTGTGCAACATTCCAGTAGGTGATTAGGACTATAGGGAAGGAATACAAGCTTGTATCACTAAACCAGTGTTTCCCAAATGAAATTTTTCCGTGTCAAAGAGATTCTCTTTTCTTATAGTCTATAATTTGCCCCAAATCATGCAACATTTTGTTGCTCTTCATATGGTTTTCTAATACCTTTCCTGGAGTGTCTATTACATATATTTCTCTTGTTACATGAAAAAAAAATACTTTGCCTTCACTTTAGCACTAAAATGGTCTGGCCCCAAAAGCCTATTCTCTGTTGTGAAATCCACTTTTTTCTTGAAAATATTCTTCTTGGGACCTTTTGGTTTGAGCAGTTTCTTTCTAGCCCTGCCACATAGCTGCCATCCTTAGATTTCCCAGCACTGAGTACTGATTTATAGCTTCATTTTCCTGAAAGCAATACATGTTCTCATCTTCATTAGGTCCCTTTTCATTATTCTGTAGCACATCCTCGTGTAATGTTTTTTTCATAAGAGGAATAAGAAAATGTGCTTCCAATTATGCATATTCACTTGTGTCTGCTCCCTTACCAAACCCCTCTGAAATGACAATAACGTGATTTCTTAAAGTACACTTTTTAAGAGACAAGAGAACAGTTAATACCAACAAATACTGTAAAAAACCAAAACAAAACAAAACAAAAAAGTGGAGCATTAAATGCTAAGTGGCTGAGCAGCATCCCAAACCTCCAGTGGTAAACGATTGAGCATCCCACTCCCTCTGCAGGCTGGGAACAGGCAGCGCCAAATGCCACAGGAAGTGAGGGTAAGGAGAGGCCGGACATAGGAGTTTTGCTGGCAGCATACCTACATTTGTTAATGATTTCCCTCAAGAATCAGATGATCTTCAGTTGTTTCTTCTTCTTTGTGATCAAATTAGGATGATGACAGAGCCAGGCACAACCCTTTTTAGTTGCCTGGTATATACTCTTCCTATTCTCACTGTTGTTGTGAACATTTTCCCTCTGTGTTCTTTATCATCTTTTCATTAGCAATTTGGGGAATATCATAGATAGAAGATGATAGATAGATGATAGATAGATAGATAATAGATAAATAGTATAGAGTCAACTATTTTAAACTAGAATAACTGCTGAAAAAATTAAGTTTCTGCCAAGAGATGATTCCTCTTTCATGGTGCAAGTCTTGCAAGCTTGGCCCATGGTTTGAAAGCAAAATTCTTTGTTGACCTTATGTGACTTTGTCCATAACCAAGTTACATCAATAAATTAAAGGTCATTAAAAGTCAGTGAAATCCACCAATGAGGCACCATGATTATGCTGTCCCTGAGTGACAAGCAGTTGCACATTAGGCTATGTGTAAAGTCCCGTGGTTACATCTGGAAAACATTGGCTTGGAAAGCACTGACCTGCAGTGTGTCAACTAAGAAACAGAACAACATTTGGATAAAGTGGCCGTTAATCAAATTTTTAGGGAGTAAAGTCCTTTTAAGAACAGGATTCCCTTTCTCCCACAACACGGGACCATGGCTAGAGCTAACACAGGTGAGTAGGAGTTTCAGGAGCAGAGCCCATCCCGCTATTCTGAAACCTTTTAATGGCCTCAGTTTCTAGTCTGCTCCTCAAGCTGAAGAACCAACGTCCAGGTGAACCGCCCCTGTGCCCGTCTGCTCAGGCTACCACAACAAACACCATAGCCTGAGTGCTTTGAGCAATAGAAATGTATTTTCTCACGGTTCTAGAGGTCGGAAAGTCCGGGATGAGTGCGCCAGCATGGTTGGGTTCTGGTGAGGACTCTCCCTGGCTTGCAGATGGCTCTCGTGGTAGAGAATGAGGGAGAGAGGGAGGAGGGGAAGGGAGAGAGATCTCCTATTTCTGATAGGAGACAGACACCAATTCTGATTAGGGCTCCCCCCCTTATGATCTCATGTAACCTCTCTCACCTCCTCAAAGGCCCTATCTCCAAATGCAGTCGCATGAAGACTTGGAGATTCAACCTAAGAATGAGGGGGACCCAATTTGTCTCTAGCAGCAGTGCCTCAGGAGCCACGTGTACAGGGACCATGGCCATTGTTTGTGGGAAAGAGCAGAAAAATATCCTGCAAGTGTCCACAGTGACCCGGGACTCTCTCACCTCACTGGGTGTACAAAGAGCCTGTTTGGAGCATAACAGCCTGTTCCCAATCCTTTTCCACAAAAAAGCTATAGGGCACCCAACTTCTGTCCATTTGAAAGAGAACAGTGGCCACCCCTGGTTTCTATTAGTTCCCCATGTTGGAATAGCGTTGTGTGGCCCTAAGGCCATGGCTGTCAGTCCTGAGCCAGGCTCTCCCATTCACTACTGTGCGAGCAGGGCAAGTCATCTAACTTCTCCAAGCCTTCCTTCCCCCATCTGGAACATGGAGAGCACAGCACCAATGTCAAGGCCGTGAGGAGGGCTAAGGAGACGATGTGTGTCAGGCGTGCAGTGCTACTTGTCCCAAAGGGGGCAGGCCACAGACAGTCACTCCTTGCTCCTTCCTTGCCCTTCGCACCAAGGACACTCTGTGGCCCCCTTCTCATTGGAGATCCTGCAAAATACAAACTCCATTCATGGCTGTTCAGCAGCCCTTTCCCTGGAAATACTCAAGCACAGCTGGAGGGCCAGAGGCTGCATTTCCCAGGATGGAGGTCACACCTGACCCGGGTGTCCGTGTGCACCGGCAGTCTGTGCATCTTTTCGTTTCCTCTTTCTCCTGCCAAGGCAGCTCTGCCTGGGGCCCCCAGGCCCCTCTGATGCTACTCTCCTGAGAGTGTGCTCCGGAGCAGTACTTCTCCCTGTGTACCCCCAACCAGCATCAACGTCCAGGCAGGGCCCCCGAAATCAGTGTTGTCTCAAGCCCTGCATGAGAATTGCTGTTTCGACCCATGGTGGGTAAGCAGGTAGGGACCCTCTGCTCCTGGAGAGGACAGGAAGTTCAGGGTACGGCACCTGACAAGTCACACACACAGGGATCAGTTACTGCAGTGTCTTTTCTGTGCTTCCCTTGGAGTTGGCTCTAACACCAAACCTTTCCCTTGGTTGGTTTAGTTCTATTCACTGCTCCTTCCCTGCTGCTGGGGGCGGCAGCTGTCAGAGAGCACGTGCTGAAGGGACAGCAGTGGAGTGAAAGTCACACAAGGTCCTGACACGACTCACCTTCACCGGGGGGCCTGCGAGCTGCGGGCGGGACGTGACCTTGTCAGGTGTGCACTTTGAAAATCAAGCTAGTGGCACCCCTCCACGAGGAAAGCCTCTTGGGAAGCCAGGCGGAACGTGTGAAGGCAGGGCTTCCCCAAGGGTCACACACACCCTCCTCAAGACACACTGCCGGTAGAGCCCTGGGGCCTGGAATGGTCCCCTCCCTGTCCCAGGTGAAAGAGCGGTGCGGTTGTGATGGCACAGCACGTACACACGCTGGGCACTGCCCAGCTGCCCCGGCAGTGGCTGGTGACAACTCGACGAGGCCGGGTGTTCGTGTCCTTCAAGATCTGACCCATCCTAGTGATGGTGCTCGCAAGGGCCCAAGTCCATTGCCTGGATTCAAATCTCTGCTTTAACTGTTTAGTCTTAAGCAGCTGATGCCTCAGTTTCCCTGACTGTGAAGTGTCCCCTACGTGCTTGCACACACACGCACACACGCACACACCCTGACAGTGACCTTGCGCTACTTGGGATCTGAGTCTTCACCTCTGAATCATTGGTCCCAGCCCAGTGGAAAGTCACTACATGATGTAGGAGAAAGCACCTTGCCAATTTGTTCTTTTTTATAAAGAAAATTATTTTAAAGTGGGGATGGGCATAGGGGAGGAAGGAGCAAAGAGACAAGCAGACTCCACACCGAGGACGGAGCCCAATGGAGGGCTCCATCCCACCACGGAGATCATGATCTGAGCCGAAATCGAGGGTCAGATGCTCAACCGACTGAGCCCCCCAAGAGCCCCCAGGGCTCAATTTCTATACACATAGGGTGCTGCCAAATACGCAGCCGTGGCCCTGCCTCGAGCGCCTTCTAGCTGTGCAGTTTTTATTCTGATGACAAAATCTCCCGAGTGATGGGACCGAGTGTCCACCTGGGTGGGACCAGCAGGAAGGGGCCTCACAGCCGGGAGAGCCTGTGCCCAGGTCCTAGGCGCTTCTCCATCCCTCGTCCCACTGCTTTGCCGCGACAAGGCCCCGGAAGAGGCGACCATCCGCCCGATAGCTGCATGGGAGGGAGGGGCCGCGAGGCCCACGCAGCGTCATTGTCCAGGCTGAGGTGGCGTGTGACGGCCCCAGCCCCAGCACCAGGATGGTATCTGTTTGATTTTCCTACGGTCAATTAGCCTTTATTCCTAGATACCCCCGGGTCACAGCGCCTGGATCAAACAGCCCTCCAAGGCCTGCCGCCCTCTGGAAGACAATGCCCAGCGTGATGAAGATTGATGGCCCGCTGAGGGCCCTCGGGCCGTCCCCAGGGCGGGGGGGCGGGGGGGGGCAGCTGTGAGCCGGGGCAGCAGGTGCATGGGGCCACTGCGTGGCCGCCCCTCACGCAGACACCGCCCGCGGGCCAGGTGGGCTTCACTGCGGGCCTCGGGCAGCGGGGTAGACACGAACCCCGACGAAGCCATCTCCCGACCCACCCTGTTTCCACACCCCCTAAAGAGGCTCTGATACGGGAACGCGGCCCCTGGGTTTGGCCCTCGCTGAGATACCTTCTCCGACTCCCCTCCAATCAAAGCGCAGCTGCCCCGGCTTCCTCTCGTCCTCCCCGTTGCTGGCCTCCCCTCCCCGGGCCTCCCCACAGTCGGGGACCCATAGTCCTGTGTCTGTGGGTGTGCAGGTGGCCTGAGCAGCACTCCCTCACCCTCCTTCCCTAGGCCTCTCCCGACCCCAGCACTTCGGCCCCTCACTCCACTGCCATGCGGTGCATCTGTCCTTCCCGTCTGGTCTGGTCTTGTGTCTTCTTTGTCCTTTTGTTAGACCTTTAATCCTAATTACTGAAGGGCTACGTGTTTATTATAAAATAGAAAGGACGGGAACCCACACGTTTAAGAGCGGCCACACCCTGCGGGGAGGCAGAGATGCAAACACGGGTCACTAGGACACACTGCGCAGCGTGGCTGGGTCACCCCCTGTCCTCTGGGGGCCCCGCCTGGCTCCAGTCAATGGTGCAGAGCCAACAGAGAGTGGATGGGATGGCCCACAGCCTTCTGGTCCTCAGTCCCAGACCCGCGGTCCCTACGCTCCCTCCCTACCGTAAGCCGAACAAGGGAGCTCAAGGCAACGTCAGGACAGCGGGTGCAGCTGCGGGCGGCGAGGGTCCAGCCGGGGGACACAGAGAAAGAGCTCCGATGCTCGACCCACGGGCTCGGGGAGGGGAGTCCCCCAGGCCTCCGACCCAGGATCGAGGGCAGCAGAGCGGAGCCGCTCCTGGGGTGCTGCACCCCGCAGAGAGCAGCGTGGGGTATGGGAGCCACTGGTTCTCCCGACGCTGCAAGACTCGGCCAAGCTCGACTCCCAGGCCAGTCCGGTGCCATGACTCTGCTCTGCCCGGGCCTGCATGCCCCCCCTCCCCCTGCCCCCAGCACCGTCCCATCCTGAGGGGACCCAGCGCCTGGACCCGGGCTCTGACATGTGGACGGACCAGCTCAGGTGACTGTGGCTCGAGCAGGGGCCTCAGTGCGGGGCCGTCGGGGCTGTGGTGGGTCGGCGAGGGCCTCAGAGTCAGAGCTCGTCCTCACCGTGCTTTCTACACACCGTGCGATCCCTCTGGTCTGCTCTAGCCCAGATGGCCTCAACTTTGAACTTACGGGATCTGGTCTTGGCTGGATGTCGAAAGTCGACTCGATCTCCAAGTCTCATTTGAGGTCTTCAAAATAGAATTCACTTAGTCAATGGGGCTTTGTTTTAAAAGTAAACAGGTGGAAAGTAACAGATCAGGCTTTCAAACATCAGCCGAGTAATAGCCCCTGACAGCACGACCTGTGTGTTAGGCCGCACGGAAACCGGCCGCATGGTTCCAATCACCCTCCGTGCTCTGGCCACTCCGGGATGTGAATAGTTTCCAAATGATGTGCACACTTATTTGTGAGACCCACAGCCAGCTCAGAAGGAAAGCTGCCTGGATCACTGAGGAAGAAGACAACAGAACCTGTTTACAGACACGGATTTCGAGAAACCCTGGAGCTTCGTCCCAAACCCCTCGGATCATCCACATGGATTTTTAATCCCCAGGCTCATGGCCCACCTCCCTGAGGATCTTCTCCCTACCTGCTTGTGACTTCTCCTATCCCTCATTTCCTTTCTCCCTTAACAGGTCCCACTGGGAGGAAAATGAGAGCCAGGGGAAGTCGGCCAAAGGATCTCCTGCCTGGGGAGCATTCCCTGATGCTTCAAGTGCTCAGAAATCTGTGACTCCCCAGTGGACCATGCCAAGCTCTTTCCCCTTCGTTCCGGAGGCCCACGGCACACTTTAAAGAAAAGCCACTCCATGTGTTTCTGATCCATCTCTGCAGCTCGTCCAAATGCTGGATGTGAAGAGTGCGCAGATACGCACGATGCTGTTGGGGTCTGCTTTACAAGCCTTCCACGCTTTCATTTCTGTGGAGAGAGGAAGCCGAGCCTTGCCAAGAGTAAACGAGTTGGCGTCTCAGAAGGTTCACGCTGGGTCTGTAACGCTGAAGCCATAAGGCTGGAGCGGAAGCCCAGCTCAGAGAAAGCGCCCTCATCCTACGCAGACGCAGAGCTGTGCTTGGAGGGGCTGAGGCCGGTATACTTTCAGCCTGTGCGCATTTCATGCTCACTCACTGCAGCTCCCCTCGGGCCTTCACCACCTTAAAGCAAAATCTGACACTGCCAAGGGGCTCTCACCCACTGTGGGTGATCTCTGGAGGCCATGGCAGAGGACTGGCGACCTTGCCTTCTGGTTTCGAGGCGTCGGGAAGAGCGACACAACGGTCTCCAGAGCTGAGAGCCTGGAGCAGTCCCCACACCATCAACACGTCACGTCCATAGCTATTTTGGTTCAGTGCAGAGGAACATGACTGGGGCTTGGAATTCTGACTCCCAAATCAGTTAGTGTCAGGAAGAAGAACGGAAGGAAACACGGTCCTTCTGGAGGGAGAGCCATGAACTGGGGAAGGAAAGGAGGAGGGAGATCAAATGCACATCTTTCCAGCAGAATGTTGCAGGAAGAGCATGGAACGTGCTGCTCCGGCTCTGGCCAGGTCCCCCCTTGGTGGTGCAGCTGACACCCAGTGTTTACACACAGAAGGCAGCACGTGCATCGGCAAGTCAAATGCACATGCTGGGAACTGCTGTCGCCTCTGCCCAGGCCTTGGGGCCTGCAAGACAGGGTGCAGTACTCAGCTGGGGGTCTTGGAGCCAGACAGATCTGCATGTGCATCCTGCACCTGCCACCTACTAGCCATGCCACCTTGGGCAAACACTTTCACCTCGGCTTCTTCCTCTGTAAAATGGGTACAGCAACATCAATCTCTTCAGGGTGATTGGGAGAATATATGCCAAGTGCTTAATAAACAATAATACATGGAGATGGCGGTGGGGCTGCCAACAGTGGGCGAGTAGAGCTCTGTGGCCCTGTGAGCTGGCTGGCTGAGGTCTCAAGGGCTCTTCTCTGCCATGTGTTTGAAAGGAGTAAAGGCAGAGGTCTCCCCAGCTCACAGAGCAGGGCCATGTGGAGCCATTTAAGGCCTTGGGGCCTAGGTTTGCGTCTTGTCTCTGCGTCCTGGGACAAGTGACTGAACCCCTCTGGGCCTCTGCTTCTTTATCTAGAGAAAGGGGGCTTATGGTCCTGAAGACCCAGGACTGTCCTAAGCATCTCATGAGAGAAAGGATATGGGATGGGTAGAGCTCTCCAAAGGGCTACAAAGCCAGAGCCTACGGGCCAGGTGGGCTTACAGGTGCAGGAGTGAGGGGCAGCCTGTGGGGGGAAGGCATGGTGGGAAGGGAGCTGGGGCCTGCATGCAGACTGAGGGCACTCACCTTCCCTGATGCAAACGGCCCCACCACTACCAGCAGGAACCGCACCCCCGGTGTGAGCCAGACGGGCAGGGTGTGACCTCTGTGCCCACACCTCACATCACTATGCAAAGTCTCATAGTGAGGTGTGGAAATCTCTGCTGGCTGCCAATAAGTCGGACGGGCTAGAAACCACCAGAAGAAACCATTTATGAGGTGTGCCTGGGTGGCTCAGTCGGTTAAGTGTCTTGACCAGGTCAGGTCATGATCCCAGGGTCCTGGGATTGAGCCCCAAGTTGGGCCCCCTGCTCAGCGGGGAGCCCGCTTCTCCTCTTCCTCTGCTTCTGCCCCTGCCCCTGCTCGTGCGCTCTTTCTTGCAAATAAATACTTAAAATCTTAGAAAAGAAAAAAGAAACCATTTATGAGAGGGTGCACACTCGTGGTCACACCATTGTCTTGGTAAGTCGCTTCATTCCTAAGCCCGACTTTCCCGTCCGCGGAACGGGGTGTCAGTGAACACGAAGGTGATGCCGCCTGCAGACCCAGCAACCGAGTTCTCAGTAACCGTTTCTGCCTTTTCCTTCCCACAACATCACAATTGGAACTGCCCCGAGGTCTCCGTGCAGGTTAGTGCAGGCTTTCCTAGCACTGTGGCCCAGATCCCAGGGCGCGGGCAGGCCGTGGGAGGAGGCCGGAGAAGACTCCCGTCTGGTCCTGGCGCAGCCCAGCTGCTCTATCAGGAAGACAGAGAAGCACAGGAAGGCGAGGGCTTCTCCGTGTCACTGCGGTCCCTGTGGGCCTGGCACTTGGCCTGGAGGCGCCGCCGGCCGCCGTGACGAGGAGCCCGCGCCCGGGCTCGCAGCAACGCGCTTACAAAGACTCATTTTCTTAAGGACAGATTTTTAAAAATCCCGTTTCCTTCCTTGTTGCCCAACCCCACGTCCTTGTGACTGGACCAGAAAGATCTGCGGCCAAGCTTTCCTTGGATGGCGTGAGTCAAGATCAATAAAGGTCTGTGCCCACAGGAGGGGCCTCGGTGGGGCTCTGGAAGGAGGGGTGGCCCGCAGCCCGGCGCCCGCTCCCCAGGCCCAGCCGACACGGGGGCCCCTCGGGGAAGGGCCGGCCTGCGGGGGCCGCGGTCTCAGGGCTGGAGGAGAGCGGCTCTGTGGGGCTGGAGTTTCCCAGAGCAAGCGTTTAGGCTGTGTTCTCCGCAGCTTGGGCTCAGGTGGTTCATGGAATGTTCCAGATGCAGCTCCACCCGTGAGTCCCAGGGCACCAGCACCTTTCCTCGCTCCCCACCCCTGACCTTTGACATGCCACGGTGGGTGCCCACCGGTGTTGACGCCCACTGCTTGCTGGGCACCTGCGCCTGCCGTCCCTCCATGGGCCTCCGTGGAGCCCGAGGCCGCAGTGGGCCGCCTCCCTCCGTCACCCTGCTGGGCCTCCCCGCTTCCTGACCCCATAATGGGGAGGCAGCAAGGGCTCTGGCACCTAGTGATGCTCGCCCCCTGGGAAATCCCATTCGGGCCTGTGGCTGCAGACGCCATCGAGGCAGGTAGCCTTCCTCTGTGGAGCATTTCCGCCCCAACCTCCTCACGTCAGCATTGTTCAAATCATTGTCTGGGCACCTCTTTGGAAATATGCGTCCAGAATGCGACGTGCCCCAAACAGAACTTTGACCTATGACACCTCCCCTGCCGCAACATACCCCACCTCAGATTTCCACGACCGCCTCTGTTCTGTTTCTTTGCTTTATTTTCCTCTTACAATGAGATGTTTTTCATCTATTTACTTGTTCCTTGTCTGTCTTCCCTGCTAGGTTATGAGCCCCACGGAGAAAAAAAACTTTATCTTATATTTAATGCTATGTCCTTAGTCCCAAGGACCATCCACTCAGGCACCCAATAAATATCTAATAAATGCATGAATAAAGTGACAGTGAATTTTGTAATGTGAATGTTACTCTCTTTCCAGTTCTCTTTGGATCCATAAAAGTCTGTCTGCAACACGGCTCTGACACATACTAATTTCCCTTTGTAATAAAGATAGAACAGTTTCCGTCTGAAAAACTTGGCGATCTAGTATCTTCTCAGAATTTAATAAACTTATTTTATTTTCATTGTCTTTCTAATACACTTTTCTTCTATTTATGGCAAGTGTCAATATTAATATTTACACTTATGGTATAAAGTGTAATTCAAAATTACACTTGAATTCAAAATTCAAAGTCTTCAAAAGTCTTTCTGAATTTTATTTATTTAGGCAATATAAGTGAATCAGTTTAAAGAATGTACTGAGTTAATAATAGAAGATTAGACATTGGTGTTGGCTGTTAAGGCAGAAATTGGTGCCGACAGTCAGAGGCACAGCGTCTCTGGGCTCTAGGGCCACAAGGAAAGTCAGCGAGGTGGGTGTTTCCTCACAGGACAAGGCAGAGGCTCCATGGGGGACCAGCCCCCAAGGTCAGGCTTTCCCCCAGGGAGACTCTGGATAATGGCTGTGTCATTTTAATTGCTGCTGGGGCATCTGGAACCCCATCTTCCTTTCGGGTTACAATGGAGAGGAAGTAGCCAGAGTCTAAAAGACCTAAAGAAACTCCAAGGACAAACAGTGTATGTTCTCATTCATTTGGGGAATATGAATAATAGTGAAAGGGAATATAAGGGAAGGGAGAAGAAATGTGTGAGAAATATCAGAAAGGGAGACAGAACATAAAGACTCCTAACTCTGGGAAATGAACTAGGGGTGGTGGAGGGGGAGGAGGGCGGGGGGTGGGGGTGAATGGGTGACGGGCACTGAGGGGGACACTTGATGGGATGAGCACTGGGTGTTATTCTGTATGTTGGTAAATTGAACACCAATAAAAATTAATTTATTATTAAAAAAAAAAAGAAACTTCCAGGAAGGAAGAAAAGAAGGGGAAGGAGAAAGAAGATGGGAGGTGGGGAAGGAAGTGGAAACATACTAAGATTTGTTGTTAGTCACACTTTACAAATTATCTCAACTCTAAATGTCGGGCATCGTAGAGACACAAAGGAGCACCCGTCTAATGGTTTCACTTTCTGCCTGGAGACCAGAGCGACCTTGGGCGATGAGGCCAGACAGACATCGTCCCTGTCCGTGTGCTCCGTGCAGACTTCCCTCTGAGGCTGGGAGCTACCAGAGGGCAGCCTCGCAGTGGCAGGCCAGGACCTCACGAATACTCAGCTGATCAAAAGTCCTTGCTGGGGATCCCTGGGTGGCGCAGCAGTTTAGCGCCTGCCTTTGGCCCAGGGCGCGATCCTGGAGACCCGGGATCGAATCCCACATCAGGCTCCCGGTGCATGGAGCCTGCTTCTCCCTCTGCCTGTGTCTCTGCCTCTCTCTCTCTCTCTCTCTCTATCATAAATAAATAATAATAATAATAAATTAAAAAAAAAGTCCTTGCTGAATAAATGCAATAGGACAAAATGTGAAGGGGGAGAAAGCCCTCCGAAGACACCAAATCCCCACGGATGACTTAAGACAAGATGATACAGGAGCGATTCAATAAATGCGGGGCAAGTGAATGAATGAACTGACCTCAAAGGACATGCCGTGGGGTGGAGGCGAAGCAGGGATGCCCCATAGTGTGGTGTGGGTTTCTTGGTTCTTCCGGGAAGACACTCAGAATAGCCCTTGAGGAGGGTTTCTCACTTCTCCAATGGTTGGAGGAATATGGCACAGAAATTCCACAGCAGAGATGTCCAGAGAGATGCCGAAGGTCCCATGGCCCAGAAGAGCTCTGGCCATCTCCTGACGCCCCGGGCGTGTGTGTGTATGTGACTGGGCCAGGGTAGCATCGCCAGGGTAGAGGGCATGGCAAGGTGGCCAGTGCTGGTGCCCTGTGTGGGCAGGACATACCTGGAGGGTGAGGCTGGCAGCCATTCCACAAGGCTGAAGGCTCCCTGATGCCCGTTCACTTCTCGTGAGGGTGTTCTTGATGACCAAGAATGTTCCTCATCAAAGACAGATTATTCTGATACTTGTTAAATAGGCCAGGAGGACCTCACTCAAGATTACTGCCATAAGGGGCAGATGCGAACTCAACCGCAAAGGCAAACAGGGATAAGTGGGAGTTTATAGCCATTAGGCAGGGTGAGGGAGAAGATAGAAAACTGCTAAGAAGAACTTGGCTGGACATTGGGGTGGGGGTGGGGGCGCAGGAATTCTTGATAAACTGATTGAGCAAGATTCTTTGCTCTAACTGAGCAGCCTGAGGATGAGACCAAGTCCAGATGGAGGCTCACAGGAACTCAGCTACAGCTTGGTTTGGTCAAGGAGGGCGTCTTTTCACCCCTAAGAAGAGAAAGGCTTGCCTGGGGCATGGGTTAGGTTTGGTACCCAACAGGAGAAGCCACCCGTACATCTCTCAGGCCCCCAGGGATATAAGCTAGGTCCATGGGTTACAGAAAGGTGGCGAGAACAAGCTAGACCCCAGGGATCCTGCCATATAGCTCAAGCAAGGTGTTTTGCATGAGTTTGGAGACGATCCCTCCCATACTCCAGCCCATAAGACCCCAGAGAGAGGCAGGCATTACTCCTGGGACAGACAAGCAATGACTGGGACCCATTTCCGGGAGTCTAGAAAGGGGATATTGGCTCTGGGGATGCTGAGGGCATGGGGTCCATAGGGCGGAACACGAGGGCTATGGTAGGCCCTAGGGGCTGGCGGATGCAATGGGTGTTTGGAGGGGATGGTGGTGGGACCCTCAGGAATGTCACGGCTCAGGCTGCAGCCAGAGCTGAGCTGAAGTTTGGGGCCTCGATCCTTGGTCAGACCCCCCAGGCTGGCTTGGCCTTGTGGGGCTTGGCTCACACCACTGTGGTCCCGGAGAGTTAACCCACAGACAGGGTGATGGCCAAGGCCTGACTCCATTTTCCTCGTTAAGGAAAGAGCGTGTTACTTTCACTGGACTGGCCAGCCTGTGGCATCAGGGTGGATGAATGCTTTACTTTAAAAATGAATGTTTAAAAAAGGTAAGGTTTCATGACATTTATGCCCAGGTATTTCATTTCTGGGAACTCAGCCAAAGTAAATAATATTAAACAGAAAACAAGCTTTATGCACAAAGATGTTTATTGCAGTGGTACTTACGCTGGTGTAAAACTGCAAACAATCGAAATGTCCCAACCCAGGGGGTGATGATGAAGTCAGTTCTTTCATCGTCCACTGTGAAATATTTATCCGGTCATTAAAAATGATGCTTACAAATCTGTTACAACGGAAAGAAACGTTTAAAATGAGTGAAAAACTGGGAAACAGAATTCTTCAACAATGTTTACATCTGCGTGAAAGAAAAAATGAAATCCCTTCAGAATTCTAATACGTTTTGATATTCTTCTATTAACCAAAGCATCTAGCTGTCCAGGACGCTCTAACCCCAGGTAACCCCCTCAAGGCGGCGCTGCTGCATGGTTCAGGTCATTGTGCCCGGTCATTACGTGGGCGGCAGGGGGGAATGGCTGTGCCACGCGGCCCTGACTGGCTCCATCAGTCAGTATGAGGGAAGCCTTGCTTCAGTGACAACCAGCCATTGCACCTCATGGCTTCCAACGACACAGCTTGATTCTTCATTCAAGTCACACATCCGCAGCGAGGTGACAAGGGACTCTGCTCCTCACTGTCCTCGCCTGGAATGCAGGCTGACGGCCTCTACTGCCTGGAGGGCCGTGGAGAGGGCTGGGAACTGCAGCTGCTCTGCACAACTAAATGCTCCATCCTCGAGCCAACACACAGCTTTTCCACCCACACCGTGGGGCGTAGAACTAGTCAGGTGGCCCTGTCTCCCCCTGGAAGGTCAGCCTTCCCTGTGCTGGCAAGGAGAAGAGGGTCTGCTGCCTCCATGCAACACCTGGGCCTCCACCAGGGCCTCCTAGGAACCCAAGAGTCACCAGGAAATCTCGGTTCTGATGGTCCAGTGTCACCCTCACTGCTTTGACCATCACCTGAGAAAGGCAATATCAGACACCTCGTTCCAGAAACCATAGGAAATGATTTCCCTCCCCTCTCCTTTTGGTTTTCTTTCTTTTTATTTTTCTTTTTTTAAGATTTATTTATTTATGATAGACATAGAGAGAGAGAGAGAGAGAGAGGCAGAGACACAGGAGGAGGGAGAAGCAGGCTCCCTGCAGGGAGCCCGATGCGGGACTTGATCCCGGGACCCCGGGGTCATGCCCTGGGCCAAAGGCAGGCGTCAAACCGCTGAGCCACCCAGGGATCCCCTTCCGTTTGGTTTTCAACTGCAGAATGGAGATATTTACCATCTATAAGATTGTTCATCCTTGGGCAGTTTACAGAGTGTGCAGCCTTTTCTACCTCCACAGCCTGAGGCCGCGACTGTGGAGCACACAGCATGGGGCTGCATAGGGTCCACGCCCACATGGGCTCTCTCTCCAGAATAACCCAGTCTGCAGGGAAGCTCCATGTTCCAGACAAAAATTTCTAATCAGAGGTTGTGAAGATCAGTTCGCTGAGTTTTGCTTCATTCTTGGCACTATTAGCAAATAAGGTTTAAAAATAAATGATTTTTTTCTTTCTTTTTTAATTTAAATCCAATTAATTAACATATATGTATTATTAGTTTCAGGGGTAGATGTCAGTGATTCATCAGGTGCATGTAACACCCAGTGCTCATGACATCACGTGCCGCCCTTCAGGCCCATCCCCCAGTGACCCTGTCCCCCCACTCCCCTCCCCTCCAGAGACCCTCAGTTTGCTTCCTAGAGTTGAGTCTCCTACAGTTTGCCTCTCCTTTGTCTTTATCTTATTTTATTTTTCCTTCCCTTCCCCCACCATGTTCATCTCTTTTGTTCTTAAATTCCACAAATAAGTGAAATTACATGGTGTTTCTCTTTCTCCGACTGCCTTATTTCACTTAGCATCACACCCTCTAGTTCCATACACACGTTGCAAAAATGGCAAGATTTCGTTCTTTTGATTGATTAATATTCCATTGTGTGGATAGACCACATCTTCTTTATCCATTCACCTGTCGACGGACATCTGGGCTCCTTCCATATTTTGGTTATTGAGGACAAAAATAAATGAATAAGTGAAAAAGAAGCAAGATGACGATGCGTGCTATAGCAAAAGCACAATGCCTGGGAAGCTGCGGGAGCCTCTCTCTCTCCTTCTCTCTCTCCCCCTCCTGCCTCTCTCATTACTCCCACCTCCATCCCATAACCATAACTATATGCTGTAGACATAAGGGTGCGTAAGCTGGGATATACTGAGGCAGCACTGAGGTGCCGGCCTTAGCTCAGCCTTACTTCATAGGCGTGGAGAGATTTCTTGGTAGAAGCCTGTGAAAGGGAACCCCGGGTTTGGACTGCTGCCTACTTACCCCAGCTTAGGGGCTTAAAACAGCACAGATGTCTCCCAGCTTCCTGGGGTCAAGGGTCTGGGCACAGGTTGTGGGATTCCTCGGCCCAGGGTCTCACCAGGCTGAAATCAGGGTGTCAGCCATCTGCATCTTGTCTGGGGCTCATTCGGAACCCTCTGGTGGAGGCGTCGAGGTCCCCGCATCCCTGGGGCTGTGAACCAGAGGCCACTCACTGCCCCTAGCGATTGCCTGATCCTCGCCGTGGGCCCCTCCACGGTCTTGCGGGCTGGGGAGAGGCCTGCTTGCTGCCTGTCTTCCTTCCTAAGGCTCAGTGGTCAGGCCTTCCTAAGGTCAGGCCCGCCCGGGATGATCTCCGTTCTTATTACATCAACGGCAGCCTATTAGGGACCTTAATCCTACCTGTACAGTCCATCCTGCCATATAACGTGACCTACGCCCTGGAGCCATATGGCATCACGTTCACGGTCCTGCCCACATTCAATGAAATTATAATATGAATTCTAGAAGGCGGGAGGGCAGGGACAGGACCGTGGAGGCCATCCTCACTCCCACAGTGGGGGCTGCCTCAGGGGCGGGAGGGAGCCATCGGGACGGGAAGAGCCGCATTTGCCAGGAGGGTTCATCAAGTGCCAGGCCCACAGTCAGAGGGAAGATGTCCCTGAGCACCCCTTCCTTCTCTGTGCAGTTTCTTGAGGAAGCACAAGGGGACCAGGGCAGCCCTGGGGCAGCGAAGGCCCACGGAGCAGGACCACCCCACACGGAGGGCCACCCGCCCTCGGACCCCGGCGGCTCCCACACTAATGTTTTCTTCTCACCGGTCAGGGGGGCTGAGGGGTGGGGAAGCGACAGCAGACATATGTGGGGCCAGTTGATGACAGGAGGGTGTCAGAGAACTTCCTCCACACCCTGCTCTTTGAAAACAGACTCTCTGATCTCTATCCAGAAGTTTCCATGGGCCATTGCTCAGGGATGTTGGCCCGCCCTCTTCCCTGGCCTCTGGGAACCCCTGTGGGAACCTGAAAGGTGACTTTGAGTCCCAGGGACTGCGCTGGTTGGAGCTGGGGTCTTGGGTTCCAGTTCTGACTTCTGGCCAGCTATTGGTCTGGGCAAGTCTGAGGCTCAGTTTCCAATTTTTTGTTTTGTTTTGTTTTTGTTTTTTAGATTTTATTTATTTATTCATGAGAGACACACAGAGAGAGGCAGAGACACAGGGAGAGGGAGAAGCAGGCTCCATGCTGGGGGCCTGATGCAGGACTTGATCCCGGGACCCCGGGGTCACGGCCTGAGCCAAAAGCAGATGCTGCACCGCTGAGCCACCCAGGCGTCCCGCAGGTTCCAATTCCACAGAAGGTGGCGGCCGGACGGAGTGAGGTCCCTTCAAGAAGGTAGCTTTCTAGATCTTCACACATTGCCAGGGCACTCCCCTCACCTTTTGTTCCTGGTCACCCCGCTGCAGATCCGTGCCTGTGGTCTGCTCAGCTTTGCTCGGGGAACGGGAAGCAGCATCCAGGGAGACTTGAGAGGATGCCCCTCCTCTTCCCCTCCTGTCTCACCCACACAGTCACGACAGCCTTTGCCAGATTGCCGAGGCAAAGGTGGCCCCGTGAGCAGCAGGCCACATGGCCGCGCCAAAGACAGAGCCTGAGCCACGGCTGAGGTCAGATGAATCAGGGCTGTACTTAAAGCCTCAGTTTCCCCATCTCAAATGGAGGAGATTGGACTGGTCCTAAAATAACCACTGTGCTGCCTGAGGTCTAGGGCTGAGCCTCCCTGATTCTGGGGCAGCCTGCTGTGCTTTAGCATCTTTTAAAAACTAAAGGAGCCGGCACCTAGCAGACCCCAGAGGCCTACTTCGTGAAACCAGACAGAGCAGGGAATCTCTGGGGAAGGCCGCCGAGCTGAGAGATCTGTGGCTCCAGCAGGAGTAGACATCACCGCCCCCCTCCAGCGGGGGCCTCAGCCTCACTGTCCCCGGGGCAAGATGCCCAGAGCCTTCACCTCCCTCGCTGCCAGGGCTCTGCGCTAAGCTGAAGCCAGCCTCCCTGGCATTCTGCGCGGCAGCCTTTGTGGGGTCTGCGGAGTCTGCGTGGCTCCTGGCTCATGCCAGCCCGGGGCCGCGGGGTGGACACGGCTGTGCTGCGATGCAAAACCCACGGGTGAAATTCTACCCCCTGGCCCAGCACGTGTCCTGCCGGCCGTGGGAGCTGGAGCTGCCTCCTGCCTTTCCACATCCTCTGCAAAGTGGAACCACAGCCCCTGTCGGTCCTGGGCAGGGTGAAAATGAACCGATCTGGGATGTTACAGGATGTTATGGTCACAAGACATCAACCCTCCACCCCCAAATCCCTACGTTGAAGCCCTCACTAACCCCTCCTACCTCAGAATGAGGCTACATTTGGAGATAGGGCCTTTAAAGAGGCGATTACCCTAAAATGAGGTCATTCGGGTGGGGTGGGCCTAATCCAACCTGACTGGTGTCTACGCAAGAAGAGGAGATTAAGACGCAGATGCACACGGAGGGGAGACCAGGCCAAGACACAGGGAGAAGGTGGCCATCTACAAGCCACGGGGAGACACCTCGGGGGAAACCGCCCTGTCTTGGCCTCGAACCTCTAGCTCCGGAACCCTCGGACAGTAAATCCCCACCGTGGGAGTCCGCGGTCCACTGCATTTGCTTCCGGCAGCCCCAGGCCACCAGGTGTGGGCAAGCCTTGTTTTGCACGAGGCAGAGGGGGCGGGGGGAAGGGGCCGAGCTCCACCCTCGCAGGCCTGAGGGGTCCCAGTGCCATCCCCTGGGTGCAGCCCAGGCCTCGGCAGGGTTAGGGACGCCGACAGCTCCCTGCCCCAAGCTTGTTTTGATTGCAGGCGGCTCTGCGGAGAGGCTATGAACCCCGCCAACTTGTCTAACGTGATTCCGCGAGAAATGTTGACTCTAAATTACAAGGACTTAATTTTTCCAACCACAGCTAGGCAGTAAATGACTCTCTGAAATGACAGATGGAAAGTTCAGTTAATATGTTTATCTTCTGGCTCTCAGTGGGCTTGCCTCCCCCAGCGCTGGTCGGCCAGCCAGTGGCCCAGGGAGGGGAGGGCACTCGCGGGGCCCACCCCCTGCCCCTGCAGCTCCCCAGGCCCACCCAGCCCCCAGCCCTGCAGCCCCCCAGGCCCACCCCTAACCTGTCCTCCATCCTGCAGCCCCCCAGACCTCCCCCCAGGCACCACTCAGCTCTGCAGCCCCCCAGGCCCACCCAGCCCCCAGCCCTGCACCCGCCCCCCCACCGCCGTGCCCAGAGCAGGCAGGCTGCCCGCCGGTGCTAGGCTCTGGGCCCTGAGAAGTCAGCTGAGGGACCCCGAGGCAAGGGTGACCTGGCTTGGTCCCAGGCTGGCAGGTCACATGGCTTCTCTGGTCCCTCACCCACAGAGTGGTAATCTGAACCGTCCGGCAGCTGTGCACAGCGTGCCAGGAGCTCAGCGGTCAGGACACCGGGAGGGTCTGCATGCAGGTTCCTGTGGGGTTCCCGGGGCGCAGCTGTGATGACTATTATCTGCACTCTGGTTGAGACTGAGGCACAGAGAGGTCAAGCAACTTGCTTGATGGAGCTGGAGCCTGTGTCCCTGCTGTGAGGCCTGGCTCCACGACTCACACCCTCAGGCCCCCGTGCTGTCTCCACAGAGGTTCGTGGAAGGAGGCGGGGTGGGGGCTGGGCGGGCTACCTGGCAAGGCAGTGGGCACAGCTTCGGCTCCCCGGGCTCCCTGTAGGCGGCGACTCCGGCTGGGACTGGCCTGGGCAGGGTGCACCTCACCACCCCTTCCATCCCCGTCTGCCCCCAGCCTGGCCCACGCCTGGCCTAGAGCTCTGCCCACGGCCCGTGCGACATCCTGCCCAGAGGGGGCGGCCTCATTGCCAGAGCGGGAAGGGGCCCCTCGGAGACCTCTGCTTCCAGGCGACACTCTAGGTCATGGCCCAAGGCCCGCCTTGCCCACGGCCCCTCACGAAGCCGCCTGGGTGGCCTGCGGGACGTGGGCTGCACCTGCCACCAGGAGCTGGAGTCACAGGGGGGAAGAGGGGTGCTTCCCCCCAGTGGGGAGACAAGACCTGGTCCTCAGCGTCGTCAGCAGGGTGGGCCCAGACGCGTCAGAGTCCAGGGTGCGGAGCACCCCACAGCCGGCTGAGGACAAGGCGAGTCCTCCAGAAGTTACGAAAGGGGGGCTTCCAGAGAATTCCAGGCAGAGGAACAACCTGAACAATAAAAAGAAGCAGAAATAGTGTGGGGTGTATGTGTGTGTAAGGAAGCCCGAGGCAATGGAGCTCCCAGTGTAATGGGGTGTGGGTGAGCCCGGCAGGACTGACAGACAGACGGACAGACGGGTGGGTGACGGCGGTGCGGGTCGGGGGGGGCCTGACTGCAAAGGTCACGAGCGCCAGGTGCCGCCAGCGGGGCCTGCTCTCTTAGGGGAGGCGTGCGGGGGAAGGACACGGCAAGCCTTACCATTTTCACCACTTGTAGCAGCCGCGTCTGCTCATCCCCAGATCCCTCCCGGCATCCCAAGCGCAGCTCCACGCCTTTTCAACAACGGCCCCCACACCGGCCTCCCTGCTGGCCCCAGGTGCCACCCTCCAGAAAGGGGCCTCAGTCTCAGCCTGCGAAGTGACGCGTGGCCTGGCAGGTGCTGGCGGGAGAGAAGCCTGGAGGGGGGTCTCCCCAGGGGCCGTCACAGGAGTCCCAGGGAGGGACAAGGCTGCCGGTCCCAAGGCCCCGGGCCGCAGGCAGGTGCCCAGCCCGAGGTGGACGTGGCTTCCAAGTCCGGCGCCCGCCTCCGCCTGGCAGACCACCTGCGGGGTGCAGGTGACAGGCCTGGGACGAGTCCCCACGGCCACACGATGGGAGCAGGCCCAGCTCACCACCCGCACCGCGTCCCTGTCCCTGTCCCCGTCTCCCGCCGGCCTCGGCCTCCAGCACGAGCCACTGAGGCAGCGCGGGCCCTGAGGGTCGGGTGGGGTCCAGGATCCCTGCCCCCCGCCTGACGGTGCCCCGGATGTGGGCTTGCTCCCCATCCCTCTGTGAATGGAAACCCACGGCTCTGCTGGGTTTCTCACGCAGATGCAGTGCAGGGGTCGGCCCTTCGCAGGACGAGTGTCAGGCCTGGGCGCCCAGAGGTCGAAGCGGAGAAGCTGAGGACGCCGTTGGAGCGGCTGCTCCAGGCTCCACTGGGCTGCGGGAGGCGGACCCGCAGGCGCCCAGGGCCGGAGTGTCAGGGAGGCCCCCGCCGAGGTCCCCGGGAAGTGACAGCTGGGGACCATGTGGTGCACCCAGGGGCCTGCCCAGGAGTTGCTGGCATGTCACGCTCCCAGCAGATCAGAAAACGGGCTGCAGCGTGGGCCGTGCTCCCCTGGCACAGGCTCCGTGGGGCAAAGCAGGGCACGTCCCTCTGCTCTTGCCCTTCTGCACCCGCCCTGCCCCCGCCGAGCATCACCTCCGTGGCCTACTACCCTGCCCCTGGGAGCCCAAGGCCACCACTTGCCTCCTGCGAGCTCCCTGTCCCCGTGTATGCTGGGCACCAACCGGAGAAAGGCCAGTTCTGGGCCCAGCCCGAGGCTTCCCTGACTCAGGGCCAGTAGCAGCCCGTGCCTCCCCTGCCCCCTCCGCGTGCTGCTGCCGACCAAGTCCTTCTCACAAGCAGTGCAATGTCTTGGCCTTCAAGGCCTCCTGGGGTTCCCCGCGTCAGGTTGGTGCCCGCTGCTCCCCCGGCGCCCTCGCCCCAAGCCCCGAGCTCCCCTGGCTTCTGGCGGATTCCACCTGCAGGGCTGCCCCTCCACACCTGTCCACGTGTCTGGCCCCTATCATGATCTCCACGGCCACCGTGTCCGCGCCCCCCCCTCCCCCCGGGACCGGCGCCGGGGCGTTCAGGGCTTGCTGCTGGGCCAGATGAAGCAGGAGCTCTGGGTGTCTTTGCCGGGTAACAAACTGTCACAGATGCAGCGGCCGAGAACAAACACTGGATCACGCCCGTGGATGCTGCGGGTCTGGGAGCCGGTCCCCAGGCAGCACGAAAGCTTGTCCCCTCCTTGGGGGGTCACCGACCTCTGCTGGGAAGCCTCGGCCATGTGGGGGTGACCTGACGGCAGGAGGCGGGAGGCTCCGATGGCCCCACTAGGCCCGCGAGCGGCCTCCCCATAAGCCCTGGGCTCCCCGCACAACGGCAGCTGCAGGCTGGACGGACTCAGGACACGCGGCTGGGGTCTCCCAGCGCCCATGTCCTGGTGGAAAGCGAGGACGCTGCACTGCCTTCTGGGTTTTTTTTCTATTTGTTTCAGAAGTCTACCTTACTCCAGAGGAGGGGGCACGGACCCCGCCTGCCCCCGGGAGGGTGACGAAGTCACGGTGCAGAGGCCATTCGGGGCAGCGGAGATCGTTGCACCTGTCTCCAGGAGCCCGATCTGCCACAAAGTGCACAGAAGAGAAATTCAAATGTGTACACTCAACCGAAGGTTTCTTCTCTTTCCCTCTGGAGAACGAACCCCCACCTCCCACCTTCCATCTCCAAAATCAGGTTTTCAGCACAAGAAAGAAGGCAGGCACCAGTCGATTTATGTAGCTGAGCTCATTTATGGCTCCAAAAATATGTTAAAACGAAATTCTTTTGCCAGCACATATCCCTGCGCATATTTAAAATATGACATCCCAGACCCTGTGACAAAGAAATTATTTCTTCCATCTTTTCTACGGGGTAGTTTCCAGAATTAGACTGTTTCTTGATCTCAAGTTTGAAAACCGAAAGAACATTAGGTCCTAATCTCCATCAACAAATCCCTTCCAGCCAAGAACTCCCAGGTTCCACTTTGTTCATTTCTGTAGGAATTTGGACAAGCTAAAAGAGACACTGTTTTTCAACTCGGGATCTCCATCCCATCCAGTTGGAATGAATGTCAGATTGGAAAGCTGGTGGCGGGGGCGGGGAGGTGGAGATAATTTCCTTAAAGGCATATAATATGAAGGGAGGAACAGAGAGTATCTTAGAATAAACAGAATGCTGCACGTTGACATTTTGCTTGTTTATTGAACACGTTTAAAGAAATTGAAAATGCCACTGGTCCTAACTCTTGAATGAGAGAGGAGGCCACAAGGCTGGGATGTCGAGGCCAGCTAAAAACAGAGCCACACTGACCCCAGTCTAAACAGAGGGAAAATTAGTGTGAGCACCAAAAAAAGCAGTTGATTATTTTTCTTTAAATGTAAATAATATTTTTGGCCAGTAGAGAGTTGAGGACAAGCTAAAACTGCCTTTGCTGCTTTCAGCAAATAAAACCTTGTTCAAGACACAGTGTAGCTTTGCCGCCAATTTAGACTCTATTCAAAGTCGCACGACTTGCTCAAGCCTCCCATGTCATTTAAACTGGCCTGGGACCTTTGGGTAACATCTGGAAGGAATGTATATCGACAAATGCCAAAAATAACTTTTAAATATCAATCCTCTAGAATAAGCCACGGGGAGGGAGGCATTCTTGAGAAACGATGGAAAGATCAAACTCATTTTATTGGTTTGGAGAGCAGCCTAACCCCTAATGCATCCTGTGCCGCTGATGTAATGTGATCGGGGTACGCGGCTGTCCTTCCCTCCGCGGCTGTCTGCAGACGAGGCCGCGAACACATGAGAGGGTCTCCGGCTTATGGGAGAGCTCGTGTCATTAGGCAGGCCCTTGGCTTTTCTGGGTTTTCTCAAGGGACGGTGCTGCCCTTCAACTTAGCCAGTGGAGTGCAGGAGAGAGTTCAGAGATGGGACTGGCGTGCAGCGTGGGAAGCTGACGGAGCATCCATGGGCCTGCTCTTGCTAGACCTTCCAAAGCAGTGCTTCAGCTGGGCCTTCAGCCTGTGCTTGGATACTTGCTGAGAGAGGGAATTCGCTGTCTCTGAAAATCTATTCCATTAGCACTCTTTGTTGGGCAGCTCTTTCTAATACTGAACTAGAATAACAGCCCCTTCCGGTTAGTTGTGGGACAAAATGAAAGAAAGAACCACCAAGATGACATCATTCTTACTTGTGCCCACGGGTCATGCTGAGTTCCCTGGACCTCTACAGAAGGAGTCCAAGGCCAGAACACAGAAGGACTAGCACAGCCTGTGGGTCATTCTCCATACTGGTGGTCCTTCTGGGGGGCACCAGAGCTCACAAAACCACCATACAGGGGTGGCGTACTCCAAGAGATGCACAAGGCAAGGCACAGGGTGCTGTGAGGAAGGGACGTGAGGCCTGGAGCGGGGCAGGGGGCACCAAGCTTAGTCAATATGGAACAGCTGTGCCTCAGGGGTGTGAATTCCACAGGACTTGGGAAGGTTTTCCCTCTATGATGCTGTTTTGCTGAAGAACAGTGAAGTGGATACTTGGGGGAAACTAGAAGTAGAATTCAATTGCTTTTTGTTTAAGGGATGCTTTTACTATTCAGATCACTCATGGCCTGGGAGGTCTCTGGATAGATGTCACTCTTACTTAGTAGAAATGGAGGCCATTGCAGAGCCTTGGCAGCACGACGACCTGGATTACAGCGTGAGAGCATTGCTCCGTGTGCTACTTAGCATGCAGTGCATGCCTGAAACACCACTACCCCGAGAGACATATCTTTATTCATCCACTTAATGTATTCATTCACTCCACAAATTTTTATGGAAGACATGCACTGCATTGGGTTATTATTTGTCCTCAGAGTTGGGGATAGGGCAGGGAATGTCCTCATCATCTCAAGGCTTAACATTTACCTTGGGAGAGCAAAAATGAACAATGGTGATATGTTCTATAAAGGAAAACAGAGCAGGCTTAGGCTAAGCAAAGGATGAAGAAGGGAGAGGTCCTTTTTAGAGAGGGTGGGCAGCTACAGAAACAATGAGAGAAGAGCATTTCCCTTCAGAGGGATGGCAAATATGAAATTCCTGTGGCCTGGATGTGCTTAGCTGTCAAAGACCAGCAGTTTAAAAAAAAAATAAAAAAACAAAAACAAAACAGTTGTTCTGGATACAAGTAAGCAAGAAGGAAAATGATGGGCAAGAAGGTAGGCGAGATGGTGAGAGCCTTTGGAGGCCACTCTATAGGGGTTGCTTTTACTTTGCTGGATGGAGGCCATCGGACAGTCTTGGCAGAAGAGTGATGTGACCCAGATCGCATTGTGAGTATTAATCTGTACATTATGATAAAAATTGAGGTTGGGAGCAAGGAGGAAACAGATGTCTACCATAATCATCCAAGCAGGAGATGACGGTGGCCCAGACCAGGCCAGGCCGGGCCATCCTCAGCTGCAAGCATCTGTGATGGTCAATATATCTACTGAGCACACTGCCGCCTGGAGGCAACCAGAGTTCTCATAAGGAGGAAGGCGAGAAGGAATCCAGGAGAGTAGCTGCAGAGCCTGCCATAGCTCCCGTGTGCCCCAGGGTTCAGACTTGTGTCTTCAATACTATGTACCACCAAAAGGAGTCAGAACTCTTATTCTCAAATCCAGGAGTAAGAAAAGTATTAATAAGTAGGCAAGATGTTTTTAATGCCAATAAATAGGGTTGCTTTCAAAAAGTGACAGTAAGTTTGCTATAAAATGGACCAAAGAGCAGTTTGAAGAAAGCCCTTCAACCAAGCTGATTAAGAAGAAGAAAATAATCATGAAGATTGCCTGAAACTAATTGATTTTGTGGAGGACCATGAAATCATAATAGTATTCAAAAGAAGACAGTTAATATAGTGTGTGCAAAAGAAGAATGCATGTATGAAGATATGTTTAATTGTATTACTTTTAATAAGTAGGAGAGTGTATTGTATTTATTTATTCTATGAGGCATACATCTATTTGCAAAGTAGAGAGTTCTATTTCTCACCATTTCCATTAATAAGAATAAACGGGGAGCTATAAATAAACTGAAATAATCCCTCAACCATGGGTACTGTGTCACTGAATAAGCAGGTGGAAGAAAAATTAAGAAATTGATTGCTTTTGTGGTCTTACGCAGAAATTAATGAAACAGAGAATCCCACAGAGTACGCTTAAATGATTAATTAGCTGAACATTGCACATA
Source organism: Nyctereutes procyonoides (assembly GCF_905146905.1). Taxonomy (NCBI): domain Eukaryota; kingdom Metazoa; phylum Chordata; class Mammalia; order Carnivora; family Canidae; genus Nyctereutes; species Nyctereutes procyonoides. The sequence goes on from NW_026575046.1 coordinate 53,072,443, forward strand.
CTTCATCTCTCAACTCCCAGTACATGGAACCTCAAGATGACCCTACTAATTATAATGCAATATTGATAAGGCATACCTAAGTTTCCAGTTAATATTAATAGAGTCGGCCAATTTATCATAATGACAGGACAATAGGTTAGGTTTTGCTAACCGTAAGAAACTTTTAGAAATACATCATTTCTGGGAAGGACACCAAGTTTCAAAAAACGAAATCTTTGAATTTAGATTTTGAGAAAACAGTGGCTTTAAAGTCCGGACATAACAAAAAGAACTTCATTATCCAGAGGAACTCAGGCAGTAATTTTGTTTGGGTCACTCTGGACTAGACAAACTTGTCCTAGATCAGAATCTGTGACCTCTTCTATTCCGAAATGGTATGTGTGCACTTACTTTGGGGTCTGCTAAACTTACTAGTATCTGATAGAATTACTGAAGTCCCATGTGAGTGTGAAAGATGAAACTTTTGGAATATTACAAGTAAAGATAAACACTATGTCAATGTAGGGAATTCAAAATTGTGCCACCACTTTTATAGATGAATTACTATCTCTTTGTTAATGTTTATGTCTTAAAATGACTACTAGTAGGGATAGCCCAGGTTACGCAAAATAATCTCAAAATCCCAATGATTTACTCTTTCTCATGCTTCATATTAATCTTAGTTCAGCAAAGAGCCCTCTGCTCCATCAAGTCACTCAGGGAGCCAGGCTAAAAGAGAGGCTCCACAGCATGTAGTTACATCATCTGCAACATGCAGCCTCTTCCATCACTGAGTGTGGTGCTTTCAAAATGTGACCACAAATTCTTTTATACTTTCCCTTCAAAAAGTGGACACTAATTTCCCTCTTGTAAGTGTGGAATGCACTGGGTAACTGGCTTTTAATGAATATGATGTTGCAGGGGTAATGACATGCAGTTTCTGAGACTAGGTCATAAAAGGCATTGTGACTTCCTCCTTACTCTTTCTTGGATTGCTCATTCTGAAGAAAGCCAGTTACCATGTGGTGAGGATCTTCAAGTGGTCCTATAGAAAGGCCCAAAAGGCTAGAAACTAAGGCCTTCTTCCAACGGTCATCATGAAATTGAGGTCTCATGCCAACAATCACGTAAGTGAATCACTCTAGGAGCAGATCCTTCAGCCTAAGTCAAGCCTTCAGGTGACTGCAGCCCTGTCAGCCACCTTGGCCATCACTTCAGGAGAGGCCCTGAGCCTGAATCATCTGGCTAAGCTATTTCTGAATTCCTGACCCACAGAAACTCCAAGGTAATAAATCTTTGCTGTATTAAGCCACTAAATGTTGGGGGTGATTTGTTATGTTGTAATAGATAACTAATACATTGAGATTGGGCAAACGGGTATTGAGTTGTCTTATTTTGGCAAGTTAGTATTTTTGGCCCAAAAGAGACACATTTAATTTCTATTCTCATCTCATTAGCCAGAATCAGCCAAAATTTCATGCCATACTGCAGAGGCCAGGGAATCCTCCCTTGCACGCAGGAAAAGAGAGGACTCAGATATGCGTGACTACTATAAGCCTCTACCACAAAGCATTTAAGACATTGAAGAGAATCTTATAGATTGGACCTGTACTTTTAGTTAAATATTTGGAAAATTTGGTTAAATAGATGTATACATATTAGGAAATGTTTCATATTTTAATCACTTTTGTAATTATGAAAGATTATTTTAGAAAAGTACAGTTAGAGAAAATGTTGATTGTTAAAATATATAATATATTGTTTGTTACAATAACATATTATTGTTAAAATCCTAAGATTAATAATCTTTTTTATTAAATCTAAGATCTAAAAGTGTAAGTACACTTCTCCTTGCACAAGAACCCCCTTAAAGTTTAGAGTCTATTAAAGCTAAGTGAAGAAGTGGGTGGATAAATGGTGCTCACGATAAAGAAAATAATAGGTTCTGAAAGATAGGACACTGCTTCTTAGGAAGTTTCTAAGTGAAGCCATTAAATAAAAGAAAGTGACGCACCTGGGAAAGGAGGTGAGCCAACGTAGCTCACTAAGAACAAATCATGACAAACCAACTTTATTTCCTCTCAGGGTGGACTTTTCTATTGATTAACTTTTATCAGAACATATGCAAAGACTATTTTCCCCCTTGCATTACGTGCCATGGAATCCATGGCTAAAATGACACTCAAGGAGTATTAACCTAGCTAGAAACATTAAGATGTGTGTCTTATTTCTCTATAACTGTCCCTTTCCTGCTAAATAACTTGGATAACACAGAAGCAAATAATGCAAAGTCCAGGGAGGTAGTTACTCTGGTGAATCATCAAATCATGATCCAAAATGATTTTATTAAATAGAGGAATGGTCTGAAGTCAAGATGAAATCAAGTGTATTAACGGAGAGCCTTTATTAGACAAGGTCACTTTGTCTCTTTTACCCATTTTTTAAAATTAATTTATTTATTAGAGAGAGAGAGAAAGAGAGAGAGAGAGAGAGGCAGAGACACAGGCAGAGGGAGAAGCAGGCTCCATGTGGGGAGCCTGACGTGGGACTCGATCCCGGGTCTCCAGGATCACGCCCTGGGTTGAACGCGGCACTAAACTGCTAAGCCATCAGGGCCGCCCATCTTTTACCCATTTTTTCTTTTTAAAAAAGCCTGCTCCATGGCCAAAAGTAGATCCAAAAATCTCTCTTCTTTCTCACCTCATAGATGGTCAGGGCCCAGGACTTGTCTCCTGTAACCACACTTGGGCATCTTGCTTGTGTGTGTGTGTGTGTATACACCCATGTGTGTTCTAGCTTCTTCACCCTCAAATGAATGAGTTAAGTCAGCCTTACACTATTTCCCAGTTGTCTTCAGTATAGGATGGAGAGGACTGAGGTCACCTTTAGCCTTGGCAAATCAAAATGAATTCTCTATTCCAGTTTCAGTCAAAGACGCCTGCCTTTTGTCAATTTTGGGATGCATGCCCAACCACTAATAAAGATTGTTCACTTTTGTTTTCATCTGTTTTTGTCTATACACCATTACAGAATCCTGGGAAAAGGAGTAAGTCTTAAGCCTCGATTCCAAGTAAGTCCAAATGGAATATAAGCCCAGAGTGTGACATGGCTGTTGAGAAAACTGATGTTATCTTAGGTGATATTTCTAGAATCATGTAGAGACCAGAAAGGAGCTGTAATAACCTTTATTTGGCAGTGATCAGACTATAGGGAAATGGTGCTTGCTTCTGAGCTTCACATGAAAAGCAGGTGATACACAGAGTGGTGATCAGGACAGTGTAAGATTGGAGGTCATGTAAGGGTGGTTGAGGAAAATGAAACTATGTACCCAGATTGGAGGGAGATATGTTGATGACCTCAGGCATTTGAAGGGTTGTGGGGGGTTTGTAGACAGAACCAGCTCCTTGTAAATATAGAAATCTAATCCTGGGGACTGGTAGTACCAGAAAAAAAGATGCAGAGCAAGGAAGAAACTTCCAATGAGTTGTCTCAGCATATAATTTTCCAGTTCATGAGATGGGGAGAATTCATTTGATGGTCATTAGGATTGATCCCAAGGATCCTGACTTAGGATGAATAGGACTAGCGGCCTTCAAGTTTGTTCCTTGCCAACACTCCATAATCCTGAATCTGGTTAACCCAAAGATAGATAGACCCTTAGTAATTAGCCAGACGAGTTCTTTTTTTTTTTTTTTTTTTTTCAGACGAGTTCTTAATCTAATGAAGAGAGCTTGGTCTATATGGTCAATACAGCTAATGTTCATAAATATCTAGTTCTCCTCTACTTTCACTTTTGCAGAGGATTAATAAGTCCTATTTATTGCATTGATGATGACCATACCATTAGTTCTTACCAAAGAAATGTGAATTAAAATGATGTGTCACTCTGGCCCAAAACAATTAACTACAGATGCTTGACCTTCTGACTCTTCCATCATCTGCAACAGATGGGTGTTGAGATAGAGAGGCTGAAAGAAGGAAATCATCTGAATTGCTAAGTGTGGAGAGAGCCCAGGAGAGTCCCCCAGATCTGAAATGAAATTATAGTCTTCTAGAGTTGCCACGTTGGTTCCGTGCAAAGACCAAAGACATCTCCTTTGTGAGAAAAGCCAGCACCATTGTGTCTGCAAACAAAGCAAATCTGATTCTACACAGAATCTGCTGATTTTACAAACTAGTTCTTTTTTTTTTAAGATTTTATTTATTTATTCATGAGAGATACAGTGAGAGAGACACAGGCAGATGGAGAAGCAGGCTCCCTGCTGGGAGCCCAGTGTAGGACTCGATCCCGGATCCCGGGATCAGACCCTGAACCGAAGTCAGATGCTCAACCGCTGAGCCACCTAGGTGTCCCTAAACTAGTTCTTTTCAGAGAATCCAAACTACCCTTATTTTGTAGATGTAGACACTGAGATCTCACAGGTTCCAGTGAGTTTGAAACTGGGTCCTTTGAGCTTTTGTCTTCTCACCAGGCCATGCTATGGTGATTGCACAATGAACATATCTCTTCAAAGAAGAATCAAACAACACTCCCCAGGCACCATGTCGACAGCCCCGGGCTGGTGAGGAAAGACAGCACTCCTCACAGAAGCTCCGTTTACAGGAGGTCTCACACTTTGCCCCAAGACAGCTTTGATCACTGTGAAGTTTCCACAAACACAGAATGAATGAGGAAGAAGATGGTTACATTTTTAACCTCATCTACACTGATGAGAAATGAGGCATTTACAGTCTTCAGCACAAAGATTTCCTTAACTCCCTTGCTTCAAACATCTGTCATCTTTCCTTTTAAAGTGTTAGGCCTCAAATAGTTGCATGGTTTTTTTTTTTCTTATTATCCCTTCTGGATGTGAGGGCGATCTGGCTGCGACATCTGTCACCCCATTGATCGCCAGGGTTGATTCGGCTGATCTGGCTGGCTAGGCGGGTGTCCCCTTCCTCCCTCACCGCTCCATGTGCGTCCCTCCCGAAGCTGCGCGCTCGGTCGAAGAGGACGACCATCCCCGATAGAGGAGGACCGTTCTTCGGTCAAGGGTATACGAGTAGCTGCGCTCCCCTGCTAGAACCTCCAAACAAGCTCTCTTATTATCCCTTCTCATCATATAATTAAGATTCGACGATCAAAGTCACTTGTGGCTTACCGATGCAGTTCAGTAGAGTGCAAGCTCAGATGCAGGCTGCTTGCCTTCAAATCCCAGTTCCCTGCTTCTCTCTCTGGCTGTGTGGCTTTGGGCAAGTTGCTTAACCACCGTACGCTTTAATTTCCTCATCAGTTAAGTGAGTATCATAATAGTATCTATCTCACAAGGCAGTGGTGAGATAAAATGTGTTAATATACGTTAAGCATTTGGGAAAATGCTTGGCATATGGTAAGTATTGAAGAAGTAGTATTTATGTTTTACTAAGTTCTTGACTGGCAGCCAACCAAATTCCAAGAACTGTGAACAGTCTGTGTGCTCAAGTCTAGGGGGGTTTAAAATAAGGTAATTCATGGGCCTCCCCTAAATGCCCCAAAAGTCCACCTGAAAAAAACCCCACAAAACTAGACTAAGGAACAATCCAAGGATTATTAGTAAGAAAGAAGCTAAGAATGGACAATAGACAAGAAGCTGACAGCATCTGCGAGAGCTGTGATGTCACATGATCACCTCTAGCTATTGGGATGCTGGGAAAAGCATGTTTTCAAAGGCCAATGAGATGAAAGCTGATGTCTGCAGGGGCTTTCTGGCAAGTTTTGCTTCTGCTCTGTGCTGCATCTTCTTCCTTGTCTCGTCTTCTTCCTCCCTCTCAGAAAATAACATTGTCTGTTTCCAATTAGGAAAGGCCACAAGATTTCAGACACCATGGTCCTATCAGTCACAAGCCACTGAATCAGGGTCTGGCACATGAGGGAAAAAACAAAACTGAAATATGCTTATGCTGGTCTTGAGGGGGTTTTGTTATTTGTGGCAAAATGCAGACCCTAACTAATACAGTAATCTTGGCTTCTCTGAAAACAGATGTTACAATAGCAAAAGAAAGTAGAAACGGGATCATGGGAACTATAAAGTGGGCACTGATCCACCAATTTCTCTCTTCCACCATGCTTTCAGAAACTATCTGCCTAGTATGGAACCTGCAGATAGTGCAGGACCCACCAGATGTGCAAGACATGGACAAGCTAGCATCAAGTAATAGCATTGATATATCAACCTGCTTCTTCTGAAATCAAAATAATTTAAAATTTTAAGTACAAATAAATAGATAAAGATTAAAATGAAAAAAACTTGTTAAGAAGCAACAAAAATTGAAAAAATAACATATACCTAAAGCAAGAAGAGGGTATCATCAAAGGAGAATAATAAACAGTAAAGACTTCTGAGAGATTACAGAAATATTTGTCAACATAACAAGTTCATTAGGCATTCTTGAAAATAAAGGGGGAGAAATCTTTCAGAATATAAAGCAAAAGGAAATATATATATATATCCCAAATTGGAAAATTAAAATTTCAAAATGGGTCAATAGAGAACACAAAAATATACATTTTGTAAGGAAACAAATAAGTCAGAACAGAAATAAACAGTTATGGGATTTTTTTTTTTGCACCTTCATGTCTAAAATCAAACAGGTGGTGATAAAGCTGATTTAAATAGTCTAAAACAAACTTATTAATTCGTTTGAAAGTCACTTAACATTAAAAACCACAAGAAAAGTAATTTCCTTTAACCCAGAAATTTCATGTGCAGAACTGTGTCTGAAAGAAATAATGCCCAATGCTTACATACACAAAGTGCTCTAATACTACTAATAATAACAGAAAACTAAAAACAACTTCAAGATGTTTAATAATAAAGGAATAGGAAAGAAACTCGAGAAAAAAATGCAAGTGATCAACAAAGAGACCCTGTTATCAAAAAATTTAAATTATTATAGCAATGAGGTATCAGATCTGTCCATCAAACTGAGAACATTTTATTTATTTATTTTTAAAGATTTTATTTATTTATTCATGAGAGACACAGAGAGAGAGAGGCAGAAACACAGGCAGAGGAGAAGCAGGCTCCCTGCAGGGAGCCCAATGTGGGACTCATCCGGGGAATCCGGGATCTCACCCTGAGTTGAAGGCAGTGCTAAACCGCTGAGCCACCCAGGCGTCCCAAACTGAGAACATTTTAAAAGAATAACATGCAATGTGATCTACGATGTGGGTAAACACAATTTTATGCTCTATCAGTGAGAGCAAGGATGGGCCCAGGATTTCCAAAGGATATTTTAAAAAAATCTTTAAGATAAAATGCACTCATTTTGACAAGGCAGTTCTACTTCTAGTTGTTTCACATTGAGATACAACCCAGTAGTTATACAAATATGTACATCTGGAATTTTATTAAATGGTATTTATAATAGCAAAAAACTAGAAATGAGGTATGTCCTTCAGCAAAGAGCTGGAGCACTGGGGCGAGCCACATCCTACAGCATGTTCAGTAGCTCTGGGTGGGATCATGGCCGTGCTTTATTAAATTCAAAATTCAAGTGATAAAACAGTGTGTCTTACCTGATCTCATTTGGGTGAATATAAATATCACATACAAAATGTATATATGTATATTGATGGTGTTTGGCATTACATATACCTTAATTGTAATACATTTTTTTTCTTTTTAACTTTCAGAATTGTTAGACATCTGCTTCACAATACATTACCATTTTAATCAGAAAAAAAAATACCAAAAAACAACCAAAAAAACCCACAACCATTTTGGGGGACAAGGAAGGATATGAAGAATGCATCCCTAGCATCCACCTCCCAGAATTAATGGTCCAACTGAGTCTCTTGGAAGGGGCATGCTCTTTTGGAAGCCAGGAGGTCAGAGAGCTAACCAGACATCTCATTAGTGTCAGATCAAGATCAGCCATTGGAAGCTCAAGTCATCACTTTTGGACGGTTTCCTCTCACATTTAAGTGTGTTTGGATAATGACCCTGAGTAGGTTCAACTCATTCATTTAGTTAGAGGTACTTTTTATAACTGGTTTATCTTGGAGTGTTCAACAGGAAGTCACATAACTTAAAGTGAGACATCCTTTGCTAAGCTTTACTAAAGCTTTTATGACTAACATGAGCATTAGGTAAGACCTATTTTAGATTTTCCAGCCTAGAATTACTGCTATAACATAAAAGTCTTGGGCCTTGAACACACTCTGTCTATTGATAAGGTCTCAATTTATATCTTCATTCATTAAGTCTCCAAATATTCTTTTAGGTTGCTTTTGTGCCTGCCACTGTTAGGAACTGGAGATACAATGGTGCTATGGGTTGAATTGTGTCCCCCAAAATGTATATGTATATGTTGTTGTTGTTATTTATTTATATTATTAAATATATGTTATTTGGGTAGGGACTTTAGAGAGGTCATCAAGTTAAGGTAAAGTCAATAGAATGGGCCCTAATCCAATGTGACTGGTGTCCTTAGAAAGAGGGGATATTTAGAGACAGATATGTATATGGGCAAAGAGTCATGTGAACATGAACATGAAGATGGCCGCTTGCAAGCCAAGGAAGGAGACCTGGAAGCAACTTTTCCTGTACAACAATCTTGGACTGTTGGCCTCCAGGACTGCGGAACGATGCATTTCTGTTATTTAAGCCACTCAGTTTGGGTTTACAGCCCAGGACCAGACGAAGTAAACTGAAGACAACCAGGAAAATTCCTATTTGCTGGCCCTGTGAGGACATTGGTAAAGGACCTGTCCCCTGCCCTGAACAGTGCTCAATGTGAGTGCTCAATGTGAGGCCACATGGTCAAGGAGTCCCAAGTCTTGGCAGCTTAAGCTGAAATACATCTCCTGGGCAGTTGTCATGGATTATACTGAGGATACTGCAAATCATGTCACATGATCATGTTTTCCTCTTCTTATGGGCTGCTTGGAACCTCAGAAACACCTCTGAGCTCCTAAATGTATGGGACCTTGCAATGGACAGTCCATGATTCATCTTATTATTTCAACCCTCTGAACCCACACTGACTTTCATTTTATTTATTATTTTTATTTTTTTAATAATAAATTTATTTCTTATTGGTGTTCAATTTGCCAACATACAGAACAACACCCAGTGCTCATCCCATCAAGTGCCCCCCTCAGTGCCCGTCACCCATTCACCCCCACCCACACCCACACCCATCCCCCTCCCCTTCCACCACCCCTGGTTTGTTTCCCAGAGTTAGGAGTCTTCATGTTCTGTCTCCTTTTCTGATATTTCCCACCTATTTCTTCTCCTTTCCCTTCTATTCCCTTTCACTATTATTTATATTCCCCAAATGAATGAGACCATATAATGTTTGTCCTTCTCCGATTGACTTATTTCACTCAGCATAATACCCTCCAGTTCCATCCATGTGACTTTCATTTTAATCCATATTTATGGATTTATGAACACCTCTAATAACTGTTTATGTGCAGATGGGCATGGACATTTATTTATGTGAAGAGGGCATGGATGTTTTATGGTCTATATGAAGAGGGACGTGGATATTTTAAATTAAATAGACAATCTGACTCTGGTAACCACTCAAAAATATTTTGTTCAGCTATTAAAAATGATATAATACTATGGATATTTATATTTAATTATATTTAACACTTTGTTCATTGTTCATTGTATTTAATGTTAAGAAAAGGAAACCCAGGAAGGACATCTCTTTCCAGCAATCATTGTCCTTTGATGTGAAACAAACTGGGAGCAGCTCCAGGAGCCCCCGAGAACAACCCTCAGCTGTTCCAGGGAGTGGAACCAGTCTGCAGTCAGGGGCATTCCCAAGCCCAGAGCAGGGGCCTCTGGCAAAATGTCCTCATTCCTACCCCCAAAAGTCTCCTCTCATTACAGAATTAGGCCTTTCAAAAGCCAGGGTCTTATTGTCAAATCAAGCCCAGCGACCTGCAAACTAAAAAGACAAGTTGGTTGCTCCCATCCCCACCCCAAGACACAAGGATGAGACAAAGCAGGATAACTCGATAGACCCTTCCACCCAGAAGAGGATGAAGCAGAGGCACGTCACAGAGATGAACATCCAGCTGGGCTCCTGCGGCCTGTCTGGGTTGCAGGATCATTCCCTGATGAAGGACTGACTCTTTTCCTTGGAAGTGACTTTTAATTTATTGTTCTCCCAAGCTCTGGAACCCACGTTCTGAGGTCCTCCCTTTTCTATAAGAAATGGCTATTTTTGCAGCTGAATAGCTTTCTCAGCCTGATCCCAGCCTGGAGATATTTAGGGACCCAGAAGCCTCTCTGGGGCTTTCACAGTCTTAGTCCCTGCTAGAGCAGGGTGTGGTCATTTCGATCCCTTGAATGAATCTCCTCACGGAAACAGATAAAAAATAGGAATAAGAAACATCTTGTCAAATGTAGTGCTGAGCTATCACAGAAGTTAGAATCTACAGAATGATTTAGAAATATCAGAGATCAGGGACTCCTGGGTGGCTCAGTGGTTGAGCGTCGTGACCCGGGGCCCCGGGATCGAGTCCCACATCAGGGGGACTAGGGAGCCTGCTTCTCCCTCTGCCTCTGCCTGCTACTCCCCTTGCTTGTACTCTCTCTCTCTCTCTCTCTATCAAGCTCTCTCTGTGCCAATAAAGAAGTAAAATATTTTTAAAAATATGGGATAAGATAAAATGAATTAGGGAAAGAAGAAACTGAGAGGAAAATTCTAAACTTAAGTACTACTAATAGCAGCTGCAAATATGTATATAAAATAAGAATTGCCAGAACAAGGAAAAACTGATAGACCTACCTTATTAAAGGAATATTTTAACACGGCATCTCCAAGTATTTGAAACAAGGAATAGTTATCACACCTTACAAATGGAAAATATACACTTTTCTCACATAGGAAACATTTATAAAATCTAACCTCATATGATCATAAAGCTATCCTCAAAAAACTTCTATCATACAGACCGTATACTCTGACCACAACATAAGTTAGAAATAAGTAGCAAAACAGATAAGGTAAAATATTTTTTAAATTATATAAAGACACATTTCTAAATATTCATGGGAAGAAAATAAAAATAAAAGTGAGAAAATATTCATAAATGAACATAATAAAAATACAGCAGAGAAAGCACAAAATTAAGCATCCAAAATATGAAATTAGATACATAACAGCAAAGAATATAGACAGAAGAAAACAAATACAAGGACAGAAATTAATGACATAAAAACAAATATAAAGAGGATAGGCAAAATTTAAATAAATTATTTGAAAATGTCAATGAAGTACTCTGGGCAATATTAATCAAGGAAAAGAGGTAAAGTACATTAAAATTGGGATTGGGAAAGAACTAAATATTGCAGAAATTAAATGAAAAGACATGTTGTAAGTACTTTCATGGCAAAAATGAGGAAATAATATATATCTACAAAAATACAAGTTATTAAAAAATTCTTCAAGGTGAAAATGGGAAACCTTACTAGATACTAGAATTTCTCCACCAAGGAAACAATAGACCCAAACGGCCTTGGGTTGCCTTCTACCGACCATCAAAGATCAGATCATTGTACCTCATTCCAGAGAATTGAAAAGGTGAAAGCATGTACAAGCTTATTTTGTGAGGCCCCCTGATATTTGATACTAAGACTGACAAGAAACGGGAAGAGCATAAAGCTACAGCTCATTTCCTTTATAAATAGAAATGGAAAATTCTAAACAGAATGCTATAGAGAATGTAAAATAGTTTAAAGCAAAATGGGTAAAGAGTCGCACATCACGACCACTTTGAGATGATCCCAGGAATGCAGAATAGGTTCAGTTTTCCAACAGTTAATGTAACTCGCCATATCAGCAAATGAAAGACTCAAGGTTACACATGAAAAGCCATGAAGAGGAAAAATCAAATACTCCTGTTTATAGAAGCAGACATCTCTTTCATACAATTTGACATCCATTCGCGATTTACAAACAAGACAAAACGAAACGAAACTTGTAAGGAACAACGAAGGAGAGGAACAAGAATTCTTGACCTGCTAATGAGCACCTAACAAAACCTACAACAAATTATATGTAAAGGTGTTTAAGGCATTCTTTTTAAGGTCAGAAAAAATGACAAGAATGCCTGCTATTCAGTGATCTAGCAAAGGCCTTATCCGCTTCAATAAGAGAAAAAGAAATAGAAGTTGAAGGTACTAGAAAGCAGCTATCACAGCTGTCTTTATTTATAAGATGTCTATTTATAAGACTGTCTATCTGCAAAACTCAAAAATTTTTAATTTAATAATATTAAATTTTAAAAATTTAAAGTTAATAAAAGAAGTTACTGTGCTTGTTGGATTAAATAAATCCATGCACAAGAGTCAACTGCATGTCTAAACACCAGCAATATGCAATTATAAGATGGAATTTTTATTTTTTTTAAGATGAAATTTTTAAAAAGATGTTATCCTGAAAACTATACAGAAGAGTGAAATATGGTTCAGACAATATTCAGGATGACCATTGCTGGGAGGAAGTAGGTGAAGTGTGTCTGGGGAGGGGCACACGGGGGTTCTAATGCGTCTGTAAGAGTCTGTTTCTGAAGCTGAGGGGTAGATTTTATTTTTCTTGTTTCAACTGCACAGTTATTCTTTTTGCATCTTTTTAAAGGTATGATTTGTTTTTGCAATTATTATTTAAAAAGTAGTTTATACTCTTTTATGTAGGATATTGCTTGCAATTATTTTTTGTTATAAACAACTGCAGAGAACCATCCACCTGGCATTATTACAATCATGTTAGGCACATATGCCTATGCATGTGGTAGTAGTGGTGGGGACTGCAAATGGCAAGTGAGAACGCTGTAAATATTTAAGTTGGAGGAAGACATCAAAAGGTCTTGCATCTCAAATGCCATGCTAAAGAATTTTTACCCTGTTCCAAAGGAATAACTGTACATTCTATCAAAAAACAATGTCTATATAAGCAAGTGATTGAATTATCTCTCTGCCTTAGCCAGCCCCCACTATAGGTGAGTTTGACTTTCTTTAGGATGCTCTCATGCCACGTATCCCCGACTTATCTTTTTATCCTGGCATCTGTCCAGGCTCTGTCCCCTTTGGGCACCAGGTGTGTGTTGGGATTGGGTGGTATCCTCTCTGCCATTCATTCCCTTTTTGAATGAGAGCAGATCTGGTTCATTTTGACCCTTGATTTGGTTTATTTTTTTGACCCTTGTCTCAGATGTATTCTCAATCAACTTCTATCCTGACTTTGCCTTGTCATTCTCCTTTCTGGATGAAGCCCAAATCCCTAGGTTCCCAGCCCGGGCCATAGACATAACCAACATTCCCTGGCCAAGCCTGCTCAAAACCACTCAGGATCTCAGCTCCCTTGTCATTAAGATAAGGGCTTTGGCTCTGATCAGTGTTTGCATATCTCCTTAGATCAGTGTTGAAATAAATCCTTACAGTGTTTGGCCTTGACCACAGTTTGAAACACTGTGGGTTGCAGCCATTAGTGGGTTGTGGAATCATTTTGGTGGGTCTTAAGTAGCATTTTTTTTAATAGAATAAAATCCTATTTTTAAACAGAATAGGATAGCAAATATTAAATTGCTTCACATACAGTAAGTGTAAGTGTGGTTTCTTATAAAACACATTTCATACAAAACTTATCTTGGTGTACTGAATTTTAACATCGTTATGGACTAAATTGTGTCCTCTCAAAATCCAGATGTTGAAGCCCAACAGCTAGTGCTTCAGAATGTGACTGTATTTTGGAGATAAAAGGGGTGAGTAAGTCAAATGCAGCCATCAGGGTGGGCCTTCACCCAACCTGACTAGTGTCTTTGTAAAAGGAGGAAATTTGGAAGCACAGAAGGGCACCAGGGGCACACAGAGGGAAGACCGTGTGAGGACATGGGTGAAGGCAGCCATCTGGAAGCCAAAGAAAGAGGCCTCAGAGAAACCAAACCCGTTGACACTGTGATCTCTTACACTCGCCTCCAGTGTAACTGTAAGACATAAATTTCTGTAGCTAAAGCTCACAGTCTGGTATTTTGTTACAGAAGCCCTAGCAAACTTATACAGACAAATAATGTAATTCTCATTGTGGGTTCAGCTGAAAAAGTTAGACGGTCACTGGCTTAGGTTGTCTCTAAGGCCCTTCGAATGTTAAAACTCATTGGAGGTCGAAAAGATTAAAGGTCTGCTCTTCAGTTTACAAGGAAGCCTCCCTAGGGGTCTTCAGAAGCCCTCAGCACCTCCCACGAGAGTACCCCAATGTGATGAGAGCAGGGTAGAAACAAGGTGGGCAGCGGCCTCTGAGCAGGTTTGAAGACTGCAGCTACGGCCGCGATCAGGAAGATGGAAAAACACAAGGCACATGGGAACTAGCCAAAGGAGTCCAGGGGCCAGACAGCAGTTTACAGCAAAGGACGGAAAAAGAACTGGACTTCTGAAACATCGGGGTCAGGTGCTCAGTCTCCTGACACTGGGTCCCTTGTGCGATGAGATAACATGAGTGGAGTAGAGAGGTGTTTCTGGATCCTGCCCCATTTCCTTCCATTAGTCCACCCCTGAGCACCACCCCAACGTAAATGAGGGTGCGTCTTGTCCTAACAGAGCAGGCTCCATGCTGGCTGGAGTGACGGCACGCTCGCCGTGGCATGTTCCAAAGGTGAGTCTGTGAATGCGGTCCCCAGGGTGCCATCTGATGACGGCCTCCCCTTGGCAGGTCTGCTTGGACCATCCAAGAGTCTCACTCTCATAGTCAGTGTGTGAACCTCCAATGCCTGCTGCTAAAGGGTTTTCTGTCTCCAAAAATAATCCCTAAATGATGGCTAGCATGGCCCCAACATAATTCATCCTCTCCAATAAGTGAAAGGGAGCTAATGCCCAACTCCTGGCACAGCCACAGAGCAGGCCTTGGAAGAGGAGGTGGCCATGACTTCAGTCTTTGGCAGAGGGCTGTGGACGGCCTTGGAGCCCAGCCAGCGCTGGGATGCCTGGCATGGGCACTTCCTTCTGGCTTGGGCTGGAAACAGTTTAAGCTCCTGTACATTCCTCCCTGGGAGTCTGTCACCTGAGGGTGTCACCAGGATCTCACTTTCCCAAGAACTTCCCGATAGTTATTTGAGCACCAGGCAGCGGGTGCTTGGTTGTTGGACCTAATCTCTGCTTCTACGAAGGGCACTTCTCCCCTTCCTGACTCTCCGCTGACCTGAGGGAGAGACCAAAGGCCCTTGCACATTGTTCTACCCTAGACACAGCTGCATTCAAGGCTGATTCTCAGGACTAGGCATATTACGTCGTGCCCAGAGAGGGATGCTGGGCCAGCTTTCATCCACACACTCTGTCCCCTATGCATGCAGGACGCTGACTGATCTGGAATATTTTAGGGCTGGGAGGAGGTGGGGATAGCAGCTGTAGTGAAACAGGAGGCAGTACTCAGCATCATCAGCGTTTGATTAAACTTTCCAGCAGCCCTGGGAGAGACAGGTTAATATACCCACTTTGCAGATGAGGAGATCAGGTTCTGGAAGTAGAATAAATTGCCCCAAGCCAGTAGCCCGTGAAGAGGATTCAAGACAGTTTATTTGTTGATTGGGATCCATGATCTTTCCACTGTTCCCTATCCGGAAGCAGAAAAAGAAATTGTAATCGGATGAAATGGAAAGGGGGCCCAAGGAGGATCATGAAGATGATGAGAAGTCTTCGGGGGCTCCTGCACAGCAGTGGGGGTAAG
Source organism: Nyctereutes procyonoides (assembly GCF_905146905.1). Lineage (NCBI taxonomy): Eukaryota > Metazoa > Chordata > Mammalia > Carnivora > Canidae > Nyctereutes > Nyctereutes procyonoides. The sequence continues at coordinate 53,088,121 of NW_026575046.1, forward strand.
CTCAAAAGCAGGCCCTGAAGATGTCCATGGCCAACCACAGCTTCGTGGGGTCAGTTCCAAACTTTGAAGTAACCTTCCTTCTTTAGGTTTGGGAGACACTGGCCTCCACCCCCCACCACAGGAGGCAAATTTATGTTAAGGAAAGGGGGGGTCAGAGTAGGCGGGCAGGTCCAAAAGTCCAAAATCACAGCTACTCGCTGAGTGACTCTGGGCAAGTGGCTGGACCACTTGGTGCCTGTTTCCTTGATCAGAAAGCAAAAATGACCCTCCGTCTCTCACCATGCATGAGAGGACTCAGCCCTCACCCCACATGTGTAGACAGCATGTGTTCACGTGGTTCTCACTACTCACGGCATTTGGAGGTGTTGGTCTCAAATGGAAAATGTATGCTTCCTCCACAGAGCTTTCCTTGTTTGAATGAACTGAATCTTTTCTTTTACAAGCAAAGAGGTTTTCATTAATTTGTGCCAGACCATTTAATATATTCTTGGGTTTCTATGGTGCTCTTGTTTCACTTAATTTTCTAGATTTCCCAGAAAGTTTCAGGATTTGGTTTGGTGAATGACCTTGAAGGGGCTAAGAGAAATAAGAAAGACGAGAAGCAATTTGCTTGCAACAAGTCTCAGTCTAAGGATTTCACTGAGAAAGAAGTACCCCTGGATGTATGTAGGGGTTTTCCTTAAAGGTCTTGAGCTTGGCTCCCTTTAGACAAGGGTTACCTTCTTGCCAAGGTAAGATTGGCAAGAAATCAAGCCAGAGATCCAATGACATAATGAACACAGTTTTGTGTGTTTTAATTAGGATCATTCATAAATAATTAAAGCCCTAGATGGGGGGGCAAAGACTCTTTGGAAGAAGCATTCACTGTAACCCACTGTAACCCATCTGGGAATCCCATGACCCCAGGGGGAAAGTTTTTTCCACTGAGAGCCAAGCTCCTGAGTCTGGATTGTTCTTGCTTTGGAGGTGAGAACTCTGAAGTACAGGGAGTTCTAGTGACTTGCCTGAGGTCCTGGAGCAAGTGAGGAACTCTAACAGAATTAGAAGATTCTAGACGCCATCTTTGCAGCTTGCAGAGTTGGTGGTGGGAGTGGGGGCGGGAGGGGTGAGGGGAGATGGAGGAGAGAGAGGGAAAGTCTAGGAAACAAGGAAAATTTCGATCACAGGAGTTGGAGGAGCGTGTGGGAGAGAGGGCCACGGTTGTCTGGACGGTGCCCTCCACTGCCCTGGGCAGGGTGCCCTGGGAGCTCTCAGGGCCCTTGCTGGAAATCCCCCCACTCAGCCTGGGCCTCTCACCTTCTCCTTCAGGTAGTGTTGCCAGATAAATGTAAAGGATGCCTAGTTAAATTTGATTACCGGTAAGTAGTAAATTTTTTTTTTTTTTTAGTATACATGTGGCCCATGCAATATTTGGGATGTACTTGTACTGAGGGTTTGAAGCTTGCCCAAAACCCAAATGTAACCAGATACCCTTCTTATTTGCCAAATATAAAATCTTACCTTCAAGGAGAATCGCTTTTCCGGTATGAAAATAATATGTGCCTGATGTATAATCTAGGAAATACAAAAGCACAGGGAAAAGAAAGTAGCAATTCCCGCGTGACGCTGCGAGCTGATGTTTGAAGGACTTCGATACTAGAAAAGTGTGGCCTGTTTCCTTGCCTGTTACACAGTTGAGATGACACTTTTGCCATTTTCTGTCTGGATCTTCTGCTTCTCTGGCTTGACATTAGGCATAACCTCTCCGTGTCCAAGTTTCTGCTCCACTGTATAACCTCCGCCTTCTTGCTGGAGAAGCCGGTGGTTCCCGATGGGCATGTCTGGGACTAATACTCTGTCCACACATCTTCAGATGATCTCTCAAGTGGCTTTTAAAAGTATTCCAAGTTATGTATGTACACAATCATGGCAATTTGAAAGTGATGACATTTAATATCTCATGGCGACTTTTTTCTAAAGCTCTCACGGGTGCCGTCCGAGCCTCCCTCCAAGCCCAGCTGAGTGACCCTGCAGACATCCCACCTGCTTTCATAGGCCGAGGTTCAAGAGAAGAGAAGCCGGCGCTCAGCCTTTGTTCCTCCCTGAGCTACCAGCACTCACTTCTACAGAAGACCATTGAAAAAAAAGAAAAAAGAAAAAAAGAAAAGAAGACCATTGATTTGAAAAACACAAACATAAGATGAGGGGGATGGTACCTTGCTTTCCAGGTGGAAAGAACGGATCTGGAAGAGCATTTTCACCTAATAGACTGGGACATGCCCAGAGAGAGCTCACTTCTCCCTTTAGACATCCCTTGGACTAGTGGTTCTCAACCCCAGCTACGCACCTAAATCCCCAGATGAGGCTTGAAAACCGGCAAACCCCCCAGTCCCACCCCAGCCTCGGGGGGGAGGGGTACCAGGATTAGCATCTTTTCTTAGAGGTCCCTGGGTGACTTCCGTGGGTAGCCAGGGTTGAGGACACCGGGTTAGGAGACTTTGAGGCTATTGCTTGCGAGAGTCAAAGCAGAGGAGGCTGGAGACGACAGAGAATGTCAGGGACCTACGGGAAGCCAGGGCTTCCAGGTCATCGAGTCCAGGTCCCTTCGAGTCCAGTCTGCGGGGAGCCTGTCTGTTGGTCTCGGCAGACACGGCTTCTCCGCAGGGCTTCGGCCAGCATCTTCGCTGAGTCCGGGAAGGGGCCTGGTCCTCCTGGGGTCCAGCTCACGTCCTTGCTTTCCCCTGATTGCCCCTGCCTCACGGTGACACATGGCCCCTGGCTCTCTGCCCAGAGTCGGGGGTCAGGTGCGAGCCCCCTGAGGCTACTCCCCTCCCATCCCTCGCACAGCTCCAGGCTAGCCCACTGAGCTGGAGCCAAGGCTGCTTCTTTTGTATGACTTGGTGGGCCTGTCCCCCCTCCATGGGAAGTGATGGTTTTGAGGGCCTGCAGCTTCCCCCATGGACGGAGGGGTCTTTCCCTTGCATTGCAGACTTCTCACTCCAAGGCGAACATTTGCTAAGCCAGAGCCATTCCTCCGGTTACTCAGTGTCCTTTCCAGGCAGGGACACTGTCACCACCAGGCAGGGACACCAACCTCTCATAGGAAGGTGACCACATGGGGCAGGAGAGAAACTTCCCGAGTAGAGTCAGGCACTAGGCCCAGGGAGGCCAGGGATATAGAGCAGGTGCCAGAGGCTCTTAGCTCGGGCTGCTTTAACAAAATACCACAGGCCGGGTGGCTTAAACAAGAGACATTTATTTCTCACAGTTGTGGAGACTGGGAAGTCTGAAATGAGGGTGCTGGCATGGCCGGGTTCTGGTGAGAGCTCTTGTCCTGGCTCACAAACATCCTCCTTCTTGCGGAGTCCTCAGATGATGGAGAGAGACTTGGGGGGGAGGGGGACTCTGGTCTCTTTATCTCCTTATGTCAACACTACTCCCATGATAGGGACTGTACCCCGGTGACCTCATCGAAACCCAGTCATCTCCTGAAGGCCCTACTCCAAGTAGTATCACAGTGGGGTCAGCACTTCAAAATATAGATTCTGGGGAGACACATTCAGCCCACAGCAGGGGACATAAGAGTAATTAGCAGGGGAAGAACCAAAATATCTCAGGAGAGTGGCCACATGTTTGGGGAAAGCTCAAGACATGTGGATGGCCTAGCAGCATGAAGCATCATGGGGGTGAGCATACTGTGCTGATGGGAGCTGGGCCCGAGGCAGAGCTTGCCCCGGGGCCTTCTCATCTAGGCCCTCCCGAGGTATATGAAGAGATGAGAGAGGACTGAGGAAGAAAGGTGCTGCGAAAACCTGCTGGGTTCCTTGGGGATGTCTTCCAGGTTGGCCCAACGCTCACCTGTCTGTGCAGCACTGCCGTCAGTCAGCAGATATCTGGTGAGTGGCAGGGATGCTCCAGGGCCCCACAGCAAGCAGGACAAGGGCACAGTCCCTTCCTCAACGAGCTCCCATGCAGCTGAGGTAAGACAGGCAGTCGTCACACAGTCACACAGACACACAAGGCCCACGGGTGAGGTGTGCAGACCTGAGTCCCTGCAGTACGTGTAGCCTATGCTGGGTTCACCCATGGGTGCACCCAGGGAGACCAAAGGGTGGAAGGAGGTGGGAAGGGGGCCCGCTGCAGGCCCAGGTTGGTCACACAGAAGGCTCTGCCTGCAGAGGGCATCTGGGTTCTGAGAACCGCTCCTGCCCTGCTTCTGTGGGTAGAGAGATAGGGATCCCCACCCAGTAATTTAGCCCCATTACCTCAGGGGACCACCCCACCCCTGGAGGCCTCCCCTAACCCCAGCCTACACCTTGCAGTCAGTCCCTTCATTGAACCCTCATCAAATTACCCCATTTAAATATACCATCTGTTTCCTGCTGGGACCCCAACTGACCCAGTGACCTAGACTGGGAGGTCAAGGAAGCTTTCAGAAAAAAGGATGTATCAACTGTGCTCTGGAGGATGAAATTCCAAATGTTCGTAACGGGCAGATCCAACATGTGTGTTTGGTCAGAAGGGGAGTCCTGGTGAGGCCGAGGCTATAGTGAAGGGGGTGGAGGTAGAGGAGGACCCACGAAACACTCCCTCTTCTAGCTGGACCTGGGCAAGGCATCACTGGGCCTGAACTCAGCTAGAAGAAGGAATACGAGGCAACTCCCATTCCCTTCAGCCTGCAGGGCCACGTGTCTGCAGTGCCCAGGCAGGTAGATTCCCCGAAGGCTGAGGCAAGCAACAAGAGGGCCAGAACTCGACTCTGGAGGGCCCCATGGAAAGATCTGACCCCCACACATGGACTATGACTTACATGCCTGAGCCGGTACCCCAGGAAAATTTGGACTAGTCATCTAGACATAGACTCCAAATTCCACGTCAGAATCCTAAAGTTGCATTTTCTCGGTACATGAGTTCCCCGTGGCTGCTGTAACACTTTCCCAATACCTGGTGTCCTAACACAACAGATATTTATTCTCTCATAGTTCTGGAAGCCAGAAGTCCAAAAGCAAGGTGTCACCAGACCTTCTAGAAGCTCGAGGCGAATATTTGTTCTTTGCTACTGGCACTCCTTGGTTTGTGGCCACACCTCTCCAATCTTCAAGGCCAGCATCTCCAGATATCTTTCTGCCCAGCCTTCATGTCATCTTCTCTCTCTCTGTAAAAATCTCTCCTTGTCTCCCTCTAGCAGACACTTGTGTCTGAATTTAGAGCCTATGGGGATAATCCAGGATCATCTCTTCAACTCAAGATCCTTAACCTGAACACAACCAGAAAGACCTCGTTTCTTGCATATAAATGACCATTCGTAAATTACAGGAAGTAGTCTGGGGGTACGTTCTGGGGCCCACATCTCAGCCACCATATGAAGCCACGAGACCTCATCTTTCTGAGTAACCAGCATGGAATGACAGCTTGACTCAGGATTCCTGATGTGCTGCTGTCACTGAGTCCTGGTCCTGGGCGAGTCACTGGATCTCTTAGGTATTTGCTTTCTGTTTCTTAAATGAGCTGATGGAAGTAAATCAGTTTCCATGAACACCTGGAGTCTCTAGATGGACCTCAAGGCATCTAAGCCCCTTGCAAAGCGGGTCTGGCGCACATGTGGATGTTTCTTAGAGCAGCCTCTGGTTCTCCTGATGGTCTGAGGCCAAAGAAGGCTCATAAAGGACCAACTGGGTGACCTTCAATCCTGGACCGAAAGCCCTGGAACTTCTCAAAAAGTAGCCAAGCCTCGGGCCAATTCAGTCACAACCTGTGAGGATGGACCGGACATTGACAGGTTGCTTCATCCTTCTAGGTAATTCTAATATCGGACGGGGTGGGGGTGATGAAGCTTTGAAGTCCTTTCTTTTCCTGGTGTCCTTTCCAGGTAAGGCGTTTGACAAATCAGTAGAGACAGAGCTGTGCTCTCCGCTTCACATCTGGCTCCATCCCAGGTGGATTTGGTGATCTGGGCAACATGGGCAGGATGATCTAAAGCTTCCCAGGTGATTTCCGTGCCCAACCCAGATCGGGAGCCCCGTGACGGCGTGAAAGGCAGCCTTCCATTGCAGCTGTTATTCCACAGGGCAGCAGTCAGCCCTCGGGAGGCCCCGACACGGATGTCTAGACCGTAGAATGGCTCTTTCTACAGGACACAGCAGAAGTCATTTCTCTGGAAATCTTGACCCAATGGTGAAGTTTCTAGCCATGAAGACGTAGCCATGGCGATGTCTCGGGGGCTCCGTGGTTGATCCTCTGCCTTGGGCTCTGGGCGTGACCCCGGGGCCCTGGGATCGAGTTCTGCATCAGGGAAACTGCTTCTCCCTCGGCCTGGGTCTCTGCCTCTCTCTGTCTCTCGTGAATAAATAAATAAATAAAATCTTTAAAAAAAAAAAAAAAAGACCTAGCCATGGCTCTGCTGCCCGAGGGCTGAGGTATGGATATGGTATGGACTTTTCAAAATCTCTGACAATTCCTTGAATTTATAAAAACTGCTATCAAGCCTGCCCTTGATAGATCGCGCTGCATTTAGAGAAGGAATGTAAAAAGAATAAAAATAACCCAGTGAATTCGGGATGGTGGAAAATGCCATTACTGGTAACGAAAATTACAGGAAGCCTTACTGACTCTTGCTACCTCCCCAAGACTAACATGAGAACATGTTTTTTCTTCTGATGCAATAATTAAGTTTGCCCAAGAAAACGTTTCTCTGTGCGGGCCTCAGGGCAGGGCTCGATGGGGCCTTTAACTGATAATGTGATCACCTTGGCTTCCTGCCTGCTCGGGGCGGACGGGCTTCCTGGGTGGACTGGCTAGGCAGGCCTGCACCCGGGGCGGGGTTGGGGGTGCTCCAGAGAAGCCACTGGGGGTCCCTGAAGCCCAGAAAGACCTCCTGCATGAGAAGATGGAAGTGGTCCGGGGGCGGACCGCTGCTGCCACAGTTCTCCACCCAGAGCCGAGATGCCACCTGGAAAGGGCAGCTCAAAGTCACCGTCCTCAGATCCCGCAGGGGTGGGGAGCCCCCCCCCGCCCTGAGACCGGCGAGGGCCCCCGAGGTGCCGCAGAGGTGGGCCGGCCGTGGAGCACCTGCTAAGGCACAAACTGAACCATGTGCTTTTGCAAAAGACACAAATGAGCAAGAAGGGAGGGTGTGGCCTCACCAGCTACCAACTAAACAAAAAGCCGGGCCCTCTCCAGGGACGGTCACTCTCCTCTGAGAAATACTCAGAGGGTGAGCAGTGCTGCAGGCCGGGGTGTCCTTGCCCGGGGCGGGAGTGTGGCACCTGCGTCAGCTCCATGTGTGCAGCTCCACTCCCTGCTCCCACTGGCGGGAATGTAAGGAACACTTATCCTAACAGAGGCTTCATGCTCCAGGGTCTCTGCGTGGAGGTGTGAGTTATAAGAGCTGTGACCAGAAGCTGAACGCTCCTCCTACAGCCCCGGACACATGCCCTTAAGCTCCCAGATTGGCACACACTTCATGGAAGATTATGAGACCATTAAAGTGGAATCTGAGATCAAAGACCCTAAGGATATAAAAGTGAAACACGCAAAATAGAGCTGTTAATCTCAGCAGCAACTACATAAGAATAAAAGGTTGCATCAAAAAAAAGGGGGGGGGGGAAGAAATACTCTTTTAATGTTAGAGTTGTGATACTAACAAGAACTATTTTTAAATGTCCTGTGTTTTCTAAATTGTCTATAATGAGTATTATTTACAATTAAAAAAAAAGAGGACTCATTTTGTCTCTTCTAATAAAAGGGTAATGCCACTTCGGTTGCTAAGTGGAAGGGACGGTTGCTACCTGTGTCCCTGCTGATCCAGCGATGCACCTTCTCTCCTCCAAGAAATCTAACGTGCTTCTCTGTGCCAATGGCTCTCAAACTGTAGTGTGCACTCAAATTGCCAGGAAGACTTATTAGGACATGGAATGCTGAGCCCTCCTCTGAGTATCTGGTCCAGTAGGGTTGGGGTGGGTTGAGAAACTACATTAATAACAAGGTCTCAGGCAGACTGCTGCTGCTGGCGGCTGGGGAATACCCCCATGCGAACCACAGAACCAGGTGCACACCTTTCTACAGGCAGCTCCACATCTCTCCACCTGATGAAAAGCCAGGGTCAGTGCAAGGAAGGACGGCAGGCTTTCTGAAGTTGAGGATAATAAGAGACTATCCAAAGATTGTCCATGTTGCTGAACTTCAGGGAGAGGCCTAACTTAGGGCCAGGTGTAAGACAGCAGCCAAGTCTATGGCTTTTGCCATTAGGGCTTTGAGAAAGGCACCACCATGGTGGGAGTCTGAAGGAACCCAACTCGGGAATTATGATGAGGGTGGGAGGAATAGGGGGGGAAAAGCATTTGTGATGGACCCAAAGCAGCATAAAAAGTATGGTAAGAAAAACTGGGACATGGGTAGTATTGTGGATTGAACTGTGTCCTCTAAAAAGATATGCTGAAGTCCCAACTCTTAGACTCTGTGAATATGAGCTTTGTTGGAGTTTGTTGAGTCTTAGCAAATGTAATTAAAATAGGAGTTAAGATGAAGCTATACTGGAGGAAGGTGGGCCCTGAATCCCACACGACCGATGTCCCCCTAAGAGGAGAAACACACAGAGACAGACACATGGAACGAAGGGCAGCCACAGAAAGACGAAAACCATACCGTGTGACAACGGAGGCAGAGATAGGAGTTACATAGGCCGTTGCAAGCTGGGCAACACCAAGGACTGCTGGGACCCATCAGAAGCCAGGAGAGAGAGCACAGCCCTGCAGGAGCTTTGGTTTTGGACTGCTGGTCTCCAGAACCGTGAAAGGACAAATTTCCGTTGTTTTAACCATCACCACCACCAGTTTGTGGAACTTTGTTATGCCCGTCCTAGAAAACCAACATAGGCAAGGAATATTGGTTTCCTTCTTTCAGACGCTGGGAGGGAGCTTCAAGGTCAACAGCCCCACGTGCTTACCTTTGCGATGGGCTGGCAGAGCCCAAGAGATGCTTGATGTGAACCCAGGATGCTTGCCTCGAGGGCAGTGCGCTGACTTGGCTGGTCCTACCACATCAGCCAGTTCACATAGCATCTTGCCTTGGTTTTTAGTTTTTGGCTCCAATGCATAGGTGAGGCCCCTGCCTTTACAAAATGTCAAGTTCTGAGTGGGCTAGGTGTTCGCCACAGCAATGAGAATGGTGGTCAGTTGGTTCTATGAAAAGGGATTGGGACTCTGGCTTTCTTGAAGGGAGTCCGTGCTGTAAGGATGGGAAAGACCTGATTCTGAGCCCTCACGCTCAGCCCTGAGCCGTCAAAGACCCTTTGGACCTGATGATGCCTACAGGCCAGTTTGCTCCCCGTCAAGCATTTATTTTTTTTTTTTAAAGGAAAGCTTTTTTTTTTTTTAATTTTTATTTATTTATGATAGTCACACAGAGAGAGAGAGAGAGAGAGAGAGAGAGGCAGAGACACAGGCAGAGGGAGAAGCAGGCTCCATGCACCGGGAGCCCGACGTGGGATTCGATCCCGGGTCTCCAGGATCGCGCCCTGGGCCAAAGACCGGCGCTAAACCACTGCGCCACCCAGGGATCCCCCCCGTCAAGCATTTAGACTGCAACTCTGCCCTCATAATCCCAAAGCTGTTCATATTTGGACCGATTGTACTTATATCTTTTTGTTTCCCTTTCTTAAATGCAATAAATCCCACTATTCCCACTATATGATAGTGCTTCACACCCTCTGACATGTCTAGAATCAAAAAGACAAAAGATAACGAGTGTTAGTCTGTAGAGAAGTTGGACTCCTACTTTGCTGGCGGGAATGTACAAAGGTGCAGCCATCTTGGAAAACAGACTTGCAGTAAACTCAAAGAGTTAAACATAGAATCACCACCTGAGCCAGCAAATTCTACTTCTAGGTATATACTCAATGAAATGAAAACATATGTCCACCCAAATACTCACATATGAATGATCACAACAGTATTATTCATAACAGCTAGAAAGTGGAAGCAACCCAAGTATGTGTTAATGACTGGATGGATAAACAATATGTGGTCTGTCAATACGACGGAATATGATTCAACCATAAAAAGAGAATGATGTAGTGAAACATGTTACAACATGGGTGAACCCTGGAAACATACAAAGTGAAAGAAGCCGGTCACAGAAAGCCATGTGTTGATTCCACTTCTAGGAAATTTCCAGAATAGGCAAGTCCACAGAGACAGAAAGTACATTAGTGATTGGCCTTGGCTAGGGGGATGGGAGAATGGAAAGTAACTACCAGTGGATATGGGATTTGGGGGGAGGTGTGATGAAAATATTCTGGAATTAGGTAGGAGTAATGGTTACACAACTTTGTGAATATACTAAGAACCTCCAAATTGTAAGCTTTAAAATGAGTGAGTTTTGTGGTTATATGAATTGTATTCCATATATGGATGAGAACGTGAAGCTAAGAGCAGCATCTGATGACAAATATCCTGGCAACCACATGCTCCATGGATTGAGAAGGCAGATAAGAGGCAAGGGACAAGGAAAGCAATTGAAGAGAAAATGCCACAAAAGATGAAGAGCCAAGGATCAATACAAAGTTTTATGGAAACGAGTAGCAGGACACATGGAAACAGGAACAGAGTTGTCTGAGGAGCATTACAGGATATAGAGAGAAGGGGTTGACCCAGGGACCAAGGAGTCTGCCCAGACAGTGGTTCCAGAACCTTCAGGATTCCAGAAGTCCCACCTGTCAGTCAGAGGTAGTAAATCAGGTGACACCCTCATTGGCCGTAAGAAGGAATAAAAATTTCCCAATATTCCATATCCTACTCCCTCTCTTTCTACCCATGACAGCTGGTCTCCAAAGACACCCCAGTAAATCAGGCCTCTCAATACAGTGTCATTGGATCCATTCCCTCGTGGAATCTGGGCTAGCCCAATGTAAGCAGTGAAATACAATAGAGGGGACAGTGTGAGTCCCCATCCTCGGTGATGAGTGGCCTCCAGGCTCCAGCCCCAGTCTTTTGGAGTGCATGCTCTGGGGAGGAACCTGGCACATAGAAGAAGCCCAAGTATGAAGCCACCGTGACATGAGGACGCCGTGCCAGCCCCACGAAGGGGCCATGTACAGGGAAAGATCCCAGCCAACTCCAAGGGGCCCCAGCCATCCCAGCCTAGCACCAGGCCCAAGGGTGGAAGCGCCATCGTGGACATCCAGCTCAGGATAGTCTTCATTTGACTCCAGCCCCAATGACATCCGTGAATAAAAGAGACACCCATCCAGCTGAGCCCAGTCAACTCATAGAATCATGAGAGAGAGCTGACAAAATGTTTTTTTTTCTAAGTTTTGGAGTGGTTTATTATACGGAAATAGTTGACTGGAGCATCAGCCTAAGGAGCCACGGGAGGACCCTCTTTCTGCAGACACTCGGACCACTGCCACGGATCAGGGTAAGGGGAGCTGTCACCCCTGCCCCCCAGTAGCTTTAAAAGCTTCCCCAGATGTGGAGCACCATAGATACCAGCGCTTCCCACATTTGCCTCTTGACCTGAGAGAGCCTAAGAGCTCACAGACCCCCTGGGCTTGCAGCTTCGGCTGCAGCTTCCCTGGCCGCACACCATGACGTGAGCAACAGCTGGGACCCTGCCATCTGCCACCTGGCTGAGTCTCCAATTCCTCACTCTGGAGCTGGGACGTGCCCTGCTGCTGCCCGTCCCAGGCACAGGGAGACGTCACTGAGGAAATCTGGTCATCAGCGGGCAAGGAAGGAGGCTATAGGGATTGGTGCCCAACAGAATCCTCCAGGCCAGTCTGGAACACACCGCAGCCCTGGCTCTTCCCGTCTGTCGATCTGGTCTTTGTATAATTTTATATTTTATTGCTGCCGGCACTGGGCCAAGGCTGCACCTCGGCGTTGATGCTGGCAACTGGGGGGTAGCATTTCCTGGGCTGTGTCTTTGGGGAGGGAAGTCATATTTCAGAGATTCATTCTCTGTATGCGGTCCATTTTCTCCTCCTCATCCTGTGGCAGGTAAAAATGTCTACCCCATGCCTGGCCCTTTTGGAAGACACACTAACGTATTCCACAGATGAAGCACCTCCTGCCCCCCAGCCCACCATGGGTATGGGTACGGTGTGGTCCCTCATGGGTGGGAGCATCACGTTCTCTGGAGTTTCAAGGCCAGAGTCCCAGAAAGTACTAGTAGTGTGTGACATTGAGGAGTCAGCCATCAATACTGCGGGCATTTGGGCTCACGATTTCCAGACTGGCTGTCACATTCAGTGACTGCCAGCCAGTGTCACTGATGGCCCTCACCTGTGTTTACTGCACAATTAGCCAAGGCCAACCCCAGATGGTTAAGACCTGGAGGGAACAGGGTGGGGGCATGAGCAGGAATGATGAATACAAACAGTCTATCAGTCTGTTTTAAAATATCAACCAACTCATTAAACACGTACACGCACACGCACACATACACACACACATGCCTGAATGATTTAAGTGCATCTTGGCACTATTATTTTTCACACGTCAACTGTCTAAAGACTGGCGCAGTTTGTAGGCTCCACATGCAACAGAACATTCAGAGCTTGCCCTGGGCTGGCATCTGACCGGCAGCTAGCCCTTGATCTGGGCTCCCTTTGGACCAGCAGCATAGAAAGGAGCAACTCAGCGATGGCCAGGAAGGGGCCAGTGGGGCCAGCTGGAAAGGGCGGCCTCGTCTGCCCCTTGGCAATTCCCAGAGCCCACTGTGCACCACCCGGGGAGGCTTTGCTCTCTCTGACTCCTTCCCTTGCTTTCCAGTCCTAACTCCAGTTTCTCACTAAGGATGGAAAAGCTGAGCCGTAGGGAAGTAAAGCCAGCTCGCCGGGTGTTCAGTCAGGAGCCAGCGAGCCAGGTCAGAACGGAGGAGTGGCCCTGCTGCCCAGGAGGCACAGAAAGAAGCCACCGGGCTTGACAGCACTGGAAAGGCTGGGGCAAGAGGACCCTTAACCCAGTGAGGGCATCTCCTGCCAAGATGAGTAGGCTTTGAGCTTCTTCAACGTGGGTAGATCCAAGACTATGGTGCTTCTTACTAACCTCTTGCCTACTCTTTGGCAAACCACGCTGATGCCAGAAATGCTTTGTACAGTGCATACGTGAAGTATCATCACCATTATCTCTGTGGCCAACAGCAACACTAGACAGGACCTGGAGAAACCCCTCATACCCACCTTCCATGTCCTACCTGGAGGTCCAGGAGCCGATGGATTCCAGCTGTCGCCATCTTGCCCTTACCTCCCTGTGGGCACATGCTACTCCCCACGTCTACAGCTGGCCTCAGACTCACCTGAGCAGAGGTAATACTCAAGGGCTTCAGAAGCTATGCCTTGTAGCTCCCAGCTGGGTACTGGGAACACTTACTTTGGGGATGCCCTCTTAGCTACTCACTTCGATGCCACATGGAGAGGCCACGTGTAGGTGTGACAATCCCAGCTGAGCTCCCAGCCCACGACAACAGATGGCCAAGTCAGCAAGTCGTCCTGGATGTCCAGCCTAGCTGAGCCCTCAGATACTCCTGCACAGCCACCCTCTGACTGCAAGGCATGAGACACCCCAAAGAAGAACCACCCAGCTGAGCCCAGTCAACCCGGAGCAGAACTCGAAGAGATAGTAAATCGTTGTGGAAGCCACCAAGCTTTAATGTGGAATATCTCATCGAAACAGCTCTTCGTAGACCTGCAGGCATCTGAGCTCCCTGGTTCCTCCGCCCGAGCCCTAGAGTCTGAACTGCTTTATCATTTTCCTATTGTGGTTTGTCCTCGCTGTTCCTTGCCATCACTCCCCACTTTTCTGAAAGCCCCCCGGGGTCTCTCTCAGCTTAAGTGTCTTTCTACAGTTTAAGTGTCTTTCTACAGTACATGCCACCCCTAGCCTGAGGTGGTGACTTCCTCTTTAGATGATAATCAAGAGAAGCTTCTGAAGACTTGTAAGCAAACTCTGGGCTCCTGCTGACGTTCACCCCCAAGCCCCTGCCCCAGGAGCATCTTGGAGCAGAGAAGAATGAGGATGCCCGTGTGTGGCTCCGTGGTCTGGTTCTGGACATCATCCTCCAACCAGGAGTCGGTAGTACTATCACCTCCTCGTGCCTCCTCAGCTTTGACCTTCACTCTCCAGGAGCCAGGAGAGTGGCCAAGGCAATGGCTTTCAGAAGAAGTGACTCCACCGACCCAGCTTTTTGGCTCTGATGTCTGCCCTAAGGACTAATTACCCACCAGGCCTATCAAACACCCCAGACAGCGAGCTTGGCTCTGGGCTGAAAGGTGAGCTGTTTGTTTAAGGGAGGTGGGTGGTCTATAGCAGGACTTTCAGATTAACCTAAGCCCTCTGAAAATAGAAAATGTAAAGCTGGGCAGCCTGGGGTGCCAGTCAGGATCAGTGCAAGCTGGTGGGAGGTCCTCTTTGATTTCAGGATCCTCCAGGAGGAAGGAGGAGGAGGGAAGGCCACGGAAGCAGAGTTCTTTCTGGCTGCAGCCAGGGACAGAGGGCAGGCTGTCTGGGAGCGGGGAAGATACAGAGCCCTCCTGCACCGCGCGTGGCATTTCTCCGGAGGAAGTTGCTAAAGTCCTTGCATTCTGGAGTGACCCTGTAGGCCCTCAATACCTTCCTATTTCTGGGACCAGCAGGACGATTTGGCCCCAATGCCCTGGCTCAGAGTCATCTTCCTGGGATTCTCACAGGATCCGCACCAGGTCCTGCACTGGGCTCCCGTCTTCTGAGGAAGGAGGTTGTGGTCTCCATGGGACCCCTGGGACACACTGCAAAGGTTTGTACACACGAATCTTCCCAGAGGTCTCAGGACAGATGAAAAACAACACAACCCTAAGTGTTGGGGTCCTTCTCTTACACATCCATTGGGAAATAAGCATGTGAGTCACACCAAAGTTTGCCCAAACATCACCTCTGTTCCTGGAGATTGAAGACGATGACCTTAGTTGTGTAGTAAAATGGACCTGCCCCTAGACGCTTCTCCCCCAATCCCGTGTGGCACAGAACATGGAGTCTGAGGACAGTCTGAGCCCCGGGAGAAGGGTGGGCCCAGGGTGTCATTGGGGGGGTTTCCTCTCCACAGAAACAGGGAGTCAAGGAAGAGAAAATCCTCCCCACCAGCAAAAGAAACAGCCCAGGAAAGCTGGGAGTTCCCAGGGAACCTAGATCCATCTTCTTAGTAGGATTTGAATGTCTCCCCATCCGCCTAGAATGACAACATGCATTAGTGAAAAGAACATGACCTTGGGGACCACAGGTGGCTCAGATGGCCTCTTTGAGCCCTGCTTTCTTCTCAGCAATGTGAAGTGACAGGTTTGGGCCAGGCAGGGTTGCTGGGGGAGTGATGGCTCCTGGGTGGTCCCAGCTTCAGAGTCCCAGGACACGGGTCCATCCCCGGCAAACTGGGATGGCTGGTCACCTCTCCAAAACACAGCGGGTGCTCAGGAATTATTTCCTGCCCTCCCTGCTCACACTTGTAATTTGAGAGTGAAAGTTGGAGAAATTCCTCAAGCAAAGAGCCCAGGCAGCCCCTCACTCTCTCGGGATCCTGGAGGCCCCCCTGGGGCAGGGCGGGACAGGGGACAGGAGCCGGGCAGGCATTAAACTTGGAACACTCTCTGGAGGCTGGAATAAACAGACTTGCATTTCAGAGGGATATTTTTGTGGCATCACCCAAGAAAGGTTAAGTGGACCCACCCCCTGGCACACAGCTAAGTACAAGTTGTTGAGAAAATGTTTGCAGCAAGGGGACATATGATCTGGTTCTTCAGCAGCATCACCGTCCCAACCATTGGCCCCTCGTGCCCCAGAGCCCACCTCCTGGCCCTTAGCAGCCAAGTTCAGCGTCAGGATCCCCTGCTTGCTTCTGTGTGGGTGTCCACGGAGCTGTAATGTCTCTGGAAAATGGGATCCATACGCAGTCATTGCCTGGAAGCCAAACAGCCTTCCTGATGGGTATCCCCCACGGGATAACGTCCCCAATCCGGTGACAAAGTTTCTTTTTTTTTTTTTTTAAAGATTTTATTTATTTATTCATGATAGTCACACAGAGAGAGACAGAGAGGCAGAGTCACAGGCAGAGGGAGAAGCAGGCTCCATGCACCAGGAGCCCGACGTGGGATTCGATCCCGGGTCTCCAGGATCGCGCCCTGGGCCAAAGGCAGGTGCCAAACCACTGCGCCACCCAGGGATCCCCAGTGACAAAGTTTCGACAGAACTGAGCGGCCGTCTGGGTGTGTTCCAGGGACGGGCCTGTCCCTCTGCAGCAGTTGGAGGCCTCGGCATCCACGGAGGCAATGCCTCTGGGGGGGCCAAGGAGGCCTATCGCTGTGTTTGAGGTTGGAAAGTTCTAGAAGCCCCTATGTAAGCAGCACACAAGAAGAGCATTGCCAAGCTCTACTGTGGAAACCTCGGGTTTCTGGAGCAACTGGTGGGCTCTGTGTGACCCTGAGGATTATGTAACCAAGAAAGTTCTCGTCTGCACCGGAGCTCAGAGTGAAACCCGAGGCCCAGTTAGAGCTCCTGAGTCAGTCCTCCCAGGTCGGTTGATAAATGCGTGTGATTAGCAAGTCTTGCTTCTCTGCCCCTACTTCCATTTCCCTAGGCCTGCCTTGTTATTTCTGTGGTATCATAACGTTATTGTACATACCTTGGTTAGAAGCTACCTGGTGTTGGGGGACAGGGTGCAGCTGGCACGGGGGAGGGACTGAGGCTGCACCTCCTCATTCCTCCCGAACGCTCCATGGTGGCTGCGTCCACAGGAAACAAGCTCTCCCTCGATGCCTCACCCTCTAGAGACTTGGTCCTACCAGCCTCCCGGGTACGAGTCCGTAGATCCACAACCTCTTGAGGTCACATAAAGGCAGCGAATAGCAGCCCAGACTCTGGGTTAAATAATCAGAGCTCCAAAGCTGGCCCTGCCTCTTGCTAACTGTGGGATTCGGGGCAAATGATACCTACAGTCGCCTCTTCCTTGGCTTGCCCCACCTGTCAAATGGGTATTGTGATACCTCGGGCTCTGTCATAGGGTCCGAGGTGAGCCTGCCGCCCACCGGGAATAATCCATGGCTTCCTCGTGACTTTACACACGAGGCTCAGATATTAGTGAAGGGTCATCTGTTGTGTGGCACAGGATACTCTACGTGGCCCTAGGAGACAAATGCCCCCCTCCAGCTGGACCCTGGGGGCCGGGGCTCGGAGGGCCAGCTATGCGGCTGGAGTGTGAATCCAGGTCCTGACTCCTCCAAGCCCACATTCTGGATTGCTGGGCCCTAATTCCTCCCCTTGCACCTGGAGGACAGTGAGTGCTCCTGTCACCACCCACAGGGGCCTGTGGCCCTCCGTGAGGTTCTGCGGCCCTCGCTGCCTCTCCCGCTTGAGGCCAGCCCGGCCGCCCGACCCTGCAACAAGCCAGTGGAGCTGCTGCCGCTGCCTCCGCAGCCCAGGTGGCCCGGCACGTCCACCTCCCTGGAAGGCAGGCCCCTGCCGCCTTGGGCCGGGCCAGGATGTGGGGGCGCTGGGGACGCAAGCAGCAGACGCCCCACGTCCTCCCCGCGGCCCGCGCCAGAGGCTGCAAGGAGCAGGTGCAGGGAGGGGGCCGGAACTGGGGGAGCCACTGGGGACGCGAGGAAGTGTTGCCGGGAGCAGGCGACGCTCAGAGGGCTGCGTCTTTGCCGTCCTTGCCGGCCTCGGGGACTGGGCAGGGTGGCCGTGTCCTCCGGGGTCTGTCGCCTCCCCCTCCCGCCTGGAGTGCCCTGCCCAGGCTCCCCGTCGTGGACACGCCAAGGCCAGGCCAGGGTCCCACAGCCCGGCTGCGGCTGCTGAGCAGCTCCTCAGAGGCCCAGGCACCCCACCGGGATTGTGGGGCCATGCCATGCCTCTCCGGACCGTCGCGGGTCCTCCTGGCACTGCAGCGGTAGGGAGGGGGGGACCGATGAGGCCCCAGCCGAGAGGCTTGGAAATCGCGGCTCTACAGACTCAGTGACTCTGCAGACCGGAGCGCTGCCCTCCTGCTCTTCCCAGCGTCTCAACATCGTAATAGTTGGTAGGACTGCGGCTCCAGGGGGCCACCACCTCCCACGGTGTCCCCAGCCTCCTTAGGGAGGGGGGAGCACTCCCCATTTTCAGAGGAGGGGTCTGAGGGAGGCTCCAGGCTGCAGGACCTTGCACACGTGCATGAGGGCCCCCGCTGCGTGTGTGGGTCAGCTTTCCACGCCGAGTGGCGGTGCTCCCTCTACCCCCCGTTTCCATGCGTAAGGCTGTGGTCCTGGGAACTGCCCAGGACAAATGAAACAGGCCGGACGGGGAGCTGGGCACGGCTTCCTGCACGCAGGGCCCACGGCCCTGCGGATGCCCCTCCACGTACTGCAGACATGTCTCATCTAGGGGGGCACGGCCTGGATTGACTTGGCCCGTGAGTGACTCACCACGGAGCTTTAGACACACGGTATAGACGTATCTGTGTGTGTGCTGGGTCCAAATCCTGGCCACTGTCCTCGGCCCCGGGGAGGCCTTTGGAGAACCACCTCGTCTCATGGCCTGTGGCGTCACCTATAAAAGGGGATCCCAGAGGTGCTGTGGGACTCCACAGGCTGCGAGGTGTGACTGCACCTCACCTGTGCAAGGCACCAGCTCAGGCAGACGCGGGGGTCTGTGTCCTCCGGGAAGAGGCCTTAGCTCCTGCCACACAGGGAGGGGCTGACGGCGAGACCGTCACATGCCATGTCGCCATGTCCCCAGCCTCCTTGGGACCCAGGAGGGCACTTCAGTGCGCAGCACGTTGAAGCGGGTGCTCGGTCCAGAGAGGTCTGGCTGCAGCCGGTGCACGGAATGGTGCGGGGAGCAGCCAGGCGGGGATGCCGACGTGGCCCAGCGTCCGCGGGCCCAGGAGCTGGAGCAGAGCCTCTGAGCAGGACTGGTGGGCGGATGGGCTGTGCCCTGGGGCACTGCCTGGGCCAGCAGAGCGGCGAGGCAAGAAAGCAGCCCGGCCACCCGCCAACGGCAGCGGTGGCAGCGGGCAGAAGCGAGGCCTCCCTGTAGCGGGCCTGGCAGTAGGCCTCAGAGCCCCCGCGGCGGCCCCGTAACTGCAGGCAGGACGCAGCGTGCGGAGCCCGTCCAGGAGCTCGGGGCCCAGGTGCTGGGCGCACAGGGGGGCTGAGGGGCAGCTGGGATCTGGACTCCAGGCGAGTGACAGGCGTCCAGCGGGAAAGGCCACCTGCCGGGGACTGGTGTGCACAGGGTGAAGAGGCCTTGGGGCTGCAGCGGGGGGCTCTTCTGGCACCTGGAGCCCACCTTCCATGGCGCTGGCAGGAGCCTCATCCTTCAAGCTGCTCAAGTCGCCGTGGGCTGTCGCAAGCTCACTTCTCCATCACCGTCATCCCTGCTCGGAGTGTGGGCTCAGAGCGCACTGGCCCCACAGCGAGGCTCTGGTTTCCTGTGAACAGCCTGGGCCTTGTGTGCTGGTGACAGAGGCAGGGCTGGCGACGGGGCCAGGTGCCAGCCAAGCCCTAACCACCCTGTTAATGTGCAGCAGGAGGGACCATTGTTTTTGGCCCCGGAGGTGGCTCAGGAGCCAGGGTGGACTCTGGTCGTGCGGAGCCATGTGCTGAGCTCTGCGGCCCCGCTGGGGTGGCTGCCGGCCCTGAGGACAGAGCGAGGAGGGCCGGCGAGGAGGCCGCACCGGGAACTCCATCCTTCCCTGGAGTTTAGGGGTGCCTCCGGGCCTTGGGGGAGATCCCTCCTCATCTGCCTCCCAGGTCGCTAGCAGGCCCAGGCGGGGCCCCAAGCCGAGGATGGGAACCTTCAAGCCTGCAACCCGCCGCCTCCAGTGCAGCCAGGCATCTGCGCTGCTACTGTTTTCCCCTTTAATTTGATTCCCCTTGGTAGCCCGCAAAGCTGGGCTAGATTTATGTTCAAACAAGAATCTCTTCTGTTTTCAGAGCACAAGCTTCCACCCCATCAGAAAAACATACAGGGCTCCTTCCATCAAACTCCTCTTGGAAACCAGGCCTCAACTGGGAGGCCCAGCATCTGAAGAAACCGAGTTCTGGAAGTCTCCTCGGCTTTGCCCTCGGCCGCCCTGCAGCCCCCCGCGCTCTGCTGTGCGAGGGGACCTGCCAGGCCCCGTCAAGCCCTGCACGTGGGTTCGGGCCCCGGCTGGGCTGGGACCCTGGCACCGGGCAGGCTGCCCGGTGGTGCCCATGCTGCTGCCCCACTGACCGCACGGTGTCAAGGTCTCACCAGAATTCTGCTCTCCAGAGGGTCCCCCCTCCCCGGACCCAGAGGCCAATGTTCAGGGAGCTCCCAGCAGAGGCAGCAGCCCCCCGCCCGGCCTGGGGGGGACGCCCAGCGTGCTGGGGGTCTTACACCTGCACCCGCAGCCACCCAGGCCTGAGAGTGCAGGAGGGAGGGGACCCCAAGGGCAGGTGCCAGGAAAATGGGGAAGGGGCTGACCAGGAGCGCAGAGAGACCCGGCAGGAGCAGAGCATCCTGGTGAAAATGGCAAAAAGGGCAGTGGACGGAGGGTGCCCTGGGGTGCGCTCGGCAGGGTGCTCGCTCCCCTCGCAGGGCTGCGGCCGGCACCCCAGCAGGGGTGGAAGCCGCGAGCAAAGGAGGCGTGTGAGCGCAAGGCTGGGAAACAAGGAATTTGGTCAGAAAAGGGAGAAAGAGTGGACACAGCAATGGGAGATGGGTGGATGGGGTGGGGGGAGGAACTGGGTGTAAGGAGGTAGGGTGGGGCAGAAACCAGAAAGGAAGGATCAATAGAGGGAATGGCAAGAGCGGGACGGCCACCCAGAGGGAAGCCCCAGAAGGCGTGGGCACCGGGGGTGCATGGGAGGGGCCGGTGGGGCCAGGCCGGAGCAGTGGTTGGCCCTGAGGGCCGCGAGTGCAGCCTGAGCAGCGGAGAAGCTTCCCTGAGGGGAAGGAAGGACGCTACGGGGAGAGCAGAGCCTCTGGTTCTGGGTGATAAGCGAAGGGCAAGTGCAGGGCCAGTCGTACCGCTGCCCGGTGAGGAGCTGGAGTCCGGGGGGGGGACGATCACCCCAACGGTGCTACCTCGGTAGTGACTCAGGAACCCCTCAGCTCAGTGCGGACCCCCCAGCGTCCTGCCCCTGGGACGTGGACCCCTGAGGACTCGCTCCCAGGACGGCTCTGCTGCTGCCGCCCAGCCGCATGGGTGTGCAGAGATTCGAGAACCAGCCTCCATCACTGGGAGACACCCCGCAGTCGGACACAAGGCACTGTGGTCTCTGGGGGATGCTGTGGGGTCCCTGCCTTCCCAGGGCAAGGGCCATCTCGGGGCAGCCCCGGTCACCCTACTAGCCCAGCAATAGGGAAGATGCCACCAGCGCACCTGCGGTGAATGTGAGACGAGATATGATGCAGCTTTGGAGAAACAGCACAGGCAGGTGAAGCTCCCCTGAAAGGATCGATTCTCATCATTTTTTTCCTGCTTAAGAGGCTGATAATTTCTGTCCCCTAAACTAGAACTGCCCCCATCAGATCCCACTGACTGTGCTGCAGGGGTGTTACGTACCTTGTCTAGTCTAATTTGCATGACAGCTTGGACTTGAAAAAAATGTGAAGAGTCAGGGCACGTGGAGGGCCCGTGGGTTTAAGCGTCTGACTCTTGGTGTCGGCTCAGGTCATGATCCCGGGGTCTTGGGATCGAGCCCTGAGTGGCGCTCTGTGCTGAGTGTGCAACCCGCTTGGGGTTCTCTCCCTCCCCCTCCCCTGCCCTACCCCCCGAAGTCTGTGTGCATGCACACACTCTCTAAAAACAAGTACAAAACTGTGAGGTGACTTACATGTACTTTTATTTGGACATTTATGTTTACCCAAATAAAAAAATACATAAGAACTCTGGTAGAGAAATTAGTTTGCAAGCTCTCTTTCTTTTTTCTTTTTTTTTTTTTAAAGATTTTATTTATTTATTCATGAGAGACACAGAGAGAGAGGCAGAGACACAGGCAGAGGGAGAAGCAGGCTCCATGCAGGGAGCCCGACGCAGAACTCGAACTCGGGACCCCAGGATCATACACTGGGCCACAGGCGGCGCTAAACCGCTGAGCCACTGGGGCTGCCCCAAACTCTCTTTCTCATTCAAACACCCACTTGAGTGGAACATCCTGATAACCACATGCAAAAGGATAAATTTGGACCCAGACTTAAACCATGTACAAAAACTAATTCAAAATCAATGAATGGGCTGACTCTAAGAACTAAAGCTTATTTACATTCTTAGAAAATAACATAGGGAAAAATCACCAAACTCTTAGATTTGGCAAAGGATTCTTTGAAATGGCATCAAAAGCATAAGCCAAGGGCAGCCCGGGTGGCTCAGTGGTTTAGCACCACCTGCAGCCCAGGGCGTGATCCTGGAGACCCGGGATCGAGTCCCACTTTGGGCTCCCTGCGTGGAGCCTGCTTCTCCCTCCACCTGTGTCTCTGCCCCCCTCTCTCTCTCTCTGTGTGTGTATCTCTCATTAATAAATAAATAAAAATCTTTAAAAAAAAAAGCATAGGCCAAAAAATTGGGTTAATTGGACTTCATTAAAACTTTAAAACTTTTCTGTATCAAGGGACATAAATCAAGAATGTGAAAGGACAACCTATGGAAGAAAATATTCACAAAGTATTTATCTGAAAAAAAGGCTAGTATGGAAATATACGAAGACCTCGTACAATGAAATAATTTTAAAAATGACAAATACCCACCATTTGCTTCGACGTGGATGGAACTGGAGGGTATTATGCTGAGTGAAGTAAGTCAATCAGAGAAGGACAAACATTATATAGTCTCATTCATTTGGGGAATATAAATAATAGTGAAAGGGAATATAAGGGAAGGGAGAAGAAGTGTGTGGGAAATATCAGAAAAGGAGACAGAACATGAAGACTCCTAACTCTGGGAAATTAACTAGGGGTGGTGGAAGAGGAGGAGGGCAGGGGGTGGAGGTGACTGGGTGGCAGGCACTGAGGGGGCACCTGATGGGATGAACACTGGGTGTTATTCTGTAAGTTGGCAAATTGAACACCAGTAAAAAATAAATTCATTAAAAATAAATAAATAAATAAATAAATAAATAAATAAATAAATAAATAAATACAAACAATTTAAAAACAGACAAAGGAGCTGAGTAGACATTCTTCCGAGGTGGATATTCGAGCGGTCAATAATACATGGAAGGTATTTGACGTCGCTAGTCATTAGGGAAATGCAAGTCAGAGCCACAATGAGACCCTACTTCACACCCGCTGGGTTGACTATAATCAAAAAGTCAGATGATCACGAGCGTTGACAAGGATGTGGCGAGTTGGAACACCCATCGCGGCCGAGGGGGTGTTACATGGTGCAGCTGCTTCAGGGAACTCTCTGGCAGTGCCTCAAGGAGCGGAATGAGGGAATTACGATACGGCCCAGCCGTTCCACTCTCAGGCTCATCCTCAAGACAAACGGGAACATGTGTCCACACAGAACCTTGCACATGAAGGTTTGAAGCACCGTCATTCACAACAGCCGGACGGTAGAAACCACCTATGTGCTATAAATGGATAAAATGAACAAATTATGGTTTATGCAGACCCTAGAATAGTACTCAGCCATAAAAAAGAAACAAAGCACCGATCCATGGTACAACAGGGGTAAACCCCGTAGACAACTTGCCGAGTGAAGGAAACCAGACACAGAAGGTCACATGTCGTGCGTTTCTGTTGTTATGACCCATCCAGAGCAGGGGATCCGCAGGGACGGAGAACGGATCAGACGTTGCCAGGGGCCAGGAGGAGGGCACGTGGAGAGCCATTACCAGCGAATATGGGGTGTTTTATGGGGTAATGAAAGACCTTTGAAGCTAGAGCAAGCAGATGGTCGCAGAGCATCGGAGCCACACAGAGCACTGCTGAACTGTATGCCTTGTTCATCGTGCGACATGACGTGAGTGTCACCTATCAGCTGTGTGGACAGGAGCTACGTGGACGCAGAGAGGGCCAGGTGTGAACGGGGCCTTGTGATGCACATCCCCACCTGCTCGCTGCTTCCAGGGCCGGAGACAGGTGGCCTCCGGCTGCGGGGGAAGGTCAAGGCAGGTCCTGGCCCCTGTGTTCGGGCCCCATGCCCCACGCCGAGGAGGGCGTTCTTACCCTCCCTTACATTAACCCTTTGTTGCCTCCTTCCCAAGATTAAACATGTTCTCCTAATTAACGTCCAGTTCCCTAGTGGCCATCCTCTGGCCCCCCTGAAATTTTAGATCAGAACGTGGCTCTGAGATCACCTCATCATCCCAGCAGGGAGGAAATGAGGCCTAGAAGGAGAAAGGAGTCAGTAACAAAAACACGATTAGAACCATGTGTTTTGCCATCCGGGCCATTTCATATTCATGGACACACAAGCCGTGGCTTTGAGGTAAAAAGTAAAAGGAAGTAAAAGTGCTGGAAGGAAGGAACGAGATTTCAGGACGATGTGGTGATAGGGAAGAGCGATGTCGGGGAAATATTTAAATCGGGAGGAGGGGGGGATGATGGCGCACACAGGCACGCCCCATGTACCTCATCCCTGCTCATCAGGCTTGAGGGGAGGGAGGAAGGGGGCGCAGTGAGGGACCCGGAACCCCTGAGTGCGAGCTCTAGGTGTGCAAGTGGGCACAGGCCTCATAGCGGACAAGCTGCTCACACATTCCAGCACCTCGACTTCCCTGGATGCCCAGGAAGGGGTGGGCCTGCGGCCAGGGCCACAGCCGCTTGGACGGCAACCTTGAGCGCTGAGCTGGCCTCACCTGCTTGGGGCTCCTGGGGCCGGGAGCCACACCTCAGGGAGAGGCAGACGAGCCTTGCTGTGGTCATTTCCTGCCCCCAGTCCCCCCCTGGCACCCCCGAGGGCATGAAGCGTGAAGCCACCCTGCAGAGCCCGTACCTCCCTGTCCGGCCCAGAGCAGCCAGCTGGCCACCAAGGTGTCCCCCCCATGCAGCCGGGGCCGGCGCTATTTGGAGATCCGGCTCCATGAGGGGCTGCTGTGACAGCTTTGTCCTCTCAGACCCCTTTGATTTGTGACTCTCCCTTTGTGGCTCGTGGGGGACACTCTGGCCCTGCTGTTTCTGGGCTCCGGCATCCCCCGAGCCGGCCAGGCTGGGCCAGCTCCGGAGCGGGAGGCCGGCGGAGGTGGGAACGGCCCCGTGGGCGGAGGGGCCGGGGGCCTGGGCCGGCGGGCTCTGCTTCCAGGCAGCGGGGCCGACTGGGTGGTCGGGGAAGGATGCCCAGGGCCCGCTCACGGCGGCCGTGAATGGGCAGATCGCAAACGGCGGGCAGGACAAGGGCTGCCCTGCTGGGCCTGGGCCCCGGCCCAGAGCTCCAGTGTCTGCAGGGGCGGGGGGGGGGGGTCCGGGCTGCCCGGGACTCGCAGGGCCGCCAGCCCCTGGGAAAGAGGCTGGGCCTGGGGGCCGTGCCAGCCAGAGAGACTCCAGGCCTGTCGGATGAGGGCTGTGGGCCACTCGCGGCGCTTCGCTTCGGGCCGGCAGTGTTACTAGGCAGGAAGAGCGTCAGGGCCAAGGACGCCTGGGTTCAAATCCCAGCTCCACTCCCAGCCCGGCTCTTCACCCCCACTCTCCCTGTGCGAGGGGCTGGGAGACCTACCTGGACGTGCTCAGCATTGTGCGCTTCGCCAGTGTGTGCACACATGCCTGCACACGCACATGCATGCATGCACACACATGCACACACGGGCATGTGTGCCCCAGCTGCCTGCTTCCTCCCACCTGTAGGGTAGGGATGGCTGGTTCTCAGGTGCTCCCCGGCCAGGTGAGCACCACCCTCTCAGTTCCGTGAATCCTTCCTGACATTGATGTGTTCCCAGGTCAACGAGGGCGGGTTTCCAGCCCCCAATGCGGCGCATGCCTCACCCCCTCTGCTCACTGCTGACTCAGCTCCAGCTCAGCAGACACTTGAGTCAACGGGGCCTTGGTTGGCTGCTGAAAACACGTGGTTAAAGGTGTTCCTTGTCGCTAGACCCCTGAAGCCACCTGCAGAAGAGGGGAGAGCAGGCCCGGACAATGGCTTGCCCAAGGGAAGACGGCCGGGCGCTGAGCAGCTTGCAGACCCCGCTGGACGCGGCACGCCCTGGGGGGCAGGGCTTGGCCCCTGCGCTTGTACCTGGGGAGGGACAGTACGAGCGCCAGCTCTCCCGACGCAGATGTCTAGGGGGTGGGGGGTGGCTGCACGTCCGCCTGCGGGGCAGTGTGCTGACACGTGCACGCGGCAAGCTGAGGATAGGCCCCCATCCTGCTCCGGGCAGTTCGGGGTGTCTCCAAGGCCTCGCCCCACAGAGTCTCCGTGGTTGCATCTTTTTCTACCGTCTGGGCCACACAGCAGCACGACACACGCCGACACCCTGCGGCTTCCATGAGTCTTGTCATCCCCAGAAACCCCCACAAAGCAGCAGCCCACCTTTCCTCCCAGCGAATGGCTTCCAAATCCCCGTTCCCTTCTGCTATCGCTTGCAAAGGACAAATGCACCAGCTTCGAGCTGGAGGAGGAGGGAGCTGCTGCTGCTAGCCTTGCCCTGGGCCACTGCTCCGAGGACCCCCTTAAAGGCTCCGGCCCCCTCCCCCCAGGGCCAGGGTGCTCTCTCTGGGAGCCCTTACGCCCCACCCCCCACCCCGCTCTGGCAGCTTTGATCTTGTGACTCTCAGCTTTTCCATCAAAATTCAGAGGGCAATAATAGTAAGCGTGTGCTTGTAAAGCGCTGGGAGCTCAGAGGAGAAAAGGTGTCAGACGAGTGTGAAATGTTATTATTGGCGCAGGCTGGAGACGGGAATGGAAAATCACCAGCAGATAGTGGGAACTCAGAGGAAGTCATTTGTCAGCTCCCCCCCCCGCCCCCGAGAAATGGGGCCTCCCCTCCGCAGCCAGGCTCTCCCCGGTCAGCTGGAGCAGACGGAGGGCGGGCAGGTGAGCCCAGGGGCCACTCACCGCTTCCTGACCTCAACGCGACTGAACTCACGTGGCAGCCACGGCTTAGCCTGAACACCTACTCTACCACTCGTGGGGCGGGGGAGACCGCCACCGGTCCCAGGCCCCGGAGCAGCCGCTTCAATCAGAGAAGAAGCCTCCCGGACAAAGGGCCACTCACCTACGTCAGATGAACCATCCAGTCTTTAAACAGGCAGACGACACAAGTCAGCAACACGAGGGCCATAAGGGCAGACAGGCAGATGGTACAATAGGCTTGGTGGCCACGCAGATACTTCGGTGAACAAAACAAACTTTTAAAAATCCTCATTAGCACCCTCATAAATTCAGGAAGACGGTACAGCCATAACGTGGTCTGGAAACAAGACATCTTCTTGGGCGCTTTAAATGTGTGCCAGCGTGCCCCATCCCATCATCAGCAGATGAACCCAAGGATAAATTCAAGGAAAACTGGAAGAACAGATGGGCAGGACAAGGAACCCCATATTAGAATGGCCATATATCCTATTAGGGTGAATGGAAAAAGGGGCGCCCGGTGGCTCAGTGGTTGAGCGTCTGCCTTGGGCTCAGGTCATGACCCCGGGTCCTGGGGTGGAGCCCCCGCCGGGCTCCCTGCTCAGCGGAGAGCCTGCTTCTCCCTCCACCTCTCTCTCTGCTCTTGCTCGTGTACTCTCTCTCTTGCTCACTCAGATAGATAAATAAAATCTCTTTTTTTAAAAATGAATAAAAAAACGCCATATAACATTTTAAAAACATGAAGGATAAAGAGAAAATCATGAGCACGGAGAGAGAAAACAGAAACGCCTATAAATGACTAAACCAGGCAGCCCGGGTGGCTCAGTGGTTTAGCGCCGCCTTCAGCCCGGGGTGTGATCCTGGAGACCCGGGATCGAGTCCCATGTCAGGCTCCCTGCATGGAGCCTGCTTCTCCCTCTGCCTGGGTCTCTGCCTCTCTCTCTCTGTGTCTCTATGAATAAATAAATAAAATATTTTTGAAAAAATGACTAAAAATCCGACTGGCGTCTCATTAGCAGAGATTGTTGGAAACGCGGCAGATTTTCACACACACCATGTTCTTGGGTGGGAAGACGTAATAAGGTACCGATCCTCCCCCAGTCAACCCAAATGTTGGACTGTTGTCCCTGACTCCTGGCAGTTGACGCGTGTGAATGGACAACTGAGGACTCCTGCCGCCAACGCCGAATCGGACACCAGCGTGGCCCGGAATCTGGGGCAGTTGGGGGCTCCTTGCAGCGGCAGAGGCGGTGGTGACAGGTGCTGGGAGTAGTGGGTGTGACGGCGCAGGAGCGGCAGAGAGCGAGGTGGTGGAAAGTGGTAACAGGGAGCTGGCAGCACCGAGGCCCCGGGCCAAGTGCAGGCGATGGGAGCAGAACCAAGGAACAGCCCTTTGGCGGCCGGCCTCCTGGAGCAAGGGCACGAGGGCCCCAGACGGTCCCCACAGTAACCCATTGCCCCCCAGTCCCATTTTGCCATGTTCTTGGTTCCCTGGCCTCCCTCTAATCTGACTTCTTTTTCCCAACACTTGTTTTCAAACCCCCCATCCTTTCACTAAGATGCCTGGTATCCTTCTAGTGAAAGTCTTTGCTGCTTAAGTTAGAGAAAGTTGGTTTCTCTTGGTCGCAACCAAGAACATGGACTGGCACCAAATGTTTTCTAATCTTGAGTCAAAGACAGGCTTGTGTAAGCAAGACATGAAACCAGAAATATTATTTTGAAAATAAAGGACTAACTAAAAAGTGCACAAAAATCTAAAACAATCCAATAGACAAAGGAAGGGACACGTTGTTAAGTGCACATCATAAAGGAGGGAAGGCTGATAAACATGTAAGAGGCTCAATTTCCTTAATAACCAAATAACTGCAGATTAAAACAACAAAATATGGTTTTTGCCCTTCAGGTTAGCAAAGAATATAAATGGCACATAATATTGAAGGTGTAACAAGTGGGAAGTCGGGCTCCCTTGCAGGGCATTGGGGAAAACCAAGTATGGCTTTTTTTTTTTTTTACAAGTATGGCTTTGATTGGAAAGTGAGTGGCATCTCTCAGGACTTGAAGTGGGAATTTCCTCTACTCAAAAATGTTAATTCTAAGTATTTATCCTATAGAAATGCTTGAACAAAACACAGAGATGTTAATAGCTGGATTATGGACAAGAGTCAAAAACTGTAGACAACCTAAATATCCCCAAGAGGGGCATGGTTAGACAAAATATGGAAAACACAGAAGGAATTCAAATGCGTTAATAATATATACTGATCTAGAACTTTCCTTGGTTTATTCAGTGAAAAAAAAAGAAAAAGCAATTGCAAAACATTCCATACAGTATGTATATACTCTACACAATAAGACTCAATTTCTCATCGAAACAAGAATCATATTTTACTCCTACGCCTTCATAACAAGTAATATTATAAGATGAGCATGTTTTACTCTTTGCAGAGATTTCCAACAATCTCTGTTAATGAAACACCAGTAGGATTTTTAGTCATTTAGAGGTGTTTCTGTTTTCTCTTTCCGTGCTCTTGATTTTCTCTTTATCCTTCATGTTTTAAAATATTATAGTGTTTTTTTATTCATCTTTAAAAAAAAAAAGATTTTATCTACCTGAGAGAGAGAGTGAGCAGAAAGGAACGGAAGTCGTCAGGAATATCCTCTTAGGGATGAATCACCAGGAGTGTGTCAACGTTGTCGGGACCCTGCTGGCTGCTAGGTGGGCACGGGTCAGACCTTCCGCTGTGTCCCAGGCCTTCCTGCCGGGGAAGGTGGAAGCCGCTGATGGGGTGCCTGGTTGTATCCTATGGCCTCAGAAAAATTGCCTTTTTTTTTTTTTTTTTGAAAAATTGCTTTTGAGTCTAGGTCAAGCTAATGGGGAAAACACTGAAAAGAGTAATGGTTACCTCGTTAAGAACCGCCCTAGCCCCGAATGTGCGTCGGAGGAGTGAAACTAACTGGAATCACTGCCCCCGTGCAGTGGACGGAACCACAGACAACTGAGATGTGTGCTTGACCCCATAGCACAATATGCGGCGCCCGCAGCACATCCTGATTCAACGTCACTGGCGGGCTGCCTTTATTTTGCAACCTGACATCTCCTTGATTTACGAAGCCAAAGTAAATGACAGGCGGGGCCAATAAAAATTCTTCAGAGCTTTAGCCTTGCTTCCCATTCCATTTTGCAGAGATGAAAAGATGTGCACGCCCGTAACGGGACCGAGTGGATGAAGCTCATGAACCACGCACGATTGGGGCATCCGTGCACCCACGTCGCGGCACTGCTGCCGTCGGAAGGGGACATCCACCCCAGGCACGTCCTGAGGCAGGAGCACAGCTCCATCTGGGGGAGGCCCGAACGGGATGAACATTTTGTCGGGGCGGCCGATGGAGCTAGCTTGTGCAGGGGCTGGCTTCCTGAAAAGGGGCCGACAGCTCCTGTTCCCAGTGGGTAGCTTTGCCTCTCAGAAGAATCTGGAGAAGGCAGTGTCATGAGGCAATGGTCTAGCTTTTCCCTGATTTCCCTGGGGACGCTCACACAAAGCCGGAGAGGAAATAACCCTCGAGTCATAGGATGCAGTGGGTTTGGGTGTGACACGGGTGTGGGTTCAAATCCCACCTCTGAGGATCTTCAGGTAAGTCACTTCTCTGAGCCTTGTTTTCCTCTTCTACCAAGTGGGTGCGTTACCATCTTTTCCACGGGACTGGGGTACCCCCTAAATGGCACGGGGATTCAGCTTGCGGGGCCACAAACTGGGGGCTCGACGAACAGAAACTCATTGCTTCGGCTTCCCCAGAGGAGGCCTGAGCCAGACAGAGGCCCTTGGCTTGACCTCAGGAGACTAGAACGTCAAGATCAAGGAGGCAGCAGGTTGGGCTCCTTCTGAAGGAACGACGTGTGACGTACCTGTCCTGTGGCTTCCGGTGTGTTGTTCTCCGTCTTTGACAGCGTCGGCTTGCAGACAACCCCACTCCTCGGTTTCATTCTCCTGTAGGGTTCTCTCTCTGTGTGTGTATCTGTCTCCAGACTTCCTCTCTTATGAGAACAGCATATCGGATTAGTGGCCCAAAGCTTCCTCTGAACTAATTACATCTGATATTTCCAGATGGATAAGGTCACATTCTTTGCTCCTAAGGGTTAGGACGTCAATATATGAATTTTTGAGGGACACAATTCAACTCATAACGAGGGATAGATGCAAAATGACCGGCCTATCGTATTTCCTCTTGCTCTCATCTGCAAGTAAAGGGGCGATAAACTCAGGAAAGAGGCCGTCGTGTGAGGTGGCGTCTCCAGCCGGGGTGATACCCACTCCGCTCTGCTCCTGTTCTGCGTGTGTCCCTCTCGGTGAAGCCGTCCTGGTGGCTCCTTGGCAGGCAGTGCCTCCAACCCCAGCCCCAGGGGCTCCTGTCCGCTGTCATCTGCTGGTAGACCAAGGCCTTGCTGACACGGCCTGTTTAGGAACATGTGTCCCTGTGGCCTCATCATGTCCCCCTCTTGCGGTGCCGAAAGCCAAGACCTGCCACAGCAGCCAGGGTCTGGCAGGTTCGAGTGAGGGTTTGAAGGATACGCGAATGGTCCAGCAGTTTCCATAACCAGTGAAAGCTGTTCAAATGTCTGCTCCCTTGGCGTCCCTCCCCAGAAGCTCCCCCCGTCACAGGCAAAGAGAGCCTGTTCTTCTGGGCACCGGCTCAGGAGCCCACTGGCCAAGCCACCAAGCACACGGCACAGATGATGATCCAAAGTTAAAGCTCTCCGCTGCTCACAAAGGACATAAAGACAAGAGTGCACAGAATGGGGTCCTCAGGTAACCCCGGTTTCCCTGAGCAATAGCAATGGGCCATCAGCAGCCTTCACAGACAGTCGTGGGAGAGAACCTACACTCAAAGGCCAGCGGTTAAGCCCTGGCTCCCCGTCGACTGCCGGTGCGTCTCCAAACCGGAGAGCCTCCGGGTCTGAGCTGTACCCGTTGGGTTGGGGAGATGCCCTTTGCTGTAAGGACTGAGTAGGAAAGAGGCAAAGGGCGGCGAAGAGCGGGGCTTCAGGCAAGTCTTCACTTTGCAGGGGCATTTCTGCATCAGGCAGGCCTCACGGCTCATGCTTGGCCTTCGCCTGCCAGGACCGGGAGGAACGTGCGTGAGGCCGCCCGCTGCATGGCCCGTGGCTCAGCGTCTACCTCCACCGGGTGGCCTGGGCCGCAGATGAAGCCGCGGCCTCGAGCAACACACCAGCTCCCGCGCAAACCCTGTCTACGGCTTTGTCTGCGGGCCAAGGACACCGTCCACGACAGCGCTTTCCCGTGTGTGGGGTGGAGGCAAGGATGCCATGCTGCAGGGGCCCGGGGAGGCGGCACACAGGACGCCTGGGAGAAAGCCCATTAGTGGGACGGAAAAGCGAGCTGTCGGGCCGCAGGGCTGCGGGGGGTCTCCGAGCAACGCGCGAGCCCGGGGCAACCCCAGAGAAAGCCCTTGGCGGGATTCTCTGTGAAGGCTTGGAGTTTTGAGGGGAAGTTTTGGTTTGACTTAATCGGCTTGTATTTCTTTAAAACTTGGAATTTGTCCCCTATAAGTAGAGGATGGTGCCCCTGGGCGCCACTGCTGTGAGCTATCAGGGAGTCAGGGCTGTGGGACACTGTCCTCCCCCCGTGAGGGCCCTCGCCCCCTGGTCACAGGGCCCACGCAGCTCTGGGAGCTCCACGCCGAGGCCCGGGCCCAGAGCCAGTCTGCAAAACACAACCGAGATGAAATGAGCCGAGATACGTCGAGGAGCTTGTCGTGTTTTCTCTGGGCTTCACTGCCAGGCCGCACACAGCAAGGGCTGGGAGTGTGAGCTGGGTCTAAGAGTGGGCTGGGCTGCGGCCCCATGACCCCCACGGCCCCATGGCCCCCGACGGCCCCCCATGGCCCCCCATGGCCCACAGCCACACAAGCCCCCCATGGCCCCCCACGTGGCCCCCCCAGCCCCACACGGCCCCACAGGCCCCCCCACGGCCTCACTCAGCCCCACGGCCCCATGCAGCCCCACAGCCCCACACGGCCCCATGCAGCCCCATGTGGCCTCACACGCCCCCCCACAGCCCCATGCAGCCCCCCACAGCCCCATGCAGCCCCCCATGGTCCCCCACAGCCCCCCATCGCCCCACAGCCCCCCACAGCCCCACGGCCCCATGCAGCAATGGTGTCTGCAGGCCTGTGTGCCCAGAGCGGGGGTGCCAGCAGCTCCTGAAAGGGCCTGCTCATCTGAGAGCTCCTCAGCTGTCCACACCACACTCTCAGAGGGAATTGCCACGCGGAGCTTGTCCCCAGGAGGGTAGAGTAGGAACCAAGCCTCGTGGAAATGGGGAGGAATGCAGGTCCATTGAAAAGAGTCGACGAGTGATGGAGTCACAGCAGTGAAGAAAGTTCTAGCCTCACTCTGCTGGTTCCTCTGGCTGGGCTGGTGGCCAGCAGGTGACCCTGGGACGCACGTGATGCCCCTCCATGAGGGAAGACGTGTTGGTCCATTATGCCCTCCCTTACTCCTAGGTACATGAAAGGGGCAGACCGGTGCCCAGTGCAGCAAGCGGCTGAGCGAGGCCGCAGGCTCTGTCCCTGGAGATACCAGAGTGGCTGCCGTGAGCCCAGACCGCTCTGCGCTGTTCCGTGAGGGCCCCCAACACCCGGCTCAGAAGTGCACACACTCCTGAAGGGAGCCAGGCTGTCCCCGTGGCGCCCAGAGGGCCGAGCCACCACCTGCTTCTGGGATCCTAAGGGCTGGGCCCAGCGCCACCTCCCCGTGCTCATTTGTGGAGTTAGGAAGTTGGTTTGGAAACTTCCTCTCTCCTGAAAAATGCATTTTCCTTTGTAAAATTCGCTCTACGCGTCCCTTCCCAGGCCCTGGTGACCTCGGGGTCCTGACCACACCCCTCAGGCCGCTGGAAGCTCCCAGACCAGACTCCCCTCCTTCCTGAGCCCAAACACAAAGGAAAATGAAAGCCAAGAGTGGAAAACGCAGGGCCTGGTGTGGATGGGGAGGCTAAGGCCACCAGAAGGGGACTGTCCAGGTGGGGCCAGCCGCTGCGCTGGCCTGGGTGTGGCCGTGGCCGGCCCTGCCTGGACCTGGGCCAGGCCAGCCCGAGGGACGGGCTTCTGTTGGGGGGGACACATGTGTTCCGTGTTTGCAAATTGCACTTGCCTTCGGGGAATGGGAAAGATGAGTCAGACATAAGCCTTTGAACCTGGGACCTCTGGCTTGAACGTTGAAGAGACAGGAAGGCACCCGGGTTAGTCGCTCAGTTACTGTGGGGCCATGCCGGGAGGCAGTGCCCATCACATGTGTCGGCACTCCAGGCCTTTCACGGCGCGTCCCGGACGGCAGGAGCAGTCGTCCAACACTCCCCAAGCACAGCCCAGCCCCTTCGAGGCTTCTGAAGACCACGGCTTCCCAGGGGTGTGGACAGCGGGGGAGAACGGAGGGAATGGGGAAAGGCAGAGGGGCGGAGGGGCTTGGGGAGCACTTCCCTGTCAGACTCGGGCTGCTTGGCCGGCCCGGGACAGAGGGACAAGAGTTTAAGGAACAGAGGACTCTCCTCATCCCCACCTGTCCACACAGGTGGGATCCTAAAGTTGACCTTTCCCACGGGGGACGAAGAACCCAGAGGTGTTAACGCTGTGACGTCACAGCCACACCCTCGGAGCTGACTCTAGAGAATCGATCCCAGGTTTAAAAATTAAAATACCCAAAGATGGTCACCACACTATTATTTACAATAGCCAAAGCTGGAAATGGGTTAGTTAACCAGCATGTCTTCAGCCATTAGTTAAAATATTTAGGGAACATTTGTTGAAAGAGAAAGAAAGAAAGAAGAAAAGAAAGAAAGAAAGAAAGAAAGAAAGAAAGAAAGAAAGAAAGAAAGAAAGAAAGAAAGAAAGAAAGAGAAAGGGAAAGAAAAGGAAAGAAAGGAAGAAAGAAAGAAAGAAAGAAAGAAAGAGAAAGAAAAGGAAAGAAAGAAAGAAAGAAAGAAAGGGAAAGAAAAGGAAAGAAAAAGAAAGAAAGAAAGAAAGAAAGAAAGAAAGAAAGAAAGAAAGAAAGAAAGAAAAAAGAAAGAAAGAAAGAAAAGAAAGACCATAATGGTATGAACGTGTACAATTGCATAATCGTAGCTGTATAAAAGGACAAAAACACAAACAGGAAAAGTCGAGGGTGGAATGCTATCAAACTCTGTAATAGGAAAGATAATTATTATTTTTTCTTTCTGGTATTTTCCAAAGTGCCTCCAACGGGTGGATGTGTCTGATAGTTATGTTGATGTTTTGCAGAGAAAGTCCAGGCTTAAAGCAAATGAGCAGCCCTGCCAGGCCTCTGCCCCATGAGCCGTAACAGAGAAGCTTCTCGATGCAGAAGCTTCCACTCTGATGGGGTTTGATGGAACCTGAAGACTCGTAAACCACAGGAAGTCTCCCGAGGACAAAGGTACTAGTCCTGCAGTGTGGCAGTTGGCCAGAGTCCCCCCAACCCCCCAGTCAGGAGTCTCCACAAGGCCCCAGAGGAGCCTGACCATCCTCGGGGGGAGGCTCAGCCCCCGTGTGGCTGCAGGTGGGGGGCTGGCTACCAACCCGGGGGGACCCTGGACACGGCCCCTGCTGGACGGACCCAGGTGGTGGGCTGAGGGGTGCGCTCACCCCCAACCCCACGTCCATCCCCTCGTGCTGGTGGTCACAGAGGGAACCATCTCCTCGCTCTTCCCGCGGGTGTGGCCCAGGCCAGAGAGACCCGCTGCCAGGTACGTCCCAGAGCCTCCGAGCGCTGTGTTGGGGCAGTGACACCGTGACTGGTGCACGGCGGGACTTGGCTCGCTCCTTTGGTTCCTTCACCACCGCTGTTATCTTCCTGTTGTTCCCACTAAAGGAGGATGTTTTTGTCCTTCCCTTGGGTGTGTTTCCGGACCCGCAGGCTTGTGCAAGAATAATATCGCCGTCCCCAAAGAGCATCCGTCTGTCTCTTAAGGGATTGGGAGCCATCAGCACGGTGATTAGTTATAAAACCCCCTGCTGATCCCCCCCCCACCCCCTGAGGCCTCATTTCCAACGAGGACAGCTGGAGATTTGGCAGAGGGACGTGCCCCGCAGGCCACAGATCGCTGGAGCCACAGTCTGGCGGCAGCTTCATGCTGCACCCTGGCTTCCCTCACGGGGGGGACGCTGGAGCTTGGGGCGAGGCGGGTCCAAGATGCACCCTCCCGTCGGCACCCTGGGAGCCCAGGGCCACCGTCCCCGTGAATGGGATCAAGCAGGAAGACGACCCAGGGAGCAGCCCCAGAGCTCCTATGTCACCTGTGGATGGTGAAGTCCTTCTAGAACCACTGGGCTCTGCGGAGCTCAGAGAGCCCCACTCCCACCCTGTAAGCTCCGTCATGGGCTGCCAGCCGGGGGACCGCCTACTCCTTCCTTCCCTCCACATAAAGGGGGCGCCTGGGGGGGCTCAGCTGTTGAGCACCTGCTTTCGGCCCAGGGCGTGACCCTGAGGTCCCGGGGCTGAGTCCCGCATCGGGCTCCCTGCATGGAGCCTGCTGCTCCCTCTGCCTGTGTCTCTGCCTCTCTCTCTGGGTCTCTCTTGAATAAATAAATACAATCTTAAAAAAAAAAAAAAGACACATAAAGAAAGGACACCCATTCCTCCCTCCTGCTCCGCAATCTCAGACCCATGGGTCCCGCGTGGAAACAAGCCCACCTGCTGCCTGAAACCTCCCAAGGGCCCCAGAGTTCAGATGGTGGGTCTGGGACCCGCCTCTGCCCCGAGTAAGGGGGTAGATGACTGGGAGGGACACTGCGGGTGCAGCCGCTCGGGGTGGGGCACGGATCACGGTGCGGGGACAGCTGTCCCTGGTGGTGCTGAGAGTCTGGGGTGCGAGTCCCCTCTGCTAGGGAAGGAGCCTCGAGGGAGCGCCCACCATCCTGCTGCTGGGGGAAGGGGCAGCGTTACCATTGCCTTCTCACCACTGGGAGCTGAGGCTCTGAAAGGGAGGGACCTGGTCAGGTGACGCAGGCAGCGTGTGGTAGGGCCAGACCCGAATCCAGACCCGAACCCAGACCCCAACCCAGACCCGAACCGGGAGGTCTGGCTTTCAGTCCCATCCTGCCTCCCTGCCTCTGCCTCCACAGCTGACCTGGCTGCGGTGCCATCGCCCCCACGTTGGGGAGAAAACCGCGAGCTGAGCTGCCGGCGTCAGTCGTTAGGGGAGGCCAAGGCCACCAGAATTCCAGTCACTCCCCACTTACTCAGGGGCAGGACCCCTGCTTGTCCTGAGACCCCGGGGGTGGGACCCCTGCTTGTCCTGAGGCCCTGGGGCCCTGGGGGGCTGGAGCAGCCTGGCTGGATGGCTTGTGGCCCCGCAGCCCCCCAGCCCCAGGCTCCCAGGACCCTGCCCTCTGCCTGCCCAAGGGATGCAGCAAATGAATTCCTGCAAGCTACCTCCAAGACTAAGGCTGCTCTGCAGCACAGGCCTGACTGACTTTAAATAAAAAGAAAAACAGAAGCCCTCCCACCCCCACCCCTGTACCTTCCCCACCTCCACCTGGCTCAGTGCAGGCCTTTCAGGAGCAAATGGAAGCCAGTGCCTCGGCAGGGCCGGTGCCCCCGTTCCCTGTTCCCCAGCTCGAGGCGAGGGGTGCTTCCGGGGCCAGGAGGTAAGCAATGCACAGGAGGTCGAAACTGAGGCCGGGGGTGAGTGGAGCCGAGAAGGGAGAGCGGTCAGCCAGACCGGGCAGGCTCGAGTGGGGGCCACACTCAGGTGGGCTGGCCCCAGAGGTGAGCCGTGTGCGGGGACCCCGGGCAGCCAGGGGGCCGACGGGGCACAGGTATCCCCGGGACTCTAACGTGCGAGGGGTTCTAGCACCGGCCTCCACCCACAGCACCGCCTGCCTGGGCCAGGACAGACGCCCACACCGCAGGGGCTGTGCTGGCTCCACAGGCAGGCTTGGAGGTTGGGGGCTCGCCATCTGGGTCAGGAACAGGAGGGTCACAGAGCTCATCTCTGGCCATTGCGGGGTCTGGCGGGGCAGGAGCTTGCTCACACCCTGGAACCTGACCAATCAAAGGCGGGAAGCGGGACTAGAAGAAGGGCCACGGGGAAAGGAGGAAACGTCGAGAAGAAATCAGGGAGGTCCCAAGAGACCGATGTTCTGAGTCCATCTGGATGAGAGAGCGCCGACCGGGAGAAACGTCCTCCAGCCGGACATGCACTTGCAAAGATGCGAGCAGCCAGGGGGCCGACGAACCCCTACGTAGGCAAACACAGTTAATGGGACTCGGCCAGTAAAACACATCTGGATTCTTTAAGTCATGCCATAGCCACAACCAAGCCTGGTCCCCCACGGGCTGACTGGTGTCTGGGACACAGGAGGTATGGGACGGCTATGACCTTCTGCGTCTCCACTGCATTTTCCATACTTTCATGCGAGACGTGGCTCCACCACCCGGACGCAGCCAGGTAACTCCGCCTGCAGGTCTCTCGAGATTGCTCCTGGGTTGGCCACGAGCCCCGTCCGAGTCCTCCACCACGATTCTCCAGTGGGGCTGCTCGGGAGCCATGGCTTTCCTCACCGGCCACAAGCTGCGGAGGAGACCGCGGCCCTCCCGCCCACCCCCACTATTCCGACGGGACAGAATGAGCGGCTACTTGAGGCAGGAAGAAAACGTCCGCGCCGGGTGCTGGCAAACTACAGCCCACGGGCCAGATCCGGCCCATCATTTATTTATACAAATAAAGTTTTATTGGCACACAGCCCTGCTCATTCATTTATATATTGTCCGTGACGCTCTCGAGGGCAGAGCACATCATGTGGCCCACAAAGCCTAAAACGTTCACCACCTGGAGCCTTACAGAGAAAACAATGTGCCTACCCTGTGTGCAGGTGGTAACCAGAATGTTAGCAGGGTCACCTTACATGGTGTTCTCGTTTGTTTGTTTGTTTGTTCTTTACAATAGCCAAATAGTAATTGTATAACCAGTTAACATTAAGGCTGTTTTTATTTTAGATCAGAAGGAATAAAGGATGGGAGGATGGGAGGATGGGAGGGAGGGAGGGAGGGAGGGGGGTGCTAGCAACGTGAGCGTCTGGGGCTTTTTCCCAAAGCCTGGCCACACTGTTCTGCACCGTCTGATTATCTGAGCCGTCAACCCCTCCTTCCCAGCTGTGCTAGCTTGACTCTGGTTCCTGTAAGTCCCCAGGAAGCAGGACGAGCAACCCTTCTAGAACAAGAGGAAACCACCCACATGCGCAGAGCTGATAAACTCGCTCCCTTACTCTTCCTCCTTCCTGCCTACCGCTCAGGGGCCCAGAGGAGAGGCAAGGAGCTGTGAGTGACTGTGGAAGTCATCCCAGGCCTCTGGGCCCCCCTCCCCTCCCGCAGCCCCCCAGCAAACCCGTCTTCACCCCCCGAGCACCTCTGTAGGACAGGCTCTCAGCACCACTGTCTCCCCAGGAGCCCCCAGGGTACGCCGTCAGGCCAGGTGCAGGAGGCTCATGGGGCGAGCCCCATTCTGAAGGTCAAGAAGGGGCCTGAGAGACTCGGGGGGACTCAGGAGGGCTTTGGGGGCGACGTGGAACTTGACCCTGGACGTCGAAGGTGGGAGAAGATTGCACAGGCAGGTCTGGAATACGGGGACGTGTTAGGCCAAGGGAAGTCTTGCTCGGGAGAGTGGAGGGCATAGGACGAGTGAGAAGAAAACCAGGGGGCCTAGAGGGCGTGGTGGAGAGTTGGGGGGAGGGCCTCTTATGCCAGGGGCGAGGGGAGCAAGTAAGGCTTCATAAACAGGAGAGTCACGGGGTCAACTCTGACACAAGGAGGAGGGGAGTGGGAAGGGTAAGGCTGGAGGGGACCCTGAGATCATGCCCGGAGCCAAAGATCAAGAGTCAGAGGCTCGAGGAGCCCCAGGCACCCCAGGCCCTTGCCTTCTTGGAAAGGGCTTTCGCCTGATTAAGGCAGACCCACTCAGGGTGATCTCCCCCACTCAGTGATCTCAGCGTCAAGTGATTTAGGGCCCTGGCTCCCTACAGAAATCCCTTTAGCTGTGCCATATAGGGAAGCCAACCACGGGAATTGCGTGCACCACCGCGAGAGCCTAGGGCGCCTCAAGGGGTGATGTCATGAAGGGCAAGCCCACATGCGGTGCCGTCGGGGCCCCCTGGTGACCCGCCCTGGGCCGCAGTCCCCGCCGGGTGCTGGCTGCGGTCATGGGTAAGACAGGGCATGGGGCCCGAGCGGGCCAGCCGCGGAGCCACACAGGCGGCAGGTCGCTCCACCTGGCAAGACGCGTTTCACGAGCGGAAGGGGCGTCTCTTCCTGCAGAGCCAAGGCCGGGCGTCTGAGCCGAGGCCAGGCGTCCCCGTTAGTCGACTTCGCAAGTGTGACCCGAGGTGGCAGCGTTCTGTGCAGCCACCCAGGGCCCAGGACGAGCTGGCCTCCAGGGCAGCAGGCTCGTGGGGTGCCGGGGGCCCTGGGGAATGGGGCGTGACGTGGGCAGCGTGTCCCCCGGGGGGGCGGGGGCAGTAGCACTTGGGGTCCTGGGGGCCCTGACACTGCCCCAGCAGCCCCTGTGCCCTGCTCCCTGTCAGGCCCCCTCCCTGGGAGCCACTCCCAGGATCTTGCTTGGTCTCGGGTCCCAGGAGACCTCAAAAGAGGGAGGTCCAAGGGGTATGAAGGTGAGCGGCACTCAGGACCCCTGGTGCTCCTCCTCCTCCTCCCCTGTTACACATTCTAGATCCTTCTCTGCTCAGCTGGCACCTCTGCTGGGCTCCCCCGTGGAGACCACCGTGCCCATGTCACGCTGTGAGCCATGCCTGCCGTTGGAGCTGGGCGGGGAGCCCCGGGAGCTGGGCGCCCAGCACAGCCTCTGTGCCCTGAGACAGCACAGGACCGTCTGTGAAGGATGGTGCCTCCCATCCGTCCCCACGGGCCCCGAAGCACAGAAGCCGGGAGGGACTGGGAAGGGAAGGGAAGCCTGCTATGCAGCCCCGTGGAGGAGCCCTCCCTGCCCCGGGAAGGGGTTTGTGTCCTTGTCCACCTCTGTGCGGTCCTGTGGGGACCGGTCTGGGGAAGCATCGTCCTTCATGTTCACCTGGCTGATACTGACCTTTGCCCTTCCTTTTGGGGCACGATACTGATTTTGATTTTTTTAATCTGGCCAGAGCAGGAGTGAGGGCATGAGCTCAAGCCTCCACCTGCCGTCCCCACCACCGGGTCCTCTGCCCGCAGACTAAGAAACCAGTGTGGAGATTGTGGCAGCCCCCAGGGATGCTCAGCACAGCGGCGCCTCAAGGTTTGGGTGGGCGGCTGCTGCACGCAACCGTGGGCCCAGTGACTGGGCTGGGCCAGGCCCTGTCAGACTCATCGTTCACCGTGGCGATTCGTCACTGGTACGTCATTGAGCGCACGCCCTTCACATCCAAGAGCCAACTGGCGAGCATGTGAGCCCATCTAGCGGGGCCCTTGCCGGGTGTAAGTCCTATAGCACGGGACAGTGCTTCTGTACTGAGAGGCACTCCCCTATCCAACCCTACATCCCCCTCCTTGGTGCAGCGCCCTCCAGGACCCGGTCCCAAGCATGTTCTGCTGCTGCATGGTGACCCTGTCCTAAAACACTGCAGTCTGCAGTACCTTTCCCTGTTGGTGGTCACGGCCCTCCACTGGCTGAGCTTCGTGGTGACTTGACCCCAGTATTCACCCAGCAGCCAGGAAGGGACGTATGGGGAGGTTGCAAAAGGGGCACCTGTTATATCTGCATCTTCCTCAAGCAAGTGTGGGCCCAGAGCATGCAAGCAGGTGTAGAGTTTTAAGGGTTTCCAGTGCATCGACCAAGACGCCCCAGTCCCAGTCTCAGGGTCCCACTTCTTCCCAACCAGGACCCTGACTTTGGCATGACAGACTTGCTGGGATTGAAAATCCAACCATCACTTGAGTCTGCTACCTTCATGTTTAAGTCCTGAGCCAGATCCTCAACGGCACCAGCTGCAAGGGGTTCTTTACGTGCTGCCGGGAAGGCTCTCTGATTTGCACACTTTGGCTTAAACAAGCGATTGATCGCCCTGGACGGTCCGTGATCTATCGCCCCTGAATCCGCCTAACGCAGCAGGAGCCAACCATTTCCATTGTCTTTACGATGATAACTTTCCCTGAACCCTGAATATCTGAGCTATTGACCCTTAAGAGTTCAGCGCTCCGCGGGCCAATGGCCATCTGAACTCTAGCTACTCCTGTCGGGGGGAGTCCTCAGGCCACGGGGCAGTGGACGACTCAGCCCCGGAGGCCACTTTCGAGCCCGGGGCTTCACATCTCTCCTGCACGAGCCATCACAGGCCCCAGGTCTCAGGAAGCAGACCCCACGACGGCAATGTGTATGCAGACATTTACGGGAACGTGCTCGTGGAAACCGGGATTCATTGGACGGGGAAGATGAACGTGGTGCGGCTGTGATGGGGCCCCTGGAAGAGCCCACGGCAGGTCCTGGAGCCAAGGAGCCTTCAGAGCTATCCTGCTCTGGAGCTAGCTCAGGCCTTCAGTCCTCCAGGGCCCAGTGGCCGCATGGGGACCGTCCCGAGGGGGACAGC
The DNA here is from genome assembly GCF_905146905.1 of Nyctereutes procyonoides. Taxonomy (NCBI): domain Eukaryota; kingdom Metazoa; phylum Chordata; class Mammalia; order Carnivora; family Canidae; genus Nyctereutes; species Nyctereutes procyonoides. The sequence goes on from NW_026575046.1 coordinate 53,130,658, forward strand.
GTGGGTGAGGCGGCTCCTAGGGGCGTTCTCAGCCGTGAGTCTGCAGCAGGCCGCCGCCCTGGCAGCTGGGGAATGAGCGCTGGGTCATGCGGGGGTGCTGGGTGCTGGGGCACCGTGTGACTGCAGGGAAGCACTGCCAGAGGAGGCTGGCAGTTGTACTGGGAGAATGCGGGTCCTTCTGAATCTGGGGCACAAAAGAACCTGTGGGGACAGAGACTGGAGAGGTCCAGGGGGATGGAGCAGGGGCAGTCGGGCCGGGCCGCAGGCTAGGACGCCAGGACAGGATGGAAGGCTCTGTCCCTCCTGCACAGGCTCTAAGAAGACCAGTTTGGGGTTGTAAGCAACAGGCAGCCCAGAAGGGCTCCTAAGGTGCGAGTGTCTCCGGCTGGTGCCCTGCGGAGTCTCCTAACCGCCTAGCTCTGGCCAAGGCACCACGGCCCCCTCCCCTGGGCGGCCCCGCAGGCCAGCACTCCCCACAGGGCCGCATTCATGCGTCAGTTCTAAATAGTCCCACTGTTCAGCCCTGACGAGAAGGAGCACCAATTCCCATGTTTGCTCAGAGAGCACCATATTTCATCAGACCGGAGCCCAGGCCGGCTCAGATTACTGACCGAGACAATGTTCTGTAATCCTGGTTTATTCACATGTCACGGGTATTTTAGCAAAACAGAAATGAATGGCCCAAGCCACCCTAGGAAGTCACGGGAGGGTTGGGTTCCCGCCCAGGGAAGCCGAGCTTTCTCCTGCCACAGCTCTCGGAGGGGCTGACTTTGATGCTCCAAGCTTTCCCCGACTTTGAGAAAGAGAATATGGGCCGAGGAGGAGTCGCAAAGTGGGTAGTTATTTCCCTATAAAAGGTTAGCTCCGCGGATGGATTTTGCCAGAGCAAAAATAAAATCTGTCATTGATTATAAAGTCCTTTGTGCTTGTTATTTCACAGATTTATTACGCTCGGGCCCAGCGGCCTGGTGAGGCCCCGGGGATTCTTGTCTCGAGCGCCCCTGCAAACCCTTCAGCTGCTTTTTCACAGCTCATACCCCAAATGGGAACGGGGACCCGCTTGCAGCTCTTTTGTCCTTGAGGGCCAGGAGTTTTGGAAGTCTGGGTGAAGGGCTGCCCGTCATCCCCCCGGTCTGCAGACAGGGACCCAGGGACGCCACTGGTAGAGGTCTAGGACTTCTTAACTGTGGAAATATTCTCTATTCTCCTTCCTTTCCTTTTCTCCTTAGCTCTTGGCTCTGTGCACCGAGAAATGCATTTCCTCCGCAGAGCAAGGCGGGCCGGAACCTCCCACCCAAATCTCCCCGAGTCCGGGTCCACTTTAAATAGGCTGCGATCTCTTGGGAACACACAAGAAGCCAAAAGAGTAGTAAGGAGGATCAGGGCGACTTACTACCACCTCACGCTAAACCCGTACTAATGCCCTTCGGAGCATCGTTCTCCTGTCCCCATTTTAGAGTCGAAGAAACTGAGGCCCAGGGAGCTCAAGCAGCTCGATGAGGGCCGCACAGCTACGTAGTGGTGAAAACGGGCACACAGATCCAGTCCCAGGGGACTGCAAAGGGTCCCACCGACTCTCTCACTTCCAAGCACTGGACCGGAAGCAGGGCTTAGGGGTCAGCTTCTCGTGCAAACGCAGGGGCTGCTAGGGCTCCGAAGAGGTGACAGGGCCGGTGGCAGACCTAGTGCGCGCGACAGCGAACTCTCGCCCCAGGTCACTGGACGATACTGTGGAACAGTGGCTCGGAGCATTTTCACGGGGTGTTTATTTGGGGGGAGGTTTGGAGGAGACCCAACGAGTTTGCTTCCCGGCACCGTCCGAGTGTGGGTCTTCCTGCCTCCCGAGCTTCTGCACTTCTTCCTCGGGTTTTCCGAGCATGAGGATACCAGAGGGCACGGCAGGGAGACCCGGAGGACAAAGGGCCCCCAAACAACCTCTCACCTCCCTGGAGGGGGCTGTCTCATCCCAGCTGGCAAGCCCAAGACCCCAGTGCTCCTGATAAGAATAGTGTACGCGACTCCCAGGGCCCGGATCCTTCTAGGAGGAAACGGTCGGAAATCCCAGCTCTCAGGACTTGAATCCACAGTCCGCCATCCCAACTCTTACTCTGAGCTGCAGCCTGAGCTATTAAAAACAAAACATTCTCATTGGCAAGCTCCACAATTAGCCTCGTTTCCACGCTAGAAACACTGTTCTGCATGAGCTGAATTGCACAGCGATTGTTTCTTGTCTCGGTGATGCCATTTGCAGGCCGTGCTGGGAGCCAGCGAGGATGTGACCCAGTGGTAATCTGAATTGCTTCACCAAACACATTTTTATCCCATCATCTCGGCTACATGAAAGGGGGCCATAGTGCTCCAGTGTTCAAGACTTTACAGTCCCGCTGTTCAGCAATAAAATGAGGCAAGAAATATTAGCCGTCCCTGGCTGATGCCTTAATTCTTTCCCAACAATTCAGGGAATCTGTACCCTACAGGTTTTAGGGCTGGCTAAAGCCTGACCCTCAGGCTGGCTTGAATGGAGGGGGAATGAGTTAAGGAGAGCAAGAAGGCTTTAATGGACACAGATCCCGAATAGCCCAGCTTGTCCCGGCCTCCTGCAGACTAACCCTCCTTTTCACAGGCCTCGATTGTGTATGGCCCCAGCAGAGACAAAACTACCCATGAGCAGAGGTTACCCCCAGCCGGTACAGGTCAGAGGCATTCTGGGGGAGAAGGGGAGAGGAGAGGAGAGGGGAAGTGAGGGGCACATGGAGCAGGAGGGGCGGGGGTGGGGGAGGCAGCCGTAAAAGTCGGTGTGGATCACTTCTAAGGACAGATCCACGGAGTCTAAGACTGTGATGTGATCATCTCACCTCCAGGCAAGCAGTTTAGGAAGTTCTTCTGCAGAACAAACGGGAGCTAGTTGGATGCCACGTGAGACAATTATCAAAGTAAATAAAACGCTTCTCTGTAGTTCTCCAAAAGCTGCAGGCCTGAGGTTCAGGGGCTTTCCATAGGAGAGCCTCTAGTACCATAGTCGCTGTGAGGTTTAAGAAGAATTACAAATAGGCCGCGTTTGACAACACGGACAGAAGATTTTTCCAGCAATTTTTCAATTATGTCATTGTGAGCCCTCCAAGAAAAGTAACGATTCTGGCTCACGGGGCCCAACGTTCCCAAATAGAGGGAACAGGGTGTTCACAAGTTTGCAAACAGTCCTTTGAAATACACCCTAGGCAGCATCCTAGATAGTTCTGGGAAAACATGGGCTTGAAGAGGTCCTCTCCTTCCCTCACAAGGATTTGTAAATATTTGGTGTGGGCCTTGGACCCTTTCCTCAGGCTGACGAAGCCCGGGGACCCCTTTTCAAAGGTTTTTTTTTTTTGTTTGTTTTTCTTTTTTTAATACACAATGGTACCAAGAAAGGCAGTTACATTAAAGCACAGCTCTCCGAATACGGTGAGAAGTGACCTGGCCGTGTAGCCGCGGACCTGCCTTTTGATTAATTCGCGGTGCAGATACCACCTTGGTACGTCGCCTGCACAGCTCATGCTAGGAAATGCTAAGTGTCGCTCACAGGTTGTTGAGAATGAAATTGTAAGTCTGCCCCAAGCACGCTGGGCGACCCCCACCCCCCCACCCCACACTGCGGACAGGACAGTGCCCTAGAGGCAAGCCCTGGGCCCTTGCTGTGAGGCCTCGGGAGGGCCCGCGGTCTCCTCTATCCTGATGCCATGGAAACCCTCGGCAAAGCCGCTGAGACCGCGGTTCTCCAGGGCCAGCGGCTGCTGGTCCCAGGGCCCCCCGAGCGCTGGAGGCGTCCTGGCCAAGTGCGGGGCCGGTTAAGGCGCTAATTCCGAGTCTTAATGCTGGTCCTGCTCAGCGGCCTGGGGTGGCGGGCTCAGGGTTGGCGGTTCCCCTTGCAGGGGCCTGGGCGCATCCCCTTCGGGTCCTCACGGGGAGCGGGCGCCCTGCGGCTCCGAGGGCCCCCAGCACCCCCCCACCCCCCGGGTCACCCGCCCCGCGCTCCGGGGGCACAGCCGGGCCCAGGCCGCCGCCGCCCGCCCCGCCCCGGCCCCGCCGCCCCCGCCGCCCCCGCCCCGCCCCCGAACCGCCGAGCCCGCCGCGGACGCCAACTTTGGCGGCGGAGTCCGCTGGGGCGTCGGCGCGGGCTCGGCTCGGCTCCGCGGGGCTCGGAGGCGCGCGCCCTGGGCTCCCTGCACCCGCTCCAGGCCCTGGGCTCCCGGCTCCGCGCACCCGCCCCCCGGGCTCCCTGCTCTGCGCCCTGAGCTCCCCACTCCGCGCCCCGGGCTCCCCGCTCCAGGACCTGGGCTCCCCGCTCCGCGCCCTGGGCTCCCTGCACCCGCTCCGCGCACCGGGCTCCCTGCACCCGCTCCAGGCCCTGGGCTCCCCGCTCCGCGCCCTGAGCTCCCGGCTCCGCGCCCCGGGCTCCCTGCACCCGCTCCAGGCCCTGAGCTCCCGGCTCCGCGCACCCGCCCCCCGGGCTCCCCGCTCCGCGCCCTGCTCTCCCTGCACCCGCGATCCGCTCCCCGTACCGGCTCCAGGCCCTGGGCTCCCCGCTCTGCGCCCTGAACTCCCCGCACCCGCCCCCCGGGCTCCCCGCGCCCTCCCCGCTCCCCGCACCACCCCCTTGCATCCGCGCCCTGCACCCGCGCTCTGCTCCCCGCGCTCTGCTCCCCGATCCCTGCACCCGCGCCCGCCCCCTGAGCTCCTTGCACCGGCTCCCCTCTCCCTAAACCCGCGCCCGCCCCCTGAGCTCCCTGCACCCGCTCCCCGAGCTCCGCTCCCCGCGCCCCTCCCGCCGCCGACCATGGGCCGCGGACCCCCGCGGACGAGCCCGACCCCGGGGCGCACACGGCCGCCCCCGCCCCCGCGGCCGCTGCTCCCGCTGCTCCTGCTGCTGCTGCTGCTGCTCCGCGGCGCGGGCGGGGACCCCCCGGAGCCCGCGCCGCCCGCCCCCGCCGCCCGCCCTGCGGCCCCCAGGAACCCCCGCGGCGCCCTCGGGGACACGGCCTCGGCTCTGGGCCTGGGCGCCCGGGACGCGGCGGCCGCTCACATGCTCCGGCTCTACGACAAGTACGGCCGCAGGGGCGCGAGGCCCGGAGGGGGCAACACGGTCCGCAGCTTCAGGGCCCGGTTGGGTGAGTACACGCCCCCCCCACCCACTCACTCCTTCACTCATTCATTCGTTCCTCCACTGTGCGGAGGCCCCAGCGCCCCCGAGGGGTGAGGAGCTCCTGCCCCAGGGGCGGCCAAGGGGAGGCGGGGAGGCTGCTGCACACAGACCTAGGGGGAGGCCCCGGCCCGGCCGGGGAAGCTCAGGACCCTAACCACGGGTCCTTGGGCTGTTAGGCTGGAGCAGGAGCTCAGGTGGGCGCCCTCAGGTGGGCCTGTCAGGGGCCGCGACCTCTGGCCGGGCCCCCAGTGGGCTCCGAGGCTGGACAGTGAACCCAGGAGGGCCTGGGGTGCCTGGTCTTGGGCACACGCAGCTGAGGCCGGAAAGGCACTAACATGAAACATTCAGTCCGCGGGGGTTTGGGGAAGGGTCCAGAAGCTTGGGCGGGGGAGAGATGGGCATCCTACTTCACTCCCACCCTCGCTCCACCCGGACAGACCCTTCCCCCTGTCGTCACACCTTGGATGATGCTGGACAGAGGTCAGGGACAGAGCACCCAGCTGTAGCCTCAGCTGTCTGCCAGCCCAGGCCCTGGGCAAGCAGCGAAGACCGGCAGCCTGGTGGCAAGGGTGGCGGGAAAACCCTGTTGCCATGGAGACCGCTCAGTCACAGGACGCCATCCCAGAAAGTGTGGGGAGGGGTCCACAGCAGCGCTTGTGGGGGAGAAGGCCGTCCAGCGGGAGAAACACTGTCGGTCTCCAGGGACGGACCCCCCTGCGGTGGACAGAAGCAGGCCTGACAGACAGGCTGGGTCAGGTCGGCCACCCGCGGATGGCCGGTGAGCCAGGTTATACCTGCCGCCTCAAAGCCAGACCCGGAAGCTGGCCTGTGTGATTGTCCTGGGAACACCTGCCCCAGGGGGCCTGTCCCTCCTCCACCAAGCAGACCACTCGGTACCATTCCCGGGCTCCACGCCAACTGGACCTAAGTCCATCCTCCCTGGTGCTTTTTATTCATCACACGGGGTCCACTTCTGGAGCAGCATTATTAAATTAAGCCACTCAGGAATCATCCAGCATGATCAGGACCTTGGGCAAGTCACTAAAGCCCCGTGGACTTGACTGCACTCATCGACAGGTGGGCAGGTGTGCGGCGCCTTTCCCCGCAGGGTTGCCCAGAGCCCAGCACTAACCAGATGAGGTGTTGGTGCGGGTTATTCCCATGGAAATGCAAGGCACTTTTTTTAAAAAAATTTATTTGTTTATGATAGTCACAGAGAGAGAGAGAGGCAGAGACATAGGCAGAGGGAGAAGCAGGCTCCATGCACCTGGAGCCAGATGTGGGATTCGATCCCGGGTCTCCAGGATCACGCCCTGGGCCAAAGACAGGAGCCAAACCACTGCGCCACCCAGGGATCCCAAATGCAAGGCATTTAAGGCCATATAGGTGTGCCCTGGACCTTGCCATTAACCCGGTCCCCAGAGCCTTGTCGCTGAGGAGAGCAGGGCCGGCAGGGTCAGTGCTGCTGCGCACCCACTGCCGGCAGCCCCGGCACGGACGCGCTCCATCCTATCTTCCCATCTGCGCAAAGCAGGGCAACGCAAGTACCAGTGACTCGTAGGATGTTACCCTGGAAAGGACGGAGGACGGCACCTCCCATCCAGCCCTCCCACTTGACAGAGATGAAAACGAAGGCTGGGGGGGGGCTTTCACTGACACCCCGCATCTGCCCAGCCAGCGCCACTCCCCCGCCAGCATCCTCTCCCCACCTCCCTCGGAGCTAAGCCCAGGACTTAGGACACAGACGGTAGAGCAGACGATTCTCTGCGAGATCCGGATGATCCGGGGAGTCTGGACTGTCGGATGATCCAGCACATTCTTTGGAACCACTTGACCAGGCGTGGGTCCAGGCTCCGGGTCCCCGGACAGGAGCTTCTGAGCACAAGGCGGACAGGTGAACGCTCCGTGGGAGGACGTGGCTTTGCGCCTGGCTTAGCGTAGGCCGGGCCGTCTGGTTTCCCACCCCTCACCTGTGGACAAGGCTCCGATGTGGGGGCCTTTGCTCCGGGCCGGGGCCCCAGGCCTTCCCCTGGCACGACAGTGGTCTGTGCAGCCTCAGTGGCTGGGCCCTGGGGCCATTGGAGCCGCGTTCCTTGCGGCCCCCAGGCAGCCTAGCTCAGCGCGGGCTGGGCTGCTGAGGTCCCAGTGCTGAGTGTGACCAGGGGCTAAACCTGTCCGTGACTCACCTGCTGTTGCTTGTTTGTTTTCACGTCTGGAAGGCAGCTAGTAATGCTCCCTTCCTTGTGGGGCTTTGGGATGAACTGAGACATGCCGGGTGCTTAGGACAGTGCCTGGCCCAGGTGTCGGTGATTTATTAGATGCTGTTGCTCTTGCTTTAGCCACTCTGTCCCCGCCCCCTCGAGGTGTCACGTTCCCTATTACACCTAGACGGAGCAGCGGAGCGAGCTTCTGAGCCTGACCCTGGGGCTTAAGGTGAGACCTGCTCCGCGTCCCAAACAACTTGTATTTAAATCTAAGCTCCCCCACCGACCTGGGTGAAGTTGGGCAAGCGGCTGAATGTCTCCGAGCTTCTGTCTTCAGGTCTCCATGACCACGACAGTACGCACCTGTCTGCCAGCAGTGCCAGAGGTCATGGGCATTTGGTTCCCGAGGATTTCCTGAGCCCCTCATTAGGTGGCAGGTGCCGTGAGCCCAGAGGACACAAAGACGCGTGGACTCTTGGCCCTGCCCAGAAAAGTGCACGAGCTGGGGGAGAAGAAAGCGCATGCGCGTGGGTGGAGGCTGGTGACACCACAGGGCTACTACATTCTGAGCGCATGTTGGGTGCCAGGTACCATGCGAGCCCCACAGAGATGATCACACAACTGTAGGAGGTGCCTACAAACACCCTGCCCCGTTTACAGATGTGGAAACTGAGGCACAGTGAGGCTCCCATCTGCCTCTGGCTCCACAGCTGGCAAGCGATGCAGGCCGGGTCTCCCCCAGGGCCCGCAATGAGCACCTCATACCCATGCCCTCGGCTCCTTCCCTGCAGCACCCCCAGGGCCCACGGCTCCCTTCCTCCAGCCTACCTTGGTGCTGGAATCTTCTGCCCCACGTTCTCACTTTGGCCACCCTGATGGCTAATTCTAGGGCCGTGGTGAAGGGACAAGTCTCCCTTTGGCTTGAGTCCAGTTCCCCCAGGCCAGCAGGGTGCCCAGGGGACCTCTCCCCGCCCCCCCCCCGCAGCCCCCCACCACTTTCGGGAAGGAGGCTGAGTGCCCACAAAGTGGACCCAGTTCGGATTCTCAGATTTCTAGAACTCCCAGGAGAGAAGAGCTCATCTAGATAAAGTTAGTCTTTTCTTCCTCGGAGTTAGAACCCCAAAACGCCCACATGATGACTTCACAGAGCGTGGCCTCTGTTACGTCTGCTATCCCGTAGGAGGCAGGGGCCTTCCAGCAGGGCACACGGGGGCACAGCCATGGGGTCAGACAGACGGGTGCATGCCCAGGCCCTGCCCTGGGCCAGCTGGTTGCTTGAGGCAAGTCCGAACCCCCTTGTGAAGCTCCATCTCGCTCCAGAAACGAATGGCCTCTGCGGTCCTCTCTGTGGAATTGGGCATGCGTGGAGCTTGAGTGGGGGGCGGGGCTCCTCCTCCGTGCCTGGCATGCTGCGTGTCCTGTACCGAGTCCTGCAGTCAGGTGACGCAAGACCCCACTGTGCACCTGAGGCCGCCGAGCATGGTCGGGCTGCAGCCTGGGGTCTGGCTCCCCAGGGCCTGGGCAGCCTGGAGGACAGGGGGGGCTGTGCTGTTGGCGGGTTTGTGCCCCAGACCTACACAGACATGCCTGATGGGCAGAACTGTCTGCGACGCTGCTTAAAACCCAAATCCCTCGGCCCCCCTGTGCCAGACCCTCGAGTGAGCATCTCCAGGGGAGGGCGGCAGAGGTACAGAACCTGAGCCCCAGGCACCAAGGCCCGCGGAGTCTGTGGAGCCACGTGCACATGTCCCTCCGGCCTGCGCTGCCCCACAGGTGGAGCGTGTAGCATGTACGCGGGTTACGCCTTCCTCCCAAGGGAAGGAAATGACCCTAAACTTAGTATTTCGGTTGAAAAACAACAACAACAAAAGACAACCAAGTCCCAGCCGGTTCCGTGGGTGCAGGTGTCAGGGAGGCTGAGACCCCGTGGGCCCAGGGTCCTGCCCGTGCACGGTCCCCCCCGCAGCTTGGGCAGCCCGCGCCCATCATTCCCTGGGCTCCTGGCAGCCTGCGCCACCCCACGGATGCCTCCTCCAGCGCGAGCCCCCGAGGACTCGGCTGCCTGGCTCGGGCTGCCTCCCGGGCCATGGATGAGGGATGAGGACGTCTGCTCGTGGCCCCGGGGAGCACCTGGCAGAGGCCGGCAGGAGGACGGCCTGGGGGGAGGCCCGAGTGCTCCTGAGCCAGGCACCTGGTGTTAGATGGCTCCCAGCCTCACCCCAATCCCGACTCACCCCCGATCCCAGCTCACCCCTGATCCCAGCCTTACCCCTGATTCCGGCCTCCCTGATCCCGACCTTACCCTGATCCTGGGCTTTACCCCGATCCCACCTTACCCCAATCCCGGCCTTACTCTGATCCTGGCCTCTGGAGAGCCAGCGGGTCCTTGCAGACCTGTCGAGTGGCCCCATGGAACCCGGATGGCACTCTCTCTTTGTGAAATGAGCTTTCCCAGCCCTTGGGCAAAACCAGAAGCAGATGCCCAGACAGCTGTGCCCTCCGGTCCAGGTTCCCCCCGGAAGGACTAGGAGTGCAGGAAGCCAGGGGTGCCCCACGCCATTCACCACATTTGGAAGAATGAGCCTGTTTGACGTGGGTGGGAGGGAGGGCTGGGCACAAGCAGGAGGCCCGCCCAGGGCTTGCCCCCGAATCCAAGCATCCCGAATCCCAAAACCTGATTCCACCTTCTCTCCTGAGTGGAGGTGTCGTGAGGCTGGCACCTGTCCCTGAGCAGCAGGGAGGGAGGGCCTGGGCCGCGGCTCCTACCTCTTCCTTCCTGCAATGGGATGCAGGATCCCCACCTCCCTGCCCTCCCGACCCACCTCAGTTCCTCACCTGCTCCTTGGGGATAAGTCAGGGCACCCCCTCGGCCTCCGGGGAGGATCACAGGAGGAGAGGCGAGCCTGGCGGGCCTCCTGGAGGCCTCCCGCTGGGCCCCCCCTCTGTCCCGACCCAGGGTCCTAACCCACTGTGTTCCTCCCGCCCTCACAGACACGGTGGACCAGAGGCCTGCGTTCGTCTTCAACCTGACTTCCCTGCAGGACTCGGAGGTGATCCTCTCCGCCACCTTCCACTTGTACATGGAGCCCCACTGGCCCCGGGCGCGCGAGGAGACCTGCAGGCAGCGGGCGAGGAGCACATCCTGCCGCCTCCCGCCGCCCGGGCCGCCCGCCCGCCGCCACCTGCTCTTCCGCAGCGTCGCGCAGAACACGGCCGCGCAGGGGCTGCTTCGCGGGGCCCTGGCCCTGGCGCCCCCGCCGCGTGGCCTGTGGCAGGCCAGGGACATCTCGCCCATCGTGAGGGCCGCGCGGCAGGCTGGCGAGCTGCTCCTGTGGGCGCAGCTGGACCCCGTGGGGGGCGCCCCGGGGGCGGCAGGGCCGAGCGCACCCTTGCCCTACCTGCTGGTTTACGCCGACGACCTGGCCATCGCCGAGCCCAACAGCGTGGCAGGGACGCTGCAGAGGTATGACCCCCTCCCGGCGGCCGACCCAGAGCCCCGCACTGCCCACAACGGCTCCACTGACCCACGCGTGCGCCGGGCCTCGCAGGCCCCGGGGCCGCTGCAGGACAACGAGCTACCAGGGTTGCACGAGAGGCCAGGGCATGTGCCCCCCGCGCGGCAGCCCCCGCGGCCCCGGCACGAGCTGTGGCGTGGCCCCCTCGGGGCGCTCAAGCCGCGGCCCGGGCGCCGGGAGCGCAGGAGGAAGGGCCCCGACGCGCCGGCCGCCTCACGGGTGCTGGACTTCGACGAGCAGACCATGCGGAAAGCCCGGCGGAGGCAGTGGGCCGAGCCCAGGGTCTGCTCCCGCAGGTACCTCAGGGTGGACTTCGCTGACATCGGCTGGAACGAATGGATCGTCTTGCCCAAGTCCTTCGATGCCTACTACTGCGCAGGGGAGTGCGAGTTCCCCATGCCCAAGGTAGGCGCCTCCCGAGGGCCCTGCTCTGTGACCTCCTGCCCGCTGGGCCCTGGGGCTGAGGACGCCTGCCGTCCTCCAGGTGGGGGGCAGGTGCACGTGTAGGGGGCAGCCCCTGCCGACCCCTCCAGGTAGGGGACAGGTGCACGTGTGGGGGGCAGCCCCTGCCATCACCTCCAGGTGGGGGGCAGCCCCTGCCATCACCTCCAGGTGGGGGCAGGTGCACGCTGGGCAGCCCTGCCATCCCCTCCAGGTGGGGGACAGGTGCATGTGTGTGGGGCAGCCCCTGCCATTGCCTCCAGGTGGGGGGCAGGTGCACATGTAGGCGGCAGCTGTTGCAGGTACAACCCGCGGGCAGACGTGGCTTCACTGTGCTTCTGAAAGGGCCGACCTAGTTGAGTTTTCAGTTTTATTTACTTTTTTAAGATTTTATTTATTCACGAGAGACACAGAGAGAGAGGGAGAGACACAGGCGGAGGGAGGAGAAGCAGGCTCCCTGTGAGGAGCCCGATGTGGGACTCTATCCTGGGACCCCGGGATCATGGTCTGAGCTGAAGGCAGATGCTCCACCGCTGGCCCCACAGGTGCCCTGAGTTCGAACTTTAAATCAGAACGTGTCTTCTCGGGGAAGATCCACCCTTGGGTGTGTGCTGCATACACGCTGCCCCACCCCCCGAGGCAGCGCAGGCCTCTGAACCCCCCTCCTCACTAAGGTCTCCTTCCCTTCCTGGCCTGGCCCTCAGGGCACTGGGGGCTGTGAGCAGCACAGACCTGGCCTCGGGGGCTTCCTGTGGGCCCCTTGCCCCCCACCACCCCCTGCTTGGCACTCAGGGCAGGGCCTCCAGCGCTCACAGAGCCTGAGTGTGCACGGTCCCCGCAGGTGGCAGTGTTGTCCCCTCGTGGCCCTAGGTTGGCAGGTCCCCCCCCCCAGGCTGGGTCAAGGCTCCATCCACCCATCTCTGGGCTGCAGGTGGGCGGGCTGGCCGCCAGCTGGGGTCGGCCCTCCCCACAGAGTGCTCACTTTCCTGGGGGCGCTTAGCTCCTCTGTCAGTTCCAGGTCATTCCTTCCCCTTTGAGAAAGGAAATCTGTACATAAATCCAATTTGAATGTAAATAAATCAGTCGTCTGGGATTTCCCAGCGGGGCAGGAAGCTGTTTGGGACTTAAAGGGCTCTTCCTGCACATGCAGAGAGGGAGTGGGCCGCTGCGGGCAGCCGGGGTGAGCCAGCGCCCACCTTACCGTCTGCTGAGCCCCACGCCTTCCCCGAGGCCTGCACCACGAACCAGCCCCTGCCCCAGGCCCCTGCCATGCCCCCACCCGCCCCGCGGGGGCCTCCAGCACACCGTGTGGAAGTGGGCACCCCCGGGCCCTGTCCCGCTCCCTATGCCAGAGAAGGGCCTTCTCCGTGCTTGAGGCTGGACCCAGCTCCTGGGTGCACACGGTGCCTGGGGAGGCAAGGAAGGCTGCACAGCCTGTGACTTTGGCTGCTCCCTAACTCGGGGTCTTGGTCCAGCTCCTCAGACATTTGAAGCTTCTGCTTCTTCACCCGTACAATTAAGGTAATCCCACCCCCACGCCTGGTAGACGGGGTGGGGAGGCGAGGCAGGCCCTCGGGAACGTCCATTCGGCCCCCACTGTGCGGGGCTCACACCTTTGGGCCTTCCCCAGGGCTGAGGACACACTCACGCAGGAGGCGCAGGAGGCGGCTGTGAAAATTGGGCGGCCGTGGCCCCAGCAGAGCCGCAGACCTGCCTCACCCTCTGGGGATGAGCAAGGCGCAGGTGCCCCCAAGTGGCCAGTGCCATGTAGGGCCGCAACTTCCCTCCCGAGGCCCAGGGGCAGGACCGCGGCACGCAACCCTGCGCTCAGAGGCCCCGGTGCCCGCCCTGAACTCTCACCTTCCGGGTCAGCACCTGTCCTGAGGCCCTGTCAAGCCCACGCAGGTGGCCCATGGCTGGGTGAGGGCAGAGCGCCGGGTAACCGTGCTCCTCCCGTCTGCAGGTCGTCCGCCCGTCCAACCACGCCACCATCCAGAGCATTGTCAGGGCCGTGGGCATCGTCCCCGGCATCCCAGAGCCGTGCTGCGTCCCTGACAAGATGAACTCTCTCGGGGTCCTCTTCCTGGATGAGAACCGTGACGTGGTTCTGAAGGTGTACCCCAACATGTCCGTGGAGACCTGCGCCTGCCGGTAGGACCAGCCGCTCCGGGGTGGAAGGAAACCTCCGCCCACCCCGCACCCGGCAGGCAGCACCATGGCCTCTGGGGTGAGGGCCTCAGGAGGGGGCAGCTGCATATGCGGGGCGCAGCTCACCGGCACCCCCGCCGGTCCCACAAGGTCTGTCCCCCACGGTGCATTCTGGGGGGACAGTTGCTGATGACTCAGCCCCTGCTCGCCACTCGGAATCCCCCGAAGGAACCCAGGGGTCAGCCCCACCTGGGGGCCGCCCGCCGTCCACGCTTCCGCTCGCAGGACCCCAGAGCCCAATGTGGCCACTGTGTTGGCTTCCATGAGCATCGTCTCGTGACTGGGGAGGAAGGTTCCAGACCTGCAGGCTCCTACTCTCTCCGCAGGAAAGAACCCCCGTGTAAAGCATCAGTGGAGAACACCCGGGGCCACATGAGGGATGGGGGACCCTGGCACCCAAGCGCAGCGCGAACTTCCAAACAGCGGCAAGAGCTTTCATACGCACGGTGCACGTGTGACCGGTTCTGGTTGCTTTCTCTTAATATATATTTTATTTCAAAGCAAAGGGGAGGGCGTGGACACCGTTCCTCACAGAGGTCATCAGGCTAGTTAGGGGTGCATTGTTCAAACATGTTTATTGAAATAACACAGGCAGTGATACGTTGGAATACTAAAAAGTAACCGAGATTTTTATATTTTTGTAAATTATACTTTCCATACTGTAGATTGTGTATGTTGTGTGTTTTTATCGAAAGCTAATAAATTAAAGGTACAGCGGTACCTGAGAAACTGAATGTCAGCCATCCCCAAATATGCACAGATCCCGACAAACATGACCTGGTGGCCGCGAGGGCACTGCACGCTTGGGGAGCGGAGCCCCCCGGCCTGTCCGTCCTCGGTTCCGGAAACCAGCTACTCCTAAGGCTTCCCGCTTCCTGCATGCCCGCTCCACCCCATGGCTGCTGCTGCACAGGTGCACAGGTGCCACCCCACAGGTGCCGCCCACGGGTGCACAGGTGCCGCCCATGGGTGCCGCCGGGGCTCCTCGGGCAGGACAGGCCCCCGGGCAGGCTCAGTCATCCCGCGGAGCTTCCTCACACCCTCAGCTTTGGAGGGCCGTGAGCGACCGCGGTGCCGGACACGTGGGGGATTGGCTGTGGCGCTCGGGGACAGGCCTCTTCCCGTCCTGCTTGGAGCGAGGGCCTGAGTGAGACGCAGACGGGGTGTCCCCTGAGGCGCGGCTCCCGCTCCCCACTGGCCACCCCTCCCCAGAGGAGCCTCCCGGATGCAGGTCCCTTACCCCCAGCTGATGGTCCTGGATGGTCCTGGACGGGAGACGCCGGGCCGCTCGGGCAGGCATCCAAGTCCTCGGCTGGGCCCTGAGAGCTGCGGCCGCCGTCCTCCCCTGGAGGAGGCCGAGGAGCCAGAGCCACCTCCGAGGGGAGGCCCCTTGTCCGTGCGCCAGGCCCCACGGCCGTGCTTGGTTGGCTCCTGAGATGGCGAGCGGGGCCGGGGCACGGCAGGCGCTCCCAGCAGACACGGCAAGACCGGCAGCAGCGGTGGGGGCCACGACGCCAGGCCCCGGCTGTGGGGGGGCCCGGAGTCTAGTGAGGCCTCAGGGTCAGCCCAGCCCAGCAGCTCCTCGCCAGGCTGCTCCAGGTGGGCAGACGGAGGGGCCCGATCTCCTGTAGGCCGCCTGCTTGCTGCAGGGGGGGCGGTCTGTGTCTCCCCCCCACGGTCCGCGGGCCTGGGTGCATGGGCCGGCGGCAAGCGGGTGGCAAGGCTGGGCCCAGGCACTGGGTGTCTGCCTGCAGGGCCTGCAGCCTCCGCCACTGTGTGCAGCTGGCCTCCCCCCACCTGCACCGGAGCCCGCCGGCCGCGTCATGCCCTCCACGTGCCGGGACGCGACACAAGTTAACAGCAAAATGAGCAAAACCAGGGCGACTCGATAAGGTTCCCAGTTCCCTTCCTCTCAGTGCACATTCTTCCTTTAACCTTGTCCCCCTCGGTTTTTTCTCATCTGCGGCTCCCTTTCCATTTCTTGATGAAATCAGGTGTCCTGTGCAGGTTCCATCTCATTCCTTCCCCAATGTGCGATTTCTGGAAGATCGGGGTCATCACACAAGCCTGTGGCTTCGGAGGGGCTCCACTGCTGGTTGACACGGATGGGGGCAGCCTGGGAGCCCACCCACGTCCAGCCATGCTGGGTCTATGCCCATGCCGGTGATGATCATGGAGTGTGCAGCAAGAGCTGGTGTCAATGACACTCACTTTTATGAAGTGTCGTGCAGTTTAGACACAGCATATTTTTTTAAATTATTTCATTTATTTATTCATGAGAGACACAGAGAGAGAGGCAGAGACACAGGCAGAGGCAGAGACACAGGCAGAGGGAGAAGCAGGCTCTATGCAGGGAGCCCGACGCGGGACTCGATCCCGGGACCCCGGGGTCACGCTCTGGGCCGAAGGCAGCCGCTCAACTACTGAGCCCCCCAGGTGTCCCACCAAGTGACCATTTCAACAGATGCAGTAAAAACATTGATAAAACACAACATCCAGTCATGGTGAAAACCCTCAACAGGTTAAGTTTAGAGGGAATGTACCTCACATTAAAAACCTTAGATGAGAAACCCAGAATATCATCCTCAACCCTAAAGTCTCCATCAAAAACTGATAAATTCAGTAAAGGATACAAAGTGAAAACTTGCAGAAATCTCTTGCATTTCTATGCACCAGTAACGAGGCAGCAGGAAGAGAAACTGAGGACTCAGTCCCATCCCATGTGTATTAGCACCAAGAACACTAAGATATGTAGGATTAAGCCCAACCAAAGACCCCGGGGCGAAGGCAGACGCTCCATCGCAGAGCCCCGGATGCCCCTAGATACGGCGTCTTTATTAGCCTCACAGCCACCTTGCAACTTAGCTGTGCAATTGCTGCTACAGAAGAGCAGGCTCGGGATGGGCAGCACGGCCACGGCGCCTCACCAGGGCCACGGGCAACGTCAGCTTTGACGCCCGCGGCCGCCTGACTCCAGGGCCATGTGGCTGGTGCTGCCCCCCAGCCTCCTGCTCAGTGACCCCCACCACCAGCCTATTAGGATTTTCCCAGTGGCACTGGATGGCCTGGGAGTGAAGCAAGGTTTGGAAAGAAACGTTTGTATGAAACAATTTTTGTTTCCTCTTAAAAGCCAAACACCAGCGTCACATCGGCCCAAACACAAAAGGCTCAAGCATGCAGCCTAGATGCGCGTGGGTCCCTGCGGTCACCAGGCTTCATCTGTGTCAGAGGGAGCAGGGTGGTGGCCTGCCTCTGAGCCCTATTCCTGGACGTTCATATCCTCTGAAAGGGCAGGGCCTCAAAGATAACTCATGTGACAAATATGGATAGTTCCAGAGAGCTAGAAACTTGGGGAAACTTCTGAAATGGCCTTTATCCTACAAGTGGGGAGACGGACTCCAGGTGCCCCCAAGGGTCCGGCCTGAGGCACTGCAACAGGTGCCTCATAGGTCTAAGTTGCTCATAAAATGCCACACGAGCTGTAGCCTGTACCCAATGCCTCTTCGGTGGCCAGGTGGATGCAGGGCCGGGCTGCACGAGCCGACAGAAGCCTGGAGTGGGAGTGGGAGTGGGAGAGCGTGAGGAGGGGCTCTGGAGGAGAGGGACGGAGCCGACGCCCCCAGGGTGGGAGAGCAGGCTCGGCCGGCGGCGTGAAGGTGGTGCAGGTTCTTGCCCGTGCAAAGTGCACAAGGGGCTGCACTCTTGCACTCTGGTGGGAAGGGCAGCCGGGCAGGGCCGGCCCTTCAAGGAGGTTTCCTTTAGCAAAAGCCGGAAACCTGAAATGATTTTCAGGTTTCAGGTCGACTGATGCCCCTGAGACTTGCTTTATTCCTTTGCTCTCTTCTACTCCTAGAGAGAATGCTGCTCGCCGCAGCTTTGCAGGTCTTCTCCTTCCCTCTCAGGGCTGACCCTGCTCTAAACGCCGTCGTGTGCGCCTGTCCACCCAGTCACGTAGTGGCTACTGCGTGCCCAGTAGCACGGTGGGCAGCACACACGTACTCACCTCCTGGAAGCCTCCTACGGATTTCCTTTTTTATCGAGTCCAACGTGCAGACCGGGGTGTGTGCCAGGAGCTGATGTGGGGCTGGCGCAGGCTGCTGGGTCTCGCCTCTAGAGCCGCCGACCCAGACCAAGACTCTGCCTCCATAACCAGCTTTTGGGAGCTTTGCGGCAGGGCCAGGAGCCACACTCGAAGAACCACTGCTCCAGCAAACGTGCTGCCGGCTGGGCACACCCGGGGCCGGCTGCTGCTGCTGGCTGAGCACTCAGCGGGTGCCCTTCACTCCGAGGCCCGCTCCTGCGCATCCCACTGCGTCCCCGTGGCATGTGCTCGCAATGATGGTGTCTGCAGCGCGGCAGTGCCAGCCGGGGCCTCGAGCCAGACGGGGGCTGCACTGGGTCCACAGCCCCTGGGCAGGGCCACCCGGTCTCACATACCGGGCCACTGAGGAGCCAGGGGACATGCACAGAGATGAGCAAGGAGGCCTGCCCAGGGAAGCTGGGCCTCAGATCCACCGTGAACACAGGGCCCACTCTCCAGGCTTGTCCAATGGCAGCAGGACGTTCCGCCAGAGCCAATGGCCCATGCGGCCCTAGGGCCCGCGTCCTGGGTGGCAGGAGACCCAGGCGTCCGAGAACCCAGAGGCGCCGGAGGGGAGTCTATGCAGACACTGAGGCGGGAGGGCCTGGGCAGAGGGAGGCTGGCGGGGAGGAGCGCGAGGCATGGCAAGGGGAAGCCCAGGAGGCCGGGCTCCATGGCGGGAGGGCAGCACTGCTCCGGTTACAGAAGCGGAGAGGAGAGCGCGGGCGCCACATGGACACGGGCAGCACGGGCACCCGCTCAGCGCCTCCGCACCAGGCCCAGGCCAGCGCCCAGCGATCGTGCGGCAGCCCGGTGTCTGCGGGCCCCCAGTCCCACCCTGGGCACCCCGCGGGGCCCCAGGTGTGTGTCCCGAGCACAGCCCAGACCACGAGGGGGTCGGAGGTGGCTGCACCTTCCAGAGCGCAGAGGCCCCGATCCTGGGTGGTGGCTCCTCAGAACGTGAGCAGCTGCAGTCTCCTCAGCAGGCAAAGCAAATTGACATGTTTGTTCATCGAATTCCTAGAGAGCACCGCCGCTCGGACTGGCACTTGGGCCCTGCTCGTGGGAGGGGATGTTAAAAGAGCATTTCTGGAAAGCAACTTGCCGTGCGTACCAAGAGCTTTGAGGATGCTTGCATACGCTGACCTAGACGTTCCTCTTCTGACGAACAGTCTTAGGAAAATAAGTAAAATAGAGCCCATACGCATGAGCCTTGCAATGTTACCTTGGTACGTAGCCCACTGGCTTTCAGAATATGGACCATGGGCCTCACTGGGCACTGAGACCAGAGACTATTTTTACTTCCTTCTTCAACATGTTTCGCATTTCCCGAGTTACCCTCACCGTACTCTACTGTTGTAATCAGAAAAGAGACCTACGGGGCTCTTAAGAACACATCAGGAGGCAGCCCCTCCGCCCCGACCACATTCAGGCCACCCTCACGCAGCCCTCGGCCTGTTTCCGCCTGCGGCTCTTCTGGCCCCCCCAGGCCCTCCCCGCGCAGGGCAGCGGCAGCGGCATCTCCGGCCTTGCACCCTTCTCCTTCCCTGCCCCGAGCTCTCGCACTAAGCTGGCTCAACGCCCAGCATGCTTCCGTCCCCTCTGCGAGTGGCACTTCCAAAGCTGCCCCCTTCCCATCCAGCCTCCCTTAACGGTGTCCCCATGGGATGGGGACAGCAAGTTCCATCCAGGCCGGCAGCTCTGGAGCTTGGGTTTCACCCTGCCCCCGCGGCGGGTGGGGGACGCTGGGCACACCCTGGGACCCCGCCACCACCTGCTGGCCTGCCTGCTCCTCCTACGGCTTCCCGAAGCTGCTTGACTTGGGGCTACCCCTCCTGAGAGCCTCCAAGAGATTTGTGACCATCCCCAGTTTTTTAACCTCAAACCCACACATAATGGGAATGGACAGAGACCAGTGTGGGCATGACGCCCTCACAATAACTCAGACCCTGGGGGCCCACAGAGCCCTCCTGGCTGCAGCTGGTCCACCTCCCGGGGCGGGGGGACAGCACCCAGGCATGTGCTGGTCTCAGGGCTGCCCCGTTCCGCTTCTACTCCCCGGATTGCACACTTCCTCGGGGTGCGGAGTGTGGCCCCAGCAGCCTCCCAGTGACACAAGCAGGGACGCCCAGCCCCAGCCCAGGGCCAGAGCTCTCCTGGGGCCTGGGCAGCAGGTGTCAGGGAGGGTACAGCGTCCCTAGAGAGCAGATGGGGAGCGTGCGACCACCGGTGGGCCCAGCTGGCAGCGACTGCCATGATGTTCAGCACATGGTCATCCTAGACTTCTCACACGTCTCTTGTAAACTCGAGGCTCAAAAAGGTGAGGTGACACTCGTGGGCTGCAGATGAGGGAGCCGGGTGTGAACCCTCCTCTCAGGGACTCCAAAGCCTCCATCACCTCACTAGATGCTGCCTTGCTCCGGGGTCTCGAGTTCAGGGCTCACCTGGCTGAGAAGCAGCACGGGTAGCTCTGCAGCCACACACCCAGCCCCCGTGTGCTCCCCAGGGCCAGGGCCTCCTACTGACCCTGGGGGACCCCACCCCCCAGGCCCGGGTCTTCTGAGAGTTTTGTGTGGTTTCTGTACTTGGAGGACTTCTTGGTCTTGTCCGTTTCCTGGATTCCTCATTTGCGCAGCCACAAGGAGCATGTGCACCCGCCTCGAGTCTTCTGGGCTGAGCTGGCAAGGAAAGGACAGAGGATCCTAATTAGGGGGCGATAACCCCACCGGGAAGTTCAGATTCTCCGCAGCGGCCGCGCCCTTCCCACAGGCCCTGTGGGCTTCCCAGATGTTTACAGAGCCTTCATTAGCGGGGCGGCCTCAGATAAGGGCGGAGGTCGAGGCCTGTAGGAGCGAGCGGGAGGCCGCTGGGACGGGGGGCCGCGGGGAGGGGGTCGGTGGCCGCGGGGAGGGGGTGGAGGCCGTGGGGGGGCCACGGGGAGGGGGGCGCAGGGGGGAGGAGGCCGCGGGGAGGGGGTGGAGGCCGCGGGGGGGGACCACGGGGAGGGGGGCGCAGCGGGAGGAGGCCGCGGGGAGGGGGTGGAGGCCGCGGGAAGGGGGGCGCGGGGGGCAGAGGCTGCGGGGAGGGAGGTGGAGGCCATGGGGGAACCACGGGGTGGGGAACGCAGGGGGGAGGAGGCCGCAGGAAGGGGGGCAGAGGCCGTGTCGGGCCCGGAGGCCACGGAGAGGCGGTTGGTGGCCGTGGGAAGGGGGATGGAGGCCGCATGGGGTCACGGGAAGGAGGGCACAGGGGGTGGAGGCCGTGGGGGGCGGAAGCCGCAGGAAGGGGGGGTGGAGGCCGCGGGGAGGGGGGCACAGGGGGCGGAGGCCACGGGCCGGGGCGGTGCACCCCAGGGTCCCCGAGCAGTCGCAGGGGGCGGGAGGAGGCCGTGAGGGGAGGAGGCCGCGGGGAGGAGGAGGCCGCGGGGAGGAGGGAGGAGGCCGTGGGGAACGGGAGGCGGCCGCGGGGGGTGGAGGACTGGGGGAGGAGGCCGCGGGCTGGGTCGGTGCACCCCCGGGCTCCTGGAGCAGCCGCAGGGGGTGGGAGGAGGCCTGGGGGTAGGAGGCCTGGCGGGGCAGAGGCCGCGGGGAGGAGGAGGCCGCGGGGAGGAGGAGGCCACGGGCCAGGGCGGTGAACCCGGGCTCAGGCTGGGGAGCCCCCTCAGGCCCGGTGGCCCCGCCCCCGCCCCCCCCCCGCCCCCGCGCCCTGCCCGCCGCCCGGCCGCTGCCCGCAGTGTCCGGTGCAGGGCGAGCGCGTCCCAGGATGTGCGGTGGGGCGGTCGGCGGGGCCCTGCGCGCCCTGTGCACCCTGTGGCTGCTGGGCTGCGGGGCGCGGGGGCGGCCGCTCGAGGGGCGCCGGCGGCCGGGCTCGCAGGGGGTGCCCGGGGGGCCGCGGGACCTTAGGGCGCTGCCGCAGGCGGTGCAGCGGGACCTCCTGCGCGGCCTCAACCTGAGCGGCGTCCCGGCCCAGCCCCGGGCCCGCGCGGAGCCGCCGCAGTACATGCTTGACCTGTACCACCGCTATGCCAGCGACAAGGCGGCCGCGCCCACCTCCAACGTGGTGCGCAGCTTCAGCGTGGAAGGTACCGGGGCGCGGGGGGCAGGAGGGCCCACGGGGGGCTCGCAAGGGGCCTTTGAAGGAGCTCAATGAGATGCAATGCATGGGTGAGCTCGGCGCTGCGGGCCAGGCTTTGTCCTCGGGTGGCTCCGGGAAGGAGGTTGGGGCCGTAGCCTCCCCACTTGAACACAGCCAGCTTACCCAGCTTTCAACCAGTTGGTGTGTTTTTGGACCTTGGAAGAAGGTCTGTTTCTCTCCCATCACAAAGCGTCTACACGTCTGAGCAGTTTTTCCGAGACAGAGATTTTAGAGGACAAGCCTGTCATCTTCTACACATAAAATGATCTACCCCATCGGAGAGGGCTGGGAGGTAGCAAACACGGACTCAGTTCGCAGGACGCGGCCAAGGCGGCGGATACAGGGGGAGCTTGCCCAGGTCAGAAGACGGTTCCACAGCTGCCTTGTGACGCAGGCCCTGCAGGCCCACAAAGCTTGGCCCCGGCTGCCACTGCCTCTCTGAGCGCCCGGGCACAGGGGCCTCCCTCCCGCAGGCTTGACACCTGCAAACCCCTAATAGGCCTGGCTGAGCACCACAGCCCCCCGACTTGCCACGCCTGCGGAGCACATGCCCCGTCATGGTCGTGGTGCAAGCCCGGCGTCCTGAGTTTTCTGATTCCCCAGAAGAAGGAGAAAACTCTAGATTGGATGTGAACTTGCTGATTTTTAAAATATTAGCTTGATTTCAAAAAATGTGGTCTATGGATCACCCAGATGCTGCCAGTTAGTCTCCAGCTCTGTAGCCTGTTCTTCGGGAGAAGGCGTGCCTCCCTGGCTGGACCGCATCACCATCTCATGGTCCGGGGGTCCAGCATTTGGAGCCACGTCCATGAGCATCCCCTCCCCTGCCCAGCACTGACTGTGTCCCCAGCACAGGCTTCCTGGCTCAATCCAGCTCTGCCCACGGCCCATGCCGCCGTGGAGGCCAATTACGCTTCCCTCGCAGACGGTCTAAGCGCGGCTCAGGCAGGGAGGGTGACATTTTGTGGATGTGTGACATGGGCCTGCAGCAATTTTCCAAGCATGGCACAGGAGACCACTCCTGCTCATGGGCCCCGTTCGCTGTTCCCATGCATTCTGCAGGAGCTAGAACGGCACACGCACACTGGGTGCGGGGCCACACGCTCTGAGGGGCGTGCAGGTTGGGAAGGAGGGTCTGAGGAGGATGCAGAAGCACTGGCCAAGCATCAGCTGTGAGCCAGGGGCAGTGTCAGTAAGTTCCATGTGCCGCCTTGGGGGAGCCTCCCACCAACCCTGGAAGGCGGGGAGGATGAGCCCCATTCCACAGATGAGGCAACTGAGGCTCAGAGCCACTCAGCACTTCTCCGAGGTCACGAGCCTGGGAAGGGACAGAGTCCAGACTAGCACCTTGGTCTGCCAGATGCTGCCGGATCTCACAGCAGCACGCAGGCTCCCCTCACGCTGTGACCGAGCTGTGGCATCACAGAGACGTGCTGGTGGCTGCGTGCCAGCTAGGAGAAGTTGGAAACTGAGACACTTGGGTAGCTACAGGGTATGCCCCATTGATGACTAATGTGACAAAGCAGGTGAGGTGAATCTCTTTCATTTTTTTCCCCCAATTAAAAAAAAAATTCAGTTTCACTTTGCTTGGAAATTAGAGTTCTGAATAATTTCTATGCTGTTTAAATTGCTGAGATTTTTAACATTGTGTTAATGCTGGAAATTTGCCATCCCCTCCCAGGGCGGCTCCTCCCACGTCACGTGCTTGCGATTCCCACTCTGAGGCTGACGGTATGCTTTGCTGCGCTGCTTATTTGGTACTTTCTTTTAATGTGAGGAGCTTAACAGGATGTGTGCGCTTGGCAGTTAAACAGCCCAAATGCCAGTCTCCACATCTGTAAAAGTGGAAATAATCAGACCGTCCCAGGGCCCGTGAGGAGAGCAAAGTGGCACAGAGAATGCAGAGCTCCTAGTGCGATGCTGGGCACCTAGTAGGTGCTCCCTGAAGGGTGGACCCGTCAACTCCAATGCAAGCACCTCCTGCCTCTAGTTTTCTGGAAGATCCTAAATGTCTTTTAAATCCTTCTACAAGAAGGGCCTAAGTGAAACCAAATAAAGATTTGATAGAGTTGGTCAGTCAGATCCTGGATGCCCTTTGACCCAAGTCACGAGTCTCAGCTTTGGTGTCATGAAAGGTGACCTTGACTGTACCCTTGCATTTCAGATGCTGTCTCCATCATGGCCACAGAGGACTTCCCCTTCCAGAAGCACATCTTGCTCTTCAACGTCTCCATTCCTAGGCATGAGCAGATCACCAGGGCCGAGCTCCGACTCTACGTCTCCTGCCAAGGTCACGGAGCCGCTTCTCGTGAGCTGAGAGGCAACATGGCTATTTATGACGTTCTGGATGGAGCAGATGCCTGGGATGCTTCTGCAGGCACCAAGATGTTCCTCGTGTCCCAGGACATCTCGGATGAGGGCTGGGAGACCTTTGAGGTGTCCAGCGCTGTGAAGCGGTGGGTCAGAGCAGACTCTGCCAAGAGCAAAAACAAACTGGAAGTGACTGTGGAGAGTCACAGGAAGGGCTGCGACAAGCTGGATATCAGTGTCCCCCCGGGCTCCAAAAACCTGCCCTTCTTTGTCGTCTTCTCCAATGACCGCAGCAATGGGACCAAGGAGACCAGGCTGGAGCTCAGGGAGATGATCGGCCACGAACAGGACAGCGTGCTCACGAAGTGGTCCAAGAACGGTCCAGCAGGGACGGGTGACCGCAAGGCTGAGGGGGGCGGGGAAGGTCACACGACCACAGGGTCCTTGTTAGCCAGACGGAAGAGGAGTGCCGGAGCCAACAACCACTGTCAGAAGACCTCCCTGCGGGTGAACTTTGAGGACATCGGCTGGGACAGCTGGATCATTGCACCCAAGGAGTACGACGCTTACGAATGTAAAGGCGGCTGCTTCTTCCCCCTGGCTGACGACATGACCCCAACAAAACATGCCATTGTGCAGACTCTGGTGCATCTCAAATTCCCCATGAAGGTGGGCAAGGCCTGCTGCGTGCCCACCAAACTGAGCCCCATCTCCATCCTCTACAAGGATGACATGGGGGTCCCCACTCTCAAGTACCACTACGAAGGGATGAGTGTGGCAGAGTGTGGGTGCAGGTAGTGCCAGCCTCGGGCGGGGGGGACAGGGTGGACGGGCCCCGTTTCCCTCTGGGCATGCCAGCCCAGGGAAGGAGGGAAGGGGGTGGCCACGTCTGGGAGGCGAAGGCCTGCCCACCCCAGGCGTCCACCACTGGGCCCATTCGCAGGGGACAGCAGTGGCCGGGGCCGGGGCGGGGGCGGGGGAGAGGAGGAGAGCCTGGAAGGATCATTGGGGTGCAAGGGGGGAGAAGAGAAAAGAGGCTGAGAGGGAAGCAATCCAGGGTTAGCAGAAAATAGCAGAAATGAGGGCAGGGGGCTGGACAGATGAGGTGCAGAGATTGGTGGGGCTTAAAAGAGGCGGGAAGTACGGGGCACATTCTCACAACTCAGGGGGTGTGGGCCTGGAGAACCATGTGCTCTACACCCCTCGTTTCGAGCCTCCCTGCAACTCGGCGAGGTGGGGCTCACGAGCAACCAAAACGCAGGCATTTCAAGCCACACCGGCCGCGGAGATGGGGTCCAACCCTCGGTCTGCACAGATCCGTCATCCCCTGGGGCCCAGGACCCTCTCAGGTACCCCATCAAAGAGTATCAGGTCACCTCGCAGCTAAAGAAAATTAGACGCTGGAGGTGGGGAGCGGGGCCGAGCTGCACTGAGCCCCAGCCAGTGCCCACCAGGCTGGCCAGGCCGCTGGAGCGTCCAGCACGTTCTGACGGGCGCCGGGCTACACCAGGGGCCCAGTGCTTTCTCAGATGCGCCTCGAGTCCCCAGGCAACCATCCCCCAGAGCAGCTGCAGGAGGAACGGAGTGCACGACAGGTGCCCGAGGCTGCGTACGCACGGCGGCCGGGGGACGGGGTGGGGACCGGGGGGGACCGGGGGCCGGGGCCGTGGGACAACGCGTCCAGCCGGCGGTGCGGGCCACTGCCCAGCACGGGGTCCCCGGGTGTGCACGGCCCAAGCAGCTCACCAGCACGACGCCCCAGGGCCTGGATTGGAGTTGGTTGGAATAAATGTGCTCTTGCCTCGGTGGCTGCGATGTCCCTGCTTTTAGTCCTGGTGATGCGAACTCGAGCGAGGAGTGCGGCCTTCCCGGGGGGCCCGCAGCCGCCCCTCGACCAGCCGGGCCTTCCCAGCCCCCGCCGCCCCCGCCGGCTTCCCTGAGCTGCACGGCTCCGGCCCCAGGACCGGACTCGGCCCGCTGACCCCGGGGAGGACGGGGTTTCCTGGGAGCCCTGAGGGCCGCGGCTGGAGCAGAACCCGTCGCAGGCCCCGCCACCCAGCCTTCCCCGCCAGTGGAAGCTCCCAGCATATTTAAAAAAAAAAAAAACTTATGTTAGTTTACATGGAACCAACGGAGAGCTTTAACTGAATTCAAATTCATTAATTTAAATACAATTAACTACCGAATTGTAGAAAATACTAACTCCTGGTGAGGCCGGATGAGGAACTCCTCTTAGTTCCGGCGGCACAATCCTGTGTCTGCATCAAAGCTTCACTCGGAAATGAAGTCGAATGTGTCCGCGGTGGACTCCACTGATCAGAGGCCTGATGGCCCCGGGACGCTGCACCCAGGCCTCCCCTGCCCCCGGGCCCTCCCCTCCCTGGGGACAGAGCTGCAGGCGGATGCAGGGGGCAGCATCTCCGTTGTTGGGGGGGGGTCCGGGAGATGTCCACGGAAGGGCCTGCCCAGAGGGTCGGAGCCAGAGCCGCCCCGCTCCAGCCCCGCCCCAGCCCAGCTCCCTTAGTCCTCGGCCTGCCCTCAGGCCTCGGCCTGCCCTCAGGCCCCGCTCCACCGCAGCCCAGTCACCTTCCCTGAAGGCCCGGCTCCGGTGGCACCCCTCAGCCTCCCCACCGCAGCCTGGCCCCGACCTCCCCACCCTGAGGAGCATGACCGTGCTTCTGTCCTGTGGCTGTTGTGGGCTTGGCGTGGGGACCTGCCCGCCTCTGCTCACAAGCCGCCCACGCCACCAGGTCCTCCGGGGACGAGGCCTGAGAGCCTGCAGCCTGGTCACACTCGGGGCCCAGGTTCAGGGCAACGGGGCCCGGACCACGTGTTGGGAAAAGAATCTGCGGGGAGCGCCCCCAGGTGCTGCATGGTGTCCATGTCCCCGCGGATGCTTCTGGGGGATCACCCCAGCAGAGCTCGTCCCCCAATGCGGTACCGAGCCCTCCGCTTCTACTACCGCACTTGCAACGGGGGTGGGGGGTTGTCACCATCACACGTAGGGAGGCACTGTCCCCTGCTCCTCATGTCACCCGCCCCCCGGGCGCAGAGCGGGAGGACAGAGGGGCTCAGAGATGCCGGGCAGGAAGCCCCGGCAGGAAGCGACAGCGAGAGGGTGGAGTGGGGGGACCGTGGGGCCAGCCCTGGGGAGAGGCGGGGGTCCCCGAGTGCCGGCTGGGCCAGGGACGTGCACTCCGGAGCTCACACGACACCCACAGAATAAAAGACATTTCTATCCTGACTTTTGCAAATGAAGAGGAGGTGGAGGCTTCTGGAGGCTTTGGCCTTGGCTCAGAGCTCAGCCGGGAGGGCTGGACCCGGGGTTTGACCCCGGCCGCGGGGCTAACCCCACGCTCTCCGTCCCGACGACCTCCCTCACGGAGGGTCAGGGTCGCGGCAAGGACACAGGCTGCGCTCTCGGGCGGTGCCCCCCACTGGCCCTGCTCTGTGGGATCCTCGCCCGCCGGGTGCTCGGGGCAGTGCTGGGCCGCAGTCACCAAGACCCGGAGCGGCGGGCAGTTAGAGCCGAGCGGGCAATGGGAGCGACAGGTGGTTCACGTCCTAGAAGCCCCGGGGCGACCCCCTGGCCCCCGGGACCCCACGGATAGGCCATGGGCCACAGCTGTGGCATGAGCACCTCCTCTTCCTCCCCTGCCCTGGGCAACTCCCAAGTCCCAATGGTCATCGCCGTTTTAGCTACCCCCTCCTCCCCCGGACGGCTGCCAGGATTCCTCCCGCACAAACCCCCAACCTGCAGACGGTGGGGAGCAGCCTCCATCAGCGGCCAGCCCGTCCGTGACCCCAGAGCCCACTCACATGAAAAGGACGGGAGCCCCGTAGCCTCAGGGCAGTGGCCAGCCCGGGACACCCCGCCCTGACCGCGTGCCATCCCCCACGAAGTGCTGGCACCATCCCGGCCTCGGGGGCCCGCGCGGATCCCATGCGAACCTACCGTGGGGGACCCAAGCACAAGACCCCCCTGCACACAGCTGGCCCTGGAGAGAGAAGCTGCAGGGACGCAGCGACCCGGGGATGCCTCTTTCCCCGTTTTGATAGAATCCTAGAAGCCGGACAAGCCACGGGGATCCTGCTGCCAAGGAAGGGCCGGCGCTGGGTGCGGTGTGGGGTGGCGCACGGTCTCCCGGGGCACGCGGAAGAGTACAGGTCGCAGGCTCTGTGCCGCGGCCGGTGTGGACAGCACGGCCGGAGGGCCAGGGGCTCAAGGGCAGGTAGGTCTGCAGTAGCCAGATGCGCCATTGCCGCCTTTTTTAACGAAATCCCAGAGATCAGAGGTACCAGGTTCTCCTCCTTGACAACGTCCGTGCTGACGACTGTGCACCGGTCAAACTGATCTTGAACCACCTCCCTAGGTTCAGTCCTCACCCACGGGCCTGGGGCCTCGACCAGAGCCCCTCCACCCGGCGAGCCTGCTGACGCTCTGACACCCCCAAAGGGAGCCAGGCCTGCCTCGCCCCCCGGACCTGCTGACCCTGCACCGGTCCGGCCTCAGGATCTGCCCACCCACCCATCGTGCCTCTCCCAGCCCCGCTTTTGGCTGCTTTGCAAACTCCAGGCTTTGTACACCAGCTCCCCGCATGTGGGCATCGCAGACGCACGCGTGATGCTTGGTCCTCTCAGGTTTTGACATCGGTCCTCGGTGTCACGCATGAGTTGGAACACGCTCTATGTCTCCTCACGGGGCTGGAGACGCCTCCTCTCTGGGGCCCGTCCCGGCGGCCACCTGACTTGCAGCCAGGAAAGCACCTCCCATAACGAGACTAGAAGCCAGGGCCGGCCTAGCAAGTACCAGGCCCACATGTACCTGCCTGGGAAGAAGCCCTGAAGGTCACCTCCAGGAGGAACCCAAGAGGCGGCTGTGTTCCCGAGTGCCCCCGCCCCCGCCAGGCCTGTGCTGACCAGCTGTGCTGCCATGTGGACCCCACAGCACGTGAGCACTCACCGCCCTTCTCTGTTCCCCACTTCGGAGGCAGGAAGAGCCCTCGAGGCCGGTGTGGGCTACTCTGCGCTGCCGCACACGATGGGCAGAGCTCAAAACACGGGAGGGGCTGGGAAGCCTGTCGGTTTCCCCTGGCAAGGGCACTAGGTTCCACCGTGAGGACAAAGGGAACCAAGAGAGGGCAGGATTGGGAAAGCAGGGGCGCGGAGGGTGGGAAAGGGAGCAGGAGCCGGGAGGGGGCAGAAGTGCATCCAGCCCCGCGCCTGGCACTCTGGGGCTCCGGGGAAGGGCGGCTGCTGCTGTCCATCGAAGGAGTTCGGATCGAACGAGAAAGTTCTGTCACAGATGCTCCTACTGCTGACGTAGCAGTACTGTCTCTGAGTCTCCGCCAGAAGAAATATATTAAATACAGAGAAATCTTGATGTTTGCTGAACGTTGCTTTTATTTTTTTTTGAAGATTTTATTTATTCATGAGAGATACACACAGAGAGAGGCAGAGACCCAGGCAGAGGGAGAAGCAGGCTCCATGCAGGGAGCCCGATGTGGGGACTCAATCCCGGGTCTCCAGGATCACGCCCTGGGCGGAAGGCGGCGCTAAACCGCTGAGCCACCCAGGCTGCCCATGAACATTGCTTTTCATAGTGAAAAACAAGAAACTCTCTAAAATGAACAATGGGAGAATAATGGGATGAGCTGTGGTCAGCCCCCTTCCTCTTCCTTCCTGGGCCTGGTTCACGGTGCGAAGAAGACGGGCCCTTTCTCCAGAAGTCAGGGGAGCAGCAGCGGAGAGCCGGCGGGAGGACTGTTTGGAGGGTGGAGGGGAAGCCTCTACGGACTGCGTCGTCTCAGGTCAGCCCGAGGGCTAGCCCCTGGTTGTGCTCTAAACCACTCAGATTTTTTTTTTTTATGATTTAATGTATTTATTTGAGAGACAGAGAGCGCCAGCAGGGGGAAGGACGGAGGGAGAGGGATGAGCAGACTCCCTGATGTGGGGCTCCATGCAGGACCCTGCGGGGGAGCCCAGCGTAGATAGGGCTTGACCCAGGACCCTGGGATCATGACCTGAGCCACAGTCAGGTGCTTAACCACCCACGCGCACAGTCAGATTTGAATTCAAGAAGGGCCCGACCAGGAGTGACAGCGCCAGGCTCACACCTGCCCTATGGCCCCCAAGGCTGCCCAATATACACGCACACGTACACACACAGCACACATAACATACCACACACGTGTACACGTCACAGAGTCGTGCACGAACACACATGCCTTTGACCCAAAGAACAGCAAAATTTGGCAGCCCGGGTGGCTCAGCGGTTTAGCGCCTGCCTTCGGCCAAAGATCAGCAAAATTGCCGGGACTTTCCAATACATTGGCAACTTGTGAAACTGCGAGAAATCTCGGAGGAGGGCCCCGTCTTCTGGGCAAACTCAAAAAAAGGCAGGAGGAGAGGAAAAGAAGCGCTAGGACAGGATAGTCCAGCTTCTCCTCGGGGACAAAGTAGGGGGTCAAAGAGAGGATCAACCACCTGCAGGTGCTTGTGCTTGGCCTCGTTTGTAATCACAGAAAAGCAAATGGAAACGACCATGAGGTTCCATCCTATACTCGTTAGATTTGCAGACATGAAGTCATGTGGCTCTAGAGCCCATGGGCATGGTGGGGGGTAAGGGGGGGCTGCCCATGGTATTGGTCACCCTGGAGGACAGGTCAGCTGCATCCAAGAGACTGGAGAGCTCTGGACACTCCTTTCCTTCATACCCATTCTACAGACAGCTACACGTGAGGGCTCAGAGCAAGTGCTGCACAAGGCAACCATGAGACCCTGGTGAGACCTGGGCTGGGTGTCGGGTACCACCCGGAGCCCCCTTCAGGATCGTCCCAGGAGTGGAAAGAAGTGCCTGCAAGGAATGACTCATCCAGGTTATATTCCCTCCTCAGGGGCATCCTCCATCCAGTGACTGTGCACGTTATGAAGGCCTGGCGCCACGCTTCAATTTGGGGTAACTCTTTTTTTTAAAGTAGGCTCCATGCTGCACATGTGCAGCTCAAGCTCACGATCATACCATCAAGACCTGAGCCTGAGATCAAAGGTTGAACACTCAACCACTCAACCGACGAAGCCACCCAGGCGCCCCCAATTTGGGGGGACTCTTCAAGGGCCGTCGCCTCTGCAGAGCCTCCCTTGAGGTTGGCTGAGGTCCTGGTGACAGCTGTACCACATTGGACTTCTCTCTCTGTCCAACATCCTCGCCTCCCTGACAGGTGCAGCCCCCGGGTGCCTCCCGCAGCCAGTCCGGCTCATTCTGGTTCTCCAGGAACCTGACCTGCGACAAGACCGAATATCCATCGGTGGAGAATAATTAACAAAAAGAGGGCCTGTGCGTATGGTGAAGTGATGAGAGCAATCAAAAGGCCAACTAGTTGATGACCAGTATGGTTAGATATCAAAAATACAAGGGTGAGCGAAGAAAGCAAGTGGCAGAGTCAGATATGCAGCATAGCAATGCAAGTCACTCCAATAAAAACCCATCGAGGGTCATGCTGACACACTAGTTTATAAAAGGACTAGGATACATGGCAAATAGCAGAAAGGTGAGGAATATAAAAAAAAAATCTTGCTTTATCTATAAAGGTCTTTTTTTTCTCCTGTGATTTTTTTTTAAAAAAACAAGAACAATGAAGAAAGGACGCATACACAGTGAATAAACTAAGGTTGAGCGTGTTGGTTTGGGGGGGGTTAAGACAGGACATGGAGGTGCAGCGTCCCCTGGAGCGCAGAGCTGGGCAGCGAGTGCGTGGGCTCCGTGGCTGTCCCAGGGCCCCAGGGCCGTGCCCGCGTCCGGAGGCCACCCGGGCGCCTCCTGGAGCCCTCAGACCCCTCCGCGTGGGTGCCGGACTCTGCTCCGTGGCTGGACAAGGCTCCAGCCAGGCAGCCGCCCAGGGCCTGGCACGCGGAACAGGAGGCCTGCAAGGACCCCACGACCGAGCAGTGCCACGTCTCAGGGCCACCAGGGGAAGCTGTCACGCACCGATGGGTTGGCAGGGTCGCCTCGGGCTGCAGCTCGCTCCCGTCATAAGGTACTGAAAGGACATGGCAAGGCCCTATATTCGACCGAGACTTCCACTCCTGGAAACGGAAGCAGTGTCAGCAGGAAGAGTGTCACCTGGAAGCTCCTGGCAGATCCGTGCCCACGACAGCGGGCAGCAGGACGGCTGTGATGAGTGGCAGCAAGTGCGGGTCCCAGCCGACCAGCCAAAGCCCAGACCCGTCCAGCGGCCCTGAGGGCGGGGCTCTGGGGCCACCCACCCGCCCGAAGCCCAGGGAGTGGCACCGGCCGACACCATCTGTCCGGGGCATTCCCGGGCCGCCGCGGACGTGGATGAGTGTGCACGGCGTGGTGGCTGCGCGGGTCTGAAAACGCAGACACAGCAGAGGAGCCAGCCCCCAGCCCCCCGCGGCGGTTCCCACGTTAAAAGCTCCCTGCCTGCCAGAGCACCCAGGGGTACACGTCCCTAACACTGATAGTCTCATGAAGCCCCATCGAGCACCCCATCTTCAGATGATGAATGTGCTCATCGGACCTGCAGAAATACCTTCCAGCAGCGGGCATCCACGAGCTCGTCCTTACGAAACCGCGCTGCCATTAAGGCCGAATGTGAGCTGCTTTACATTCACTTCCCGTGTTCTGCCTCTGATTGTTTTTTCTCTTTCCCTCTCTCTTTGTTTACAGTAAGTATCATTTGTTGGGAGAGATTTAAATAAAACGGAGAAAGACGTGGGATTTAGAGGAGGCAGGCGGCATCACCAAGGAGACAGCAGCAGCAGGGCCAATGGAGGATAGAAGGCAGAGGGTCCTTTAGAGAGACAGACCCGGGACTTCAGTGAGAAGCCTTGACACAGGCTTAAGGGCTGTTGGCCTCATCTAATAGGATCTCAAGCCTGGCTCAGCCCTGTGGTGGGTGCAGACCCCAAAACATGGCCATGACCTAATCCCTAGACTCTGAGTGTGGCCCTAGAGGACACAGAGGGGCACTATCACCTTAGTGGCTAAAGATGTGATGAAGGATTTGGAGGGGAGGACCATACTCTGGATTATCCTGGCGCAAATGTGAGCACACAGATGTACACACATATCCGTGTGTACACACAGGCACAGTCATGTACCACACACACACACACAAAGGCCAGCACAGACCATCCTCACGAGTTAGCCTCGCCCATGTTCTGGGCCAAACACCGAATTGCTGCGTCCGGGGGAAAGCTGAGGATAGAAGGTGATGGAGCAAACTCTCACAGGAACCCCAAAGAGAAAAGGCCCTTCTAACCCAAGCGCGGTCCTCGGAGGCCTCGGCAGGGCACAGAGACGAGCGAGCCCAAGCCGTTCGGGACATCTGGGGAAAGTGGGCCGAGAAAGTCTGCGTCTAACTTCACGTCTAGTGAGATAAAAATGCAGAGTCAATAGGATGTGGAATTTGTATTTTAGAGAAATTCAAGTCATTTGCAGCATATATTTGTGGTCAATGAAACTATTTTTTCTGGAACCTGCTTGTAGAATACTCAAGTGTCCTCTGAGCCTTGGGTGTTCTCAGAACAAAAGGAAAGGCCTCGTGTAGATGTGGGGACTGAACACCTTTTTGGAGCCAGTTTTCAGTACAGTTTTCACTTGGCTACTTACTGTGCCTTTGGAGAAGAACTCTGACCTCTCCAGGACCCAGTTTCTTCACCTATAAGATGGGAATAACATCACCTGTGGTGGTTAATTTTTATGTCAAGAAAGCTTGGGGCCAAGCTGTTTGCTCAAACACTAGTCTAGATGTTGCTGTGAAGATATCTATGGATGTGATTAACATCTATTGTCAGTTGACTTTAGGTAAAGCAGATTATCCTCTATAATGTGGGTAGGCCTCATGCAATGAGTTGAAGGCCTGACGAGGAAAGACTGAGGTTTCCCAAAGAAGAAGAAATTCTGCCTCAAGACAGCAACGTAGAAACGCTGCCTCAGTTTCTAGCCTGCTGGGGCTGGTACTACAAATTCCAGACTTGTGATCCCATACAATTGTGCAAGCCAGCAAATTTCTTAAAAATAAATCATCTTTGGGGATCCCTGGGTGGCTCAGCGGTTTGGCACCTGCCTTTGGCCCAGGCTGTGACCCCGGGGTCCTGGGATCGAGTCCCACGTCGGGCTCCCTGCATGGGGCCTGCTTCTCCCTCTGCCTATGTCTCTGTCTCAATCTCTCTCTCTCTGTGTCTCTCATGAATTAATAATAAAAAGAAATTATAAAAAAATAAATCATATTTATTACCTATCTATCTCTATATTTTGTTCCTTGGGTCCACTTCTGAAGATCAAAGGAGAAATTACTGGGACTACCGGATTTCTACAAGCAAAAGAATGACGTTGTACCCCTACCTCACATCATACTCAAAGATTAACTCAGAATGGATCAAAGACCTAAATATAGGAGGTAAAACTATAAACCTCTTAAAGAAAAAATAAAGAGGTAAGTTTTCATGACTTGGGTTTGGCAAAGGATTTTAGGTATGACACCAAAAGCAAGAACAACAAAAGAAAAACTAGGTAAACTGGGCATCATCAAAATTAAAAAAAAAAAATTAAGAGGGAGAGAGCCCATTTGAGCAGGGAGTCAGGAAGGGGCAGAGGGAGAAGGAGACAGAGCATCTTAAGTAGGTTCCATGCCCAGTGCAGAGCCCGACCTGGGACGCAACCTCAAGATTCTGAGATCATGACCTGAGCTGAAACCAAGAGTTGGATGCTTAAAAAATAGAGCCACCAAGGTGCCCCAAAATTTTTTTAAAATTTACAATTCAAAGGATGCCATCAAGAAAGTGAAAAGATAACCCACAGAATAGGAGGGAGTATTTGTAAATCATGTATTTGATAAGGGACTTGTACCTAGAACATACAGAGAACCCTTACAACTCAATATTTAAGGACAAATGATCTAATTTTTTTTGACAAATTACCTAATTTAAAAATGGGGTAAATAAATAAATAAATAAATATAAAAATAAAAGTCTGACCCTACATACCAATCATTGCCATTGATGTAGAGGAATTGGAAGTCTCATACGCTGCTGATATGTTTAGCTTTCAGAAAACTGGCTATTTGTTAAAATGCTAAACATGCATTTCTGACATACTGAAAATAAAACCATATATCCAGGCAGAGACTTATACTTAAAACACTGACTGCAGCTGCATTTGTAACAGTTCTATATGGAAGCAAGCTGCAGGTCCATCAATCCATGAGTGGATAACAGTTTGTGGTATATCTATACCATGGAATACTACTCAGCAATGAAATAAATAAAATAATGGTGCCCTCAACAACATAGATGAGTTTCAAAGTCACTATGCTGAGTAAGGGAAGATAAGGAGAAACAAAAATACACATGTAATTCCTTTTAAAATTCTGAAAAATGAGTAGTAGTCCACTGGTGACAGAAGGCAAATCAGTGTTTGCCGGGAGATGAAGATACAAAGGGGATTGGGTAACAAACAAGCACGAGAAAATGTTGAGGGTGAGAGTAATATACATTATCTTGATCTAGATGGTAGTTCCAATAGGTGAACACACATGTCAAAACTCACCATATTGTACACTTCAAATATGAGCAGTGTATGTCAGTTATATATCAATTAAGTTGTTTAAAAGAAAACAGAAAAAATACACATTTGTTGGATAATTTAAAAGTTACTGAAAATATGATGAAGAAAAGAAGTGAGTAAGTGCACATACTCTTTGATTCAGTCAGCCCAGTTTTGGGAATTGACAGAAACAAGAAGCACTAGTCCTTAAGAACCCATGTTTGAGGGATCCCTGGGTGGTGCAGCGGTTTGGCGCCTGCCTTTGGCCCAGGGCGCGATCCTGGAGACCCGGGATCGAATCCCACATCGGGCTCCCGGCGCATGGAGCCTGCTTCTCCCTCTGCTTCTCCCTCTGCCTGTGTCTCTGCCTCTCTCTCTCTCTCTCTCTCTCTCTCTCTCTCTGACTATCATAAATAAATAAAAATAAAAAATAAACCTTTTAAAAAAAAGAACCCATGTTTGAGAACATTTATAACAATATTATGTATAGAGGCAAAAACAGAAACAATTTAAAATATCTCTCACTAGGAGAACAAATCAGTAAATTATCAAGGACTACAACACAGTCATTAAAAGGATGAACTTCATGTGCTGCAACACTGAGGGTGTTTCTGCTGTATGTTTAAGTAAGTCAAACAAAAGACAAATTACCATGTATACACAGTATGGACACTATGTGTATATAGATGACACTGGATGGATGGACAGATGGATGGATGGATGGATGGATGGATGGATGGATGGATGAATGGATGGGTGGATGGATGGACGGATAGATGATGGATGGATGGAGGGATGGATGGATGGATGGTGGATGGGTATAGACAATGCACCTCCTACATATGTGCTTTCATGTAAGAACACAGAGAGAGATGAGGACAGCTATACATTAAACATTATTTATGTATGTACAGTGCACATTATTGGCTGGGAATGGCTTTGGAAAAAGATATAAAAATGAGTATGTTTTAGTCTTATTATT
The DNA here is from genome assembly GCF_905146905.1 of Nyctereutes procyonoides. Classification (NCBI taxonomy): domain Eukaryota; kingdom Metazoa; phylum Chordata; class Mammalia; order Carnivora; family Canidae; genus Nyctereutes; species Nyctereutes procyonoides. Next base: position 53,167,281 of record NW_026575046.1, read on the forward strand.
AAGAAAAAGGATTAAAATCAAATGAAGACAGGATTCTGCTTGTTTTGAAATGCATCCAAAAAATATATTTGTTTGAGGTTTAGAGCAAGAGTAGGAGAGACAGAGGTGAGATAAGGAAAGGTAATGAATGCCAATGTCAGAATCTAAGGACGTGGATATTTGCTATACTGCTTGAAAATGTCCATAAAGAACATTGAGGGAAAGGCAAACATTAAACAATGGACGGATGGATGGATAGATGGTGGATGGATGGATTGATAGATGGTGGATGGATGGATGGATAGATGGTGGATGGATGGATGGATGGTGGAAGGATGGATGGATGGATGGTGGATGGATATAGATGGTGGATGGATGGATGGATGGATGGTGGATGGATATAGATGGTGGATGGATGGTGGATGGATGGATGGTGGATGGATGGATGGTGGATGGATGGATATAGATGGTGGATGGATGGATGGATGGATGGATGGTGAATGGATGGATGGATGGATGGATGGAGAGATGGATGAATGGTGGATGGTGGATGGATGGATGGATGGATGGATGGTGGATGGTTGGATGGTGGATGGATGGATGGTGGATGGATGGATATAGATGGTGGTTGGATGGATGGATGGATGGATGGTGGATGGATGGATGGTGGATGGATGGATGGATGGATGATGGATTGATGGATGGACAGCTAGAGAGACAAGGTCCCTGCCCACAGCAAAAAAGTGAGTCTGTATTGCAGCAGGCGACTGACTCCTTCCTGGGTTGCCCGGGCCCCAGGCATGTTCCGCAGATCGTTCCAGTAGCACACCTTCCGTGCTTGGTCCCCCTTTTAATCTGATGCTTGGTTCTCTGCAGGTTGTGCTCTGGAGTGAACACCAGGCCGGGGCTTCCCTCGGGTATACAAACTCTCCAGACACAGAGAAGCCCATGGAAGGTTTAGGGCCTCAGCAGCGCTCCCTATACCAGGGCCTCGAGGGCAACCCCTGCCTGCCGGGGGATCTCTCCCCACCCCCACAGGGGAGTTCTGATCACAGGCTGCCTCTCACCAACTCCTACTCCGTCGTCAGCTTCTTCGTTACACCTGCCAACACTGTTGCAACAACACTGTGACCGCTTTCCCTTTTCCCATTTCCCTTCTGAGGAAGCCAAGGCACAGAGCAGTCATGTTACTTCATCCGGGTCTCTACCCAGGAAGCAGCAGGATACCAGGGAGGTGGGGATGCACTCTTGACATCTGCTCATGTAGCTGTTTGTGCCAATGGTGGGAACACAGGGCCTCTGACTTCATCCCAACTCCAAAATCCACCCGGAGATCACAGGGGGTACTCCGTGACCCCCTTGGCCCCCAGCTAGCAGGGGCTGGATGGGAAGGGGTAGAGCTCCTCCCCTCCTGGCTTGCACTGTGGACCTACCTGGGGCATGCTCTCCTTAGCCACTGCCCAGTCCTTACGCTCCCCCTCACGTGGGGACCAAAATATCCCTGGCTCCTGGACAGTTTGGAGAACTCTGGGACAGAATTTTCTCCCACAGGCCTCCGGCCACACCCACAGGAGGACACATCACGTCTCCTTGCAGGCACGGAGTCTGCCCCCCCCGGGTGACTTACGACAGACCCCATTCTGTCTTCCACGTCCTCCTCGGGGCTCTGGGCCATCCAACCCCACAAATCGGGGCCCAGCAATGGCTCCAGGCAGCCCATCCTGACACCACATTTTAAGACAAGTCCAGAAGAAGTGCTTTCCCCAAAGAAGGACTTTTTCCTGGTCATCTTTATCCTCTGGCCTTCCTGGTCGGGAGGCTTTGCCTGAGCCCAGGCCATGACGGAGAAGGGCCAGGATGGCAAATCCGACGTGTGACTCCCCAGGAAAGGCAGGGCAGAGGCCCGGTCTTCCCAGTGAGGACTAAGGAGGCCTTCTTGCTGTGATAAATCAGGCTCACCTCATTGGCTGCAAACAGTGGAGTGATGGGACCATATGTCACTTGGGCATTAAACAAATCCTAATGAGCTAAAAATATGTTTGTTTTAGCTAATTGACCTCTTTGGCCTTCATAAACCACTTGGTAAACATCCCCAGATAATGATTCCCAGAGAGCGGATTGTGGTTCTCCCGGCTGCCCAGACGGCCCCCGACCCCGGGAACACCTCCCGCCCCGGCGGGAGTCCCGGACCCTGGGCTCCGCGGCAGGTTTTCTGGGGCTCTGCGCAAGGCCACGGCAAGTAGAACCCACCGCACTTCCACGCGAGGGAGCAGGAGCTGGAGGGAGCCTGAGAGTCCAGCCGTTCACCTGCACCGGCCTGGGTGCCGGGCCCGCAGCCGCTCCCCTGTAAGCCATGGGCCACGGGCCTCCTCCATAGCCAGAAGCAGGGACCCTGGTTAGGTGGCAGGGACAACCTCAGGGGACCCGGAAGCCCTGACCCCATGGTGTCAGGAAGGTGGGCACCCCTCCCACTCACCATACACGGCGCCGAGGTCCAGACATTGTATTCCTGCTGTTTGAAAGCTGGGGGCGGGGGGCGGGGAGAGGGATTCAGCAACACCCAGAAAGCAACCTCAAGCCCTGAAGTGGGTGGCCCCGCACCCTCAGCCTCGGCACTGCCTGAGCGGACTGCAGCCCGCCACCCCCCAACTGCTCCTCTGTCCCCTGTCCCCTGCCCCCACCCGCTAGCTCCTGAGCTCTCCTCCCCCAGCTACTCGGCAGAGATCATCCACCACGGAGAACTTCCCAGCAATCTACGCAATAGTGGGACGCGTCCCTAAGGTCACGGAGCCGAGGGTCACAGAGCCAGGCCCCCAGAGAGTTCTAGCTCCTTCCAGGGATGTGGCTCACCCCGCGCGGTGGGGAAAACGCTATTTGCGGCAGGTCAGCAGCTCTGTCTGCAAGGCTCTGGTGCACACTGTCACCCTGTGAAGCGCGGAGCCCAGTGCCTGGCATGGGGCGGAAACTCCGAGTCCACAGCAGTTTTCCAGGTGGCCACACACCGAGGTGGCACAGCTCGGTGAGATCCACACGCCTTCTGGGTCAAACCGCCGTGGCCCCTGCTCCCTAGTCCCCGGGGCTGACGCGCTTGAATTAGACGAGATTAAAGGCTTACTGGAGCTGCAAGCCGCACCCCAACTCCCGCGTTGAGCCCCAGACCTTCTGTCCACCCGCTGAGAAGGACGAGGGAGGAAGGCGGCCACACGGGCAGTGCTGTGGCCTTGCGCACAGTCAAGGGAGCACCCGTGCAGGAGCCAGCTCTCCTTGTGGAGACGAGGAGACGTCTCCTCCATGACGAGGGAATGGGCCCTGATCTTGTGCACGCTGCTCTGCGGCCTGGCTGGCCCCACACACTTGTTCCAGCCCGGCCTGGTGCTGGACATGGCCAAGGTCCTCCTGGACAACTACTGCTTCCCAGAGAACCTGATGGGGATGCAGGAAGCCATCGAGCAGGCCATCAAGAGCCGTGAGATCCTAGCCGTCTCGGACCCCCAGACTCTGGCCCACGTGCTGACCACTGGGGTGCAGAGCTCCCTGAATGACCCTCGCCTGGTCATCTCGTACGAGCCCAGCACCCTCGAGGCTCCCCGGCAAGTCCCAGCCCTCACCAACCTCACCCGGGAGGAACTGCTTGCCCGCCTGCAAAAGGGCATCCGCCACGAGGTGCTGGAGGGCAACGTGGGCTACCTGCGCGTGGACGACATCCCCGGCCGGGAGGTGGTGGACAAGCTGGGCAGCTTCCTGGTGGCCAGCGTCTGGAGGAAGCTCATGGGCACCTCTGCCCTGGTGCTGGACCTCCGGCACTGCACGGGTGGCCACATTTCTGGCATCCCCTACGTCGTCTCCTACCTGCACCCAGGGAACACGGTTCTGCACGTGGATACCATCTACGACCGCCCCTCCAACACCACCACTGAGATCTGGACCCTGCCCCAGGTCCTGGGGGAAAGGTACAGCGCTGACAAGGACGTGGTGGTCCTCACCAGCGGCCACACGGGCGGCGTGGCGGAGGACGTCACTTACATCCTCAAGCAGATGCGCCGGGCCATCGTGGTGGGAGAGAGGACTGTCGGGGGGGCCCTGGACCTCCAGAAGCTGAGGATAGGCCAGTCCGACTTCTTCCTCACCGTGCCCGTGTCCAGGTCCCTGGGGCCCCTGGGAGGGGGCAGCCAGACGTGGGAGGGCAGCGGGGTACTGCCCTGTGTGGGGACGCCGGCTGAGCAGGCCCTGGAGAAAGCCCTGGCCATCCTGACCCTGCGCCGCGCCCTGCCCGGCGTGGTGCGGCGCCTGCAGGAGGCCCTGCAGGCCTACTACACGCTGGTGGACCGCGTGCCTGCCCTGCTGCACCACCTGGCCAGCATGGACTTCTCCGCCGTGGTCTCCAGGGAGGACCTGGTCACCAAGCTCAATGCTGGTCTGCAGACCGTGTCTGAGGACCCCAGGCTCCTGGTGCGGGCCGTGAGGCCCAGGGAGGGCCCTTTGGGGCCCGAGGCAGGGGACGACGACCCGCCGGAGGCGGTGCCCACAGTGCCGGACGATGAGGCTGGCCGCCGGGCCCTGGTGGACTCCATGTTCCAAACGTCTGTGCTGCCGGGCAATGTGGGCTACCTCCGCTTTGACAGCTTCGCGGCTGCCCCGGTGCTGGAGGTGCTGAGCCCATACGTGGCGCGCCAGGTGTGGGAGCCGCTGCAGGACACAGAGCACCTCATCGTGGACCTGCGCCAGAACCCCGGGGGGCCGTCCTCGGCCGTGCCCCTGCTCCTCTCCTACTTCCAGGGCCCCGACGGTGGCGCCGTTCGCCTCTTCACCACCTACGACCGGCGCACCAATGTCACGCAGGAGCACTTCAGCCGCGTGGAGCTGCCGGGCCGGCGCTACCCCACCCAGCGCGGGGTGTATCTGCTCACCAGCCACCGCACGGCCACGGCCGCCGAGGAGCTGGCCTTCCTCCTGCAGTCGCTGGGCTGGGCCACACTGGTGGGCGAGATCACGGCGGGCAGCCTGCTGCACACGCGCACGGTGCCGCTGCTGGAGACGCCGGAGGGCGACCTGGTGCTCACCGTGCCCGTGCTCACCTTCATCGACAACCACGGGGAGTGCTGGCTGGGGGGCGGTGTGGTGCCCGACGCCATCGTGCTGGCGGAGGAGGCCCTGGATAGGGCCCAGGAGGTGCTGGAGTTCCACCGCAGCCTGGAGGCCTTGGTGGAGGGCACGGGGCACCTGGTGGAGGCTCACTACGCACGGCCCGAGGTGGTTGGACAGACCAGCGCCCTGCTGCGGGCCAAGCTGGCGCGGGGGGCCTACCGCACGGCAGTGGACCTGGAGTCCCTGGCCTCGCAGCTTACAGCCGACCTGCAGGAGATGTCGGGGGACCACCGCCTGCTCGTGTTCCACAGCCCCGGGGAGATGGTGGCTGAGGAGGCGCCCCCCCCACCCCCCGTCGTGCCCTCCCCGGAGGAGGTGTCCTACCTCATTGAAGCCCTGTTCAAAACCGAGGTGCTGCCTGGACGGCTGGGCTACCTGCGCTTCGACGCCATGGCAGAGCTGGAGACGGTCAAGGCCATCGGGCCGCAGCTGGTGCAGCTGGTGTGGCAGGGACTGGTGGACACGGCTGCACTGGTCGTCGACCTGCGCTTCAACCCCGGGAGCTACTCCACAGCGGTGCCGCTGCTCTGTTCCTACTTCTTCGAGGCGGAGCCCCGCCAGCATCTCTACTCCGTCTTCGACCGGGCCACCTCTAGGGTCACGGAGGTATGGACCCTGCCGCAGGTGGCGGGTCGACGCTACGGCCCCCACAAGGACGTCTACATCCTCATGAGCCACATCAGCGGGTCGGCGGCCGAGGCTTTTGCCCACACCATGCAGGACCTGCAGCGGGCCACGGTCATCGGGGAGCCCACAGCTGGGGGGGCGCTCTCGGTGGGCATCTACCAGGTGGGCAGCAGCCCCCTGTACGCCTCCATGCCCACGCAGATGGCCCTGAGCGCCAGCACGGGCGAGGCCTGGGACCTGGCCGGGGTGGAGCCCGACATCGCCGTGCCCATGAGCGAGGCCCTGTCCACCGCCCGGGACATAGTGGCCCTGCGAGCCAAGGTGCCCACCGTGCTGCAGACCACGGGCAAGCTGGTGGCCGACAACTACGCCTCCCCGGAGCTGGGGGCCAAGGTGGCAGCTAAGCTGAGCCGCCTGCAGAGCCGCTACTCCCGGGTGACCTCCGAGGGCGCGCTGGCGGAGATGCTGGCGGCCGACCTGCAGATGCTGTCAGGAGACCCGCACCTGAAGACGGCCCACATCCCCGAGGATGCCAAGGACCGCATCCCCGGGATCGTGCCCATGCAGGTGAGACACGCGGTCCCGGGGTGGCTGGCCTAGTCCGCGCGGGCAGGGCCCTGAGCACAGTGCAGGACCTGTGCGGGGTCCCAGTTCTCCCTGCTGCATCTTTCCCTCCTGTCAGACTGTCACCACGGCCTTGTGTTCCCACCCCAGCTTGCGTTCCTGCCAGCCCCCACCCGCCCCAGGGGTGGCCTCGCGGGCGTGGAGCCCGACTCGGACATGCCCAGGGGCACGAGGGCACAGCCCCCAGAGCCCCGCAGCGTGAGTAGTTCCAGGCCCTCCGCGTCTGGGGCCCCGTGGGCACTGTCTGAGCAAGGCCCAGCTGGGCGGGAAGCTGAGTGATGTGCTGAGGGCCACGCGTTTGAAGCAGCAGAGCCCTCGGGGGGCACTGAGAGGGTAAACCGAGGTTGAGGGGTTTGCGGCTGGGAGGTTGACCACCCGGAGCACCCAGACCAGTGGCCAGACAAGCTGAGGGTGCCCTGAGCACCCCACCAGGTACAAGCCCCGAGCTTCATCGAAAAGCAGCATCCAGGGCATCTCGGCGCGCAGTCTGCCGTCTAGCAGGTCACCGCCCCGTCAGGAGCAGGAGCGGCAGGGCAGGTCTGGGTGCAGGCAGTTCACGCTGGGGGGCTGAGGGAGCTGTGGCCTCCCCAGTAGGGGAGAGAGGGAGCAGGGAGAGGGTTAGGGCAGGAGGGGAGCAGGCAGGCGGCTGCATTACGGAGGCCGCTGCCCCCACGGAGCCCGTGGGGCCCTAACGCGTGGGGAAGGACCCAGAGCCGCCACCCGCGGATGGGACCAAACAGCTGCTGGCCTCATGGGGACATGGACCCTGACACAGAGAGACCCGGGGTGTGGGCGGCAGGCCCTGGAGGCCGGGCTCCCCGCACACCGCCCGCAGAGCCCATGTCCGCCCCCGTCTGGCGCAGCCAGTAGGAGACCCCGGGCATGCGGAGCCCCGTTCGTGCCAGCACCACGCCAGGCTCACAGGGCCCGGCTTCCGAGCCAGGCTTCGTTCCCTCCCCGTGTGGTCAGGCCCACGCCCGGGAGTCATCTGCGGATTTGGCTTCTGGCGCCGCCACTTCCTGGCTGTACGACCCTGGGAAGGGACCCGGTCTCTCTGGTCTCCTCACTGAGGGGATGCCCTGCGGAGATGCTTGGGGCTGCAGGTGCGCAGCTCGCGGCCGAAGCCCTGCGGAAGACCCAGGGGCCCCGCTGCCCCGGGAGGAGAGGATGACGAACCCAGAGACACCAGGAAGCACCTGCCGGGGGTGTGGGTGGGGTGGGGGTCAGAGTGGAGGCTGCACCTGGGCCTCGCGGGTGGGCACCCTCTGCGGGGGGCCCGCCAGCCGCAGCCTACCAACCTCGAGCCACATCCCAGGTGACCTCCCAGAAGCTGCCTGCCCGCCCGGGCCCCTGCCGGGCCTCGCTCCCCAGCGTCTCTCAGGTAGAGGACGCGGGGTGAACCTGCGCCCAGGGTTAGCAAAGCCCCGCAGCCCCTGCCCTGCTCTTGCAGATTCCCTCCCCTGAAGTCTTCGAGGACCTCATCAAGTTCTCCTTTCACACTAACGTGTTTGAGGACAACATCGGCTACCTGAGGTTCGACATGTTTGGGGACTGCGAGCTGCTCACCCAGGTGTCAGAGCTGCTGGTGGAGCACGTTTGGAAGAAGATCGTGCACACGGATGCCATGATTATCGACATGAGGTCAGAGTCGGGGGGACGGAGGTGTCTGGGCCTGGGGTCTGGCTTCGCCGGAGGAGGGAGTCCCTGCAGGGGGGCTTCCCAAGCTCCTCTGATGATCGCAGGGTTACCTCCATCACTGGGCTACTTATTGGCTCCCAGACTTGCCTAGACAGAGGACCCAGGAGAGCGATGGGGAAGGGGAGACCTCGAGAGCAGAGCCTGGGCCCCCACACCACCCACTGAACCCAGAGCCGGGGGAGGGAGGGCACCTAGTCACCTGTGCCCTTGAGGCCTCATCCAGGTGATTCCGATGACCCACCGTGGCTGGGACAGCCAGGCTACCACATCCAGTTGTGCCCCTCACATCACACAAAATCAGGCCGGGACCGTCTGGGTCAGGAGAAGCACAAAGCCCGAGTCCCGGGCACAATCTCCAAATCAGCCACAATTGTTGCAAAGAGAATTCTTTGCGTCACAAAATGACTGTTAGAGGGATGCTTCCTCCTAGAGGGAGTGGAAGCAGGTTCCCCACCACGTCCGCCCCGTGGGGACCAGGCCCAGGCCTCCGTGATGCTCCTGGGGCACCCGCCAGGGCACGGGGTGGAACCCCAACCCAGCTGCAGGAGCGAGGCTGCTGAGCCACGGTTCTTGTCGGGACCAGGGGCCCCAGATCTCAGAGGCTTGTTCTCCCTGAAGAGGGACCTCGGGGTGCTCTGCATGTGTGTGTGCGCGCGTGTCCACGTGGCCATGTGCGTGTCCAGGGCCCGTGTTTGTGGGCTCCTGCAGGAACCCCTGAAGGCTTTATCCTTCAAACACTTTTACTGGACGTGCCGACGATGCTCATGCTCAGTGCCCTTCTGTTGACTGTGTGGCCGTCCTGGTAAAAGAGGAAGTGGCCCAGCCTTCAGGTGGGCTTTGCTTAAAAAACCCTTCCAACCTGAGGTTTGGGGGTTCAGAGGCTGAGGCCGCAGGCCCTACACCCTGCGGGGCCACCCTGGGCCACCAACCAGAAGACACTCCTAACATATCACCAGCCCGCTTCTTGTTCCCAGATGAGACGGGCACAGCGTCCCCCAAGCGGGGCTGTCCCCTGCCCTCTGCTCCTGCCCAATGTGGTTCCCCAGGCCTGAGGCTCTAGGACAATGAACACCCCAGGAGGTTGCCCCGGGGAACATGCCCAGTGGTTTGTGGGATCATGGAGAATGCAGCTGGGGAAGACGGCAGGGGGCAGGACAGCAGCCATGGTCGTAGGCGAGGGAAATCCATCGCCAGTGTCGGGACCGCAGGGCCGGTCAGAGCCCCCAGTGTAATGCATACAGTGGGCATTGCATAATGTATTAACCGCGATCAGAAGGGGCAGGTATTGGGGATGCCTGGGTGGCTCAGCGGTTAGCGCCGCCTTCAGCCCAGGGCGTGATCCTGGGGTCACGGAATCGAGTCCCGCATTGGGCTCCCTGCATGGAGCCTGCTGCTCCCTCTGCCTGTGTCTCTGCCTCTCTCTCTCTCTCTCTCTGTCTATCATGAATAAATAAATAAAAATCTTTAAAAAGGGGGGGGCATGTATGACCCTCAACATTTTCTACACAAACTTGACCACAAGGAGACTTGAACTCTGGGAAATGCCAACAAGGGAACCTGCGGGAGGGCGACGGGGCATTAGGACGGGGCACTGCGGGCAAAGCTCCAGGCTCCCGGGGGGAACGCTGGGCCGCCCCGTCAGCCCCCGCCCCCAGTGGTCCCACTTCTCTCCCCGCAGATTCAACATCGGCGGCCCCACCTCCTCCATCTCTGCCCTATGCTCCTACTTCTTCGATGAAGGGCCCCCAGTTCTGCTGGACAAGATCTACAGCCGGCCCAATGACTCCGTCAGTGAGCTCTGGACCCACTCCCGGCTCACAGGTATGTGCAGAAGCCTTCCCCTTTCCTGTTCTCATTCTAGAAGCTTCTGGAAAACCGGGAAGAGGAACGAACGATAGCTTGGGTGCAGGGAAAAATCTGGTAAGTGGAACATCAAGCGCCTGTCCGACGCTGTGCACTTTGCATACGATCCTAAATCCCTGCAAAGTGCTACCGTTACGCTTATTTTCTAGAGAAAAGGGAGTCTTAATTAGGTTGAGGATCTTAGCTAACATCGCCCGACAGATACGTGAAGGAGCCAGAATTTGAACACTGGTTTGTCTAAAATCAAAGTGCCCTCCATTCTCACCCTGCAACCCTCAGCTTAGGGGGCAAATGCAGAACCAGAAGGACCCCCGCCCATCGCACACCCCACAGGGCTTCTAACGCGCATCCTGCCTGAGGTCACCGCAGCAAGGAAGTTCGGGCCCTGATGGCATGTGCCGTGGGCCAGGGCGGCAGCCAGAGGGGCAGCCAGAGGGGCAACCCCGCACTCTCACGGCCCAATGTGGGTGACAGGCTCTCTCCGACGCCCTTGCCCTGCCCGATGAGCCAAGGAACCCACACTTGCATCAGACTAGGGCCGGGGGACCAACAGCGGGGGGTGGTGTGACCAGATAATCACTTGTGCGCGTCCCTCCTGTGTGAGGATCGGAGGGGAGCTTCCAAGACATTCGTTCAGAACTATCACAAAATGCAAATAAAAATCAGGACCAGGTGAATTGTAAATTCAAACACACACTCAAAACCCAGAGTTACAAACAGACCCAAGCCTGCGGACCACAGGGCCGTAGGACGGCGAGGTCTACCTTGCGAGTTGCGCATGGCCACTGAGTGCTGAGACACGGCTCCTGCAAACAGAGATGTGACACGTGGAACGTGCACACCAGACTTTGAAGACTTTTCCACAGAAAAGTAAAGATATAAAATATCTCAAAGATTTTATTGATTATATTTTTCAGATAGACTTTTTTTTTGGATATATTGAGTTACATAGAACTTTATTAGGGTTCATCTCCTCTGTTTCTTTTCACTTGTTTGACACAATGGCGAGAACACCTCGGGCGACCTCTGTGGCCCCGGCTCCAGCTCGTGCCGCATTTGTGCAACGTGCACTGCCAGGGCAGGCACTCTCATCCCCCGTGGAGGAAGCACGTACCCTCCCCGGGCTCGCATCCATGTCCTCGTTTCATGGCCATGGGCCAGGGGCTTGGGGGGGCAGCTGCCTGCAGATGCGGGGCCACAGGACGGAGCCGCAGGCCCTCCTCTGCGCGGGTCCGGGCAGCACAGGGACGCGGGGGCCCCGGGGACTGCCAGCCGGCTTGAAGGGCCCTGTGTCTTGCAGGTGAGCGCTATGGCTCCAAGAAGAGCGTGGCCATTCTGACGAGTGCGCTGACGGCCGGCGCTGCCGAGGAGTTCACCTACATCATGAAGAGACTGGGCCGGGCGCTGGTCGTCGGGGAGGTGACCAGCGGGGGCTGCCAGCCACCGCAGACCTACCACGTGGACGACACCCACCTGTACATCACCATCCCCACGGCCCGCTCGGTGGGGGCCGCGGACGGCGGCTCCTGGGAGGGGGTGGGCGTCGTGCCCGACGTGGCCGTGCCTGCCGACGCAGCGCTCGCCAGGGCCAAGAAGGCACTGCAGCGCCCCGCGCGCAGAGCCCGGCGGAGCCCCAGGGCGCCCGGGACCTCCCGGCGACACACCAGGCGGGCGGCGGCCCTGGCCCGGGCTCCTGCCTGAGGCCAGGTGCAGCTCAGGGGCCTGCTGGGCTCCGCCAGGCGGGGGGCAGAAGGCACGCCTGGGTCCACCCAAGGTCCCTCAGCCACCGCCAATGTCCCTGAGCACCGGGGATGGGGAGCGCACCCCACGGAAGCACCCCCTCCACGGGAGCTCTCGGGGCGGCGAAGTCGAGCCCCCACCCCTGCTTCTTAGCTGCCAAGCCCGGGCCCCGGCAGCTCCAGCCACCGCATTGCACCATGAGCCGCACACCCTGGCACACGCGCCACACTTCACATCTCCTGGTAGTAAAAAGAAACGGGCGAAATTTATTGTGATCGTGTGATTCCTTTCAGCTCCTCTCTGCACAGTAGCATCACTGCAGCCACATTAAAGTCACCAGGAATGAGATGCTTTTGCAGGAGCCTTGGTATGTGCCGTGTGGGCTGCACGTGCCGCGCGCCCCCCTCGCCCGCACACGCCCGCTCACAGGCACCTGCAGCTGCTGGGTCCGCGTGGACCATGCGGCCCAGAGGCCAGGGAGCCCCCCCGCCGCCACGCCTCCTCCGCTTCCTGCCCTGGGAGCCTTTCTGGCCCCATCATGCTTCCCAGGGGCGGTAGCCGCCCTGCTCCGCGCTCGCCCTCATCCCGGGTGCCGGCCACTTAGCACAGCACCTCCAGGCGGCAGCCGTTAGACACCCGAAGACAGGCCTCATCTCACCCAGAACCCTCCCGGTCCAGCTCTGTACAGCAAGTCTGTCTTCCCTTCCCGGGTTCCTCCATGGTCTTGTTCTCACCCAAAAGCGAGCTCTGGCACCACGCGGCCCTGGGACCCAGCACAGCAGGCTAGGGGGAGCGCGGACCTGGGCGCCTGCCCTTCCTGACCAGTGCGCCCGTGGCTGCCCTGGCCACCAGATGCTCCCAGCCGACTGAGAAGCCTGCAGAGCCCAAGACCTCCTCCTCCAGAACCAAGCAGGCCCCAAGAGGAGATGAGGGCTCGAGGGCCACCTGGAGGAATGAGGCCCCCGGCTGGCCCTGGGCACCCAGCCACCTTCCTCTGCTGGAAATCAGCAGCGACCCAGAAGTGAGAGATACCCGGGACCCCCCAAGGTCATGGGGGGATGCGCAGTGGGGACACCCCCAGCCCCCATCAGGGCTCTGAGAGCCGAGCTCCAGGATGTATCGGTGAGGACACCAGGCCACGCCGCCCGAGTCCAGGCTGTAGCTGCCACCGCCCACTTCCCCCCGGAACCCCAAGCTAACCTCACCACCAACCCTCTCGTCACCAGCCACCTCCCCGGGTCCCACAGAGTTGTGGGTCCGAGCAGACCCTGGGTCGCCACGGATAGTGAGGGATTCACCACCTGGAAAACCTTGAACCAGCCCCGTCTCAACGGGACAACGACCGGCACCCCGGCCCCTTCCCTTCTGCTGCATTTGAGACTGAGTGCACGAGAGGACTTGAGCGGCAGGCTGCATACCCGGGATGCTGGGATCCCACCTTTCCCGACTGGACCTAACATCCAGGCAAAGGTGGGGCACCATGCGGGCACACAGTCTAGGGGTTCTCTGTGCTCCCTCCTCCTCCCCGCCCCTCCCCACACTCAGTTACCTGAGCGTCTAAATCAAACAATGGTTCCTCTTGGTGGTACAATCAGGGCTGATCTTTTATTTTATTTATTTTTTATTTTTTAGGGCTGATATTTTAACTTTCTTTATACCTTTCTCTGTTTCTTAAGTCCTTATAATAAGCTTGTATCATAATTTTCAAATGCGGCCGTCATTATTCCAAAAATGGAGTAAATCAGATCAAGTTCTGAGTCCCTAACCGTACCTCCGTGACCACTAGTGATTGCTTGTTTTCCCCGTGGGTTCTCCTTCAATAGCATCCGGGTTCCCTTGATTTGCACGACTGACATTTGACTGTATTTTGTTGAAGGTGTCAGGCCAGGGACTGTGGGGTCTGCAGATGGCACAGCCTTCAGTGGGTCTTGCTGTCTCCACGGGAGGCAGCTGACAGTTAAGCTCAGTAATTCACAGGAGGTCCCAGAGTTAGCACAGTGGACGCTTGTCCTCCTCCAGGTCACCCAACACGTGTTTCCCCCTGTGAATGTTCAGGGAGTCACTGACCGCATGAAACCATGGGAAACAGACTCACCAAGAGCAGGGAGGTGTCCGGGAGCCCAGGCTCGGGCTTGAACCTGTCCCGGGGGGAAGGCCAGGCCATTTACTCCTTAGACTAGACGAGCTAATCCGGCGCCCGGCCCACGTCATCTGATTCCATTTGTCCACCATCCGGCTGGACGCTCGGAAGGTCACGTTCCCAGCTCCACAGCAGCAGGGCATGGGCACGAGGTCCTCCCGGGCCAATGTGCAAAACATTTCACATGTTTAAGCAAGTGAGAGCTGGGCAGCAGGAAGGGCCGGATGCCCAGCATGAGTGCAGCGTAGCCGCCCCACTCAGCAGCAGCTGCAACACCCTCCAGAGGCCTTGCCACCATGGCTGAGGTCCCGCCGCGGCTCCCTTTCCCTGCCCACGGTCCAGCCTGAGCCCCCAGCCTGCCGACCCAATGCTGTGCACGCCAGGCTCCTCTCAAGACGTCCTTTCCTGCTTCCCTCAACCACATACTACATTTTTTTACAACAAACTTTTTTTTTTAACATCACTGCCTAGTACAGCTGGGTTAGGGCACGGGTGAACTTTGAACCCACATCTACCTGCCTCCAAAGACCCTGCTGTTTGTACCGTATCATGAAGAGGCCCTGGGCCTGGTCTGGGAAGAGGGCTGAAGTGGGAGAAGTAGACCAAAAAGAAAGGGTCAGTGCTCCTGAGCCAGTTTTCTTGCACTGTTACCTGCAAGACAGAAGACGGCGGGGGCGGGGGGCGAGGAAGACAAGATCCCAGCAGGCGTCCCTTCGGGGGCAGAGTCGGGTGCCCCACAGCTGCCCAGCAGCCTCTGTTCCAAAAGCATAGGGCCCTTGAACCCGTGATGTTCCAGGAGGGGCTCATCACCTCCACCTCTCCCACTGGGCCCGGCCGGGCCTGCTCCTATCCGGAGAGCCCGTCTTGTACGCAGCCATACCTCCCTCTGAGATCAGAGCAGACATCTGAGAGCTAGCTCAGGCTCCCGCTGTCCATCCCTACCCCGCGTCCAAGAGGACTTGTCTGCGCTAACAGCACTCCGCTCTGGGCCCACCGGCCACTCCCCCTCCCTTCTTTGGGGGCCTGGCTTGGTTCCTTAATCCCCACCACAGCCTCCCACCCTGCTTCGGGGGCCTACCCTGTAGTCAGGGCCACTTGTCTGCCATGCAACCTTCTCAGGTCTCCCCCTGCTTGAGAACCAGCCCCCACAGGGCACCCAACATCCTTCCCATATCCCAAGGTAACCCCAGCCCTCAGACAGGCTGACCCTCCACCATCAGGCTGCGTGCTGGACAGGTGGCCGAAGCAGTCCAGCAGGGGCCAGGGACCACACTGGGCATCAGAGGGGAGGACCCAGCCCTTCTCCTATCTTCCCCTCCTGCTTGCTGCATCTCTGCGTCTGTCTGCAGCCAACACACAGCCGAGGGCCAGGCCACATGTCCTCAGGGCCTGGATTATCCGCACAGCTTGAAGGCAATGAGAGGATGGGCTCAGAAAAAAAAGGATGCAACCCAAATCACACTTGTGGGCCAAGAAGCCTGCCTCGGAGATCCCCACTGGAGGGCGCCTGCCTCTCTCCTCCTGGGTCCTATAGGATTAGCGGCCACCTGGCCCCTCCTTCCCTCCTGCGGGGGCTGTGAAAATAGCTCGCTAATCCGAGCAGCTTAGAATAGCACTGGTCCGGGAGGCCACCGGCTTCCTGTCTCCTGCCCCAGGAAAACACTAGCCGGCAGGGGAAGAAGATGTTAGGGTTAAGGAACCCCAACCTTCCTCCCAGAATGCACTGCCTCCCCAACCCTGGAGCAAAACTGGTTCCTAAAAAAAAAAAAAAAAAAAAAAAAAACCTGGTTCCTGAAAATTCTCTCCTAGGACGTGACACAAATCAAAACACATTGGAGGATAATTTATTTAAAAAAATAAAATAAAACAGGGCAGCCCACCCCGGTGGCTCAGCAATTTAGCGCCGCCTTCAGCCCAGGGCGTGACCCCGGAGTCCCGGAATCGAGTACCACGTCGGGCTCCCTGCATGGAGCCTGCTTCTCCCTCTGCCTGTGTCTCTGCCTCTCTCTCTCTCTGGGTCTCTCATGAATAAATAAATATTTAAAAAATAAAATAAATAAAACCTATCTCCTATGGGATTCACCTCTTACTATATAGGTTTTAGTCCTCTCTCATGACTTCCACTGCAAACACAAGAGAAAAACTAAGTTATGCAGTTCACGGGGAATGCAAACCCGGGTCGGAGAGATGTGGCGTGTAGGGGAGGCCTGCTGCCCGCAGGGGGCACCAGCACCTCACAGGAAAGGGACGACCCAGCAAGGTGCTCCTCCAAGGAGCGGGACCCACCTTCCCGCGGGGGTGGGGGGGGTGGGGGGGTTCTCCTGCTGTGCCCAGGACAGGGCAGCTTGTGGGAGGCCAGTGCCCAGGCCCAGCACCTGGCCTCTCCAAGTCTGGATGCACGACAGGGCTGGGGGTCTCGGGCGCTCACTCCGCTGTCCCCAGCCCCGTCGCTGCCTGTGTGTTCCCTGAAGTCCCTGCTGTTCTGGCCAAGAGCTTTCAAAGACCAAGGGAATCACGAATTTCGCACAGGGCCCTGGTTTCTAGCTCCTCTGGGGGCCTGCGCTCAACCTGGCACTGACGGGCCTGCCTTCACCCAGGACACAGGAGCTCCGGGTGCCAGGCCCACCCTCTGTCCTCTGTCCTCCCCTCCCTGAAGCCCGGTGAACTCCACTGGGGTTCACTAATCTAACTATAGGGTCACTTGAGTAGGATACCCGGTCTTGAAGGTCTAAGATTCAAGAACTGGCCAGAAGTTGAAATCTAGGATTCCAGCCTCCAAATGAAAGCAGCCTTTGGTTAAAATTGAGACCCAAAATGGACCTGAATCCGGGATGTCTTATTTTAGTCTCATTTGCACATTTTTGGGGACTCATACAACTTGTCTGAAGGGCTGCTGCTTGGGAGATTAAGATACACATTGCTTTTCCCAGCCCCTAGGGGATATTTTCCCTCGCCTACTGCAAGAAATTAGCCAAGCGTTTCTGTTCACTGACTCCGTGGTTTCTGCGGGACGTGCGTAATGACGACGAGGCCAGAAAAGCGCCGAGGCCCGAGATCCTGGAAGAGGCGGAGGAGACTGAAACCAACAGTTCAGCATGGGGGCTGCGGGATGCTCAGGGAGTCTATGTCCTTGGGGGGGAGGGGAGATTGGGGAACTTTCTGTGAGCTTCCAAGACAGGGGCTATTTGAAAATGACAGACTGTATCTCACTAGAACCACAGGATCGAGGTGCAGAGCAGATTCAATTAGATATAAAGAGTTTAAGGAACGTGCTCATTCTCACCCCAGAATCAAAGAGGAAAACCCTCACCTGCTGATGTGATGCTTTGTGGCAACATCACCAGCCAACTCCTAACCGGTCTGGAAGGTGGCAGGGGGAGCCTGGGCAAAGTCATGATTAACAGTGACGACTCGGGAAGGGATGAGACAGGGTTTGACCACCAAGGGGACTTTGGGAAGCTGGGCTGCTGACAAGCAGGAGCCGCCACGTTCATGTCATCACTCCATTAGTCATCTTCTTGGAGTTTGTCAATTTAAATGGCTGCAGAGCGACGGGCACGTCCATCCGTTTTCATCAAAACGAGCTCCGTCTTCTAAAGCTGAATTGGGGGAAGCCATTCCGTTACACTTCTTCATAACTTTTATTCGGCTAACTTTAATGTTTTTCAAAACATCTCCCTTTGCTTGAAGACGCCGGGGTCGCCGCTAGAAGTGATTCTGCACATGGCCACGGCCAGTGCTTGCGGACGCCACGGCGGGGGCAGGGAGGGTGCTCAGGCTGATGTGTCAGGGGGCTGTCCTCGACCTCACCGCCAACTGCCCTGCACGATTCCGCAGCTCAGCTCGTCAGCGGACCCCGCTGCTCACCGCTGTAAAGTGAGAGGACACGCGAGAACCCTAGAGCCCCTTCTATTTGGAATTTAATTCTGAGCATCGTGCACATGTGCCTTTAAAGGCGGTCTCAGAAATACGGGCCAATCTGATGAGCCCGAGGAGGCCGACGCTGCCCAGCTGACTCGGGTGAGACTGCGATGCGTGCGCCGAACACTTCCTACGTTCCTACGTTGTTCTTCCTGCTGGGACCCGGCAGTGAACCAAACGGCCCAAGGCCCTCCTGGAGCTGACTCCCCGGCAATGGGAGAGACGCAGTAAGAGAGATGAGTCAGTAACTCGCATAGCGAGCCAGCTGGTGGCAAAGTGTTCCAGGAAAAGGTGGTGGGAAAGGTGGGGGCATATGCAGGGTGCGAGGTGAAATTTTAGAAGAGGTCGATGCCTGGACCTAAAGTCCCACCTTTTAAACCACCCAGGGTGCCACGCGAGAGAACGTCTGAGCAGATGCACGGCAGGCCCAGAAGAGGGGAGCTCAGAGTCGGGGGGTCCTGGGACTGATCCGTGCACTGCTTCTCCTGAACCTGTGATCTTGACACTTAACTTCACGGAGCGTAGCTTCTGCTGCAAACATGGGGCGGGAGGGGAAGGAGGCCTGCGCAGCTTCCTGCCTTCTGTGGGGACAGGGGCCATCCTACAGAGCGTTCCTGTCTCCCTCGGGGGTGGGGGGGGTGGGGGCTGCAAACCTCCCTGCGAGAGCAGAGGTGTGGGTGCCTGCAGGGAACACGCTGCCTCCTTCCAGATGCAAAGGCTCCTCAGGCATCCTCTCCTCTCCTGCAGCTTCCCACCCCCCACCCCCCACCCCCGCCGCTGCCACTGCCGCCCTGCAGCACAGTATTCCTCAAGTGCCTCTGGGAACCAGTCTTCCAGAGCCTTCCAGCGCTCTGGGCCAAACAGCTGTCCTTGGAGGCCTTCCTCCGACTCCACCTCAAAGGGCCTGTTTCACTCCTTTCTCACACGGCCTTGCAGGATCAGCAGCTCTGTCCCCTCCCGGGGCATCTGCAGCTCTGTCCCCTCCTAGAGCCTCTGCAGCTCTGTCCCCTCCCAGGGCACCTGCAGCTCTGTCCCTCCCGGGGTGTCTGCAGCTCTGTCCCTCCTGGGGCATCTGCAGCTCTGTCCCCTCCTCCCAGCACCACCTGGACTCTGATGATCCGCCCCTGCCCCTACTCCTGGAGGCCTGCGGGAGCACCCCCCCCCCAGGTGGATGTGAGCCTGCTCCCCCGAGCCTAGCACCCCCACAGGTCTGAACAGGACCATGGGCCTCCCCCAGGGCCTGGCCCTGAGCCTGCCACAGCAGGGATGCCCGGTGAGGTCAATAATTGAGTGAATAAATGGCTGGCTCTGGGTGGAGGTGGATGAGGGGTGCGGGAGTCAGCGGGGTGGGCATAGGGTGGGCCGGCTGGGACCCACTGCCACCCGGACCAGGTGATGCAGGAGGTGGAGAGCAGAGGTGGGGGTGGGGGCTCTGAGATGCCCCCTCCAGCTCCTTCTCAGCCACAGCCTGGGCTCTGTGCCCGAGGCCCCGCACTGACTAATTGGGACAGTAATAAACCTGGTGACTCGGTGATCACACTGCGCCGGGTGCCATGCTGGCTATTTTCCACTCACCTGCCCACACGACCCTGACGACATCCCTAAGACACAGGTGTCACTGTCTCCATTTACACATAAAAAGTCAGGGCTCAAAGGGTCAAAGCAATGTGTGCAAGGGAGGGCTAATGTGAAATATCTGAATCCAGGTTTGCCTGCCTGCAAAGCCCATGCTGTGCCCAACCCAGTCCCACACAGAGCACGCAGGACAGTGACAGGAGCAGGCCCTCCACCCTGTGCCTCGCAGGCCCGGTGCCCCGGCTTAGCAAACTGTGTCACTTTATTTCATGACTTTATTCCCGTCTAAACACACACTCGCCAAGGGCTTCCTCAAACGATGGCCAAGGTGCCCATCCTTGACCCCCAGCGGTGACCACTCTGGCCACCCCCTCAGAGGCAGCACCGGCGAGCCAGCTCTGCGTCAGTGCGCCCGCGGCTTTGCTCCTTGGCCAACGGCTAACTGTGAGAGGTCATGTGCCGAGAGAGATGGTGGCGCTCCCGGAAGTATTCATGGCAAATGGGACACGTGAGGGCCTCTTCTCTCAGCTTCTTAGAACTGGGGTTGGGGCTTGCACGCTCCTTTTTGTGGTGGGACCGCATGTGGAAGACCAGGTCGGAGGTCAGATGAAAGGACAGGTTGCACTTCACACACCAGTTCTGGGTGGACAGGCCCAGGGAGGTGAACGTGGGCGGCAGCAGGGCCCGGGAGGCCGCAGAAGAGGACAAGGAGGCCGCGGGTGTCCGGGCCTGGGCTCGCTTTAGCCACAGCGTGGGGGCACCCAGGAAAGCACTGCACACCGGAGCATTCTGTGGCAATGTTTGCAGGCCCCAGAAATCACCCACCAGAAGCTTAGGATTCAAAAGTTGACCCCAACTGGGGACGTCCATCGTGTTGATGAGTCCCAGCAGCTCCCCGAGGGCACCCGTGGGCCCGCCGGCCTGGAAGACAGAGGCTGGTGAAGGGCCCCCTGCCGGACACCTGGCTGGGGTGCGGAAGGCGCTCCTCTGCTCCCCTGGGGCTCCGCGAGGCCACACGGAGCCCTTGCTGCCAGCTGGACTCCTGGGGAGGTCCCGGGGCAGCTGCCGGGGACCATGGCCTGTGGGGTTCGCATGCCCCCTTTCCTGGGCCTGCACACCCTCCGGCCTCTTCTTGAGCCGAGGCACCTCCGTGAAGGCGCTCGGCCCCTGTTCGCAGCACACCCGGGCCATGGGTCCCCCCAGTCCGAGTTTGCCCGGGGTTGCTGGCAGCAGCAGGTCAGCACGGGCCTCGTCCTGCCCCCCATTGCCCGCGGCGGCCTCAGGGTGCAGGTGGTTGGTTTTCTCCAGCAACACTGGCTTGCTGCCCCTGCCCGGCTCAGCTTCACTCAGCCGCCACCTGTCGTCAGCCGAAGCGCTCCGTGGGATGCCCTTCCCAGCAGCCATGCCAACCAGCAGGGTGGGCGCCAGCTGACGAGGAGGGTGCTCCGACGGCCGTCGGGCTTCAGGGCTCGGGGTCGCGGGGCGCCCGCCCCAGGCAGGAGCCGGAGGTTGGGTCCCCTGTAGGCTGGGCCAGCCCCACCTGGGCTGCAGGACTCTACACAGAGAGGAAGCAACAGCAGTGAGACACGCTCCTCATCTCTGCAGGGTGCAGCCAAGGGGCCTGCAGCCCCCCCACCCCGGCCTCAGAGCGCGGCCCCCCTTCACCTCCTGTGCCCTATCAGGGCGGGCCCCGACCATGTCACGCTGCCACCTAGGCCGTGGCCCGGCAGCCCCTGCCCCGCCAGCATGCAGACAGCAGCTGCTGTGTCTGCAGGCGCCCGAGGTGCCCACCCAGTGGCTCCCACCAGGCGGCGTCTCTAACGTGTGTGGCCCGCGTTTACGAAAGCTTTCGTCTCTGCTCAGAGCGGTGTCGCGGCTCAGCCGCCCCTGTTCCTTCCACAGCATCAGACGTGCTGGGCGCTGCCCACCTGGCCCTGGAGCTCCCGGGCACAGGTGGCCAGCGCGTGAAGGCTGCACAACACACGCTTGGGCCTGCCAGGTGGGTCTGGGCCGCGCGTGGCCCCCTGCCGCTCCCAGGGGCAGCCCCTCCCACCCACTGGGCCCTGCCCCGGGCCAACGCCTGCCCCGTGTGCACTCGCCAGAGCCGTCCCCTGGGTCCTCTGGACATGAACGCGCTCCCTGCTCTGCACACCTGTCAGCGTTCCCCGGGCCCGCCTGCTGGGCCTGCTCGGGGACACCAGCCTGCGCTTGGCCCCGAGGCGCCTGAGGCTCATGGCCTTTGTGAGGGGCACTGCGGGGGGGCCGGGGGCGCCGCCAGGGGGCTTTCCTCTGCCCTCTTCCAGCTGGTGCTTGAGACCAGGACACCGGCTCCAAGCACCCCCCTCCCCCCGCGGGCAAGCAGCTGTGGCTGCACCCACCTCTGCTGAGTGTCATGGTGGCACCCTCAGGCCACAAGGGCCTGACCATGGGCGGCCAACTCCCCCGCGTGAGGACGACCGGGCTTGTGGCGCAGGAGCATCAGGGGCCCAAGGCGCCACAGGGGCCTGCCCTCGGCCAGGCGCCCACGCGGGGCCTCCATCCACCTTCACCGCTGAGAGCACAGGGTCACCACCGTCTCACAGGAGACAACGCGGGTTCTGGAAGCTAACCACCCTGCCCGACGGCCTCTACGGCTCGGGGCGCAGCTGGCATGCGCCTCAACAGGGTGGCCCCAAAGCACCCCCGCGTGGACCGCCCGGGGCCCTCCCGGATTCCCGCGGTGAGCTCGGGTCCCAGCCACGCCTCCAGGGGCGTAGCCTCTCCAAGCGGCCTGGCCCAGCTCATGGGCAGAGGGCGGCCTGGGCAGCAGAGCTTAGGGACCCAGCCCTGCCCCTGCCCCTGCCCCTGCGGTGACCTGCCCCCCCCAGCCCACACCACCCTCCCCTCCCCCTATGCGCCAGGCCGGGCCCGGTCACCTCCCAGGGCGGCCCAGGGCACAGGTGCCTCTGCTGCCCTTCCCGCCCTCACTGCATGCTCACACCCACTCACACACCCAGGGACGCTCCCGCCCTCGTGTGCACGCTCACACCCACTCACACACCCAGGGACGCTCCCACCCTCACGCGCACACTGATACCTTCACACACGTACACTCCCGCCCTCACATGCACGCTCACACACACTCAGGTATGTCCCTACCTTCACGCACACACACTCACACACACATTCAGGTACACTCCTGCCTTCGTACACACTCACACCTTTACACACACACTCAGGTACATTCCTGCCCTCACATGCACATACCTTCACACACTCAGATACACTCACACCCTCACATGCACACTCACATTCACACACACTCAACGATGCTCCCACCTTCACGTGTGCACACACACACTCACACACACTCAGGTACACTCCCGCCCTCACGTACACACACACACACCCCTTCACACACGTTCAGATATACTCACACCCTCATGTGCACACAGAAACCACACACACTCAGATACACTCCTGCCCTCACGTGCACACTCACACACACTCAAATACACATACACCAACACACACACATACCCTCAAATACTTATACACACGCCTTCCACCCCAATCCATCTCTTTCTCCCCAGCTGTGCCTCAGACTCCAGATGACATTTTAGAACCACACCACGTCCTTCCCAAGCCTGGGGGCTGCCCATGCTGCTGTCCTTGGGCCCTGCTGCTCGCGGCACCCCTCCACAGACAGGCCCACTGGGGGCCTTCACAGTCAGGCACCTCTGCCAACTGTGGCCACGTACACCCAGTCATCAGCAACATTGGAGTGCCCCGAGCCACAGATGAACACTCTGCTTTCAGCATTCAAGTTTGGAACATAGCACCTTACTGCAGGATAACGTATTTACTACCATCATATAAGAGCGGAAGGGACCGCTTCCTGACTCTGCCAGCGCACCCAGGCCCGCGAGGCCAGAGGCGTCATGCACCTTATTACATGGAATTTTCACAGAAACCACACAAAGGAAGCCACACGATCCAACCCAAGGGCATTCATCATCTACCTGCCAAATGCCACGTTGCTAAGTGCAACGCTGCCTTCCAGCCTCATGTACCACTGTGGGTCTGGATCCTGCCAACTATTATATTACGTATCCACCCAACTTCATGCACCATCAACTGTATTATTCAAATCTTAATAATAACAATGGGACCAACAGGAAGGGAAGAAAAAAGAAAATATAATAATAATAATGAGGAGGAGGATTAGGAAGAGGAGGAGAAGAAGAAAAGGAGGAGACAAGGGTCCTACATTGGCTGAGGACCATGGGCATGACCAAGCTCCCTGAAGGTCACCTGTCTCTCATGCGTCAGCACAGCTGGCCTAAGGTCACTCAGGCAAAAGCACACAATGTCCTATAACAAACACCCTGTCTGAAGCTCCAGCTAACTGGTCCACTCTACAACACTGCCAGATGGAAACCTCTCAAAGTGGAAAATGACGGGGCCTGATGTGGCCTGTCCCCGGGGAGCCCGTGCCAGCCCCAGATGCCCATCCCTTCCTGTCACAGGACTCACGGGCCTTTCCCAGGGTCAATGTCAGACTCTAGGTCTCATCCAGCTCCAGGCTTCATGCACCTCTCCTGTAATCCACCTGTCAGATGGCCTGTGCGGGTACGTGATGTCATCTCCGGGGTCGGGTCATGCCCTGGCCAGTGCATTCTAGGTCAAGAACACAGCTGTTCGGTGCTGCCCCTCTCCTTCCTCCTATGTGGACCTACTGCCTTTGCACCTGGAGGATACACTCATGACGTTCCATGGATCTATGCAGCCCTTGTTCTCCTTGCTCCCGTGCCTGTTTAAGGGACCCTTTGCTGTCCCTCTACGCTCCTCAATAGCCTCAGTTCATTCTGGGCTCTCACCCCCTGACACCATCTGCTCGTCCTCGTCACTCTGCTGTGTGTGCCCTGAGAAGGGTTCTCTTGTCCTCCTTGGATCTTTTCAGTGTGAGCCCAGCAAGAATGCCCTCGGAGTCACACAGACATCTCTCAGTACCACCTCGTGGTCTTCCTATTGAAAGGACCTGATTTCAATACCAGACTCTCCAACATTTCTGAGTCCTTAGATCATGGGAGTAGAAGTGACGATCTCTGAAACCTGAATCTGAGCTCCCCAAGCCGCCATGGTGTCTCACCACATCCAGCCTTTCCTACCATGGGGGGATACTTCTTTCTCAGGCTGTCAACTTCCTGGGCCACCAGTGAGGATGCCGCTGACTGACACAGGAAGGGCTACATTATTGGAGATGAAGCCTCACCCACATCACAGTGTTGCAAACACATGAGTCTTTATTACTCATTTCCAAGGCACTGAGTACAGGCCCCGATCATCCCTTTGCCGGGGAGAACGGGCCACACTCTTCCATGGCACTTTCCTATCAATGCTACACCCAGGCCGTGCCTTGGAATCATCAGGCCTTATATCACCTAGAGGCTCTCACGTCAGATGCCTTGATCAAACCCAACTCTGCTCTTACCAATCCTGTGACCGTGGGCAAGGTGCTGTTCCTCTCTGCCTATCTTTTCATCTTAAAAATAACCCTTTCTAAAGAAGGATCACCTTGGGGTCTACTACATTGGTGATTGGTAAAGATTAGATGAATTAATGTATCTAAAGTGTGAAAGAGCCTGGCTCAATATATGTTAGGTAGCATTAATTGATTATTATCATATTAGTGCAAAGAGTGAGAGTCAACCTTCTGGCTGCCTTTCCCCTACTCATGTGTTCCCAGAAACCTGTGCATAGTAGTGCATAATGAGTGACCAAATGGCCTGCACATTTTCCTTCTTCCCCCTTCAGTCACACAAGACAGAGCTTTCAGCAAACAACTGGGTGACCTTCTTTTCCTAGGGTATGTGAAGGTAGTCTCCAATCTATCAGCTGCCAGCCTCCAGCCTTTCAAAGCTGCACCTCATCCAGGAACTGGATCTTATTCCGGGGTACCATTTACACTACCAGCTAGTGCCTTTCTGAGTCTGCCTTCCTATTTAGGTAAAACAAACAAGAGCAGATAATACCTCCTGTGCGCTAATCCTTTGGTCTCCCTAGACCTCGGAGTCACTTCTCAGACCATTCTGGAAGGTTCCAGAGGATAATTATCCATCCACCCCTTCTACATATGGATCGTGAGGTCTTAGGCTTTCCTGAGAAGGGAAATATGCATGCATCCTCCTAGCTCTGAAACCCTGAGAAAAGTGAAAACCGGAGAGCTATCCAGGCTTTCCTGGAGGGTGGTTGGTGATGCCACAGAGCTGGGAGAGAAGAGAGCTTCCTAGCCAATCCCTACAGGCTCTATGTCCAGCTCTGCCCACACCCCATTAGCAGTGATGCCTGCTATGTTCAAGCAAAACCACATGCAGTATTCCCAGGATGCAGCCAGACAGCAGGCCCATAATGAGGTCAGCTGGAGCCCTAACACATCTTGGCCTTGTAGACCAATCCTAGTGGCATCCTTCGGGGGAAAGTCCGCAACTTGTATATAAAACTGTTCAGCCAGACTCTACATGATGCCAATAATACCATCATCTACTAGAAAGGAGAGATACAGCCTACCAAAAGAAAGAGAAGAAATTTAAAAGCATTACAGCTCAACACAAAAGCTTGAAAAAAAATCTTTTTATTGTCATTTTGTTTTTTTTTTTTTAAAAAAGTCATTTCCTGGATTTCTCAAAAAGAATCTGCTAAGCAAAGCAGACATGATGGTCTCAAATCATTTGCAAAGCATCCCTTTCATCCCACTTCTCCAGAATTCTGGTACACTGGAAGGCAGTGGTACAATGACTGAAGTCAATTTGACTCTTCAAGGCAGAAAACAGTTTCCCAAATCAAAGTTCCGTGCATATACTTAAGAATTTGCCCAACGTTCTTGATTTAAAACAAAAAAAAAATTCTTTCAGTAAACAGACTGCAATCCTCTTCCATCATATTTCATTTTTGTTTTCCTCTTGTGTGATTTATGTAATGTTACGTTTCCTTTTCCATAACAACTGAGAAGTCAAATGAACTGAAATATCATTAAAAACCATAGTAAACTAAAAGGCTAAATTACTCATTTAAAAAAGCTTCTGGGGCAGCCCCGGTGGCGCAGCGGTTTGGTGCCTGCCTTTGGCCCAGGGCGTGATCCTGGAGACCCTGGATCAAGTCCCACATCGGGCTCCCGGTGCATGGAGCCTGCTTCTCCCTCTGCCTGTGTCTCTGCCTCTCTCTCTCTCTATGTTTCAAATAAATAAATAAATGAATAAATAAATAAATCTTTAAAAAAAAGCTTCTGTTAGGTGGTAATTAATACCTTTAAAAATAAAAAGGTTTTTTTTCATATTTTTGTGGTGTGTGTGCATGTGTGTTTGAGCATAGAGCTACATGTCATAAAACATCATAAAACAATGAAGTCATGTCTCTGACAAAATTACATTTTTCACGAGAAGCACAACGCTGCTTCCCTATACAATACTTCTGCTTTATTCCCCCAGATGAGTCAGATTCGTTGTTCCTAGATTTCGTTACTTAGTATGTCTCTAAGACGATCTTTGATACTAAGATGGGCACTTTTTCAACTGCGGTCCTATCTAGTGGATACAAAAACATGAATTTTAAATGCCACAGTAATTGCTATAAGGACGCCTGTGTGATTCAGCATGATTATGTAACTTAATTTCTGCTCATCAGCGGCATTGACAAGTACATATTTTGGAAATATACAGTTAATTTCACCTTTGAACTCTCACTTAACGGCCTGCCACGCAAAGCCCTGACGTCCCTGTTGTGTTCCCACCCCCACCCCCGCCCGCTCGCACCGCCCCCACCCCCACCCCCACCCCCACCCCCACCCCCACCCGCACGGCCCGACACGACTTCCGCAGAGGCCCGTGCGCCCGGCGCCCCCAGCGTTTCCGCATGACTTAGCGTCGGGGCCGCTGTCTGTACCTATTACCGCAGGCAAACGTCAGGGAAACGGTTCTTGCCTCTCTAACGGCGCGTCCTCCGCCAGCTCGCCCCAGGTCTCCGCCATGCACAAGCACAGCGCCCCTGTGTTTCCCCCAGAACCGGCTGCGGCCGCCCACGCGGTGCACGCGACCCGCCGGGCGAGGACGCGGCCCCACTGCCCCGCGGGGGGCGGAGGGCGGGCGAGGGCGGCGCGCACCCTAGGGCCCAGCCGAAAGTCACCCCGGGGAGACACAGCAAGGTAATAAAGGAATTCCTGGGGCCGGGAGCGCGGGTCGGGGTGCAGGGGGGGCGAGCGACGCACAGGCAGAGACGGGAAAGTGAGCCCGACGGCGGAGGGACACGGGCGGGCAGAGGGGACAAAGGGCGGAGGCAGAAGGCAGGGCTGGGGCACGGGCGCCGCGGGGCGACGGCGGGCGGGCGGGCGGCACCGCGCACCCACCGGGAGGGTCCGCGGCCTCGCGCCCCTCGCGCCCCTCGCGCCCCTCGCGCCCCTCGCGCCCCTCGCGCCCCTCGCCCGGCCCGGGAGGACCGCCTCACCTGCGCTCTCCCGCGGCGCCGGCTGCGGCTCACGCGCGGGCCGCCCCTCCGCTCCGGCCGCGCGGCGCCACACGCGTGTCGGGACTCCGAGCGCGAGACCCGGGGCCGCCCCCGCCCCGCCCCCGCCCCCGCCCCCCGCCCCCGCCCCCGGACGGCTCGGCCCCGCCCCCGCCCCGCCCCCGGACGGCTCAGCACCGCCTCCGTGGCGGGGCCCCGGGCAGCCGCCTCCACCACCCCTGGGTGCCGGGCCCGCGGGCCGCGGCGGCCGTGAGGCCTCGGGTGGGCGCCCCGCGCTCGGCTCCGCACCCCGCCCGCCGCGCCCTAGCGCCGAGCCTCGCCCAGCCGGGCTGACGGGAGCGTCCCGGGGCGGCCGCCCGGCTCAGAGTAGAGCCCCGACCGAGGGCTGCGCCGGGGCCTCGGAGCCGCGGGGGCCGCCGCCGCTTCCCCCTCACCGCCCCCGGGACGCCGCGACCGGCCGTCGGGGCGCCGCCCGCCGAACTCCGCCCCTGACGCCCGCGCGGTGAGTGCCGTCACCTCCACCTCCCGGGGGCTCCGCGCCAGCGCTCCGGGCCGCCCAGCGGACGGTGGGCCGGGTCGGGGCTGGAGGGCCGGGGCGGGGGCTTCTGGGGGGCTCGGCTGAGGCGGCCTGACAGGTCACGTCGGGTCACGTCGGGGAGCGCGGCCGGCGCACGGAGCCCGCTCCTCCCTGCGACCCCGTGCTCCGGGCGCCCTGAGAGGGTGGGGCGCGGTCCGGGGCGGGGGGGGGGGGGCAGCCCTGCTTCTCCTCAGGCCTCGGAGCGTCTAGTAAGTGTGAGGGGGGAGGGGTGGGGGGTGGGGGGCTCCGCTTCTCCTCAGGCCTCGGAGCGTCCAGTAAGTGTTGGGGGGCGGGGGGGCGGCCGGGGGGGGGCAACGCAGGACGGACGTTGGAACTTCGAACCTGGGGAGGGTCCGTCCACAGAGAAGCCCTCTGGTGACCGTGACGTGAGACCCCAAATCCCCGCGAGCGTGTGTGGAGCCCCAGGGCCAGAGGCGGAGACGAGAATCTGGGGCCGGAAGTGGGTACTTCTGGGGGGAACACGGCGAAGATACACGAGTTCACGGCTGACCTAGGAGTATTTGAAAAAGAGTAGAATTAAACCCAAAGAGAATGAAAGGGAGGGTATTTTAGAGAAAGAAATACAAAAAAATAGTGAAATAAAGCCAAAAGTCATTTGAAGAGACGGTTAACATAGATAATATTCTAATGAATTTGGTTGTAAAACAAAACTGTCCTTCCCAATTTTTTTATTATTATAACTGCCCCCCCAGAACCTTTTTTTTTTAAAAAAAAGATTTTATGTATTTATTCATGAGACCCAGAGAGAGAAGCGGAAGGAGAAGCAGGATCCCTGCAGGGAGCCCGACACGGGACTCCATGCCGGGACACCCGGGGTAACGCCCTGTGCCGAAGGCAGACGCTCAACCACTGAGCCACCGAGGTAAGTGCCTCTTCCCCAAGAGGTCTTAAAAAATTTTTGTCCTTAGAGACTCTCCCCCTCCATGAAATTTTAGTACCAAGAATTTATATATGTTTTAGAATTATAAACTGAAAGACAATTTCACCCCCCTTGGGGCAATATGCTCCCTGTTATGAATGCATAGAATAAGAAAAGACACGAGTAATATTAGTAATTTAAAATATATGACTGGGGGCAGCCCCGGTGGCTCAGTGGTTTAGCACCTGCCTTCAGCCCAGGGTGTGATCCTGGAAACCTGGGATCGAGTCCCACGTCGGGCTCCCTGCATAAAGCCTGCTTCTCCCTCTGCCTGGGTCTCTGCCTCTCTCTCTCTCATGAATGAATAGATAAAATCTTTTTAAAAAGATAAAAAATAAAAAGATACAACTACAGAGAGAACAGAAACACAAAATTCAGACATAGTCTGAACACCCTTATACCAACACATGGAAACAAATGTCTCAACTTCCTAGAAAAATATGGTCCCTAAATCTGATAAGAGAAATACAAGCATAATATAATCCAGTGTGTTTGTCTGCTCAGACTGCCATGACAAAGTACCACAGAAAAGTTCCTCCTCTTATGACACAAGACCTGGAGGATGAGGGCCACATTCTTAGGACCTCCTTTAACCTGAATCACCTCCTTCCTTATAGGGCCTATTCCAAAGACAGTCACATGAAATGTTAGAGCTTCATGATATGAATTGAGGTCTGTGGACACAATTCAGTCCATAATGTTCAGGAAACATTAAATAAATGATATTGGTAGCTTAAAAAATTCTGACACAGAAAATACCAGGCACAGATGATATAATACCAAATATACACGGAGCAGATTATTGGGATCATGTTGACAGTATTTCCAAGAGGAAAGAAAGTAAAAACCTGCCAAGCATGTATTCTGAGGTTATTATTACCTAATATAATACCAGTTAAAGACACCACAGAAATAGGAAATTACAGCTCAGCCTCACTCATGTTCATAGATAAAAACAAATTCTAAACTGATAGTAAAGTCAATCCAGCAGTGTTTACAAAAATTATCATGGCCAAGTTGGGTTTATTTATGAAATATTAAAATGGCTTTTACTCACATTAATGTAAGTAATCATATTAATAAATTACTGGAGAAAAATTATATTCACAAAATATGAGAAAAAGAATTTAGATAAAACTCAACACTCAGTCATAATTTGTAGCAAAGAAGAATAGTGAAACTGCCTAATTTGTTAGAAGATGTCCACAAAAAGCCTTCAATAAATATTATTCTTAATGGTGGTGTTTTAGAAGTATTCTTTCTAAAATTAAGAATGCTGGGATCCCTGGGTGGTGCAGCGGTTTGGCGCCTGCCTTTGGCCCAGGGCGCGATCCTGGAGACCCGGGATCTAATCCCACGTCGGGCTCCCGGTGCATGGAGCCTGCTTCTCCCTCTGCCTGTGTCTCTGCCTCTCTCTCTCTCTCTCTCTGTGTGTGTGTGACTATCATAAATAAATAAAATTTAAAAAAAAATAAAATAAAATTAAGAATGCTTCCAATCAAAGTTCCAGTCATGTCATTGGAGAACTAGTCAGCCCAATGCTTTTTGGGCTCTACAGATATATTTTAAAGTAAGGGAGCTTAGCAAGTTAGGTGAATAATCAATAAATTAATAAATGTGTCCACAATACCAATTAACAGTTTAAGGACTTTATTTTTTTAAATGCCATTTATAATAGCAGCTATACGTATGCGTGTAAATATATGTGTATATATGTATACATGTGTTAAATACATGTATGTATGTATATATACCGTATAGGAAAAGCATTTGGCAAAACAGCTTAAGATCTTCATAGGGAAATTTATATGAAAGGCATTTAAAAAAAAAACAAGTAAATGGAGACATTGGCATGTTCACCAATTGGGGAGGCTAGATGGCAGTTTCAAATCCTTTCAAATGTATCTGTATATCTGATTTATGCTGCCCCTCTAGAGCCTGCAGCAGAACTCTATATGTTAGATTAAGTAACCCATGCCATGTGTATCAAATTTGGCTAAATTATCTTCTGGTAACAACCTTCCCCCATCTGACCAGCTTAAAAGCACAAACTTTATTTTCCATCCATATTTCTCACTTTCCCACATATACACATCCTCCCCCCAGGTTCCCAAGAGGGCATTTGACAACACATTTGCTCAGGCACCAGGCTGTTGGGTCCATCTGAAATACCTGGATTCTTAAAGTTTCCGTCCAGAGGTAGCACATGTAGTTAGCATCCGATGAATGCAAGTCCAAGCCCTCCGTGAATGTGACAGGGAAGCACAGTCCTTCCCTACGAGAGGAAAGGACAGCAAGGAAAAATAATAGTCACCCATACTATAAGAAATAAGTGTGGTGTTGACACTATCAATATAAACCAATAGATGGATAAATGGAATGGATGAGAGCACAGAACCACATCCACACCTACATGGGACTTGCAACACATGAGAGGTGACTTGCAAATCATTCAGAAGAAGATAGAGTAGTCAGCAGATCGAAAAGGATGGTGTAGGGGCACCTGGGTGGCTCAGTGGTTGAGCGTCTGCCTTTGGCTTAGGGCATGACCCCGGGGTCCTGGGATTGAGTCTCCCACAGGGAGCCTGCTTCTCCCTCTGCCTGTGTTTCTGCCTCTCTCTCGGTCTCTCATGAACAAATACATAAAATCTTAAAAAGAAAAGAAAAGGATGGTGGGAAAACATATATGTGGGAAAACATGAAGTAAAATCCCTGGCACAAATCATACTTACTAATTAATTACAATTAAAGACTTCATTGTGACATAAAATCTTTAAAACTCTTAAGATAAAATGTGTCTCACCTTAACAGTGAAGAATTACTTAAATGAAATACAAAATCCTACCAATCTTAAAAGTGAAAAACAAACCATAGGCCAAAAGAAAATACTTGCAACAATTGATAAAGTATTAGTACCCCAAACGTATAAGCAATGCTAAAGAATCGATATAAGAAGCACGAACGCCAGAATTAGAAAACGGATACAGGTAAGAACAAATACTTCACAAACAAAAGTGAATGACCAAAAATCTGAACAGAAAACCAATTCCACCAGAAATTATGGAAATGTGAATAAGACCGATGAGATGTCTACTGAATAGATAAGTATGCAAAATGTGACAATACCAAGTGTCCTGAAGGATGTGAGAAGGAGAGGCTACTATGCTACTGACAGCTGCATACCAATCTTATCAACTCCAAATATTGTTTAAGATATTCCATGTCCTTTTAAATACCACTCCAACAAAGAAAACAAAACCTCCAACACAAAGCTTTTTATCACTTGTAATTTTTATGTAATAAGTATTGAAAGATTTGTTTTAAGCTTAGGATTTTTAGTGTATATCACTCTTGTGCATACAAAAAGTGAAGAAAATAAATCACTTAATGGATTTCTAAATGCTTTTTACTTCACATACTGACTTTTTGCAATCACTTTTGGCTTAGTATTGTCTATGCCTGTGTTTTTCCGCGAAGCAGGGACAAGCCCTCCCCACTCAGCCTTCTCTGCAAGTCTAATCCACAGAACCTGCGCAGAGAGGAAACGATTCTCTTGTATGTCACCTGTCTGGGTGGCTTGTTACACAGCAGGAGGTAACCGGAATGTCCCCCATTCACAAAGGACTTTGGAATGCTTACACGAACCTTCTAGACCTTCTAGATCCTTCCATGCCCATGAATAACTTCAGTGTTCCCACGGATGACCATTACCATTCTGGAGCTACATAGTTCTTGACCTCCTCATCCACAGGGACGTCCTTATCTAAGCCACCTCAGCGGCCTGCTTCAAGTTATAAACAGGCAGGGTCTCGAGGATTAATGGCCACCTGGGGGGGTTGGGATAAGGGACAAAAGGCGGCCTGGCCTTGCCCTCCGTCCAGACATGCCAGGACTCCCGCCTGGGGCTGTCGGCAGGCAGGACACTGAGCAGAGCTGCAGGTCACAAAGTCACCATGCCAACCCTCTTGCTCATCACACAAGGCCTTCTGCCCCCGGGCGCGGGGAGAGGGCCGCGCAGGTAGTGGGGCCATCGCCCCAGAGCCAGCCGCTTGGCTCTTGCACCTCGAGGGCAGGTAGCAGGTGGAGGAAGGGCTGGAGGGGACAAGGCCCCAGGGCACAGGGGTTGGGG
Organism: Nyctereutes procyonoides; assembly: GCF_905146905.1. Lineage (NCBI taxonomy): Eukaryota > Metazoa > Chordata > Mammalia > Carnivora > Canidae > Nyctereutes > Nyctereutes procyonoides. Next base: position 53,200,735 of record NW_026575046.1, read on the forward strand.
GAGACAGTGGAAGCGACAGAGGCCTGTGGTGGCCAAGTATGGCCAGCACTAATCCCATCTCTTCGCCAGGAGGGAGTAGGGCCTCAGGGGTAGCTGAGAAAGTGGGAAGCAGCAGTCTCTGGGTACCAGCCCCTGCACTCACTCTGCTGCTGCTCCTGCTGCTGCCACCTCCACTGCTGAGCACCGGGAGCTTCCTACACCGCCTCCCAGCTTGGAGAAACTTCCACCAGGGCACTAGGCACTATAGGAGCAAGACAGAGAAGCTGAAAACCTGCGAGGGTGCCTTTGATCTCTACTTCATCTTGGACACGTGAGCAGCCCTCCCACCCTGACTCTGGGGTGCCCCTCAGGGCACTTCTGACCCCAGGGTCACTGCTTACATGAAGGGACTCAAGGAGACCCCAGCCTCTGGAAAAGGGGAGGTGGGGACAGTCTTGATCAAACCCAAGATAAGACCCTCTGCACGCCCCTTAAGCAGGGAGAGGGGCAGGTGATGGCCAGGAGCTCCTTCTGGGCGGTTATTAGAAACCCGCTGGGTTTGTGTCTGTGTGGTCCTCTGCTGTGGTGCTTTTCCCTGGAGCGGACTCTCTTTGTGCTGGGTGCCAGGGAGATGCCCTGTCGCCTCGGGGGGCTCAGAGCAGCACTGCTTAGAAAGTCCTTGGCTTTCCCTCCAAGGCTTTTGCTTCTTTCCTCAACCACCTGGACACCGCGTCTCAGCTTGTGTGTGCTTTGGGACAGCTGGGTCTGACAGGTGTCATCCTGGGGAGCCGGGCTGTGCGCTAGGCACCTTGTGCCCCTCAAAGAAGGGAGGGGGTGGACAGCCATGCTTGGAAAGATCGGGGACGTTGTCCTGGTGCCATTTCTCACTTGTCTGTTGGGTTGGGAATGAACTTTACGGGGTCAGTACTATCCGTGGTGTGACTGTGGGTGTGACTGAAGTGTATTTGGCTTCCAGAGCCCTTCCACTGCACTTCCCTCATCCTCAAAACCGCCCCAGAATGTAGAGTAGGGAAGACCTTTGCATTTGCAATCTCCTGGGAAGGGGATGGGGTCTGGAGGTCGGTTGGAGTAGCCCCAGGGGGGTGGGGGTGACAGGACTCAGGCTTCCCGGGTGCCCCGCTTATAGCCCCCCAGGCTACAATGCCTCGGATTTCTCTTATGCTCCATGGAGGCTGATGACTAGGGAGATGTGTGCCCAGCCACCAGCTTCCAGCAGAGCCGACAGAGCTGGGAGCCCCCCTGTCACTGGAGTAAGTCCCTCCTCACTGTCCTGTGGAGGGACTTTGGAGTTGTTCCAGGCAGGTCTTGCCTCATCGACCTAGAGGAGACGTTGATTTCTTTCTTAGGCTTTAGGGTTGGGGGTAAAAGACAACATGGGAAGCTGACAGACTCTGAGTCTTTGCAGAGAATGGCAGTGAATCCAAGGCTCCCTCTGCCTCCATCCTGCCACACACATTGTATCTGCTGTTAGGCCCAGTGTGGGCACAACCCAGCCGGAAAGGGCTCTGGGCACAGGTGGGGCACATGAAATAATATTGAGCACTTTCTACATACCAGCAATGTATTGAATATTTAAGCCTCTCAAAGCTTGGGAAAGTGGAATTTATTTCCCTATTATAGGGTAATGAAACTGAGGCTAGTGATTTGCTCAATATCAATCAAGCTAGTTTTCTGCAAAACATTAGACAATGGGAGATTACTCTCTCCTCTCTCCTAAGGAGAGTATGAAGTGACAGGGACAAGAAGGGTTCCATTTTAAGAGGTGTTCAGAGAAGGCTGGGCTGATAGGCTGACGGTGGGATTGTACAGTGGGTGTTACTGAGCAGGGGTGGCTAGTAGTTGGATCTTATTTTACAAGAATTACAGTTGAAGGGCCCAAGGGCAGACCCTTCAGGGAGAGCAGAGCTGGGGCTGGTGCAGCGATCCAGGGAGATGATGGTGTTGTGGACCAGTGGGGTAGGGGTGGAGGTGCTGAGTGGCCAGCTCTAGATCTATCTTGAAGAATCCAGACAAATTGGATGGGGGAGCTCAAGTGTGGTTCTAAACTGGGGACAAAGGTAAGAGGGGAAAGCAGCTTCATCACTGAGTCTTCTCTCCACTGTAGGTAAATGTTATTACTCCTATCACAGATGAGGGAGGGAGGCCACTTAGGGCCAGGAATGACCCCTAAAGCAATCAGACGGGAAGAAATGGAGCAGGAATTAAAACCCTGGAATGTCTTCCTCCAAAGCCCATTCCAAAGACTCCCAAGGCTGGGTGGGTCCCTGAGAATCCCTGTGGTGGTCTTGGAGGCAAACACAGCCTGTTACTTGCAGAAGGGTCTTGAGTGGTTCACTTCTACCTTATTCATTAGATTCATTAGGTTGAATTGGATGAAATTAGTAAGCCTTGCCATTCCCCATGATTGACTCCCTTTGAGGGCCAGAAAGCTCCAGGCTGAGGGAGTGGCCTGTGTAAGGGCTGGAGTGTGAGACCCTCAGATGATCCCAGAGTATGAGAAGGGAGGGGGGTAGAGGAGGAGGAAGAAGGAAGGGAACAGGTTGATGATGGGGACTTAGGCCCATGTAGGAAGTGTGTTTGTGACCTCAAGGGCTCCTGGGGATCCCAAAAAGAAAGACTTTAATCAGAGGGGGGATGGATCAAATCTGTGCTTTTGAAGTAGCCTTTGGTTTCCTTGGGGTAGGTGCATTACAAGGGGGAAGGATCGTGAGTGGAATTAAAAGGAGAAGGTCCTAGGATGTCCCAGGAGGCCTGAGGGGCTTGGAGAAAACTGACAGGAGCCCAGGGCAGATGTGTCCCCTGACAGGAGAATGAGCAGAGAGACCCCAAGGCAGCTTCCACATGTGTGGTATGGATGTGGAAAGAGGGCCTGAGGAGGAGAGAAGCAGAGCTTCAAGATTCATTCATTCTAAGGACATTGGAACTCTGGACGTTGTCACTTGTGGGCGCATTGGGGATGGGAGAGGAGCTCACAGCTGCTTTTCCTGGTGTTAAAAAATAAACTGAAGCACTTTATAATTTTTAAGAATTTGAGCACACATGGATTTGAATTAGGAAACACAGAAACCTCAGTTGTTAGGAATACTCCACTGACAGGATCCAGTGTCAAGGTTTATATAGAGAAGACGGGGAAACAAATCAAAGAACTTATTTGAATGATTATAGTTTAAGCAGTTACCTTAATTGGGAAAGCTTAATTGGCTATTTGTAATTGGTGCATATGCAGGCTTTCAAAGCATTAGAGCCTCCTCAGTCCAATGGCTCTTTGTATAAATATTTAATAATTCCTCCTTCTTGGTCATCCTCTCACACAAGACAGACTAACCTAAAATTGGGTATTAGTGCCGCTCTTGGTTACCATTAGGGTTAAGCTGTTCGTCTCTTGTGAAACTCATAGGTAATGAAGTCAGACACATTAAAAGAATCATTTTTGCTGTTCATCTATTCATCTTTTTTCCTGTTTCTCTAAGTGCAGTGAGACCAGCTGATATACTGATAATGTTTGTGGACATATATTTAAGACCCTTGAGAGAATACAGCACACCAGGGAGACTACCATGCTATCAGGAGGATAATAGCAAGAGACTGAAGTATGTTCTTCATCATTTTTGAAATTTCTCCAAAAGAGTCAGTCTAGAAGTTGAGTTGGTAGTTCATTACAATTCATTCAACCGATCTCTTAGTAATGAGAATAGGTAAGTTCTGTTAAACAATGATGTCTCATTCTCAGTGATAGATTTGCAGGTGGACACTCAAAGTTAGACTTACACTGTGCGAGTAGTCGGGTATCTAAGAAGAGGCATTTCTATGGATACAAAAGAAAATGGCTTATGGTTGGAGCCATGGTTCTGGCTTATGGTTCTGGGTCCAGAGAGCAGCCAGTTGAGAAGATTTCCAGACATTAGGCTTCTAGATGTGGGCTCAAAGCATCTTGTATAATTTGAATGTCTCTGGTGATGTCATGGGGCGTTTAAGTGATTATTCTGAGTGACTTATTTGTGTTTGAGCCATTGTGTGGATTTCTGTGAGGTTTATATCAAGTTATTCAGCTCAGTTTATGGGGCTTTAGAAAAGGACAGTTTTTGATCTTTGTAATTTCAAAACAAAAGGGTGAAAGAAAATAAAAAACATTAGTTTGGAGAGTTGTAGACAGATACTGGAGGAAAATGGAAGAAATTAGGATCCATTTTACAAGTAAGTAGATAACACCACCTCAAAAACAATGAAAAGGTCTAGATTCTGATATCCGTGAGAGTGTGTTATGATTCTCTACTGAGTTTGAATTTTTCTTTCTACAATTGCCCCAATTTCTAGCAAAAATAATCACAGTAAGACTAAGTTGTTTGCAAAATCACTCTAGTCTCATTAAACTGATTTGATTATTTGCATAAGTGAAGCAAGAATAGTGATTTTATGTGTAATCTCAAATATGGTATTCCAATTAAAACTTTGATGATACTTAAGGGCATATCCATGCAGTACTGAGTGTGGTATATTCTGTAACTCTAATGTCAAGACACAGTGATAACAAGTGTTCGAGCTCTGCCCTGGAATCAATAGTGCTCAGTTCTCTACTCTTGAGATTGTTTGGGGAAAAAAAGATAAGTGGGCTTTGAATCACTTCTAGAGCAGATTTCTGTTCTCATAAAGACTCAATTTATAACATAACAGCTTTTTTAATTGTACAAATAATTGGATTGCTGTCTGAATGATACCAGAGGGTTAACTCATCCTGATTACATTCTCCCAATTTGCTTCTCTTTATCAGGGAGATTTTCTCAACATCATCACCAGTGCTTGTTATCTCTGGTCTTTCTAATGATAGCTATTTTAATAGATTTAAGGTGATATCACACTGTGATTTTGTTTTAAACTTCCCTGATTAGTGATGTTGATTGAGCACCTTGTCACGTTACTCTTGACCATTTGAATATCTTTTTCAGAAAAATGTCTCTTCAAGCTTTTTACCTACTTTATTGGATTTTTGCCCCCGCACATATTTAAAATAATTGTTTTGTCTTTTTCTAATAAGTGTGTTGCCTGGGTTCTTCAGGGATGGTTTCTGTAAATTTATATAATTCCTTTAAATGAGCAGTGTTTTCCTATTTCTTTGTATGTTTTGTGATTTTTTTTGTTGTAGATAATTGGGTTGTGAATTATTATGTAACTCTATAAATCAGAAGTCCACATTTGTTTGAAGGCATTTTTGGTTTTGTTTGTTACTATATAAGTGTATAGCAATCCATTTGTTTTGAGACTTTTCCAAACTACTCTTATAAAGAATATTCCTTGTTGGGTGTGATCACTGGATTGTCTTCCATTCTGCTTAACTTATGCTAATATTTAGACAGAGATTTCCTTGAATACCAGGAGATTAAACAAATATAAATCCACCACAAAAATTTTTTTAAAAGAAAGAAAAAACACAGAGATTGACCACCTCACCCAAGTTTTGAAGAATGATTCTGTGCATAAAGGAACTAAAGTGGAAGCCAATAGGAATGAGAAGCTGAAAGTAGGGACAGAAGGGAGCTGTGACTTTCCTTGCTGGTTGAAGCATGATGACACCAGAACAGGACTATCCTGGGCCTGTTCCAGCCCCTCCCGTAGTAGTGGGGCTTGAAAAGGTTTTCTGTATCCAGAGTGGCTCAGCTTTGCAGGCTGATGGGAAAGAAGAAAATAAAATAGTCTGAGTAACACATCTCTGTGGCTGAAGACAGGGTTCCCACTAATGTGTTGGTAAGTGAGGGGCCAAGAGAATAATGTATCAAAATCACTGGGGACTTTTCCATCCTCCTTCCTTCCCTGCCTAGAAGCCCCAGCTAACATGACCAACCATCCGAGTCTCACCAGAAGTCCCTCATCCTCAAGCATGGTCTATGTGGTCATCCTCCCTACTGCTTACACTGATGATAGTCACTGCCAAGGTGACCCAGCAAGGTTGCTGAGAGTGTGTGGCAGACATCACCTATGTGGGCTGGGGATGAGCTTGCTAAAGGGACTGTGGGAGGTAGGGAGGCAGAAATACTGCCCCCCCTGATGGAGGCACATAATCCTTCTGATCAATGCCATTTTGGTTTTCAGGTCAGAAACTGCAAAAGACTCCTGGAAGGACATTTACACCTTTGTGGAGAAAATGGTGAAGAAGTACCCAAAGTAGGCTTGTGTTTCCCTCTGCCAGGCAGAGTACACAGCTCTTTGACTCGGTGGGCATGGGCACCCCTCGGGTCAGGAGCACAGATCCCAGGGCAGTGTCTAGAAGCAGGAAAGAAGATCAGATCACAGTCTTCCATTGGGTCATGGCAACTTTGACTGGCTCCTGCCTGAGAGTCAGGCCATAATGCTGGGGATATGGTCTGCCCTTGAGGACTTCACAGATTGGGAAACAGGAAAACCAGTAAGAAAAGCAAAGGATTTATATGACAAGCTTAAAAAAAAAAAGGAAGAATTTTAATTCAAGGATGGCTGCCAGGAAGATGTGGCAAATTAACTAAGCTTTGACAGATGGAAAGACAGGGTAATAGGAACCATCAGGGAGACTTCTTATGGAGCGAGTGGTCTGTTTGGCTGAAGAGTAGGATTAACCCAGGGAATTGCTGGGAGATGAGACTGGACAGTTCAGCTTGGGGCAAAGGCCATGTTGGCCCATAGTACCTGGCCACAAGGCTCAGATTTCCTGCTGTGAGCAAAAAGGAGCTACAGATGATCTTGAGCAGGGAACAGACTTGATCAAGATGGTGCTCCAAGGAAAAATATCTGATAATAGTAGTAAAATGTCTTGGAACAAAAGGCTAGAGCAGTAGGGAGCTGAGCTAGAGGCCTACGGTAGCATTTTATCTAAGAGGTATTGAGACCAAAAGACAGAGGCCAAGAGCAAGAAAGGGAGGGATGTACATGAATGGCTGTCAAACAAGAATAATCTCTTGGAGATGAGAGAAAGGTAAGAAAGGTACAGAGCAGGGAAAAGGATGAATGTCCAAAGAATTTTACAGTACAAAAGAGGCCACTTATAAGAACCTCATGCAGGAGTGTAGTACTAAACGAGTAGCACTAAACAGTAAATCAGAGGGTGAAGTACTAAACGAGTCTACCTCCTTGTGCATGTAGCACAAATGAGCCTTATCTTTATGCCTATGTATGTTTTTGTGTCTGTTGTGTGACTTTTTGGGTGTTGTGAGTATAAAGATGGAACAGGATGCTATTCTGGTGCTCTGCCTTGAAGGCCGCACAACTAACAGGCATCTGAATCTTGCACCAAATTTACGAGAACTTCTAGGATTTGGAGAATGGGCTACAGAGGAGAAGAACTGTGGAGGGATGCATGGAAATGGGCATAGATGCCCTGCCTGGTTGCATTGAACCCGTTTTTATTGAACTTCTTTGGTTTCATTTGGAGCCTGTTTCAATGGCTTCTCACAAGCAAATGCTTCCTCCCCAGCCCAAAACTGAGGGTGTCCTTCATCACCTACTCCACAGAGGGCCGCACGCTCATGAAACTCACCTCAGACAAGTAAGTTCTTATTTGATCCTGGAGGGCCAGGCCTTGGGGAAAGCCAGGAAACTAAGAGGTTCCCTGGGAAGCCCACTGGAGTGCAGGCTAGGCAGGTCTGGACTCCCCTCATTGTGCACCCTGACCCCCAGCTCCAGTTCACCAGCCCTCTCTGCCCCCTGGCTGCACTAACAGGGCCAACCCTGCCCAACCAGACGATCTCCACTCCTGTAAGGCTTCTCCTGCATCTATCCCGAGTCCCTTCTATCTGCACACTTTCTTGTTCATAGAACAGACTGGCTGTGAGGACTCCCTGGAAAGTGTAGGGCACGCATGAAGATTCCTTACAAACACCGATCCATGTTGGGCACCTGCTCTCCTGATTTATTTTCTGCCCTGGGACAGTGGGGGATAACAGGGACATAGAATCATAACCAAGGAGGAAGGGATGAATGGCTTTGAAGTGTTAATGGTCTAGGTGAAAGGGATCTTGCTTCCTTCCTTGGTGGGTCTGAGACAGGGGAGCCCATGACTGGGTCCTGAACACCAAGGTGGGATAGGGTGCTGGAGAAAGGCATGATATACCCACATCCACAGGGTCCATGGTGGACACAACAGTTTGCCCAAAAGCCTGCAGGTGAGAAGGTATGGAGTCTCTGAATACCAAGGAGGTTAGATTTTCAAGAACACACATTACTAGACCCCAAATCAGAGGGTGAAGTCCTAAATGAGGTTGAGCATCCTTAGGGCTGATTGTGGCCATCCTTGCGGCCAAGCACCCCTTTCAGCACCATGGAGAGAAGCCAGGAGCAGCAGCAATTAGCGATGTCAGTGCACGGAGACTGCACACAGTCGGACTCCAGGACATGCGGGGTAGGGGCTGGGTGCCAGGCTCTAGTGGAGGTGTGCATCTGTGCCTGTGTGTGATTTGTGTCCAGGCCAGAGAGACCTGAGTGAGTCTGCAGTGGCAGGAAACAAGTCCGCTGGGAGGGAGGCTGGCAGGTGGCAGAGAGCTGCAAGGCTGCCGGGCAGGGGGCTCTGGGGGAGGAACTGCTTCTTGGGGAGGGGGAGACCTCTGCCTTCTCCAAGGAGGGGGGCTCGGGGCCCAGATGTGAGAAGCTGTGGGGGGGGCTCAGGAAGGGCCTCCCAGTCCTCTCTGGAGAGTGAACATAATGACCTCCTCCACAAGTGAGGACTCAGGAGTGGCAGTGGTGCCCAGGAGAGTGGAAAGCATGTGAAATTGGGGATGGGGCAAGATGTACAGCTGGGAAGACAGCTCATGGTCAGATCAGAGCCCTGAAAGTTGCCAGCTCCTGAGAAACCCACAGGATCTTGACTCGAGTGAGGCTCAGCCTGGGATTGGCCTTCCCAGATGTGCCCCACTGCCTAGTTGTTCAGGAGGCCTGTGGCAGACATCCCAAATGGGCCCTGGCATGCGGAGAGCATCCGGGGCGGGGGGACAGTGTTACCTGATACAAGTGTGACTCGGGAGGGTCTACAGAACGTGGGACCAGAGCTGGGTCTTTGCTTGGTGTTGTCTCAGCCCTTTCTGCTGAGAGAGAGAGAGTAGGCTGGGAAGAGGGCTTAGTTCTGGATGCCAGAGAAGCCAGACAGCACAGGGGCTAGGAAGCCCCCAGGGATGCTGGCAGGAGGGTGACAACAGGGCAGAGATGGAGTGGCCCCAGGGATGAGATGGGTATTAAAGAGGAAGAGGGACCACTGGGGACAAGGAGCCTGGAGCCCCTTCCATGGGGCCCCAGTGGCTCCAGGACAGCTTGGGGCTGCTTTTAATATCACCCAAAATTATACCTCAAGCCCTTTTCTGATTTTTTCAGAAATAAAATCCGCGATGGTCTTGCTGAGCTCCAGAACATAGTGCCTACGGGAGCCACACACATGCAGGAAGGATTCATAAAGGTACCAGGTCCCGGGGTCTGAGGGCCTGTGCTTTGTGGCGTCCTTACAGCATTCCTGGGTCCTCTCACTGGCCTCCCCCAATGCTGCTTTGTTTCCTTGCAGGTAAACGAGCAGATCGAAGAGGCAAACTCTGGAGGTGAGCTGCCCAGTGACTTCACTGTGGGCAGGTGTGGGGACAGAGCCAGGCCCGGGCCAGCGAGGTCTGAGGCGGCCCTCATGGGCCCCTTCCCGGCACTGAGCCATGGAGCAGGGTGCTGTCCTCTATGGGCCTCGGCTTTCTCCTCTGTGCAGCAAGGATAGAACCCCCCCACCCCCACCCAAAACGCCCTGGGACCGGGCACGTACCTCCTTAGTTCTTGGTAACCGTGAGGTGCGTGACCTACCCTTGGCTGCCTCGCCAAGAAAGGAGGAGCCGGGGGACCTGCAGCAGACAAAATTCCAGTTTTTGAAAAAAAGTGCTGGGTTTCCCTCTTGCTGCCCACACTATGTGATCACATCTCTGGCCCTGATCCCTTTTCCCTTCAGTCCCTTCCCTTTGGCACACGTTGTCCCGTGACTGTGTCTCCAACACTGTACGAGGCTGCTCTCCGCCAGAACAGTCATCTGGACTGTGGGGTGGCAGCCCTTGCCAGGAAAGGAGGGCCTGGTGGGGAAAGGCGCTGAGCTGGCGGGGGCCCCGCAGCCCAGGAGTGGACCCCTGGGCCTGCAGACCCAGCAGGACTTCCCGCAGGTGCTGCCCCAAGCCGGAGCCGGAGCCGGAGCCAGGGCCAGGCTTCCCACTGCGCTGCGGGCATCTGGTACAGTCGAGTCTGGCTGTCCATCCCTTTGCTCACCTGAGAGGCTGACGCCTGTCCAGGGACGTGGCTGGGGTCACCGTGCGGGCCACGGTTGCACGTCTGGTCACGGCGCTGGTTCAGGAGGCAGGGTCAGGGAAGGGCTGAGTGTTGCCCTGGGTCACGCAGGTCCTGGCTGCAGCCTCCTGTCCCTCTGGGCGTCTTGCTGGCGGGCCCCTGGGGCGGCCTCTGGGCTGCAGGACTGGGGGGCGGGGCAGCCTGTGGGGTCGCCCTGGGGGCCTGGCTGACCAGGATGCCCCCTGCTGCCTCCGCAGGCCCAAGTACTTCCAACCTGATTATTACTGTGACCACGGCTCCGATACCATCCACGTCACTACCAATGATTAATTTCGAAGTGAGTCCAGCCCATAATTACTAGCATTTCACTGCATGTACTCAGGTATTTTATACTGAAAGCCTTATTTCTCTCAGGTCAGCAAGGCTGTGAGGATGAAGAGCACAGTGTATTTTGTGGCTTACAAGGACTATAAGAAAGAGGAGGTAATTTGGAGCAGGTAACCAGGTGCCCCCTGTGAGCCTAGATGAGAAAAGCTCTCAACGGCATTATTCCCAGGGTTGCCCGATGATGCTAACCCGCCCCTATTGGCTACAGATAGCCACTCCGGAAATGAATAACACGCTTGTAAGGCCTACACAGCAGAGGTGCAGGTGGAAGGGATTTCCAACTTCCCTAAGGGTGGGTGCTGGCTGATGGCAGGGGCTGGCCCTCGGAATCTAACACCGCATGAGATGAGAAACTGTCTGTTGGGATGTGGATTTCTTACTTACCCTCTGGCTGTGGCCCACCTCACCTCGTCTCCTTTGTAGCTGAGGAATATTGTTCAGACGCCATCTCAAGTGTACGAGGCAGAGCGGTTCCTGTCTCTGAACCGCATGCTTAACTCGGTGAGTGCAGGCTCAGTATGAGAAGGAGGGGAGGGCGGCTCCTTTCACGCCACCCCCTTCCCTGTCTCTGACCTGCCACCCTTCTCTTCTCCAGCTCGTGGGAAATTCCTGTACAAAAGTTACAAGTGAGACGACTTACTTCGTGTGTTTAAAAGGTAAGAGTTAGAGTCAGTTTTAGAGACAGAATGACGTGGTACGTGTGCATGTGCTCGTGTGTCCCTTCTGCTCAAAATCTGGAACCTCACCCTGCCTTCCTTCCATGCACTGAGTCTTCCCAGAGTGACAGGACCCCGTGAGAGCGGCAGTGCCCGGGCACAGATGGCACGGCTGCAGAGCTGGGGTGATGACTGTGCAGGGCCCCAAGGGCCGTGGGGCACACACCATAGGAAGGAGGCACCCGGGCAGACGGTGGGCAGGGTGCGAGCTCCCCGAGGGGCGCAGGCCCTGGGGGTCCCGGGCCGTTGGCAGCCCTGCCCTCAGCGGCCACCCCCCACATCCCCCGTCACATGCTGCCACAAGCTGCCACAAGCACACTGGCCCACCTTCCCCAGGAGGCTGCCAGTAGCCAGGTCCCCTCAGGGCACTGTGGCTCAGGACTCCCCGGCTGTGGAGCTGAGGACCCTGTCGGGGATCAGAGGGGGCTCCTCCCTGGAAAGGCTGTGGGGGAGCAGCTCAGACCTGGAACGGGGGCACGGGGGGCGCAGGTGGGAGCTGCACTGGGCCCCCGAGATCCTCCCCTGCCCTCTCTTGGCCTCGGCTCCATCCCCGTAACTGGGTGAGTGACGCTGAGCTCGTGGGACCTGGAAGATGAAGGGAAGTGGATGTGGGCCCATGGGAGATGCTTAGCTAGTGGGTGATGTGGTTTGGGCTGCACGCCGTGGTCCACACCTCAGGCTGGCACGGAGCTGCCCACGTCTGCTCCCTCGTGCCTGCTCGCTGGGCAGGAAGCCTCTGCCCTGTTTCCTGCTCTGGAGCCCGGCGTCCCCACACGCCACCATCCAATTTCCCCTCTCTGCCCACGTCTAAGCACACAGGGGGTGTGAGCGTGCCAGTCGGCCTTGCAGGGAGAGAACGTGCCGGAATGCAGCTTGTAAATGAGGCTTCTGTGGGCTGACGGCAGCAGCCATGCCCAGGTGGCCTAGCTGGGCGGGCCAGAGGGTTCACAGGGGACAAGCCCAAGTGCTCCGTGGCTCGACAGGGCCTGTGTCGCGGGGCAGGGGCCTGATCTGTGAGCAGTGAGCACACAGCCTGGCACCATCGGGCTCAGGTGTGGGCTCCGTGTGGGGGACAGGACGTGTCCCTGAGGGACATCCAGCCCGGTCTGCACGGTCGGTTCCCTCAGCAGTCCTTGGGGGCCAGCTGGCGCCATGAGCAGACCGCAGGACGGCTGTGTCACAGCAGACCCCGCGTGATGGGCTGCGGGGAGGGGGCTGCCTAAGGGGGAGCGCTGGCCCCCAGGGAGCCCCCAGGCTGAAGCCAAGCAACACAGACCCTGGGATGGCAGGTGTTCCCGTGGTCCCAGAAGCCGCTACTCTGGGTCCTTAGGACACGTACACAGACTGCAATGTTCACCCCTGAGCTTGGAATGAGGGGGAAGGCCTGAAGTCCGGGCAGCAGGCAGCCGACTTGGAACCCCGCCCTGGTCCACGGGCAGCACAAAGCCCGGAGGCGGGACAGCCCTGAAAGGCCCTGCTGCTGTGTGGCCTTGGGAGTCACCAAGCGAGGGTGGAGTGAACCGTGGGGACGTACTGGGCCGGCTGGGAGCCGCGGCTGAGGTGGGGGCTGACTGCTGGGGGCTCCCTGGAAACCCCTCCATCACCTGCTGGCTCTAGGCCAAGCCCTAAGCGGCCCTCTCTGGTCTCCCTGCTGTTGGCTTCAGCCCCGGGGGCTGCTGGCGACCCCAGTATGTCATGTGTCCACGTGGAGGGGAAGCACTTTCCTAACCCTGGGTGGGGGGGTGAGGGTCCTTGCGGCCTGGGGGGCGGGGGGCAGAGGAAGTGTAATCCTCGGACAGACTTCCAGAACCGCGGCGGAGACAGGACTTCTCTGTCCGGAGGGGATTCCTCTGCGGGGTCCTGGGCTCCTTGCCTCCCTGCCCTGGCGTCTCCAGCCTGCCAGGCAGAGAGGGAGACAGGAAAAGGAGGAAACCCCAGGCATCAGAAAGTCATCTAGGCACCAGGTCTGGACAGCTGCTCAGGCCTGGGACAGGGCTGTCTGCAGCCCCGAGGTCCTGGTTCTTCTCTCATTCCTGTGGGAGACCCCACGGAGCACCCTGCTTGCACCCCCTCAGTAAGTCTGTGGGCACTGGGCAGAGAAGCACAGGGCTGGCATGCCCCCAGGTAGGAGATAAAGCAGAGATGGAGACGCGGAGCCTCCTGAGAGCGCAGGGCCCTGAGCACTCAGTGGACCTTCAGGGACAGTGGGAGAGGATCGGGACCCGCAGCGTCACTCACGTTGGTTTGACAGGGTTGCTTCTTCATTTGAAGTCCCTGGGGATGGGGCTTGGCATGACCTGCTATTCCTGCAGACCAAGGGAAGGCAGCCTCAGCCCTGCATCACACGTACCCTTGAATGTTGCCTTTTCAGAAGACTACAGTATACGGTACAGAATACCCAGCTCCTATCAAAGCAGGAAGGATGAAATTCTTTGCAGATATAAGTTGAAAGACAACAGTGTCTATGGTAAGCAGCCCCCTTGGTGCCTCCACGTGACATATGCCCCCTCCCCCGGGGCTTCCTCCCCCCGGGCTGCCCTCCCCCAGCCGCCAGGCCTCTCGAGCCCTACTGTCCCCTCACTGTGGACATGGTGAGCATAGGGCCGTGTACGCAGTGCCAGGGCCCCCTGCTGGGAACCTGGCCACCTGGACCCGAAGCTGGGCGGTCCTCAGCCCCCGGCAGTACCACAGCCTCCTGGAGCAGGGCTTCACCCCTGCCAGGGGGCTCTGGCTGCCACCCGTGCCCCAGAGCTGCGTGCCCATCCTGCCCTGAGCAGCAAGGACCCCAGGCCCGAGGCTCCCTCGGGGCCAGGTGCACGGGCCTTCCCAGGAGTGTCTGCACGGTCCCAGGGTTGAGAGAGGGCGCCAGCTGCCAGGCCCGGGCCCCGGGATCCTGGCGCAGGCACACGTCCCGGGGTGACTTTCACCACATGGGGATCCTGCTCTTGGCTCGTCTTTTCTCTCCTGTGACACGGGGCCCGGGTGGCATTGAGCGACCTGAGCCACGTGGCCTATGTGAGCAGGCGACTGGGAGCTGCACCCGTGTGCTGGCCGGGTGGCCTGAGGAAGCCACGAGCGGCAGGCAGATGTGCCCTCAGCGCGGAGGGCCTGTGGCCTCCCCAGAGGCGGGGCTGGGGCCCCTGTGTGTGCTGCCCAGCTCCTCCAGTTAGCCCCCCCGCCCCCGTGGCCGTTGGACCCCAGTACATGGTGTTCAGGGCCCTCTGGTCAAGGCAGAGCTGCCTGCAGCCAGCACGTCATTGCAGGTCAGCGTCTTCGTGGGGTTGGCCTCCCCTTCCCCTCTCAGGGCCTCCCGGGGCTTCTTGCTGTGGCAGCACTTGTCACTCTGCGATTCTTGTGTTCTTGCTTATGTCACGGTCCCTCTCCCTCCAGGCCCTCCCAGCTGAGGTCCTTGGGAGCGGCCCTCGGCCCTTTCCCTTCCAACCGGAGCACTTCCCCGGGCCTGGTGTGCAGGGGGACAGGGAAGGCAGGAAGAGAGCCAGTGTGTGCGCCAGAGAGTGAGCTCTGCTCCCAGGATCTGGCAGGAGGGGAGGAGGGGGACGGCTGCACCCCCTGACAGTGTTCCCTCCTGATTCTCTTTTAGAAAAAAAACCCTACCGTATAAGTCAAAACAATATATTTTGCCCAAGACACGAATTTCAGAAGGATGGAGAGTAAGTGCCCAAGGTTGCGAACAGATGAGCAATTTTTCATTTTCTTTTTACCATCCTGAGATGTACAGAACGTGGGTGCTGAGGTCATCATGTGTTTGTTTGTGGGAGGGCCCTGGCAGGTGCAGCTTCTGCCCGAGGTGTTTCCCCAGAGGTGATCAGAGATTCCCTATGACCCAGATGTTCCTAAGGAGGATAGAATTTGGGAGAAGGTGCCCCAGGGCTGTACCTTTGCTCCAGGCAGCCTTTCAAAGATAAAGAGCATACTCTATAAATAGAGAAGAAGCAGGATGGGGACACCAAGCCGCCCTTCCTGGGCACTTGGCCCATGACAGTGAAGACCTCTGACCCCATCAGCGCTCCTCATGCCTGCTCAGCCTTTACCTAGAGGTTGACCTTGCAATGCATAGGTTCAGCCCCCCGAACCAGGCCGTGTGCTCCCTGGTGGCCCCAATACCTGTAGATCAAACTCATTATGCTGAGAAGAACTGTGGCTCTAGTTTTAGCCACGTACAAGGATAATGCCTATCCAGGTGAGTTCACCACCTGACCTTTCTGTATCTTAGGGTGCTCCAGAGTGATTACAGCCTGGACAATGGCAAGACCTATGAAGGCAACCTCAAGATCACTGCGATTTTCTGTGTGAGTGCCCAGGTGGGGCTCAGCCTCCCTCCTGGGCTGTTCAGAGGGCTGTGCTGCAGGAGCACACACCCGGGGAGTCAGCAGGGCTCACGACTGAGGACCTGGGGGAGTGGCTGGTGCAGGCCGCCTGGGGCCCTCAGTGCTTCGTCAGCAAGCTGTCCCCACACTCAGGCTGGAGCTGCCCTGGAGCGCCCCACAAGAGCTCCCCACACACACCCCCTGTGCAGGCCTTGCAGACACTCTGTGAGCCAAGGGTCCTGGGGGCACAGGAAGGGGACCATCAGAGCTCCGAGCAGACTCTAGAGGTGGTGCTGAGGCTGTGACACCTGCTTGCCCCCTGGCCACCTGCCCCAGCCCAGGCTAGTGCCGGGGAGCTCGGGGCCCCACCCTGCATCCCGGCTGGGCGCTGTGTGTGAGGGGCCGAGTCCAGGACCTGGGGGATACTGGGGCACTGCAGGCCCAGGCCCCAGGCAGAGGTCTGCGGGGGGCCAGCTGCAGGCCTGTGCAGCCGGGTGTGTTTCCAGGGCATGTGGGCAGCTGCTGACGGCCCCGAGCCCAGGCCCGCATGGGGCACCCCCGGTCATTTGGCAGAGGGCCTCAGCCTCCCCTGCCTCTGCAGCTTTCTCATGCTCCTCGGCTGTCCGTCTGCGCCACCTGTCCTGACCTCTGAAGGCCCCTGCTGTCCTGCCGCGGGGGGCAGCCCCAGGACTGCTTGGAGGGCCAGGGGCTCCACTCGGGGACAGGCCCGTGGAAAGGAAGGTGCCGCTCCCAGGTGCTCGCTCCTCGGAGCAGCAGGTCATGTGGGCACGGGGGCAGGGCAGCGGGACATGGGCGAGAGCGTCAGTGGGGAAGACCGTGCCTGGGATGAGGGGCGGCCGTGCCCTATTGCCACCACCAAGCGTCCAGTGCCGGCCCGGGAGGATCCCGGCAGCGCCAACAGGCCCCTGACCGAGTCTGCATGGTGCCCGCACCTGCCCCTCAGAGACCCCCCCCCCGGAGTCCGCCCGCGGCAGGCACATGCCCGAGGGACTCAGGAGGAGCCACAGCCCCCCATAGCCCCACGGGCCCGACCCTGCCTCCCCTCAGCTGCCCCATCCCTGGGGCTCAGACGCGCTCCCCACTTGCTCCCTGGCCCTGGGAAAGCAGACCACTTGGCTCCGGGCAGGGCCACACCGCCGTCAGCCGAGGCACGCAGGGAGGACTGGCCTTGTCACAGCACAGGGACCCTGATCCCTTGTCGGGCTGCGGGGCCCAGTCTCTGAGCAGGGCCAGCGGGGCCATCTGTGGCTCAGGGCTGCCAGGGTGCCTCAGGGTCCAGCCCAGCCTCCTGGTGCTCTGTGCTCTCTGCAGGTGGGGAAACCTGAGGCCACTGGGGCAGGCAGGCGGGGAGACCTGGCGTGGAGTCCCTGGGGACACACTCGGGAGGAGGCCACTCCTGCCCACCCTCGTCTCTGACATGTGAGCTTTTGTTACAGGATGATCCGTTACAAGATGTAGACAACCAGCCAGAGACCACGGTGCTCACAGTCGCCACAGCAGAGACCACAGTAACCACCGCAGAGACCCCGCGGACAACCACGGACGCCCTGACCACCACACAGTCGACCACGGAGCCCGTGACCACCATGCAGACCATCTCAGTTGTCAAACAGGAGAGCACGGCGAACACAGACATCCTTCCACATCACTTGGGGCCCACAGGCATCAGACCAAAAACCACACCGAAGGCCATTGTAACCACAGTGCCCATGGTCGTCACAGAGGACGTATATGCACTGGTGATCCTAACCTTGGGTGTGATCGTTCTGGTACTCTGCTGCTTCTACTGCTGCCTGAGGGTGAGTGGGCCCTGCCCGCACAGCCTGTGACACAGGCCCTCCCCAGACCACAGGGACCTGGGCCCCCCACCCTGAGATCCGCCCGTGGGCAGGTTCCCATCAGCTCCCAGGTCATCACATGAGCAGACTGGCTTCTATTCCAAAGCAGAGACTCCTCCCCCATCTAAGGCTCGACCTGCCTCCTGCATGTTTTTGCAAGTGCTTGTGAGCTGCCCTGGCTGCTGGGGAGAAGCCACTGCAGGGCCCGGGCCCCAGGGAGGCCTCCCAGCAGCCCGGCTTCGGGAGCGTCAGTGGGGAGGAGGCCTCTGGTGCTGAAGGAAGGGGCCAGGTCCTACGGGAGGCACTGAGGGCCCCGAAGGGGGTCCTGCTGGCCAAGAGGATCCCTGGCCTCTGAGGCAGTGAGCCCCGGACACCCACGGGGTCTCTGCCTGCATTCCCCGGGTCCGGCCCGTCTTCCTCAGCCATCACTAAGGGCCAGGGTGCAGGCCCCATGCTGGGCACCCGAGACAGGACTGCGGCTGCCCCCGGCCGGGCCCCCAGGAGCTCACCGCCTGGTGTCTGCCCTGCTATTGGTACCTGGGGCTGGAGGGCAAAAAGGTCACCTGCAGGGACGTGGCAAGCAGAGCCCCAGCAGAGGACAGGCAGTGGCCCCGGTGGGGGGGGGGAGCGGGGCAGACACCTGGCTGCTGGGTTTGCCAGGCCCGGGGCCAGAGCAGGTGCAAGGGGAGAAGCGGCAGAGGGAGGCTAGGACAGAGCACAGAAGCAGGACAAGGCGGTCCCCTTGCTGTGAGGGGTGTGCGGGCACGGAGAGGGCGTGGGCGCTGCCATCCCACAGGGGAGGCCGGGGAGGAGGATGGCTGTGGGTGGGAGGAGTGGGAGCAGGCGAGAGCTCCCATCTCCCGTGATGGACAAGCTGCTGACCTAACCACTGGCTGGGGTGCCTCTGCCGGGAAGGACCAGGCGCCCCAGGGCGCGTCTCCCAGCCCAACCTCCAGCAGGTCCTGCCCCCCTGATGCCCTGGGAGCCTGAGGCTCAGGGCGGTGCAGCGGCTGGGCCGAGACCCGCAGGCACGAGGTGGCAGAGGGTTCCCCGGAGCCCCTGCTGTGCCCCCCGCTGCTGAGCAGGGCTCTTGTGTGACGTGGAGCCGGCCCCGCACGCCCCCAACCCGCGCTCCTGTCTCTTTGACATTCCAGCCTTGCAAGGAGCTACCAGCAGTGCAGATAATACAAAGGGTAAGTCTGCCGTTGGGCCTGATGGTCAGCGTGCCCGGCACCCACGCCAACCTCTGCCCAGGGGATCCTGCTGCCTGTGGGACCCTGCGCCCCGGCCCTGCCAC
Source organism: Nyctereutes procyonoides (assembly GCF_905146905.1). Taxonomy (NCBI): domain Eukaryota; kingdom Metazoa; phylum Chordata; class Mammalia; order Carnivora; family Canidae; genus Nyctereutes; species Nyctereutes procyonoides. The sequence goes on from NW_026575046.1 coordinate 53,219,579, forward strand.
CTCCCAGCTACCTGCAGAGAGGGCAGCAGAGGGAGGCCCTACCCGGGGGGCAGGGGGCCTGGGGAGGACTCGAGGACTCTAGCCCTTCCCCAGTCAGCAGCGTGGCTGCTCCGGGGCCTGGGCCCCTGAACCCACACTGGAGGTAGCCTGCGGCAGCAGGCACAGTGACCCAAAGAAACGGGGCTTTGTCACTTCCCCACGGACAGTGTGGGGCGCTGCTGCCCCAGGTCTCCTGTGAGTTTTTGGGAAAAGAGCCTCTGGCCTCAGGACCCGATCTCCCCTTCGGCTCTGGTGTATGTTGGGCTGCATTTCCTTGATCTCCACCCCTGTCCCCTGGCAGGAGAGGGGCTTGGCTGGGGTTGGACGTCAGGGACTGCAGGTGGGAGGTTGGAGGGTGTGTTACCTGGCATCCAGCTGTGAGGCAGGCCCCGCCCAGGTGAGCACAGAGCAGGGGCAGGGGAACAGGCCAGCCCCAGGAGAAGTAGTTGGGTGGGGACACCGCATCCTGAGCAGGGCACCTGAGCCTCAGAGCTGGTAGGACACAGGCCTCCCTGCCCGGGGCGGTTCAAGAACAGGGTGCAGTGTCACCTGCTGAGAATGGAGCTCCCTGGGTCAGGTGGATGCAGCCCAGTGCCCTGCACGTGCCCCCAACAGCCCTCCGCATTTGCTGAGTGGGCACTGACAGGTGCTAACAACAGGTGTCGGGTGTCTATACCCTGGAGCTCCCTAACAAAGCAAAGTGTGCTTTCTCTTTCTAGGACTCCAACATGTGTACACACACATGTACCAGGCTGACCCTCCCCTCTTGTAGGTTCCAGGAGAACAACATGAGACGGATAGAGGTGAGAGGGGCCCTGGGGGTGCTGTGACCCCCAGGCTAGGCTGAGGGATGGGGTACAGCCAGGTCATGCATCCCATGAACTGTGGTTTTGGGGGAGACAACCTTTCTGGGCACTGACCTGATCCCTTGCACCAGAGGGCAAAGGGCATCACGATCCTGGGGCCCAGGGTCCCCCTTTGGGCAGCTCCGGGTTTGCAGATATGGGCGGCTGGCTGCAGCCCACCAGTCCTGGGCTCTCGGGGGCATCAGCAGCTCCCACAGTGGCCGCAGTTTCATTGGCCAGCAGGGGGATGAGCAAACACAAGCCCGGTCATAAACAGGCTCCCATGGGTCAGAGACAGTTTTATAGGAAAATCCTGAGCAAGGTCGTTCCCCTATTAAAAGTACCCAGAAATGACAGCGGCACCTGTGAGCGGGAGTCTGCTGCGCAGGGTGAGAATGGAGCTGACGATGTTGTCCTCGGGGCCCAGTGAGGTGGGGGGACCAGGGCCTCCCAGAGGTTGGGGCCTGAAGGAGAGGTCCTTACGCCGGGACCTGCCAGGGCCCTGTCCTTGAGGGGGCTCCCGGCCCTGCAGGGGGCCCTGAGCACAGGGCTGGGGAGGCCCAGGCGCCCAGGATGAGGGGCACGTGCTCCAGGTCCCAGGATCATCTGTGACGGAAGTGATGCCGGCCCCAGGCCCTGCCCCCCGTGGGGGCTGCTGGGCGACCTCAATGTGTGCCCGTGGCCAGGGCGCTCTGGGGCATCACGCCAGGGAGGCTCCACGCCTCTGCAGGGCACCCTGTGCCTTGGAGCTCCCTCACGGTCACGTCTGCTTTTCAGGGCAAGCTGGACACCTTGTGTGACTTTGTTCAATGCTGCAATCAGATGCCGTTGCTGTGGCATCAGCCCAGGAGCAAGGTGAGCGGGCCCAGGGGTGCTTCCACGGGCAGGGGCATATTTGCTCTTTGCCTGTGACAGCGGCACGATGGGTCGGTGGCTCAGAGCCCGTGTCTGGGCATCTGCCAACACAGGAGAGGTGGTGCCCGTGAGCCGTCCAGGCCAGTCCCGGGCTCCGCACCTGCATTTTCCTGCTGGTCATCCCCATGGCAATGGGTGCTTTCTTAGGGGTGGTGAGGCCCAGAGCCTCCCATTTATGTCAGAGAAGCCCAAGAGGGCGTCTGGCCAGTGAACTCCCCTGGCCCCCATTGGCGTCCCTCTGGTGAGCGCCCCCTGCCCGGGATCTGCTGGCTGCTCCCACCCGAGACCCCCTGGGCGGCTCACCCCACTGGGCCTCCTGCAGGACATGCGGCCCCCACATGCTGCTACCAGGTAGTCGTGTCCCTGCCGTGTCGCAGCCGGGGACGGTGAGGAGAGCCAGCTTGTCACAGGTGCCCCTGGAATTGGGGGCAGTGATGGCTACTTGGTCTGGGTCCTCCTGCGCCCAGCCACCACTCGAGGGCTTCCCACACTTTCCCTATGTAGTCCTGCCGACGACTCCACGTGCAGGTTCTCCCAATATGTCCGTTTAGCCGAGGGGTTAGCCAGGCCCAGAGAGGCCTAGTGACCTGCCCCGGGCCACAGAGCCTGGGACTGGCACAGCAGGCCTTGCACCCTGGGGTCTGGCTCCTCCCTTCTCACCACCCTGCCCCCCATCAGGTCGGCACTCACGACCTCATGACGGTTACCCCAAAACCACCACAGGCTCAGGCCTAGGCCCGTGAAGCGCCTGCTCCTGGCCCGCCTGGCTTCCCTGTGCTCAGACCCTTGGCTCAGACTGGGCCAGCTGCCTAAGGTCGTGGGGGTTCCCAGGGTCTCCCGTGAGGCTGCATTTAGGGGTCCCGGGCAGGCCTGGGGGGCTCGAGGCACCGCTGAGGAGACACAGCACAGGCATGCGGCCCCCAGCAGGGCCGTGGTCTGGTGTCAGGTGTGCCAGGGCTCCTGTGGGGACGGGGCTCCGGCTCTGGGTCTCAGCAGGGTTCTCGGTCCTGGCCAGGTCTGCACAGAAGCCTGTTCCTGTGGTTCTCCGGGAGCCTCTTCCCGGGACTGCAGCCCCAGTGGTCAGTTGAGCACCACACCTGCCCTGTGCCCCAAACCCCCCCAGCAATGCCCATGTGGGGCAGAGGACAGACAAGAGGTAGAGGGAGACCTGAGGCACTGGAGGACGAGGGAGGGTCACCCAGCCAGTGAAGGCAGGGCGCTGAGCCACCTTCCCAAGGTCACTGCCTCAAGACCCCCATTGGAGGGGGGCAGCACTCCGGGTCCTGCCTGGGGGGCCCTCACAGCCTCCAGAGCGCCGCCAGGGCCCTGCCGTCCAGCCCCGGAGTCGGCCCAGGGCTCTCTGGGGCAGGGACGGGGACGTTTGTTTGCTGATGGCAGAACATAGTCTGAGCGGTCATGACAGAGGCGGAGGCGACAGGAGAGCAGGTGCAGCCCCCAGGGCTGCCTGACGTCCCTCCGCTCATCCTGAGCAGAGCAGGAGCCCCTGACAGGGCCTGGGGGCCTGGGTGCCCTCCTTACCCTCTGTGCCCCCCACTTGACCCTGAGGGGCACGGCCTGTGCAGGGCCCCTCAGGCAGGAGGTGGCTGTGCTGGGACAGGCACTGCCTCCCCGGCCTCCTGAGCCTGCCCACCTCCTTCCTTGGGGAGACCATCCTCACGGCCTGAGCCACTCAGGGAACACGCACGACAGCACCGGGGCTGGCAAGGGAATGGCGTGTGTGGTGCTGAACACTCGGCAGGAACCCGGAGCCTGAACACGCTTGTGCTCTCGCCAGGTCTGCTCTTCCTCCAGGGTTTGAATGGCTCTGTGTTTACTGTCTGTTGGTGTTGGGCCCGTCCTTCCCCGTGGCTGCTCTAACGTGTCACAGACAGCAGGTTTCAGTCCTGGAGTCCTCCCAGTTCTGGAGGCTGGAAGTCCTCCTGAGCAGACATCCAGTTCCCAGTTCCCACCAGGACCGTGCTTCTTCTGGAGGGTCCAGCTGGGACAGTCCCTCTCCTGCCATTTCCACATCTGGACGTGCACGTTCCCAGTGCTCCCTGCTCCTGGCCCCTGCATCCATCGATGTGCAAGCCCAGCACCCCTGCTCTGCTGCACCCTTCCCATCACATAATGAGCAGAAGCTCATGGGGACCTGGAGCTGCAGGTGGACATGGTGTGTGGGGTGTGCAAGGACCACACCAAGGAAGGGCCAGCCCAGGGGCTTTACCCCCTCAGTGTCCCTAAAGGGGTGGCCGCCTTGCTGTGCCAGTAAGTTCGTTTGAATTAGAGGCAGACCCTGTGGTCCTACAAGAACCGTTCCCTGGAAGGGAGTGGGGGTCTGGGAGAGGCCGACACAGTGTCTCTCCTCTCAGGTGTGCTGCCTGGGGAAGATGCAGGCCCTTCCTTACCACTATGTGCATTTCCGGGAGCTAGAGGGGCCAGACATGCTGTCGGATGGCCGGTGTGCCCAGGCCCGCTCCGCCGTGAGTCCTCAGCTGTTCTGGGCCCGGGGCGGGAAGGGGTGGTTTTACTGTGCCCCAGGGCCAGACGTTCCTGTCCCGAAGCATCTGGATTATTCTCTTCGCAAACCAAGGGGTTCACGTTTGCTGCTGCGTGCACAGCCCATCGCCCATCCGAGGTGCCTCCAGCTGCCCCTGTCCTGGGGGCCCAGAGCCTGGCCTCAGGGTTGTGGTCGGGACTCGGTTCTTCAGCACACAGTTGCCAAAAGGCTCTGGGCAAGGCTCGTGTGCTGTGGCTGTCAGGCTTTGCTCTGGCTTCTGAGGCTCCCAGGCCAGGGGGGAGCAGACAAGTTCAAAACCAGAACAGAGGGAGCCCAGCGTCAGAGCCCCTGGGGCTGCCTGGGGGAGGCAGGGCAGGCTCCCGCACCTGAACTGGGTCTTGAAGCGGCAGCCCCACCTGGAGGCCAGCACCCGGGGAGAGGGAGAGTATCAACAAGTCCTACCATGTCAGTCCTGAGGGGTTGTGAGGCTGAACCCTCTTGGCTGAGGGCACCAACGCTTTCGGCTTCCATCTCCGAAGCCTTTTCAGTGACCTCCTGTCTCTCCTCTTCCCGACAGTGTCCATGCTTCAACTTCATCCTAGTGAACCCCCACTGCAGGCCGTGACTCTACTATATGAGATATATTCATACTGCTCCCGCCAGGACAACGCACCTGGTGTCCTCTGGATGCAGACATGGATGCCTCCCACTCCCCACAGCTTGCTCTTCATCAGTTGTGAAGGGCTTGGGTGTGTGGGCTTTGGGCCAAATTTTGCTCTTTGGAAAAAGCCCAAAACATCTTTGAAATATGAATACAACCTCTTTCCCCACTCCCTGGCTGTTACTTAATCTCTTGGGCAAGTTATTTAACCTCCCAATGCTTGTTTCCTCATCGAAAAGATGGGAATAATGATGTTTCCTCTACCAGATGGCCCTGAAGGGGGACAGAAGTCCCCATTTATTGACTGTGTAAATGGCTACATGCCAGAGGCTTAACACACTTTATTGCACACAATTTTTACAGTAACTGCAGGAGGGAAGTTACATGTGCATTCACCCTCAAACTTCCAAATGCCAAACACAGCACTGCCTTCCAGATTCTTGAGACTGCTGTGGGTCTGGATTCTTCCAATTGCAGTTTTAGATATCCATCCAACTTCTAGCTCTACCCGTGGTATTATCTAAGTCTTAATAATGGAAACAGAAGGAGGAAGAAATCTGATGATGAATATTTAATAGTGATAATGAGAAGGAGGAGAAGAAAATGATGTGGCCTGATGTGGCCAGATGTGACCTGTCCCCAAGGAGCCCATGCAAGCCCCAGATGCTCATCTCTTCCTGTCACAGGACTCACGGGCCTTTCCCAGGGTCAATGTCAGACTCTGAGTCTCATCCAGCTCCAGGCTTCATGCACCTCTCCTGTGATCCACCTCTCAGATGGCCTATGCGGGTATGTGATGTCATCTCCGGGGTCGGGTCATGCCCTGGCCAGTGCATTCTAGGTCAAGAACACAGCTGTTTGGTGCTGCCCCTCTCCTTCTTCCTATGTGGACCTACTGCCTTTGCACCTGGAGGATACACTCATGACGTTCCATGGATCTATGCAGCCCTTGTTCTCCTTGCTCCCGTGCCTGTTTAAGGGACCCTTTGCTGTCCTTCCGCGCTCCTCAATAGCCTCAGTTCATTCTGGGCTCTCACCCCCTGACACCATCTGCTCGTCCTCGTCACTCTGCTGTGTGTGCCCTGAGAAGGGTTCTCTTGTCATCCTTGGATCTTTTCAGTGTGAGCCCAGCAAGACAGCCCTCAGAGTCACACAGACATCTCTCAGTACCACTTCGTGGTCTTCCTATTGAAAGGACCTGATTTCAATACCAGACTCTCCAACCTTTCATGAGCCCTAGGTCACAGGATCATGAAATGATGATTTTTGAAACTCTAAAACTGAGCTCCCCAAGTTGACAGGGTATCTGACCATTCTGGTCTTCCCTATCATAGGGGTACTTCTCCCTTAGGGTCCAACCCTCCTGGGCTACAAAGCAGGGTTCTAGCGACCAACCTAGGAAGTGCTGCATTGTGAGGAATGAACCATCATGGACCCCATTTCATTATTACCTATTCCAAGGCTCTGGAGCTGTCCTGCCTCCTTGCCCTCCCCAAAGCCATTTCACTCAGATATGAAATGGCAGGTCTGTGACCTCACAATTCATAGGTATCAGGGAGCTTAACTACCCTTGGAGGGTTGGACTGCAGAAGGTAGAAATGCTGGAAATTACATGGAATGGTTTCTGATTAGGCTAAGTTTGTACCAAGGCTTGAAAAACCTTTTCCCCTTTAGTGAAGGAAGATAAATAGGGAAGTAAAGTCTCACGTAACTGAAATTGTTGGTGCAACTGCAGTCAGGTATGTGGGTTGGTGCTTGCACTGAGCCAGGGATGCAGAGCAAATAAGATTAAGGATGAGAAAATCCTGGAGGAACTGAAAGGAAAACCAGCCCTGAGTCAATCATTCAATAAATGACTTCAGTCATTCAGTAGATGTTCTGTGTGGCCTGAGAGCCTGGTCTGCTCCCACCCAGGCATGGGAGCTGAGCGTAGCTCCAGAAACCCTATCTAGAACACTTGGAAGCTGCATAGCCAACAACACTTGAGCAGAGAGTACAGCAAACAGACCTGATCATCTGCAGAGAACAGCCAGAGGCACCATTTGGTCAGCAAACTTTGGGGAGCAAGTTGACGCTTGATTTAAGACCACAAAGAGTTCTTCTGGCCTGGGAGCCTAGTTCTCATGCTCTGCTTAGTCAGGGAACTAATTCATAGTCCCCAACCCCACCCAACACACTCTGCTGAGTGAGGCTCCAGGCCCCTCCTGACCAGAAAGCCTTACCACGAATATCTGCAAGACTGCTTGGAGCTGCCTCTCCTAGTCTGCCCAGCCAGTTCATTCACTCATTCATAGCCCCACCCACTGCTAAGCCCCAGCCCACCCATAGCTCCTTGCCCACTTAACCAGAAAGCCTAGCTGAACCCTCAGGAAACTGCACAGACCAGCAACACTTGAACAGATGCTCTGGTGTGCACAGTTGGTCATCTGCAAAGGAAAGCTAGGGACACCTTTTGCCCAAGGAACTTCTGGTGTGGGTTGAATTGAGCCAAGAGCACAAATAAAGCCTTAAGGTCTTGTAGCTGGTTCTGTGGCTCTGCCCAGGCAAGGAAATTCATCCACAGCCCTACCTGTTCATATAGCGTTCAGCCTCCCCTTCCATGGAACCTAACTGGGGCACACAGGAGACCACAGAAGCCTCCCCAGCAGCCATGGCGATGGTGACACTTCAGCAGAGAACACAGCCCATGGTTCTCCCCATCTACAGAGCAAGACCCCAGTGACCCTGTCTGGCCATGGAATTCAGTGCATAGTCTTTCCTGCTTCATATCCCCAAACAATGAGCCGTGCTGACCCTAGACCTATTTTTCTGCCACATCAGGGCAGGGAAACTGATTCACAGCCCCACCTACTACAGCATATAGTGTCAGTCCCAATCCTCCAGTGAGCCTGACTAGAGAACCCAGGCAACTGCAGCCCTGTTCCACAGTTTCATGTCGGGAGACAACTAAGCCCATGGTTCTCAGCCACTAGCAGCAACAAACGCCTGACCTCAGAGCTCAGTCAGCGGCCCTGCCCTAAAATAGACTCTGATAACAAGCCTCACCTGTCTAAGGACATGACAGCAGACACATTTAGAAACCTGAACTGCACTGTCTGTTGAAGAACTATCTCTGCTGAAGTGAACCAGTAAAGTCTGGAAAAGGAGATCATTTACTCCAACATGCAGATATCAACATAAAAAATGAAGAATCACAAAAAAAAAATCAGGTAAACATGACATCACCAAAGGAAACAAATATATATATAACTCTAATAACCTATCCTAAAGAAATGGAGAATTATAAGTGTCAGATGAATTCAGGATAATCTTGTTAAAGAAGTAAACTGCAAGAACACAGAGAGGTGACTAAATAAACTTAAGACAACACTGTATGAACAAAATGATAAATTCAACAAAGAAATAAAAAACATCAAAGAAATCCAACAAAAACCCCCCTTGCATTGAAAACTACAATGAAAAAAAAAGAAAACTACAATGACTGAAATGAAAAATTCAATAGGGAGCTTCAAAAGAAGACTCATTCAGTGGTCTAGAAGCCAAGACATTTGAAATTATCCAGTCAGTGGAGCAAAAGTCAAAAAGAACGGAAAAGAGTAAGGAAATCCCATACCTGCACTATGGTAATTCCAGCATGAAAAGAGAAAGAGAAGGGGACAGAAAGTATATTTGAAGCAATAATGGCCACAAGATTCTCAAATCTGGGAAGAGTAGTGTACATCCAGATCCACGAAATACAAAGGACCCTAAACAGGTTAAATCTGAGTAGGGATACACTGAGACACATTATAATTAAATTGTAGAAATCAAAGACAAAGAATTTTGAAAGCAGCTAGAGAAAAGTTACATAGGAGAAAACCTCGTTAAGACTGTTGGCAGATTGGGCACCTCGTGGCTCAGTGGTTGAGCATCTGCTTTCAACTCGGCATGATCCCAGGATCCTGGGATTGAGTCCTGCATCGGGCTCTCTGCGTGGAACCTACTTCTCCCTCTGCCTACGTCTCTGCCTCTCTCTCTGTGTCTCTCATGAATAAATAAAATCTTTTTTTTAAACAACAATAACAACAGAGGTAGCTATACTTAAATGAGACAAAATAGACTTTAAACCAAGAATGGTAAAAAAGAAACAGAGGTCATTATATAACGATTAAGGGATCAGTCCATCAAGAAAATATAACAATTGTAAATATTTAGGCACCCAACTTCGGATCACCTAAGTCTATAAAGCAAAAATTAACAGAACTAAAATGAAAAGTGAACATCAATACAAAAATACTTTGGGGAATTTAATACCCCGCTCCCAATAGTGGATAAATCAAGACAGAATCAATATGGAAACAGTGGATTTGAACACTATAGACCGGACCTAACGGATATATATACAACATTCTATCTGAAAAGAGCAGAATTCAATTCTCAAGAGCCCATGAAACTTTTTCTAGAATAGACCATGTTTTAGGCCACAAAGCAAATTTTAGCAAATGCAAGAAGACTGTAATCATACCAAGTATCTTCTCTCACCACAATGGCAAGAAACTAAAAAATCAATAAAAGGAAGAAAACCAGAAAACTCACAAATACATAGAAATTAAACAATGTCCTGAATAATTTAATAGATCAAAGAAGACCTTAAAAGAGGAATTTAAAAGTGTTGAGATAAGTGAAAATGGAAACACAACAAGCCAAAACTTTTGGGATGCAGCAAAAACAATTCTAGGAAGTTCACAGCAATAAATGCCTACTTTACAAAACAAGAAATATCTCAAATACATGACCTAACTCTGCACTTTAAGGAACTAAAAAGAGAGGAACAAACTGAGCCCAAAGTTAGCAGCAGAAAAAAAATAATAATAAAGATTGGAACAGAAATAAATGAAATAGAAAACAGGAAAACAATAGAAAAATTACCATAACTAGGAGTTGGTTCTTTGAAAAGATAAACTGAAAAACCTATAGCTAGACTAACCAAGGAAAAAAAAGAGGACCAAATAAAAAAAATCATATATGAAAAAGGAAACATTGTAACTGATACCACAGAAGTACAAAGGACCATAAGAGTCCACTATGAATAAATACATACCAACAAACTGTACAACCTAGAAGAAATGGAAAAATTCTTAGAAACATAACCTACCAAGATTAAATCAGAAAAAAAATAGAAAAGCTGAACAGACCAATTACTAATAAGCAGACTGAATCAGTAATCAAATATTTCCCAATGAAGAAAAGCCCAGAACCAGATGGCTTCACTGGTGAGTTTTACTAAATTTTTAAAAAGAATTTAATGCCAAATCTTTCTCCAAATCTCCCCCCCCAAAAAAAAATCAAAGAGGAGAAAATACTCAGAGACTCATTTTATGAGGCCAGCATTACGCTCATACCAAAGCCAGAAAGGATACTACCAAGAAGGAAAACTACAAATCAATATCCTTGATGCAAATATAGATTCAAAATTCTCTTGTTAAAAAAATGTTTATTTATTTATTCATGAGAGACACAGACTGAGAGAGAGAGAGGCAGAGACATAGGCAAAGGGAGAAGCAGGCTCCTTGCAGGGAGCACGATAAGGGACCCGATCCCAGATCCCGGGATCACAACCAGAGCTAACGGCAGGTGCCCAACCACTGAGCCACCCAGGCATCCCTGATTCAAAATTCTCAATAAAATACTAGCAAATCAAATTCAGCAGCACATTAAAAGGATCATTAATCATGATCAAGTGTCATTTATCCACAACATGCAAGAATGGGTTCACCACCCACAAATAAATAAGTGTGATATATCACATTAATAGAATGAAAAAATCATATGACCATCTCAACAGATGAAGAGAAAGCACTTGACAAAATTCAAACTTACTCATTATAAAAATTCTTAACAAATTAGGTAGAGAAGGAACATACTTCAGCGTTATAAAGGCCACATAGGACAAACCCATAGCTATCTACTCACTAGGAAAGGTTGAAATATTTTCCTTTAAGATCAGAAAAGAGAAGAATATCTACTCCCACCACTCCAACTCAACACAGCACTAGAAGTCCTAGCCAGACAGAGCAGTAAGGTAAGGAGGAAAAATGCATCAGAATTGGAAGAGAAGAAGTAAAACTGACTCCATTTGCAGATGAGATGAATTTATATATAGGAAATCCTAATGACTCCACTTAAAACTATTATATCTAGTTTTGAATACAGTAAAGTTGCAGAGTACAAAATTAACATATACAAAATAGTAGCATTTCTATCTGAATGCAAGTATTTAACAACAAATTACCCAAAAATAAATAAAGAAAGCAATCCCCTTACAATAGCATCAAAACAATGAAATACTTAGGAAAATTTAACCAAGGAAATAAAAGATCTCTACATTGAAAACTTAAAGACATTAATGAAAGAAATTGAAGACAAATAAATGGAAAGGAACTATGATCATGGGTTGGAAGAATTAATACTATTGACATATCCATACTACCAAAAGCCATCTATAAATTCAATGCAATCCCTATTAATATTACAATGGCATTTTTACAAGAATATAAAACATAGGGATCCCTGGGTGGCGCAGTGGTTTGGCGCCTGCCTTTGGCCCAGGGCGCGATCCTGGAGACCCGGGATCGAATCCCACGTCGGGCTCCCAGTACATGGAGCCTGCTTCTCCCTCTGCCTATGTCTCTGCCTCTCTCTCTCTCATTCTGTGTGACTATCATAAATAAATAAAAATTTAAAAAAAAACTGAGAAAACCTTTCAAAAAAATATAAAACATAATCTTAAAACTTATACAGAACTACAAAAGACTCCGTAACCAAAACAATCCTGAGAAAGAAGAGCAAAGAGAGAAGCATCACACTTCCTGATTTCAAGGTGTATTATAAAAGCTATAGCGATCAAAACAGTATGGTACTACTATAAAAACAGACACACAGACCAGTGGAACAGAATCAAAAGCCTAGAAATAAACCCATGAATATTCAGGCAGCTAATATTTGACAAGGGAGCTCAGCATACTCAATAGGAAAATGATGATCTCTTCAATAAAAGGTGCTGGGAAAATAGAATTCACATGTAAAAGGATGAAAGTACACCCCTATCTTATCTATCTTATAACCCTCTCAAGAATTAACCCAAAATGGATTAAAAATTTAAATATAAGACTTTAAATCATAAAGTTCCTGGAAGAAAACCTAGGAAAAGTCTTCTTGACATTAGCCTTGCTGATAATTTTTTGCAACAAAAGCAAAAATAAATAAGTTGGAGTATATCACACTCAAAGGCTTCCAAAGAGCAAAAGAAACAATCAACAAAATGAAAAAAACCTACAGAATGGGAAAAAATTTTTGCAAATGTCCGTATGTCTGAAAGAAGCATTTAACCACACATTATCCAAAAAGAAGTAAATAAAGTAATCCCATTTGCAGTAATATCAAAACAAGATACCTCGGAATAAATTTAATATACAGGCAAAAGATCTCTATACTGAAAATTTAAAGATATTAATGAAAGAAATTTAAGAAGACACAAATAAATGGAAATGTATCCCAAGTTCATAGATTGGAAGAATTAATATTGTTAAAATGCCCCCAAATATATAAAGAACACATAACTCAATAGCAAAGAAACAAATACTCTAATTCAAAAAATGAACAAAGGATCTAAACATTTTTCCATATAAAATATATAAATTGCCAACAGGTACATGATAGGTGATGAACATCACTAATCAAAAGGGAAATTCAATCACAATCACAATAATGTTTCACTCATGCCTGTTAGAATAGTTATCATCAAAAAAATAAAAGGTAGGGATCCCTGGGTGGTGCAGCGGTTTGGCGCCTGCCTTTGGCCCAGGGCGCGATCCTGGAGACCCGGGATCGAATCCCACGTCGGGCTCCCGGTGCATGGAGCCTGCTTCTCCCTCTGCCTGTGTCTCTGCCTCTCTCTCTCTCTGTGACTATCATAAATAAATAAATAAATAAAAATTTAAAAAAAAAATAAATAAAAGGTAACAAGTGCTGGTAAAGATGTGGAAAAAGGTGAACACTTATGCACTATTGGTGGGATTGTAAATTTGTAGAGCCAATATAAGTTTCCCCCAAATTTTAAAATAGAACTACTATATGATCCAGCAATCCCAGTTCTGGGAATATATATGTGGAAGAGATATCTGCACCCCCATGTGTATTACTCCATTATTTACAGTAACCATGACATGCAAGCAACCTAGTGGCCACCAAGTGCTGAATGAACGAACTAGTTGTGGCATATGTATAAAATGGAATATTATTCATCCAGAAAAAGGAAATCCTGCCATTTGCAACAACATGAACGAAACCTGAGAGCATTACAGTAAGTGAAATAAATCAGAGAAATACAAATACTGTATGGTCTCACTTATATGTGAAATCTAAAAAAAAAAATTAAAAACATAGAAGAAGAGATCATGTTTGTGGTTACCAGAGGTAGGAATGGGAGGAGGCACTTGTTTATAAAATAAGTAATAGAAGTGTAAGCACAACACTGCTTTACTGTATATTTGAAAGTGTTTAGGACAGTAGATTCTAAGAACTCTCACCACAGGAAAAACTTTGTTTCTTTTTCTTTTTTGTATCTACATTAGATGATGAATGTCAACTACATTTATTGTGGTAACCATTTCAACACTGTATCAAATTATTATGCTGTAGGTATTAAACTTATAAAATGTATGTCGATTACATCTAAATAAAACTGGGAAAAAGAATCTTGGTTAATAAATGCAGAAGAAAAAATAAAATTTGAAATAACTATTTTGCAACTCATTGAAATTATAGATTCAGATATCTATAGTAGTTTTAACCATCAGATAAAATATCAGAGGATTTAATCATGAGTTGAAATGCTAGAGGATTTAACAGTGTAACAGACTCACAAACCTGATCCCATTGACCAATGGGATCTTAGCATCAGTAAAAGTGCAACTATCAACATGTGTCTCCACATGTAATGCAGGAAGAAAAATATCAACAATATCAAAATGAACCAAAAATTCACCAAGCTTCTAGCTTCTAACTACTGGCTTACGGGAAACTTGATGATAGTATAAAAGGTAATGAGATGATTAGGAAACAATTGACCAAATCTGAAATGTGGGAAATTCTACAAAATGCCTGTTTTTTTTTAACATAAATTGGATTAAATAAAAGGCGAAATAATAGTAACAACAACAACGATAATGGATATATATTCTATATCTCTTTCTGTGTTGTGCTTCATACTTTTAAAAAGTTAAGACTAATTTTCACCCTCCTGAGGGTGAAAATCGTCCCTGTTGTGAATGCATACAGTAAGAAAAGACTAAGTTACAGTAGAAATTATAAAGATTAGTACAGACAGAGCAGAAATATAAAAATCAAGTATATTCTGAACAACTTTATACCACTATACATGACACCTAAAATTATTTATGAAAGAAATAGAGGGGTACCTGGGTGGCTCAGTGGTGAAGCATATGCTTTTGGCTCCGGTCATGATCCTGGTCATGATCCCTGCAGGGAGCCTGCTTCTCCCTCTGCCTCTGTCTCTGCCTCTCTCTCTCTGTCTCTCATGAATGAATAAATAAAATCTTTTAAAAATAAATAAATAATAATAAAGAAATAGAAACACTAAAATAGCACATAATGCTGGTCTGCTTTGGTCACTGTAAGTACCACAGGCTGAGTAGCTTTAACAACAGAAATTTATTTTCTCAGTCTACAGGCTGGAAGACTAAGATCAAAGTGCAATCAGGGCTGGCTTCTGATGTGGATTCTCTTCCAGGATTATAGGTGGCCACTTTCTTGGTATGTCCTCACATGGTACCATTCTCTGTGTGTCTGTGAAAAAAAGAGCTCTAAGATTTCTTATGAGGACACCTGTTCTATGGGATTAGAGTCCACATGTAATGATATCAATTAATCTCAGTCACCTTCTTAAAGACCATATCTCCAGTTACAGTCACATTAGCATTAGGACTTCAAAATATAAATGAGGGCAAGGGGCAGAATTCGGTCCACAAAATTCACTATATATTAAATAAATTATATCAGTAGTTTATCAACATCACAAAAAAAAAACAAGCATAGATGATATCACACCAAATATTCAAGGGGTAGATTATTGTGATAATATTCAAAGTCTTTCCAAGAGAAAATAAAGTAAAAACACTCCCAAGTGCATTTTATAAAGCTAGTATTACATAATATCAAAATCAGATCAGAACAGGACAAAAATAGGAAATTATAAGCCAATTTTTCATGGTTGTAGGTAAAAAAAAAAATCTAAACTAATAGTAAACTCAAACCAGCAGTACTTTTAAAAATTACCAAGGCCAGGATAGGTTTTGTCTGTTAAATGTTAAAATTAGTTTCACATGCACTAATGCAATACATCATACTAATAGATTACTGGTGAAAAATATATATTCATCACAAAATATGCAAAAAATATATTAAAAATTCATCACTTATTCAAAATTTGTAACCAACCTAGGAAATACTCTAATCTGATACAGAATTTCTACCAAAAGCCTTCCATCAATATTATTCTTAATAGTGATACATTAGAAGTATTCTTTTTAAAGTCAAGAATGCCTCCATCACAGGTTCCAGTCAACATGTCATTGGAGAACTAGTCAGAGCAATGTTTTTGGTTTCTGGTTTTGGTTTCTATAAAAACCAAAAGATATATATTTCAGAATGAGGGAGCTTAGCAAGTTGTATGAATAATCAATAAATTAATAGAACTATCCACAACACCAATAAAGTTTGAAAGCATTAATTTTTAAATGCCATTTCCAATAACAGAAGAAACAAGATATTTAGGGAAGGCACTTGACAAAAAAGTTAAGATCTTCATAGGGAAATTCATATGGAAGGCACTGGAAAAGGTGTAAATAGAGACATTGCCAGGTTCGTTGATTTTGGTAGTCCAGATGGCAGATTCAAATCCAACCAAGGGTATCTATATATTTAATGTTACTGTGATCATATAGTTTGAGGGACTTTTCATAAAATCAGACAACTAAAACAAATGACAAATGCCAATATGGATTCAAAATTGGACAAATGAGGAACAATGGACATGTTGAAATTATAGCCCATAGCAATTTCAGCTCTTACTGTTATCAAGGGCTGAGGGTGTGATCACTAGAATCAATTTAGGAAAATCATAAGCCTATGATCTACATAAAACGTAAGAGGTCATCAAGAAGAAGGAGGAGGAGTTGAGGGAAAGAAGAAGAAAAGGAGATGAAGAAGAAGGAGGAGGAGGAGGGGGAGGAGGAGATGGTGGAGAAGAAGGAGGAGGAGTTGGAGGAGTTGGAGAAGAAGATAAAGAAAAAGAAGAGAAGGGTGGAGAAGGAGGGGAGAAGAAGAAGGAGGAGGAAGAGGAGAAGGAGGAGTAGGAGGAGAAGGAGAACAAAGAGGAAGAGGAGGAAAAGGAGGAGGAGGAGGATAAGAAGAAGCAGTAGAAGGAGGAGGGGGAGGGGAAGGAGAAGAGAGAAGAAGTTGTAGTCCTTTGGGGGAAGCGAAGAGGATGTGCTACTTCCAAAATTTATATGAAAGAGCAAGTGGGTTTTCTGTGTTTTCCGCGAAGCAGGGACAAGCCCTCCCCATCAGCCTTCTCTGCGAGTCTAATCCACAGAACCTGTGCAGAGAGGAAACGATTCTCTTGTATGTCACCTGTCTGGGTGGCTTGTTACACAGCAGGAGGTAACCGGAATGTCCCCCATTCACAAAGGACTTTGGAATGCTTACACGAACCTTCTAGACCTTCTAGATCCTTCCATGCCCATGAATGACTTCAGTGTTCCCACGGATGACCATTACCATTCTGGAGCTACATAGTTCTTGACCTCCTCATCCACAGGGACGTCCTCATCTAAGCCACCTCAGCGGCCTGCTTCGAGTTATAAACAGGCAGGGTCTCGAGGATTAATGGCCACCTGGGGGGGTTGGGATAAGGGACAAAAGGCGGCCTCGCCTTGCCGCCCGTCCAGACATGCCAGGACTCCCGCCTGGGGCTGTCAGCAGGCAGGACACTGAGCAGAGCTGCAGGTCACAAAGTCACCATGCCAACCCTCCTGCTCATCACACAAGGCCTTCTGCCCCGGGGCGCGGGGAGAGGGCCGCGCAGGTAGTGGGGCCATCGCCCCAGAGCCAGCCGCTTGCCTCTTGCGCCCCGAGGGCAGGTAGCAGGTGGAGTCGAAGGGTGCCTGGGAAGGGCTGGAGGGGCGGAGGCCCCGCGGGAGGGCTGCGCGGAGGCGGCCGCTGCGCGCCTGGGATGGGGAGCTGCGGCCTGGGGGTGCCGGGCCCCGCGCTCCTGCTGCTGCTCGTGCTGCCGCCCCCGCCGCTCAGAGCCAGGAGCCTGCACCCCACGGTCCGGGGCGGCTCGGGCGACCTGCACGGCCCGGCGCAGAGGGACAAGGGCCACCGCCACCACCTGCACACGCACGAGAAGGCGCCGCACCACCGGCGGGGCCCGAGCCACTCGGCTCCCCAGGGCCGCGGCGAGGAGCCGGGGAAGCCCTGCCACAGCGAGTACGACCTGTACTTCATCCTGGACAAGTGAGTGCCCGCCCAGCCCGGGAGGCAGGCTCTGCCCAACCAACGCCAGGCCCGGGGAGCGGAGGGCGCGGCCTCAGCACCCTCAAGGAATCTCTGCAGCCCCCTGTTCCCGGGGCGGGAGAGCCCCGCAAACTGGTTCTCAGGCATTTTCCTTTTGGAAAAGAAAAAAGGCGCCATGGGTTCGTGGGTGGCTCTCAGTGCGTCCTGTGACAAGGCCTGGCCCTGTGCCCCGCGGGCGCCTCGAGGAGATGGAGGCGCTGCCGGCGGAGAGCTGCCCTGGGCGGTTCCACGAGCTGCCTGGATCTCAGCTCCTGCTGTGTGGTCCTCTGCTGTCATGTTACTGCTTACATGAAGGGGCTCAAGGAGACCCCAGCCTCTGGAAAAGGGGAGGTGGGGACAGTCTTGATCAAACCCAAGATAAGACCCTCTGCACGCCCCTTAAGCAGGGAGAGGGGCAGGTGATGGCCAGGAGCTCCTTCTGGGCGGTTATTAGAAACCCGCTGGGTTTGTGTCTGTGTGGTCCTCTGCTGTGGTGCTTTTCCCTGGAGCGGACTCTCTTTGTGCTGGGTGCCAGGGAGATGCCCTGTCGCCTCGGGGGGCTCAGAGCAACACTGCTTAGAAAGTCCTTGGCTTTCCCTCCAAGGCTTTTGCTTCTTTCCTCAACCACCTGGACACCGCGTCTCAGCTTGTGTGTGCTTTGGGACAGCTGGGTCTGACAGGTGTCATCCTGGGGAGCCGGGCTGTGCGCTAGGCACCTTGTGCCCCTCAAAGAAGGGAGGGGGTGGACAGCCATGCTTGGAAAGATCAGGGACGTTGTCCTGGTGCCATTTCTCACTTGTCTGTTGGGTTGGGAATGAACTTTACGGGGTCAGTACTATCCGTGGTGTGACTGTGGGTGTGACTGAAGCGTATTTGGCTTCCAGAGCCCTTCCACTGCACTTCCCTCATCCTCAAAACCGCCCCAGAATGTAGAGTAGGGAAGACCTTTGCATTTGCAATCTCCTGGGAAGGGGATGGGGTCTGGAGGTCGGTTGGAGTAGCCCCAGGGAGGTGGGGGTGACAGGACTCAGGCTTCCCGGGTGCCCCGCTTATAGCCTCCCAGGCTACAATGCCTCGGATTTCTCTTATGCTCCATGGAGGCTGATGACTAGGGAGATGTGTGCCCAGCCACCAGCTTCCAGCAGAGCCCACAGAGCTGGGAGCCCCCCTGTCACTGGAGTAAGTCCCTCCTCACTGTCCTGTGGAGGGACTTCGGAGTTGTTCCGGGCAGGTCTTCCTCAATGATATTTGGCACAGTCCAGGGGGATGTGACTTCTTAGGCATTAGGGTTGGGGGTAAAAAGAGATTTTTGATGACTGATTCAATATCCTTGCTGGTTATGGGTCTGTTCAGGTTTTCTCTTTTTCTTCCTGTTTCAGTTTGGGTAGTTTACGTGTTTCTAGCAATGCATCCATTTCTCCCACACTGCCAGTTTGTTGGCATATGATTGTTCATAATATTCTCTTATAATCGTATTTCTTCAACAAACAGCTCCTGGTTTGGTTGATCTGTTTTTTTTTTTCCTGCTGTTTCTTTGAAAGAATTAACAAGATAGATAAACTCTTAGTCAAACTTCTCAAAAAGAAAAGAGAAAGAACCCAAATAAATAAAAATCATGAATGAAAGCAAAGAGATCACTACCAACATTGAAGAAATACGATTATAAGAGAATATTATGAACAATCATATACCAACAAACTGGCAGTGTGGGAGAAATGGATGCATTGCTAGAAACACGTAAACTACCCAAACTGAAACAGGAAGAAAAAGAGAAAACCTGAACAGACCCATAACCAGCAAGGATATTGAATCAGTCATCAAAAATCTCTTTTTACCCCCAACCCTATCATTGATTTCTGCCCTAATCTTTTTAAAATATATTTTTTATTGGAGTTCCATTTGCGAACATACAGTATAACACCCAGTGCTCATCCCCTCAAGTGCCCCCCTCAGTGCCCGTCACCCCACCTCCCCTTCCACTATCCCTTGTTCGTTTCCCAGAGTTAGTAGTCTCTCATGGTTTGTCACTCTCTCTGATATTATTTATCTTCTCCTGCTGGGTTCAGGCTTTATTTGCTATTCTTTTTTCAGTTTCTACGTGTAAGGTTAGGTCGTGTATTTGAGACTTTTTTGTTTTCTTGAGGAAGGTCTGTATTGCTGTATACTTCCCTCATAGGACCACATTTGCTGCATCCCAAAGGTTTTGAACTCTCATGTTTTCATTTTTATTTGCCCCATGTATTTTTTCAATTCTCCTTTAATTTCCTGGTTGACTCGTTCATTCTCCAGTACAATGTTCTTTAACCTGCATGTATTTGTGGTCCTTCCAATTTTTGTCTTGTGGTTGAATTCAAGTCCTATGACATTGTGCTCTGAAAATATTCAGGAAATAATTCCAAACTTGGTACCGGTTGAGACCTGATTTGTGACCCAGTATGTGATCTCTCCTGGAGAATGTTCCATGTGGACCTGAGAAGAATGTATTCTGTTGCTTTAGGAGAGAATGCTGTCAACATCTCTGTGAAGTCCATCTGGTCCAGTGTGTCATTCAAAGCCCTTGTTTCCTTGTTGATCTGCTCAATCTGTCCATTTCTGTGAGTGGGGTGTTGTAGTCCTCTAGTATTATTGTACTATTACCAATGAGTTTCTTTAATTTTGTTGTTAATTGGTTTATATATTTGGCTGCTCCCAAGTTAGGAGCATAAATATTTACAATTTCTAGATCTTCTTCTTGGATAGACCCCTTTACTATGGTATAGTGTCCTTCATCCCTTATTACAATCTTTGGTTTAAAATCTAGTTTGTGTGACATGAGGATTGCTACCCCGTCTTTCTTTTGATGTCCATGAGCATGATAATAAATGGTTCTCCACCCCCTCACTTTCAATCTGGAGGTGTCTTGGGTCTAAAATAAGTCTCTTGGGGCACCTGGGTGGCTCAGTGGTTGAGTGTCTGCCTTCTGCTCAGGGCATGACCCTGGGGTCCTGGAATCGAGACCTGCATGGGCTCCCCACAGGGAGCCTGCTTCTCCCTCTGCCTGGGTCTCTGCCTCTCTCTGTGTGTCTCTCATGAATAAATAAAATATTAAAAAAATGAGTCTCTTGTAAGCATATTGATGAGTCTTAATTTTTTAATCCATTCTAGTATTGTCTCTTGGAGTATTTAGTCCATTTACCTTCAGATTAATTAGTGAAAGATATTAATTTATTGGATTACCTGTTAAGTCACCGTTCCTGTAGACTGTCTCTGTTCCTTACTGGTCTTTGTTATTTTGGGGCTCTCTCCACCCAAGGGATCCCCTTTAATATTCCTTAACAGGGCTAGTTTAGTGTCCACAGATTCCTTTAGTTTTTGTTTGTCCTAGAAACTCTTTACCTCTTCTATTCTGAATGACAGCCTTCCTGGATACAGTATTCTTGGCTGCATGTTTTTCTCATTTAGCACCTTGAATGTATCACACTGGTCCTTTCTGCCTGCCAGGTGTCTGTGGACAGGTCCACTGCCAGCCTTATGTGTCTGCCCTTGTAGGTTAAGGACCTCTTGTCCCCAGCTGCTTCAGGATTTTCTCTTTATCTTTGAATTTGCAAACTGCACTATTATATGTCAGGGTGTTGACATATTTCTGTTGATTTTGAGGGAAGTTCTCTGTGCCTCCTGGACTTGATTGCCTGTTTCCTCCCCCGGATTATGGAAGTTCTCAGCTATAATTTGTTCAAATAAACCTTCTGCCCCTCTCTCCTCTCCTCATCTTCTGGGATTCCTATTATGCAGATATTTGCCTTCTGGAATTTCCCTTCGTGGGAAGTTTCCCTTCGTGATCTAACAGTATGTTTCTTCTCTCTTCTTTTTAGTTTCCTTACTTTCCATAATTTTATCTTCTGTATCATTGATTCTTCCTTCTGCTTCATTCATTCTCATTTTATAGCCTCCCCTTGGGACTGTATCTTGGTAATAGCATGTTTAATTTTGGCCTGACTAGATTTTAGTTCTTTTATTTCTACAGCAAGGGATTCCATAGTGTCTTCTATGCTTTTTCTTTTTTTTTTTTTTTTTTTTAAATTTTTTTTATTTTATTTATTTATGATAGGCACACAGTGAGAGAGAGAGAGAGAGAGAGGCAGAAACACAGGCAGGGAGGGAGAAGCAGGCTCCATGCACCGGGAGCCCGACGTGGGATTCGATCCTGGGTCTCCAGGATCGCGCCCTGGGCCAAAGGCAGGCGCCAAACCGCTGCGCCACCCAGGGATCCCCTTCTATGCTTTTTCAAGCCCAGCTCATATCTTTAGAATCATTGTATTAAATTCTAGTTCAGACATCTTACTTATGTCTTGATTAAATCCCTGGTAGTGAGTCCTACCCTCCTGTTCTTTCAGGTTTTTGTTGTTGTTATTGTCGTTGTTTTAAAGACACAGAGAGAGAGAGAGAGAGAGAGAGAGAGGCAGAGACACAGGCAGAGGGAGAAGCAGGCATCATACAGAGAGCCTAACATGAGACTCCATCCAGGATCTCCAGGATCATGCCCTGGGCTGCAGGGGATGCTAAACCGCTGCGCCACTGGGGCTGCCCCTGTTCTTTCTTTTGGGGTGAATTTCTCCACTTCGTTTGTCCAGAAAAGAAGAAAGAAGAAAGAAAACAATAACAACAGAAAAAAAAAGACAAAACAAACAAAATGAGATCCTCGGTGTGTCTTTGCTTGTTAAAAGAAACTAGATCCCAAAATAAGAAAGAAAGAATAACATATATAAATATTATATACATATATGTTTATATATACAAAGTAAAATACAATGGAAAGATACAAATATACAAAGAAACTTCAAAATTTCTTTTAAAATTACATAATTTTATAATTATATAAATAATTTTATTTATTATATAAATAATTTTAAAAGATTTTTTAATTGAAAAAATAAGAAAGTAACCAGAAAAAAATAATACTGAAAGACTAAAGAATAAAAATGCCAAGAATGGGACGTCTGGGTGGCTCCATGGTTGAGTGCCTTCGGCTCAGGGTGTGATCCTGGGGTCCTGGGATCGAGTCCCACATCAGGTTCCCCATAGGGAGCCTGCTTCTCCCTCTGGCTGTGTCTCTGCCTCTCTCTCTCTCTGTGTCTCTCTTGAATAAATAAAATCTTTTAAAAATATATCAAGAATGCTGTAGTGTTTTCCTCCAGAGCTGAAGCTTTGCAGGACTCTGTGATCCATAAACTTGGTGCAAGCCAGTTGTTTGGGCGGGTCTTCGGGGGAGGGGCCTGCTGCACTGAGTCTCAAGTGCTCTTGCCTTGGTGAAGATGCACGTCCAGTGCGTGGGCGCTGGGGCTCTGGGTAAGCAGCATTGGACTCCACTGTGACACTGCTTTGCTCCATGAAGGCTTTCAGCACTGAAGGGCCCTGCTCTCTACCCCAGAAGCTGAAAGTCCACTCCTCCCAGTCTTCAGTGAGAAGCAATCACTCTTATCCCCCTGGTTTCTGTCACAACTCTGTATTCACCTGGCCTATGACTGAGCATTTTTATCTCAGGCGTGGGACTGAGTTCAAAACTCCAAAGTTTTTAGACTCCCGCAGCTCAGACTCACGTCGTTCCTCCCTGGGGGAAGGGGGAGGGTATTGCCTCACTTCTGCCTTTTGCAGGACCCTTCCCGGGAGAGTGGCCACACAGCCATGCAGTGGTTTGCAGGCTAAGGGTCACAGAGCAGGAAGCCGGCCCTGAGACTCACTGTCCCTTGCCGGCTTCCCCACGTGGACGCCGGGGACTGTGCTGCACTCAGCCAGCTTATTCTTGTGACCTCAGGGATCCTGAGACCGCACTGTCACACCTGGGATTCTGCCCCAAGTCACCACCTGAGCACCGGAGCCCTCTAAGCCAGGGTGCTTAAGCCTGCTCCCCACTGCAGCCGACTTCTCAAGGTTGTGATTTTGCACTCCGCTGCTTGGAGTGCTTGGTGGTAGCTCGCCCCACTCGCGGTCTTCAGCTGTATTTCCCCGGATTCAGGCCCTTGCACCTCCTACCTTCCAAGAGGTGGTCACTTTGCTACTTATAGACTCGCAGCATTTCTTTTCTCAGATCTCTGATTGATTGATTTATTGGGTTTTCAGAATGGTCAGATAACTATCTGGGTGTATTTGAGGGACCAAACTAGCGCCCACTACCCCTCCACTATCTTTTATTTGTATATTTTCTTTGGAGAAATGCCCTGTTGAAGTCCTTTGCCCGTTTTTGAATTGAGTTGTTTGATTTTTGTGTTGAGTTGTGGAGTTCCTAGTATGCTCTAGATATCAATCCCTTTTCAGATATATGACTTGCCAATGTTCCCTCTCATTCTGTGGGTTTTCTTTTCATTTTTTGGATAGTATCATTTGCACAAAGTCTTTAATTTCAATGTCTGGATTAGCTATTTTTTCTTTTATTGCCTATTTTTCGGTGTGATATCCAAAATACCATTACCAGATCTAACATCATGAAGCTTTTCCTCTGTATTTTCTTCTAAATGTTTAATATTTTTAGCTCTTACATTTAGGTTTTTTATTCATTTGGGTTAATTTTTGTATAGGTGTAAGGCAAGAGCCCAACTACATTATTTCGCGTGTGGACATCCAGTTTTCCTAGCGCCATTTGTTGAAAATAGCGTCCTTTCCCACATTGAATAATCTTGTACATCCTTGTCAAAAATCAGTTGAACATATATATGAGGGTTTATTTGTTCTCTTTATTCTATTTCATTAATCTATGTGTCTGTCCTTGTGCCAGCACTACACTATTTTGATTATTATAGCTTTGTAATAAATCTTTGAAACCAGGAAATATGAGTCCACAAACTTTGTTTTTATCCAAGATTTTTAAAAAAGATTTTTCCTTATTTGGAAATATCCCAGTTGAGGGCAGAGCCTGCAGGGCTCCATCCCAGGACTCTGAGGTCATGACCAAGCCAAACCAAGAGCTGGGCACTTAACCCACCGAGCCACCCAGTAGCCCCAAGACTTTTTTTTTTTAACTATTTGATGTCTCTTAAGATTCCATATGAATATGTGATGTCCTTCCAATGATTTGTGTCTTTTTAAATTGTTCCCAGCATGGATTACGGTTTTCAGTATACTAGTCTTCTGCCTCTTTGGTTAAATTTATTCATAAGTATTTTGTTCTGTTTGATAATTTGTAAATGGATTTGTTTTCATAATTTCCTTTTTGGAATGTTCGTGGTTAGTGTATATCAAAATGTAACTGGTTATTATATGTTAATTTTGCATCCTGCAACCTTGCTGAATCCTTTTCTTAGCCAAACAGTATTTTTGTGTGTGGAATCTATGGTGTTTTTTACATGTAAGATCACATCACCCAAAAACAGAAACCATTTTAGATTTTCCTTTTCAATTTGGATATCTTCATTTCTTTTCCTTATCTAATTGATCTGGCTAGAACTTCCAATATTCCATTGAGTTGAAATGATGAAACTTGGCATTTTGGTATTACTTTTGATCTTAGGGAAAACTTTTAGTCTTTCACCACTGAGATGTTAGCTGTGAGTTTTTTATATATGGCCCCTATTATGTGTATCATAGGCTTTTTTCCTATTCCTAAAAAGAGTGTTTTTATGAAGGAATTATGTTGGATTTTATCAAATGCTTTTTCTATGTCAATTGGAATGAGAGTGTAGTTTGTTTTTTGATCTATTAATTCTATTCTGTTAATTACATTGATTTTTTTTTTTTTTTTTTTTTTTTTTTTTTTTTTGCATTGAACAACCAGGTTTCCCTTGTGGAAATAAACCGTAAATCCTACTTGGTCATGGAATATAAGTCTTTTAACATGCTGCTAAATTCAGTTTGCTAGATTTTTTTGTTGAGGACTTTTGCATCCATGCTCATATGGGATATTGATCTGTACTTGTAGTATTAGTCTGGCTTTGATATTAGAGTAAATGCAGGCATCATAGAATGAAACTGGAGGAGTTTGGGGGGGATTGGTGTTAACTCTTCATTAAATATTTGGTCACCTTAACCTCTGAAAAACCAGCTAGTCCTAGGCTTTTCTCTTTTGGGAGATTTGTGATTACTGATTCAATCTCTTTACTGAGTCTATTCAGGTCAATAGGTCTATTCAGATTTTATGCTTCTTCATGTTTCTGTTTGGGCAGGTTGTGTGTTTCTAGGAATTCATCCATTTGCTCTAGGTTATCTAATATGTTGATATATAATTATTAAGAGTAGTTTATGACTTTATTTCTGGGGTAGCAGTTGCAAGTCTCCTCTTTTCATCCTAATTTACTTCAGCACCTTATTATTTTGTTTCTTCTGCTAACTTTGGGCTTCATCTGTTCTTTTTATCCCCAGTTCCTGGACATGTAAAGTAAAATATTTTGATATTTTGCTAATTCCTTAATATGTGCATTTCTCATTGTACATTTTCCTCTCAGAACTGCTTCTGCAGCATTCTATAGGTTTCGCTGTTTGTTTCCATTTCCATTAGCTTTAAGGGTTCACTTTTCCCCATTTTGTGTTTTTTCATATTCTTATCTTCCTTGACCCATTGGCCATGCAGAAGTATGTTTAATTTCCACATATATGTAGATTTTCCAAGTTTCCTCTTGTTTTTTATTTCATGTCATTGGAAAAGATAGCTGCTATGATTTAAATCTTAAGTTTGCTAGGACTTGTTTTGTGTCCTATCATAGGATCTATCCTGGAGAATAATCTGTGTGGACTTGCAAAGGATGTGCATTCTGCCACAGTTGAATAAAATGTTCTAATATGTCTTTTAAAACCATTTGGCCATAGTGTGGTTCAATTCCAAAGTTTCTTTGTGGATTTTTTGTCTAGATGATCTATCCATTGCTAGAACTGAGGTATTGAAATTGCCTGCTATCATTGTAGTGTTCTCTTTTCTCCCTTCAGATCTGTTAGTATTACTTAACATATTTAGCTGCTCATATGTTGGGTACATATATACTTATGATTTTTGTACACTTTTTACATATTGACCCTTTTATCATTATATAACTTTCTTTGACTCTGTTACCATTTTTGGCTTAAAGTCTATTTTTTCTGATATAACTATACAGTTTGTTTGGTTTCCACTTGCATAGAGTATCTTCAATCCCTTTACATTGAACATACATGTGTCTTTAAAGCTGAATGAGTGCCTGGTAGGCAGCAATTAGCTGGGCCTTGTTTTTTTATCTGAAATTCTAGATTTTTCTTCTGGGATTAAGACCCTGCTTCTAATACCATGCTAGTACTGATGCTGTTTTTTGCTGTTTGAGGTTTACTCATTCTCTATTAAGTTCTTTCAAGAGAATTTAGCTTTCTTAAAGCTGAGCTCCCTTATGTAATTATTCCTGATGCCTTCCATTCTCCCAGTAATTTACATCACTAGGGTGTTTGTCCTCAAGCTTCAAAGACAGAGATTCGTCAAATGTCTGCTGATCTTCTGCATCTCATTTAAGAGAGTGAGACAGTAGAACATGTTTGGAGTTCTGTGTGCTGGAAGCCCACACAGTTGCTGTTGCATACTGCCTCCTTCCTAGGGAACTGTGGTCTCTGTAGAATTTTCCAGTGCCCAGGAGCACTCATGTTGAGCTATATTCTAGAGTCTAAGCCTTTCTTCAAAATAATCACAAATTGGAAACTTCTCTGGAGTTGAAGACCTTTGTTTCCTATCAATCTTCTTTGGAAAATCCTCTTCACTCAGGGGGAAAACAGGAGAGAAAAGTAATGAGGAGAGTAGACAGGGTTGCCATTAATTAAGAAAATTGCCTTTCACTTTAGCATGAAAGCTTCTGAAAGAAAGTCTGCATTGTGTGTTGTCAGAGCCTAGTACTTTCCTACGCGGCAGTTGTCCACCTCAACCAGCGTCATCCTGACCTGCCTAGTGCAATGAGTAGAGCATGGGTTTTGAAGCTAGATATGGGTTGATGGATCTGAACTACTGAAATCATGGCAAATGCCATGACCTGTGAGTCTCACCTGGAAAGTGGGAATACTGCCAGTATCATAGAGTTGTTCTGGAATTGGAAACCATGGATGTAAAGGGCCTGGTATATACATGCTCCATGAATGACAATCCTGACATAATTAGAAACATCTATCTTTAGTTTCCTTACCATCTACTAACAGTTTTAGATGTAGCCTAGGGGAAGCAGAAGAAATGACAGAAAGGAAAAGCCAGGAGCATTTTGTGGAGATGTGGTGCCAAAGGCCTCTGCTTCCCACCCAATCACACACACCTTCAAGGGGAAGACACCTGGGAGACAATGAACAACCAAGAGAGCCTGTCAAATCCAAATTGGCTTTGACAACCAACGCACCCTCCTTCATTTGTCCAACAGCCCCCGCTGAGCATGACCAAACATCCTGGTTTGCCACCAGAAGTCCCTCATTCTTAGAAGTCCCTCAGTCCCAAGTACACAGGTGTCACTAGACAACCTTCCCAGGATTCACACTGATGAAAGTCACCCCTGAGGTCACTGAGGGTGTGTGGCGGGCATCAACCACGTGGGTGAGGAGCTTGCTAACGGGCCTCCCTGAAGCCAGAGAAGGCAGAAACTATTCCTACATGACAGATATAACTCCTCTCTCTGACTCATGTTTCTTCATTTTCAGGTCAGGCAGTGTGGACAACAACTGGATGGACATTTACAACCTTGTGGAAGATTTGGTCAATAAGTTTGAAAAGTATGGCTTCTCTGTGTTAATAGGGTGTTCTCTTCTGCCAGACCCAGTACGGAGCCTGTTTAGACTCGGTGGGCATGGGAGTCCCTCCAGCTGGGAACACAGAGCCCAAAGTGAAGTTCTGAAGCAGGAAAGGCCACATCACAGTGATTCCAAGGGTCTCAGCAGCTTTATGTGGCTTCTGCCTGAGAGTCAGGCCATCTTATAGGGACACAGTAATATGCCCTGAGAACCAAACAGATTAGGAAACAGGCAAACAAGTAGCATGGTAATTAAACAGCTGGTGTCAGGGACAAAAAAAAAAAAAGGCAAAGAATGTATATGATAAGCTTAAGGGAAAAGGAAGACTTTTAATTCAGGATGGCTTCCCAGAAAATGTGGCAATGTTAAGTAGGTTTCCATGGGTGGGAAAGACAGGGGGACAGGAACCATCAAGGAGACTTCTTAGGGAGCGAAGGGTCTGTTTGGCTGCAGAGTAGGGTTACCTCAAGGGAGGGCTAGGAGATGAGGCTGGGCATGTCAGCTTGGAGCTACGGCCATTACAGCTCAAAATGCCAGGCCATGGGGCCTAGATTTCCTGCTATGAGCACTAAGGAGCTACAGATGATTCTTGTTTAAGAGTCTGACATGATCAAGTTGTGCAAGAAGAAAAATCCAACAAAAGTGGGTAAAATGAGTGGGAACAAGAGCCAGAGCAGTAGGGAGCTCAGCTAGGGACCTATGGTACCAATTTAGCCCAGGATAATGAGAGTCAGCAGACCAGAAGACAATAGCCAGGAGCAGGAAAGGAAGGGAATATAGATGAACGGCTGCCAAGAGGGAAAATCATTTCTTTGAAAGAAGAGTTGGGGTGAGGAAGGCAGGCAAGGAAGGAAGGACAGTGAAGTTCCAAAGAATGTTACAGAAGAAAGGCCAGGTGGGAGCTCCTCCTGTGGGCGTGTGTAGATGTTGGTCTGTCTCCTTGTGCATGCAGCTGTCTGTGTGAGCACCTGCGTGGGCATGTGTGTGCACACACATGCACACACAGAAAGAGACAGACAGACATTCACTACTGGGGTGTTGCGAGTATAAGGGTGGATCCAGATGCTCCTCCGGCACACTCTTCCAGAAAAGCCAGATGTCTTACAGGCCTCTGAATCCCTCACTAAAGTTATAGGAAGGTCTGGTGTTTGGAAATTGGCTCCAAAGGAGTAGAGTTAGGGTGGGGACAGGGGAACTGTCATGTGCCCCCTCCCTGATTACTCACTGACATCATGCTGAGCTTGTTACTATGACTTCTCAAAAGCACGTGCTTTCTCCCCAGCCCAAATGTGCGGATTTCCTTCGTCACTTACTCCACAGATGGCCACACGCTCCTGAAACTTACGTCAGATAAGTAAGTGATACTCTGACCCCCAAGGCAGGCCAGTGGGCAAGACTACAAGAAAACGCCAGGGAACTAGTGGGATCCCTGAAACCGCAGTGGGGAGCCCACTGGAGTGCAGGCTGGGCTGGCCTGGGCTCCCCTCACTGTGCACCCTGACCCCCAGCTCTGGCTCGCCAGCCCTCTCTGACCCCTGGCTGTTTTCACATTGGCCAACCAGGGCCACTAGGTCATTTCTGCTCCCTAAGCTCTACCTTTTACCTGTCCTGAGTCCTTCTCTCTGCATTCTTACCTGTTCTCGGAACAGGCTAGCTGTGAGGACTCCCCAAAATGTATGGAGCAGGTGTGCGGTTCCTTTACTAACAGTGACCTGCATTTAGCACCTGCTATTACGTGTCACTCTCTGCCCTGAGCCAGTGGGGCCACCAGTGAGACGAAGTCATAACCAGGGAGAAAAGAATGAGCAGCATCAAGGTACTGATGGTCTCAGTGAAGGGGATCTTGGTTCCTCAGTGGGTCTGAGACAAGGAAGCCCATGAGTGGGTCCTGAACACTGGCCTGAGGAAGGCATGACCTGCCCCCATGCTAGATGGGCCATGATGGGCCCAGCAGTTTGCCCAAAGGCCTGAAAGTGGGAAAGATATAGAGCTTTTGGGTAGCTGGTGAAGGGGGCGGAAATTCTCGAGGCACACAAATTACTAGAACCCAATTCAGAGGGTGAAGTACTAAACAAGGTTTAGTAAACAAGCACCCTTAGGGCTGGATGTGGCAGTCCTGGGGGCCCGGCAGCCCTGTCAGCACCATGGAGAGAAGCCAGACGGCAGAGGGGCTAGGAAGCCCCAGGGTTGCTGGCAGGAGGGTGACCACAGGGCAGAGATGGAGTGGCCCCAGGGCTGAGATGGGTATTAAAGAAGAAGAGGGACCACCAAGGACACAGAACCTGGGGCCCCTTCCATGCGCAGTGCTGGGAGCAGAGCTGGAGAGACAGTGCTCCCTGGAGGGAGCCTATTGGGCAAGAACACCACCTGGCCTGGGGCTCATGGGCCAGACACTGGGGAGCAGAGAGTTCCCCGTCCTTGGGGGCATAACCTTCGAGCACGGGGTGAGTAAGGAGCGGGGAGAGGGCTCTGCTGGGCAGCCAGCACCTGAATCAGCCCCCACTGGCCATGGCTCCCAGGCCTCACAACCCGGGCGGGGCTGGGGCTCTCAGCACATCTCCAGTCCCCATGGTGAGAAGCCTTGGGGCGCACACAGTCCTCACCTTACTAGGCCAGCTCAGCTGGTCACCAGGGATTGGCTGGAACCTAAGCCCCCAGCCCATCCTGTGCCCAGTCCCACCTCTGAAACCTGCCTTAGCAGCAGCTGCCTGACCAGAGGCCAGCCGCAGCCTGGAGTCACTGCTCTTCCACCTGCAGGGACAGCCCTCAGGGCCACTTCCCCAGCACTGGGCCTTTTCGTCAGGAGCACATGAACTCAGGAGCCCTAGTGCTCTAAGCAGCTAGCAATCCAGAAAGGGAAGGGACCAGGCAGGGGAAGACAGGGCAGGGCTCGAGTAACAGCAGGATGACTGTCCCCAAACTCAGCCTCACCTGTTAGAGGATAGTGATAGTGTGCCTTCTCGGGCACCTAGTGGGTTCTAGCAGCCCAGCCAGTCATCCTGTGAGTGCAGATTGCCAGTGGCAGGCCTGTGAGGGTGCCCCATGTTCACCACGGGCAGGCAGGGCCGGGCCCGGGGGTGCCTGAGAGAGTAAGGAGCGCAGGGAAAGCCAGATCATGGCCATGAACCAGCAGAGTAGCATCCCTCCAGCTGTTCACCAGACAGAGGAGAGAGGAGGCCTGAGCAGGGCCTGTCAGTGTCAAGGGCAGAGGTCATGACCAGGTTACTGGGCCTATGTCCTTTTTCAGCCAGACAGGTCTACACAGGGCCTAGCAGCTCCGGGATGGCTTGAGCCACCCGAAATCATACCTCAAGCCCTTTTCTGATTTTTTCAGAAATAAAATCCGCGATGGTCTTGCTGAGCTCCAGAACATAGTGCCTACGGGAGCCACACACATGCAGGAAGGATTCATAAAGGTACCAGGTCCCGGGGTCTGAGGGCCTGTGCTTTGTGGCGTCCTTACAGCATTCCTGGGTCCTCTCACTGGCCTCCCCCAACGCTGCTTTGTTTCCTTGCAGGTAAACGAGCAGATCGAAGAGGCAAACTCTGGAGGTGAGCTGCCCAGTGACTTCACTGTGGGCAGGTGTGGGGACAGAGCCAGGCCCGGGCCAGCGAGGTCTGAGGCGGCCCTCATGGGCCCCTTCCCGGCACTGAGCCATGGAGCAGGGTGCTGTCCTCTCTGGGCCTCGGCTTTCTCCTCTGTGCAGCAAGGATGGAACCCCCCCACCCCCACCCAAAACGCCCTGGGACCGGGCACGTACCTCCTTAGTTCTTGGTAACCGTGAGGTGCGTGACCTACCCTTGGCTGCCTCGCCAAGAAAGGAGGAGCCGGGGGACCTGCAGCAGACAAAATTCCAGTTTTTGAAAAAAAGTGCTGGGTTTCCCTCTTGCTGCCCACACTATGTGATCACATCTCTGGCCCTGATCCCTTTTCCCTTCAGTCCCTTCCCTTTGGCACACGTTGTCCCGTGACTGTGTCTCCAACACTGTACGAGGCTGCTCTCCGCCAGAACAGTCATCTGGACTGTGGGGTGGCAGCCCTTGCCAGGAAAGGAGGGCCTGGTGGGGAAAGGCGCTGAGCTGGCGGGGGCCCCGCAGCCCAGGAGTGGACCCCTGGGCCTGCAGACCCGGCAGGACTTCCCGCAGGTGCTGCCCCAAGCCGGAGCCGGAGCCAGGGCCAGGCTTCCCACTGCGCTGCGGGCATCTGGTACAGTCGAGTCTGGCTGTCCGTCCCTTTGCTCACCTGAGAGGCTGACGCCTGTCCAGGGACGTGGCTGGGGTCACCGTGCGGGCCACGGTTGCACGTCTGGTCACGGCGCCGGTTCAGGAGGCAGGGTCAGGGAAGGGCTGAGTGTTGCCCCGGGTCACGCAGGTCCTGGCTGCAGCCTCCTGTCCCTCCGGGCGTCTTGCTGGCGGGCCCCTGGGGCGGCCTCTGGGCTGCAGGACTGGGGGGCGGGGCAGCCTGTGGGGTCGCCCTGGGGGCCTGGCTGACCAGGATGCCCCCTGCCGCCTCCGCAGACAAGAAGCTTCCGAGCATGATCATCGCCCTGACCGACGGGACCCTGATGCCGGAGCCCTACGAGGAGACCAAGATAGAGGTGAGCCCGCCCGGCCCGCCCCGCCCGCTCGCGCCCCGCTCGCGCCCCGCTCGCGCCCCGCTCGCGCCCCGCCGAGACCTGTGCTCAGCGCTTCCTTCCCATCAGGCTGAGAAGTCCCGGCAACTGGGGGCAACGATTTACTCCATCGGTGTAATGGACTATCACAGGGACCAGGTAACCGCGCGGGGCCGCGGCGCGCGTGACCAGGCAGGGCGGGCGGGGGGCAGAGGCCGGCGTGGGGGGGCGCCCCCGGGGCGGGGACCCCTGCGCCCTGCAGCCCCGGCCGCTGTGTCGCAGCTGCTGAGCATCGCGGACAGCCCAGATCACGTGTTCGCGGTGGACAACGGCTTCAAGGGGCTACAAGACATCGTGGAGCCCGTGAGTGCGGGACGAGCGAAGGGAGGGAAGGGGGGCCCGGGGCGGGGCCCGCGGCCCCTCACCAGCCGCCCCCCCTCTCTCTTGCAGCTCACCGCTAAGTCTTGTATTGAAATCACAAATTTGGAGCCTTCCACTTTCTGTGCCGGACGTAAGAGCTGCAGCCACAAGCCGGGGGGTGCGGTGCACGCGGGGCGTGCGGGGCGTGTAGGACGTGTGCGTGCGGGGCGTGCAGGCGTGCTGTGCGTGCTGTGCTTGCAAGGCATGCTGTGCGTGGGGACGTGCTGTGCGTGGGGGCGTGCTGTGCGTGCGGCGCGTGCTGTGCGTGTAGGACGTGTGCGTGCGGGGCGTGCTGTGTGTGTGTGTAGGACATGTGAGTGCGGGGCGTGCTGTGCTTGCAAGGCGTGCTGTGCGTGGCGGCGTGCTGTGCGTGCTGTGCGCCTAGGACGTGTGTGTGCGGTGCGTGCTGTGCACATAGGACGTGTGCGTGCGGGGCGTGCGAGGCGTTCTGTGCGTGCTGTGCTTGCAAGGCATGCTGTGCGTGGGGACGTGCTGTGCGTGGGGGCGTGCTGTGCGTGCTGTCCGCGTAGGAGGTGTGCGTGCGGTGCGTGCTGTGCGTGTAGGACGTGTGCGTGCGGGGCGTGCTGTGTGTGTGTGTAGGACATGTGAGTGCGGGGCGTGCTGTGCTTGCAAGGCGTGCTGTGCGTGGCGGCGTGCTGTGCGTGCTGTGCGTGTAGGACGTGTGCGTGTGGGGCGTGCCGTGCGTGCAGGACGCGTGCGTGCCGTGCGTGCAGGGCGTGTGGTGTGCGCAGGCCGTGTGGCGCGTGCTGCACATGTGGAGGGTGATGTGCGTGTTGCGCGTGTGGGGTGTGCTGCGTGTGCAGGGCGTGCAGGGTGTGCGGTGCGTGCGGGGCGTGCTGCGCGTGCGGGGCGTGCGTGGTGTGCGGGGCGTGCAGGGTGTGCGGGGCGTGCGGGGCGTGCTGCGCGTGCGGGGCGCGCGGGGCGTGCAGGGTGTGCTGTGCGTGCGGGGCGTGCTGTCCGTCGTGTGCGTGCAGGGCGCGCGGGACGGTGGCTGAGCGCCGGGCGTGAGGAGGCGTGTCCGCGCAGCGTGTGCACCGAGGACTGTCACGCAGGTACGTGTTTAACTGTGTTTTCGGTGTGTGACGCGATGCGCGCGCGGCCGCGTGAGCTTAGGCCCTGCGGGGTACCTACGCGCGTCCTGACGCGGCCGCCTCGGGGAGTTGCCCTGGCGAGGCACTGAGATCTCGGGCGAGCGGCGGGGAGAGAGCAGGCGCGGAAGAGGCGCGCGCACGACGGCCCGCGGGTGGGGCCCGGGCACCCGCGACCCCGCACCGCACCGTCCAAGCGAGCGCCGCTGAGGGGCCGCGTGCCCGCGCTCCCATCTCGGCCCCGCCCCCGCCCGGGCTTCCTGGCGCTCTGGGCGGACCTCCCGCGGGCTGTGGGGACTGAGGCGCCGGCTCCGCTCCTCCCCCCCCGCGCCGCCCACGCTCGGGCCACGTGCGTCACCCCGGTAGGCCGCCGGCGCATCAGGCCCCCTGGCGGCCGCCCCCAGGGAGGCTCGCCGGCGGCGCCGCACCCGGGCGGGGGGGGGGGGGGGCGCTGAGCAGCCCCGGTGCTAGCCTTGTGGTTTTGACGGCCGCGCGACGAGCGGAGCGACCAGAGCGACATGGAGCGACCGGAGCGCTGACGGGGCCCGACGGCGCCCCCCCCCCCCCCCCCCCCGCTCCTGTGCGCCGCGCCGGCCTCCGGGCGATCCTGAGGGGGGCGTCCTGCTGCCGGCGACAGCACGCGGCCGTCCCAGCGCCTCACTGCCCCGCGGCCGCTCCCGGACGCCCCGCCCCCACCTGGGCCGCCTCGTCAGTCCTCGCGTCCCCGCCGCGTCTCCGCGCCCTCACAGCGCAGCTCCGCGTTTCCCACTCCGACCTCGAGGCTGTGGCCGCCGTGAGGCCGCTGCCGCCCGGCCTGACGCCCGGAGGCCGAGCCCGGATAGGACCCCGGACCCCGGACCCCGCCCTTCGTCCCTCGACCTCGGAGTCCTTCAGCGCGCCCCGGAGCCCGGGCCCGGCCGTCTGAGCCCCGTGGGACCGGGCGGGCGCCGAGGCCTCCAGGCCGGATCCAGCCCGCCGTCCACACCGCCCCGCACGCGAGCTTGCGGCCCCGACCCGGCAGGGCCCCCGCGGTGGCCCCAGGCCACTCTCCGGAGCGCAGCCCCCCGCCTCTGAGGCCTCCGAGCGCCCCTCAGATTTCCTGCGGAGTCGTCCCGGGGATGCCTGTGGTGCCAACGCGGTGTTGGGACATCCTGTTGGCTTTGGGATCCTCGGCACAGTGGCTGGGAGAGTCCTCGCCCTGGGCGTGTGCGGGCTGCGCTTGGGCTTTCTCCCTCCGAGGCCGGAAGTCGCTGGCACCCAGTCCCTCCTTGTCCTGCAGGGGTCTGGCCCCGAGCGAGGGTGTCA
The DNA here is from genome assembly GCF_905146905.1 of Nyctereutes procyonoides. NCBI lineage: Eukaryota > Metazoa > Chordata > Mammalia > Carnivora > Canidae > Nyctereutes > Nyctereutes procyonoides. The sequence continues at coordinate 53,255,287 of NW_026575046.1, forward strand.
AGCAGCCCAGCAGCAGGGCCCATCCGGGGCGGCACCTAGGAGGACACGGGGCAGAGGAGGCTCTCCTCTGAGATCCAGTGGGCAGGTCCCGAGGGCGGCGGGGGATCCTCGGGGTGGAGCGGGTGCAGGCTGTGAGGGCAGGAGGAACCTGCAGGGGGGACGCGGGCCCCACTGTGGGGTCGGGGACACCCCTGCAGCCAGTGTGCTCAGCTGCTGTCCCCCCACTGCCCCGTGAGGAGGCTCCCCGAGGCGCAGCCCTGCTGCAGACCACAGATCCTCCCAGAGGCAGTGATGAGGGACGTGCGCGCAGCTGTCCCAGCCTGCTTCTCAGGGCTGTCCATCCATGAACGGGATTGTGAGGGACGTACTCTCCTCCGTTTGTCGCACACGTTCCGTCATGCAGATGGAGCTCACGTCCTTCATCCGCGTCCTTGCTCGGTGTTCCAACTGTCCTCCATCAGTGGCTACGGCAGGCGGCAAACACCCTGCGGCTCAAGCTCTGAGGACAGGGCTGAGCAGCCCCCCAGGTCCACCCAGGGCAGTCACTCCCCTCGGGGCCCTCGTGGGGGCCTGGTGAGCGGGTTGCTGTCCGGACTGCTCCGCTGCCTGCGACCTCCTCAGGGAGCTGTGCGCTTCTGCAGCTCCTCTCCCCGGGCGCTTCCTGCCCCAAGAGAAAGCTCTCACCCTGGAGGGTCCGCCTCCTCCCTGCCGGGGCCGAAGGCCCTCGAGCTACCACCGAGCAGTGCAGCAGCCCCAGGGGGATCTGGCTCCCACAGGTCGTGAGGGTCCCCACTGGGCTTCTTTGTCTTCCCGGGCCGTTCATGGTGGAGGACTGGGGAGACTGCAGGGGCAGGAGCAGCCCCCCATGCTGAGGGAATTCCTTGATCGCCATGTGCCTTCGGCTCAAAATCTGGAACCTCACCCTGCCTTCCTTCAATGCGCCAAGTCTTCCTAGAGTGACAGGATCCCATGAGAGCGGCACTGCCTCGGCACAGATGGCACGGTTGCAGAGCTGGGGTGACGACTGTGCAGGGCCCCCAGGGCCGCAGGGCACACACCGTAGGAAGGGGGCGCCCGGGCAGACGGGCAGCGTGCGAGCTCCCCGAGGGGCGCAGGCCCTGGGGGTCCCGGGCCGTCGGCAGCCCTGCCCTCAGAGGCCACCCCCCACCTCCCCTGTCACATGCTGCCACAAGCACACTGGCCCACCTTCCCCAGGAGCCTGCCAGTAGCCAGGTCTCCTCAGGGCCCTGAGGCTCAGGACTCCCAGCTGTGGAGCTGAGGACCCTGTTGGGGATCAGAGGGGGCTCCTCCCTGTAGAGGCTGCAGGGGAGCAACTCAGACCTGGAACGGGGGCACGGGGGGCACAGGTGGGAGCTGCACTGGGCCCCCGAGATCCTCCCTGGAGCGCAGCAGAAGCCACCTGCCCTTTCTTGGTCTCGGCTCCGTCCCTGTAACTGGGCGAGTGACGCCGAGCTTGTGGGACCTGGAAGATGAAGGGAAGTAGACGTGGGCCCACGGGAGATGCTCAGCTAGCGGGTGGTACAGTTGGGGCTGCATGCCATGTTCCACGCCTCGGGCTGGCACGGAGCTGCCCATGTCTGCTCCCTTGTGCTCCTTCGCTGGGCAGGAAGCCTCTGCCCTCTGTTTCTTCCTCTGGAGCCCGGCGTACCCACATGCCGCCCGATTTCCCTTCTCTGCCCACGTCTAAGCACATGGGGGTGAGAGCGTGCCTGTCGGCCTTGCAGGGAGAGAACATGCCCGAATGCAGCTTGTAAACGAGGCTTCCGTGGGCCGAGGGCGGCAGCCGTGCCCAGGTGGCCTAGCTGGGCAGGCCAGAGGGTTCATAGGGGACAAGCCCGAGCGCTTCGTGGCCCTACAGGGCTTGTGTTGCAAGGAAGGGGCCTGACGGGTGAGCAGTGAGCACACAGCCTGGCACCGTCGGGCTCAGCAGTGGCACAGTGTGGGCTCCACGTGGGGGACAGGACGTATCCCTGAGGGACATCCAACCCAGCCTGCCCGGCCAGTTCCCTCAGCGGTCCTTTGGGGCCAGCTGGCGCCATGAGCAGACCGCAGGACAGCTGTGTCACAGCAGACCCCATGTGTTGGGCCGCGGGCAGGGGGTTGCCTAAGGGGGGCGCTGGCCCCTGGGGAGCCCCCAGGCTGAAGCGGAGCAACACAGACCCTGGGATGGCAGGTGTTCCCGTGGTCCCAGAAGCCACTTCTCTGGGACGTTCACCCCTGAGCTTGGAAGCAGGGGCAGGGGGGGGGGGATGGCCTGAAGTCCCAGCAGTAGGCAGAGGACTCGGAACCCCGCCCTGCTCTGCAGGCGGCACAAAGCCCAGAGGCCGGCGGCCCTGCAAGGCCCTGCTGCTGTGCAGCCCGGGGAGTCACCGAGCAAGGGCGGAGTGAACCGCGGGGATGTACTGGGCTGGCTGGGAGCTGCGGCCAAGGTGGGGGCTGAGTGCCCGGGGCTCCCCGGAAACCCCTCCGTCACCTGCTGGCTCCAGGCCAAGCCCTAAGCGGCCCTCTTTGGCCTCTCTGCTGTTGGCTTCAGCGCCGGGGGGTGCTGGCAACCCCAGTATGTCGTGCGTCCACGTGAAGGGGAAACACTTCCCTAACCCCAGGGTGGGGGCTCAGGGGAAGCATAATCTTCAGCAGACTTCCAGAACCGCGGCTGAGACAGGACTTCTCTGTCCCCAGGGGATTCCTCTGTGGGGTCCCAGATCATAGCATAAGCAGAGGAGGCTGGGAGCCTTTAATGGGCTCGAAGTGTAAGGGGTAGTGTGAGTCCCCCAGGAACCTGGGGCTCCCTCCGTGCTCAGAGTGGACTTTGGTGGCACCAGGTGACGATCCGGCCCCGGGGAGAAAACACATCTTGTTTGGACTCCTGTGCTCATTTACAGACACTCCTCAGTTCCACCTGGGGGTCGTGTGTTATGTGAGCTGAAGATCCTCAGTCCCACCTCACCCAGAGGTTTGTTCGTTGACTTTACAGAAAACTATGAACTGATGGTGTCTGGAAGAGGCTTTAATAATGCAAGGAACCCGCAGGAAGTTATTTGTAGATTTGTTTTCATGGATAAGAAGTTCTATGGTAAGCAGCCCCCTTGGTGCCTCCACATGACACATGCCCCACCCCCGGGGGCTGCCTCCCCCTGGGCTGCCCTCCCCCAGCCGCCAGGCCTCCGGAGTCCTACTGCCCCCTCACTGTGGACATGGTGAGCATAGGGCTGTGTACGTAGTGCCAGGGCCCCCTGCTGGGAACCTGGCCACCTGGACCCGAAGCTGGGCGGTCCTCAGCCCCCAGCAGTACCACAGCCTCCTGGAGCAGGGCTTCACCCCTGCCAGGGGGCTCTGGCTGCCACCCGTGCCCCAGAGCTGCGCGCCCCTCCTACCCTGAGCGGCAAGGACCCCAGGCCGGGGGCTCCCTCGGGGCCAGGTGCACGGGTCTTCCCAGGAGTGTCTGCACGGTCCCAGGGTTGAGAGAGGGCGCCAGCTGCCAGGCCCGGGCTCCGGGATCCTGGTGCTGGCCGGGTGGCCTGAGGAAGCCACGAGCGGCAGGCAGATGTGCTCTCAGCGTGGAGGGCGTGTGGCCCTCCCCAGAGGTGGGGCTGGGGCCCCCTTGTGTGCTGCCCAGCTCCTCCAGTTAGCCCCCCCGCCCCCGTGGCCGTTGGACCCCAGTACATGGTGTTCAGGGCCCTCTGGTCAAGCCAGAGCTGCCTGCGGCCAGCACGTCATTACAGGTCGGCGTCTCCGTGGGGTCAGCCTCCCCTTCCCCTCTTGGGGCCTCCCAGGGCTTCTTGCTGTGGCAGAACTTGTCACTCTGCACTTGTCACTCTTTTGTTCTTGCTTATCTCACAGTCCTCCTCTCTCCAGGCCCTCCCAGGCGAGGTCCTTGGGAACGGGCCCTTTCCCTTCCAACCGGAGCACTGCCAGGGGCCTGGTGCACCAGGGCGGGGGGGGGGGGGGGGGGAGGGCAGGAAGAGAGCCAGTGTGTGCTTCAGAGAGTGAGCTCTGGGAGGAGGGGGATGGCCGCACCCACTGAGTGTTCCCTCCTGATTCTCTCGTAGATAAAAAAGCGGCCACTGTGGACGACACCACCGTGATGTGCCCAGGAGTAACAATAGACAATCCAGATGAGTAAGTACTCAAGTCGGCCTCACCATCGTTGCCCTGAAGTAGGTGGAGGGTGGAGGCCCCTCTGGAGGCAGCACGTGTTCTTGTCCTGAGGCTCAGGGCCTTCCCTACACTGTCTTGTTGGTCACACAACCTGCTCAGGGATCTCTTGTGCCCCGGCCTCCCCTGAGGAGCGCAGATACAAGACTGATGCGCCCGGGGACCATACCCCTGCTCCACACAGCTGTTTGCAGCTAAGCCAACAATTCTGTAAACGGAGAGGAATCAGGTGACACCAGGCCACTACCCCTGGAGATTTAGTGCGTGGCCTCGAGGGCATCAGGCCCCACACAAGGCTCCTCATGCCTGGTTAGGGTTCACTGTACGGGTTGATCCCCACTTCCCCTGCTAGGTGCTCCCCGGGGACCCCAATGCCTAACGACCAAAGTCACTACACTGAGAGGAGCTGTGGGCCGTGGTTTGGGCCCAAGTGCAAGAACGGCCTCTCTGGGTTGCTCGTCACTTTCCGAAACTTCTGTTCTTTAGGGTGGTCTTCGTTGAAGTTAGCCTGAATAACGGCATCAACTTCATCAAGAGCAATGCTAACATCACCAGCAAGAACTGTGTGACTGCCAGGGTAAGGCTGCAGCCTCCCTCCTGGGCTGTTCAGAGGGCCGTGCTGCAGGAGCACACACCCGGGGAGTCAGCAGGGCTCACTACCGAGGATCTGGGGGAGTGGCTGGTGCAGGCCGCCCGGGGCCCCCAGTGCTTCCTCAGCAAGCCGTCCCCACACTCAGGCTGGAGCTGCCCTAGAGCACCTCATGAGAGCTCCCCACGCGTACCCCCTGTGCAGGCCCTGCAGACACTCTGTGAGCCAAGGGTTCTGGGGGCACAGGAAGGGGACCGTCAGAGCTCCAAGCAGACTCTAGAGATGGTGCTGAGGCTGTGACACCTGCTTGTCCCCCCCCCCCCCCGCCACCTGCCCCGGCCCAGGCTAGTGCAGGGGAGCTCGGGGCCCCACCCTGCATCCCGGCTGGGCGCTGTGTGTGAGGGGCCGAGTCCAGGACCTGGGGGATACTGGGGCACTGCAGGCCCAGGCCGCAGGCAGAGGTCTGCGGGGGGGGGGGGGGGGGCAGCCGCAGGCCTGTGCAGCCCGGGTGTGTTTCCAAGGCGTGGGGCAGCTGCTGACGGCCCCGAGCCCAGGCCCTCATGGGGCACCCCCAGTTGTTTGGCAGAGGGCCTCAGCCTCCCCTGCCTCTGTGGCTTTCTCATGCTCCTCAGCTGTCCTGCACCACCTGTCCTGACCTCTGAAGGCCCCTGCTGTCCTGCCACGGGGGGAAGCCCCAGGGCTGCGTGGAGGGCCGGGGGCTCTGCTCAGGGACAGGCCCATGGAAAGGAAGGTGCCCCTCCAGGTGCCCGCTCCTCGGAGTGGCAGGTCATGTGGGCACGGGGGCAGGGCAGCGGGACATGGGCGACAGTGTCAGTGGGGAAGACCGTGCCTGGGAGGAGGGCGGCCATGCCCTATTGCCACCACAAAGCATCCAGTGCTGGCCCGGGAGGGTCCCGGCAGCGCCGACAGGCCCCTGACTGAGCCTGCGTGGTGCCCGCACCTGCCCCTCAGAGCCACCCGCCCCCAGAGCCCGCCCTCGGCAGGCACATGCCTGGGGGACTCAGGAGGAGCCACAGCCCCCCATAGCCCCACGGGCCCGACCCTGCCTCCCATCAGCCACCCCATCCCCGGGGCTCAGACGAGCTCCCCACTCGCTCCCTGGCCCTGGGAAAGCAGACCACTTGGCTCCGGGCATGGCCATGCCGCCGTCAGCCGAGGCACGCGGGGAGGACTGTCCTTGTCACAGCACAGAGGCCCTGGATCCCCTGTCGGGCTGCAGGGCCCAGCCTGAGTGGGGCAGCGGGGCCATCTGTGGCTCAGGGCTGCCAGGGTGCCTCAGGATCCAGCCCAGCCTCCTGGTGCTCTGTGCTCTCTACAGGTGGGGAAACCTGAGGCCACTGGGGCAGGCAGGCAGGAGGTGACTGCAGGGTACAGGGCTTGCACCCCCAAGCCAGTCACACCCACCCCGGGCCTCTGACACCTGTGCTGTCTGTAGGATGTGCCGGTGGAAGTGCCAACTGGTATTCCTCCAATACCAACTCCACACATCGATCTTCCCACACCGCCTGCCACCTCAAATATGCCAAATGTCAATCCTCTGTGCCTGGCTCTGCTTCTGCTGGCCCTGCTTTTACTGCCGTTCCTTATTTGGTGCTGCTGGCGACATTGCTGCAAAAAGGTGAGTGTCATCTGGGACACGAGTCCATCTCCTGGGACAATGCCAATAGCTCGAGGACTCAGCCCCTCACCCCCACCCCCACCCTGAGATCCGCCCGTGGGCAGGTTCCCATCAGCTCCCAGGTCATCACGTGAGCATACAGAGGCATGTACTCGCTTCTATTCCAAAGCAGAGACTCCGCCCCTATCTAAGGCTGGACCTGCTTCCGGCGTGTCTCTGCAAATGCCTGTGAGCTGCCCTGGCTGCTGGGGAGAAGCCACTGCAGGGCCCGGGCCCCAGGGAGGCCTCCCAGCAGCCCAGCTTCGGGAGGACTCGGGCCCCAAGCTCCAGTGGAGGCTTCTGGTGCTGAGGGAAGGGGCCGGGTCCTACGGGGGGCACTGAGGGCCCCGAGGGGGGTCCTGCTGGCCAAGAGGATCCCTGGCCTCTGAGGCAGTGAGCCCCGGACACCCACGGGGTCTCTGCCTGCGTCCTCCGGGTCCGGCCCATCTTCCTCAGCCATCACTAAGGGCCAGGGTGTGGGCCCTGTGCTGGGCACCCGAGACAGGACTGCGGCTGCCCCCGGCCGGGCCCCCAGGAGCTCACCGCCTGGTGTCTGCCCTGCTATTGGTACCTGGGGCTGGAAGGCAAAAAGGTCACCTGCAGGGGCATGGCAAGCAGAGCCCCAGCAGAGGACAGGCAGTGGCCCCGGGGGGGGGGGGGAGCGGGGCAGACACCTGGCTGCTGGGTTTGCCAGGCCCGGGGCCAGAGCAGGTGCAAGGGGAGAAGCGGCAGAGGGAGGCTAGGACAGGGCACAGAAGCAGGACAAGGCGGTCCTCCTGCTGTGAGGGGTGTGCGGGCACGGAGAGGGCGTGGGCGCTGCCATCCCACAGGGGAGGCCGGGGAGGAGGAAGGCTGTGGGTGGGAGGAGGGGGAGCGGGCGAGTGCTCCCATCCACCGTGATGGACAAACTGCTGACCTAACCACTGGCTGGGGTGCCTCTGGCGGGAAGGACCAGGCGCCCCAGGGCGCGTCTCCCAGCCCAACCTCCAGCAGGTCCCGCCCCCCTGATGCCCTGGGAGCCTGAGGCTCAGGGTGGTGCAGCGGCTGGGCCAAGACCCACAGGCACGGGGTGGCAGAGGGCTCCCCGGAGCCCCTGCTGTGCCCCCCGCTGCTGAGCAGGGCTCCTGTGTGACGTGGAGCCGGCCCCCCACGCCCCCAGCCCGTATTCCTGTCTCTTTGACATTCCAGCCTTGCAAGGAGCTACCAGCAGTGCAGATAATACAAAGGGTAAGTCTGCCGTTGGGCCTGATGGTCAGCGTGCTCGGCACCCACGCCGACCTCTGCCCAGGGGATCCTGCCTGTGGGACCCTGCGCCCCGGCTCCGCCACCTCCCAGCTACCTGCAGAGAGGGCAGCAAAGGGGGGCCCTGCCCGGGGGGCAGGGGGCCTGGGGGAGGACTCGAGGACCCTAGCCCTTCCCCAGTCAGCAGCGTGGCTGCTCCGGGGCCTGGGCCCCTGAACCCACACTGGAGGTAGCCTGCGGCAGCAGGCACAGTGACCCAAAGAAACAGGGCTTTGTCACTTCCCCACGGACAGTGTGGGGCGCTGCTGCCCCAGGTCTCATGTGAGTTTTTGGGAAAAGAGCCTCTGGCCTCAGGACCAGATGCCCCGTTCGGCTCTGGTGTATGTTGGGCTGCATTTCCTTGATCTCCATCCCTGTCCCCTGGCAGGGAGAGGGGCTTGGCTGGGGTTGGACATCAGGGACCACAGGTGGGAGGTTGGAGGGTGTGTTACCTGGCATCCAGCTGTGAGGCAGGCCCCGCCCAGGTGAGCACAGAGCAGGGGCAGGGGAACAGGCGGCGGATCCCCAGGCAGGGGCCCAGGCCAGCCCCAGGAGAAGTAGTTGGGTGGGGACACCGCGTCCTGAGCAGGGTACCTGAGCCTCAGAGCTGGTAGGACACAGGCCTCCCTGCCCGGGGCGGTTCAAGGACAGGGTGCAGTGTCACCTGCTGAGAATGGAGCTGCCTGGGTCAGGTGGGTGCAGCCCGGTGCCTTGCACGTGCCCCCAACAGCCCTCCGCGCCTGCATGCCCGACCAGGCTTCTCCGCCAAGGGCAACAGAAGCTGTGTCTACAAACCAAAGCAGTTTGCTTGTTGCCCCGTTGAGAACACTGTCATCTGCAGGCTGCTGCTCGTTGGTCCTTGCAAGTTCCCTCACCCCGTTTTGAGTGACGAGTGTTTGACAGGTGCTGGGGCAACAGATGCCCTGTGTCTGCACCAGGAAGCTGCCGACCAAGGGGTAAAATGTGCTTTCTCCTCCTAGGAGCCCATGGGCAGATGTGTACCACCACCTTGCCCCACATTTATTGTCCCTTGTTCTTGCCAAGGAGGTGGGATGAGACGGATAGAGGTGAGAGGGGCCCTGGGGAGGGTGCTGTGACCCCCAGGCTACGCTGAGGGATGGGGTACAGCCAGGTCATGCATCCCATGAACCGTGGTTTTGGGGGAGACGACCTTTCTGGGCACTGACCTGATCCCTTGCACCAGAGGGCAAAGGGCGTCGCGATCCTGGGGCCCAGGGTCCCCCTTTGGGCAGCTCCGGGTTTGCATATGCGGGCGGCTGGCTGCAGCCCACCCCTATTAAAAGTACCCAAAAATGCCAGCGGCACCTGTGAGCAGGAGTCTGCTGCGCAGGGTGAGGACGGAGCTGACAACGTTGTCCTCGGGGCCCAGTGAGGTGGGGGGACCAGGGCCTCCCGGAGGTCGGGGCCTGAAGGAGAGGTCCTTACGCCGGGACCTGCCAGGGCCCCGTCCTTGAGGGGGCTCCCGGCCCTGCAGGGGGCCCTGAGCACAGGGCTGGGGAGGCCCGGGCGCCCAGGATGAGGGGCACGTGCTCCAGGTCCCAGGGTTGTCTGTGACGGGCAGCGACGCCGGCCCCAGGCCCTGCCCCTCGTGGGGGCTGTGAGGCGACCTCAGCGTGTGCCCACGGCCAGGGCGCTCCGGGGCGTCACGCCAGGGATGCTCCACGCCTCTGCAGGGCACCCTGTGCCTTGGAGCTCCCTCACGGTCACGTCTGCTTTTCAGGGCAAACTGGATACCTTGTGTGACTTTGTTCAATGCTGCAATCAGATGCCGTTGCTGTGGTGTCAGCCCAGGAACAAGGTGAGCGGGCCCAGGGGTGCTCCCACGGGCAGGGGCGTGTTTGCTCTTTGCCCGTGACAGTGGCACGCTGGGTCTGTGGCTCGGGGCCCGTGTCTGGGTATCTGCCGACATAGGAGAGGTGGTGCCCTTGAGCCGTCCAGGCCAGTGCTGGGCTCCCCACTGGGAGCTTCTGCCTTTGAGTGAGGGACACGGTGTGTTGGGCTGTGGAGGGGGAGGCAGGGCCCTGAATGACCTGCGTGCTCACAGCAGTCGGTGCTCCCACTCCTGTGTTACAAGGTCCAGACGATAGAGAACCAGGAGGAGTGTATGTGTGTCCACTGTGCAGTGTGTTAGACGTGCGAACGGTTTTCCGCACCAGTATCTTACTCTCAGAATAAGCTGATCACAGACCTCAGGATGAAACGGCTGGACACAGAGGGGCCTTATGATGCATCCACGGGGAGGAGCCTCCTGCCACTGTGCCTCGGGGGCTCCCCAGGGAGGGGCGTGTGAGGATGCTGGGCAGGGCTCCACCCCTGCAGGCAGGCTGACCTTGACCCCTGTGCAGCCAGGGGCTGTGCGAGGGTCTCCAGCAATCACCGGGATGGTGATGCCAGTGGCTCCCCCGACCACATCCACAGCTCACAAGGTCGCGCACACACAGGCCGGAGCCTGTGTGGGGACAGATGCGCATTCCTCGTGCAGCAGCAACAAGTGCAGTGTGGAGCCGGTGCTCCAGAGCACCAGCCGTGGGGACTAGCAAGAGTGGCCTTTTGGGGGTCCCAGTGAGTCCCGTGGCACTGAGCTGATGTAGGACGTAGCTGGTCATTGCCGAGAGCAGCAAGTGGTCGGGAGGCAGAGAGGAAGGAGACCCCCCTCCCTGAGCCCCAGGCCACTTGCACCACCAATGCAAGGTCCCTGTGCCCTTCCGGGAGCCCCAGACCCCCGGGCCCCTCCTCCTCCCAGCCACCCAGGGACGGGCTTGGCATAGGGGAGAGGATGGCCCTCGGCACAGGGTCCCCAGTCCTCTGATGAAGTCAGGTCCCACAGCAGTTCCTAGGTCTAGAATAATCTGTTCATGTTCTGGAGTAAATGAGCAGAAATAGAGGAGCTAGAAACACAAAAGATCCCAAACTGTCCTCCCAGCAGCGTACGAGGCACACGTGCGACACAAGTGTCCTGACCTGTAATGAAAGCACAAGCCTTTATCACTGCTGGAGGAGGAGGTCTGAGAACGTGGCAGCCTAGACCCCATTGTAGCTCCACCCAGAGGACCTCACAGGCTTAGTTGTGCTTTAGTGGAATTGTGATGAGCGTGCTCAGGGAATTTGAGTTTAAGTTCACGTTAAAAACAAAAAGTTTCTTTTTAAGATTTTTAAAAATTTATTCATGAGAGAGGCAGAGAGACACGCAGAGGGAGAAGCAGGCTCCCTGCTCTATATCAGGACCCCGGGGTCACACCCTGGGTTGAAGGCAGATGCTCAACCACTGAGCCCCCAGGTGCCCCAGTTTAGGAATTTCTTTCTTTTTTTTTTTTTTTAGTTTAGGAATTTCTGATGTGACCCTGGGGCGGGATGATGAGCGTCCCGCCAGATGACTGAGGCCCTGCCCATGGGCCTGAGACAGACTGACCACAGCGTCACAAAGGGATGCAGCCGCAGTGCTCAGGGGCCATGGACCTGAGTGTCCCCTGTTTGGTTCCAGAATGTGGTGTATGACAGGCGCCATTGGGAATGGGTGGGCGTGTGAGACAGAGAAGCAGGGACAGCAGCCCCGGTGTCCGCAGCTCAGGGCTGCCTGGGTGCGAGCCAGGAGCCTGGGGCTGGGAGCACAGCTGGAGGTGGGAGCTGGGGCCCCCGCAGCGGCCGTGATTGTGTGTGGCCGGGCCTAGGGGCGTGCAGAGCCAGCCCGTGGGCACTCAGGGAGGGGAGTGTAGACAGGCCGCTGGGACAGGCCGCTGGGACACGGGTGGCCCAGGAGGAGGAGTGGGGGCAGGGCGAGGCCCTGAAGCTGAGGAGCCCTGGGCGGGAGGAGGTGGGGTGGCCCGGATGGCCGGTGGCGGAATAGAGGTGAAGTTGTGGATAAACAATCCAGCGACTTGCTGGACGCAGACAGTGGGGACTCCCCAGGGTGCTCACCGTGCTGCGGGCTGTGTGGCCCCGGGCGCTCTGCGATGGGCAAGGAAAAGCAGGAACACTTGCTTAGAAAAGACCAAGTGTGTGTCCTTGAGGCTCCGTAGAGGCTGCCCAGGGAGTGACAGGCGGCCAAGCCCTCGGTCTCACTGTCCTGCCGGGGGCGTCCCTGCACGGGGTCCTGACCCCTCTGGGCCTGTCGTTGGACTCCTGTCCTAGGGAGTGCACCGCTGGGCTGGAGGCGCCCCGGGTTCCTTACGACCTGAGCCTCAGGGCTTTGAGGTATGATGCTCTGGTCGTGTTGCTCCCTGGGAGGGAAAGCCCGGCTGTTCTGAAGGGTTTGTTGGGGTTCTTCCAAGCATCAGTTGGGGCCACAGCGGCCTGTGCCCTTTGTGACTCACCCGGCCCCCAGCCGACACTCCGGGTGAGTGAGCGCGGGACAGGTTTACAGATGCACCCGGTGCACCCACCCCATGCGGGGACTGGGGGGACCAGCAGGCCCGCCCACACCCATCCAGGCTACGGTATAAGGAGCACTGTGGCCCGGCCTGCAGGCAAGTGCGTTGACAGTGGCTGCTCAGTGACAGCATCCTCTTCCTGCAGCGCCGGTGCTTCAACTTCAGCCTCCAGCCCTGCAGGCGCCTGCCCTGTGGCCCCAGGATCTGCCTCCCGGCCCCTCAGGAGTGCTTCCCCCTCAGCAGCTGCTGCTCTCGGTACCAGCCCGCCCCCCGCATCTGCTCCCGGCTGCCCTCCAGGATGCTGCCCCCGCCCCGCGCCCTCTGCGGAACCGCTCTGTCACTCCCGCCCCCGTAGCCCAGCCTCCAACACACCAAAACCCCAAGATTATTAAGAGCCCTTTGTGCACTAAATTAGACACCTGTATTGAGTCTTGGTTTACAGTCAGCGGAGCTGGAATTAGTTGCTGCTCCGCACAAGCCTGTTGCCTGCAGAGCATCGCTCCGCTGTCTGTACTGCTGCTGCGGGGACACGGCTCCCCCCGCCCCCACGGCCTGTGACGCCGGGGGTGGGGGCCAGATCCTGCTCTTTGAAAAAAAGCCCCCAACGTCTCTGAAATATGAATATGATGCTGTCTCCTTCTCTAATGTTATGCAGAATTTGACTAGTCTCACCTCCTTCACGGCACGTTCCCAGGTGGCCGGGGTGGGTGTCCCATGCCCTGAATGTGCCCTAGACGGAGACTGGCACGGAAAGCTCTGCGACTGCCGGGCGGCGACTCCTTGCAGACACCCTGAGGTGTCGCTGAGCCTGTAGAGCTGCCCCTGCGGTCCTGCCAGCCCTCCTACCCCCTGTTGACAGGAAATGAAAGTCCCTCCGCCTTCACCCTCCCATCCTGGCTGGTCGTAGTTAAGGTTCCAGGTGGAATTCCTGGAGATGAGTGTAGGTCACCATGTCAGGCTGGGGTTTGTCGTCTGTATGGGGTTGACCGTCATTCTTTAAGAAATAAAAGGTTTTCCGGTAAGGCTGATGTGTGCGTGGGGGGTGGCCGTCAGGGCGGCCCTGCGGAGCCCGAGACCCTGCAGCGCCGGCGGTGCCCCCCCTCCGTGGTCCCCGCCGCCGCATGGTGTGTGTCCGCTGCCCAGCAGGACAGGACGGAGCCGAGCGGCCCTCGCCACCTGGGGGCTCCAGCAGTGCGTCCGTTCTCTGCAGGCTGATGTCGGGCTGCCCTGGGTACTGACGCGGGCTCTGGGGCTCCCGCACCTCGAGATGCAGGACGTGGACGCGGAGGCTTCAGCCCGCGGGGGGGTTTGGGGGGCTGCCCTCCCGGGGGTGGGGATATCCTAGGGGCGGGGCGGGGACCCGGGGGGGGGGGGGGGAGACGGGAAGGGGTGGGGCAGGGACCTCGGGGGGCGGGGTCTGCAGGCTACGCGCCCCTGAGCCCACAGCCATGGCGTCCACGGCGGCCCCACTGCGGGGCCTCGGAGGCCCGGGGAGACGCCGGCCGCAGCCGCGGTGCGGGACACGCGGGGGGGGGGCACTGCGTGTGCGGACGGAGAGGGAATTAGAGACACGGCGGGCCCGGGCCGAGGGCGGCCGCTCGGTTCCGCTGCCGGTGGGCAGCTGCGGCCGCGCGGACCGGGACCGGGATCAGGACCTCAGGGAAGCCAGGCGTGCGTTCACGGTGGAGAATGCCAGCCTCGGCCTCGCGGCCGCGGGAACAACACCCATCGGTGCCCGCTCGTCCCTGAGCCGACGGGGGCCGCCCGGCCCGCGCCCTGAGCCCCAACCCCGACGACCCATGAGCCCCGCGCCCTGAGCCCCGCCCAGAGGGTCTCAAACCACCCCCCCCCCAACGGAGCGAGGCCCGCCTAGTGCTGCACCTGCCACAGCTCCCGGGGCTCCACCTCCGGCCCGAGGCGCAGGGAGCTGCCCGCAGAAGCAAGGGTGACATCCCTCTTGTCTCCGAGCGAAGGATGCAAAGCTCAGACGTCCCCTGGATGACACTTGGGATCATGGACGCAGGCCCCGTTGGCGCAGAGTGGACGTGCCTGCCTGGGCCCAAGGAGGTGCCTCTGCAGCCAGGGGTCCCCGGCGGCGCGGGCCCGTGGGAACGTGCCCCCAGCCAGCTCCACCCTCTGGCACTTGAGGCCGTGGCAGCCCGCCCCACGGCCTGGCACTGTGCTGGCTCTGTCCCCGCGACCCCTGCCGGCGCGGGAGTGAGCGGGAGTGAGCAGAGCTGAGCCGGGCCTCCGCCGCCTGCAGCTGTGCCTGGGCGCCCGGCACCCTCCGCTCCTACCGCTGCTCCCACCGTCCTCGGCTCCCTGATGCCCCAAGAAGGGGCCCGACCCTCAGGGCCGCACCTGCCACTGCCTCCACCCAGGCCACCTCGTCTAACGCGACCACGGGTCTCCCGCCTGCGTGTCGTGAGTCCCGTGTCGGTGGGAGGACGCCAGTCATGTTGGGACCCCCCCAGGGAGCTCACCTAACTATGCGATCCCCTTAGAGCCACGTGCCGAGGCGGGTGCCTGACAGGGGTGCAGCCCAGACCGCAAGGGCCATTACCGGCTGATGCTCTCGGGTGTCCCTTTCCAAGGGCTGGCTTCTGGAGGACACGGCCCCGTGAAGACACCACGGCAGGGACAAGCCGGGTGACCGCAGGCAGGTTACTCTCACCTCTGCAGAGACAAGGCTGTGTGGAGGCTGCACGTGGTGATGTGTGTAGTGACCCGCGCACACGACACACACCCGTGCACACGCACGGGCACATGCATGCTGAGGGCTCCCAAGGGGCAGCTGGGCATGACAGCTTTCTAGGAATTTGAGGCAGGGCCGGGTGCGGACCATACTGCTCAGGTCCGAAGGCCAGATCAGGAAGGGACCTCGGGGACTCCTCCTTCCCTTTGACAAATGAGCTGAAGACCGTGGGGGCCTCAGCTCCTGTGGGAATCTGGGGGCTCCCATGACAGACACAGTGCCCGGTATCGCGCACAGCCCGTGAGCCCCAAGGTGACCTGAATTCTCCGTGCAAACACGCAGTTCCTTGGAACTGGAAATCGGAACCTTCACCCTTCCTTCCCACGGCCACGGGTGCTGGGTGGGCATCCCCGGGACGCAATCTGGCCCCCGAGCAAAGGCTGCAGCCATGAGGGGCGGAGGTTCAGGGCAGGCCCACTGTCGCAGGGGCTGGGTGGGCGCCCACTCCGGGCGGGCAGGGGCTCAGTGCGCGAGGCCCCTGGGCACCCAGGGCACAGCAGGCACCGGCGGGGGATGGGCAGTCCTTGCAGGCTTCCCACCGCCTGGTAGCCTGGGCCTCAGGTGCCCGGTGCTGACTGACAAGGCGGGGACAGGTCAGCAGCCGGGGTGGCAAGAGGCTGTTCCAGGAGATGGCGCTCACAGCTCACAGTTGGCCACCAGCCCCATTTAAGAACCCGGTTTAAAACCTCAGTCTCAGTAGAGCCATGGAGAGCTCAGGGTCACCACGCAGTTGACTGCATGCCCATCGTGTGTCACTGTCATCTGGGCAACGGTGACGCGACATAGTCCTTTTCTGCAGATATGTCTTGGGAACGTGGAGAAAGGGCAGAGTACTTGGAGGGGAGGGGCCTGCAGTGCCCTGACCCCTCGGCGCACCTCCAAGCCCCAGGCCTCGCGCAGACACACGTGATCTGATCCCCCCAAGGCTCCCATTAGAGTAGTGGACCAGGCTGGCACCCGCGAGTGCCAGGCCCACCCGTGTCGGAAGCCGCCGCTGCCCCGGCCCGGCCCCCGCCCCAGCACCCATCTGCCCCGTGCCCCCCAGGACCTCGCGCCACGGGCTGCTGCTGCCCCCGCGCACCCCGGCCCCAGGCTGTCACCTCCCTCTCACCAGCACCCAGCTTACTGACTTATTACTCCCGCCTCTTGGTTTTAATCCCGTGGGGGCCTCTCACCCACAGTCATTCCTTCCAGCCCAGGCCCAGGGCCCAGCACCCATGTCGTCTCACTCCTATAGGCTACACTTCTCTGGCCCCGTCTCTGCATCACATGCTTGGGGGAACCTTCTGACCCCAATGGATGGAGCCAGGTGTTTGCCTCTCCTGTGCCTGTCCTGGCCTTCTGGAGGCTCCCCGGGGTGGGGTGGGGGGGTGGGGGACATGCATGGGGGGCGCCCACACAAGTTCACACCCACCCGCCTCCGCTGAAGCCTCGGTGCCGAGCATGACTTTTAACACAGATTCCAGACAAAACAATAAGAAAAGCCATTTCCTAATTGCCCCAGATGTAAGACGAGGAGGAGAAAGAAGAGGAAACTTGACGTTAAGTCAACTCACTGCAGTGAGCGGCTTGAACGCCCGAGCGCGAGATTTATGAGTCAAGAGTCTGGGCCCGACGAGCTGAAGGCCTCGGTGTGCAGGTGCGCAGAGGACCAGCTCTACTCCCTTCTGTGTCACCGCGGCAGGGGCCATGCTCCCTATCTTCATCCCCGGCCAGAGCGGGACACGGAGAGAGGCCATGTGGCCCATGCTCCAGTGGGAAGTTAGGGTCCCGGGTCAGCAGTGTGGTGGGCATGGTGGGGAAAATCTGACCTGAGACGCTGCCATTAAAGTCCATCTGGATCTAACAAACGGAATCCACCAGGTTCCAGCAAAACCAACATAATCCTGTCCCCCTGGGGACACCTCCCCCCCACCCCCCGCCCAGGGTCCTGGGGGCCTCATGGAAAACATTTCCTGCGAAGATAAGCTCAAAGGGGAAAAAAATCCTAGGTTTCTACCCAAAGAGAGCCCACAGATGAGAGAAACAGAGACTCAGAGCCCAGAAAGTAGAGATAATAAAGCAGCCTAAAAAGGAAATTAAAATCAGAGTGTGTGAAATGTTCAAGCAAAATTTAAAAGAAACAAAAACTACAAGGACAAAAACAACTAATTATGAAAATGGCAGAGTTTAAAGATCAAAGTTTTTAAAACAGCATTAAATTATAAATGTAATGTGACCTGACATAATTGAAGCAGAAAAAAAATGGAGTAATTGGAGAGACGGATCTGCAGATGCTGGTCCTGCCGACCGAGATGGAAACCAGAAGCGGGAAATTAATAAACGAGGAATGAATGAGAAGCTGCAGCCACTGCAGCTCGTTCCTTCATCCCCAGTGGTCAAAGGCTGCAGCGAAGGCCCTGAATGCCAACCCATGGGGGAACAAAGCCGCGTCTGCTGACCCACCAGGCCGGGGGGGCGGGGGGGTGTGTGTGTGGCGGCAGGCACCCGGAGGGAAATCCACCCAGTGGTCTGCTAAGAGCGAGAGTCAGCAGACTCTCCAGAAGGTTCTGGAAGGACGGAGGGGGCTGATCAAGGACGGAGAACCAGCCTTCTGGATGGGACAGGCCAAGTCCCTGGGTCTGTGCTCAGCTGGCCAGAGCAGTCCGGTGCCTGCCCCGAGGCCTGGCTGGGGGAGCGTGGCCGGGGACCTGCAGGCCTTCACCGCGGCGCTGCTGGCAGCCCCTGACCTCCCCTGACCTCGCTCCTGGGGCACACTGCCCTCCTGCTGACAGGCCAGCAACCCCTCCACCTGCCCTCTTCTGCCCTTGCAGTAACCATCACAGCCCTGTGGGCGGGGTGTGGGTTTCCCCCCAGCTAACGTTGGCCCCGTTGTTGGCCCGCGCACATGTGCCCTAGCTCCCGCTCCCCACCCGCTTTCCCAGGAGCTGGCCTCCCCTCCCTTCTCCCCTGCCTCTTCTCTCCTCTTCGTCCTCCTCCTCCTCCTCCTCCTCCTCCTCCTCCTCACTCCCCAGAGCACTCAGCTCGCTCAGCACCCCTGCCCTAGAATTGCCCTCCTTGGCCCACCCCGCCTTCCAGATGAGGCCCCCTCTGCTCCGGTTGCTCTCACACCCACGCCCTGGCCCCTGGGCTCCCCCGCTACCTGGCTCCCTCCCACACCCTCCCACACCCCCCTCAGCTGAGTGTTGGCACAGAAGCTCCCATCACCCTCTGCCAGGAGCACACTCTGCAGCTGGCCCCTGGCGCCCCACAGGAAGATCGTAACCCCCGAGAAATCCAGCTCAGCTGGGCTGGATGCGGGCACCCCCAGAACCGGGCCCGCCTCTGGCAGCCTTGTGGCTGGTGGGGACGGGACACTGTCAGCCCGAGTGCGGGGGATCGGGCGGCCGGTGCAGCAGAGCAGTCACCACCACCACCACTCCCCACCCCCCGTGCGGCCCTGACTCTCCCGTCGCGCCCAGGCCGGGGCTCACTCTGCTGGGCTCAGGGTGGCTCCGGGCAGCCTCTTCCTGCCTCGCCTGCTGACACCAGGGCCATGGCTAGCTGAGTGACCCAGGGTAGGGGGCGCTCAGACGGGGGGGGGCACATGTCCCCAGGGCTGAGGAAAGGCCCTCAGGAGGGGGAAGTAGTCACAGGGGCACAGCGGGCACAAGTGGGCACAAGCGGGCAGGTGACAGGCTCCAGAGTGGACCTGGGGACGACACAGGATGTCAGATCCCTGGGTACATGGGACCCAATGGATGACCCAGGGACCCTGCAGGAGCAGGTGGGGGCCCCAGGGTGTCCTCTCTGGGGTGGGAGGTGCCCAAGTGACTCCCGAGGGCAGCCATGGTTCAGGGCCCCTGATGAGGAGTGGGGGGCACAGAGAGCCCAAGAAGGAGTCCTGGGGGCCACTTGGGGGCACTAACGAGACTCGAAGGGATGGCAAGGGTGCTGGGGGTCCCAGAAAGGCAGCCAGAGGTGGGCTTGGGACGGAATGTGAGGTCCTGGCTGAGGGAGCTCACGATGGCCGGGAAGACAGTGAAAGCGCTGTTGGGGCCTGGTCCTGTCGGGGGCCCCCTGGGTCACTGTGCATGGAGCACCCCTCCCTCGGTCGCCCTCGGAGGGCCAGGTGGTTCTGCACCGATCCCTATGGCCAGTCCTGGTCCCCGCGTCCGGCCTGGCTCTCCGGGCTCCGCTCCGGGCTGAGCATGCCAGTCCTCCCCCAGGGGGCCTGCTCCTCCTGGGGCCTGCTCCTCCCAGGGCCTGCTCCTCCCAGGACCTGCTCCTCCTGGGACCTCCTTCTCCCTGGGGACCTGCTTCTCCCTGGGGCCTGCTCCTCCCCAGGACCTGCTCCCTACACACGCACGCTCGCCGCAGCGCAGGCACATGCACCTGGGCTGGACAGCTGAAGCCCTAACCAGCCCCACCTGCGGGGGCACCTCATCCTATCCGCGGACGATGGGGATTCTGGGCCCCTAGAGCCGGGGGCAGCCCCTCTGCAGGCCCGACCGTCCCTGCCAGTGACATCGTGCAGCGCTGTGCATAGCCACCCTCTGGGTGCCCCCGACCCCCCAGCGCGTGCACCCCCGCCCGCACATCAGAGGAGCAGCCTGGAGACCAAGCGGAGAGCAGGGTGGAGATTGAGGGTCGGTAGGCCAGGGGCTTGTGCCTCAAGGGACGCGAGTTGCTCTGAAAGGTTCCCTGGCCCTTCCCTCAGGGCAGCAGGGCTCCCAGAAGCCCCGGGGGAGGCTCCGCAGGGCGAGGGCCCAGGGCAGCCCGGCTGAGAGCGGGTAGAGAGAGCAGCCATGGAACATTCTGGTCAGGGGACCCAGGGAGGGCCAGCTTCAGACAGGGAACAATCATCCCTTTCCCTGGGAGCTGGGCCTCCCCTGGGCGGTAGGGTCCCCCCGGGCGGCGGGGTTGCAGGAACTGGGGTCAGGAATTGGGGCACGGAGCGTGTGTCCCCCCGCAGCGCAGGGACTGCACCTGCCCCCGGGGCTTGAGGCCGACAAGGACAGTGGGGGGGGGGGGCTCGGGCAGCCGGGCCGGGGTTCCCCTGCTGCTGGCGGGCCTGCTGTCCTCCTTCCCTAGGGAGGCCCCAGGGGAGACAGACACGCGGGCAGCGAGCTCTGTGGGCCCCGTGGGTCCCAAGGCTGGGACTGGGATTTCCCGTCCACAGAACAGCCCAGCCCACGCCCTGGCAGAGGCGGCACATTCCAGGCCCGGGAGGTGCTCGGAGGTGCTGGGAGGTGCTGGGAGGTGCGGGGGGGGGGGGGGGGGGAGCGGGGGCGGGGAGGCAGGGCGGGGCTGGGTGGGGCCGCAGCTGCTCGCCCGCCACCCCCCCCAAAGGACAGCCTGGGCCAGTCCTGCGGACTCTGGAGAGAGGGAAGGCCGCCCCCAGCTCCGCATCCCTGGGGACAGGCGATCCGATCCATCGGGAGGCAGCAGGATGGCCTGGTGGAAAGCCTGGGTGAGTGGGGAGCAAGCGGCCGAGGGTGGGGCTCCTGGGGGGCTGGGGAAGGGTGCGCTCAGTCACCATCGCCCAGCACGGGGACACCACACCAGACAGAGGGGACAGAGGGGCGGGCGGATGAAGGGAGCAGGGAGCCTGGGGGCTGGGAGCTGGAGGGGAGGTTGAAGGGGGGGTGAGGGGCACGGGGATGGGGAGGCTAGGGGGGGCCTAGAGAGGGGCTGGGGGTGCGGGGAGATGGGGAGGCTGGGGGGGCTAGGAGGGCCTGGAGGGCTGGGAGTCAGGGGGGAGGCTGGAGGGGCCTGGAAGGGAGCTGGGGGGTGGGGGGAGATGGGGAGGCTGCGGGGGGCTGGGGGAGCCTGGTGGGGGGCCGGGGAGGGCAGGGGTTGGGGGGGAGGCTGGGGGGGTCGGGAGGGGGGCTGGGGGCCAAGGGCTGGGCCGAGAGGCAGAGCCAGGCAGGCAGGGGTTGTGTTTGAGGCACTCATGCATGTGGGGGGTCTGTGTGCACAGGCATGCGTCAGAGGAGACCCAGGCAGAGGGTTCCCCGCAGAGGGAACACTAGTGGAGGCGCAGAGCGGGGGAGGGGGAGCCGGAGAGAGGCCCTGAGGAGCAGGCGAGGGAACGCGTCCTAAAGCCTGAGGGGCTTGGGCTTTCCCCTCAGAGCAGCGGGCCACTGGAGGTCCTTGAGCTGGTGCCAGGACTGAGAGCCCCGCCCCGGGGCATGGGGGCAGCCCACGGCTCCATGGGGAAGGGAACGAGGGCCTGGGGACGAGGGCCTTGGGACGAGCGCCTGGGCGCGAGGGGTCAGCTGGGCCAGTCTGTGCCTCCTTTACAGAGACCGAGTCTGCTCCGGGTCCCCGGGCGGCCTCATGTCGGGAAAGGCCAAGGTGTGGCCGCTCCCCGACAGTCACAGGCAGAGCTGAGTCACATTTCCAGGGAAACGCTCCTGTCTGGACAGGCCTGCACCGGCCCAGGGCCCAGGCCGTCCCCCCACTGCGGGCGCTTGGGGCGCCTGGGGCCCACGGCCCACCGCAGACGCTGGGGCTCTGCTTCCGGAGTTGTACCTCTTGTCCCCCGAAGCTCCGGGCTGGGGAGAGGCTGAGGCTTCTCGGGGCAGCGGGTCACAAGGCTCCCCCGGGGCAGCGCCAGTTTTGGGTGAGACAAGGGCCCCACGGTGGTGCTGGTGCCGAGGCCCACTTCGGGGAGGGCCTGAGTCACCAGCCAGGTAGCGGGAGGAGGCAGCTGGTGAGTCAGGCCGTGAGCAGGAGCCAGCAGCGCCTCTCAGCAGCCCCCCCCCACCCAGCGCCCCACACCCAGCTCCAGGGCAGTCACGCTCACCGACTCCGCTGCCCACCGACTCGGCCGCTGTCAGGGCGTGAGCACGGTGCCCCTGGCGCCTGGAACCGCTGAGCCGGGGCCTGGCATGAAGGAGCGACTCAAGCAGTGGTCCTGGCAGCTCAGGCCACACAAGCAAGGGGACGGCGGGGGGTACACACAACCGGCAGCCGGGAGACCACATGGGCTCTTCTGGCTGGAATGCGCACGGGGACCCCTTTCCAATGCTGCCGGCTGAGACATGGGCGCTAAGAAACGAGATGGGAAATTTGTTACCAGATGTTCGAGACTCAAAGGAAGAGTTATAGAGTTTCTCCTCTGTTAGTCAAAAGGACTATAGACCCCCCGCAGATGGGGCGTGCTTTCAGGATCTCATCAGGGCTTGAAGGATGCGTGGATGGTGGGTGGGTGGGTGGGGGTGGATGGATAGAAGGATGGACATGGTGATTAAATGAATGAATAAACGGATGGGTGGGTGTGGCCATTGAGTGGGTGCAGAATGGATGACTGGGTGAACGGATGAGTGGACCAGGGGGTGGGTAGCTGGGAAAGTGGGTGAGGGGGTGGAGGGCAAATGGAGCAATGAATAGGGGAGACGGAGTAGGGAAACAAGCCTGGACTGAGCTCCTTCCCACGGGGTATCTCTGAGGCTCCTTTGACGCCCGTCTCCGTCTCCGCACTCCTCCACCATCCCTCTCTCCAGGACACTCACTCGAGGAGGATCGCTCACTTTCACCTTCCAGGTTCTAGGGGCCCGGGGCTAAAGCGTCCTGCGGCCAGCCCAGGTCAGGGGTCCGGATCTGGGCAGGGCCCAGGTGCTTCGGTTAGCTTGTTTCCCAGCTTCCAGGGCGTCCTCCAGTTCCTTCTAATCCTGAGGCTCTGTCCCCCGTGAGCCTGCGGACTTGCACTGGCCCCGGGACACGCAGCCAGGGCGCTGGCTCCCTGCTTCTTGCGAGTACCCGCTTCCCGGGAGGAGGCAGCCTCACCTCCAACTTGCCCCTCTTCCCGGCCTGTCTGCTCTCTCTCGAAGCAGCGTGCTCAGCTCCAGAAGCCTGTCCTGACGCGCCCGTGCGCTGTGGTCTGGGGGGGGCGTCCTTCCCCAGAGGAGCCTGGGGGTGGGGGTGGGCAGCGCTTGCCCCACATGGCACCAACTGGGAGAGGCCATCGATCTGGAGCCCACACCCCAGGGTGGGGGCAGTGGCAGGGGCAGGGGCACGGGGTTGTGGTTCTGGCCGGTGCCAGCCTAGTGATGAAGGAGCCCCCCACAGAGGGGACACAGCAGCCCCCGGAGCCCAGAGGGGAGCAGCACCCTGGAGCGGGCCAGGCAGGCTATGGGCTCTCAGGGGACCCTCACTCGGAGGGGCTCCCCTACCAGGCCTGAGTCACCCCAAGAGTGCGTGTGGCCTGCCTAACCCCGTGGAAGCCGCCTCCCTGGATGTTCACCATCCGCGCTCCTTGGTACCCCTGCACCCACCCCCCCAGGGTCCCGCCCTTCTCCTCCGGAGCTCCCACTACCCCCCCCCCCGAAACCTCCCCCAGCCGCAGGGATCCTAGCGTGACAGATCCAGGAACAGCTCTGGCAAGAGGCTTGATGCAGAAAGCTGTAGGGCCCCGCTGAGGACAGCTAGGTGGCTGGGAGCGCAGCGGTGCTGATTGCTGGGCCTGTCACCCCAATAAACCACTACGGCCCTTCCTCGGGCCCCCCCAGGGCCTCCTCCTGGCTCTTCCCTCCTCCTGACACCAAAGGCCTCAGGAGAGGAGTGGGCGCAGCGCCGCAGGGGCCACAGTGCCAGCCGCCTTGAAGCGTCAGCACACCCCGACCCCCCCCAGGGCTGGCACAGGGTGAGGGGCTGACAGCTGAGATTCCATCTGTCAGGATGGCCGTGGGCACGGAGCAGCTCGGCTCTGCCTCACCTTCCTTACGACGCCCCTGCAGCCACCCTGACGGGACAGGCCTGCCTTGGGCGAGGCAGCTGATGGACACACGGGGCCCCCACACCAAGCCCCGGCTTCTGCAGCCCTGAAGGAGCCGGAGCACAAGCGGGTGCCAAGCAGAACTTCGTCCGGGGTGCAGGGTCAGGGAGGGCCGCCAGGCAGGGGAGGGGGCGGGCCTCGTGCCCCCCAGCAGGTGCAGGGCAGGTGCAGGGTGGGCTGGTGGTCTGCTCTGCCCGCCGCGTGCCCCCCTCCGAACGAGCCCGGGCTCTTTTGCAGATGGAACAGGAGGGTGTTACAGTGAAGGGCAGCCCCCACTTCAACCCGGAGCCCGACGCAGAGGCCCTGTACACAGCCATGAAGGGCATCGGTGGGTGGCGTCCTCACAGGCCCTCTGGGGGGTCGAGGAGGGGCCGCCCTGGAAGCCTGCAGGCACCCCCAGCCTGCCCCACGCTGGAGTCGAGGGAGGGAGGCTGGGCCTGCCCAGTCCGGGGAAGGGGCACCGGCTGTCTGTGGGCACGTGCGTCCTGTGTGGGCCTGAGCCTGCTGGCCCCCAGACTGGCCTCGCAGCTCCCGTACCCCGTGGGCTGGGGGGGGGGGTGGGCAGTTCTGCGGGGTGGACTGGGCCTGCCTGCAGAGGCCAGGGCTGCGTCCTTCCTAGAGGAACCCCCGCGGCCTCCACTTCTGGGAGGGCTCAGCTCTCACCTCCACTTTGGGAGAAAGCAGGTGCTCCCGGGAACGGGCAGCTTGAACCTGATGCTGGGCCCTGGATCCCACTTGCTCCCACAGCAGAGGAGCATGCAGGGAGGGGGTCTCGCCCCGGGGTATGTCCCGGGCAGCCTGGAAGGAAGGCCACAGGGTCCTCGATTCCACCCCTGCCCCCCCAGCCCCCAACATGCGGCCAGGAAGGGAGGGGAAGGGAGGGGAGGGGAGGGTGGAGGAGCCTGTGCCTGCGTGTCTTCTCCACCCCAGGAGAGCCGTCAGGTTCTGGAGCTGGGAGTGTGTGGGGCTGCCCTCCCCTGCGCAGCTCATGCCCCGCACCCCTCAGGGACCAACGAGCAGGCCATCATCGATGTGCTCACCAGGAGGAGCAATGCGCAGAGGCAGCAAATCGCCAGGTCCTTCAAGGCCCAGTTTGGCAAGGTAGGGGGGGGGACATGGGGGGGGGGCCGGAAGCGTGGCTGCAGCGAGGAGCCTCGCCTAGAGCAGGGCCTCTGGGGGGCACCCCACGCTACACACACTAGTTGGTTATCTGAGGTGGGAAATTCACCAGCCGCTTGCACTCTTATCTGCTTAAGGTACTTGTGGGTCCCCCACCCCCTCCCCGCTCCCCCGGCTCCCCTCTCAGCCCCCCTCCGCCCTCCTCCAGCTCCTGCCCCCCCTTCGCCCCCTTCCTCCTCCCCCTTCTCCCCTCCCCGCTTTCATCCTGGCTGCCCTAGCTCCCTGCACACAAGGCTCCCCACACCCGGGGCTCCCTGCTCCCTCCCCCCTCTTCCTCTCCACCCCCACCCCGTCTCTCACCAGCCTCCATAGCCCCATCCTTGAGCTATGTCGCCCCCTCTCTGTGCTTTGCTCACTCTGCTCCCAGAGCCTGGAAGGCCTTCTCATTCCCATGGTTCCCTGTTCCGGGGCAGAGGTGTGGCCAGGCTCCCCTCTGTCCTGCGGCTGGACACCCTCTGCACCCCCTCTGTGTCCACTCGCTCGGCATCGAGGCAGCTCCAGAGGCAGGGAGCACAACCACTGGACCCCTTTTCTCTCTCCCCTCCCTCCACCCCCAGGATAGAGCCAGGCATCGAGGGTCCTACCTAAGCACAGGTGCAGGGGCACCCAGAGGTCCTTGGTTTGGGGATTTAATGCCGGAAGGTGACCAACGAAGCCCAATCTTTCCAGGAGGCACCACAGGCACTATTGTTTTTTAGTAATTTCTTTCTCTTAACCTTTATTATTCTCTTTATTCTGTGCATTATTCTCTTTATTCGGCGTTAGGGAAAACCGATGTTCTAAGGTAAGTGCCACAATCCCAGACCTGTGAGCAGCAAGGTGGGGATTTAAATCCAAATCTGACGAGGCCCTTGGTCCCCGGCTCCACTGTGCAGATCAGCAGGGCATGGCCTCGGGCTTCTTGGTGAGACGCTGCCCCTGGAAGGAGGCCCAGGTGACACGGGCCCGCCTTTGTTCCTGCACATGCTGGGTGCCTGTGGCCACCTTGGGACTTGAAGGCGAGCAACCACAAAGGTGCACGTGGGGCTATAATGTGCCAGCGCTGCCCCGAGAGCTCAGGGGGCCCGTGTCTCCTCCAGCCCCCCGAGCAGTGTATAGGGCAGGAGTGGCACCGTCCCCGCGTGGCAGGTGAGGGTCCTGGTGCTCAGAGAGCCTGAGTTCCTGGCCCAAGAAATGACAGCCGTGGCCCGCGGGGGAGCCCACAGAGTCCACCAGAGCCCCCGGGACCCGCCGCCACTTGGGTGCACCTGCACCT
This sequence comes from Nyctereutes procyonoides, assembly GCF_905146905.1. NCBI lineage: Eukaryota > Metazoa > Chordata > Mammalia > Carnivora > Canidae > Nyctereutes > Nyctereutes procyonoides. Next base: position 53,281,349 of record NW_026575046.1, read on the forward strand.
TACCTTTCCTTCTTCCTGCATTAGGACCTCACTGAGACCTTGCAGTCGGAGCTGAGCGGCAAGTTCGAGAGGCTCATGGTGGCGCTCATGTACCCGCCCTACAGATACGAGGCCAAGGAGCTGCATGAGGCCATGAAGGTAACTAAGTGGGTGGGGGCGCAGAAGCCCTGTGGCCCTGTGGAGTCGCTGCTGGGGATGCCTTCCCTACGGGGGCCTGGCCCTGGGACCCCCGAGCCCCCTTGAGCCACCTTTTGGGATGGCCAAGCCCCATGAGCCCACAGCCTGCTGCCCAGACTGCCACTGGACCCAGACGGGCAGGCGTCTGCCATCCCGTGGCCACCAGGGAGCCAGGTCAGCACTTCTCAGGACGGCACCAGAGCAGGGGCGCGGGATGTGGGACGTCTGTGTGTGTGGGGGGGGTCCTCGGATCGCCCATGACCCCCACCGCTCCTTTAGCACCCACAGATAACGAGGGAGGCAGGGCCGGGGCCCCGTCATCGTCTCCACTGAGAGGACACTTGCTGGGTGCACTGGGCACATCACACCTGTTACCTCCCATCGTCCTGTGGGGGGGCCTGCTCTTCATCCCAGGACGATGAGGATGCTTGGGCTCAGCAGGAGGCGTGACCCAGTGACCCGCAGGAGACCACCAGCATGGGGCAGGGCTGAGACACAGCTCCCATCGCCCGCCCTCAGGATCTGCCCCTGGAGACACGCGTGCAGCTTCCCCAGAGGCCCCACGGGAGGGCCAGGGGCGCAGTGCCCACCGACCCTCCTCCCGAGGCCCTTCCTCGGACGCAGCGGGCGAGCACAGGAGGAGCTCTCCCGCACACCAGGGTTTATCCACAGGGCTTGGGCACCAAAGAGGGGGTCATCATTGAAATCCTGGCTTCTCGGACCAAGAATCACCTGCAGGAAATAATGAAGGCGTACGAGGCAGGTACGGGAGGGCTGGGCCTCGGCTGGGAGCTGCCCGGTAGGCGGCGAGGGGCGAGCCGTGTGCTGGGCCTCCCCGGGAAGGCTCTTCTGCACATGGGCGCTGTGTACCTGCCGGGTGTCCCGTCCTGTGCCGGATGCTCTCGAAGCTCCTTAGGCCCACAGGCGCGGCTGGCCCCGGGAGCCGAGCAGGGAGGCCCTGCTGCAAGGGGCGAAGGGGGCCCACAGGCCTGCGATCGTGGCGCCCCCGGGACGCGAGGCAGGCAGAGGCCAGCCTGTCCCCGCCAAGTGGAGCAGAGCCCATAGGCAGCCCCCAAGGAGGTGCCAGGCAGACCTATCCCTGTGCTCCAAGCTCGGCCACGTGTGGTGCGGCGTCCTCGTTCTGAGTGACCACCAGGTGCTGGAGCCGCCGCCATCGGGCTCGGCACAGGGTGTCCCCGCCCCGGGATTGTCCTTACCAGGAGGCCTCCATGGAGAGAAGCGCGGGAGACGGGGCCGGGATAGGACTGAGCGTTTGTGCCTCAGGCTCCCATCTCCCCTCAGACTACGGGTCCAGCCTGGAAGAAGACATCCAGGCCGACACCAGCGGCTATCTGGAGAGGATCCTGGTGTGCCTGCTGCAGGTAGCACTGCTCGGCTCCTGGGAGCCCCCGCCTGGCCCACCCCAGCAGCTGGGCTCGGGAGGGGGTCGTCAGGGCCTGGCTTCTCGGACACATCAGTGTGGCTGGGGCCTCGCACCCCTGCCCGGCACGGCCTTGCGGCATGGCCCAGGACGGGGAGGAGGCACTGGGGGCAGCAGGCCCCTACTGCCCGCCCCAGGTGGCGCATGCAGTTACCCGCGCTCCTGCGTCCCCAGCTCCCAGAGGCTCACTAGTGTCACCTCTGGGTGAGGAATCCGGCCTGGAGAAGGGTACCGGCCTGCGAAGTCCCCACGGCCCAAGGGCGCTGCAGCCCTGCCGCCCTCCTGCCCATCACAGCCACCGCTTCTGTTTCTAGGGCAGCAGGGATGATGTGAGTGGTTTCGTGGACCGGGGACAGGCCGTCCAAGATGCACAGGTGAGGCCAGTCACCACGCCCACAGCTTCCGCCCTGTGGGCCGCCTGCCTCACCCCTGCATCCTGACCCCCGGGGCTGATGCTCCTGGCTTCCCTGCGACACTAGGCCAGGCTGGGACCCGCTCAGCTCTCTGGACACCTGTGCCCGCGGGGTTCCAGAAGGAAGGGGCGGCTGTTGGGGAGACCTAGAAATGGGGAGGAGGGCAACTGGGGGGGGGGGTCCACCGAAGCTCAGGAACAGCCATGGACGGGGATGCGGGGCCTCCGAGGACCGGAGGGGAGCGTTCTGGTGGGTGCCTAGAGATGCTCAGGGGCAGGGCGGTCCCGGAGCGGCGGGGCGGGGCCTCGGGAGGCGGGGCCTCAGCAGAGGCGGGGCCTCGGGCGGGGCGGGGCCCCAAGGGAGGGGGCCCAGCGGCTTCTGGGCAGACTTCCAGAAGGGATTCTAACTTCTCGGGGACAGCAAGCCAGGAGGGCAAGCCAGGAGGGCCCGGTGGGTGGATGGGCGCTGACCCCAGCCCCGTGCCCTCTCTCGTGGCCCCTTGCGGTGGCCGCAATACCAGGATCTGTACGCAGCGGGCGAGAAGATTCACGGGACGGACGAGATGAAATTCATCACCATCCTGTGCACGCGCAGCGCCACCCACCTGCTGAGAGGTACTGGGGAGGGGGGAGGCCCGTCAGGCTCCAGCAGGGCGGCCGCAGGGGCCGGGAAGCGGGGGACACCGCCAGGGAGCCCGGACCCTGTCCCTGAGAACCGGGCGGAGGTCGCTGGTGGCACAGAGATGTGCAGTCTCCGTCTGCGGTGCTGGGTGACACGGAGATCTGCAGGTCCCCTAAGAGGAGGCGTCTCCCCACAGTGTTTGAGGAATACGAGAGCATCGCTGGCAAGAGCATTGAGGACAGCATCAAGAGTGAGACCCATGGCTCCCTGGAGGAGGCCATGCTCACAGTGGGTAAGAGACTGCTGGGTGCTCAGCCACCTGGTGTCCGCAGCCAGGGGCTCCCGCTGGCCCAGGGCACAGTAGCAAGGGGGTCCCCATGTCCACCTTCAAGGGGCCCCGTGCCTCCAGGCCACACGCATGTGCCTCTGGGCCCAGGACACGGGAACTGCTCCACCCTGCTGTCTCCAGGGTGCCATGTCCTGCCCCCATAACCCCTGTGCAGTGTGTGTGCCAACGTAGGTGTGAGCGTGATCCAAGTGAGCATTGGTGTGTATGTGAGGGCATGTGCACACTGGCAGGATCGTGCCTGGCCCCCGGCCTGCACACACCCTCAGCAACCACACAGGGAACGTCTTGGTTGTGATGTTAAGCCCTAAACAAAGTCACCTGTCCAGACCTTAGCAGGGGCCCTAGTCTCTGCCTTGGTTGCCCTTTGAAGGGATGATGATGTCTAGTTGCAATCCAGACTCCACGCCTGATGATCTGATGCTGGGGCCGCTGGTCGCCTTCCCTCAAGCCTGACATCAAGTGTACTTAGACCAGGGTGCAGAGCTGAGGTCACAGGGTGCAGAGCTGAGTTAACAGGGAGAGGTGTCCATGCACAGCCGAGGCCCAGGGGCAGAGGGGCTTTTCCTCTGCTCCCTCCCATCATGGAGCCACGGCTAGGGCACCAGGGTGAGGGCACACACCCCCACACCAGGCTGGCCCCACTCAGGGTCGGTCAGGGGAGCTCCACACATGTGTGGGTACACTGCAACCTCAACAGTTCCCGGTGGCTTTGACTGCTGGGATGAAAACCAGTCCAGGCTGGGGCGTCTCAGCGAGGACCCTGCCCCAGCGCGAGTCAGCCCCTGCAAGGGGTCTGGAGGGCCTCCTGGATAAACCTTCAGGCATGGAAGAGCAAAGGGGCGCAGTGGCCCCACACAGGGCGCTTGCTCCTCAGTTGTCCTTGAGGACGCCCACCGCTCAGTTCCGGGCCAGGGCGGAGCAAGGCAGGCAGGTCAGGGAGTGGGTCACAGCCCTCAGCAGAGAGCTGAACAACAGCAAGACCCACGCCCTCTCTGCTGCCCTAAGTAAAGCGCCAAGCTCCCAGACCCAGGTGCCGAGTCTGAAGCAGCACCCACGAAAGCAAACACGGGCCGGCTCCCTGGGCCAGACGTGCCGGTGCCCCGGTGCTCCAGGGCTGGGCTCTGCCGCCACGTGGAAATTCAGACGGAGGAGCCTTACTGACACGTGACGTGCAGAGGGCACCTGAGGCTTGTGGGCACAGTCCCGGTTCCTCTGTGGAGCTGAGGACCAGATTCTGGGCAGAGCTGGCTCTGCAGCGTCGGGGCCCAGGGGCTGCCCTGGACAGAGCCGGGCCAGGTGGGCCAGCCCCGCAGACCCCGTGCATTCGTGGCTCACCCTCAGCCTGCGCCCAGGGCCCCTGGCTTCCTGGCCTGCCCTCCCTACGCGGAGCAGAGCCTCTCGAAGCCAGGCAGCACATACGCAACTAGGCCAGGAACCGCATGATGCTCCCCCCCAAGATCCGAGGCAAGGCGTAAATCAGTAAACACGTACACGTGCCACTGCAACCCGTAGCACTGACAGAGCTTTCCTGTTTGCCAGTGAAGTGCACGCGGAACCTCCACAGCTACTTCGCCGAGCAGCTCTACTATGCCCTGAAGGTAACGGTTCTGTCCTCTGTGCCCCCCGTTCTCCTCCCCTCTCGGTTCCGATGTCAAAGACGGGGCGGTCAGAGCCACCGCTGTGACACGCGTGTCTCCTCTCACTCCAGCCCCTTGCTGGGCCGAACGCTCTATCGGCAGAGGGTAAACCGAGTCCAAGGAAGGGAAGCCACGGGTGAATTTGAGCAGGTGTTTTCACAGGTGTGCAGTGCACTGACCTCTCCTAACAACCCTGTGAAGCCTGTGTCATGAGTGCCATCCCACGGATGGCGCAGCTAAGGCTTGTGATCCAGGTCACTCAGCTGGCACCTGGTGGAGCCTCGGTTTGAACCCAGGCCAGTCCTGCTTCCTTTTCATGCCACCATGTGACGCCCTTGGGCAAGCCCAAGTCGACACGGCCAGGAAATCAGGGCACCCTTTGCACGGACGTGCAGAGGGAGGCTGCCACACGCGGCCCTCCTCCTCCGTGCACGCCGGGAGCACCGGCCCGGGCTCGCCTGTGGCCCAAGAGGCAGCGCTGGGCATCCCAGCCCATCGGGCCCGCGGCTCGGCCGTGGGAGCAGTTGACGATGAAGGCGGGAAGGTGTTGCTGGGGAATTGGCCACTTAAGCTGAATTTCACGATGTTGCTGCTCTAGGGAGAAGTCTTCCTCCTGGAACAGGGAGCATCCTGTGTCTCGAATACCATGTGCAAGCACCACACACACACACACACACACACATACACACACTGCCCTTGGGGCCTTTGGCTCCCAGTATGGGCAGACATGTGGGCCAGAGGGAGAAGAAATGAAGGGAATCCCCGAGTCACGGAAGCAGCCTTCTCAGCGCTTCTCCTGAAGTAGAGGCCCATTCCCGTATCCCCGGCCCCGAGGAAGGGCCTGCCCCAGAGCACAGACCTGTGTGTCAGCAGGGACTGGACCGGAGAGGCCAGCAGTGACTGTTGACCACTGCCTTTTATCCAGGGAGCAGGGACACGCGATGGGACCCTGATCAGAAACATCGTTTCGAGGAGTGAGATTGACTTAAATCTCATCAAGTGTCAGTTCATGAAGATGTACAGCAAGACCCTCAGCAGCATGATTGAGGTGAGCCGCGAGGTCCCGATTCTACCTCCGGGGTGACCCGGGGGCTGGGCCACAGCCCACATAACCTGTGTCCATCCCTTCCCAGTAGGGGTCTCATTCTGCATTCGTTGTCATGCGGTGTGTGGGGACAGGCAAGGGGGTCGGTATGGTGCGGGGGCGGGGGAGGCGAGGGGCCAGGGCAGGCACAAAGCCAGACCACGGAGGCCTGGGTGCTTCAGGCCTACGGTTGGCTTTGCCCTGGACTCCTGGGAGCCCCTTTGAAAAGAACACCCTGAGCCCTAGCAAAGGAAACCACATCTGGACGCCAACGACAGGGAGTCATTTGGGAAGAATCAGGCAGGCGCCCTCACATCCAGGCTTCGGTAGTCGGAGCAGCACAATTTTAAGGAGATGAGTCAGATGAAATAGCTTTTCTAGTCATTAATGCAAATGAGGCCTTGACTATTTCATTAAGGGAAGTCACGCCTGGAGGTAGGTCCCAAGTCTTCCCTGGCTGCTAAGTCAGATCCCTAAGCTATTCTAGAAATGTCTGTTGTCAACCGTATTTCCAAGAAACACGCAGCTCACACTATGTTTAAAGAAAAAAAGGCATTTCTACTTTTTTTTTTAATTTTTTTTATTTTTATTTATTTTTGATAGTCACAGAGAGAGAGAGAGAGGCAGAGACACAGGCAGAGGGAGAAGCAGGCTCCATGCACCGGGAGCCCGATGTGGGATTCGATCCCAGTTCTCCAGGATCGCGCCCTGGGCCAAAGGCAGGCGCCAAACCGCTGCGCCACCCAGGGATCCCCTACTTTTTTTTTTTTTAAGCATTTCTACTTTAATATGGTTCAGAATGGAGCTGCGGTAGGTGGGGATGAAGGCTGGTGGAATTATTCTTTGTTTCATTTTTGGCTTCCCAGCCAGTCTTGCCAAAAGACAGGAGGGCTCCCCGCAAACCAGCCCGGGCTACTGATGGCTCCCCAACACCCAGGCCCGCCGAGGGTTAGGAATCTTTTTCAACCATACACGGCTTCTGGGGCCTCAGGGAGCTTCCTCTACCTTCTCAGCATCAGTTAGAAGGAGCTGCAGTCAGACGTCAGAGGAACAGCCACACTGAGCAAAAATGGTGACTTTGACCCATCCAGGGTGTAGACTTCATGACAGGGAGAGACTTAGGAGGCTAATTGGTGCATGAGCAATAATCAATCACAGAATCCCCTGTCTACACATACAAGAAGCCCACCTCCTTCAGGCCTTGCTTGCATTTAGTTGGAATTGTGGCAAAGGTGGCCAGGTGCTTTCTTTGCGTACAGACCACTCTCTGTAGATGTCATCAGAGAAAAAAAAATGATTTCCAACAGCGATACCTGCATTAAAAACTCCTGCATAGAAATTAATAGGAAAATTGATTAAAAACCTCACTTATAACGTTATAGGCATGCATTTTAAAAGATAGACAAACTGGTTTTCAAAAAAAATACGAAAACAAAACTAATGTATTACAGAAATTGTTCTGTCAATAGAAAAAAAAGGGGGGGGGGAAGGAAAGGAAGGAAGGAAGGAATTTGAAATGTGGTTAAAAATCTACCAGGAAACCTCAGGCCCAAAGGATTGTACCAGCAAATTTGAGTGAAAGTTAAGGATCCGTTGATTCCCATGAGTGGGAAGTGCCCCGGCACGTAGGACGTAGGATGTGGAGCCGGCCCAGGCCTTTCTGACCCAGTGCCCCAGCGGCCGCGGTGCCCCCCGCTGTCCTCCTCCTGGCACACGGGGAGCTCCCCCCTGCTGCGCAGACCCCGGCCCTGCACTCTCAGGGCCTGCCTCGCAGCTCGGGCGCCGGGTGGCCCGGAGACGTGGGGTCCCGCCGTGGGCCGTGCGGGGTCAGGCGCACCCAGACACAGGTGCCGTGTGACCCCCACGTGAGCCGCGCAGGCAAGCCCGCGCCTCCCTGCCTGCACCTCAGCACATCTCAGGAGGCTCCCAGCCACAGCAGCACCGGCATTTGATAGATGAGGTGGAGTCTGGGGTGGTGACAGGAGACTTGTCCCAGCTGCAGGGGCAGTGAGCGACAGCTGCTGTCTGGGTGTGCGTGCACCCGGACCCAGGCCCCGCACTGGGCGCCTTGCCTCCTGCCTCGGTTCCCTGATCTGTGACGGTCACTGTTGAGTAAACGGGCGGCTGGGCAGGCGCGGGGCCTGAACAGACCGTGGGGAGGCCCGCGCAGCCGGTGGAACCAGGGGCCACCAAGATGCCTTCCTGGCCCCAGAGCAGGACGGTGTCTGTGAGTCATTTCCTACGCTGAGCTCCCCTGTCGTTAGGAGGAGAGTCAGAGACACAGGCGAATGTCCTGCAGTGTCACAGGGTGGGCCTGCCTCCCGGGAAGCAGGGGGTGCCCAGCCTCGCTCCCCAGGGAGCACGAACGAGTCCTAGCAAGAACCTCAGCTGACAGATACCCCCGTGACCGTCTTGTCCCTGTCCCCAGGAAGACACCAGCGGTGACTACAGGAACGCCCTGCTGAACCTGGTGGGCAGCAGCGCCTGAGGGCTCAGCGCGGAGCCCGGGCCGAGAAGCTGGAGCCCAGGGGCCCTTCGGCCCACCCTTGGCCGGGGACCGGGGCGGGGGCTTGGGGCGCCCAGCTAGCCTTTCACTCCTCTATCTCCCCGCTTCTGAGGCGGCTCCGGGTGTGAGCACGGTGCTGGCCTCCCCCCCACACCCCCCAGCTTGGCCGCTGCAGGGCCACTGGGCCCGGGTTTCACAGCTGCACAGCCCCACCCCATCGACTAAATCAGGATCTGCAGAGAAAAGCCCAGAGAATGAGGCATCTCCACGCGCACCTCCGCTGAGAAGCGTCCTGGAAAGGCCAGCCAGAGGCTGCGAGAGCCGCGGCCTTCAGAGCACACACGTGCGTAGCCGACGCACGGGCCCTCGGGCCACTGGGAGGCCACCAACATTCATGCGCCAAAACCTGAGGCTGGAGGCAGGATGTACATTCTCCCCGTGTCTCACCTGCAGAGGAAAGCTGCGAACCCATGTCCCGCCGAGGGCACGTCCCCCACCCAGGCTGCGCCGGCCCTGCAGGTGCCCTGCCCCTCCCTCCCCTCCGCCAGCCTGCAGCTTCTCTTATTCTGACCCAGTGCCCGACACACAGATGCCTGTGTGGTGCTTTCCAGAATAAAGGTTGTGTATTCGACTCTAAGTTGCCTCAGGGATTTTAGCAGTGACCAGGGAAGGACCAAATTGATCAATGTTCGTAAAAGAAATCAATGATAAGATTTTGGGGGATGAATCAACCTCGAGTGCATGGGTGGGCATTTCCCAGCAAGGACACGCTGAGCTCAGAGCCTGCGGTCGCCCTAGGGATGACTCAAGTAAGGATACTTCCTGCCAGTAAATTAGGATCTTTCAGAGGCAGGGGTCTTGGGCTCCTCCTCCAGCCTGTGGCTCACCTAGCTCTCAAGGGGAGTGGCTTGGGGGAGCCGGCTGCCATCAGCTGGTCCAGATGTGGGGTCTCCTGGCCCTAAACTAACCCTAACCCCAAACCTAACCCGAACCCTAAAGCTACCACGAACCCTAACCACTAACCCCTAACCCTAACCCTAAACCTACCCCTAACCTAACCCTAACCCTAACCCTGAACCTAATCCTAACTCCTAAATCCTATCCCTAACCTTAACTCTAAACCTAGCCCTAACCCTAACCCTAATACCAACCCCAACCCTAACCCAAACCCTAACCCCTAACTCTAACCTCAAAATTAACCCTAAAACGAATCCCTAACCCTAACCCTATCCCAAACCTTAATCTTTTTTTTTAAATTATTTTATTTATTTATTCATGAGAGACACACACAAAGAGGCAGAAACACAGGCAGAGGGAGAAGCAGGCTCCATGCAGGGAGCCTGATGTGGGACCCAACCCAGGACTCTAGGATCATGCCCTGAGCAGAAGGCTCCGCTAAACCACCTAGCCATCCAGAGATCCCCCCGTAACCTTAATCCTAACCCTAACCCCTAATCCTAACCCCAACCTCAACCGCACCCATAACCATAATCCTAAACATAACCTAATCCCTAACAGGCCAGCATAGCTAACCCTAACCCTAACCTAACTATAACATTAACCCAGAGCCTAACCCTTAGCCCATCCCCAAGCCTAACCCTACACTAAACCCTAACCCTAGCCCTAAACTAACCCTAACCTAACCCTAATCTTAAACCTAAATGCTATCCCTAACCTTAACCCTAACCCTAAACCCTACTCTTAACCCTAACCACAACCCCAACCCTACCCTAACCCTCAACCCTAACCCTAACCTAGCCCTAACCCTAACCTTAACCCTAAATGCTATCCCTAACCTTAACCAACCCTAAACCCTAACCCTAACCCAAAGACCATCCTTAACAATAAGCCCTAATCCCTAACCCTAACCGTAACCATAACCCTACCCTTAACCTTAACCCTAAACCCTATCCCTAACCTTAATGCTAACCCCAACCCCAACCCCAACCCTAACCCTAAGCAGCCTCCAGGGGAGGACATGCAGTCCCCAGGCGCCCGTGGGAAGAGGGTCAACGATTTGGGGCCATTAGATCACCAACGAGCAGGGCAGCTAGTGGGTGTGAAGTCCTGACCCCATGAGGGCAGTGGCAGGAGGGGCTGAAGTGGGGCCCCCAGGGGCCCTGCAGGCCGCATGACGACCCGTGTGGCCCTGGCCAGGCCTTGGGGTCGTCCTGGTGCTTTTTTCCCCTTCTTTTCTTTAATTGAGGTCCTGCCCTGGACTTGGCTTCGGCGCTGAATCACTGAGTCACCCTCTGCCCTCAGACAAGACTCTGTGCTGCCATCCCTCAGCGTACAGCCTTGGCCCCAGGCCCCCCCAAAACTAGCCTGACGCCGTCAAACAGGAGCCTCAAGACACGTGGTAGCGGAAGCAGCTGGGGAGACACCGTTGTTACACCGATGTGCCCGGTGGGGACCCTGAGCAGCGGCGCTTTGGCCCGGGTGGGGCACCTCTGCCCCACAGGCAGAGCAGAGTGCACCCCACAGGCAGAGTGGTGCGTGGCCTCCCCCGAGCTGGCTCCCGTCTGGCCGTCAGCGCTCGCGGCCTGGGGCAACCAGTGGACTCTGGGGCTGCGGGCGAAGTGACGTGGCCAGGCACCCTCAAGCTGGGACACGGCACCTCCAAGTCACGTTTGCTGGAACAACCTCTTGGCACTTCTGGTAAAACAGACACGGTCCTAAGGGACTTTTCCAATGGCTCTGGGATTTTTTTTTCCTTTTTTATTCCTTTTTACTGCATCTGTGTTCTTTTTTTTTTTTTAATTTTTTTTATTATTTATTTATGATAGTCACAGACACACAGAAGAGAGAGAGAGAGAGAGAGAGAGAGAGAGAGGCAGAGACACAGGCAGAGGGAGAAGCAGGCTCCATGCACCGGGAGCCCGACGTGGGATTCAATCCTGGGTCTCCAGGATCACGCCCTGGGCCAAAGGCAGGTGCCAAACCACTGCGCCACCCAGGGATCCCTGCATCTGTGTTCTTAAAGATAATTTGGGGTCTGGTCGGTTTGATTTCAGCAAAAGAGGAGAAGCTGGGTGCTCCCCACGTGGGCCCCTGTCATCGGCCCATGATGGCACTGTGTTTCCTGGCTCTCTACGGATTAGGGAGTCACCCCCCCCCAGGTGCCTCATCCCCGAAGCTCGGCCCGGCCTCCTCCTGGCGAGGCCGACTGGTAGAAGGAGCCCCCGACCTGGGACCGGGTCTGCCCTCGGCGCTGCCCAATGGCCTTTCCCAGAGTCCTTTTCTGCTTCAACAGAGCCGCCCTCACTGCCTGCTTCCCAGACACCGGGTGCCTCTTGGACTCTGAGAGGGAAGCCTTCCTGTCCGCCCTGAGGACAGCAGCCCTGGACATACGAAGGGGATGCATCCTCTCTCGACTCCTGGCACCTGCCGGGCACCTGCCGGGCACCTGCTTACCGCTGCAATGACCAAGGCAACAGGTCCGACCACCCGCCCCACCAACCACCGACCAGTGGGTCAAGCAGCCACGGCCAGAACCGGAGCCGCCTTCTCGCTGCCCGGAGCTGGGGCTCAGCCTCCCAGTGGGCGAGTCAAAGTGCAGACCAGCTGCGGGAGACTGGAGGGCACACTGAGACCCGGGACTTCCAGGGACACCGGGAGCCTCTAAGGGCTGGGGCCCCGGGCAGAGGGGACACACCATGGGGCCTCACACATCAGGGCTGCAGCCCCCCCCCACCGTGTGACTGAGGAGCCCCCGCTGCCCCTGCAGAGCCAGGGCCACCCCTGTGGCCCTCCCAGTGCCTACCCAGCTGCAAGTGGCACCGGGTGGCCCGGGACCCGCTGGCGCTGTGCCCTCTGCTGGCCGCAAGGTTACCTGCCCTCATTGCCCACCCCCTCGACCCACCGCCCCCCAGACCCACCTACTGCAGAGGAGGCTGGCGGGCCGGGCCCCCTGACCACTGGTGGGGGAGCCCGAGCTCCCTTGCACACCCGCTCTGCGCTCTGCGGGGCCACCGGCCTCTCCAATTAGGTTTCAAAAACACTTATCTGGGGGCGCCCTGGGGCTCAGCAATGGAGCATCACCTCCAGCCCAGGGCGTGACCCCGGTCCCGGGATCGAGTCCCATGTCGGGGTCCCTGCAGGGTGCCTGCTTCTCCCTCGGCCTGGGTCTCAGCCTCACTCTGTGTCTCTTGTGAATAAATACATAAAATCTTAAAAAAACAAAAACAAAAACAAAACAAAACTAGAGTTCATCAAAATTTTAAACTTCACCAGTAAGAAAATTAATGAACAAGTCCAAGACTGGAGGAAGGGGTCCCAAAGCATCCCGAACAAGCAGTTTGATGTCAGAATGTCTAAGAACCCCTTCAGGCCTTGGCCAGAGAGCACGGGGTGTGGGGCTGAGGGCTCAGTTCTGGGGCCTCCGCCGCTCGCAGCCCCTAACTGCTGGCTCTCGGTACAGACCTGGAAGTTGCCGAGCAGCGGCTGTTCGGTGGCCCCAGCCCGGGAGACTAGTCACCGCGCTGTGACCCAGGTGACCCAGGTGACCCAGTGCCTCTCACTGCAGCGCGACAAGCAGCATGTCCACACGCTGCTCACCTGTGCCCGTTAGGGCTCCATAAAGCTGGAGGACAGGGTCTTTCTACGAGTTGGTAACAGGGTGGAGGACACCCTCGGGCACCTGCCCTCCCAGGGACACATGCAAGGGCCAGTAAGCGCACGAGGACGCTCGCTCCTCTCTCTCAAGTGCCACACATTCGCTTTGCTGTGACAAAGTAAATTATGTAAAAGCTTTAGAAAACCTTTCAGTGGGTGCCAAGGGCTCAGTTTGGGGGGCCAGCTCTGGACTCCGGCTCAGGTCTTCCCCCCAGGGTCCTGGGATCGAGGCCCGTGTCAGGCTCCCGACTGGGCCCAGAGAATATTTTCTCTCCCACTGCCCCTTCCCTGTCTCTCTCGCTCTCTCACTCTCTCTCTCTCCAATAAATAAACAAAATCTTTTAAAAAATAAAAAATAAAATTAAATAAATAACATCTTTAAAAGAAAAAAGTTCGGTCATTTCTTATAAATTTAAACGTAATGCCTTACTGTACGATCCAGCAATTCCATTCTTAGGTTTTTGGCTGAAAGGAGTGAAAACTTACCTCGTACAAAAGGATTTATACGGCAATGTTCACAGAAGCTTTACTTTTATTATTTTTTAAAAAATTGTATTTATTTATTCATGAGAGACACAGAGACACAGGCAGAGGGAGAAGCAGGCCCCACGCAGGGAGCCCAATGTGGGACTTGATCCCGGGTCTCCAGGATCATGCCCTGGGCTGCAGGCGGCGCTAAGCCGCTGAGCCCCTGGGCTGCCCAGAAGCTTTATTCTTTTTTTTTTTTTTTAAGATTTTATTTATTTTTTCATGGAGACACAGAGAGAGAGAGAGGCAGAGACACAGGCAGAGGGAGAAGCAGGCTCCGTGCAGAGAGCCTGACGTGGGACTCGATCCAGGGTCTCCAGGATCACGCCCTGGGCTGCAGGGGACGCTAAACCGCTGCACCACCGGGGCTGCCCCCAGAAGCTTTATTCTTAAAATGTGAAACAATCCAAGCATCTATCAACAGGAAAATGCACAAATAAATTGTGTTGGATCCATGCCAGGAAATGCTAGCGGGCCTTTACAAAGGAAATGGGCCCTCGGTGCACATGATAACACAGAGGAGTCTCTGACACATGTTCCTGATCCGAGGAAGCCCCACGTGAAGGAGCACGTCAGGTAGGACCCCATGCATACGAAAACTAACCCACAGTGAAAGAAATCAGACTGGTGCTGGCCCCAAGATTTGGGGGTGGGCCCAACGGGCAGAGATAAACTGGAAGTGGCACAGAGTAACTTTCTAGGGTATTAGAAGTATTTTAAGTCTCATAAAATGGGGACTACAGGCAGGCACGAACTTGCCAAAACATATCAAATTTTAACAATTAAGAATTGTGCGTTGTGTCGTATGTACATTATCCATCAATAGGAATATCGTAGAGAAAGCCACGATGAACATTTGTGTGCAGATTTTTGTGTGGACTTACGCTAAGATCTCTGCTAAGTGCCCGGGGATGTGACTACTGAGCACCCAATAGGTGCAAGTCGTTGCTCAGTGGACGTTTAGGGTGTTTTTGGTCTTCTGTTTTTTGGAAATAATACTAAGATAGACATTCCTGTAGGAATTATTTTGTTTTAAGATTTTATTTATTCATTCACGAGAGACAGAGAGAGAGAGAGGCAGAGACACAAGCAGAGGGAGAAGCAGGCTCCCCACAGGAGCCCGAGGCGGGACTCGATCCAGGACCCCGGGTCACAGCCTGGGCTGAAGGCGGATGCTCGACCATGAGCCTCCAGGTGCCCCTCTTGTAAGAATTCCTACAGGTCAGTCAGACGACAGACTCCTAAAATACAGCGCCTGGATCAAAGTTCATGCGGCATTGCAATTGAGATGAATTTTGCCAAATTGCCGCCAAAATGACATTTGTGTCGACTTTTTCTTTAGGAAAAGGAAAGAACCAGTCAGTCTCCTAATCCTCTCACTAACAGTAAATTCTCAAAATTTGATCACTGTTAGTCCGCTGGGGAAAGTGTGGTCTTCCTGTGATGACAAATGGTCTAAACACATGATGCTTTTCACATCCCTAGGAGCCCTTTGTATTTGTATTTGTATCTCCTCTGCTACTTGACAGCTCCACCCTCAGTGGAGCTTGGGGATCAGCAGCGTTGTCCCTATCAGGCCCCCCCGCCCCGGGAAGGCCACATCTGTGTCTCCACTTGTCGGCTGAAGGGCATCTGGATTGTTTCACTTTGAGGCTCCTACGAACCCACTATGGACGACTTTGCGTGAACATACGCGTTCAGATTACTGGGTGTGTACTGGGAGCGGAATTGCTCACTCACGTGATAACTCCATTTACTTTCCTCAGGACCTGCCAGGTTGTTCTCCAAAGTGACTGCACCGCTTTATATGCCCACCGGCAGCACATGAGATTTCTAATTTTTTTACATCCTCATAAACAGGTGTCATTATTTGTCTTTTTTGTTAAATCCATCATAGCAGGTACATAGTGCTATCATCTTGCACTGTTGATTTGCTTTTTCCTAGTAACTACTGATTTGGGCGTCCTTCCATGTGCTTCTTGGTCACGTGTGTGTCTTCTCTGGGGAAATGTTTGTTCAAATTCTCTGCCCATGTTTTCACTTGTTAGCTGTCTTTTATTGTTGAGCTGTAAAATTTCTGTCTATATTCTGCATACAAGATCCTTATCACATATATGATTTGTAAATATTTTCTGTTTCTGGGTTGGTTTTTTTTTTCTTTCTTTCTTGATAGTGGCCTTTGAAGAATAAGTTTTTAATTTTGATGATATCTAGTGTATTTAGGTTTTTTTTTTGTTTTTGTTGCTCTTGCCTTTGGTGTCATATGTAAGAATCCTTTGTCAAGCCCAAAGTCATGAAGATTTACCCATATATTTCTCTTTTTTTAAAGATTTTATCTATTTATTTGAGAGAGAGAGAGGATGAGCAGGGAGAGGGGTAAGCAGACTCCCCACCCAGCACAGAGCCAGCCTCTGGACTCAATCCCAGGACCCTGAGATCATGACCTGAACCAAAGGCAGATGTTTAGCCAGCTGAGCCACCCAGGTGTCTCTCATCCTTTCATTTCTTTTAATAGCTTTATAGTTTTACTTCTTACATTCAGAACTTGGATCCATTTTGAGTTAATTTTTGTATATAGTGTGAGATAATGGTTCAACTTCATTCTTTTGCATGTGGATATCCAGTTGTCCAGCATCATTTGTGATAGACTTTTTACCCCACTGAACTGTCCGTGTGCCCCTGCCAAAAATCAACTAACTGCAAGTGGAAGGGTTTATTTCCAGAACTCAGTTCTATTCCATTTCCAGTAACACACGGTCTTGATTATTACAACTTCATAGTAAGTTTTGAAATCGGGGAGTGTGGGTCCTCTCACATTGTTCTTCTCTAAGAGTGTATTGACTTTTCTGAGTGCCTGGCATCTCCATCTGAATTTTAGCAGTAGCTTGTAAATTCCTAAGAAAAAGGCAGGTGATGGGGATCCCTGGGTGGCTCAGTGGTTTAGCGCCTGTCTGTGGCCCAGGGTGTGATCCTGGAGTCCCAGGATCGAGTCCCGCATTGGGCTCCCTGCATGGAGCCTGCTTCTCTCTCTGCCTGTGTCTCTGCCTCTCTCTCTCTCTGTGTGTGTGTCTCACGAATGAATAAATAAAATCTTAAAAAAGAAAGAAAAGAAAAAGGCAGGTGAGATTTTGATTGGGATTGCACTGACTCTGAAGACCAATTGGGAAGTAATGTCATCTTAACAGTATCGAGTCTTCCAAATCCATGAATATAAGATATCTTTCTATTTATTTAGGTCTTCTTTATTTTAATAGTGTCAGGTGGTTTTCAATATATATATTTTATATTTCTTTTATGAAATTTAGTCCTAAGCATTTTTGATGCTGTTAAAAATGGAATAATATTCTTAATTTTATATCTGAATTGTTTGCTGCTAGTGTATACAAATACATTAAACTTTTTTAATATATTAAACTTTTATATTGATTTCATATCTTCAAACTTGCTAAACTCACATTTTAGTTCTAATAGTTATTTTGTGAATGCCTTAGATCATACCTGTGAATATAGTTTTACTTTTTCCTCTATAATCTGGATGTAATTTATTTCTGTTTATCTACTCACTTGTTTACTTATTTGCACAATTGCCCTGTCTTGGATCTCTAGCTCTATGTTGAGCAGAATTGATGAGAGCAGATTTCCTGGCCGCCTTCCTGGTCTTCGAAGGAAAGCATTCAGTCTTCCACCATTAAATATGATGTTGGATATAGTTTTTCACAGATAATCTTTTCCAGGCTTCAGAAGCTCCCTTTCTCTTTCTAGTTTGTTGAGTGTTTTTATCATGAAAGAATATTGGACTTTGTCAAGTACTTTTTCTGCATCTATTGAGATTATGTGGTTTTGTCCTTTATTCTATTAATGTGATATATACTTTGATTAATTTTATCATGTTAACCAACTTTCAGGTATTTTGTTGTCATACAAATTACATCTTTATATGTTATAAGCCCATCAATACTTTCATAATTATCATTTATGCAGTGGTCTCTTAAATCAGACAGGATAAGAAAAAGGTAACAAAAATTCATCACACTACTCTTTTTTGTGTTTACCTGCATAACTGCCTTTACAACAGTCTATTTCTTTGTGTGGATTCAAGTTATGATCTAATGTCCTTCATTTCAGCTGAAGGACTCCTTTTAGTATTTCTTATAGGTAAGGTCTGACAGTGATGGATTATCTCAGTTTTTGTTGATTTGGGAATTTCTTGTTTTTTCAAGGATAGTTTTGCTAGACTGAAAGTTCTCAATCGACAGTCTTGTGGCGCTTTGACTATGTGGCATCCCACTGCTTCAGCCTCCACTTCTCTAATGAGAAGTCAGCTGATCTCCTCATTGAGGTTTGCTTTTGATAGGTTTTTCTCTTGCTACTTTCAAGATTGTCTTTGCCTTTTGACAGTTTGACTCTGATGTACCTAAATGTCGGTCTCTGGGTTTATCCTACTTGCAGCGCAAGGTGTGTGGATTAATGTTTTTCAACAAATTTGAGAACATAACGACAACTATTTCTTCAAATATTTTTCTGCCATTTTTTATCTCTCTCTCTTCTCCTCTCAGGACTCCCATTATGCATCTGTTGATAGGTTCGATGTATCAGGTCTCTGAAGCTCCGTTCACTTTCTTCTTTCTTTATTCTGTTCCTCGGGCTGTATAATCTCAACTGATCTATCTTCAAATGACTTCTCTTCACTAATTCTGTCCTCTGCCTGCTTAAATCTCTTTGGAGCCCATCTAATATATTTTTCATTTCAGTTATTGTACTTTTCAAAACCAGAATTTCTAGTTAGCTCTTTTCTATAATTTCTATCTCTTTATTATTTCTCTGTTTGGTGAGATATCATCATACTTTTCTTTAATTCTTTAGACATAATTTATTTTCGTTCTTTAAAGATGTTTATAACAGGTGATCAAAAGTCTTTAACAGTAATTTGAATGTCTGGGTTTCCCCAGTGGCGGTTTCTAATGAATACTTTTTTTCTCCCTTTGAATAGGCCATTTGTTATTATTTCTTTGCATCTTTCATATTTTTTTCTTGAAAATTGGCATTTTTATTTTTATTTTTATTTTTTTGTTTTTTTTTTTTTAAATTGGCATTTTTAAATAATATAATGTGGCAACTCTGGACAACAAACTTCTTCCGGGGTTCTTTTTCTTATTGTCGTACTGATGCCTTTTCTGTTTGCTTGTTTGTTTGTTTGTTTAGTGGTTTTTCTGGACTAATTATCTAAATTCAATATTCTTTGTCACATATGGCTACTGATGTTTCCTCCTGGTTAGTTTAGTGGTCATCTACTGATTAGACAGAGACTTCTTTTAGTACCTGAACCACTAAGTCCTCCTACTTTTGCTATGAAATGTGTGTGTGTGTGTGTGTGAAGCTATGTTTTCAACAGGCCAGCAAGCAACTTACAACTCTCAGTGTTTACTTCCTGCTTGCTGAGAGCCTCAAGGTCAATCATAGTGTAAGCCCTGCACAGGTCTTTCTTGGGTGTATATACAACCCAACACATGCATGTGGCCTTCTGGAATTCCAGGAATATGCCAGTGCTTTTCCAAGTCCCTATGAATATTTCATTCCCCAGTTCTTCCCTTCAGGAGTTTTGATCAGCCTCTTGTTAGCCCCAGCTGGTATTGCTACCCCAGGCTGCTGATTGTTTTTGACAAATGCCCTCAGGATATGGCTGTTTGCACAGAGCAAGCACTGAGCCATGTCAAATAAAGATAATCCCTAAGAAGGGTGCTTTTTCAGGGAACTGTCAGATCAAATAGTGATAATTCTCTGGGAATGGGTTTTTTTTGGAAAGCTCCAAACCCATTCTGTCCTCTCCAGTGACTGCCAGGCTGCTGGTTTTCCCTGCCATAGCTGTGAGAATTTTGGTCTGCAAATGCACCATGGGCCTTGAAAGGAGGATGGGAGTAAGGCAAGTTAAGACACAACAAAATTTGGCTATTCTTACCACAACTCATCCATTTTTCTTGAATAAATTATACTCAGAATGTTGCAACCTTTTGGCTAATTTCCAGAGCTCTGAGAAAGTTAATTTTGACCATTTTCACTAGTGTTCTCCTTGTTTTTTGAGATTGTATATTTTCAGAGGTCATTATTCTTCCGCTGTTGAAGTGCTTTTCTTGGTCTGAGTTTTTGTGTTATTGTTTTTTTGATTTAGGTTTTGGGGTTCTTTTTTTAGCTGGCTCTTGGAGGAATGGTTTTTCACTGCATAGTCTTGGAATTTTTTTCTTTGAAGTCAAATATTCATTTATTAGCATCTGTTTCAGTGTTGATCACTCTGTATCAATTTTCCTTTCAGCCAATAAATTCAAGTCTACTTTTGTTTCAGGAAAGTTGTTCTGAATTTTGACCCTAATATTTTTTTTCTATCCCACATTTCAGGTTTCCTTAACCGAGGAACAGAATGTCCTCCTCTGTTTTGAATGGTTTCTGTCTTCTGCTGAAGGCTGTCTATATACCACGTGTTTGCCTTTTCAAAACAAGGCCCCTCTATGGAGACTTTTCTGTATTCAAGACAAAATTTAGAGACCTACGTGTGTTTCCCCACCCATGGTAATTATAAGAGTAACCATTATTATAAGGTAAACATCTAAGGCTTCAACATCTGATATCATTTAATGACCACAATGACCTTGTGAGCTATGTATTATCTTCGTTTTACATTTGAAGATACAGTGGCTCAGAGCAGTTAGATAACTAGTCCACTGCCACCCAGCAGTTAAGCGTCAGAAGCAGGATGTGTATTGAGGAACATCCAGCTCCAAAGTCCAAGTGCTTCAACAGGCTGGCATAGTGATACTCATATCTGCCTCCACCAGGGCCCCATCCATTGATCTGGGACACTTGCCAGTTCATCATCCCTGCTACGGCGTGACAAGCTGAGGACCTGGCCTATTTATCTTATTAAACAAGGCCCCTCTCAGAGCTTAGAATGGTTCAGTGCAAAGATAGCAAATGATATGACACACATGCCACTTCTCCCCCTCTGGCACACATGGAAGGCTTTGCTAATTGAACATGGCATTCTTCCCCTCTGTGCTCAGTTAGGTCAGGATCCTTCTAGACCCGGTTTTTAGAGCAGCCGCTACCAATCTATTAGAGCTGACATGCAAGTTGAAAGACATCCCTTATCTAAATAGTTTATTAAATAAGGAGGCTGAACTGGGGAGTGGCAGGTGGGGGAGGGGGTGCAGAGGAACAAGTGAGTTCTCATAGAATGAGGAGGCTGAGCCCATGCAACAAATATAGGCCATCAGAAATTTCCAAGAAAAAAAAATCCTCATTTGTCCAGAATTTGGAAGTGAGTGTGAATCTCAGAAAAATCTAGAAATTTCTGGTTATGGCCTGATGCCAAGTCGCACTGCCCTTATCTAATAGCACATTTGCATTTTTGTGTGAGTGTAACTGATAAAACTCTTTGGGGTCTGCTTTCTGTGTTGCTGAAACCCTCATGTCTGACTTTCTAAGTCTCTGCTTTAACATTCGCTGCCAGTAAGTGATCCACACAGCCTCGCGCAAATGGCTCTCTGGTGGGCGGCCTTTGCAAGTGCCCAGGACCCCGCTGGTATGGGATGGGGATAATGAAGAGCCCCTGATCGCTGACAACCTGGGGCGGCCCTGAGTGTCCCAGTCCCAGGGAGCGAGAAGCGCCTGTCCCCTCAAGCTTTGGTTCCAATACCTGAGGCTCCTGTGGGGATGAAGGGAGCAGCCAGGCCCCTGCCGGGGGGTCAGAAGCTTGCCCTGCAGACCTTCGGGAGCCTTCAGCCAGCAAGACGGATGGCCGGGGGCCGAGGAAGGCAGTGAGGGCTAAGAAATGATGCAAGCCTCGGCATAATTGGATTCCGGGTTTCCGCAGAGTGTGCTATCACTGCTTACAAATGGGGCCCGGCCACTGAATTGAGTTATCAAGCGAGCAGAGTCCTGAGTCACGGATCGCCCTTCGTCCACAGTGGGCCAGAGGCGGCACTGCGTGGGAGATCGCAGCTGGGGGCTCGCGGGGACGCCTCCTCCTAAAGCACGAGAAAGAAAGAGGCCGACAAATAGTATCAGGTGGGCGATGTTTCTCACTAAACCCAAAAGCGTATGTGCGTGTGTGCCTGTATGTGTGTGCGTGTGCGTGCATGTGCACGTGCGTGGCAGGTGTAGAGTGCAAGCAGGTAAGAAGGGGCACACGCCGCCACAGCAAACGGCCACAGATGCCAGCCCCGCGCAGGGCCCTGAGTGCCCACTTCGTGGCCCAACCAGGTGGTGAAGGCAGGTCAGCAGCCACGCCCGGAGGCCTTGCCACGGGCCAGGCGTGTGCTAGTCCACTGGCGCAGGCCACACACGTCCCTCACGCCCACGTCCCAAGAAGCCACGCCACCAGTGAAGCAGCCTTCCGGGTTCCTGCGAGTCCGCTGAGAGGGGAGGTGGGCACAGCGATGCACGAGCCCTGGGCCCCGGGCGCCCGCAGCCCAGCGGTGTGACCTTGGGCAAATCACCGGCCACGCTGTTCAGTCTCCTCCTTCACGGAATCCTGGGTGCTCTCAAGTCCTCCTGCACCACCTGCCCTCTCCTCTGTCACCGTGTCGTGAAAAACAGGGCTGACTTGGGAGCCCCGTGGGTGGAGCCAGGAAAAGTCGGGGCAGCAGGGACGCAGACAGGACGCCGGGCTCAGAGTTACTCCTTCAAAGGCTGAGCAGGAGGCCCGCGTGGGGCCCTTAACCTTCACTGGGCCGCTTGCTCTGCTGCCGTGGTCTCTGCCCCAGCTCAGACCTTGGGCCCAGAGGCTACACATTATAAGGAGGACAAAGCGCAGAGGGACAGCCCAGTGCCCCCTCCCCCCGCTGTGCCCAGCAGGTGACCTGGGGTGAGTGACTTCACTCCTCTGAGTCTCTCTTCCTCTGCCTCATTCCTCCACAGAGACATTCCTCACTGCTCTTTCTTTCTTTCTTTCTTTCTTTCTTTCTTTCTTTCTTTCTTTCTTTCTTTCGATTTATTTATTTATTTTGAAAAAGAGAGAGGGCACGCTCGTGCATGAGTGAGGGCAGGGCAGAGGGCGAGAACCCCAAGCAGACTCCCCACTGACCTGGAGCCCGACCCAGGGTGATCCTGAGACCCCAAGATCATGACCAAATCAAGAGTCGGACACGTTAACCAACTGAGCCACCCGCGTGCCCCTCATTTCCTCTTCCAATGTCTAACTTAACTCCACCATCATTGTTTTCTCTCCATCTTGTGGTTTTTCTCTTCAGGGAAGTTACTACATTTTGTACTTCTCTGTGTATTAGGGGAGGGGATGTCTGTCTCCCCCTGGAATGTGAGCCTCGAAGAGAGGGACTTTGCCAGTCATTCACATTTAATGTCCAGTGCCCACAAGACGCCGGGGGCTCGGCAGGTGAGCGTCTGCCTTCGACCCAGGGCATGACCCCAGGGTGCCAGAATCAAGTCCCGCCTCGGGTCCCTGCAGGGAGCCTGCTTCTCCCTCTGCCTGTGTCTCTGCCTCTCTCTGTGTGTCTCTCAGGAATAAATAAATAAAATCTTTTAAAAAAGTTCAATGCCCACCACAAAGAAGCTCACGGTGTGTCCCCAATACTAGCAATAATATAACAATAACAAGGGTAATAGTCTTGCCCTGTCCCATCCTGACCCCACACCTAGAAGAGAGTTCTCTTCACTTTCAGAAGAGAACTAATTCCTGGCTTGGACCCATCCTTGCGGGCAGGGGCACCAGGCCACGGCGACCTGACACCCCAGGCTCTGGCCTGTGGCTCCGGGGCTGGCCTGGCCTTTCTCCTGGGCAGAGTGCTGGCAGCCTGGCTACATTCCCAGAGAGGCCCCATCTTCTTGGGCACGGTCCTCCCACACCAGCCCTTCCAAACCCCGACCAGGCCAGCCCAGAACACACACAGGCAGAAGCTTCTAGGCCTACCTTGGCTGCCCTGCTGGGTCTCAGGAAGACTTGCCGATGGTGCCCGCTCTTTGCAGGCACCTCGGTGGGAGGCTGGGCAGGTTCCAGCTGGCCTCTCTTTTCCCTTCCCCCGAGGAATATCTCAGTTTCCCTCACTCCTGTCACCAAGCATCAGGCCAGCCTGGAGGTTTAAGGCTTTAGCGGTTCAGGAATTGCACAGGGGAGATGAATGAAATAAGGCGTGTGGGCCTCAGTCTCTATAATTCAGCACCTTATCTCCCCTCATCCCTTCCCTCTGCCAGTAAGATAAAGGCACCTCCAGGGCAAGTATCCCCCACTCCTGCACGGTGGCTTGGGTTTCCTCATGGCCTCAACATCAGTGAGGAGAATACATGCAACCACTCATATCTGAGAAAAAGAGTTAAACAAGGGGCAGCAACCAACATCCAGAATCTCATGGCCATTTTTTTTTAAAGAGTACAGAAGCAAGCACATTTTTTTTTTTTATGATAGGCACACAGTGAGAGAGAGAGAGGCAGAGACACAGGCAGAGGGAGAAGCAGGCTCCATATACCAGGAGCCTGACGTGGGATTCGATCCCGGGTCTCCAGGATCACGCCCTGGGCCAAAGGCAGGCGCCAAACCGCTGCGCCACCCAGGGATCCCGACCCTAGTGGTTTTAGCGATAAAAGGACCTTAGAGTATTTGAAGCTCAGATTGGGCAATAACTTGACTGAAGTCACACAGCCAGAGGGCAACAGAGGCAGGGTTTCACCTGCTGGTCCCCCAGAGGCCTTTCCTCTGTACCCTGTTTACCAGCCAGTTGCTGCAGCTTCTGAGGGATCAGCCCTGCTGAAGGCTGCTCAGCAAACTGATCTCTGTGAACAATGTCCTGCCTCTGCTGTAGCAAGCACCTCAGATGACACTTCTCTCCATGACCCCGGCCCCCACCATCACCCCAAGAACACTGCAGGGCTGTTTCACTCATCATCAGCCCAGAATGCAGGGCCTTTGGGCTTTTCCAGGACCTGTAAAAAATGTTTGAGGCATGGGAAACTATTGGGAGCTCTGAAATACTTAAGTGAAACTGCAAAAAAAATATCTTATTAATGAAATGTCTTACAATGTGTAGCATTATGTCAACTAGTGAACGTGTTTTATAGTAGTTATGTATGCTATATATAACTCATGTCATTATACATAAACTGCATTTAATGATGTTGGATGTGGCAGCTTTATGGGGTGGATAAGGCCTCCCAAAGACAGACCACGCAGTAAGCAAGTGAGCAGTGCTAGCTCTTGATTTGCCAGGTATGCCCAGAGCCAAAGTCCAAGCTCTTCCTACTGTATGTCTTTAAAAGAGCCCTTGGAGCCTTCTATTCCTTTAATCCTTCACCTCTTGTTTTTCTGAAGACATCATTGAAATTGAAGCTTGTAAATTCAAAATGAAAAAAAAAAACATAAGGCAGAAGCAAAAAGAGAGGTGGGCCATTAATAAGTAAATTAATAACTTCCAACCTAGTTTTGGAAGACAGAAATTTCACAAAGTATGGGGAGAAGGAATAGAGGGAGGATCTGCAGTGCCAAATATGTTATTGAAGATTCCAAGGGAGGTGGGAGAGGCTCTTTTCACACACTCAACAGGCCTGACAGCAACTGGAAACAGGCAGGGTTTCAACACTTCACTCAGAGTGGTAAAACATGGATACTAGCAGACTTTGATAAGATATACAAGTGTTCTTTAATGTCCAGGGCAACCACTATGAAATTTGTACAAAGAGATATACTCTCAAACATGATAAATCAATATGGAATCCTAAACAGTGTTCAAGTAAACCATAACCCATGAGAAGACCCAAAAAAAGAGAAACAGAGGAATCATAGGAAACAAACATAAAGCAAATCACAAAGTGGCAGATTTAATCCCTAACATACCAATAATTGCCCTAATGTGAATGGTCTGACTGCCTCAAGCAGGACAGAGATTGGCAGAGGGGATTTAAACAACTCTAGCTATTTACAAAAAAAGTCTCACTTCAAATTCAAGGACAGAGGTAGGTTGAAAATAAAATGATAGAACAAGATACACAATGCATACACTAATTTTAGAAAGTAGGTGTGGCCCTGTTAATATCTAATACAGAAAAATTACTAGAAACAAAGAAGAAAATTATGAAATGATGAAAGGACCCATTCGGGAGGAAGACATAACAATCCTGTATGTATACACGCCAAACAACAAAGCCTCCAAAAACATGAAGCAAAAACTGATGAAGCTGAAAGGAAAAGTATACAAATGCACAATTATAGTTGAGGACTTCAAAATCTGTCTCAGAAACTCAAGAACTGCTACCCAGTAAATCAGCAAGGATACAGAAGATCCAAACACCACCATCAACCAACAGGATTTAATTGACATATATGGAAAAATCCATCCAACAATAGCAGAACACAATTTTTTCATGTGTCCCTGGATTGCTCACCAAGATAGACCATATCCTGGGCCATAAAACAAACAACAGGGATCCCTGGGTGGCGCAGCGGTTTAGCGCCTGCCTTTGGCCCAGGGCGCGATTCTGGAGACCCGGATCGAATCCCACGTCGGGCTCCCGGTGCATGGAGCTTGCTTCTTCCTCTGCCTATGTCTCTGCCAATCTCTCTCTCTCTCTCTCTCTCTCTGTACTATCAAATAAATAAAAATTAAAAAACAACAACAAAAAACTTAAGGGAATTAAAATCTTAGAGCGTTTTATCTAACCACAATGGAGTCAAACGAGAAATCAAAAACAAAGACAAAAGGAAAATCCTTAAACACTTGGAGATTAGACAACACACTTCTAAATAATCCCATAGGTGAAAGAGGAAGTCTCTAAAGAAATTTTAAAAATACACAGAACTGAAGGGAAATTAAAATACAACATATCAAAATGTCAAAAAAACAGAGATTACAGCATATCTTATACAGTACCAAAAGGGAAACAAAAATGTATAATGCTAAACAGGAAGAAGGAAATAAAAATGAAACAGGAGATGTCAGTACAGGCCCAATAGCCATTTAAAAGATATAAAACAATGATATCAACAACTTGACATGCATAAGTGCGAAGCTTAGAACAAATCGACCAATTCCTCAAAAACCAGAAACTACAAAAAACTAAGCCAACTTGTAATAAAAAATCTGAGTAGCCTTATAACAATTAAACACATTTGATTAATAATTAAAAAGCTGTAGTAAAATAAATCTCCAGGCCTAGAAGTTTTCCTTTGAGTGTTCTATCAAACACTTAAGGAAGAATTAACATCGATTTTACACAATCTTTTCCAAGACACAGAAGAAGAGGGAACCTTTTCTGACTCATTTTATGAGGCTTGTATTACACAGATACAAACCAAACAGAGACAAAGAGAAACAACACATTAATATCTCTTCTGGAAAAAAAAAATCTCTTCTGAACTCACACCCCAAAATCCTCAACAAAACATCAACAAATCCAATCCAACAACATATAAAAAGAATTAGACACCACAGCCAAGCAGGATTTAGTCTAGGTATGTGAGGCAAGTTTAACATTTGAAAATCCACTGATGCTAATCACCACATCAGCAGGCCAAAGAAGAAAAATCACAGGATCATGCAAACTCATGCAGAAAGAGCATTTGACAAAAGCCAACAGTCATTCATAATAAAAGCTCTCAGCAAGTTAGGAATACAGGGAACTAACTCAAATTGATGAAGAGCATCTGCAAAAGAAGCCATCACTAACATCATATTTAATGACCCAACAGAATATTTTCCTCTAAGACTGAGAACAAAACAAAGATGTCCATTCTCAGCACTATATTCAACATAGTGCTAGAACTTTTGTGACTGCAATAATTCAGGAAAGAAAAGAAACATAGATAGGAAAGGAGGAAATAAAACTGTTTCTATGTTAGATAACATGATCGTCCATGTAGAAAATTTCAAAGAACCTAAAAAACAAATAAAAACAAAAAACTCCCAGAACTAATAAGAAATTTTAGCAAGATTATAGGATAAAAATCAACTCAAAAATCAATCTCAAAACTCAACTATAAAAAAAAACTGAATTAAAAGTGACAAAGGATTTGGGTAGAAGAGAAGGCCTACAGATGGCAAATAAGTACATGAAAAGATACTCAACTTCATTAGTCAGTAGGGAAAAGCAAGTTAAAATCACGTGGCCTTAATGTCTAAAACTTAATAATCTGATGCCGTTGCTGGTAAGGATGTAGGGCAACTGAAGCTCTCCTACATTGTTAGTGGGAGTGCAAAATGGCACAGTCATTCTGGAAAATGATTTTTGGTTTCTTATAAAATTCAACATATACTTACTGTAGGGCCCAGAAATTCCCCTCCTAGATATTCACCACAGGGAAATAAAACTTCCATTCATCTGTATACAGATGATCAGAGAAGATGATGATAGGGGATCCATAATCGCCAAAGCATTAATATCCTCCCAGGAGTAAGTGGATAACATGTGCCACATCCGTACCTGCAACTCCACCTGGTTAAAAAGGAATGAGCAACTGAGCCATGAGCGCGCGCACAGGTGAGCCTCAGAGGCATTGCGTGCCCAGGGAAAGAAGCGGCCTAGTGCATGCTTTCACTTCCATGCAGCCTAACAAAAGGCAAAACTAGGGCCAGGGAGTAGATAACTGCTGCACGGGGGAGGTCCTGCAGACAACAGGGCAGCACAAGGGAACCTCCCGGTGATGAAAGTGCTCCATGTCCCAGTCGTGGTGCTTCAGAGCTGTAACTACCGGGGCGCCTGGGTGGCTCCGTCGGGGAAGCGTCTGCCTTCAGCTCAGGTCATGATCCCAGAGTCTCCTTCTGCCCACCTGTGAGCTCTCTCGCTCTCTGTCTAAATAAGCAAAATCTCTTAAAAAAAAAAAAAAAGAGGAAAAAAAAAGGAATTATAACTACCCCAAAAGTGAATTTTATTGTTTGTAAGTAAAATTAATTCTAAAAAGATAAAAGAAAGTTAATCATGTGCCTTCTGATGCAATGCAACACAAAATTCATAGAACATCTATGAAGAAAAAAGGTTAAATATACACTTATATGATCTAATCTTTTCATTCCTAGGTATTTTCCCAAGAGAGATGAACCTGTACGTCCACAAAACTGGAATAATTCAACATCCATCAAGAGCATTCACCTCTCGCAGAGTGTTCTCAACTTAAAAATTGTGGGATATCCATACAATGGAACACTACTCAGCCATAAAAAAGAAGGTGCTTTTGTACATGGATTAAATCTCAAAATAATCATGGTTAATTAAAAAACAAAAAGAGGGATCCCTGGGTGGCTCAGTGGTTTAGCGTCTGCCTTTGGCCCAGGGCACGATCCTGGAGTCTCGGGATCGAGTCCCACATCGGGCTCCTGGCATGGAGCCTGCCTCTCCCTCTGCCTCTCCCTCTGCCTGTGTCTCTGCCTCTCTTTCTCTCTCTATGTCTATCATAAATAAATTTTAAAAAAATCTTAAAAAATAAAATTAAATTAAAAAAGACCAGAAAAACAGGCATTCTTATAGTATGATAAGGGGGGAAATAGATATATACATTCATTTTCTTGACTGTGGCAATGGTTTTATGGGGGTGTATATACACTAACAGTCATCAAATTATATGCTTTCAAAATGTGTCATTTATTATATATGAATTTTATACCCTAATGGGCTGTTCAAATTTAAAAACAAAAGGAAATGTAAATGTGTATTTAATGAAGTTTAAGACATGAAATTTCTTTTTTTTTTAAGATTTTATTTATTTATTCATGAGATACACAGAGAGAGAGAGGGGCAGAGACACGAGCAGAGGGAGAAGCAGGCTCCATGCAGGGAGCCCGACATGGGACTCGATCCCGGGGTCTCCAGGATCAAGCCTTGGGCCGAAGGTGGTGCTACACCACTGAGCCACCCAGGGGTCCCCTGAAATTTCATTTAAAATGTGAAGTCTGGTCGGCAAAATAACGGCACTGAGTTGGTGTCAGAGGGGCAGAGACTCGGCGCTGCTAGTGGAGAACTGGAGAACTGACGGTGTTGGAAAGGACAGCCCAGCTTGCATGCCAGCAGCAGCAGCAGCAGAAAGAACAGGACAGCAGCAAGGGGAACTCCGGGTGGCACATGGACCTAGGCCGCTGAGGAACTGACTTCAAAATAGGGCGTCCTGGACGGTCTCGGTGGGTCCTGAACAGTCCCTGGCCAGGGGACACGGGGGCAGAAGAGGAGGTGAGAGCAGTGCCTCATCCACAGGGCCCCTGCCGTTGCAGGCGGTGGACGTGGAGGGAGAAGTCCTCAAACCAAGGAGGCGGGCAGCCGCCAGAAGGTGCAAGCGGCAAAACCCCGAGTCCCCACTGGAGCCCCGCACACCCTGACCCGGCCCAGGGACACCCACTCCAGACCTCCGACCTACAGAACTCTAAGATTTGCAATGTGTTCAGCCACGAAGTTTCAGTAATTTGTTACAGCAGCTGGAGAGAAACCACGCAGGGCACGGAGCTGTCGATTCCTGTTTCATTCGACACTTGAGGCAGTGTCCACCCCTGCGCCGTGGGGGGGCTAATGCTGAGGGGTCCGGGCTCACAATGCTGGGCGCCAGGAGAGGTGGGCCCGCTGGGCGCCGTCATCAGAACTCAGGGCCGGGCTTCTCAGGCAGGATCTCTGCCCGCGGTGGCCCATGGGACGTCACCAGTGGGAATCCCAGAGAAGAAGAAAGCAATTTTAGTAGCGAAAGTACAGGGGAGGATTCTTTTCTCCTAATTAATTTTTTTAAATTCCAATATAATTAGCATACATTGTCCTATTATTTTCAGGTGTAAAAGGAGTGATTCCAGGATTCTCTAAGTTCCTCAGTGCTCATGATGATTAAGCATCCTCCTAATCCCCTTCACCTCCTTCACTGTCCACCCCACCCACCTCCTCTCTGGTCACCACCAGTTTGTTCTCTATACTTAAGAGTCTGTTCTTCAGTTTGGCTCTTTTTTTCTTTGTTTGTTTTGTTTCTTAAATTCCACATATGACTGAAATGAAATGGTGTTTGTCTTTCTCTGACTGGCATATTTTCCTTAACATTATACCCTCTGGATTCTTAATGGCCTACATCAGGGACCAGGCTCGGGGTTCAGGCAGCTGCCACGGCCGGGGTGGTGGAGTGCCCGGGATGGGCCAGCTGGAGCATGCTCGCACACACCCCGGGAGAGAAGGGGAGAGTCCTTCCCAAAAGAAAGAGGGGTGGGAAATACAGGAACGCCTGCCACAGTCCATTACCCTGAATGAGGCTGACAAAATGCAGGATCAAGGTATAATTACAGAGTGCAAAGTTATCAAACTAAATAATGGAAGAACTAAAAATAATTGCGGAAAACTATGAAACCTGGGGGATAATGAAGGGAGGAAAGAGAGGCACATACATGGAGCAATCTCTTGTTTTCCACCGTAGGGGATCCACAAACTTTCTACAGACACTAAGTCAAGAAAAGAGTACATATACATGCTAGTCTCGGAGGTACCCACGGGAGGCACTAAAAATGGGAATGTTTAGAAGTTTGCTGGAGAGAGAAGGTGGACACTGCTTTCCTTCATCATAAACCCTTCTCTCCTGTTTGATTTGTTCCTAATTGAATGTATCTTGTTGGTGACCAGATGTACTGCGAGAGCAAAAGATTTTTAAATATTTGGATGAATGACCTAAGCTTTGAAAAGGACTCGATCAGTATCTAGGATGGTGATTCCATTTGAGATGAAATTTTAGAATCGTAAGGAAAACATGTATGATGTGGTATGATTTTTTTTTGACGTGGAATGATCTTAACTAATATCTGAGTTATGCTTTTTGGAAGGAAACTACCTTATTTTTTATCTACTTGGCTGAACCTCTAGGAGTTTGACTTGTTATATCACAGGTCAATAAAAAAACTTGATGGTCTAAGTCTGGGGAAAAAAATCCACCCTTACCTGCTTTAGTTTTTAAAAACCAATCACAAATGGATGAGTGAATGGACCTCTTGTCATCCCCTTCTCTCCAGGAGACCGGAAGATGCTGTAATTCTCACAAGAAGACTTGCCCCTCTCCATTTATCTGTTTCCCAGGCATGTGGCTCCTCTGTCCGGAACACTGACCTTGCCTGTCCATTCTTCAGTCCCTGTCAGCTCTGGCCCCGGGGATGGGCGGAAGCCACCTTAGCAGCTGGCCAGGATCCCATCTGCCTTTGCTTTTCTGGGGCCTGACCTGGTGCTCAGACTCTTGGCCTAGATCCCCACCTCCACTCGCCCAGAATCTGGGTCTGGCTCCCTTGTACCTGAATTTCCTACTGACTCATAGGTCACAGCTCCCTGAAGCCCCAAGGTCACTTAGGTTCCAGAGGTTATCTGCATTCCTTCTTCATCAACCCAAGCTCCCAGATAGCCTTGAACACCCCCAGTGACAAGGACGCCATCCCTCCCTGGAGCTGCTCCTACTCCAAGTAAGTCAATAATCATTGCCAGGCTTCCCCTCAACCCAAGGGGCAGCACTAGGACCAAGATGTGGGAGCCACTGAGGCAGAACTTGGCCTGCCCTGCATGCTGACCCCAAGGCAGCCAGACCACAGCCCTAGGATGCTCATATACCACAATCTGGGCTTGATGCTGACTTCTAGTCCCTCTCTGGGTCCCTGCTTACCCACCCAGGGCTCCTAGACATTCAGAGTCTCACTCTCCACCCTCCTCCAGGGCCCAGCCATGGACTTACACTGATGTTGGGTGTCGTATAGAACCATAGTTGATCCCATCTCTGTAATCTTTGGTCACCATCCTAAAGGCAAGCCCCTGGCCACCCACCATCTCCCTCTCTCCCTCCATCCTGCTCTGGGACTCCTCTCTGTCAGGCTCTTCCCCCATGGCTGACTCCAAGTCCTTGTCACTGTACCCTTGGGAGCCCTATCTCTGAGCAAACAAACCCTCCATCATCAGCCTCTTTGCAGAGCTCCCTTGCTCCCGGGCTCTTTGAGGACACATCCCCTTTGTCCTCAGTCAGGGGCTCTCACTCTTCCACATCCAACTGGGGGAAGGATGGAGTGGGGTCCAGAGTCTCCCCCTCTTTCCTCCATCCTTCTGAGGCGTCATCTGCTCTCCGATGGCTGGGAAAGACAGCCTCCCCTGAGCTCCCCAGTCCTCCCAGGTCACCCTGTGCTGTCCACCGGAGGATGGACAGTGCCTTTGGGGACAGCCTCTCCCATGTTCTGTCTGGAAGCTCTTAGGCTTGCCTGGCTTCATGCCAGGCTCCCAAACCAGGAGCCCCCCTTTTGTTTCAGCTGCGGTCCCCTATCCCTGGAGGACCCCTCCCCTTGGGAAACGTCAATCAAAAGTGGATTTAGCATTTGCATTATTTGGAGTCATGGCAGGAAGTAGAATTCAACCCGGATGGTTCAAATCCGAGATTTTAATGACAATGCTCCCAAAGAAAGGTGGGCAGAGTGTGGAGAATAAGTAAGGGATGTGGAGAACATGGAGGCAGCGACTGTAGGGTGCTGTCACCACCCATGGGCTGAAGACACGAAGAAGCAACTGGGCCACCACCACCAGGAAAGCTGGAGATGCGGAGGGGGCTGCCGGCCAGAGGGAGGCCTTGGAGGAACAAAGCCCTGACCCGACTCTCTTCCAGCCTTTCACCCTCCAACCAGAGCCTCCCAGTGGCTAAGTCCAACCTATGCCCAGCGAGAAAGGCCCAGCCAGGAAGCCTGAGGAAGTCTGGTTCACCGGCCAAATGGGCCAGAGAGTGACAGAAGGAGGTGGAACAGGCACTGGGTGGAGGTGAGAACAAAAGGAAAATAGCAGAAACCAGGGCCATCAAAACTATTTTTGGAGTCCAGTTGCCTTGTTTTACAAATGGAGGATCTGAGGCGGGGAAAGGATGGTGGCACAGAGTCCTAGTTGCACAGAGCTTGTGGCCAGGCTGAGCCCAGACTCTGGGTCATCATGTCCCCTGCTGCCTGTCACATGATAAAGTCCATGACTCCAGTCCTCCCTTCTATGTAGTCTTTTGAAGTGTTTATGCACTAAAAATAATTTTTAAACCATTTTAATCGGGTACATTGCTCTGAATCCCTTCCCCAACAGGAAATATGCTGGCTGGCTGGTGGGAGGCTTGGCAGCTGGCCTTGAACTCCCTTGACCTCCCCACGCCCAGGCTGAGGTTTTCCATCCGAGCCCGAGCTCGACAGAGAGGCTGGGATTCAACAGTCATAACCCTTCTAGTTATTGCTCTGTAGCCAGCAGCTGGATTAATATTCGGAGAGGATGGGAGGAGAACTCTAATTGAATTCCAACATAATAAATTGAAGCCAACTCCTTCGATTTATGGCAGTGTCTTCTGGCATCTTTTAATTTTGCGTCACATTCATTTGGAGCCAATCAAATTAGGGCGCTCATTAGCGGCTGAGGTGGGTGAGGCTGGAGCCACGCTCCCTGCTCCCAGAGGTAATGAGATCTGTGCAGCAGAATAATTCAGGAGTCCGTTTGGGGCTGGGGGATGGGAGGCTGTGAGGGCACAGTGGTCAGACTCATCATCAGGGAAGCTGACTCGGGCGGGGGCAGGTGTGGACTCCGGATCTCGCTACTTGCTTATAGGATGGCCTCGGCCTTCACCCTCTGCAGCCTCACCTCCTGCCCAGGATAGAAGTATCACACCTACGTCTGAAGGCTGAGCGTGAGATGAGATCAAGATGTCATAAACAGCTCGTCCTCCAGGCTTCAGGCGCCGACCTCTGCCCTGTCCTCCCACCGAGCCCCCAGGAACACCATCGATGGGCTCTGGCTTCGGTGACCACCCTGGATTCACCCTGCCTCTCAAGGGGCGCTCGGTCAAAGAGTTGGTGGCCTTCTTTAACTTTCCAGAAAGACACGCTACTTAAAGCCACCTTGTTGGCTTGCCTAACTAGGAGGCCCACGACCAAGATTTTGGGTACGATTGGGCCCAAGAATTCAAGCAAGGTCTTCAGAGTTTCATGCTCTACCTCTAGACTCTGCAGGCCTCGGCTTGGCTTTGGTTTCACCCACACTGTCTCCATGAGCCAGCAAGATAGTGTGCAGAAGCCCCAAGCTCACCTGGCCCTCAAGGCACATTTAGAAGGAGAGAGAGCTCCTCTCCTAGAATTCATTCTCAGTTCCTAAAGATGGACTGTGGGTGGCCTTGTTGTGTCATACGCCAAGCCCCGAAAGAACAAGCATGTCCAATGTTACGAAGAGTGGAGCCAGCAGCCATCTAACTCACCGTGGCCGAGAGGAGGAGTCTTTTATTACCGCCCAAATCACAGAATGTTGGTCGAAAGGAGCCTTTTTCTCAAAGCAGGGCACCATGGAGGTAAAATTGTGCCAGAAGTTCCCTGCAAAGCCATGTGAGGACCACACAGCCTGCAACTAGAAAAATGCGACAAAGAGAAATATGCTCCTGGGATTTCCTGGCTCCCCTTTTCCAGTGCCTCCTCCCGTATTTCACTCCACCCCGGGACTGTCTCCCCATCCTGCCAGAGCATCTACCTTCCCTGACCTCTCTCGTCTCCTTCTCTAGAAGACCAAACATCTCCTCTGGCACCCTAGAACCTTTCTCTGCTTTCTCTCTGAAACCCGATCCTCTGCTTAGCCTCCAAAGTGCCTTCTCTCTCTGCCTTCCCCCAACTCTTACCCCTCTCTTGAGTGCCGAGAGGATCGACAAACATCTGGAGGGCCCTTTCCCCAACTTCTAGGGAAAACCAAGGGAACACATCTGGCACAGGTTGGGAACAACATGGATTCCCTGACACCCAGGGTGCCTCTTCTAGGAGGATAGGAAGCTGTTGGTGGGAGGAACAAAGGGGATCAGGGCTCTCTGTGGTGTGGAGAGACAATGATTGAGATGCCACTTTGTATGAAGAGTCCTCAGGTTTAGAAGGCCACGTGAGCCAGATCCTGGCCTAGCACAAGGACGCAGGGTGGTGGGGTGGAGTGAGGGGAAGGGTGCTTCTGTCCTATTTATGGATGAAAAGAACAGTCCCTTCATATAAGGTAAAACTCAGAGTCTTCGATCTAGGTGGCCAGAAGCCCTGCTTTGCTGTGGACAGTCCTGATATGATGTCTTTTGTCCCAGTATAATTTTCAATACAATCCTGTAGTAGGTTGAGTTATGTCCCCCCAAAAGTTGTGCCCATGCCCTTATTCTTGTGACTTATAAATGTGACGTTATTTGGGAAAAAAGGTCTTTGAAGATGTCATTAATGATCTCAAGATGAGATCATCCTGGATTATCCGGTGGGCCCTAAATCCAATGACAAGCACCCCCGTAAGAGAAAGAAGAGAAGATGCCGATGCACAGAAGACCATGTGAGGACAGAGTTGGAAGAGATGCAGCCACAAACCAAAGAACGCCTGGAGCTCCCAGAAGCTGGACGAGTAAAGGAAGACGTCCTCCTCCTAGAGCCTTTGGAGAAGACAGCCGCGCAGCCCTCTGTTTGCAGACTTCCGGCCTCCAAAACTGTGAGAGAATGAGTGTCTACTGTTTTAGTCCCCAATTTGTACTAATTCATTACATAAGCCCCAGGAAACTCATACAAATCCTCTTTATTTTCAACTCTCCAAGTTTGCATACTTACGTTCTCCCCCTACGCGCACGCACACACACGCACACACACGTACACTCCAGAGGGGAGGCTGGGGAAAGGCAACACGAAGCAGGTCTCCTAGGCCTGTGCCTGTCTTACACGCGGGACCAGAGGCCCAAGGGGTTGCTGGAGGTTAGCAGGGCACCCGGCCCAGGTCACAGCACGGGGATATGCACAATAACAAAAGAAATGTGTCTGATTCACATTTCCTCATTTCAAAACTCACTCTAAAGCTACAATAACCAAAACAGTGCGATACTAGCAGAAAGATAGACACACAGACCAACGGAATAGAACCGAGAATACCCAGAATTAAACCCATGCTTCTATGGTCAATTGATTTGACAAGGCTGCTATGTCCCTTTTTGAGGAAAGAATGATCTTTCAACCAACAGCACTGGGACAACTTGATTTCTACCTGCAACAGATGGAAGCTGGAGCCCTGTCTCCCACGCTATACAGACATTAACTCAAAATGTATCAAAGACCTAAATGTATCAAAGACCTAAAAATCAGAGCCAAGACTATAAAACCCTTAGAAGAAAATATAGGGGTAAATCTATGACCTTGGATTTGGCAACGGATTCTTAAATATGACACCAAAAGCAAAAGCAAAAAAATAATAATAACGAATAAACGCACTTCATCAAAACACAGAAACCTTGGAGAATCAAAGGACATCATCGAGAAAGTAATAAAACATACAGAATGGAAGAAAATATGTGAAAATCATGTACATAAAGATTCAATACCCGGAACGTATAAAGAATCCCTAAAACCCAGCAGCAAGGAGATAAACCCAAATTTAAAGATGACCACAAACCTCGCATATGTATTTCTCCAAAGAAATGACACATAAATGGCCAATAAGCACGCGAAAGGATGCTCCGCTTCTGGTCATGAGGGAGACGCAAATGAAATCGCAATGAGACACCACCTCACATCTACCAAGGTGGCCATAATTTTTTAAATGGAAGGTAACATGGGTCGGCGAGGTTGGGGGAGAACTCGGAGCCCTCATACGTCATCGCCAGGGAGAAGGTAGGACGATGCGGCCGCTTTGGAAAACAGGTGGCTCCTCGAGAGGACCAGGTGGGCCCACCACGCGGCCCAGCATCTCCAGTCCCTCGCGGGGAGATCCAGAGCAGCCCTGGTCATGGCCGCCTGACTGCAAGCCATGCAGGCGGAACCGGGGCGCGTGCGGGACACCTGCCACAGAGGCGCCGCAGCCCCACACGGAGCCCACTAGGCTCTGTATGGCTGCTGCCTTGAGCTCGGGGTCGCGCGTTGTGGGATCGAGCCCCGCGCTGGGCTCCGCGCTCAAGGGGTGTCTGCTTGGGGGTCTCTCTCCCTCCCGCCCCCCCCCCACTCTCGCTCGCTCTAAAAAAAGGAATAACATTTTGATACATGCTGACCGCATGGATAAACCTTGAAAATAAATATTACGCTAAGTGAAACCAGTCAGATCCAAGCTGACGAAGATCTCATGACTCCGTGAAATCTCTAAAATGGATAAACTCATAGAGACAGAAGGTAGAGATGGCGAAGGGCTGGGTGAAGCAGGGAGCGAGGTGGTTAGCGGCTGCAGAAACAGGGTCGCAGAAACTCTTGGGGGACAGCGGCGAGGACGGCATGCCAGCTCGGATGTGCTGCATGTCCCTGACATGCACGCAGTGAAACGGCTAAAATGGCAAATCTTACGTTGTGTTACAGCCGCATCTCACGCAATAAAAAAGAACGCGTGTGTGAAGGGCCAGGCCAGCAGTGGTCAGGCGCCCGGCAGGGGTCAGCAGCAGGGTCCTATCCTCAGACACTCAGTGCCAGGCTTGTCAGCTGTCCTGGGCGCCTCCAAATCCATCTCTTCTGAAAAAGAGGAGAAAGTCCAGGGCACAAAGAGATCATGCATATTCATAAGCTGGCATCCTGGCGTTCACCGAACACACTCCTCTGCCACCAGCAGGCCCCGGAGCAGGTCGCGAATGGCTCTGCAGCAAGGGCACGGCTCCTCATCCACTGCCCCCGGGGACAGCCGCGGGGACACCGGGTCACCGGGGACAGGGATGGGGGGGTGCACACCTTGGAAGGCTGGTTACCGCTGCACCAGGCAATTCAAGAGGCAAAGAGGGTGGGACAGAGGGCTCCGGGCATCTGGGGGTCCCCGAGGCAGTGATGGGGAGGCTGCGCCCTGCAGCTTGGGGGCCGGAGGGTGCGGGGCAGGTGTCACTGCGGGCAGGGGCCACCAGGGGCGGGAGGGGGCACGGAGCGCAGGAAGGGAAGAGCGGGGGGGCTGGAATGGGGGCTGTGGAGACGTGAGCCCCAGAGAGAAGAGATGCAAGGGAGGGTCCCGCGCCAGGACTCATGGGGAGCAGCGCCCCAAGGCCCACTTGTGCTTGCAGAGGAGCCAAGATGAGCGAGGGCCATGGGTGGGGGCCACCAGGGGCTCCGGGCGGGCACTGCCCCCACGGGGCCTCCAGCCCTTGCCTGCACTGGAAAAGCCAGGCCAGGCTTGGGGGGGTCGGGGGGGTCGGGGGCGCAGGGGGGGCTGCTTCCCGGCAAGAGCAGACGTGGGGGCTGGTTTGCAAAAGAGCAGGGCCCTGGGCCCACAGCCAGGCCCCCCCAGCCCACAGCCCCTGTGGGGTTCAAGTGCTACTCAATGACAGCAAGGCGGCGGGGGGCGGGGATGTCAGAATGTCGGCCCTGCTGAGGAAGCTGTGGCCCGGCCCTTGTCTCCAGCCCAGTGTCCCCGCCCAGTGTCCCCAGCCTGGGGTCCCCACGCAGGCCGGCTCTGCTGCACCCCTCGGCTTCCTGACCCCCATGCTCTCAGCACCACGTCAGCCACACCAGCCGGCACAGCCAGCCTCCTGCAAGGCTGACATCGAGTCTCTCGAGACAAGGGACCACTGAGGCAGGCTGTGACTCTGGTGTTGTGGCAACGGCAGGACACAGGACACGCTGGCTGTGGGGGCTGCGGCTCCTGCCCGTCGAAGTGCATGTATCTGTGGGCTCCGGGCCAGGCCTGGATGCCCGGTGGCCTCAGGGTTGCGGGCGGGAAGCTGGGTGACCCACTCGCAGACGTCTAGGGGGCTGGGGCCCCGCCGCCCAGTGTCTGGGCCACAAGAGCTGCGCTGGGACCAGGCTCCGAGCCCCTCAGCCGTCCCAGGGAGGGGTGGGCTCGGCCCTGCTGCAGAGGGGGTGCCCTGCCGGCCCAGCCTGGAGGTGGCACAGGCTGTTCACCCTTCGTTTGGCTTTTAGGGAGCGCGCCTGCAGGGATTCCTGGGACCAGGCTCTCCCGACAGAAAGGAAGCCGAGCCGGAGCCCTGAGAGGCCCCGGGAAGGGTCTTTTCCACCGAGGCACGAAGGCTTCTAAAATCAGCCATTTCTGATGAAAGACGCAACAGCGGCTTATTGTAGAAACCTTGGGAAATGTGAAAAATATAAAGAGAATAAACAAAAACATGACTGCAACCCCGTAGCCACTGTGGTCTTTCCCTCCAGGGCTCTGGTCAGGCTGCCTCCTGGACTGTGACACAGCGAGGACCCCGCTCCAGGGGCTCCTAGGGTCCGCACACTGGTTGGAAGTGGGTAACGGGCCCCGAGCGCCCTCAGTGCCCCTCAAGGGCCCTCCCCGCCCTCCAACCCGGCCTCTTCCGACGACACAGAACCCAGAAAGGCCTCTGGGTACATGAAGCCTGTCGCCCTCGGGTCCCCCGTGCGCTCCGGCCTCCGCCGGCCTCACCCCCATGACTTGCACGCAGGCCCCTCCTTCCGATCGATGAGCAAGGGACTGTCGTGCATCCGGCCACACTCGTGAAGGAACCCGTTTGCTTCAGCGACCCCGACACGCTCCGAGCCCCCAGGGAGGCAGATCCAAGCCGCCGGGGAGACTTTTTTTTAATGTAAGTAGAGCCAACCTGTCGTGTCGGACAAGCACGTGATGCTCACCGCCAAGAGGTGGGGCCCCGCCAGCCACCAAAGGCACCAACCACAGTGACGTGGCCCACGTCCCCGTGACTGAGCTCCCCCGCTACTGATCCCCGTAGGCCCGCCGCTGCCTCCCATCCCCCCATGATGTTGCCCACCCCTGCCCCTCCCCTTGGCCAACGTGTAAAGACGGCTTCTCTTTTTCGTTGTTGCTATTGTCGTCTGTCCACTTGTTTTGTTTTTTTAGGTCCCACATACAGATGGAATCATGGGTATCGTCCTTCACTTATTTCACTCTTATTTCCCTTATTTTCCCTCTTATTTCACTTAGCATTAATATACTCTAGGTCCCTTAAAAGAATTAAGTCAATTAAATACATCAAAAAAGAATAGAAAGGAAGAATCATAAAAGGACTGCCTGGTCTAAGTTCATTTTAAAACCCGTGCGAGGGATCCCTGGGTGGCTCAGCGATTTAGTGCCTGCCTTTGGCCCAGGGCGCGATCCTGGAGACCCGGGATCGAATCCCACGTCGGGCTCCCGGTGCATGGAGCCTGCTTCTCCCTCTGCCTATGTCTCTGCCTCTCTCTCTCTCTCTCTCTCTCTCTGTGACTATCATAAATAAATAAAAAATAAAAATAAATAAAACTCGTGTGAATCAATAAATAGAACTCGAAAGGGAATACGGATCTAAACTAACACGCAAACGGGCATTATCCATGGTTTGGTTTTCGTCTGGTTTATCTGTACGTCCTAATTTTTGTTTGCGTGAGACAAAGTTAAACTTGGCTTTTTTGTTCAAAGACAAAAATATAAGTCATTTGTGCAGCATTCATTTCAAGAAAAGGGGACTTTCAAAAAAAAAGACACCAGAGGGGTCTGGGCACCTGGCCACCCGACAGGGGTGCAGCCGCCGCCACCTCAGCCGCCACCTCTACTTGTTCAATAGTTCTAAAAACCAAGTGTTTCTGAGCCAAACGTCTGCTCGGCCCCGTCTGCATAAGGAAGTCTCCATATCTGCACAGGAACACATGCGTGTGTTAATTGGTCTCTGTTGATAAACACACACGCGGTAGATTCCTGTGTCAACACTGCGGCCGGGCGCCGCTGGAGGAAGCGTGATGGGGTGATAAGCAGGAGGCGCTCCATGTGCCCGGAGCCCGCAGAGTGCGGCCGCCTGCCGAGGGCTCTCTCCCGCCACGCTCCATCTATGTTACGCCGTCCTGCTACTTACACACGAACACTAGACGGGCCTCCCGACGTCCAGGCTGAGGCTGGGTACTCCACTCGGAAGCTGCTTGGGCTGAGCCCGAGGGACCACTGCAGCCTCCACGAGCTGCGCTGCCCAGGGGAACCTTCCGGTCCGCCCTTCAGCCTCCTCCCTAGAGCTGAGCCCTGAACCTCCAGGCTCCTTTGTCTGTCCTCCGTGGCACTCACTCCAGGCCAGGCATTGTGTCGGCCACGCAGCGGGGAGGAACCCAGGGCCGGAGGCGCCACAGCCAGGAGGATGCCCAGACAGACGTCCTTTCTTCCGTCCCGTTCTGACCCGTTCGGTGGCCACACAGGCAATGAGACAAGGCTCCCGGGGAAAGTGCTCGGAGAGTGAACTTGGACTGTTTGCAGGGACTCAAGGGCGGCATGTTTGAAGGACAGAAAATCAGTGGTTGGTGGAGGGAGCAGAGGCTGGAAAGGAGCGTGAGGAAGGCGGCCAGACGTGGGCCGGCAAAGGCCCGGGGGCCACGGAAGCGCTGGGGCTGCAGCCTGCAGGGCTGGGAACCACCAGATGGTAGCGGCAGGGTCGGATTTGCACCTGGAGCCGGAGGAAGCTGCCGGACAGCAAGGCCGGACAGCAAGGCTGGACGCGGAGGTGCCCCTGAGGGAGCTTCTCGCCGTAGCCGCGGGGCAGGAGCTGGCGGGCCACTGGGCGGCGGGGTGGCTGTGGAGGAGGCCCAGCGGGAGCGCAGGGCAAGGACCTGCTCGCTTTGGGCTTGCCTTTGGGTGTGGGGGTGTCGCCCGCGGGCACAGGAAGTCTGGGGACCGCCAACCTGCAGGAGCGGCGGAAGCCAAGGGAACCCAACGCAAGTGCTCACGGGGAGTCCGGCAGGTGGGCTGCAGAGGCCCAGGCAGGGCCAGGGAAGGGCTGAGCCCCGAGGGCCAGAGTTAGGGGAGCGGCCGGGCGGACGTGGGGGGCCGCGGGGTGTCTCCGGGGATGTGGCACTGAGAGCAAAGTGCTGCCAAGGCCGAGTAGGGAGGGGGCCGGCATGTGGCGGGCAGCAGGCCACGTGGGCCTCTCCGGACAGCAACTCCAGCAGCTGCGGGCGTGAGACGCCGACGGCTGAAGCAGGCAGAGCGCGAGAGGGCGGCGGCCGTGGGTCACGATGCTCTCGGAGGAGCTTGGCCTCCGAGGAGAAGAGCTAAGAGGGCTGTGAGGTCCCGGGAGCTCCGGCCGCATCCCGGAAGGACAGGGCCTGCGGGGAGGGAGCCCAGGGCCATTTGGAAGGACACGGCCCGACGGCCAGAGGCCCTGATGCCCGTAGCCCCAGACGAGCTTCCCCAGGGAATGATCCGCACACGCCTGGGGCTGTTGGTCCCGCAGGCTCAGGGCTGGGACACTGGCCAGTGTGGAACCCTGGGCAGGCGGGCAGGAGCGTCGAGGAGGCTCAGGGACAGGCTGCCCGCCAGCCCCATGGCTTGACGCCCACGCTCTGAGCCCCTAGCGCAGGGGATGCGGGCCACATGGGCCGGGGCTGGAGCCT
This sequence comes from Nyctereutes procyonoides, assembly GCF_905146905.1. Classification (NCBI taxonomy): domain Eukaryota; kingdom Metazoa; phylum Chordata; class Mammalia; order Carnivora; family Canidae; genus Nyctereutes; species Nyctereutes procyonoides. The sequence continues at coordinate 53,323,929 of NW_026575046.1, forward strand.
GGGCGACACGCAGGCAGCGGCGGGACCCGGGCCTCCGAGCCGCCATCCCGGTGCCTTCTCAGTGTTTTGGACACTTGCGGCTCGTTCACCACGTGTCCGTCGGTGCTCGGTGAGAATGCACACCGATGACGCTGTTGCCTGGCCTTTGCCAGCCTGGTGCGTGGCTCTGAGGCGGCCACTGCTGACCTAAGTGACTGACGTAACCGCCCGGCCGCGGCCCCAGCTCCCGCGTGGACTTGCTGGGCCCAGGGCAACCCCGCTGTGAATGCAATGAGCCTCGGGCCACCCCCCCGCCAGGTCCTGGGAGCCCGACGCCAGGGTTGGGGGGGTGAGGGGGTGGGGGGAGTGGGGGGGCCCTGCTGAGGGCCTCTGCTCGGGCTGGCAGGGTCAGAGGGAGGCCTGAGGAAGTACCTCGTCTCCCACGGGATACAGAAATCATGGACCCTCCCAAAAGTGCACAGAATCCTGAGAACATTCTAGTCGAAGCCCCCATTTGACGGATGCGGAAGCTGAGGCTCGGTGTTAGCGACCTCCAGGCCCTTCTCAGTGAGCTGGTGACATGGGAGCCACACACGGGGAAGACGGCTGCCATGGCGACAAGCCTGTCACCCCCTGGCCAGCTCATTGGACCCCGCGTGGCTCAGGCTGGGTCAGGGCCCCGGGGAGCAGGGACTTGTCCCGCAGCGCATGCCACCACCCTGGGGAAGCGTCAGGACAGGAGTGTCACCCCCGCCCGTGCCTATGGGCCAGGACTCAGTGCTTAGGGCCACAGTGGCCTCGCTTAGCAAGCTGAGCCCAAAAGCTGTGGAAGTGGCCTCAGGGCCCAAACTCCGCTGCAGAGCCCGGATGAAGTAGTGGGGGGGCTCAGGGCCCGCGGGACCCCAGACGAGCTCAGGGACGAGCCAGTGGCCCTCTGCAGGGCCCTGCCGCTGATCCACCAGCTGACATCCGGCCCCCGGAAGCCCTGCCTCGGGCTCCTGAGCTGGGAGGTGCCCGCCCCTCTCCCGGGACGGCCCCGGGGTCTGAGCACCCCACCAGCCAGCTCTCCGCGCTCCCAGCTCCAACCCCCTCGGGCCGGCTTGGCTGTCACCTCCCGGGACAGGACACCCATGCCCCGTGCCAGCCCATGGGCAGCAGCAGCAGCCGCAGCACTCGGCTGCGACCACAGGGCCTCCCAAGCCCAGCCCATGCAAGAGCCTGGTCCTCCCGTGGCCAGCCCCCCGCCGCCAACACACCGGATCTGCTGCCTGCAGCTGCGCTCACCACCTGCCCGGCACCCAAGCCCCCAAAGGGCCCTGGGGGGACGGGCCGGCCTGTGTGCATGGGGGAGTGGGTGGCTCGAACCGCCCGCCCGCTGTGGCACGCAGCTGGGCCACCTGCCGAGGGGCGCCCCGAATGAGGTCGGAGGGCGGTGGCCGCGGGCGCTTCCCCAGCTCAGGCCTTAGGCCCTGCTGGGCGCAGGCGCGGGTCCAGGTTGTACAAGTGCTCAAGCACCCGCCCCCCACACTCTGTGATATTTAACTCTTCTATTTTTTTTTTTTTAGATTTTATTTATTTATTTGACAGAGAGTGAGCAAGAGCGAGAAGGGGGAGCGCGGAGGGCGAAGCCGACTCCCCTCCGAGCAGGGATCTCAGGACCCCGGGATCATGACCTGAGCTGGAGGCAGATGCCCAACTGAGCCCCCCAGGCGCCCCCATATTTAACTGTTGTGACGCTCTGTCCTGGGGGAAGTGGTGCAGGCCGCCACCTCGGAGCTGCCAGCCGTGCTGATCAGAGAGCCCAGTAGTCCTTCCCCAGGACTCGACCGAGGCCCCCCTGCCAGCTGGCAGCACGGCTCACACCTGCCCAGGTAAGGTACAATCTCCCCGTGCCCCAGACATCTAGGTTGAAGAAATGTGGGTCAGGAAACAGTGGGAAAGGGAGGTGTCTTCTTGGGAAATCCTGGCTCCGCAGCACCTCCACCCGCCCCCACACCCTAAGGTCCTGAAGCCCAGAAGGGGCTGCAAGGGACTTTGGCAGGTGGCAGTGGGCTGCTGGCCCTGCAGAACACACTACCCAGGGAGGGAGATAAGGCTATCGGGTTTACAGCCGCGGGGCCGGAGCTCTTTGTTCTGAATGCGCGCCCTACTTTCCCTACGGTTTCCTTGGCAGTCAAGACAAAGACTAATCAAATGCCCATTAACACCTTTATGAATGAAAGGAAATGTATTTTAAGAGAGCTTTGTGCTGATACACAATTGCCCTGATAAACTTCTCGAAGTCTGACGGGAATCCATTCCAAATAAATGGTGACATTTAAGCAGCCTGTAACCCCAAGGGCCCGGGTACAGCCACAATCCGCAGATCCCTCCCACCCGGGGCAGGAAGTGCTTGGTCGCTGTCAGGGAGGAGAGCATCCTAGTCTGCTCTGCAAACCCCTTCCCGGTATCTTCTGGAGACCCTGGGGCCCCAGGCTGGTGTGCCTCCATGGATTGGCAGCGGTCTAGCAAAATATACCAGACCCTTGAAGACACAGTGTAGGGAGAAGCCCCACCACCAGACGAGGCCACGCCAAGATCTCTGTCACCAGAGGATGTCTGCCCAAGTCAGCAAGACCCAGTTTAAGACAGAGACGAGAGCTGTGCTCATTCCTCCACCATCAGACATCCCTCAACACGCTGTAGGAATCAAAGATTTCCTCTTTGAGGAACTTGCAGATCTTTGCAGCATTTTCTCGGCATTATTGGTCCCTGCAAAGTGGTAAGGACAGAACAACTCCCAGCTTCCTGCCAAGAAGCTTGACTTGAGGCTGTTCTTGATTGTCTAAAGAAGCGAGGCCATAGAACAACTCACCTGGTGAGGGCAACCTGCCTGATGTCTCTGGCTCAGCTCTGGGGAAATAGCCCCTATGTCCGGCTTATGCTGCCCTGTCCACTGGGACACTGTCCCACCCCATGTCCTACAACCCCAACATGTTTGCTGACCTCAGTGCCCTATCACCAGATTCAGCTCTAGGCAACTGGAATTCTTTTGGGCCATGCCCAGCTCCAAATCAGCTCACACCCTAATCTGGCCCCCATCCGCATGGATTGGTCAGGCCTTGACCCAAGGTTTCCCTAGAGCTCCAGATCTAAGCACCTGACCGTGCATCTGCATGCCCAAGTGTGCCATCAACAACATGTCCTAAGATAAGCTACCCATTCCCCAAATTCTGCTCATCTGGTCCACCTGGTCATTCTGATCTGTCTCATTAAATGCACCAACTGACACCTACTTTCCCAAGCCCAGAACCTGAGAATCTTCCTTCTCTCCCCGACACCCAAGGCATCCTGTCCACTTGACACCTAAATATGTTTCCAATGCATCTCTCCTCTCCAAGCCCACCTCTGCTTTGGTGTTTTTTTTTTTCCTGCCTGGCATCACTTTCTTTGAGAGACTACCTCTATCTCCTGCTATAATAATGCTCCCACCAAAACCACGATGAGGTCCCACCTCACACCAGTTGGGATGGCTAAAATTAACAAGTCAGGAAACAACAGATGTTGGTGAGGATGCAGAGAAAGGGGGCCCTCAACCCTGTTGGTGGGAATGCAGGCTGGTGCAGCCACTTGGGGAACAGCATGGAGGTTCTTCAGAAAGTTAAAAATAGAGCTACCCTATGCCATGGCAATTGCACTAGTAGGTATTTACCCAAAGGATACAAGCATGATGACCCAAGGGGGCACCTTTCCCCCCATGTTTATAGCAGCAGTGTCCACAATAACCAAACTATGGACAGAGCCCAGATACCCATCATCAGATGAACAGATAAAGATGTGGTACACACACACACACACACACACACACACACACGCGCTGGAATATTACTCAGCTATCCAAAAGAATGAAATCTTGCCATTTTCAAGGACATAGAACTAGAGGATATTATGCTAAGCAAAATAAGTCAGTCAGAGAAAGACCATATAATTTCTCTCCTATGTGGAATTTAATATAAACAAAACAGGAGAAGGGAAGGAAAAATAAAATAAAATGAAAACAGAGAGGCAAACCATAAGACACTCTTAATTCCAGGAAACAAACTGAGGATCGCTGGAGGGGAGGGGGGTGGGGTGGGGTAATTGGGTGATGGGCGTGAAGGAGGGCACGTGGGTGTTACACGCAGCTGACAAATCACTACATTCTACCCCTGAAACTAGCAATACACCTACGTTAACCTCATTGAATGTAAGTCTTTAAAACATAATAATGATAATGATGATAATAATAATACTATCAGAGCCATGTGATTCAAGTGAAGTTGACCCACCACCCCGACCCAGGGGTAGTCCCCGGACCCAGGCCTGGCTAAAGAAGGTGTGCAGCAACTTGGCCACGGTCATCTGTTCAGGACTGAGCCATGGGAAGCCTCCCTTGGGTTCTGCCTGGGCTCAGGAGGAAAGCTATGCTCCTTGTCCCTGCGCTCATGAGGAGCAACAGTGGGAGCTATGGAGCCTCCTCCTGTCCATGTAGGAGGATGAGGCCATGAAGAAACCAGTAGAATTAAGGAATTAGAATTGGAGACAAAGGGGTGCGGGAAGGAGAGTCCTTATGTCATTGTTTGAATCCCTGGATCCAGCCTAAAACCAAAGAACTTCCTTTGGAAGAGCTCCATCCCATGATATGAATCCATAAATCCCTATTTGGTCATAACCAGGTTGAGTTGGGGTTCTGTCTCGAGGAACTGAGCACCTGGTGGACACAATAGCTCCCATGGTCAGGTCTTTTTGCCTTCAAACTCCCCTCCTGTACTGGTCAGCTAGGTCGCCATAACAATGTATCACAAACGAGGTGGCTTAAATAACAGAAATGTATTGTCGCAATGTTCTGGAGGCTGGAAGTCCAAAATCAAGGTGTCAACCGGGTTGGTTCCTTTGAAGGCTGTGAGGAACGCGTCCGATGCTCCTAGCTTCTGATGTTTGCTGGCAATCTTTGACCTCCCTTGGCCTGTAGAAGCATCACCCAGACCTCTTCCTTCATCTACAGTGTGTGCGTCTCTCTCTTCAAATTGCCTCCTTCTATGAGGATATCAGTCATGTTGGGTCCACCCTCCTCCAGCACAGCCTCACCCTATACCTGCCACGCCCCCTACTTCCAAGTAAGGTCACATTCTGAAGTACTGGGGGGTTAAATTTTCAACATTATGAATTGGGGGTGGGGGACACAATTCAACCGGTACCATCAGCCAGCCCACCTCCAGTTCTGCCCCGCATCAGAGGTCGCTCGCTTATGCCCACCTTCAGATCCTCTCGTCTTCGCCTGCTGGTCCAGTGGCCACTGCAGCACCCAGCTCTGCAAGGTTCTGACCGACTTCCTGCAGGTGTGACCTGGTTCCACATCATCTTATACACTCACCGCACACCTTCTCACCCCTCCCCGGAGCTGCTCTGTTCAGGAGAGGTGAGTTCAAGGTCTAAGAATGCACAACTCCATGGGGAAAACCCCTGATGAGTGAAATACAAGGATTGATGGTTAAATTCTTACTTCTTTCTCCTTCCAGAGAGTCTGTCCTGAGACTTACACAGAAGATCAAGTAATCCATTGCCTTTGAAAAACAGCCAGTTCAATAACACGTCTTCGAATTGGCTCTCTCTCCCTCCCCGTCTCACTCCCCATGTCCTCACTTCATTCTCCAATAAAGGAAAAGCCCATAAGCCTCTGCCTCAGCTTCTCTTTAGGGGAACCCAGGCCAGCTCAGCCACACTGATCTCTCTAAATGAAACCTGGCCATGCCATTCCTCTGCTTAAGGACCTCCATGGTCCCTCCATTACTCATAAAGTTCTAACTGTCTAGCTGAAAGCCAGAAGGCAGCTTGGAGGTCATCTGGTCAACATTTTCCCTGCTGTAATATTCCAAGTCATGGACTTTGGAATTCATCAGATTCGGTTTCAAATCTGGCTCTTTTTGAAAATCTGGATAAAGTTTTTTCCCCCTCCATTCACTTCTTTATCTACCCAATCTTAGGGTTGAAGAGGCAATGCCTATAGCGTGTCTAGCGCAGTGTTTGGGGCACTAAATACGTAGTAGCCAGTGTCGTTACAGATGCAGAATCAAAAACCAAGATGCAGAAGGGGCCTCTGAGGGTAACACAGCCAGCTAGCAACAGCTTTACTACACATGGAACCAAAATCCTATAAAACCAAATGCCTACACCCCACAAATAAGAGGGAAATATCACTCCCCTCAGATTAACTTAAAAAGTTTTTAAATGTATTCATTCTTCAGATACTTCTTTTGCACCTCCCCTATGCAGACAGTCCTCCAGGAGCCAAACCGTGAATAAAACACACAAGGTCCTTGCCTTCGTGGGGTTTGCATCCTAATGGGGAAATAAGGCACCCCACAACAAAGCAATAAATGCATGTAAGCGTGTCATGGGGTGCCGAGTCCTATGGCATAAAGTAGGCATGTAGGGCGAGGAGGTTGTATTTTCATAGCATGGCTGGGGAACTAATCTTCTGAAAAAGGTTCACTTAAGGTGAAGGGAGCAAGGGCGTGAAAATGTGGATATCAGAGGGTAGCGTCGGGGGTAGGAAGTACAAAGGACTGAAGTAAGAGCAATTTGAGAGTGCTCGAGAGACAGCAGGAGGCCAGCACTGCTGAAGGAGGTGGAAGAGGGGAAGGGTGGTGGCCAGTGAGGTCAGAGACAAGCAGATGGCCAACTCGGGCAGGCCGTGGACGAGAGATGTGGCTCTGAGGGTGACGGAAAGCCAGTAAAGGGTTCTGAACAGAGCATTTAAAGGACTGCTCTGCCCGAGTGAGACCCTCAGAGACAAGGCCACCACAATCATCTTGGAGAGAGGGTGGTGATGGCCTGGACCAGGGGGCAGAGCCCGGGAAGGTGTGACGTCGTCATTCTCGATACATTTTGACGGCAGAGTTTAGAGAACTCACTGGAGGGTTGAATGTGGGCTGTAAGCGGAATTGGACCTCAAATGGTACATTCTGAGAGTAAGTGAAGGAAAAGGAATGATAAAACTTTCTATGAGAAATGCTTGTTCCCTAGTCATGGAGATTAAATGTGCAGACGTTTGGCAGTGACGTGATGGATAAGCTCTGGGTATCAAAAAAGCTGTGCCCACTGGGCCTAGGACAGCTGTGGTGACTTATACTTATCCTTAACTCTTTTATCTGTTATCCTTAAGTATTTATGCACTTGGAGGGTTTGCAACACATCTTTATTGAACAGATAATTTGCCTAGCAGCTACAATGTGTGATGTGGTTCCCACTGGGGATACAGGCGCAAACAAAAACTCAGCATCCTTGGGAAGCTTCCTTTGGAAGCTGGATGTACAAACCTGAGAGCAGGCTGGAGAGTCACATGTGAGAGCATTAGATGCATGAACAGTGATGTTGAAAGCCAGGAAGCTGGGTGAGGCCACCTAGGGAACTAGAGGTGGGCCTCCCTGTCTCTCGGGCGGCGCGGGGGGGGGGGGGGGACATGCCAATATTCCGAGGGCAGGGACACCAAGTCCAAGAAGGAACCTGAGAAGGATGGCCCAGCAGAACTGTGAGTGGGGTGTCCCGGAAAAGCCACATGCAGAAAGAGACTCGAGGAGAAGGAATTGATTGACCAGCTGCCAAACATTGCTAATTGGTCACAAAAGACAAAACTGAGAACTGACCGTGGGATCTGGCGACATGGGGGGTCACTGGTGGCCTTGGCAAGAGCTGTTTGGATGGATAGGTGAGCACAAAAGAGCATGGGAAGAGAGCAGCAGAGACTTCAAGATCAGACAAGCCTTTGGGGGAGCTCTGGGCAAAGGAGAGCCCAGAAGCAAGGATGCTGGACGCTCAGGAGGGGAGCGGGGACAGGGTCGCGAACAACAGAGGTCTGCTCTTTCACGGCGACCCCTCAACAGCGGCTGGGCTACAGCAAAACAGGCACAAGCCAACCCCTCAACAGCGGCCGGGCTACAGCAAAACAGGCCGACCCCTCAACAGCGGCGGCTACAGCAAACAGGCACAAGCCGCTGAGCACAAACCATTCCAGCCTCTTTGGAAGTCAGTTTCACAGTACGTGTCAGGAGCCTTGAAAAATGTCCACGACCTTTGACCCAGTAATTCCACTCCACTTCTCCTCTTCTAGGGATAATTCCAAATACAGGAAAAGTTCTCTGCGGGCGCCTGGCTGGCTTGTCCGTAGAGCGTGTGACTCTTGATCTCCAGGTCACAAGCTCAAGCCCCACACTGGGTGTAGAACCAACTTAGAATATTTTTAAAAAATAATAAATCAGAAAAAAGTTGTCTTGCATAGAAGCTCATCACGGAGCTACACATAATAGGTCTAGAAACATCTCCATTCGCCACAACAGATGATGATCATGGATGTAGGATGGGTCTAGTCACTGGACTATACACTCTATGAGAATAGGGACAGGGTCTGTCTTATTTACCTCTGTATCTCCAGCACCTACCATGTGACATATCTGTTGAATGAATGAAAATTCTTACACGGTTAAGCAAAAGAAAATATTAAAATATATCTCAATATTGTGCATAAATACGCACACACTTACAGTAGGAGTTCAACCGTGTTTTTCCAATAAAACTAACACTATATATACAAAAACTAAAGAAATGGCTCACAAGATGTAAACAATGAGTGTCACTGGGTAGCAGGACATGATTTCCCTTTTTCTATTTTGTTATTGCATGTTTTGGGGCATGTTTAAGAATGAACGTGGTTAACTTTATAATGGGGGAAAAAACGAGCCAATGTCATTCCTGGAAAAAGGCAGGGCAGGAGTGAGGCAGGATTTATGCTCCCACCTCCAGGTTCCGTAATGCTTTGCTCCAAGGGTCCCCAGGGGGTCTCTGTGAGTGGGTGGCTCCAGCCCGAGCCTCAGGGCTCCGGGGAAAATGGGCTGCTCCCATCACAGGACCAGGGACAGGGATGCACACGTCAGCTGGGAGCCAGGAGCCCTATTGCCCCGAGGGAGGTAGCAGCTTTACTGGCACATTTGCTAAATCCTTAATCTGCTCTCAAAAATGACACATAGCATCGTGGAAGACCGCTGGTGACAGTTTTCAGTGAAATCTGAGGGGCACATTCACTAAGGACATAACTGCGCAGCCTGGTCATTCAGCAAATATTTATTGAAGGAATGAGAAGGCGTCACAAGAATTACGTCCGCGTGCAGATGGAGAAGAGACAAACAAGCGCGGCCAACGAGCCACCTCTTCAGCAGCACCACTGTAAGCCCATCTCCAGAGCTAGGGCTCCTAGGGCGCTCGTCGAGATCCCACCGTGGATGGAGCAGAGCTTCTCATCCTCAAACGTGTGCACCGTTGACTTGGAGATGTTAATCACCTGAGGATTCTGGCCGCACAGGCCTCACGTGGAAACCGAGATCCTGCATGGCCACAAGCGCCGGGTGATGCTGAGGCTGCTGGTCTGCTGAGCATAGTTTGAGCAACAAAGCCCTAGGGGCCAGGGAACCAGACAACTCCAAGGGCCATGAGGACCTGGGAGCGCAAAGAGCCATCCGGGCAGGTTTTGCCAACCCGAGCAAGGCGAGGGGAGCACAGAAGGTGCTCAAGAAAGTTTTCACCAACTACCCCAAGTCCTAATGCCAGATGCCCAGCCCGGTTCCCCTGTCCTCAAGCACATAGGCACCCTAAAGCATCCTTATCCCCAAGCACCCCCACTGCAATAGGCAATGAGGCAACGACTCCAGACAATGGCACAGGCTCTGCAGGGGCCTGAAGCCCCCAAATTCTTTGGGAGACCTGGTGAACGATATCTTGCCGGGATGAGCCCAGGGCCTGGGCTTGGCTGGCAGGGGCTTACGGGGAGCAGCCAGCAGCAGATGGCACCAGAAGACAACCACAAGCTGCGCCCAATAGGCTGGCTCAAAATCTATCCCAAAAGCCAGGGTAAAGGTCAACAGAGGGACGGAATGAGAGATGTGAGCAAAGGCTGGGGTGAAACAAACAGCTCCGGGAAGGGAGCTAGTGGCTCCAAGAGCACTGGTCTTGGGTGTCGGCTGCACAAGGTCTTGGTCAGCCTCCGAGTGAGACTCCTCCAGGCCCCCAGGCCACGGTGGGTCTAGCCACGGCCGCTGTGCCAGAGCGTGGGTGGGTCTGCGGGGCAGGAGCCAGCCCGGGGCCCCGCCACAAGCGGCCCGGACGCGATCCTGGCCTGCCTGACGGGTCTGCACGACGACAAGTCCTCGGATCTGGCCCAGCAGTGAGGACTGGGGCATGACCTCCATGGGGGAGACAGTCATGGTCAGTGTAGCCCTTCCTCCATTGCCCCCAGTGGGCTGGAGGAAGGGGGGCCCCTACTCCTTTCGGCCAGCATCCCATTAAGCCACACTAAGGAACCCCTGGCCCCTACCCCTACGGAAGGCTTGGTGAGGCTTTGGGATGACTGTGCACATTGCCCAGAGCAAGTCAGCTTAGCGGTCAGAGCGTGCAATGAAGGAGGCTGGAGTCCCAGCCTTGAGCGCTGTCGGCCTGGCAGTGGTCAACGCCGTGGAGGGTCACAGAGTCCCGGGCTTGCGGCCTTGTCGAGAGAAGTCCTGTCGGCCGGGAAGGGCAGGTCAGAGAGCCCTGCCCGTGCTGGACAGGGCCGCCACGCACCTGTGCTCAGCTGAGCACTCAGCAGGGGCGCATGTGCCACGTTCACCGGCAGGGGCCCTATCCCTGCAACAGGGCCTGTCCTCGGGATGGAGCACAAGCTCTGTGACAGTGCAGATGCCCCCCAGGGTGCCTATCAAGGGGAGATACGTGTAGGCCCGTTTCCACATACGGTGGCAGAGGCCATGAAAGAGAAAGGTGGAGGGAGTGTGAATCCTGGAATCCTGCTGCCCGGGGCCGACTTTCCCCTGTAGAGGAGCGTGAGGACCCAAGGTGACCGGGGTCCATGCTCTGCCTCGGGATGTGCCCATCACGGAACAGTAATGCCTCTATCTTGTCGTCAGAGACGTCCTCACCGCCTACGAAGCCTGTCCACCAGCATCACCTCTCCCGGAGGAGAGGGGTTGACCGAGGTCCAGAGCTGTGACCCCATGGGCTCCTTCCCTCGCCCCACAGGGACCTCACAGTCCTGCTGGCAGAGGCGAAACCCTTGGGCCCCCAGGCTGAGCGTCTGTTTGTGAGTTAGAATGAAGTCTGCCGCTACGCGCAGAGCATCTCTGGCCTGGCACCTGCGCAGGCTGTAAGGCCTACTGTGACCTGTGGAATGCGACTCAGAATTCTCCCAGGAACAGACAACTGGACTGTCTGAATGGCAGGCTTCACAACGCAAATGGTTGCAAAACCCTTGCTGGCCCCTCCGGGCTCCAGAAAGCCAGGAATAACGGAGTGCCGCCAGAATGCCAGAAGCGGTGCCGGTAAGGATATGACCGGCCCACGTAGCTGGGTGCAAAGGCTCGGCGACGGACACGGCAGGGAGAGGCCCCGGCCCCACTGGCTAAATAGGGTTAGACCTGCCACCGAGCCTCAGAGACCCTTTGGAGACCTCCGTGTGCACCGTGGACAGGGGCATGTGCTCGGACTCATCCACGGGGGCGCTCTGCTGACACGTCAGCACCAGGGCCTTGACCTCCTTCTTGAAGTTGGTGTTAAGAAAGCCGTAGATGAAAGGGTTGATGCAGGTCGAGGCCATGGCAAGCAGATGACATACCAGGAAGATGAGGTTGCCGTAGCAGATGGGGATGGCCTCGTGGTACCAGTCCTCCAGGCTGTTGAACACGTGCAGGGGCAGCCAGAGCACGGCGAAGGCAACCACCATGGCCACAAGGATCCCATTGATCCGCTTCATCTGCCAAGCCCGCGAGCTGTAGGTGCCCTTGCGGAATACCCGCTTCCGCTTCCGCAGGTGCCGGTAGACACGCATGTAGCAGACCAGGATGAAGGCCAACGGCACGCAGTACTGGAAGAGCAGCAGCGAGGTGGTGTAGACGATGCGGTGGTGGTGCCGCGGCCACGACTCCGTACAGACCAGCTTGTCCGCCAGAAACTCCACGGCCTTGGAGTGGTTCCTGTGAAAGACATTCTCAAGGACGCTGTTGACCAGGAAGGGCAGGGAGAGCAAGCAGGCGGTGAGCCAGATGACCGCAATCCCCAGGTAGGCCTGGGAGATGCTGGGCTTCCAGCCGGTCGGGTTGATGATGAGCTGATGCCTCTCCAGGGCCACGAGCACAAGTGAGAGGATGGAGACCGTCACTGACATACACTGGATGAACGCCGACACCTTGCAAAGGGCCTCACCGAACACCCAGTAGTCCATGATGGTGTATACGGCCGTGAGCGGCTGGCAGATGAGGCACATGAGGAAGTCGGAGAAAGCCAGGTTGGCGATGAGCAGGCTGGTCACGTTGGCTTTCTCCTTCTGCCTGATGGTCACACATATCAGGCAGAGGTTGCCCAGGACGCCCACAACGGTCTCGATGCTGTACGAGGTGACAATGAAGACCATCAGGTCCACAGAATCCTGGCAGTGGTCGGAGAAGTTGTAGGGAATGCCCCTCAATTTGCTCCTGTTCTGACCCTGCGGGGATCCTGGGAGCAGCAAGGCCAGGAAGTGAGAGATGTTCATGGTGCATGAGAGAAGATTCCAGAAGGGTCAGTGACGATGCCTACAAAGCAAACAAATGGTATTTAGGGATCGCGCCTCCTACCAGAATCCAGAGAGAAGCGGGGGCCAGGTAGAGAGGCTCATGGCCGCCGCCGTCCCCCGGCTGCTGGGACCTGGAGACCCCGAGGCTCAGACGCGTCAAGCCGCTTGCCCACAGTCACACAGCTAATGGGGAACAGGGCTCGGCGGCAAACCCGGGTCTGACGCCACGATTTGTCATACAAGTGCCCTCCGACCTCAGGCTTCCGGGCTGTTTAATGACAAGGAAACTAGAGTTTCATGTGCCGAGTACTGGGCAGCAATCCTCTGGTCACATCTGATCTACACCAAGACGGCAGCAGGTGCCACCGTGGGCTCGCGTCTTTCTGCAGCACCGCCGGCCCTTCGGGGTAAAACCCAACCTCAGAGCTCGACACCCCCTGGTCCCAGGCCCAACCCGGCTGCCAACCTTGTTTCTCAGGGGCACACGGCAAAGGGAAGGCTGTCAGGTGTGCAAAGACCGGGTTGCAGGCACGCCGGCCCTCCCCTGCCTGTGCCTGCCCGTCAAGCCCATCTGTGACCCCATACGTGTCCCTCATGATCAAGGACCGATTTCAAAGCACCGGGGCTGGGGGGGCACCAGGCGGGAAAGCCACGGTGGGGACCAGGACGGAGCCCAGTGGCCAGCAGGCCCCTGCACGCGCCTGCACAGGCTGGGGGCTCCTGGGGGGAGCCCCACAAGCCCCCAGACCGGAAAGGCCCTGTGTGCACAAGGGCCGAGGACTTCCAGGAGTGCACCCCAGGGGCCAGGTGGCACGGACCCGAATCCAAGAGCCCCGGGTCTGCAGGAAAGCTGCATTTCTGGTACAGGACCTGCTGGGAGGACACAGGACCCCGGGGCGGCACCTGAGCAGAACCAGGGCGGGAACAGGTAAGACTTAGATGCCACCAGCGCCTGAGGGGGCCGTCACCATCCAGTCCGACTCCACCATGGGGACTTACAGGGTCAGGGTCACGAACGGTCAGAGTGAGGGCGCCTGGGGGCTCCGTGGTGGAGCCTCTGCCCCCGGCTCAGGGTGTGACCCTGGGGTCCTGGGATCGAGCCCCACGTCCCGCTCCTGCTCAGCAGTGAGTCTGCTTGAGATTCTCTGTCCCTCTCCTTCTGCACCGCCCCACGCTCCTGCCAGCTCTCCTGGGAAGGGAAGGGGACGGAAGGGAAGGGAAGATGGAATGGTCGGAGTGGGAGCACACGGGGGCGAGGAGTGGGCCACCTGCTGCTGGGCTCTTTCCCTCAAGAGCAGGTGCAGGCCCATGTCCCCGGGCTCAGAACAGTATCTTTTGTTGCACAGGGAGAGCCGCCCTTGGCATCTGGGGCAACAGCAGAGAGACCTCTCAGATCCCGGGGAGGCTGCAGGCCATGAGCTCGTCCTGGGTTCAAATTCTGGCTTCGGGAAAGTCACTAAGCCTCCGTCCCCTCGGCTGTGGGAGGGGCCGGGGAGCGATTCTTATCCCACAGGATGGCCTGGTTCCCTCCTGGGTCAGGGGAGGAAGCGGGCAGAGAGGGTCTGAGCGCAGGCCCTGGAGCTCTCCCTCCCCTCCACCCTTTCAGGTTCAGTCTCCATCTTAGTCCCTTGGACAAATCGCACAACTGGACAGACCGGGTCCAATTCAGGAGCTCTCCGTGCCACCCCCCGGGGAGCCGAGCTACCCACGCAGCAAGACCAGCCTGGCACAGCGGAGGAGCTCGTGGGACGTCAGCTCCCTTCTGTCCCGCCGCAGCCCACCCACCCCAGCTGCAGGATCCCATGCACTTCCCCGGGAGGAGTGCCCAGCTCCGGCTCTCACCCAGAGCCTCCTCAGGTGGTCGTACAGGAGGGCACAGAGTGGGCGCCAGGCACCTACTCCAATCCTCTGGCCCGTGCCCAGCCTCACAAGGGCACCAGCCCCGCTGCGGCGCCCTCTGCCCGGCCCTGGCACAGTACCCCCTCCCCCAGGGCTGCCGAGGCCACGCTCCCACCGCTTGCATCTCCGCGCCGAAGACCACGCCGTCCACACATCCGCAGCCAGCCTGTGAGGCACCGTGCCAGGCCCCACGCTGCCCTCACTCACTGCCCCATCCGTAGGTGAGGCGCCAGGACACTGGAGGGTCCAGGGACACTAAGGAGAGGGCAGTGGCTGCCAGCCTGCAGACGGGCGGATGGGACTCTGTTTGGAGTCTGGTCCCTGGACGTCCCGGGAGATGCATGTGGGGACGGTGCAGCCAGAGGCGCAGGGAGGGGACTGGACGCACAGGCCGGGGAGGGCACGCAGGAGCCGAGTCTTGGAGGACGGAGGGTCGCCTCACCCTGGGAAACAGAAGGGACAGCAGCCTTCACTGCGCTCTGGGCGCCTGATGCCCTAGCGAGCACTGATCCAAGCACACCCTCGGGAAGGCGACACCCAGTTAGAGCTAGGACCTTGAGGTCCCACAGCTAGTGGGAGCCCCTCAGCCTGACTCTGAGGTCCCGCCCTGGGCCCTGCCACAAGGGTGTTGAGAGGGGAAGCGGAGGCAGACACAAGCTGACCTGTGGGGACTGGGGCAGGGGCAGGTGGGAGATGAGTCCCCAAGGTCCCTGCCAAAGCCTGACGGAGCCCAGGGGTCCAGGGGGTGCCCAGGGGCGCTGGCAGGTGGCTCAGGTCCCCTGGGGACCCCGTCATTGGCCAGTTGGAGTGCTCTGCCCTGTGGTCCCAGCTTGCCGGCTCAGAACCCCACCTCCTGGCACCTCCCGGAGCCTCCTCCGCAGGCCCTCGGCCTCCCCAGGCAGGCCTGGGCTCCGGGTCCCTAACACAGTGACACTCGTACAGTCGCCTCCTGACTGGCGCCACCTGGAACCTCGGAGGCTCCCCAGGCTCCCGGGGAACAGCAGCAGAGTGAGGGCCCCCAGGAGGAGGCCTGACTGCCACTGCCATGGAGCTAGAGATGCCAGTGCAGGCAGGTCCCTCCTGGCCCGGGGAGGTCACATCCCTGAGCTGGGGCCAGAGGCCACAGAGACCACAGAGACCACCCCCTGCCCCCCTCACACCGAGACCCCGCTCCCCACGCGCCCCGAGATGCCCCGTGAGGCCTCCTGGTGCGACCCTGACTCTGCAGGTGCTGATAGCTGTGGGGACCCGCGGGGCCCCTGAGCCCTGGTGCCTCCCCGCGGCCTGGCCCCCACCGTCCCAGGGAGACCAAGGACCACGACACATCAGAGCAACCGGCCAGGGGAGCTGCTGGGAAGGGCCGTCGGGGCTTGGGCGCCCCCTCCCACCACCCCTCCCCTCGAGCCCCTTCCCTCCCCAAGTCCCAGGGCTCTGCAACCGGCCGGGCCAAGCGGCTCCGCGCCCCCATACCCGCCCCGCCCCGCCCCTACCCAGGCCCCGCGCCCCTCCCACACAGCCCCCCGCCCCCTCCCCTCCCCTCCCCAGGTCCCAGGGCTCCGCGACCCCGGCGGGCCACGAGGCTCTGCGCCCCCATACCCGCCCCGCCCTGCCCCTCCCCAGGCCCCGCGCTCCGACCACCTCGTCCCTCCCCTCCCCTCCCCGCGCCCCCACCACAGCGTCCCTCCCTACCCCTCCCCCTCCCCGCGCCCCCGCCACCCCGGCCCCCGCCCGGCACCCAGGGGCCCGCCTACCTGCTCCGCCGCCGGCGCCCTTTGCGCGCAGCCCCGCCGACCCCGCCCCCGCCTCCGCCGCCTCCGCCCGCCCCGCCTCCGCCTCCGTCCCCGCCCGCGCCGCCCCGGGACGCCCGGCCCCCACCCCGAGCTCCGGCCCCGCTCGCGGGCTCCCCGCCCCCTCCCCCGGGACCCCGCAGGGCGCCCCCGGGACTGCGCTGCTCCCCGCCTGGGCCTCGGCGACCCCCTCCGTGAAATGGGCGGCTCGTGAGCTCGCGGTGGGATGCGCTGTGGGCCTCGCGGCGCCTCGGGTCCCGGTCCCGGGAGGGAAGGCAAACGGGGGAAGAAAGTGAGTCCCGAGGAGTGAGATGCTGCGGGGACAGGTGAGCTCCAGGTGCCCCCCCCGCGCCCCCGTGACCCCTGCCACTCGCTGGGGAAGGGGCCTGGAGTTGCAGGGGCAGCTGCGGTTTATGGCATCTGCGGCTCTACCCTCTCGCCTTATCTGATCATCACAGCAGCTCCCAGGCGAAGGCATTTTTACTCCTGCTTCACTGAAGAAGCCGAGAGACTCCAAGATTGAGCCACTGCCCTGAGGTGGCGGCCGAGCAGCCCTGGGTGGCCTGCAGGCCCGAGCCTCTGCTCCCAGGGCCCTGGGGACCCTCTGCTATGGAGCATGTCCGCAGCCTCCCAGGCTCTGCGGCAGGGGCAGGTGGCACCCGAACCCCTTGTGTCCCCATTCCCCGCCCCCAGGGCCCCAGGCGCTCCTCTGCCCCCAAGGCCCAAGCACCGGTCCACAGGTCCACGCACAGAGGCAGCATCTGACCAGGGAGGAAGGCCACGCAGTTAACCTTGATCAGAACTGTGGCTTCCTGGAGCCTAGAGTGGACAATGTCTTCTGTCTGGAAGCCGCTCCGCCACCAGGGGCTCTACCAACACCTGTTGTCGGCTCGCCACCTCCTCGTGGGGCAGCTGTGCTGCCTCGGGGCCTGGCTGCTGGGCCCTTCCGGGAGGTCGCCGCAGCCCTTGGCCGAGACCCTGCCCAGGTCTCAGGAGTCTGGGCCCTAAGCCCGGGCTCGGAGACCCACCACGGAGCCACAACAGCCGGACGGTTCGGGCAACCCAGCCCTGCTCTCAGGCAGTGGGAGAAGCACCTGCTCTCCCTCCACCCTCACGCCCTGGCCAAGTGCCCTCATCCCATTTCTCGGTGAGAAAAAACTGAGACCCAGAGAAGTGGAGCGACTCGCCCGTGGCCCACGTTGCAGAGGGCCAGGCTGGGATCTGCGGGCAAAGTCGGAGCTGCTGCAGCACCGCAGCGCCCCGCCCCCCCCCCAGCCCCCAGCCCTGAGCCCCGGAGGGAGCGCCTCCCTGTGGACCCAGAGCCCCGCAGGCGCCCTCCCCGGCCCGGCCCTCGCCGGGGAGGCAGACAGCACCCTCTGGCGGCAGCGGCGCAGGAGCGGCCGGAGCGGCCCCAAGAAAGCGGAGGCTGAGCTAGAAACTGGGCACCGTACTCCCCCCCCCACCCCCCAGTCTGGGGCCACAAGCCCGGTCGGGGAGGCCCTGCACCGTGAGAGGGGAGACCTTTTGTCTGGCCTCCTAGACCTGGAGCCTCCGGGACCTACAGCCTCCCGATGGACACGCCCCCCCCCCAGGCCGCCGCCCCTCAGCCTGTTGTATGTGAATCACTTTGGAGCTAAATGCAGACCCTAATCCCTCAGACACCTGGGCTCCTGGTCGCTCAGGCTCCCCCAGGGCTGCCTGGACGGCTGAGTGTCAGGAAGGACGGATGCGCCCCAGCAGGCCTCTTGCGGGCAGGGGCTGCCCTTTGAAACCAAGCCCGTGTCACTGGTGCTATCACCACCTTGAGAGCCAGGGGGGCGGGTGGTCGAGAGCCAGGCGCAGGCGTCAACTCCCCGGGCCACACGGGCCACACGTTCTCTTGCGCGGAATGGAGCTAAGAACATAAGGGGGCGCCTGAGGGCTGCTGTGAACAGCAAGAGCCGAGATGCCAGAGGCCCCCAGCGAGGAAACAGGCCTGGCCCCCGTGGCTGCTGTTGTCCTTCCCAGGCACCACCCCGCGCCACAGGCTCACGGGCCCGTCGCCAGCAGCTCTAGTCCGAAAGCTCCCCAGACCCACGCTCCCACCTGAGGTAGTCCTACACAGTCCTCACAGGCCACGCCCAGCCTCGGTCAGTCTGTTTCTCCTTAAACCCTCCCAGGGGTCTCCCCAGACGCCTTCTCCACTCAGGCTCTATGCTGCTAGGGACTCTCCCTGCGATCCACGTCGCCAGGTTTGTGCAGATGTTGCTCCTGTCGCCTGGACTCCCTGAGCTCGTCGTCCACTTGGGAACCTCCTACGCATTCTTACAGACGGAGCCCCTACAACCAGCCACCGGGAGATGTCCCACTCCCCCTCATGCTCATTCTAAAGGGAAGCTGTGAGTGTGTTCCCCCCACAGAGAGCTCCCGGGCAGCTGGCCTGCTTTGCTCCTGGAAGATGCAGAGCAAAAGAAAGCCATGTTAGCTTTCCAGGAAAATCAGCTTGGTCTCTCATTCTTAGGAACAGAGAACCAGAGAGTCCCACATGCTTAGGAAATCAGCAGCACCAAGGAGACAGGTGACAGGTGACAGACCCCACATAAAGCTGAAGTAGCTCGGGGACGAGAGCAGAACTTTAAGAGATCATACATGTGCGTGAGAGAGATTAACGAAGCTGCTGGATTCGTAAAACAAGAGCAGATTGCTAGGAAACAAGAGACCTCGAAAGCAGGAAAGAAGCCTTGAGCATTAAATATATGATTGCTGAAGTTGAAATGCATTTTATTGGAAGGGATGGTGGGGGGGGCAAAGGAGGGAAATGTCTCATAATGTGGAGCGAAAACACAAAAAGATGGAAAACCTAAGAGCAAAAACAGGAGACATAGATGATTAGTGCAAATGATCCCTTATCCAATTAATAGAATTTCCAGGAAGGGAGGAGCAAGAAAATGAAAGGTAGCGCATAGGTCACAGATGGGGCAGGGAAGCGGAATCCTCCCCCAGAGAGTCCAATGAAGAGACATTAGCTGAAGAGCAACCCAGGGGTGTGGGCAGGGGTAATGGGATGAGGCCCCCAGAGATGGGGGAAGCAGCCACCACCCTACTGGTAGCAGAGCAAGGGGGGAATCCTGTCAGCAGAGCCGGGGCCTGTGCAGGACGGGCCCCCAGTGAGCCGCTACGGTTGAGGCCTGCAGGACCTCCAGGACCGAGCATGGAGACAAGGGAGGTGGGACAGAAGCCTCCCGACTTCTCTCCTTCCACTTCCGGGCTCCTGGGGCTCCTGCCATCAACCAGGGCCCTGGGAGAGGGAGTGCGGGCAGCAGGGGATCACGCAGCCTCCCCAGGTGCAGAGGAGCCCAGCACAACGGCCGAGCATGGCTCTGGGTGACTGTCCACAGACGGTGCCCGGGAAAGGGATTCTGAACAATAAACTTCCCCAGAGATGTGGGTTGGAAAGATCTCCTGGGTGCTGCTCAAAATAAAACTCTTTGGAGCACTTCTGCAGCTCCGCTTCCACCCCCTCCCCTCCTGAATATCCACATCTGTACCCAAAGTTTGTTCCCAGGGCCTCCGAGGTTCAGGGGACAATGCAGTCCGAGAGCCATCAGTAGAGCTGAGCAGGGGGTGTCCCGTGAGGGGGAGGCCAGGGTTGCAGAGGCTGGAGGCGGAGGACAGGGAGCCGGGAAGGAGAGGAACTGTGCGGGACCATGTGGGGGCCGCACCCAGCAGGGGAGGGGTCCAGGGGCCCAGTGCCAAGCACTCGAGGACAGCACCTGGGGTGGGGGGGGCACAGGGTGTCACAGCAGGGCGGAGAGAGGGCCCAGGTGAGGGGCGAGAAGCCGTGTCGGAGCCCAGTGCAGGGACATGGACGGGCTGGGGTGGCCTAGAGGGGAGGGGGCTGCCCGCCCCATGCGGGGGCACAGCCCCACGGCTCATGTGCCGACCGTGACGCCGCCAGGCCCCTCGCCTGTGGAGAAGGTTCTTACAAACCCAGAGGGGAAAACAGCAGAACGAGCCCGGGGTCCCCGTCACAGTGAAGGTGTTGCGTGGGCGCAGGCTTTCCGTAGACACGTGGGCCTCACCTGCGGCGTCTGCCTGACACGAACTTCAACTCCACGCGTGTGAACGCCGAACACATTCGGTACCAATAGCAGTTCTGGATTTGATCGTCCCTGGGGCTGGCGAGACGCACGAGTGTCCTCCCTTGCGGCGCGATCCCGAGGCCCGGCCCCCGGTACCCGTGCAGCTGCTCGGTTTGCGCTGTCGTCCGTACAGTGTCCAGTAAGTCGAGTAACAGTCACCACTTTATCACGAACTAGGCTTTCCGCGCCGTGATGGGGCCCAACCGTAGATTGACAGGAGCTGTCCGAGCCCGGTGAAGCTCAGCTCAGCTCAGCCATGCGGTTCCATAGGTTAGGGTATTAAATGCATTTTCGATTTACGTTATTTCTAAGGCACGATGGGTCTATCGGGGCATAACCGGGTTGTAAGTTAAGGGGTTCGTTCAATTGCACATGAATGCAGTTATGAGATCCCCGCGCGTGCCTCTCCTTACCTGCCCACTGGGAGAGGCCTGGAGTAGGGACACCGAGCATAATGAGCACCCCTGGCTCTCATACTCGGCTTCTAGATGCCTCCGGAAAGAATCCAAGGGACCGGGAGCACAGGACATGCGCCTCAATGATCTTCGGAGGCCAGAAAGTAACAGGCCGCCCTAAGGACAATGGGGCTTGTTTAAAAACATCCAGAATCCAGCAGGAGGGGACCCTAACCGGCCAAATCTAGGACAACGTGGGTATTACAGTAAATAAGGAGAGTAACAGATAATGGCCCTGCTGAATAAAATAGAAACCCGCGAGTCGCCTCCAATATAAACAACTGAATGAATGAGGTGAAAGTTTGATGAACAACAGGATGTTTACACGGCTCCCGCGCACCTCGCCATAAAATAGTCATTAATCACAAAGGGAAAAATTATTTACTTTTCGGCGGAGGAGCCAGGAAGACACCACCCTAATGACCACGATCAAAGCAACCCCCATCGCCAACGCGACACATTGAGCTTATGGACCTGGGAGAGGGGGCAAGACGAACCCTCGGGGCTTTCACCGTGTTTCTGTCAAAGGTGGACCCGATCCCGAGCAGCCACCAGACCGGCCTGTAGTCTCAGAACATGTCTGGGCGTGAAAGTCCAGGGGACAGGAGAACCGTTCCAGGATAGAGACCAGATTCATGAGAGCTGAAGCCAGGACGCCAGGGCCACAATGGAGGAGCCAGGGAGGCACAGGGCAGCCATGTATCCGCGTGGTCACCTTAGTCACATGGCTGTGTTCTTGCTCAAGCAGAACAGTGTCGGAGCGGGCCCCGGGGGCGCAGAGGCTCAGAGCCGCCTTCAGCTCAGGCCGTGGCCCCGGAGACCCCAGATCGAGTCCCGCATCAGGCTCCCTGCATGGAGCCTGCTTCTCCCTCCGCCTGTGCCTCTGCCTCTCTCTGTGTGTCTCTCATGAATAAATAAATAAAATCCTTTAAAAAAAAAAAAGAAAAAAAGGAGGAGAATGGCCTTCTCTATGAGAAATACACGATAAAGCTAGTCTGGGGGTGGGGGGCATCTCGTTGCAGCTTACTCTCAAACGGCTCAGAATTTTTAAAAAATATTCTCTACACTCACTTGTTATTTTTCTGTAAGTCTGTCTATACATTTTCAAATAATGATATTATTGATCATAATTAGATTTTTCACCTTCATGGAACAAACCAGAAATAGAACTGAAAGTGGCGACCCCTGGAAATCACCAGGGTGGGGAGGGTGTCAACGGCATTTATCCAAGCAATAAGAATATAGCTCATTTCTTTCTATTAAGGAAGAATAATGGTCATAATTAAAGAAGAGAATAAATGAAAGTAATGAAAGGGCACCCACAGCACTGAGGACAGAGAAGCTGGGGGGCCACCACCCTGGGGCTCAGTGTCATCATCTGTAAACTGGAGCCAAGACCACCTGGTGAGGATGCCAAGGTTGAAAGGCCTGACGGAAGGAGGCCGTGGGGGCAGGAGCCCTGAGGGTCTGACCTTCCCTGAGGCCCTGGGCTGCAGAAGGAAGCACATCTGCTGTTGGGAGGCGCCCCGACCCTGAAGGATCACTTGGTCTTTGTTTGCCTTTGTTCCCAGTGAGGCCATAAAGAGGCTGGGCTGTCTTGACCTGCCCCTGCCACAGACGGAGATAAGGGGCTATCAGCTGGCAGCCAACAGCTTTCCTGCCTCCCACCCACAGCTGGCCTCTCGGGCTCCCTGCCCTGGGCCTGCAGGGTAGGCTGGGCCGCCCCCTCCCCATCCTGCTGCCAGGGCTCAGCTCCTCAGCTCCACCTCCTGGAAAACCAGGGCATCTCCAGCAGCCAGGGAGGAGGGAGCCAGGGAGGAGGGAGCCGGGGTGGAGGGAGCCGGGGAGGAGGGAGCCCTGGCGCACAGTCGCTACCTGTCCCCACAGCTCCGTTCCACCAGCAGGATCTAGGCTGGAAGCTGAGCCCCGAGGACCGCATCCTCCCTCCTCTGCAGAGAGTAAGCAGTCGGGACCAAGGGGCACTGTCTGAGGCCTGCGCCCTGTGCCCTCCTACCCAGGGCCTCACAGCCCAGCGCGCCGCTGCCCCCGTGGAAGACAAGAGAGAAACACGGAAGCCGCCCTGCCTACACTGCTGGTCTCCACTGCCCCGGTCCGGTCCCTGTCCCTGCCCCGGGGACCTCCTGGAACCTCCTGGGACCTCGTGGGACCTCCTGGGGCCTCCCAGGATCCATTCAAACCATCCACGGTCATTAATAAATATTTTTGAGTTCTGCGTGTGCTGCTGGACCCAGAGCTTGGACACAGAGCTTGGCTCCCAAGGACAGGGCCATGGTTGGGTGTGGGCGGGCGCTTAGGGGAGATATCCAGCAGTGCCGCGTGCCTTAGGTGAAGAGCCCACCCTGTTCTACCCATCATGCCATGCACAGGCAAAGGCCACGCGAGCCGCAGGGCTGAGCAGGGCGTCAAGGGGCGAGGAGCAGCGAGGAGCTGCCACCGGCCTCAGTGGGGCCGGGACAGTGCTCCCCTGACGCTGTGGGGGGTGCGGGCGAGCAGAGCACAAGGTGCTCCAGCGATGATTTATATTCCCCCCCCCCAGAAGGAAGGAGCACCTCAACACCAAAGACAGCCAGATTCTGAGCTGATGCACGGAAATGCTCAGAAGCACGGGTTTTAACGGAGACTTTTTTTTTAAATAAATTTTTATTTATTTATGATAGTCACAGAGAGAGAGAGAGAGAGAGAGAGAGAGAGAGAGGCAGAGACATAGGCAGAGGGAGAGGCAGGCTCCGTGCACTGGGAGCCCGACGTGGGATTTGATCCCTGGTCTCCAGGATGGCGCCCTGGGCCAAAGGCAGGCGCCAAACCGCTGTGCCACCCAGGGATCCCCTTAACGGAGACTTTTATTTGAGATCACAGTGGCGGTCCTAAGACGCAATGCCACGCTCCAGGCATGGGTGGCGTGGTTGATGCCACACAACGTGTGAGCACCACGGTCTCCGCTGCCGGTGCCCCCGACTCAGAAAATCGAGGAAAACATGCTTCCAAAGCCTGGATGCGCAGACACGTTCGTAAGGCAAGAAATCACGCCCCTGAGGAGTGAGGACGTGCTCCAGAGAACAACAGGACGACAACCCTATCTTCGAAACCAAGACCGTCGTTGTGTCTTCGTATGGAATGTCAGAAAACGTCATATGATCAAGTCAAAGCAGAATAAAATTCCTTTTTACTTGAGACCCTGACATCAATCGGACTTGTCAGCAAATTGAATCTGTCTTAGTTCACAGAGTCGTGAATATATCATATCCTTCCTATTTTCATAGTAGCCCGGAGAAGGGAACTCACAATGCGGTACCTGACTAAATCAAGCATTTTTAGGTCCAAGTGATTTGCTTCATGGTTTCCCTTTCATTAAATGTGATTCTTCTCCTGAAAAAAAAAAAATATTGTATTTCTGATTTCATGTGTTTTCCTTTTCGAAAAAGGAGGATTATTATTTTCATTCTTAACACATTTCTCTTTCATCACTTCCCCTAAAATTGAAGTTATTTAGATTCTCCGTTTCAGGTTGCTGTAATAGCTGAAAGCCCTTCGGTGATGCTCGCACTGGGTCCTTTGGGGTCACTAACTTCCTCTCCACTTGGGTGACTGTGCCTAGTAATCTCATCTGACACATTCTGTTTTTTAGTTTTTTTAACGCATTCTGACAACCATTTTTCATTGCCAAAACCTCGTTATTTTATTTATTTATTTATTTATTTATTTATTTATTTATTTACTTATTTATTTATTTGGTAGGTTCCACACCCAGCATGGAGCCCAACACGGGACTTGAACTCAGGACCCTGAGACCAAGACCCAAGCTGAGATCAAGAGTCGGACACTCAACTGATCGAGATCGAGCAGCCACCTGGGAAGCCCTATTTGATTTTCGTTCTTTTTTTAAAAATATTTTATTTATTTATTCATGAAAGACACAGAGAGAGGCAGAGATCCAGGCAGAGGGAGAGGCAGGCCCCATGCAGGGAGCCCGACGCAGGACGATCCCGGGACCCTGGGGTCACACCCTGGGTTGAAGGCAGGTGCTAAACCGCTGAGCCGCTGAGCCACCCAGGTGTCCCTTTATTTTCATTCTTAAAATAAAATTGCTTGTTCTTGTTTGATGGATTTGATGAACTCATCGTCTCTTTTAAGAGTTATTTTTCTTTTAAATCCCCTGTTTGGTCATTTAGCTGTGTCTGTCTGGTCAGTTGTCATTCTCCCCAACGCACACACGTGGGGTCCGGTAAGAAGGTCCACCTCAGGCTTAGAGACGAGCCCCAAAGAGCAACGCTAGTTCTATTGTTTGGGGGTTGGGACGGCGGCTGCCAGGCCCGGCCACTGGGGAGCGTTGCTGGGCTGGATGTGCCGATGCTCAGCCTCTGAGCAGCCGTGCCCCCCACTCCTCTGGGTGCCGCCGCTGTGCTCCCCCTGCCGCCTGCTGTTCGGTGGGGGAGGCCAGAGCCCACAAGCCTGCAGCGGTTCCCAGGCCCCCGGCCTGCTGCTGCCCCGAGGCCCGCGGCCCCTCCGTGAGTCCTCCAGCTGGAAGCACCCGGAGAGCCCGTCCTGGCCGCTCACGCAGAGCGGGTGCACCTCCCCGTGCCCACCAAACCCCAAGTCTCACGATTCAGGGGGCCCCTACTCTCCAGGCCATGAAGGTAACCCAACGCGATTGTGTCTGGGGATAGCGGTGGTGAGTCGGGGTCCCCGTGATTCAGTCCCACGGCCGCCCCATGACAGTCGGACCAGCACCACTGCTGCCGCCCAGACCTTGGTAACGACTTGGTGCACCGGCCAGCACGGAGCCAGGAGCCCCCACTGCCTGTCACCCCCCCACACACTCCCCAGCGGAAGGAATGTCCTAGCAGGAGAATAAGGGAACGGCTTGCCTTTATCTGGGAGGCCACGACCCCCACTCCCCGAGTGAGCGTCTGAACAGCACCGCACCAAACAACTAAGAAAAAGTAATAATAAGGTTCAGAAGGGGTAGCTCAGGGTGACAGTGACGCAGAACCCAGGTGCCGACCTCAGAGCCCTCCTGGGGCAAGGCCTCCGCACTCCCTGGGCCCCCGCGTCCCCCAGCCCGTAGCAAGGCCACAGTTGGGGGCCTGCGGCCGGCCGTTCCCTCCGGGACTCAGGCCCGGGCAGGGACCCTCCGTCTCCGTCTCCGTCTGCCGATTGTCTGCCATGTGCCCAGCGCTCACCGACTCCCTCACTTAATCTTCATGTGGTCCTGGATGCTGACGTCATTACCCCTGTTTCACGGGAGGGGGAGAAAACGGACTCTGTGAACGGAGGTGACGTGTCCCAGCACAGCCAGTAAGGACCCCCCCAGAGCTGCAGCACCTGGGCCCTCCTGGCCAGCAGCACGTACAGTGTGCAATGGCACGCTGCCTGCACCCCTGCAAGCAGGTGTCTGGGGAAGGTGCTGGGAAGAGCTAGAGGAGTAAGGGGAGCAGGGTGCCAGGCAGGAGGAGCTCTGAGGGTGCAAACAGGAAAGAGCACTTGACTCCCAGCTACAGGCGGTGACCTCCAGGCCCCCGGTCCCACCCCTGCCTGCCCCAGGTTGCCCCTGCCCCAGGCCTGTGCCTGCTACTGGCCCCCCCCCCCCCCGCAGGACTCGCCACCGCAAGGCAGAGACCTAGTTGGGGCAGTGCCCTCTGGAAGGCGCCGGTGCCCCAGGAGAGGAGCAGGAGGCCCGGGGACCCCAGGCGGGGGGCAGCCTGCAGGTGAGGGGCGCCTCCAGGAGAGGCTTCCCAGGTAGATGCGGGGGGTGGGGGGCAGCTGTTCTGAAGCTAAAGACCAGCTAACGTGTCTGTGAAATGAGGTTCCACGAAGTTGGAACCTGCACACGACCCCGAAATACAGCAGGAGCCACGGGCCTGGGCGGGTCCCAAGGACGCTGTTCCGGCCACCAAGGGCGCAGAGCCTCCGTCATCGCCTGCAAACGTGCGGCCGCCTGATTCCCGCCGCGGCCGAGAGCTCCCTGGGCAAGGCCGCCCCTCAGTCACCTCCAGGTGACCACACGTCTGCTGACTGGCGCGCAACAGGTCAGCGGCTGTTTCAGCAACAGGTACTCTGGAAACCAAGCCGTCATGCCCTTTCACGTGTCCCACGCTCGAGCCACCCGCCCGGGACGCGGCCCTCACTTACACTGCAGGGGGACGCGGGGAGCCCGCGTGGCAAGGCCGAGCCACAGCGAGGGCCCCCGGGGTGGGCAGCAGCATCTGTCCACTGCTCACACATTCTATTTCCTTTCCCGTTTTTTATGAAAATAGAGGAAAACTCTAAATGCAAGTGCTCAGGACATGGGAAGAGCTCAACCGAAATGAGAGTCTGGGGGTTCAGGTGTCACAGCACGAGCCCCAGACCCTGTGTGCCCGTGGTCACAGAGAAAGAAAGGGGGCAGCTGGGGGGCTCAGTGGTTTAGGGCTGCCTTCTGCCCAGGCCGTGACCCCGGGGTCCTGGGGTCCTCTGAAACACGCACGCACCAGTGTCCCCAGCACTCATTTACCTGACGGCTATTCAACTATTAATCACCACATGTTTACCAAGCCCCTTCTAGAAACCAGGCACCAGAGCACGTGGGGTCCAGACGCAGAGCCAGAGTCGCCCCTGGCAATCGTGACCATGTCCAGATGCCACAAATGAGGAGAGGGCGACTTTGGGGGTCTGGGGGGGCCAGCCTGGGCGATGGGCACGCTCTCAACCTCCTTATGCTTACCCTGCTCAGCATCCCGTGCAGCTTCGCTCCACAGCCATGTCTTTCTCAAATCATGGAGGAGCCTTGTCATCCCCTCTCCTACGGCTCCGTCCTGCCCAAGGTGACTCTTAGGTTCTTTCCCACATCCTCACCCTCTTACACTGGGGGTTGCTTCCTACCTTTCAGTTCACTAAATCTACCTTTGACTCCTTCGTCTCTCTACTCCATTAGCACGGCTTTTATACCCAGACTTCTAATCCATTCCTTCCCAAAGCCAACCTGTTCTCGATTCGAAGCCCTCAGGCTTTATTTTACCATTTCTTTTTTTTTTTAAAGCAATTTTTATTTTATTTATTTATTTTTTTTATTTTTATTTTTTATTTTTTTAAAGCAATTATTAAAAAGATTTTTATTTACCTATTCACGAGAGACACAGAGAGAGAGAGGCAGAGACACAGGCAGAGGGAGAAGCAGGCTCCACGCAGGGAGTCCGATGCGGGACTCGATCCCGGGACCCCAGGATCACGCCCTGGGCTGAAGGTGGTGCTAAACTGCTGAGGCACCTGGGCTGCCCTATTTTACCATTTCTTGTTATTTTTGCACTGCTGTCAACTCTGTCGAGGTCTCAGAAATGCTTAATTCTTCCTCTCATTTTCTCATATTTCCATTTCCTCAGCGATGAATTCCTCTCCTCATTGTTGATCTTAATTCTCACTCTCCTTATGATTAGTGTTTCCCAGTGTTTCGGAATTCACGTTGCAACCGAACATCTGTTTCCTTTATTGTTCTCATGGCTCATCGCCTGTGCCCACCTTCACCTTCCCAGATCTCGTCACGGCCCCAAACAAGTTCTGCGATAGCAGGTTAGAGCTAGCCTGGGGTTGAACCCAGAGCTGCGGCAACTGGAGGGGCCCCGGTCAGCCTCCCAGCCTCCTGGGCATCATGCCTGCCCAGCGTGTGGTCACTGAGGCCACACGTCTCCCTGCTCTGTGCTTTGCTCGGGCCTGGGGCCCCGGTCGCAGCCCTCCCCCCCCCGCCCCCCGCAGATCCCCGGAGAGCGCCACAACATACGGCTTCTCTCCTCAGGCCCTGCTGTGCGGAGATAGGTGCTCAAGCGTGGCCTCCAAAGTCGGAGAGATCTGAGTTCAAATCCCGACTCGGCCGCCAAGGAGCGATGCAGTCACAGTCACGAGATGTCATGGTGCTGGACCTCATCTGCCGCATCGTGAACGAACAGCAGCAGCTCTCTGAAGGCGGCTTTCCGCTGCTGCAGAGTGCTCGCGCTGTGTTTGCCGGGAACTCCTGGCATCTGCCAAGGTCGGGGTTCCCAGCTCTGGTGAGCATTAACCATTGGCGCCCCTTCCCCGCCCGCCCTGACTTCTGAGGAAGGAGGAACCACATTTGATTTTGGGGCACACCTCAGAACTGCTCGTTAACCAAATCAAGAGAAGCATGGACGCACGACCAAAACCCTTTGCCAAACACACGACGGGGGAAGCGCTGGCGCGGGTGCCCCTGGGAAGACACACGGCAACATGGTGAGTGTCCTCGGGCACAGGCATGCGTGTGGGGCGCTCCCTGCCGTGTGGATGGGTGAAGAGCAAACCCCGGCAGGCCAGGAGGGTGCAGACCGCTCCTGCTCCCGCCCACGGGAGCCCTCCTTTCTCCCTGCCCTGGAACGCTGGGCGCCGGAGCGGCACGAAGGCTCCAGGTGTCTCCTCCTCCCCAGCTGCCCAGGGTGACCAGGCTTGGCCCGTCCCTTCCCCAACTCCCACCTGCGGAGAAGGTTACGGGCCCCAACCCAGGGCTGCTCTGGGCAGGAGCGTCAGTCTGGGCCCTGACAGGCCACGTCCTCCACCAGGTGTCATTCAGGCTCCCCTGAGCCCTGAGGCCCTGGGCCTGCACTGCCCCTGTCCACCTGCCCCTACCTGACCCTGTCCACCTGTCCCTGTCCACCTGCCCCTGTCCACCTGTCCCTGTCCACCTGCCCCTGTCCACCTGTCCCTGTCCACCTGCCCGTCCACCTGCCCCTGTCCACCTGCCCCTACCTGCCCGTCTACCTGCACCAGTCCACCTGCCCCTGCACTGCCCAGCTGCAGCAAGAGTCTCCCTGAGTCAGCCCAGTGGGAATCCCCCACCTTGATAGCTGATCACCCTCAGTATCTGATCAGATTCTTGCTGCCCCGCCCTGGGTGTCTGCTCATTCTGCCCAGAATCCTGCCAAATGGGTTTTAGCCCAGCTCCCCAGCCGCTGAGGCCTCCTCTCCATCCGCAGCCCCCTGCCCTCCTCCTCTGCCATCCGCAGCCCGCCCCCGCCCAGCCCCTGCCCAACCCCCACCTGGCCCCCACCTGGCCCCTGGCCTTCCTAGGCCGCCTCTCTGGAACCTCCCCAGCCTCTTTCTGGTCTACAAGCTTCTGTCTCCCCCTGAAAGCACACTGCCACCAGCAGAACCAACACCTGCTTCCTATGCGGTCAGAGTGGAGACACGTGTCATGGTTTGTCGGATGAGACTTGTCACCTTGTCCTCCCGTCTGGAAGTCCCCATGGCTTCTGACGCTCCCAGCTTCCCTTCCCCCCGAGTGCCCCGTCTGTATCCAGGGTACCGCGCATAAGCCATAAAATATGTTTACACAGAGATTCGCCCTCTGAGATCTCAATTATCCCCTACATTCCCAGCTGCTGGGATGTTGCTACAGCCCGGGGGGAGTCTGGACAGTCCTCGTAATCTCGGGGCTCTGACCATCACATCTGCTTCACCAGCGCACCCCACCTGGACATCCCACCTGCACAACCCACCTGGACATCCCACCTGGACATCTCACTTGCACATCCCACCTGGATGTCTCACCTGGACATCCCACCTGTGTATCCCACCTGGACATCCCACCTGTGCATCTCACCTAGATATCTCACCTGCACATCCCACCTGCACATCCCACCTGGACATCCCACCTGTGCATCCCACCTGCACATCACACCTGCGCATCCCACCTGGATGTCTCACCTGGATATCCCACCTGGACATCCCACCTGTGCATCCCACCTGGACATCCCACTTGGATGTCTCACCTGGATGTCTCACCTGGACATCTCACCTGGATGTCCCACCTGTGCATCCCACCTGGACATCCCACCTGTGCATCCCACCTGGATATCTCACCTGCACATCCCACCTGCGCATCCCACCTGGACGTCTCACCTGGACATCCCACCTGCGCATCCCACCTGGACATCCCACCTGGACATCCCACTTGGACATCTCACCTGGATGTCCCACCTGCGCATCCCACCTGGACGTCCCACCTGGGCATCCCACGTGGGCCTGGCAGTCTTCTCATGGAAAGTGATCGTTACTCTTGTCCCAGGTGCCCTTGGCATTGAAACGCGACCCTCCTTCATGCAGTGGGTTTCTCTTCCTGCACCTCAGTGATGAGCCTCCTGAACCAGGTGCCAGCAGGCCCAACCCGAGCTGGTAAGGTGGCCCTTCCGTGTCCTCCCAACCCCTGTTCACGCCACAGGTATTGCCCCCGCGTGTGGTCAGTCGTGTGCAAGGCTGCCCACAGCTGCGGAGACCGTGCCTGATTGGCCCCAGTGTCTTCGGCTCCATCCCAGGGCCCGGCCCCCAGGGCACCCACAGACTTCTCTAAATACGTCAAGGGGTAGCTCGAGTAGACGTGTGTGGTGCATTCCGTGCCGCGTGGCTAACGACGGAGACCCCAGGACCCGTTCCCTGGGAAATGCCTGTCCCAAGCGGACGTAGGGTTAGTTGCCGGTTGGGGCCGATACCGGACGCAGCTTCCACGGCCCAACACGGCACCAGCTCAGTCCCTTCCAGCTCCTGAGAGCAGAGCCTGACGCGGGTCTGCAGGGCTGCCGTCCTCTGGAGGCATCGGGGCCCCCCCGCATCCCAGTCTGTGAGCCCAGTCCCTTGTCCCGCCTTCGAGCCGCAACCCGGCATCTTCAAATCTTCGTCTCGCTCCTCGTCCCGTCCTTACCCCCTCTGTCTGATCTGACTCTTCTCCGTCCCTCTCACCGGACCCTGGTGGTCATGCTGGCCCCTCAGGATCATCCAGGATAT
This sequence comes from Nyctereutes procyonoides, assembly GCF_905146905.1. Classification (NCBI taxonomy): domain Eukaryota; kingdom Metazoa; phylum Chordata; class Mammalia; order Carnivora; family Canidae; genus Nyctereutes; species Nyctereutes procyonoides. The sequence goes on from NW_026575046.1 coordinate 53,355,556, forward strand.
TCCCCGCCGCCAGCCCTTGACTGCATCCCATCCGCAAAGCCCGTCTACGGCGTAAGGACATATCCGCAGGGCCCGGGGATTGGGACCTGGACACCTTAGGCCGCCTGCCGGAGTCCTGAGCCGGGAAGCCTGAAAGATGGTGAGGGGGTCCGAGTGGGCCACCTTCTTGGGCGGGGCGGTCTTCACGCAGCGTCCTCGGCACCACATGCTCCCCGCTGCCCTCCTCACCCCCACACGCTACGAGGGAATGGGGGAGGAAGGCACTTCCACTTGCCAGGCATGTGCATCTGTGTTGCTCTCAAAACCACTGTCTGCAGAACCTTCCAGCAGTTTCCCTGACACCCCACTGGGCCCACATCCCGCTGGCCGGCCTGAAGCCAGCCCCCACGCACCCTAATCGCTGCCCATGGGCACCTGGCCTCCTCAGCAGACATCTTACCCAAGGACAGAGGAGGTATCCGGACGCCCAGCCAGCGCGGGCCGACCCCCGGCCCACACAGGATCCTGCCCGACACCACAGGCCTGGGCCATGCTTTCCAGCCATCATGGGGCCCTGTCGTGCCCCAGGCCCCTCCTCTGGGTGTTCTGGGCCTGGGAGCGCCCATTGTGGCCCGAAAGCCCCACCCTCCATGGGTGTTCTGGCCTGAACCTGCTTTCCCGGCTTCTGGAAACCCAAAGCCAAGCCTGGCCGCACCCTGGGAGTGGCAGGCTGCCACTGCCTCCTCTAGAGCTTGGGTCCTGGGTTTTGGAGGCACCCAGATGTGTGGGAGGAGCCGCAGAGAGAGCCGGGAGGGGAGGGGAGGAGGAGCAGATGCCTGGGACCCTGGGGTCTCCCGCACAGACGCCCAAGGGATAACGGGGACAAGCATTCCATGGGCAGGCGGCGGGACACGGAAGCCCTGGCAAGAAGAAACGGGAAAAGGGAATTTGAAGCAGGTTCCATGCGGGGTGCAGCGCGGCCCCGGGGCCCACAGGGCATCTTCCCTGAAGCCGGGCTACCCCCCTCCCCGGGTGCTTTGGAGAGAAGAGCTCCTTCCGGCGGCAGTGAGCGGAGAGAGAACCTGCACAGAGCGACACAGGCGCTGCCAGGGAGACATGCCCCCCACCCCGGACTGGCGCCCCAATGTCCCCCGCCCCCAGGAGGGGGCAGGTTGGACCCATTGACAGAACGGCCGCTGAGGCTCCTGGGAGTGGGAGACTCACCCAGCCTCACGTGGCAGCTGGTGGGGGGGAGGTGGGGGGGGCAGGACCCAACCTCCAAAGCCCCTGCCCCGGGCCCTGCACGCCGCTGCCTGGCCAGGCTGTTGGCAGAGTCTGCACAAAGTCATCCTGCAGGGCAGGCACCAAGCTTGGCCCCCAGGTCTCCCTGCACCCCCTCTGCCCCCGCCCGGCCATGAGGTCCCACCGGGATGCACACGGCCCTCCCCAGACCCGCAGACATGGGACCCTGGGCCAGGTGGGCCACTGAAGCTGCAGGGCTGGGGGCTGCTCGGGGACCACCGTTCCACAGCTGGACGGCCCCCTGGGCTAGACAGCGGGTGGGAGTGACAGAGGGGCAGCCAGGGGTCAGAGGGCAAGAACACGCAGAGGGGGACGGGGAGGCCGCCTTCTACCCCAGGCCACCAAAGAAACTGTACTGCAGCCCCCCATTCCCTGAGGAGGCAGTGGGAGCCCCTCGGGCAGCCCCAGGATGCTCAAGCCCACCTTCAGCCCAGCCTCTGGGGTGGGCCCTGGCATGGAGGCCCTGATGTTGGGCGGATGACCTGTCCCGGAGGGGAGTCAGAGGCGCCCGCACACTGATGGGGGCCTGGCCCGTGGCCCCGTGTGTGCTCCCCGCCCCTGGAATCCGGGGCCCAGCCTGTGAGACCTCAGGACCTGGTCCTGCCCAGGGCCACGAGCTGCAGCTGGGGGCAGCCTGGGTCTTTTTTTTTTTTTGGCGGCCTGGCTCTTGCTGCCCAACCCTGGCCTGGGCTGCTGGTGGCAGGTCTGCTAATGCCACGCGGCCCCACGAGCGCGTCCTTTGCCAGCCACCTGTCCCGCCAGCAAAATCCTCTCTAGGACCCGGCAGCTCTAACTGGGCCCCAGGGCTCCCCCGAGGTCGAGGTCACCCATCCGCTTCCCTGCCAGGACCCCCGCTCCCCTGGGGCCAGTCTCTGCCTCGCTGACCCCTGCTCCCCGGTACCAAGAGCTGGGGATCCTGCACCTCCACCTCTCGGGCCTGCCCTTTACCACCCGCTGCCATTCTGATCGCTCCAGAGCCCAGTTCCCCTCCTCATACCCTCAGTGGCTCCACATCCACAGAATAGAGCCTCCTGACCTGGCCCCTCTGTACCTCCGAGGCGTCAGCTGCAGACGTTCTTTATTCTGCCTCTGGCATCCCAGCCCCCTAAACACCTCCCACTCCCTGGAGGCCTCTGGATCCTCACCTCTGCACATGCAGCTCCTCGGCCTGGCCCCTGTCTTCTCCCCTCCTGACATGCACTTCCAACCCCTACCTATTCATTTTCTCTACGACCAACTCCTATTCATCCTTCAATGTCCTAGTCAAACATCACCTCTTCTGAAACCTTCCCTAGTAGCTTCAGGGATTTAGTGGGTTTTCTTCCCTCTGGGTCCCACAGCACCCTGCTGGGCTTGCTGCCCTTGTAAAGCTTTGGATACGGTTTCATTTGGTTTTCATTCCATCACACTCCTCCCTTAGAGCTCTAAGGGTAGAAAAAGTTCATTACTTATGTCTGGTTTTCAAGACCTAAGACCTTCCTTGTCATAGTACCAAATTATAGAGCATAGCTGCTAAATGGAAGGAGAGAGAGGGACAGATGGGACAGAATGGATGGACGGATGGGCAGATGGATGGATGGGTAGGTGGATGGATGGATGGAGGGGTGGGTGGATGGGTGGATGGATGGGTGGATGGGTGGACAGATGGATGGATGGATGGGTGGTTGGGTGGGTTGATAGGTGGTTGGGTGGATGAGTGGATGGGTGGATTGATAGGTGGTTGGGTGGACAGATGGACGGGTGAGTGGGTGGACGGCTGAATGGACGGGTGGACGGATGGGCAGGCGGATGGGTGGATGGATGGATGGATGGGAGGAGAGTCAATGACAGATAATGGATGGGGACATAGATGAGGGGATGGATGAATGATGGCAGTAACATGGGGATGGGTTGTTAAGTGAGGAAGGTGGACAGATAAATGTCTGGATTTGGGTGAAGGATGAGTAATGGATGGGTAGGGAGATGGATGATAATGGATGGTTTGTGAATAGATTCATGGGTAGGGAGATGACGGGTGGGTGGATGATTGATGGATTATGGTGAATGGTGGGTAATAGGTTTGTAGGTAGGTGGATGGGAGTATCCGTGACGAGCTGAGCGGTTGGGAGAGAAAACAGCAATAATGAAGAGGAGGGGCCAGCAGAGAAACATGGCTGCACCAGGCGTCCATCCCCCATCACCAGGGTCCTGCAGCGAAAGGGATAAAAGGGATAAAAGTCAGCCCCGAGGCTTGCTGCTGAGACCAGCCCCTGCTTCACACCCGGGCGCCCAGGCGCCCAGCAAGGGGCTGTGAGCCCGCACTTCCGCACTTCCCGAAGCCTGTAAACAAGGTCAAAGGCTGAGGGAAGCCTGCAGGTCGGGATGACGTTTTTGGGTTAGGAATGGGCTGGTGAATGAATCCCAGTGAACAAGATGACGTCACTGATAAGCCCCCAGAGTCTGAGATGGAGGCAGGAAGTGAGGGAGCGCTGAATCACCAACGCGCACTACGCACTAGAGTAAGGACCCGGTCCGGCACCCCGGGGTGGGGGGCGGGGTGGAGGGACCACAGCACACAGGGGGAGGAGGGGAATGACACAGGCCAGGGGAGGGTGCTGGGCTAGGGTGCAGGGTGCAGGCAGGGCGACCCCGAGGGAGAAACCAGGTGACAGAAGGCAGCTGCCAGGAGAAGGAGCTGGCCGAGCTGCGGGCTGCCTGCGTCCTGCTCCGGGTCACGGTCGCCCCCCTGCGGCCCGCCCACGACCCGGCTCTGCCCCCGCCCTGGGAGTCTCTGACTTCCCACCGTGACCACAGGTGTCCCCCAGATTCTTCTGTCGCATCGAGTCCCGATGCCTCAGATCACGGCCTCACGTGGAGACAAGCTCTTGGCAGAGAAGACGCGGGAAGGCCAGTCAGGGGCGCCGGGCGTCCTCACCCACGAGGAGCTGGGAGTCGCAGGCGGGGGGACGAGCGGTGGCCCACGGCCCAGGGGAGCCCACCGCTGGCGCCTGCACCTGTCACCGCCAGGCCGTGTCGCGTGCGCCCTGTTGTTTAGACCACCCGGCCGTGGAGGGGGTGACGGGCCCCTGGGGGACCCCGCCATCTCCCGGGGTCTGCCTCGCATCCCCCCATCGTTCAGTCTCACCCTCAAGCTCCGTCCCCCACAGTGGCTCAAAGTTCCCTTCGCCCCGAGCCCAGGTGGGGGGGGGGGCTCCGAGTGTGAGTCCGGGAGGCTCAAACCAGGAGAGCAGGACAGCTGGGTCAGCCTACATCCTCTTCCTCCTCCTCCTCCTCCTCCTCCTCCTCCTCCTCCTCCTCCTCGCCCGCCCCCCTCCTTGCGAGCCGCCCCCCCCCCCCCCCCCGCCTCCCTCCCTCTCCCAGGCTGCGAGGGCCTCCGCAGACTCCCATCCTTCCGCGCTGTGTGGGCCATGGCCAGGCAGCTCCATGCCCCGGGGGGCCGCAGAGCCCAAGGTGGGAGGCCCCGCAGCCCGACGGCCGCCCGCCCCCTCCCGGGCCCGCGCTCCCCCCCAGCCAGACAGCGCTCCGGGGCGCCACAGTCAAGGTGACCTGCGCCTTGGACCTTCAGCCGAGGCCACTGCGCAAAAGGCAGGGGCTTTGACACTCCGGAGTGTTTACCGCCGGAGCGGCTGGAGGGACCCACGGACTCACCAAATCCACTGATAACGCGGGAACTCTCAGGCCCCGGGCTCGGTGCGGTGAGCATCTGCCTTCAGCTCAGGTCACAATGTCAGGGCACTGGGATCGAGTCCTGCGTCGGGCTCCCCGCTCAGCAGGGAGTGTGCTTGCCCATCTCCCTCTACCCCTCCCCGCTCCTCCACCCCTCACCCACGGTTCTGCTCCCCCCTCTCTCTCAAATAAATATTTCTTAAAATAATAATTAATTAATATAAATATTTCTTAAAATAATAAATTAATAAAACCATATGATAAATCTCTGTACCTCCCTCTCAATGTAGCTCCGAACCTAAAATCGCTCTAAAAAATAAAATCCACTAAAATGTCAACAGAGACACTGGTAATATATGTAAAAGGAGCATCTTATTAATACACCAAGAGCTCTAGCAAGTTAATAAGGAAATAAGAATCCAATAAAAATGGAAAATAGACACACGCAGGCAAATCACAAACAGACTCAAATTGTCAGTAAATATATGGAACAATAATAGGAAACATTTACTTAGCCCTGCTTTGAGCCAGGAACCCGGCGAGCGATTTCCATGTCCGATGCTATTAAATCCTGAATGCCAACCACTGCTGCTCACAGGCGAAGAAACTGGGATCCAGGGAGGTGCCGCAGTTTCCCCGTCACGCGGCTCGAGCCCAGGGAACGGAAACTCAGCCACGTGGCCGGGCCTGACACAACCTTACTCACGGTAAAGGAAGAGCAAACCCAAATAACCACCAAGATACTATCTTTTTAGGGCACCCAGGAGGCTCAGCAGGTTAGCACCACCTTCAGCCCAGGGCATGACACCGGGGTCCTGGGATCGAGTCCCGCGTCGGGCTCCCTGCGTGGAGCCTGCTTCTTCCTCTGCCTGTGTCTCTGCCTCTCTCTGTGTCTCTCATGAATAAATAAATTTTAAAAAACACAATACTATCTTTTTATTTATCAAACTGGGCAAAATATTAAAGTGTGATGACACTCACACGTGGCATGGGTGTCAGAGGATAAGCATCCTCATGTAGGATCAGGTGCAACCTTTTTGGAGAGCAATTTGCCAGCATCCATGGGCATTTTGTGTACACAATCTGATAAAAACCTCCTCCCACAGGGACTCCCACATATGGCCACACAACTATATGTCCAAAGAAATTTATGTTTATGTGGTTGTTATAAAAGCAAAAACTAGGAGAAATAACATCAAGTCCAGCAGAAGAGAACTGGAACGATAATCAACAATCATAACTTTGGTACTTCGTGCAGTACAGCTACGCAAGACAATGAAGGAGAGACACTGTGTGTATGGCAATTACTAGAAAGACGCATTAATTTTGTTTAAAGATTTTATTTATTTATCCATGAGAGACACACAGAGAGAGGCAGAGACACAGGCAGAGCGAGAAGCAGGTTCCACGCAGGGATCCCGATGCGGGACTCAATCCCGGGACCCCGGGGTCATGCCCTGGGCATGCCCTGGGCTGAAGGCAGTCATGCCCTGGGCTGAAGGCAGATGCTCGACCGCTGAGCCACCCGGGCGTCCCAAGACGCATTAATTTCTAAAAATGAGTGCAGAGTAGGTCTCATTTGTATAAAATATTCAGAAGCCTGAGCGTGGACTATGGGGGAAATATCCTGGAGAATGGGAGGACTCACAGCAGGAACTGCAGAGGGGCCGGAGGCAGGTCTTCACGGTCCCCTTACACAATTTGAAATTCTTATCATGAACATGTATTCCTTTCCTTTTTCAAAAAGTCCAATGAAACCCCAGGCCTGGAGTCACACAGTGCCGGGGGGTCTGGACCCCAGCGCCCTCAGGTCCTGGCGGTGAAACTGGAGCTTTCCGGTCCCCGTGAACCTCAGCTGCCCTCGGCGGGGGCCTGGTCACCAGAAGCAAGATGAAGAAGAAGGTGGGACGGAGTCACTGCCTTCGCCTTTGCTCCGGGTCTGGGCCGGGAGAGCTGAGGGCTGTGTGCTGGGACCCGGTGGCGCGGTGCCGTTTCCTGACGGCCTGTGGCACCTGAAGAGCAGCAGGCGTCCACGACCACGAGGTGGGAGGAAGGACTCGAACCCCTGCTGTCTTCACCGAGCCACTGAGCCCGCTCCAAAAGCGGCCCAGTAAACTCTCAAGTGAAATTAAGAATTAAATAGGAAATTGAACATCTGAATTGTTAAGACACCTTTTCGTCCATGATTCAGTTACTTGCAGGCGAAATACGTCCTAAGGGAGACACCACCTCAGTGAGGCCGCGTGGGCGTGGGATGGGAGGAGCCTGGTCAGGAAGCAGCTTCCCCAAACCCAACTTCATCCTCCCCTGTGCTCCCCTGTCCTTCCCCATCCTCTCTTGTGCTCCCCCATCCTCCCCTCTGCTCCTCTGTGCTCCTCTGTACTCCTGCCTTCCCCATCCTCCCTCGTGCTCCCCCGTCCTCCCCTCTGCTCCTCTGTACTCCCCTCTCCTCCCGTGCTCCCTATCCTTCTCCGTCCTCCCCTGTCCTCCCCATCCTGCTCCATCCTCCCCTGCACTCCCCTGTGCTCTTCTGTACTCCCCTGTGCTCCCCCATCCTCCCCTCTGCTCCTCTGTACTCCCCTCTCCTCCCATGCTCCCTATCCTTCTCCGTCCTCCCCTGTCCTCCCCATCCTGCTCCATCCTCCCCTGCACTCCCCTGTGCTCTTCTGTACTCCCCTGTGCTCCCCCATCCTCCCCTCTGCTCCTCTGTGCTCCCCTCTCCTCCCCTGTGCTTTCCTATCCTCCCCCGTCCTCCCCTGTCCTCCCCATCCTCCTTTGTCCTCCCCTGCACTCCCCTCTGCTCCCTGTCTTCCTCTGTGCTCCCCCATCCTCCCTTGTGCTCCCCTCTCCTCCCCTGCCCTCCCCATCCTCTCCTGTCTTCCCCTCTGCTCCCCTGTACCCCCATACTCCCCCATCCCCCTCCCCCCTGCGCTCCGTCCTCCCCTGTCCTCTCCTGCACAGCCCTCAGCCACACTGTAGTCAAGCAGGTCTCCTTCTCTCTCTGGGCCGCCCCTCACCCCCACTCCATGCCGCCCACAGTCGGGGAGCCGGGCCTACAGACGCTGAGGACAGCCCCGCAGGGAATGCAGTGCCCCGTCTCACCCACTGCCCCCCGACCCTCAGCCAGATGGCACAGGGCCCCTTGGGGGTAGGCACAGGCCTGTCTACACTGGGGCTCAGGAACAGGAGAGGGGGGCACCAGGAACAGGAGGGGGGGCACCGAGCATGTTCACAGGCTGCAGGTGTGAGACACAGGTGAGCAAAGGGGTTAGAGGACCCTGGGTCTCCTACCAGCAGCCTCCGGGTGCATCCCTCCCTGTGTGAGCACATGAGGCTGCCCCCATGCCCGTCACCCCCTCCACCTCCTCCGTCTCTATCCTTCCTCCTGGAATCTTCCGTCTGCTTGTCCTGGAGGAGGACCTGGAGGGGTGGGCCCTGGGCACGACAGGCAATGGCGGGAGGGGGCTCCAGGCAGCTGGGAGGGGGACATGGTCATGGACCCCTGCTTGTGTCTCCAGGGACCTCAGCGGCCACGCCACAACCACCAGGGGGCTGCCGCGCTCCTCCTCCCGCCCCTGGTGCCCTCCCAGCTGGGGTGCCCTCCTACCCTGCTGTCCCCCTACCCCTGACCCCTCCCGCCCTGGGTGCCCTCCCCCCTGCATCCCAGCACCTGCCCAGGGTCCGGGTGTGGGTGGAGGAGGAGGACCCTCCTGTCTGGGTTCCACAGGCTCCGTGCCCCAGGGACCTCGGCCACACGAGGAGGACGCCTGCAGCCGGTGCACCCATACCCTCCTGGGAGGGCAAAGGCTCAGGAGTCAGGAGAAGCCACGTTTCCAGGAATATTTTACAATCAGAATTAATGCAACAAATAAATGACCAAGTAGCACAAGTTCTAGTAAAGGCAGGATCCCCGGCGGAGCCTGGCTGCCCAGGCCTAGGTCAGGTGTGCGGGGCGCCCGCCCCAGGGCCCCGCCGTGGTCCCCGCCCTCCGCGCTCCCCGCTCCCCAGCCCAGCGGTGACCCGCAGGGAGGCCGAGCTGCCTGGGACTGAGCCGGAGCAGGGGTTCTGGTTGGCCCTTTGGGAAGCCCCAGCCCCTCCCTGGCCCCCAGCTCTGCGGCAGAGCCATCAGGCCACCGTCCTCCAGGGCTGCGGGCCGGGCCTGAACGCCAAACGGCGCCAGGGGCCAGCACCTCGCCAGACGCTTGACGCCTAAAAGTGACAGGTGGCCGGGCCTGCAAGGGGCCCAGCAGGCACGGGTGAGGAGGCGAGTCCGCCCCCAGGGCCCCAGCACCCCGAATTCAGCTCCACGCTGAGGCGGCTGCGGCTCCCTGCCTGGGCCTTGTCTCTTCCCCGCCCAGTCCCCAGCCCCCGCTCCTAGAGCCCAGCGCAGAGTCCATGGGACAGCACACGGCCCCTGGGCTCCAGACCCCGCCCCAACCTCACGATACCCAGGAGGGGAGGGTGCCCACAGCCACCCCCCAGGGCGCCCCCGGCCCTGAAGCCGTGCACCCGCCCAGCGGGCCCAGGACAGACCGCTGGCAGTGACGGAGCAGCCCGGGGGACTGGGGGGGGGGGTGCTACTTGGCAAGCCCCGGGACGCGGCTTTCACCCCGACGGGATGGGCAGGTCTTTCCCAGACCAGGAAAATCGGGGACGCAGGGACCCAAACCAAGCCGTGGCCGTGGGGACACGCACGGGGCCACCAGCCAGCCTTCGGGCGAGGCTGACCTGGGGCAGCAGGGGGAGGAAGGGGCGAGGACAGGGGCGGAGACGGGGCTTCCAGGAGGCAGAGGGGGCTTGACCCAGAGGAGAAACAGGGAGAAGCCGAGGTTTAAGAACACTGGGAGGGGGTGGGGGGTCAAACCTCCAGACAGCCCCCCGCCGTCGGCCAGCGCATGGCCACCCCCACAGCGTGCGGTCTCTTCTCAGGGAAACGGAAAGGCCAGGCCGGGGCCGGGCCCCCTCCCCTGGGGACCCTCACCCGCCCCGGAGGGGACGAGAACCGCCATGTCCAGACCCACCTCCCTGCCAGGCACCCCCAGCTGGGACAGGGCAGGCGGTGGAGTCGCAGGTGGTCACGGCCAAGGGTGCGAAGGTCTAAGCTCCAAGTCCTGCAGCGAGAGGGCGGTAGCCCACCGTGCACCCCAGCCCCCAGCTTGCACACCCCACTGGGCCTGGGTCCCCGGAGCAGGCGTCAACCTCTCTGAAATGCTTTCTGTGGCTTATGACCTGTGTGCCCACAGCGACCACACAAGGCCCGTGCTCTCCCGGCAGGGAGCCCCCTGCCCCCCCACGGTTTCCCAACGGCTTCTGCCCAGAAAGGGGGTGCAGCCTGGGGAGGCCCGCAGGGGACGCGCTACAGACGCCAGCCATGGGGGGCTCCTGGGCCCCGCTCATGACCACCCCCAGGAAGCGCACAGGTGAGCCCCGCGTGCCAGGTGGAGACGACGGAGGCCCGGGGGCAGCATCCAACCTGCAGGGGGCTGCGAGGTGCCGCGTGAGGCCTGGCTGGCTGCCCCCTCCAACATCTAGAACAGCTTGTTAGACAGAAACAGGCTCTTAGGGAAGCAGTGGAGACTCGAGTGGGTGCCCCTCCGCTTCGCGCTTCTCTGGACCTGAGGGTCCCCGGGCCACCGCTTGGGTCCGAAGAGCGCGGCCGGCGTGAGGCCCCGGGTTTGCCCGTGAAGACTGCTGGCTCCCAGGGACGGTGACAGGTGCTGACTCAGGGTGCCCGGGGGCCGGCCCTGCTCCACCTGACGGGTTGGAAGGAAACTGATAAGGGACCCGTGGCAGCTTCCGATGACAACTGGGCCAGGCCAGAAGGGCGCCACGGAGGCCTCCAGCGTGCCAGGTACAGAGTGCTGCCTGTGAGTGGCCGCGGCCGCCCGGCACGGACACCACCCGCACGACGGCTCAGAGCAGCCCACGGGGACACACGCAGGTCCTGCAGGCCCCGGACCCCATGCAACCCCTGGGCGGACGGCCGCTGTGCAAGAGGCTTGCCTGAGGACAGCTGGGGTCCCTGCGCTCCCCGGGACGCGCCCAGGCCCCATGCAGAGCGCCCAGCCCCGGGGCAGAGCCTGCCTTGGGCTCTGCTGTGGCCAGGCCAAGCCGGGACTCTCCACTCGTCCCCCTTGTCGTCCCCACGCCCTACCCCGGGGCACTTCCAGGCCCTCCAGCCGCAGTCTCCCCGCGTAGCTCCCAAAGCTGCTGTTCCGAAGGACCCTGGCCAGAGCCAGCATGTCCCAAGCCGGGCGTGGAGCTCGGGGTGAAGGACCGGGAGGGAGGCTCCGAGGGGGAATGGCGGGGGGCAGATATGGGCCTTGAGCACAGCCTAGCCAGGGCCTGCTGGGGGCTGCGGCGGTAACGCCCCACAACGTGGGCAGGTGTGCGCACCAGCATGCCAGGCGCTCTCCGTGGATTATTCCCCTCGCTCTGCAGAGCAGGGACAGAGGCAGGCCTGGCCGCCAGCTTCTCCACGGGAGGACCTCGAGGCCGCGAGGTCACCCCTGGCCAGGCTCCCATGCTCTAGACGCGGCCTGGGGCCCCAGTGCAGCCCAGGGGCGCCAGGCTGCAGCATCCCTGCCGTGTCCAGGACGCCAGGCTCTGCCCGGGGCGGGCCTGTGGGCCCGTGAGAGGAGAGCCCACTCTCCTGGGCTGCACCCCGTGCAACCGGTAGGGGAGGCGACCAGCCCTTCTCGGCCCTGGCGCCTCCGGCCCCGCAGCATGGAGACCCCGGGGGTGGCCTTCACTCAGGGGTGGACCAGGCCGCCCAAGCCTCGGCCTCGCCCTCGCCCACAGGGGATACGCACAGGAGGCCAGGTCCGGCTTGCAGGGGCCCCCAGGGCTGCCAGGAAGGTGGGAACAGTGGCCAGGGGCGACGGGGACAGGGATTCCTGCCGGGTTGGGGCCCTCGGAACGTGGGGCGCTCCAAAGGACACGACCTACCAGAAGGAAACCAGACCGGCCAGGCCCGCGGGCTGTCCCTGCAGACCTCTGGCGTCCAGCACTTTATTTCCAATTCAGCAGGACAAGCGTACACAGGACGGAATGTGTGTGCCCCACAGGCCCCAAGTGTCTGGCCGGAGGCCGGCAGGTGAGCGCAGGTCGTGCCCGAGGCTGCTGGCCATGCCCCTAGTCCCTAAGCACGACCCACCGGCGGGGCGGCCAGGGGATGGGGTGCAGGCCCCTCCCAGGCCGCACACTGGGGTCCAGCCGCTGGCCCAGGCTGAGCCTGCTTGCGATGTGCAGCCGGGCGGGAGGGGAGGTGCAGGCCGCCAGGCGCCCCGAAGGAGGTGGGTGTGCGAGCCCCGCGCCCAGGGCTCCCGGCACAGCTGGGGACCGCACGCCGGCCGAGCCTGAACTCGCAGCAGCCTGGAAGCTCCTGGGGGGTGTCTCAGGTCGCAGCCCGACATCCCGCATGTGACCCTGTGCCGGCGGCCCCGTGTCCAGCAGCCTCATCTGGCTCCAACTGGAACCCGGCCCCCCAGGGTCCTCCTCCCCCCTGAACCCGCTGCAGGACACGGGCACGTGAGCTACCCTCCTCTTCCACACTCACCTCTCACAGCAACCCCGAGGTCCTGTTGCTCCCTGGCACCGGGGTCCTCCGCGCGGGGACCCGCCTGCCCGCCCCCCACCCAACAAGCGCCCAACTCGGCCTGAGCGGACAGGTCCCCCCCACCCCCCTCCGACCTGGATGCCCTTCCGCACCATCCACCTTGCTCGGCTGCGGCCCCATGTGATGCGTTCCCCCCACGCCACGTCATCACGTCCCATGTCCCCACAGCCCCTGGAAGCAGGAGGGCAGCCCGGGACCGGGGGTCACGCGCCGCAGCGTGAGGTGCCCAGAGCCTGCGCACACGCGAACTCCTGCCGACCCCACCATAACGGGGGCAAGGCTGAGTCCCCTCCTGCCCCCAGCAGCCCCTTGCCCCAGCCCAACCCTCACAAGCACCCAGGCCTCACATGGGCAGACCCACCCCTGCCTCCAGTCAGCCCGCTGTCGCGGGAGGCTTCTCCCCCCCGGTGAGCACAGGCTCCTCGGGTGGGCTCGGCTTGGCCAGTGGGCAGGGGCCAGCGGCACCCTCCCGGGCGGGCCGCCAAGCAGCACCCCGACCCAAGTGGTAGGTGGGCGGGTGGTCCCGGGAGCCGAGGACCTTCCACAGCAGCCCAGGATGAGGACCCGAGCCCGCTCCCGACTCTGGAGCTTGAGACACCCCTGGGCCATGAAGCACAGGGTCCGAGCCCGGGCTCCAGGGCCCCTCACCCACGACACCCCCACCCCCACCCCCCGCCCAGGCCAGCTGACACGGGCAAGGCGGGGAGAACAGGCCCATGGCCTCCCCCACCCGAACCCCGCAGCTCAGAGCCCACGCCGACCCCTCCGGTTCCCCATCACTCTCCCTTCCCTCCCTCCTGCACCCACCAGGAATCAGCCCTCAGCGCCCCCGGGGACAGGGCCGAGCTCTGAGCAACCCCCCCCACCCTTCCAGAACGCCCACCTCCCAAAGCCGTCAGCCCAGCGAGGGTGCAGACAGCCTGGCGCGGCCCCGCACACGACCCTGACCTGGAGATTTTCCTGGGGGCGGCTCTGCCCCACCAGCCACCTGCTTCAGGGGACAGAGCAGCCCCGGGTCTGTGTTGCGTGGGTCACAGCTACCCCCCAGCAGGCCGCCCGGCACGGCAGCCGCGGCCTCGCCAGATCTCCCTGGTTCCATCCAGAGGGTGGGGCTAGAGGTGGGCACCCAGCAAGGTAGGCGCCCCCCCATGACAGCCCAGGGGGTCCCCGACAGTGCAGCCCCTCCCTGAGGACCCAGCCGTCTGGTCGCAAGAGGAGTTGGTCAGGGCCCAGCACTGCTTCCAAAGAAAGCCACCAAGTCCTGGGGAAACGCCAGCGGGGTTGGGGACAGAGCGTCAGGCCGTCCCTGGTGGGGAGCCTGTCCAGGGTTCGCAGCCCGGGGGGGCAGGCATGGGGCGCTCGGGGAGCGGCAGGGAGCGCAGGGCGGGGCAGCCCCCAGCTCGGTCAGGGCAGTCGGGGCAGCAGACACCGTCCTGGGCTGCAGGTCCCGGGAGCTTAGCACCCCCAGCGTCCCCAACCCATGGCCCCGCGTCACTCGGGGGCGGCGCTGGAGCAGCCACAGCAGCTGGGGCGCCATAGGGACTGCATGACGGCTCGAAGCGGGCCCCTCCGCCCCCCCCCCAGGCTGTCCTCGCTGGCGGGCACCCGCTGCAGGTGCTCAAACTGCATCTCCAGGTGCTTCTGGATGGCCACGCCCAACACCTCGGGGTCCAGGGCGGCTCCGTACACCTCCCAGGTCATGCCCTCGGCATCCCACCGCACATCCCGCACAGGGGATGGGGCCTCCTCCAGGCTGGACCCCGGAGTTACCTCTGGGAATGTGGGCAGGGCCCCGGGGGCTTCCAGGGCCGGGCTGGTGGCCACGGCCTTGCACGCTGCCAGGGGCGCTGCCTGCACGCCCGCGTCCTGGGCTGACGGACAGGAAGCCGACACGGGGCCCAAGTCACTGGCTGAAGTCATGGTCCACACGTCCTTGGTCCTGGCAGCAGGCCCCATGGTGCACGCGGCGGGACCCCAAGGGTGGGCACAGCAGCAGGAGAGCCCGGGGGGCCCCCCAGGTAACCTGCACCGGCATGTCCCGCCCTGCTGAGCCTGCAGCCCGGACTCACTCACAGACGCCACCAGTTTGGGAAAGGCCGGGACCCCCGGGGCAGGCAGGGCAGGGCAGCAGCCTCCGGCCCCCGCTGCCGGGGACAGGGTGTGGCAGGAGGCGGTGGCCTGCTGCGCAGTGGCCACGGGCCTGGCCTGGGGGCTGCCGCTCCAGGGGGCTGTCCCTGCCAACCACGCCCCACTCCCTGCCAGCGTCCCGGCTGAGTCCGCCGGCCCTTCCTCGGAAGCCGGGCCCCCCTCCAAGCCCGCGGGGGCACCGCCCGGCTGCAGCTCAGCCGCGTGGACGGGTGAGGCGCCCACGGCCGAGCAGCTGAGGCTGGCCTTCCGGGCGGCACCGTGGCCCCGGGCCTGCGGGCTCCGCACCAGGTCCGAGTGGCTCCTCTGCGTGGCGGCGGCCCCGGCGGTCCTCAGGCGACACAGGTCCCCATGGCCCACGGTTGACATGTTGCCCACAGTGCTGCTCCGCCAGTGGCCCACGGCCCGGACCCGGGGGCTGGGGGCCGGGGGCTGCGGCGCACCATCCACGTGGTGCTCCTCTTCCTCGGGGACGCGCGGCCCGCCGCTCGCCTCACCAGGCTGGGCCTGCCACACGGTGCTGCTGGCGCTCTTGCGGAGCTCGGGGGCACGCCCCCCACCGTCCCCCAGCAGGCTGGACGAGCTCCGCGACAAGGGCTGCGGGCGGGTGCTCATGGCGGCCTGCAGGACAGGGGCGGGGGAGCGGGGCTGAGACCGGGGGGAGGCGGCACAGGACTTTACCACCCGGGGAGGGCCCACTGGCGAGGACTAGCCGCTCCAGAGGCCCCCCCCCCCCCCCCCCCCCCCCGATCCGGGACCGCCCCCCACCAGGCACAAGGCTGCGGCTAAACGCCGACAATACCTTTCCACCTTTCTGGAACCCCTCTGGGCCCTCCCCGCACCCTGGGCCCGGCCTGGGTGAGCTGGGCCGCTGGGACTCAGCCCTGCAGCTGGGAAGGGGACGGGGCTGCCGGACTCGCTCCTCCAGCTCCAGGGGAAGGAGGCCCACGCACTGTCCCTGCACACCCCCATCCCTGCACACCATCACCCTGCATACTCCCAGCCCTGCACACCATCACCCTGCATACTCCCAGCCCTGCACACCATCACCCCTGCAAACCACCAGCCCTGCACACACAGGACCCGCAGCATCTGTTCACTTGGTCCACAGCCGGCTCCAGAGCACCTGCTGTGCCAGGCTGTGGAGCTGGGGCTGCAGAACCCAGACCGGGCTGTGCTCCCAGGAACGTGGTCTAATAGCACCACGCAGACAGGCCTTCCTCATAATTTAAATTCCCTCTTGCTGAGCGGGCCTGCACTCTCCTTGCCTCCCCCCCCCCCCCCCCGCCATTCCTATCCTGTCCTCCAGCCCCGCAGACCCCTCTCTGGTTTCAGAGCCAGCGCAGTGGCGGCCCCCAGCTGGGCTGGCTCCGTCTCTGGCCGAGCAGCGTCCAGCCGGGATGCAGCGACCTGGCCAGCTACGGGCCTCCCACCAACCCGCAGTCACCAAGGCAGGCGTGTGGCCTCTGCCCTCTGTGCACCAGGCACCCGGCACTGACCTGACACGCAGTGACACGCAGCTGGCGCTAAGACTGCCTGGCCAAGGGAGTAAGAGGACGCACGAGGGAGGCCACGGAGAAAGGGCCGTGAGCAGGGCACTGGCAGGGGAGCTCACTTTCACGATGAAGCAGAACAGGCCTGGGGGAGGCCCAGCCCCGAAGTCGGCGGCCAGAGAGCGAGCGAGGAGAAGGCGCCAGTGACAGGGAAGAGAAGGAGCCCAAGGCAGCCGGCTCCCCAGGGGAGCGGTGGGCGGGGGCTGGGCAGGTCCCCACAGGGAGGACCCGCCAGGGCATCCGGGCCAGCCGGGCCGCGGCCAACGCTGGGAACGGGGACTCTCCCCGGGACTCCCAGCCTGGCAGGACCAGCTGGAGAAACAGGGTGGTGGAGGCGGCTCAGCTACAGACTGGGCAATCCCCGTCCTGCCCTCCACCCCGGGCTGATAAGAACTAGCAAGAAACCGACCGCCTCGGCCGGGGGAGCAAGGCCAGTGGAGACGGAGCCTGGGCAGGGCTCCCAGGAGCCGGGTTTCGGCACAGTTACCCACCTCCCCGGCCCTGGTACTCGGGGGACGGCCGCTGGTGGTGCCAGCCCTCGGTGAGGCTGCTTCTGGAGCCCAGTCCCCCGCGGGCTCAAGGCTGGCTGTGGAGTCCAGGTCAGCACAGCTTCCACGATGACAAGCAGATTCTAGTCTGTGCCCTCCGATATGATGGGCACGGCCGCCTGTGGCTACCGAGCCCTTGACAGGTGGCTACACGCTGGCTTCCTCAGTTCAGGTCAACACAAGCGATTTAAAGGTAAATGGCCACAGGTGCTTCGTGACTACAGTCCCTGACTGGGCCGCTCCGGACACAGCTCCCGCCTGCCCCTGGGGGCCAAAGCCAGGCCAAAGCCCTGGTCCCTGGGAGCATCAAGAAAAGGATGAGCAGCCAAGGAAGGGCTAGCACCCAGGCCTTGGGGGCTCCAGGATGGACGCACACAGACAAGGGCGACAAAGCCAGGAACAGCCAGCGACGAGGGTAAGAAGGGACAGCTCCCAGGGTCCCGTCACCTGTGCCAGGCACGTGCACACCCTGTCTACGCACCGGCTCCTTTCATTCTAATTGTCAGGGCAGCCTCGTGACATATGTCAGCAACCCCGTTCTCCGAGGACGAGGCCAAGGCTCAGAGAGGCGTGCTCACTTGCCTGGAGCCCCGCAGCTGCTGGGCGGCTAAGCAGGGATCAAACCCGAGAGCGTCGGAACACCTCGATGACCTCTGTCCCCAAAGCCAACACCCTCCACTGTCCCCGACTTTTTACTCTTCTGTTGCCCTGACTCAGCTGAAGCCCCAGCACCCGACACAGCGGTGCCCATGCCATGCTGGGGGATGGGGGGGGGATGAGGGAACGAGTGGGAATGAAGCCTGGGTCCCACCCGCGTCTCAGCAGCCCCCTAGGCTGCCTGGAGCCTGGGCAGGAGCTGTGCCTGCTGGCGGGAAAGCTGCGGCCACCAACGGCCCCCAGCGGCAGGTTCAAGAACAGCGTCTGGCTGAACCCTACTGACTCAAAACCCTCCTAGGGCCACAAGGAGCCAGGTCAGCTCCCCACCCCCGGGGAAACAGGTGGGATGAGGCTGGGGGTGCCCTCGGGCCCCTCCAGGCACAGCACGGTACCAAGGGTGCTGTGCCCCTCACCAGGACTAGGCATCACCCGGAGGGAGCAGGGACCATGGAGCCCCCCCCGGGACGGTACTTCTCCGCTGCTTCCCTTCTTCATCTCACCCCAGTGGCAGGTGACGAAACAGGCGGAGCAGCTCAGAGGTGTCAGAGCGCCCCCAGCTGAATCCCAACAGGTAATTCTCCCATAATCTGGCCTTCCCAGCCTTGAGGGGGGGAAGCACCTTGAAAAAGTTGCTTGGGCTACCGCAGGGAGGGGTTTCCCACAGGCCCATCGGCGGGAAGAGGAGCCTCCCAGGTGCAAGAGGAGCGGACCACGTGGGCTTTGGTGCTGGAGGGGAGCAGCCAGGGGAAGGGGTTCCGCTCCTAACCCCGTCTCCCCTTCCTGCGCACGTGCCCTCCAAGGGACCCGGTGCTCCTGAGCCTCTTGGTTCGCCCGGTCCGCAAACCAGCAGGAAGTCCCCGCTGCAAGACTGCCGTGCAGCCAGCGTGACGGCGGACTGAACAGAGACCACTGCTAATGACGTGTTCTATCCTCTGTCAGGAGGGACCTGCGCTCAAGGTGTCATGGGAACTAGCACCGGGGGACAAGAGGCCCTTTGAGGAAGCCACTGAGACACCTCTAGGTTAGCCCAGGCTGGCTCCCCAGTCCTCCCCGTCTGCCTCTCATCCTAGGACCAGTGTCTGCGTGTCCATCACGGCACTAAGCCTCCCAGTCTACTTTAAAACTTGATTTGGGAGGATGCACATGCCTACACTCGTACATGCACGCATGCGGGCACACGCCCGAGTCTGGAGTCTGCAGTCACAAGGCCCTAGGTGGCCTGCCCACCTGCCTTGGCTTCACCCCAAACAGACCCCAGGAAGATGCTTTAGTACAGAATAAGGGACAGGCGCACGGAGCTATCCGAGACCCACAGTGTCCTTTGAATGACACCTTTCTGTCCCCTCTTCCTGCCCCATATGATGCCAGTGTGGCCCTGCCTTGTGGCCGGTACAGGAGTGTCCTGCGGCCCCAGCTCTGCTGGTCAGGAAATGTAAGGATCACCAGCCTCACGTGCAGCAATTGGCCGATGTGACTTTGAATAGATCCTCCCGGTTCCCCAGAACCTTCCAAGCTGGCCTGCGTGGCTGACTTGGTCAGAGACTCCAGCTGCTGCCGGATCACCTGGCAGAGGAGCCCAGGCCTTTGGGAGTGTGGCCAGGAGGGCCACCAAAGCCGCTGCAAGCAGGCCCTGCTGCAGACCACCCCATGGTGTCCACGCACACCTCCTCTTGTTCACAGACAAGCATTTGGACGCTGATTCCGACAAGAAAAGCAAACCCGTGTGGTCAGGAGGGGAAAGGGCTCCAATGTTAAAACATGGACCTACACCTCAGGGACCTGGAAGGGACACGCACCACACGAGCCCCTCATCGGAGAGTGGGGTGTGGCTACCTCCAGCAGGTGGTCTGATCCATCCCAGCAGCCAAAAGGGACCTGACAGGACCACTCAAGGCCCCAGGGGGGCAAGGCAGCAAGAAGCATCCCTGAAGGATTGTTTGGAGGGCGTGAAATCTGCCCATCACAGAAGGATGGGGGGGACTTCAGTACCCAATGCTCGGGTCACGAGCTGTGGCCCGGTAAAGTGTTCGAGGATAACTGGGCAAAGGCCCCAAGGACCCAGCACTGCTCACCGGAGAGAGGCCCAGGCCGGCACCAGCCCCAGAGCTTCTTCCTCCGAGGACCATCTGCCCGGGCTTCCCAGGAGGCACCTTGTGGAGAAGGCAAACCTGCTTCAAACCAGAGGCAGCCCCGGGAGCCAGTGCGTCCCCACCTGCATGCTCCCTGCACCCATGCGCTCCCACCAGCCCGGCCGGCCCCACCCGAGGCCCCATCGAGGCAGACGCAAGGCGGCTCGTGGTGGGAGCCGCAGGAAGCAGCACCTCCACAGCTGCCTCTGCACAGCACATGCACAGGCCGCCCTGGCCTCTGGCTGCGGAGCAGACACCCTCTGCCCTCCGCCGGAGCACGGCCCGGCCCTCGCACAAGCCCCCCCACTCAGGGGGAGGTCCTCCACCCAACCCCACTCGGCTAGGGCCTCCCCAGGAGCAAAGGCAGGGGCTGCGGGGAGGGGTTGGGGCAAGGGGGCAGGGTGGGGGGGCAGGAGCGGAGGTGGGGAGGCTGGGGCTGGGCAAGGAGGATGCGGAGCGGCGGGACGGGAGGGACAGGCCGGAGGGGGGGGAGGGAGGACGGGGAGGGCGGGTCCCCGGGGGCGGCTCGGGCCTGGGGTGCGGGGTCAGAGCGACCGCGGAGGTGAGCAGGGGCTTCCGGGGCGCAGGAAGGGGAGGCTCCCCCCCCCCCCGGCACGCGCCCAGCCGCCTCTCACCCGCTCCCCGCTCGCCCGCCCGGGGCCGCGCAGGCCGGCGGAAGCGCTGCTCCTGCGGCCGCCACAGGTGCCCGGCGCAGCGGCCCGAGATGCAGCCGGAGCCCGACCCGGCCCGGGCCCGACACGCCGCCGCCGCCGCCCTCCCGCGGAGCCAGCGCCCGGGAGGCGCCCAGGGCGGCCCGGCCCGGAGGAGGGCGTGGGGGGCGGCGGCGGCTCCGCTCACCTGGCCCGCCCCGCAGCCCCGCCCCGCAGCCCCGCCCCGCCCCCGCTCGCTAGGCCGAGGCCCCGAGGCCCCGAGGCCCCGCCCCCGGGCTGCCGCTCTGGCCCCGGCCCCGAGGCCCCGCCCCCGCCCGAGGCCCCGCCCCCGGGCTGCCGCTCTGGCCCCGGCCCCGAGGCCCCGCCCCCGGCTGCCGCCCTGGCCACGCCCCAGCCGAGGCCACGCCCCGGGCTCCCGCTATGGCCCCGCCCCCGCCCGAGGCCCCGCCCCCGGTGCCGCTCTGGCCCCGCCCCCACGGCGCCCTGGCTGCAGGCATTGCACCCGGTCCCCGCGGCCCACGAGCCCCCGCCGTCCTTCGCGACCTCAGGGCGGGTCCCCCGGCCGGCCCGTCCCTCCGGCCCCGCCCCCTCGGGCCCCGCGCGTCCTCTGGCGACCTGGGTCCTCCCGCTCTGCCCCAGGTGCCCGTCGTCCCGGCCCCACCCTCGAGCCCCCTTGCTCTGGGGCCCCCCCACCGTCGGCCCCGGCTGGTCCCCCGCGGTCCCCCCGCCGCGCGCCCGGTGCTCCGAGCCCAGAACCGCAGGGTTTCCTCCTCCCAGCTCCTCTGTCGCGGACTCAGAGACGACCCGGGTCCTCCGCGGCCCCCCCGCCCCCCCCCGCCCCCTTGCTCCCCCAGCCCTCCCCCGCTCCCCTCCCCCCAGAGCCTTCCCCCCTCCCCCCAGCCCTCCCCGCCGCCCCCCTCGCCCCCCCAGCCCTCCCCCCCACCTCCCCCAGAGCCCAAGCAGGTGGACGCCATCTCTGGAAGCCCGGGTTCCCCCACCCTTCCCCTGCCCACATCCTCACCCCCACCTTCGCCGGGGCCCCACCCCACTGCAGGCCCTTCAGTCTCCAGCCTGCCTGTACCCCCGCACCTGCATCCCCCAAACGCCCCGCCACCCCCCTTTCTGCTTCGCAGCTCCGGGAAGGGTCCCGCCGGGAGCACCTGCTCCTGCCCCCTTTCCCTCTCCGTCCCCCAATGTCTGACAGCCACTGGCCTGCCTAGGGGTTCAGAGAGGTGCCACCCACTCTGGCCTGCCCCTGACCCCTTCAGCTCCCGGAGGTTCCTGCCACCCATCCCCCCTCCTTGTAAGAAGAGGGTGTGCATCCCATCCCTGGCCCCCGTCTCTGAGAACTGGGTCCCAGTGTTGACTCTGGACTCCAGCTCTGGGGACCCCTGGTTTGCCTGCCCAGCCTTCTGCCGAGGGGTCTGACCTCTTTGGTCCTGTGCTCCCCACACCCCCCTGCCCCGGCCACCGCTCCAGCCAGTGCCTCTCTGCTCCTCCTGCGGTTTGGGAGAGCTCAAGGCCCGGTTCACGTCTTCAGCCTCACCCAGCCCTGCCCAAGGCCAGAGCGTCAGCAGAGGGTCAGCGGGAAGCCCCTCGCCCCGGCGCCAGGTGGAGAGTGGGAAGCCGGACAGAGTGTGCACCATTCCCCCCTCCCCCAGCCCCTAGCCTGGCACCTGGCCTGGTCCCAGAGCAGGGGTGTGCAGTACGGTGCAGCAGATGTGGCTGGAACATCACACGCAGCCACCCCCACCCCCACCCACCCCCGCTGCCCTGTTCTCCAGTGCGGGAACCCCCACACCCAGCCTCGGCGTCCCCATCTGGAGCTCTGAAGGGCCCTCTTCAGATTATCTCAGAGCCAAGGAGACAACTGGGACCACCCTGTCACCCACAGCATTTGGGGCCGCAGGTCAGGCCCTCCCACTTCCCCGCTGACCTTTAACACAGACATCCATGCCTCCCCATCCCCATGCCTTCACCCTGGGGTCCCGCTGGCTACGGGCCTGGCCAGAGGCCTTGGCCCTACCTCCTCTGCCCCCCACTCCCCGCCCCCATGGTCAGCTACAGCTTCAAACTGGAGTTCAGTCCCTGGTGGAGACTCACTTCCTGAGTTCCGGGAAGACTCCCACTGCCCTAAGCACCCCTTTCCAGTGGGGCTGCAGAGCATCCACCCAGAGTCTGGTACCTGGCTCCGGGGGGAACGGGATGACCACGATGAGGCCCCAGGCCCTGTCCTCCAGCACACACCGGCTGGCAGGGGCATCCTGCCCCAAAGGGGGCACAGGGGAGACTGTGCTGAGGCCACCAACCCTCTCCTGCTCCTGCCTAGCGATGAGGGCCCCTCCTTTCCAGTCTCAGGGTCTTACCCACATTCCCTTTTTTTTAAATTTTTATTTTTTTATGATAGTCACAGAGAGAGAGAGAGGGAGAGACACAGGCAGAGGGAGAAGCAGGCTCCATGCACCGGGAGCCCGATGTGGGACTCGATCCCGGGTCTCCAGGATCACGCCCTGGGCCAAAGGCAGGCGCTAAACCACTGCACCACCCAGGGATCCCCCACATTCCCTTTTTAGGGAAACCAACCAAGCCCCGAGAAGGGACAGGCTACCTGGGGTTACAGGGAGAGTGGGCTCCGGCCCCTGCGGCTCCCAGGTCCCTGGCCATGAGCCAGCCCTGAGGACCTCGAGCGGGTGTTCCGGGGGGGGGGGCACCTGGGCCACTCAAGCTGCGGGGTTTCTGAGCGCCCACAGGGCCCCAGCACCTGGCCAGCGGGTCCTCCTCTTCCTCTCCTTCCAACGGTGGCTTGGCGAGAAGCTTCTCCTGCTGTGGCGGCCGCCCAGGGGAGCCAGCCTGAGGCTCGGCCGCAGTCGCGATCCGACTCCTCCACATACTCCCCCCCCCCAGCGGCACTGCTCCCCTCTCTGGCCTCGGTCTCCTCATGTGCACAGTGACAGCAATCCCCTCCCCCCACCCAGGCCACGGGGAGGATGTGGCTGCGCAAGGGTCCCCCCAGCTCTTGCCATTGTCAGCCACTTGACCAAGGATCCCCGAGCTCCTCCGGTGTGGGCTCTGCGGGCTGTGGGGCGGCTCTGGGCTCGTCAGGATGAGAGGCTCCGGTTCAGGCCCCGGGGCCAAGTGCCACTTCTGGGGACTCGGAACCTGATGGAAAAGGACAGCCGGGAGGCTCAGGAGTTCAGCGGGGCCGGGCCAGGACTCGGGGCCGAGGCGAGTGGCACACGTGGAACTCCGGGCTCCCGGGCCGTCTGGGCATCCCCCTGCAGGGGTCCCTGAAGTCCTGGAGTAAGTCAGGTCCTCAGGGGGAGCGAAGCGAGGGTGGCCTCCCAGGCGGCAAAGGCCTGTGCAGCAGCCAGAAGGGACAGGGGAACTTGGGACATTGCTGGGACGCGGGGGACCCGAGCCGCTTCACCAAGGTGCCGGAAGCCGAACCCCCACAGCGCACTGGGGGGGGGGTGTTGGGCCAGAACCCAGGATGGCCGCGGGCACACACTCTTCGAAGCAGGACCATAAAGGGGAGAATAAAGGGGGGGGTCACCCGGCAAGGGACGTGCGGTCAAGAGAGATTTGGGGGTTTCGTTCGGTTGTTCGGTTTCCTTTCTAGGATGCCGCGTCATGGAGCAGGAGTCCTTGATTTCAAGCGACAGAGAACAATTCCGGGTCAGATAGAAAGAGAAGGTGCTGGAAGACTTGGGGGAGCTCAGGAAGGAAGCTAATGTGGAGCGCTAGCCTTGCTCCCCAGGGTGGGAGCCCGGGGACCCCAGACCCCAAGAGCAGGGGCCGCTCCACAGTCTTGCCCTGTCCCTGCCTCCGGAGGAAGGATTCCGGGTTTTTCCTCCTTTGTTCCCGTTCAAGGTTCAAAGCCTCAGGAAGCAGGAGCTTGTTTGGGGAGATGGGGCCGCGTGCCTCTGTCCTTGGAAGGCAGGGGAACGCTTCTCAAGTCTGTCCAGGACCACCACAGCCTAGTAGGACATTTCCCGGGTTGGGGCGGGGGGACGGGGCCAGACGCACACGGATCTGCGCCCCGTCGTGACGGTGACAGGAAGGAGCCGTGGGGAGGGACTGGCTGGGGAGCCGGGAGGGGACCAATGGCCAGCGGAGGTCCCGGGGGCTGGGGCCTGGAACCCGCGAGGCGGGAGGAGGCGGCTTCCCTCTAGGTGGAAAGTGGGAGGACTGAGGCCACGCACCTGGGTAAGCCCCGGCTGTGAGCCTCTGGACTCTGCTTTGTCTGTGGAGCAAAAGGGAGGCTCTGGTGGTGACGGGGAGAGAGGACAGAGGGGAGTGGGGGCAGCAGAGGAGGCTGGCGGGGGCATCGCGGATGGATGCCCAGTGGGCGGTGACGGGCAGTGTCAGCTCAGGCCACCATCACGCAGATGTGGGACTGAGCCCCCCGCGGGCTCCGGGCTGCGCAAGTCTGCTTGAGGTTCTCTCCCTCCCTCTCCTGCCCTGCGCCCTGCGATAAAAATAAGAGAAAAATAAAAAGCGATGGTCGTCACAGAGAGGGAAGGAGCCTGGGTCGGCCACCCAGATGCAGCAGAAGCCTGCCGAGCCTACGGGGCGGGTGGGGGGGGGAGGGCAGCAAGACACAGGAGCAGCAACAGCGCCCCCGGGCAGCAAGTTCCAGGCAGGCGGGGGGGAGGGGGCCTTGGAGCAGGCGGGGACGAGGCGGGCCGGCGGGGGTGCAGCCCTGGCTGACCAGCGGCCACGGAGTTCGAATCCAAGTTACTCCGCCTGTGCGACCCCATGAATAATTGCGTCTCCGCTCTTTAGGTCGTGCATGAACTGATGGAAAAGGTGTCGGAAGAGAAAGCTCCATCCTCCCCCAGAGGACTGGGTTACACGCTCTGCGGAGTGAGTCCGGAAGCCGTAGGCCGCGTGTGGGAAAGGCCACCTGGAAAAGAACGGGGCGGGGGGTCACAAGAGTCTAGGACATTTCTGAATCAGGTGGCAGCCCGCTGTGGTTGGGTCACTGACTCGCCCCCCAGCTGGTCGTTGGCTAGACCCGAGCCCCGGATAAAAGGGCCAATGCGGTGCCATTTAGGCAGACGGGAGGGTTTTTTGAATCCAGCTTAAAGCCAAAGACTCAGAGGAGGTGGGCACGCTTCCCTCTGGGCCAACGTGTCGCGCGGTCAGGCTCCCCTGGTGGGAAGCAGGGCAGCTGGCAGCCCCGAGTCCAAGCCCCTGAGCCAGGCCTCACCAGCCTGCCCGGGCACCCAAGCCACTGGAGGCGCAACCCTTGGACCCGCCAGCCTGGGGCACCTGTGCTTGCCGGGACCGTGGGGGCCCCGAGCTGTGCTGCGCAGCCCCTCCTGGACCACCGGGCCTTGCGGACAGGCCAGCTGCTGCTGCCAGACCAGGGGGAGAGGGACCCGAGCTGGCCTGAGGCCCAGGTGGCCGCAGGCGGCCACATCCTGCGCGTCTCAGAGACGAAGCCACTGGACAGTCCCTGTGCCTTTTCAGCTCCCTGCAGCCCCGCGTCGGGTCGCCCCAAGGCAGACACCGCCAGCTGCCCCAGGACCATCCTCCCCCCACCTGGGGTGACAGCACCTGTCCCAGACTCCGTGCCACGTGGCGCACTGGTGCCTGTGCTCCGGCCCCCAACACGTTGGCGGAAGAGACATGTGCAGCCTCCGCTGCGCCCTGGGCCGGACTGTGCCTCGGTCCTTCCATTCCCCGGCCGCAGCAGTCACCGTTCACCAGGCCGCGTGGGGCCCCCAAAGTGTGTGACCAGCAACAACAGCCGCAGAATCATCCGGACAAAAAAAAAAAAAAAAGAATCATCCGGACAAACGAGCGTCAGGAGAGGGGAAGAGAGTAAAGGCCACTGCGCCCTGGGTGCTGGCGGCCTGAGGATACACCCCAGCGGGTCGGGCCTTGGGCCCCCGGCAGCATCCAGCACCCCACAGTGGTCTTGGCGCAGGGCATGACCGATCTCTGCAGGCAGGACAAAGGGACCTCAGGCCGTTGAAGCTGCTGTTGGGCGTCCGCCGGAAGGAAGGCCCGTGCGTCTCATGGCACCCAAAACAGGTTCTCAAGGTGCCTGTACCATCGACGGGAAGCCCAAGAGCCTTGCGGGCCACGCCAAGGTGGCACATACAAGCCTCCCACAGGACCCCGGAAAGGTACCTGTAGCTGCAGGAACACGGGGGGCACTCAGAACGGGGGCGACTGTGGGCTACCTCCTGCCACTCTCGGGAAAGTCCCTCATGGGCCAGCAGGGCAGAGACGGGGCCTTCCGATCTCAGCTGAGCGACCCTGCTGGTCAAGGTCGGGGGGTGGTCGGTGGAGCGCACAGGCCGCTAGCCAGCTGGCCAGAGTCTGTAGGCCGCATCGCTAAACGGGTGCCCGCGAGGAGACCTGGAAGCAAAAACGACTGTGGGGAAGCATGTCCGCTCGGGCAGCGCGGGCCCGGCCGGGATGAAGCCTTCGCTGTGGACGCCTGAAGATGCAGCCTCCGCGGGGCGGCCTAAGGGGCGGGGGAACTACTGTACCACAACCTGAATGTGACATGTGGGTGAACTACCTGGAATTACGATAAAAACGTGAAAGAAAAAAACCAGCTGACCCCTCGGCAGCAGCCCCACATGGCGGGAAGCGGGCTGCGTAACTGCCAGCCCAGCAGCCTTCCGTGCCAGGGTCCAGCTGCGTGGACAGAGGGCACCAGCAGGGCCGGAGGGACAGTCCTGGGGAAAGGGCCGTCGTCCTGGGGACTCGCGGTCCCGGGAATCTTCAGTTTCTGCCCAGCGGGACTTGCCGATGGTGACCCCCCCCATGGCCTCAGCAGGGGCCCATTTCTCCTAGTGTGGACGGGGCTCCCTGGTGTGCGGCCTGTTCTCGCGGGCCGTCCTAGAGCGCGGGTGACAGCGGCTTGTACATGAGTCTGCCGAAGGAGCACGCGGCCAGGCTCAGGCCAGCCACCGCGTCCCGCCACCCTGGCCCCAGAGACGTTCCCAGAGATGAGCAAGCGTCCCACTCAGAGCCAACGACGCGCAGCAGAGTCCCTCTGGTAGTCCCGAGGAAGACGCTGCACTCCCCGGGGACATGCGGGGCCTGAAGCCACCGTGTGACGCAAAGCTTGGTGCTGCAGCCAACCCGGAGGGTGACCTCGAGGTGAAGCTGTGGGGAGCAGCAAGGTCCTGGCACCTCGTCCAAGCTCGCGTGTGGCTGAGGCCAAGGCTGGTGTCCTTCCTTGACTTCCCAACCATGGAAGCCAGGGATGACCCTCCTTCGTTCAAGCTGCAGTGCGAATTAAACTCCCACCCCTTGTTACCCAAAGCGGCCTCGGTGACAGTGTTGGGCAGCTTGGGAACAGGACAGGGGCAGCGTGGCAGGCAGACAGCCACGGCCAGCCCCACAAGGTGAGCCGGACGCCCCCAGCAGCTTGCTTGGGAGACCTGGACGTGTTATAGAGACGCATGTGCGTCTGAGCTCGAACCAGAAAGTCCCTGGAGCTCTCAGGGCAGCCCAGCCCCAGCCCCAGCCCCGCTGCATCACTTCCCGCCCGGAGCCGGGGCCGCCCTCCCCCCGCAGCCTCGGCCTGCTCTCCACCGACTGGCACCCTCCAGGGACGCACAACTCCGGCCCCTCAGATACCTGGAACCACCGAAGCCCCACCCCTGCCGCTGGCTGCCTCGCCCCTGCCATCTGTCCCAACGCCCCGTTCAAACCAGACAAATCTGATAGACGTGGGTCACCTTCGATGCCGAAGGACAGCACGCACCCCGGCCAGCTGACGGACGCAGCTCCTAGGTCAGGAGCCCCCTCCCCAGGGTCACATGGTCCAAGACACGGCCACCTACCCGTTGTCCCCCAGCCGGGGCAGCCACCACTGCTGAGCTGTCGTCCACACAAAGATGTCACACGAGCCACCACTCTGGTGTTGGGAGGTGGCAGCCCACCTCCAATGGGCTAAAGCACCCAAAGGCCCCGAGTGGTGCTCTAGTGAGTCAGCAGCTCACGGCAATCGGGTCTGCGGGATGCGGGGAGCAGGAACATCGTGAGAACCTGGCACCTCCTGCGTCTTGGCTGGACTGCCCTGCACGGCGGGGCCTCAGCAGCCCCCGGGTTGTGTCCCCGCGTCTATCCATCCGCAGAAACGGACTTAAAGCGTTGGGAGCAACGCCGCGTTGCTGTGTGAGCTGCTGTTCCTGCCGCCCCTAAACTCGAGGCCTGGGTGACGGTAAAGGAACGTGAGCTGCGGCCCGGCTCTCAACCCGTCCCCGTAGCCGAGGCAGTGTGAGGCCCTGAGCGCCCGGCCCTGGGTCGAGCTGAACTCTGGAGGTAAGGGGTCCCCCCATCTCGTGCTCTGAGACGGGGAGAACACGTGGCCTCAGTCGCCAGAGGAAACACGGGGGACACGCGGCACAGCAGCCGCCCACCGCAGTCTGCACCTCCGGCGGTGCAGCATCCACGCACATCCTCCCTCCCTGGACGTCGTTGAGATGTTCTCACTTAGGATAAAGCCGGCGTGCCACACCGGGTGGAGGAGCCCAGAGGGAGCAGTGCCATGCGGAGCTCCAGGGCCCAGGGGCAGGACCCATGGGAGCCGCTCTGTGGGGTGTGACTGGGTGGGGGGCAGCCGGGGGAGGGTGGCCAGGTCAGCGCCCCGACGGCAGCCCAGCTGGCCAGCTCCCCCCACGCTTACCTGGGGCCTCTAGGCCCGCTCAGGGCGCCCTGGGACACGCCCGGGGGGACCCACCGCTCGGACAGTAACGCCGCCGCCGGAGGCCTCCCGGCAGGACAGTGAAGCACCAGGCAGGTACCCAGGGCCTTGGGTCCCTTGCGCATCAGCAGGAGCCTCTTCCCTCCGGAGCGCAGGCCCCTCCCGCCCCCTCCCGCCCCCTGCCCTCCCGCGGGAGGAAGCCTTGGTGGGCAGGACAGTGGGAACTGGGCACCGCGACTTGGAGCATCCCCCATGCCACGTGTGCTCAGACTCCACCCCCAGGGGCTTCGTGCGCCCACCCGCGAGGGGAGTAGAGCCGCCCCGTCCGCTCCCGAAGGCCACTGCCCCGTCTCTCTCCTTCCTCAAAGACGCCAGGTTTCCGGGAAGATGGGGCCCGGGCTGAACGCACCCGCCCAGCTTCCCTGCGAGTAGGGCCAGCGGGAGACCGACCGCGTTCTGAGCAATGAGGTGTGGAAGGGAGCCTCAGGGAAGGATGCCACGTGACGCCTGGGGACGCCACAGCCCTTCTGTGAGCACAGGACAGAAGCCCCGCACTAGGGAGGCGAGGACCAGGGTGAGCGAGCCCACGCTCTGCCTCGACCTGGGCTGCGGGGTCCAGGAGGACTCTCAGGTCCACGGGTCGTGACGTCGTCTGGGGTGTGCATTCCTCACCCTTCACCTTCACTGCTTGAAGTTTCTCAAAACTCCAGTTCTGCCCATTTAAAGACTGTACGCTCGGGCTTTAGCCCACGATGACTCGCGCTGCAGTGCATCGGTCCATGCAGGCCTCAGGTCCAGGCTCAGCCGATGCACCACCCTGTGTCCTTGAGCGGGTGACGAAGGACATGTAACCAAAGCTCTTCGAACCTGTGTTTCCTCATCTGTAAAATGGGAATAAAATTGCCGTGACGCAGACAGCTGTTTCCCTTACTCACCTCCCACCGTGGGACGGAAAAGGGCAGGCGCCCACCCTCTTGGTGCCCCTGGACACCAGCCCCCATGGCCTGCCCGGTGATGTATGGGGCAATGTGCCGGGGCTTCCCGAGGAAGGGACGGGCGTGAGTGACGGGCACACTCGCTTCTTCCTCTCCTGCCTTTGGACTCGGTGCTGGAGGATGCCCAGCATGGGGCTGCGGAAGCTCCCCTGCTTGAGACGTCAGGCAGGGAGGGAGACTCCCGGGGCCTGGCTCTTGGATAGGAACCTTCAGCGGCCAAAGCAAACCTGCAGCCCTCTGACTGCAGATCCCCCAATAATCCCCTATTTCCCCAATCCTAAGGCCCACGCTCTCCTTACCTCTAACACCTCTGAAATCAAGCCACGCGTCACCATCGGGTTGACGCTGAAGGACCGGTTCAGGATTCTTCTCAGATGCCAGCAAAGCGGCGTGATAATGGTGCGTTTTACGACCCATAGCATCTTAAGGTCATCGCAGTAGGAAAGCGAAGCCTCCTTGTGGTGAAGTCCCTGTAAATCAGGTTTTCCATCAGACCAAAGAACTGCTAACTGGGGAACGTACCTGCTGCAGAGGGCGGCTGGGAAGGATGCACGCAGGTGTGCTGCGCACGGAGGGAACCTGGCGTAGGTTCTATTTAAAGGGAAGGTACTTTGTCCCGGCCTCAACGTGCTGTTGGCCCGGCCATAGACACGCGCAGCCTCTGAGAGACGCAACTGTTTGTCGAGAAAATAAGCGCAGGCAGACAGGGAGTTCTGGGCTGGACCACACAGAACTCAAAGCAGGTGCCAACCTCGTATCACTTGAAACTTTTGATTCCAAACGGATACACGCACTCGAACCAACTCAGGGGCAAATGGGCAAAGTCCGGGATGTTCCAGCCTCGACGGGCTCTGAGTCGGACCTGCGACACTGTGCTCGGGCCCCGGGGCACCAGCAGCACAGGGCACACTCCGTTCTCAGCTGGGCTCTTGGCTCAGGCAAGGTCCCTGGTGAGCTTCCAGGCCCTGGGAGGCCCGGCCCGGCGCCACCAGGAGGCAGGTGTCTGTGGGCCTAGCCCGTCCTGTGTCTGTTGGGGTGGCCCTGAACCCGGCACAGCAACAGCGAGGGGGGCGGGGAGCCTCCGAGGAGCCAAGGCAGAGGGAGGGGTCAACGCAAGCAGCGCTGGAGGATGGAGGGGCCTGTCGCAGAGCACACAGGCCACCATGTCAGCAGCAGGACAGGGGACGGCTTCTCCTCTCTGCCCCTCAGGCCACCCCCCCCCCCAGGCCTCCCCTCACTCACAATGAAGGCTGGTGCAGGGAAGACCCAGCGAGGAGCTGTGACAAGGCCACGCACCCCAGGCCACCACCCCAAGGCCTGTGGAGGGGACAAAGAGTGCAGCTCTCCAGAGGGGAGCCCTGCTCGGCGCGTCGCCCCAGCCTCACTGGAGCCACCGAAAGTGGAAACCGTGTTTCAGCCCCACTTTTGCTGCTTAGGGAATCTCCGTGGCACTCACCCACGAGCGTTCCTAGCGCCTCCCATGTCCCAGGTCCGCGGGGCTCGGCCGACAGGCCGAACCCACTGCGCACAGGCACTCCGGCGGGTTTGCACCCGCTGCACAGACCCCAGGGCCTGCACCAGCCTCCCCCGCCACCGGGGCAGGCTTTCCTCGGCCACGACCCCACCTCTGCTAACGCTCCGGGGGCCCACGCAAGTCCGTGGCCAAGCTTGAGGCCACGCCGGAGGGAAGTGCGGCTCTCGCCAGGGGCTGTGACAGCAGCGTGACATCCAGACCAGGAAGAGAGGACTTGGGACCAGAAACTTAATCTACTGCAAAAGGTAAACCAAAGATTTGGTCTTCCCCGCGGGCACGTGTCGTGGATTTGTTCATCCTCGTAGGTGATCCATGGTCCAGGGAAAGGAGGAAGGCCCAAGGGAGCGCTGAGGCCACCGGGTCCCACCTGCAGGGAGCCGCCACCGACATGCTCCCTCCCCGTCGTCCCTGTGTCCCTGTCCCCTTCCCTCAGCAGCCACTCGGGGAGTCATCCTCCCCCACGTGTGAGTAATCCTGGAGTCCCGGGCTCGGGGCTAGGAGCCTAGAGGCTTCTTTCCTGATGGAGACAAAGACTGCTCTAGGCTCTAGGCTCCGGGACCTGGAGGAGGGACCCGGAGGAGGGACCCGGAGGAGACTTGCTGCCGGGCACCTGGAAAGCCTTTAGCCACTGTCCCTCGGCCGCTGCGCCTGCCTCACCATACCCAGCAGCAGAGCCGTGCTTCCCTGATCCCAGCAGGTGGACCATCCCAGCTCTGGTCCCTGCTCAGCCCCTAGAAGGTCCCCCTCCTTGGGGGTGCTCCCATGGTTCTCGGTACAGCCGCCCGTGCCCGTCAGTCCCCCCGGGCCTGCCCCCTGCCCCGGCCTTGCCGCCTGTGTGCATCAGCCTCCAGGTGGCTCTTCAATTCTGCGACATTCCCCGGTGAGACACGAAGTCCTGGGGGGTCCCTGAGGCTGCGTCCGCAGGTCTGCAGGAGGGGGAGCTTCGGAGGAATCCCGAACTCCTGAACCCCGGGGTCGCACAGCAGGCTCAGAGCAGGTTCCAGGCCGGGGCTTAGGAGGAGGTGGGCTCCAGCCCGCACCCCGGGGCGGGGGGCACCCTCCAGCTCTGACCTGGTCAAGGCTGGTGCTCTCCCTCTACGCGGCCTGGTCCCCCAGGGTGGGCTGAGGCTGGTTCTCCACCACCTGCCTACCTCCGCTCTCCGGAGGCTCCTGTTGGTTTACTTTTTAAAGATCTTATTTATTGGGATCCCTGGGTGGCGCAGCGGTTTGGCGCTTGCCTTTGGCCCAGGGCGCGATCCTGGAGACCCGGGATCAAATCCCACGTCAGGCTCCTGGTGCATGGAGCCTGCTTCTCCCTCTGCCTGTGTCTCTGCCTCTCTCTCTCTCACTGTGTGACTATCATAAATAAATAAAAATTTAAAAAAAAAGATCTTATTTATTTGAGGGGGAGGGAGCGTGTACACAAGCAGGGGAGACACAGGCTCGATCCCTGGACCCCGGGGTCACGCCCTGAGCCAAGGGCAGCCACTCGGCCGTCCCGGGAGCCCCACTCTGGAGGTCCACGGCTAACTTCTCGGCGTCTTTGCCGAAACATCAACTTAACACCTTGATACGTGCAAACAAAACTTTTTATTTATTTATTTATTTATTTATTTATTTATTTATTTATGACAGTCACACAGATAGAGAGAGAGAGGCAGAGACACAGGCAGAGGGAGAAGCAGGCTCCATGCACCAGGAGCCTGACGTGGGATTCGATCCCAGGTCTCCAGGATCGCGCCCTGGGCCAAAGGCAGGCGCTAAACCGCTGCGCCACCCAGGGATCCCCCAAACAAAACTTTTTAAGAAGCATTTCCCACAGCCGCCGAGGGCCAGCCCTGTGCCTCCCGGCCTCTGGCGCCGAGGAAGGCTGGCCAGGTCAGGAGCCAGCGGGCGCCGGCTGTGTGTTTCTTGGCGCAGCCTTCATCCTGCTCCGGGCTCTGTTCCGCAGCGATGAGAGACAACGGTCCCCAGACAGGCTGGCTCTTAGCGTTAATTGAAAGTGGCCTTTCTCATCAATCACCCGCTGCCCTCAAGTGTTAACACGGCAGGCACAGAGGCCTCGAGGCCTGGGGCCCTGCCACCCTCCCTGGGAATGCTCTTACCAGGCGAAATGCAACTTCCTTTTGGCCTCAGAAAAGACAAACCGGGTCTGCCGCTGTTTCCAGATTTTCCAGCTCCCAGAGACCCGGGGAGGAACAAGACCTGAAAACAGGAAGCAGGGCCGGGCTGCAGCCAGGCCTGGACACCGTGGACGGAGGGGAGCTGGCCCCGAGGCTGCAGCCCTCAGCCTGCTGCACAGCCAGCCCACGGGGAACGGTCTCAGGCCTTGCTTGGCCTCTCCTCTCGGCTGGCCAGCAGGGGAAAGCAAGGAGGGGTAGGGCAGGGGCGCCCCACCGTTTCCAGGTGGTCGGCAGAGCCCCGGATACCGTTTGCTCATCGGAAGGCGGTCCCCACCCCGTAGTGTGACACAGCAGGTCTCCAGAGGCCGCGTGCACCGAGCCTGCACCCTCACGCCCCAAACACGAGCGGTAGGAGAAGCAATCTCCCCGATACCTGCCCTCATCTTGCAGGAGAGGGAACCAGTGTCTGCGCTCAGTGGGCTGCGGCGTGAGGGCAAAGGCCCAGCCACTGGTCTCCAGGCCCAGCCGAGAGCTTGCGGGGGCCTGCAATGTGGAAGCTGGGGGGGGCAGGGCACCCTGGGGTGCAAGCCCTCCAGCCCCGGCCCGGATGCTGTGCCCAGTAAGACGCGGCTCCCTGCCTTCATGAAGCCCCGTCAGCCAAGGAGGGAGACGTGGGGTCACACAGGCACTGGGTGCGGCAGAGGGGTGGCGGCGGGGTCCTGCAGGGTGAGCCTGGAGGACAGTTGGGGGTGGGGGCTGAACATGAGGAATGGAGAGGAAGTGGGTGCGGTGTCAGGGTTAGAGATGCCGGCCGGGCCGGAGAAGGTGGTGGCGAGGGCGTCGGCCTGGGGGGAAGCTGCCAGGAGCGGGGGTGGGGGGTGGGGGGGCTGTGACAGAGCAGCCAGCAGGCCTGGGAGCTCAGCAGGAGGCTGGGGGCGGCCACAGGCACCCCTTGGGCAGAAGCACCCACTCGCACAGCCGGGGTCCAGCCAGGGGCTGGGGCGGGCCTCGTGGGGGGTCCCCGACACGGGCTGTGTGGGCCTTGCTTGCTGCCCGTCCAGGTGGGGGCCCCTTGGGCGCCTCAAGCGGCAGGAGGGAGGATGTGAACCCCCCCCGGAGGCTGCACGGACGGGGGTTCCAACAGCGCCCCCGTCCTGCCTCAGCCCTAGGACCCAGTAACCTCACCTGGCAATGGGAACCCCGCAGGCCCGAGCCCCCTCTCCTAGGCATCACCAGCCCAGCGCGAGCAAAGGTCCGAGCCCCAGGCCCTCCAGACCCTGCAGCCAGTGCAGTGGGCACCAGGGGAACGGCTGGTACAGGGGCCACCCGGCCTCCTGGCAGCCCGGGTTGCAGAGGACAGACAGGCCCTACTGGGTACACACACAGGGACCCCCTTCACCCGACCGCCCAAGGAGGACCCCCCCAGGGCACCACCCATCCCACCTGCGCCCTGCCAGCCCAGTGGGCTCCGCACCTTGTCCACTCAGCCTCCTCCATGGGGGGCCAGGTACGGGGGCCAAGCAAGCGGGGCCGACTCGGTCTTGGGACGAGGCCCTCAGAGCTGTCAGACAGGCCGACCCCACCCTACGCACATCCATTCCTTTCAGTCCCACCTATGACGTGGCCCCAAGTCTCACATGCTCCCAGCGGTGCCCCCAGGGATGCTGTGCCGTGTCCCAAGGGGGTGCGTGTCCTCCCCTGGGCGCCGCCAGAGCCCGCAGAGGAGCAGGAGGCCCTGCCCCAGCCTCGTCACCCGGCGCCGCCCCTGCACCCCGGCAGGAATCTGCACGGTGCCGGGGCTGCAGGTGCCCGGGGGAAGCAGTGCTGCCGAGTCACACAGTGCACATAGCCCCCCCCCAAGGCCTGGCCACCATCCTGACCCTTTCAGCCCAGAGGGCCCTAACCCCACCAGACACTGTGCGGGTGCTGAAGGTCACGGTCCCAAACGGCACAGCTGGCGAGGGCGGAGCCCAGCAGAACCGGGTTGGGTGCCCGGGAGCCTGGTGGGCACCAGCCTGGGGGAGGAGGGCGGGGGGGCAGGTGCAGGCCCCTCCATCAGATGCTGTGGCGATGGCCTTCACCCAGACCCTCCCTCCCTGCCCTGCACCCCCATCTCCCTCCCCGTGCTCTCCACACCCCATCTCCCTTCCTCCCTTCCGGCATCCACCCCCCTCCCCCACCCCCTGCTGGATGAGCCGGGCCTGGTTGGGTGGAGCTGGCTGGCTCCCGGCCTGCACCGCCCCCAAGGCTCTTAAAAGCCTGCCCCAGGGCTGAAGGCACAGAGACCTGAGCGCTGCCAACAGCCCCATGGCCGGTAAGCCCCCCACCCTTGCCTCCAGCGGGCGTCGGCCCCCACCCCGGCCCCCCCCCAGGCCGCACTTGCCCAGCGGCCTGAGCCCGAACCCATGGCCAGTTCCCCGCAGGTCCCGGCCCCGCAGCGCAGGGGGTCCCGTCGGGGTAGCGTCGCCCCTCCCACCCGCACCCTCTCCCACCGACCGGAGGGCTGAGGAAGGGATGGGCTTTCAGAGAAGTTACAGACCCCAAACAGTCCAGCGTCCCAGCAGCTGCCCCACCCCAGGCGCGTCCCCTGTGCCTCCTGGGGCGCCTGACGCCCACACTGGGCTACCCCGTGCCCGACCCGGACGCGAAGCTCGGGGAGGCTACGCAGGAGCACGAGGAAATGGTCCCTTCCAGCCAGAAGCCCAGGTTCAGGGCCAGCGGCTTTTCCAAGCCTGCTGGCGGGGGGTTGTCCAGGGGTCCGCCCAGGGGCCGGGTGCTGTGGGAGCCCTGCCCCCAGCAGGTGAGAGTGAGGCTGGCGTGGCCTCCCCGCAAGGCGATCCTGGCGGCCTCTGTCCCCAGAGCAGGTGGCCCTGATGGCCGGGGGCCTGGCCGGGGGGCTGCTGCTGCTGCTGCTGCTGCTGCTGCTCTGCGGGAGCTGCCACCTGTGGAAGAAGCTTCGCGCCGCGCCCGCCTACGAGGAGCTGCCGGGGACCCCGTCTGCCTGCAGCCTCCGGGGACCCGGGGGGCGCAGGCCCGGGGGCAGGTGAGGCAGGAGGCGAGGGGGCCGGGCACGGGCTGGCAGGGGTCTGTTATGGGGCAGCCCTCGGCCCACCACGAGGGAACCCCGGGACCATCACCACCGGCGGCGGGGCAGGCGTTGCAGGCTCATGTGCCAGATGAGGAAATGGGTGCAGAGGACACGCGGAGCCGGGGAGCAGGACTCACAAGTGCCAAAACAGGCATTAGAGTCGGGCCCGGCGGCAGCAGGCAGTGGCGTTGGCTTCACAGGCGGGGTGACAGGGCCCAGGGGGCCCCAGGAGACGGTGCTCTCGCCTCCTCCGCTCCTGCTTCCTCTTCTTCCCCTGTGGGCCAAGCACACCGAGGCCACCAACATGCATGTCCTCTCCCTGCCTTGGGACAGGCCACCAGATGTGCCATTTGTGGTGCCCCCTTCCCTCCAAGACCAAGACCGGGGGCCCCTGCGCAGTGGAGGGTGGGCGCAGGCCCCACAGCACCCCTGCCTCGCCCTGGAGCTCCGGCCCCACACCTCGGGCGGCATCGCTGGTGAGTTCTCCTGCCAGAGCCCGTCCCAGGCCAGGGCCCGTCCAGGCCGCGTCAGAGGCACCCATTGGCCTCCATGGCCAGCAGCCCTCACTGCCAGTCACCAGCTCTGTGGGCAAAGCCCTAAGACTGCGATGCCTGGGGAAAGCCCACAGCACTGGCGCCTGCTGGCGGGACGTGGGCAGTGACCTCCCCCCCAGGTTGGACTCCGGGAGTGAAACGCCGCGGGGGCGGGGGGTGGAGGGCTCCGCTGGGTCTCAGCAGGAAAGCCACGTCCCCGGGAGCCTAGTGCTCCCGGCAGGGCCTTCTGCTTTCCGACCCCCGGAAAGAGCTGCCCAGGGAGCACTTGGAGGACTCGGGTTACCGGGTGCCAAGGCAGCCCCAGCTCGGGCGTCTGAGGGGGAAGGGACCACACCCCTTCTTACTCGACCTCAGAGCTGAGCCGGGCCTTGTCAAGGTCTCAGGGCGGTGAGCAGCATTGGGGCGCGGGCCACGTGCTGGCTCTGTGCTAGGCTGCGAGGCGGCCTGACGCAGGGGGCACAGCCTCTGCCGCCCCCGTGCTCGGATGCCAGGCCCCTTCCCCGGGACCACACCGGCACCGCTGACCCTTCTAATTGGAAGGGGAGGAAGAGGCAAAACTTTGTCACTGACACCCCCCAGAAACGGTGGGCAGGAGCCAGCCAGGCCAGGTGCCGGGCACCATGTCCCCGCCCCCCCCCCGCAGCCCCAAGCAGGCCCTGACCTTAGGGGCAGCGGGTAAATGAGTACCGGGGACGCCGGGGGGCCTCGGGGGGCAGCAGGCCTGGACAGGGCATGCCTTAGTGCTGGCGGGCTTCCTGGGGGAGCTGCACTGGAGACGGGGCTGTGTTCAGTGGGAGGAGGGCTGGGGGCGGCCTGGAGAGGGCTGCCCGCTGGAAGCTCAGCCAAGGAGAGACGGGTGGGGGGCCCTGGGCTGCCGCCCCCTCCCCCACTCCTGGCAGACCACGTGGCCCTGTGTCGCAGGAGAGGTAAGCACGGTGGGGACCATCAACCCAGAGCTGTACAGGGTCCCGGAGGACAGGAGTGAGACCGACTTCCCCGAGGGCTGCCTGGGGCGGCTGTGGTTCTCCGTGGAATACCGGCAGGAAGCCGAGCGGCTGCTGGTGGGCTTGATCAAGGCGCGGAGGCTGCGTGCCCCCTCGGAGGCCTGCAGCCCCCTGGTGAAGCTGCACCTGCTGCCTGACGAGCGGCGCTTCCTCCAGTCCAAGACCAAGCGCAAGACCTCCAATCCACAGTTCGATGAGCACTTCGTCTTCCAGGTAGGACGTCTGGAGCAGGGGGCTGGCCTCAGGGGGTGGGGGGGGAGCGGACGCTGCACAGGTGGGCCCTGGCCTCCCGGGCTGG
This sequence comes from Nyctereutes procyonoides, assembly GCF_905146905.1. NCBI lineage: Eukaryota > Metazoa > Chordata > Mammalia > Carnivora > Canidae > Nyctereutes > Nyctereutes procyonoides. The sequence continues at coordinate 53,394,097 of NW_026575046.1, forward strand.
GGGGGAGGGGATGCTGTGCAGGTGGGCCCCGCCACATCCCCCGAGGCCCCAGGCACCAGGGCTCTGCTTTATCCCGCCGCCAAGTTGGGAGGACAGCCCTGAGCCTGATGGCGGCACTGGGGAGAAGGGAGGGAAGTGCGGGGAGAGGCCCGTGCTCCTCTCGGCCATCCTTGGAGCACCTCCTGAATGCATGCCAGGCACGGGCAGCCCCGGCTCCGGCCCGGGGGCGGGGGTGTGTGGGGGGGTGCTCCCGGCCAGGTTCCCGAGGCAGGCAGAGGGTGAGCCCCACCGCGGTCCTCAGCAGGCGGTGCCCTGGCTGCCCGAGCACAGGCCGGCTCAGGGCCGAGGTGCCGAGGCCGCGGGGTCTGAGAGCCTGAGCAGGTGACTGGGGCCCTGACGGGAACCAGCCCTCAGGAGCCACCGTGAGGCCTGGACAAACGTGGTAGAGCCGCGCTGGCAAGGGGCGGAGAGGTCTGTGCGCGGCAGTAGTGTGCTCCCGAGAGCCCGGCCCTGATCCTCGCCCCCTTCTGGGGCTGGGGGCGGGGGGCTGGAGCCAAAGGCCTGGCAGGGGCCTGGGCAGCAGGACTCACAAGTGACCCCGGTCTTCCCGCGCCGTGAGGATCAAGGCCCGCAGACCCGCGCGGCTCCATGTCCTGCTCACCGACGGGCTCCCATCCACTCACGACTCCACGCCCGGTCGCAGCCCCACTGGCTCCGCTCGTGCTTGGGGGCAGGGGCAGCCGAGGGGGGATGAAGGGAAGTCCGTGCTCACCGACCATCTCCCAAAGGCCAGACGCTGCGATTGGGGTTTTCCAACTCAGAGAGTAGGAATCGTGTCCCCTTTCCAGGTGAGGAGACAAGGCCCAGAGGGAGACCCGGGGCACCCAGCTCGGGGCAGGGTGCGGGACGTCGCGCTGTGACGGAAGGCCAGGTGCCGGGAGGTGCATCTACTCGTGGGCGAGGGGCGTCCCGTGTCTCAGTGGGGCCCCGGGGGCGGGGGGGGGCTGGTCCTCAGCCGCACCGTGCAGGCTCCCGCGCCCCTGGGGGGCCAGCGCCTGCTGGGAAGGGTGCCCTGTGGGTGGCGCCTGGCTGCGGGGAGCGCAGGTCCCTGGCTGCCACCTCTCTGCACAAGCTCCCCTGTCTGCAGCCGCAGCCGCCCACGGGTCTCTGCACCCACCCGGGCCCAGACCCTCCCATCCCCCAGGTGTCCAGCCAGAGCGTCACCCAGAGGGTCCTCAGATTCTCCGTGTACCACGTGGACAAGCAGAGGAAGCACCAGCTCCTGGGCCAGGTGTTCTTCCCCCTGAAGCACGAGGCCCTGGCAGGTGACCCCCCGCAGGTCGTCTGCAGAGACCTGGAGCCCGAGAGCCTAGAGGTACCGATGGTGGTGGCCCGGCGCGTGCCGTGTGTCACACTACCGAGGGCAGCCAGCAGCCTGGCCCTGCAGCCGCTGCAGCATCAGCCCTCGGCACATGGCCCGGGGCCCAGCAGGGGGGACCGCGGGACCAGGGCCTAGGCCAGAGCTGCGGGGGGGTGCGGGGGGGGGCAGAGCCATTCCTGGGCCCCCAGGGCCCCCTGAGCTGCCTTTGCCCTGGAGACCAGATCCCCTGGAGCACCTGGAAAATCCACACTTAAATTCCCATCCACAACTGACACCTGTGACAGGTGACACCCCAAATGGGCCAGCCATGGGAAGTACTTATTCTCTATCCTCCTGGCCCCCGAGAGGACTTGCAAGAGGCTTGCAAGAGGCTTCGGGATCCCCAAGCCTGGAGTTTGAACCCTCAGCTCTGCTCCTCACTACTGTGTGATCTCAGCCCCGTCCGCTGACCAGACCTCAGTTTCCCCAAGTATAAAATGATGGGGGTTTAAAAGAGAAAATGGGGTACATGTGCCTGACTGCTCGGACCAGGGGGGGAGGTAGTGTGGCCCCCTCAGCACCTGCTGGGCGACGGGGTGCCCTCAGACCAGGGGGAGGTAGCGGGGCCCCTCCAGCACCTGCTGGGCGACGGGGTGCCCTTGGACCAGGGGGAGGTAGCGGGGCCCCCCCAGCACCTCCTGGGTGACCCCGGGCCCCTGCAGCCTCCCTCCGAGTTCGGGGACCTGCAGTTCTGTCTCAGCTACAACGCCTGCCTGAGTCGCCTGACGGTCATCGTGCTGCGAGCCAAGGGCCTCCGGCTGCAGGGGGACACGAGCTCCGTCAGTGAGTGTCCTTCTGGGGTAGCTCCTGCCCTGCAGCTGGGACCCTCCCTCTGCACACGGCCCGACTCGGAGCCTCACTGTCCCCCATGGACGCCTGTGATGCGAGGCCACTCCATCACCCTGCACCCACGACTGTCCCCCGGGGCCTCCACCAGGACCCCACAGGCCCAGGCCAGGTCGGCCCTCGCTTCTCCCCTGCAGGGTCTTGGCTCCTGGGACGGTGCTGTCCATCCTCCTCCGCGTCTGTCCTTCCATGAAGGATGCGCGGTCCTCCAGCGCCAGACCCCCCCACCCCCCTAAGGGTTCCCTGAACACGAGGCATCCCAGCAGCCTTGCTCCCTGGAGGCCGGGACCTGGAGGAGCGAGGCCCTGCTCTGGCTCAGGGAACGTCCTGCCTGAGGGGCCCCTGTTGGGGGGGGGGCTGCCGGCCACCTGTGTGTCCTCGTGGTCACTGCAGCAACTTGTCCTTGAACCTCCCTGTGGATCCACACCCCCTGTGAGCGCCACCCCAAGAAACTTGTCCCCTGAAGGCGAAGGCACTCAGGGGGCCGCAGGGAGGCAGGGCACGCAGTGGGCGGGCTGGGAGTGGTGCCCTGGGAGCCCCAGAGCCTTCGGGGGACAGAGGAAGGAAAAGGGGGGGCCGCACGCTTCCTCGGGTGTAGGACCACACCCACCCACCCCGTTTCCTCGGGTCACCACCTTGGGCCGCAGCGGCCATGAGTGATGGGGTCCTGGCCCCCAGGGTGCGCCCGTCACCCAGCCAGCCCCCAGCTGCCCCGGCCAGACCCCAGTAGCCCCCCGCCCCTGCCCAGCCCGGTCCGCATCGCCCCCAGGTGTGTGGATCCAAGTGTCCCTGAGGAACCAGCACACGATGGTCAAGAGCAAGAGGACGTCGGCCGTGCAGGGCTCCGGCTGCCCCGTGTACAGCGAGACCTTGAGCTTCCACGTGCCCCCTGCCGAGCTGGACGCGGCCAGCCTCAGCCTGACAGTGCTGCAGGGCGCGGGAGCCCACGGTAAGGCAGCCCCACCCGGGGCCTGGGCGCACGGCATGCCCCACACAGTGCACCCCACTCAGGCTGGGCCTGGCCCGAGGACACGGAGCTCCTGGTGCCTCGGGGACCCGCGCAGCCTGGTCCGTGGGTCTCGCGGCAGCGGGGCCTCCCCGGGGCACCCGAGCCACCCATCCCCGGGCAAAGCCACCGACAGTGGGGGAGGTGCCACCGCCAGGACCGGTGCCGTGGCTGCTGTGCGCCCGCCAGCGACCGTCCTAGACTGGGCCCAGGGTCAGGGTGAGGGTCGGGGTGCCCTCTGGCCCCCAGGGTCGCACTGGGCCCTTCTGCACCCTGTGCGTGGCAGGAGGCGCTGGCCAAGGATCCCGGCCACGCGGGGCTGCCCCTGCCCTGACCCGTGTCCCTCCTGCTGTGATGCCCGCTGCCCTGCCGGGCTCCCCCCAGGGCTCCTGCCACCGCGTCTCGCTCCTGCCTGGGGGGCGCTTGCTGCGGCCTGTGGGGGAGGGGCAGGCGCCAGGTGGGGGCCTGGGGCCCAGAGCTGACCCGCCCCCCCAGGCAGCCGGCAGCTGGGCCGCGTGGTGGTGGGCCCCCGCATGTTCGCGTGGGGCAGGCCGCAGGAGCACTGGGACCAGATGCTCAGCGCGCCCGGGGAGCTGGTGAGGCGCTGGCATGCACTGGGCTGTGCGGTGGAGGAGCCCTGAGCCCGGGACCTGCGGTGGCACCAGGAGCACCCCCACTCTGCACTCCGCACCCCAGGAGCACCCCTACCCCCCACCCCGCACCCCGCGCCTCGGCCTGGAAGCCGACACCAGAGGAGACATGAAGCCGCAATTGCTCCCCAGCTGGAGGCCCCCTCCCCATGGGGCTGCCCAGCGCCCCCCACACCCCCCTGATCCCAGAGCCCCAGCGGGGCCACCCTGGCAGCACCTCAGGTCGGCAGAGGGGCCTCAGTGGCCACCCAGGACACCCCAGCCCTGGGGTCAGCCATCAGCACCGCGGCGGCTGCGCAGGACGAAGGTCCTCAAGGACTCGCCCGTGGGCTTGGCATCCGCCCGTTGTACAGGTGTCCCCGGGCCCTGCGGTCTCCCGGCGACAGCACTTAACCCATGTGGCTCACTTCGGAGGGACAGCGCGTGGCCACAGCACAGCCTTGACTGGACCCGGCGACCTGGCGATGACCGGAAGGTGACCGACGGCCCACGACTGCCTCGGGCAAGCGTGCACACTCCACGAAGCTCGTCACCACCTCCCCGCGACGCTGGACTCAAGGTGATGGGCATCAATGTGCTGGTCACCGTCACCTGCCGGGGGCCTTGCTGTGGTCGCGAGCCAGACAAATGAATCCTGGGTCTCCCGGCGGCGGGGAAAGTCAGGATTATCACGCTCTGTGCCTCTTGCACTTTGTCTATCCCTGTTACGGCTGAAGGTGGCCTCACCCGGCAGAGGGCGCGCACCCTCCCACGGACCGCACACCACGGCCACCCCACAGCTCCACCCTGTCCCCACGCGTGACGGCTCCATGCCCCCATCCCCTGTGTGTCACTGCTCCACCCTGTCCCCACATGTCACGGCTCCGTGCCCCCATCCCCCACGTCACAACTCCACGCCCCTGTCCCCCACGTGTCACGGCTCCGCACCCCATGCCCCACGTGTCTCAGCTCCATGCCCCTGTCCCCCACGTGTCTTGGCTCCATGCCCCTGTCCCCACGTTTCATGGCTCGCACACTCGTGCCGTCGTAGAGCAAGCCCCTCTGCCAGGCCTGCTTCCATGTCCCCGGGGCCTGAGCCAACAGGCACCAGCCGCACCCGCATGTCAGGGGGACGTGGCACCTGCCACTGGCCCTGCTGGTGGGTCAAGCATCCCCCGTGCAGGACACAGTGAATGCGTGTGTCTGACTCACAGCTGAAGACTCTCAGCGGCAGGAGGCTGTCGTGCTGGGCCCTGCAGGAGGGGACGGAGGGGGGCCGGGGGCAGCTGGGTGTCTGCAGTCGGGGTCAGGGCAGGACATAACTGGAGGGGGCGAGCGGGGCTGCCTTGGTCCTGCCCACCGGGCGCCTCCGGAGGGAAGCCCTTCACCTTTGCACAAAGCATTTGGAAGGAGCTGATCAGCGGCCACGCCAACAAGTGCTAGCGCGTGGCGGAATTCTCATGGAGTAAATACACCGTTTGGGGGCCATCTGATAATCCTACAACTTTGCATCTTCAATCCATTAACATGGTATATCCCTCCGTCTCCTCTGGTCGGTCTCTCTCTACCTCTAATTTTTAAGGATGCCGGTATCATTCATTTTTTGTTGTTTCGTTCATTTCAATGTCATTTATTTTAATTCCATGTATATTTTACAGCAAGCAAGACATTACTATTATTACTATGTTCCATCAGGATTCACTTCTATTCACCCCCAGCATCGTTCTTTTGCTTTCCCTTCTCTCCTGTGCCTCTGGGACTCTACTTGAGATCCTTTTCCTCCTACTTGAAGAACTCTTTTTAGTATTTCTTTTAGTGCAGATCCGCTCCCAGCAAATTTTCTTAGTTTTGTAACAGAAACGTCTATTTCAAATTCATTTTTAAAGGATTTTGTCTTTGTTTTTGTGGAAATAGAATAGGCTGACAGTTTTTTTCCATCAGTGGTTTAAAAATTACGTTCCTTGTCTTCTCCCTTCCCTCATTCTTGTCGACACGTGAATTATCCGTGCTGTTGGTTCTCCTCTGAAAGTAATGCATCTCCTTCTACTTCCCACCCTTTGTGTTTTTTAATATTTTATCCGTATCTTCGGTTTTCAGTAGTTGGAGTATGATGCACCTCCAGGCAATTTTCTTATTACTTACCCACCCTGGGAGTAATAAATCTTCCTCAGTTTGGGAAATTCTCAGCCCGTATTTCTTCAGATGTGGTTTCTCTTCCCTTCTTCCTCTCCTCTGCTTCTGAGACTCCAATTACACGCTTGTTAGATCTTCCTGCAGCTCCCACAGGACTCTGGGCACCTGCAGTTTCCAGGCCTTACGTCTGTGCTTCGGCCCAGTCTTCATGCCGCCCTCCTCTGTTCCACTACATCTTCCTTCCACGAAGTCTAACTGTATTAAGCTATATGCCGAGGCCTGCATTTCAATTACTGCATTTTTCCATCCTAAGTTTCCACTTGCTGCTCTGTGATGAGCTCCAGCTCTCTCATGCAGGGAGAGCTCTATTTTGCCAAACACACCCGATCAGCGGGTCAGTTTTATTGTGTATGTTTTCACCCTCGGGTCCTGTTACGTGGTGTGTTTGGTCACATATTGTCCGACGCTGACCATTATGATAAACGATAATGGCTCCAGGAGACAGTAGTCCTCCGGACACGGTTCACGGTGTCCTCTGGTCGACAGAATGAGGGGAGGTCACCTTGATCCAGTCTGGTAATGAACTAACTGGGGTCTGGGTTGCAGGATTTTTGCAGGGTTTTTTGTTGTGTGTTTTTTGTTGTTTTTAGAGAAAGTGTGAGTGTGGGGTCGGAGTGATGGGGGGAGGGAGACAGGAATCTTTTTCTTTGTGAAGATTTTCTTTATTTGACAGAGAGGGCGAGAGCACAAGCAGGGGGAGAGGGAGAAGTGGGCTCCCCCATGAAGCAGGGAGCCGGATGAGGGACTCAGTCCCAAGGCCCTGGGATCATGACCTGAGCCAAAGTCAAGAGTTGGATGCTCCACCGAATGAGCCACCTGGTGCCCCTGGTTGTAGTTTTTGTGAGGCTCCATGACCACCCCCAGGTTTTCCCCATTTCTAGGGTGTAGTGTTTCAAGGATACCATTTGGATCACCCGAGGAGGCTCTGGTGCGATGACTGGGCTCCTCTTCCTTGATAGGTCCTGGAAGTCCAGTTTTTATATCCCCAGTGTCATGCTATTTGTCACAAAAAAAGAAGGAAAGGAAAGGAAAGGAAAGGAAAGGAAAGGAAAGGAAGAAGGAAAGGAAAGGAAAGGAAAGGAAAGGAAAGGAAGAAAAAAAAAAAAGCCCCGCCGTCGTCCAGGGGCTTTCTGCATAGATTGATTCAGGTTCATAAACCCAGCAAATGCCTCAAAGGGAAAGAGCCCTCCGTGCCTGAATCCCCTCTTGTCTACTCTCCAGCAGACACCCCACTCCTTAACCCCCGGCCCCGTGTCTGTCCCGTGTCTGTCCCGCTGCAGACACCGGGCCGCCGCCCCGTGGCCTCTCAGCCACGGCCCCTGCCCCGAAGCCCAGCCTCTGAATGGAAATCAGTCCTTCCTGGAGGGACGGGTCCACGGACGTCAGGCCACCTCCGCGTGCTTTCCCTCTCTTGAGAGCACGGCCTGTTGAACACCTGTGGAGTTGGCAGCTGCCAGGAGCTTCGAGAGATTTTCTGTATCCCCTTCAGCTTCCCCAGTCGTTCCCCAGCCTGAATATCAGCCCAGCTCACACAGAAAAGTCATTGTTTTCTCAGAATCCCCAGAAAAAGAGTCCCCTCTTGGCAAAGACCGAGAACCACGCGATCCTGGGAAGGCTGTTAACCCCAAAAGGAGGAGGGTCGCTCGTTTGCCACAATTGCGCTTAACAAGCAATCGCGCCACCTCAGCTTGTGCTTCTGAGCGTCTCCTTGCCCCGGCTGTAGCGGGCTGGGCGTGAGCCCCGGGTTGGGTGCAGCTGCTTCAGGTCCCCGCCAGGCCTGCTCCGGTGCGTCCTCCTGCCACAGGCCCGGGAGCGGGGGCCCCTCTGGGAGAAGGCGACCTTCTGCTGCTGCCAGGCTTTATGTAATAGCCCCTCAGCTGAGGACGCTGTGTGGCCAAGGTCAAAGTCGGGGGGCGGGGGCGGTGTGCAGGGAGCCCAGGTGCCGTTTCCGAGAGGAACTGCAGCTGCGCGGGGGCCACAGCCTGGGGGCGGGGTGGGGGTGGCGGTGGCGGGACGCCCCAGCACAGGCACCTGCTGCCCGTGGCACCTGCTCCGTGGGGCCTGCTCCACGCTGGCCTGTAGGCCTTTCCCATTGCCCACTGCCCACTGGGGCCGTCAGCCCGGAGCCGACGCAGAGTCGCACTGGCCCAAGGGTCAGGGTCAAAGGCAGAAGGTGGCATGTCACCCTCCTCCCACCCCTCATCTCCGCCTGTCACCTCTCACGGGGCGCTCACCCTGGAGCATGTCCATTGTCCGTTGTCCATCGGAGCGTCTGCCAACGAGGATTTCCAGATGATGCAATAAAGGCCTTTAAAGAGGATGGGGAGGTGCCGCCCTCCCCCCGCCAGGAGAACCCCAGGTACCAGGTCGGCAGGGGCTCTGGGGACTCACGGGGGAGCGACCACCCTCGGCTGGGGGTGACCCCAGTCCCGGATCGAGTCCCGCATCGGGTCCCCGCACGTGGAGCCTGCTTCTCCCTCTGCCTGGGTCTCGCCTCGCTCTGTCTCATGAATAAACACGTGAGATCTTAGAGAGAGAGAGATCAGCAGAGTGAGAGGCTGCTAAGGCGCCCACAGGAGATCACGGCTCCTGTGTGCCCTGACCGAGGGCCTCTGTCCCCACGTGGCCCCCGCCGCCCCCTCGCTGCCTGGTTAGCAAGCTGGGGGAGGAGTGGGAGCCCAGGACCCGACAAATAGGAACCCAGTGCTTGGGCCCAATTCCGCCGCAGCCTGCGGGGCGCGGGGAGGGGGGGACGATGACAGTGTGCAGGGTCCTCCAGGAGCTAAGGATACAGCTGCCTCACGACCCAGCAACTGCACTGCTGGGGATTTACCCCCAAGACACATGCGGGGCAACACGGGGACCCCTGCAGCCCAGCGATCCCAGCAGCGGTGCCCCCGAGAGCCACGCCGTGGGAGGAGCCTCGGTGCTGGGACAGACGAGGACCAAGAAGACCTGGTCTGTGCGGACATGGGTCGTCCTCAGCCCTCGGCACGAATCCCCACCCGGTGCTTCCTCGGGGGTGATGCTGACTGCGGTCGCTCGGAGGACAATCATATGGTCTCAGTCATACGGGGAATATAAGAAATAGTGGGGTTTTAGGGGAAGGAGGGACACTGAGTGGGAAAAATGAGAGAGGGAGACAAACCAGGAGAGGCTCCTGACCCTGAGAAAGGAACAAGGGGCAGTGGAGGGGAGGCGGGCGGGGACGGGGTGACTGGGTACCGGCACTGACAGGGCACTGGACGGGATGCGCACTGGGGGTGATACTGCATGTTGGCAAACTGAATTTAAAAATGTTTTTAAATCAAAAATAAATAAAAATAAAAATGGGGAGAAAATGAAAAAAGAAGTGAAGTTGCAAATTCCAACTACACGAGACTGGACATTTTAAGTGCTAAACACAGTCTGTAGGTAGGAGTTACATACAAAGAACTTGTCGTTCCCCGAGAGTGACCAGCATAGTCCAGGGCCTTGTCCTAGATGTTATGGGGGGGGGGGGTTGCGGAGAGGCCACCTGCCGGCAGCTTCCAGTGCGGCCCTGGGAAAAAGAGAAGTAGTTTGTTGATGCGATGCCACTGCCGACTGTGGCCCCTGGGGTCTGGGACCTGAGCTCAGTCCCGTGGGTGACAGTGGGCAGGTCCCCAGCCTCGGCTTCTTGCGGGTGACGGACGCAATTAGTCCCCCGGTCCCCCCGCACCCCCAGCGTTGTTCCAGGTGCTTGGTTCTCAGAGGGGGGATCTGCTCAGGGGGGCGGGGGGCTCAGGGGGCCGTGGAGCCGCACCTGTTTGGGGAGTTCGGTGGCGGGGAGGACCCCCCCTGGCAGAGAGGCCTGCACATCACCCAGGGAGCATCGCCCAGGGCGCAGAGCAGGAGCAGGGGGCTGACAGGCCGGTGCAGGTGCCCAGGGTGCTCTCCCTGACCCCACCCGGGGGCCGGAGAGCTGGACGGATACACCTGGGCTGGCACCTTCCACTTGTGCACCTGCAGGGCCAGCGGTGCATTTCTCCCCCTCCCCCCTGCCCCCCCCTTTGGTGTCAACTCTGGGTGCTTGTCCACTGATGATGGAGGCTGACCCGCAGGTGACAGCGCCCCCCCGCCCCGACCTCACACCCGTACCCTGACGTCTTGGACTCAGTGCACCGCAACCTTGCACCCTGACGTCAGGGACACAGCCCCCACCGACCTTGCAGCTGCACCCTGACGTTGGGGACTCAGTGCCCCCCCCAACCTCGCACCCTAACGTCGGGGACACAGCCCCCGCCAACCTCACAGCTGTACCTTGACATCAGGAGACAGAGGCTCTCCCCGCCTGCTGTGCCTGCTGCGCCCTCTGCCGTCCAACTCGGCTCACGGCAGAGCACCTTGGAAGGACGCGGCTAGGAAATTGTTAACTGGTCAGCCAGCCTTCCAGACTCTTCCCTGGCCCCCCAAAGGCACCTGTCCCTCCACCAATATAACCACTAACCTGGTTTTCGTGGAAATGGCTGCTTTGCTCCTCCTCTGTGACGGGGCCGCCATCAACACCGGGCCACCGGCCGCCGCAAAGCTCACAGGGACTGTGACGGGCGCTGCTTCCTCTTGGGCTCCTGAACTCTCCTTGTGTTAAGACGCACTGTAGGCTCGGGGCGGGGAGAGGGTGCCGGGGAGAGGGCACAGGGAGAGGGCACAGGGAGAAGACACCAGGACTGGGGAGAGGGCACGGGGCAAGGGCCCCAGCGCGGAATGCAGTTGCTGGTCACAGGTGTCCCCACCCAGGAAGCTACCCCCCCCAAGTCCCCCACCAGGTTCACTTCTCCCCACAGCCGACTCCCCGGTGCTCTGCATCCTTGTCCACACTTGGTCTCCTCAGTCCTATTTCCATCATCCTCTTCCGTAGGCCGGTCCCCACGGTGGATCTAGTCCCTGCCGGATGGCGCCGACACTGCCCGTTTGCAGGACATGCGGTCATTCCGGGTCTCCTCCGTTACGAAGAGCTTGATCTTACCTGCTTCTCTGTTGGGTTGTGGTTTCCTCACTGATTTGTAGGAAGTCGTTTCAATTAGATGTAGTCCCACTGTTTCCCCCCATTCTGTTTCTTTTTTAATAACTAATACATTTGCAGTTGATTTCCTCCCATTTGTATGCCGTTCTTTTGATAAATAAAAGTTTTTGATTTTAGGGCAGCCCGGGTGGCTCAGCGGTTTGGTGCCTGCCTTTGGCCCAGGGCGTGATCCTGGGGTCCCCAGATCGGGTCCCACGTCAGGCTCCCTGCATGGAGCCTGCTTCTCCCTCTGCCTGTGTCTCTGCCTCTCTCTCTCTCTGTGTGTGTCTCTCATGAATAAATAAATACAAATTTTTTTTTTAAAAAGAAGTTTTTGATTTTAATGGAGTCAGATGAAGCAATCTATATTAGTGTTTTCTGGTGCCTCCTTTTTAGAAGCCCTGTAGGCGCGCCGAGCATCCTCCCTCGTCGGCCTCCACCATGCTCGTGGACACACAACGACCTCTCGGGGCTGCGCGTTCCAGGCCCTGTGGAGGCCCATGTACGCTCTGACCGGGATGTGGGAAGGCTTGTTCCCGCCTTCCCTAAAGTTGCTTCAGTAACTAATCGAGATAACACAGTTTCTCACCACCCCCCTCCCGTTCTGGACACAGCTGGCGCCTCAAGGTCCGTTACGTGTTAGGCCCTTTGACCTCAGCAAGGTGCTCTCTGCACATCCCTTCACCCTATAAAATTTGTGGACCTAGGTCTGACTCTGGGGAGAAGAGCTGTGCAGCTCTGGATTGCCTCCCGCCCAATGCCTGTGTCAGTGACTTTCCCTGGATAAACCTGTGCGCACTGCATGGAGCCATCCGTTTCGTTTCCTGGTGTCGGAGGGCCTTCTTCCTTCCTCCTCCCCCACCTTCCCACGCGCCCCGTACCTTGGGATCACGGAGATACTCTTCTACACTATCTTCACATTGAGATAGAGAATCTACTTCAGATAGACATTTCTGGAGTTATAACATTGGGCTCAAGGTTCTTTCTTTTTTTCCCTATAGGGTATCAGCAAGCATTGGATGTAGGTGTTGCCACTGGACATCCCTGTCCGATTTCTGTTCCCAGAAATATTGCATCATTACTAAAAGGTCTCCTGCAGCTGTTGGCTCCTTAGGATCAACATCGTTAAACCTCTCCATCTCTCTCCATTGATGTAATGTACGTCTTGACAAAAACGAAGTGTGTTATACACTATTTCCTGAAGTGATCTTTCACTTAATGTACTATAAACATGGGTGTTTTTTTCATTGTTTTGCTTACTTTATTTTTTGTCTGCTTTAGCTTAAAAACAATTTTTTTCTGCCTATTCTTTTTTTTTTTTTTACCAGCTTTATGGAGATATTCACAAGTCAATCAATCCACCACGTAGAATGTAGGACTCAATGGTTTTTAGGATATTCACTTTCCTTTTTGTCCTTCTCACTTAATGTGTAAATCGGTCTATCAACTTCTTTATATCGTCAGGGGCTTTGGTTAATATTGAATCAACTCTGCATCCTTGATCTTTTCAAGCAGCAAGAGCGCAGGACCATGTTTCATGTTTCATTGATTCTTTTCTCTTTTTGTTTCCCTCCTAGTTTTAAAATCATTTCCTTTGAATACATAAAGACTTTCACGTTTTTGGTTTTGTCTATTATCTGAACTACACAGTGTTGTGGGGTGGTAATATATTATCACCTTTAGGATTTTTAAGTTTATGTTGTGTTTATGTTCTATGCAATTAATATATTAGCAATATGTTTTTTGGTTGGGTTTCCTAAGATTATTTTTCTTTGTATACATTCCAGCCACTCAAAATAGTGACATGTTGATTCATTTAAGACTCCTTGTTACAAAAAAAAAAAAAAAAAGGCTCCTTGTTACAACCACACATTCTTTTTTCTTCTGAAATCACGTGGCCATCATATCTAATGCTGAACAGGCATTTGAAAAATATTAATAATACACACTTCTGGCTTTCAACTAGAACATGCATATGATCAGTAAAAAAAAAAAAAAAAAAAAAAAAGGAAAAAGAAACAACCCAGTGAAATAAATGAACAAATGACATGAGCAGGCCATCCACAAGTCAAGGTGCATAGGCAACAAATAAAGCACATGAAAAGTTGCTCAACACCATCAGTCATCACAGAGAAATGCAAACCAAAACTGTGAGCTAGGGGTGCCTGGGTGGCTCAGGTCATGATCCCCGGGTCGTGGGATCCACCCTGGGCTCCCTGCACAGTGGGCAGCCTGCTTCTCCCTCTCCCGCTCCCCCTACTTGTGCTCTCTGTCAAATAAATAAAATCTTTTTAAAAATTAACTTTAAATAAATTTTTAAAAAAGACCATGAGCTCTTGTCTCACATCCAGTAGAATGGCTAAATGAAAACGATCGGCACCTGGTGAACAACTGGGGCCCTCATACCTGGCTTGTGTGTAAAGCCGTACAACCTTGGAGCGCTGTTTGGCAGTTTCTTTGGAAGTTAAATAGATATCTACCCTACAAATCAGCAATCTCAGTCATGGGTACTTGCGCCCCCAGACCCCAAAATGAAAACGTTATGTCCACAACAAGACTTGCAAAAAGATGGGGGATCCCTGGGTGGCTCAGTGGTTTCGCATCTGCCTTTGGCCCAGGGCGTGATCCTGGAGTCCCAGGATCGAGTCCCGCATCGGGCTCCTGGCATGGAGCCTGCTTCTCCCTCTGCCTGTGTCTCTGCCTCTATGTCTATCCTGAATAAATAAAAATAAATCTTAAAAAATAAATAAATAAAATTAAAAAAAAACTTGCAAAAAGATGTTTAAATAGCAACTGTTCCTGACAGCCCCAAACTGGAAACAACCCAAATGACCTCCAGTCACAAAACATAATGTAATAAATTCCCATGTTGGCATATCACTCACCAGTAAAAAGAACAATATACTTAGTTCGTGAACCTCAAAAACATTGTGTGAAAAAAAGCCAGCCACAAAGTAATATAAACCGTCTGATTTTATTGTTACGACATTCCAGAGCAGATAAAACTCATCTATGGTGATGGAAATCAGAAACGTTGTTGCCGAGCATGAGCTGGATTGACTAGAAGTAGAAATGAGGGAAATTTTTAGAGAGATTGAAACAGAATTTTGATCAGAGTATTGGCTACAGGAATGTATTTGTCAAAATTCAGCAAACTGTACATGAAGATCTGTGCATTCTACTCCATATAAACCTTAACTCCAGGAAAAACAATCTGATTGGCCCAGCGTGAGTCAGGTGTCCTACTGACTGAGTGAGGAGTTCTTGCCAGGAATCAAACCAGGTGCAGACACAACCCAGAGACGGTGCATGTGTGCTTGGCCCCCACTCCGCGGAGCGTCTACACCTGCTGGTGCAGTTAGTTTCTGTATCGAAACCATGTCGTCCTTTCCTAAGTGTGGTAAGTAATCTTCTTGATACAGGAAAGTTGTATTCGTTAGAAATTAGGGAAATTTTCCTAGTGATTCCATCAGATAAAAACCACCATAAAGGAGAGAATAAGACCAAGCCGCCCCCCCCCCCCCCAGGCAACCACGATACCGTTGTGGTGAGATCCTTCCACTCGGAACGATCACGATGCTACAGGACTTGAACCGTGCACGAGGACACCTGGCCACACGGTCTGCCAGCCTGCTAGTGCGACACCTGGCCACACGATCTGCCAGCCTGCTACCTCGCTACCTCGCACTTCTCTGGGTTTGCAGGTCGGCTGACACTTGGAAGGAGCGGAGGGTGGAAGAGGTGAGGCGGGAGCCTGACCTCCCAGTGAAAGCAGCGGCGCGCTTGCTGCAGGACAAGGGGAAGCTCCGCGCTCACAGGCCGGGGCCGGGGCGGGGGGGGGGGGGGTAGCCGGGGTCATGAAACCTTGTCCCCTGTCCTCCCCCCACCCCCCCGCCCTCATCATGGCAGGAGCTGGGTCTCAGGGGCAGGGAAGGCACCGGGAGAAGCGGCCTCACCCCCAGGTCCCATCCTCCTCCCGCGGGCTCCAGGGAGCTAGAGTGGGAGAGACGCTGTGGGCCTCCCCCCCGCCCCGGGAGGCAGGGAGCTCACCCTCAGCACACGTATTCCTTAGGGGGCCGCATCAACCTCCTGATGACACGCCAGGCTCAAGACCCCCAAAGACAGAATAACAATCGGCAAACTTCTTCCCCTCTCACCTATTTCTCACCCTATTGACCTTAAAACGGAGGCTAGAGGTAAACTCTCAGGAGATGAACACTTGAGTCTCACTGTCCTGATGTGTGAACCATCTAGAGACCCTCCAGGAGGCACATTCATCATTTAAAATGGGAGACACAGGAACGGTACGTTTTCTGTTTCATTCTATACTCTTTTGAGAAATTAGAGAGGTTTTCTTCCAAGAAAACCACGTGACAGCCTGTGCTCGCTTACTCAGGCTGCGCCGACCCTAAACCAACGTAAGACTAGTCGTGAACGACTTAGGGCCTTGGTCCACAGTAGTTTAGGAAGATTCTGGGATGATGATGATTCGTGATCACCGATACAGTTACCCTGTGGGAACTCTGTAGACTCTACTCCTCGGCACAACAGCAGGTGAGGTAAAAGCCCTCCTCTCACCTGCTCCCAGATCCACGAGTGTGCATTTCACAAAGTCAAGTGTCAGGGTAGTGCTGTCGACCCAACTTCCAGATGCATCTTCAGTCGTAACAAACCGTATTTCGAAGTCTGGATGCCACTGGCGACCCCAGTCTGGGGATGCGGGACTCGGTTCTGGTTTCCCAGCCCCTGTGTCCTCTGCTCTAAGGCTGAAGCATCCGTACGGGATCCCAGCGTGTCACCAGCATCCACCGAGCTATGTGACGCCCCGCCGTGCGCCACGCCAGTACTCTCAACGCCAAACTGAACCTATAGAGACTCCCTTGCTTTGCAGGTCAGGGTTTCTTCAGAGATGTCCTGTCTTTAGTGACTTAGGTTCCCCCCATGCATTCTCGGGGGGTTTCACTTCCTCAGCCCCATTTGAGATGTTGCATCTTCCCAAGTACACTACACTACTTCATGCACGTCACAGTTTTCGTGGCAAACATCTCATATTTTGAAAAGCAGGTTCGGGGCAGCTGGGTGGCTCAGTGGTTAAGTGTCCGACTCCTGATATAGGCTCAGGTCACAATCTAGGGGTCGGGGTTATGAGATTGAGCCCCATATTGGGCTCCACACTGGGCCCCGCACGAGCCAGCTTCAGATTCTCTCTCTCCCTCTCCCTTTGCCCACCCCTCCCCCACTCACGCAAAAATAAAAATGCAGGTTAATGAGTTCCTCTGTGAAGCCTTCTTGCATCTTCCGTTGTAACAACAGGTTTGTGTCTGCCCTGAATTCCCCTTCCCTTATGATAAGGCTTTCATCCTGTGTGGTTCTAGCCCTTTCAACCCCAGTGCCACACGCACCCCTGGCCCCGGGGGAGGATGGGTAACCTAACAGACTCAGTCTGAGTCCTTGAATGAAATTTGCTATCTGGACACTCACAAAAAAAAGAGTCTCTTTTTCTATAAAGAGGTTTGGGGTTTCCTATTGCCATTTTTCCTCCATGTGGACGGGCAGGAAAGATAGGGCAGAGAGAGACAGAGGAGGGGAAGCTCACAGGAGGGAAAGGCCAGGAAAGGGAAAAAGAAACATGATGGGAGAAGGGGAGCCAACAGGTCATGGGGAGAAACTGAAGGGAAGGGAAAGAAAGAATGGGGTGGGGTAACCAAACTTTAAGCCAATGGATGGAACTGTGCTTTAAGCTACTGCTACCTGTTAAACGAGTCACCATTTCCCCCTTTTTGGCTCAAGCTAGTGTGAGTTCAGCAGAAGTCCGCAGGGTGGATCACGTGTGCAATTTTGTCGCCATTCTTGAAAATCAGAACACTCCTTCCCCAAAAAAGCCCCCAAGATATAAGAGGAAAGTCAGCACAGCACTCAGTAGGGAAAGCCGAGCGCCTCTAACAGCCGTGGAGAAACTGCACGTGTTAATGTCAAGCACCCATGGTTCTCTAAGGCGGAAGAGCTTCCCTCTCAGCTGACCTGTCAGGAGGTGAAAAATGAGATTTCGGGGGACCCCTGGGTGGCTCGGCAGTTTAGCACCTGTCTTTGGCTCAGGGAATGACCCCGGGGTCCTGGGATCGAGTCCCACGTCAGGCTCCCTGCATGGAGCCTGCTTCTCCCTCTCTGAATAAATAAAATCTTAAAAAAAATAAAAACGAGATTTCCCTAAAATGCCTACCATAGCACTGCCAGACACAGGGCTGCCGGGGCGGCTGACATTCTTGGGCTAGCTGACCGAGTTTCATAAAAATCCGTGGAGTAGGTTAGATGTACTTACCTGCGCGTCTCCTCAGGTAAGGAATAAGCCTGGGAGTGATGGCGATTTGTTTAATTAATTACATGATAATTGCCTCGGGACAGAAGGAAGTTATTTTCAGCTCAAATTAGGGTTCCTGGAAAGATGGGTTAACCCGTGAACGAGGTACCAAGAGTTGTGAGGGGCCGTTGGTGTGACCTGCTGTTCTAGGCTCCCCAAGTGCCTTGGAGACGTCTCCCCAAGCCAAGACGGTGCCGAGGCATCTCCTCCAGGGCTGTTCTAGGACTGAGAGGTCAGGCCGCACCTCGGGGACGACAGGGAAGGGCGAGTTTAAGGGAACAGCACTCCCCGTGGGCCGACACTCACTGCACAGCCTCCAAATCAGAATTCCAGACTTGCCTCCACCGTCCTTTAGCCCAGAGAGAGCCTGGCTTGGAAGACGGTGGCTCTGGGCTGGAGGCTCCCCACCCATCGCGGGGATTTCCTGGGAGAGCCAACTCTTGTTTGAATGTCAGTGTCTGTAGGGACAGCACGGGGACAACTCTTCTACTCTCATCCTGGGGGCTAGATAAAACCCCGCAATCAGGGCAGCCCCGGTGGCTCAGCGGTTTAGCGCCACCTTCAGCCCAGGGCGTGATCCTGGAGACCCAGGATCAAGTCCCACGTTGGGCTCCCTGCATGGGGCCTGCTTCTCCCTCTGCCTGTGTCTCTGCCTCTCTCTCTCTGTCTCTCATGAATAAATAAATAAAATCTTAAAAAAAAACTGCAATCATCTGATTCATCCCCTCCCCCAAGAATTCACTTACCAAGCAGAGCGCTTGTCCCTCTGCCCCCCCTCCACCCCATCTGTTGGTCAAGGACCGGGAAGGATTTGCTGAGAACTACTCACCTCCTCTACAGGAAGACATCCGTCTGTGTGTACGCACTCTCTTGCACACATTTTTGCACGTTACTTTGAGGAGAATACAAAACCCCTGAGGTTCATTTTTAGAAAAGCCAAGTTACAAAAAAGAGAAGAAGAAGAAGAAGAAGAAGAAGAAGAAGAAGAAGAAAAAGAAAGAGAAAGAAAGAAAGAAAGAAAGAAAGAAAGAAAGAAAGAAAGAAAGAAAGAAGAAACCCTGAATGAGAGAAAACAATTGCAATGAACCACAAGAATTTTTTAAAGCACATTATGGTAAAACAAACTTGTTCGTTTCTTCATGAATTTAGTTTTTTTCAAGCAATGTTTTCAATGAGCCCGCAGCATACCGCACGCGTCTGGGCGAGGGCCACTGCACCGTCCTCAGCCGCGACTGCCAGTTTAGATGAGCTGCTTCTACAGTCTCGGCGAGAGAACAAATCACTGAATGCTCGTTAGTAATACGTAAACTCAGAAGGCGCTCAGCTTCTGAAAATGAACTAACACCACGACTCTCTTCCTCCTTTTGCAAAATGAGTTGAAGCAGGATGTTGTTTCCCTCATTTCCCATGCTTCTTTAGAGAAAGAAATGCTTGTGTCAAAACGCAGGCTTACACAAACCAACCCGTTGCCATCTGGGTCACAATTGGGGAAACTTGCGCATCCCCAGCTAATTAGAGCAGGACGGAGGGTGAGTGCAGCAGAGCAGCAGCTGCCCCGTCCTCCGGCCTGTGCCCTGGGGCTGGTGCGGCGCCCGCTGGCACAGAGCAGGGACCAGCACAGGAACCGTTCCTCCCCAGGGAACGGCTACGCAGTCTTTATCACTTACATCCTTCCTCTAGAAGCAGGAGAGGGAAACACCAAAAGAAGAAGCCAAAAACCTCAATGAATGTTCTTAGAAAAAAAATTTTAATGTATAGATATATCACATTTCTCCATACAAAATATACATATATATTTAAAACCCCAAGGGAAAGCCCCGTCCTTCATTTATTCCTCGAAGGACCTGCTGCATCCTCGGCGCGGGCGTCAGGGTAGAAATCCAGCAGGGAGCACTCCTGCTGCAGCGGGCAGCTGTTGTCGTCCAGCACGAACAGGCTGTGCACCTGTAGGAGCCACGGCGCCGCACCGGCCGCCAGCAGTGAGTGCAACAGGTCTGCGGCCACCGCGCCGTAGGTGACCTCGGCCCAAGGCGCTGGGGGACACAGGGACACAGACACGTGAAGCGCACGGCCAAGGCTCCACTGCCCCCTGGGCGCCCGACCCTGCCCCACCCTCGCCCGCTCCAACCCTGGCGCTGAGGCTGCTCTGAGGCCTGACAGCGCCCGTGTGGTCGGCCCAGCGGGCCTGGTGTGCCAGGGCTCCTCGGCGGGGACTGGGCCCCGGGGCTTGGATGGTCGGGCTTGGGTCACGATCTCCGGGGCCTGGGATGGGGTCCCTGCCCCCGGGGAGCCCACTTCTGCCCCGCTTGCCGCTCCCGCTCGCTCTCCCTTCAAATAAATGAAATAACCAGCGGTGGGAGCTGGCGCTCGTGGGCCTCGGGGGGCCTGGGCGAGGGGAGCAGGCATGGGGGCTCAGAGGGCGGGCAGCCCACGCATAGGCCGCGCCGCACTGGGCCCTGGTCCTGAGCCCGCGACCTCGGCCAAGCCTGGAGCCGGGACATGCTAGCGTGGCCGGGGCAGGCCCACGGGCCCTGTGACCCCGGCTGCAAGCAGGCGACTGGGCCAACCACACGCAGGGCTGCCCTGGCCGTGGGGACCAAGTCTTCCCCTGCAGCTCACATGCTCCTCATCCCCCTCCAGCTAATCACACCTCTGCCTTTACGCGGACAGAAAAGCCCCTGAGGTCCGTTCTGATCCACAGCACCGTCCACCCTTGCGCATGAGTGGTTCCAGCACCGCCACCCGCCCCGCGGCCTTGGGTATCTCACCTATAACTCTGCAGAGCCAGTCGGGAGGAATATTGAGAAGCATCTTCTCCATCAGCTGAGATCCCACCCGGATGCCCACGTTACACCCTCCGTCAGCCACGGTCATTACAGCTGGCCTACGGGGCAGGGACACGCGGCCTCAGGAATGCCTTCCAATTAAGGAAATGCTTGAATACAGTGAAATTCCAAAGAGCACTGGGTTGTTGTTGTTGTTTTAAAGATTGTGTTTGTTTATTCGTGAGAGACACAGAGACCCAGGCAGAAGGAGAAGCAGGTTCCCTGTGGGGAGCCCAACGCAGGACTCGATCCCGGGACCCCAGGGTCACGCCCTGACAGCAGCGCTAAACTGCTGAGCCCCCAGGCTGCCCGAGCACTGGGCTTTTATGCAGGGTTCATTTTAATTCCTAAAACAACTCTAGGATGTTCTGAAACATCTTAGGGAAAAAAAGAAGGGCTCTTCTTTATTAAGAGTTTCAAACGATAAATTAATAAATTAGGCTTATTCTATGTTCATTTTAAAATTTCAAATACTAATATAAGAAAGCCTATTTTTACACTGTTGTGTGAATTAATTTTACAAATAAAAATAAAGATAATAATCGCAATATTTCACAATCACAACTTCAAGTTATTTTTCCCCACTGGATTCTTTCCTATTAAAACCAGACTGCTTTACAAGTATTGTATTTATCAATACAACTATTGATAAATAGTTCCCTATTGATAAATAATATTCAGTATGTCCTACAGTGGAATACTAAGTGGCTGTTAAAAAGAATGATGAATGTTTATAAGTGCTATTAGGGAAGGGATGGCATTATGCACTCTAAGGAACAATATGAATAAAACAAAATGGACAATATTATTCTATTTATGTATTTTTAAAGGAAAGGATATACATGTGTTGGTATGAGCATAATAAATTATTAGAAGAACATACAAGAACCTCCTACGACCATGGAAGCAGCATGGATGGTGGATGGGGTACATGGGGAGGAACTTTTTGCTTATTTTTTTTTTAAAAAAGATTTTATTTATTTATTTATTCATGAGAGACACACAGAAAGAGGCAGAGACATGGGCAGAGGGAGAAGCAGGTTCCATGCAGGGAGCCCGACACAGGACTCGATCCCGGGACCTGAGCTCACACACTGGGCCGAAGGCAGGTGCTCAACCACTGAGCCACCCAGGTGTCCCTACCTTTTGCTTTATATCTTCCTTTACAGTTTCTATTTTTACCCTGGTTATATTACCTCTTTTAAAAATTGTTAAAATAAAATTAAGAACACTTTTTTTTTTTTTTTAATTTGAGAGAGAGAGGGAGTCTAAGCAGGGGGAGGAGCAGAGGGAAAGGGACAGGCAGGCTCCTCGCTGAGCAGGGAACCCAACACACGGCTTGATCCCATGACCCTGAGATCACGACCTGAGTGGGAATCAAGTCAGACCTTCAGCTGACTGAACCACACAGGGGCCCCAAGAACAGAGTTTGGAAACAGACTGGTGACGATAGAGGAACTTATTGTAACAGCTCAAACAACACTACTGGTTTTCCCTCAAAAATCTACTTCTCCTTTTGCCCACATGATGATTCTAGGTCTTTCCTCTTTTTTGACTCTACTCTTTCCCCGTGCTCTGTCCGTCTCCGTTCTTCACCTCAGCAAACACATGCTCAATATGTACTATGTGCCAAGCGCTGGGAACACAACTGGCAAACAAGACGGATCTGGGTCCTTCACTCGAGGAGCACACAAATTTGGTTTAACAGTGGTGCCAAGGTGACTTCACAGGGATACACTCGTCTTTTCAACAAACCCTGCTGGGACATCTGGATATTCGCATGTTAAAGAATGAAGTTGGACCCTTTCCTCACATTAACTCAAAAATACGTCATGGCCCTATCTGTAAAGAGTTAAAATTATAAAATCTTTATAGGAAAATGTAGGAGTAAATCTCCATGGTCTTGGCTTAGGGATGATACCTTTCTTAGATATGGTACCTTTTAAAAGCACAAGTAACAGAAAGGAAAACAGATAATAAAATACGTTGGCAAGGATGTGCAGAAACTTCACACATTCCTGGTAAGAATGCAAAATTGTGCAACAGTTTTGGAAACCAGTTTGGCAGTTCCTCAAAAAATTAAACATAGACTTACCAGACGACACGGCAGTTCTAAAACATACGCCCACTGAACATCTGTACCCAGATGTTCACAGCGGTTATTCATAGAATAGCAGCCAAATGTGGGAACTGTCCAGATGCTGGGCTGTGGGGAGGAGAGAAGTGATGGGAACGGGGCTCCTAGGCGATGAAAATGTCTCTTAAAAGGGGCCGTGGTGACCAAGGTACAGCCCTGTGAATATACTCAAGCCACCGATCGTCCCATTTAGATGGGTTCATTCGATGCTGCGTGAATCCTGTCCCAGGAAAGATGTTTTTGAGAGAAGACAGCATACGGGACAAGCACAAGCTGCAGGAGTACACGCACGGTGCCCTAATGGAAAATACAGGTGGGCTTCGGGAGGCTCCTCGATGAGGTGCCACTAAGACATGGAGGAACCCTGTGGAATCAGGTGGAGGCAGGGACACGCAGGGAAGAGCAAGGAGAAGAACCTCGGCGTGTCTGAGGAATTGGAAGAAAGGCCAGGGGCTGGAACATGCGAGCAAGGGAAAGCGCGGCCGGAGATGAGGCTGCAGGGGAGAGTGTGCTGGAAAGTGCTGGAAGGTGTGTAGGTCAGGCAGTGGTCGCCCCAGCAGCTGCGCAGAGATGGACTGAAGACTAGAGACTACTGCTCGCAGGGTTCGAGCAAGACCCAGCAGCCCGGGCTAGGCCCATGGGCTTCTGGACCAGGAGCACCTCCATGGCACTACAGCTGAGGACTCCACCCTGCATACCTCATCCTAGGTCACACCCTAATCAGGGGATACTGGTCTGTGAAGTCCTGTTCCTTTTCGGGAACAGTTATTCTTTCGACTAAAGATTCAAAGTCTGTCTTCTCCATGAGGGATATTTACTGGGTAACATTTTTGTCCAATAAACAATTACATTCATTAGAACATTAAGAATTACATAAAATAACATAT
Source organism: Nyctereutes procyonoides (assembly GCF_905146905.1). Taxonomy (NCBI): domain Eukaryota; kingdom Metazoa; phylum Chordata; class Mammalia; order Carnivora; family Canidae; genus Nyctereutes; species Nyctereutes procyonoides. The sequence continues at coordinate 53,417,421 of NW_026575046.1, forward strand.
ACACTCTGTAAGGAGCCTTGACTATTGATCAGAAATCAATTTTAATTCATTACACTTCTTATATAGCATATGCATCCTAATTTTCTTTTCCATAAAAGCAACGTTCAGAGTAAGAGCAAAATTCATTTGCTTATTTATAACACACGTACGGAAAGGAAAATAAGGCTTATGGATTCAGCTTCTGGAAATGTGCTTAATGTATACCATGATAACATGCTGAATACATGTGCATTTAGTTTTTAGGCACTGTAGTATTTAGAAATAGAGAAGAGCACAAAGGGGATCCCTGGGTGGCTCAGCGGTTTAGCACTTGCCTTTGGCCCAAGGCGTGATCCTGGGGTCTTGGGATCGAGTCCCGCACTGGCCTCCCCACAGGGAGCCTGCTTCACCCTCCACCTGTGTCTCTGCCTCTCTCTCTCTCTCTGTGTCTCTCATGAATAAATAAATAAAATCTTTAAAAAAGAAAAAAAAAGGAAAACACTGATGGCTATTTTATAAAGGCATCCAAAGGCATATAAAGGCATATTTTTTACAAGGTAAAAAGAAAAAGCTTATCCAAGACTTGGATTATTCAAAAAATGTATTTTTCACCTAGCTGGTCTGCCATTTTACTAAAGGACACTTGCAATCCTCAATCTCTAAAGTGAAGTTGGAAAACCTGAGGCACAGAAAAGTTAATAAACATTTTATTAGCTTCCACACTAAGACATTAGATCAGAGAACACTTTTAACCTTTACATTCCAATTACATGGTAAAGTATGGGATTCAGTTTCTTATGAGCCATTTAGATCTTGGTTAAAAATATAAACCAAGTAGGGGCGGCCCAGGTGGCTCAGCAGTGGAGCTTCCGCCTTCAGCTCAGGGCATGACCTCGGGGTCCCGGGATCGTGCTCCCTGCATGGGGCCTGCTTCTCCCTCTGCCTGTGTCTCTGCCTCTCTCTGTGTCTCTCATGAATAAATAAATAAAATCTTTAAAAAATATATAAACCAAGTAAAAATTTTCTTCAATAGAGCTGCTAAAAGACAATCAACTCTTCTAATTACTGCTTTTAAAGATCCCTGTTACAATTACTAGATAATTTTTGCTTTCGGAAATAGTCATTTATCACTCAGGGGGAAAAAGTTATTCTCTTGGACTAGGTCTAGTTAGTCCTGATTAGAAAGTAAGAATTGATATATGCAATTTTTTGGTCATGTCCAGTCATATAATAAAATACTGTCCATCCCACTGGCTCGCCCGGCTGCCTCACCTGTAGTATAGCTTCTTCATAGTAAACGGCAAGCAGCTGTAACACTGTTTGTAGATCTTGTTCTTGTCTGTTTCCAGTTCCAACCCACATTTTGCACAGCCAGTATATACCATGTCCGGAAGAGAAGAGAGGATGTTCCTCAGGGAGCTGCGGGAATTTAGAGCTATCTTCTGACCTGCTGTGATAGGAATCACTAGCTCTAAAATCTGGGCTTTGATTAGAATCACTCCTACAAGAGACAGAAAGAAGTATTTGTAAATTATAACTTTCATTTATGGACATGGTTAATGATACGGTTGAATGAGGCCACTTAGAGGATGTGCCCAAGGACTCATTCATGGTCTTCCCTCCTTCATTCTTTCCCCGGACAATCTCACTCACTTGCGGCTTCAGGATTTACTCTAGAAAGTGAGAAGTGAGCTGCCTGTAACTAAGAGTGAAGATTTATTTGGCTAGTTTGGCTGCACAGGTGGCTGTTTTCATCCCCCCCTGTCCTGCAGTCATGCAAAATAAGGTCGATCCCTCTTTCAGTAGAAATCCCTTCAAAACACCTAAAACTAGCTGTGATCCTGTCTCTTCCCGTCCTCTCTTCTTTAATTGATCATTGCTGAAAGCCAAACAGCAGGTCAGTTATTCTTCCAGTCTGTACTTTACCCAAAAATAATATTCCACTAGCTTATCCTCTTTTTAATCTTTCCTTTCAGTCTCCTGCCCATCACCATCCATACTCTGGGTGTTGGTATAGAGCACGTGAGCATGGAGAGTCCTCATTTACCAAATGTGTGACTCACCAGGACCTTGAGCATGTTCACTCACTACTCACTGGCTCATAAATTCACCTGTTAAACAAATACCGAGTATCTGCTATCTGCCATTTTCTAATTTACCTTTGCCTTATTGTATACTAGTGAGGTGTGAGTTCATCTGAGTTTATCTTCTCCTTCCTCTCCAGATTCAGTTGAAAGCCTTTGTTAAAGCCTTTGGATTTGCTTCTTCATCCTTTTAGTTGGCAGGACACTACGGGTCGGGAGCTCATCCTTCTGGCTACCTGTTCTCTTTTTGGGATTATCTCTTCAAGAGTCCCACTAATGGTGACTGTCCTATCCCTAAGTCCTTCTGTTTGTTTTAGTCTCTCGGCGCCCAGAGACTGTTTTGTCACCTTCTCCAAGCATGCCCTCCATCCCTACATGAATGACAAGAGTGTGTAGTGGTCAGCGTACCCAATAAACTATAGCACAATGTACATCACACCTTTCCACAGACATGTTGTGTCACTAAGAAATTAATGAAATAATTCCATAATTTTAGAAGGATGTTAACATCACTCCAAACATTTTCTAAATGTACACATCTCTATAAAAGAATGAAAAGTTCGTGATTAATGTGGACTCTGCTTTCAAGGGGCTTCCAGCCTGCTGGGCCCTGATATTCTGCTGATGATAGGGCCAGTTGCTGAGTAGGTACCCTCATTTCTTGACAAGGGGCCAGCCACTGCCTCACCCCATCCAGCTTCTGTTAAGCTTTGTGAAGAGAGCAGACCCTCCTGGGAAATTCTCTCATGTTGAGCTCCCTATCCCACTCCTTTAATTGTGAAGCAGATTAGGAAAAAAAGTTGCTTGTACTTCCCTATGTTCTCTCCATTTCTGTCTCAAAAACACATCAACAATGGCAGAAACTACAACTTCAGCCCTCAGAGCTGAACATAAAGAAAATGAAAAGTGGCTAAACGGCCCCCTTTGACACAGCCTATCAGGGACTGATTGTAACAGCACAAAGCTTTTGCATGGCTTACCAATGGGGAGCCCACCTCGAGGGCTTGCAAGGACATTCCCAACCCCAGCCTCATCCCCCAAACCAAACCTTCAGAGCTGTGAGCACCTATTTTATTAGAGTTCATGATGGTGATTTTTATCTTAAAATCTAATTCTACGTTAATTCCAGAAAGTAACTGCTCTGTGTACGTAGTAGATAAGACAGCTGACTTCTCCATGACAGCAAATGAAATGTAGCTCCTCCACTGCCCGAGTAGAGTTAAAACCTTCCAATAAAGAAAACTTCAGGCCCACAGGGCTTCACTGAGGAAGCTTCACTTCTACCAAACATGTAAGGAAGAAAACATTCTAATTCTAAACAAACTCTTCCAGAAAACTGAAGAGGAGTATCTACATCCCAACTCATTCCATGAGCATTATTCTAATACCAAAAGCAGAAAAAGCTATTACAAGAAGAAAAAAAAAATCTATCGTTCATGAACACAGACATAAAAATTCTTAACAAATGTTAGCAAATTAAATCCAGCAATATATAAAAAGGACACATCATGACCAAGTAGGGTTTTAACATTCTAAAATCAATCAATTATATTAAAAGATTGCAAAAGAAAAACTGTAAGATCACTTTAATTGATGGAGAAAGAGTGATAAATTCTAACATTCGTTCTTGATTTTAAAAGTTTTTCAGGGGGGGAGGGGCAAGATGGCGGAAGAGCAGGGTCCCCAAATCACCTGTCCCCACCAAATTACCTAGATAACCTTCAAACCATCCTGAAAATTTACGAATTCGGCCTGAGATCTAAAGAGAGACCAGCTGGAATGCTACAGTGAGAAGAGTCCGCGCATCTATCAAGGCAGGAAGACGGGGAAAAAGAAATAAAGGAACAAAAGGCCTCCAAGGGGGAGGGGCCTTGCGAGGAGCCGGGCTGAGGCCGGGGCGAGTGTCCCCAGGACAGGAGAGCCCCGTCCCGGAGGAGCAGGAGCTGCACCAACCTTCCCGGGCGGGCGGAAAGGGGCTCGCAGGGAGTTGGAGCAGGACCCAGGAGAGCGGGGATGCCCTCGGGCTCCCGGGGACACTAACAGACACCTGCGCCCCCGGAGAGTGCGCCGAGCTCCCTAAGGGCTGCAGCGCGCACGGCGGGACCGACCGGAGCAGCTCGGAGGGGCTCGGGCGGCGGCTCCGCGGAGGGGACTGCGGGGCGGGAGCGCGAATCCACCAGCGCAGGCCCCGGAGCACAGGGCGCCGGGACACAGCCCAGGATCCGGCCTCCCCCGGGACAGGCAGAGGCCGGGAGGGCCCAGGACAGCGAGGACGCTCCTGCCCCGAGCTGAGCAGATCAGTGGCCCCGCCCCGGAGCCTCCAGGCCCTGCAGACGGAGAACCGAGACCCCCGAGCCCGTAGTTCCTGCGGAGGCTGAATCCAGGCTTCCAGAGTTGCCATAGCAACTGCGGCTGTTCCTCCTGGGGCCTGACGGGGTAAACAACCCCGCTGAGCCCTGCAGCAGGCAGGGGCAGGGCAGCTCCCCCAAGTGCTAACACCTGAAAATCAGCACAGCAGGCCCCTCCCCCAGAAGACCAGCTGGACGGACCAGTGATACTCCCCCGTGTTCCAATACAACTTGTTTTTGGCCACTCTGCACTGAGCAAAATGACTAGAAGGAAAACCTCACCTCAAAAGAGAGAATCAGAAACAGCCCTCTCTCCCACAGAGTTACAAAATCTGGATTACACTTCAATGTCAGCCAATTCAGAAGCACTATTCTACAGCTACTGGTGGCTCTAGGAAAAAGCATTAAGGACTCACGAGACTTCAAGACTGCAGAATTTAGATCCAATCAGGCAGAAATTAAAAATCAATTGAATGAGATGCAATCCAAACTAGAAGTCCTAAGACGAGGGTTAACGAGGTGGAAGAACGAGTGAGTGACATAGAAGACAAGTTAATGGCAAAGAGGGAAACTGAGGAAAAAAGAGACAATCAATTAAGGGACCATGAAGACAGATTAAGGGAAATAAATGACAATCTAAGGAAGAAAAACCTACGGTTAATTGGGGTTCCCGAGGGCGCCGAAAGGGCCAGAGGGCCAGAATATGTATTTGAACAAATCCTAGCTGAAAACTTTCCCAATCTGGGAAGGGAAACAGGCATTCAGATCCAGGAAATAGAGAGATCCCCCCCTAAAATCAATGAAAACCGTTCAACACCTCGACATTTAATAGTGAAGCTTGCAAATTCCAAAGATAAAGAGAAGATCCTTAAAGCAGCAAGAGACAAGAAGTCCCTGACTTTCATGGGGAGGAATATTAGGGTAACAGCAGACCTCTCCACAGAGACGTGGCAGGCCAGAAAGGGCTGGCAGGATATATTCAGGGTCCTAAATGAGAAGAACATGCAACCAAGAATACTTTATCCAGCAAGGCTCTCATTCAAAATGGAAGGAGAGATAAAGAGCTTCCAAGACAGGCAGGAACTGAAAGAATATGTGACCTCCAAACCAGCTCTGCAAGAAATTTTAAGGGGGACTCTTAAAACTCCCCTTTAAGAAGAAGTTCAGTGGAACAATCCACAAAAACAAGGACTAAATAGATATCATGATGACACTAAACTCATATCTGTCAATAGTAACTCTGAACGTGAACGGGCTTAATGACCCCATCAAAAGGCGCAGGGTTTCAGACTGGATAAAAAAGCAGGACCCATCTATTTGCTGTCTACAAGAGACTCATTTTAGACAGAAGGACACCTACAACCTGAAAATAAAAGGTTGGAGAACCATTTACCATTCAAATGGTTCTCAAAATATACCCTAAAAACTATAGAACACTTCTGAAAGAAATTGAGGAAGACACAAAGAGATGGAAAAATATTCCATGCTCATGGATTGGCAGAATTAATATTGTGAAAATGTCAATGTTACCCAGGGCAATTTACACGTATAATGCAATCCCTATCAAAATACCATGGACTTTCTTCAGAGACTTAGAACAAATTATTTTAAGATTTGTGTGGAATCAGAAAAGACCCCAAACAGCCAGGGGAATTTTAAAAAAGAAAACCATATCTGGGGGCATCACAATGCCAGATTTCAGGTTGTACTACAAAGCTGTGTTCATCAAGACAGTGTGGTACTGGCACAAAAACAGACACATAGATCAATGGAACAGAACAGAGAACCAGAAGTGGACCCTGAACTTTATGGTCAACTAATATACGATAAAGGAGGAAAGACGATCCACTGGAAGAAAGACAGTCTCTTCAATAAATGGTGCTGGGAAAATTGGACATCCACATGCAGAAGAATGAAACTGGACCACTCTCTTGCACCATACACAAAGATAAACTCAAAATAGATGAAAGATCTAAATGTGAGACAAGATTCCATCAAAATCCCAGAGGAGAACTCAGGCAACACCCTTTTTGAACTTGGCCACAGTAACCGGAGAAGGACAAACAGTGTATGTTCTCATTCATTTGGGGAATATGAATAATAGTGAAAGGGAATATAAGGGAAGGGAGAAGAAATGTGTGAGAAATATCAGAAAGGGAGACAGAACATAAAGACTTCTAACTCTGGGAAATGAACTAGGGGTGGTGGAGGGGGAGGAGGGCGGGGGGTGGGGGTGAATGGGTGACGGGCACTGAGGGGTACACTTGACGGGATGAGCACTGGGTGTTATTCTGTATGTTGGTAAATTGAACACCAATAAAATTAATTTATAAAATTTAAAAAAAAAGTTTTTCAGCAAAGTAGGAATAAAAGGCAATTTCATCAGCTTCAGACAGAGCATCCAGGAAAACTCTAAGTCAACATCATACTTAATAATGAAGAACAAATGTTTTCTCCCTAATACCAGAAACAAGGTAAAAACGTTTGCTCTTACAACTTTTTTTCAATATTATATTAGAGAAGTTATCACATGCAAAGGGGTGAGAAAAATAAATAAAGGGTATCCAGACTGGAAAGGAAGAAATAAAACTCTTTATTCACAGATAACACGATCATCTATATAGAAAATTCAAATCTACCAAACAGTTACTATTGAGCTTAGTGAGTTTATAGCAGGGTTACAAAAGATGAGATCAATATACAAAAAAACAATGATATTTTTACATAATAGCAACAAACAATTAAAACTGAAATTTTAAAAAGCACCTATTGGGACACCTGGGTGGCTCAGCAGTTGAGCATCTGCCTTTGGCTCAGGGCATGATCCCGGGATCAAGTCCCACATTGGGCTCCCTGCATGAAGCCTGCTTCTCCCTCTGCCAGTGTCTCGGCCTCTCTCATGAATAAATAAATAAAATCTTTAAAAATTAAAAAAAATTTAAATAAAAAGCACCTATTATAATAGCAGAAAAATAGAAAACAGGAATAAGTCTGAGAAAAGATATGAAAACCCTGTTTTCTGAAAACTATAAAACACAGCTAAGAGAAATAAGAGACATATTTTGTTCATAGGTTGGCAAACTCAATATTAAGATGTCAATTCTCCCTCAAGTTGATGCATAGCTTCAAAACAATCCCTGCAGGCTTTTTTTTCTAGAAATTGACAAACTGTAAAATTCACAAAATAGCCAAAACTACTTTGAAAAAGAACAAAAGGAAGGCAAATGATATCTGATTCTAAGGCATATTATACAGCTATAGTGATCAAAATAATGTGGTACTGGTGTAAAGATAGACAAATAGATCAGTAAAATAGAAGAGAAAGCCCCAAAACAGACCACATACAAGTGGACAACTGATTTTAACAAAGGGGTAAAAACAATTCACTGGAAAAATGGCAATCTCTTCAACAAATGGGGCTTAAATAGCTGGGTATTCGTATGCAAAAAGAATAGAGCTTCCAGCCATGCATCACATAATATACAAAAATTAAACTCAAATCAGATCCTGGACCCAAATGTGAACCCTAAAACTCTAGAACTTCTAAAATAATATAGGATATAAATGCTTGTGACACTCAGTAAGGCAAAGATTTTCTAACCAGGAAATCAAGAGCATTAAGTCATACAAGAACAAAAGGATAAATTGGGAGTTCATCAGAATTCAGAACTTAAGGTCTTCAAAAGGCCTGGTTAAAAGAATGAACGTACTAGTAACAGACTGGGAAAACATATCTGCAAAGCCTATATATAACAAATAATTTTTACCCAGAATATAAAGAACTCTCAAAATTCAATAATAAAATAATCAACCCTTTGTTTTTAAGGAGGCAAAAGATTTCAGTTGACACTTCATCAAAGAAGACATATGGATGGCAACTGAGTCCATGAAAAAATGTTCAACATCATTAACCAATAGGGAAATGCAAATTAAAACCACAATGACTTATCATTACAGAAATTATAAAGAAGGCCCATACCAAGTGTTGACACGAATGTGGGAAAAACAGAACTCTCACAAGCTGCTTGGTGGAAATGCAAAATGCCACAACCACTTTGGAAAAGTTTGGCAGTTTCTTAAAAAGTTAAACATGCACCTACCATATAACCTTCAGCTTATTCAGCTACTAGGTATTTACTCAGGAATAAAGAAAGACTATGCCCATATAACATCTTGAACATGAATGTTTATAGAAGCTCTACTTACAAGAGCTAAGAGCTGGAAACGACCCAGATGCCCAACAGCAGATGGACAGATAGACAAATCATGGTACGTTCGTACAACAGAATAAAGAAGAATGAACTTATGTGCACAAAAGCACAGATACGTCGCAAAATAATTTACTTAATTAAAAATGCCAAGCAACACAGTGTACATAATGTATGATTCCATGTATATAAAAATCATAGAAAATTCAAACTAATCTCCAAGGACAGAAAGCAGATGGGCTGCCTGGAGGGATGGGGGGGGGGCACGTACCCGGGGAAGGGTGACATTACAAAGGGGCAGCCTGGTGACGGTTTCGTGGGTTTCGTGTCACAACTCACCAGTATGAATGTGGACACTTCAAGTGAGGGTGGTTCACTGTATAAAAATTATACCCTAAAAATTCTGTTAAAAATAATTTTAAATTTGACGCTCTGAACCATATTTGAAAAGCACTCTGAGTTATCTTCTGCTCTGCTTATGGACACAAATGGACACAGCTTTTACATTCTGGGGATGGACCAAAAGGGGGCATAGCACGCTAGCAAAAAGTCCTAGAAATATACTTGAGACTCTTAACACGTGATCTCTCAGGAGTTTCAACTCATTTCATTTTGGGTCAGATTCTTTTTCTTAGAACTGTAAAAATAATCTTGCTTCACTCAAACCACATCTAACATTTAATAAAATCTAAAACTATAAGAAGCTGGAAAATTATTCATGTAAATGACAGAGAAATATTAAAATTTAGTACCAAGATCCAAAGTTCCTGAGTTATTCTTAATAACCTAACCTTCATAAAAGCACCAAAAATGATAATCTCATACAAATTCTGAGAAAAAACTTTGACTGAAGATTTTCTTCATTAAAAAACTTACATAACTATAAATTTACAGGCACATCCCATATTTTTCGACCCTCACTCCCCCTCTAAAAACAATTGCTACAGTAGCCACCAGAAAACATTCTGTTAATTTCCAAAATTGATGATCATGGACATTTATTGATTGTTGGCATTTAACAACCTTAAGTATAGTTTCAAATGCAGTTTAATCTGTTACACATTTTACTAGGAGTTAGCACACTTTTAGCATCATCTCTGTACTGAGGAAGCCAATACAATTTAATGAAAAGTATTTCCTGCTAAAACTGTATCAACTTATCTAGTCATTTTCACCATTTTATTCTCTTCATTCCAAAGTGTATGGCATATTGAACCTAAAACATATTCCTTTTACTACTACACTCAAAATTAATTACTTTAATGGTATTAAGTTCATGGAAAATGTGTATGTATATAAAATCCATCACCAAAGGCAGTCTTCTGCATAGCTGTAGTATGTTTTGAGGATGAATTTTATACACATACATGCACACACACATAAATATGTGAGTTCAGGAAGTCTGTTATTACATTTTACTAAGGCAGCAAGCAAATTGCATGCATTCTGTATCAATGCTAAATTTTAAAAACCATGTACAGATAACAGTTTAGTAACCTGATAAAATGCTTATCTCAATCAACTGACTCTGGTTAGGGTCATTTTTCTATTTCTGGTTTATTAAGTGATAAGCTGCTTGTACATGTATGCAAAAAATATTTTTAAGTGATCCTTAATAATTACAACTTAACCTCAAAGGATTATAGGGAGAAAGCTAAGAAGATGCAAATATCTGGCTGAGCTCTTTACAGTGATCTATATTTCTTTCTTTTCTTTTCTTTTCTCTTTTCTTTCTCCTTCCTTCCTTCCTTCCTTCCTTCCTTCCTTCCTTCCTTCCTTCCTTCCTTCCTTCCTTTCTCTTTCAAGATTTTACTTAATTATTCATGAGAGACACAGAGAGAGAGGCAGAGACACAGGCAGAGGGAGAAGCAGGCTCCATGCAGGGAGCCCAATGCAGGACTTGATCCTGGGACTCCGGGGTCACGCCCTGGGCTGAAGGCAGTGCTAAACCACAGAGCCACCTGGGCTGCCCAACTTTCATATTTAATTACACATTTTTTCCCACAAATGGTAGCTTGCCTTGCTTATATTAAAATGAGGAATATAAAGATCTTACCTGAACGCTTATCTTCCAGGTGTGTTGCCAAATCTGAGATCTTCACAAAGGAGGGTGTGTTTTTTTGAAATTTTGCTTTAAACGTAATTGCCCTTATATCATCATCAAACAGGCACTCACAGGATGACCAAAATGTTGTATGCAATTCTAGGCTTTCTACGATATCATTGTGCTGAACAAAAAGATATTTAAATTCCCAAATATAATCTTAAACAAACAAACAAAAACAAAAAGTCACCAAAAGGAAATAATCCAGGCTCAGAATCAGATTAAATAGATTGATCCAATTAAGTCAGTTAAATACAACTTTCATCACACTAAGGAATTTGGGTATAAAAAGAAAAATGTGAATTACACTGTTTCAGGGCATTGGGATGAGGATGCTAGAGATAATTTTTTTTTTTTTATTCATGAGAGACACACAGAGAGAGGCAGAGACACAGGCGGAGGGAGAAGCAGGCTCCCTGCGGGGACCCGATGTGGGACTCGATCCTGGGACCCTGGGGTCACAGCCTGAGCCGGAGGCAGACACTCAACCGCTGAGCCCCCCAGGTGTCCCTGGAGATAATTTTAATTGAAGTTTTTCTAAAGATTTCTTGGTCTCTTAAAACAGTCATAATTTATCATAACCAACTGCTTCTCAGAGTAGCTAATTCCTGTTTTGATATCTACAGGCAAAGGTTTTTAAAACTAGTAAGGCATAGAAATGGACACACATCCGCCATAATCAATATCTCTCACTGATTTTCAACACCTTCATTTTCTTATTTAACTAATTTTTCCAGGATAAAAAAAAAAAAAGCATTGAGAGACAATTGCAGCACGTATTTTTAGTTCCCTCGGCCATAATTGTAATGGTTAAAACTGCAGTGGCACAGAGCTTCTTGACAAATAGTCCCTATTCTATTTTAATACATTCAACTTTAAATTCTAATAAAACAAAAGTATTTCTTGGCACTAAGTCTTCTAATAATAACAGCTGTCTTTTTAGTTTCCACTTACTTCAGGCCATAAATCTAATTCACACCCTTCCCCACCACCACCTCCTTAGTTTTTTCCCTTAGTTTCTTCTTAAAAAATGGAAAATCTTAAAACAAGTCAGTAAAGCTGTATAGATAGAGCATCATTAGAAAGAGCTAAAGCATATATATTCCAAGTCACTGCTTAAAAACAATCACTATTTTTAAAATAGTTTGCTTCAGGGATCCCTGGTGTGCTCAGCGGTTTAGCATCTGCCTTCAGCTCAGGGCGGGATCCTGGAGTCCCGGGATCGAGTCCTGCATCAGGTCCCTGCAGGGAGCCCGCTTCTCCCTCTGCCTGTGTCTCTGCCTCTCTCCCTGTGTCTCTCACAAATGAATAAATAAAATCCTTAAAATAGTAAATAAATAAAATAATTTGTCTTATTACAAAATACATGCTTCTAAGTTAGAAATCAGATTAAATAAATAAAATAACAGCCATTATCTCAACACCTCCAAATAAACACAGTTAACACTTTCAGTGGACATCCAGTTGTTTCTTTTTTTTTTCATCCAGTTGTTTCTAATTTGTCTTAATATGCCAAATATATTTTATATGTCATTAAGTATTATTCTATATTATTTAAAATACTGTACAGATATGCCAAAAATCTTAAAAATTATTATAACAATTCCCTATTTGGGGGCATGTTGGTTATTTTTTTTTAACTGTTAGAAAAAATACTGTGATAAATGCATTTTTAGCTACATCTTCATTCATAGCCACAATAAATTCCTAAAAGTGTAGTTATTAGGTCAAAGGTATTCCAAATTCGGTTTTCATATGCATTGTCGGTAATCTTTAGGAAAGGTTTTGCCAATCTACATTTCCAATAGTTTATGAGAGTAGCTATACCCTTGTATGTTCTGTATCAATTTCTCAGGAGAAAAATCATGTACTGTCATTATTTTATGTGTGTGCCTTCAATTACTAGTAAGTCCATTTTTTTTCATACATTCATTGGCCATTTTTATTTCTTCTTTGGGGACATCCTGTTCATATCTATTACCCATTTATCCTTACAGATATTTGTCTTTTGCTTTTGAATTATTTTCTAACAAAATGCAACATTTTCTTTTTATGGCTTTTCACTTGCCTTTTAATTTGGTATATGGTGATTTTTATGTATAGTTCTTGTTGCTACGTTATGTTCAACCTACCAATCTTTAGATTACAAATAAGTTTGCTTATATTTTCTTCTACTACTCATTGTTTCTTTTTTGAAAAAAAATATTTGAATCTCTAATGCACCTGGAATTTATTTTGGCACAAATATTAAGTATAAATTTAATTCTATTTTTTTCTCAAATTGTTAGCTATTTCAAACAGTACCTACCTTCTTTTTTTCAAAAGGAAAAGTTTGCTTTATTTCTTAGTTATAAACAAAATGTATTTACTATAAAATATACAGTAAGACAAAAGAGTCGTAATAGGTGAAATAAGATTGACAAATGTTCTAATATAATGGGTATAATAGGTATTATAATAGGTACTTCTTATATTACACTCTATATACTAAATCTGAAGTTTTTGCTAAATGAATAAAAACTAAATGCAGATTCACACATGCATAAAATTCAAACTAAAGGCATAAAGAAAAAAACACAATAACCACTGCTAGCATTTTAGTATATGTAGTTTCAAATTATTTAATGTATACACACACTCATGGTCCCACTTTATTAAAATGGGATCCTATTATACATGAGATTTTATAATCTACTTTTTAAACTAAACAGTAACATCACATACATCTCTCCAGGCTAGTGAACATTCCTATCTTTGGTGGTAAATACCTTTGTGTGTCCACTCAGACCACAAATGACCCTCAGCTGTCCCCCACCCCACCCCACAAAAAGCCCAGGCATTCCTATTGTAACTTCCCACCCTGTCCCAGGGCCACAGTTGATTGGATCTTACTCAATCTGGGCAATCAGATATTCTTTGCTGGGAATTTGGAAATGGACTGGTCTCTTAAAAGGAAAAGGAAGATCAAGGGCTACAGGGTAAGCATCTTCTGCTGGCTTCCATGTGGTTGAAAAGCAGAGAAAGTCTGCACTGAGTGACTAAAGCAGACAGATGGAGAAACTGCAGCTCCCAGTTCCAAGTGCCCGTGAGCCCATCACGCTCTTGCCCTATGTACTGTGAGATACCCCTGTACACTCCATATATATGCCCCCTAACTGCTGAAGTTAGCCAGAGAAGAGTTCTAGTTTGGGTCACTGACAGCCCTCTGTGCCCAAGTTCAAATGGAATTTATTAATACATTTCAGGAACTGGAAAACCCTTGTGTGCAGCATTTTCAAACTTGTGATTTCTTTTCTTATCATTTGAAACAAAATTTTTCCCTCCTCAAACTTGCTTCTCTTAGTCCTTAAAGATCGGAAATGTTGAGTGAGTGGTTGCTGATCTGTATTTTAGTCTTCATCCATCCATCCATTCATTCATTCACTCATTCATAAAGCATTTACGAGGGCAGGCAGAGGGCTATGTAATGAGGATACAGGGATGAATAAATAAGTTTGGTAGAATGCTTGTATTCACAGAATTTATGATCTATGTTATAGATTTTTTGTTATTTATTTATAATCTATTCCTATTATTATATAAGCTATGTCATATTTATAACCTATGTCAATTACCAAGCAAGCAAATAAGCTGGATAATCCTGACTGTGTTAAGTGCCACGAACGGACCTCAAAGAGTTGATCTGATAGTGATTATGTATATACGTATGAGGTCGCTCTGAGGATATGATCTTGGGAGCTGAGAAATGAAGGAGACATCATGTGGGGAGCTGGAGGGGAAAGCACTCCAGGTAAAGGAATCATAAACTCAAGATCCCAAGGCAGGAAAAGGACTGGCAAGTTCAAGTATCAGGAAGTAGCTGTGTGCAGGTTAGACTAGCAAGTCTGGGGGAGGCTGGTAATGGAGACCATTTGTATTACATTTCTATATTTAAATTGTGAAGTAAGGGTGTGAGTAGATTTCAAACCTCCATAAAGACAATTATGATTTGCATGAAGTATAATTACAAATGTTGGGATCATTTGCATTACCCTGTGCTTAATTAATAATGTCACGAGAATATTATAATTTGTTATACTTTTTAAATTTTTTTTTTTTATTTTTATTTTTATTTTATGATAGTCACACAGAGAGAGAGAGACAGAGGCTGAGACACAGGCAGAGGGAGAAGCAGGCTCCATGCACCGGGAGCCCGACGTGGGATTCGATCCCGGGTCTCCAGGATCGCGCCCTGGGCCAAAGGCAGGCGCCAAACCGCGGCGCCACCCAGGGATCCCCTTTTTAAATTTTAGACTTAAATACCTTCAGAATTTGAATTGGAATGGCATTTAGTTCTGAATAGCTTATTTTATGTACCCAGTTATTCCTAAGAAGTGTACAGTATGAAGTCTACCTTCATCAGGACCTAAACTGTGATCAGAGCTCACTACAAAGCCCCATGCCTATTTCAAAAGAATGTGAATTTGGGATTTCTTGTAATTCTCCCCCAAAACATCAACTCTGATCAACAGTATTCAATGATGACTACGTGATGATCATTTCTGATTATATCACCTAAATGTGAGTTTGTTACCCTTAGAACAAGTAAAACCAGTGCCCAATATGGATGTTAATGCCACAAGAAATACTAAACAAATGGATAAAATGCCAATAGTTTCTGAAAGTAGAATCACTTACTTAGATGATTCTTCAAATTGGTACTTTTGAAAAGAACAATTGTGAGGTATTGAGGTGGATATCAAAACTTAAAAATGATGGTTATAAGTCAAGTATGCTGAAGGAATGAACGAACAAAAAACAATCTTAATCCTGGTTTATCTTAATTCCTGGTTTCACAAATTTCCAGTATTAACCTAAATACCACAGAATTATCCGGAGACAACTATAATGACTCTTCTACTAGCTAAATAACTACTACTTTTAGAAGAACATTCATGTTAAGCATGGAGCAATCTGCTCTGCTACAAGCTCCATCACAAATGGAGTAACACCATTGACCTACATTTTTGTTTCACATGCACTAGACTCATGTCCCCGGCTATGATATAGTGGTCAACTGACACATGTTTGTCAGATTTCTCAACTGAACAAATATTTACTATTGTTTGATCCTAACATGAAAGTCAAAAGTCAGACTTATCTCAAAGCCTGGTTAGAGGCTATTAATGATTAAGGGAGAGAATGTGACAGATCATATGCTTAGATAACTATTTTGTAGGGAGAAGTTCGGGAAGAGACATTAACTCTTTCAAGGAAAACAGAATGACTCACACATTTAATCTCTGGATTAATTCAGCAGGATAAAATAACTCATAAGCCACTAGTTAAACCATCTCTGACTATTTACAACGAAAGGATCTCACAATATCAAAATGAAGATATTATACGGTTTTATTGAAACATCAATGCCATTTAATTAAATTTATCATAAATTATTAGTAACTCCTGCTTTAAGGAAAAATGTAATCATGGGTCATATTTTAAACATAAGCATGCTACAGATGGCTAATAGTCCACGCTTTTAAAACAACTGGTATAAAAACCTGGAACACACTAATTTATGAAACAGGAACATTGCGACTTGAAAGGGTTAATGCAGCTCCCCTAACATCTGCCTTATAACCAGAGAGAAGTTTATCCATCAGAGTACTCTGGCTGAATAAAAATTGTAGAAGCTTCTCCAGATTTCAATTTTTAAAGAACGTTTCCGGAAGGAGATAAGATCTTCACTGAAAAGGTAAAGTAGTATACCTGGGAATAAATGGAAGCTTTTCTTTGCCACTCTTAATTGTAGAGGACTTTTTAGATCACTAAATTGCTTACATGAGATGTAAAATCATAAGAAATCTGAGGAAGAACAGTTATGATTGCCTACTATTTCAAACGTAGCCTATCTTCTTCTCGTAAGATGTTCTTCATCTTAGGCTCTTAAGCATTAATCATTTACCTAACTATAAATAGGTTAAATCCTTTTTGGTATATTTACCTTTTTTCCTTTGAAGTTGAGGGTACCAGGCTGCTCCAGGACCCCATAATACAAGCACATAATGTTGACCTTGGACCTGTTCCACTGTTAACATAACTTTCTTTTGCTTCTGTCCTCTATAACTGTATAGTGCCTCTGGAAAAGAAATATTTCAGCTAGCATTACTTAATCACACAGAACACCATACTTTAATGTCTGATGATAAATAATAGTAATAATCAAATAATATACTATCAAAGTCTTGTATCTTAATTATTTTATAATCTAAAATTAAGAAGGTGCCCCCCAAATATTTACCGGTCAGTACAGTGATATCAACGACTCTTAGTACTGCATGGACTAGTATGTCTGGCTGCAGCCGCTCCAATTCTACAAATTCTATGCTGTTCATTTTCTGAGGTTGCCTCTGAGGAAGATCTCTGAGATAGGAATGTTCGGAAGACACATATGCCAGTAAGTCTTGAAGTACAACACCATTAACTATACCGGAATCTAAGAAAGAAAAAACATACCTGTGTATGAAAGATGGCAAAACTCTACCTTCCTAACAACACAATATTTTCTTAGAAATGTATTTTATGTTGTAAAGTGTGATTAAAAGTAAAACATGCTTTCATTTCTAAAAATATTAACTTTTTCTTAAATGTTTAGGTGCAAAAATATGCTTGATATTTTTAACCAAGGGAATTAGAATTATTCACTGTCTCCAAAACAACCTGCCCAGCTCCCTTCTCTATTTTGTTAATGATAGCATTTTTCTATGAATTTCGGTGATTTTCTATGAATTTCAGTATTTCGGTGATTTCTTTGACTCCTCCACTACCCTGTTATACCCAGTTGTTTCCCTAACCCCTGCAGTCTGATTTCCTCTTGTCTCCCCCGACATCCCAACTGCTACTGTTCTTCCCCAAGACTCTTATGTTTCTCATCTGAAATACTCTTATGGGTCACCTAACTGACTCTTTCCCTGAACAGGCCTGCCTCTTCCCCACTTCTAAGCCTCCATCCTCACCACTATCACTGGCTGCAATGCTGTCATCCTCTCTGCCTCTCTAAATACAACACAGAAAAGCAATCACTATAGAGAGGCTCCTAGTAACTTCTTCCCCCAGGGCTTTTATCTCCAGCTCTCATTTGGCATTCGAGCGTGTGCTACATTGTAATATTTCTCTTTTTTAAAAAAGATCTTATTTATTTATTCATGAGAGACACACAGAGAGAGGCAGAGGGAGAGGCAGGCTCCCTGCAGGGAGCCCGAGGTGGGACTTGGTCCCAGGACCCCGGGGTCACGACCTGAGCCGAAGGCAGACGCTCAACCACTGAGCCATCCAGGTGCCCCTGTAATATTTCTCTTGATTGTTAAATCAGATGTTTAGTTCTTTGGTCATTATATCATTTAAATATTTTCCTTTATTTTTTAATTATTTGTTTCAAATTTTTCTCATTTTTTGAGCTATACTTTACATACAATAAAATGCATAATTTTAAGTGTACAGATTGATGAGGTTTGCTGATTAAATTTTAAATTCCCTGAAAGAAAAGGAAGTATATTTGAATATACAGTAGACTGTTGACCAAAATAAGATCCTAGCAAAAAGCACTTAAATACTTTTTTAGAAGGTTGGGTCTATCTGCTGATTTCAGTAGGAATGAAACAAATGATTCTTCTTTCCTTCTCCCATTAATATTCTCATCCTAATGTATTTCTTGCACTAAAGCCTCATTATTCATTCACTTATCAGGAGACCATCCACAACGAGCCAGGCATTATGTCAGGTGCTAGGGATACAAAGAGGTATCTTGTCACGATACCCACACTGAAGGAATTATCGACCTCGAGATAGTCAATAACAAACACTGGGCTGAGGGGGTGAGAGATACACGTAAGCCCTCCTAAGAACACACAAAACCACCGCCCAGCCAAGTTGGAAGAGTCTTTATTGAAGGAGTATTTTAGCTGGGTTTTGGAAAAAATGTCCTAGAGTTTTCTAGGTAGTAGATGAAGGAGGGGGTATATTTCCAGGTAAAGAAAAAAGGGATCTGTATTCCTTTATATACTATAGATGCTTCTGGTAGTCTGATGAAGCATATGAATTCATCATCAGAATAACAGTTTTAACAGCCTTATTGAGATATAATTCACATACATAAAATTCACCCTTTTAATGTGTATCATTTGGGGCATCTGGATGGCTCAGTCGGTAGAGCACACAACTCTAAATCTCAAGGTAGTGAGTTCAAACCCCATGTTGGGTGTGGAGCCTGTTTTAAAAAAATTGTTTTTAATTAAAAAAAGATAGGGGGGGCAGCCCGGGTGGCTCAGCGGTTTAAGCGCCGCCTTCAGCCCAGGGCCTGATCTTGGAGACCCAGGATGGAGTCCCATGTCGGGCTCCCTGCATGGAGCCTGCTTCTTCCTCTGCCTGTGTCTCTGCCTCTCTCTCTCTCTGTATGTCTCTCAATAATAAATAAATAAAATCTTAAAAAAAAAAAAAAAAAGATAGGAGATCCCTGGGTGGCTCAGCGGTTTAGCGCCTGCCTTTGGCCCAGGGCGCGATACTGGAGTCCCAGGATCGAGTCCCACATCAGCCTCCCGGCATGGAGCCTGCTTCTCCCTCCTCCTGTGTCTCTGTCTCTCTCTCTCTGTGTCTATCATAAATAAATAAATAAATAAATCTTAAAATAAACAAAATAAAAAAAGATAATGAAGTGTATGATTCGTTTTTTTTTTAGTATTTCACAATGTTGTTCAACTATTGCCATCATCTAATTTTATAACATTTTCATTACAAAATCATATTTTGCAATGCATAAAATAAGATTGCAAAACCAACCACGTGGTTGGAAATAGAGCAATCATGTGCCTCATTAGTACATTTGATAACAAAATATAACAGAGTATGTAACAATTACCATAATTTCAAACCAGTGACAGGCATAAATTATATTCAAGTTATTGGGATGCCCGGGTGGCTCCAGTGGTTGAGCATCTGCCTTTGGCCCAGGGCGTGACCCCGGGGTTCTGGGATCGAGTCCTGCATTGGGCTCCCTGCATGGAGCCTGCTTCTCCCTCTGCCTGTGTCTCTGCCTCTCTCTCTGTCTCTCATGAGTAAATAAATATTTTTTTAAAAAATATATTTGTTATCTTTGACAATTGTAATGTGATATGGTGGCCAAGACACAGGCACTGCTGCTACTACTGTGCATTGTTGATGCACAATGGAAGCAGATGCTTGTATTCAGTTAGCTGTCGGAGAAAATAGAGATGTGATGCCTTCCCATCCACGTTCATGGACCCTTTAATGCGGAAGAATCAATTTTCACAGACAAGAGTAGGAGGAACATTTAGGAGGCTAGCAGCCCCCGGCGGGAGACAATGAGTGCTAGAAACCAGGCAAGACTGTGGAAAGGGGTGTCAGACCCGTGAAAATAGTTTAGAGGTGGAACCCAAGGGACAGTGAGATGGAGAGGATACAGAAAAGATGAAAGATGGTATCAAGATTCCTTACGCAGCTGAGCGCACGGATGAAAATAAATAATAAATGCTTGAAGGTTTTTAGAACCTGAAATCTATTCTAGTTAAGACGACTCCATTGGTCAATGACTTCTATGAAGCAATGGTGATATCACTGACAAAGGCAAGGAGCGTAAAAGAGAAGAACAGATGGCGGGAAAGAGCAATGAGAGCAACAGAGGAAGCGAGAAGACCCATTCGATTACAGCAAAACCCAGTTCCAAGCAGCTTTGACCGTGGCTCCAATTCGTCCACCAGACATCCTGATCCCTCTTTTGCAATATTCCAGCACGTGTGGAATCAAAATTCAGATGGGTTCAGATTCTGACTCTGTCAACAATGAGTTCTGTGAACTTGTACATGACTTCTCCGGGCTTAATTCTTTGTCTACAACGTGGAGTTTTTCGGGGAAAATACAAAGATCTCTGATATCAAATTATTTATCCCTGCTTTATCAGACAGAAACACGGGATTACTTAGATTCCATCTAAAACAGTCTACTTCACAGAAACATTGTATTAACCTTTGATTTATACATTTAACTTAATCATTTCAATTTAATAATATTTAAGATAACTTTATGTCCTATCAAATTATCAGGACTAGGTTTGTAAAATACATAACACCTCACCATAATGAGGAAAGAGCAGAAGTCTTTTCCAAAAGCACAACATATTGATCGGAGGTAAGAATGTTCTCCTGAGTTGTAGCCACTTGCAAACACAAACACAAACACAAAAACCTAACCAAATTGATGTATCCTTTCAGAAGAAAAACAATTACAGTATTCTCAAAGTATCAACTGATAACCATTCCCCTAAATCAAACAAAAAAAGACTATACTTTAGCTACCAACCTGTGTAAAACAGGACAATATAAATGTTAAGTATAAAAACAAAGAATTTAAAGTAACCTTCAAAGCTTCTCTAATTTGGGACACCTGGCATGGCTCAGCGGTTTAGCACCTGCCTTCGGCCCAGGCTGTGGTCCTGGGTCTCGGGATCGAGTCCCACATCGGGCTCCCCACATGGAGCCTGCTTCTCCCTCTGCCTGTGTCTCTGCCTCTCTCTCTGTGTGTTTCTCATGAGTAAATAAAGTCTTTAAAAAAAATTAGCCTTTAAATACGTTGAATATTACTTACAACTCATTTAGCTCCATAGAAATAGGCTCTCCCAGATGTGGCAATACTTCAAATACTCATAATAAAACATCATTACACTTACATCTTTTCAAATGAGAAATTGCCTTTTCCATTTTGTTGCTTCCAGTTTCCAGGCTGTTGCTAACCCACGCCCCCCCCCCCCTCCCCGGGGAAGCACTTCCAGTAACCAGACCGCAGCACTCACGCCATCCCTTCGTCCTGGGCCTTGCAGAATCCAGTCCATACACTGCTTTCAACAGTTACTGAGGTTTGATCTTGTCTTCACCCCACCCTCCTGTGTAATTATTTTATTCACGCGTAGTACAGTTGGGTTCATTTGTCAGTGTTGGTGTTCCCTTTGAGCTGCCCCCTCCACTACATTTTAGTTGGTTTTGATGGTTTTACGGTGGGGATAGGAAGCATCACTGTGAGTCAAGGCCACACAAAGAGACCCACTCAGAGAAGTGTTACTCCCTCCCTTCAATGTTACCCTATTTCCATTCCCTCCTTCCTTCTGTCCTTTTCCTACCCATTCTCTGTAGGTAACTAGTTTCTTTGGTTTGTTTTTTTCTTTCCTGCATTTTTTTTTTCACAAATGAGGAGATACACGTACATCTTATTCCTCCCCTCCTTCTTACACTAAAGATGGCATACTAGGTTTACTTCGTTGAGCTTTGTGTTTTTCACATAGCAGTATGTCCTGGAAGTCACTTCCTGCAGTTCAGAGCTCCGTTTCATTCTTTGTCACGGCTGCAGAGTACTTCACTGCAGGAATATACCACCACCTGATCAGTCACTCTGCTACGTAGGGGCGTTCTGATTTTTCCCAGGGTCTGGCAATTACAAGCACTGCCCTGAATAACGTTGTGCGCGTGTATTTTCTCATTGTTGTATCTTCAGGACAGACTCCTACAAGTAGGCTGGCTGGGCTGAAAGCTGACTAGATAGGTCATCCTGTTAGAGCGCCAAATAGCCCTCCAGGAGAACTGCGGCAATTCTCATGCCTGCCAGCAACGTACAAGAGGGCCTGCTTCCCTGCCGCCTAATCATCCGCATAGGCCGCCATATTTTTTAATTTTTGCCAATCAGATAGTGGGAAATGAGATCTCTGTGTAGCTTTCATTTGAAAGTCTCATGTCTTTTTCCCATTTTCCTATCAGTCCTTTGTCATCACTCAATTTGTAGGAGTTCTCTATATATTAGGAATATCAGCCTTTTGTCTAAAGCATATGTTGCAAATATTCTAAGTTGCCAGTTTTCTTTTGACCTTGTTTATGGTGCTATTGCTCGGGCAAAATTTTATTTTTCTATGGTCAAATTTATCAGTCTTTTTTTTTTTTTTACTGTTTCTAGATTCTGAGTAATAGCAAGTTTTCCCTACACCAAAATAATAGAGAAATTCATCCGTGTCTCCATCTAGCAGTTAATGGTTTTACTTTTTATATTTAGATTCTTAATCCATTTGAAATATATCCTTTTATCTTGTGTGAGATACTGTTCTAATTTTGTCTTCTTTCTAAATGACTATCTGGTTGCCTCACCACCATTGATTAAAAAGTTAACCTTTACCTCAGTGACCTCAGATAACATCTTTGTCATATACTAAATTATATGTATACGGGTCTAATTATGATCTTCCTATTCCACTGGTCTATTTGTCTATTTATGCACCAGAATCACATCGTTTTAATTATAGAGTCTTTACAGTTTAAAGCCTGTCTGGTGAGCGTGGTCACTCGTATGCTTACTTTTTCAATGTTTTCCTAGCTATTCTTGCATGTCTGTTTTTCCATATGAACATCAGTATCAAGTTGTAGATGCCATACAACAACTTCCTAATATTTTTATTAAGATGGCATTGAATTTATAAATTAACCTGTGGAGAACTTTACCATTATAATGTTGAGTCATCTTATCCATGAAAAGGGAATGATGGGTTTCCATTTGTTCATGTCCTTATTCTTTCTGGAGTGGTTACAATTTTTTCCTTATATAGGTTTTGCAAATTTCTTGTTAAATTTATTCGGAAGTACTTTCCTTATTGCTTTTGCAAATGAGTTTTTCCCTACACTTATGCCCTCTGTATGAAGGCTATTGTGTTTTTAATTTCATCTTTGACTCCCTGGAATTTTTCAGATTTATCAAAGCATTTGTGCATATAGTTTTTACTCTTCTTCACCCATTCAGATACCTCTTCTTATCTAGTTGTATTGGTTGGTAACTCTGTATATTGATGACAAGTAGCAGAGAAAGTGGACATCCTCATTTTGTTTCTTACCTTGATTTCAGTGGAAATGCCTCTAGTGTTTCTCCATTAAATAAGATACTGACATTAGGACTAAATACAGCTATTTTATCGACACAGTACCAATTGTAACACTGTATTAATACTGCATTTATTGATACTGAATAAGAAAGTATCCCTCAATTCTCATTTCCTGGAGCACTTTTTATGGTAAGTGAGTGTTAAATTTCTCAACATCTATGCAGATAATCATATAATATTTTCTTTAGATTTATTAATATGATATTCAATATTCATGAATCTTCTAACATTGAATATACCTTTCCATTTCTGGAAAAAAATCCTACTTGATCATTATTTCTTTAATGTGGTGCTAGATTGTGTTTACTAATTTTTTTAGACTTTTTATTTAGACTTCATGCATCAAATCTCATGTATAAAACTGGTCTGCATTTTTATTTGTAATGACTTTATTTGGTTTAAGGGTCAGTGTTATATTTGCTTTCTAAACGGAATTAGGAAGTTTCCTTCTTCAATACTATGGAATAATTTTTAGAGCATTGGAACCATCTGGTCTCTGAAGGTATGGGTAGAGTACTCCTGTGAAACTGTCTAGGCCTGGCAGCTTTTTTGTACATTAGTTCTTTAATAATTGTTTCTATTTCTTCTATAGAAACTGGTCTGTCTAAACTGTATCTCAAATCCATCTATTTCTCATTATTTCTACTGGCTACCCATTACCACTCAGCCTCAACTACTATAATAACTTCCTAACTCCCTGATTCTGCTCAGCCCTTCACAACCAGATCTATGGTATTCTCCATCTTTCAGAGCATTCGCCCTCACCCGCAAATATTATATTTGAATGTCTGTTTAGTTTCCACCTTGTCTGTCCTCCCGCAGAAACACCAGCACCATGACGGCCAGCACCAGGTGGATGCTGTTCACCACTGTACCTCCAGTGCACAGCAGTGCCTCAAACAACGTCAACACTAAATACGTATCAACTGGGTAAATGAAGAACTCCACTTTAGGTATTTTCCGAGAATATGTCAGTGCTGATTTCCAGCTGACCAGCTTCCCTAGAACAGAGGGAAATCTCACCCCTTCCCAAACACCACAGTTCTTTTCTGCTTACCCTGCCTTTCTTTGAGAATTCTTATTATTCATGGGTTGGAATTCCATGCTGTATCTTCCATATGTGCCTTACAACTTTCTTGTTATTCTAAAGAATCTTTTCCTTAATCAGTATCTTTCTATATACCAATAGCTATTTTTCTGTGACACTGTTTTACTATTCTATCAAATCTATTCTGCTTATTTCTTCTCCTGTTAATACTACTATATGGTTATTTTGTATTGCATGCAGTTTCAATGCCCCATGTTCATTCTCTCATTTAATCCTCATAGCAACCCTATGAGCTACACATATGTATTTTACTTCCCATTTCACAGATGGTACAGTGAGGTTAATTAAGTACCTTTGCTGAAAGACATAGACTGTGGAAGTGGTAGGGCCAGGATTCAAATCCTGCTCTATTTGACTAGCAGGTTATACTGTCTCCCTTATTGTGTTTTCTTTTTTATTTCTGGGAGGAAAAGACAGCAGCTGGGCTCTACTCTGAATAGCTTATTTTAAGAAAAGAAATGGATGTCAGAGAAGGAAAGTAGTCTTGCCTCACAGTGGTGGACTGAAAAACAAGGATACGGACCACAACTGTCTGACTGCAAGGCCCATGCTTTTCTCATTAGCTCAAGGGTTCCTAACCACAGGCTGGGAAATCCTACAGAAGAACTTCAGAGATCCATGGAACCATCTGGAATTATATGCAAAGTTTTGTGCTTAGCTCCCTAAGTCCGTTTTTCTGCAGAAACAGCCCATAGCTTCTCAAAGAGAACTATGCCTCCCTAAAAGGCTAAGGACCATGGTTCTTATGTGGACTCTAAGAAAAGTATGAAAATGGAACCTGAACCCCAATATTTCTCAAAATATTTATGATTTACAATGCACAAGTTTATTTTTACAAATCCTATTTTTTTTAAAGATTTTATTTATTTATTCATGAGTGACACAGAGAGGCAGAGACACAGGCAGAGGGAGAAGCAGGCTTCCTGTAGGGAGCCTGATGTAGAACTCCTCTGAGGACCCCGGGATCACGCCCTGGGCCCTGGGCCAAAGGCACACGCTCAACCACTGAGTCACTCAGGCGTCTCTATAAATTCTATTTTCATTCTTGCTAAAGAAAATGAACCAACACTGGCCAGCTAACCTATTTAGAAAACATTTTGTAAAACTGCCATTGTAATTCCATTTTCTAGTATGCGTATATACTTTAAATACTAAGAATTATCATATTTAAAATGTGTCTTACATTCTTCAGGCTGGACAGATGAGTAACTCCCAAGATTTAATAACTGACTGGTAAATGTTGATTGTAGTATTGTCTCACCAACCCAATGATCTTCGTGAACAGTAACATCTAGAAAAGAGAAAAAAAAAAGTTCTGATTATGTCATAAATTCCTTCACGTTGTAGTTAACTTAGCAATTGTAGCAAGATATTATCCATGTCTCTCACATGCCAGGCAAAAAAAGTTCACAAGGGTTAAATGATCTGCCTAAAGACACAAAATAGTCAAATAGCAATAACAAAATTGCTTCTGTATATTTGAACAGTATCAGTATGGAAGCTCACTGCTCCACAAAGAATGATTTAATGGCTTTGTTTACATAAAAGAAATGTTGTAATGTCTATTTTGAGAAATTAAAAGGAAATCATTTAGAGCCAGGAAGCAAAGCAATGGTTCCAAAGCAGTAGTGCCTAGGAGAGTAATATTTAGTATGCATTTATCTCTTCTGCTATAAACACATAAGAATATTATATAAGGCATTCTTAAGGGAATTCGATTAATTTTTTTCCCCCTCAAAAGCATGGTAATCTTCATCTCTAGATGTTAAAAGTGAAAGATTCTGGAAATAAGGAATACTTTCCAATAGGAAAAGGAGAGTTGTATGAACTGAGATGCACTACAGAAGAATCAGAGAGTGGAACTAAATATACTAACAGGTAGAAACAATTTCAAGTAGAGCAAAAACTGTTAAGTTAGAGACAGAGACAGATGGACCCCAGGCAGGATATAAGCAGTGTAAAAATTGCTAGAGGTATACAGATATCCTAACAGCAGCAAATTTTTGAGATAGTAAGAAAGAAAAACAAGGATGCACAAATTCTAAGTACTTAGTTCCAAATTTTTACCCAAACCATACCCAAATAGTTGTAATTTGTTAGTTCTATGGAATTAGCCAGGTCAATTTAAATGTAAAGTCATCCTGAACTTCCACCTCTCCCTCCCCACCCTTCTCCTGACTACCTCTTGAGTTTCCCCACAGCCCTGTCAATACTATTTTATACTATACATTCCTTTCTCTCCTAGCAGGTCCCCTTCCCACCTCGAATCCATTCCCCCAGTGCTAGTGATTTCTCAAGAAAATTAATGTGATCCATTTACTTGTTTAAGAACTCAGCGGCTCCCCACTGCCTGGCCAGGAAGAGCGAGCATAGCATTCTAGACTTCTCATAATCTGACCATCAGGATGCCTGCTCTTCAGAACAAATTTCAAGGAGAGACTTTGGAAATCTAGGTTGTAAAACCTTTGTTCAGGTGAGTGACTTGCTAATCACTGGTGATAGGGTAGGGTAGAATTCACCGGTCCAGTCTTTGCCTCCAGGCTCTCCCGATTCCCACTCACTGATATGTCCCAGAGTGTCTCCTATTTGTTCTTGAAAACCTGTGGTTTTCCAGTTAAGTGCCAGGTCCTCTTCAAACTCTGGCCAGACAGTCCTCCCTTACAGCACCTCTTCCTTCTATTGCTCCAAGTATGATGGCAAAATGTCAACTATATCCCTGAACATCATGTGATCTGGAATATATCTGGGCAGAAAGATGTTCAATTCTGGGGTGCATATCAGTAGATAGTATGAGATATCCCATGTAGAGATATAAGAATCTACAATTACATGCTGTTAATTAAAATGGAATTTCATCCATAAATTCCTATGTAAATGTAATTTCAGAACTAGGACAATGGAAAAGTGTATTTCTCTTTTTTTCCATGAAGTTTCCATCTGTCACACAAAAACAAAGGAAACATTCAGAAATTGGTGAACTAGGGGCAGCCTGGGTGGCTCAGTGGTTTAGCCCCTGCCTTCGGCCCAGGGCCTGATCCTGGAAACCTGGGATCGAGTCCCATATGGGGCTCCCTGCATGGAGCCTGCTTCTCCTTCTGCCTGTGTCTCTGCCCCTCTCTCTTTCTTTCTCATGAATAAATAAATAAAATCTTTAAAAGGAAGGAAGGAAGGAAGGAAGGAAGGAAGGAAGGAAGGAAGGAAGGAAGGAAGGAAAGAAAGAAAGAAAGAAAGAAAGAAAGAAAGAAAGAAAGAAAGAAAGAAAGAAAGAAAGAAAAAAGAGGTGAACTAGATAGGTTTTTTTACCAAGGAAATAAGGCAAAACAGAAAAAACTGATTTTTTAAAAAAGATACTCATCGAAATAATCTAAATACCCTATAACAGAAAAATGGCTAAGTAAAGCAGTAAGTCACGTGATAAAAGGTTACCTAGTTGCTAACAACTGCATGGACACTAGGAAAAAACACAGGGATGGCAGGTTTGAGATTCCACCTGTCAGGTAAAGTCCTCCTGTGAGGCTCACACAGTGACAATAACCATGGTCCTGGGCCTGGTTCTCTCCTGATAGTCTGGGAATCTGATTTTGTCAGCACCCCAAAAATAGATTTCAGTTCTGCAACATAAGCTCACATTAAACAAGTTAATGAGACAAACAAACAAAAAACAGAACACAATTATTTAAATTTACAACGAGGCACTGATTGCCACAGAAACATTTGCAGCAGAGTCTCATGTAGGCGGTCTTATACCTGGGAAGCCAGATGGTAAGCAAAGGGCTGCCCGGTGGGCACTGAATCAGAATAGAGGGAGCTAGATGAACTGACTTTCCAACAAATAAGACATGGTCAGTGGGCGGGGACTGCGCTGTGATTGTCGGCTACAATCCCACACACCTCTCTATGAGAAGCTGCCCCTGACAATCTTACCTACACACCGAAGGTGTTCTAGACAAGGCCTTTATTCCCCCAGCAAACCACTTGGTAAGAACCACCAGTGACTGCCTTATGTTTTCTTTTTCTAAGCTTCTAAGGCCCACCCACCCTTTTTTTTACCACATTCTTTCTTTAGATATGTTATTGAGCTTAATCAGCTTCCTCCCGCCTGGGACTCATCCTTAAAATGACTAGAATCTCTGTTCTAATACACTGTGTATTTATTTTCAATTAATGAAGAACATGTACAAAAAAAAAAAAGTTAGATGTCTTAGGTCCGAAAAAGCAGCAGGATAAAAACTATATGTTCTATTTATGATTACAACTGTATAGTAAAAATATGGGTTCTGGAGACTAGGTTGAAATCCTGGCTTTGCCAGTTCCTAGATGTGTGAAACTGAGTTTACTGCTTTACTTTTCCGGATCTCAGTTTCCTCAAAGTGAAAATTGGGGGCTAATGATCAGTACCTTCTTCACAAAGCTATTGTAATGAACTGATATACATGTAAAGTTTTAAACAGGGTTGGACACAAAGTAAGTTCCCAATAAATACCAACTAATTATATATGTATGTATACACATTTTAAGGAGCAGAGGGAAGATAACTGGAAGGTAACACTCCAAAACTCTACTGGTGGTGCTATGAGGTTGGTTTAATATCAGCAGTTTTCCCTTTCCATATATATTATTAAAATATGATTTTAATAATTAAAAACACAATAGAAAGTCTCTATTGGTCCCCTCAACAAGAATGTGATGTGTACAGCATTATCAGGGATTAAGTAGTAGAAACCCTGTCCTTTCATCCTAAGACTGCTAATATAGCTCAGGAAAACACTTAAAAAATAAGACATCCATAGACAAAACCATAAGAAAACAAATAGCCTGATGATATGACCTGAGTGCTGACACAGTGAATGAAGGGGAGGAGCAGCCAGGGAAGGCTTCTCAAAGGTGAGTGGAAAGAAGGGACAGAACCAAGAAGGCTAGAGCAAAGGCCCAGAAATGGCAGGGACACGGGATATGGGGCGGTGGTAATTAGGAGACCAACCAGGATACTGGATAGGGATGGATCATGCTGGTTCCCACATAGGCACACGGTAAAAAGGCTTAGAGTGCAAGGGGGAGAAGCCTACAGCTTCAAACTGGCACTAACCCGTGATGACCTTACCTGTGAGCAAAATTATATCTCCGGGAAACACCGTAAGTGCCCAAAATGCTGCAGTCCTCCACAGAGAGACCTTCTTCTTAATTCCTGACTGGTCAGTTACCGCAATTGTTGCTAAAGGCACTTTACAGCCAGAATTTGGTCCAGATTTTATATTTATTTCTTTCACATGGCATGGAGATAATACCATGACTAAACAATTATACTTCCGACTTTTAGAATCACAATTTCTTATTAAAGATGTTTTTGTAATGCCCCTAAACTTCCCATCTCTCTGGTTCTCTGCTGCAGTAGGATCTCCTGCATTGGAAACCAACTTAATTTTCTTGAATGGTTGGAGGACTCTGGGCAGAGTTTTGGAATGGCTCAACTTCTCTTCAGGGATCCAACTTCTTTTAACAGAACTTTTGTGGAAGGTATTGAGCTGGGAACACAGCATTCCTGAGCCATATGGCTCAATGCATACATCACTGGGTGGCAGTTCATCTTTAAAATTGAAAAGCTCTTGAGATCCTATATTTTCTTCAAGACCTTTATCAGGTTTCATGTGAGTGTCACTACTTTTTGTTTCAGGACAAACAGGACTAAAGAGTTCAAGGGAATGTGCTTCGTTTTGTCCACTTTCATATCCTCCTGCAGAGTCATCATTAGGCTGAATCAAATTATCTTCAATTATTCTTATTTCCCTGTGACTTGCCTTTGGTTCACTCTCCATGTTTACAGTCCCTTTATTTATAGAGTTCTGTCCTTTAGACTTCCTTTGAGATAAAAAAGCAACCTGGCTGGAAGTCATTATACTAAGAAATTCAGTATCAGTAGATATTTTAAGGTCTGTGACCTTTCTAACAGCTTCAGACCTTGGCTT
This sequence comes from Nyctereutes procyonoides, assembly GCF_905146905.1. NCBI lineage: Eukaryota > Metazoa > Chordata > Mammalia > Carnivora > Canidae > Nyctereutes > Nyctereutes procyonoides. The sequence goes on from NW_026575046.1 coordinate 53,448,179, forward strand.
ATCTTCTGTCTCCAAGGAAGAGAACTCTGGACGCTGGTTTTGTACCTCATGATGCTCTGTTGGTGCATACTTCGTCCCAACAGCTCCTGGCCCTACATTAATTTGTTCTGTACTAGAGACCAAATCTAGTTTAGCTGTACACTTATGATCTAACTGAAGGAAGTTTTTTTGAAAGTTTTGGCCAAATGTATTTGACTGATCTTTATGCTGTTCGTCTGTAATTTTCTTATCTTCGCTGAAAAGCTTTTGATACTTTTCTTCTTCAGTTAAATGTTGAGCCTTGCCCTTAAATCCACATATTTGCACATCGGAGCTAGTTGTATCACTCACCCCTGAAGGGGGACTCTTCTCGGATTTTACGGTCTGTGTTTCAGAAATACAATGTATAAAGTCTTCTTTCACATGAACAGGTTCACTCATAGAATTTGTTGAAAAATGAGCATTAGGAAAATCTGGACAGCCATTAGCTTTTAAGGCTTGATAGTCCTCAAGAGTTTCATCCCTCAGATGTAAATAGTGTTGATTGTATGACAGATGAATTTTTTTCCAGGGGTTCTCAGGAGACCTTAAAGAAGTTCGTTCCTGTGATACTGTCATGTTCAATGGACCAACTGGAGCACCCCAAAAAATGTGGACCTGAGATCTTCCACTCATAGTTTCTGAAAAAAATTAAAATGAGTTTTTTCTCAGTAGATTTTTTATATATTAATATTAACTTAATAATATGCCAACAGCAAATGTAATATAAACTATGAATCAAAAACATAATTAATAAAGGTTATTTATATTGGTATTCCATTTAACTACAAAATTCATAAAAATATAAGAAATCATAAGGAGAAAACAAAAGAGCCCCAAAAATCCTCATCTAAAGACTCTCTTCAATAAATTATATGAAATAGTGAAAAAAAAAAGACAAAAAAATAAAGCTAAGTATACTAACATCAAATGGCATTTAATAACATGTAAAGGACAATTTAGTAGGGAAGGAAAAAGAAAGCATTTGTTTCATTGTACTATAGTCACCTTTAAATTTCCTGTTTTCTTTACTCTGTAGATTATTTCAGTAGCTTTGGGGCCTCCTTCCTTTAACTGTGAACCCAATTCCCAAGACCAAAATAGAACGCTTGAACTGGAAGGGAGAGAAAATACAAAACTGAGACTTGAGGTTCTCTTCAAAATGTAGAAGTGATTGTGTCATCTGTGCTCACGCCAATCTGTGAGCACAACTAGGAACTGCTTCTGTGTTTTTAAATCTTCTCTGCAATACAAATAAAAAAATTAAGAGTAGTCATTTTGTAATACATGGATCAAAGAAATTCATTGTGATTTAAACTTTTTGTCATTAACTATGGTGCCTGATATAAGTACACCTAAGTGAGCATCATATTTACTGAAGCTAAAAATGAGGAATAGTACCACTATTTACTTCATTATTACTGACTTTCAAAAGGAATTTATGAAATAGATCTGGCCCTAGAGCTTGCTAAGAACTTTTTCACAGTGCTGCAGGGTCAAAAAGATAGATAAAGTTCTCGGCCTGAACAAAAAGGAGAGGAAAATAGTGAATGTAAACTAATACTTTAAAAATAATGTACTAAATCCTACAGACTATAAACAGGAAACAACCATCTGTTGGGGAAGAGAGCTGCTGGGGAAGGCAAGCGCTGTGGCTGAGAGCATTTAAACAAAACAAACAGTGTCTGTAAAAAGCAGAGTTAAGCAAAACCATGGCACAACTAGGGGCTTTTGATCAGAGTACAGGGTCCTTTGTAAAAAGGTAAGGTTTCAAATCATAAAAAGTCCATATGGAAGTACAAGGAGTCTAGAAGTACACAGAAAGGAGGAACCGGCAAGAAATGACAACTGTAATCTCCAGTCCTTCTTATCATCCTTGAGAATTTGCTCATTGTCACCTTTCCAAATCTAATAATCTATCCGACTATAATTCTTGTGATTCCAGTATCAGTGTGGATGATCCTTCCAATTCCCTGGCCTCTTGGCTCCTTGACCTCCTCTCCTCCTTTGATTATATTTCTCCACCTTACCCCAGTTACCTATTCTTATAGTCACATACCCTCCCCATTATCAGTAACTGCACACTTTCCTAAATTCAATTTTAAGCTTATTAGTTTCTACCATTTTTCTAGTTATTCCCTCTAAATGCACTACTCCAGCAATTCTTTCAACATACGGGACCTACAACTGATCGTAGGGACCACATTTTTACAGCTTAATTCTTCACTTCCCTCCTTAACCAGCTTAGATCCTGTGGGCCAAGGTTAAAATCACTCTACCATACACCACTAATTCCACTGCTCTCCTCGCTAAGATATCTGCCCAGCTGAACTCAACCACTGGTTGAATCACCACCTACCCTGCAGTAGCCCAATGGCTACAAGTAACTAGAAAAAAAATACACTTTCATCTGAAAACAAGTCTCATTTTAAGTTCATGACCACTAACCTCCAGGTGATACCCAGCAATCATCTCTCCCTGTCCACTCACTAAGCTAACTCTTCCATGCCTCTTCATTCTTTAAATCTCCAGCCTCTCTTCTTGATCCTGGAGTGCAGCTGGTGACCATGCTACCCTTTCCACTTACAACGTCTTAGCAACATACCTACCAACCCACCTTGTCGTATTATACACTGTGCCCACCTTCCTGTCACTATGGATGAACTGTCCATGCTTCCCTGCAAGGCCATGTCTTCCTTACTTACATATTAGGTCTTATTCCCTTTTTCTTCCTCAGGCTCCAACAATTCTCCCCTTCTCTCCTACGTGATTGATTTTTCTCTCTGTACTGGAGCATTCCATCAACATACAAACATGCTGTTATTTTTTTCTCATGTTGTTACTCAGCTCCTTTGCCCCTCCAACCATTCTGCTCCTCTCTGCAGCAAAATTCCTTGAAAAAATTGTCTATGCTCCTTCTCCCATTTTCTCTTAAACCCACTCCTGTGGAGCTTTTGGTCCCAACCACTCCACTGAAATAGCATATTCCAAGGTCCCCAGGACCTTCCACAATGCCATGATAAGTCAATTCTCCATTTTCAGCTTACACAGCCTATCAGCAGCATTTGACACTGCTGACCTTGCCATCCTTCTTAAACCCTCTATCATCTGCTTTAGGGATACTACACCTTCTTGATTCTCATTCCACGTGGTACTGCCTCACCACGTGCTCTCTCTCGGGCTCCTCTGCTAGCTCCTCATCTCCAGAACTCTGTGCTCAACAACCTGTCCTTGAGTCTCTAAGCTCACTCCTTAGGTGACTTCACTCGGTCTCAATACCTTCTCTGCGCTAATGACTATCACCCATCACAACCTCTCCTCTGAACTCCTGACTCCTTAACCAACTTTGTACTTACTCTTCATTACCACAAAATGTCTAAAAGGCAGCTGTACAGAAAAGAGTTAACACAGCAGGCCTCAGACTACTGTCCTTAAAAAGGCTGGCTTGCAAGGTGAGCCTGGGCTGGCATCTAGGAATTTAGATTCCAGGAGGATTCCCACCATTCCTTGATAAGATTGGCTCACCCTGCCTAACCTATCTATGTAAACAATGTTATGATGAACACTTGCTTTCCTTCTGAGAGGCTGGGACTTTGGTATGTTATACAGATGATAGGTATGTGACCAGAACTCCTTAGAGAAATGGCTGATTTCAGGTCTGGAGCAAGAAATGTATAAGGTGAACCAGAAACATCATACCAGAAAGTAAGAAATCTATCAAAAACTACTAGGATGGTGTCAAAAGAACCCAGAAGCCAGCTTAAAGAGGTTCCCACTGGCCAAAGTTGAACAATCTGAGCATCATTTAGAATGATTACTATAATCATTTGGAACACACCAAATACGTTTAAACCCAGGAGTTCATAAAGATAACTAAAACAAACTCACTTAGTGATCACCTTGGGAGGACATTAGTGACTAAGCAATTGTTTTTGCTTTGTTTTGTTTTGTTTTTAGCAATTGTTTTTAAAAGCTGGTGAATGACGGGAAAGAAACTCTATCTTGTCTTTCTTTACTAAACAGTATCTCAAAATGACCAACTATTGGAAGAGAAAAATCTCTCTTTACAGAGGTATCATGATGTTAAAAAAAAAAAAAAAAAAAAAAGAGGGGCACCTAAGTGGCTCAGTCGGTTAGGTGTCTGTAGTTCAGGTCAGGATGCCAGGGTCTTCATATAGAGCCCTGCGTCAGGCTCCCTGCCGAGCTTCTCCCTCTCCTCCCTGTTTGTGCTCTTCTATCTTGGTCTCTCTCTCTCTCTTGCTCTCTCAAATAAACGAAATCTTAAAAATAAAGAAATAAATAAAATCCTTAAAAAAGAAAAAAAGGATGATCATGGGAGACTTTTTAAGCAAAAGAAGTTTAGAACCTAAAAGTCCATAAAGAGGAGAATGGAATATTCACCATGGGATATTCAGAGACAGATATGGCAGCAAAAAGAAGTAACCGAGAGTTATTTGTCAACATGGATACATCTTACAAATACAAGTCCCAATGCTGGGTTTGAACTTATGGCCCTGAGGGCAAGACCTGAACTGAGATCGACAATCAGACACTCAACTGACTGAGTCAACCAGGTGCCCCACAAATACAATTTTAAATGAAAGAAACAATTTGAAGAATATATAACTTTGGGTTATATATTCAATATATTCAATATATTGAATTTTTATATTTTAATAATTTGAGCATAGTTGACACACAGTGTTACATTAGTTTCAGGTGTACAACTTAGTGATTCCTATTCAACAAGTTTATACATTATGCTATGTATACATAGCATATATGTCCCTTAAGGGGAGGAATGGAGACATAATAGGTAAAGAGTACACAAAGGGCCTGAACTGTGCTGAACATGTTTGGTTCTCCTTATATTGTTCATATATATTTTATAATATAAAAAAAATCCTAGGAAGAAAAACATTGAGGATGTCATTAAGGATGATTTTTAATTTTTTTCTATATTTTAAAAAGTTTTATTGTGATTAATAATGAATATGGTTTATTTTTGTAATAACCCAAATCTTTTTTGCTTGGTAATTCAGGCTTTTCTTGCACAACCCCCAACTGAATATGATGGTCCAATAGCTGTAGAACAATGGACCTAAACCTAACCTTGCACAGCAAGAGCTGAGCACAATGACGGCAGTTAGTGATGTGCAAGCAGCTAAAACAAAGACAGACTGCAATTTTCAAGGTTTATAATGGTGAATTACTAGTATGGAAACAAATTCGTGGTAAGTTTAGGTGTCAAGTTTTGACAGATAAAAGAGGACGAAGCCTCCCTAAGTACTGTAACGATATACCTCACCCTATCTAATCCTCATAGAAGAACTCACATAAGGGTTAACAGGCACAGCGGGTCAATCAGCATTTTACCACTTATGTCACTTCAGATTGGCCACCAGGGGGCCCCCGAACAGCAGAGCCAAACCCCCGAGGTCAGAGGGGCAGTCAAATCAAGCACCAGAGGACTAAACCAGGCTGACAGGCAGGTGACAGTACTTATATTTAAATCAAATGCATAAAATTACTATGATAATGACCGTCCCTCTCTCAAATCTCTGGGTTTCTCTCCAATGGTTTCTTCCCTTTAATCTCAAATCTTTAAAAAACAAAACGAACAACAACAACAAAAAAAACCAAGCTTATATCTTTCTTTGTTCTTCCTGTTTATTCTTCAACTCACTTAAATATGGCTCTTACTCCACATTTTGCTATCACACTCTTTCCTACGAAAACCAATGCCCTTTTACAGCCAAATCCAAAGGTCAGTTTTCGATCTTGATCTTACTGCCATTTGACACTTTATAAATCCCTCTTTCCTGAAGCATTCTTTTTTGATTCGGTGAGAGCATCAGATTGGAATTACTTTGTGCTTAAGAGACAGATAATTGTTGGTTTATTCATTTAATAATTCACATAACAAATACTTAGTGCTATTTGCTGGGCATTATGCTAGGTAATGGGAAGTCAGTGATAACAACAAGGAGCTTTAAGGAGCTTAGAGTCTAATGGGAGCAATAAAATGACAATTATAAAATAGTAATATTGAGCTGCCACAGGATTAAATGCAGGGTGTCCCTAGAAGGCAGGAGGTGATGGCAACCAACCAAAGTAGAAAACTGCCGATTATTTGCATTTTTCATAGACTCTTTGGACTACAGTTAGTAACAAAAATTTTGAAACTGAATTTAAATAAAATCAGAAAAAAAGGAGTGCAATACAGCCCCCAAGTCCCCTCCCCGCCACCTCCCCAGCACAGGAGCCAGAAAAGCAGCTTTGGCTGGCTGGCCCAAGAGACACACAAGCTACAAGTAATCTCCAGAACGTTTACAGAGAATATAAGACACTCACTGCTTCTGTGTCCTCACTTAGCCTCTTCTCCTAAATGCCCTGCAATCACACTTCTATTTCTTACCTCTGTTAAGACAACGTGAAGTTCAAATTGTCAAATAGGTACTCACAGTACTGGGCTACCCTAACTGTAAAACTCTCCCTCGTTTCTGGAATGCTGTGCGTTCAACCTTTTTTTTTTTTTTTTTCTACCTCCTTGGTTTTTCTTTCTTTCTTCTTAGATCATCTCTTCTTTTGACTCCACACAACCCTGCAGATTTTCACTAATCTCATTCATTTAACTACTGAATATCCAATTATGCTTTACCAATCTATACTTAACCAACCACCCTCCCTAATGTCAGACACACTTCTAGTCTCACTATGTTTGATACAATCACAGTAGATAAAAAAGCAATATTCTATTTATCCTCTTTCTTGAAGGCAAAATCTGACTAAATGACCCTGGATCTAAATGGATTACACAGTTCTTGGGCTCAATTCTAGTAAAGTTTACAGTTACAAGGCCATGAGGCCATAGGTCCTCAATTTTCAGAGCCCTGTGTGCCCTCTAGATAGAGGAAGATGGGGAAGCACACAGGGTGACACAGGGTATCTTGAGAGTTCAGAGAAGATCTCCCAGGACAAGAGATGTCTGAAATCAATTAGTTCTATAAAACACAAGGTTATCTGTCCCTAATTGTTACTTCTGTATGCCTTTACTTGTCTAAATATACACCTCTAAGTGTATATTTAAGTGTGGAACTTCCCACCCACACATCAAAAAATGGACAAGAAAGTATGGTCCTGTTAATTTAAAAAAGAGGAATTTTCTTAAAGGTCTTTATATCTATGGCTGCTGCTATGAAATCCTGTAACTGACAGAGGAGTTGAACGTATGAACAGGGAAATAGGATGTGGTGAGGACAGGGGGAAACAAAACATTTATCAAAGCAAAAATACACAGACTGCAAAGTTAAGTTATTGACAACTGATAAATTGCAACGATTCTAGGATATGTTTTGAGTGAACTCAGAGGGTTAAAGCTCATTAAGATACCAGATGAAACTTGCAAGTACATACCCATTACCGTAGTTAATAATTAGCCAATTTCTCAATCTGCAGAAGGCCACTTCAGTCAGAAAGACCAATACAACCATAATCCTTTATCTTTAGAGTGGTCAGAGTCTGATGAATGGGTCAAAGATTTATAAAAACAGGATGAACTGTATCAGCAAGTTTTGTCTTGCAGAACACTGCAACTAAAAATGCTTATTACAAAATATATGTGGTTAAAAGAGAGTGCCTTCTCCGCCTTATTACCAACCTATAAAACTCACTGTTATAATGCCTTTCCATGTCTATTTTACCCAAAACACTAAGCATCATAAAGTTATTCAATAGCATTAAATGACAAAATGAAGAGGCAAGACAGGGTTGTAAATGAGAAGCATGGGTTTCAGGGTAGAATAGATATGGGTTCCAACTCTACCGCTTACTAAAAATGTGAACTTGAAATTGTCGAAGCTAGGTGATAATTACCTGGGGCTCATCATTATTATTCTTGCTACTTTTGTAGATATTTGAAAACATCCATAATAAAAAGTTAAATTTCTTTACCCGTCAAGTGAGAATTATGTTTATCTGTCAATTGAGAATAACATCAGTCCCGTCTTACAGTGTTGTGAGATGGGCACACAGTACTCACTCAATAAATGTGAGTTTCAAACCTTGGAAACTCTACACACAACTTGGTAAGACAAACAAAAAAATCAACCCATTATATTTCCTCCAAGGTTTTGTTTTTTTATGTGTATTTTTACATAGCTGCAACCACAAAATTGAAATAATTTTATATTCTGCTTCAGTGGTTTTATAGGGCCACCCTTTTATGTCAATCTGTAATCTTCCTAATCATTTTTAACACTCACTTAATACTTTAATGATGACTCTAATTTAGTTAACCATTACTCTCCAATTCATTAATTTGTTTCTAACTTGTCATTATTATAGCCCTTGCTGCAATAAATGGTTTGGGACATTCAACATTACTTTTCAATTATTTTCTGGTGGTAAACTCCCAGGTATGAGATTATTGGGTCAAAGACATGTCCATTCTTATGGCTCTTAATATGTATTATCATGTTGTTTGGAAAGGAACTGAACAGTTTATAATGCTACAAACGATAGGTAAGAGTTTCAGCTTGACACAAATTTGTAAGCTTCCGAAAAAAATAATTTTACTAGTAAGGGTACTGAGCTACTTTGCTGCTCTTTCATTTGCATTTCCCTAGATATGTCCAAACAGGAAAAAAAAATAGTGAATTTTAAATTACATTTGGATGAATATCATTAATATATAAGGAGTATGCAAGAATGTGCATACATGGGCATGCAAAGTAATAAAAAAAAATGGGGGAAGAAGCCAAGCAGGTATATATAGCACTGAAAAAATATATGGTTAAAAACAAAGAAAACGTGTACTAGTAATAACCTGAAAAAAATTTATAAATTAGTGAGAAAAGATTTCTACCTATCAAACTATCAAAGATTCATTTAAAAGTTACAAGGGTGCAGGGAAATGACTTCTACCCAAAGAGTTTTAAATTTGTAAAGCCTGTCTGGGGGATGATATGGCAATGTATGTCAAAAGTCTTAAAATTCTGCATCCCTTTGGCCCTTACAATTACACTCCTAAGTTTAACCTAAAGGAAAAAAAACTCATATACACTCTCACTGACTTAGCTACAAAGATATTCATAACAGTAGTGTATAAAATGTTAAAAAAGAAACAAACTGAGGACAATGTGCATCTATTGAGGTCTGTGAAGTAAGTGATGGCATAGCCATACAAAGGCAAACTACATAGCCACTAAAAATCATGAAGATAGGGCACCTGGGGGCTTAGTTGGTTAAGCATCTGCCTTGGGCTCAGGTCACGATCCCCGGGTCCTGGGATGGAGCCCACACTGGGCTCCCTGCTCAGTTGGGAACCTGCTTCTCCCTCTGCCCCTCTTACTGCTCATGCTCTCTCAAATAATAAATAGAATATTTTTAAAAATCATGAAGACATAGAACATATAAAAAATTTCCTCAATATATAACAGGGAAACTAGAGAAAATTGCATATGGAAAGACTGTATTTTATATTTTAAAATATAAAAATTCAGTATTCAGTTTACCACTATTTACCTTGAAGTTAGAAACCATTTCTCTTCCTATGTAAGAAAAAAATGTGTTCTCCATGGTAACTGATACAAGTGGTGGCGAAAAAGTAATAGCTCTTTTATGCTTTAGCCTCATTTAATCAGTCCAATCTCTTATTTTCCGTCATTGTGCTAAGAAGTGACGTGGAGTACTAATAACCTACGTATTATATACATTTACACTGAATTTTACTCTAAAGAATCACCAAGAGCTACTAAATGCTAGTACCTGAATTTCCCATTTAAAATGACAGAACAGTGCCACACTTTATGTGACCTATGAAAGGATAAAAGATACAGTATTTGTCCTAAAAACAAAAGCAATTGGAGTTTAAAGCTATTACTTTTTCTTGTAGCTAAACTAACAGCTACTAAAAACAAACCCGGGAGCAGACAATTGAGTCCTTAAATCTCCTTGCATAACCTTGATTTCTTTTAGGACACTCTGGTTTTCACGTGAGGAGTGTCTTCCTGGGGCCGCGGCCACCTGATGTGGGGCAGGCAGTGAGCGTGCAGTACGCTGGGAATGTCCTTCCCACTCTCTGTTCCAGCATGTACCTTTCTCCTGGTGAGGTCCAAGCTTTTAAACAGGAAGCAAATCTTAATCTACCTGCTTTTTTACCATCAAAAGATAGTGACCAGGCACTTGGATTTGCCCAGAAGAGTCTTATTTTAAACATGCTATCCTGGTGGCCTGGTCAGTAGGGTTCCCTCTCCACTCTTCCCATGTCCCGGTGCAGAGACGTTATATAGTCACCGAGTTAAGAACCACACAGATACATGAATAAATGTTCTATTAGTGAAGAGTGTGCCTCTTACTACATTTCGTCAGAAACATTATAATAACAGGTACAATTTAAGGGGGATCCCTGGGTGGCTCAGCGGTTTAGTGCCTGCCTCTGGCCCAGGGTGTGATCCAGGAGTCCTGGGATTGAGTCCCACGTCAGGCTCCCTGCATGGAGCCTACTTCTCCCTCTGCCTGTGTCTCTGCCTCTGTGTCTATGTCTCTCATGAATAAATAAATAAAATCTTAAAAAAAAATAGGGATAATTTAAGGGAGAAAGGAAACAACCTGTTCAGTTTTCCAGTACATTTTTTTAAAGATTTTTCATTTATTTATTTTGAGCAGCACATGAGCAGGGAGGAGCAGCAGAGGGAAAAGACGAAGCAGACTCCCCGCTGAGCAGGGCGCCCGATTTGGGGCTCAATCCCAGGACTTTGAGATTCTGCCCTGAGTCAAAAGCAGATGCTTAATGGAGTGAGCCACCAGGCACCCCTCCTGTACAATGTTTTAAATAATGAAATACTAATGGAAATAAGGTTGAACAGTATCTAAACATTGCAACATGCATTTACGAATCTCACAAAAGAGATAGGAATTAAATGAGGTAGAGAAGAGAATCAATGTGTTTGGCAACTAAGGAGGAAAAAGCGTCTGGCCGTCTAGTTCTGCAGACAAGTTCTTACAAAGCTGCCAACAATGGTATTACGCCTTTTGGGTCCAGTGTTCCAGGGAAATGCCTCAGCAAGATGTCAACTTGACCAAGGTTCATGCTTTCTAAGGAATTCCGGTCAGATCCTAAAATATCGCACTTTGCCTCCTCCTCCCCCACACCACCTAATGGCAAAGGGACTGAACTCTGAGGGGTAATCACAGTCCCTTAAGCATTAGCTGGACTCCAGGGTCAGCCTGCCAACCCCCATGCTTGCTACTATCTGCACCCACACCCTAAAAAACATAAAAAACAAAACCAACAAACCAAGGGGAAAAGGACAAAAGATTTTGCAGCTTAGGCTCTGACATTCTTTTGTAAAAAGTAACACTCAGGGACGCCTGGGGGCTCACGGTGGAGCCGCTGCTCAGGGCGGACCCCGAGGTCCCGGGATCGAGTCCCGCATCGGGCTCCCCACAGGGAGCCTGCTTCTCCCTCTGCCTGTGTCTCTGCCTCTCTCTCTGTGTGTCTCTCATGAATAAATAAATAAAATCTTTAAAAAAAAAAAAAGCCACAGTCAATAAATGGAGGCTCCAGCCTCCGAGTTCCTCAAGCCAAAAAACTTGGCGTCCTCACTGATTGCTTTTTCTCCAAACTTCATCTCCTAACTCCTCAAACCCTTTTAGCCCCCCCTTTAAGATTCCCTTAGAATTTGGCCACTTTTCTCCCCCTTCACCTGCTCCTGCTCTGGCTCCAACCACCATGGTCTGGATGAAAGGCAACAGGTTCCTAACTGCTATCCCTGCTCCCCCGCGGGAGCCTCGGCCCAGGTCACGCAGCCCTTGGTCACGGAGCAGGCTGGAGCGAGCGAGTCCGGGTCTGTGCTGCTCGCCCCTGCCCCTACTGCCTTCTGCTCCCGTCTTCACACATCCCTCAACGGGAGCTCGCTAGAGCCCTGTCGCCCAGGCCCAAGCATCCTCGGAGCCCTGGCCCACCCAGGTGGGACGAGAACAAAGCTTCACTATAAAGCAGCTTCACTAGCAAAGAATTCCACTGGGAGGGTCCACTGCAAACTTCATAAGGAAAATAATAAATGGCTTTTACAAAAACATCTGTCTTTTGTAATCCCTTCTTTCCTATCTGACTCATTTTCTCTCTCCTCCCCTTCCCCCTTCTCTCTCTCTCTCTCTCTCTCTCTCTCTCTCGCTCTCGCTCTCGCTTTTCACTGTAATGATTGGGCAATGTGATGCTAAGCTTCTAAGAAATTAAATATTCAAATTTTAAAACCTGTTGCTTAGCAAGTTGAAACAAAGTTAAACTACAGATGACAGAAGGAACCCACCTGACCTGACCTTACACTTTCTCTCTTTCACCGTCCATATCCTAAAGTATAACCCAGCACCTAGGAGCACTTGCATTAACATTCTTCCCCTAAACCCATTTACTAGTTTTTAAATTTTCTTAATTTAAAACATTTGTGGGGTGCCTGGGGGGCTCACGATGGAGTGTCTGCCTGCGGCCCAGGGAGTGACCCCAGGGTCCTGGGATCAAGTCCCGCATTGGGGTCCCCACAGGGAGCCTGCTTCTCCCTCTGCCTGTGTGTCTGCCTCTCTCTCTGTCTCTCTCATGAATAAATACAATCTTTTTTCAAATAAAGTATTTGTAATTAAACGTTTGATAATGGCACAGGTAAGTCTTAAGAGTCCTGTCCAGGGATCCCTGGGTGGCACAGCGGTTTGGCGCCTGCCTTTGGCCAAGGGCGCGATCCTGGAGACCCGGGATCGAGTCCCACGTCGGGCTCCCGGTGCATGGAGCCTGCTTCTCCCTCTGCCTATGTCTCTGCCTCTGTGTGTGTGTGTGTGTGTGTGACTATCATAAATTAAAAAAAAAAAAAAGAGTCCTGTCCAGTGATGAGTGACAACTGTCTACACCCACGTAACCATCACCCAAAACAAGACATGGCACATCTGCATGGACCTCAGGAAGTTCCCTCCTATTCTTTCTGCAACGGTTTCCCTCCCTCTCCAACCTACAATTATCTTCTGATTTCTATCACCGTATAATAGTTTTGCCTTTTCAGGGACTTCATACAAACCACATAGTATATGTTCATTTATGCCTGGTTTCTCCACACAGTGGTTTTGAGACTCATCTGTGTGGCTAAGTGTATCAGTTGCTCAGAACTGCAAACACACCACAATTTATCCATTTTCCTGTAGACAGAGATTTTATTGTTTCCAATTTTTAGCTACTAGGAATGAGCCTGCTATGAACACTTTTGAATTCATAATTTTGTGGATATGTTTTCATTTCTCTTCATTAAATACCTAGGAGTAGAACTGACAAATCATAGGATAGAAATGTGTTTGATTTCACTAGAAATTGCCAAATGGCTCCAAAGTAGCTGTACCATTTTCTGCAACCACCAGCAATGTATGGTACCAGTTGTGTCACATTATCCCCACTGCTAAGCATACTTAGTCTTTCCCTTGCTAGTCGTTCTAGAGGGTGCGAAATGGTATCTCACTGTGAGTTTACATTGCTTTATTTCCCTGCTGACTAAGTGATGCTGATGCCTTTGCAAGTGGTTATTGACCATTAGCATGTCCTCCTTTGGAAAGTCATGTCTTTTCCTCATTTTGTTACTAGACTGTTCCTCTTTTGCTCATTTTTCTGTTGGGTTTTTGCAGTTCTTTATATCCCCCAGATACAAGTCCTTACACATAAAAGTGCTAGAAATATTTTTCTCCCACTCAATTATTTGATGCTGGACACTTTAACTGTTGATTTTTACTGTATTCATTTAAAGAGTGATGGATTTAGTTTGGCACACAGTTGAGTTACTTACAAATCATTTGATACTTTCCAAACATGCTTCCGAGCTTTGTTAGGGTCGGTTTAGAGAGGGCTTCAGTCCACGGCTAATTTAACCCCAGTTCAAGATGTCCAGCCAATGTCCACGTATGAAACAGTCTCTCCTCTGCACCTAGCACATACACACACTATTCCAAGCCCCTGGAATTGTTCAGTGTGCTGATTTCAGGGTGGCTTTCCCCAGTTAGGTGGGGTTTCATATTTTGCATATGCAGATGAGTATTCAACAAAAGATTCTAGAAGACCCTCCTATAGATCTACAAGTTCTATGGATTTCTTTTTTTTTTTTTTTTTTTAGATTTTATTTATTTATTCATGAGAGACACAGATACAGAGAGAGGCAGAGACACAGACAGAGGAGAAGCAGGCTCCACGCAGGAAGCCTGATGCAGGACTCCAGGATCACACCCTGGGCCGAAGGCAGGTGCCAAACCACTGAGCCACCCAGGGATCCCCTGGATTTCTGTGTAGTACCCACTGCTCTAGTTTTTTTAATCCCACAAACTCTAGTTGCCTTAGCTTCTCTAAACTCTCCTGGGCTAGTTTTGGGTTTCCCTACTCTGTGCTGCAATCTAGAAAGTGCCTATAGGCAGTGTGCTGGGGCACCTACAGTGCTCATGTCATTTATCTCAAGGATCACCAATGTCTGAAAGCAGCTGCTTCATATATTTTAATCCTGTTTTTCAGTTTACAATAGGAGGGCAGTCTTCAAGGCGGTTAATTCTACACGGGAAGATGTACCACTTTCATAGAATCCCTCTTGTGGTATGTTATTCAACCTACTTAGGGCTTGCTGACCTCTTAACTCTGTGAATTAAGGTCTTTCATTGATTTTAGAAGTTCTTGACCACAGTCTCAAGAATGTCTGCTGCCACTTTTCTTTCTAAAACTCCAAATTCACATACATTAGAGCAACACCCCCATAGGTGGAGTTCATTTCTCCCTCTCCCCTCCTCTCTGCTCTCATTTGCCACGTTGGATAACTGCCATCGACAAGGCTCCACATTCATTGATCCTATCTTATGACATTTAAGAAGCTTTAAGCCCATGTGTAAACCCAATCTTCACTTCTAATATTGTATTTTTCATTTCTAGTATTTCTATTTAGTTCTGTGGTAAAGTTCCGAGACTCTGCTAAAAATCCCCATCTTCTCATGCATGTTGTCCACCTTTACCATTAGATCCTCCAGCATTCTGTTTTTCAAAGTTCTCTTTAAGTCTCTATCTGATAATTCCACCATCCGGATCACCTCTGGGTCTCCCTCTCCTGGCTATTTCCTCTCCTAACACTTAGTCACATTTCCTTGCTTTTTCTTCTGTCTTGTAATTTTTATCATAGCCCAAACATTCTGTATAAAAATACATTCATGGTTGAAGTAATATTTCACTTCTAGAAAGAGACATGGCTCTTTCCTGGGTGAACATGGATCCCTGGGTGGCTCAGCGGTTTAGTGCCTGCCTTTGGCCCAGGGCGCGATCCTGGAGTCCCGGGATCGAGTCCCACGTCAGGCTCTCTGCATGGAGCCTGCTTCTCCCTCTGCCTGTGTCTCTGCCTCTCACTCTCTCTCTATGTCTATCATGAATAAATAAATAAATAAATCTTTAAAAAAAAAAAAAAGAAAGAAAGAAAGAAAGAAAGAAAGAAAGAAAGAAAGAAAGAAAGAAAGAAAGAGAGAGACATGGCCCTTCTGTGAGGCCACTGGAATGGGGTCTGGGTCAGTCTTATCTATAATTAATCTGGGTCTTGGCTTTAACGCAGCTTTAGTTTGATGCAGTCTATCACTGGCTTCAAATATTTAGAGGGTGGGAATCAGGACTTTTGCTAGAGCAGGGTCTGGGATCCAAGCCCAGGTAGGATTCCAGAGATCTGCTTGTGCTTCTCAGCTAAGCCATGGGCTTTCAAAACTGTGGGAGTGCTTGATATGTACACTGTGACTGAACAACTAGGTAAACAGATGGCAGATGGTATGAGCCAGCTTTCTCACTACTAGAATAAGAGTTTACAGATAAACAAGGGGAGGAATTTAGAATGATCTATGTGGCAACAGATTTGAGTTGGACGTGTCAGTATGAACTCATATTTAGCTTAATATAGATATAGATGGGTACATACAGAAATATTTATAGATATGTGTATAGATACAGATTAATGCACCTACAGTTCCTGGCTCTGTCAGCTGAGAGGGCCTACAAGCACATCTCAGTAGCAACAAGCACACCTAACACCTATATCTTGGTTTCCCCATTCTCTATTCTCCAAGGAACCAGAGCTCCTTGGAGAAATAGCTGACTACAGGACTGTGGCAGGAAATGTACAAATAAACCTGGAGCATCACGCAGAGCCAGAAGAAAGAAAGTGTTTGCTCTCCCTCGCCCTCACTCTCTCCCTCTCTCTCTCACACACACACACACACACAATTTGATGGGGTTATGTCAAAGAGACATGAGAGCCAACTGAAAGCTCCCAATGGTCAAAGGTGGAGCAAGTTCACCAACAAAATAAATAAAGTAGTAACTGGATTATAACCTCAAGTATAAAATAAATATCCATGAGTTCATACTGTTAAAGAAAATAATTGACTAAGTAAATAAATGAGGGAAAAGAGACAAATTTCCTGCATGGGAGAATTCCAGGTAATTTACGTAGATGCTCCACCCTTATGGACGGAGAGCATAACTACCCACTTCTTAAGTGTGGGCTTGAAATAAGTGACTTCTGCCACAGACTGCAGTATGGAAACAGAGAAAACAAGAGTAACTTACAGTGGAGAAGCTAGAAAACCACTACCTCGACCAGGTGATCAAGCTCAACACCAATACTGATAAGTCCTGTACCCTTAATATGTTGAAAATGGCAAATAGCCTCTATGGTCTTCCTCCTCCAAACCTAAAATCCTAATCATGAGAAAAATATGAAACAAATACTAATAGAGGGACATTCTACAAAACTCCTCAACAATATTCCTCGAAACTGTCTAGGTCATCAAAACAAGGGAAGTCTGAGAAATTGCCACAGCCCAGAGGAGCCTAAAGAGACATGACAACTAAATGAAATATGGAACCCTGGATGAGATCTTGGAACAGACAGAGGACATTAGGTAAAATCAAAGAACATCTGAATAAAGTATGGACATTAGTTAACAATGATGTATCAGAAAAAAAAAAAAACAAAAAAACAATGATGTATCAGGACGCCTGGGTGGCTCAGCAATTGAGCGTCTGCCTTCAGCTCAGGGTGTGACCCCGGGGTCCCGAGATCGAGTCCCGCATTGGCCCCCCTGCAGGGAGCCTGCTGCTCCCTCTGCCTCTCTCTGTGTGTCTCAATACATAAAATTAAAAAAAATAATATATCAATATTAGTTCATTACTTACAACAAGTATACCATGCTACTAGAGGTGTTCACAATAGGGGGAAATCAGTGTGGGGCATAGAGAAACTTTCTGTACTATCTTTGTGATTTTTCTATAAAATTCAAATTATTCCATGGGTTCCATGCTCAGCAAGGAGTCTACTTGAGTCTCTCTTTCTCTCCCTCTCCTTCTGCCAACCCCTTATGCTCACTTGCACTCTCTCTCTCAAATAAATCAACAAATCTTTAAAAAAAAACTAAAACTATTCCAAAAAATAAAGATTATTTTCAAAAAAAAGAAAAAACCTGGGAGCTCTCTCTCTCTGCGTTAAGCATGACTGCCAGGTTTATCACTTATTCTCTTTGCTTTCCCATCCCACACTTTGCTTCCTGCAGCACAGGTGACCTCCCTCAGCCCGGTCTTCCTCCCCAGCTGGGGGGGGCTTTCTACACTGCGTGAAGGCCTGGAATGAATGAGGGGAGCTTCTCACCTCTGCTGCAGTCATCCTCAGTCCTTGGGGACTGAAAGCACAGAGCTGCGGGGGGCGGCGGGGGGAAGGGGGAGCATCTCCAGCTCTCTCTGCCTTCAGCCTTCCATAACTGAAAACCTAGGGCACCTGTGCTGGGTTTCTCTCAGCTTTCCAGGTCTGCTCCTTCACCCCTGTTCAGTTCCCTGTGCACTTGAGGGGAGAGCCCTGGGCCTCAGGTAGGGGCTGTCAGCGGCACTTCCTGGCCCAGATGTGTGCTTTATCACCTGTGGCTGAGGGCTGGAGGCAGACTTGCTCCTTGGTGCAGGAAAACTGGGGCTCGTCAGGGTTCTAGCCAGGTGTGCCAGCCCTCTGGCACGGGGCCACACGAGCCACCCGAAAGTGTAGCTGGCTCCTCCTTTCCTCCATCTGTGGCAGTTCCCCTTTCTTGGGCTGTTCACCTCAGAGCAGCCATGGGCCTCTTCTCTACTGTGAAGCTTTTCGTTACTTTCTGGAGTTTAATTCATCTAGGTTTCCTTGTATCTTCACTCGCTGATGGGTTTTTAAGACTATGATTCTTACTTGGCTTCTGCTGGTTTTCAGGGTGACGATAACAAAAGCCTTGTAACTTTGTACATCTAAGTGTACAAAGAAGCAGGATTCTTTCCCCAACACTTCTGATGCTTCCCCCCCCCCCCCCCCCCCCCGCCCGGCAATAAGATTTCTGCTCAAATATCCTCTCTAAAGAAGCCTTGCCTGATTGCCCTGTCTAAAAACGTTTCAGCAGATCTGGCAAATCCACAGGGACAGAAAACAGATCAGTGGTTGCCAGGGGCTGGAGAGAGGGAGGAGTAGGGAGTGACTGTTTAATGGGCACTGGCTTCCTTTTGGGGGTGATGAAAAAGTCTGGAACCAAACAGTGGCGACAGGTACATAACATGGTGTATGTGCCTTAATGCTATTGAGTTGCACACTTTAAAATGGTTAAGGATTCTATGTGTTTTACCACAATTAAAAGAAAAAGAAGAATAGATAAATGCTTAGGCAAACGAAAAAAATCTAGCAAGTTTCTGAGAAGATGGAAAGATTGAGCATACACATTTAATTTCATTCTTTCCCAAAATTGAGCTGAAATGCTAATAAAGTATTTTTAAGGCATAGAAAAAAGTTTGAAGGCCGGAAAGCAGATGGAACAGTGGTAACTACTAGCAGATCCAAGAAAGCTGAATCTTAAACCAGGAATGTAGAAAGCCAAAAACTAACCTGACTTAGTCCACAGAATTCTCCAAAGGCACAGGGCCTGGTAACAGATGGTACCTCTGGAAACGGGTGAAGGGGACACCAAATTAGGCAGGTCAGTTGAAAGCTCTTTAAGAAACGGCTTCATCTCTCAATGCCTTCCTAAATTTCATGTGCTTAGGTTAACTGTGCCTCTCTCACCAAGGTAAAATTCTAGAGGGTTATTCTCTGAAGAGGATTTCTGAACAGAGGAGACAAAGCACACTGCAGACAGAACTTAATGAAATCAGGGGATTAAGTAAGCACATACATATACTGAATGCTGAAATCCTCAGCCTTTTCCCCTTACTCAGCTCCCAGGGAAATGCATGTGGGCTTTCAGACCCCAGGCAGGAGATTAAAAGACTTCTCTAAAAGGGGAATGAAATCAGAAACAGAGATCAAGTGCTCCCTAGTAGACAGCAAAGCCAAGTCCCCGGACAGTGAACTCTCACAGTCAACAAGTACCAGTGATGTACTCAAAGCTTCTAATCAACCTTTCACAGCTCAGGATTATTACTCATCAGAAAAAAAAAAAAGAAAAGAAAAAAGAAAAGAAAAGGAACTTGGAGAAATCACAATGTTAACCAAAGATATATTTTTTTTTTTAGAAATTCCTTTTTTTTTTTTTAAGGTTTTATTTATTTATTCATGAGAGACACACACAGAGAGAGGCAGAGACACAGGCAGAGGGAAGAGCAGGTTCCCTGCAGGGAACCTAATGCAGGACTGGATCCCGGTACCCTGGGATCATGCCTTGGGCTGAAGGCAGACGCTCAACCACTGAGCCACCCAGGTGTCCCAATAACAATGCTTTTTAAAAGAGACCTTGGAAAATAAAGTTAGGGAAATTCATCATAAAGAATAGAGAAAAAAACAGATGATAATAAGAAAAAAAAAATGAATTTGAGGTCCAGTCAAGATAATTCAATATCTTGTACAGTAGAGGCTCTAGGGATGCAAAGTAAGAGAATGAACCAAGAAAGCAGACACAGGAGAGAAGAAATAGAAGACCCAACACAAAGGAAAAGAGAGCCCCTGACATAAGAGCTGAGCTCTATGGGAAAGCAGAAGCTACTCTGCACCGCAGCACTTTGCCCTAGGAGAAATTTCCTCAGGACGATGACGTTAATAGAATAAATTATGTGAGAGAAAACAGGAACTCTGGGCAACGGGTAGAGACTGTTGAGTTCAGTTAGTGATAAGGACACAGAAAATCATACAAACCTAAGTTATGCCCTAAACTAAAAACTCAGGTAACATCAATTCAAATATGTTATTTGAAAAACCACAGGCAAATCCCAAACAGTGAAGACAGTCGAGAAGTGTTACCTCTGGGAAGGGGTAATGAAGGTAGGGGACAGAGGATCCCTGTTTGAACAATCCCCAACAAATGACTTAACTTGCTGAACTGTATAACCTTGAAAAAAGTGTGCACAAAAGAGTATGGAAGATGAGGAGAGTGCAGAAAACCCACCCCAACAAAAAATCTGACCTGTGGGAGCAAAGAAGTCCCACAAAGTAACAAATAATGAGATTGGATGAGTTTGAGGGGGGAGACAAAAGAGCAAGAAAGAAGTAACACTACTTCCACGATATCACAACACTTGTTAGGTGCACGATGTCAACAGCAGAAATTCGTCGGTTTCTGGGGTTCAGTGCCCTAGTGTGTAAAGCAGGTGTAACAGTATCTCTCACAGGACTCTTGGTAGGCTTAAATCAGATAATGAACATGAGGTGCTTACTGCGATGGCAGATATAAATATTATTAACACAGTTAATAATTCACTCTTCTTTAAATAACTGAAATTCTTTTTTTGATATCAATTCAACCAATTCAATTGTCACAATACTGAAGAGTTTACTTGAATGCTTACCTTGTCTACTCAAACATCAAAGCTTCCAACCCTTCCATCAAGGTCTCCTAAAAAAGGAATGAGGGAGAGAAACTATCTGAGAGACAGAAAAATGTTTATAAAAACACTCATCACACTAAAGAATTGACTGTACCAGAAAAACTATCAGGTCACCATGCTTTATCTTACACTTTCTAGTTGATTATGATCAATCATTCACTCACCAAGCAAGTCAGCAATTAGAAATGAAAACTTTGTACTAACTGTACATTAACTCAGTAATGCTGAGGCAAGAATTTTTCCATTTCCAAAAAGGCAAAGTCTCCAACCTATGCACACATTGTCTTCTCCAAGTTCACTGAGACTTTGTTAGAAAGCTTGGGAAACATTTTTCCAAAGAAACAAGATTATGAAATAAAGCTGTAACCCTAGGCAATCACCAAAGGCCAATTTAATCCATAAGTACCTAAAAACCATAGAAAAAGAAAGGAAGAAATATAACCATGTTAAATGACTTTCAACCACTACTTTTATTTTTCCGCAGCTAGCAAAAAAAATAGCTCTTATTTGAGATCAGACATTATATCACCCCTGGTTTCATTCATCTTTTTATCCTTGTAAAAACAAGCTGTATATACCACAGTAGCTGCCTTATCTCAGAAGCTTAAAATTTTAACTTAATGGATGAATAACTAGAATTAAAAGTACTATTTGAACTACATTCTTTCTATGGGGAAATGCATTACAATTTCCAACTGAAGGAACACCTTCCTGTATCTTGGCAACAAGACCAGTTTGAACACCAAGAATAATACAATGTCAGCAGACCCACCAATATAATAGTCACCCTCCTTAGAGACTGTGTTTTGGTGGGAGATCACTCATACTAATGCTAAGTATGTATAAATAACTAACTTGGGTTTTCATAATATAAAATCATAATTTGGGACGCCTGGGTGGCTCAGCGGTTGAGCATCTGCCTTCAGCACAGGACTTGATCCCAGAGTCCGGGCTCCTTGCATGGAGCCTGCTTCTCCCTCTGCCTGTGTCTCTGCCTCTCTCTGTCTCTCATGAATCAATAAATAAAACCTTAAAAAAATAAAAAATAAAATCATAATATAATACATAAAACTTGACCTCCTGACTTCTTTCCCTTTATCAGTACCTTAAATAAAAATAGCAGCCAAACATTTTTATCTGGAAAGATTTTTTCCCCTAGTTTTATTGATATTTAATTGACATATAACATTATGTTACTTTTTAACATACACAGCATAATGACTTATATGTATATTACAAAATGATCACAATAAATCTAGTAAACATCCATCACCATACAATCACAATTTTTTTCCTTGTGATGAGAACATTTAAGATCTATTCTCAAAAAAAAAAATCTATTCTCACAGCAACTTTCAAATACACAATACAGTATTTTTAAATTTTTTATTTATTTATTTATTTATTTATTTGAGAGAGAGCAAAAGCTGGGGTGAGGGGGGGGAGGCAGAGGGAGATGGAGAAACTTAAGCAGACTCGGAGCTGTGTGCAGGGCCCATTGCAGGGTTCAGTCTCACAACCCTGAGATCAGGACCTGAGCCAAAACCAAGAGACTGACACTTAACAGACTGCACCACCCAGGCACCCTCAGTGTAGTATCTTTAACTACAGTCACCATGCTGTACATTACATCCCCGGAACTAATTTATGTTATAACTGGATATCTGTAACCTTTGACCACTTTCACACATTTCACCCATCCTCTGCCTCCGGCAACCACAGATTGGTTCTCTGTTTCTGGGCCTTTGGTTTTTTTGTTTTGTTTTGATTTTTAGATTCCACAACTAAGTGAGATCACACAGTATTTGTCGTTCACTTAGCATAATGCCTTCAGGTTCCAACCATTTTTTATTTTTGTAAACTGCAAGATTTCCTTCTTTTTTATGACTAAACATTCCAGTGTGCGTGTGGCACATACCACATTTTCTTTATCCATTCATCCACTGATGGACATCCTGGTTGTTTCTATGTCTTCGGTACTGTAGATAATGCTGCAATGAACATGGGGGTGCAGATGACTCTTGAAGACAGTAATTTCATTTCCATCAGATATGTGCCCAAAAGTGAAATTGCTGGACCATGTGTAGTTCTATTTTTAATTTTTTGAGTAGATTTTTGATTTGTGGTTTCTGTACTACTTTTAGTGCAGAAGCTTAAGAATTGCAAACTTAATACATATCCCCCCAAAATATTTTTAAAAACTGTTTAAAAGATCTGATTAAAGCCCAGTATTCACCGCCCTCACTTTCTCTCTCTTTCAAATAAATAAAATCTTTTTAAAAGGTTGGGGGGCTGGGGGGCTCAATTGGTTAAGCCTCAGAGTCTGGAACTGAGCCCCGCAGCATCGGGCTCCCCGCATCTTCCCCCTGCTTTTGCTTCTCTCTCCCCTCTCTCTCTGTGTCAAATGAATAAATAAAATATTAAAAAAAAACTCCTTTATTTAGATTTTTTATTTTTTTAATTTAAATTCAATTTGCCAAGATATAACACCCAGTGCTCATCTCATCAAGTGGAACTCCTTTAATTTTTAATTACCCTAGGAAAACAAATCAATCTCTATAATACAACCATACAAGGGACTCTTGGGTGGCTCAGCACTTAAGTGTCTGCCTTCAGCTCAGGGCATGAGCCTGGAGTCCCACATGGGGCTCCTTGCGGGGAGCCTGCTTCTCCCTCTGCCTATGTCTCTCTGTCTCTCCTCTCTCTGTCTCTCATGAATAAATAAAATCTTAAAATATATACACACACACACACACACACACACACACACACACCCATACAAGAATAATTCATGAGAGGGAGGGAGAAAGAGAGCTTACTTCAAGCTTTTTGGAATAACTGATAATCTCATTCCTTTTCCAAACACAAAATTCATATAGATTGTCACCTTAAATGAGACACACATAAAAAGCACTTAAGCTCCAATCTAGCATCAGAAATTATTCCATAAATGTTATTTCTCTTGAGCACCCTTTCTGCTCTAAAATTCAATACACCCAATAAAACCAACTTACTTTATTTCTTTATAACAATTTCATTTTATGTAAATTTATGAACACTATATAAATATTTGTTAGAATAAATATAAGAGGTTGAAGAGTTGATAATGACTGACAACAACAGAAGCAGAGACATAAATAATGTCATCAGCGGAGGAGACAAAAGCATCTCTAAACTACCTACAACATTCACATAATATCCTTAACATAAAGATTTTGAGGCCAGATCTTTATGTGACATTTTTGAAAATATTTGCACATCCAAGAAAATTTAATCATAAGTAATTAAACCTATATTGAATTTTGTTTCAACAATGTTTTCTGTTATTTGAGTCCTTTCTCTTTTCTTTTTGATAAGTCTGGCCAGAGGTTTATCAATCTTATTAAATCTTTCAAAGAACCAGCTCTTACTTTCGTTGATCTGTTCTACTGTTCTTTTGGTTTCTATTTCAAGAATGTTTTCTATTAAAAGAACAATGTTTGGGGCACCTGAGTGGCTCATTTGGTAAAGTGTCTGCCTGTGCCTCTCAAATAAATAAATTAAGTCTTTAAAAAAAAAAAAAAAAGGTCATGGTCTCAGGGTCGTAAAATCAAGCCTCCCATCAGAATCTGCATTCAGTAGAGCTGGTTTGGGATTAGCTCTCTCTGCCTCTGTACCTCCCCCTGCTCATGTGCACACAAATAAACAAATAAAATCTTAAAAAAAAAAAAAGTCACTTCTGCTGAACCTGATTCCAGGGAAGGCCAACGTCAGTCACCTACATAATCATATGCCCAATGTTCATTCAAAATCTTCCTGGCTGCTCTTAACAGGGTTAGAGTAGAGTAGGCCCTCGATATACACCAACTACCAATGTAAATTATCAGATTAAATAAAAGTCTCAACTTAAAATAATAAATATCTTCTGTGCCTGCACAAACCAGGCAATGTAAGCAGATGTTTTATACATATTATTACTCATTTCAACCTCATGATACTTTATGGACAGGTTAAGTAACTTACCTAAGGTCATAACACAGTCGGTTGTGAAGCCAGAATTCAAACCAAGGTCTGTGAGCATACGATCACTTTTGCTGAAACATTCCAAGTGTTGGCTACAAAGGAATATATTTTCAGTTTAATTGGCAAACACTCGAATTCTCTCTTGAACATGGCTTCTTAGTGTTTAGGGAGTGAGAAAGTGCTTGAAAATATTACTGAAGAACAAAGTGAGATAGGTGTCTGGGAAAGCATGTAATGCACCGGAGGCCCACTATGTGCCATGGGCCATGCTGGCTATTTTAAATGCACGAACACTCCACTGTTACAACAATCCTGGGACGTAATTATTGGTACCTCATTTTTTACATAAGAGGAAACTGAAGCTTAGAAACTCCCAGAAGGTCCAGGTTTATAGAAGTTGCAAGCCATAAAATTGGGATTAGAAATCAAATTCAGTCCATCAATAAGTATTTACTGAGTGCTTACTAGGTACCAGGGCAAGAAGAGGTACTTAGGATAGAATCCTAGAGAGATCCCCCCACAAACAGCTCAAAACAAACCCATTTTCTTTTTGCTGAAGGAGTAAGTCATTGGGCAATTGCCAAATCTCCATAAATTGCTTTCTCCTTTTAATCATTTTATTTTAGGGGACGCCTGGGGGGCTCAGTGGTTGAGCGTCTGCCTTCAGCCCAGGGAGTGATCCTGAGGACCCGGGATCGAGTCCCACATCGGGCTCTCTGCATGGAGCCTGTTTCTCCCTCTGCCTGTGTCTCTGCCTCTCTCTCTCTCTCTCTCTCTCTGTGTCTCATGAATAAATAATTAAAATCTTTCAAAAAATCATTTTATTTTAAATAATTATTCATGCTTTGGTTAGATGTGTTAAGTACTGCCCTCCCTAAACTCCAAAGTTGAGTGCCAGGAAAACTGAACAAACCTCCAGTAGCAAGGCTAAAAACAGGAGCAATTCTGTCCTACATGCATGATTCTGAACATACTGCTGAATGGAGAGGACCACTTTGGAATATAAACTTCACATGTTCTGGAGGATGGATTAAACCCTTTAGCATTCTGTGAAGCTTCTCAAGGTCTGGCAGATTTTAAATGACAACAGTGAAATTTCAAAAGGAACAGGATAAGTCAGCACCAGAGCTGGTTTAACATTAATAATAAGTGATCTAATAAATAGGTCTATGTTTGCCCAGTCAGGCTTTGCTTATTATGTCAGTTGGAAAGCCAGAAGGAAACTGGTTTTAACTCCCATACAACCTGTATCTTGACAACAACACTTTATCAGAAAGGTAGCTGATGTCAGCGTTAACGCTGAGGCAGTTCAAATGCAAAGTGACCTTTCTTTTCCAACTAATGAATTTCCAACAATTCATTCATGGTATAGAATTGAGAGCAACTACCATTGGTCGTGAGCTTTCTATGTGCCAGACAGTCTATGAATTTTCTCATTTGATTCACAGCCACCCTGCAAGATATTAAGCTTATCTTTCATAGGAAGAAACAGAAGTTTTGAGAAATAAAGTGACTTTTCTAAGGTCACATAGCTTGTAGAGAGGCACAGAGGCAGAGTCAAGGTTCAAGCTCAAGATATCAGTTACCATCATGTTCCAAAGCACCAAAAAGCTGTCAGTTTCTTATCTTGTAAATAAAAATTTTTAAAGATGTTATGTATTTATTCATGAGAGACACAGAGAAAGAGGCAAAGACACAGGCAGGGGGAGAAGCAGGCTCCATGCAGGGAGCCTGACGCAGGACTCGATCCTGAAACTCCAGGATCACACCCTGAGCAGAAGGCAGACACTCAACCACTGAACCACCCAGGTGCTCTTTGTAAAGAAATTTTTTTTTAATTTATTTATTTATGATAGTCACAGAGAGAGAGACAGAGAGAGAGAGAGAGAGAGAGAGAGAGAGAGAGGGGCAGAGACACAGGCAGAGGGAGAAGCAGGCTCCATGCACCGGGAGCCCGATGTGGGATTCGATCCCGGGTCTCCAGGATCGCGCCCTGGGCCAAAGGCAGGCGCCAAACCACTGCGCCACTCGGGGATCCCTGTAAAGAAATTTTTAATTAAGAGCACAGAAAGCAGAGTAAAATAGCGATTTGGATTAAAACTGCTTTAGTACATCAAACATAGTGTAAAGTGATGTTGACCTTTTAAAAATTCCTAGGAAGGTCATTACAAAAGACAATATAAAATGCCCTGAAGTTAAAATACTAGCCTTTCAATAACATTTTAAAGTAACAAATAAATATAGTATTTACTATTATCAACAGGAAACCAAGATGTTTTTTTAAAAAAAATGTTCTATTCTAAAATAATGGTGTTTAAGAGACTGCATTAGTGCAGGCTGGTTACAGGCAACACTTCCAAGTTAACTCCATGGAAGACTAATCCCTAAAAAAATATTGAAAGACCATGAGCTTCCAATGTTAAATAAGCTTGAGAAATGCTGCACTTAATACTAAACCGTCTTCTTTTAGGTTACAAATAATACAAGGTAGTGCATGAAAATCCTCTGGAGCCAGTCTATCTGGGATGGCGTCCTGGCTCTTCCATGTACTAAGTCATGCTATGGTAACTTTGGGCCTGTTATCTCACCAATCTGGACTTCAATTCTCTCATCTGTAGACAAAAGGACATAATTACAGAAGAGAGACTTGTTGTAAAGATTAATATGTGTATGATTGTTAAAACAGAGCCTCAAAATACTAAGTACTCAATAAATGTTAAATCGTTAGTGGTAGTATCATTTCCCTGAGCTTTATTAAGCTGATGAACGTTGATATTCACCGTTTATCACCAAGTGGGAAAGGGATACAGTATGTAGCTTCTTCTCAAAATTGTATGATGGAACCTACTTTTTCACAGACCATCAAGAAGACTGGTTAACATCCTCAAAACCAAAAACCAAAAACCCATACTCTCAAAAACAATAGAGAATTCCACCACCAAAATAAAATCTGCTTTAAAAAAAAAAAACAAAAACAAAAACACAAGGTTAGTGCTTCCCAGTAGCTGAACACATTAAGGTGCTGGAGGGGCGATGTGTCCAGAGTGGCCGTGGAAGTGCCCCTTCCCCCATGCCTTGTCCTACATGTCTCTTCCATTTGGCTGTTCCTGAGTTGTATCCTTAATAATAAACCAGTAATACCTCCTTACAGATTCCAGCACATAGATTTAGTGCCCTGAACCTATACGTGTAATGAAATGAAATGCCATTTTGTTTTCTATTCCATAGCTCACACTGGCTTCAAACCACCATCTGCCTCATCAGATCAGTCATTCAATTATCTAAAACCCTGTGTGTTACCTATTCAGTCATCATCCAGCCTGGAGTTATCTGAATAAGAACAAAAATGTTTTCCATTATCAAGATATGGCCATCTATGTCAGTCTCACATCCCCCGTATAGATTTGAAAATATTCAGGTGGTGTTTTTTGCATTTGGTGTTTACTGTGACCATTTGCGAAATTTAGTCGTTGCTGGAAGTGCCAATTATGTTACCCTATCATTAAGAATTTTTCTAAGCAGTATGTGTCAGGATCTTCAGAAATGCTTATAGCCTTTGAACAAATCCATTTCCAAGAATCTACACTATGGAAATAAATAAAGAATACGTGATAAAATTTTATGCAAATACATATATCGCCGTATGGTTTAGTATTCTAGAAAATTAGAAATACAGTTGACCCCAGAACAAAGTGGGTGTTAGGGGCATTGACTCCCACACAGTTAAAAATCTGAGGGGGATCCTTGGGTGGCTCAGCAGTTTGGCCCAGGGCCTGATCCTGGAGACCCGGGATCGAGTCCCACGTCCGGCTCCCTGCATGGAGCCTGCTTCTCCCTCTGCCTGTGTCTGTTTGTCTGTCTGTCTCTCTCTCTCATGAATAAATGAATAAAATCTTTTAAAAAAGAATCAAAGTATAATTAACATACAGCATTACACTAGTTTCAGACATACAGTATAATGATTCAACATTTCTATCTATACATTATTCAGTGCTTATCAAGATAAGTGTTCAAGAGCACATATCAATATTCTGTTTTTGTTTTGTTTTTTTACATACCAATATTCTTAGGGGTTTGTAAAACTACCGTGCATCAGGAGTCTAAGTATTCCTTAACCCGAGGAAGTCTGAAAGTATATTTTAAATATGTCAAAGATCAATGTAGTAGAAGTTTTGGTTTTAAGAAAGCCATTTTGAGGGGATCCCTGGGTGGCTCAGTGGTTTAGCGCCTGCCTTTGGCGCGGGGCGGGATCCTGGGGTCTCAGGATCGAGTCCCACATCGGGCTCCTGGCATGGAGCCTGCTTCTCCCTCCTCCTGTGTCTCTGCCTCTCTCTATGTCTATCATAAATAATAAATAAATAAATAAATAAATAAATAAATAAATAAATAAATAAAAGCCATTTTGGGAGAGGTAAAACTTCAAGAATATGGTTTTGCAACTTTATAAATGGACACTTTGGCATCCCTGGGTGGCGCAGCGGTTTAGCGCCTGCCTTTGGCCCAGGGCGCAATCCTGGAGATCCGGGATCGAATCCCACGTCGGGCTCCCAGTGCATGGAGCCTGCTTCTCCCTCTGCCTATGTCTCTGCCTCTCTCTCTCTCTCTGTGTGACTATCATAAATAAAAAAAAAAAAGAAATTTATAAATGGACACGTTTTCTAATTCTGAAAATAGACATTTAATGCTTTTCACCTTAAATAGGATTTAAATATTGCTGCAATGGTATTAAATTTATAAGTGATCAAGAAGATCAGGAGTCATTCCTATTGCTATTCTCTCCTTTTGGGACTCAAAACTTCTGATATTTCCCCTCCAGCTGGCATCAGCTTCCTCACTCCAAGGCCTATCATTTCTCATCCCGATTTGGATTCAGGATCATCTCTACCCATCTGCCCACCCTGTAGAGACAAGTCCATCAGGGTCAAGGGTCCAGGCGACCCTGGCCAAGTACTTCCACCGTGTGGCCCTCCTCGCCTAGGCTGAGCCCCGCCAAGGAAGAACACCGCCCCACGCCCCACGCAGGCTTCTTTACGACCTGCTGAGCAAAGGCCAGACCGCCGAGCCGGCTGCGTGGCTGTGAGGACGGGGCAGTCATCAGCTCCGTGCAGGAATCTCGGTGCCAAGATCTCGGTGCATCAGCATAAACATATTTTCCCACAAAACTAATACAAATGTGGAGATCAGCCATGACCACCCCGTGTTTCGTCACCCCGTCCAGGGCCTGGGCCGACGCTCTGCTTGCTCTGCCCGTGTCTGCGGTGCCCCCCACCCCCCGCCTGGGCTGCTCCTCCCGACGACCGGTGCTGCGCCTGGAACCCAACGAACACCTCTCAGCCTCATCTGGTCCGGGCTAAACCTGGCGCCAGCTCCGTTCCTGCCTCCTGCCCGCAGCTCGCAGGCGGCCTGGCCCCAGCTCAGCAGGCCGTCCTGGCCCTGCCCCTCCGCTTCTGCCATTGCTGACCGCCCGGCCCCTCTCACACGCTCCCCAAGGACTTTGGGACCGCATTCGGGGCCTTCCCACCCGTTGCTCCAGGCCGATTGCGAGCACCTCACTTTCTGCAATGCCCCTGCTTTACGGTCCCGGAGCGGCCCAACCCCAACCCTTCACCTCTCTGCTTCAGAAACCCAGTCCCTGGCCAGCTCCTGCTCCCCCTGGGTAAGCTTCAATTTAACTTAATCTAAATTCCAACCCCCAGTCTCCATCACCCCATGTCCCAGATGCCACTTTGTGGTCTCCGTCATTCCCTCGTCAGCCTGGACTCCATGGCCTGTCACCTTGAACACCATCACTGCTGGAATCTCTTGCTTCCCTTTCTGCCTCATTGGCCCGTTTAAACCCAGACCACCAAGGTCAATCCACTCCTTCGCCTTGTCTGCTCAGAGGCTCGGCCTGCTGAGCCTTGAGATGGGGTGGCAGGTGGGGACCACTCACACACCAGAGCCATGAAAAATGTGTCATTACAACTCATCGAAGCAATCCTGTTCAGTTAGCTCCCTCATTTTCCCCCATGGCCAGCTCAAAATTCTCCCTTTCTCCTCAGACTCTCCCCTACAATCACCATCTTCTGTCCCTATAATCTCAGCCAATGACTTCATCCCCACCACTCCACCAGAAAAATTCATCAAGTGTACCCAGGCCCCAAATTCCTCACCTACCACCCAAACACTGCTCTTCATTGACACCATCCCTCCTTCTATTATTCCCATGGTCAGTGGAAACTATATTCCTGTCCCTACTCAAATCTCTTATCTTTACTCCATTCCCTCTAATCCTAAGGATAATGTTCAATCTCACATACCTCCTTCTCCCTGTATCAAGTTCTCCCTTTCTTTTTTTTTTTTTTTTAAGATTTATTTATTTATTTATGATAGACATAGAGACACAGGCAGAGACACAGGAGGAGGGAGAAGCAGGCTCCATGCAGGGAGCCCGATGTGGGACTCGATCCCACGACTCCAGGATCACGCCCTGGGCCAAAGGCAGGCGCTTAAACTGCTGAGTCACCCAGGGATCCCCAAGTTCTCCCTCTCTACTGACTTCTCCTGTGAAGCACGTAACCATGCTGACATCTCTCTCATCTTGATACAACATGTACTCTCCCTACTATCCTTCCAGCTTTTTGAAAACTGTCTCCATTCTTGCAACCACTCACTCCTGATCCTCAGCCATCTGGCAATGTACCCCCAGCAGGGAGATTCCACCGGAGTGTCTTCAACAGAAGACCATCAATCAGCAACCCGTTGCTCCGCCCTTACATCAGTTGACCTATTTAAGATCAGACATAGCTGATCACTGTTTCTTAAGGCGTCTTAGTTTTCATTTAACAACATTTACTGGAAACCTACTTTATGACAAGAACTGGGGATAAAATGATGAACATGGCACAGTCAAGCCCTCAAGGAGCTTAGAGTCGAGAGGGGGAAGCTTCTATGAAAATTCAAACCCTTCTTTCAACCTCTCAGATCACTCCTTCCTTTCTCTACTTACTCCCTCAGGACTCCTTTCTTTGCTCTTCTCACATCCATCCTGGGACTACCATGTTACACTGCCTCCTCACTGATGATGACAAAATATATATCTCTAGCTTAGAAGTCTGTCTTGAGTTCTGGACCTACTCACTCTCTTGAAAAGGGACTGGTACTTCAATATCTCACTATTTTGATAGTATCCTCACGCACAAACGTTTTGAATTTTGATGAAGTCAAATTTATCTATTTTTTGTTTGTGCTTTTGGTGATGTATTTAAGAACCTGTTGCCTAATATAAAATCATGAATATTTACAACTATATTTTTTTTCTAAGAGTTTTATACTTTCAGCTTTTAGATTTAAGACCTTAATCCATGGAAACCATAATTGTCAAAAGCTAAGAATTTCACTTTCAAGATCTAAGGGTTTTTAAAATTCTAAGACCTTGGCTTTAAATATCACAAACCAAAGCAAGAAAACTTTCCTGGCAGAGTTTATACTGTAAACTACAGCATCCAGGAAGCGGCAGGTAATGGCGTAAGTACAGTTCTCCCACAACAATCAAGAGGATATAAAAACTGGGGGGAGGAATACAGAGAGAAAGAGGAGGTAGAAAATAGGGAGAAGTTTGGAATTCTTAGCTCCTATCCCATCTGAAACTAAGTCTTGGGGTGAGAAAGGGTGAGAAAAATCTCCAGTATGTTTGTGCGGAAGGAACCAGAAGAGAAGATAACCTTCTTTCCCTTTCCTAAGTTATGGTCCAGGGAATGTCAAGTCTTTTAGCAAAACCCTGCAGCTAGCACTGCATCCGTGTTCACAGCCAATAACGTGTCCAGACCATATTCCTGAAAAGCTGCCTCAAAGACCCAAGCACATCAGCTTGGTGCAGGAACTATTAAGACGTTTGCTTTGGGCCAGTTTGCTGAGGGCATTCGATCATGAGGGAGAATATAAATTTTAGTTTGATGGTACTAAAAACATAATTCAAAGCTCAGGACCCACATAAAATAAATGATGAGCCTAAAGAAAGAGTGTCCCCACAATAACCTGTAACTCTAAAGGGCAACATCCTAGGGTAACAGTCATCACAAAGAAAACCAATGCCTGAAGTCTTCTAACCAAGGTTTGCATTGTTTGATGGCCCAGGAAACTGCAAACCTTGGATTAAGTGGCATGTGGCCTGACCCTGGCCACCTATAGAATGAAAGATAAAAAAAATATAAAGTTGGAAAACACAAAAAGAATAGGTAAGAAACACTGAAGATAAAGTGAAGGAGGAAGGAACAGGGGGTAGAGACAGGATTGGAAGAGGTAACAGTTGCAAATGTTCCAGAACCTGAAAAGATCTCCTCCATCTCTAGAGTAAAAAATTGCAAAGAACAAACATGCAACAGAAGATACAGGTAAAGCATTAAACTGATCCAATGAAAAGATGGAGGTGCCCTAGCTAACCTCTGCCGTTCCTGCTTCTGCCTCTCCCTCCCCAGCAAACCCACAGATGCACACCCTCCGGCCACAGGGAACTATGGTCCAGTTAATCTAACCCAGACCATTCTGATCAGGCTTTCTTGGTTTAAATGAATGACATTTCAACCCATTCTGAAAGTGGAGAGAAGGATATTGTAGACACCCGGATTAGAAAGAAAACTAAAATTGGAAAGCCATTTTTCTGGCCACATCAGAGGTTTCTGGCCAGCATTTAGACTGGACATGGCTGGGTACCTGCCCAAAAGGCAGTCAGTCATCTGTAGCCTGAGGAACAGGGGATGAAGGTCACAGGGTACCAAACATGACCATCACATAGAGCTGGGAGCATAGAGGCGATTATGATTAAGATCAGTGGTAGAGTTCCAGGTAACTCAGCAAGAAGTGTGTCGGTCGACACGGCAATTTGGCTGAAATGACAGTTAAAAATCAATCTACCTGTACCAATATTAATTTCTTAATTTTGATAAAGGTATTTGGCTACGTCAGATGTTATCATTGTGCAAAGATGGGTGAAAGAAACTGCAGTATCTTGTATATATTTAAATTATCTCAAAAAAATTATCTCTTCTATATATCCAAAATTCTTTCCAGAAAAAGTTATTTCAGGGATGCCTGGGTGTCTCAGTGGTGGAGCATCTGCCTTGGGCTCAGGGCGTGACCCTGGGGTCCTGGAATCGAGTCCCGCAATGGGTTCCTCACAGGGAGCCTGCTTCTCCCTCTGCCTGTGTCTCTGCCACTCTCTCCCTCTCATGAATAAATCAATAAAATCTTTAGGGGATCCCTGGGTGGCGCAGCGGTTTGGCGCCTGCCTTTGGTCCAGGGCGCGATCCTGGAGACCCGGGATCGAATCCCACATCCCACATCGGGCTCCCAGTACGTGGAGCCTGCTTCTCCATCTGCCTATGTCTCTGCCTCTCTCTCTTTTTCTCTCTGTGACTATCATAAATAAATAAAAATTTTAAAAAAATTTTTTTAAATAAAAAATAAAATAAAAATAAAATCTTTAAAAAAAAGTTATTCCAGGGATCCCTGGGTGGCGCAGCGGTTTAGCGCCTGCCTTTGGCCCAGGGCACAATCCTGGAGACCCGGGATCAAATCCCACGTCGGGCTCCCGGTGCATGGAGCCTGCTTCTCCCTCTGCCTATGTCTCTGCCTTTCTCTCTGTGTGACTATCATAAACAAATAAAAATTAAAAAAAAAGTTATTCCAAAACAAATTATTATAAATAAAACTATTTCAAAATAAAAAAAAATTAAAAAGTGGAAAAATTGAACACATCTAGTCATTATTTTTTCAATGTTAGTATCTTAAGTACATCACGGAATGTTTTTGAGCCTAAATACACATTTTTAAGTATTATTTTTTCATATTTCAGACTTTTGAGGTCTTATCCTATTCTTTACAATTCAAGGACACCTGTGTGGTGGCTCAGGGGTTGAGTGTCTGCCTTCAGCTCAAGTCATGATCCCAGAGTCCTGGGATCGAGTCCTGCATTGGGCTCCTCAAGGAGCCTGCTTCTCCCTCTGCCTATGTCTCTGCCTCTGTCTTTCTCATGAATAAATATTTTTTAAAAATTAAAAATAAAATTCAAATTCAGGGGTGCCTGGGTGGTTTAGTCAGCTGAGCATCCGACTCTTGATTTCGACTTGGATATGATCTCAGGGTCACAAGATCCAGCCCCATGTCAGACTCTTGGTAGAGTGTGAAGCCTGCTTAAGATTCTCTCTCAGGTATCCCTGGGGGGCTCAGAGGTTTAGCGTCTGCCTTCGGCCCAGGGCGTGATCCTGGAGACCCGGGATCGAGTCCCACATCGGGCTCCTTGCATGGAGCCTGCTTCTCCCTCTGACTGTGTTTCTGCCTCTCTTTCTCTCTCTCTCTCTCTCCCCCTGTGTGTCTCTCATTAATAAATAAATAAAATCTTTATAAAAAAAGAAGATTCTCTCTTTCCTTCCCTTCCCTCTGCCCCTCCCACCTTCTCACTTGCACACTCTCTTAAGAAAAATAAAATAAAATTCAAATTCATTTGACAGTTATTACTGTTTTAACTGATACCTGTAGAGAAAAATTAGGAAAACACAGATGTTCCATAATGAGAACCAATATGAAAAAAACAGTGATTTGGATTAGAAATAACATGAGTCTGCAGAAATGGGTTAGGAATACATCTAAGCATCCCTTGCTGTCCCATCTGTTCTGTTTCTGAATTCAGACAGCAAGAGTTGGGTCAGTGAGGAATACCTGTAGTTGAAAATGCACAGTCATTGCAGGCTGATGGGGCAGGTTTTCTGTTATTCTCATGTGCACACTTTTTAACTTTTCTCTAAGAAAATGTTAAAATAAATGAAAATCATAAGAGGCAAGGAATTGGAATTTGTCAGGGCTTAGGTGTTTTAGTTTTTTTCCAATTAAACTTTTTCTAGTTAAAGCCAGTGTGATTGATTCTCTATTTCCTTTTTTTTCTTTTTTGTATTGTATAATGAAAGCAGCAAGACAGAGTATGAAATCACAGAAGATAGTGAAAGTCTAGAATTCTTTACAATACTTATTAACATACATCAAATTGTTATTTTTTTTAATTTATTTATGATAGTCACACACACACAGAGAGAGAGAGAGAGAGAGAGAGAGAGAGAGGCAGGCAGAGACATAGGCAGAGGGAGAAGCAGGCTCCATGCACCGGGAGCCCGACGTGGGATTTGATCCCGGGTCGACAGGATCGCGCCCTGGGCCAAAGGCAGGCGCCAAACCACTGCGCCACCCAGGGATCCCACATCAAATTGTTATTAAAAAATAATTCCATTTTATATCTGACCTATAAAAAACACATGAAGGTAAGGAGACATACTTGCTTTAATTTGAGCCTCTCGTTACAACTTCCCTTTTCTGAAAGTCTCTCTGTATCAGCACCTTCCCGCTGATGTACTGCTGTTCACTGATACTTCATCGTTCTTTTTTTTTTTTTTTTTTTTAAATAGCTGACCAGAACTTTCACTGTGGATGGCTGGTGATATCTAGAATCTAAGATGAATCCCTTTGTATTTCACTGTTTTTAGATGGCCCTCCAGGACTACAATTATAAAGATTCTATCTTTGACAAGAAAACTGTGAGGGCAAATATATGTAAAGGGCACTTTTACATGTCTGCCTGACGCATCTTCAAAACAGTCTTATCTTGGGGCACCTGGGTGGCTCAGTCGGTTGGGCGCTGGACTCTTGATTTCAGCTAGGATAGGATCTCAGCGTCATGGGACCACACTCCCATGGGTATGCAGCCTGCTTGGGATTCTCTCTGCCTCTCCCCCCACCCACCCACCCCGCATGTGTGCGAGCTCTTTCTCTCTCTCAAAAAAAAGTCTTATCCCAAACTGTGCTTCTGATGGTATGAACTGTAACACAGAGACTCCAATGAGGCTGTCACTCTGCCCTTAGCACAAACACAAGAAAGGTCAGATTAGCCCTCCTACTGATTTAAGTCACTCGTCTGTGTGTTACACCATTAAGTTGCTGCTGGCAGCTTAATCTGAAGATCCTATAAAATCATCTGAGCATTTGGTATTTCTTTATTAAATCTCAGACTTTCCCCCCGAACTTGAGGATGGGTTTCCAGGTTCTGTTCTACTTTCCTGTCTGGCAATAAACACCACAGCATGGAGATACTGCCTTCAAAGCTGCCAGTGTCCCCCACCCACGCCAAAAAAGAGGCATACTCTTAAAACTACAATCATTATATAAAATCTCAAATCATTACATAAAAAAATGTCAATCATTATATAAAAATCTCTGAACTAGACTCAGCAAATGTCTCAAAGTAGAAAAAAATAAAACATGATGACAGTTTTCAAAGGGAACTAGACTGCAGATTTCTCAATGTAGAGAACAGAAACCACAGGCATAATTCAGTGTTATATTTAAGAACACTTCACCCCTCTTAAACTGTGCTGATATTCTAAGGGAATATATTATCACAGTGAGAGCACAGAGCAGGGCAGTTATCTTCTGGGGCAAATCAGCAAACACTGCTGGTTGCCAACTTCACAATTATTCCTCCTGCTTTCTTCCTTGCCGGCAGTGCTTATCTGTCCTTTAGAAGTTCAGAGTGTCAGAAAGTCCTCCTTCCATCCTCCTCTACAGCAGGGGCATGGCACAGAACCCATTCCTAATTCCTGAGGCCCACCCGAAAGAGCGGCAGCTGGCTGGCAGGGCTGTGGAAGTACGTACGGGAGCAAACTGCTGTTCTCCCACATAGCTCTTGGTTTTGTCTGGACATGACCCCTGGAACTGATGGAGCAATCTCCTGACCATGAGGAAAGATACCACCAAGCTGCTGATTGTAACACTGGGAAAGTTCTGATAGTATCACTGAGCCCTCTACGAACAACTGGAGGAGCCTTGCCTCCAGGCTTCTGGTTAGATAAGGGTTATCTCACTTAGTTTGTAGCTTTAGCCTAAGCCACTTTTCTTTGGATATTACTGCTTAAGGGCCAAAACATCCAACTAATACAGCTAGGAGGTATCTGTTCACTTTGAGATCCGAGAGTTAGATCACTGCTACTTGGCTGACCCCAGCCACTTACCAGTGTCTCTGCCTTGATCCATCGTACTGCCTCATTCATGTTTTTCTTTTCTTTCACTAAGAGTGGACTCAATGTAATCACACTCACATCTGTACTTCATGATAAAGTCAGTTTCTTCACAAATTTTCACATGATGGCCAATGAGAAGGTGCTTTTTGCTTCTCCAGCACACAAATAAGTGTCTCAATTTTAGCATACATTTTCTTACTATTCAAACTCCAATCCCATATTACCCATTCAGATTACATTCAGCTCACAAGTGATCTGAAATTTCCAAAAAGAGGAGGGTGGGGTGCCTGGATGGCTCAGTTGGTTAAGTGTTCAACTCTTACTTTCAGCTCAGGTCATGATCTCAGGGTTGAGATGGAGCCCCACGTCACGCTCCACGCTGAGCAGGGAGTCTGCTTGAGAGGGAGTCTCTCTCTCTCCCCCTCTGCCCCTCCTCCTGCTTTCTCTAAAATAAAATAAATAAAATCTTTAAAATTTCAAAAGAGGAGCTGTGAAAGCTAGGATAAAGATTTGGTTTTGTAAAGATTATCTACATAGATAGATAAATGAAGCTGGGTGGTGAGGCACCTGGATTGATGAATAATTGAATGTGTTATCCTTTTTACATATAAGGAAAGCAAAAGATCTCAATTAAAAATAAAGGAAAAAACACAGACATAATGAATTGCATACAGGTGAGTTCAGAATCCCACCCTAGTACAGTTAATTTTTAAGAGACCTATCCATTTCTAGCATACTATGCTTAAAGAGATAAAGTTCCTGCAATGAATTTTCATATTTACTCACAACATGGAAAGAACCCTTAAGCGAGAGTTGATAAAACCTTTGTTGAATGTTATTCAGTAATGCAGCAAAATGAAAACTTGAACAAACTACACAAGTAGATATAGGTGACATTTAATACAGTAGGATAAACAGTTTTTAAAAGGAAAAAGGCTACAAACCCTGAAAATTTCAGATCCTTTTCTGGGATATAGTTTGCTTTTTACTTACTGAAAATGTAAGTAGTGAGCATGAAAAAACATGCTCACTAAAGGGGACAAATGAAAATTACAAACTTTTCTGAAAATCAGTTAGAAGCACAAAAGTATTAGAAAAAATGTTCCTGATAATTAGAGCACAAAAGCTTGAAAGATAATCCATCATGCACCAAAATGACCAAACTGGAAAGAAAAAAAGAACTGGAGGATACTCATTTTTCAACCAAATTGCTATTTGTTTTGTTTTGTTTTTTTTTTTTTTAAGATTTTATTTATTTATTCATGACAGAGAGAGAGAGAGGCAGAGACCCAGGCAGAGGGAGAAGCAGGCTCCATGCAGGGAGCCCAACGCAGGACTCGATCCCCGGGTCTCCAGGATCACTCCCCGGGCCAAAGGCAGAGCTAAACCACTGAGCCACCGGGGCTGCCCTTGTTTTTTGTTTTTTTGTTTTTAATGTATTTATTTATTTGAGAGAGAGAGAGATGGCAGGTGTGGGGGGGGGTTGGGGGGAGGCAGAGGGAGAGAGAGAATCCCAAGCAGACTCCCTGCTGAGTGCAGAACCCAACACAGGTCTGATCCACAACCTTGAGATCATGGCCTAAGCCAAAATTAAGAGTTGCATGCTTAACCGACTGAGCCACCCAGGTGCCCCTCAATCAAACTGCTGTTTAATTATGATGATCAAATTATTTTTAACCCAACTGTATGCTAACCAATACTCTCAAATCATGGTCTCATTTACCTTCAGGTCTCTGCATATAGTGTTCCCTTAGTACAAGATTCTCTTCTCTCCTCATATTCAACTGGCTGATTAACAAAGTACTACTAAGCACTTGTGAACTAAAACCTATTGAAACATAGGAACACCTGGCTAGTTCAGTCAGCAGAGCATTGCAACTCTTGATCTCTGGGTCATAATTTCAAGCTCCATACTGGGCATGAAGACGACATAAAAATAAATTAATTAAATGTCACAAAATCTATTTTTAAGAAAACAAAGTAAGAAAAATGGTGACCTAATAAAAGAAATATCAAGATTCCTAGTTCCTTTTTTTTTTTTTAAGATTTTATTTATTTATTCATGAGAGACGCAGAGAGAGAGAGAGAGAGGCAGAGGCACAGGCAGAGGAAGAAGCAGGCTCCATGAAGGGAGCCCGAGGTGGGACTCGATCCCAGGTTTCCAGGATCACGCCCTGGGCTGAAGGTGGCGCTAAAACGCTGAGCCACCTGGGCTACCCAAGATTCCTAGTTCCTTGTTTAGAAGTCATGGTTTATAAAATTAAATATTTGACTTGTCTACATAGAGTAACCAATTACATCAAATAGGAACAACTTTATAGGAAAACAAATTCTGACCACTGTTAAATTCTTCCTAAGTTCAAATTCAGTACTCATACTTGAGAAGGCAAAGACATTCTGAGATGAGAAAGTCTGAAAACTGATGTTCTATGTAACAGGTTATTCACTGTAGCACTGCTGTAACTTCAAGGTTTTGGAAGCGTGTCCATCAACGAGGGACTAGGAAAAATAATAATGGCACACACATACAATGAACTACTGTGCAATAACAAAAAACAAATGAGCAGTTAGGCAGTAAAATAGAATAATCTATTGGAAAGGAAGAAGTAAAACTATCTCCCTTTACATATGATCTTGTATATAGAAAATCCTAAGAAACCCACTAAAGTAATGATCAGAATAAATGAGTTTAGCAAGGTTAAAACATAAGAGATCAATATACAATAACCAATTCTATTTCTGTAATATGAAAAGAAGAACTTAAAAAGGAAGTTAAGGAAACAATTCCAATTATAATAGCATCAAAATGAATAAAAGGCTCAGTAAAAAACTTTTGTTTTTAAAGATTTACTTATTTATTTAAGAGAGCATGTATGTGCACAAGCGGGACAGGGAGGGGCAGAGGGAGAGACTCTCAAGTAGCACTCCCTGCTGAGTGCAGAGCCCCAAGATACAGACTCCATCTCACCGCCCTGAGATCATGACCTGAGCTAAAATAGTCAGACACACTTAACCAACTGAGCTACCCGTGCGCCCCTCAGTAATAAACCTAATGAAAGAAGTACAGACCTTTTTTTTTTTTAAGATTTTATTTATTTATTCATGAGAGACACAGAGAGGCAGAAACCCATGCAGAAGGAGAAGCAGGCTCCATGCGGGGAGCCCAATGTGGGACTCGATCCCAGGACCCCGGGATCACACCCTAGGCTGAAGGCAAGACGTTCAACCACTGAGCCCCCCAAGCGCCCCCAGAAATACAGAACTTCTATTCTGAAAAGACAGAACACTGCTGAGAGCAATTTTTAAAGACCTAAACAAATGAAAAAACATCTCATGCTCATGGGTCAGAGATGTGGTATCATTAAAATACCACCCCCCAAATTGACCTACAGATTCAACACAATCCCTTTCCAAAATTCTAGGCAGAATCAGAGCAGAAATTGACCACTTGATCCTAAAATTCATATGAAAAGTCAGAGGATGCAGTATAACCAAACAATTTTGAAAAAGAACAAAGAATACTCAACACTTTCCAATTTCAAAATCTACTACAAAGCTACAATACTCAAAATGGAGTTCTACTAGCATAAAGAGAGACATGTGAACAAAGAACTCAAGAGTCCAGAAATAAATCCTCACATTTAGGTCAGTTAATTTTTGATAGAGTGTGAAGACAATTAAATGGGGAAAGAAACAGCCTTTTGAACAAACGGACATCCACAAGCATAAGAATAAAATTGGATTCCTTTATCATTCCGTATAAAAAATCAACTCGATGTCCATTTTGAGAACATTTTGTCCACTCCATATACAAAACTCATTCCATAAACAAAAATCAACTCAATATCCATTTTAGTTCTTTTAAAATATGAAAGAACTAAATGTAAAGACCTAAATATAAAAGCTAACACTATAAAACTCTTAGAAGAAAACACAGATGTAACTCTTCATGACCTCCAATTAGACAATCATTTCTTAGACATGCTAACAAAAGCACAAGCAACATTTATAAATTGGACAAAAAAAATAAAAAATTTTTGTGCTTCAAAAGACACCATCAAAAAAGAGAAAAAACAACAGAATAGTAGAAAACACTTGCAAATCATGTATCTGATAAGGTATTTGTGTTTTGTTTTGTTTTTGTTTTGGGTTTTTTTTTTTTTAATTTTATTTATTTATTCATGAGAGACATAAAGAGAGAGGCAGAGACACAGGGAGAGGGAGAAGCAGGCTCCATGCAGGGAGCACGATGCTGTTGGACTCAATACCAAGGTCATGCCCTGGGCCAAAGGCAGATGCTCAACCACTCAGCCACCCAGGAGTCCCAATAAAATCTCTCTTTTTTTTTTTTAATGGGAAAAGGAAATGAATAGACATTTCTCCAAGAAAACATATGCAAATGAGCACATGAAAAGATGTTCAACATCATTAGCCACCAAAGGAATGCAAGTCAAAACTAAAATGAGCTATCACTTCACCCCCAGATAATACTATGTGTTGGGGAGGATGCAGAGAAAATGCATTCCTCATCCACTACTAGCAAGAATTAAAATGGGTAGTTTGTGGAAAACAGTTTGGCAGTTTCTCAAGGTTAAAACCTTTTTTTCCAAAAGATTAAACAGCAATTCCATTCCTAAATATATACCCAAGAGGAGTGAAAACACATGTCCACACAAAAACTTGCACAAGAATGTTCATAACAGCATTATTCACAACAGTCAAAAAGTGAAAATAATACAAATGTCCACGATGGATTAAAAAACGTGATAAAGCCATACAGTGAATACTATTTAGCCATAAAAAGAAATGAAATACTGAT
The DNA here is from genome assembly GCF_905146905.1 of Nyctereutes procyonoides. Classification (NCBI taxonomy): domain Eukaryota; kingdom Metazoa; phylum Chordata; class Mammalia; order Carnivora; family Canidae; genus Nyctereutes; species Nyctereutes procyonoides. Next base: position 53,490,915 of record NW_026575046.1, read on the forward strand.
CCATGCTACAACATAGATGAAATCTTTACATTATCCTAAGTAAGAGAAGCCAGTCACAAAGGGCTAGGTATTGTACCATTTGGTCTAAAGGAAATGTCCAGAAGAGACAAGTATAAACAGATACAAGGTGGAAAGTATTACTTTGTCAAATCATTTTTTAAAATGCTATGATGTTTTTATTTTTATGTTATGTCTTTCTAAATCTTAAAATTCTTCTTCTGAAATATTCTTAAAAGCACTTGAAAACACAAAAGCATGCAATACATCAAAGAGAAATGACCTAGAATTCTAAAACAGCTAAGGAAAACTCATAAATATCAAAGGCAGAAAACTGATTTGTCTTTGTTGAACATTATCAAATGACCAAAACTCCCTCCAAGTTAAATTCTGGCTTCCTTTTGAAATGGAAATTACTACTAATTAAACTTTAATTTGCAAAATAACTGTATATTTTATAGAGGCAATCATCAAGGTAACCTGTAGAATTGCTGAATCACTCCATTGTACACCTGCAACTAATATAACACTGTACACTAACCATACTGTAATTTAAAATAAAACAGATCATCAAGGTAAAGCTGAAACTCACAAGACCTTACATCACCAATTAAACTAAATGCAACACATACTTAAAATATTTCTTGGCATTGCGGCAATAGAGTAACTCTGGTGTGAAATACACAGGTTTGAGTCTCAGCCCACTATTTACCAGCTAGGTGACCACCAACAATCTACTTGGTGTCTGGGAGCTTCAGTTCCCTCTTGCATTAAATCAGGAATTATAATACCTACTTTAGCTTAAAAAGAAATACTGGAACTACTTACTAAATGGGGGGAGGGAGAGTAGTGTTGTTTGGAAATTGTCACTCTTTAAACATCTGAAAAAAATTTTTATGACTTCTAAAACATAACGAAGACTTAAGAAATGAAAGCATCTAGGTTCATAGGGTTCTCGTGGAGCCATTCTGTAAGGCATTTATACACAGGAGGCTGTCCTGGGTTAAAAATGATCTCCTTGCTACTTCCATAGCCTTTCTGACTTTTGAATTCAGATGAATAAAACTCGGAAGAAGCAAAGTTAAACATTTATTTTTCTGAAGGCTATGGTTATCACGAATGAGATAAACAGGGTAATAGAACTAAGCTTTTAAAACCACTTTCCCCAGAACATACCAAAGAATTTAATTTGAAGAGAGAAAATGTCCACATGTTTACGGATGCTAGTCCACTTTATTCTAAAATTTCAGGATTTGGGGTTTGTTTTTCATGGGGTTTTTTGTTTTGGTTTTTGCTTCTTTTCTCTTTTTTTTGCAATGTAAAATGAAGCCATCAAGTGAAAAGCAAATTGGTACCTTCATTTTCTTAATCAAGAAGACAAATCCAGGTTTCAGTTCAGAGAATAGTTTTCACTGGAAAACAACCAATAGAAATAATGACACATTTATCTATACCAAACAAGATAAAATATAATGTGCGTCTTCTTGGCGTTGAGAGCACCGAGAGGGCCGAGCCATCTAACCCACGCAGGTTTCCCTTCACACCTGTCAGCGCCTTGTAGGAATCAAGGCCATTCTCTACCGCGGCGTAACAGAGGAGTGAAGGGAGTGCGGGGACGCGGGGTCGCTTCGCAGGTCAAAAAGGTGACACTTTAAAACCAGCAAAGTAGGGATGCCTGGGTGGCGCAGCGGTTTGGCGCCTGCCTTTGGCCCAGGGCTCGATCCTGGAAACCCGGGATGGAATCCCACGTTGGGCTCCTGGTGCATGGAGCCTGCTTCTCCCTCTGCCTATGTCTCTGCCTCTCCCTCTCTCTCTCTGTGTGACTATCATAAATTATAAATAGAAGAAAAAAAATTTTTAAATAAATAAAACCAGCAAAGTACACAGGGAAAACTACAGCCGGGCATGTGGCCTCCGGTCGGTACCTCGTCTAACAGACGGGGTCCCCGGCTGCTTGAAGCCGCGCGGCCCACCCGGAGCGCAGGGCGCAGCGCCCCGCAGGGGCCAGCGCCCCCGGGTCGCGGCCCCAGGTCTGCAGAGGCCGCTGCAGTCCCAGGCCCAGGTCTGCAGAGGCCGCTCCAGGCCGACCCCGGGTCGCAGCCCCAGGTCTGCAGAGGCCGCTCCAGGCCGACCCCGGGTCGCAGCCCCAGGTCTGCAGAGGCCGCTCCAGGCCCAACCTCAGGTCATGGCCCCAGGTCTGCAGAGGCCGCTCCAGGCCCGACCCCGGGTCACGGCCCCAGGTCTGCAGAAGCCGCTCTGGGCCGCGAGGGCCGCCTTCCACCCTGACAGCGCCCGGGGCTGCGCGGGGCAGCGCCGACGGCTCCCCGGGGACTCGGGCGGCGGGGAAGGAGTCTCCAGCCCCCCCCCCCGCCAAGCCGCTCCTCGGGCTGCCGGCCGCCGGAGCTCGGGCGGGGCAGCGGACGGGAGCGGCACTGGTGACTCACCCGGCGCGACCCGCGCCAGGCCTCGGCGCCTCCCCGGCGGGCCCGGGACCCGCCGCTCAGCGCCCCCCAGAGGCGGGAGAGCCCCTGCTCCGCCGGCCCCTCCCCGGGCTGCCCCCCCGCCCCGGGCTGCCCCCTCCTCCTCCCGCGGCTCCCCCTCCCCCCCGGCCGCTCCCTCCTCCCCCCGCGGCCCCCCTTCCCCCGGCTGCCCCCCCGTTCCCGGGCTGCCTCCCGCTCCCCCCGCGGCCCCCCCTCCCCGGGACGAGGTCGGGGGCGCGCACAGACCTGAGACACCGCCTCCGCGCGGGTCCGCTCCTCCCGCCGGGCCGTCGCTCCGCCCCCCGCCGCGCGAGCATGCGCACTGGGCCCCGCCCGGCCCCGCCCCCGCGTGCCCGGCCCCGCCCCCGCGCCCCGCCCGCGAGACCGCGCTGAGGCGGAGACCCGGCTCCCGGGGGGCGCGCCCCGCCCCGCCCCGCCCCGCCCCGCCCGTCGCAGGCCGCCCGGGCCGCGGCCCCGAAGCCCGTCCTCCCGCGCGGCGGCGGGCGCCCGAGGGGAGGGGACAGCCCCGGGGAGGAAGCCGCCGCTTAAAAGGGCGGCGCGGCCGGGCCGAGCTCCCTGCGCCCGCGGCCCCCGCCCGCCGCCGCCGCCGCCGCCGCCATCGCCATGTACCGCCGCCTGGGCGAAGCGCTGCTGCTGCCCCGCGCCGGGCCCGCCGCCCTGGCCTCCGCCGCCTCCGCCGCCCCCGACGCCGCCGCGCTGCGGGGCCGCGCCCGCCCGCAGCCCCCCGCCGCCCCGCCGCCCGCGCGGAGGCACTACAGCGAGGCGGCGGCCGACCGCGAGGACGACCCCAACTTCTTCAAGATGGTGGAGGGCTTCTTCGACCGCGGCGCCAGCATCGTGGAGGACAAGCTGGTGGAGGACCTGCGGACGCGCGAGAGCGAGGAGCAGCGGCGGAACCGGGTGCGCGGCATCCTGCGCATCATCAAGCCCTGCAACCATGTGCTCAGCCTGTCCTTCCCCATCCGCCGCGACGACGGCTCCTGGGAGGTCATCGAGGGCTACCGGGCCCAGCACAGCCAGCACCGCACGCCCTGCAAGGGAGGTGAGCCCGCGCCGCCCCCCGCCCCGCCCCGCCCCGCCCCTGCGCGCCCCCCGGCCTCCACCCCTGCCGCCCCGCGACCTATCCCCGACCTATCCCCGACCCCCGTCCTCCCCCACGACCCCTGCCCCGGCCCAGCACAGCCGGCACCGCACGCCCTGCAGGGGAGATGAGCCCGCGACGCCCCGCCCCTGTCCGCCGCCCCCCGGCCTCCACCCCTGCCCGGGTCGCGGGCACCCGCGCCCCTCCTCGCATCCCCCAGCCGTCGTCCTGCACCTGCCGGGTCGCGGGCACCTCCGCCCCTCCTCGTCCTCCCCTCCTCGCCGCTCCGCCCCCGCCCTGGTCGCGGCACCCCGGCCTGGGCCTGCGGATGCGGGCGGCGGCTCCGTGGTCGCGGGTGCAGGAGGCCCGGGTGGGCCCGGCGAACGCCCTTCTGGAAATGGGAATGGCCGGCCGGATCTGACGGTGCCTTTTTCAAGTTTTTGTGAGCTTCTATGACTCACCGGAACGCAAACTATGAGACAATTATTTCCAGGGTGGTGTTTTTGTTTTGTTTTTGTTTTTTTTATACGCTCCTTTTCACATCCGCGACAGACGATCGGGAGACCTACAGAGTGAATTTGCCTTTTCGGTTTGAAATCTAGACCGTGTACTAACAGATGACTTCACTAATGACACGTTGGTCTTTTAAGGCGAGTTATTTTTCTGCCCTGACAGCTTCTGTTTTGCACACACACACCAAACAAACAAACAAAAAAAAAAAAAAGCAATACACGAGCAAGGTATCCTCTCCGACAAACACCAGGCGCCGTGACAGTAAATCTAAAGGGTGTAGAATGCAGGCCGGCCCGCCAGCCAATGGAATGAAATAGCCCTGGGGGTGTGTACCGGTCCTGGCTAGCACCAGATTTGAGCTTGGGGAGAAGATAAGTACTGGAGAAAGGAGCTGAGTCGATTACAATTTGGTAGTTACCCAGTTATCCTGCAGTTAAATTTGGGAATATCTGTACATTTGGCTTCTATACTGTCAGATTGCTTCCCTTGAGGAAATAAACTCTTAAAAAAATTTTTCCCCAAGAAATTGCACAATACATGTTTAAAGGTGCCTAGGCATAACCTAGAAAGAAGGCACAATCGCTTTTTTTCTACTGAAAGAGAACGATGTCCGATAAAAGGCCCAGGAAGTTGAAGTCTTGCTGGAGGCTGCTTGGCTAACAAGCACAGAGAGGATGTTGGGCTGGACCCTTTGTCTCCACGAGCCTGGTACAGTGTTCTATTCTACTAGCTGAAGTCTAAGGATAGTTTTTAAAAATCTCTCTACTAGAGAAATTTGAGCCCTGCTGGCCCTTCCAGCCTGGGAACAAAGGTTGCCTGAAACTGTTTAATGTTTTACTTGCTAAATCTGCATTGACCCCACCCTCTTCTGGGACATACCTTTAGAGCTTAATTATCCTCTAGCTCCCTTTCCTCTTCTCAAACTTACACGTTTGAGCCACTTTGACCTCTAATTTCCCTTTGTGCCTCCAAAATTACATAAAAAGTACAATCTCCGCCATCCTCTTCCTTCTTCCTACCACTCCCTTATTCTCTTAAACAAGAATACACGTTTTAGACTCCCAAGAAAACCAAACAAGGATGTTGGAGAAAGAGAAGTTAGCAAACACTAAATTGCAGTGTTTCTTTAAAATGGCCGTCTAGTTTATATTACTATCCTGTTGGCAATATTTTCCAGTCACTTAAGAGATAAGCAACTAAACCAGTATGTGTGTTTTTCTGCAGGATCTGATTTCGTGTCCTTGAAGTTCTTTATAATCCTGTGGTCTTAATAGGCCAAGCCCTCTCCTATCTTTAAAAATCTCAACTCCACAAATTTACTAAAGCAACTAAGATTTGCCATAGTTTGTCAGTCCTCCTCCTCTTGTTGTCACAGCAGTTGTGATACCAAAATACTGAACCTAGCAACAAACCGCATCAGCCATATTGAGGCACTGATACCGTAGCACTTGGCTTGTACTGAAGTGTAAGATACAATTCTCTTCTCAATTTATCCCATTTACCAAAAGGCATGTACTGAAAGCACTGTCAACTCCCAGCATATAAACACAGAAACCGAATTGCAACTAATAACTAGTAGCAGGCATTGGAAGATAACATGGAAGAAAATTGGCCTCTATAAAGTGATAAATTTATTATCTTAAGAAAGTTGAAAACATTAAGGAGGTAATAGGATTGGGAAGGGTTATATAGCTATGAAGGCCCTTGAAATATTTTGATGTGCTTAACATAATGATCAGTGTGCTAAATAGTTGATCAGCAAAATTTGAATAATGTGGACTTAACCTTTTGCTTTCCTGACACTCCAAGATCTTCCCATTTTATCACCTTTAATCTGACTACAGAGCATGTATATGCCAGGAGCACCGTATTCTGGTAGTTTTTGTCTCCAATTAAACATTTAAAGCTGGGTTGTTTGGGGGGTTTTTTGTTGTTGTTTTTAGATTTTATTTAAGAGCGAGAGAGTGGTAGGGTGGAGCAGAGGGAGAGGGAGAAGCAGGTTCCCCACTGAAACAGGGAGCCCGATGTGGGGCTCGATCCTGGGACCTTGAGATCATGACCTGAGCAGAAGGCAGATGCTTAACCAACTGAGCCACCCAGGTGCCCCTGGGTTTTTTGTTTTTGTTTTTGTTTTTTTCAATAAATTGTTGACCTCATGGATTGTACTCTGGTCTTAGAAATATAGAATATATTAGGTGATTGAAATTTTTAAGGATCCTTTGAATAATCCCTGTGACTTCAGTACATCTTGCCCTTTTAAGCACACTTTTCTCTCACTGCCTCTACTGCCTTCTCTACCATTGTTCTCAAACACACACACAAGCCTTGTCTGCTCCTCTTCATCCCATTCATCACCCTCAGTGTTCTGCATCTAATCTTTCCTTAAGCAACTTTCTACCTGACTTTTCCAAAATACCATTTTCAAGGTTAAAGCAAAGTAACAATCTAATTATAATCTGTGTGAGGGTAACAGGTGGTTTTGAGACCTGGGGGTGGCTGATGTGTACTTTATTCCAAGTAAATATTTAATAAGACATTTTGGGGTTTTTGCCTCTTCCCCACAAGGGATATTTGACTGAAGCCATAAAATTTGCATCTCTTAAGGATTTGCAAAAGAATATGTTATAGGCTCTGAAGGGAAGTTTTAAGAGCAGCGTTAGTATTTTCAGTAAAATGAATGTTGTGGGAATTTCTGCTTTGAGAAGACTTTTTCAAAGTTTCCTACATGTTTGAAAACATTATCACTGATTGTTCCTCTTAACTTTCTCGAAATAAATTCTGTATTTTATTGGCCCGTGGTTCTGCCTGAGACCAATATAGTGCCTTTTCAGAAAGTGTATCTTTGGCGAGAGAAGTACAGATTGATAATAGCAATTCATTGATGTAGGAGCAATTTAACTTTCCCAGCTTGTCCTACCCTATCTTCTTATCTTCATGTTAAAACTAATATTAACCTAGAAGTCCCTGTTACTCTTCCTTCCATCATAGAACTTTCTAAAATTACCATAATTTTAAATAAAGCTAATAGATTCTAAGTGGAATAGTGTGATACACTGACCCTAAATCTTTGGCTTAACTGTAAATATCAGTACCAAAAAAGAGGTATAAACTCTGTTAACCCATTGATTTGTTTTTAAAGAGCCAAAATGCAAAAAAAGGAAACAGTGGGAGGTAGACGGTCTTTGTTCTTGTCTCTAGGGGACAGGATGCAGGGGTGGAGGCCTTGGGAGGCTGCTCTGGATTGGAGTCAGTGTAGTAGTATTAGTCCGCGGTCCTCTGGGCTTTGATGGTGTGGTGAATGGTAGTACTTTGGAGGAAGACTGCAGAAAGTACTGATCCTGTTTAGAAAACAACACATGCATGCTCTGCCTTTACTGGGAAAAAAAAAATTTCTGACTTCTGTGCCAGGTTAACAACCGTCAAAACTTGGGTAACTTTGGTTTTTGTTTGTTTAAGATTTTATTTCTTTTTGAAAGACACAGAGAAAGGCAGAGACATGTAGGCAGAAGGAGAAGCAGGCAGGGAGCCTGATGTGGGACTCGATCCCAGGACCCCAGGGCCACACCCTGAGCCAGGGACAGGTGCTCAACCTCGAGCCACCCAGGCATCCCGGTAACTTTGAATAAACTCTCACATTCTCTAAGATTCTTGAAGTGTGAGTGTGTGTCTGCATCTGCTCCCACGAGATAAAATGTAGCCTTAAATTTAGGATTTAACTCAATCTGAAAGTTCCACTAGAAGACAAGTAATTTGTAATGTGCTCTTCCCTGCAGCCCTCATCCCTGAGGTGTCTGTGGTTGCTGCCCCACTGCTGCTTTTTTTAATCCTTTTAAATTAAATCCAGAACTGGGTTGCCATCATAGAGGCCCTTGAATTTCATAGAAGCCAAATGCATGTGACCTGCCGCCATCCCGCACCTCGAGTAGAAAACGAGGTTAGTGGCGGCTACTCCGCGTCCCGATGGCCCTCGGGCCTTCCCCTCACTTGGTCCAAATCCCCGTAGCTGGCCAGCTTTGGCAGCGAAAAGCCCATATGCGGGCACACAACCACGGCCCTCTCATTATGCAGGGAACACGCTGCAGGAATTGGAGCATCAACAATTGGAGGACAAGCACCAGTGTATTAAACCCCAATGAAATTGGCAGTGCTTGAATTTTAAGTACAAGAAATAAAAAATGAACATGGATTTTCTGGCCTATACAGGGAAGAAATTGGGTATGCAGCTATTGATGATGATTTAGGTCAAGAAAATTGTTTTTTGTCCAATGATGTTAAAGGTGCTGAGGGTTCGGCCAGAAACCAATAAAGGCCAAAACACTAGCTTTTTGGTTGTTGAAGAATTCCTAGGCAATAGCCTGACCTGGGGCTTCTGGGGCCGTGTGGGTTTTTTCCATTTATTTTGCATAATAATTAGATTTTTGTTTTATAAAAAAGATTTCGGACCTCATATCACCTCGATAAAGGATTCGATTCCTAAACAGCCCATGATGGCTGTACCCAAGAAACTCCTGTTAAAATATCTGCATAGTTCAAATGTTCAAATAGCAGTTAACAGTTATAAAATGAAAAATGAAGCAGCTCTGCCCCCAGATCTTCCCCATAAAATAACTGAACAATTTTCTATCTGAAGCCATTCCCTAAAACTGACGTTGCTGTCCCAGCGAGGCAGAGTTGTCCCCTCTCCAGAGGCAGACATGAATGCAGGTTGCAGTCCGGTGAGGGCTGAAGCGTTCATCTACAGGATCATAGATGGGATCATAGCGGGATGTAACTGGACCCTGTAATGGGGCCTGGGCAGGCTTAGCGGGGCGGAGCCGCATCCTGCCAGAGGTCTGCTCCAGGCATTTCCTTTCACAAAGGCGGCAGCACCTGGGATATCCTGCCTCTGCACTGGTCAACCGGCAGAGCAGGAGGTAAGCTAACAGCTGACTTTGCCGAGCTCTCTGCGGACACCAGGCACTTTGCTAAGAGCTTTTCACGCATCATCACTTCTATTGCCCATGACAACCTCATGAACACAGTTGTCCCCTATTTTCAAATGCAGACTCTAAGGCTGAAGAGTAAAGACTCGTGGAAAGGTTGACACACCCAGTTAAGTAGCAGAGTTGGGTTTCTGACTCCAGCACCCCCCTCCTTAATCATTGCGGTTTATTCGTGTAAAAAAAAAATTATATCCTAAGCAATGGTTGAGAGCCATGTCATGCCCTGCACACAATGACTCCTAACACTTTGGATCATTTGAAATGCGTTAAAAGCTACTAGAAGGCCTCCCTCTTCCCTAGAAAATGCATATGTATTCCAACAACTATGCATATAAAACTCGCCCATATATGAAATCTTTACAGGTCCATTTATTCCAGGGGGGGGGAAAAAGCATTTTGTGCATTTGAGCCTTATGATGTACATGAACTATTTTTTTTATCCCTTTTACCAAAAAAGAAACCACAGGGAATAATAGTCAAGGGTGAGAGTACCCATATTGGAGGTGTATTAAATAAGGACTGTTCATTAAAAGCTATAGATTATATTCCAAATCTGTTTTTCCATTATGTGTTCGTTTTCCCTGAAGACAAGAGCTTTAAACTTTATGCTTAATTAAGGAGCATTCCTTAGCTCGTGGGGATTTCTGATAGTTAACCTATTCATTACAGGTCCTGCTCTGTGTCAGGTGCTATGCTTTTTTGCTGGGGGAACTATCCATAAGAAAGCTTTAATAAAACAAAACAAAAAAAAAAGCTGATTTTTTTTTTTTTCTCAAAATGTCTTTTCATCGATTTCCTCAAAATAGAATCCCAAATCTCTTATGGTATCTGTGTCATTCTCCTTTTGCTTTTAGCTCAGTATTCTATTTTCTACATTTTCCTTTCCCAAAACCAGTCACTAAATGACACGGTTGAAAACCTGCTCAACAATGCATTGCTGCAATTGGAGTTCCAAAAAGAAACCAGGGAGCCATAGTCTTAATCTGTAAGCAAGGAGGGCTGGATGGGAATTGGATGGGGGAAAGAACATTTTAGATAAAGAGAAGTAGAGGGGTTGACTGATTCTCAGCCCAGACGACAGGGAGGGCTGTGTGATGGCATCCTGGGACAGACCGTGTGTTTGTAAATCGTGGAAAGTGTGGTTTTATGACATAATAGATACTGATTTAGTCTCTGCCCCCAGTTCCTGACACACAGCTCCTAAAATCCTGGTAATTTCCTGAGAGCCTGTTTTGTCCTAATATTTGGTCTTTTGACTCCAGTTCCTGACACAGAGCTTCTAAATCCCTTGGAATTTCCTAGGTGATAGGAGCATCTTTTGTTTCAATGAGGCAACCCTTGGTGGGCTCCTGGATAGCTTCAGGATGGCAGCTGGTCACCAGAAAGACTAAGCCATGATGAGTAGCTTGGAACTTTCAGCCCCATCCTGTGTCCTCCTCCATGGAAGTGAGAGAAGTCAGATACTGAGGCAACAGCCATCGTGCCTACATGAGGAAACTTTCATGAAAATCCCTGAACTACTAGGTTCTGAGAGCTCTTGCACATCCACGTACCCAGGGACAGAAGCTCCTATACTCAGAACCCTTATAATCCAGTAAACATGTAAAGGCTTTACTTGAGTGCCGTGAGCCATTATAGCAAATTCTCAAACCTGAGGAAAGGGGGACGTAGGAGCCTCTGGTTTGTAACCAAGTTAGACAAAAGTACGGGTACCCTGGGCACCTAATACTTGAGATTAATATGAAGGCCAGTCTTGTGGGACTAAGCCCTTAATCTGTGGAGTCTGCACTAACTCCAGGTAGTCAGTGTCAGAATCGAATTAAACTATGTACGACAACTAGCTGGTGTCCACAGAGAATTGGAGAACTGGTTGTTGGTGTGGAAAACCCACACATTTGGCGTCAGAAGTGTACGAGCAGAAACAGCTTTCTCTTCAAGCTTGTTGGGTGGATAATAAATCTGGAAGGGCCCAGAAGGCTGGGCAGCAGAGGAGCTGAGAATGAAGTGATAGGTTACAGCAAAAGAAATGAAAAGCCATGAGCGGATAAAACATTTTGAAGGAAGGATAGTATTTCCCAACAGGTAGGATCTCTCAATGAAGAGGAAGGTCAAAGATAAGTCAAACTTCTAGTCTGAGGAACTGTTAGAGAAAAAAACAGTAGTATCAGGGACTAAAAAGTGTTAGTAGGAAAGGACTGAATTTTTAAAATAAGGAGATCTGGTGTAAAATGTTCCTTAGGAAAATTGGAAATACGAGCATATGCTATTTTCTTGATCTTATTTTTTTTTAATATAAATTTCTTTTTTCTTTTTTTTATAAATTTATTTTTTATTGGTGTTCAGTTTGCCAGCGTCTTGATCTTACTCTTGGAAAGTACAGTCGCTCTACCTGTGGTGCCCATCCATTCCTTGTCTCCTGTATCCCTCGAATTCTCTTCCTGCTCTTAAGATCCATCTCAAATACCACCTTGGCTTATTAATAATTTATATGAAACAGGGTATCTGTAATTTCGATCCTTTACCCTTTGAACCGTTTTATAACAAGTTATTGGTTTTTTTGTTTTTTTTTTTTTTTTAATTTTATTTACGATAGTCATACAGAGAGAGAGAGAGGCAGAGACACAGGCAGAGGGAGAAGCAGGCTCCATTCACCGGGAGCCCGACGTGGGATTCGATCCCGGGTCTCCAGGATCGCGCCCTGGGCCAAAGGCAGGCGCCAAACCGCTGCGCCACCCAGGGATCCCCACAAGTTATTGTTATGTTTTAATAAATGTCCAATTTTATATTCACTTTTACTAGCATCATTTCCAAGACCTGTTTGGTGAGAAGGTGGGACTCAGTTTACTGCTGTTATCAGAATAAGCAGTCTATGAAACCAATGAACAAAACCCTCCCCTCTTAACGTATAATCTTTCCTCCATCCGTTGGGAAGTAAGTTCAATACATAAGCACCAGACAAAGCTCTATGTTCAATAGATAGTATGTATTTAAATGCAGGCAAATTATTTGGGAGGACATACACACACACACACACACACACACACACACACACACACTTGCTATGAATGGTCACCCGTAGGGAGATGGGGATTACATAGTGCTAGTTAGGAGAGATTTCAGTTTTTCCTGTGTTTCAGCTTTGATGAGCACATATACGTAGGTGTTCTATAACTTTTAAATGTTAATAAAAAATAAGTGAAATATTTTCCCTTTCATTTCTCCAACATCAGCTAAACATATACTTCCCAGAACTACTAAGTTTGTCCCTTCCAAACACTGAAAGATTTTGATTATGGGTTAGAACCCTTAAGTGTTCGCTTCCTTGCCTTCTTACACAGACATGGACACTGTAAACAAAAGCAGTTAAAGAAAGGTATGCTTTTCCTTTGCTCCTTGCAGTGTGGAACCAGTTTTGATCTGAGACTTCTCATACCTTCCGTGGTCGTTACTTACTGATGTGTGCTGGTTCCTCACTGCTTATTGCTCTCTTCTCCTCATTTGTAATTAGGTTATGCCATTCTGTTGCACATTAGGAAATTATATTAGTATTAAGTGAGAAAAGCTGTTCTCATGAGTAAATGGCAAGAGGGTTAGTGCATGCATTTTAAGAGTTCTAAGGCCTTTTTGTTTTCCTGTGAGTTCAGTGCCTGTGATAGAACTGGTTTTCTGAAAAGTGAAAGAATATAGTTGGAAATTGAATTTTTAATAAATCAAGCCCTATTAAAAGATTTGGTTCAAGTAATTTTTAAAACCATTTGGATTTTCATGAATGTGTTTAGTTAATGATTCATCGTAAAAAAACAATGGTGACTCAGTTGCTAGGAGCTTTTTTGTATATTTTTGGTTTTGAGTCAGCTGGCAAAAGGAAAAAAATTCAAGCTACTCAGTTGTGGTTTTCACTGAATCTTTTTCAAAGTAAGGAACTGGTGTGGTTTTTTTCATCACTATAGCAACTTCAGCTAATTTTCTCTTGATTTTTATTCTAGAAAAACTTAACTGTACACCAATCATGAAGCTCTTGAGGATAAGGAATATCTTTAAGACTTAATGTCATTAAGTCAAAAGACAGAGAAATGCTCCCTGTTGTGTGGTGTGCAGATACCTGCATGTTATTAATGTTCTTTTGAAACATCTAGATACCAGTTAGCTCAAAATAGCTGCATGGTACAGTTCATTACTCTTCGGAATAAAAGGTCTGATTTCAAAGCTGTGTCACCAGCTATACCAGGTTTGGTATATAACAAACGTTTCTAGTTTAGGCAGCCCTGGACTCCTGCTTTCCACTGAAAGTGTTCACCTCCATCGTGATACAAGTAATCACTTCCCAAATGCTAGTGGTGCTAGTAGCAGCAACATAAGTTAACAGGTAGTGCTGTGGGACTTTAGGATACCAACAAAAAAATCATAATTTACTTTTCTTCCCATTTTTGAAATAAAATTTTTGGTCCATCTATAAGGGGTTTTTTTTGTGTGTGTATGTGTGTTTTAAGATTTTATTTATTTATTTGAGAGTGAGCCACCCAGGTGCCCGCAGTCCTTCCAGTTTCCGCCCTTGTGCCCATCCAATCCCTGTTTGTCTGGCTCACCTTTAGCCTTCTCTACCATACTTCCCATCCCAAAGAAAAGAAGGAAAGGTGTGGTTTTAGAAAAAGTAAAAATATTCAGACTTGCAAATAAGATCTTTCTTATTTCATTTTGGTTTAAAACATTTTAAGGTTTCCTGGTGTTCTTGTATGTATATGTGTTACCTGTTACTTGGCTTTACTGAATGTCTTGTCTTCAAATTCTGTATTCTTGGGGATCCCTGGTGGCTCAGCAGTTTGGCGCCTGCCTTCGGCCCAGGGTGAGATCCTGGAGATCCAGGATCGAATCCCATGTCGGGCTCCCTGCATGGGGCCTGCTTCTCCCTCTGCCTGTGTCTCTGCCTCTCTCTCTCTGTTTCTCATGAATAAGTAAATAAAATCTTTTTTAAAAAAAATTCTGTATTATTGAAAGATAGGCATTCAAAAATGCTATGTTTTCCACCTTTAAGAACCTTGAAGTTTAAGATGTAGGGTCTGTACTAACTTAAAGTAGTCCATGTCCCATCGTTTTGTCCCTTGCATAGCCCAGTTGTGCCAGGATCTCAATCCACTGGATTTACAAATAGAGTGGGGAGCGACTTCTTTTTTGCCATCACACTCTTAGCATCCAATAGAACGTGGGTTAGAATTTTTAGGCGACAGTATATTTTTATTAATTATCTTCGGTTTCCAGTGCTTTCCCTTAGGGATGGGTGAACTCCTGTCCTGGGGCTTGTTTGGTCCCCAGTACTGGTACAGTACAGAGTATTTTATTTATGGCTCTACTTGGAGAGTTTGTTCCAGACTAACAGTTTCAGTAATCCTGTGCTAGTGTGTCTGCCAGCTTAGGAAGTAAAAACATTTATGTGTATTGCTGATTAATTAGAAAGCTGAAACGAAAGCCTGTTTTTTCTTCAGCCTGGCAGTGCCATGTGCACTCCTTCCTCTGCTCCCTCTGCCCCCACTTCGTCTGCTCCAGGGCTCAGCCCCCTAACTCTCGTCCTCCTTCCCTTAGTGCTCCTCCCTTGCTTCATGTACTCCTCCGGGCTGGTGTGTAAGGTAGTTGACGTAACTACTTCTCTTCAGTGGCTTGCACTGGAGCTCTGGCTGGGTGTGGCTCGGAAAGAAAATTGCACTTTACAAACAAGAATTCCTGGGTTCCATCCAGCAGAAACATGTTTTTTTTGTTAAACATGTACAGTTTCTGACTCATCATTCCAAGGCTTCTGCAATAAAATAGACATTTTGTTTACACCAGTTTGTACAACGAAGAGTCCAGTTTCTAACTAGCATTAAAGTCTAGAATAATAGGATTACTCTCGGATTCGTGAATGTTACTCTTCAAGCTGTGTTTAGTTTCCCACTGAATGCATTAGATTTAAGCATTGGATAAGGGAAAATAACTTCTCCCTGCCCTTAAGAAAGCAAGGAAAGTGGTAGCTACACTTGTGAGCATAGTATAGTATATAGAATTGTCCAGTCACTGTGTATGCTACACCTGAAACTGGTGTGATTTTTTTTTTTGAAAGAAAGCAAGGGAAATTAAAATAACTTAGCAACTGCTTCCACAGGCACTAAAAGAGCAATGAAAAAACTGCTTTGTGTGTGTTGTAGGAGAAATACTAATCCTTAATAGCGGACTGTTTTACTGCCCTCATTCATCTTGAGAGGTAATGAAATCAAGATTTATTAAGCTGTTTGTTTAAACTCCTCTATCAGTTTAAACTTTTTAAAACCTGAATTTCTTTATCTGCCTGTACTCAGTAATACTTGCAGTAGCCGTGATAATGGCAGATGGAAGCACTGGCCCCATGCAGGCACCGTGCCGGCTGCCTCACGAGCACTGTTCTGTGCAGGCTTGATTCAGACCCTGGGCACAGGTCTGTGCCCCCAGGTGAGCAGTGCCCTTCCCTGCACCCAGCCCAGGTCCCAGCCTAGTAGCCTGGTTTCCACTGAGTCATATGCCATGTTACATAGTTAACATTTTTACTGATTTTAAAAACACATTGTAGTGTTTAAACAAATTTTTTTATTTAAAGAAATAAATGTAGAGATGCCTGGGTGGCTCAGTGGTGGAGCGTCTGCCTTCAGCCCAGGTCGTGACCCCAGGTCCCGGGATCAAGTCCCACATCGGGCTCCCCTCAGGGAACCTGCTTTTCCCTCTGCCTGTGTCACTGCCTCTCTCTCTGTGTCTGTCGTGAATAAATAAATAAAAGCCTTTTTTAAAAATAATAAACAAATGTTCTTTATTGCTTACAGATTTTTTTTTTCTGGAGTACTTTTAGGACCTGAATTTTCTGCCTCTTAACTACTTTCCAGCCCTTCCATAATATATGCAGACACTTCCGGTGAATTGTGTACAACCTAGAGGCTTATCAGAATTTTTAGTGACCATGGCTTTTCTGCCTTAATGCCTTAGTCAAGAAATAATGATATATTTATTCACCACACATTTGGGCACCTAATACATGCATGCCATTTTCTATGTTAGGTACCAAGATTTAAGTTAAAGCAGTGCACAAAATAAAGTCTGTCCTCTTGAGCTAGCTTCCCAGGTGGGGAAGTCAAGACAGTAAACAGTATAAAGTCAGCAGTAAAACATTAAGGTAAATGGGGCTAGAGAGTGGGGTTGGGGAAGGTGCTTTTTTAAAGAATGTGGTCAGGTAGGGCCTCGTGGAGTGAAGAAAGTTCTAATAGAGGCCTGAACAAAACAGGGAAGCAAGCTCTATGGCAACAGATAAATATAACTGCTAGACCTTTTAAGAAAACTGTCATTTCTAATCTAAATTTTTTGAACTCCCTGCTACCAAATCATCCAAGCCAAAAAGTAAAAGAAAAAAGCCTTCACTGAGTTAGTTGCCTTCCTCAAAGCATAAAAAATTCCATTTGAAGGATTTTTTTTATCTCGTGAAGCCATAGTTCCTGCTGTCTGCCACTGGGCTGTACGTTCCTGAAGGACAGGACTGTGGCTCATCTCTTCATCTCCAGGAACCTTGCTTGGTGCTCTTAACTGCTCCCACCAGAATGCAAAAACTGCACTCCCATCCCTGTCTTTTTCTCTTAACCACCAGAATACTTAAAAATCAAAATCAGTATTCCTCCTGTAGCCCGTACAAGGTGCTAGGTGTCCAATTAGCAGATTTTCCTTGACTTGCTTGTATCACAAGCCACTTGAAGTGTTCTTGGAAAAAAACAGGGTGTAAAATGCAAAAAGTGTGGGCATTTCCATTTCTAGCACTTTTTCTTTTAACCAGCCCAAAGGATGTTATAAATACATCCCCTTTTCTCACCCCCCTCCCCCGCCC
Source organism: Nyctereutes procyonoides (assembly GCF_905146905.1). Lineage (NCBI taxonomy): Eukaryota > Metazoa > Chordata > Mammalia > Carnivora > Canidae > Nyctereutes > Nyctereutes procyonoides. The sequence goes on from NW_026575046.1 coordinate 53,507,856, forward strand.
CGCAGGTATCCGTTACAGCACTGATGTGAGTGTGGACGAAGTGAAAGCTCTGGCTTCTCTGATGACCTACAAGTGTGCAGTGGTTGGTAAGTGATCTCCTTTGTTGCTGCCTGAAAATGCTTTGGGGAAATATGTTAACATACCAGGATACCTTTAGGATGTTATTTAAATTGCACAGTTTAATGCTTACATAATTTTTCAATTAGTCTTAATTAAGATTTAATCTGTTTTTTAATGGAAAAATTTTTATGGGAACTAATTGGATTTTAAGTGTAGGTTTTTTTTAACTGCTTTTCCATACTCTGTAAGACCAAATCATAGTAGAAGGAAAATAAGTATTTTTTTTTCTTTTAGAAGTAAAGCACACTGATTAAATATGCATAATTTGCCCAGCCTTACAATTTCTGTTCCACTAGAATTTTAGTTCAAGGACATTATAGAAAAGATCAGTGTTGATCAATGTTTATTTCTTGAATTTTCTGAAACTAAATCTTGAAGAGTCACGTTTGAATTATTGTAATATCACATAGTGCTTTCTGCCTCCAGAATGTGTTTATCCTTTGTATGGAATAACAACTTGCAGCCTTCTCTTGCAGATGTGCCATTTGGGGGTGCCAAGGCTGGTGTTAAGATCAATCCCAAAAACTACACTGTAAGTATCAAAATGACATTTGTGCACATGGTGCATTCATAAAGGACTTGAAATTACAGGGCTTCTATGTGTCCCCCATACCAGTGAGATTAATGGCCCCTATTTTAAAGGAATGGAAAAACAAGTAAATAATTAACTCACTGAGTGTGGTGCCATATAAAGGTCACCTGCTTAACATCAATGTCCTTTTTCATTTTTACACTTGGTTAAAAGGTAATTAACATCTTCATATTCTTAGGGCATTTATATCCATCCATGTTACATAGTCTATAATATAAATATAATATGTCCTATATGCCTTTAACATGTTCCTATGATCTGCGACTCTTGGCATCTCAGAACCTAGTGACAGCCTAATTTAGTAAAAATCTTGTTTATCCTATCAATTCCAAGTTAATTTAAGCTAGCTGTTACTATGCTTTATAGCTCTGAATTAACATGTGTTACAAACATTATATATATGAATGATTTCATTCTTTTTTTTTAACTATTTAAATGAAAATGTACCATAGGGATTATTCTTAGGGTCCTATATTAATACAAAGAGAACAGGAAGTGGATTTGAGCCTTAGTTCTACTGTTTGTTGTTTGTGTAACCTAATTTCTGATCTATCATTTTCTTATCTTCAAAATGGAAATGCCTGCTTTATAAGTTGTAAGGATTACACAAGAAGATATATGAAAATGTCCTATAAATAGAAAATATGAGGCAATTATCACTTATCTCCACCAGTGGTTTTCTATCAAAAACATTTGTTTCCTTGTTTTGTTTTCATTTGTTTCCTTTATAGGATAATGAATTGGAAAAGATCACAAGGAGGTTTACCATGGAGCTGGCAAAGAAGGGCTTTATTGGTATGTATTCCCTTGTAGGCTTGAGCACGGAGTAGGAACATCTAAAAGGCAATTTTCTTAAGTTAAACTCCTGTTTTTATCTGTATGCACATGGGTAGAATTGCCCCTTTACTTTGAAAAACTGGGTTCTGTGATAGATACGGTGGACATACTTTGGGCCTGTTTTGGTAGGTCTCACGTAGAAAAGCTCAGGTTCTCGGTATGCAGTGTGGACACCAGGGGGATCGCTTCCACCTCTTCTGCTTGGACAATCTCTATTGCGATATCCAGAAAGATTTTAGGGAATAAATAATACCTGTTTTATAAATATTTTTTTTAATATGTAATAGTCACTTTTACGATAGTCTGTTCTGCAAGCAGTGAGAAATCTGCTGCCTTTTGGAACAAGAGCCTAGAGCAAGCTGCCCCTTCAGAGCAGTGGGCACAGGCTGGGAGGTGAGGGGCTCACCCTGATGACTCCATCTGCCCTCCCTGGCAGGTCTTGAGGGTCCCCGGGGGTTCCTGATATTTGTCACGAGGCCCTTTTGCCAAACACTAGATTTCTAAGGGTGCTGATCTTCAAAGGCTTGATGTTTTTGCATTAAGTGTCGCCTGTGTTGTATGTTTTGTGTGAGATGTGAATATTTAGTATGATGTATAAATACTCATTTAGTCAGTTTTTCAAGCAAATGAAGCCTGTATATTTCTTTTTTGTTCTAGAAGGATTCTAATTTGTTTTTATAACATAAAAGTATTTAACAGAATGTTTGCCCTTGTAACATAAAAAAAACTGACTAAAATAAGAAAGAAAATCTACTTTCTGTTTTCCTGCCCCTGTGTTTTTCTTCCCCAACATTCTCCCCACTGTTAATTCCTATGAACTTAAGATATGCTTCCTTTGAAATTTGCCCTCTTCATAGGAAAAAAAAGAGCATGAAATAATACAGAAATCAATATAAGTAGCACTAGAACTTGACCAGATTTGGTCTGTTGTTCATCATTTCACAGGCATTTGAATTCTTGGCATGCCTCCTCAGCACTGCTGTGAATCTGTCCTGTCAGAACGGGGGGGGGGGGGGGGGGGGTGCCTACTACTGCTGAGATTTGGTGAACTGCAGTCATGTTCAGCCTAGAGAGCCTCATGATTTTTCTCTTAGCTTCAATCGCAACGTGTTTAATAGTCTTGAGTCACTTCAGACTTTATTCGGTATTTATTGCCCATACCTAGAGTATAACCAGCTTCATTTTCTCTGTATTCACAAGTACCTTGGGATTCCAGGGGTTAAAAGTGATTCCTGGAAACAGTGAAAGCCTAAATACTGCAATTTGACTTCTTTGTTGAAGCACAAAAACCTCATTGACTCACAATGCAGCTAACCTGACACCTGGGCTCAGAAAGCTTTGTAGCATCTGGGGGGGAGGGGGGATCCTTTCTCTCCCTCCAGGGCCCAGAACTGGTCCTGAGTAAACCTCTGCAACTGAGGTCATTTATTTCTCCCTTACTTACTGACTTGTCTTTCCACAGAGTTTCAGACTGTGAGTTGGATGTGGGCCTGAGTCCTGGCCCAGGCACATCCTATGCCTTTAGGAAAAGCTTTTCATTTTCTGCAAAGAAGTCAGCTGGGCTTTTACTAAGGATTGCAGTGGCTCTGCAGCCCAGTGTGGAGGGAAGCCATCCTACCTGGCTAGTGCTCCAGTCCCCGAATACTGAATGTCCTCCCGGTTGTCATTCTCCTTTACCTTCCTTCCCTGATGGTCCCTGGTTTTCAGCACAGATCTTACACTACCTCTGTTACATTTATTCATAAGAACTTTTTTTTTTATGCCGTTCTAAGGGATATCGGTCTATAGTATTCTCTTCCTGTGAGGCCCTGATACCAGGATAATACTGGCCTCAGAGAAAGAGTTAGGAAGTGTTCTTTCCTCTAGTGTCTTTTTTATTTTTTTTAAGCTTGTGAAAGCTTGGTGTTTATTCTGTTGTGTGAGTTTAGATACCACCTTTGTAAACTGTAAAGTTCCCTTGGTAATCCAATGTCTCCATTTCTTTATAATTTTCTCAGATTTCCCTGCACCAAAATTGGCCTTTCAGCTCCACCCTGTGCTCATGTTCTGTTAAAGCAGCTGTGCTCTTTAGTCATTTTTCATCTTTTTTATACTATTGTGGGATTGACTGATGGCATTTTAGCTTTCCCAAGGTTATGTACCTGTTTTACAAAGTGTGGATGTTCAGACCTGTTCTCTGTTAAAATATTTGAGTATTTTTCTGTAATTCAGGTTTTGCTTATAATCCGAGCATTGCTGTCCATTGATTTTATGTGGAGTAGAAAACTCATAAGCCTAATAATATTTTGTGATTTCGGCTTTGGACAGGGAGCGCTGTCTCATCTTAGGCCATCTAGATGAATTGAGGTTTTTGAGAAGCCTCAGAATTTATCATGGTACATTTCCAGTTTACAAACTGCGTACCTCAAACTTGCCCCTTGCCAATAGCCCTTCTCCACTTGAAATCGTGATCTGACGATACTTGACACTTGATACTACTAAAAAACGTTTGTAGATCCCCCTTGCATTCAGGAGCAGTTTATCATTTACACCTTTGGAGAAAAGCAAATCCGATCAAACAAATCTTTACAAATGTCCTTGAGGTCTTGCTCTCAAGGAATGGACATTGTGAGCAAATGAGAAGAGTAGAGCCCCTTTTACAGAGGATAAGACTAGAATAGGGCGTGAGTCCGTCCAAGGAGGAGAGTTAGGGGTAGAGTGATTTGCGGGAAGTCAGACTTCATGAGAGTTAGAAACTGCCTAAGAGAAAGGGTGCTCAGATACAAGAGAATGACAGATTGGCTGTGGGCCGGGTGGGAGCGTGAAAAGCTTGACCATTTCCAAGTTGTCTAGGACCAGTTATGTAGCCATTGCATCACAGCCTGTGCAGAGAAACACACCTCCTTGGACGTGGGCCCCAAAAGTACAGGACAATATTAAAGCATATGTTATTCAGTTGGTTAAGTAAAAAAATACAGAACTTGAGTACTTAGAAAGAACTTCTCTGTGGGAGACTTCATAGCTGAATCATTTTTAAAGTTCTATTTTTCTGAAACGTTAATGGGTTTATATTAGTTAACTGAAAGAATACAGAAAGTTATAAACAAGGCCGAAGTGGAAAGAAACATCGTGAGCAAGTGTGAGGTATCCATATCCTTCCAAACCTGTGCACACATACTACATATACAGGTGGAAATAAATGCATGGAGACTATACACAGGCCTGTCCAGAGAGAGAGAGAATTTTATGTAAATGGAACCTCTATACATGCTATACAAATCCTGCTTTCTTTCCCCCACGTAATGTGTTTTGGTGAGGACTACAAGCTTTTTACTGGCTGCATAGTATCTCTTTATGTAGATACAGCATTCTTATTTAATTGACCCACTAAATGGGATGTTTTTGTATTTTATATGTATTTGTATCCCTCCCTTGACAGATTTGAGTGGACATCATTTAACACATCTTTAGGGGCACCTGGGTGGCTCAGTGGTTGAGCCTGCCTTTGGGTCAGGTCGTGATCCTGGGATCGAGTCCCACATCAGGCTCCCTGCATGGAGCCTGCTTCTCCCTCTGCCTGTGTCTCTGCCTCCCTCCCTCTCTCTCTCTCTCTCTCATGAATAAATAAATAAAATATTAAAAAATAATAATAGCGCATCTTTACCAGATCTTGATGTGGCCATCAGTATTAGCGCTGACACTGGCATTTGTTGCTGCCGTGGAGTAACTTCTTATCCTCAAACTTTCTAATCTGCTGTGATCTGAGCAATTGAAAGCTGAGGCCTAAAACTTTATGTACATTGAGGAAGCTTTGAATAACAGGTCAAAGCCCGGGTGAAATTATGGGCCTTAACACAAATGCTTCAGCAATGTGTATTTTTTTTATTTTTCTACTTGATGGGGAGGGCTTACACCCCCATAAACGGTATGGTTCTGTGCTGCCTCAGACACAAACACTCCCCAAGCACAGCACTTGTCCTTCTGTAGGCAGGATGGTACTGTTCTCTCTGGTTGTATGTAGTTCAAGGAGCTGAGGTCAAGAGGGACACACCGAGGTGCCTATGCTCATGTATTCAGAAGTCCAGTTGAGTGGCTTCTGTCTGTTAGCAGAACTGACTTCCGAACAATATCTCAAGGCAACGCCAGAGGGAAAAATTACCCATATAACATTTGTGTGTGTGTAAATTTTGTCGTGATGCATTTAACGAGTATTTCTATGACTTCAAGTAGTTACCCAGATGAAATCTAATGTTTTCTAACCACAGTAGCTTTGTTGTAAAAAATTACAAGGATTTATGTGTTTGAGATGAGTTCATCTTAAAAGCTAGTACAATGCCCTTTCCTTGTGCCCCCAGGTCCTGGCATTGATGTGCCTGCCCCAGACATGAGCACAGGTGAGCGGGAGATGTCCTGGATTGCTGACACCTACGCCAGCACCATAGGGCACTATGTAAGTACCCACTCAAAGCCCTGAGATCCTCATTTGCTGTCTACAAGAAATAACAAACTGATATTATGTGGATGGAGAGAATTTGCTGGGTTCTTCTGCCCTTTAATCGTATCTTGATTTGCACATTATTTTACTTCCATCTCTCTAGTCGTAAACTATAAATGTAGCGTGAACATGAACTGAGCTTTCACTTACATGCCACCCCATCCTGAAAGCGGGATGGGACCTCAGAAACGATCATCTACCAGGCAGGGCAGGACATGGTGTAAAACACTAGAAGGGAAATGAAGAAGGCTTCAATTCTGACTTCCCGCAAAGAGCTTTCATTTAAAGAGGAACTAAGACACATAAGCAGATAAATAAGGTATGGAGATAGGATAATACATGGAGATGAGGCCTATTTAGAAGTGTACTAGGAGAGCAAAGAAGTACATGAACCAGGACAAAAATCTCAAGCCCTAGTTTTGCTAGTGAGAGGAGAGGCTCTGGCACTGCCCCTTTCTTCAAGGAGCCTGGGCTGGTGCTGTTAGACTGCACTGGAGCCCAGGGCCACGAGGCCTGGGGAGAGGCGTTGGCGCCTGACAGAGACTCCATAGGACTGGAGTTGGATGTGTTATCAAGGAAAACAACCAGGAGGACTTGGGTCTGAGAGACCAAGCAGAAGTAGTGCCACTAATACAGAACACGAGAAAAACGAACTTTCTATTCTTGAAAGGGATGGAACCTTGAAAAACATTTAAGGAGTAGGAAGAGATAGGGAGTTGAAAAGACATTCATTAAAAATGTATCTATGGGCAGCCCGGGTGGCTCAGCGGTTTAGCGCTGCCTTCAGCCCAGGGTGTGACCCCGGGGTCCCGAGATCGAGTCTCACTTCAGGCCCCCTGCATGGAGCCTGCTTCTCCCTCTGCCTGTGTCTCTGCTTCTCTCTGTGTGTCTCTCATGAAAAAATAAAATAAAATAAAATATGAAATAATAAAAGATAGATGATAGATAGATAGATAGATAGATAGATAGATAGATAGATAGAGCGAGCCTCTGCCAGACAAGCAAGGTATTCAGTACAGTTGGGATAATTGGGAGCACAGGGAGTCCTGATGCTGGGACAAGGCATAACAGGGCCCGGCCAAGCCTCCACAGGTGAGGTCAGAGGAGGCCTCCTTGAAGGAGTAAGCTCTGGTCTGCACTCTGATGAATAGGATCACTTGCGGAAGGGACGGGGCTGTGAGTGTTGGAGGCAGAAGGAACCATTGGGTAAAGTTCTGGGGTGCAGAAGTGAACTTGAGGCTGAGGGAAGACTGGGGTAGTCAGAGTGGAAATCCAGAGAGTAGAGTCTAAGAGAGGCCCCTTAGAGGAGAATCGGACCAGATCATAGGACCAAAGTCTTTGCCTTAAAAACAGAAGGACGCTGGTGGAGTGCTAACTAGAAGCAGGCATGGGGCATTTTGACCTTCACTGTGTGCAGCGGGGAATGGGACTGTTGGGGGCAGGACCATACAGGAGCCCAGGAGACGGGGGACCCTGGCCTGCGGTAGAGCTGGAGACAAATGGACAAATGGGAGAGGGATGGATGGATTGATTGATCTGATTTGATTTGATTTGATTATTTATTCATGAGAGACAGAGAAGCAGGCTCCATGCCGGGAGCCCAATGTGAGACTCGATTCTGGAACTCCGGGATCTCACCCTGGGTGGAAGGCAGGTGCTCAACCGCTGAGCCACCCAGGAGTCCCAAGGAAGAGGGATTTAGAGGGAAGGTGGTCAGTTGCCGAAGAAGGAGGAGGGCGAGGAGCTCCACATGCCTCGTTGAGGGAGCCGTGTTTGGGAAGAAATGAGTTCAGCAACTAGATCATCCATCTGGGGGACAGAAAGTGGAACCAGGCTGCAAGGAGCAGTTGAAGGAGGGAAATGGGGCACAAGGAGTAGCCTTCACAGAGAGGAATGGCGCTGGGCCGCAGAGCAGAAACGAGACAGGTGCCTGCTGCCCAAGGACAGGGGTGGTTGGCAGTTGTCTGTCTGTGGGCTCCACATTCATCCTTGAAGGAGATGATGCAAGAGAGACAGACAGCGGAGGTAGCAGAGTCCTCCAAGGGAATAAAGGCCTCATGAATTTTCCTTTAAAGGGCCCTGGGGGAGGGGCGCCTGGGTGACACATTCGGTTAAGCATCTAATTCTTGGTTTTGGCTCTGGTCATGATCTTGGTCTTGAAATCAAGTTCCATGTCACACTCCAAGCTCGGTGCAGAGTCTGCTTAAGATTTTCGCTCTCCTTCTCTCTCCTTGCTCCCTCTGTCTCTTTCTCTCTCCGTCTCAAAACCTTTTTTAAAAAGTTGGGGGGAGGCCCTAGTGGCAAGATGAGCCCTGGAGAGGAGAACTCTTGCTCCCAGAGAAGGAAGGGGGCTGCAACTTGCAGTAGAGGAGCTCAGACATTAGTCTGAGGACCTAAGAGGGTGCAGACTGTGGTTGGGAGCGTGAGCAGGCCACCTGGATTCAGAACTGGCTCCCTTACACACCAGCTCCATGGCTTGTGGCAGGCCTTTGAGCACCCTATGCTTCCATTTCCCGTATATAAGATGACAATAGCAATAGCTCCTAATGATTAATTGAATAATAAAATATAATGCACTCAGAATAGTACCCACTCCTGGAGCACCTGGGGGGCTCAGTCAGTTAAGCACCTGCCTTCAGTTCAGGTCATGATTCCTGGGTCCTGGCATTCGGGCCCCACGTCTGGCTTCCACGCTCACCAGGAGCTTGCTTCTCCCTCTCCCCCTGCCTGCTTATGTTACCTCTCACTGTCTCTCTCTTTTTCAAATAAATAAATTAAATCTTTTTTTAAAAAAATAATAGTACCCACTCCTTAGTAAAACACACCAGACAACAAGTATTCATAAATATTAAATTGGTAAATTGCGAAAATTCCCTGAAATAAAACGAGTAGTATGAGATGCTTCAGAGAATTTTGGTTTTAACTGCCATTCCCCAAAATGATGCTTTTTCCATGTCCCCTTTTGATATTAAATGAGCTCCAAATTATGGTCTCTGTTTTTAAACAAGACACTAGACTGCTTAGTGCCAAGTAGTAGACACCACATTCATTATTCATAGCTTACTGCCAGGGGTGACCACAAAAGAAAGTTTTGTGAGGCACTGCCAGCTAAACCTGGCAAAGGGCTTCCCTTCTTAAAGTGATAGGAAATCCAAAATTAGGGCCTAAGGTCAGGAAGCTACTGTTTTTCTTACTCATTTCAGATGTAAACCTAAACCTGCCTCAGCTTTTGTGTAATCTGCCCAGAAGTGCAGGCCGCAGAGTGAGGGTGTGTGGTCCCTGGGCTTCTGGGACAATCAGGTGTGCTGGGCGCTGGGCACCTGGCACCGGGCCTGACCTCAGACGGGGTTGCTAGCGGCTCCGGCATTCACATTTGCACTGTGTAAAAGCATTTGGCTCTAGGTTTGCAATTCTGCGTTCACACAAGTGTTAATTATTCATGAAGGGAACTGTGGGAAAATTGACTAATTTCTGTAAATCACTTTACTGGACTGCCTTCTTTTTTTAACTTTTATTCTTTTTTTGTCGGCGATTTACAGCTAATACAATTCTAAGTTGTCTCTGTAAAAACAGTTAAACACACACACACAAAAAAAAAAAAACCTTAAAAAAAATAGTTAAACACTACAGATAAAGACCAGGTTACTTGTTAACTCACCCAGCTACATCTATTCGGGGGCAGGGAGAGTGTGAAGTAAGTCATTGCGTCTTCCTTAGTGGGTAGCAGATTGCCCCACAAATTTATTAAATAGTCCATAATTTATCCACAAATGTAAAATGCTTCCTTCTTTTTATGTTGATTTCCTGTGTATAATAGGGCCATCTATTTTTCCTGCCCCACTGACCAGTCTATTATTCTACATTGTTCTGGTGGCTACATTTATGGATATACCTGGAAGGGAAGTTCTCCCAAGCCCTTTCTTTCTTCTAATTACAGTTTCTGAGCAAGAATACATGGTCACTTCACAGAGTACAGAAGGACAGATGGTAAAGACTGTTACTCCCCCACCCTGCCCCCGGAGCTGGCATTTGCTTCCAGGGGTCCTCCACTCACACTCGCACAGGAGCCTATCTGTCTCACCCACATGTACCTTTGTATTTTCCTAACTCAAATGATACCATACCAAATACACAAAAAATTTAAGTTCCTAGAAGTAGAATCTTTGGATTACTAGGTATTTTTATTTTGGTAGGCATTCCAGATTGCCCTGCAAACCCTTTAATTATTTTGTCTTTTTTTTTTTTTCCAAATTTCTTGAATACTTTTGTTAATCTATTCCTTTAGTTGAAATTTGAATATTATCTTTTAAAGTAGCATTTAGGGGATCCCTGGGTGGTTCAGTGGTTTAGCACCTGCCTTTGGCCCAGGGTGTGGTCTTGGAGTCCCGGGATCAAGTCCCACATCGGGCTCCCAGCATGGAGCCTGCTTCTCCCTCTGCCTGGGTCTCTGCGCCTGTCTCTCTCTCGCTCTCTCTCTCTTTATCATGCATAAATAAATAAAATATTTAAAAAATAAATAAAGTAGCATTTTATTGAATTTCTAGATTAGTTTGGTGGGAGAGTATCTTTACAATGTGGAATCTTCTCATCTAACCAGAACTACCATGATACCTCTTCCTACTTAGGCTCTGTTTTGATGACATGTTCAAGTTTATGGTAGGTTTTAAGACACACGTAGGATGTATATCCAACTTAATAAGCCGTAAGTACTTTTGAAGGAATAATAGTTGTAAACGGAACTATCTCTACTTTTGTGACACTGTTATTTGTACTTAATAATGTTAAGTTCCTAAAAACTATTTCTCCTGTTGGAAGATAATGATTTTTTGTTTTTTGTTTTGTTTTTGAGAGAGAGCGCACTAGCGGGGAGAGGGAGAAGCCAACTCCCACTGAGCAGGGAGCCCACACAGGGCTTGATCCCAAGACCCTGGGATCATGACCTGAGCTGAAGGCAGACTTAAACTTAACCCACCGAACCACCCAGGCACCCCATGAAAATATGATCTATTTTATTATATTTTTTTCTAGGAACAGAAATTTAAAAAGTGAGGCATGTCCCTATTGGTGAAGGTGTATATGGTCCTCATAAGCAAAATAGACAAAAATGTAAAGTTTTGACTTTTTCTTGCAGGATATTAATGCCCATGCCTGTGTTACCGGTAAGCCCATCAGTCAGGGTGGGATCCACGGGCGGATCTCTGCAACTGGCCGGGGAGTCTTCCATGGGATTGAAAATTTCATCAATGAAGCATCTTACATGAGTATTTTAGGAATGACACCAGGGTTTGGAGATAAAACGTTTGTTGTTCAGGTAAAAATGTTTGCTCTCTTGAAGAATAACTGATATACATAGAGTAAGTTTTTCAGTGTTTTTAGATTTGCAATTTTTAAATGTCATTCTTTTGAATCTCTGTAACTATTAGGATGGATGTTTCCGGAGTAATACATGCTTTAATTTCTAAATCTTGATGACTAGATTCATGTGACTAGAACCACTTTCAGTACCTCACAGATACGTATGAAACTATCACCAACTTCTTTTGGTCAGTATTTAAATTGAAGTTGTTTTCAGAAGGGGAAACGTTTGCACAATGATCCAGATTTCAACTTTCAGGAAGAATTTCTTTGGTATTTGGTTCTTTTACAGAGTAGAATATAAATTAAGTTGAATGGTACTTTGTTTTTCCCAAAGGAAATGTAGAAAAATGTGTAAGACTACTTTGTACCATTCCATGCAAATAAATTTGAAAACCTATATGAAACCATTTGAAATGGACAATATTCCAGTAATATCCAAAAACATATACCAGAAAGAGAAAAGATTCATGAATTTGCCTATATCAAAATTCAAAAAGATCTTTTACCTAAGAAAAATCAGTATAAACAATGTAAAAAGACAAACTTAAAGTTTCCAACTTATTCTACTGAAAAGTTTCAACACTCATAAACAGCATGTAAAAACTGAGGAGAAAAAGAGCAAATAACTCCAGGGAAAAACAGGTTAGTGAAATGAACAGATAATTCTCACAGGAGTAGAAATAAAAATGGTGCTTACACATTTAAAGATGTTCTAGCTCCCTCATATTTTTTAAAAAATGCATGCAAAAGAAAATGACACAGAGGAACTGAATGGTACTTTAAAATAGAATAGAACTCCTATTCCTCCCAGGGTGTGACATAAGGCATCTGGTCCAAGGGACTGAGGACATGGGTGGCATGACTGGCTCTTTTATAAGTCAACCAACCTAAACTTCTTTAGGACTCACTATCACAGATAACAGAAGATGGGATTCCACATGGGACATTTATTGCTGAAGAGAAGCCATTCAGTACATTGTTTCTTGTGACAAAAGGATCTTGAGAATGACTTCTAAACTGATAGAATGTGTCTTGGTCAGAATATGACTCTTCCGTCTACACTGTGTAATTGTTCTGTCTAGGGATTTGGTAACGTGGGCCTGCACTCTATGAGATACTTACATCGTTTTGGTGCTAAATGTGTTGGTGTTGGTGAATCTGATGGGAGCATATGGAATCCAGATGGTATTGACCCAAAGGAACTGGAAGACTTCAAATTGGTATGTTAATCTAAAGTCTGAACTGTGACTACCCCTTGTTAATTTTTTAAAATGCAACCCAAAGATTTGCTCTTAATAGATGAGTCTTCCTATCATGGGCACTAATTGTAAACACTGAAACTGCAGTGCAGCCATTCATTCTGACTTCTCAATCAATTCTCAGCAACATGGATCAATCCTGGGCTTCCCCAAGGCAAAGCCCTATGAAGGGAGCATCTTGGAAGCTGATTGTGACATCCTGATCCCCGCTGCTAGCGAGAAGCAGCTGACCAAGTCCAACGCACCCAGAGTCAAAGCCAAGGTGAGAGCTTGGTACCAGTGTGGAATGACCGTGAGGGTCATAGAAAAGCTCTCAATTGGCTTTTCTCTTTTTTTAACTGCTTTGTTGAGCTATAATTCAAATACCATACAGTTCACCCAAGCGTAAAATTTAGTGGCTTTTTGTGTATACACAAAGCAGTGCAGCCATCCATCACCACGGGTTTCCTCTTAAACCAAACTTCCAAAAAGTGGTTAGGGAAATAGAAGGGTTTTATATACTTTATAGAACAAAAGACTTCTTACTAATTTAATTTAAACTGGACTTCTTCTCCCCATTGCCCCTTGCACCTGGTGTAGGGTTTCGATGGCACTGCTGGCATTTCTGTATGTCCTGGCTCTCTTGCAGATCATTGCTGAGGGTGCCAATGGACCAACAACCCCAGAGGCTGATAAGATCTTCCTGGAGAGGAACATCATGGTGATTCCAGTAAGTCATCTGTGTTTTATATGTACTTGGAATCCTCTTCTATAAGGAATGAGAGAGAAAGAGATAATCATTAATTTCCCAAACTGTAGTAAATCCTTCACCTTTATTTGCTTTTAAGAAAATGCAGTAGAAGCATGGTTAGTGTAAAAAAAACCTGACAATTTTCACCTTGACCTGAACATTATTTTCCAACTTTAAGCTCTTTCTTGATTATGTATTTAGCCTGTTTAATAATCCAATTCTATAAATGTATATTGTGCTAGAAATATGAGTTCCAGTTAAACTCAGAAGCTTCTGTGTAATTTCTAACCTTATGCATTTCAAATGTCCCTTGCCTCTTTACTCCTATGAAGAATGTGTGCCTGGGTTATCAGTGGACAAGCATGGGTTCTATACCAAGGATTATTTGCAAGTGGAAGTTAGTGTGGATTTGTGACACATTTAGAACTTTTGTTTAAAAAAAAAAAAAAAGAACTTTTGTTGAAAACATTTAAGAGGGGATCCCTGGGTGGCGCAGCGGTTTGGCGCCTGCCTTTGGCCAAGGGCACAATCCTGGAGACCCGGGATCAAATCCCACGTCGGGCTCCCGGTGCATGGAGCCTGCTTCTCCCTCTGCCTGTGTCTCTGCCTCTCTCTCTCTCTCTGTGACTATCATAAATAATAAATATTTAACAAAAAAGAAAAAAAAAGAAAACATTTAAGAGATTCATTTCAACTGAAACAGACTGCCCCTAGATAGTAGGAAAAGGAATGCTGATCTTCTCCTGAGGGGCGCTGTGGACAATCCAGTTCTGCGGTTAGTGGGCAAGCAATTTTGTCTCAAGATTTTTTTGGTAGAGAAGCTCTAACCAAAATTGATCAAATACTTGTTAGTCAATAAAAAAAAGTTATTTTTTTTTTCAAAATGGAAAAAAACTCAAGTGGATTGGAAAAGACATTTGTTAAATTTTAAGTGTGAAATCCCTGATGCAATCTAAGATCTATTTGGGGAGTTTAAAGTATAATCTATTTGCCTTAATATAAAAATGGAGCTCTGATGTTCATTGAAAGCGTTTATTAAAACCATGATTTTCTCATTTCTTTGGTGTCTTCCCTGTCACATTTTTGTGCCTAGGACCTCTACTTGAATGCTGGAGGAGTGACAGTGTCTTACTTTGAGTGGCTGAAGAATCTGAATCACGTCAGCTATGGCCGTTTGACCTTCAAATATGAAAGGGATTCTAACTACCACTTGCTCAGTGAGTTCCGATGACCTTGTCCAAAAAATCTTGGGGGCCAGCTAAAAGTCTGGAAGAAGCTTACACTTAGAAAGGACTAGTTTCCTTTTTTAATCCCAGAGAATTTACTCTCAGAACAGAAAATTATATTATTCTGTCTCATGAGCCTGAGGACCAAAAGTATATGAGTTTTTTCATGGATATTTAACTTACTCTTTCAAATGTATTTGCACCCAGATGTTGGTTCTGTGCTGTAATGTTCTCTGAACATAATCTATAAATTAGTAAATAGAATATCCTTTTAAGCCAGGCGCTCACTGGTACTCCTCCATTCCTATCTCTGCTCTTAGTGGAGGCCTTTCTAGTGTCCAAGAATTTTTGGAGTCTCCTGATGAGAATGTGGCTTTTCTTTGCCTAGAGTAGGCTCCAGAGTTAATGGGCCAATCTCGTCCCGCTGAAGTAAGGCCAGACCTCCAGCCGAGCTTCACTGAGCCCACTCTGAGAATCTGGGTGAAGTGTTCCATCCATTTCCGTTTCTTTTTCCCTCAGTATTTTCTTTTTCACAGAGCCAAGGAAAAACCCTGGTAATGGGTGTTATGGAAACAGAGCACTGACCTAAATTCACATTTATATAGGAATTTGGCAGAGTTCTAAATGATTAACCTGTTCACGGCATTAGTGTTGAAGGCTTCTAAACTCTGTGGTGGTTTCTGGGTCATGGATATAGTTGGAGACTACTTTTGGTTCTACTTCTTTTTTTTTTTTTTTTTTTTTTTTTCTACTAGCAGTATTTTAACTTCACCTCTCGGCTTTCTGCAGTGTCTGTTCAAGAGAGCTTGGAAAGGAAATTTGGAAAGCATGGTGGAACTATTCCCGTTGTGCCCACAGCAGAATTCCAAGACAGGATATCGGTGAGTGCGCTGTGGCGGGCTGCCCCCCCATACACACACGTGTGTGCACGCGCCTGGTCCTTAGCCCTGGGCAGGTGGATGAGGGTCGCAGGGGGTCAGCAGCCGGCGGTGATGATGGGACCTGTGTGTGCTCTGCACATGCCTTTCTCATTATTCTAAACGGAGTAGGATTTTAGTTTTAAATAATCGCTCTTCTGCTCTTGGTACTTTTGCAATACAGATGGCTCAACAGGTGATTCTAACCTAATTGTGAAGAATTACTGTGTATCCTAACTCTTAAGCCTCAGAGAATTGAAAAGTAAATATTAGGAGAGCCTGGCTGGCTCAGTTGGAAGAACAGGTGACTCTTGATCCCTGAGTCGTGAGTTCGAGCTCCACATTGGCAAAAGGGATCCCTTAAAAATAAAAAATAAATAAACTTAAAAAAAAAGAAAAGAAAAGCTTTACAGAAACAAAGAAAACATTAAATTGAACTATATGAAGAATTGAAATTGCTTCGTGGACATGAACAGGAATGAAAGGAAGCAGGTAGAAAAGGTATCGGAGTGAGTTAGCTGACGGGACAGTAATAGTTAGTGCCCCTGTGTCACAGAGAACATCTTCCTCGTAAATGGCAGAGACCTTAAATACAGATTAAGGTTTCTTTAATGCATTAAAGTAGCAAAAACCATAAATGGATGTTCTACTCACCGTGTCTGTGGTGAGACTGGACCTTTATTGCTGACGGGACGCCTGGCGCAGCTCTTGGGGGATGTGACGGGCTCTCAGTCCTGCCCGTGGACGCTGCCCTAACGTCCCCTCTGGGACCTCCTTCTGAAGGACCGGATGGCTCCGCGCGTGGTGCCGTCATGGGGACGTGTTCACTGTCAGGTTTTTAAATCAGGTTTGATTTCAGAGTCTACATACACCTGCAGGGAAATGGCTCAAGTATAATCAACCTGTCTCTGTGTGAAACGTCAGTCATGGGCAGTGCCGTAGGCAGCACGGCGTTGGGGCCAGGGCGTCCTTGGGTGCTAGCCGCTGCCCTGGTAAGCCGGCCTTCTGGGACCCCCTGCGCCGGCCCGCCCCACCCCGCCCCCGGCTGAGCCCCCGGCGGGAGCCCGGGAAGAGGCCGACTTCCTCTACCCTCTGTAACCAGCGTTGGCCTGGTGTGTGGGCCTCCCCGTTTCCAGACGCTCTACGTGCCTCAGGTCGGGCTTCAGGGCTGTCCTCACCCCTGACTCAGTGGCTGGCAGGGGACCTAGCGTGTGGGTGTACAGCACAGGCTCTTTCCAGTGCCTTCCCCTAGCTCCCCGTCTAGCTCCGTGCTCCCCAGGCTTGCCGTGGCCCTGCCAGGACCTGCATCAGCAACCCCCCGACACCCCCCATGTGTCCCTGGTCCCCTCCTTGTCTAATGTAAACCATGGGTTCCATCATTAGCCCCTCCCTCGCCCTGTTGTGCCTCCACATGCCCCCCGCTAACACCCAAACCTGACGACCCCAAGCGTGCCCCCATATGCCCGTCCCCTACGGGCAGGAGGCCCTGCTAACTGCCCAGCCCCGACCCGAATCTCAGGTCCGCGGCCAGGCCAGCTTTCACTTCTCCCTGTTTCACTTTCTCTCTGCCACCCCCTGAGTACCTGCCCCAGGAACTCTGGGCAGAGACACCCCCACCCTGGTTCCCGGCGCCTGCACCCTGTCTCCTGGTCCCAGAGCGGCTCTGGATGCCTCCATCTAACCCCAGTGGCCTGTTTTCACGTCCCCAAAGTGTGCGGCTGGGGCTCCCCGTCCCTTCCGTCCCACCTCAGCAGTCATTTCTGTCCTGTGCTCCGTGCGGCCTCAAAAACAGTCCAGGCCCTGGGGGCTCAGCTGGGCGTCTGCCTTCAGCTCAGGTCATGATGGTGGGGTCCTAGGATCGAGTCCTGCTTGGGCTCCCTGCTCAGCGGGGAGCCTGCTTCTCTGTCTCCCCCTGGGCTCCCCCCAACTTACGCTCCCTTGCTGTCTCTCAAACAAATAAGATCTCCAGGAAAAAAAAAAAAAAAAACAGCCTCAATCCTGGTTCCCCTTCCCGACTTTGTTCGTGTTTGTCTCCCTCACTTTGTTCGTGTTTGTCTCTCTCATAGCAACGCCCTTAAGAGTCGTGTACACCTGCGTGCGGTCCCTCCCCTCCACTCCCCTCTGCTGACGCCCCCACCCGGACCCCCGGCACCCTCCTGTCCTCTCCCGGTGCCGGTCAGCACCTGTTCTCACAGCCGACGGCGCCTCCGGGATCCCTTTCTTCTCTCACTTCCTAAGACCCCACAGCCTCTCGGGCCTCTCCTTCTGCAGCCATTCCTTCCGTTTGCCCTCTGTGACTCCGTCACCTCCTCTCCAAGCCGCAGCCGCTGGATCACGTCGGGGTCTGATGACCTCCGTCAGGCATGGGTGTTGGCTGTCTCCCCCACCGGGACACTGGTCCCTGAGGACAGGACAATCCCTCTGCCCCCGGGCCTAGAGGAACCCCTTGCCGGGCCCCATGAGTGTTCCATGAGGAGCGCATGAGCGGGAGTCCGTGCCCCACCCGGGAAGCGCCTTGTTTCCTCTGTGACTTGATAGGACAGAACAGAGTCTCCCGCGGGCACTCTTGACAGGTGCGCGCCGACGTGACGCGAATGCTCGCGATGGAGGGCAGCTTGGACCCCCTTTGGCGGGTGACCCTGTTTTGAGTTTCCAGCCGGTGTGGCAGGATTCATAGCTGACGTGGGGCTGGAAACAACTGCCTAGAGGAGTCTGATGAAGCAAATGAATCATGGGAGTAGTTGGCAGCAGGCGAGCTTACTGTGGTTGAGTACCCTGGGTTGGAACAGCCCAGCTCTCACAGCCGCCGCCTTTGACCCTGGCCAGCCCCCCTGGGTGGGGTGACGGGCACAGCGTGGGTGGCACTGCTGAGTGCAGAACCCGGGAAGAGCAGGCCAGGCTCCTCTGTGCCCTGGGCCCACACCCCACCGTCCAGCGTGCAGCGTCCCCCCAGGATCCTCTTGGTGAGTATTGCCGTCGCATGGAATGAAGAGTAAACGGTGGCCGCACCGCCATCACTGAAGCCGCCGTCCAGGGGCCGCGGGGCAGGGCTGCTTGCCAACCTCAATCCTTGCGCTCCCAGGTGAGCGTGTGTGTGTGTGGCCATGTTAACCATCTGCTCCTCCCCTAGGGCGCCTCTGAGAAGGACATCGTGCACTCTGGCCTAGCTTATACCATGGAGCGCTCCGCCCGGGTAGGTGCCTGGTGCCCCTGACGGGCAGGGTCTCCAGGGGCTTCATACACTTCCCTGCCGGGCCTGGGGGGAACCGGTAATTGCAGGTTAGGCCACCGTGAGGTTTGGCGGTTAGCACAGGCCCCGCCACCGGCCAGCTGGGTCGCCCTGCAGGCTTCAGGAGTCTCCCTTGCCAGAGAACGAGCGTAGGCAAAGGGTGGCTTGGTCCTTAATTCAGGACTTGAAACACAATTTGAGTCCAGTTTTCCTAATTTCTTCTTGTTCAGATTCTGTGTGGCTTTAAGTTGAAATCGCGCAGGCAGACGTTATTGGTGGTGCTTGTTGTTAGGTCTTTTTAACGAGCTAGTAGTTGACACCCTACATTCACCCTTTTAGAGTAGACAGTCTACACCCCCAAGCACCCTCACAAGACTGCCTAGGCACGGGCACCCTGTCCTTAGCTCTGTGGAATGCTCGCGGGGCCCAGCAGGGAGCTTGCTGCCTCTAGCAGCGTGTCCCAGGGACACCGAGCTCCAGGCAGGGGCCCAGGCAGGGGCGGTCTCCTCGGGGTGGGGCTGCTCGGCGTGCACTCACGCCCATGTCACTGTCTCCTCCTGCCTTCCAGCAAATCATGCGCACGGCCATGAAGTACAACCTGGGCTTGGATCTGAGAACGGCCGCCTACGTCAACGCCATTGAGAAGGTCTTCAAGGTCTACAATGAAGCTGGGGTGACCTTCACATAAATGCCTGGCTGACCTCTTCACCGCCCTCTTCCCCCCTTCGTCTGCAGACCCTTCACAAGTTTACATGTAGCCACAGAAATCTCTTGCGCGCGCTCTCTCAACTTACTAGATAGTGGACATCACGCTCAACACATCAGTCCAAATCCGCCCCTTTGAGAAAAAGAAATTAAGGTTAGGAGATCATGTACCGGCCGACGAATATGGAACTAGAAACGACCTGTGCCACAGAGCCATTTGGGTATTTTTGCCTTTAAATGGAAGGTCTCTTCCCACCAGCTGTGCTGCCTTGCTCCATGGCTGCTCTGAGAAGGTGGGACCCCCAGGGTGGATCCTGGGGCCGGGAATGCACCTGTTGCCCAGCAGCAGCCAGGGGCTCACTGCCTCGGCTCTGGATGAGTCTGAGACCTGCGGCAGGTGTGGGGCATTTTCAGAGGGTGGCATGGTCCTCAAGTGACTTACTGGTATTTTACATCAGCAAAATAACTTAGTTTTACAGATTGCAACAAAGATAAAAGCTGTTTCTCTTTATGCATTTTATTCTCTTAGAATAAAATAAGTACATGCTGCTGTAATAAAATTGCCTTTAATCACTTACCAAGCCTAACCTTGACTCGAGCAGTGAATGCCTATAAACATAATAAATGGAAAAAAAGCTAGTATTTTTATAATATAAAACAGTATCATTTATAGCTTATCAGTCATGTATTGTTGTCCAGCAAAAAAATAAGTCCAATGAAGAATTAAGTTATCTTCACACCTGCCAATGGTGGAGGCTATTTTTGTTAAGACTGTCAGAATTTACTAACCACAGTTACGACATAGAGTCCAAAGAGTGCAGTAACCTCCTTATCATGGTAATTAATTGTTCTCTTCTGAAGATCTACTGTGTTGTCTAATTGAACAATAATTCAAGTAGAGCGTCCCAGAAAAAAACCACTTGGACTCCCGCTCTGGAGTCTAGCTGGCGGCTCCGAGCCCTGCCAGGGGCCCCGACTTGGCCTGCCTCGGCGTCCCCTGAGAGGCCTGAATTCTGCTCGCAGCTTCATTACCACTGGGCTGGAAACATCCTTGGGTTGAGTGTTTTGTTTGGGAGTTATTTCACGAGGGCCTTTTGAACAGTAGTGTCCCAATGAAGTACTAGATATTATTTATGTAAGAATGAGCTTTTTTTTAAAAAAAAACAATATCCTTTCAAAATTTCTAACTACTTTGTAACTGCATGACTTAACCTGGTGATAAAAGCAGTTATTAAAAGTCTACCTTTTCCAAAGCTTATGCTTCCGGTGTTTCTGTGTTTTTATATTTAATAGTAACTGTTTTAGGAAATAATGAAACTAAGTCGGGTCTCTAAAGTTTTTGAAACGACCACCTGTGTAACATTTCTTCCCACAGTATTACGAGCCGTCCAGATTTTATTCTTGAATTCTTCTATGTTTCATTCTGTTGAACAATATTGGTGGCTCTTGGCAGAGGTTTTAGTACTGAAAGCTGACACGCTCAAGTAATTTTTAGTCTTTTTAAGTAGAGGAGCATTCATTGATTAGGGTTCTGTTTTTAATGACTTAGTCACAGCATGTAACCACTTTAGACGGACTGCTGACCGCTGTCAGCAGAACTAGATCCCGGACCTGACTACCAGTCACCTGGCTGCCAAGTCTGGGGCTCAGCTTTCAGCCGGACTCTGTTTTGTCCCAGTTCTGCCCAGAACATCTGCAGTACTGAGGCCTGAGTTAGGCGGTAGGTAAACAAGACATCCGGCACCAGGGACACGGAGGCCGTCCCTACTGGTCTGTCCACTTGCACTCTGGGCAGAGGCTGAAGTAGGGGGAGGGGAACAATCCAGGGCTGGGCAGTGGGTTCAGGTCGCGTGAAAGGGGGATGATGGGTCTTCTTGGTGGCCCTCGGCTAATCTTGGGACTATTTATAGTGGTTTCTTAGAGAGAAGATCCACAGTGACGTGTGTTGCTGGTGCTAATGTCAGAAGCCAGGATGGTGCCTGCTGGCTCCAGAAAGCCAACAGACTGTCGGTGTCTGCTTGGTTTCTGGAGGTTTGGACCTGAAAATGCTGGTCAATTAGTCTCTCCGCTTCACTGAAATTGCCCAGCTTATTATTTCTCATTCTTCTGAGAACTTGCGTAGAAGGCTCTAAAGGGAATTGCTTCCGAGGTAACCGCACGTGGCCCCGGTTTCACGCGCAGAATGCTCTGGAGTCTTTACTGCTGCCTCGAGCATCCCTGCTCCGGAATGTAGTCTAATTACCCCGATAGGTGAGGGTTAGGGAAGTGAGGCGCAGAAGCTTCCTGTCTGGCAGGAATAGAAGCACTGCTTCTGGCAATCCCTAGGATTGGGGACTTAACTCTTTTAAGAAAACCTTTTTTAAGAAAACCTTAGCCTCTTAACTCTCCGGCTTTAAGTAAATTCGCTATTCCCCAAGGCCCCCGTAGACTTTCTTAGCCACGCTACACATTCAAACAGCACACGCGGACACCGCTACAGACCTTGCAGAGGGACCCCTGTGAAAGAATTTTTTTTTTTTTTTTTTGCTTAACGATTTTCTTTTTCACAAATAACTTTTCTTTTATTGGCTTCTTTGTTTATTTTCAAAGCTCACACAGTGATTTAGTCCATCTCAACCTCTGTACTGTTGGCGGTGGGGGCCACATAGTTGCTTGTCGTGGGATCTGCTTTGTAGGATGTTTAGCAGCATCCCTGGCCTCTACCCATTAGAACCGATGGCATCTCTTGGATACGCCGATCAAAAATGTATTCACGTTGCCAAGTGTCCCCTGCGGGGTTCCCTGTTGAGAATTTCGAGTCTTACTGTGAACAGCAGCTTGTACCTCCAAATCTATACGCCGGGCTTCCCCTGGCTTCCACTCCACAGGGGCAGCCACTTGCAACAACCTCAAATGTTTCATTTTCATTCTATTTAAATCCTTCCCCCCCCCCTTTTTTTTTTAATTGGGTTATCTTTGTGGTTGACTTCTAAGAGTTCTTTGTTATATTCTGGGTGTGACCCTTATCAGATAGGATTTGCAAATATTTTCTTTCATTCTGTTGATGTGTCTTCTCAATTTTTTGATGGTGTCCTTTAACACAAATGTTGCTTTTTTTTTTTTTTTTGATGGAGTCGAATCCATTTATCTTTGGTTGCTGTGCCTTAGGTGTTAGAGCTAAGATGCCATCGCCCAACCCAAGGTTACACAGGTCTGATGAACAATAACAAACGTTTAAAGAAGAGTTACCACGACTCCTTTTCAAACTCTTCCGGAAGATGAAACACTTTATGAGGCCAGCATTCTGATACCAAAGCCAGACAGACCTCACAAGAAAAGGAAAACCATGCCAATATCCCTTACGATTGTGGACACAAGAATACCCAGTAAAACACTGACAAACTGAACCCAGCAGCTCACGACAGGTGTTACACACACATCACAACCAGGTGGGACTTAGTTCACGAATGGAAGGGTGGCACCACGTAAGATCACAGTCGCACACTCCACTGATAGGATAGAGGGAAAGAAAAACCACCTAATCATCTCAATCGATGTGGGGAAAGCAATCGATAGACCTCTTTGTAACAAAACATATGTGCTGTCCCAGAACAGGTGTCCACAGATACAAAAGGCCGATTCATGCTGCTGGGGGCTGGGGAGCGATTAGCTACGAGTGTGGGGTCTTTGCTGAGGCGGTGTAATAGGGGATTTTCGGTTTGGTTAGTTTTTTTAAAGATGTATCCATCTATTAGAGTGTATGCACGAGTGCGGGGAGGGGCAGGAGAGATGAGAATCCCAAGCAGACCCCACTGAGCACAAAGTGGTACGCGGGGCTCGGTCCCACAAACCCCAAGATCACCACCCACGCCAACACCATGAGTCAGATGCTCAACCCACTGAGCCACTGGCGCCCCGAGGTGATAACGAAGTTTTTTTTTGTTGTTTTTTTTTTTTAAGATTTTATTTATTTATTCATGAGGCCCAAAGAGAGGCAGAGACACAGGCAGAGGGAAAAGCAGGCTCCATGCAGGGAGCCCGACGCGGGACTCGATCCTGGGTCTCCAGAATCACACCCTGGGCCGAAGGCAGACACTCAACTGCTGAGCCACCCAGGCGTCCCGATAACGAAGTTTTAAAACTAAGAGTGATGGTTGCACAACATTGTGAATACAGTATGTGCCACTGGACTGTGCTTTTTTTTTTTTTTTTTTTTTACCTTTCTTAAATTTAAATTCAATTTGCCAACATAACTGGACCGGACACTTTAAAACAATTATATGGTATGTAAATTTCACCTCAATTAAAAATAAATGAAGGAATTAAAAAAAAAAAAACCACTATCTCAGAGTTGAACTCCTGGAACCGTCCAGGGAGCCTTGTTGGCCAAAGTTTCTGGGGCAGTGTCCTGTGAGCGGAGTGGAGGCGGTGCTGCCATAAGCACAGTGTCCCGGGGAA
This sequence comes from Nyctereutes procyonoides, assembly GCF_905146905.1. Lineage (NCBI taxonomy): Eukaryota > Metazoa > Chordata > Mammalia > Carnivora > Canidae > Nyctereutes > Nyctereutes procyonoides. The sequence goes on from NW_026575046.1 coordinate 53,531,740, forward strand.
GCTCGCACAGAGCGCTGCACAGATCCGAGGGCTCGGGGGGGGGGGGGGGCAGCACCTGCTGGTGTTTGGATCTTTGCAACCCTGCAGCGGGTCGTGACCCTGGTGGGACAGGCCAAGGCCTGGGTCCACCATGTGTCCCCTGATGACAGCAGGGTCGGCAGCAGGGAGCGGTGGTCCGATGGGTTAATCCGACTGTGGCCCTGTGAGGACAGACACCTGTGGGTGCTGGTCCACCGTCTCCCTGGGCACTTTGAGGAGGTGACCCTCCTGCCCGTGGCTTCTGCGGTTTCTGATGAGAAGTCGCCTGTGAATGTCGTTGAGCCTCTCTCTCATGTGATGACTTACTTTTCTGTTTCAAGATTCTTCTCTGTCTTTGGATTTGAACAGTTTGATTAGGGCTATGCCTGGTGTGCAGTGTTTGCGTCTTCCTACTTGGAGTTCACTGAGCTTCGTGGAAGTATCAGGTTATTACATTTTCATCAAATTCGTTTTCAACTGTTACTTCCTTCTTTAGTACTCGTCCTGCCTCTTTCTCTCCTCTCCCTCGAGGACCCCCATTGTGCACAGTGATGCACTCATCTCTAATCCTCTTTATTTTTGTTCATTTGTTTGGACAAATGCCAAACAACCCAAGGTTCCTCAGGTTAGAGAACCTCATTTGATGTGTCTTCAAGTTCACAGATTCTTTCATGTGCCTGCTAACATCTGCTGCTGAGCGCTCTGATGAATGTTTTATTTCAGTTGTACTTTCAACTCTAGAATATCTATTTCATTCTTTTCTATAGTTTCTATACCTATTTGGTATTGGTCTTACACTTTTAATTCTGGAGATGTGCTTTCCTTTAGCTCTTTGAACATGTTTAAAACAATTGATTTAAAGTCTTTGAGGGAAAAAAGTCTTTGGTAAGTACAATATTTTGGACAGTTTCCATTTTTCCCCCTCAAATGCGCCATAATGTCTGCCTTGCATATCTTTTTCTTCCTGAAAACTAGACATACTAAGTGATGTAATGTGGCAACCCTGAAATCAGATTCCACTGCCCTCCCCACAGATATCTTGTTGGTGTTTGTTGTTGAGTGTTAGTTTACTGACTTTCCTGAACTAGTTCTGTAGTCTGCTTTCTTTGTTGTGTTTTGCCATTGAAGGTTCTTTCTATCCAGGCAGCTTCATGGTTAGCTAATGATTGGACAGAGATTTCTTTTTTTTATTTTTTTTAAGATTTTATTTATTTATTCATGAGAGACACAGAGAGAGGCAGAGACACAGGCAGAGGGAGAAGCAGGTTCCCTGCAGGAGCCCGACATGGGACTCGATCCCAGGAACCCGGGATCACAACCTGAGCCAAAGGCAGATGCTAAACCACTGAGCCCCCCAGGGATCCCTGTTTATTTTTAATTGGTTTTACATGAATGCTCCTGGGGTTGCTGTACACTTTTGGTTAAGAATTCTGAAAAGAGTTGATTCTGACTATATTTTTGCCAGTTTTCTCATTACTTTTATGGAGGAGAGAATTTTTGGAGGGCCCCACTTCACCAACTTCTCACTATCTATTGCTTTTTATAAACATACCTTTAGATAGACCTTGTCTGAGGCTGATGTCATACCACTCGGTGCACAACACGCACAGTGAAGAGAAAATGACAGAAGCACTTATTCTAGAACAGCACACTACAAGGTGAAGTTAAGGAACCGTGGGCGGTGCTTCTCCAGCCTCCTGTGGCAAAGGACCGATTTGTTTGTTAAACTAATGCATCAGCATTAGGCATGTGATCCTGCTTCCTGTGACTAGTTCACATACAACTTGCCGTGCAAGTTCGACAACCAGAGCTGGTTTTTACCTTGTTCAACAAGCACCATCTGCTGATCACACTCCTGGAGGGCCAGGCAATGTCCCTTTTTTTAAAAAGATTGTATTTACTTATTCATGAGACACACACACACACACACACACACAGAGAGAGAGAGAGAGAGAGAGGCAGAGACACAGGCAGAGGGAGAAGCAGGCTCCATGCCAGGAGCCCGATGCGGGATTCGATCCCAGGATGCTCCACCGCTGAGCCACCCAGGCATCCCTCAGTGTAGAAGTTTCTAAATGCTCTGTTCTTCACTCATCCTGTCACCAAGTGGTAAATAATGTTTCAAACCAATAAACTCTGAGTAGCAAGCACTTCAGCAGCAAACGACCTTGACTAAGCCAGTGTGTGCCCCCTCAACAACATTTTAAAATCTGTGTGTCGTGTCGGCTTTCTCTTAAATTCAAGCATCATGACCTGTCATGTAAGGGAGGAAGCTCCTTCTGCTCCCACGGACACAGAGATGAAATTCTCAGTACGTCTGCTGTGTACATGCTACCAGTTTTCTTCTCTTTTTCCACAAGTATGACCTTGCTTTACAGAAACCAACCCTTCCTACGTACGTATGTCACAGCTTCTAATTTACTCAGACATTCCCTCGTTCTCCGTGACAGTCGTGGGAATGCCACTTCACATACACGTGCAACAGTCGTTAACCAGTCCCCACTGGTGGCCATCTGGGCAGGGTCCTGCTCTTCACGCTGGGATATGGTTTCCAATACACTAGAAGTCGGCGCTCACTATGCGCCAAACCCACTAAGCAGAGCCAAGCCCGCCGTCCAGGTGAGTCTGCCGGGCATGTGAGGGCGTTGCCAACACTCGCTATTAGCTCCAGGCCGCGGTGGTCCGGGTGTCCCCTGCTAGGCCTATCTGTGGGTGCCTGTGCACGCTGGCAGGACAGTCTCAGTAAGGGGAATTCTCCAGTTTACACTGCCTCCCACGATTCCCTCCCTCTCCCTCCCTCCTGCTCCCCCTCCCTCTCTCTCTAGCTAGGACTAGACTGGGGAATTCAAAAGTCGTCAGGGCCCAAAGCAAGGTGCAAAGGCCAGATGTAGCTGTGGCGGCACAGGCTCCACGCCAGGACGCTAGATGTTCCCGGGGCTGTTCCCGACTTAGGAGCCACTTCTTTAAAAAAGCCAGAAATGTGATGACCAACTCTCATGCTCCTTAAAACACCTTTTCGTCCAATTTCTGTGAAGAACCAGTAACTTCGGGCAAGATAAGGAAGCAATGTTTCCCTGCCGAAGGCCAGGCTAGGTGCCATTCGCACACGTCTACCTAGTGGGTGCTGCCCCTCGGGGCGCGGAGAGGGCTGGGAGTTCTCGGCCTCTGGCTCCTGGGTCCTGACCGGGCTGGGGTGGCTAGCGGGGCCCATAACTACGTGACCCGGTCTGTGACTGTCTGACCCCACACGTGCTTCTCCGGGGCCCTTTCCAAACACGAAGCACCGCAAGTGAGCCTGCCGGCCATCCTCCACGGGGACGGCTCATGGAACCCCCAGGGGCGTGTGCGCCCAATTCTGCGCCTTCCCCGGGGCTGTCGGGGGGCACTGGGGTATCGGGGGCCCCGGGGTGTCAGGGGGCAGTGAGGTGTCTATGGCCCCAGGGTGTCAGGGGGCAGTGAGGTGTTGGGGGGCAGTGAGGTGTCGGTGGCCCCAAGGTGTCAGGGATCAGTGAGGTATCAGGGGTCCGGGGTCTCGGGGAGCAGTGAGGTGTCGGGGCCCCGGGGTGTCAGGGGGCAGTGAAGTGTCGGGGCCCCGGGATGTCGGGGGACAGTGAGGTGTCAGGGCCCCGGGGTCTCAGGGGGCAGTGAGGTGTCGGGGCCCCGGGGTCTCGGGGGACAGTGAGGTGTCGGGGTCTCGGGGGGCAGTGAGGTGTCAGGGCCCTGGGGTCTCCGTGGTCAGTGAGATGTCAGGGAGCAGTGAGGTATCGGGGGCCCAGGGTGTCGGGGGCCCCGGGCAGCGTCTGGGCAAGCCATCTCTTAGGACAAGTAGCCCCGCCCCTGACGACCAGCCAAGCTCCGTGGCGCTGGGAGAGATGCATGGGGCGGGGACCTAGTGACCCAGAGGGCGCCGCAGGCTGGCCTCTGCCCCACGGGGCCCTGGGGGGGCCGTGTTTCCATTGCCCCAGGAAGCAGTGGCCACAAGCTGGTGGGGCGGCCCTTTATTGAGGCGCGGGAGCCCCGCAGGCCTGCTCACTGCCCCCGTGGGCCCAAGCCCTCCACGGCGTGGGCCACGGCGCCTGTCACGGCCTCGGTCACTGTTGCGGTGACGTCCTTCACCACTTTCTCCCCGGAGTCCTGGGCCTTCTTCAGGGCGTCGGCGACGGCTGGCAGAGGGAGGGAGCGAGGCGGTGAGCGGGCAGCGGTCGAGGAAGGGGGGGCCACAGCCAGAGGTCCCGCAGCCCCCAGGTCGCGGGGCGTCCTCCCGGTGCTGCTCTACTGCCCTTCCTTTATGGCGGAAGGTTGGGAGGGTCCGTACTGGGGGGTTTACCGGGCCCACCTGGGCTGTCACGGGCTGGTCCCCACTCACAGGCCACCCCGACTCTCCCAGCCGCTGCCCACTGCGGACACGGGAATGGCGTCCCGGCCCCGACCCCGGCCCTGACCCCGGCCCTGACCCCGATCCCTGACGCCGGCCCTGACCCTGAGCTCTGACCCAGGCCCTGACCCTGAGCCCTGACCCAGGCCCTGACCCCAATCCCCGACCCCGGCCCTGACCCGGGCCCTGACCCTGAGCCCAACCCCAAGCCCTGACACAGGCCTGACCCAGGTCCTGACCCCAGCCCTAACCCTGGTCCTGACCCTGAGCCCTGACCCCGAGCCCTGACCCAGGCCCTGACCCCAGGCTCTCCATCACCCCAATGTCCGTGGCCACTGGGTGCCTGGCCTGCCTGTCACCTCATGCTTACACAACTGGAGTGTTTCATGGGAGGGGCCCAGTGCGCGTGTGTGTGTGCTGCCATGGGTGTGTGTCACCGTGTGACCTCCACGGAAAGGATGGGGACTGATCTGCTCTGGCGGGGCGCCCCTGCTCCTGGGTGGCCGCGGGGCACCGGCTGGCCTCGGTCCCGCCCAAAGGGTCAAGGCGGGGCTCACCTGCTGGCGCTGGCCGCACTCCCACCCACGCTTCCCTCTGGCTCCTCCAGCCGCTGCCCTCCTCCCCCGCCACCCCCCCCCCGCACCCCGCACCCCGCACCCCTACCTTCTTACCTTTCTCTCCAGCCTCCTTGGCGTGCTCTAGTACCTCCTTCACCACTCCCTCCACGGCGTGAACTGGAAAGATGAGAAGCCCAGAGTGAGAGCCCGCGGCCCAGGGCATCCCGGGCGTTACCCCGGGCGGGACTCCCCGGTTTACGTCCGCGACCCGGTGGGACGGGGGCAGCAGCCTGAGAGCCCGGTGGACACCTGGATGCCCGCCCTGCCTGGCAGCGGCTGGAAGCACAAGCAGGCCTTCCTTCCTTCCCCCGTGGGGCCTGGGGTCAAGGGCGGCCTGTCCCCATGTCAGGGCACCTCTGGGGTGCGGGCCCGCCCCCGCCTGACACCGCAGGAGGGAAACGGACCCCCGAGGGGTGTCTGGAGTTGGGAGGCAGCAGCCAGCCTGGAAGGCTTTGGCGTCAGGAGTCGGGCCGCGGCAGGGGCTGGGGCCAGCGGACAGTGACAGGGGCAGGCCACTGAGGCCGGCAGACGACACAGGGAGGGCGGCGGGCGGCCAGGCACAACCAGGGGGACCTGGACTGGCCTCCCGACACAGTCGCGGTGTCTGTGGACAGACAGGGGCTGCTGAGGACTTTAGAGAAATTGGAAATGGCCTTTGGCCCCAGGGCCGACGTGGAACCCAGTTGCCCGGTTCCCTTTGAAGCTGTAAACCGATGGCCCAGGTGGAAACGGCTCTTTCCTCCTGTGTCCGGGGCTGCTCTGATGCCCGAGGGTCCCAGCCATCGAGGCCCTCCCAGCACCTCCCGGGGCCTCCCCTGAGCTGCCATCCCTCCTGCCCTCGTCCCAGGCCCCAGGGACAGGTCTGAGCCACAGAGGCCTGTTGGAGCCACGGCCGCTCAGGATCCTGCCCAAGCCACCTCCGCCCCATCCTCGCGGGGCAAGGGCCCCCCAGGCGGCGTGGGATCAGCCTCCAACAGGCCCAGCCCTGGGAGAAGGGCCCAGGGAGAAAGGAGCCTCGGAGTCCTCACCAGCCTCCTCGGTGGCCTTCTCGGTGCGGTGGGCCAGGCCCTCAGCGGCGAGTTTCCCCAGGCCTCCCAGCATGGCGCTGCGACAGGTGGCAACCGAGCAGAGTGCAGGGCCTGGGCCCGCCTGCCTTTATAGACGCCTGGCCCTGGTGCCCAGGCCGCCAAGTGGGTCAGGGGTGAGTCAGCGCAGGGGTGGGGAAGAGGCCGGGTGGGGCCCCGAGCTCCGACTGCAGCCCTGCCCCTCTGGCCGCGAGACCCCGCACCCCGGGCCGGGACCCGCCAGGGCCCACAGAGTCAGCTCGGGACAAGGCCGTGCCCCACCGCGGCCTGGGCGCCTGGGGAGGTAGGAGGCCGGGCGGGGCTGCGCGCCCACTAGGGCCTCGGGCTTCCAGCCCACCGTCCGGGATGCCCAGGGCGGCCTAGTTAGGGGCCTGAGGGCCCGGGCACCTGGGCACCTGGCGGGCCCCTCAGCCCAGGAGCGAGGGCAGCGGGGCCATCGGGCCCAGGAACTCAGCCTGCAGTGTCTGCAGCTTTCACTGGAAATTTCGTGAGTGTGTGTGGGGCTCATCCTGCGGGGTCATCACGGTGCCTGGCCCAAGGCTGAGGAGGACACAGCACTGACCAGAAAGCCAGTGGCCCCTGGCTGGCAGGGAGCGACTCACAGGAGCACCGAGCACCCAGCACCCTGCACAGGGAAAGCCTGGCACGGGACGAGGCCCCGTCACCCTGCGCTGCGGGCCTGGCTTCTGGGAGAGGCCCTGCGAGGTCAGCGCGCCCCCAGGAGGCCCTAGGGGGGTAGAAGGGGGACCCACCACCACCGGGCGAGGTGTGCCCGGCCCTAGCCAGAATTCCAGAAAGCCACTCTACCGGCCCTGACCTGTCACATGCCTAAGGGCCAGGCTGCGTCCCTCATTACCCGGGATGGACAGACGCCCCAGCCACGTGCTGCATGCTGCACCCATTAGTCACGGGCCCAAACGAAGCCTCAGTTTCCGCGTCTATAAAATGGGGACAGCCATGCCCTCGTGGCCGTGGCGCTGGGAGTCGGGGACCGTGTGCCAAGCTCCGGGGGACTCTATTCTCCGCCCCTCGTCGCAGCTGTCTAGGGGAGGCCGCGTGGCGGCGAGCCCCGGGTGACCGCCGTATGGGGCCGGCCGCGGGGGCAGAGGGCCGGGACTGTGGTCCCTGTGGACGCCACGAGGCCCAGGGCAGGGGGTGAGGCCTGACTAGTGTCTGCCCACCGGGTGCCACGGCCTGACGGCCCCCACGCTCCTGCCTGGTGCCGGGAGGCCCGCGCTGTGGGCAGGGCCCCCTCGGCCTCCCCGCAGGAGCTGGGGGCCTTCAGCGGCCTGGAGAAGCCTGGCTGCCCGGGACGGCCCGGGCCCAGATCGCGGTGCCCTGGCCCACGTCTGCTGCCCTCAGCCTTCGGGCTCCAGCTCCGGCTCTCAGCCTGTGCACGGCGCTCCCACGCAGGGCTGGGCTCCAGCAAGGCCTCAGGCCCAGCGGCACAGCCTGCGAGAGGCTGAAGATGACCCAGCTGGCGCCACCCCGGAAGAGGCCCCAGGGAGCAGCTGGGAACACGGGCATCTGGGCCCGCCTGGCCTGAGTCACAGGTCACGTCCAGCCTTTCCCGCGGGACAGTCAGGCCTTCAGAGGAGCCGACTAATCCTCCCAGTGGAATGTGGTCAACAGCCCATTTGGCAAAGGACCCACTGGCTGCATCACCCAGTCACGGAGCGCCGATGTTTCCAATAACAAGTTGCCAACTTAGCAATTACCGAATCCGAAAAATAAAAATAAAACATGTTTATTTTAAATGCTCCAGTCCTCGGGGTCCTGCTTTTGTGAGCTGAGCTGTGGGTGTCATAAATGTCAAATTTTGGGGACGCCTGGGTGGCTCAGCAGTGGAGCATCTGCCTTGGGCTCAGGTTGTGACCCCGGGGTCCTGGGATTGAGACCCGCCTGGGGTTCCCCGCAGGAAGCCTGCTTCTCCCCCTGCCTGTGTCTCTGCCTCTCTCTGTGTCTCTTGTGAGTAAATTAAAAAAAAAAAAGTCATCCTGGGCCCGTATGGATGCCGAGGACGGCCGTGGCTCTAGGAGCCCCCCACCCCGGGACAGAAGCAGCAGCCACGGAGCAAGGAGGAGGGTGTGGGAGGAATAAGTACCTGCCCTCCTGTCTGCTCTCCGGAATATTCCCCACTGACTGAACTCAACTGGGGCTGAGGGGGGAGGCCTGCTGAGGCAGTTCCAGGGGCAGGTCCCAGGCGGGGCGGGGAGGAGCAGGTGGGCGCAGGTGGGCGCAGGTGGATTCCCTGTATGCAGCCCGCAGGCTCAGCCCGCCAGAGTGCAGGCAGCGGGGCAGCTGCTTAGTTCTGAATAGTCGCCCTTCTCCTCTGGAGAGCATAGGGAGGAGAAGGAGGAGGAGGAGGACGACAAAGGCCGCCGCCAGCCCCACACACATCCAAGCCAGGAGCCAGGACACAAGCAGGGGAGCCAGGCGGGAGCAAGGAGGGAAGGCGAGGAAGTGCTGCGGGGCCGACGAGGGCGAGGGCCACGAGGGCCGCGCAGGTGCGGGGACAGGCCTGCAGCTCTGGGACTAGACGGCCCTCCAGCCAGAGCTCCTTGAACTGAGGACATGAAGAAAGAAGGAAGGTGAGGCCCAAGAGCTGGGGGGGGGGGAAGGGGGGAGGGGCGGGACTGCGGAGGAGCCCCGCGTTCCCAGAGAAAACACGTCCCTGAGAGGGCAGGGTCTGAAGCCTGGAGGCTGGGACTCCTCGAGGCCGGCTTGGCTCTAAGAGGCCGCAGGTCTAAGAGGCGGCAGGGCCAGGGCTGCGCACATGGGTCCAACTCTGCGGGGAGGAGCGTGGGGGGCCTCAGGCCCTGGCCCCCTCCCAGACAATATCCCACCGATACTTCAGATGTGGACTTGGGATTCCCAACAGCCTCCCACGTCGGGAAGACAGGGGCTTCCCGTTGAACGCCGCAGGTTCCCTCTTCCTCCTCAGTGCCCGCCAGGCTGCAGAGGGCTACCACGTCACCCTGCCCCAGCAGCCGGCCCTCGGGCTCTCTCCGTCTCTATAGTGAATAAATCGTTAAAGAGAGAAAGTGGAAAATAGAAAATCCTGCTCCTTGTCTCTTATGTACTTTGTAATTTGACAGGAATCAGAGCTGAGAAGTCAAGGGGAACTGAAATGTAATGTTTTGTTTTGTGTTTCAAGAAGACTTTATTCCTGAGAGACACAGAGAGGCAGAGCCCCAGGCTGAGGGAGAATCAGGCTCCTGGCGGGGAGCCTGATACATGACTGGATCCCAGGACCCCGGGGTCACGCCCTGGGCCCAAAGCAGCTGCTCAACCTCCGAGGCACCCAGGCGCCCCCCACAACATAATGTTAGTGACCCTGTGTTTGGCTCCATGAGGGACTGGAATCTGGAGAATCAGGAATTATTTGGAGGAATCGCTAATGGAAGGGTTGATCAAGACCCAGCAGGTGCAGTGGCGGCAGCCTTCTCCCCCACAGCAGTCCTCCGGGGGGAGGGAGCTGCACACGCCAAGTCCTGGGGGGCAGGAGCAAGGTCAGGCCCAGGCCCAGGGGGCAGGGGGCAGGGAGGCAGGGGGCAGGGGGCGGGGAGCCAGACAAAGCTTCAGGGCTGAACATGGGGGAACCACATCCTCTTGTGGGTGCAAGGATGCGTCCTGGGACTGACTGAAGGAACTGGGGCCCTGGGCCTCCCTTCCTTTCCCTTCCTGCTCTGCGCTCCCAGCACCTTGGCTTGTCCTGGGGCTTGTTCCCTGGTTACAAGTGGCCTCCAAGGTTGCAAGCATCACCTCCAGCCACAGAAATTCTTTTTTTTTGGATGGAAAGCTCTTTCCTGAGGCCTCCTGGCCCCCAGGTGCGCTCCCCCCGTCTCCTTGGCCGCAGCTGGGCCCCCCCATCCCTGGGGCAGTTTCCGCGGAGCCCTGGGTCAGGAGGGATCTGGGTCACCAGGGGAGGGACGCCGCCGGAGCGATGCCACCCAGTCCCCCTCGTGGCCCAGGACCTCTCCCGACCCTGCACCACCGGGGGCGGGCTCCCGCAGGCGCTGGAAGGGCCCCAGCCTCGCAGACCCCCGGCCTCCCAGTGGGCCGCGGGGAGCAGCCTCGGGAGCACACTAGGTGGGGAGCAGGGACCCAGGGGTGGGGCCGGGCTGGCCCTGGGGGAGACCTGGGCAGGCTGCCTCGCCGATGGGGACCCGCCACCGCCTGGGGTCCCGGGAGCGGGGACGGGGGGCCCGCAGAGCAGGGCTGCGCACGAGGGCGGCCACAGGGCAGCACCGAGCCAGGGGGGCGGGCGTCCCGGGCCGGCGTCGCCTGCGTGGGCAGGTGCTGCGGGGGGACCAACCTGCGGGGCCGAGGCCCCAGGGCGCTGCGGGACCCACGGAGGGCCTGGCGGCGCCGGGCAGGGGCGCTGGGCCGGGGTCGCGCCCCGCGGACCTCTCCCGCCGTCGGGACCGCGGCCCCTCCCCGGGGCGTGTGGTGGGCGGGGCTACGGGGTTGTGGGCGGGACTCCAGCGGGCGGGGGCCTGTGGTGGGCGGGTTTGTGGGCGGAGCTCCGGCGGGCCTCCCCGGGGCGTGTCGTGGGCAGGGCTACGGGGCGGTGGGCGGGGCTCCCAGGGGCGTGTCGTGGGCGGGGCTACGGGGTTGTGGGCGGAGCTCCAGCGGGCCTCCCCGGGGCGTGTCGTGGGCAGGGCTACGGGGTTGTGGGCGGAGCTCCAGCGGGCCTCCCCGGGGCGTGTCGTGGGCGGGGCTACCGGGCTGTGGGCGCGGCTCCAGCGGGCTCCCAGGGGCGTGTCGTGGGCGGGTCTACGGGGTTGTGGGCGGGACTCCAGCAGGACTCCCCGGGGCGTGTCGTGGGCGGGGCTCCCTCAGCCAGTCCCCCCCACCGGGGCGCGGCTGCTCGGGCGGGCCCAGCCTCCCGCCTGGCGGTGACTCACCGCCGGGTGGGGTCGGCGCGTAAACATCCCGCGGGCGGTGGGGGGGGGGGTGCTGAAGTCCTGCTCCTAAGACTTCGCGTCGTCCCTAGGGCCCCGCCACCCGAGGTCCTCCCAGCCTGTGCTCCCAGCCTCCAGGCCCAGGTCCGGGAGCAGTAACCGAAGCCCCTGCCCTTGCAGCCCCTCGCCCCCCCCACCCTGAGCTGAGCCCTTCGAGCCCCGGGACCCTGGTGTCCCCTCCTAGGAGGGTGAGGTTCCCGGAGTGGGGGGAGCCGTTGGGGAATGGGGGACAGTGTGGTCCCGGATGGCAGCTGGAGGCACCCGTACCTCTGGATTTGCAGTTGAGACCTTGGGCAAAGACCCTTGGACACTGTCAGCCTGAACTCTGGCTGCCCGGTTGGGGTTTCTGGATACGGGGGCTCAGCTTTAGGCACAGAGGCCTGGGCCCAGCTTGTGGAGAGGCATGACGCGGACACGAGGTAGGAACCAGGGCTTTAATAGGGCAGCAGGCCAAAGGCTCGCCGCAGCTCAGGGCCTGGAGGCCAGTCATCCATGTCTCCCTCTAGCATTACTTGAAGCCTAATTTTTTCCCAAAACCTGAGAAAGTCTCAGAGGCCTGGTTAGCAGTCTTGTCGATGGTTTCCTGGGTGGACTTGGCCACCTGGTCCATGGCTGGGGAAGGAAAGGAGAAAGCAGATGAGAGCCAGGCCCCAGGAACCAGAGCCCTGGAGGGTTGGGCTGGCCTGGGTCACCATCCCCAGGAAGCAGTGTGGGCAGAGGGCCTTCAGGGCAGAGGGGTGTCCGGGCGAGGGCTGCCCAGGGTGGGGATTGTGCTGCGGCGCCCACCCTCCTGCCCACCAGCCCGCCAGACCTTTCTGTCCTGCTTCTGTGGCCTGATCCACCACTTGCTGGGCCGACGCTCCTGCCGCAGTCACTGGAACAGAGAGATGAGGCCTTTAGCCCCTGTCGCCACAATGCTGACCACAGGGCCCCACCCCTGCTCCCCCACATCTGTTCTTTCTCTAGAGTAGCCTGTCCTACAGGCCCAAGTGTCAGATGCCATCGAAGTAAAGTCCTTTGACTAAGGCTATCCAGCCCGTGAGGCACAGGCACCCTTTCCATTGCCTCTGGGGTGTTGGTGGTTATTTATAACTCTGGGCTCCTCCCCTCTGCCCTGCTTCTCTTCCCAAATCCAGGATTGCAGAGAAAAGTATCCCAAGGGAGGCTGGAGCTGGAATCTGGCTGGCGCTGCCCCTGGGCATGGTGCAGGAAGGAAGGACCCTGTCCCCTTTTCCACAGTTTCTCCCCAGAAGCCTAATGCAGATGCCTCAGTTGCCATCTTTCGTGCTTGGGGACTCGACTTCTGCGAGGCCCTCTCCCCCTGTCTTCGTGCCTTGCCCCAGAGGGCACACAAGCAATGATGCTAGTGCCTCGGTGGGCAGGCAACTGGAGGCATTAGGAGATGAAGTCCAGAGAAGAGGTGACGCTTCCAAGGTCAGGCCATCTCCTCTGGACCCAAGTTCCTGCCTGTGGTGAACAGGGTTTCCAGGGGCTCAAGTGGGTCCCACCTGCTGGGTGAGCAGACAAGTGGCTCAGGCCTCCAGAGCTCTGACTCATCCTTTTTGCTGAACAGGAAAGAACCTGCTTTACTCAGACTCTGGGCCAGAGGGGGGTAGGTGGGGGGTGGCCTGTCAGGCAGGCCCTGGGTCTGGCTCCCAAAGCCTCCCCACCTGGCCTATGTGACAGAACCAGTCTGGGCCACAGATGGGGAAGGTGAGGCCGGGAAGGAAGGGCCTTGTACACAGGCTTCCTGGTAGCACTTTGGTTCCAAGGGAGCGACTGTGGGGTTCCCTCAGTGCTGAGGGGGCCCCTCAGCGACTGGGGCCCTGGTGAAGGAGGGAGTTAGTTTGGGTGTCGTCTGTTGACTGGGACATAGGCTGGACACACTGGGAACTGGAGTCCAGAGGGAGGCTGACCTGGGACTGGAAGAGCAGCTGGGGTGGGGGGGCTCCTCACCTTCCCTACCCCCAGCCCACCCCCCCCAGCCCCCCTGCAGCTGCGGAACCTCAGGCCTGAGGAGGAAAGAGCTGGAGGTGGAGAAACAAGGCTGGGGACCTGCCCTCTGGGGCGAGGGGAGGAAGGCCCTCAGGGTGAGGACATGGAAGGAAACGGGTGGGGGACAGGACAAGGCCGGGGTTGGGCCGCTTCCACCACCCCATCGGGTCCAGTGCGCCTCGCAGAGCCCAGGGCAGAGATGGTTCTGGGGTGCCGGGTGCTCGCCCCGGGCCTTCGCCCTCCCCTAGGGACCGGGGGCGGCTCCGGATGGGGTAGGCCGGTGCCCCGTGCAGCCTCCACCGCGGCTCCCGGCGTTGCGGGGTCCCCCGAACTCCTGGGCACCCTGTTTCCCCACGGAAGGCACCCCGTCCAGCCCAGGCCCCTGGGCAGGGCCCCTCCCAACCGCCTTGGGCCCGCAGCCGGGCGTCCTCACCCGCCTCCTGGGCTGCCCCCTGCACGTGCTGCTTCAGGTCCTGCAGGCCCTTGCCGGCCATGGCCAGGGCTCCGCTCCCGGAGGGCGCTGGGTGCTGGAGCCGGTCGCCCTGGGCCCCGCGCAGCGCCGCTTTATAAGGTGCCCGAGGGCCCGCCCCGCGCGGGGGAGGGTAGTGGGGGGGCAGGGGGGAGCGGGGGTACGGGGCGGTTCCCAGCAGACCCGCCCGGGAGGACTGGGCCACGCTCCAGCCCCCCCCCAACTCCCCCCCACCCCCACCCTGCGCATCCGGCCGGGCTGCGGCCCCACCTGGTCTGGAGGGGCCGAGGGGTGCAGGGGTGGGGTGGGGGTGCAGAGAGGGGCTGGGGTAGCGGGGCGCCTGCGGCCTGACCCCCAGGATGCGGTGGCCGCAGCCTCGAGGCTGGGATCCCGCAGGAGCGGCCGCTGAGCGCGGCCCCGGCTCCACGGCAACCTCGGGAAGTGGGCGGTGCTGGTGTGTAGGGAGAAACTGAGGCGCGGGGGCGAGCGCGGCCCCACCCAACGTCCCAAGGCGGGGCCTGGAATCCGGTCGCTGGGTGTGGACCCAAAGCCCGGCAGCGGCCCAGCCGCGATGCGCACGGCCCGCGGGGACCCCGCAGCGCCGCCCGCAGACCTCCCCCCCCCGCAGACACCCCCGCAGACCCGCCGCAGCAGGCAGGGCGGGGAGGGGGCAGGTCCCGGAGGCGCCCGGAGCCCTGGCCGGGGTCTCCATCGCGGGTCCCCAGGGGCCTGCGAGCTGGGCGGGACGGAGCCTCGGGCACCTGAGGTCCCCTCCCCCGGGCGCGCTGCAGAAGCAGTGACCACCTGTGCGGAAGCCGGAAGCCGCAGAGCCCCGCGGAGCTCGCTCCCCCCCTCCCCTCCCCCGCCTCCCCCCCCCCACGTCTGCAGGCCCCGCCTACCGTCCGCTCCCGCGGGCTCTAACGCGGGGGAGGAGGGGGCGGGAATAGGGCCGGCCCAGCGGCTCTCAGGCGGTAGGCACCGTAGTCACTTGGGTTCACATACCCCCAGGGCAAGTCCCTCTTTCCCAGCCTCAGTGTACCCCATCCTTGATGGCCAGACAGTCTCCCCAAAGTGCTACTGGGAGGGTTAAAGGGGCTGGAGGATGCCCCACACTCGGCGGTGGGGGGGGGTCCTTCCACTGGGGCCATTCACCCCGGGCTTCTCATGTAAGAAGAGGGGTACGGGGAGACCAGGTGTTCCTCGAGGAAAGTCGGGCACAGCCCCAGGAGCCCACAGCACATAGTAGGGGTCCTTTTTTTTTTTTTCATGTAGGCTCCATGCCCATGGTGGAAGCCAACCGATGGCTCAACCACTGAGGCACCCAGGCCCCACACCCACGGTTTTTTTTTTTTTTTAAGGTTTATTTATTTTTTTTATTTATTTATGATAGTCACAGAGAGAGAGAGAGAGAGAGAGAGGCAGAGACACAGGCAGCGGGAGAAGCAGGCTCCATGCACTGGGAGCCCGATGTGGGATTCGATCCCAGGTCTCCAGGATTGCGCCCAGGGCCAAAGGCAGGCTCCAAACCGCTGTGCCACCCAGGGATCCCACCCACGGGGTTTTAAAGGCTAAGAGCACTGCAGGTGCCATAGGGTGGGTTACAGGCTTCCAGGACGGGGCACACCTAGATGGTTGGCATTTGAGCCCAGGAACGGGCCCTGAGTAGATGTGCAGGGGAGAAGTCAAGCACCAGGCACCCTTCTAGGTTCCTTCAGCGGAGGCAGATGGCCCTGGGAGCCTAGTGGTGCACTGTCCACAGGGGCTGGGTCTAGGTGTCTCCCCCCTCCCCCCCTGCCAGTCACCTTCTTGGTCTTGCCCCTCCTCTCTTCTTCTTACAGTCCAAAGAACTCTCAGGCACACCCAGGCCCCAGGTGGACGCTCCCGGGCATGCACGGGCCTGCTTGTGTGCTCATTTAGGAGCAGTAACCACCCCGACTGCCCTGAAC
Source organism: Nyctereutes procyonoides (assembly GCF_905146905.1). NCBI lineage: Eukaryota > Metazoa > Chordata > Mammalia > Carnivora > Canidae > Nyctereutes > Nyctereutes procyonoides. The sequence goes on from NW_026575046.1 coordinate 53,547,212, forward strand.
CTCTTCCAGACCCTTCACTACTCCCATGGTGGGATTTGGGGCCTGGGAGGACAGCAGCCCTCTGCTCCTTTCTGCCTCCTCAGCTGCGGATGCCCGTGGCCAGCAGCCTGGGAGACAACCCTGCTCAGCTCTGCTTGCCTGGCTTCCAGCCACCAGGGCTGGCCTTGACCCCTGCTTGCCACCACTGAGGCAGGATGACAAAGGGGTGGTCTCCCTAGTGGCCTAGTGGCTGAATGCAGGTGTGGACTCAGCTCTGGCTGGAGGCTTGGGGCAAGTCGCCTAGATGAGCCCAGAGCATCTGGGTGCCAAAGGGGAAGGAGCCCCTCGGCTGCCTCTGAACAGGACCCCGGGCACGATGCCCATAGCGCTTCATATAGGGCACCTGCCAGCCTGGTCCCCAGGTTGTTTTGAAACCCTGGCAGGGGTGGCATCTGCCATAAGCACACCAGTCCACACCGTCAGGGGGGCTGTAGCAGAGCATGGGAGTTAACTGGGCAGCTCTGGAAGCAGGCAACCTTGGCGTCTGCCCAGGCCCAGGCTGTCTCGCTCTGTGCTCTCGAACAAGTTATTTAACCTCTCTGTTCCTCCGTTCCTCAGTTCATTCTTGGGGAAATTGGGGTCATACCAAGAGTTTGTCCTGAGCATTAAATTAGGTGAAGTGCTCAGACCTGGGAGGGGCTCATTTTTACTACTTTCAAGGTGGAGGCTTGCACTCCTGCATCTCAGAGGTCCTCTCTTCTAATGATCCTGGACACGACTTCGACTTCTGGTGACAGACAAGGAAGCCCAGCCCAGGCTGGCTGGGGCCCCGCAGGAGGAGCCATGGGGTCACGCGTGCGCCAGGAGCGCTCAGAGGCCTTGCCACGGGCCTAGTGGAGTGGCTCTGGTTACCATGGGCTCGGGGCGCGGCACCGGGTGTCTGCGGGAGTCACAGGGGGCCACTCCCTCCACGTAAAAACACAACTGTGTGGGCTCCCCGTTGCCTCTAGGGTGCCTTTTCTCAGGAGGTTCCCGAAATGCCCAGGGTCTGCCTACGGGGCACCTGGCCCCAGGCCTGCTTCCCAGAGCCCTGCAGGCTGCCCAGCTCCTGATCCGGGTGCGGCCGCACCGAGGGGGCCCAGGCCCGGGAGGCCGGCGCATAGGGCTTGAGTTCTAGTTGGAATTTATTTGAATTCACAGCAGCATCTGTGGGGTCAGAGGGGCCGGGGGTCGGAGGCCTCGAGGGAGGGAGGGGGTGGAGGGGAAGGCATCAGAGGCAGCTTGGGCGGACAGGCCTGTGGGGCGCTGGGTGTGGGCGCAGGATCAGGGCACCCAGGTCTCGCTCCAGGGCTGTGCGCTCCGAGGGAGGGTGGCCCGAGGCAGAGGGCTGCTCCCTGGGGCCTCCGCGGCTGACTTGCGTGCCTTAGTCTCCTCCACTCTTGGCCTGGGGGAGACAGTGACCCTCACACACAGCCCGACGTGGCCACCCCGCGTGGACGGGGCCAGGGGTCATTCCTGGGGGGACCTCACGCGGCTGCCCCGAGCGCTCTGGGGCCAGGCGGGGAAGCAGGCCCAGGGCCCTCTGGGAGCCCAGCACTTACCTCCTCAGCCACTTCCTCTTGCACTCTGGCTGCCTTGTCCTCCTGGGGGGCTGCGGGTTGTTCTAGGTCCTCCTGCGGGGGGCAAAGGGGAGCATGTGGGCTGTGCGGAGGCCGGCCACAACCAGGGCTCGAACCCCGCAGCTCGTGGAGGGCGGGAGGTGACGGAGTGTGAGGCCCGTCTGACCCTGGGAGCAACAGCGCCTCATGGGGGGCCACCACAGGGGCGCCAGGTGCCCTGCAGCCCAGCTTTGCTCCCCGCAGGCTCCTGGGCAGCGCACGGTCCTGTGGAGTGGGTGCGGTGGGGTGGGGTGCGGTGCAGTGGGGTGTGGTGGGCGGGCATAGCCCTAAAACCCTAGCTCGGCCTGCCTGGCCCCATCCTCAGCATTGCTGAATCACAGGATCGTACACCCTTGTCCAACTGCCCCCTAAGTGACCCTCGGAGGAGGGGTATGTCATCTCCGTTCATGGGGCCAGGGAGGCTGAGCACCCAGCTCAAGGCCTTGGGGCCCAGACGATGGGGCCTGCAGGGATCAGGTTTGGCTTGCTCCAGGCACATCCCTAGCCCGACAGCACCCTTCTCTCTCTCTGCCTCCTAGATGGGCTCTGGGCTCAGCGGGGCCATGGGGGGCCAGCAGGGGTTACCCAGTCCTCCCACCGGGGCCACAGGGGTCACCAGGGTGCGAGGGGCGGGCCGCTCAGAGGACATGGGGCCCTGGGCTGGTCCTGAGGGTGGGCGCCCAGGGCCCCGCACTCCCCGAAGCCGGGGTCCCCAATGCTCAGTCACCGGAGCTCCCCGCCCGGCAGCCAGGCCCTCGCCCCGCCTCACGGTCACACCCTGTCCCCGGGGATTTTTTTGGATTAAATGAGTTAATAAGTGTAAAGTGCTCCAAGCCGAGCCTGCTTGGCCAGCTGGCCACCCACCCCAGGCTGCCCTGCACCACCCCCGCCCCCGCCCCCGCAGTGCCCCCGCACCTGCACCCGCACCCGCACCTGTGTGCACAGAGGTGCAGGGCGTGGTCCCGAGGGAGCGCTCCCCCCTCCCCCCTGCAGCCCCGTGGCCAGGGGAAGTGCTGCCCAGGAGGCCGGGGGACACTGCTCGCCCTGGTGAGCTGCGCCCCATCACCCCATCGAGGAGGCCAGGAGCACGTGGGAGGAGCCTCACTTTGCAGCAGCCACACCCAGGGGCCTGGAGGTCCCACGGTGCCCCCACCCGCGCTTCCCTGGAGGTGGAGGAGGGGCTGTGGGGCTGCTCCTGAGCCTCCCGGGAGGGGCCCGCTGGGGCAGGGACCCACCTTTTGCACCACGCCGGAGGTGATAGCGATGTTCTCCGCTTCCTCCACTGTCTTGACGGCCACTGTGTTGATGCTGGTGACCACGGCCTCACTCACAGCGTTGGCCTGCTCCTTGGTCTTCTCGGCCACTGCAAGGGGACGTGGCTGTGGCTGGGCCCCGTCCTCTTGCGCTCCCCCCCCCTTCCCCCAGCTGGGGCCTGGCCGGCCAAGTGCTCAGAACTGGAGGCCCTGGGCCGCCCCCGCTGACCCCAGAGAAACCCTGGGGCAGCAGGAGGCCCTGCAGGGCTCTGGGTCCCAGCTGTGGGTAAGGACCCTGGGCCGGGGGCTTCAGGACCAGCCGGGGCCCCTGGAGGTCCTGGCCCTGCGGCCCCTGTCCCAGGCTCCTCACCTGAGGTCACGCTCTGCACCACATTCTCCTTGGTCTTGGCTCCTGGGGAGGAAACGGGGGCGTCAGGGCAAACAGAACAGCTGGGCAAGCTGTGGGGTCAGTGGCAGTCCCTTCAAAGGCTGCTTCCTGCCACATCTGGAGGAAGGGGATGGATGGGAAGTGGCCGCCGGGCAGGGGCGACGGGCAGGGGGCTGCCAGAGGCCAAGCTTGCCAGGAAGTGGTGCAGGACAGAGCTGAGTCACCGGCTTCCGAGTGGCTGGGGGGCTGCCCAGGACCCCGGGGCTCGGGCTCCTCCCCCTGCCCCCCCCACAGGGTGGGTCCCTGGGTGCTGAGCACCTGCCGGCTTGGCCCACGGAGGCTTCTCATGGAGCCTGAAGGGGGTGCTGGGGCGGGGACCTGGGTTGCATCCGTGCCCCTTTGCACGTGTGTGTGCACAGGCATGTCTGCGGGCCGCCTGCCCTCTCGCTGTCCTGCCCCAGGGACCCTGGGGGGCAGAGGGGCAGAGCAGAGATGGGGGACACTAGGGCTGGGGTACAGGGGACGGGGGCTCCATGGCCTGGCACCCTGCCTCAACAGCCGGGTCCCCCCCATCCCTCCCTGGGGCTGGGGGCTCAGGCTGGGCCCCAGGGCTGCCCTGCCACGCCCTGCCTCGGCCGCACTCACCCACATACAGGACCCCCTCCTTGGTCTTCTCGGCCGCCTCCGTCACCCCTTGCTTGGTCTTCTCCACGGCGCCCACCACGCCCTCTTTGGCGATGGAGAAGCCTTTCTTGAAGACGTCCATGGTGTGGGCAGGGCAGGAGGCTGAGTGTCGCGGGGAGCGGTGGCCGGAGCTGGTGCCAGCACTGCTGCAGCCGCCTCCCCGCCACCGCCTCTTATTGACGCCCGTGAAATATTGATGATGCGGCGGCGGCGGGGCTGCTGGGAGCAGGGGAGGAGGGGGAGGGGGGGCTGGGCTGCTCGTCCCTCACTGGCCCTTATGCATCCCCCACCCACCCCCCTGCCTGGAGCTGGCAGGCCCGGGGCCAGTGTCTGCCCCCCAGGGACAGAGGCGCTCAGAGGGGAGGTGGCTTTGCTACCAGCATCCCAGGTAGGGCGGGGGTTAGGGTCCTCGGGCCGGTCAGGCAACACTGACCAACATCCCGCAGGACCAGCCTGGGCTGCCCGGTGAGTCACCAGCACCGGGGTCACCCCCCCCCCCCAGGATCCAGCAGAGGGTGCAAGGAGGGCTCCCCATGGCCCGGCCTCCGGCCTCCAGTGCCACCCCCGACGCCCACCCCGGACACCCCATCCCTGTCTTCTCCACCACCTGCTGGCTCCCACAGCCCGGGGCGAAGGGCGCGGAGTAGGCCTGAGGTGCCCCTCATGTCCCGGCCACCAGTGGGGACGGGCAGCAGGCTCCTGGCCACTGACCCCCTTCCTGTGGCCCCGCTCCGCCCCGCGCTCCTCTCCTGGCTCCCGGGGACGCATGTGCTGTGGCCGCCTCCTGCGCCCCACACCTCCCGTGTCCCTGACCCGAGTCCTGTCGAGGCACAGGAACCGGCCTGGGTAGTTGGCTGCCGTAGGGGGGCGGGGGGGGGCCGGACGGGGCTCGCCCGGTGGGCCGGCCCAGGCCACTTCCTCTCTTTGTTGTCTCTCTGCTTTCTTTTCCTTCTGAGACTTAAGTCGAAGACGACGTCACCGTCAGCAGCAGCAGTTGGTGCAGCCGCCGCCGCCCGGATGATCCTGACGCTGCTGCTCGGCCTCGGGGGGCCCCTGGGCTGGGGGCTGCTGGGGGCCTCGGTGCAGGCCGCAGGGAGCGGGGGCTCGGATCCGCCCAGCCCTCGGCCACCTGGGGCCTGGACGGCAGAGGCTGAGGACCCCGGCGGGGACCCTGGCAAACGGTAAGGGCCACCAGACCTCGGGGCGGTCACGTGCGGGAGCCGAGTCCCAGCCCCGCTGGACAGGGTCTCCCGGGACCCCGGTCGCCCATCCACGGCATTCCCCCACGTCCTCACCTGCTGGGCCGCTGGTGAGGCTCAACGGGACCACGTGCCAGGCTCCCTCGGGAGCCCCCTGCCCCCAGCCCGGACCGGGCGCCGCAGGACGCTCCCGGCCTGGCCCGTGGCAGGCAGGAGACCCGGGGCTCGGCAGGAGCATTTCTTGCCATCGACCCCTTAGCATGAGAGGGGCAATAGGGGCAGTCCTTCTGGAAGTTTCCAGCCGGCCCGGCAGTGGCTGCAGTTCTTGAGAGCAGGTGAACTAACAGTGGAGCCTACGTGAGGCTGACCTGGCCCAAGTCACAGAAGACGGACGCCCCTGGGCCTGGACTCTCGCCTGAGGGGGGCCGGTGCGGGTCCTCAGACTGGCCCTGGGGTAGGCGGCCAGCACGCAGGGCGCCCCGCTCCGGTCCGAGCCCAGGGGGCCCGCGGCAGCCAGGGAGCACCCCTCCGGGGCCCCGCTGGACACAGGCGGTGGCGTCAGAACCGGACCCCCAGTCTGGGCCCAGGGCCGGAGCCTGAGGTCCCTCCCCGGGCCCATCTCAGCTGTCCCCTTCCCAATGTTGGTGACGCTCCCCACAGCCTGCTTGGTGGAGGAGCCCGAGGCTCAGCAGCCACCCCGGTCACACAGCTGAGGGCATGCAGAGCCACCCCACGGCTCCCGGCGTTCATACGGATCCGGATCTGGAGTGAGCGGCGCGACCTACCCCCCCCCATTGGCCGTCTGGGCCCACTCATGGTCACACCGGCTCAGTGCAGGGCGGGGGTGGGGGGTGGGATGGGTTGGGGACGGGGGCAGGTGACCGGTGGGCCGGGGACACAGGTGACTCAGGTCTGCTCTCAGGCTGCCAAGCCCAGTCCCCCCAGCCCTGCCTCCTCTGACGGGGCTCCGGCCCCCCAGCCCTCGTGGGCCCTGCGGGATGGGGTGCGAGGAGGATGCCGGCCAGGATGGCCGCTCCCGGGGAAGTGCGCCCAGCAGGCCCTCCTGGTTGTCAGCGCCTCCAGGGGCCGAGGGGCCGGTGTGAAAGGAAGGAAACACGCTCAGCTTCCCGCGATTGCTTCCTCTGTGAAGGGAGAGGCGGAAGGGCCGTCCCCAGGGCCGTGGGGCGGTCGTCAGGGACCAGGCCTCCGCGTTCCCCCCGCCTGTTCCTCGTACGCACTGGGGGCCCTGGACATGGGCTCAGGTCACACTATTTGCAAGGACAGGTTCAAAGGGAACAAGTGGGTGCTGGATGCTGGGTGCCGGGTGCTGGGCCACAGGGTGGGGGCGGGACGTGGCTGTGTGCTTCCCATGGCCCGGGCCCCCGGCGCCGGGTGCATCTGGGCTCTTGTGATGCTCCGTGGTTCCGGTGAGAGTGGGACCGGGCAGCAGTTAGGATGGGGGCCGTCAGTGCCTGCGTGGGGGCCCAGCGAGCCCAGGGCAGGGTGCCCCCCTCCAGGTGCTCGGGGCTGCGCTGCCCTCTCCATGGACTGTGAGGCTCAGAGGGATGGGGACGCCACCCTGGGCCACCAGTCGGAGTGGGGCCGACACCCAGGTGGGGGTAGCACAGGGCAGGGCCCTGACGGCCGGAGTCCATCTGGCCCCACACGGGCAGCACCTGCAATGCTCTGCGGCTGAGAACTCGGTCCTGGAGGCGTCAGGCCGGAGGCAGGGGTGGCACGGGAGCGCAGGCCACAGCCACCTCCAGGGCTGCAGCTCCTGCTTGTGGCCACCGGGAAGCAGGGCCGGGCACCCCCAGGGGATCCCGGCCCACGGAGGGCCGCAGGCCCCTGCCCCAGCCCCTTCCCAGCCCACAGACAGAGCCGGTGAAGTACTGCGACCAGGGCTGTGCTGTGTGGGCGCTCAGTGTCCGGCCCCCGCCCCCCGGCGGTGGCACCTGCACGTCCACCCACGACACTTTCCCTGGAGCTGGAGCTCACTCCCCGTGGCCTCTGTCCCCTCCCTCTGCCCCCAGGGAGGCCGGAAGTGGGAATCATCTCCCATATCCTGGGGGGGTGGGGTGGCCTTGCTCAAGGCCACCCTGGGTCCAGGAAGGGGGACAGGAAGGGCCACCCCCCCCCACCCTGGGCTCCGGCAGATGCTCTCCTGATGGGGTGCAGCCTGGGGGGGCTGCAGGGGGCCCCAGGAGATGAGGGCCTACGGGGGTGGGGGCATGGGGAGGAGCGCACTGAGAACAATGGGGCTGAGGCTCTGGGGCCAGCGCGACGCTGCCAGGAGCCCGAGGAAACCAAAGCAAAGGTCAGGAATGTTCCCAGGGCCCGCGGGCCAGCGGCCTGCATGGTGCCAAGGGGACGGGCTGCCAAGGGAGGGGGAGCGCGGGCGGGTCAATAGTTGGAGCTCGAGGTTTGGGAAGGTCAGGAGAGAAAGTTCCTGGGCAGGAAGGGTGGGCGGTACCGCCTCCGGTCCCAGGAGCCTGGGGTGGAAAGTCCCAGCGCCCCCCCCAGGGCAGGCTGGCACGCACCCACGGCCCGGCAGGGCCTTCTGCACCCTGCGCCCCGGGAGGGGGAGCCCAGAACCCGGCCTGGTTGCCCGCAGGTGTTTCTTGGCAGGCATCCTGGCGTTTGGACCGCGGGGGGCTGGCTGCTGCCATCCTTGGCCTGTGCCCCCTACGTGAAGGTCGCACGCACCCCCAGAACCACTGGCCCCGGCCCCGGCCCCACACGTCCCCGGCACCTGGGCGGGAGTTTTGGGTCCTGGACTGGCCTGTGCAGGGGGCCGCCCCGCCTGTGGCCCTGAAGCTGTGGGCCCAGCTCCTGACGCGCTGAGTAAACATTCTTTGCCTGAAGTCCGGTGGGTTCCGTGGGCGTGTGACCCGAGCGGCTGCAGAGGGCACCCATGGAAGGGCCCCCCGCTGGGTTTGACACCTGTTGTCCCACAGTCTTGCCTGGCGCTGGGCGCTACAGGTTATGCAGTCAGCCTCGTGTGAGGTGTTTGCTCTCTGCCCCTTTATGGAAGAACTGCGCTGACATCAGGGTCAGGGTCGGCTGTGGCTAGGGGCTAAGTTGACACAGTCAGAAGCCCCTGTCCCCACGGGTCCCCAGAGGCAGGACCTTTGACTCCCCAGGTGAATCCTTTGCCGTTGACCTGCATCTCTAACTGACTTGTTTAGATGGCTGCTTCTTGGGAAGTAGCAGCCCCCACAATTCAGCTTTCATTCCCACCCCATACCCGAACCCCATTGTGCACACATAGGTGTGCAAGGACACGTGCATGTGCGTAAGTGCGTGCACACACGCACCACCTGCCCTTCCTCCTCCCGTACTGTCATTTTGAGTATCTACATCTACGTGACTGTTCGCTGCTCCAAGTGGAGACTTGAGAAGAAACACCCCGCGAGTCCTCCCCGCACCCCTGCAGCTTCCTACCTTCCGTCTTCCCTGGAATAAACAACTACCTCCATTGGTTTTTGTTTCTTTGGCTTAGTGTCTCTGTCACTATTCAGCCCCAAACTCTTGGCCCATTCGTTGTCCACACCTGCTCTCCCCTTTCGTCCGTGTCAGGTGCTTGACCGCCAGGGTCTCTCGGTGGCGTGGCTCTCGGAGCCCTAGCTGTGCTCCGGTCTGGACACTGGCCCATGCCGCCTGCCCGCGGCTGCACGGGGCGCTCCCTGTGCCATCTTCCTGGGGACTCCCTTCCCCTTGATTCCCTACCGGAGCTCCTGTCTCCTGACACCCTGCTTTCCTCTGTCTGGGTGCTCTGGCTTGTGCAGCTGGGGCACCTCTGGCAAAGTGGAGCACCTCCTGGGCTCTGACTTGGAATGCCCAGGCCGCTTGAGAACGCTGAGGCCCAGCCCCAGCCCCAGACACTTGCCCCACTGACCTACTGCAGCCCAGAGGCTCTTCTTTATGAAGTGCCACACGGTGGCTTTGACGCGAAGATCTGATGGCAAGATTCCAAAGCACTGCTCTAGTAGCTCCCTGATGATGAGGGGCCCTGGGGTGGGCAGCGTTTTGAGACCCGATCGGTTGAAAATGTGTTTATTCTGCTCCCTTGACTTTGATAGTTAGGCTGGGTATAGGATTCTAAATTGGAGATATTTTCCTTTCAGATTTTTATTTTTATTATTTTTATTATTTTTTTCCGAGCAGAACAAAATAAAATTTAATGGTCTTAAATGCAAAAGTAAAAACAAACAAAAAACACAAAAAAGCAAATGAAAATTAACAGAACAACCCAAAATGTCAAGGCAGTTATGCAGAGAACTTGGGAGGGTTAATCTTTAAAACTACAAATAAAAAAAATTTTTTTTTGTTAATAGATAACTGGCAAGAAGTGAGTACTTTTCTGCTGAGTGTTCATATGAAAGCAAAGTTTCAAAACAAAATCTGACTAAAATGGAAACAAGTCTAGCGCTTACGAGAAGGGATGTGAAATACAATGCTCAAATGTTTCTGTGTTCTTTTTTTTTTTAAGATTTTCTTTATTTATTAATGAGAGACACACACAGAGAGACACAGGCAGAGGGAGAAGCAGGCTCCATGCAGGGATCCCGACATGGGACTCGATCCTGGGTCCCCAGGATCAGGCCCTGGGCTGAAGGCTGCGCTAAACCGCTGAGCCACCTGGGCTGCCCTGTTTCTGTGTTCTTAAAATATAGAGTGATCTTAGGCATTCGAGCTATGTGAACTGCTCTTGGAAAGTGGAGAAATGGTTGGGAACACCAGTGCCCGGTGTGCGGGGCACTGTGCATGCAACGTGTGCACAGAAATCCGGGATGTCAGAGGAGCAGCATGTCTTCAGGCATGCCCTGGAGTTAGGTCTGAGTCTGGAATATACTGGAGTTTCCCTGAAACTCTTTGGTCCGTTCCCATTGGCGCCTGGGCTTATGAAACCCGTGCATGCCCTTCTCTGGAGGGCCCAGCTTACGGCCCCTCTCCCCGGTGGCGGCCCCCCCTCCGTTGGATGGCCTGCTGCCACTGCCAGGACCCCTGCAGAGCCCCGGAGCTGAGTGAGCAGGAGGTGGCAATGGCACCTGCTTGGGAAAGCAATTTCCTGTCAACCAAAGCTGAAATCGCTTAAAATGTTGAAGCGGTTGAGAAAACGCACACTCAGCATCTGTGTAACATCTTTCGTTTGAAAACTAAAACTAAAAGGTCATGCCTTTTTTGTTGTTTTTTTTTTTGTTGTTGTTGTTTGTTTTTTGTGTTTTTTATCCAGTGTGTGGAGACACCAAATGAAACGAGTGTTAGTCTTAGAAGTTAAAGCATGCTTCAGGTTCACCACCGTCCCGAGGGACTGGTTAGTCAATGCGGTCTACTTAGGTTTCTGTTTAATATATATTTTAAAGGAAATAACTTAAGAAACTTATATGGTTTAACATGGTGGGATTTCAAACATTTGAACATGTTGGTTGCATCCCCGAGTATAAAAACCTTTTCACTTCTCGTTTAAACTAAGACAAACACTTGTGAGAATTGGTGCAAAATGAGTTGTACACTAACAAAAAAGTTTCAACTTCTTCATTCTTAATTATCTATTCCATACAAAAAAGAAAAAAAAAACATGAGCAAGTTATTGTGGGACTTGTTGGTTTTGCAGGAAAGCTATAGGATTTTGTCCCCCAGGCGGGAGCTGTTCAGACTTGCTATGGCCATGGTGGCTTCTTCATGGTTTGTCATGGTCACAAAGCCAAAGCCTTTGCACTTGTTGGTGCTGAAGTCGCGAATCTCTTTCACATTGGTGACCGCCCCAAAGGGGCCAAACATCTGCCAGAGGATCCCCTCATCGGCGTCCCGCCTGAGGTTGTAGATGAAGATGCACCAGCCTGAAGACGCGTCGCCCGGGACACTGACACCAGAAAGCCCACTCGTGATCTACACCCACAGGGGAGAACCTGAATCTCTGCGCCTGGCGGCGAACCGGGCCTCCAAACCGCCTGGCAGGCGAGCGGTACCGCTGGGAGAGCAGCACCATGGGTTGGTTCCGGTTGGGGTTGGCCCAAACCTCACTGTAGTGGGCTCAGAGGAACCTGGGGGTTTATGACCATTGAGAATGGTAATTGCCCCTTCCGCCTCCGACCGTGTGTCGAACCGGATAAACGCAACCCCTCTGGACAAACCTGTGGTCTGATCCACAAGGCCCTGGGAGTTGGTGGCTCCCCCGAACCGAGAGAGCACGCCCTCCCCGTCCGGGTCACGGTCCGCGGGAGCCCACCGCTGCGCAGGTTGGCATCTTTGATGACTTCCGAGCTCAGGGTGTGGACGACACCTTGATGGCTTTCGACTGGAGCCGCAGGCCATTTGCGTGTGGTTGCTCTCGGCCCCTGTGGTCACGTGGCTTACGGCACGGTGGCCGGGCTGTGCCCTCTGCTTTACCCCGAGTGGGTTCTGCAGGGTCATGTCACCAATGCTGCTGAACGGACTCCGTGCCTCACCCTGGGTCATGCCTCGAGGGCGGTAGTTGACAGTTAAATTCGTTCTCCTGATATCCCCGTGGGCTTCGGCCACGTGGTCTTCATAACCATTAGACGTTGGATTTTTTAAAAATCTGGACACGGGTGGGCGGGCCTGGGGCTCCTCCAGGGTGGGCGGCGGCTCCTCCTCAGCGCGTGCCCCTTTCAGATTTTTAAAAGCATTTTATTTATTTATTCATGAGAGACCCAGAGACAGAGGCAGAGACACAGGAGGAGGGAGAAGCAGGTTCCACGCAGGGAGCCCTACGTGGGACTCGATCCCGGGACCCCAAGGTCATGCCCTGGGCCGACGGCAGACGCTCCACCAGGGAGCCCCCCGGGCGCCCCAGTAGCTTCCTATTCTTGTTTCTTGGATGCAGTCACTTCCTTTATCGATCTGGGGCTATCAGTACACATTTGGGGGACTTCTCTGCGCAGTGCTGGCTTTTTCCAAGTTCATTCTTCCCCCCAGTTGCTTTTTCCAACCTCCCCCCTTTGGTACGGAGATCTTTCTCAGGAGTTGTCTCAGATGTCTGCCCCCTTGAGAGCAGACTATGAAGCTGGTTGGACCTGGGCGTGCGGATGCGGCTTCCTGACCTCCTTCCTCACACTATGCCCTGCTGGACCATTGCACGGAGAACCCCTGATATTGTCGTGTTTTCGGTCCGTCCTCTCGAGTGGGGTCATTTTCCTGACACGCTTTTTCAGTCTGCTGCCAGGGGGGAAGGCTGGCTGCCAGGCTTTGAGAACCGAGTGGGAACTCAGGCTGGGGGCCCAGGCCTCGTAACAGGTGCCGTCACTCGGTCCCCCTCACTCCTTCCCCGCTCCACCCCTGCAGAATCCCTGTGCGGTGGCGCCCGGCGGCCCCAGGTCAGAGGCCGGCCCCGGAGAATACACCCCCAGCCCGAGAGCCGCGCTGCTCCACCTGCAAGGCCCCCGACACTGCCTCCTGATATCTGACAAGTGTGCCCCTTCTCTCTGCATCCGCCGCCGTCACCCATGGGACCTGCCAACATCTCCCACCTACATCCCTGACACACCCGCCTACAGCTCGCCCCTTCCTGTCCGTTCTGTCCCCAGGAGCCAGGGTGGCTTTTTCACGGCACTTCCCTGCTCAGACCCCTCCACAGCTTTCCGTGCTCTAGGACACGGGCCGGGTCCCCAGCGGGCACTCAAGGACCCCATGGCCTGGCCTCTCGGCATCTCTGGGCCCCTTGCCTGCCCAACCCCTGCACTGCGGGCCGTATGCCTGTCACAGCTCCTGGTGCCTGGTTACCACCTCCCGGATGGCTCCCCGGGTCCTAGAAGCTTCCATGCCACCTGCGATTGCCTGCTTCCCCTTGGGACCCTGCAGGGAAGGTCTGTGTGTCTGTATTGGCACTGGGTGCTGCTCAGCTCAGCGGCCACGAGCCGAGTGATGCAAGTCGTTGCCTCTTGCAACCCCGGAGAGCCCTGGGGGCTGATTGGCAGGCGAAGGAGCCTGGTGAAGGGGTGAAGGGCAGAGACCGAGAGGCTGCACGCGACCTCCAGCCCTGCAGAACTTCCTGGAGTGGGGACTACTCTCAACTGTCCACTCCCATGACTGTTTGCAAGTCCGTTTCCATGAGGTGGGGAATGGCCAGGGTGCAGGTGCCCTCCCCGCAGCCCGGTCTGCAGTCAGGAAAGAGGTGGCAGTGACGGGGCAGCAGTGTTGTCGGGAGCCAGGCCCCGGGTCCTCACCCGCACGCTTGGAGGAGTGGAGCAGCGCCTCCATCCGAGACGTGGGCAAGGGGGAAAGCCCTAAGTGCCTCACTCCAGCTCACATGGACTGGGCGGCAAGGATTTGAACTCAGGCCTCTCTCCAGCCCCAGCAGCACTGTGCTGCCTCCCTGGCCCCAAGAGAAACCCCCGAGAGCCCATCCTGGTCCCATGGGTAATTCTGCTGTGTGATTTTGGGGGTGCTCTCAAGCCTCTCCGGGTTGACCGCTGGTTCAGGGGCCGTGGTCAGATGCTCCTGCAGGGTGGGTTTCCTGGAGCTTTTGTCCTGAGTGGAAGGAGGGATGAATAATGCAAGAGCGCTCTCTTCTCAGGCTAATGGGTTCTGGAATCCCAGGCATCAGGTGTGGGTGGGCGGGGAGGCAGGGGTGGGGCTGGCACCACTGCTGACCTCCAGGCCGGATCGCGGCGGGGGGGGCGGTGGCTGGGGTGCTCAGGAGGCCTCTCTCCTGGCTTGTCTTCCAGTAACTGGTGCCCTTACCAGGAGTCCAGGCTGGTGACCTTTGTAGCCGCTTGCAAAACAGAGAAATTCCTCGTCCACTCGCAGCAGCCATGCCCGCAGGGGGCTCTGGACTGCCAGAGAGTCCGAGTCATGTGAGCAGGGGCCGGATGGGGCAGGGCGGGCCACCCTCTCGCGTCCCTGCTGGCTGCCCCAGCGTCACCGAGCTGGCCGTCTCTCCCCAGGTATCGCGTGGCCCACAAGCCGGTGTACCAGGTCAAGCAGAAGGTGCTGGCTTCCGTGGCCTGGAAGTGCTGCCCTGGCTTTGTGGGCCCTGACTGCCAGCACCACGGTAGGGCTCCCCAGGGCTCCCCCCCCAAGTCCGGTGGGTGCTCTGACCTGTGGGCTCACCGTTGGCCGCCTCCTGTCTGCAGATCCCATGGCCACCCCTGAGCCCGAGGACCCAGGTGACGGCCTGCAGGAGCCTTGGGACGGGCCTGTCGCCTTGGAACCTGGTATGCTGCTTGCCTAGAAGGTGCAGGAGGGGTAGGCAGGTGCCGAGAAGCGCTCCCAGGCCCTTTCTCCTGGGCTAGGGCAGGGCTGGCTCGGGAAGTCTCCGTGTCCGGAGCAGCAGGGGCCCTTCTGTGGCTCCGGGGCAGCTTGCCCCCACACCGAGCAGGCCAGAGTCGCAGGGCCCTCGGTTGCCACCCACTGCCTAAGCACATGCACCCCCTTCCCTGACTCCCTGTCCTGGGAAGGACAGTTTCCTCTGGCACCTTCCTTGGCCCTTGAACGGTGCGAGATCCCATGGCCTGCAGGAAGCTTTCCCACACGCGCCCTCCCAGGGCCAGGAAGTCATGCCACCCTTGGTGTAGAGTCCGCACAGAACCACCCAGAGGCACCACTCGTGAGGCCTCTCCAGGCTGGGCCACGTCTGGGATGGTGAGTGAGTCTCGTCATGCGGTGAACGCCTATCTCTTGGCAAGGGCTGCCCGAGTGGTGCTGAGAGGCCGCGTCCACACAGCTGAGGAGCAAAGTGTGCCGAGATCGATTAGTCATGTCTGCTACGGGTGCTGGGTGAGGGTGAGGGTGAGGGTGAGGGCTCGTGGGCGGGCATTACCCCCTCTGGAGCTGAGCTGCTGAGCTCCTGCTCAGAGGACATCACCATCCCTCTCCCCCCCCCCCGGAGATTTCTGTCTGAACCTGGAACTTTCCTTCTGTGTACCCCGTGGTCCGGCCAGGCCCGGGGAGGCAGGCCTGGACGCTTGTCTCCGTGTCTCCAGGCCAGCGGGCTGCGGAGCTGAGCCATGTCCTGGGACGGCAGGGGCGCCTGCTGGAGGACCTCCAGAATGACCTTCACCAGGTGGCAGACGGACTCCCGGGCCTGTGGAAGGCCCTGGAAAGCAACCTCACAGCTGCCGCGATGGAGGCGAATCAGACGGAGCCTGGTGAGGCCCGAGGGCAAGAGAAGAGGGAGACCGGAGGGCCCGGATCTCAGAGGATGCGCCCTGGTCCCTGCTGGGGGAGGGCAGCGTGGGTAAGAGCGGGTCTCTGTTGCAGACGTTCCCGGCACATCCTTGGAGCAGGTGCTGCCGCTGCACCTGGATGCCTTCCTGCAGGTGCATTTCAGCCCCACCTGGAGGAGCCTCAACCAGAGCCTGCACAGCCTCTCCCAAGCCCTGAGAAACCTGTCCCTGGACGTGGAGGCCAACCGACAGGCCATCAGGGGAGTCCGGGAGAGCGCGGTGGCCAGGGCTGACTTCCAGGAGCTCGGTGCCAAATTTGAGAGCAAGGTCCAGGAGAATGCGCAGAGGGTGGCGCAGCTGCGGCAGGACGTGGAGGAGCGAATGCACGCCCAGCAGCTCTCCCTGCAGCAGTCGCTCTCTGAGGTCCAGGCGGATGTGGACGCCAAGGTCAAGAGGGCCCTCAGGGCCCAGGAGCCCATGGGGGCAGCGGCCAGGCCCGAGCCCGAGAGCCTGCAGGCCAGGCTGGGCCAGCTGCAGAGGAACGTTTCAGCGCTGCACGCGGCGGCTGGCCGCAGGGACACGGAGCTGCAGGCCACCCTGGCGGACATGGGGGCCACCCTGGCGCAGCATGCCGACGAGATCAAGGAGCTGTACTCCGAGTCCGACGAGACCTTCGAGCAGATCAGCAGGGTGGAGCGGCGGCTCGGGGAGCTGCAGGTGAACCACACGGCGCTGCGAGAGCTGCGCATCGCCCTCATGGAGAAGTCGCTGATCCTGGAGGAGAACAGGGAGGAGGTGGAGCGGCAGCTGCTGGAGCTCAACCTCACCGTCCAGCAGCTGCAGGGCGGCCACGCCGACCTCGCCAGGTACGCCAAGGACTGCACCTGCCAGGAGCTCCCCACGGGCCTGGACGGCATCCCCGATGACCTGGGCGAGCGGCCCCAGCCCGACGGCTCGGAGCTGCGGGCCCTGAGCAGCTCGGTGGCAGCGCTGGCCCGTGCGGTGGCCGCGCAGCAGGAGGAGGGCGAGCGCGCGCGGGCAGACGGAGCGCGGCTGCGGAGCGCACTGCGGGCCCTGGACGGCCAGGCGCGGGCGCTGCAGGAGGCGCAGGCTGAGGCGCGGCAGGAGCTGGGCCGGCTGCGCAGCCACTTCGCGGCCTTGCTGGACGACGCACTGCGCCACGAGGCCGCGCTGGCCGCGCTCCTGGGGGACGACATGGCCGAGCAGCTGGCCGAGGACCCGGCTGCGCTGCCCCTGCGCTACGAGCACATCGTGGCTGCCCTGCGCGACGCCGCCGCTGGGCTGCAGGAGCAGGCGCTGGCCTGGGGCGCGCTGGCCGCGCGGGTGGATGCACTCGAGGCCGTTGGGGCGGCGGGGCTGGCGCGAGAGCTGCAGCGCCTGGACGCCGACCTGGGCCGCGTGGCTGGCTGCTGCGGGCCCGCTGGGAACACCACCCTCCGCGCCACCGTTGACGGCCTGGGCCAGGAGCTGGCTGCCACCGGGCGCGACCTGCAGCGGCACCAGCGCCTCTTCCACGGCCTCTTTGGCAACTTCCAAGGTCTCCTGGCGGCCAACGTCAGCCTGGACCTGGGGCAGCTGCAGGCCATGCTGAGCCGGAAGGGGAAGAGGCAGAAAGGGCTGGACGGCACCCGCAGGAGGGACAGGAAGCAAGCGGAGCCTGGGGTGGACGAGCCTGCCAGAGGGCTGGTGCTGGGGCAGGCAGGTGAGTGCACGAGGTCGGGGTGTCAGGGAGGCCGGGGGGACCCGGGGGACTGGGGGGACTGGGGGGGACGGGGGAGGCCGGGAGGCTGGGGAGGCAGGTGAGTGCCCGAGGTCCAGGCACTGGGGAGGCCAGGGGGACCCGGGGGACTGGGGGGACCGGGAAGGCATGTGAGTGCACAAAGTTGGGGCATCGGGGAGGCCGGGGGGACCCGGGGAACCAGGGAGGCCAGGAGGCCAAGGAGGCAGGTGAGTGCCTGAGGTCAGTGGTCGGGGAGGCTGGGGGACCAGGGGGACGGGGAGACCCGGGGGACCAGGGGACCAGGGAGGCTGGGAGGCTGGGGAGGCAGGTAAGTGCCCAAGGCTGGGGCCTTGGAGATGCTGGGGAGGCTGGGGCATCAGGGAGGCCAGGGAGGCAAGTGAGTGCCCAAGGCCAGGGAGGCCAGGGGGACCAAGGAGGCCAGGAGGCCAGGGTGTTGGGGAGGCCGGGGCGTCGGGGCACAGGGCTGCCTGCGTGGGAGAGGTCGGGGAGGCTGCGCCCCAGGAGCTCTGAGGGCCAGCTTGGCCCTGACCCGTTTGCTCAGGCCGGGGCCTCTCATGCTGCCTCACGGGCAGGAGGCAGAGGTCGCGGCGTGGAAGCTGGGGAGCCCGCGGCGGCCCCCACTAAATGTTTGAGGCTCGTGTCTGCACCGCTGGCCAACCGTCATTGGAGCTGGGGTAGCCCCAGGCCCGGCCTCAGCTCCTCCTGCCTTCCCGCCATGCCCCGCAGTCTCTAACCTGCTCCCCTACAGACACACGCACAGGGGCTGGGGTCACCTGCCGTGGCAGCCCCCCAGGAGGGGCCGGGAGGCCTCGTGGCCCTGTGGTTGGCGCATCCCGCTGCCCCGCCGGGTCCCCGTGCATGGCCATATGGAGTCGCCAACGGTCAGGGCCCAGGGCCTGGTCACACGGCCATAGGTGGCACAGGGAGCCCTGCACCCTGCCCGGCGGTCTCTAGGGTGCTGGCCCTTCCTGTGCGACAGGCCCTTGATGACTGGTCCCTGCGGGGCCCCGGGGCCTGGGTTGCCAGCTCGGAGGCTGACGTGCGTACAGCCTCCCTTCCTGGCCCCTCCATCTCTGCGTGTGGCCTTGGGAAGGGGACCCTAGACACAGGTGACCATCCCCTGCCCGGGGAGGCTGGCCCCGGGGCTGTGGCCACTCCTCCTCCAGACACAGGACTGGGGACAGGGCCGCTGTCGGGCTGTCTACACTGCGGGTAGCCTGGCTGCGGGGCCCGTCCCAAGGTCGCCCGCCCTGTGGACAGCGCACAGCTCCTCGCGACCAGTGCACTTGCTGGCCTCAGTTTCCTGCTGCCTCTGGGCGGCTGCGGAGGGCGCGGGGCCCCCTGCGGCCAGGCGAGCGCCCAGCTCCTGTTGGGGTGCTGCAGGGCTGCCCCCCCTACCCGCTCCGGAGCCTTCTAGGATGAGGCGCGCGGTCCCGACCCCGGGCCTACTGCTGGGCTGGGAGCCAGGTGCTGGGGCTGCGGGGGGCCAGGTCTCTACGCACCCGGCGGGGCCCTCCCGCGGCAGAGCTTGGCTTCATCCCCTTGGGCACGTGGAGTTTGGTCTCAGCGAAGAGATGGACAGACAGCGGGGGGGGAGTGCCCAGGGGACGTGGCTCGTCAGTGCCAAGGCCAGGGTCTTGGCCAGAGCCCGGGGTACGGCACTTCCCCTCCCGTGGCCCCATCCTGCCCCTTGTCGGCCCAGGCAGCCGGGAGGGAGGCCGTGGCTCACCGAACACTCGCCCCACGAGGTCCCGGTGCTGGCCCGCGTGCATAGGGGCGCGGGCTCGCCCTCTGGGCCCATCTGGGTCCCTCAGCCCAGGCTCCGGGTGGGTGCCCCAGCGTGGGGGGCCGGCCGTCTCGCCCTGGCAAAGCCGTGCAGCCTCAGGCAGCCGTCGAGCGCCCGCGGCCCCAGTTTCCCCAGAGGAGGGAGGCCTGGCTCTCGGGGAGCTGGGAGGGGAATTGGGTGCTCAGGGGGCAGAGACCAGGCGCTGGTGTTCCCGTCTTGCTGGCCTGGCAGGGACTCTGCGGCCCGAGGGTGCCACTGGGGCACGGGCCGTCAGCCAGGGTGCCCGGTGCCCCTGCTGGCAGGGGACGGGCAGGCGTCGGGGTGTGATGTGTGGGCGGGGAGGCGGGCACTGAGCGGCGCCCTGCGTTCCAGGCTCCCCCGCGGCCTTCTACGCCAGCTGCTCAGGAGGCACCGCGGCCCCGCAGACCGTCAAGTTCAACACCACGCATGTCAACGTGGGCGGCAGCTACTTCCCGGATCACGGCTACTTCCTGGCCCCCGAGCGCGGCGTCTACCTGTTCGCCGTGAGCGTGGAGTTCGGCCCCGGGCCGGGCAGCGGGCAGCTGGTGTTCGGGGGCCGCCGCCAGACCCCCGTGGGCTCCCCGGAGGACGGCAGGGCGGCTGGCACGGTGACGGCCTTCGCGCTGGCCGAGCTGCAGCGCGGCGAGAGGGTGTGGTTTGAGCTGACCCGGGGGTCGCTGAGGAGCAGGAGCCCCGCGGCCTCGGCCTTCGGGGGGCTCCTGGTGCTCAGGACCTGAAGGCTGCCCGCCCGGGGCACCGCATGGGGCCTGCTGAGCTGCGGGGCCTGGAGGTGATGGTGCGGAGAGGAGCCCGAGCGCCTGCCTGGTGGCCCCGGGTGCGGGGAGCATGGACCCACGCGACGCCCACTCGGGGGGTCCTGCCCGCCCTTGGCTGCTCTCCCGTGGCTGCGACTTCTAAACCCCCTGCCATCGCCTCCCCCTCATCTTCCCCAGGAGGAGTACGTTATACTGGAGGTGACACTGGGGACGACGCCGGGAGCCCGTCCCCCCACCTCGGGGCAGCGGGGCAGCGGGGCAGTGGCCGGCGGTGCCTCTGCTGGGAACGGGCCTGAGGCCTGCTCGAGTTACCAGGGAAGAGAATCCCCCCGTTCCCCTTAGTTCTGGTCCTTCCCTAGTTTCTCTGTGACCTTCGCTTCCCGTCTTGTCCTCCCTGGTCCAGGGGGTGGAGGCCGCCACCTGCCCAGCATGACCCGGAGCGAGCACAGCCGTGCCCTGGTGGCCGTCCCGAGCCTCGCGAGCGCCTGTCACCGGGAGGGAGGCCGAGGGGGGAAGTGAAGGTCGCGTGTCCAGATCTCCCCGTCACGACCCGCCTGGAATAAAGCACTGCCCTCCGAATGCCTGCCTGCTGACCTCGCGGAGAGCAAAGGGACCCGGGAAAGGGGGTGCACACGCGGGACACAATGCAGCTATTTGGGCCAAATGCGACTCCCCTAATTCCGGCTGCTCTTGGTCCAGGGAGCTCCCCGCAGAGGCCTCCCGGGGGCAGTGGCGGGAGCACTGGGAGCTGCACCGGCCCCGTAGCATCGGGCCCTGCGAGCAGCGAACAGGCTGTAGAAGCTGGCCCTGCCCCAGGGGCGTCCGTGCTCCGGCAGTGGGCGTGGGGCACGGCCCAGTAGACCCTTCTCGGGCTGGCAGCCGCTGCTCAGCTCTCCTCCCGGTTTTCTAAGGCCCATGGGTTCAAGCACGTGTCCCCGGAATGGCCCGGCCACGCTTCGTGCGCTGCACTGGCCGGAACACGGGTGCTAAGGGGACGGAGGGCCTGGCTGCCAGCCCCGACCTCGGGAGCTTCCCCGTTGGAGCGAGGTGCCTGGTACCCGTCGGCTGGCTTCATTGTGGATTTCAGAGCTTTATGACGCGCGTCCCAGGTCACGCTGCTTCCTGCCACTCCCCCCGGCCACAGCCTCTGGCCGAGTGCGGCCCTCAGTGGTCAAGGCCAGTCCCAACCTGAGGCGTGACCTGCCGGGGCCATTCCCGGCCCACGACTGGACCGCTGCTCGCAGGGTGCCCGCCCCCCGAGGGACCCTCTGCGCCGCCTCTGTGCCTCACGCCCATCACCCCGGGCCAGGCTGGCTGACCACCGGGGAGGCCCCAGCGTGGTGCGCTCTCAGCATCTAAGATTTCATCGGGGGTGTTCTGCCCCCCAGCAGGGCCACTTGACCGCCGAGGGCTCACGGGGCCGGCCCCCTGCATCCGGGTTACAGGTGCAGGCGCGACTGCTGAATCGGGCCCGTGGGTTACTCCGGAAGCTTCTGGGACGAGAACTCGAGAGGCAATGGCTGTGACATAGGAAGCTTTCTAGTAAACGAGACCTTAACCACCAGGCGAAGTGCACATTTCCTGTTAAACACATCTGTAGGGCCGCCCGGGGGGCCAGCGGCGCAGCGCCTGCCTTCAGGCCCGGCCGTGACCCCGGGGCCCGGGATCGAGTCCCGTGTCTGGCTCCCCGTGTGGAGCCTGCTTCTCCCTCGGCCTGGGTCTCTGCCTCTCTCCCTGTGTCTCATGAGTAAATAAATAAAATCTTAAAAAAAAAAAAAAAAACCACTTCTGTAATGAGGACACCAGACTGACATGAATTCTAAGGTTCAGTTGACAGGTTCATATCTCCACTACGGCATTCAATAGCTCTGGGTGCAGATTCCTTCCCGGGGCTCCCCAGACCCCCCCAGGGTGCAGACTCCTTCCCGGGGATCCCCAGACCCCCCAGGGTGCAGACTCCTTCCCGGGTCTCCCTAGCCCCCCAGGATTAGCGCCCTTCCCTGAGGCTGCAGCGCAGGCCCCGGGCTGAGCACGAAGCCCCGCAGCTCAGATCTGGTGGGGAAGCGTCTTCAAAGGTCATATTGACCAACAAGGTGCAGGAAGCGGATCTGAGGAGTTCTGCGGTTTCTGAAAAACGGGAGGTAGGAAGATCGGAGATCGGGAAGCGGCGGAGGGACCGAAGCCCAGACCCTGGGGGACGCGGAGCCAGGGGCGATTTTGGGGGCACGGAGGGCGCAGAGCAGCGGGGGCCAGCGCCTGGCTGGGCGGGGAGCTTGGCGCAGCGGTACGGGGAGCAGCGGTGGGTCCCCCGACTGGCGACGGCCCGACTAGGGGCGCACGGACACCTGACCTCCCACACTTCAGACACAACTATCCCTGGATTTCTGGTCCTTGAAGAATGTTTTTGAAACATTTTGGAAACTGCCAGTGTCCCTGGGACGTTCATCTCGAAAACGTCGAAAACTGCAGGCCACCTGTCGCCTGAGTGCCCCCGCCCCCCGGTCCCCCCAGTCCCCCCCGGTCCCCCCCGGTCCGACCATGGGCGGCGATGGGTAGAAAGGAGGCGAGTGGGAAAGGCCAGACCCCCAGGCAAGAAGGAAGGAGCACTTTTTTTTTTTTTATAAAGATCTTATTTATTCATGAGACAGAGAGAGGCAGAGACCCAGGCAGAGGGAGGAGCAGGCTCCACGTGGGGAGCCCGACGCGGGACTCGATCCCAGGACCCGGGGTCACGGCCTGGGCTGAAGGCAGCGCTGAATCGCTGGGCCCCCGGGGACCCGGCAGGAGCGCGTCCTAACGTTCGGCTGTTGCCTCGTTGCTTCTTGATAAAAACAGGCAGGCGAGGAGCAGGGCCCCATGGGCGCCAAGGGGAGCACCCATGCCGCGGCCTGTGGAAACCACGGTCACGCTTGACAGGACCCAACACTCAAAACACTGAAGGTTTTGGAATATACAGGTGTCTAGATAGAAACGACACGGGAAAGTGGAAATCTTTTTTTTAAGATTTTTTTATTTATTAGAGAGAGAGCGACACAGACAGAGAGACAGAGGGACAGAGACAGAGACAGGGACAGAGACAGAGACAGAGACAGAGGGACAGAGACAGACAGAGAGACAGAGACAGAGGGACAGAGAGAGACACAGAGACAGAGCATGCATGAGCAGAGGCAGAGGCAGAGGCAGAGGCAGAGCCTCTGCTGAGCCCGGAGCCCACGCGGGACCCGACCCCGGGACCCCGAGATCATGAGCTGAGCCACAGGCAGATGCTTGACCAGCGAGGCCCCCAAGGCCCCGGGGAGCTGGAAATCTTGTTTGCCGCCCAGGTGCCAGCCTCCGATCGGTGTCCTCCACGAGGGTGTTGGGTCCTTGGCGATGCGGCCGGGACACGCAAAGTACCGGTGACCGGGGAGCGTGTCGCAAGCGCCAACAGGTACGACGACCCAAGAAAGCCTGGCGCGTGGCCCGAGGGCTCCAGGGCCGGTGGCCCAACCACCAGGGCTCAAGTCCGGATCCATCTGAGCATCAAACCCCACGATGGCCTGAGACTAGAACTTGCGGAGTTGGAGGGGAGCCTGCGGGCTCCTCCGACCAGGACTCAGGGCTCCACGGTCAGCAGCGCGGCTGTGCCAACACCAGCAGGGTCCCCACCGTCGCCACAGCCACGCTGCATGCCCATCGGCACAGCAAGGCTCAAGTGTCTCCTCACACGTCACCACGAAGGGAAAACCAGCACCCGATGGTGAAGCAGCCAGGTCTCACCCCAACGGGGGTCGACAGTCCCCTCAGGAACGGGACCCATGGCACGGTCTCCCGCTGGGACGCCCTGGCAGGGACAGACGTACGTGCGCAGAGACGCTGGCCTCTGGCTCTGGAACATGTATCACAGAGGACAGACCCCAGCTCTCCAGACCTGCTTCCAGATTAAAGAGACGAGGGGCCCCCGGGCGGCTCAGGGGTTAGCGTCTGTCTCCAGCCCAGGCCATGGCCCCGGGGTCCCGGGATCGAGTCCCCCATCGGGTCCCCGCAGGGAGCCTGCTTCTCCCTCCACCTGCGTCTCTGCCTCTCTCTGGGTCTCTCACAGATAAATAAAATCTTTTAAAAAAATAAAGAGACGTGACACTTAGTAACACAGGACCCTAGACAGACTCCGGACCCGGGAAATGTACTCAAGGACCATAGCAGAAGTGGCAAAGGTCTGCAGGTTGTGGTTCTGCTGAGAATTACGAGGATGTCGGTGTCCACTTGCCCGATTTCGGGAGTTGCACGTAAGTGGTTTTGTAATAGAATAGAGAGAGGCACAAGCTCTTGATCTGACCCAAGCAGCTCAGCAAGGGTCACGGGCGACTGTGCGTGTGTGCATGAACATCCCAGCATGGGCCGGTACCATCCTGTACCCGCACACTAGCAAGGCCGTTGTGGCAAAATGTGGGGGTTGACGAGTCTGGGTGACGTGTAAATGCCATTTCTCATATTCCCAACTTTTCGGGAATTTTGGAATTATTTCCAAATAAAAAAAATTGGTTATTTGGTTGAAGTAAAAAAAAAATGTAGGGACACCTGGGTGGCTCAGTGGGTTAGGCATCTGCCTTCGGTTCAGGTCATGACCCCGGGGCCCTTGGATGGAGCCTATCAGGCCCCTGCTCATCGGGGACCTTCTCCTCCCCACTGGTTTTCTCTGTCACTCTGTCTCTCTCAAATAAATAAAATCTTTAAAAAATTTAGATGGGCTGCAAAGTGGAAGGTAAGATGGGTCATGTGACAGACATGTTAAGAAAAGTGGAAGAAACATCCAGGGGACCTGACATCTGTCAACAGGAGTCCCAGAAAGAGCAGAATAAAAGGAGGGAAATAAAAGGTGGAAGCTCCGCAGTGTGAGGAAAGGTTGAAAGCACCACATCAGTACTCACACAGCCAAGATACCTACACAAGTTCAAACTTCAAAACATCAAAAAAGAAAAAAAAAAAAAAAGAAAAAGAAAATTCTGTTTAAGAAAGTATTTATTAAAAAAAATAAAGTATTTATTTTAGAGACACAGGGAGGGGTGGAGAGAGAGGGAGAGGGTCTCACGCAAAGTCTATGCTTAGCATGGAGCCCACAGGGGGCTCGATCGCACAACCTGAGCTGAAACTAAGGCGGATGCTCAACTGACTGTGCCATCCAGGTGCCTGAAAATTCTGTTTCTTGAATGGAAAACTAAATTACAAACGCCTGAAATAGACACGTCAGACTTACCGACAACGGGGATGCTGGAAATGTCGTCGATTAGGTCCCATCTCCCACCAGTGCTAGCCAAGGATGAGGACAGAATCCAGTTTTTATACATCTTGGCTTTTTATTTTATTCATTTATTATTTATTATTTTTATTTTTTTTAAAGATTTTTATTTATTCATGAGAGACAGAGAGAGGCAGAAACACAGGTAGAGGGAGAAGCAGGCTCCATGCAGGGAGCCCGACACGGAACTCGATCCCGGGACCTTGGGATCAGGCCCTGAGCCGAAGGCCGACGCTCAGCCCCTGAGTGCCCCGGGCACCCGCTGAAAGGGTTTTCGGCGGGAGCATTTATACTGATGTTGGACTTTCGACAAGGCAGCACTTCAGGGTTCCTGTATAAAACTTCAGCTGAGAAGTTAGGAGGAGGACGCAGCCCCGGGGATCTGGAATCGCCCTGAACGACACTGAGCCACTGAGCTCACGGGACAAAGTGGAAGCAACTGGACGAGGACCGGCCCAGGAGGGGTGCAGGGGAGCAGGTGGGCGTGCACACACCTGCCACGGAGAGGACAACTCCTGCTTCAGAGGGCGACTGTGGCCCCACCTCCCTGCCCCCCTGTGCTCTCTGAGCCTGTACCAAGCCTCCGAGGTCCAGCGGCGACTGGCCCGTCCTGCTCTTGCCTGGAGCTCACGCACGGACCCTGCAGGACCAGGGCGGTGCCACTGCCCTCCCCACCCAGCGGGCCTGCTCCCGGGCCCAAGCCAGGCTCCTTAAGGCCTCGCCTCTGGGTTCGCTGCCAGAAGGGCGCAAGCATGAGCCCCACGGAGCGAACCAGTCCCCCGAGTGAATGAAGACCTAGTGTCTCCTTGGGGCGCCCGGGGGCTCACGAGGCAGCGTCTGCCTCCAGCTCAGGGCGTGACCCCAGGGTCCCGGGATCGAGTCCCCATCGGGTCCCCGCAGGGAGCCTACTTCTCCCTCTGTCTGGGTCTCTGCCTCTGTCTCTCATGAATAAATAAATACAATCTTAAAAAAAAAGAGAATTACTTAAAAAAAAATTTTTTTTTGAATTAGCATCTGCTTGATGTTACCTGCCAGGGTTGTATTATTCTGGAAGAACAGGGTCCTCATTTCCTACCGTCTTCTCCACTAGGGCTGCTGCTAATGGTACAGAAACCCTGGAAGCTGTCACTGTTGCAAGTCCTCCCTCTGTGAGAGTGAGACTAGGGGGCAGGGAATCGAGCATAGCAGACCAGGGTGCCGGCCACGTGCAGCATCGGGCGGCTCGGGAAGCCCGGGTGTCCGGGCCGCAGGCCACGTGGTTGTTCCAAGAAAGCATCGCACAGGGACAGCAAGCAGGGCTCCCAGGAGGGCCCTGCAGTAAGCGACCCCGACACACACTTCTGGGGCGATGCCACCTAGTCCCAGATCCCTCCTGAGCCACCACCGCCCGGGGTGGGGGTGGGGGGCCAGGAGCAGCGCTGTTCAGGGTCCCTGGGTCCCGGGAAGCCGCCCGCCAGTGCTACAGCAACACTGACCAAGACTCTTAGACGCACGGGCATTTCTCCCATCTTACGCAATCCTTTCAAAGTTCGTTACCACTAGTCCCACTTCCAGGAATCTAAGAATTAATGTATGATTTAAAAGATTTATGTACAAGGATGTTCAATACATTTGTTATATTTTTGAAAACAATGGAAATAACCCAAATATTCAACAGGGAATTACAAAAATAAATTATTCCATCTACTTGTTAGAATCTTATGTAGTCAATTTTTTTAAGGTTACATTTTCAACGCGTATTAATGACATACTATGATCTCAATTTTGTAAAAAAAAATATGCAGCAGAAAAAAAAAAAGACTGAAAAGCAACATTCAAGTGTAAATAGGGTCACATGTGGCAATAGGGTTGTGGGCGATTTTATTTGCTTCTTTATTCTTTTCGTTTCCCAAAATTTCTGCGATGAGTATACACTTTGAGTTAGAATTTTTTTTTTTTTTTAAAGCGAAGCGACCCTTCCGTGTAGCAGGTTTATAACTGCTCAATGTACACCCGGGAGAGAGTGCGGCCACCTACCTGCCATGCGCTCGACACCAGATTCCTGGTAGCCGAGGCGGACACCTCAGGGACGCGTGTATGAACATCCTGACTTCCATCAGAAAGGCTCACCAGACACGTGACCTCTGATACACAATACAGTCCGAGTTACCACAAAACACATCACTAAAGTATACTAAAATAAGGTTATTTACTTAAAAATGATACACTGGATGTAATCTATATATAGAACAAAGCAATTAATGGTAAACTTAATAAGGCACCTTTTAAACCAGATGCTGTACAAAATACATTTAGTGTGTTACATATCAAAGATGAATCTGTATTTTTGGTGTTTTACAATTGCATAATAAAATCGTTTTTAACCCTTCTTTCAATGTCTATGTACAACTTCCCTAATGAAGCTATAATGGTATTTTCATTTTATACAATATATACTACATTTTAGTTTCTTAATGGGCAAGGACAACGGTCACTAAAAGGGCTTAAATGATTCCACGGAAAGCATAGTACAGAACACGAGCTAAAATTACAATAATACATTTAATCCTTTGCAAAAGCAGCATTCACATACTTTCCTTATGGGATTGATCATTGCATGTGGCTTCGCAGGCTGCTGCCCGAGACTTAACTCAGCTTTTACGAACATGTCAGCTTTCTGCAGTTTCCACTGTGACTCTCCTAAGAGCACTGAGGGAGCTGAACCGCTCCCCTATGTTAACAGCTGACCCAAGCAAATAGTAAATACCACTCCTTTAAGCAGAATAAGAGCTGCAACAGTCTTTAAGAAAAAAAAAATCAATTAGTATTTCTGTTGGGATTATTTTAAGTATCTGTAACATTTCCAAACAGTGTGTATGAAAAGAAACTCAAGAGATTTAGTTTATAAAATCTTGCCTGGAATAAATTATTCAATATCAAATTTGATCTTGGGCGAGTTTAAGAGATACAGGATTCTTTCAACGTTATATTACATTTTTCTTCTAAACAGAAGCAAAGCATACGAAAGAACACGGTACTGAGTAGTTTAGAGTGAACAAATAAAAGATCCGGCCCATTCTAGGAAAACGTAATTTTCAGAAACCATAGGCTGCTTTCTAACTTTAGGGACACTTCTAGACCATCGGAAATGCAACATAAAAGGTTGACCGAAAGACCTTTCGTGAAAACATTTCCAGAGAAATTGGATTCAAATTCTGTACTTCAGAAACTTGCTTTGGGTTTTTGCTTGTTCTTATGTTTTACTCATTTAAAAGGATGACAGACAGAAGCCACACATTTTTAAAATACTAAATTGTGAGTGGGGCCCAATAATGCCTTCTAGGGTTTTATAAAGTATCAACTACATGGTACCAGGTAATACTTCCTCTTAGTCTCTATGTATTTCCCTTATTGGATGAACTTAGAAATTTAACAGTGAGAGTAAAGAGAGAAGAAAGTAAGTTTCGAGCATATTTTTTGGACTTTAGGATTTCAAACATGGCATCATTTGCTTTTTAAAGAACATGCTACCTTAGAAAATATTTTTGTTGAACAAGTTGCTGAGGTTAATTCTTGATACCACTTTTAACAGATCAATTTATTTTAAAAAATCAACATAGTGAGCTTGTACGTATATACTATCAGTAACGGTCTGCTTCCACACGCTATTTCAACATTTGTAAGAGAGCTTGCCTTTCTTTACATACGTTCTTTGTTATTAAGATGACAAATAATGTTCAAGATTTATAGGTTAGCCCATAAAAAATAAAGCACGATTAACCTTAGATTAAGGTCAGAGCTCACAAGTGTTCTTAAATCACAAGGCAACATGGGTCAGAATCTCTCTCAGTATAGGGGAGAACATTCTGGAAGAGCACGTTATTGGGTACTATCTACACGTACATTTACTCATCTTCATCAACACTTCAAAGTTAAATTATGTTAGATGAAAATTACTAAACTTGGTTAAAACGGTTAAAGCAGATTCCAAATTTGTGAAGTCTGACGTACGTGTAGATAAATACGTAAGAGTTTCATCCTTAAATGCCAGTCAGATTTTTGGTAATGGACGGATTCATGCTCTGATTCCTCCCCTTTAAAGATTTTTAACTGGATTGTGATATAATCATGTTTATTTTGTTACATTCAAAGAAAATGATTTCACTTTATGCCCCCATGAGTTGTTTGCTCAGGATAAGACAGTATCAAAAAGGCATTGCAGAAGTGTAAGTTTAAGTAAAGCAGAATTATTCCTTGAGATAAGGCATCCATAAAATACGTAGCATTTTATTGAATAACAGCTATATGGTATAGATACAGGTAATGAGTAGATACTGAACTTTTTGCCTGACTCTTCATTGTCTTCACAAGTTATGGAACAGAAATCATAAAACCAAAAATCTCAAATGATTCAAATGCCCAAAATAGTCGTTAAGTTTATATCAGCTCTGAAATAGAAAATTCTAATTGGAGGATCCTTTCATAAAGAAAAATTGAGACGACAGCATCTTGATAAAAGTCTATGCCAGAATAACAAAGTCCTAGATTTTGAACGCATGAATTCTGAAAATTTATATGTAGTTCTACTTTATAACATTTTTTTTTCCTGATGATCTTTTAATTTTCTTCCCTTAAGGATGGGATCTGAGGTACACGAGAGCTGGTTTCTACAGTCTGAATGTATGTACATATATAAAATATGGTCGTAAAGGAGGTGTTTTGCAAATAAAGCATATTACACACAAAATATAAATAACTTCCCTTTTAAAAGTTACTGAGAATAAAGAATATAGAACAAGGTTATAGGCACTTACATTGCTATCAAATGCAGTAATTAGTAATTCACTTCAATAAGAAGTGTTTTCTTTAGAAGTTTCATGGCATTGGAAGTTCCAACTTTGGATAAGATGCTTTTCATGACAAAAGTGAGGATTACCAAAAAGAAAGAAAGAGAAGAAAGGAAGGAGGGAAGGAGGGAGGGGAGGGGAGGGAGGAAAAGATGGTGATGAAAGGAAAATAGTCCGAATCTATAGACACTTTAAACTTTTGGCCTTTATATCAACTTTTATGTTAAAAAATAAAGTTGGCAGAGAAGCTAGCTCACTTGCAAGGTAAATAAATGGCTTTTGTGTGATTGGAGAATCTTGGTCAGAAAATGCATTTTTTTTTAAAGCACAAAACCAACAGCCACCAACATCTTCCTGTGCATTCATAAATTATTTTCTTCTAATCCAAATGGCAGCAGAGGAATCCTGGTGTGTGCGGTGTGTATGCACACACACCAATATCAAAGCATGACACACTATCCTAAACTAAGTAGTGTCCCAAACAGATCATAACCCATAGGCTGTTTACAAAGTGGAATACAAATAGATTAATTTTCCTCAGGTAGAAGGCAAAAGTGTATATTTCTCCATCTCTGCTGAATTCCTTTATCTTCTTAGTAAGGCTTTCACAGAAAGCACCATTTTATGAACAGAGAATTCAGTACCCAGAGTCTGACTGGAGACTTATTAAATCAGGATTGAAGTCTCGATGCAGTTCATAAAAACCCAATAAAAAAAAAAAAGGCATCAAAAACCACATTTAAAATAAAGCTGTCCATATATAAAGAACGAAGTGTTTCGAAGTTCCCAGCTTGTATTCTACAGAGTACTGAAAGGTTTAATATTAGCAGCCTGTGAAGGTGTAGTGAGGAGAGGGTCTGAGAACCAAGTCAGCATCCTTACTCTAGCCTAATGCCACCCGTCCCTTGGGTGAAAACAGTTCCTGCAGTCCAGAGTTCGTCCTCATGACTGTTTCACCGTCAAATCTTGACATCCTGGGACTCAACCATCTTGGCGAGGGTCTTCTTGATCCTCAGAGCCGTGAGTCTGGAGGCTGGGTTGTGCGCCCAGCATTCCGACATGAGCTTCAGAACTGCTCGGAGACACTGAGAAGCAAAGAGAATGGAGTGAGCACATACAGGTCTCTGATGACAGTTACCAATCACCTCCTCAGGGCACGGAGCTCCACTTACTTCATCGCTGTTCCATCTATTGGACACAATTGGCCGCAAACGTTTGACACACACGACCTCACGCATATCTTCGTATGATGGATCGTTGGGCACCATATTGTAATATGGCAACTGGTACTCTTCCACGATCCCTGCAGGCAGGGAGGAAATGCAGTGAGCACAAAAGTGACTCAACAGAATAGATCAACCTACTCAGCACCTCTCTCTGGACTTTGGGAGTAAAAATGGATTCCTACATGAAGAAAAGAATTATAGGCTGAGTGATTCACTTTTAATGGTAAATGTGTGTTCTCTTTTCCTATGCCTCCATGTTTCCTCAGTCTCCATCAGTCCCCGTCATACCTGTGGACATACCGATATCCCTTAAGAAAGTAAGGTGAAGCACTCATTTACCTTCAATTTTTTATTTTATTGCGAGAGAGACCGAGCGAGCTGCAAGTGCTCGCCAGGGAGGGGCAGAGGGAAAGGGAGACTCCATGCTCAGCGCAGAGCCCAACGAGGGGATTGATCTCCCAACCCTGAGATCATGACCTGAGCACCAACCAAGAGTCGGCTGCTTACGTGACTGAGCCACCCAAGTGCCCCTTCAATTTTTAATTTAATTATTTATATACGTAATTGTTCTTACTGACGAATGTGGTTTTTGTTTTACATTTTGCCTTGTTTCCTCCTGCAGTAGAAAGACAACGTGATACACGGAAAAGAGTTAACACAGCAGGCCCGAGACTGCTAGCCTTCGAAAAGGCCTGCTTGCAGGGCTGGCGCGGGGCCGCTGTCTGGGAACTGGTTGCATAAACGATTCCCTCCACACTCACACAAAACTTTCCCTAAATGATAAGGGCCACTTACCGTGTGTCTAGACTGTTTGTACAAACAATATGGTTTACACTGAATACCTGCTCTCTTTCTAGGAGTCTGGAATTCTGGTACATGCTAGGCGCAGGGTACCCACATGACCAGCCTCCAAAAATATCTTTGGCTACTAGGTCTCTAATGAACTTTCCTAGATGACAATATTTCACATGTTGTCATAACTCACTGCTGGAGGAATTAGGCACATCCTGTGTGACTCTACTGGGGGAGGCCTTCTGGAAGCTTGTGCCTGACTTCCTCTGAACTTTGCACCATGCACCGTTTCCCTCGGCTGATTTTATCTGTATCCTTGCACTGTAATAAATCTCAGCTATGTGGACAACTATATGCGGAGTCCTGTGTGTCCTGGTAGTGAAATCACAGACCTGGGAGTGGCCTTGGGATCCCGGACATATATGACACCTAAACTATACGAATGGAGCTGTTACTACTAACATAACCAGAAGCCCACACCTGAAGTCTTACCTCCTGTGATACAACGACGAGCCATTTCCCAAATGATCAGGCCAAAGCTGTAGATGTCGGCCATTATGTAGGGCTGGAAATGGTTTTTATTCAAGCTCTCATCCAGCACTTCTGGAGCCATATAGCGTTTGGTACCCACCCGGGTATTCAGGGGCACGTCAACTTCATTTGTGTCGCTGAAACAGAAGACAGTGTTCAGGTTGAGGGCCAGGAACAAAATCGCTCATCTTACATTTTTGTCACGTTTTGTAAGTCAGCCTCTTCCTCTGCACGCGCGCGCGCACACACACACTCCACATAAAGATATTAAAAAAATGAAATTAAAAAAAAATCTACCTATTTACCTATCAACCAATCTACTATCTCCACATTCCCTTAACAGGAGTCCTTGGGACCAGATAAGATTTTAAAATTTAGCATTTTCTAGAGTTTAGAAAAGTAACAGATCCTGTAACTGTATGTTACACGTTACACAACACCCCGGGGTTAAGAGGGCCCGGGGCACCATTCAGAATCATTACTGTCCCCAGTGAAAAGCTAAGTATGAATATTCATATTATCCTGGATAAAGACAATAAATACCTCACATCAGTTCAAGTTTTGCCACCAAAGAAGTTTGTGCCTAAGAAAAAGGACAGCACTGAATATACAAAAAAGCAGTAGATAATTATGTCCTGGAACAAGCGAATGTGAAAATAAATTGAGAGGAATCATTAGCTTTTTCTGTTCTCACGTGATAAACTCAGCCTCTGTGACATAGGATTACATTTTCTTTTTAGGTCCAACCAACTTAATTCTGTTTTAAGTAATGTTTATATAATCATACCAGCAATCAGTAACAAATGAGGTTTATTGGTTTTTCAATATTTGAACTAAATTTTAGAGTTAGAAGACATGAAAGCTTTATTGCTTAGGCCCCCAATTCTGGTGGGTTCTGGAAACTACTCTGAAGCCGAGATTGATATAATGTATTTGAGATTTTCTTTTTCTTTTTTTTTTTCAAGATTTTATTTCTTTGCTCATGAGAGACACAGAGACAGAGGTAGAGACACAGGCAGAGGGAGAAGCAGGCTCCCTGCGGGGAGCCCGATGCGGGACTCGATCCCAATCCCAATCCTGGGTCTCCAGGATCACGCCCTGGGCTGAAGGCAGCGCTGAGCCACCCGGGCTGCCCATATTTTAGATTTTCTTAGAGTTCCTGATGAGTATTTGAGCCAACGAACACTAGAAAGATACAGAACGACAGGGTCAGAGCACCGTAACAACTAGGGAAGATGATTTAAATGTTAATATTTGCTTTATTATAGACCTGTACTTTTATTTTATAACCTGAAATGAATTCTGAAATGTAAATTGGCTGCTGTACCTTAGAGTTGTAACAATATTAAAAGTTTCAATGGTTTCCTAAAAATTTGATAATTCTGTTTAAAAAATATTGACAATTTCAAGCGGTGATGGAGAAGTGGCATGCCTGTGACCCTGTTTCTGGGAGTGTTTACTGACGCACGCTTCCCAAAGGGGTAGCTCGCAATTATGCTATACTTTAACAGGCACACACTCTGGTCAGTCCCTTCTCTAGGAATCCACCACGAACAAATACTTACACAAGTAGCCAAGGATATTACATAATGGGTAAAATACAATTAAAGCATTTTTTGAAATAATAAAATAATAAAGTAGGGACTTAGTTGGGTCACAGATGAAATAAATTATAGTCTATCCACATAATGATGGAAAACTGCATCAATCTTGTTAAAGAGAATGAAGTAGACCTACATAAATTACAACAGAATGATGTCTAAGACAATAAAAAGCAGGAAATCAAGAATTATGTGGAATAGGATGTAATTTTTATTAAAAAAAAAACAAAAACAAAAACCTAAAACAGAAAAACTAAGCACCAAGACAAAAAAACCCAACTATTGATATCACCAGTTAAGCCCAAATACGTGTTTGGGGTTGCGCTGTCCTGAATCCAAAGAGGCAAGTACCTGCGGGAGAGTACAATGCCGCCAAGACAGCAGGCAGGGAACCGCTTACCTATTGAATTTAACAGCAAGACCCAGGTCAGCAATACAGCAACTTCCATTTCTCTTAATGAGGATGTTTTTGCTTTTTAGGTCTCGATGAGCAATTGCAGGCTTTCCTTGGGTGCCATAAATTTCTGTGTGGAGATGGCACAGACCACAGGCAGCTGAATAAGCCAACTTGAGCAGGGCTCTGGTGTCCAGCGTAGCGCATTTCAGGAAATCATAGAGAGATCCGTTTTCATGGTAATCAGTAATCAAATAGAGCTGAGTCCAGGAGCCTGTCCCTTTAATGTCTGCTGCTATGAAACCTGTTCAATTAACGAGTTTAAAGGGTTAGTTATCAGAGATGGTAGGAAGGATAACATCTGCTCATTCAGGATACTGAGAATAACTCAGGTATTGTGTATAGATAATAAAAAAAGTTAATTTTCCTAACAAAATCTCTTGAGTGTGTACCATTTTCCCTGCCATTTACAAAGACAGCTCCACACTTCCGCAGTATATTTAAAATGATCTTAACGATCAGCATGAGAAGGACCATTGCGTAACTAAGGGGAAGATCACAGGTCAGAAAATAACCTGAGGAAATACGATCCATCAACAGGATTCTCTAAGCATGAAGAACTTTAAGAAGAAATACGGAAAAGGTCTCAGTTTCAAGTTGAAAGGTGGACACGTTAAAATAATAAAGTAAAATGTTCAACCAAGAGTGTGCTGCTTGCTACCTGAGCTAGCTCCCATATGCCCACCAAGCCTCAGCGCAGGTGCCTCCCCGACTGGCTCCTGATCAGCAGGCCCGTGCTGTGGCCTCTTTCCCGTCAGGTCCGGGGGTGCTGGGCTGAATGGCGGGCACCCCCACCCCCAGCAATTCGAGGCTGCTTGGAACCTGCATGTGACCTGATATGGAAGAGGGTCTTTGCAGACACAACCGAGTTCAGGGGAGGTGGGCCCCGATTCAACGACCAGTATCCCTACAAGAAGAGGGGAGTGTGGACCTGTCTCCAAGCCAAGTAATGTCAGAAAGTGCTGGAAATCACCAGAAGTTGGGAAGAGGTAAGGAGGGGGCCTCTCCTAGAGCCTTGGTCCTGCTGACACCCTCGTTTTACACTTCTGGCTTCCACAACTCTGGGAAAATAAATTTCTGTTGTTTCAAGCCACCCAGTTCGCGGTGCTCTGTTGTGACAGCCCTTAGGAGGCTGAGAGTCACGTGTCTGGAGCACTTGTGGCAACGTGCG
The DNA here is from genome assembly GCF_905146905.1 of Nyctereutes procyonoides. Taxonomy (NCBI): domain Eukaryota; kingdom Metazoa; phylum Chordata; class Mammalia; order Carnivora; family Canidae; genus Nyctereutes; species Nyctereutes procyonoides. Next base: position 53,582,724 of record NW_026575046.1, read on the forward strand.
ACGCAGTCTCTAAATTAAAGGGCGGGGAAATGGTAGCTGAGAGGCCAGGAGAGCTGGAGGGCAGGCGCCCACCAGACTGATCAGAGCAAACCCGAGTTCATTTTCTGTTTTGTAAGTGGAGGCGGGGAGAGGCGAAGGGCACATGCAGTCAACGTCACACCCCAAAGTCACTTAAATCTCCTTTAAAAAACCTGGGCTGTGACTGTACGAGGAAGCCTAACAAGGCAGCCCTGCTTCCGAGTTGAAACTGCCTTTTGTCCCAGGCGGATGGGCAGGAACGGGGTCTGGGCATTTGGTGCCGTATTGAGCTGCTCCTCCCTCGGGTCTCCTTCAGCCCCACTGCGGGCTGCGGCCGCGGGCGCGCGTGTACCCACCAAGAATGTTCTCGTGGCGCATCAGCACAGTCTGGTAGATTTCCGTCTCCCGAAACCAGCTGGCCTCCTCCGTGGTGAAGAACACCTTGACCGCCACCTTCTCCCCACGCCATTTACCCATCCACACTTCTCCGTACCGGCCTTTCCCCACTTGCCGAACCATCTGAATCTGCTTGGCGATAGTTCGCTGAACCTGCACGGAAGAAAGCGAAAGGTCTGTGGAAAAGCGGCTGCTGAGGGATGCAGGGGCCTGTCCCTGCCCGCGGCACGGCCCGCCCCAGGTCCAGTTTCCAACGTGAAACCACACGCGGCCCGGCCAGGTGGCGAGCTGTCTGCGCCCACCCGGGGTGGGCACCTGGGCAGGCCCGGCACCCACGGCGCTCCGCACCTGCCGTCCCTCTGTTCTGCGGCCGCATCGTCCTGCAGCAAAACCAGGTGACAGTGACGTCTTCTCTGCAGTCACTGCGCCATCGCGCGCCGGCCACCCGCCTCTCCAGCCTCCTTTGCTATCGTGACCCACCGCGGCCCTCTTGGCCACCCCGGAGTCAGCTGCTGGAGCTCAGTGGCACACGTCCCCGACCCAGCTTCTCTGCACGTGCAGTCCCTGCGGAGGCCTGTTTCTCTGTGACCCCTTCAGGGCGCACGCACACCTCTCTGCTGCTGCTCTTACAATTATGATTTTATTATTTTTCTACATGTATTGCTTGGATTCTACTTCCTACTCCAGAACACAGGCATCGTTTAGGGGCACACCTGAGATAGAAGTGCTCTCATTCATTTTTATTGAACCGAAGATGCACGGTTGTTATCGCCACCTGTCATTTTCAGAAGCACTCGTGGCCATTCCAAATTACAAAGAACCCCAAGGTTCAGGTTGGAAACACAGTTAAAGTGGACTCGATTTTGTGCATACCCAAACTGACTGGCTTTATGTATCATTTGTTTCAGAATCCTTTTGTAATTTTTAAAGAAAGTCAGGATTATTGAGGTACGAGCCACACGCATTCGTAAAATCCACTCTTGGAGAACTGTGTTCCCTCTTGCCTCCTTAAAGTCAGTTCCCCTCCCTGCCTGCCCCCAGGCCCTGGCATCACTGATCTGTTTTCTTCCCCCAGTTTTCTCTTTTCTAGAATATCACATAAATGAAGACGTGCAGTATGCAGTCTTGTGTCTAGCGTCTTCCACTCAGCAGGACACACTCTGAAAGCCGCCTGTATGGCTGCTGCCTGGATCAGCATCTGTTTACTGAGCACTCACGTTCCACCGTAGGACCCAACCACGGTCTGTTTCCCATCTACCCACGGGTGGCCTTTTGGGTTGACGACGATTTACGTCTTATGAGTAGAGCTGCTGTGCATGCTCCCATTTGAGCCTCTACGTGGGCACGTCTGCACACCCTTCTGTGGTAAATACGTCGTGGAACAACTGCTTCATGGTAGGAAAGCACAGGTTTCACTTTTCTGTCAACTGTCACCCTGCTTCCCAAAGTGCCTGAAACGTTTTCGCTTCAATCAGCTACGTATGTATGAGATTTCTAGTTCATCCAGATTCTTCCCAGTACTTAATATTCTCGGTCTTAGCCACACTAACGGATGTGTAGTATCTTGCTTTCATGCTTAATTTGCACGACCCTGCCTTTTCACGTGCTTATTTGCCATTCCTTTCTCTTATTTTGGGAAGTACCTGTTTGAATCTTTCGTCTTTTTTTAAAAATTGGGTGTCTTATTACTGAATTGTAAATGTTCTTTATATATTGTCCAACTCACTCTTTCAGATCTGTGTTGCCAGGCTGACTTATTTTTTCCTTTGCTTAAGTGTCTTCTGAATAGGAAAAGCTTTAAATTTTGAGAAAGTCAATTTATCATTTTAAAAAATGATTTCTGTCTTTTGTGTCCTAAGAAACTGTTGCTTAACCCAAGGTGACAATGATTATCTAAAACATTTTCTTATAAAGATTTTTAGACTTTAAGTTTTACATTCAGGTCTATGGATCATTTCAAGGTAATTTCTTATTTGGAGATAAGGGTCAAGATACACGTTTTGGGAAATGGATGCTCAATCTTCCTTGCACCATTTGTGGAACAGACTGTCTTCTCCCCACTGAATTACTCGGGCACCCAAATCAAGTGATATTTGTGTCCATTTCTATACTCTTTATTCTTTTCCACTGATACACATATCTATCCTTAACCTTAAAGATCACATTATATAGGGGCACCTGGGGGGCTTGGCTTAGTGGTTGAGCATCTGCCTTCAGCTCAGGGCATCATCCCGGGGTCCTGGGATCGAGTCCCTCCTCGGTCTCCCCGCATGGAGCCTGCTTCTCCCTCTGCCTGTGTTTCTGCCTCTCTCTGTGTCTCTCCACAATAAATAATGAAATCTTAAAAAAAAAAAAAAAAGACCACAATACGTTGATTATTGTAGCCTTATACTAGGTCCAGAAATCAGGAGGTGAACCCTCTTTGTTCTTTCTCAAAATTGCTTGGCTCTTCTAGGTCCTTTGAATCTCCATATAAATGTCATATCTGTTTATCAATTTCTACAAAAGTTTGCTCTGATTTTGGATTGAATGGAAATATAAGAATATAAGAAACTAAGTATCAACTTAGGAATAAATAAAATCTTAAAAATTTTTTTTGTTAAGCTTATTCTTAAATATTTAATGTTTTTTTGAAGCTATTTTAATGATACTGCTTTTCTAATTCTTAACTGCTCATTGCCAGTGTACCTAAATTCAATGATTTCTGTGCAGTGACCTTATATTCTGCAACCCTGACAAACTCACTTATTGGTTGTTGTAGCTTTATGGTATCACCCTTGAAATTTTTCTGTGTAATCATGTTGTCTGCACATGAAGACAGTTTTACCTTTCCAATTCAATTACAAAATTATTTAATTCAAGAAGTTTAAAAATTATAGATCAATGGATTTACTTTTTTTTTTTAAGGTTTTATTTATTTATTCATGAGAGACACAGAGAGAGAGAGAGAGAGAGGCAGAGACACAGGCAGAGGGAGAAGCAGGCTCCATGCTGGGAGCCCGATTCGGGACTCGATCCCGGGACCTCAGGATCACGCCCTGGGCCAAAGGCAGCCGCTTAACCCCTGAGCCAGGGATCCCAATGGATTTACTTTAAATCAGTGCAACCAAACAACTAAAAATATGTCTGGATATCTAGTATATATTAAGTTGAAATAGTCATACTTCTCCCAACCAATGAGTGTAACCTCAGCTGCAAGGAAGTTATACCAGATTCCTCTTCAGGTTGGCTGTTAAAAGCAAAACTTGGGAGCTAACTCTAGCACTGACACAGCACTTCATGATCACATTTTCTTTCCTAACTTTGCCTGTGGCTCTTCTTACTACTGCCTATTCTATTTCTTTTGTTTCATATTTCTTATTTTTAACTGATTTCTCCTTTCATGACAGCAGCCATCTTTCTAAATAAGAAGGAAAAAAATATATCTAGTAATGTTCCCTAATCTGTAACGGTTATGCTATCTACCATCATCTAAGGACACATTCTGCACCAATAAACCATTCATGTTTGTATGGCATTTTATCTTACCAATAAAGGTAGTCCGGATCCACTACCAGAGCTCTGTGACTGGTCAATGAGGTCTTTTAATGATTCTCCAACTGGAATAAATGCTTCATCTTGTTCCAAATCACGATTGTAACGACGTCTGCTTGAGATGCTCTTACAATAATGTCTTTTAAAAAAAGAAGAAAATAGCCTACATTAACATTCCAAAAACTATAAAATTCTATGATAAGAAAAATCTTGAGGTTGTTGATACCATCATCTTTCCTTCAGACAGGATCACATCCAAATTAGTCTTATAGGATAATAGCTCCTCTGTTAAAATAATGTCCAAAAGTAGAGTTTATGAGGTAGAGCTCTATGTACATGTTAAAATGGAAAGATGTCCAGGTGCATTGATGAGTGAAAAGAAAAAAGAAATTAAGAAACAGCATGTAGAGTGTGATTCTAACTAATAAATTAAAAAAATTATATCTATATATCTATATCTATATCTATATATCTATATCTATATATATATATATATCTACATACGCCTAAAAAGATCAGAGGAGGGGATCCCTGGGTGGCTCAGTGGTTTAGAGCTACCTTCGGCCCAGGGCGTGATCCTGGAGACCCAGGATCGAGTCCCATGTCGGGCTCCCTGCATGGAGCCTGCTTCTCCCTCTGCCTGTGTCTCTGCCTCTCCCTCTCTCTCTCTCTCTGTGGGTCTCTCATGAATAAATAAATAAAATCTTAAAAAAAAATCAGAGGAGATATATAACAAGTTATAAGTAACAGCTATTTCCAGGGATGTTGGAGTACTCATTTCCATTGGAATTTGTATTTTGAATTGTTGTATCAAAATTAACAATGAATATAGTTTCCTTTTTAAAAAGGGAAAAGAATTTCATGCAAAAGAAATCAAACAAGTTCTCTGAACTCACTCTGACAGTTTTGAAGTTTTTACAATTTTAAATTATGAAATATTTCAAACATACAAGGTAGAGATTTAACTGCCACCCACATGTAGGCCACTTAAACTTAAAGACATGTTTATTTTAAATAAATAAACGTTAGAAATATCTGAAGCTCCTGTCATTTCCCTGATAATTCCATTTCCTTCCTTTACTCCTCAGAAACAAACACTATCCTGAAAGGTGGTTATATCCTTCCTATTTGTTCATCCTTCTACCACAATGTCTATATTCATAAACAACACTGTTTCTCTGGATACAAGTGGACACAAATAACGTAAGTTGTGTTATTACTTGACATCTTGCTTGAAAAAAACTTCCTTATGCTTTATGTATTTACCCAGGCCCATACATGTTTACAAACAATAGTTCATATTTATGGATGCAGAGTGGGTCAGACATTGTTCTATGACTCACCGCATCTTTATACAACTCCTAAGAGGTGAATACTATTGCTCCTGTTCTACAGATGAGGAAACCATGCCCAGAGGTCCATCATTTGTCCCAAGTTAGACACCACCACGTAGTGACGCTGGGCTCCAAACCCAAAGGCCTGGGTCTGGGAGCCACGGTCTCAGTCACTACTTTCTGTCAAGGAAATGATTTAAATGATACCTAGGGTTCTTGTTAGGAATTTACCAAATGAGCTATTTGATAATTCCAAAAGTCTGTTAGTACAAATAGTAATGCAAAAAATATTTGTGTGCCAGCCTCTTGTGCAGAAGTATAAGAATTTCCTGAAGGTACACTTTCAATTTTAGTGATATCACTAAATTCCTCTCCAAAGTGGAATAAATTTATAAAGTATAATATTAGTAATAATATTACACTATAAAATATTTATATATTATTATACTTTGTAATACATCATATAATATTATAATAATATTACAATGTGCCTTTCTCTGTATTCTGGTGCAAACTTGGAACTGGCACATTTTTAGGCTGTTATCAACCTGATGGACATGAAATAGACTCATTTTCCCCTGACTTCTGAGGAAGTTCATATTTTTTCCTATAGTTCATTTTTTCCGTAAACTGCCCCTTATATTTTTTGCCTATTCTGTGATGTGCCTGTTCATGCTATTCAACAAGGATGTTTTATCTTTTTTCCTCATTGATTTATTAGGAGTTCCTTATCTAATCTGGATGCTAAACCTTTGATAATTATGCTGTTAAGAGTTTTCCCTCCATCTGTCAGTATCCTGTTGTTCCAGTTACAGTGTTTTACACATCAGTTTTTAATTTTAATGTTGTCAAATTAAACATCAATGTCCTCCCTTTTTGACACATACTTTTGTGCTTGAAGACTGTCCTCTCAAACCTAATGTCATTAGCACATTTTAAAGGTGTTAAAATTTTGATTCTCTCGTTTAGCCCTTTAATCCATTTGGCATTTAGAGTAAAGGATGGAAATTATAGAAAACATCAAGTCAGATTTGTTTTCTCTGTGGACAGCCCAATATACTTATCTATTTTTGAATTTTACTTTTAAAACTTTATATGGGTAATTGACTCAAATGGTTTAAAATTCAAAAGGCACAAAAGGATGTGCAGTGAAATATTTCCTCCTGCCCCATCCCTACACCAACAAGGAGAACTGGAATTCTCTCTAGTAACCTTCAGGAAAGCATTTATGTCTATTTAGATTAAAATATATACATTGTTGTTCACCTCCTCTGCTTTTTTCTTCCCCCCCTTCCAGAAATAGTAGTAAACCATACACACTGTCCTGCATCTTGCTTTTCACTTAGCAATACATCTGGGTGGTTATTCCACAATAGTCCATAAAAAGCCTCCTTTTTCCTTTCATGGCTGAACTGTATTCCATTGTATGGCCGTTAACTATTCCTTCACCAGTAACGTTTACATTGTTTCTAGTCTTACTTCATACAAGGCTGATGAAAACAGTTTCTGGCATATCTGTATACAAATTGCTAGAAGTTAGAATTGAATTTGGAATTTTGATGTAATGTTCTGCTGATCTCCTTAAAGGTTATACCACTCACAAACCCTCCACCATTGTAGGTCAGCCCATCTTCCCCACACTCTCACCCACACCCTTGTGTTATAACACTTTTAGAACTTTGTTTTTAATTTTATCCAAGCTCTATATTCTTTTTTCAAAAAGTATAATGTTCCTCGTGGCTTAGTAACAAAACAGCAGGTCCCACCTCTCCTCCTTATCTATTTTGCATTTCTTAGAATTGAACACTTTCAACCCCTGTAATCTGATTTAACGCTGTTAAACAAGTTTCCTTGTTCCTTTGAAGATTTTATTTTTTAAGTAATTTCTATGCCCAACGTGGGGCTCGAACTCACAACGCAGAGATCAAGAGTCGCGTGTTCTTCTCACTGAGCCAGCCAGGCGCCCCAGCTGATAACCTCATTATTTCTAAATAACGTGCTTAGGTTGACATTTTCAGGTTTTCAATCTTAAGCTTTAACTATTGCCTTCACATCATGGAAGATATCAATTTTAACTCATCATTTAATATCCCTGTCCCTTCCCCAAACAGAAATACTCTGTCTTCACGTCCTCTTAACAAGGTATTTGTTTAGAGCAATATTTAGAGTCTGCATTATTCTGACTATGCAAACTCTATCCACACATGGATTTCACTGTATGTCATGATCTTTTTCTTTCCTACAAACCCTCTCACCCTCCAGGCCATGGGCAAAGATCCATTACTTCTGAGTTAAAAAGCAGAAGCAGATCTCTGTGCCTCTGGGTCATGTGTAGGAAACATTTCCCTTGTCCCCACTAGGGAAAGATTCACCGATGAAAAAGGTTGTGCAAATCAAAAGACAATGAAGTGACATTTCTTTTTTTTCAATTTTTATTTATTTATGATAGTCAGAGAGAGAGAGAGAGAGAGAGAGAGAGAGAGAGGCAGAGACATAGGCAGAGAGAGAAGCAGGCTCCATGCACCGGGAGCCCCACGTGGGATTCGATCCCGGGTCTCCAGGATTGCGCCCTGGGCCAAAGGCAGGCGCTAAACCGCTGCGCCACCCAGGGATCCCTGAAGTGACATTTCTAAAGAAAAAAAGTCAACCCAGAATTCCATATCTAGTGAAAATACCTTTGGAAAATGAAGGCAAAGGTTTTCAAACAAACTAAAGCTGAGAAAACTTATAGCTGGTAAGCCTGTACTCCAAGAAATTGAGTGAAAGGAAGTTCTCAGGCAGAAGGAATATAAAGAATGAAAACTTGGGAAAAATGGATAGTGATGAAAATGCCAAAAATAAATATGAATATAAAATACATTTTTTATTTTCAATCTCTTTTTTTAAAGATTTTATTTATTTATTCATGAGACACACACACAGAGACAGAGAGGCAGAGACACAGGCAGAGGGAGAAGCAGGATCCATGAAGGGAGCCCGACATGGGACTCGATCCCGGGTCTCCAGGATCACCCTCCAGGCCAAAGGCAGGCGCTCAACCACTGAGACACCGGGAGTCCCTGTTTTCAATCTCTTTAAAGCTAACTGGCAGATCTTTTTAAAAGATGTACAATAAAAGTTTATCTTTGTTATCAAATGAATCATTATTTGGCAACATTTTTTGCTACTATTGCTTTAATTTTAAAATCATCTATTTCTTTTTTTTTTTTTAATTTTTTTATTTATTTATGATAGTCACACAGAGAGAGAGAGAGAGAGGAGCAGAGACACAGGCAGAGGGAGAAGCAGGCTCCACGCACCGGGAGCCCGACATGGGATTCGATCCCGGGTCTCCAGGATCGCGCCCTGGGCCAAAGGCAGGCGCTAAACCGCTGCGCCACCCAGGGATCCCAAAATCATCTATTTCTTATATTTAACTACTGTGGGACTGGGAGTCCCCTAACAGTGGGATGATGGACCAATTAAAAAAATCCAGAAGTAAGTTTTATGTCTGGTAAATCAATCTGTGATTCTGTTTCGCAAGCAGATATTCTGGGCCAAGGGGAGGTTGGTAAACAACAACAAAATTTAATGAGTATCTGTACGCCAAGCCTGAGGGACGCACCAATTCACAATGTTTATCCTAATTCAAGAGAACAGTGGTAATTTATCAGCTGGCCATCATCAATATTAATGGACAAGTAATCTCTGCTACCATTGAGATTCCTGTCCAATGGGAGAGACAGACTTTTAGGCAAATCATTATGAGTAAGTCAACAAATGACTACAAATGTAAATTAACTAAGATAAAAGTGGTAAATGCTTGGGAGGGGGGTGCGTAGATCATGCGATCTAACGATTTTTTTTAAATGCCAAAGAAATCACTTACAAAAGAGTTCAGAAATTCCATGTCAGAGGAAAGTACCGGGAACCGGGAAAAAGGTACAGAATTGATCACTAATCTAGAGTGAAGGGAGGCCAGAGAGGAGGTTTTGGAGAAGGTACTGATGTTGAGGGCCATGTTATCATGAATATAAATCAGATTCAAGAAGAATAAATTTGCAAATTTATCCAGACTAGAAGAAAACAGTCATCAGAATAAAAGTAAAACAAAATATTAATGAGATACATAAAAGAGACTAACCCTACCAAGTCGAAAGATATATCCCTCTTTAACATTCATCTTACCCTTTTAGGGTTGCTGTAGATAGTAGCTGCTGTAGAACTTTAAAGTCAAGTTCTAAAATAGTCCAAATTGCTAATTTTGTAAAGCTGATCAACTGAGTCTTTAAGTCAATAAAACTAGTACATAAAATTCAAAAGCTAAATAAATTGGCAGTCATGTGGTTCTCTGTAATTTTAGTTTAAAATGAAATGAACAGTTGGCAGTATCTCTGTGTGTTTTTTTTTTTAAACAGATTGTGTTTATTTATTCATGAGAGACACATACAGAGAGAGAGAGAGAGAGAGAGGCAGAGACACAGGCAGAGGGAGAAGCAGGCTCCATGCAGGTAGCCTGACGTGGGACTCAATCCGGGTCTCCAGGATCATGCCAAGGGCCGAAGGCAGGCATCAAACCACTGAGCCACCAGGGCTGCCCACCCCGGTCCTTTTTGTTAATCCTTCCTCACTGTTAGCTTGTGTCAGGGTTAACACCTTGACCTCCGCTGCCAGTGCTCTTCACACTTTTGTGTGACTTCGTGCTTCCACCTGGCATAATTTTCTCTCTACCTGAAGAGTGTCCTTAAACATACTTTGTGGTGCAGATCTGCTGCTGATGAGGTAGGTCTTTCAAGCTTCTGTATGTGTGAAAGTCTTTAGTTCTTCATTTTTGAAAATTATTTGCTCTGCATAGAGAATTCTAGGTTCATGACTTTCTTTCCTGGAGTAATTTATTTTTTTTATTTTTAATTTTTAAAAATATTTTATTTATTTATTCATAGAGACACAGAGAGACAGAGAGAGAGAGGCAGAGGGAGAAGCAGGCTCCATGCAGGAAGCCCGATGTGGGACTCGATTCCAGGACTCCAGGATCACACCCTGGGCTGAAGGCAGGTGCTAAACCGCTGAGCCACCCAAGGATCCCCCCCGCCCCCGGAGTACTTTATTTAAATAATAAAAAAAATTATTTATTTATCTGAGAGAGCGAGTGGGGGGAGGAGCAGAGGGTGAGAGAATCATGACCACCACCACCACCCTCCACCCTACCCCCTCCCTGCCCCCAGCACGGAGCCTGCCGGGAAGCTCGATCCCAGGACCCCGAGATCATGACCTGAACCAAATCAAGAGTCAGTCCCTTAGCCGACTGAGCCCCCCAGAAGTCCTCTTCCTTGAATACTTTAACATGCTGCTCTGCTCTAAGCATGGTTTTTCCTGAAAAGTTGGCTATCATCTTTACCTCTCTTCCTCTATACTTAATCTGCCTTTCTTCTCTGGCCACATTTAAGATATTTTTCTTTATCACTGGTTTTGAGCAATCTGATAATGATGGACCTTGGCGTCATTTTGTTTGTGTTTCTTGTACTTTGGTTCTATGGGTTTACAGTTCAATTAAATCAGGAAAAAAATTTGGTCATTATTTAAAAAAATATTTTGCTCTCTCTCCTCTCCTTTGGGAACTCCAATTATATATATAGGGCTGACCCTTAAACAACATGGGTTTGAACCACACAAGTCTATTTATATGCAGATTTTTTCAATACAGCATAATACCATAAATGTATTTTCTTTTCCTCATGATTTTAATATATTTTCTTTTCTCTAAGAGCTTAGTCTATTGTAAGAATACAGCGTACAGTACACACCACATAAAAAATATGTGTTAATCAAGTGTTTATATTATTGACAAGGCTTCCAATCAATGGTAGGCTATTCATAGGTTAAGTTTTTAGGGAGTCAGTTCTACACAGATTTTTTGACGGCACAGGGGTTGGGGTCCCCAAACCCTATACTATTCAACACACACACACACACACACACACACACATCCCAGGCTTGAAGTCCCACAGCTCACTGGTACTCAACTCATTTATTTTCAATGGCTTAGTTTATTTAGTGTCTATTGCAATGTCTTCACTCCTCCTCCTATTTTCCTCTACAGTATCGAACTGCCATTAATCTTATCCAGTTTACATTTCATCTCAAATAATACAGATTTCATTGCCTGGAGTTTGATTTGGGTCTTTTTTGTATCTTCCATGTCTCTGTTTCACTTTTTTTTTTCTGTTTCACTTTTTGAACATATAAAATACAGTTAAAGAATTATTTTAATGCCCCGTCAGCTAATTCTAAATTCTAGATCAATTCTGGGTTGGTGTTTTTGATTCCTCATTATTGATTCTTTTGGCTGTATTTTTGCATGCCTGCCTGGTGGTTTTTGATTGGATGGCAGACATTGTGAATTTTACCTTGTTGGGTGCTGAGTATTTTTGTATTTCTCTAAATATTCTTGAATTTTGTTGTAGGACGCAGCTATCTGGAAACAGGACAGTCCTTCTAAGGTGGGACCAGTGTCCTGTTTAGCCTAGGGCTAATTATTCCCCAGACTGAAGCAAGACCCTTCTGAGTACTCTCACCAAAGCCCTGTGAATTACGAGGTTTTCAAGTCCCACAGCTGGTGGGAACAGACACTATTCCCAGGCTTGCGTGAGCATCAAACACTGTTTTCTCCAATCTCTTCAGGCACCCTTTCCCAGCCTTGGGTAGCTTCCTCACTTGTATGTGCTGATTAAGATTCAGCTTGATAGATAGGAACCTTCTGCAGGTACCCAGCCCTCCTTCCCGTGAAGCACTTTCCTCTCCAGTACCCCTGTCCTGTGAACTACGGCTGCTATTCCCGCCCAGACTCAACCACATCTCTTGGAGTCAGAGTCCTGTGGGCTACACCTGAGTTCCTCCTGTGTCCTACAGCTAGAAACTCTCTCCAGGCATAAGGTGGGCCATCATAAAGCTCACTTCATTTGTCTCCTAATTTTCAGGGATTAGTATCCTTCACTGCCTGACCGGCACTATTAGTATGTGAGTAGGGTTTACTGATTGTAGGCTTCACCGTAAGATAACTGCCTGGGCCATCCTACTGCGCACACTGGGGCCAGTATGTCTAGGTCTCTTCTCTTGGGCTAGATGGATTCCCCTGGAAGATTCTTCCTATCTGTATTTTGAACAAGCCCAGCTGGCGGGGTTCTAGGATAGTTGAGGGGCCCACCGATCGGTATGCAGATGGTCGTTTGACCTCCATGTTTTCACTGTAATACCACACCCTAAGAATCTTTGTTCTTTCCAGAAGATACACTTCTAGGCTTCTGTCAGAGAGATGGTACAGAAGAAAAGGAGTAAGGAATCTCAGCCTCTGTGGTACTGGCCTTATAATGAACCTCGCCTCCTGATATGCACGTCTTTATTTGGTTCCCTTCCATCATATGGTAGGGCTGACCTGCGTGACCAGGAGAATGAGGCAGGAGCAATTGGGGACCTTTGAGTCTAGATCGTAAATTGCTTTGCAGTCTCCACCTTGATCTCTTGGATCACTCAATCTAGGAGGAAAAAGCCAGGCTTCATGCTGCAAGGACTGTCACTCAGGCAGCTCTGCAGAGGCTCACATCACAGAACTACGGTTTCCCACCAACTTGTGAGCCTCAGAAGTGAGCGACCTTTATCTGGGAAGGTGAGCTACGAGCTCCAGCCAAGCCTGCAGGCGAGCACAGCCTCTGCTATGTCTGGCTGGATGTTAGGAAAGGTTCTGACACCACATCAGTCACTCCTGAATTTCTGACCCACAGTGAGAGATGATAATTGCTGTTTTCAGCCACTATGTTTGGGAATGATTTCTTAATGCAGCATTGCATAACTAACACAGCATCCGACTTTCTAACTGCAGACTTTCAAGCAACCTCTTGGTTTTACTGCCACTCTCAACTCTACTTCCAGAGATAACTGGTACTGCCAATTCTTGAGCTTCTTGGAGAATTCTATGATATATACTGGTTGCTTTTTTACTTTCTCAAAATTCAGCCTAGGAGTCTGAATTTCTAGGTCTGCAAAGTCACTTGCTACTCATCCAAAAGCTTCACAAGTTCCAAAGTTTTTTGCTGTTATCTCCTGTTGTCCTTGTCCTAGTTGGACAAAAAAGTTAAAAACTCCTTACTGCGTTTTTACTGGAGGCAGCAAAAGTAAGTATGCACAATCTGCCTCTTTATCTAAGAACCTTTGCCAGTTTAACAAGTGAAAAACATTTCAATATGTTTTAATTTATATTTTCCATATTGTGAGTATTCTTGAGTCATCTTATAAATTTTCTTTCAAGAGTTGTATTTCCTTTTAGGTAAGTATGTGTTCATTTTTGGGGGGAGCGGGACTATTTTCCCACTAAACTCCTAGGTCTTTTTCTTCTTGATTTAAAAAAGCTCTCCATATTTGAGAAATCAGCTTTCTCTAATACAAGATGCTGATACTTTTCACTGGTTGTATTCTGTTATGGTGGTTTCTGCTACGTGGTAAAGTTTTATTTCTATGTAGCTGACACAATTATTTTATTTTATTTTATTTTATTTTATTTTTTTGTTTTGTTTTGTTTTCTTGGGCGTGACTTTTTTTTTTTTTTTTTTTTTTTTGCTTCCCAGTTTTGTGTCAGACTCAGAAAGGGCTTCCACACCCAGGGATTTTTTTTTTTTTTCACACCCAGGGATTTTTTTAAAAAAAATCTTCCATGGTTTGTTCCAGTGCTTTAATCACTTCATTTTACGTGACAAGCTCCAATATAGGTAAAATGTATTACAATGTAGGTAACTGATGAAACTTCATTTTTTTTTTAAAGAAAACTTTACTTTTTCTATATAGTTATCTACTACCAAATCCATTTATCGAATCATCCATCTTTTCCCCAGTGATCTGAAATATTACCTTTCCATATACTAAATTTCTTTTTTTTTTAAGATTTTTTTTTTTTAATTTACTCATGAGAGACACAGAGAGAGAGAGGCAGAGACACAGGCAGAGGGAGAACCAGGATCCCTGCAGGGAGTCCGATGCAGGACTGGATCCCAGGACTCCGGGCTCACGCCCCAAGCCAAAGGCAGACATTCAACCGCTGAGCCACCCAGGCGTCCCCTAAATTTCTTTATATACTTGGATCTATTTATGGGTCTAGTAACCTGTTTTACTGATCTCTCAGTCTATTCGTACGCCATTAAGACAATGCTTTATTACTGAAGTTTACCCCCTTCTCTAATTGTTTTCTTTTGGCAAATGTCTTCTGAAATTATGATAAAACACAAACAGTTCTGAAGCCCCAAATAACTAAAGAATGATAATGTAGTTGGCTTCTTGGGACAGATGTTCAATATTCAGATATAAGAAGTTCAATATACTATAAATAAGAAAAATCAGAAATACTCATGAACAAAAACAAGAAGTATAGAGTTGGGTTCAATTAACTGATTAGTAGGAAGGTCCTCTTTTCCATTAAGAAAAATATAATCTAGGGGCACCTGGGTGGCTCAGTGGTTAAGTGTCTGCCTCTTGCTCAGGTCATGATCCCTGGTCCTAGGATAGAGCCTTATGTCAGGCTCCCTGCTCAGTGGGGAGTCTATTTCCCTTTCTTCCTCTGCCCCTCCCTTCCGCTTGTGCTCTCTCTCTCTTAAATAAATACAATCTTAAAAAAAAAAGATTATAATCTAGTTAGTTAAAGGAGACAGAACCAGAGAATACAAGTTAATGGTGTCTGAATTGCATTCAGCGGTCAGTAATTGCTGCATACTGGCTTTTAAAGAACAACTGCTCATATCTAATATTCAACAAAATATTTTGTATCAAAATAATTATCTTTTTTTATCAAAATAATTATCTTACTTGTAACAAAAGCAGCTGGAGAAGATGATCATAGCAATTATGCAAACAGCCATAGAAATGAGCACGACCAGCCATCGAATGCTGCCATCAAAAAATGGACCTGACAAGGGAAGTAAACAATGAAGTATACATATTATCTTTCTTTTACATGTTAAAAGGGAAAAAGAATTTTTAGTATTAAATTCTAAAAACCCTGCTTGTTATTAAAACCAGAGAAAATATTTCACTGAAAATCATGATCACATTCTTCTCGGCTAACCTACCTATAACAACAGGGGGCAGTGTAGGTTGTAAATACTGGTTACATAAATTGGTCCGACAACATTCTATCGTCCGGCGTAGCTGGGCTTTTGGTGAATCCTAGAGGAAGAGTATTGGTAAAATTAAAAATGGCTTGATATTTTAAGTTGATAATGAGTTTTTAAAAAAATTCACAAATACAATTTTAATTCAGTTGAGAGAATAGGACCTCCAAATTTTATGTATAAAAAAATTGAAAAATTAGAATTTGTGCTCAGTGAAGACTGTGAAATGATTTTTCTTAAGGAAAACATGTATGTGGATGGTGTGTTGGAACACTGGACTATAACTAAATTACAAACAAAAGTTCAAAAGTATTTTTCACCAAGACTTTGGCATATTTTAATATATTACTATTCATTTGTTTTTAGTAAAAATGTAAGTCATGGGATCTTTTCCTTAAAAACACGGGTAAGACGTTTAATCACAATGACAAACAAGGAGAGCACACAGGATCTCACGGCAGTACTGAGACTACTTAAGTGGAGGGTGTCCCAGTTTAAAGAAAGGAGATGCCAGGAAAGGCAGTCAAGTAGGGAGAGAAGATATTGCAGTCTTCTTAAAACAACTACGCTGAAACTAATGAGCCTCATGTAGAAGCCAGTTAAAGCAGATATGGAGAGAACAAAGACAAAATATAGAAGCCATATTCCTGAGTTTCATAGAGTCCACCCACCAGATATGAGATGCACCCCCAATAGGTCAGAAAATGAGCACAGGAAAAGACTAGTCATGAGAACAGACATCAACAATTATGTGTGAAGTTTTACTTGACTGGTACAGTACTGGACAAGTTATTAACTTGAATGCTGACATTTAAGCACTGCCTGGGAAAACTGCCATTCTGGACCAAAATAGTAACAGAAAGGAACTGCTTGTCATTATAAAAGTAGCAACAATATAAGCAGAAATTGGCCATGTTATTCTTAAATATCAGATGGCCAGAAAGGAAAAATTTCAGTATGATGAAGCGTAACTTTAAAAAGGTAAATAGGAGTCCATGACTTGAGATTCCAACAGGGAAGATGGGTTAAGAAGATTTGGAAACTTCTAAAAGCACCAAGTTTACACTTTAATGGAATTTTTAACATTAAAACAATTTTTACTTTTAATTGATCATAAAAAAAAAGAAAGGAAGGAAAGATCTGTTAGGAGTTACACAGATGACTCTCAAATAATCCCAGACAGAGAACATTTACAGGAAGAAGGATAGAATGAAGTCTATAACCGAAGATGAATACAGGGACTATGAAGCATCCAAGAACAGCTCCAGGAGGGCTAACGATCCAAATGAGTTTAGTCCTGCAAAAGAGAAAATGTAAAGAAAAACCAAGAAAGAGTTTATCTGGCAGTGCTAGAAGAAAGGCCACCAAGCAATGGACGTGTTACTGACAAAACAGCAGGTGACAGAGGACAAAGATCAGCACCATGTGGTGGGAGCCGCTCTCGCAGATGCAGGAAGAGATCCTCCAGGGCTTCTGTATTCTGCACGAGTGCCTGCCCTTGAAGCCGAGGCCGGGTGATCAGACCCCAGCAAGAGAAGAGCACCTGGGAGAGGCTGGAAGGCAGGTGCGACGGGAAGAGTTCAGGAAGGGCCAGTGTTGGACACTGAAGAGCTAAATGGGACACTATTTCTTTTTTTAAAAGATAAAGCACTTTCCCAACTATAGTTCGGAGGCAGCGTGGTTTTACAGAAAAAGCAAGGGCTCTGGAATCAAAAAGCCTATTAAATCCTAGCTTCGCCACTAATTTTGTGAACAATGAACTTCTCTCTGGGCTTTCCTTTCATGTGCTGCAAAATGAAGGACAAAAATCCCTGCCTTATAGAGTAACTGGGAGAAAATGAGGTAGCATGTCCCAAATATCTAGCTTATTACATGCAAACAGTAAATATTCAATAATTAATTATTCCTCCTCTAGTGAATGTGACATGATCCTAGTGGGGATTTTAGAATAAGCCCCAAATGCTTATGAACTCCTGGAAGAGTCCATGTGGCTTCACCAAGAACAGCAACATGAGCCTCAGCTCTCACCATTCTTAGATAGGTTAACTACAGGTCTGGGTAGGCAAAGAGCAGATGACCAAGCTGAGGGAAGGATCCTTCCTGTCCCTGCACCCCTCACGTCCATCCTCCACTCATGTCCACTTGTATGACTTGTCCAAGTTATGTGAGCTTAGGGACTTAGATTTGAATTACAACACTGTTTGGAAATAAGGTTTTCGGTCCCAGGCCTTTGATCTGTAAACCAGGAGAAGGGCGACTGTGCTAAGGGAGAAGGGAACAGAAGCTGCCTGGGGAGCCCTGTTCTCAGGTGGCCCAAGAGTAAGCGACAGGACTCAGGCTCTGAAAAGCAATTCCCCTAAACTATTCACGTGCCTATATGACTCTTGTGTAACAGTCTGTGTGAACCTAGTGATGCACATAATCACCTTAAGGACAGACCAGTTTTATCACCAACACGGTAAAAGCTAATGTTTACTAAGCCCTGTGTGCTAAACTCTTCACATATTTGTTATATCGTTTGATCCTTGCAACCTCTTTATAAAAGAGAAAACAACTCTAAAAAAGAAAATTTCGGGGATCTCTGGGTGGCGCAGCGGTTTAGCGCCTGCCTTTGGCCCAGGGCATGATCCTGGAGACCCCGGATCGAGTCCCACATCGGGCTCCCTGCATGGAGCCTGCTTCTCCCTCTGCCTGTGTCTCTGCCTCTCTCTCTGTATCTCTCATGAATAAATAAATAAAATCTTAAAATAAAATAAAATAAATAAAAAAGAAAATTTCCTTGCCCCAAAGTTCTGCAGCTAGTAAGCAGCAGTATTTGGATTTGAATACAGCTTGTGAAGTTTAACAACTAACTTATATTAGTGAATTCAATTTGCAATGCACCTAGTTTAGGGGGCTTGCAGGATGCAGGTTTTACTGCTGAGCTTGGTGCTCTAACCAGAGTTCTTTCTTCAATATTTTCAGTTTAAAAAAATGTACAGAATGTGTGGTTGATAAACGTCAAATGACATGAAACTGGGAGAAATAATCAAATTAGCATCCTCCCAATCCTGACAAATTACAGCAAGGACTAATTCTAACATGATAACATCTAACATAGGCAAGTATGTGACAACTGTTTAACAGAACTCATTCCATTCCCATCCTCCTATTTGCATCAAGAATCCTAAAGAACCAATAAAGAATTGGAGAGACATGGTTGAGCGCTGGCGGGAGGGCAAGATGGGATTTCAGCTGACAGGCAGCTCGACAGGTTAAGAGTGCGCTATGACATTCCACCATCTAACACGACATTTGGCTGTACTTAGAAAAAGGGAAAGGAGCTACTTATTCTCTGCTTTTTTTTTTCCTTCTGGTCAAAATACACTCAATTCTGTGTATTACACTGAGAAACCAGAGTAACTAAAGCTGATCAGACACGGAGCAGCTGCGGTGACGGTGAACTAGCATTTTCACCCGGCAAACACTAGGGGGTATGGGGAGGAATGCAGGATAACAGAAACACACTAAAAAGCTTTCTTCACACAGTAAAGGGCTGTCTTATTAAAGAGGCTTTAGATTTGTCCTCTGTGGTCCAAAGGGGCAGGAAGAGATTTGTAAGTCATTAGGAGGAAAAGCTTTCTAAAGATCGGGTCAGGCTGTTCGTAAGATGAAATGTGGAGGTGGTTTTGGAGGTGAGGAGTCCCTGTCACCAGAGGCGTCACACCTAGAAAACAGATGGGATGCAACATGTGTCTATGTGGGGGAGGAAGTACAGAGGGGCCGTGTGGATCCCAAACTTTAGCAGAGGTTGGAACATACAACCTTTAAAGTTTCTATCAATCCTGAGAATTTCTTAATAATGGGAATAAACTTCCTAAAATAGTCGAACCTTGAATCTGTGAACAGTTCTGTCTGAAGCTGTTTTTCAAAAACATTGGAAGGATTGCTGGGGCAAAATTACCATACAGGATTTTGAAGGGATTAGGTTTATATCCAAGAGCCATCGGGATGTTCATCAACTCTTTATGACCAACCCTCTGATGCTTTGCTGCTGCTATTAAAATAGCTCCACTGAGATTTCCTTACAAGGACTTAACATTTCTAAGTTGTCTCAGTGACACAAAGGTTATTGCCCATCACCCTAAAGTCTTCCCAGTCAATTTTATGAGCCATGGGTGATACTGTGACAATATTTTTTTTGCAGTCATGACAATTTAGAAACAGGATCATCAAAAACTTTTTTTGTAGGGCAAATAATCTGGAACCTCAATTACCGCAATCCTACTACCTTGGAGTAAGGGCCAAGCTTTGTCCAGTACCTCTGATTTACAAGAACATACACTGATGAGCAGATCAAGTACACTGCTCCTGGGAAGATGAATACTTTTTACGTGGCTCCCTCCCATCTTCATTTCACAGGCCCCAAATTAGATCTTACCTTGCACTGAAAATCAGATCCTTCATATTTCATACACCCTGAAGCTAATGTGGTTTCTCCCTGGTCATCTTCTTCTATGATGGCAAAGCAATGCCCATTAGTTCTAAAAGAAAAGACCCAAAAAACCAAAACATGTAACTTCACATCAGAAAGTACCAATGAAATCTCAGTCTGAATGTGCCTGGATACTGATGACCTTCAGTACCTGGTTTTTTGAACTACAACTGCATTCACATGTTATTTTTTGGCACAATTCTATGGGTTCTCAGGCAAATGAAAGAGGTCATGCCTCAACTAAAACCTAAAGGTCCAAGGTGGAAAAAGATTTCTATTTTTTTTTTTGAAAGAGATTTCTATTAAAACGGGTTCTCTAAATACGAATTAAGTTACGTCTCTTTGTAAATCACAGTCATGTGATCACAGAGAATTGATTCATAAAATTTTATAGAGTAAACAATTTTATGTTTTAAAAATATGCTTAAAAATGGCTGCGTCTCTCAGGCGCCTGGGTGGTTCAGTCGGTTGAGCCTCTGACTCTTGGTTGCAGCTCAGGGAGGTCATGATCTCGGGGTCGTGGGGTCAAGACCCACACTGGGCTCTGTGTTCAGTGGGGAGCATACTTAGACTCTCTCTCCCTCCCCTTCTGTCCCTCCTCCCACTTGCATGTTCTCTCTCTCAAATAAATCAATAAATAAAATCTTTTTAAAAAATAAAAACTTTTTTTGGTGCTCCTACTTAGCATTCATATCAGTAAGTATATTGTTTCTGCTTAAAAGACTCTTGCAGAATTATTAATTTTTTCGTAAGGAAAAAATGCTAAGTCTGGGGCAAAATTTTGTTAAAATTAATGATTCAGTTTTATTCTGGGTTACTAAGCCACTAATCACAGGTTCATACTATAGACAAGAAGTTTGGCAAGAAATTACTTGGTGACATGGTGCGGAACACTCCCCTTTAACAGATCACCCCGGCTTTCACAATAAATTCAACCACCACCAGAGGACAAACAACAAATCTAAAACATGACCAACTGTCATATAATTTCAATATTTTACATGTACACTTTTTTGTTTTATATCTGCTGATATTCAAAGAGCATACAATTATTAGGAAAGTACAAAGTGGGACGCTATTACTTCATAACAGGGACAGAATTAATTAACTGATGGGACTGAGTTGTTCAGGAAATTTAAAAAAAAAATTTTTTTTTTATTTATTCATGATAGTCACAGAGAGAGAGAGAGAGAGAGGCAGAGACACAGGCAGAGGGAGAAGCAGGCTCCATGCACCAGGAGCCCAACGTGGGACTCGATCCGGGGTCTCCAGGATCGCGCCCTGGGCCAAAGGCAGGAGCCAAACCGCTGCGCCACCCAGGGATCCCTGTTCAGGAAATTTTTTTGGCTAGGAAGCCAATTCTTCAATGTCCCCAAATAATATGGAATAGAATTACAGGATCATATATAAATGTGTTGAATAGTTAACATAAAATTAAGTAGGAAAATTAAAATTGTCATATAAGCCAGATTTGGATTGGGAGCTCACTTGTAAGAAAGTAACATAAAATTAATTAAATA
The DNA here is from genome assembly GCF_905146905.1 of Nyctereutes procyonoides. NCBI lineage: Eukaryota > Metazoa > Chordata > Mammalia > Carnivora > Canidae > Nyctereutes > Nyctereutes procyonoides. The sequence continues at coordinate 53,604,130 of NW_026575046.1, forward strand.
TCACAATATCAACTCCTATCTTTCTGTAAAATATTTCAGCCAATTCAGAATTATAAGATTTGGGGTCAATTTCTATTTTTGGAAATCTCTAAATTTTCTACAGTAAGTATCAGTAAACTTTATGGTAAGAATATTATTAAATAAACTCAAAATGTTAGACAAATACCAGATTCCTTTTACCTCCTTTAAAAAGGATATTACAATGTTACTGTAAGAAAAGAACCATCAATCATGCAACAGTACTAAATGTTCCCATATATACAACAAGAAGCTTTTTGGCTCTTTGGAAAGATACCATATAAAATGAAAGAAAAAAAAAACTTAGACAATGTAAATAATTCTTAAAATAGCACCAAATGCACTCCTATTTTCATAACTTCAAGGAAGACTGCAAAAAATACTCACATGCATGTGTTATTAATAGCATCATCCGGGCAGTGTCCTGAGCAATAGCACTTCAAAAAAGGCAAGGTATCCTCTGGTGCTAAGGTTACTCCATTTTCCGATTTTTTCTGGTCAGAGTCCGATTTCATCCCAGTACCATGGAGCATACTGTCTAGGTTCTGCCCTGTGTTCAAATACGAAATCTGTGAATAAATCACTGCTGAAAGCTAATTCTTTCATTTCCATTTCCAAAGAGAGGTTCCTAGGCTTTCTTATTATAGTACGGCAGCTACTGTGCTTAATTAAAAATACATTTCATTCGTTCATTCGACATCTGATCATAACCTCTTATGCACAGAGTAACTGTCCCAGGTAATGTGAGACACACGGAGAGGACCATGTCACAACTCTTGCACCAGCAGAGGCAAACAACGTGGCAAACGTAGACTATGGCTATAACTTGTAAGACATATACGAGATGGGAAGCGATTTCAGGGAAGGCGGAGATCGTTTCCAATCATTCAACAGTACACAAATTATGGTTCTTAGACTCTGGCTCAAGACTTGGGAGCAGCTTAAAAAAAAAAATCCTTTATTTGTGCCTCTACATGGAAGTGGACTTACAAAGCATCTCACTTTGGACTTTAATTGCTTAAGTAAGGGAACTGTGAGAGCAAAGGGACTAATCATATTATCTGGTGCCTTTTATCTCAAGGTCATTGGTTCAAATCCAGCCCATGCTGCCAGAAACTGAAGGTTACTGTAGGGCACCAGTTAGCTTATGAAAATAGAACTGTGTTCTTGCATGAGAGTCAAGTAGCTTCAAATGACAGATACTGTCATATTTGGTACTTAATCTTTCAGGCTGAATGCAGAACAGAACTAAAAAATTGTTTTAATAATTTCTCCCTCCTTCTGAATCGGCTGTACTTGGCTAGCCTGTTCCTTGTAGGATTGACCTCCAGGGAATAAAATGTAGAGCCAAACAGGTATAAAATATTAAAAGAATTGTGTCTAAGCAACATTTCATTATAAATGTTAAATAAGTGGTTCAAGTGTAACATGGACTTGACTTTTAAATTTAGCCATCCTGATGGGATGAACTACTGAAGAGAAAAAGTAACACACATACAAAATACACACACAGATAACAGGAAAAGAATGTGCTGCTAATTAAGTTTTGGCGATTCCATGCTTTGAATTTTAATGATTTTCATTTAACCCTTTAAATTGATAACGCTTAACGACCTCATTTATGTTAGGAATGTTAACTGTAAAAATTAACAAAAGGGCGGGGTGGCCAGGAACAGAAGAAATCCACTAGGCTAAAAATGAGGAGAACTAGATTGTGGTCTACGATGGTCCTACAATGCTCCTACCAGGTTAGTTCGCTGGATGATCATGGACAAGCCGTGTCACTTCTCCAGGCCCCAGTTACTCAGTAAGAACGCAGGAAGCATTACTTTAAATATGGAGAAGCTCAGGGCGTGATCCTGGGGTCCTGGGATCGAGTCCCACATCGGGCTCCCCGCAGGAAGCCTGCGTCTCCCTCTGCCTGTGTCTCTGCCTCTTCTTCTCTGGGTCTCTCATGAATGAATAAATAAAATCTTTTAAAAATAATCATTCCTGCCCAATTCAAGAGGTTATAAATATAGATGAAGTGAACGTACAACAAAGGCCTTAATTACATATAAAATAGGGTACAAATGAAGATATTATTTAATAACGAAGATCACACAAAAGATCACCAATACCTAGAATATTCAAAGTTATATCATGGTCAATACACATAATTTCCCAAAACGTGATCTGAATTTAGGAAATCAAAAATCCTAATTATAATAGTTTGCATCTGGGGTTTGTATTACCTCTTAATATTTTAACAGAACATTGAGAGGCCGGCTATGTGCAGGCAGGGTGCTGAGACTGACCTGGTCCTCAAGAAACTTGGAAGGAGACAAGGGAGAAATGCAATAAGCACATGAACACACTGTGAAGAGTGAGATAATACAAAGGCAAAGGAAGGAGCCTGTAACTCAAACTCAGGCTAGGTGTCAAAAGCAATGAAATCTACGCTGAACCTTAAAGTTGTAGGATTTCTGTAAATGGAGGCACAGGTGCAGAGCAAAATACCCAGCAACAGGCTCTCTGCACTATCCCGCTAGGTGACGGCACCCATTTCCACGGTTTAAATCCATCTCTTTGTCGATGGTTCCTGGGTTCCCGTCCAGCCCTGAGCTGCTTAAGTAATCTCAGAATTAACCTGTCCAAAATGGAAGTCTTGATGTATCTCCTCAAACCTGCCTCCCCAAATCTTTTGGCTCAATCTCCAAAACAGATCTCAAGTTTTTCCATTTTCCTCCACCTCTGCTATCCCCCGGGCCCAGCACACCGTGCCACCGAGATAGGAATCTGCACACTGACCTCCCCCTCCTGTTCATGGCCTCTCCCATCCATTGCCCACACAGGAGCCAGAGGTATCTTATAAACATAAATCTGATCCTGTCACTCCTCCACTTAAAACCAATTAATGGCTCCACATGGGCTCAGAGTGAACTGCAATCTCCTTCCCTGTGTCACGGCCAGCAGGACCCGGGCCGCGTGCGCCTCTCCATCATCACCTCACAGCACCCACCTCCACCACGCTCAGGCGCATGAGCCTCGTGTCAGCTCCCACAATATGCCGATGTCTTTCTACTCACGAGCCCTGTGCTGACAAGGCATAAAATGATGAGGTCTGGGGTGGCCCGAAGCTATAGGTCGTATTTCAAAACAGGCGCATGCAAAAATATTTCCAGCTCACACGCTCAGCAGAACTCAGAAAGAACCACAGATACAGATATAAATATGAAGATGAATAGCTCAAACGTGCAAGGGACTAGAGAACAAATTTATGCCACCTCCTTTGTCATCAGTGGCAATTTTTGGCATCAATGATTTTACATTTTTATTGCTGACTACATAATTTTTCTTACTTTCCCAGTAATCTATGGGCTTCCTTTGTATAAAGCGGAGAAAGTACTCCCCGTCCTCAAGGCGGAATGTCTAGAGCAGAAATCTGAAGGCAAAAGGTAGGAGAGCTGGAGAGATCACTGGGACATCGAAGCTTCGCATGTCTGAAGCAGTCAGGAACAGTTCTTCGTGTACATGCTGCGGAGCACCGACCCCCCAAGGTGGCCTCCAAGCTGCCCCAAAGGGCAGTTTGTATCATCCATCTCCTATTCCTTCATCACCGAACGCTGCGAGGGCCGGGCACCGCTGCCCATGGAGAGGCCTTCGGGAAGCCGCAGGGCTACATGGTACCCGAGTCCCAACGAGTGGCCACATCCACGCAGTGGCCAGGCCTCAGGTCACACACACACACACACACACACACACACACACACACACACACGCCCTATTACAAGTATTTGTGCCTCCATGTGATGCACAGCCCTACTCTCAGTAGAGACAACTGTTCCGTCTAATCCAACAACTTCAGTTCCATGCCCCTTGCCACCGTTTACACAAGACAATAAATTAATTCTGGCCAACAATGTTAGAAGGAAGTCTGCTGGGGAGGGGCAGGGTGAGGGAAAGGAGAGGTGCCTGGGAGATATCTTTACCAATTATTATTATTATTTTTTAAAGGCTTTATTTATTTATTCATGAGAGCCACAGAGAGAGAGAGGCAGAGACACAGGTGGAGGGAGAAGCAGGCTCCACACAGGGAGCCCGATGCGGGACTTGATCCCGGTCTCCGGGATCATGCCCTGGGCCAAAGGCGGGCGCCAAACCACTGAGCCACCCAGGGATCCCTATCTATCTTTACCAATTAAAAAGTGACGCAAGAGACATCCATTCTCCTACCGAATTTGCCAGATCTACATGTGATATCTGGCCCCACAGCAGCCACATTGTGGCCATGAAGTGAGTTAACTGACAGCTAAATTAATAGGTGGAGAACACAGTTAAAAAAGAAAAAGAACTTGGTGAGCCAAGGAATTAACTTAACTTTAAGTCCCCCTACCTTAGACTTCTTATTTTGTGATATAACATTTTTCTTCTTGTTTAAGCTGTTTTGAGTTTTGGTTGTTTTTTTTTTTTTTTTTGTTACTTATAGCTGAAGACACCTTAACTGACACAAGAGAAAAAGTGTGTACCAGACTCCTTAAGTTGTCCAAAGGGTATCTCTTTTCCCTACCTTCCTAATTGACCAAACTCTGAAATTGTCTGGTGGGACAAAGTGTCCAGTCAGAGTCAATGGACTTAGATTAATCTAAGCTGACTGTGACGATCCTGTCTCCCAGTTTTCCAGGAGCCCCAGAAACTGTCTCAGTTTATCAAACAAAACACAATAAAATCTGCTGGCAGAAGGTTAGTTTCTGGGGACATTTTGCTTTCCTGAAATAATGTCCAGCTGAGATCAGTGCTGACCCTTTCCCCATTTTTCCTTCCTCCAATGCAGATAACAGGACCCGTTTTGTAACCATTAGGGATAAGCCAAGAAACTAGAGGTCAATCTTGACACCACTCAACTACTGAATAAGCACCAGCAAACATCTACCATCTACATCAAAAAATAAATTTAAGTCACTGTTGGATAATCAGTTACTTAAGCTAAGATCCATTTCTAAAACTTGTGACCAAATCAAAAACAAGGACTAAATAGCGATTAGATGTTAATTATCAGGTGACTCATTCTTTGTTCCAATTTGAGTAACTTTATCTCAATGTAAAGGACTTCAATCTTTATCATAACATTTAATGTTCCAAAAATTCCTGTTTACATCTAGGATACATGTTATTGTTTCTATTTTATAACAAGGAAACCAATATATGGAGAAATTTACTTTCCCAAGACACAACTGAAGCTAAAATTGAAGCTAAAGGCAAGTTATTTCCACTAATGCCACTCTCTAATCCTTCTTAATAATCTCCAAGAAATAACATTTTCTTCTACATTGGCTTTAGCTCTTTTAAAGACTAAATATTTTTATTTTATTTAAAGCAATTCTCAGGGACACCTGGGTAGTTCAGCGGTTGAGCATCTGCCTTTGGCTCAGGTTGTGACCCTGGGGTCCTGGGATCGAGTCCCACATCGGGCTCCCTGCATGGAGCCTGCTTCTCCCTCTGCCTGTGTCTTTGCCTCTCTCTCTGTGTCTCTGCCTCTCTCCGTGTGTCTCTCATGAATAAATAAAATCTTAAAAAAAAAACAAAAAAACAATTAGATGAAGGCTGGGGCGCCAGGGTCAGTTAAGCATCTCCCTTTCGCTCAGGTCGTGATCCTAGGGTCTTAGGATGGAGCCCTACATGGGGCTCCCTGCTCAGTGGGGAGCTTCTTCTCCTTTTTCCTCTGCTGCTCCCCTGCTTGTGCTCTCTGTCTGCCAAATAAATAAATAAAATCTTTAAAAAAAAGCAATTCTCAAACTAACCTTTTTGAAAGGAAGTGTAACAAATTTTGCTATTCATCACAGAAATGTAATTCTTACCGAGATTTTTCACTTATACCTGATAACTAATTGCCAGCTTATTTAATCTAATAAAAGTTTATTATAGAACAACCTGAATCAGGGTGGGGGAAAGTATTTTGAATTATATTGCCTCTGTGAGATCTACATAGATTTTTTAAAAAATTGAACATCAAATACTGATTACCTGGGTATGAGATGGCAAATATGCTACTATTAACTCATTTTAAAACTATGACAGCTTTGGCTGATGGTGATCAAGACATACAGCTGTTAAAATAAAGGTGTTTTATTAAACAATTTGGCATTTCACCCATAAAAGTGGCTTTTGGAAGAGGGTTCTCTATACTCTGAGCAAGAAAATAATAAAAGGTATTAACTGCATCTAAGAGAAAATATGAAGCTACAGATATTTTTATCTTTAAAATGAAAATGTCAGGGGCACCTAGGTGGCTCAGTCAGTTAGGTGGCTAACTCTTGGTTTCGGCTCAGGCCATCATCTCAGGGTCGTGGGATCGAGCCCCACACTGGGCCCCGGGCTCAGCAGGGAGTCTGCCTGAGATTCTCTCTCTCTCTCTCTCTGCCTCTCTCCCTGCTAGTGCACACACACACTGTCTCTAAAATAAATAAATACATCTTAAAAAAATGAAACTGTCAAAATACTTAAGCTATTATTGTATTTCTTGCCAGTAGAAATTAATCTTTATCACCGTGAACGAAACATCACGAAAGAACAATCTGTGATGACATAAACTTAAGAGAATGAACATACCAATATCTTTAATCTAGACTTCTTTTGTGAAATAGTATTATCTCTTCAGTTTGAAATAATGTCCTAATTAAACCACCTGGAAAAAAGCCCATGTGCAAATATAGCCCATCTGATCCTCAGAGTCATCACAATATTTTCCTGCTTGGGACTTCCAAGCTGTGAACAAGCTGTGAAATTATAATGCTGTTCATAAACAAAACTTTTGAGTATCCTATCAAGAAAATTAGTGGTTAGCACATACAACTGCAACTTACCTTTCTTTCTTTCTTTCTTTCTTTCTTTCTTTCTTTCTTTCTTTCTTTCAAGATTTTATTTATTTATTCATGAGACAGAAAGAGGCAGAGACATAGGCAGAGGGAGACACAGGCTCCATGCAGGAAGCCTGATGCGACACTCGATCCCAGGACTCCAGGATCATGCCCTGGCAGAAGGCAGGCGCCAAACCGCTGAGCCACCCAGGGATCCCCTTTCTGAAGTTCTTTTTTTTTTTTTTTTTTTTTTAAGATTTTATTTATTTATGAGAGACAGAGAGAGAGAGAGAGAGAGAGAGAGAGAGAGGCAGAGACACAGGCAGAGGGAGAAGCAGGCTCCATGCAGGGAGCATGGGACTCGAGGCGGTGCTAAACCGCTGAGCCACCGGAGCTGCCCCCTTTCTGAAGTTTTTTAATGACAAAATGATTTAAAAATTATTTACATTTATTCCTTATTATATTTTAAAGGAGACAGGAATTTTAAAACTATGTCTTGAATACCTATTACCTTGTGTCTTAGTCTTATTAGGACAGGTACTTTGTATTTTATCTCATTTAATCTTCATTAAGACTTAATTTGTATATCATAATGCCTATGTTATGGATAGGAGAACAGATTCAGAAAGACTGAGATTTTACAAACATTTGAAAATGTTTTTATCACAAACTCAAAATTATCTGGCATGTATCTGTTCTTTGCCTTTTTACTTAAAAGCTATGCAGGCATACTGAGCCTAACTGTTCAAAAAGGGCCGTGAGTGGAAAGGACAGTTTCAAGAATGAGTGTCTTAAACGTAGAAATAAGTTACTGAAAAAGACGGTAAGATTATTTAACACTGATTTACCTTGAACATAAGAAATGATGAACAGATAGGCTCCCAATAATTTGATGTAAATATACAGCTGAGTCATTGTTCAATTTTAATGTTTCCTGTATGCTGTCACCTCTAATCACTGGTCTTGTTATATTACTAATTTAAATGATTTTTATTCAAAGAGATTTTGTTGTTAAAGGTCTCAATCACTTGACAATGACTCCAATTTCCACTGTTTTCTCTTGACTCCTGAAAAATAAAAATATAAAAAAGGTAATGAATATAACTATATTCATAATTATAATAATTATAATTCTAGATAATTCTTCATAATTCTAGAGGATTTCAAAACTGAGAAAAACAAATGCTCTAACATACCTTTAAATAATGAAACACATTGGTGGGGGGTGGGGGGGAGACAGAAAGAGAGTAGCAGGAGGGGCAGGGGGAGAAGGGGAGAGAGAATCCTAAGCAGGCTTCACACCTAGCACGGAGCCCGATGTGGGGCTCGATCTCACAACCCTGGGATCATGACCTGAGCCAAAATCAAGAGTTGGATGCTTAACTGAGCCACCTAGGTGCCCTAATAATGAAATATATTTTAAAAGATTCATTAAACGTTTTAAAAAAGATTTTATTTATTTATTCACGAGAGACAGAGAGAGGCAGAGACACAGTCAGAGGGAGAAGCAGGCTCCCTGTGAGGAGCCCGATGCAGGACTTGAACCCCGGACCCTGTGGTCATGCCCTGAGCTGAAGGCAGACGCTCCACCGCTGAGCCACCCAGGTGCCCCCATTTTTAAAGATTAAAGCTATCTTTATTTACAACAAAAAGGCACTGCAATTCAAAAGCTAAAATAATTCAGTAATAGGTTACCACCTCTCCTGATCTTAGATTAAGCATATGTGAAACAAGTACACTTGACTTGTATCCTAATAGTCCTAATAGTCTTTTCTGGTTGCTCTAATTTAATTAGTAACCATTTCTAAATATACTAAGAATAAAGCAGGAAAAACTGAATTTGGAACTATTCATCAGTAATCTTTCAAATCCTAACAGATGTGATAGAAACACCTCAAATCTTTGTAATAGTTTATTCCATAGAAGAGAAAGCCTACCTAATCACACATATTTAAACATGCAGTGTACTTAATCATTAAAGCAACAGAAATATATCTTAAAATTATTTTCCTAAAACACTACAAATCTGACTTTACTAGTATAAAATTGAGTTTTATTATGGGTGATCTGAAACGTAACCCCCCCCATTAAGATTTGGCAATTATAAAATAGTTGAAATAGGTAACAAAAAAACCCTCACTAGTTCGTATATAGATGAATATAATTCTGTTTTTCCTCCCATCCTATTGGTTCAGACAATCTGATTTTATTGATTTTAGTCTAAACTATTCCTGAATGAAAAAGATTTTATTTATTCATAACACAATTACTCCCGGCATAATTTGTACCATAAACAACCTGAGCGTTCTATTTTATCAATCTAAGAATTTTTCACTTTAATTAGCTCTCCAAAGGCAAATAAGGTTTATAGAATATCATTTATATTATGTATTTTAATACAGCTTACTTCTAAAATCTCTGCAACCTCTCACTTCTCTAATATTAAACTGCTTCACAACTACACAAGGCTGAGAGAGTAAGATGTAAAGTGTAAAATAATTACCGGACAACATTTATAATGTGGCTTAACGGAATTTCTTGGGAAAACTCTCTTTTTTGAAATTACACAATTGTGATTCTACGGATACTTGTTCCAGGTTTCATATTCAAAAGAAGTCTGCAGTATAATTCCAACCCTGCTGTCTCACCGTATTTCTTTTTTTTTTTTAAGATTTTATTTATTCATGAGAGGGGGGCGGGGCAGAGACAGAGGCAGAGGGAAAAGCAGGCTCCATGCAGGGAGCCCAACGAGGGACTCGGGACTCGGGACTTGGGACTCGTGGGACTCGATCCCAGGTCTCCAGGATCAAGCCCTGGGCTGAAGGCAGCACTAAACTGCTGAGCCACCAGGGCTGCCCTCATCAATTTATTTAAAGCTATACCTAAACTACTACACTGTCCTTCTCACTGGTCTGTTTCTGCTTTTGTCCCCTCCAGTCCATTACATAGAAATCAGATAACTGCTTTCCCATCCCTCTTAGATTTAAATCCCAGATCCTCCATACACTCTTGCCTGATCTGTTCCTTGAATTTTTGTTTGTTTCTTCAAACTCACATCTCACCAACTTCCCCTTATTCTCACCATTTCAGAAACATCATTCTCCCGTTGCTCTTTTCTGCCTCCAGAACCTTGTACAGGCTGTTCCCTGTGCCTAGAACTCACCCGTTTCTTTACCTGGCTAACTCTTCAGATCTGATTCTTCAGATCTCCGTGTAAATGTTGCTTTTTAGCATGGCTTCCCATAGTCTCCTCAGATGAGATCAGGTCACCATCCCATGCCTCTCTTGGACCTGGCACTTTTCTTTCCTCACACTTAGGACAAGTTATGCTTACATATGATTTATACTGTCTTGTTCAGTGCCTGACTGTTTTAATTGTCTTGTTTAATGACTATGAACTTCTTGAAGGTTCATTCTGTTTTGCCTTCATCGGTATGTTCTCAGTGTCCAGTACAGAATCATGTACATATAGGTACTTAATAAATATTTAGGAAATCAATTAATGGTCAGCGGCAGGAACACTGTTCCCACAGTATTTCAGCTTTAGAGGGAATCCGATGATTCACTTAATTGGTCTAGGCTCCTTTCCATCATGTCTATCATGTCCTTGACAGAGGTGCATTCACACTTTGTTCCTTTGGTTCTCTGTGAGCAAAGGTCCCTGATCTCTGAGTTGTATCTCAAGTGTAGTCATTTCCCTATCCTTTGCATTCCGTTCATTCCTCTCTAAAGTGTTCAAGAGGCCTGACCAGGTGGGGTAAAGTAGGGTGATGACCCTCTTTGATTAGGGCACTGTGCCTCTATCCCTGCTTGATAAGATTCCCTTCATGTCTTAGCAGTTGTCATAAGCACTGATGCATATTGAGCTGGTCAGTCGGCTAAAACCTAACATTTTTCTTTTAGAGATTAAGGCTCTCCATTGTTGGGTTACAAATGAGGCAGTTAAAGCCATTTTACCTTTAGCCTTCCGTTGACCAGTAAGCTGTTCTCTCTACAAGTTATTGCAGTTGTTTTTAGGTTATCAGAATTTCTTAAAGATGAGATTGTCACAGATCACACCTGTTACTTCCTGTGCCCTGTTATAAACATGCATGAGAGGAGGAGACTATATTGAGCACCTATTCTGAGCACCTTCCTAATATATAATTTACAGTGTGTAACATACATAAAATATCCAGCAGGGCAGTCTAGGATAGTTAACACATGGACTCTGGAATAGATCTCCTTGATTAGAATTAGAGCCTTGCCACTTGCCAATAAGTTCCTTAAACTGTGCTTGCCTCAGTGTCCTCATCTATAAAATTAAAATAATAATACCACTTACCTCATAAGGTGGCTGTGATGATTTGATAAATTAATGTTAATATATCCATAGTGTTTATAATGGTGCTGGTACATAATTAGAAGTGAATATGTAGTAGCTATTACCTCATTTAGTTCTTAAAATAATTATGAGTTACTAATATAATTTCAGTTTTACAAATGAAGAAACTCATTCAGAGAGGTTAGGTTACTTATTTCAGGCAGATCAGGATTTGAACTTGAGCCCAGGATAGCAGTCACAGATGCTTATGTGAAAGAAACCAGACATAATCCCCTTCCTATGAAGGGGACTGTGACTGTGGTGGGTGCTTAGGGTCTCCTCGGCTGCTCTGCAGGATGCCTTAGTTTTCCTTCTGATGAGACTACACCAAATAGTAAAATGGATGGATTCAATGGATCCAATGGATATATTTCATAAACAGACTCAATAGGACTTAGTATTGGATTAGATGTGGGGCTAAGGGAGAGTGAGGGTCAAAGAAGACCTCTACATTTCTGGCATGAGCAATTACTGAAATGAGGACAAGTGGATTTTGAAAGGAGTGAGGGGAAGAGATCAAGGGTTCAATTTTACGCATTTGAGATTACCCAAAGGGAATGTCATGAAGCTTAAAGGACACATTTGGTACTGAAGATATAAAACTATTATGTCAACAGCATAGAGTATTTGAAGCTATGGCTCTGTGTGGGATGGCCTTCTACGAATGAGAAGAGGGCCCCAGAACACCAACATTCATTCCAAAACTAGATTAAGAAAAGCATTAATACCATGTGAATTTACTTGGCATTCACTGATAAAATCGGTTCACAGTCCAGGACCTATCATGTGTAACATTAATGTTGCTGGAATATACACTACTACTCACAAGTGATACTTTTTCACAGGTTAAAGAAAAAAACAATCTACCAAAAGATGATTGTGGTGATCTGAAGTATGTCCACAAATGCTCTGACAGTACCTTCAACAGGTGGAGCCCACTGCCCTGCCTCGAGTTCCCACTGGTCTTAGTAAAATGATGGAGACAACAGTGTGACTTCCGAGGCTAGATCATAAAAGGCATTCTAATTCCACCTTGCTCTTTTTTGAAACACCCACTTCGAGGGAAGCTAGCTGCCATGTCATAAGGACACGAGCCCCACAGAGAGGGCCACAGGGCGAGGAGCTGAGGCTTCCTGCCCGCAGCATGAGGGTGAGCCGCCTTGTACGTGGATCCCACAGCCCCAGGGAAGCTTTCAGGTGACCACAGCTTCACCCGCACCATTCATGAGACCCCAAACTAGACCATCCAGCTAAGTCCCTAGTCGATTCCAGACCCTCAGAAAATGCAGGAGACCATAAATACTTGTTTTAAGCTGCTAGGTTTGGGGGTAACTTGTTGGGCAGCAACAGAAGACATTCATTACTATATAATGCAGTCATTATGAGAAATTTGCTAAAATAATAAAAAGCCAAATCACGGTAAGCTATTGCACAGACACCAAAAAACAAAAGTCTGGAAAGCATAGTCAAATCAAAGCATGACAAGAGAAGTGTAAGACAGGCATAATGCCCAACGAACTAACTGCTAAATATTTCTTTCAAAGGAGTAACCAAAAGTATGCGCTTTATTTTAAAATTATCTCAACCAGGAAGGTTCATTTTTGTAGGGAGAAAACAGTTCCTAGTTCTACTCTATATACTATTAAACATATGTCCTTTTAAACCACGAGTTCCGTAAAGATGACATCAGTTTTATGTACCAGGTAAAAGCATTTCTCATATAACACCTGGCAAAAAGAGTGAATTCTTTTTTTTCTTTTTAAGATTTTATTCATTTATTCACGAGAGAGACACAGAGAGAGAGGCAGAGACCCAGGCAGAGGGAGAAGCAGGCTCCATGCAGGGAACCTGATGTGGGACTCGATCCCGGGTCTCCAGGATCGCACCCTGGGCCGAAGGCGGCACTAAACCGCTGAGCCACCTGAGCTGCCCAAGAGTGAATTCTGATATCAGTTCACTGGTTTCAAATATCAGCTCCGGTATTTATTTGTGATGTAATTTGGGAGAAGTTATTCAAGCTGTCTAAGTCTCCGTCTCCTTAGCCACAAAATGGGAATGATATCACCAACCCAAATGAGTTCGCATTGTGCATCTTGGTATTAACCATTTAATGAGTAACAGCTGTCTTGTTCTTGTCATGATTAGTTATTAATAATATAAATACTGATGACTTTCCCTTTATCTGTATCATATTAACGGTTTCTGTAATCATGACACAGCAAACCAGTAACCATATTTTGCAGCCATTCTTTTTTTTTTTAAGACTTATTTATTTATTTATTTATTTATTTATTTATTTATTTATTTATTTATTCAGAGAGCAAGAGAGGGGTAGAGACCCAGGTAGAGGGAGAAGCAGGCTCCATGCAGGGAGCCTGACGTGGGGCTCAATCCTGGGTCTCCAGGATCACACCCCAGGCTGCAGGCAGCGCTAAACCGTTGCACCGCTGGGGCTGCCCTGTAACCATTCTTGAAATGGAGTATTTTATAATTCTAACATCTGAAGATGACGTATTTTTTAAATTCCTAGAATAACTCATTGGAATTTTTATACTAGGATATCTTGCAAAGTTAAGGATATAAGGAAATGTAGACATTTGAAATGCTACATGATCGAAATTTCAAAAATGATGCTGGTGTTTAAGAGTCATTTTTAAATATTTAGTACAAACAGGGGATCCCTGGGTGGCTCAGCAGTTTAGCACCTGCCTTTGGCCCAGGGCTGGATCCTGGAGTCTTGGGATCGAGTCCTGTGTCAGGCTCCCAGGAAGGAGCCTGCTTTTCCCCCTGCCTGTGTCTCTGCCTCTCTCTCTCTCTCTCTCTGACTATCATGAATAAATAAATAAAACCTTTTAAAAAAATAAAACATTAAATATTTAGTACAAAACAGCTATCTAAGTAAATTTATCTTCTGTTGCTATATACATAGATTGGTGCTGCTTCTTTGGGAAAATAAAACTAAGGCAAATCATTCAATAAAATATACATAATTTGGGGATCCCTGGGTGGTTCAGCGGTTTAGCGCCTGCCTTTGGCCTAGGGCGCGTGATCCTGGAGTCCCAGGATCGAGTCCCACGTCGGGCTCCCTGCATGGGGCCTGCTTCTCCCTCCTCCTGTGTCTCTGCCTCTCTCTCTCTGTGTCTATCATAAATAAATAAATCTTTAAAAAATAAAATATACATAATTTCTTTTCAAATAAAAAATTAGGAAGCTTCACAAACAGAAATAAGGCTGAACCAAGAGTTCAATCAGAAAAAAAAAAAAAAGAAAGAAAGAAAAAACAGGAAAAGGCTGAAGTCAGCTGAAAAAACAGAGTAAAGTCATTCTTTCCTCTTCCCGTCAAGCCCCCCACCCTTGATTCGTACTTTCTAGGCTGAGGTTCGGGAATGCTGAAGCGGCTGGCGGGCCGCCGGCTCCCGGGCCCTGCCCCCCTCCCCTCCCCCCGCGGCAGGCGCCGGGCCCGACGGCTTTCCGAGCAGGCCGGGCTCCCTGCAGACTTTCTGGCTCCACGGCCATTGTTCGCCAGGCTGCTCCGCTCCTCCTCGCTCCTCCTCCCGGGGGCGCGGATCAGCACGAGCAGCCGGTCTGTCCCCCGCAGGCGGCTCCTTCCCCGCCTCCCACCGCTCACACCGCCCGGGGCTCGGCCCGGGGCGCGGCCCGGCGGCGCGCGGTCCTGCGAGCCTCCTGCGGACACGGCCGGGCGTCCCGAGCGCAGGCCCCTGCGCGGTCCAGGCTGAGGTCCCCCGTGCATCGGCCTCCGTTTCTGCCCAGGCGGCCCGTCTCCACTCGGGGCCTTCGCTTCCTGTGACCGGCGGCCGGTGCCCGCGGGGCCGAGGCCTCGGGAGGAGACGGGAGACACGGGAGGGCGCGGGGGCCGTCCTCGGGGCGTCCTCGGGGGCATCTACGGGCTGTTTCCAAATCTGCCCTCCACGTTCAGCCTGGCACCGCCGCCCCTAACCCAGGCGCTCCGCCGGCTTCCCGAGCGCTTCATTCAGCTGAACCGACCGGCCAGGGCGTGACCCCGGGTCCCGGGATTGAGTCCCGCGTCGGGCTCCCGCGTCGGGCTCCTGCGTGGAGCCTGCTGCTCCCTCCGCCCGGGCCCCGCCTCTCTCTCTCTCTCTCTCTCTCTCTCTCTCTCTGTCTCATGAATAAATAAAATCTTGAAAAAAGAAAAAATAAACCAAACAGCTCGCAGATACTGAGGCGAGGCCGAGGCGGCGCTCGGCTGGGCCTGGCAGGTCCGGCTCCGGGGTGGGTCTCCGCCAGCGGGGCCTGCGGGCCGGTCTGGTGAGCGCCGCCGCCGCCGCCGGCCACAGGACAGCAGCCCAGGAGCTCCGCCTCCACGCGGCTTCCCCAGACCGCGCAGCCCGGGGCACCCCGGGGCACCCCAGGGCACCCCGCGGCACCCCGCCCGCCTGAGCCCACGCGGACCGCGCTGGGCCTGCTCCGGCCGCACAGCCAGCGACCGCCCGCCACAGAGGCCGGAGCCCGCGGCAGGTCCCCCCCCCCACCCCGGTCACCGGGGGAAGGACGTCACGAAGGAAGCAGGGGGGATTCTTTACTCCAGCTTCTCAACGCCGCGAGGAAAAGCGAAGCTCGGCTGCGTGAAGGCCTCGCCCGAGGCCCCACAGCCGCGACACGCAGGCGCGGCCCAGCCCTGCTCCACCCGCCCCTGCAGGGGCAGCACCTGGGGCAGCACCTAACGGCGCCCCAGCGGGTACCCCTGCTGCCCTCAGGGGAGCCTGCTCTGCAGAGGTGACCTCTCGGCAGGGGTGACGTCTCCGCAGGGGTGACCTCTCGGCAGGGGTGACGTCTCCGCAGGGGTGACTTCTCCGCAGGGGTGACCTCTCCGCAGGTAGCCCCTCCGTAGGGGAGCCCACCTCAACCTGTCACAGGCTCTGCCCAGGGGCAGAGAGGAGGCGGGGGAGGGGAGGGGGGCTGCCCTCAGCCACCGGAGCCCCGCCCGCCTCAGGCCCCGGCAGGTTCTAGAGGGTCCAGCTTCCAGGCTGGGGGGGGGGGGCGGCAGCTGCCCCCACAGAGGGCTATGCATTGTCGCAGCACCAGACCCTGACCCTGTCTCTGAGGCCTGGTAGCTGCCTCCACTCCGACCATTTCGGCCCAACCCCAGGGCCCCTTGGCTCCCCAATCCTCCACACCTGTGAAGTAAGTCACTGTGCTCTCCTGGTTCTTCCCACGGGAGCAGCCCCCAGGGCTCCTGCCCGGGCCCTGGTGGGTCCCAGTTCTGTCAGGAACAGGCCTCAGGGGAAGGCCCCGGACATGCCACACACAGATTTTTATGTACATTCACTTCACCAAAGAGGAGCCCACAACACAGCTAACATTTCCAAAGTGCTTATCAACTGCACTCTAATATAGATTTAATGTAGCTTCAAAGCGTTCTAAGATATTCTGAGGAACGAATTCTTCTAGACTCCGCGTATTTCACTACTTCTCCCACAAGTAGCCACAACCCATCCAAGTAACTGGCCGGGCTTCCCATTCTAATCTATGAGACCCAAAGTCAAAATGCTTGAAAGAACACCAAAATTTGGTCATCAGAACAGATTTCTCATTGCCTTAAACAGCACTACACGTAATCAAAGACTTTCTGGGTTAACTCAATAAATTCCTGTGGCCAAAAAGCTAATTCAAATGCTAAATCAATCTTTAGTGGAATATGTCCAACTTCTGGCACTAAGTAAAAAAAAAAAAAAATCAAAGCAGAACTTTGAAAATAACAAACAAAAAAACCCACCCATATTTCACCCAGGAAACCAAATCAAAATATATCTATATCTATGCCCCCGGTATGAAAGAACAGCCTTTCAAAAACAGTCATGAGCTTTTGTGTGTCCCTCCTAAGAAGATCTGGAAATATGCAGGTGACTTTTTGGTTGGTGACAAAGGACCAAAATGGAAAATGCAATGCAGCGTGCAGGGACGATCCCTCAACACAAAGAACTATCTCAATCAAATGTCAACAGTGCTCTCCTTGTTGAGAAATACTGATTGATTCTTGGCTAAATGACCTGTTGTTTTTTGGGTTCTAGATGTTCAGAAAGCAATAGCAGTAGGCCTCTGGGAAGAAATATTATCTTGATCAAACTAATGTCTTATTTTACTTTTTTTTTCTTCTCACCTGACCACTTTAAAAAAGAATCCTATTTTTGCTGTATTAGCCACAGTGCTTGCACAAGGCAAAAACATTGGAAAAAAGTCAACCATTTCTCTTCACTTTTTCTTTCTTTACAAAAAAAATTTTTTTTTTTAAAATTCAGAGCACACACCAGGTTTCCCGGAAGCTGTGGGAGTAGAGGCTCTGTCCCAGACGGAGCCAGTGCGCGTGCTCCATGCTCCGCCACAGTGAGGAGCTCGGGGAAGGCCAGGCGACTGCCCTCTCAGGACTGTGGCTAGGCCTGCAGAGCCGCGGCCCCTCTTTCGGACTGAATACATGTAACAGCAGCCCCAGAGGCTTCTGGCAGTTGCCTGGGCACCTGAAGGGGAACCAGAGCTAGGAGAGTAAAAGATTCGAAGAAGCCAGGTCCTAGAGCCACCTGGGAGCAGCAACCTTGCCTGAAGCCTGAAGAACGGAGGCATTTTTCAGTTTACAATCAATAAATTCCCTTTATTTTTTAGGTTTATTTTAGGTCAGAGGGTGTCCGTTTTTCTGTTACAACCAAAAACATTCTAGTTGATAGAAAGGCTTAAGGGAAAAAAAAAAAAAAAAAAAAAAAGGAAGGCTTAAGGGAAAGGCCCACTTGAGTATTCTGGGGGAGATTAGCATAAAATTAGTAATTCTGAATAAACTAAACAACAACAAGGAAACACAGACGAGGGGGGGGGGGGTCACTTTAAAGATAGCTCAAGTAGGTACAAATTTCCTTAACGCTGTGCCCCGAAGCTCCCACAAAGGCCAAAGGCCGGCTGGCCCAGGTCCCTCCAGCTCAGCTAAGGACCGTCACTCTCCAGGTCTTGGCGGGCGTTCCTGACGCTCCCTCCTTCCCTCACCCCCACCTGGCCTCAGCCAGTCTGAGGGCTCCAACTGCGGGACGCCCGGGCCCACCGCTCCTGACCCTTCGCCGCTCGCTCGTTCTGCCTGGGCCCCAAGCAGCCTCCCGAGCGGTTCCCCCACTGCCCCCCGTCCACCTCCACACAGCAGCCCGGGAGTGACTGGGGGCACATCAGGTCACAGCGCCCCACTCGCTCACCATCTGCCCTGGGGACTCCAGCTCTCCCACGGCAGCTGCCCTGGCCTCCACGTGCCTGACACTTGCCAGGCCTGGCCCTGCTGCAGGACCTCTGCCTAGAACATTCCTCCTCCAGATAGCTTGTTACCTTACCTCTTCCAGGGGCCTACCCAAACATCCCTCTTTTATTTAGTGTTCTTGCTCACCCTATTTAAAACTGCAATCCCATCTTCCCCCTGGCACCCTGAGCCTCCTTCCCTGATACACATCTATTTTTTCTCTTTAGCACTTGTCATCCCGTAATTTCATAGATGATTTACTATTTATTTTGTTTACTGCTTGCGACCTGCTGCAGAATGTATGCTCCGTAAGGGCAGGGGCGTCGCCCTATGTTCTCACTCTGTATTTCTAGCCCCAAGAAGACAGTCTGGCACACAGTTGGTACTAAATAAATATTTGCTGAGGGAAGGACTCGAATATAGCAGAAGGAATTAAAACATCATGCCAATTTCTTTCACTTCTATATACAAAGGAGACCTTCCCGGGCGGGCTGTACTGGGGACAGACTATTCCATTTCCTTATCTCAACACAACTGAAATGATACAGAAACCACACCACTTCCTCCGCTCACTTCGAGCCCTGACTTGTGTCAAGATTCTGAGAGGAAAATTTTCCACTGTTTTCACTGCATATACTCGAGTCTGAGGTATAAATTAAAAGGTCTTAAGAAAATCTTGTTTAAGTAAACATAACTTCGCAAGATCTGAAATATTGCTGAAGGCAAACAATGGCTCGGGTTATACTCTGACGGTACCACATAGTTAGAGCAAGTTAAAGAACTGTGGAAATAATCACAGACAAAAAAAGAAAACACAGCCCTTTCTTTGGTACAAACCGTGTGGTCTGACAAAGGGGACTTCAAAGGACCATCTAAAGTCAACTGCACTATATTTCACTGAGTAGGCACAAGGAAAGGCTCAGAGGTAATATTTATATGTAAATTGTAGGTCCCCAACGGCTCTGCATAGGAGGGGGGGGTGTAATAATCTGATCATCAGTAATTCTTCCCCGGATTTAACCACGGACTATAGGAAACTAAACTTCGCAAACCCGTAGGCCCATGAGAGAGCACCCTGGACATTACCAGTTCCGGCTGATTAAATGAGAAGCACCTGGAAACCCGGGAAGCGCTTCCGCCGGGGGAGGAAACATCTACTTTTTATGGTGTTACTCCGTCAGAGCACTGGTCTAGAGCACTTTGCTGAACAAGGCCAGTGGCATGGGATGGACTTTCTGTTGCTTTTAGTATCTTTCAGCTGCGATACCTAGTTTGAATACTTATCAACTTCTAATTTTACTTTAAAGAAAGGCAAAAAATTAAATAAAATTTAAAAACAAAAATAAAAAGGGACCTCTGGGTGGCTCAGTCGGTTAGGTGACCGACTCTTGATTTCAGCTCCAGTCTTGATCTCAGGGTTGTAAGTTCAAGCCCTTTTAATTTTTTTTATTTTTTATTTATTTATTTTTTTAAAGATTTTATTTATTTATGCATGAGAGATACAGAGAGAGAGAGGCAGAGACACAGGAGAGGGAGAAGCAGGCTCCCTGCAGGGAGCCCGATGTGGGACCTTGATCCTGGGTCTCCAGGATCAGGCCCTGGGCTGAAGGTGGCGCCAAACCGCTGAGCCACCCGGGCTGCCCTCAAGCCCTTTTTAAATAAGGAAAGGACTGTGCACAGCAGAGCCTTCAGGTCAGGGGACCTAAGAGTTAGTTCAAATTCTGCCTTAACTGACTAGCTGATCCTGGCCAGTTCACTTCCCTCTCCGGGCCTCAGTTTCTTCATCTGTAAAATAAACCTTCCACCTCTCAGTCCTGTGAGTCTGTGAACTCTGCTCACTGAACGCAGTGCTTCAAAGATTTCACCTAAGGATCACTTAGGTGTTACTGTACACCCGAAAGTAATATAACACTACATGTTAACTATTCTGGAATTAAAATAAAATGAAGTGGGTTTACTACCACTGCTTAAAAAAAAATTACTTAGGTGCTGGGTAAAGCAGGGCAAACACCGTAAATTCCCACTTTCTTCTCTGAAGTAACCACTATTCTGGATGTGGTATTTAACACTCATGTCTTATCCCAAACAATATACAGCATGGCTTTGCCTGTTTTTGAATTTTTTCGAGCTGTATGAAAACTGTATTGTTGTTCTAGATGCATATTTTTATATTTGCTTATTCTTCACTCAACATTGTGAATGATTTCCATGAAAGATACATGTAGTTCTTTTCTTTTTTTTTCATGTAGTTCTTTTTCATTAATTTTCATTGTTTTATAGAGCATCCCCTCCCATAAGTATCTTATAGCTAGATTTATCCCTTCTCCTGCTGTACATTGCCCCATATTTTGGTATAAGCAATGCTTACAATAAGCATAGGCACAATAAGCAAAGCAATACATAAACCTGAAGAGTTGCTTCTGTTGTTGCTGTTGTTGCCTGAGTAAATCAATCTGCAAGGCATATATCAGAAGTAGGATTCTGGGTCTAATGGTAGTTTTGGTAGATATTTTGGTGATTTGACTAGGATTGTACCATTTTGCACTTCCAAATACACAACACTGATATTAGGACAATTTTTAAATATCCCTGAAGGACACAGAATACACTTTAGCACATATAAAGACATACTGCAGGGGATCCCTGGGTGGCTCTGCAGTTTGGTGCCTGGCTTCAGCCCAGGGCCTGATCCTGAAGACCTGGGATCGAGTCCCACATTGGGCTCCCTGCATGGAGCCTGCTTCTCCCTCTGCTTGTGTCTCTGCCTCTCTCTTTCTCATTCTGTGTCTCTCATGAATAAATGAATACAATCTTAAAAAAAAAAAGACATACTGCATTATGTATAGAAGGGCTCAATACCATGTTTTCTTCCTATGTTCATTATAAATTTACTGATATTTTTTTTATCACATTCAAGTTCTCTTCTAAGTTTGGTAAGAATTTTCATCATAAATGGGATTGATTCTATTTTTTATTTCCCCATCTATTGATATGATCATAGTGTTTTCCTCCTTCCATGTGTTAATGGATAAGTTAATTAGTAATAATCCATATTAAGAGCTTTCTTAAAGAGTAAGCCATCTGTGGTAGTTTTTAAAGATGTCCACAAATTCTTTCGTATTCCTTTTTTCAAGAGGTGGAAGCTAATTACTTTGTGCGCTAGAGTAACTCCCCTTTAACAAACAGTAGAAAGTGAAAGTGACAAAGTGTTCTGAGAGTAGGCCTCCCAGAACAATGCAACTTTCTCTTTGCTCTTTCTTCGGTTCGGTTCGCTCTGGGCTGAGGAACTCAGGCCTCCTGCCAATAGCCATGAGACTGCACTCACCCCAGTCAAGCTTTCAGATGAATGTAGCCCCTGCTGACATCCTAATTACAACCCCATGAGGTACCCTGGGCCTAAATCACCTAGGAAACTGTTCTTCAATTCCTGTGTTAACTTAAATTTTTGTTGTTTCAAGTCCCTAAACTTCGGGATAAATTATTATGCAGCAATAATTAACATACTATCCTTGAATTCCTGGGATACATTCAATTTTGTCATTATTGAATAATAAATTGTCTGGGCTTTGTCCTTGGTTCCTAGAAGGGAACCCTTAAGGTAAATCCTTGGAATTTCCTGGATAATAGGAGTGTCTTTGTTATGCATGAGCCTCATAGATCATAGTTGAATGTATGACTCAGGTGGAGGCTGGTCACCAAAAAGGCCAACCATGTGATCAGAGGGTTGGGGAGGGAACCGAACTCATTCTTCAGGGCTGAAGAATGAGTTCAATCATGTGGACAATTATTCAACTATGCCTACACAATCAAACACCAAAAAAACATTATACACCATAGCTAAGTTTCCTGGTTGGTAAATATATAAATGTGCCAGAAAGACAACCTGATTCCTGGGGGAGAGGAGGCTCTGCACCTGGAACCCTCCTAGACCGTATTCTATGTCTCTTCATCTGGCTGGTCCCAATCTGTATCCCTTATAATAAAATGATCATTGTACGTATACCACTTTCTTGAATCCTGTGAGTCACTTTAGTAAATTGTCAAAATCTGAGGGGATCATGGAATCCTCCTGGATTTGCAGCCGGTTAGTGAGAAGTCCAAACAGCCTGGAGACCCCCAAACTTGTTACTGGCATTTCAAGCAAAGTTAGTCTTGGGGACTATGCCCTTATACCCGTGGAGTCTAACACTAACTTTGAGTTGGTATCATCAGAATTGTACTGCAGTACTGTAGATACAGTTATGCTTAAATATACTCCTGGATTTGTTTTGCTAATGCCTTGTGAAGTTTTACATCTATGTTCCTAAGTTAAGACTGGCTTATTATCATTTTATCCATGCCTGGTTTTGGTATCAAAGTTTTACTAGCCACATAGAATAAGTTGATGAACTTTCCTATCTTGTGTTCTCTGGTACAATATGTATACCACTAGAACAGTTTGACGGGACTCAGTTTTAAAATCATCTGGGCTACAGGGTACTTGGCTGGCTTAGACAGTGAAACATGCGACTCTTGATCTTAAGGTTGTGAGTCTGATCCCCATGTTGAGTGCAGAGATTACTTAAAAATAAAGTCTTTTGCTGACACGTTGTGTTTCGGCGACAGACAGACAGGCAGGCAGACAGAAAAATAAAGTCTTTTGGGGTGCCAGGGTGGCTCAGTCGATTAGGCATCTGCTTTGGCTCAGGTCGTGATCCCAGAATCCTGGGATGGAGCCCTGCTTCCAGCTCCCTGCTCAGGAGTGAGCCTTCTTTTCCCCCTCCCCCTCCTCCTACTTGTGCTTGCTCTCACTCACTCTTGTCTTCCCCTCTCAAATAAAAACTTAAATAGATAAATAAAATCTTTTATTTTTTTTTTTAAGATTTAATTTATCTATTAATGAGAGACACAGACAGGCAGAGACACAGGCAGAGAGAGAAGCAGTTTCCGCACAGGGAGCCCAACACAGGACTCAATCCTGGAACTCCGGGATCACGCCCTGAGCCAGAGACAGACCCTCAACCACTGAGCCACCCAGGCATCCCAAAATAAAATCTTCTAAAAAAATAATAATAAAATCATCTGGGCTAAAGGCTTATCTGTGAGTACATGGGAGGGAGCTGATCTTTCAGCATAAATTAAATTTCTTTAATAATTATAAAAATATCCAGGTTTTCAGGGTGCCTGAGTGGCTCTGTCAGTTAATTGTTTGCCTTCAGCTCAGGTCATGATCTCAGAGTCCTGGGATTGAACCCCAAGTTGGGCTCCCTGCTCAGTGGAGTCTGCTTCTCTCTCTGCATCTCACCAGTTTGTGCTCTCTCTCTTACTCTCTAATAAATAAATAAAAGCTTAAAAAAATCCAGGTTTTTTATTTTGTCAGAGTCAATTTATTAAGTTACTTTTTAAAAAAGAAAACTGTCAAAAAAAAGCTGTCATTTTATTTAAATTGTAAAATTTATTGACATAGAGTTACTCAAGGTATTCTCTTATTTTTCAGAAAAAAAAAAACTCTCCTATATTTGAAGTCACACTCCTCCCTTTACATCCCCAATACTATTTGTGTTTTCTGGGTTTTTCTTGATTGTTCAAATGTTTTATCGGCTTTTTCAAGAAGCAGCTTTTGGTTTTTGTAATCCTCTCCCATGTATCTTATAAAAATATTTTTTCCATTAATTTCCAACCCCAGTTCTATCATGTATTAGCTAGAAGCTTGTGTAAGTTTCTCTATGCATCAGTCCTCTCATCTATAATATAGGAATAATAACAGTACTCACCACACAAGGTTGTAAAGATTAAATAAAATAATCCCTGTAAAGCAAATGGATCAATGCAAGGGCTAGATGGCAAGTTTTGGCTTTTTTAAAGATTTATTCATTTGAGAGAGAGTACATGCACAAGGGAGAAGGGCAGTGGGAGAGGGAGAAACTCCAAGCAGATTCCCCACTGGGCACAGAGCCCAACACGGGGCTCGATCCCATGACCCTGAGATCACGACCTGAGCTGAGCAGAAACCAACAGTTGGACACTCAATGAATTGCACCACCCAGGTGCCCCACAAGTGCTGGCTTTTACCTCATCATCTACTTATTTGTCTTGAACTTACTGTTCTTTTCTTTTTTTTTCTTTTTTTTTTACTGTTCTTTTCCTAATTTTTTAGATGCTTAGCTTATTAATATTTTTAATTTTTAATGAGCATTTAAGGCTTCAATGTGTCAGACAAATATTAATACCCAAATTTTCTTTATTGTTTAGTTCTAGGGTGTTTTCTGATTATACTGTCATTTTATTTTTGACCTGTGGGATTTATAGAAGTACGTTTTTAAATTTCTAACCATGGGTTTGTATATACTTTGTTATTCATTTTTAACTTCAGTGCATTTGTTGGCAGAAAACTTGGTTGATATCATTATTTGAAATGTAAAAGATTCATTTATATTTTTATATGTATTAGAATTTGCTGTAAATGGTCTAGTAACTGGCCATGTTTAATAAAATGCAAATGTCTAGAACAAATGAGCTTGTCATGCTCTCTGCTTAAAAATCTATGAATAAAAAAAAAGAATAAAAAAATCTATGAATATTCTCATTTTAATAAGGTGCAATTAGCAAGACATAAGGAGAACTGTTAGAATCTGGCCTCCATCAGGTTTTCTAACACCATCCTCCCACTCCTCCATTCCCTTACAATGCTCCAACTATACTGAAATCACTGTAGCTCTCTCTCTTTACAGGCATTCCCTTCAGACTTTCATTTCTTTGCGCAGCCTCGGGGCTTTACCAGGTTAACTCTATTTCATTCTTCAATACGTGATCTATGAGTAATGTTGGCAGGCAATCCCTGAGCCCTACTCATCAGGCTGAGGTGTCCCATCTCTGTACTTCTGGTACACCTGGAACATGTACCATAGCTGCTTCACAGCTCTTGGCTAACATTAATTTAAAAACTATTTATTAAACCTTAGTATGTGCTCTACACTGATTACACAATGGTAAATGAAGCCGACATGACTGCTCCCATGGAAAGACGTACATAGTCGATGTTTGGATTTATCTTGCTGCATTGGTAATCTCCATTTTCTGGCACATCACTAAGCAAATAAATGTTCAAAAAATGAATAAAAGAAAAAAAAAGATGTATTAATATCTTAAGGGAAACATAACTGAGGAGTTAAACCACATATACATATAGAAACCACATAATACATTCCAATATTCTTTATAAGTATGCCAGCATCTGAAAATGCATCTCCAAACCTTACAGTTCAAGCTAGTAACTAACAATCCAACAATCTGTATGTAAGTACTAGCTCATGAACTTAACTCCTATAATCACCTCTGATGATTTCTAGAGGTATCAAAGAAAATAAATTTAGATCCAAGTCATGAAACAAGAATCTTAATACACTCAAAAGCCCTCTTCCTAAAATATTTCTGGCTTATTTCATATTTTGAAATACCTTAGTTCTAAGTTTAATAGCTTTTAAACAAATATTTATTTTTAAAATACTATTTATTTATTTGACAGAGAGAACACATGCACAAGAAGCAGGGGAGAAGGAGAAACAGACTCCACACTGAGCAGGAAGCCTGACACGGGGCTAGATCCCAGGACCCTGGGACCATGATCTGAGCCAAAGGCAGATGCTTAACTAACTAAAAACAAGCTTTTTCTTACTGTACTTTTTAAATAGTATGACGTAAGAAATTTAATATATTCTACATACTTTACAAATATATTAACTCATTTAATCCTTTTACCAACTTTATGAGGCAAGTATTCTCATCATGAATAATTTTATAAAAATAAATCTGAAAATAAAGCACTGTATGATTTTTATTTTTAGAAAGATATTAACTACCAACATTAACTCAAGAGGAAGCAGAATACCTAAATACACCAAGAAAGTGACTGTACATGGAGGTCCGTGAACTGGACATGGGATAGAGGAGAGGGCTGTAGAGGGCAGCAGACAGGGGGCACTGAAGAGGAGGTTTTGGTGTAAACTGTTTAAGAGTTTATATAAGAAGAGCTCATCAGGGCAGCCCTGGTGGCTCAGCGGTTCAGTGCCACCTTCGGCTCAGAGTGTGATCCTGGAGACCCGGGATCGAGTCCCACATGGGGCTCCCTGCATGGAGCCTGCTTCTCCCTCTGCCTGGGTCTCTGCCTCTCTCTCGCTCTCTCTCTCTCTGTCTCTCATGAATAAATAAATTTAAAAAAAAAAAGAGTTCATCAGACCTCCTGATTGGCCCTTACAAACAAAGAGCAGATGGGAGGGAGCAAGAGAACGGAAGAAAGGAAGAAAAGGGAGGAAACAGATGAGTTCAACAGTTAAACTAGAATTTCTGAGATACCTGGATTGGAAACCACCTTACAAATAGGCAAATGTTTTGTTTATAAGACACTAGAGCAGGAAGGAAGCACTTCAGATGGAGGATAAGGACAGAAATTGAAAAGTCACTACAGAATATGAAAAGATGCTCTGGACACCCTGTGGCATTGTCTCCCCACAGTATCCGATAGCTGCAGTAACACAAACAGCTACCTGAACCTGAAAGTATCCAGCATGGAGAATGATCAAATAAGTAAGCCAGGAGTGTTTCTACCAACTTGAATTAAGAATAATGGTATCTTAGGGGTGCTTGGGTGGCTCAGGCAGTTAAGTATCCAACTCCTAATCTCAGATCAGGTCTTGGTCTCAGGGTCATGAGTTCAAGCCCTGCACTGAGCTCTGCGTTGGGCATAGAGCCTACTTAAGAAAATAAATAAGAATAATGGCATCTTTGTTATGAGGAGGCAGTCCTCTTCATTGAAGACAATGTGAATAAAACTTTCTGTCTCTCTTGGGGGGAGTGGGTAGCATAATAACCCAAGAGGCTGGAGGCAAGGGCCACAGGATGCCTAACGGATGAGTTCTAGATTTCTCTACAGAAGGAGTAGGTGTGGGGCGCCTGGGTGGCTCAGTTGGTTAAGCATCTGACTCTTGGTTCTGGCTCAGGTCATGATCTCAGGATCGTGAGATCGAGCCCTGTAATCAGCTCCCCACTCAGAGAGGAGTCTGCTGGAGAGTCTCTCTCTCCCTCTGCCTCCCCCCACTCCAAGCTCTCTCTAACTGCATGCTCTCTCTCTAAAATAAATCTTTTTAAAAAATGGAGGAGAGTAGGTATAAGATTAAGTTTTCAATGGTGTCCTGGATATACCAATAGAGAGGGCAGAACTCGTCTTTTTTTTGAGCCTGGAGCTATAACTGCTTTTCTACAATGCAGGGTTTTAAAAGGCTGCTAGATCTAACAGATCTGCTACTCTGCTCAAGAATCTTGCAGCTGCCAGTGCCCGAGGCCCTGCGGAGACTCCTCTCTGAGCTCCAAGAAATCAGTAACAATTTGTTGGCTCCAACTTATCAGTCCAAGGGACAGAAACAACTCTGACTCCCATGCTGATTGGTTTGCCACTGAACAAGAGATGCCTACAGCCAGAACTCAAGGAGGGCTTAGGGAACCCAAGACCCCCAGAAGTGGGTGCAAACAAAATGCAATTCGCTTCAAGGGAACTCAGCAAGCAGGGGAAAAGATAAGCTCATAAGAACAGGTGGCAAAAAAAAAAAAAAAAAAAAAGAACAGGTGGCTTCTACTTGGGCACAAGAGAAGGGTCAACAGTGCACACATAGGACACCCAGAGGTGACAGTCTTAGTAAAGGAAACAACTCGTGGATGTCGAAGGACAAGAGCTGCCAAACAGGACATCTATGCAAGATTTCACCCCCAAAAACACCATCAGAGCATCAGCGTGTCAATGTGAAGAAAGGGAGTATCTCTGGGTTTCCATGGCGCTGGCAGATGATGTGCTTTTCAGTGACTGCTTTTCTCCTAAGGAACTTAAACATGGATCGTTACACAACCACCGAAGAGCCACTGAAGAAGGCTCAGAGAGAAGGGTACATTCTGCATTCCTTACCATGACCTTTGCCCTGTACCTCCCCTTGATGAACTCAATTTTTGCTGAACCCTTTTATATCCTAATTGAGATTTAATGCTTAATGAAAGACGATTATACATTAAATTTTTTTTTTTAATTTTGAGGGTGACTCAGAAAGATTTATTAGGACCTACAGAAGTGGAGACTCTCAGCAGATTAAGTTCCAGCGCAAGCAGCCCTGATGCTTAATCAACTCAATGGTACTAGAGATAATCTGTGGTAGACAGAGAGGTCATGTAGATTCTCTGCCAAGTTCAAATAGCAGAGTTGGCACGTAGACTTCTAGATTTTCTGAGGCAGGGATATGACCTCTATAATGCTGTATAAAAAGTGTAGCTCCTGGCATGATATTGGGCCCCTATAGAGAGAGAACCCAACCATGGAACATCAAGGATTTAATGACCAGAGCTACCCATCATGATCCACCAAGTCACAAGGTCAGGTGCAGCAGCAAGTTACTAAATGATGGGATGGAAGGAGCAAAACTGGGAAATAAGAGAGAAGGCATCTGGAGAAGAGACATGTTGATGGTTCTACAAGAGTCAACCCAAAGTGCCAATCTTTATGTCTTATGGTGATGCCCACCACAGAGCACTAACAGAGAAGGTGCGTTTAACTACATTCCCGACTACAGAGGAAATGCCTTGTCAGTTGACTACAGCCAGCTTTTGCTCTCGGCCACCTCAATGCTTGACCACGAGGGCCACGAATGGAGGAGCCATAGTGACAGAGAGGAAGGCTTTACACAGGCCCAACAGCCTGGGCTCCTCCTTATGAAGGTGACCTAATTACTGCCACTGACACATGTGGGCGTAGCACTGACACTCCAGAAGCAGGTATGTCTGCGTTGCCCACAGTATACCCTATTGCAGCACCACTATCCCAGGGTTTACAGATTAGCTCCTGGGGAGTATCAATTATGGCCTCAGGACCAGGTACGGTAGTGGGGCTTTCTAGTGTTGAACAAAACACTGGGGAAAAGGGGCCAACAATACATAGCAAAACCTAAGTCAATCAAATACACACATACCAGTAACACTACCAGTTTTATAAGGATACAGTCATTCAAGGATATAAAGCAAACAAATCAGAGTGGTTTCCTACCGCAGGAGAAGATGAAAAGGAGAGTGGAGATCAAGAAGAAAGGAGATTAAATAAATCAGTTGAGGGACTTTATAAAGAATAAAATAGTTTTACTGCCATAAACGGAAGACATGATTAACTCAGGTTTCTGAAACATAGTCTGAACTTATTATCACAACATTAAATGGAAAGTTGATATTACTTCTTATGAATCAGAGGTTATCAAAATAAATATACAACTATGAAAATATTTTTCAAAATTCGCCTGTTCACAACCAGATAGGCGAATGTGTAACAGTAGTGCACATTCCACACTTCGGCAAACACTGTTGTCACTATTCTGGGATAAGAATGATAGAGGGGCTCCTTTAAATATATACATATAAATGTAATACAGTACAAGTATTAACTACTTTGAGAGCTTAACTAGATTTACTTTAAAGAGAAAACTTGATAGCAATTCACTCACAAAGCTTTCCTCAATAACGTAACATCTTCCAGTTCCACAATGTGTAATTACAAGAGTGACTACTTAATTTTCAATATAAAATGATGGAATATTTTTAAGATTATTTATTTATTTATTCATGGGGGGGGGGGCAGAGACCCAGGCAGAGGGAGAAGCAGGCTCCATGCAGGGAGCCTGACATGGGACTCGATCCCGGGTCTCCAGGATCAGGCCCTGGGCTGAAGGCGGCGCTAAACCGCTGGGCCACCTGGAACTGCCCGGATGGAATATTTCTAAATATTGCAAAGTCCTAAATCAGTCATCAATTAAGAGCTGAAAAGAACTTTAATAAAAGCATCAAGACTAGCTAGTTTCACATCGTGAGGTAATGTAGTACCTCACTATCACGTATTTCTCTAAGGACGTTGCCACACTAATGCTGGTCTGTTCATGGGAAACCACTGAATTTTGCTTCATGAGTTTCTTCATAGATCCCAATTCACTGAGCAGTAATTACATTAAAACAAGATACCACCCTTCAGTAAAAGTGTCAGGATTATACCCAAAGAAATATTTTAAACATTTTTTTTTTTTACCAAATAGTACATAGCATTTAAAACTACAGCAAAAGAGAAAAATAGTACTTCTTTCTTTAAAAATTGTTCTTTTAAAAAAGGCGATACATTTTTTTAAAGATTTTATTTATTTGAGAGAGAGTGAGAGAGAAAGAGAGAGAACAAGTCAAGTGAGGGGTAGAGGGAGAAGCAAGCAGACTCCCTTCCGAGCAAGAAGCCCAATGCACGGCTCAATCTCAGGACACTGGGACCACGACTGAGCCGAAGGTAGATGCTTAATTGACTGAGCCACCCACATGCCCCAAAGGCAATACTTTAAAAAAAAATTAATTAAATAAGAACAAAAAGGCAATACTTTACTTTTTTCAATATATCTCCCTTACAATATGCTAAGGCTCGAAATATAATGTACAAAAATATTTGTTGTATATAAACAAATGAAGAAACCAATAACACAGTAGAATAGTAATTTTAATGTTTCTTTAAACTTAAAAAACTTAGGTCTGGGGAGCCTGGGTGGGTTCAGTCAGTTGGGTGTCTAGTCGGTTGGGTGTCTGCCTTTGGCTCAAGTCATAGTCCCAGGGCCCCGGGATCAAGCCCCACATTGGGCTCCCTGCTCAGCAGGAGTCTCCTTCTCCCTCTCCCTCTGTGCTCTCTCCCTCTCAAGTCAATAAATATTTTTTTAAAAAGGAAAACTTAGGGATCCCTGGGTGGCGCAGCGGTTTAGCGCCTGCCTTTGGCCCAGGGCGCGATCCTGGAGACCCGGGATCGAATCCCACGTCGGGCTCCCGGTGCATGGAGCCTGCTTCTCCCTCTGCCTGTGTCTCTGCCTCTCTCTCCCTCTCTCTCTGTGTGACTATCATAAATAAATAAAAATTTAAAAAAAAAAAAAAAAAAAGGAAAACTTAGGTCCAACCAGATTTGAAAAATTACCTATGTTTACTCTCAGCGCTGCCCAACATGATCTGTTTTATCCAGATAGAAGGCGTGGGCATCAGCACCTCTTTCCAACAACCAGTCAGAAGCCAGAAATCAGAAATCACTGCTTCTTCTCCCCTGACATCTATTCCACATGGTCTTCCTTTTCCATTTCCACCCCTACTACCTGGATTAAATTCTGACTACCTCATACCTCACATCTCCTAAAACCTTCTGAGCCTCCTGATCCCTCACTCCATTTCTCTAATGACATATATTCACACATCACTGCTAGAAGTGATTTTCCTAAAGGAAGATTTTCTTGATGTTACACTCCTAGCCTAAGACCTCTACCATATTTATAGAGAAATACTCGTTTTCCATCAGCCAGCTTTTCTAGAAATACCTTTTAATTCTTTACTTATTCAAATCCTAACTCATCTTTCAAAGCCCAAATCAAACAATCCCTCCCATGCTCTGTCTGTACTTAGCAGTTCTACAGAACTCTGATTAGGAAGTAATGACTTACTCTTCTGGCATTTATCATTTTTACCTGGCAGTGTTAGTAATCATTACTCATATTACTTATATACAGACCTTACTGGTATGACTGTAAATAGAAGATGGGGACCATGTTCTTTATTTTCTGACACTTCCATTGTGACTTGCTGCTACACAGTTTAACAGGGACCAAAATAAGTAATATCCTACAGAACAAAAATAAGCGCTCTCCAGTCTTAAACTAGGAAGGAATATATCCTTAGAGTCAAAGAAATCAAGGGCGCCTGGGTGGCTCAGCCAGTTAAGCACCTGACTCCTGATTTCAGCTCAGGTCATGATCTCAGGGTCATGATATCAAGCCCTGCATCAGGCTCTGCACAGGGCAGGGAGCATGCTGGAGATCTTCTCTCCCTCTCTCTCTGTCCTTACACATTCCCTCCACTGCCAGCAGTTGTGCATGTGCACGCACACACACATCCAAAAAAAGAAATATAGGTCAGAAAGGACCTCAGGGGTGAATTGGCACTTGAGATTTTTTTTTTTTAAGATTTTATTTATTTATTTGTGAGAGACACAGAGAGAGGCAGAGACACAGGCAGAGGTAGAAGCAGGCTCCAGGCAGGGAGCCCGACGTGGGACTCGATCCCGGGTCTCCAGGATCACGCCCTGGGCCGAAGGCAGACACTAAACTGCTGAGCCACCCAGGCTGCCCGAGATGAGTTTTTAAAAGTTGACAGGGCTTCCACAAGAAAAAGTGGAAAAAGCATGTCAGGAGAAAAGAATAATAGGAGCAGAGAGCAAAGAAATACAGGCAGCTTCAAATCACTGGCTGAGGAGTACCACACATACACGGAGGGGTACAGAGGAAGAAAACTGAATGTTTGCTAACAACCAATGCTTACAGGTTTTCATAATTTCAGGTAAGTTGATCCCTACCTAAATCAAGAGCCTCATCATTTCTTGTTTGAAACAATTAACAATTAAGAGCATCCTAATTGTCGCCTGCTTTTGGTGTCCCCCTCCCCCTTCCAAACTATCATCCATATCTCTGCAGGATTAATTTTAGCAAAACAAATTATGATTCTAAAATGCCTCTGTTAAAATTTTTCGGTGGCTGCCAACTATTCACAAAATAAAGCCTAAACTCCTGACCACAGCACTGAGTCCTTCACCATCAAGGTCTCTCCCCACCTTGTCCCTCAAAGCCGCTCTCATATCCTGAATTTAAACCACACAAAATGATTTCTTCTGTCTGTTGTACAATCAATATACCTCAGGCTTCCCTTGCTTACGCTGAGCTCTGCACGTGAAATTCTCTCGCCTCCCAAATTCCACTGGGCAATCTTCTCATCTTTCGAGACTCTACTCAAAATATCACGTCCTATGTGCAGCCTCCCTGACTGTTCCCTCCTCTCACAGCAGTGAAGCGCCCAACCGCGAGGGCCCTGCAATATTTCAGGTGAAATGCAAAGGAAGGGCCTAGCCTTGGATGGGGATGGGGGGACTGGAAGAGAAAGGACGGAAACATTCACAGCACATTCAGAGGCCACCGGGTGGGACTGGATCTCTGACTAGGGCGGGAAGGAAAAGGTGAGGAACCACATCCGGCACCGGCACCGAGACTCTGAGTGTGGGTAACAGAGACGTCCGCTAACAGACATGGGAACCCTGGTGCGACGCGAGCGGTTGGCCATACAGGCCGAAAGCTTAGAGAGAGGGACACAAGTGAGATGTAAGGTTGAGAGATCACTATAGAGGTAACTGTTGAAATGAGATCAAGAAAAACATAAAGAAGAAACAGAAAAATTTCAAAGATAAAACCTCGTGGAGGTCGTTACTTAAGAGTAGGAGGAGAAGAAAAATTATGAAAGAGTGATTAAAGAAGTAGAGCTAGAAGAACACAGGGTCATAGAAACCAAGAGAATTGCAAAAAAGGGAAAATAGCAACTACTACAGTGATCAAAGAGTATGAAACCTAATAAAAGGCAATTAAAAAGTTGTAAGTGTTTTTCAAAAGAGCAAAAACACCAGTGGGGCAGAGTGAGAAAAAAGAATGAGCACGCTACAGAAGCAGCAGCCAACTGCTGCAAAGCCAACTACCCTACGAGGAAAGAGTACAGACTACTTCATAGTATATGTCCTATTTATTTTTCTAAAATATAGATCCTAAAGAATTCAAACCTTTTACCTGATAATCTGAGTCTGTAAATGGATCAAAATTAATGCACTTGACATCCCCTTTCTTAGAACGGCTTCTTTTCCCCTATCCTTGGTGTTACGACAGTTCCTACTTTTAAAACAAATTCTATCTCCAAAAACCTATTATTTTAAGACAACATTTTTATTCTGAATTCTATAATGTGTGAAAGTTTCAAAATAATATAAACATCCATAATCTTCCATTCTGAACTCTGGTTGTCTTTAGGGGGGATAAATACATCCTTATATATCATCTAATGCTTATTTTCTATAATTAGAGTGAAGAGAGTGATATCAGTAATAGATGAGTACCTTTTATTTCTGAAGACATTAAACATGAATAAGAAGGGGATAATGTATTAGAACTACTTATGAACTCATAAAAGAGGTGTTTAAAGAAACTAAAGAGACTAAAATAAAGTTGCAGCAGTAATACATACACATGGACTATTTTCAATTCCTTCCTTCTTTCCTTCCAAGTTAGTTAATATATAGTATAGTATTGGTTTCAGGAGAATTTAGTGATTCATCACTACACACAACACCGCGTGCTCATCCCAACATGCACTCTCCTTAATGCCCATCACCCAATTCAATTTAGCTCATTCCCCCACCCACCTTCCACGACTATTTTCAAATAGTTTATATGAAAATGTTCATATTATTCTAATTATTTTCTTAAAAGTCTTTTCCTTACCTCAGAGATGTGGCTAAATAAAACTGTACTTCCAATTTTCTCCAAACAGCTTTGACCTATGCTTCCATCTCATGAATTCCAAGACAGTATTAAACTGATGCATATTTTCATAAATCTGTTAAAAAAAAAGAGAGCTTACTTAGACCAAAAGAAACACACAAAAGCAATACTAAAAATTTGTCATGTGTAAAATTATATATTTTCAACATAAAGTCAATGAAATTCTAAAGTATTTTAACCTATCACTTTATCATTTTCCCAACCTCTGCCCAAAGATGTTTCCCTATTTTGTATATTTTCAACTTCACAAAGTAACAATAGTTCTGTGGAAGAAACTTCTTGCATGCAAAATTTCTGTATTAGCTTAGATTTCTGAAGGAAAAAAAAATCACATCTTAAAACGAAAAAACAGGAACAGTTAGAAGCAGCACTAAAATCCACAATTCTACAGTATTGAAATTTCTACTTAGGCAAAAATATATTTGGCCACCCAGCTAATACCCCTATTTTTCACTTTCTATCACAAAATCTCAGTAGGTAGTTCTAATTTCAGTCAATCTTCTACCTAGAATATTAAAGAACTGGAGGGGTCAGGAATCAATGGCACTGCTTGGTCTAAGCCCAGGGGATAGGTTACAACTATGTTTCCACTGACATTTAGTTCCCTTGCTGCGTTAAGACACAAAGTTGATAAATCTAAAAGTGGGAAACAATGAAAAATTCTGATTTATTTAAAAAGGCATGTTGATTACTTAGATATCTTAAAAATAATTTCTATGAACGTAACTTTTAAGTGAAACTTCAAATAGCAAAGTATTGTTTCATATTTTAAAAGGAAAAATTTTAAGCTGTATGGACACTACCTATGTCCCACAGCAAAGTCAAAATGCCTTTGTCTTCAAGTCCATTTAGAGGTATCGTTTGTGTCACACTGAGGTTTAGTAGTCTTGGCAATAATGACTGAATTCATGTAAACTGGGGCAACCTGAAACGGTCTAGCATATCAGATAGCAGCTTTTCTTAAAGACAAGAGTCTCCACTCAGCAGACGGGCTGCCATAGGACCATGCTAAATCTTTCATGGTCCAACTAAAGACAGACTGACCCTGAAAGCAATTAGTAATGCTTTGTCTGCATTTTAGGAGCCTTAAACAGTCTTCTCAATGCACCGGTTACCCACAACTTAACTGGTCCCTAATATTTTTCAGGGTATTCACAGGACAATAAAACTCTTAGACCATCACTCAGAGAAATGAGGGCAGGAATGGAAGAGATACAGTGTTTAGGGATTTTTTTTTTCCTGAGAGGTTCATAGTCTTAAAAAATTTCCCTTACATAATCAAAAAATAAATGCATTATGTTTTCATTTTAGAAATGACAAATATCTACCTCCAAAGCCACTCTTTGCCAACAACTCCATT
Source organism: Nyctereutes procyonoides (assembly GCF_905146905.1). NCBI lineage: Eukaryota > Metazoa > Chordata > Mammalia > Carnivora > Canidae > Nyctereutes > Nyctereutes procyonoides. The sequence continues at coordinate 53,640,386 of NW_026575046.1, forward strand.
CTTCCCTAACGGCATAGGTGGAAGAAAAGAGGGAAGGCAATCACTGTATTACACAAAGCTAGAGATTAACCCATTCTCATAAGGGTTAAAACAATCCATCAAAATGACTATGTTTAAAAATATATGGCCTGATTCTAATTCTACCAGATATTTCCAATGGATCAAATAAAATTAACATATAAAGCATTTACTAACCATTGCTTATCATGGCACTGCTTATTACAAAACTGTTTCCTTGGTGTGAAAAAAAAAGCTTCAGGCTAAATCTAAAGTTAATAAAAAGAAATATGAATAATCAAAAGAACCTTCAAGTATGCCATCTTCAAAGTCTGAGACCCTGAATTGTCTATCCTCCCTCCATCCTCTCACATGCACAAATGACAAAATATAAATCGTCTAAAAATTGAATTTAAGACCAGCTAAGGAAAACCAAGTAAACATGACCTCATACTAAGAGATAAATAAAAAAAAATCAAAGGACAGGATGTGCTTCACCATACAGGTCTGCACATCACTTTTTTCAAACTAGAAATTGTGCAAATAAAGTAAAGCTTCCCTTAACCTTTGCAATACAGTGCTACAGTCCTAAAAGAAGAGATGCGTAAATATGTGCATGTATATAAAAAGGATTTTACGTGGGCAAAATGCCCCCAACAGCTTTAATCTTTTGACTTACAAGGTAACTGACCACAGGCTTTTAGCACTAAGAACTTGTGTTTAACAACTAGAAAGATCTAGTCAAAACTGAACACTAAACAAGTATAATAATGTTTTCGTCAAAGATTTTGTGTCTGAAACTTTCAAGCCTCTTAGTTCTAGAAAACACATTAAGAAAAAGGTAGTCCTTTTAAAAACATATCAGGTCTTCTTAACGACAGAATAAGTGAAAAATTAAACATTTCTAGATATTTTCTTTCTAACATTTTATAATTCAGCAAACATTAGAATTTCCTCAAAATTCATAAACTTTGTAAACAAATATGCAAAGTGCACTTTGATCCCACATCATCTATACAGAATACCTTTATTTACCATCAAAATGTACATCTCTCTCTTGGCTCTCAAAATCATTAAAGTCCTTAAACTTTAAACCGTCGGGGTACTTAAAACACCATTAACCATACAGAACCCATCAGTGACAAACATCAACTGTGGATATTATAGTCATCTCTGGCTCTGAGGTGTTAGGATACCACCCATTCACTCCTTTATTAGTAAGATTTGCCTCATAGAAAAGAACAGCATACATACTCTTGATAAATATAGTCAGTCTAAAACATTAAGATTACTTTTGAGTTTGTACAAGGTGTCAAAAATAGTCATTTCCTAGTATTCACAAATTCAGCAATACTGACTGTATACTTTTCCTTTTCACCACTCCAAATACTCTCCTCTTCCTTTCTCCTCTCTAAGCACCCATAGAAAGTACCCCAAACATTGTACAAATACTACTGTTAACACTATGGCTGCATCCATATAACCTTTTTTAAAAATCAGAACCAAACTACAGAATATTTGATACAACATCCCAGCTGGGCTCTTAAACTAAAGGCATTATTACTGTTAAAAATTTTGGTAAATTAACTGGGAAATTCAAACATCATACTTCAGAAAAATATAAGAGTTTTTCCCGTACATAATTCAAATGAACAGTCGATTTTGGTTTATCATGCCCTTCTATAATAAAGCAGGCAACCACATAACACAGAAAGGGAAAGTCAACTTATGGATGGGTTGTATTCTAAAAGATCACTTATAAATTGAATGTAAGCTTGAAACTGAAACTTGCGATGCTTTTCTTATAAAACCGAAGCTATAAGCATTAGTATTAAATCTGTGATATAAACGGACTACAGTACACAATTCGATCATAGCACTCCTCTTTTTTTTTTAGCACTCCTCTGCTTAAGCATATTTCCATACTAAACTCTAAGCTTTAATTCACTGTTGTAATTCTAGAATCTACTAGCACAATTGATGACACAGAGAAGGATTTCAACAAATATTAGCTGATCTGAAGTATTGAATAGCAACAACTCGATATGAAACTGGCTTGTCTAGAGAAAACCTTACCTATCTTAATTGTATCAGACAACCAAAAGACAAGGAGAAAAAGCTTCTTCCAAAAGAGATATGTGAAAAAGATTGATACCAGGGTGAGAAATCTCTAATTTAAGCCAATTGTGGTCATTTCCATTCTCCTTGCCAATGAGATGGTTCGGTTATAAGCATCTGATGCAATTCCAGGCAGTACGACCAGAGACTAAGTTTGCTGGGGAGTTTCTGGGAAAGGTTTTTTCTGGCTGATGAAAATAAGACATGTAGGTTGGAAACGCCCCCGCTCCCACCCCCAGCCTTTGCGTCCAGGCAACTCTGGGTTTGACTTTGTCAAGTGGAATGATGGCAGCCGACTTACTTAGGACCATGAGGAAGGTGAAAGCCTAAGAGGACAATCTAACAGATAAAGAACAGCTCATTAAAAAACAGTAAGAATCTGGGTCTTTGGTGTTATTGTGTGGCTTGAATAAATCCTAAAACCGTTTTATTATGTTGGATCTTTTTATTATATTAAATCCTTTTATTGTTTAATTTTCAAATACCAAAAGCAACCCAGCAAATACCATGATTCAGAAACCAATACACCATTTACTTCCATGAATTCAACTGTTACTTACACAATGATAACTCAGCTAAATTTACCTCTCAATCCAGATCCTTCTTTTGAACTAGATATGTATTTCCAAAGTACTAAATATTAAATAGCTACTCCAGTGGCACATCGAGAAAACAGGATTAATATAAAAGCCTTCATCTACCAGCACAAAAACTGTTCATGCACCATATTCACTTTCCTGGCTAATGGCAGTACCAGCCAGCCAACTGTTAAAATTGGAAATCTGGGAAGCACGTCTTATCTTCCTCTGCTTCACCTATCATATTTAGGTAGTTACTAAATGCTGCCCACCCTAAGTCTGATACATCTCCAAAATTTCTCTCCTTTATATTTATACACATCTAGTGCAGGCTCTCCTCTTTCATTGCAACCTACCTCCTTTCTTACCTCGTTCACTGGACGTGTGTTTCTAAAATACAACTGTGCTTCTTGAAAAGATTATAAACATAACTCATTAAGAAAATAAAAATTTTAAACTATATTGAGTTTAAAACTAAAGCTATACTCACCAGGGCAGCCCGGGTGGCTCAGTGGTTTAGCACCACCTTCAGCCCAGGGCCTGATCCTGGAGACCTGGGATCAAGTCCCACATTGGGCTCCCTGTGTGGAGCCAGCTTCTCCCTCTGCCTGTGTCTCTGCCTCTCTCTCTCTCTCTGGGTCTCTCATGAATAAATAAATAAAATCTTAAAAAAAAAATCCAAAAAACTATACTCACCAGAACGGCCATAATTAAAAAGACAGACAATACAAGAGTTGGTAAGGACACGGAGAAACTGGAATTCTCACACATTGCCCTAAAATGATGCACCCATTTTGAAGAACAATTTGGCAATTTAAGTTAAATGTAAACATAAATGCACTATATGATCCCAAATTCCCTTTATAGGAACCTACCCAAGAGAAATGAAAATGTGTCTATACAAAGACTTCTACACAAATGTTCACAGCAGCATTATTCATGACAGCCAAAACTGAAAACAATCCAAAGGTCCATCAACTGGTGAACAGATAAAGTGTGGCATAATCATACAATGGAAAACTATCAGGTAATAAGAAGAAACAAAATATTGGTACATGTTACAACATGAATGCACCTCAAAAACATACTAAATAAAGAAAGCTAGATGCAAAATACTATATATTGGATGATTCCATGCATATTAAATGTTAATAAAATGCAAATTTAGACAATCAGAAAGCAAAGCAGTAGTAGCCCAAAGCAAGGAGTAGAACTGTGAAATCTGGGGCAGTGATGAAAATATTCTATTTTTTTTTAAAAAGATTTTATTTATTTATTCATGAGAGAGAGAGAAAGGCAGAGGCAGAGGGAGAGAAGTAGGCTCCCTGTGGAGCAAGGACTGGGATGCGGAATTCAATCCCAGGTCTCCAGGATCATGACCTGAGCCAAAGGCAGCCACTTAACCAACTAAGCCACATAGGTGTCCCAATGAAAATGTTCTAAAATATTTATAGCGCAACTCTAAAATTTTACTACTAATAAAAAAACACAAGTGTATTTTTTCAATAATTTCCAACTGTGTGTAAAATGAATTCCAAATTCTTTAGGAGGCCATCCACAAATTGCTATAATCTGCTTTCCACCTATTTATTTAACCTCCTTTATCTTCTGCTACAATCTCTGCCAAAAGCCTCCTGCTGGCCAAATTAGACTATTTGCTATTTCCTAAATATGCCCACTTATTTTATGCCTCTACCTTTCTTCAAGCTCGATATTCTAATCAAAATGTATCTTCATCTTTTAGCCAAGTGAACTTCCATTTGTCCTCACAATGATCCATCTCAAATATCTCTTCTGTTGACTTCTCTTGTAGCACTCAGCACATTGAGTTATGATGATCTATTTATAGATATATCTTACTTATTAAGATAACCCCTGTGTACAGCAACTGCATTTTACTAACGCTTGTTGTCACCGGTGTTTTGAGCACAGTCCGCTGACCAGCACACAGGAGGTAATCTATATATTTTTGAATAAATGACTGACTCGTGAAGAGTGACAGGGAAAAAAAAAATTCCCAAAACAGGTAAAATGAGCTCTGCACCACAGAGACATTAGTGTAAGTATGGTTGCAGTTGATGTTATATAAGAAAGAAAAACAGGCGGGGGGTGGGGGTGAATGGGTGACGGGCACTGAGGGGGGCACTTGACGGGATGAGCCCTGGGTGTTATTCTGTATGTTGGCAAATTGAACACCAATAAAAAATAAATTTATTATTTAAAAATAAATAAATAAAAAATTAAAAAAAGAAAGAAAAACAGGGCAGCCCGGGTGGCTCAGCGGTTTAGCGCTGCCTTCAGCCCAGGGTGTGATCCTGGAGACCCGGGATTGAGTCTCGCGTCAGGTTTCCTGCATGGGGCCTGCCTCTCCCTCTGCCTGTGTCTCTGCCTCTTTCTCTGTGTGTCTCTCATGAATAAATAAATAAAATCTTAAAAAAAAAAAAAAGAAAGAAAAACAAAAGGTCATCCAATCTCATCTAAATATTTATCAGTGTGGGATGTGCTAAATAGCCACAATAAACAATATATAGTCATTAAAAAAATGAGATACATCTGTCCTATCTGAACTGATATGGAAAGATATTCCAAATATCCTTAAGTTATAAAAACTATAAAATAAGTCACCCCTTCATTATTAAAAAGAGAACTATACACACAAAGAAGAATGTGTGTGTGTGTGTAAGTGCATACATACACATGCAACACATGTGGCAAAGGTGATGAAAAGGTATACACCAACTCATCTGAGCATAGGCAAAAAAGTAGAAACAACCTAAATGTCTATCAACTGATGAATGGATGTGTATCCAAGGTGGTATATCCATCCAACGGAGTATTAATCATCCATAAAAAGAACCAATTCCAACATAAGAGAGATGAACACTGAAAATATTACACTAAGTGAAAGAAGCCAGAACAAAAGGCCACATATTATATAATTCCATTTATACAAAATACCCAAAATATGCAATTCCACAGAGATAGAAAATATATGTGCTGCCAAACTAAGCACTCAGAGAAAGAAAATAGACTAATGGCTGCTTAGGATTGGGGGTAGAGGGTGGGAATGGAGAAAGACACTAAAATGATCATCCAAATGACACTAAAAGAAAAAGAAAGGCAAGTTAGAATTCATCAAAATTAAAAATATTTCCTCTGCAAAAGATCCTGTTAAAAAGATGAAGAAACAAGATATAGAGTGGGAAAATATATTTACAAATTGTATAATGTGACAAAGGACCCATGTAGAATATACTAAATCTCAAAACTCACCTTAAAAAAAAAAACATTCACCAAGAAACTGGGCAAAGAATATGAAGAGGGATTTCCTTGAAGAAGAAGATATCTGGATGGCAAATAAACACATGAAAAGATGCAATCAAGAACACCAGCCATCAGGGAAATGCAGATTAAGACCACTGAGATATCACTACACACCTACTGGAGTAACTAAAATAAAAAACAGTGGTAACACCAAGTGCTGGCAAGAATATGAACAAAATGAATCTTTCTTTTTTTTTCCCCAAGGATTTTATTTATTCATGAGAGACACAGAGAGAGGCAGAGACACAGGCAGAGGGAGAAGCAGGCTCCATGCAGGGAGCCCGATGTGAGACTCGATCTCGGGACCCCGGGGTCACGACCTCAGACTGAGGCAGATGCTCAACTGCTGAGCCACCCAGGTGTCCCGAAAATGAATCTTTCATACATTGTCGGTAAAAATGTAAAATGGCATCCTTACTTTGGAAAAAGGTTTGGAAGTTACTTTAAAAATGAAACACACACGTACATGTAACCAAACACACTCATGGTTACAAAGAAACGAACAGGAATGTCACCAGCAATTTTATTTTTAACAGCCAAAAACTGGAGAAAACAAAAACATCCTTCAAAAAGTGAATGGTTAAACAAACTCTGGTCCATCCATGCAACAGAATCCTACTCAGCAATAAAAAGGGATAAACCAGTGATACACAAAACAACTTGGGTAAATCTCGAAGGATTCGGCTGAGTGCAAAAAGGTCACCTACTGTATGATTCCATCTATAAAACACTGAAAATGATAAAATCACAGATAAAAAAAAACCCTCGAGGTTGCCATGGTGGGTACAGCTGTGACCTTTGTGGTGAGATTCTGTGTCCCGATGGTGAGGTGGTTGCACGCAGCTACCGTAGAGGTTTAATTGGCACAATACTGTGCGTGTTCTGCTGGGAACTGGACATCATGCAGTATTAAGCAACCACTGGAGGAAAGTGAAGGGTCCAAGAGACCTCTCCTTACTATTTTTGCAATGTCCTATGAATCTATAATTACTTTTAAGTAACTAAAATTTTTTAAAACCCTATTTTCTTAAAAATGTTTTACCCCTGCTTCAAACTAGATTTTGAATAACAAAATAACTGTTCAAATACTATTCAAGACACATTCTTCCTTTGACAGCTAGGAAACTTCAATTCTGCAGTGGTTTCCAGCATCCTGTGGAAATGAGAAGTCCCCATAAGGGGAGTCTAATGAAACCAGCAGTTCCACACCAAATTCTGAGCCTTTGGTCCTCCCTGTATCCCTCATCCTCTGGATGTGCAGAGCAGTTACCATTATCCGGGTGCCCATCTGTTCTAAGAGTAACAAACAGCAAGTTTGATGTAGCCACCTGCAGCAGATGAACCCCCAAATAATCTATCTATATATTCTTTCCAATTTATCCTTTCTGGCAAAGAACATGAGAACCACTTCTATGTTTTCCATTTTAATTTTTCTCTACAATTCATTAGACAATTTACACAGTACACACAGACATTTATAGGACTTGATACATCTTCTTCCACATACCAAGTAAGCCTAATTCAGTCAGTGCAGAAATATTTATCACCCATTTCTTTCCTATAAAATGGTAAGAAATTATCAAGAGAACATTTATTTTATTAGCTGATAAGTAAAAGTACCACAGGACAAGTTCCTCTGGATAGTTTCACTACATTATGTTAAAAGGAAAATTTCTAGTCACAACTCTGAGATCAAGACCTGGGCTGAGATCATGAGTCCAATCCCTAAACAACTGAGCCACCGAGGCACCCCAGGAATTGATGTTAGATTGCTAAAGGTTCACCAATTCTTCTAAAAATATGCATTATTTCTATTTCTCAATAAAGCAGTAATACTATTTAGAATTAACATCATGAACACCAATTACAGAGTTCTGCTACAACACAGAGAAATCCTTAGGGACTAATTAATACATAGTGCTATTTGTTCCAGTTCTGAATGCTCCCAGAAGAGTGCCGTGTTTACTTGTTTATTTGCTAGTTTGCTTATTTATTTATTTTAGCTTGCATCTGAATTTTTTTAAGTTTTCTTCCTTTGCTAACAGCTACCTAGAATGCATATTGGCTAACACAGTAACAGCCTCCTCTATCCACTTTTCATTTATCTCATCCCCAAGAACCAGAAAACTAGTTTAACATAGATAGCTCTGTGTTTCAGTGTCTACAGAAATAAAAAGGCTGCATATTTCAGCCTGAAATTGATGGTATAAAAATTGAATACATCTTCTATATGATCAAATAATGTTTATGCTTTGATACATATTTTTTAGATGCTGTGATATTTTTAAAAACCCACTTAAAGAAAAGGCAAAGATAAGACACCTCAATGAGTCAACTCAGGAATAAACAAAGATAGGAGGACCTAAGAGCTATAAATACCTCAACACTTCTAATAAGATCCTCTCTCAAAACTGTTCCTTTTGAATTCCTTATCTGGCTTAACATACAGCTGTTAACAAAAAAAAACTTTTTTTTGCCACCACCCAGTAAAGGTGACAATGTATATACCCAAAGACCTAAAAATTCTAGCTGAGTATAACCCAGGGAACCTTTTGCATGTATCCACCAAAGTGCACAAATAAGATTCACAGCAGCATTTTCTTAATAGTAAAAACCAGAGGAAATCCAAGTGTCCAAAAACAGTAAAATGCATAAATTATAGTATATTCATATAACGGGATTACCATATAGCAATGAAAAGAAATATATATCTCAGATGATTAACAACATGAATGAAATCTCAAAATCAGGGATGCCTGGGTGGCTCAGCGGTTGAGCGTCTACCTTCGGCTTAGGTGGTGACCCCAGGGTCCTGGGATCAAGTCCCACATCGGGCTCCCTGCATGGAGCCTGCTTCTCCCTCTGCCTGTGTCTCTGCCTCTTTCTCTTGTGTGTCTCTCATGAATAAATAAATAAAATCTTAAAAAAAATCTCAAAATCATAATGTTGAACAAAAAAGAAACAATTCCAAGAAGAATACATATACACAGTGTGATTCCATTCATATAAAGCTCAAAAATAGGAAATATTTTTTAAAAAGCATATTAAAGGAAAAATACAAAAGAGGGAAAATGTAAGGAAAGGTCATGGAATAAAACCAAACTTAGGATGATAGTTTTTTCTGGGAAGAAAGAAACTATTGTCCTGAAGCCTGGACAGGTTCAAAGGATGCCATTACAGTTCTTGAAATAGGAGGTTGGGATGGATATATTCATTATTATTATTATTATTATTATTATTATTATTACTACTCTAAAATGTACATTTATGTTATATATACACCCTTGTATATAGAATACATTTTAGAATAAAAATTTTAGGGCGGGCCCGGTGGCGCAGCGGTTTAGCGCCGCCTTCAGCCTGGGGCGTGATCCTGGAGACAGGGATTGAGTCCCAGGTCGGGCTCCCAGCATGGAGCCTACTTCTTCCTCTGCCTGTGATTCTGCCTTTCTCTCTCTCTCTCTCTCTCTCTGAATAAATAAATAAAATCTTTAAAAAAAAAGAATAAAAATTTTATCTTAATCCAAAGTAAATATGGGTAACTGCTAATATTTTGTAAATCTGGGTATTAAGCATACAGGTGTCACACCACTTATTATTATTTTGGAATGTATCATAACTTAATTTTTAAAAATTAAGAGTGAAGCACTATGAAATTATATTTTGAAATCTAAGGACAAAATATCATAAACCTTTCACAGCAATAAATCAAAGCAATCCTAAGCTATTATTAAATGAAAAAAGTATGAAAAAATGGACTTCTCCTGATATAGTCCAATGGAAAATACACAATGCTATCAATATAGTATTCATCCCCCCCAATTTTAACTTTAATCTAGTCATGAAATATAAAAATGTAAGCAAATTAAGAGGTATCCTATTTTTAAAAAACAACAAGATTTCATAAAAGACCATTGTTAGGAGGGATGGGGGAAATATGGATTTATTCTCAGTTAAAGGAAACTAAAGAAATACGACAACCAAATGCAAAATTATCCTTAATTGGTTCCGGGATCAAAAATCAAAAAAGGGGTGCCTGGTTACCTCAGTTGGTAGAACATGCAACTTTTGATCTCAGGGTTTTGAGTTTAAGCTCCATGCAAGGTGTGGAGCCTACTTAAAAAAAAAAAAAAAACCAAGTAGGGAGGGATGCCTGAGAGGCTCAGCGGTTGAGCACCGCTTCGGCCTAGGGCATGACCCTGGGGTCCTGGGATCGAGTCCCGCATTGGGCTCCACGCAGGGAGACCACTTCTCCCTCTGGTTGTGTTTCTGCCTCTCTCTGTGTGTCTCATGAATAAATAAAATCTTTAAAAATAATAATAATAATAAATAAAAATAGCTATAAAGAACACTTTTGGAAAGAAAACAGGAAATTTAAGTAAGGGCAGTATATTACATAATATATTATTGATATCAAATCTCTTATGATAACGTAGCCCTTAAGGAAAGCAAATTTGTTCTTAGGACACATTTGCTATAATATTTAGGGGTAAAATGTCAAGATGTTTGCAGATTATCTGCAAATGGTGAGAAAAAAGGATATGTGTTTTTATAAACAGAGAGAAAGCAGATGAAGCGAAAGGTTAGCAAGTAAACAGGTGAAATAGGTTTTTACTATCTTTCAAATCTTATTTTATGTAGTTTTAAAGATTTATTTATTCATGAGGCACAGAGAGAGAGGCAGAGACACAGGCAGAGGGAGAAGCGGGCTCCCCAATGCGGGACTCCATCCCAGGACCCCGGGGTCACGCCCTGGGCCAAAGGCAGATTTTCAACCACTGAGCCACCTAGGTGCCCCTCAAATTTTGTTTTAATTTAAAAGCTTGTAAGGTAAAAAAAAATTGGGAAAAAATATGTATTTTATCAGTCGTAAGTTATAATTTCACATATGATTTTGGCCAACGATGTCAGTTTGACAGACTAAAATCAAGTATGAACATATCTATAAGGAAGTCCCGAAGATCTTTTCTCCCTCAGCAAATTCTAAAACTTTTTCCCTAGGAATTGTAAACTATGATTGCTCAAAAGGATGAAAAAATACATTTTGCTTAAATGGTCAAAAATTATAGCTGTGCTTCTGAAACAAAGCATCATACTCAGTCTGAAGGCATACAGGCTTTTAAAAAATTGTTCAGTAAATCAATTGTATTTTGTACAATTTACAAAGGTTTTATTTGATACGGAAGTAGATATGATCATACTGGTATTAGAACATATTTTCAAATGTCCTATTTTGCAAACAGAAGGATGTTTTAAAATTTCCTAATCAAAACACATCTATTTCTCCTAATGATGCATATCCATATTTCTCAGGATTGCTAAAGCAAGGTAATAAGCATAGAATGAATTCCTCTAAAACACAGGTAGTTTCCCCAAAAACTAATTATACTTCATGAAAATGGGTAACACTTATCACCTCAAGCACATACTAGTCGTATCAGACTTTAATTAATCTTATACAATACTTGGCTTAATTATTATTTACTAAAAACAAAACCTCATTCATTAAATACTCGATTGTCATTCATCCAAATGTGAACATCAGTGAGACTAAATAAATGACATTCTAGAAACTACAGAAAATAATTTTCGATTAACAGCACCCACATAAAATCCATCAGTTGTACAGCGATATGCAAATGAACTATGTCCAACAGGAGGGGACATGGACTACAGATATTTCCTCCAAAGGCTGGGTGTGGGGCAGTGTTGCTACATGCCCGCAGATGGGTAAACACACAGGGAAGAAAGTTTTAGCTGGGAAGCCTGCATTTAAGTTCTCATCTCTATGTAATAAAAGGCAGGTAGTTAATTACTGAACAGCACCGTCTTTTACATCGGTGAGTCACAAGCCTAAGGGAGGAGCTTATAAGCAGGATGAGCAACAACCAAGGCAATCAAGTTAGATTTCAAAAAGAAGCAACAACAGGTTGTGAAGACTTTCAGACAGACAATTAGAAGCACTTATCCCAATATAATGCACATAATCCAACAGCCTGACTAGGGACTAACCACCTTGTTGCAAAACACGTCATGTACATTTGGGACTAAGTTTGTCAACTGCACCAAATAGCTCTATTATCATCAGGCAACAGAGACTGAAAGAGACAGGAAGAAAAGATCACTTGGTAATACTTGTGAGGGCACTATAGTATATTTTAAAACATTTAAGACAGTTTCCTGCTGACAAGCAACATTTAATCACCATAGGAGTCACATCATAAATATATTAAAGCTTCAACAACAGTACCAGGATGACAACACACCAAGATGTCATACCACCACACATGATTATCTGAGAAGTATTAAAGACTGTTGCTCCACAGGTAGAGAGATCACTGGGGGCTGAATTTAAATTAGCCTTCAAAGACTGGCGGGGTTTGGCAGTATGCAAGGAGGGAGCGGTGCAGGTCAAAATGGGCATTCTATCAGGGAGCCTAGGGAAGGTGCACTGTGCCTGGCCACCGTCCCACCTGAGGCCTGGATTCTAGAGTGCTGGAGCGGGATAATCCATGTATGGTTTGACCCAGATGATACATACACAGCCACCCTGAAGCTCATGTCTGTAGCAGACATCGATACTCATTTTAGTTCTCTCTCCAAGCAAGCACTGGAGACCTCACAGTCCTTTAAATATAGAACAGCCAAGATGTCAAGATGTTTGAAATCCACCTACCATTCTTCTAGAAGGAAAGATAAAGAGAAGAATAATACAAGGTTACGAGCATGGCCTCTGCAGTCAGACTGAGTATCAAGGTTAGAATCCTGGCTCCACCCCTTTCCTGTCCTAATTCTTTGACCCAAAGTTGCTTAACCTCATCCACGGTCAGTCTGTAAAATAGGGACAGTAAGCACATGTGTCTGAGAGGCGGAGATCAAAGGAGTTAATGTAGATATAGCACTTAGAACAGTGCCAAATAAATACATTCTAATTGTAAGATACTATTAATAGTGTTAGGCTATATGTTGGCAAATCGAACTCCAATAAAAAAAAATACAAAAAAAGATACTATTATTATTCTCTATCAAAAAAATCAGTTGTATCCTCAGAGTAATTAGAATTTTATAGGAGGGATAATATAAAATGTACAAAGATGTTGCTAAGTACAGAGAACATTCTGAATCACTGACAGAAACACCAGTCAATATTTAATAACAACGTCTAATAGCATCAAACACTTGCTAGTTGACTTAAGAACTAAAGTACTGCAACAAAGACATCGTTCTCTATTTATTGAGCTTCGATTATTGAACATCTTCTATGTGCCAGTTACTGTACTAAATTTTATACATGTATTATGTTGCTTAATCCTCAAAACTAATTTATGTGGCAGGTACTTCTAATTCCACATAATAGGTAAGAAACTGAGGCTGAGTGGTTAAGTAACCCCTCCAAAGTCTCGCAGTCTGTAGTAGGGCTGTGATTTTAAACCAGGTCAGTCAGACTCCGAAGACTGAGCTTTAATCCTAAACCACATGGTAGTACCTCTTTTCCGCAGGGAATATGTTCCAAGACCCCTCAGTAGATGCTTGATAGCATATATAGTACCAATTCCTACATATACTGTCTTTTTTTCTTTTATGTGTCTATGATGAGGTTTATTTATAAATTAGGCACAGTAACCAGTTAATAACAATAACTAATAATAAAATAGAATAATTATAACAATGTACTGTATTAACAGTTATGTGAATGTGGTCTCTCTCAAAGGATCTTACTGTGCTGTACGTACCCTTCTTGTGATGGTGTGAGAGAATAAAAAGTCTACGTAATGAGATGAAGTGAGGTGGATAATGCAGGCAATGTGACATAGTGTTAGGCTACGACCTGACATCTGCTTCCCAACCTCAGTTTACCACAGATGACGGAAATTGCAAAAACTCAAACTGTGATAAGAGGGGAACTACTGTATTTTCTGTTTCCAAATTCTGGACCAACTGGCCATGATATAACAAGAGTATAAATATAAAATACTACATTAAAATAACAACTTATGGAGAGAGAAGTGATTGCTAAAGGGTACAAGGTTTCACTTTGAGGTGATAAAAATGTTCTAAATGACTATGGTGATGGTTGCACATATTTGTAAATGCATCCGACTTGGTTCCAGCTCAGGTCATGATCTCAGGGTCGTGAGTTGGAGCCCCACAACAGGCCCCTCACTCAGCAGGGTCAGCTTGGGATTCTCTCCCTTTCTCTCTCCCTCCCTCTCTGCCCTTCACTGAGCACACACACACTCTCTCTTTAAATAAATAAATAAGTAAAATCTTAAAACATAAAAAAAGCAGATACAATATGAATTTGCTTTTGCTTAATACATTTTTTTAAAAAATGGAACAGATATGGCTCCAAATTTAATAGTGGGTATCTCTGAGAGGTGGTATTATGATGGATAATTATCTTCTTTATACTTTTTCTGTATTTTTCATGTTTTGTATTGCAAGGCAACTTTAAGTGAAGTTCTTATAAAAAAAATAGGTAGAAAGATAGTAACAATTCCAAATACTTCAGAAGAGACCAATAATAAAACATGGAAGAAGCTGCTAAATTTGCTAAATGGGTCACTGGCAAATTCAAAGACAATGGCAAGGAAAATGTAAAAAAACAAAAACAAAACAAAACAAAACAAAAAAAACAATGGGGGGGGGGGAGGTTGGGCAGCCCGGGTGGCTCAGCAGTTTGGCACCGCTTTCAGCCCAGGGAGTGATCCTGGAGACCCAGGACAGGAAGGAGCCCTAAGCCCGCCCCCTGCATGGAGCCTGCTTCTCCTCAGCCTGTCTCCGCCTCTGTGTGTGTGTGTGTGTGTGTGTGTGTGTGTGTGTCTCATGAATAAATAAAGTCTTAAAAAAAAAAAGATAGGGCTATTCTGGTACAGACTGAGATTTTGAGGGGTTTGGAGGTGAAAAAAATGGCACATTGCCTCGAGGTAATAGTGTCAAGGGAAGGTTTTGTTGGTTTGTTTTTAATTTGAAAGGAATTTGTTCAGGGCAGTAATTGAACTGGAAATAGTCTGTCAGGGATGGAAAGAGACAAGGAGAGGAAGGTCTCAAAAGATAAATAAAGATGCAGCCTTAGAAAAAAGGAAGCACTACTTGTGAAACAGAAGAGAAGAAAAAAAACTCATAAAAAGAGATCTTTGAGATGGAGAAAAGAAATCAGAACTTACATTTGGCCTTCAAACTTCTCTAGAAAATATAAAGTGAATTCATCTTCCAAAACTGAAAGGGTGGAGGTTAGGCACAGAGAGAGAGAGGTATGGGGCCTGGCACAAAATGCTGGACAGCAACTAGATTCACTAATTTGCCAGAACGAGGAATAAGAATCTAACGATCGCATGACCATAAGAGAAAGTACTGCAGGGAGCTGGGAAAATCACTTCTTCCCCACAGTTAGCATGCACATGAATCTGCACCACTCAAAAACGAGAGAATTCACGGTATGCCTGGAGATTATCCCCTTATTAGTAATCCCTAGGTTAACAACCACTGTAGTAGTCTATGAAACTGATATGCTTTCGCTTCTAGATGACATGAATTGTCAAAAGCAGCACCAGAGTTCAACCATAAATTTCAAATTTGACAGTAAGAAGGTAGTTTTCTAGGAAAAATCAAGTTGCAAAGATTTTTGCATATATTATTTATGTATAAACTTTGTATAATTGAAAAGTTCTCCCTAAACAGGTAGATCATTATGAAACATGGTATTTTTAGTAATTGTACTAAATTTCTAAAGCAGCTTTAAAAAAATAAGTAGCATTAAGTGCTGCCCATGTAAGAGTGAAACACAAGGACCCTGCTGGACAACCCTGTGGGTACAGGACGGATTTATTAGCTAGTAGCCTTCACCACAGCGTAACTGGGCAGTCACCTGGTTGTGCACATACGAAGACCTTCAAATGTCAGGCTCTGTGGCTCTCTTCTCTGGAGTCATTCAGTTTCGTAGAAAAGTCGGTCTCCTCTGACTGCCAGTGTTCTACAAACAGGTTAGGAAAGGGACATGGGACAGAAAGTAAGGACACATCTCCTGATCCATCAAGGAGACTTCTGCTTAACCCCATTTATAGTGTACTCTTTTTCTGTATTTTCTCCAAATCTGGAGTCTCACCTGTGTAGTTTCTCTAGACAAACACTCAATTTCTGTTAGGATATTGAATAAGTCCAGGAAGAGTCTAGCACTGTCCAAGATAAACATAATGTTTTAAGTGCAACCACATGTAAAACTTTAAGTTTTCTAATACCCTCATGAGAAGAGAAAGAGTGGAAATTAATTTTAATATATTTTATTTAACCCAACAGATCTAAAATGGTATTTCAATGTAATAAATAAAAAATTATTACTTTGACATTTTCTATGTTTTTCACACTTACAAATCTGGTGTGTACTCTAGATTTAGATTTATACTTGAGATTTAGCACAACCTCAGTTAGTACTAGCCACATGTTAATTGTTCAGCAGCTACATGTGGCTAGTGGCTACTATTCTAAATAGTACAGTCTAAGTCATGCTAGGGTAGCAGACAACTCCAAAATTTCAACAACTCAACATAACAGAAGTTTACTTCTGTCTCATGTAAAATGTCCAACACGGGGCAGGCAGCGTCTGCTTCACAGTCATCCAGGCTGATCATCTTGTTCTTGTGTCAAATGAAAACACATGGCTAGGTACTTCCTAAGTTTAAAAAAGAAAAAAAGACCAGAAAATCTTCATGGGCCTTTCACTATGTCAACCCAGAAGCGACACACACTTCCCCTGAAAGTCCACTGGCCAGATCAGTCACATGATACCCATCTAACTTCAAGGAAACAAAGGGATTAAATGTTCCCATATGCTTGGAATGAAAGGAGAAGTGGATGTGAAAGAGCACTAAGAAGTCATTACCACAGGCAGGCACCTGACTATGCGGACAAGCGTGAGACAGAAGATCTAACCCCTAGATTCCAGAGCATAACTGTTTCTTATACAGAGTTTTAAACCAGTTTTTAGCCTGAAATCTTATCCCTGTTACATAGAACTATACCTGCAATTCTGGGACATGGGCAGGGGTAAAATCCAGTTTGCTTGCTAGCATGTACCTCTATAGGCTAAACAGCAAGGAGGTATTCACTGGAGAGAACAGCAGGCAAATTTGAAAATACAAGGAAAACTGCGGAAGGTGTAAGAGTTGATGATCCAACTGCAGATAATGTCAAAGAGCCTGACAGCAAATGGTTTGAAGTTGACATGGTTGTCCAACCTGTCTGAACTTGGAAAATACCCACCAGGCCTCCCTCCCATCCAGGACAGAGCCTTACTCTGAAGAAGAAACTGTAGGAATAAAAACAAAACTGAACAGAAAAGCTGAGACAAAAGAAAGAGAGGGCTCAAGGAGGAGTAAGGGACAGCGGCAGAACCAGGATCGGCCGTCTCCTCAAACACAATCGAAAACAATTCAGTCAAGTCAAAAATGCTTTCCTGTATCACTATTATTTCCTCTTAAACATCCAGGAAAACTAATTTCAAAATGACCCAGGAGAAAGTTTCCAGATTCAAGTCTTATACAAGTTATTATAAGGCTAACCAACATCCTTTATACACAACTAAAGCCAACCAGAAGAGCACCAACACAAAACTGATAAACTATAACCTACGAAAAAGGTAAAAGCATTACGTAAATTATATAAGGCATAAAAAACAACATCAGAATTGGAGAAACTCAGAAATGTGAGAACATGACTCAAAAAAGAATTTTAGGAATTTTGTTTCAGACATAAAGACTAAAAACAAAAAGCACAAGAATAAATAAACACAACAGGTAATACAAAAAGTATTCCAATCCTAAAAATAATTTTTAAAAAAGATGTTATTTATTTATTAATGAGAGACAGAGAGAGAGAGAGAGAGAGAGAGAGAGAGGCAGAGACACAGGCAGAGGGAGAAGCAGGCTCCATGCAGGGAGCCTGACGTGGGACTCGATCCCGGGTCCCCAGGATCACGGCCTGGGCTGAAGGTGACGCTAAACCCCTGAGCCACCCAGGCTGCCCTAAAAATAATTTTAAAATATTTTAATGAAGAAATAAAAGGATTCTAGGAAAAGTGACAAAAATTGTTCTTTTATATAAATAGTAATCACAGAAGAAAACCCAAGAAAGGGAACTAAACACTAAAAACTATACAAAAACATTAAAAACTAATTCAAAGAAATTTTTCTAAAGTAAGATTTAAAACCACATGTTTAAGGCACAGAATGAATACACTTGAGAATATGGACACAAAATAACACCAAGACATATTACAGTAAAATTACAGATCTTTTAAAAGAATTAGAAATTATTTGAACATCTGGGCCAATATGTCAAGTAACTTATAAGGAAGAGAAAATTACATTATCAACAGATTTTCCACAAAGCAACACTTTATGTCAGAAAAAAGTTAAAATACTCAAGGAAACAAAATGAGAGCCAAGAATTTTACAGCCAGTAAGACTAATTTTCAAATATAAACAAAACATATTATTATCACACAAAAACTCAGGGAATAATGTTCTCATTAGTCTTTCTAGAGAAATCAACTAAAGAATAAGCTTCAAAGAGTCAATATGATTAGAGGAACATTCACATGACTCTGGAGGTGAGCATTAAGTAGTAACTTGTAGATTAAAAGATGATGAAAAGGAAAAAAGTGATGGTACATAATGGTGATATGACCTGATGATATAGAGAGCATAATTATCAAGAAATGAAGACCATATGAAAAAAATGTTAACTCTTTTCAATAATATTGGTGATGGATATAGTAATTTTGTTATTGTGAAACTGTCAGATATAGAATGTGATAAATGAGTAATTACGGAGTAGTTTATCACTCCCTGAAAACCACAATTCCCAATCTCTATTTCCTAGTACTATTCACTGAAAAGACCTAGAAACAAAAATCAAACAGTATCAATGAGCAACCCAAGAGTCCAGATCATAGTTTTGAAATACTTCTTCCCAATGAAAGAAATCAAGCTTCATGGAAATATTTCATGTTTGAGACAGAAAATTTTCAAGATGTTTGTGGAATGTCTTGTTTTATAAGGCAGAAAAAAAAACTAATCAACAATTATTTGAATGATGTCAAGAAGACTCTGGAGCCAACCTGAAGAGACTCCTTATAGCCAAAGATGGGGTAGTTTTAGCTTTAGCAAGTTTAAGATTTGCAAAAGATTGAATCCCATCGAATGTGTTTAAATTTATGGTGAAAGATAAAAGAGAAGAAGTAAGAGAAGAAGGTGAGGAGGAGGAAAGAGAAGAGAAAAGAAGCGAATCAATCACCTTCAGAGAAGATAGGGAGCCATTTCAACATTTTATTTTTTATTTTTATTTATTTTTATTTATTTATGATAGTCACAGAGAGAGAGAGAGAGAGAGAGAGAGAGAGAGAGGCAGAGACACAGGCAGAGGGAGAAGCAGGCTCCATGCACCGGGAGCCCGACGTGGGACTCGATCCCGGGTCTCCAGGATCGCGCCCTGGGCCAAAGGCAGGCGCTAAACCGCTGAGCCACCAAGCGATCCCCATTTCAACATTTTAAAAACTATAATGAGGGATTCAGTCATAGGGGGCCCCCAAACTTTATGAGTTTAACCTTCAGGACCTCTACCAGGCCATCACAGAGAATATCAAAGAAAAATCCCCTTGTTATTCTGCCAGAAAAAGGGGACAAAGTACTGTTTTGAAATACATCAGAACACGGTTATTCTTTTTTCTTTTTCCTCTTAAGTAGCTCCACACCCAACATGGGGCTTGAACTCATGATCCTGAGATCAAGAGTCAAATGCTCTAGAGACTGAGCCAGCCAGGCACCCCAGAAGCATTCTGTTAATCTTAAGGCCTTCCTTTTCAAGAAAAACTGTTTTAACAGAACCTAAATTATAAGGGTTCTTTCAAAGCCTAAGAAGCCTAGGTTAAGGGAAATGCCAAACTCTAGTCCAAGCTAGCCTTCCACGTGGGGGAGGGGAAAATAGCTAAGAAGCACCTAGGAGGTTCACAGTCCACAGGCACAGGCTCACTAAAAAAAACGAGACCTTATCATGAGACTATAGAACACTTCCACTCCACCCCCCTACCATACCTTAATATCGCACTACTAAAGGCCTATTTATAGCAGTTTCTTTTTACCCAGTACATCATGTATAGCCAACAAGAAAAAATGACAAGGCACACTAAAAGGCAAAAACCAGTCTAAAGAGACAGAGCAAACATGAGAACCAGACTCTGATATGGCAGAGATAACACAATTATCACACTGGGAATTTAAAACAACTACAATTAATGTGCTATGGACTCTGATGGGAACAGATACATAATATAAAGCCAAAGAGATGGACAGTCTAAGAAAGAAGCAAAATGAAATGTGTAACAAAAACAGAAGACTGTGTTTGATGGGCTTACTAGACCAATCACGACTATGGAAAAAAATCTCTGAGCTTGAGGATTTATCTCAGTAAAAAAATCTTCAAAACTGAAGAGCAAACCAAAAAAAAAGGCTGAAAAAGATTTTTAAAAAGAATATCAAAGAACTGTGGGACAACTACAAAAAGTGTAACACACATATAACAGGAATATCAAAGAAATAATAGAAAAGGAAAAGGAAGGAAGAGGAAAGAAATATCTGCAACACTAATAACTGAAAATTTTTCCAAATTAATGTCAAAGACCAAACCTCAGATCCAGGAAGTTCAGAGAACACCAAGCAGGATAAATGCAAAAAAAAAAAAAAAAACAAAAAAAACAAAACAAAACAAAAACTACACCTAGAAAGCTCATTTTCAAACTACAGAAAGCCACAGATCAAGAAATTAAAACTTTAAGGGAGACACAGGAAAAAAAACCCACCTTATGTATACAGGAGCAATGATAAGAATTACATCTAACTTCTCAGAAATCATGCAAACAAAAAGAGTAAGATGAAACACTTTTTATAAATATTTTATTTATTTGAGAGACAGTGCATCCACAGGGTTGGGGTGGGGGGATAAGGGGCACAGAGGGAGAGGGAGACAGTTTAAGCAGATTCCAAGTTGCAGAGCCCTATACAGCGCTCCATCTCACAACCCTGAGATCATGACTCCTGAAACCAGGAGTCTCTTAACTGACTGCACCACCCAGGCACCCTGGAATGAAACACTTAAGATATCAAAACAACAACAACAACAAAAACCACTGGGGCACCTGGATGGCTCAGTCAGTTAAGCATTCAACTCTTGATTTCAGTTCAGTTCTTGATCTCAGGGTTATGATTTCAAGCCCTGCACTGGGCTTCATGCTGGGTATGGAGACTACTTAAAAAACACAAAAACAACCCACCAACTTTGAATTCCACAGCCTGTGAATTATTCTTCAAAAGTGAAGGAGAAATGGAGATTTTTATTAGCTGTACAAAAGTGAGGCAATCTGTCACCAGTAAACCTGCCTTGCAGATAATGTTAAAAAGAAGTTCTTTAGAGAGGAGGAAAATGATATAGTTCCAAAACCCAGATCAAAATAAAGAAAGGAAGAGGACTGGAGAAGGAATAAGTGAAGGGAAAATTTAAAACTTCATTTTTCTAATTCTTAATTGATCTAACAGATAACAAGTTATTCACAATAACAGCGACAATGCAATCAATTATGTATGCTCACATATATGTATGTGTATACACATGTATGTGCTATATATAAATGAAATGAGTAAAAGCAATGATACAAAAGACATAATGGAAGAATCAGGATTATATTTTGCTATTATAAGGTACCTGCACTATCTGTAAAGCAGAACGGTGTTATCTGAAATAGTCTTGGGGTAACTGTAAATATATATTAAAAACTCAAGGGAAACTACTAAAAAAAGTTAAAAAGAAAAAAGTATAACAGATACAGTAAGAAAGGAGAGAAAATGAAATCACATTATATGTGCTCAAATAAAACCACAAAAGAAAAATCTAAATATGAAACCTGAAACCATAAAACTCCTAAAAGAAAACATAGGTAGTAATCTCTTAGTGGCCTTAGCAACATATTTATGGATATATCTCCTCAAGCAAGGAAAACAAAAGCAAAAATAAACTACCGCAACTACTAAATAAACTACTAAAATAAAAAGCCTTTACATAGCAAAAGAAAGAATCAACAAAACAAAAAGGCATCCCTACCGAGTGGGAGAAGATATTTGCAAATGATATATACAATATGGGGTTAAGATCCAAAATATATGAAGAAGTTATACAACTTTACATCAAAAAGATAATCCAATTAAAAATGGGCAGAAGATTTGAATAGACATTTTTCCGAAGAAGACATACAGAGCCCACAGACACATGAAAAGCTCAACATCACTAACCATCAGAAAAATGCAAATCAAAAGCACAACTATATACAACCTACCAGTAATAATGCTACTATCAAAATCACCAGAAATAATGTGTTGGCAAAAACGCAGAGAAGAGAACCCTTGTGCACACCTGGTGGCAATGTATATTGGTGCAACCACTGTGGAAAACAGTATAGAGGTTCCTTAAAAAATTAAAAAGAGAAATGTCATACAACCTAGTAATTCCACTACTATCTACCCAAAAAAGATGAAAACACTAATTTGAAAGATATATGCACCCTTATGTCCACTGTAGCATTATTTATAATAGACAAAGTATGGGGAAAAAAAAGACAAAGTATGAAAGCAAGCCACATGTCTGTCAACAGATAAAGAAGATGTAATATATATGTATATACAATGGAATATTACTCAGCCATATAAAAGAATGACATGCCATTTGTGACAATACGGATGGATCTAGAGGGTATTAAGCTAAGTGTAATAAATCAGAGAATGACAAAATATTATATGACTTTACTTAAATGTGGAATACAAAAAGCAAAACAAATGAACAAACAAAAAACAGAAACAGACTAAAAAATACAGAGAACAAACTGGTGGTTGTAAGAGGGTAGGGAGGTGGGGGCATGGGTAAAAATAAGTGAAGGGGATTAAGAGATAGAAACTTCCAATTATAAAATAAATAAGTCACACATATTAAAAGTATAGCATAAGGAATATTTACAATATTGTAATATAGTCTTACGTGACACTACAGGGAGCAAAGGTAATGTATGGAACTGCTGAATCAGTATGCTGTACACCTAAAATTAATATTAACACTGTATGTCAACTACACTTCAATAATTAATATTAAAAAAAAACACAAAAGACTAAAAGAGGGAGACAACAAGGGGCAATGAATAGAAAGCAATAACATATATGGTAAATATTAATCACATCAATGTCACTTCAACATCAAAAGTCTAAAATACAAAAATAAAAAAATAAAATTAAAAAAAAGTCTAAAATACACAAATTACAAGACAGAGAGTGTCAGAATAAATCAAAAACCAAGATCCAATTATATGTGGCCTACAAAAAAACCACTTTTTAAAAGACTGATTTATTTTAAAGAGAGAGAGTGTGTGTGTGTGTGTGTGTGTGTGTGTGCTTGAGCAGGAGGAGGGACAAAGGGAGAGTGAGACAATCTCAAGCAGACTCCCCACTAAGCGCAGGGCCCAAAGCAGGGCTCTATCTCACGATCCTGAGATCATAACCTGAGTCAAAATAAAGAGTTGGACTTGGGGATCCCTGGGTGGCTCAGCGGTTTAGCACCTGCCTTTGGCCCAGGGCACGATCCTGGAGTCCCGGGATCGAGTCCCACGTCGGGCTCCTGGCATGGAGCCTGCTTCTCCCTCCTCCTGTGTCTCTGCCTCTCTCTTTCTCTATCATAAATAAATAAATAAATCTTTAAAAAAAAAAAAAGAGTTGGACGCTTAACCAACTGAGCTACCCAGGCACCCCAAGAAACCTACTTTAAATATAAACCTACTTTAAATATGTATATTAAAAGTAAATGTATGGAGGGGTACCTGGGTGGTTGAGTGACTGACTCTCTTAGTTTCAGCTCAAGTCTGCTCTCACGGTTGTGAGATCAAGTCCTGTGTTGGGCTCCATGCTTACTGTGGAATCTGCTTGAGTTTCTCTCTCCCTCTTCCTCTGCCCCTGCCCATTGTGCTCTCTCTCTCACTGAAATAAATCTTAAAAAAAAAAAAAAAAAAAAAGTAAATGGATAGAGAAAAATACACCATGCTAACACTAATCAAAGAAAGTGGGAATAGCTATATTAATTTCAGACAGGGATCTGTGGGTGGCACAGTGGTTTAGCACCTGCCTTTGGCCCAGGGCACGATCCTGGAGATCCAGGATCGAATCCCACGTCGGGCTCCCTGCATGGAGCCTGCTTCTCCCTCTGTCTGTGTCTCTGCCTCTCCTCTCTCTCTCTCTCCTCTCTCTCTCTCTGCGACTATCATGAATAAATAAATAAAATCTTAAAAAATAATAATTTCAGACATAGTAGACTTCAGAGCAATATAAGTTATCAGAGATAAACAGGAGAATTACATAATGATAAAGCAATCAACTCTCCAAGAAGACACAACAATCCTTAATGTGGATGCACTTAACAATAATGCATCAAAATACATGACACAGAAGCTGACAGAATTGCAAAGAAAAACTAATGAATCCACTATTATAAGTGGAGACTTCAATACCCCTCTATCACAGAAATGGACAGATAAGACAGAAAATAACAGTAAGAATACGGCTGAACTCAACAGCACCATTAATAAGCTGGATATAATTGATACCTATCAACTACTTTATCCAACATTGGTAGAAAACATATGATTCTCAAGTTCAGATGGAACATTCACCAACACAGACCACAAATTCTGAGCCATAAAATATACCTTAATGAATTTATCAGAATCCATAGGTCTCTTCTCAGACCACAATAAAATTAAACTAGGGAAAAAAAAAAAAAACAAACAGAAACATAGCTGGAAAATCCGAAAATACTTATATTAAACAATGAACTTCTAAATTAAAACAGGCCAAAGAAGAAATCTCAAGAGAAATTTAGAATAACTTGAACTAAATGAAAACGTAAATATAACTTTTCAAAATATGTGGGATGCAGTAAAAGCAGTACTTAGAGGAAAAATGATAGCACTGAATGTATGTATATATCAGAAAAAAAAAGATCTAAAATAAAAAATATAAGCTGCCACCTAAAAAAAAAACTAAGAAAAGTAAATTAAATCCAAATAAGCAAATGAAAAAAAAATTAGAGCAGAAAAAAATGAAACTGAAGCAGGAAATAAACAGGAAAAAATAAATCAATGAAACCAAAAGCTGGTTCTTTGAAAAGACCAGTAAAATTGATAAAAAGATAAATGACACAAATTAATATCAGAAGTGAAAGAGGGGTTGGGTGCCTGGGTGGCTCATTGGCTGAGCATCCAACTCTTGACTTCCCTTAGGTCATGGCCTCAGGATCATAAGACTGATCCCTGCATCAGCCTGCGCTCAGAGTAGAATCTGCTTGTCCCTCTTCCTCTGTTCCTCCCTCAACTCATGCTCTCTCTCTCTCAAATAAATAGAAATATTTTTAAAATATATTTAAAAACATTTCCAAAAAAAAGAATAAATGAAAGAAGGGGTATTACTACAGATCCCACAGTCATCAAAAGAATAATCAGGAAAACCTACGAACCTTTCTATGCCCACTAATTAGATAACTTAGATGAAATGGACCAATTCTTTGAAAGACACAATGTGTCAAAACTCACAAATGAAGAAATAGACAATCTGAATAGGCATGTATCTACTAGAGAAACTGAATCATAATTAATAACCTTCTAAGACAGCAAACATCAGGTTCTGATGAGTTCTCTAGTGAATTCTAGCAAACATGAAGACATGTTACCAATTCTCCACAATCTTATCTAAAAAATAAAAGCAGAGGGAATACTTCTAATTCCGGCTATAGGCCAGCATTAATCTAATACCAAAACCAAAAAGATATTACAATAAAATTAGACTAATATATTTTATAAACATATATACGAAGTCCTGAACAGAGTATTATCCAACAATGTATAAAAAGAATTATAGGGATCCCTGGGTGGCGCAGCGGTTTGGCGCCTGCCTTTGACCCAGGGCGCGATCCTGGAGACCTGGGATCGAGTCCCACGTCGGGCTCCCGGTGCATGGAGCCTGCTTCTCCCTCTGCCTGTGTCTCTGCCTCTCTCTCTCTCTCTATCTCTGTGTGTGACTATCATAAATAAATAAAAACTTATAAAAAAAAAAGAATTATATGCCACAATCACATGGGATGTATCCTAGATATGCAACGCTGGCTCAATATTTGAAAAATCAATTAACGTAATCCATCACATCAACAGACTTGTTATATACAGCACCAAAGCACAATCCAGTAAAGAAATACTTGATAAGCTGGGCTTCACTAAAATTAAAAACTTTTGCTCTGTAAAATACACTGCCAAAAGAATGAGAAAACAAGCCACAGACCAAGAGAAAATATTTGCAAAAGATATATCGGAGGATTATTTTCTAAAATATATAAAGAGGGATCCCTGGGTGACGCAGCGGTTTGGCGCCTGCCTTTGGCCCAGGGCACGATCCTGGAGACCCAGGATCGAATCCCACATCGGGCTCCCGGTGCATGGAGCCTGCTTCTCCCTCTGCCTGTGTCTCTGCCTCTCTCTCTCTCTGTGACTATCATAAAATAAAAATAAAAAAAAAAATAAATAAAAAAATAAAATATATAAAGAACTGTTAAAAACTCAACAATAAGAAAACAACCCAATTTAAAAATGGGCAGAAGACAAAAACCACCAATAAAGTTGTACAGATGGCAAATAAGCACCTGAAAAGATGTTCAATATCTTACGTCACCAGGGATTTGCAAATTAAAACAACCATCAGAGAGATGTTCCTACACACTTATTAGAATAGCCAAAATACAAAACACTGACAGTACTAAACACTGATAAGAATACGGAGCAAAGGAACTCGTTCATTACTGATGGGAATGCAAAATGGCACAGCCACACTCTAATAAGAGTGTTAACAATTTCTTACAAAACTAAACATGCTATTAGCATATAATCCAGAAATCATGCTGTTTGGTGTTCCAAATAAGTTAAAAAGTTATGTCCACGCAAAAGCCTACAAAAGGATATTTATAGCAGCTTTATTCATAATTACCAAAAAGTAGAAGCAACCAAGACATCCTTCAGTAGATGAATGGATAAATAAGCTGTGGTGCATCCAGACAATGGACTATTATTCAGCACTAGAAAGAAACGAGCTATCAAGCCATGAAAAGACATGGAGAAAACTTAAATGCATATTACTACGTAAATTTGAAAGACTACCTACTGTATGATTCCAATTAGGGGGCTTTCTGAAAAGGCAATGCTATGGAGTCAGTAAAAAGATCAAAGGTTGTCAAGGTTAGGCAACAGGAATGAATAGGCAAAACACTGATTTTTAGGACAGTGAAAGTATTCTGTATGTTACTCTAATGCTAGATACATGTCATTATACATTTGTCTAAACTCACAGAATGTATAACACCAGGAGTGAACCCTAATGTAAACTATGGACTTAGGGTGATGACGTGTCAATACAGGCTCATGAATTATAACAAATGTGCCGCTCTGGTGGGGGCTACTGATAATGGGGGAGGCTATGGAGGAACAGGTGGTACATGGGAAATCTCTGTACCTTCTGCTCTATTTTGCTGTAAACTATTGTTTTTTAAGATTTTATTTATTTATTCATAAGAGACAGAGAGAGAGAGAGAGAGAGAGAGAGAGGGGCAGAGACTCAGGCAGAGGGAGAAGCAGGTTCCCTGTGGGGAGCCTGATGTGGGACTCGATCCCAAGACCCTTGGGACCCCTGAGCCCAAAGCAGATAGATACTCAACTGCTGAGCCTCGAGGGGCCCCAATTTTGCTGTAATCTTAAAACTGCTCTAAAAAAATCTATTTTAAGTATGTGTGTCTTAATGGTGTATTTTTCTTACATTTTATTAATATAATGTAATTCATCAATCCTAGGACCAACATTTTCACTTTTTTTTAAATCTTTTTTTTTAATTTTTATTTATTTATAATAGTCAGAGAGAGAGAGAGAGAGAGGCAGAGACACAGGCAGAGGGAGAAGCAGGCTCCACGCACCGGGAGCCCGATGTGGGACTCGATTCCGGGTCTCCAGGATCGCGCCCTGGGCCAAAGGCAGGCGCTAAACCGCTGCGCCACCCAGGGATCCCCATTTTCACATTTTAACAACTGTAAAATCATGGACGCCTGGGTGGCTCAGCAGTTGAGCATCTGCCTTTGGCCCAGGGTGTGATCCTGGGATGCTGGATCAAGTCCCTCACCGGGCTCCCTGCAGGGAGCCTGCTTCTCCCTCTGCCTGTGTCTCTACCTCTCTCTCTGTCTCTCATGAATAAATAAATAAAATCTTAAAAAAAAAAAACCTATAAAATCAGGATACATCCTAAAATATCATAGTATTATTTAATAGTTATCTTTTTTTTCTTAATGCTTAGAATAACAGTATATCAGTAGCTGCAGATTACACAGATATATGTACCATAGAATTAAATACATTCCAGAATATATAGCTTAACTTCAGGAAGAATTACAGATGAGTTTGTTAGTACTAATAACCAAATGTTTTTCATATACAAACCTTATCAAATGTAGTGGGTTTTCCACTAGCAGACTGACTTCTAATTAAGTCTTTGGTGGATTAATGAGTTCAAGATTGTCAACTTTTATACTACTTTATATGATTAATCACCTCTACTTATTTCTCACTGTGCTACATTTTTCTTCCTAATCTAAACAATTTCTTCATTCAGATGCTAAGTCACTCAGATCCAAGAATCATCATATGCACAATCCTTGGATGTATTAAGATCTGCCTTCATTTCTTATGCTAAGCATGCTTTGAAAACTCATCCATTCTAACACCTTCCATGAGATTTGTAAAGCTATTAGTGTTATTTTTTTAGTATTTAACTAACAGATAATTTGTTTTTGGAATCCTATAGGAAAAAGGCTGGCTTTTTATTTATTACTGGTCCTTCTACCATAATTAATATATTTTGCCAATTCTTTCCCCCTCACACCTTTCTGGCCATTTCTCTAGTCCTGCAAAATCTTACCCATCTGGTTTTATGGAATCAGCTGAAAAAATTAATTCAAAGAACCAGATTTTACACTCTAAAATACCCTTTTTAAATCACACTTCTGTCTCCTCACTGAAAATCAGTCAACTCAGTCTATTCCTGTTCCACCAGTTAAAAAAAAAGGGGGGGGGGGGATGGTGTTGAATCTTATAAATTTCTGTGGACAATGCCACCAATTGACAGAAGGATTCTAAGAAACACTTGGCAAAACTCCAGAAACCACAACTTACTTCACTCACTCATAAGGAAATGCACACTTTGTTTTCTTCACCATCACAACTTGGAATTTAGAAAAATGTAGTGATATAATCCTTAAAGAAATTTCAATATTTCTGCAGCCCAATTCTAACAAGATAAAATGCAAATGACAGGTGAGAGACAATTATTTCTGTATTAAGCCACAGAATATGATCCTTTTTTATTTGTCTGTTTCACTAGCATAATACCAGTAAAATCACTTATGCTTATGCCTGTTCAATTAACATGCAAAGGAATTTGGGGAATAAGTGCATTCAAAAATCAAGTATCTCAAAGTTAATGAGTATTATGCACAATGAATAACAGTCTAAAAAATTACAGATCAGGGGTTCCTTGGTGGCTCAGTGGGTTAAGTATCTGCCTTCATTGTGCTCAGGTCATGATCCCAGGGTCCTGGGACAGAGACCCTGAGTCAAGCTCTCTGCTCAGCTGGGAGCTGGCCCACTTCTTCCTCTCCTCCCCACCAGTGCGCTCTCTCTCTCAAATAAATAAAAAATATCTAAAAAAAAATTATAGATCAGTATCTTGACAGGGGTGTGGGTTACAGTGATGTGTGCATTTTTCAATACTGATTGGACTGTACAGATAAGACCTGCACATTTCATTTTACATGTGTTGTCGTATACACACAACAGACATCAAGTTTTAAAACTTAATCAATTAATTAGAATATGGAGTGGAGGAAAAAAAAATCCTGTGGGGATGGATTAGAATTGGTTATTTGTACAAACTAAAACTTTTTTAAAAATAATTTAAAAATGGGGATCCCTGGGTGGCGCAGCGGTTTGGCGCCTGCCTTTGGCCCAGGGCGCGATCCTGGAGACCCGGGATCGAATCCCACGTCGGGCTCCCGGTGCATGGAGCCTGCTTCTCCCTCTGCCTGTGTCTCTGCCTCTCTCTCTCTCTCTCTCTCTCTCTCTGTGTGTGACTATCATAAATAAATAAAAAATAAATAAATAAAATTAATAAAACTCTGCGTCTTTAAAAAAAAATAAATAAATAAATAAATAATTTAAAAATGTATTTCCTAAACATGTTCACTGAAAGGGACTAGAAACAATGACAGGCAGTACCAACAACTAATGCCTATATACATAATGTTCCTATATATTCTTTCCAGTTAACTCTAGGGGTGAGTTAACTGAGGATGACCATTTTCCCCCCTGTATCTTCACGTGTTTGTGTCCCAATTTTCCTTTTTTATTTTATTTTTTTAAAGATTTATTTACGAGAGACAGACAGACAGATAGCAGGGGGAGGGGCAGAAGGAGAGGGAAAGAATCATCAAGCACACTACCTGCTGATCACAAAGCCCAACGTGGGGCTTGATCCCATGACCCTGAGATCATGACCTGAGCTGAAATCAAGAGTCGATTGTTTAACCGACTGAGCCACCCAGGTGCCCCTCAATTTCTCTTTTTTATAAGGAACACATTGAATTAGAGGCCAGTCTAATAGTATCATTTTAATTTGATGACCTGTGCAAAGACAGTATCTCCAAGTAAGGTCACATTCTGAGGCACTAGCAATATTTTATGAGGAAATAAATGGAATTTTATGGAGAAATTTAATGAGAAACAAGAAATTTTTATGGTCTTACAGTATGTCTCTATAGATTGTTTATTAGTTCTAATGGGGGAAAATAGTAACTATACAATGGAGAAAATGGACATCTTGACCAGGCAATCAAAATTCACATTACTAATGTAGGACAAGCATATTAGGCCTCTGAATATGAAACTCTGAGAAAGGACACATTATCATTTATGGAGAATTCTGGCCAGAGATGCACCACCTAAATCCAATAATGAAAACATGTCAGATAACTCCAAATGGTGGAATATGGCATAAAATAACTCATTTATATTCTTCAAAACTGTTAATGTCACACAAAATAAAAGACAACTATGGACCTGTTTCAAAATGGGACATGGAGCTAAATACAGTATGTGATCCCACATTCAAACCTCTACTACAGGGAAAAAAATTCTAAAAAGGACTTAGTTGAGACAACTGACAACAGGGGAAGACAGATGTAGATTAAAGTACCATATCAATGTTATATTTCCTGAATTTGATACCCTAAATATGATTACATGAGAATATCCTTGTTCCTGTAAAAGAGAAAAATGCAGCAGAAATGGTAAAAAGCTATCATATATTTAAACATTACTCTCTAACAGTTCATCAAAAATTGAGTGTGAGTGTGTGTGTGTGTAGGCAGATGAAAGAAAGGGAAAATCAGAGAATGACACAAATGTGGAAAAGTGTCAAAAACATCTTAAAATTATTCTAAAATATTAAAAATACTAAATATTAAAATTAAAATATTTAAAAATCTTTTAAGATAAATAAAAACAGGAAATTTGACACAGACATGTCCAGAAGAAACAGGGAGAAAACAGCCTTCTACAACCCCAGGAATGCTTGAGGCTACAAGAAGTTAAGCAAAGAGGTCTGGAACAGAGCCTTCCCAAGTGCCTTCAGAGAAAGTATGGCCTAGGCAACAACTTGATTTTGGATGTGAGCCTCCAGAACTGGGAGAAAATAGTTTTCTGCTATTCTAAGCAGAAACAACAACAACAACAAAAAACCCAAAAGAATTAAAACAGCAATAAAACCACCTACAGAGTATTATGCTAAAGTAAAATACTATTCAGCTATTCAGATACACTTTCACAAAATGAAGATTTTTAAGAACACAAATACTTGTATTCACTGTTGTTCACCAAAGTTCGAAGAAATCATCAAACCTCAAAAAAAAAAATCATCAAACACCAACCTTGCACTCTAAAACCAGAATGTATAAAAAAAAAAAAACAACCAAACTCAATGCGCTAGTCCTATTAAGTGCTTTAATACTAAACTCCAAACTGAGAATACATTAAAATTGATTTAGCAAGGTTATCATCATTTACAGATATTATATATATTTTAAATACTCCATTAGGATCAATGGAAAAAGTGTTTAAAGAAAAAGAGTTGGTTTAAATATACAATAATTAATAATCTATTTTTTAAGATTTTATTTATTATTCATGAGACACAGACAGAAGCAGAGACACAGGCAGAGGGAGAAGCACTCTCCATGCAGGGAGCTCAATGCAGGACTTGATCCCAGGACCCCGGGGTCACGCTCTGAGCCGAAGGCAGATGCTCAGCCACTGACCCACCCAGGTGGCCTTCATATATTAACAGAAGTTTACAAAATATAAAGGAAAAATAATCTCACAATGGCACTTAAAAATATACTCCAAAACTTCACTAAGATTCAAAAAGACTAATAAAAAAGGAAAGTATGCCATTTTATGAGTTAGAAAACTATACACTATAAAAATGTCAGTTCTCTCCAAATCAATGAATAAATGTTAACAGGGTTTTTAATGGAATCAGACAAAAGGACTCTGCAGACATTTGGAAAAATAAACTTTGGAATATCCCACACTTTTGGGAAAAAAGGATTTGCCTCACCAAGTTTTAAAATATAGTGAAAGCAACATCAATATAAACAGTGTGATTCTACTGTCAAGAGACCAATTATAACAGGAGACCAAGGGTAGATCCAGAGATGCAGAAGAATACAATAAAAGCAACATCTCAAATCAATAAAAGGTGTTGAGAGAACTTTGTAACCATTTGGGGAAAAACTTAAATTGGATCCTTGCCTCATGCCACAAGAGTAATTCCAGATAAATAAAAGGTTAAAATGTAAAACTATAAAACAAGTTGAAAATAATATTGCAATGGGGAAGGAATTTCTAAGTTTGACATCAAAACTAGAAACCATAAAGGAAAGGCTGATGTAACTTGTTATTGGAGATAACACTGAATACAATTTTTCCTGTTTTATGCAGCAATCTTAATAAGCCTACAACAGTATTCCAACTACGGTATGCTTTTAGGGTTGTGGCTAGGGCAGTAAGATCAGGGTGTTGTATTCTACGCATTTGACTTCATTTTAAAGAAAACAATTTTCCACTTTGACAACTGGCTCTTCCTGTAACGGTCAGGAGGTTATTGGATAACCAAAAGTACTTACCTCCTTTTTTTCACATTTCTGTGATTGCTATCTTTGGTTGGAATGAAAAATTATCTAAAATTCAGGGAACTTCCCATAAGTTGATACTGAGTCACTAAAATGGATATCAATTTTTATTTTTTAAAGGTTTTATTTATTTATTTGAAACACAGAGCACTCGTGCAGGGGGAGGGGCAACGGGAGAGGGTCTCTCCGGCTGAACAGGGAGCCAGGCTCCCACCTGCTCCCAGGGCCCCAGGACCCGGACCTGGGCCGAAGGAAGGAGCTTAACCAACTGCGCCACCACGCAGCCCAGATACCAATTTTCAAAATTAGTATTCTAGGGGCCCCGGGCGCTCAGTGGTTAGCGCCGCCTCGGCCCAGGGAGTGACCCCAGGGTCCCGGGATCGAGTCCCGCATCGGGCTCCCTGCAGGGAGCCTGCTTCTCCCTCTGCCTGGGTCTCTGCCTCTCTCTCTGTGTGTCTCATGAATAAATACATAAAATCTTTAAGAAAAATAAAATAAAATAAAGTAAAATAATAAAATTAGTACTCTAAGTAAAGAAAGACAAGTCCCTACACGACTTGGTTTTCTCCTCTAGCCGAGCGGGTACCAGTGACCCGAGTTGACCCCGTCACAGCAGGTGCGCTGAGCAGGGCCAGAGGGGAAGAGCCGCTGGGCTCCCGGCCCCGCCCCCGCCGCGTAGCCCCGCCCCCGCCGCCGTGACGCAGCCGCGCCCACTCTCTGCCGCGTCCTCGTGTCCTCGACGTGCTCCCGACACAGCGCGGGCCTTCCCACGTGGCCGCGCTCTCCGCCTCCTCGGTCCCTCCGCGCGGCCCGGAGCGCGGCGCCGGAGGCTGCGGAGGCTGCGGGGCCTGCGGGGCCTGCGGGCCTGCGGTGTGGCGCCCACGGCGGCCGGGCCTACGGCGTCAGCACGGGAGCTTCGCCGCGGTGAGGTCCGCTGAGGCGGGACGGGGCCGCGCGGGGAGGGCCGAGGCCTGCTCTACGCCGTGCCCGGGGCCGCGGCAGGGCTGAGGCGGGACGGGGCCGCGCGGGGGCACGGAGCACGGAGGAGGGCGGCGCCGCACAGAGCGGCGGCGCCGGAGCAGGGCGGTCGGGGCACGGGCGTCGGCGGTCGGCGGTCGGCGGTGCCCGGTGCGGCTGGCGGTCGGGGCACGGGCCGTCCTGGGCGCGCCACACCCGCAGGTCACACACGAGACCTTCGGCCCAGGAATGCCTCCCCACAGACGCCGGATCTCTTCCTCACGGCGGCATCGCTGACTTGACTTCATTCTCATTTTTTAAAGATTCCCGTTGATGTTCGAGTTTTCACTACACGTCTTTTCCACAGTTGTGTTGGCCATACTTCTCAGCATACGTTTTTTCTTAAGTCCCAAACTGGTCTTTTGACAGACGCGTGTAAAAATGTGCTTTATTTCCTCAGAAAATTATACACTCGTGTTGTTCCTAAAATACCAGCGGGTCCATCTCCGATTTCTCGCCTTTGACGGAGATTCGCGGGGTCAGCTCAGAGGGGAGTCGCCGGGGAGGGCCAGTGAACAGGGCGCCCGCGCCCCACGCCTGCTGTGGGCTGGGAACAAAGGACCTGCGCTGCCTATCATCCAGTTTTTCAAGAAGAATAAAAAATCTGGGCTTCCTTTTTGCAAAAATCTCCCAATTTTTAATCGTTTGCAACTGATTTTTAAAAAATACGGTATACACCAAAAATAAAATGCCTGCAGGCCAAATTAAGCTGACAGGGCTTTCTTTCTTTCTTTCTTTCTTTTTTTCTTTTTTTAACAACCTCTTGGGTAAAGGAATCATAGCAGATCTGTTTATTTCTCTTTCACTTTTTCTTGATTTTAGGTCACCCTTCCTTCCAAGCAGGGATAGCACAAGCCTTTACAATACTCAGAGATTGAAAGTGAGGTTGAAGACCTATCACCATCACCAAGTACCATTAAACAGTTCTCTTTTTTAACATAATACATCATATTTGTTTTTTTTTTCATATTTGCTTTTCGATACTAGTTTGGGGATAAGAATGGAATTCACTTTAAATTTACACTTGTTCTTGAGAAGTTTTCATACATCTATGTAAGTATGACAATTAGCATTTATAGAGCACCTTCAGTGTGCCAGGCACATTACTAAGCATTTTCACACTTTGGTATTTCATTAAAGCTGAAATTACCTTGTAAAGTACATTTTATTATCTCATTTTACAGACGACTTAAAATAGTTCACAAAGTTCTCAGTTTTTGTTTCTCTGCCCTCAGAATGCAGCAGAAATGGTTGGTTAGGCTTGTTTTTTTTTTTTTTTTTGACAGGTATCATCAATCAAGAATAATTACAACCATCTTAAATCACAGTAACAAAAATGCAAAGTAAAAGTATTGAAGGATGACAGCCTTTGAAAAAAAAAAAAAAAGCTAACCTTCATTCCAACTCCTTAAATTCCTTAGGTCCATTGATCTTCCAGGCACGGAGAGAGTCATAGTTATTTTCAAGACAAGTAAAATTGAAGTCAGCTCTTCTTTTTGGTTCATGTTTCTTTTCCAGGGCCTCTCAAAACACTGACCATTTTACAAAAATCAAAGCTTTTCATTAATTAAAGAGGACTACAAAAAGAGCACGGGCTGCTGCCACCACAGAATTCCTGGGCATGTGTGCTAGGCCAGCCCGCGTGCTGGGCCCGGCAACACAGAAACGCGCACGGTTCCCCACTCACGTGGAGCTCACGATTTCTAGGAAGGAAAACAGATCTTGTCCATACAAACAGCAATTTCATGACAGTCATGATAAGTGCCACCAAGGAAATTTAGAATGGGGTGCTGTGACAGCTCTGACAAAAGTTGTGCAAATCTAAGTAAAACCTGGGCAGAAGCTCAGTACAATGAGGGAAGTGGAAAGACAACTGCTCTGATCCAGTCAAGTGGCTCCTTTAAGAACACTAGTCTGAAGGCTTACATTAAATACCCAATTCTACTTATATTTTACATATCCTAGCGTAAGTTTCTTAAATTCAATTCTTCAAAGCCACTTACTCCCCTTATAAGACAAGCACACAATATTTTAAAAAGAAAAACACTTATCAGCATTTAAGTCCAAGACTCAATGAACATTTAAATACAATGCACGTTACATATTTATATAAAATAAAAACAAATGAAACCAGTAACATTTATCAAATGTAGAAAGAATGGTTAAAATGCAACTTTTATTGATATCAGGTGAAAAAACTTCATGTTAATTTTTTAAGTATATAGAAATTGTGATAAATGGGCCAATTACTTGGCTTTTGAAAAAACTAAGAATAACATGGGTTAGGAAGGTACAAAAGCAGCAAAGCGCTAACACTGGTCAGTCTTCCAGTAAGAAAACTGGCACCTAAGAATATAAGGAATAAATATAAAAGCTTTTAAGATATGCTTAAGAAAATGTGTCCAAAATGTGTCTCAAATCTCACTTGCAATTAATGATTTTATATAATAACAAATGTACAAACTGTTCAAATATACAAATACATATAAATGTAAATACATTAAAGATCTCGCATGAGATTTATTTCCATTTTCCTATTTTCTTCAAGGTTTACCTACATCTAATTTTTAAATACATATGCATGCACTTAATGGTTTAAGTAACATCCTAGAGCAGTGTACTCTATTCTCACTAATCGCTTTTAAACATCATCTCTGCTTCATTCAGGCATAGATTTGTTAATAATATAGGGAACCACAGGTTAATCTTCTTGCAACAAGGTCCATACATAGACACATGAAGTTGAGAAGGCCCATCTGGTCCTGACAATGCCATGTGACTTGAAGAATGAAGAATTCACAAATGCTAACAAGCTCAGCTTTTCTTGCCCCCTCCAAACACTGCCTATAAAAGGATAGCTGAACCAAAACAGGAGTCATCTTATCATCCCATATTTATAAAAATCTGATACAGTTAAGGTACTCCACAGATATGATGTGACAGGAGCCAGAGAGAAGACACGTAACCTAGCTTTCAGTACAGTGTGGCTGGCTTTCACTTTCCTTGTAAAGTAATACCTACTCTACCACGTTACTTTAAAGATCCCCCATAATGGCACAGTGTTAGGCATTCTGTAGGTACACAAATGGTGGCTAGTATAATTATTTTAAACCAAATTAGAGATGGGAAACAAATACTGAGGAAGAAAATCAACAGGACAAACTGGCATTAGAAGCCCTACCAAAGCAGAGAAAAGGAAGAAATGCCCAGGAGCCTGGCTGCAATTAAAGCTTCATGGAGAAGGTAAGAGACAGGCTCTGCCTATCAAGAAGTCTTGGACTTCAGACAAGAGGGAAAAGGAGTGATTAACAGAGAAGCGGAGGTTAAGACTACAGACTTAGGGATACAACATAGAAAGCCAAATCCAGTATCCTTATTAGTAGACAAAAAAAAAAAAAAAAGAAATACATTCATGCACTAGAAAGAAGAAAAACATACCCAATGCCCAATCACAAGTTTTTATCTTGGGTAACTTTTTTCTTTTAGAGAAAGGGTGTTGAGACAACAGTCTGTTTAGAAAATATGACACTTACTCTAGAAATACTAAAAAGACTGATACAAATGTGACTATCTTGACTACTGATGATAGTGACCCTGTTGAGAGAGTATCAAGCAAAATTGATGAACATTATTAATACTTAAAATGACCTAGAAATACAGGGGGAAACTCAATACTTTTTATTGGACTGATAATGTTTAACAGAGGTATGAGTACTTTATAAATAATGCTTAAGCTTTTTAAACCCTCAGAAACGGGACAAGTTACATATAAAAGGTATTTATGAAATTTATGAAATACAAGGACCCCTCGCTTTTTGAAAAGCTCAAACTGGGCCACTTTGCTTTGATGACTATTTTCACTAACCAAAAGAAATCCAGAAAGGATTTTCACTTCTATGAAAAAAAAAGGCAAAAAGCAAAACCAGCGTTCAGTGCAGTGTGGCCGGGAGGCCCCCCGCCCCCAGGAGCCGCACCCAGCAGCTGGAGGGGCGCCCCAAGCACCCTCCCTGGAACGAACCTCCGCATCTCAGCCACCAGTGCCCGGGCCTGGACTGTCTGGGTAGACGGGAGCGCTTTACCTCCATTTACCTCGTGCACTCGTTAGCAAGATGTGTCCTTAAGGTATCAGAAACGCCTAAGAGAAGTTATTTTTGGGGACTGGGAATGCTCAAAAATTTTACATATAAATTAACGGTAGCTGCTTCCTCACTTCATGCCATTTTGGTTTTTTACCAGGAACATTCTCCTAGGAACACTATTTTCAGAGAGCAGGGGAAACATGCACGTTCATTAATAACCATTTTTTAAAAATGATTTCCTTAAAGGTTAAAAAAAAAAGTTTGTATTCTTAGTAAAACTAAACTCGGGAAAATTACAACGTAAATTGAATTAACATTCAGGATATGGCACTGGGATTATTATGACAGTTTTTACGTGAAAAATCTTTTTAAAGTCTTCACTTACCTAAGAGCAGCAAGGATACTGAACAAAAGAAATATTGTAACTGCTTTGGGGACTTTTTACCACCATGTTTCGAAAGCACACAAACAGTCCAATTCATGCCATTTTGTGCCAGGAAAGCTATTTTTTCCCCTCAAAATACAATTTAAAGTACTCTCCTAATTTAACTCAATATTAATTTGATTTAAATTTAACTGCAATATAAAAATATAACTTGTTGGCCTTTCAAAGAAAGTATCTTTTTTAAAAAAAATACCTCTAAACATATGAAGAAATAACCTAGGCTCACTTGGAAGCTAAACTATATAAAAGTAAAGCCTTTAATAGAAAAAAGTAGTGACTTTTACAAATATTTAAGTTAAAATGGCTCTCTTTGGGGGCCTGTCAGAGAAAATATCTGTGTCTTGCTCCCTAAGTGGGGGCAGGGTTGGAGATAATGCAGCAAAAGGGAGCCTAGCCTCACCAGTGCCGCTCTAAACTTGAAGTGCACTGGTAGGCTCCGGAACAAAGAATGTGTAACTTGATCTCTTTTCCTTCTCTCCTCCTTCACAGCAACATTTAGAAAGTAATTTAACCTCTCAAAATGGCATCTTTGTGCTGCTTAGGGGAAAAATATCTATTTGCCAGTACAGTGTTAAGGGGAAAAAATAAGAAATCAAATCACTTTTTAAAAAATGGTTTTTGCTTTATAGTGATATTTTTGTGTCAAACATCGAATATACAGACAAACCAATTATAAACGAAGACTTTATTTTTGCTATGTGAAGGTCTGCTATGCAAGATTTAAAAATGCAGCTCAGGTTTTAAGAACAATTAGTCTTATTATCACAAGGTGGATTTAGTATTTATTTTGCTTCTACAACAGAGTAAATAGCTCCTTAGAAGTTTCCAAAAGAAAAAATAAGAATGCAAATAATCTGGGTAAATATGAATTTAAAATCTTAGTGTCTCAAAGAATTATGCAAGTTACATATACTTTTAACTTTTATAAATCTCTTCATTTATCCTAATTTAATAAAGAAGACAAATCAGTTTGAAAATCCAGAAGAGAATAAAAACCTGAAAAAAAAAAAAACTGTCAGCCAGGTATCAAAGGATACTGAACATTCTCAACACTGTCAAAAATGTTTAAAGGTAACCTAAAATATCAGCAAGATTTTATGACTCTTCCACATCTCAAAGCACTTCGACATTCATGACATAATTTGATCCTCACAACAACCTTGAGTTAGGTGGCCACAAATTTGCTTGAGACAGTCACAAAAAGGTTTGTGGAAGTCTCTGGACTCGTCTATAGCCCCAAACTATTTCTATTTCAGTGCATACTAGTAAATAGCATTATTACTCCTTTTGCACCAGAGAGGAAACAGGCTCCGAAGTAAATAACTTGCCTAAGGTCACAATGCTGATACACTTAACTGTAATCCTTACATCTATCAAAATACATAAATCTGACAATTTAATGCAATGTAACCAACAAAGAAACCAACTGTGTAGAATCGTGGTCCCCTCAAAGACCATCCATGTCCTAACCCAGGGACCTGTGAATGTTACCTCGCATGCAAGGGACTTTGCAGAAAGTGAGATGAGATTATCCTGTTGGTCTCAATCTAATCATGGTCCTTAAAAGCAGAGAACCCTTCCCAGCTATGGTTTGAGAGAGACAGAGATGACAGAGGGTCAGAAAGATGAGACCATGTTGGCTTAGAAGATGAGGAGGCAGGAGGCCGTGAACTGAGGATTGTGGTCAACCTCTGGAAGCTGGAAAAGGCAAAGAATCAGATTCTCCCCTAGGAGGCCCTCCAGAAAGGAACACAGGCCTGCGGACACCTTGAGTTTAGCCTGGCGAGACTTGTGTTGAATTTTTTAGCTGCAGAACTGTAACCTAATAAATTTGTGCTATTTAAACCACTATGTTTGTGATGATTGTTATAGCAGCAACAGAAAACGAATGTACCAACTGTACTATATAACCAATTGTCATAGACTGAATATTCATATCCCACAAAAATGCATGTTAAATCCTAAACACCCAAGGTGATTCAATCTGCTGGTGGAGGTAATGAGGTCTCCAAGGTAGAGACCTCAGGATGGGACTACAGTCCTTATAAAAGGGAACCCAGAGAGCTCCCCTGCTCCCTCTGCCATGTGAAGATACAGAGAAGAGACGGCCATCTATGAACCAGGAAGTGGGCTCTCACCAGACAGCAGATGCCAGCGCCTTGAGCTTGAACTTCTCAGCCTCCAGACTGTAAGAAATAAATTTCTGTTGTTTGTAAGCCCCAAGTTTATGGTATCTCATAATAGCAGCCTAAACAGACTAAAACAATTGACTATTTTGTTTTTTAAAATCTTACAATTCTAAAAAGCAATCTGTCTATGAGCACACTGTCTAAGCAGAAATCCTGCCCTATGTACAGATGAAAGGAAAGTACAGGCATCTGTCACTACACAACTGGGTGTGGTTTTGCCACTAATGACATTCCAGCCCAATATTATACCTAGAAAGTCTATTATTAATCATTCAGTCATACATGTCTGCAGTTTAAGTGGAAATTTTTTAAAATTTTTCCTTTGACCACAAGTAAGCCTCTAAAAGCTTAAAAAATTATTTGGGATTCAATTATTATTAGTATAACATATACAATGGATTTAAACGACAAACATATTATAGACCTGATAAGAAATTAACAACATTAAAGGTAAAAATTTTACCAGAAATATATGTTAATGAGATGGATGGGGCTTTCATTTTTCAATTAGTTCATTCATCTGTTTGAATAATTCTTGCTAAAATTAGGTGATTCAGCATAGTGTTTTAGTTTTTATTTTTAAAAAATATTGTTTGAGAGAGAGAATGCACGTACACACATGCGCGACAGAGAGACAGAGAGAGATACAGAGAGCATGAGCAAGGGAAGGGGTATGGGGAGAAGCAAATTCCCAGCTCAGCAGGGAGCCCGATATTAGGTTCTTGATCCCAGGATTCTGGGATCATGACCTGAGCCAAAGTCAGATGCTCAACCATCTGAGCCACCCAGGTGGCCCTGTTTATTTTTTTAAAGAAAGCACGGAGATATTATGTTCATTTAAATAGGTGAATAGGAATGACAGGCATTTTGTCAGTAGTTACACAAGTTTTAAAATTCCTTCTGAGTTATTTGTTGAAAAATCCCATAGAGGTTTACCATCAAAAAGAGCAGCTGATTATTTCCGAAAACTGACATTGAAAAATCCATCAATTTCACTGGAAGCCATTAATGGATTTATTCCCCAAAGATTAAAGCTATTTACTTCCTCAATGCTAACACCAATATTTGGAATTGCCACTTCAGTGGTCCCCGAGGTTTTTGTTTAGTTTTGGGAGATATATTAACATACCATAAAATTCACTCTTTTAAAGTGTTCGATTTAGTGGCTATCAGCATATTCAGAAACCTGTACGACCATCACCACTATCTAACTCCAGAACATTTCATTACCCTAAAAAAGAACCTTATAGCTTATTAACAAGCACACACATCTCCCCCTCACCTAGTCCACTGAGCCATTTTAAGTCTTTCTGAATTTGCCTATTCTGGACATTTCACATAAATGGAATCACACAATATTTAGTCCTTTGTAACTGGCTTCTTTCACTTAGCGTAACACTTTCAGGTTAATCCGTGATGTAGCATGAGTCAGAATTACACTTCCTTTCATGGATGAGTACTGCACAGCATAGATAGACCACATTTTATTATTTATCAGTTGGTGGACTTGGGTTGTTTCCTCTTCTTGGCTATTATGAATAATGCTATGAACTTTCATGTGAAAGTCTGTGTCAACACAACATTTCTAATTCTCTCAAGTATGTACCTACAAGTGGAACTGCTGGATCATGTTAGTAACATTATGTCTAACCTTTGGAGAAACAGCAGGTCATTTTCCCAAAGCAGCAGTATCATTTCACATCCCTACAAGAAAGTATGAATGTTCCCATTTGTCCACATCCCTACCAACGCTTGTTATTACCTGTCTATTCTCACCATCCTAATTAATGGGTGTGAAGTGGTATCTAACTGTGGTTTTGATTTCCATTTCTCTGATGACCAAAGATATTAAGTACCTATCTATCTTTCTATTGTACTGGCCACCTGTACATCTTTGTTTTTCTTGTTGTTGCTGGGCCCCTGGCCGGGCATGGTGGCACGCAGACCCACCAACCTGTACATCTTTGAAGGAACATCTATTCAAATCCTTTGCCCATTTTAAAATTCAGGGGTTTTTTTGTGTTTTTTTTTTTTTGTTTGTTTTTTTAGTTGTAAGTGTTCCTTTCATATTCTGGACACAAGTCACTTATCAGACATATGATTTGCAAATATTTTCACCTACTCTGCGGGTTTTCTCACACTCTTGACAGTCCTTTGATGTATGCAAGTGTTTATAATTTTGATGACATCCAACTTACCCACATTTTTCTTTTGATTACTTGTGTTTTTGATGTCATATTGAAGAAACCGGTGCCTGATCCAAGACTACAAAGATTTATATCTACATATCCTTCTGAGAGTTTCCTGGTTTAGCACTTACATTTAGGTCTTTGATTTACTTTGAGTTAATGTTTGCATTTGATATGAGGTAGGGATCCAACTCCCTTCTTTTTCAATTGAATACCCAGTTGTTCCAGCACCACTGTCTTGTCTTAGAATTATCTCGAGATCTTTTCTCCCCTGAAGTACTTCCACCACAAGGCAAATATATCATGGTAAAAGCAGGGACAGAGGAAGCCTTGTGCTATTCTTTTGTAAAATGAAAAAGGAGAACAGTGGAGAGGAATGTGGGGAAGAAGTAATTGCCTGAAAGACTGATTCACAGGAAGATCAATTTTAAGAAAGAGCACATGCAGTTTAAGGTCTGGAAAGTTATTAACTTAAAACTATTCATGAGCTTGAGTGCCTCTAGGAGTCTGTGTCTGGGTCTAGGTCCAAGACCAACTTTTGAATACTGTGCTACACTACTTATGATAACAGTTATCACTTGTGAACAATTTTTTTTGTATTTCAATTGTGTAAGTAATAAAATAAGATGGGGCTTAGAATGAATCTAGTGATAAGAGGAAGTCTTTGAGTTTTTCACCCTATGACCACTCAGCCAAATAGAAAAATTCACTCCTGGGGCACCTGGGTTAAGTCAGTTAAGTGTCCACTCTTCAGGTCAGGTCATGATCTCAGGGTTGTGAGACTGGGCATGGAGCCTGCTTACGATTCTCTTTCTTCCTCTGCCCATCCCTCCAAAAAAAAAGTTTAGGTCTATTCCCTGTTTTACATGAAACATATTTGGTTCAAAGTATGCATTAATGGAATGGAATTTT
Source organism: Nyctereutes procyonoides (assembly GCF_905146905.1). Taxonomy (NCBI): domain Eukaryota; kingdom Metazoa; phylum Chordata; class Mammalia; order Carnivora; family Canidae; genus Nyctereutes; species Nyctereutes procyonoides. Next base: position 53,684,642 of record NW_026575046.1, read on the forward strand.
TTTAAATCTTATTTTATTAACGTAAGAGTAATAAAAAAAAGCACTAAGATATTCTACCTGAGTCTACGCGTTTACTTTGTGCCTAGGCTCCCTTGAAACAAACCCTACTAGGCTAGGGACATAGTAGGCATCACTGCATAGAAATGGTATGGTCAAACCTTTAGCCTCACAGTACACCACTTCCCTTTCCCCTAAAATGTATGTTTAGTCAAATTCTTTTCCTCTGAGATCAGTCCAAATTACAATACTGGCAAAACAGATATGCTATCTATTTCCTTTTATCACATAACTCTGACAGTTTCATAGGTTTGTAGTGTAACCCTGGGTGACTTCATTTCTCATGCCTTTACTTTAATTGGAATTAAGAACAGACAGTATTTTCACACGTGGTTATTTATTAAATATTTCTGCCCATGTTAACTAACTGTTCACCATCTTTGAATCCTAATCTAAGTACTTAACCAAGAAATCTGAAAATTTTATTTTGGATTAAAAGCTTCCATCTGTTGGTTATATACTTCATACCCCACTGTTGTCTTCTTCCATTTTAAATTTTATTGGCTTTTACTGAGCAAAAATTATCTTTCAAGTATCTGAGGATTAATTAGTGGCCCTTTTCTCCATTGGTGTGTTGTTCCTGGTGCTCAATTTAAAACAGGACTGTTTCTGTACTCTTATTCAATTTGTTTAATTATTCCATTTTTTAAACAGCTATCAGTGATTCTGCTTCACATAGTATGGTCTGAATTGAGATAACATGTTTGAAAAGAGTGTGAAATCTATAACGTAAACATTAAGTGGTATTGTTATGTGTAACTTCTAACTCTGATATCATTTGCAGAGTGATAGAGATGACATGTCAACCAGGTAAACACTGATTATTCAGTAGTGTTGAAAAGCTAGCTGGCCGTCTGGTTTAAAAAAAAAAAAAAGAGCCCTACTGCACTCCTTAAATCAAAAATAAATTGTAGATTAATAAGGTATTTGAAGTAGAAGAAATGAGTTTTGTTCTCAGTTTTCAATTATTCTCAGACAAGGGGATGCCATTCTAAGCATGACACACCAAGTCACTGAGGGAAAGAACGGTAAGCTCCCTTTTGGAAAAGTGACACTTCAGTTGCCTATTAGACACCCACGCAAAGTATAAATCCATATTATTCAGGAGGAGTTCAGGCTGGAGATTAAAAGTTGGGAATCCTCAAACACAGACTGTTTCAGAGCCTGAAGGTTGGATGAGATCAAGGGAAGTCTATGGCAAGGTCTAAGTACCATGTCCTGGGCTTGCTACATGAGAAACAAACAACCAAGAGGGAAACAATGAAGGAAACCAGTCCTGGAAAAAAGTGAAGAGACTGTTTGTGTGCAGAGAGAATAAGTGACCACCTGTGTCAAGGACTGTTAACGGGTATAAAAATTCAAGAGTAAGAAGAGAAGAGTCACAGGTAACCTTTGCAAGAGTAGTCTAGGCAGGGTGTTGGGAGGGAGAATCTAACCAGAGAGGACCCACTCAAAAGATAACAGGAGGAAAACACTGGAAGCAAAGTATAGGCACATCTTTTGAAAAAAAAAAAAAAAGGAGTTGGGGGACAGAGCAACAGAAGGGAAAATGGGGTTAAGAGAGGCTGTGACATTTAGGATGAGAGAAAAGTATGCTGGCACGCTGATGAAGCTGATGAGAATGATCCTACGCCACGAGAGAAGAGGCGGAATTAGATGCAGCACAGCATGGGGTGCGGCCCTTACTACGAGGATGGTGAGTTCGAGGATGGTGAGTTCGAGGATGTGAGTTCGTCCATGGTGACAGAGGAAGGCAGCACACGGAGTATCTTCTTAAGGCATCTACTTTCTCAGTGAGATGAACAGCGAAGTTGTGTACTGAGAGTAAAGAATGCGGAAAGTAATGTCAGAGGTCTGAGGAGGAGGAGGAGTCTGCAGGACCAGCTGGGCTGGGGGAGTAAATGGACCATTGGCGAGCAACACAAAGGGTTCATCTGACTTAATAGTCATTAACTGGAAGTAAGACTAATCAGCAAAGGTAATTCTCCAGCCACTTGCAGCAGCAAAGTGCAAGTGTACAACCAAAGCACCCAAATGAAAAGCAGAACTAAAGGGAGAAATATATAGTAACAACATTAGTAGATTTCAATATCCCACTTTTAATCACAGATAGAATCAGACAGAAGATCAATAAGAAAACAAGATCTGAACAACACTTTGGACCAAATGGCTCTAACAGACATACAAAGAACACTCCACACAACAGCAGCCAAACACACATTCTTAAGCACACATGGAACATTCTCCGGGAGAGATCACATGTTAGGCCACAAAACAAGTCTTGACAAAGTTAAGAATACTGAAATCATACCAAGTATCCTTTCCAACCACAAAGGAATGAAACTAGAAATCAAGTGTAGGAAAACTGGACAATTCACAAATATGTGAAAATTAAACAACATACTTTTCAACTAATGGAGTCAAAGAAGAACTAAGGGAAATTAGAAAATATCTTGAGACAAATGAAAACAAAAACACAACATACCAAAACTTCTGGGATGCAGCAAAAGCAGTTCTATGGGGGAACTTTACAGCAGTAAATGTCTACAATTAATAAAGAGAGAGTCTCCAGTCAACAATCTAACTTTACACCTCAAAGAACCAAAAAAGAAAAGCAAACTAAACTCAAAGTTGTAGGAAGAAACCAATAAAGACTATAACAGAAATAAACAAAGGACAGAAGAACAAAAGAAAAACTTAATAAAAGAGTTTATTTTCTGAAAAGATCAACAAAATTGACATACCTAAGAAGGACCTAAGAAGAAGAGAGAAGGCTCAAATAACTAAAGTCAGACATGAAAGAAGAAACACAACTGATGTCACAGAAAAAAAGATTTAAAAGACTATGATGAATAATTATACATCAACGATTTGGATTGCCTAGAAGAAATGAATAATTCCTAGAAATATATAACCTACCAAGACTGAATCATGAAGAAAAAGAAAACCTAAACAGATCTGTAACTAGTACGGAGATTGAATCACTCATAAAAAAATCTTCAAAAAAAAAAAAAAAAAGCCCAAGACCAAATGGTTTCACTGGAGAATTTTACACAACAGTTAAAGAAGAATTAATGCAAATCCTTCTCAAAGTCTTCCAAAAAACTAAAGAGGAAGGAACACTTCCAAGCTCATTTTATGACCTCTGATACCAGAGCCAAAGATACTTATTAGAAAACAACTTTAGACCAATGTCCCTGAAAAATATAAATGCAAAATTCCTCCACAAAATACTAGCAAACCAAGTTCAACTGCACATTTAAAGTATTACACACCATGACCAACTGGGATTTATCCTTGAGATGTAAGGACTGTTCAGTATAAGAAAATCATTAAGTGTAATATACCACTTTAACACAAGGAAGATAAAAAAATAACATGATCATCTCAACTGTTGCAGAAAAATCATTTGACAGAATTCAACATATAAAAACACTCAACAAACTAGAAAGTAATTACCTCAACATAATAAAGATCATATATGAAAAGCCCAATATCATACTCAATGATGAAAACTGAAAGCTTTTCCTCTAAGATCATGAACAAGACAAGGGTGACAGCTCTCACCACTTCTATTCAACGTACTTCTGGAAAGCCCCAGCCAGAGCAATTAGGTATGAAAGAAAAAAGAAGGCGTTCAAATCAGAAAAGAAGAAGTAAAATTATCTCTATTTACAGAGGGAATGATATTATATGTAGAAATCCATAAAGATTCCACACAGGGGGAAAAATAAAAACTTATTTGTTAGAATAAAGGAATTCAGCAAAGTTATAGGATGTGTACTCTACATTCAAAAACTAGCTGTGCTTCTGTATGCTAACAATAAATAATCCAAAAAGGAAATTTAAGAAAACAAACCCATTTAAAAAAAAAAAGGCCATTTATAATGGAGTAGGGGGGATGGGCAAAATAAGTGAAGGGAAGTGGGAGCTACAGGCTTCCAGTTATGGAATAAGTAAATCACAAGAATACAAGGCACAACATAGGGAATCCATCAATGGTGTTGTACTAGCACTGTACTGTGATGGATGGTAGCTACACTTGTGGCAAGCACAGCATAATGTATAAATTGGTCCAATCACTATATTGTACACCTGAAACTAATGTAACTTTGTGTGTCAACTATACTTCAATAAAAATAAATACTAAAAGATAAAATGAAAAGAAAGAAAAAAGAAAAATGCTGAGATGGTTTTTTGTTTTGAAAGATGTATATTTACAAGTTTACCACCACAGAAGATGTTTCTAGTTTAGGACCATTTCAATGCTTTTAATAATAATTGACATGAATCTGATCATATTAAAAAATATTGGCCTATTTAAAAAAGGAAAGAAAATACTTAGGAATAAAAAAAAAATACTTAGGAATAAAGTTAACCAAGGAGGTAAAAGACTTATGCACTAAAAACAACAAAACACATTGCTGAAAAAATTAAAGAAGACACAAACAGAAAGACAATGTCCATACTGCCCAAAGCAACCTACAGATTCAATGTAATCCTTATGAAAATCCTAACAGCGTATTTTGCATAAACAGAAAAAACTATCTTAAAATTCATATGGAATCTCAAAGGTCCCTGAATAGCCAAAACTATCTTGAGAAAGAATAACAAAGCCAGAGGCAAAACATATTAAAAAGCTACAGTAATCAAAAAGTATGTTACAAACATAAAACAAACATATAGGCCACAGAACAGAAACCCCAGAAATAAACATTCGCATATATGGTCAAATTATCGACAAAGGTGCCAAGACTACACAATGGGGAAAGGCTAGTAGTTGCTTCAACAAATGGTGCTGGGGAAACTGGATAACCACATACAAAAGAATGAAGATAGATCTTTACCCTTACACTATGTATAAAACTTAATGTAAAATGGGCTCAAGGGGGGTGCCTGGGTGGCTCTGTCGGTTGAGTGTCTGACTCTTAGTTTCAGCTAAGGTCCTGATCTCAGGGTCATGGATCAAGCCCTGTGTTGGGCTCTGCACTCACCAGGAAGTCTACTTAGGATTCTCTCTCTCCCTCTTCTTCCCTTCTGCCCCTTCCCTCATTCATGCTTGTGCTCTCTCTCTCAAATAAATAAAATCTGTTTTAAAAAAAAATGGATTAAAGACTTCAGCATAAGATCTAAAACTGTAAAACTCCTAGAAGAAAATATAGGGAAAAAGCTTCAGGACATTGGGATGGACAATGACTTCTTGAATCTGACACCAAAAGTACAGGCAAGCACCACAACAAAAATAGACAAATGGGACTACGTCAAAACTTAAAAACCTTCACAGCAAAGGAAGTCCTAAAAAGGCAACCTATGAAATGGTAGTAACATTTCCAAACCACATACTGGATAGGGTATCAATATCCAGGATATACAAAGAATACCCATTAGTAAGAAAAAATAATAGTAACCTAATTAAAAAATGGGCAAAGGACTTATTATATAGACATTTCTCCAAAGAAGATATACAAATGGCCAACGAGCATCTAAAAGATGTTTAACTCGCTAATGGTGAAATTCAAATCAAAATACAATGAGAAGTTACCTCATACCCATTAGTATGTCCCTTGTAAAAAACAAAAACTGAACAAAACAGAAAAAAACAAACCCAGAAAATAACACGTGTTGCAAGGATGTGGGGAAATCAGAACCCTTGTGCACTGCTGGTGGGAACGTATAATGGTGCAGCCGCTATGGACAACCAGTATGGAAGCTCTCCAGAAGTTAGAAACAGAACTATCATAGAATCCGGCAATTCCGTCTGTGGGTATATAATAGAGAAGAATTGAAAATAGGATCTCAAAGAGAGATTGGAACACCTGTACTCGTGTGGCATTATTCACAAACCAAGAGGGGGAAATGACCTGAATATCCATCAACAGATTCACAGAAAAAAAAAAAAAATGTGGCCTATACATGCAAAGGAGTGTTGTTCGACCTTAAAAATCAAGGAAATCTCGTCCTAGGCTAAAAACACGGATGAACCATGAGGACGCTGTGCCAAGTGAAAAAAGGCCAATCCCAGAAGGACCTGAAGTGCATGACGTCTCAGCGGGCAGTGAGCCACTAAGTCGGGGCCAGCAGCGGGAGGCAGGAGGCTGGGCCGCTGCGGAGCTGGGTGAGGGCCGGCGGGGCTGCGAGGGGCCGGCAGCCGGACACCTGTGAGCCCCCGGAGCTCATACTGGGGGACAGGGAGCCACAGCGGGTGCGGCCGGCGGTGCCGCTGAGGCCATGGGACAGCCTGGCCTGGAAGCCGGGCTGGGACGGCCAGGGGCAGCGCTCAGGGAGTGGGGGTCCTGAAATTGGGGCTCCGGGTCACTGGGGTCACCCGGGCCATGGCCACTGCTCCGTCCTGCGGCAGAGCTCAGCGACGAGGGCGGCCGCAACAGGGAGGCAGGACCAGGACGGCAGCGAGGAGTGGCCGCACAGGACACAGGCGGCCGAAGGCCCAGGCCACCCGGGCCCGGGGCAGCAGGAGGCAGGACTCAGGGCTCCCAGCGCGCCGGCCGCCGCCCTGATGGGCCAGATGGGGAAAAGTGACATCTTTCATTTCATTCGCCTCTGAAATGTCATGATTTAACTAGGAGAGCAGGCAAAGGTCACAGCAGCAGCAGCACCTGCAACTTTGTGACCTAAAAAAATGGATATTCTCATCCAGTTACATTGCTGCAGATAACAGAAAATATTATTTATGCCTCACCATTATTTAAAAATTAGGGTAGTTAAAACCCACCATGGGGTTATTTAATGGGTTAATAACAGAACAGCCATACTACTATATGTAAAAAAGTTTAATTACTTTAATGGCTGCATTTCACTCCAATTGGTTCCCTCAGTAATCCAATGTGTCCTATTCTACACATTTAAAGACATCAGTCTGAAAAGGGGGACGGACTGCCCAAAAAACTTCAGAACACTCGAGGTCAGTAAGATGAACAGAATGGCCAGAAATGAGACCAACGGGGAGGCTCCAGGGGCTGGAGGGAAGGGGAGAAGAGAGATTAAACGCAGGTGTAGGTCCCCGTAAGAACAGAACGAGGGAGGCGTAGAAAACGTTAAGGGAAAAAGGCAAGCGGCAACACAGACTGCATGATGCCATCTGTATAAAATTAAAAAAAAAACGGAAATAAACTTTTGTAAAGGGAGAGAAAATTTTAGAAGGACACCTGAAGTGGCAACTGTGATTTAGAATGAGACGTAAACTGAAGAGGAGAGAGCGAGAGAGGAGGAAAGGGGGAAGCTCACTTTTCCATCTTGTTGGAACAGTTCGCTGCAAGGGTGTTACATTAAAAAAAGAAAACAAAACAAAAAAAGTTATTTTTAGGGGAATCCTCTTCCTCTCTTCCTTAGTACACTCTCTTGTATTCTTAGAGGACACTAAGGGCTGTGCCTCTGGGCTCACCAGAGAACAACTCGGTGATGCATTCTTCCAGAGAATGCTGTCTAAAAACAAAAGTTTTTTTGTTTTTGTTTTTTTTTAATAGCAGGTGGGATGGGCATCACGGGGAATGCTTCTGGCTATGTGGGGCCGTCATGAGGCAAACCGTCTTGTGCTGGGCCCTCAGCTATCTGACTCCTGTGTTAAGGCAAGCAGGAAACTGGGAAGCTTCATCTCCTGGAGCTTTCTCTTCACGCTTCAAAACATGTCTGGGACAGGAAAAGTGCAAGGCAGGCATGCTTACCAGGCCCTTCCTTCCCTGGAGCCAACGCCTGCTGCTGGTCCTGTGAGGAACCTACCGATCTTTACTGCACCGTGTGCAGGCCACAGTACTGAATCGCTTATTAGTGTCCCAAGTTTGTCAGGTGATTCTCCTGCTTTCTATAGGTAGGTTATGCACTCTGCAAAGAGCACATGCAGTGAGTACAAGTCTTGACTTTCCCTTTCAAATATTTATACCTTTTTGCCTTTAGCCTCCCTTATTCCATTGGCGGGGGCCTCCAGTTAAATGCCTAACAGAAGCATTAAAATGAGCTTAGTGGGGCACCGGTGGCTCAGTCAGTTGAGCGTCGGACTCCTGGTTTCAGCTCAGGTTATGATCTCGTGGGTCTGGGGTGGAGCCCCGTGGCCAGCTCCACGTTGAGTGGGTAGTCTGCTTGAGGAGTCTCCCCCTCTGCCCTCCCCCCACCCGCCGCTCACTCTCTCTCTAAAATGAATAAATCTTTTTTTAAAAATGAGCTTAGTGTTGTTCATTTTTTCATAGAAAATATTTTACCAGTTGGATTTACTACATGCTGTAAAGATAGTTTCTCCCCTTATCAAGTTGAAGAAGTTTCCTTTTTTCCCTAGTCTATCAGAAGCGGTTACTGAATTCTATCTGGTATCTTTTGTCATCAATGAAAATGATCAAATTATTTTCCTTCTTTGATTTACCAATACAGCGTAAATGACAATAAAAGGTTGGCTTAGATCAGATCATCCTTGAATCCCAAGGTGAGTTCCTCCCTACACAGTTCTGACATTCGGCCGGATTCAGTTTCCTACTATCTTATTTTGGATCTTACAAGTAGGTGATAAAGGAAAATAGTCTATTGTTTTCTTTTCCTATGCTGTGCATCTTGCTAACAGAATCATGCTTGCTTCAAAGGGCATGTTCTCTTTTGTGTTTTTTTTCTTTCCTCTGGAAATTTGTGTAATATAGGGATCATCAATTATTTTAAAGTCTTGTAAAAATAACTGGCCCTTTTAAAGGGTTTAACAACAATTTTTCAATTTCTTCATTGGCTACTGATGATTGACCTTTTTTATTTCTTCTGAAAATTTTAGTAATTTATATTTTCCCCAGGAAATAATCTGTTTCATTAATTTCTAGGAACTATGGCATGAAGTTATGCACAATATCCTCTTCTGAGGCTCTCATGTCAATATTCAAAGAGACGTTCCTCGCTTATTTGTAATGTTTGCCTCCAGCTTGTTTTCTTCGTAACCAGGCTTGCCCAGAGTCGGCCAGCTTGATTCTACTGTCAAGGGCTCTTTCATTTTGGGGGCATCTGGCCGGCTCCGTTAGTGGAGCGTACAACTCTTGATCTCGGGGTTGTGACTTCATGCCTCACGCTGGGTGTAGAGATCACTTATAAAATCAAATCTTAAAAAAAAAAAAAAAGTTTCGTTTTTCATTAACTTGTAATTTTATATCTATTAATCCTTTCGTTCTATTTTATTTGGGTTTATTTTGCTTTTAATCAGTTTAAGCTGAATATCTTGTTCATTCAGCTTTAATTCCTGTTTACTAATTTTTAACGATGAATTTTCCATAAAGTTTCACACTGGCGACATTGATATGTAGTGGTCTCACTGTAATTAACTTCTAAATTGTGTGACTTCAGTTATGATCATCCCTTTAAGCTATTCAAAAGGTGTGTCTCTCCCCTTGTCCCAAAGAAAGAAGATGTTTTCGTTTTGGATTTATGACTTATGGGTCTGGTTTTTTGGGGGGAGGCATCTATTTCTTTTCATTTTTGCTGCATTATGGTCAGAAAATACAAACATAACCTTACTTTTATTTTTGCTTTCTGAAAATCTACTGATTTTCTTTATGGCACAAAACACGCTCACTTTTTGAGACTATCCCACGTGTTGGGAGAGCATACATATTCTTAAGAAATCTCTGCAGGAACTACAAGTCTTCATTAATCATCCAGAACTGAGAAATGTGAAGCCACTGAATACCAGGAGTTATTTTTCCTCCCAAAGCTACACAATACCTTATTTTGGCAACGCATCTGGTAGATCAACTTCTGATCACTGGGCTACTTGCATCCCACCTTGGAACCTGCGTCTAATGACCTGAGCGCTCCAGTACTAACTCCAGTCAGTCTCCGGTGACCCAAAGCAAATCCCTAGGCCCAACAATCCAACTGGCCCCACTTGGATCAGGGTTCCATCCTCACTCTACTCCACTACAGCCAGGGAAAGCAAGGTCATTGCTGAAACCCAAAGGTCACCCACAGCAGGCCTCCTCTACTTCCAGAAGCCTGGGAGAACTACACTCCTCTACTCTCTGCAGTGAGGTGAGCCAAATGCCTGGTTCTGACTGCTGAAGTTACATAATTGCTGGTTACGAGACCCTTCCATGTTTTCTTCCCTTCCATAGCAACCAAGAAAGCCATGAGGTCCAGCTACGAGAGCACAGAACCTCCGACAGGCTTTATCTCAGCTGCCTACTTCACTCAAGCTGTACATGGGGTGAGAAATAAACTTTCTGTTCTGTCTAGCCAATGAAATTCTAGGATTTTGTTCATTAATGAGGCATAATTTAGCAGATCCTAATTAATACCATCCTGCTGACCTGCCAGAGCTGTGGGGAAGTCAGATTCTCCGATATATTCCCAGTTTATAATATAGGACTGACATCTCTAGTACAAATGAAATTTGGGGGAAAGGGTCTTTCTTTTCTACAGTCTCCATATTTTTCTAAAGACAATATATATGGTTTTCATAATCAGAAGAAAAATACCCTTTAAAGTGCTGATACAAGTTTCAGTGGACTTAGCACTTTGGAACTAGAAACTTGGCCATTGTGTAGTCTAGTCCTGGTCACTTTCCTTCTATAGAATGGAGAACTGAGACCTGAAGCATGTCCTGAGTAAGACCATCCAACCAGTCAGTGCTGGACTAAGGACAATTACTCAGGCCTCTGGACTGCCGAATCGAAGTCAGTCACGGTAACACATTTTAAGATTTCTTCTCTTCTCCTTTTAAAATATACTTTCTGTGAATCTCCATAGTCTATCCCCCCACTTTATTATAATCAGTTTTGTACATTATCTCACCATTATTTTCAACATAAATAAGCTTAGGTCTTCTACTATCTACTCTCCTAGTCCTCTAGCCTTTTCTTTCCTAGCACAATATCACACTGTAGTCATATACCAGGGAGGGTTTGCGATTTTTTTAATTTAAATTCAATTTGCCAACATACAGAATAGCACCCGGTGCTCATCTCATTACATGCCCTCCTTAACGTGGTTTGTTTTTTTTTTGATGCTGGTCTCCCCCACTAGAGCACAAGTTCCATGAAAGCAGAACTCGGGGCTATTTTATTCACTGTTATTAATAACCAAGTCTGGACAGTTTCGGGTCTGTAACAGGTGCTTGTTACACGCTTTACCAAGTTGAATTACACTTTCCAAGTCTTAAAGACTTAAAAATAATTAAAGACCAAAACGAATTACCTCAGAGTCCTCTCTGTTTCTTCAGAAAGCCTGTTCTTCTTAGAAAAGTTAAGGGTTAGGGGCGCCTGGGGGCTCATAGGCTGAGCATCTGCCTTAGGCTCAGGGCATGATCCCGGGCCCCAGAATTGAGTTCCACATCAGGGTCCCCACAGGGAGCCTGCTTCTCCCTCTGCCTGTGTCTCTGCCTCTCTCTGTGTGTCTCTCATGAATACATAAAACTTTTTTAAAAAAGAGAAGAAAAGAAAAGGTAAGGGTTCTATGGAAGGGCCAAGAAAATGGAAGGTTTTCAGAAAGGATACTGCAAAAGCCTCCTAGAAATCAAGAAAAGTGGGAATGAAGCTCTGGGGCAGAGGAAGTTCAAACATACAGGAAGGGCACCTGGCTAGCTCAGCTATAGAGCCTGCAATCTTGGGGTCACGAATTCAAACCCCACGGTGTATGCTTGCTTACATACATCCATACATATTAAAACAATACTAATAGGAAAACAAAGCAAACCTGTTTCTATTTAAATCATACCTTTCCCTCTTTCTTATTAAAAAAGGAATTTGATGTAAAATATAAAACTTTTCCCATACTCCATTCAAACTTAAGAGGAATTCACAATCATTTTAATTTCTTGAGATGGACATTTAAATAATTGATTTTTAGCCTGTTTTTCTGATACATGTTTTTAAAGCTGTAATATTTCCTCTAAGTATAGAATTAACTGTATCCCAAATTTGGTGACATGTATTTTCACTATTATTGAATCCTATTAATTTCTAATTCCTCTATAACTTTTTATTTTTTATTTCATGAGAGACAGAGAGAGAGAGAGAGAGAGAGGCAGAGACACAGGCAGAGGGAGAAGCAGGCTCCCTGCAAGAAGCCTAACATGGGACTCGATCCCAGGTCTCCAGGATCACACCCTGGGCTGAAGGTGGCGCTAAACCGCTGAGCCACCAGGGCTGCCCTAACGCATGGGTTTAGAAGTACATTGCTTAATTTCAAACATTTTTCTTTGTAATTGATTTCTAACTTAATTCCACTGTGGTCAGAGGACACCATGAATGGTTTTAATCTTTTGACATCTGTTGAGGCTTGCTTTATGACTAAAAAAATGGGTCATATTCTATCCTCATTGGGTATGGTGCTCTATATTAAATTTTTCTTTGTATTGTTTGATTTTCTACATCCATGAGTTAAGGAGCATTAATGCTATCTTACAGATGAGGAAAGACACAGAGAGAATTGTCAAATCAATTTACTAAAATTGCTAGTTGCACAGCAAGGAAGAAGCATATCTGGGATTTAAACCCAAGAAGAGCTGGATTAATTTAAACCCAAGTGGAGTCCGTGCTCTTAACCACTGTGTAATAACATTAGATTTTATAGGGATGCCTGGGTGGCTCAGGCAGGTAAGCTTCTGCCTCTGGCTCAAGGTCGTGATCTCAAGGTCCTAGGATTGAGCCCAGCATGGGGCTTCCCACTCAGCAAGGAGTCTGGTTCTCCCTCTCCTTCTGCCCCTCCCCCAGCTTGTGTGCCTGTGTGTGCTCTCTCTCTCTCTTTCAAATAAATAAAATCTTCAAAAAAATAGAGTATGGATATATATCTGCATATACATATATATGTATGTTATAGATACACATAATAACAACGATCCTAGGACAAATTGTTTTCTCTCAAATAGGGAAAAATTTTACTAAAACAGAACCCCAAAAATAATGAAGGGCAATTTTTTTATCAGAAGTGCTTAAGATGTGAATTTGAAGGGATACTAACACTGCATCCTCAGTATCAGCAAGCTATGCAAAAAATAAGAACAGAAAAAGAAAACTGGAAAGAATTATACTAGTATGATCAGTGGTTATTATGAAATGTTGGGGACTTCTATCCTTTATGTTTTACTTTTCCAGGATTCCTTAATCCCGACTACGCATCACCATTAGAGGAGGGGGAGAACACAAGAGCTTACTATAGGCCTTAACTGAACTGACAATTTTCTATTTTAATTCTCTAGTTAGGAGATAGTGTTACAAGAGAATGAAAATCACAGGAGATAATGGGTCTAGAAGTGCTGTGTAAACTTATAGTTTATTATTATAGTTTATTATATAATAATTATATAATTATTATTATTATAGTTTATTATTAACAAATGTTAATAATTATAAAGCATCCCAAAACTAAATAAAAGCTTTTTCATGCCTTTCCCCTTTTAAACTTCAGCTGCTTTAAAATGCCTAACTTTTTAAAAACATATTTGTTTAAACAAATTCAGAAGAGCTGAGTTTTGAAGAGCAGAACAGTAAACTGCCACATACCCTTGAATACTGGCAAAAAAAGAAAGCAATGACAAATTTTACAAAAGCATCTCTCTCTCAGTATCACTGAAAATGCCCTGATCTGTAATTTAATAAAATGTTGATTCAGTGCTGATGATATAAATAGGAAATCTACATTTAACCCAAAAAAGTGGTGTTATTTCCGGGAAAGAATTTTTATAACTCCTAAAAAAAAGAGGAATACTTCATTTAAATATGAATTAAATATACACTGTATAACCAAAAATGTACATATCATAATTAGTGATAAGAATATATGCTCAGTCTATTGAGGGTATGTTTTCCTTTCAAAGTTTCTTCTGCTATTTCTGCACAGAATCTATGAATAAAGAATGCACAGCTGCCTAGCAGATGTATAATTTCGGTGTTTAGATTCCATTCTTTCTAGCTCCATTCTGCTGGAGGTTTTGGATTTTCTATTTCCATATGGTTTTTGACCTCCCTCCATTTAGGTTCTACCTCCCCACATCTTATTCTATTTTAGTCCATTATTACAGAAAAACACATTAAATTTGAAACATCTTAACTTTCTTTTTAAAGCTTAGAAGTTGCAAAGCTGAAAAAGAAAGGGAGAACATACAGGAAGAAAGATCATCAGGTAACGAGAACAAGACAGCCCATTTCCAAAACTTCCTATTTAGATAGCCCCCCCTCCCTGGAATTAAGCCCCACCTCAACCCCAAGTTTCTTATATTTCAGTTTAGACATTCATGCTTAATGCATGAAGAGAAATTCCAATTTTGCTCACCTAATTTCCTCAAACTCTTATAGTAAAAACATTCAGTTAAAAAAGAAAAGAAAGAAAGAAAGAAAAGAAACAAGAAACATGAAGCTTTCTTTTTTTTTTTAAACTTACACTGCATATACCGAAATGTTTACAGGATCATCTTTGTATAATATGAAATGAAGGCTTTTTCTTTTTTTTCTTGGAGCTTCTCTATGCTTTATATTTGTTCAGTGAGCAATACTTTTGTAATCAAGAGATTAAAAAGGCTTTTGTTTTGTTTTTGAAGAAAAACCTGGAAGGGAAGTAGGGTTTGTTTTAAACGTCTACATTCCATAATCAATTATGTTTAATAATTGCTATGAAACAACCCAAAGAATTTAATAATATTCCGGGGGACAGTCTCTGCATCATTAACGAGTAAAAAATCAGGTTTCATTTCCCAACCTACTTGTCTCCCAAAACTGTCCCATAGATGGGCTTATTCACTTTCATTTTCAAATGATGTGGCAATATTTTTTCTTTTTTTCCTCCTGTTCTCCCACAGGGTAGATTTTAAATGTACTGTAAGAAGTGATACAGATCACATAATTATGTCAAGCAAATATCTGCCCGGTTTCAACTACTTTACAGTTACTGCCAAGGCAAAGCTGTGAAAAAAGGCCTGTCTGTGTGATCATCAACAATTAAACTTGTATGTATCTCAGAAGTGAGATACATAACATCAGTAATTTTTTAATGATATCTATGGGAGGCGTTCTGGATAAATGCTTTAAAAAGCAACTGCATTCCACCCGCTGGCCTTTGAATACTGTTTTCTCTACGATGCAAAACAAACATCAGGGAAGTCATGGAATACCAATCAACAAGTTACCCCTGGACAGTTTCTAACAAATTTTAAGTATTGAAAAGAAAAATAGGAGTTAACCGTCAAAAGTCAATCAAATTTGACCCATCACATACATATATCGAGACCTCGGTGGAGGGAATGTTTCACGGGGTACCTCCATTCACACACCGGCAACAGAAGCTGGCACAACTGAAGTAAACCGTGTCCGTGTGTGTAGGGTGCACATCCTCCTCTTAAAATTATCCCACTCTCTTTGGGAACGAGTATAATTGTGTGGTTACGCACACGTCCCTGGAGTCAGACCACCTGGGTTTGAGTCCTTAGCTCTCACCCCTCCCAGCCGCAGGACCCTCGACAAGCTACTTCACCTCTGTGGCCTCACTCTCCTCTTGTGTTGAAAGAACAAGAGCCACACCACGTCCTAGACCCTTTGTAAGGATTAGATGACCTAGTATGTGTAAAGCATTTAAAACAGGGCCGGGGCAGAGTCAGGACCGTATGTAAGGTATCATCTAGTCCCTTCTCATCTTTTATTTTATTGCTCTACAGGATTTAAACGAAAACTCACTCACCTCTTCTATGTGAACAACACTGAAAGTTCATTTAAAACTTCATGGATTCAAAACCTCCTATACTGAGTCCTATATATTAAGCTAAGTCTTTTTACTGACTACTTTTTATTTTAATGTTTCCGAAGTTTGACAAACTCCAACAACTCCATAAAAACTAAGGAATAACATATTTTACTTAATGTCTCAATTAAAAAGGTCATCATACCCAGTCTATAAATGTGAAGCGCACTAGTTAGAATTAAAATATGCTTAATGTTAAAATCATATTGTGCAGAACTGGAATGTACTGGAAACAGAACCATGAAGCTGAGCGCGTCCCGTGCGCTACTCTAACAGCTTTGAACACAAGAGACCCGGGGCTGCCGTCGGAGGGGCTGTGGCAGGAGCGGACACGGGGGGGGGGGGGGGGGGGGGGGGGGGGCTCTCTCAGGTCTGAGGCGGTGCAAACGCGGGAAGAGCTTTTTCTCTTCCTCCCACGTTTACCTCCAACTCTGGTTGGTGCAGGTCCAGGTCCCACCCTCGAGTGACATCGGGGACAATTCCTACAGCCTTCCAGGAGCCTTCAGTCATAAAAAAAAAAGTGCAGCTCCCCGCTGTTTAAAACTTTCATCTGCAAAAAAAAAAAAAAAAAAACTTTCATCTGCAACCTTCCCGTCCTCTCCTTCCCTCCAAAAAAACAGTGACAGGGAATAAAGGGAAAAGGAGAAAAAATGAGTGGGAAATACCAGAAAGGGAGACAGAGCATGAGAGACTCCTAACTCTGGGACACGAACTAGGAGTGGTGGAAGGGGAGGAGGGTGGGGGTGGGGGTGACTGGGTGATGGGCACTGAGGGGGACACTTGACAGGATGAGCACTGGGTGTTATGCTATATGTTGGCAAATTGAACACCAATAAAAAATAATTTATTAAAAAAAAAAAAAAAAAAGAAACAGGGAAAAAAAAACAAATTCAGGCGTGGCCAAGGCCCAGCAGGTCACCTAGGAAGGGCCCCTCGGCAGCGGCTGCTACCACCTGCCACCACCCCGGCTGCCCGCAGCCCAGGGATGCCTTTCCTCCGGGGTCAGGCCAGGGCTGAGGGGCAGGGGGCTCTGACCCGACCCCCAGGTGCCCCGCAGAGCCAGCCCAGATGGCCGCAGCCTGGTCATGTCCACACTACCCACTGTCCCTGTGTCCCCAGAGGTCTCCTTATCCCTTACTCAGGCCCGTGCACATAAGCCAACCAGTTCCCTAACAACCACCGTCTGGGTAACGACAGCTCTGGTTCTGCTCCCTTTCCCTGGTACCCCAGCCTCGGGACTGGTCTCTTGGCCCTCCCCACAGTAAGCTTCCAAGGAGAGGCCACCCCAAGGGAGCGAGAAGGGGACAGTATGCACAGTGCTCCCTGTCTAGGCCAACTAGCCCCTGTGGGGACGCCAGCTCCAAAAGGTCTCTATCACACCCCGGTAGGCCCCAAAGGATTCAGGCCACTAAGTGCTGGGGATGTCTTTAGGACGTCGAATCCTTACTCTTAAGTCTGAGGTCCTACTCCCCATTCTGAGCTAATTAGGAAAGTCTGATGCTACTTACTTCTTAGTTTTTTGGGTATTTTTTTTTTTAGATTTGTTTATTTATTTTGAGAGAGAGAAAAACAGACCACAGGGGTGAGGAGCAGAGGGAGAGACACAACCTCAGGCAGACTCCCTGCTGAGCACAGAGCCCAACATGGGACTCGATCCCGACCCGGAGATCATGACCCAAGCAGAAATCTAGAGTCATACATTCAACCAACTGAGCCACCCAGGCGCCCTAAAATTCCACACTTTTATTTTTTAAAAAGATTTATTTTAGAGAGAGAATGAGCAAGTATGGAGGGGGAGGGGGAGAGAATCTCCAGCAGACCCCCCACTGAGCACGGAGCCTACACTGATGCAGGGGCTCCATCCCACAACCCTGAGATCCCGACCTGAGCCCCGTTTACTTCTTATTCTTACTTGTTTGACCTTGGTGAAGCAATTAACCTTCATTAGCCTCCGATTCTGAACATATAAAACCAAAAAAAGCAAGGAAATCTCCCATTATCAATTTGCCAGTACTGCTGACACACAAGAGTACTTTGCAAATTCAGATGTCCATGTACCTAAACATAACACAAACTTCCAGAAGGCACCAGGATTATGTCTACTCTTCAAGGACCTAGACATACAAGCCATCCTAACTGCTTCCGCCCCTTCTCCCACACAAATCCTCTCTCAAACGTTCATCCCCACTAACATCCATTAGCCATCACTACAGCAAAAATAGTGTTCAGTGCTTAACTGTATTAATTCATTTAGTCTTCACAGTAACTACGAGAGGAAACTATTATTATCCTCATTTTACATATGAGGAAATGAAGCTTAGAGAGGATTAACTACTTTGTGGAGCTCGGGTCACAAACCCAGTAAACAGCAGAAAGGAAGGAACACAGTAAATACAGAGATAGGTAACTAATAAGCAGATAAATAATTCAAGGTTTAATGAACGTTTTAAGTTATTTGGAATCCAGATAAACAGAAAGTACCTGTCATCATATCAAGATCCCTTTATCTTTTTAAGCAATTAGCAGCTTCTTTGTATAAAAATTTTACTTAATCTTAACTGTGTGACCTTTTCTTATTTCTTCTGAATGATGTGACCAGTAGAACCTGTCACAAACCATCTTCTACACAAACTGGTAAGATGCTAAGAAAGAATAGGAAACAGTGAATAACTTAGGAAGAACAAAAGCTTAGTGAACACCATTAGAGTAATGATGCCACTTGATTAAGAAACAGCATTATATTATAACTGTGGGACTATAATCAGGAAGGGGGAATGTCTCTTTATAATAGTACATTGCACTTCATTTCAGATATTTGTAGTTTTGAAGACTATATTTTAAAAAATGTAGTTTAAAGAAATTTGACTTATGTTCTTTATATTTGAAGTACTTGGGCAGCCCCAGTGCCCCAGCAGTTTAGCGCCGCCTTCAGCCCAGGACCTGATCCTGGAGACCGGGGATCGAGTCCCACATCGGGCTCCCTGCATGGAACCTGCTTCTCCCTCTGCCTGTGTCTCTGCTTCTCTCTCTCTGTCTCCCTCTGTGTGTGTGTGTGTCTCATGAATAAATAAATAAAATCTTTTAAAAAAATAAAGTACTTAATTTTGTTTTTAGACAGAAATTTCACTTGCTTATAATCCCTTGCCCTAGCAACCAGAAACAATCAACCTGGCCACTGCCAAGAAGGTAAAACTTTTCTTCTACCCTCTTAAGTTCTGTGTTGGGGGGGATCCCTGGGTGGCTCAGCGGATTGGCATCTCCCTTTGGCTCAGGTCATGATCCTGGAGACCCGGGACTTGATCAAGTCCCACATCGGATCGAGTCCCACATCAGTCTCCCTGCATGGAGCCTGCTTCTCCCTCTGCCTGTCTCTCTGCCTCTCTGTGTCTCTCATGAATAAATAAAATCTTAAAAAAAAAAAAAGTTCTGTGTTGGGGGACCTGCAAATTAAACTGACAAAAGACAGATTAGCAAAAGAAAAGATAGATCTTTATTCACTCACCAGCTTTTACAGAAAAATGCGACTAGAGAGACAGAATTTGAGGCCCCAGTGTTACGAGGGGAAGGAGAGGGGAGGAGGGCACCTATGGGAAGACAAATGACTTTTAGGATAAAAGATAGATGGGCCCTTGGGAGGATGGATAGGATGTATGTGACAATGCCAGTTTAGGTGTGGTGCTACTTTCTCTTTCTTCTCCCCTCTAAGGATGAGAGTCAATCTCCCCTGGTTTCAAAACTCTGGGGAGCAGCTCTGTGATGATTTCTTCTTCAAGGCTATGCTTTGAGGCAAATAAGGAAGCTCAGAAAAAAAAGCCTATTCTCAAATACCTTTAACCCTAAATAATTTTTATGCCACAGTGATGTATTCTGGACCCCCTCACCATCAACATGTACATTATCTGAACACTCACTGTGTACAAAGCACTGAATTAGTACCCAGGACAAAACAAAATATTTTAGGACAAAAGTCAGTCACCAAGGAGCTTATAAAATAAGTAGAGAGTATCAGACAACTTAAAGTTTTTATTTTTTTAATTTCTAAACGCTCCTAAATCAAAGGAATTTTTTATATATCCTGAACAAAAATAAAAAACAAATGACAAAAGAACTGCAATATGCCAAGGGAAGAGTTAATATCCATACGCCCAAAAAGAATTTCTACAAAATGAGTAAGAAAAAAGATTAGGAAAATAAACAGAGGAGAGAAAAATGCAAAGAACCAACAAACATATAAAACTCCTCTCAACCTTAATCAAAGGAACAGAAATTAAAACTATAATACTGTTTTTTCAGCTGGCAGGCTAGCAAAAAGATTAAAACAGACTGATGTCAATATGCGTTGGTGAGGGGTGGGAGCAAAATACTCCAACACTGTTGGCTGGAAAGTAAATCGTCACAAAGGTTTTGCAGCAGTTTGGCACCGTAGCAGACACGCATGGCTTCTCCTACAGTAAACATATTTCTAAGAATTCATCCTATAAAAGTAGTCTCACGGGACATGTACGAGCACACAACACCGCTGACAATGTTTCTAAAAAACCCAAAACAAACTGGAAACAGTCTTAATAGTCACCAATAGGAGAATGGTAAATAAAATGAAGGTATATTCATAAAAGGAAATATTACTTGGCTACTAAAAAGAATGAGTAAATCAGCAGATCATGACACAGAAAGAGTCCTATTTATGTAGTGAAAACAAAGTTAAAGGAAGGAATGCACAATATCACCTCGTTTTCTGGAAATGGGGAGAAGAAAAGAAAAAAATAAAGGCAGTCGGAAAGAAAGATTATACTCATCCCGGTGCCTGACTCAGTCCAAAGAGCACCGGACTCCTGGGTCCAGGGTGGTAACTGGGGCCCACGGTATAGACACTACTTAACTAAATAAAACCTGACGGGGGCGGGGGGGGCGCCTGTGTGGCCCAGCTGTTGGGCTCCAGCTCTTCGTCTGGGCTCAGTCGCGATCTCGGGTGGGGAGACCCAGCCCACAGGGACCCCTCGCATCCCCGGGGGAGCCGGAGTCCCTCTCCCTCCTCCCTCTGACCCTCCTCCTGCTCTTTCTTTCTAAAATGAATAAATAAACCTAAAGGGAAGAAAAGAAAGATGACATTTATCTCTACACCCTCCACAGTGGCAATGGGGGGGGCAGCGATGCAGATCACAGAAGACTTCCACGGTCTACTCCTGGTCTGAATCTCCATCAAGTGCATGTAACTTCTGGAAAGAGAAGAAACTAAGGGAAGCTCTGTGGCCATACAGTTCGGCAAAGCATCCTGAGGTCTGGCTACACTAAAAGCCGAGAGGGCCAGGAACAAACAAACCTAATGTATCAAAAAATGGTACGAGAAACCCCAAAACACTGCCCTTGAATAATGATGCAAACGAGCTTTGCAGCGAGAACCACTGAGGAAGGCTTCACAGAGCAGGTGGGGTCCTGACGCACTCAGGTCAGCAGACTAGAAGGAGGGAGCGTCAAGGCAGCACTGTCCCTAGAACGCGTGACTTTAAATCTTTTACTACCATATTAAAATCGCAAAAATAATCCGGTGAAATTAATATTACTCTTACTTAATCCAACATATTCAAAACAGCATCATATCAATATGTAATAGGGGGCAGTCCGGGGGGCTCAGTGGTTTAGCACTGCCTTCCGCCCAGGGCATGACCCTGGGGTCCCGGGATCGAGTCCCACGTTGGGCTCCCTGCATGGAGCCTGCTTCTCCCCCTGCCTGGGTCTCTGCCTCTCTCTGTGTGTCTCTCATAAATAAATAAATAAAATCTTTAAAAAATATATATGTAATCAGTATTTTAAAAGCATAATGAGATATTTTACATTCCTCTTTTGTACTATTTTCAAAATGTTGTGCATAATTCAGATCAGCCACATTTCGAATGTTCAAGAGCCACCTGTGGTATTGGCTACTGTAGTGGACAGCAGAGGTCTAAGGACTCTGAACAGAAACTCAGAACTGAATATTTAGATGATGTAGGCTAATAAAATAGTAGTAGGAAATTAATAAGGCAAAAATGCAAACTGGGCCAGAGCTAAAGGCCAAACTCAGATAATTTGAATTTCATATTGTAAGCAAATGAGAAACCAGAGGAAAATATTTAACAAGTAGGAATGATGACTAAAGTACTATTTCAGGAAAAGTAATAACTTCTTTTTCTTTACTCAGATACATACATAATAAATTCTACACGCAGTTTTTTCCCAACATTTTTTTAAAGATTTATTTATTTATTTATTTATTTATTTATTTATTTATTTATTTATGATAGATACAGAGAGAGAGAGAGAGAGAGGCAGAGACACAGGAGGAGGGAGAAGCAGGCTCCATGAAGGGAGTCGGACGTGGGACTCGATCCCGGGACCCCAGGACCACACCCTGGGCCAAAGGCAGTCACTAAACCGCTGAGCCACCCAGGGATCCCCCCAACATTTTTATTACATGAAAAATTACTGAAAAGAATCGTAAAGAATTATCTGCCATCAAGCAACTACATTTTGTTGATTTAAGATACAACTGAATAGTTACCGTTGAAATATTTTCATTTCCTGACACTTTTAAACAATTTTTTGAAAAATATGTTTTAAGAATTTTACCAAAGTTTAATGGCCTTTACCTTAACATTCCCTATCAAGAGCTTCTGTTAGCCAGAAATCTAAAATATTCTTTTCTTTTCTTTTCTTTTTTTTAATTTTTTTAATTTATTTATGATAGTCACACAGAGAGAGAGAGAGAGGCAAAGACATAGGCAGAGGGAGAAACAGGCTCCATGCACTGGGAGCCCGACGTGGGATTTGATCCCGGGTCTCCAGGATCGCGCCCTGGGCCAAAGGCAGGCGCCAAACCACTGCACCACCCAGGGATCCCTAAAATATTCTTAATTAAATGCAAATTTGAGACATTCAAGGGCTTAAACTGCTGGACTACAATACAAAAAATATTAATTGCTAATAGGAAAACTACCTGCAAATTTTCACATACATAAAATAGTATCACAACCATGCAAGTCTCCTCCAGACTTCTTAACTTCAAAACTGAGAGCCTCTAACATTTCAGATAAATTGCGCAAAGGCTAAAGAAAAAAAAAAAATTCACGCTCAAGAAATCAGATAAGAAAGCGGGGCATGAAAGAACAGCACTGGCCACAAGCCATTCCCCTGGCCACTTACAACGACTGCCAGGGCAGGAAGAGGGACTCGACAGCCAAGAGTCAGAAACCCGGTGATGTCATCACAGCCAAAAGCATTACATGACCTGCAATTTCAGCAAGAAACTGCTCTGCACTAAAGCCATGGAATTTTCTTTACTTTTTTTTTTTTAAGTAGAAAATTATCTGAAGGTTCATCAAGTACCCTTCACTTTTTAAAATAAGGAAACAGATTCAGATAGGCTTAGCAAACTACCCAAGACTGCACAGTTAACTTAGCAGTAAGATGTTCATTTATGAAAACTTGGAAGCCAAAACCTAAGTGCTCTGCTGTTTCTTTATAATTTTTCATGTTTCCCATGTCATCCACGTGAGATGCACTCCTTTTAGAACTTTTAAAAGTAAAAAAATGTTTGCTTTAAAAACTATTGAATACTTCCAGAAACATCCTCCCTCTGCTTTCTGGTCTAGTCCTACGCTACAGGCCACTTTCTCAGGAAAGCCTACCCAAGCACCTGCACCTCCAACACCACGTCTCCCTACTGTACACCCTTATAAGCTCCCTGTACTTCCCTGTGTCCATCTTAATATGACAACAATGAGGCAAGTATTTGTGAAATTATTTAAGGTCTACCTTCTCTACCTAGGTCTTAACCTGGAATTTCTCTGGGCCATTCTTGGCTGTTATACACCAGGACAATATAACCATGTAATTATACACAAAATTGTTATGTGTGTATTTTTCTTCAAATACTCAAAAAGTGACCTTAAAAAAGAGCTAAGAGAGAATGGATTTATGTTGTTCACCTGCCCAGAGCCATCCTTTCTTTGGGGGAAACCACCACTTTTCCCATCTCTCACGGCTCAAGGAAGGCAATCGGGGCCAGCATCTAGCGGGCTCTCGGACTGCTCCGGGCCAGTAAACTAGGCTGGCCAGGGACGACACCCCACGCCGGACCCCACGCAGTCCCAACAGAATCTCTCTGTGGGACAGAGTATATGCACCTGGGCAAGAGGCGCCCCTTTCACCTCTTGACTCCATAGCAGTAAGAGCCACATACGCCTGGAGTAGGCAGTGGCCGTCCCCTGCCAGATGACAGCACCTGCCTAAAAATCAAACCCCCAAAAAAATTTTTTTAAAATAAAAAAATAAATAAAAATCAAACCCCAAGAGTGGAGAGCAGAGAAGACCCTTGATTGTATCATCTGAACACTAGGATCCAACACGGATCTAGAATACTAGAGTATTTCTAGTCCTTTTAAAAACGTGAAGTGGGGGTGACAAGACTTCTTACCCTTTACAATAATGAGGCAAATTTGTCATCTGCAAGCAAAAGTCACTTGAGAGAGCTGTCCAGTTCTCCTTGATAGAATATACCCCCTACATGGCAGTTGCTCCCAAACACCTGCCCACAGTCCTAACTTGTGTCAAACTCCAGCCCCATACAAGCAACTGCCAAGTGGAAATCTCTACTTGGTTGTTAAACTCTGTATTATCAAAACCAAACTGTTTTCCTCCACAAACCAGCTCTCATTTTCATCTCTACCCTATCAGGTTTCCAGGCTGGAAATCTGCGAGTCGTTCCTGCGTGTCCCATTCCTTCTCTCGCCCATAGCTAATTACTAAGTCCCGGCCATTCTAGACCCTAATTATCTGCCACCATCCTAGTCTGGGCCAAGGTGCTACAGGTTTCAGGGTTCCTACAAGATTCAGTGTCCTCATCCTCAGTCTTCCCTTCTCCAATACGACTATTTTATCCCTACACCTGAGATACCCCATCCTCCTCCTTAATCAGTAGCCAGTAGTTGTACCCAGTAGAGCAAAAGCCGAGCTCCGCTGCTTCACACGTTAGCAGTAGTATAACAAATGTACGCCATTAAAAAAAAAAAAAAAAGTTCATCAGTGCACTGGGACGGTGCAAGTTGGTTGAGCGTCGACTCTTGATTTTGACTTGATTTTGAGTCATGGTCTCAAGGTTGTGAGATCCAGCCCCACCACTTTGGGCTCTGTGCTCAGTGGGGAGTCTGCTTCAGTCTTTCTCTCCTTCCGCCTTCTTGCCCCCCATGCTCTCTCGCTCTCTCTTAATAAATCTCTAAAAAAACCTTCATCAGAAACATAAAAGTATAAAAAAGGAACAACATCAGAGTAGCTCAAATTCACCTGTTTTTAACAAATGATACTCAAAAATAATTTCCTTATCTAGTCCAAGTCTGTATGAACTTGGTTTGAGGACCCACTGGGCCCACCGTGATCTCATCTCCTAAGGCCCTACTCTAACCTACAAAACACACCATTGAGCATCTCTGGGCACATCATTTTGTTTCTATTTCCTTTAAAATATTAGCTATAAAAACAGATATACAATGATTTAGTAAAATACCCAAACATTTGCAATTCTTTTTATATTTACCTTTTTAAAAACTAAGTATATGATTGTTAATGATGACACATAGTTACTAGATATTCTCTTTAAAATAGTCCATCAGGCAGCCCAGGTGGCTCAGCGGTTTAGCACCGCCTTAGGCCAGGCCGTGATCCTGCGGTCCCGAGATCGAGTCCCACGTCAGGCTCCCTGCATGGAGCCTGCTTCTCCCTCTGCCTGTGTCTCTGCCTCTCATGAATAAATAAATAAATAAATCTTTAAAAAAAAATCCATAAAACTGGCTATCATAACTCTCCCACACATGCCCCTTTACATTATGTGTGCTATTTTGTGAAAATTCAGTTCTCAGAGCACCTGTATGTTCAGAAAATGAATTCAGCAAAAGAAATTAAGGGGGAAAACTACTGAAAGCTGGAGGTCAAAGTGCCTCACAATCAGACGGACCTATCTAGTTGTAGGACACCCCATCCAAAATAAATATTTCTCTACACTGCCTCAAATCCTTTACTTGTTAAAAAGGTTTAACAAGCATCCTCTTAAAAAAAAAAAAAATCTGTACTAAAGGAATGGGAGCTTTGAGTAGCTGACAAAAAAAAAACCTATTTGTCAACTCTAAGGCACATGTATTTTTCATATTTTAGCATCTCTGAAATTAGGGTGCCTCTTACAATAGATGACTTCTTAAAATTAACTAGAAGTAGATTTTCCTTATGAGTGGCCCATAAAAACATGATGCATCTTGTAACTGATAACAATTCATTACAACTTAGCATTTGATCTTTTAAGTAACTCACCTGGTAGTATGGACTCTGAGATATTTTTTTTTTAAAGATTTTATTTATTTATTCATGAGAGATACAGAGAGAGAGAGGCAGAGACACAGGCAGAGGGAGAAGCAGGCTCCATGCAGGGAGCCTGACGTGGGACTCGATCCCGGGACTCCAGGATCACATGCCCTAGGCCAAAGGCAGGAGCTAAACCACTGAGCCACCCAGGGATCCCCGGACTCTGAGATATTAAAAAGACATCCTAAAAATATAAACACCAATAAAAGGTAGAAGAGAAAAGAAAGAAAGACTTTCTAGTTCAAAATTTAGCCTAAGAGGAAACCTATTTTCCCTTCTCTCCCTGACCCTCTCTCTGCTTCCTAAATCTGAAAATCAGATCAGCAGCACTAGAACCGATGTCTAGCCACTGCTAGGCTAGACAGGGGTCTTTCTCCACTTATTCATTTTAATAGGCAACAGAGGCCGTTACAGTCTGCAATCTAGTAGTAGAACTAATACTTGTATACACATCACCATCCAAGTAACTCACAGAACTGCATTCTTAACATACGCGTTTCACTATGTATATATGATACTTTACAAGTTGATTTTTAAAGCAGAATTTATTTTTATGTAATCTCTATACCCAACGTGGGGCTTGAACTCACCACCCCTAGATCAAGAGTCACATGCTCCACCGACTAAGCCACCCAGGCACTCCAATAAAGATGATTTTTTTTTTTTTTTAAAGACAAATTAAGAGCAGCCCCGATGGCCCAGCGGTTTAGTGCCGCCTTCAGCCCAGGACATGATCCTGGAGACCTGGGATCGCGTCTCACATTGGGCTCCCTGCATGGAGCCTGCTTCTCCCTCAGCCTGTGTCTCTGCCTCTCTCTCTCTCTCTCTCTCTCTCTCTCTCTCTCACTCTGTGCCTCTCATGAATAAATAAAATAAAATCTTAAAAAAAAAAAAGACTAAGTGAAGAAAATATTAGATAAAAAACTGGCCAAAAAAAAATCCCTTCCTTCAGAAGGAATTCTTTCAGAAGGGGTTTCACCCAGAAGAAAATGGGAAAGACCTCAGAAAGGGTTTTTGGAAAAGCACATGTGCAGAAAGCAAAAATACTGGGAGATACAAATAAAGGAAATCTGAGGTAAACCCAATGGAAAGGACTTAATTTAATAGAAGACACTGGAAACTTGAGTAGAGAAATGACAAACTGTGCTTCAAGATTAACTTAAGCACAACTGCATAAGATAATCCAGATAAATGTGGAAGTGGAGGCAAGATCAGCTCAGGAGCGATGAGAACCTGAGTCAGTTAGCCAAAAAAGGGGAAATCATCAAATACACAAATATATATGCAATATATAATGTTACATACAAGTATATATCAAATCAAAGAAATTTAAAGCAAAAGAATTATGTGAAAACCAAGTAACAGTAGATTTGAAAATTCAAAAAATAAATCTCTGGAAAAAATACTGAACACTAAAACTCACGCAAGAAATAGAAAACCTACACAGATCAACAGCTATTAAATAAACTGATATTCAAAGTCCTCTACAGAGGGGAAAAAAAAAAAAAAATGAAGCCCGAATGGTGTTATAGGTGAGGTCTACCAAACTCTCAAGATAATTCCAGTCTAAAACGCTCCTAAGGGGCGCCTGTCAGTTGAGGGCCTGACTCTTGGTTTCAGCTCAGGTCATGATCTTGAGGTCAAGGGACAGAGCCCCATATCAGCTCAGCGGGAAGTCAGCTTGAGAGTCTCTCTCTCCACCCTCCTCCCCCCACGCTCATTCTCTCTCTGTAAAATAAATAAATAGGGGGATGGGGTAATTTGGTGATGAGCCCTGGGTGTTGTAGAGCAACTGATAAATTATCGAACACTACATCTGTAGCTATCCCTGGGTGGTGCAGCGGTTTGGCGCCTGCCTTTGGCTCAGGGCGCGATCCTGGAGACCCGGGATCGAATCCCACAACGGGCTCCCGGTACATGGAGCCTGCTTCTCCCTCTGCCTGTGTCTCTGCCTCTCTCTCTCTCTCTCTGTGACTATCATAAATAAATAAATTTAAAAAAAAATTTTTTAAAAAGTATGCACTACATGTTGGCTAACTAAATCTAAATTAAAAGTAATAATAAAAATGAAATAAATACATCTTTAAAAAAATAAATAAAAAGCTCCTCAAATGAGAAAAAGGAAAGTCGCCCAATTCATTTGATGAGACTGTTACAACCTTCATACCAACAGGTATCAAGACTTGTACCCGCATCACCAGGAATAAGGAGGAACAATACCACGAAAGTAGAAACAATAGATGCTGGCCTCAGGATGTGACGGAATGGGGAAAGGTTTGGGTTTGGTATGACATCAACAGATATAAGGAGCACCAGGGAAACAAGTTTGGTAAGGAAGAGGAGTTCAGCCGGAACCAGAACAACCGGGTAGAGGCATGCATGCATACAGCAGCTGGGAAAAACAAGGATTTGCCTGCAGAGGAGAAACAGAGAACAGAGACCTGAGAATTAATTCAGACCGAAGGGTGTGAACAGCACTAACACCAAGGGACTAGTGACAGATAGAAAAGTGATCTCCAAAGTGAAACCCGGAAAACACACATTAAATGAGAAGAATGAAAAGAGGCAAAGAGGAACCCCGTCAGTCTGTCACTGGGTCCTCTGTCCAGCTAGCTGAATTCCTATTTATCCTTCAGAATCGTTCCAAAGTGATGTTTTTAAGGCCTTCCCCGATTGTCCCTGCACCACCAGGACCGGGTCAGGTTCCATTTTAAGCTCTTAAAACACTGTGCACTTTCATTATAATTAGTTGTGATTAATTATAGAATTCATTCTCCAATCTGCGTCTCCTTCACTAGACTTGAAGCTCCGTGAACGCAAGGACAGTGTCTGTGGTCGCATCCGACGACCTTGCAGGGCGTGTTAGAATAGGGCTGTTTGTTGAATAAAGTGGATACGGGGGGGAAAGCCAAGGAAAGGCATTTCAAGGATGAGAAGTTGATGTTAAATATCACAGAAAGCTCAAGGAGCTGATTTAGAAGAGGGGCTTAGGTGTGTTCTTTGGTTACGGGTGACCCTCAGGAAGGTGAACTGCAGTAAACAAGGGGTTAAGAAGGGAATGGACGGCCAGGAAGTAAACGCAGGAAAAGTAAACTACTCTTGGCAATCTTCAGAGATGGCATTATGAAGGACTGAACTTTCATTTCATTTCAATTCTGCTGTTATTTTACAATTTTTCTTTAATGAACACATACTACTTTTACAAGGAGACAACTTTTTTCAACGTTAATAGGATCTGAAAAGGAGAAAGCAGCAACGTGACAGCTTGAGGGAGCAGCATGCTCAAGGGAGGCTTTTGCAAATTGAAAAATTCTGAAGCGCGTTTGTACTTTCAAGCACCCTAAGACAAAGGAGAGTAACTCCCACTAGTTAAGGAGAGGGGAGAAAAAAAAAAAACGAAATAAGGTGTTAACTAGTAGGAAGGATAAAAAACATTGCAGTGAGATGGAAGGAAAGCAGATGACAGAGGCAGCCCAGTAATTCTGGAAGGAGCTCCCACTGAATGCCTCGAGCTTTTCAGTAAAAGGGTGTGGGGAAATGAGAAAAAGCTTGAAATGAGTTCCACGAATACTGTGCGCCGTGGCGGGGGAGGGGACAGGGCCCCGAAAACCCGGGTGGCATTCCGGTTCCATGAAAAGAGTATTCTGAATTTCAATCACCCTTTTGTAGATGGGACCTCTTTCTGGCTCACAACTGCCCTTTTCTTTTTTTCTTTTTCTTTTCTTTTTTCTTTCTTTTTTTTTTTTTTTTTTTTTAGCTAGGAGTTTAGATACTTAAATAATTCTGGTTCACAAACTTTTTTATGTCAACAACCGAAAACAGCGATAAGCACCAAGTCCCATCCGAGCTGAAGTCTCCTTCCAAGTAAATACGGTGCAGAAGCCGCTCTGCAACTCGAGCCACCAAACAGCGAGCATTTCCAGGAGGAGGGGCTGCCCCGGACGTGGGGCTCCGCACGGGGAGGCTCGGCGGGTGCTGGGGGCTCCTGGCCCGGCGGCCCCCGGCGGCTCCCGACTGCAGGGAGGCCCTGCTGCCCACCCGGCTCGCGCGGAGCGGGGAACCCGGCGGCCGGGGGCGGGGGGCTGGGTGACGTCACGCAGGTGGACGTCCCAGGTCGCCCCGTGCACCCAGGGGCTGGAGGCCGCCGGGGCCAGCAGAGCTGCGGCGCTCGGGGCGGGCAGGAGCGCGGCGCCAGGACCCCGCCGGGTGCTCCCCGGACCTGCAGGGGCGCGCGGGGCCGGCCGGGGAGGGGAGCGGAGGGGAGGGGAGGGGCGCCCGCGCAGGTTCCCAGGGCCGCGGCGCGGAGCCACAGGCCCGGGCAGGGAGGCCGCGCGGGGCGACAGGTGAGGCTCGGGGACCCGGAGACCCTGTGCCCCCCCGGGCCCCCCGCGCCTCCGCACCCGCACCACGGCCCGCGCGCTCCGCGCCAGAGGCGAGCGCCTTTCCATTTAAGGATCCGAGACGCGTCCCTGCGGGCGGCCTCCGCGCACGCCGCCTCCCCACGCCGGCCCGACCCGGGGCGGGAGCACAGGGGGCCGGGGGGGCGCCGGGGCCGGGGGACGCGGCCTGACACTGCCCCGGGCGCCGGGGACCCCGCCGGGCCGCCCGCCCCGCCGCCCCCCTGCGCCCCCGCCCCCCCGCCGCCCCCCTGCGCCCCCGCGCCCTCGCCCCCCCCCGCCGCCCCCCTCCGACCCGCCAACTCACCCGGCCCCCGGGGAACTCATCGTCCGGCCCTCGGCGCGGAGCGGGGGGCGCGGCGGGGCCCGGTCGGCCTCCGCCCTCGGCGTGCAGCGGCCCCGGCCCGGTCGCCCCTCGCGCGGCCCTGCGGTCGTCGTCTCGCGCGGACGGACGCGCCGGAGTCCCAGCCCCCCTGCCCGCCTCCTCCCCTCGCCCCGCCCTCCGCCCTCCGCCCTCGCCGAGCGCCAGCGGGCGGATTCCAATCTCGGCAGCCGCCGCCGCCGACACTCGCCGCGGTGGGGGAGGGGCGGGCCGGGGGGGGGGGGGGGGGGAGGGGGCGGGCCTCGCGGGTCCCGGCCGCGCGCGCGCACTGGACGCACCGCCCCGCCCCGGGCGCGAAGGGAGCCGAGCGCGCGGCGGAAGCGCCCGAAGGGGCCGCGAGGTCCGGCGCCCCGCTGCCGGGGAGGAGGGCGGGCGGACGGCACCGGGGCGCCGCGCGGCCGCGGGGGGGGGGTCTCCTCCGCCGCCCCCCGCCGCCCTGGCGGCCGGCCTCCGCGCACACGGCGCCCGGGGGGGACTGCGCGCCGCCCGGGCCCGGCCTCCCCCCTGCACCCGGCGGTGGGCCCGGAACCCCCGGTCCCTCCCCCGCCCCGCACCCGGTCGTGGGCCCCCGGACCTCCCAGCCCCTCCCCCGCCCCGCACCCCGTCGTGGCCCCCGGGAGCCCCGGTCCCTCGCCCCCCGCACCTGGTCGTGGCCCCCGGACCTCCCAGCCCCTCCCCCCCGCACCCCGTCGTGGCCCCGGACCTCCCAGCCCCGCACCCCGTCGTGGCCCCGGACCTCCCAGCCCCTCCCCCGCACCCCGTCATGGCCCCCGGGACCCCGGTCCCTCGCCCCCGCATCCGGTCGTGGGCCCCTGGACCTCCAGCCCCTCCCCGCGCACCCGTCTTGCCCCGGACCTCCCAGCCCCTCCCCCCGCCCCCGTCGTGGCCCCCGGGACCCCCGGTCCCTCGCCCCCCGCATCCGGTCGTGGGCCCCTGGACCTCCCAGCCCCTCCCCCCGCACCCCGTCGTGGCCCCCGGGAACCCCGGCCCCTCCCCCCTCACCTGGTCGTGGCCCCCGGGACCCCCTGGCCCCTCCCCCCCTCACCTGGTCGTGAGCTCGGGACCACCCGCCCCGCCCCCCGCACCTGGTCGTGGCCCCGGACCTCCCGACCCCTCCCCCGCGCACCCGGTCGTGGCCCCCGGGAGCCCCCGCACCCACACCCCGCGGCGCAGCGGCCCGGGGCTGGTGGGCGGGCGCAGGGCGGGCGCGGGATCCCGAGGGGGCCGGTGTCCTGGGGGCGCGAGGCCCGGGGGTGGCCGTGCAGGGCTGAAGGCCGCGGACTGCGGATCCTGCGGGGCCTGTGCCGCGTCCTGCCGGGCGTCGCGTGCCCTCGGCCTGGAAGACGCGGGGAGCTGTCACCGCCTCCCTAGCCGCCCTCGGGGCCGGCGCGGGCACAGGTAGTCCGTCCCGGGGTCCCGGGGGAAGCCGTAGGCCGCCTTTTAACGGCCCGAAGTGGCCCGAGTCCCCTTGGTAAATGTTGCAACTTTGTAGCGCGGTAAATGAAGTCGCTACAAAAGCTGACTCCTCTTAAGGCCCTTTTATAAAGTCCCTTTTGCAGCTAGGGAAAAGGAAAGAGGGGAGAAAAAGAATGTGCCAGGCACTGCTATTTGTTTTTATACATTCTCCCCTAAAGAGATGTTTAGATTCCAGAGTATTCCCTTTTAATCTTGTTTAAATGTCTAAATTCTTTTACATTCTTGTTTAAAGACTTTTTCTTTTCCTCCTCCCTTTTTCAAACCACCTTTGTCCTTGATGCCTCAGATACCTTCTATAATTCCAAGTGTTTGTTTTCAACTCTGGTTATTCTCTTAATTTTTTTTTTTTTAATGAACTCTTGGGGTGTCTCAAGTTTGAGAGTCACGGGTTGTAGTGTCTTGCTGGGCAGAGAGGATGTGCGATAAGAGTTTTCGTGCATCAATTAAAACGTCACTTTCGAGTTTTTGATATTTCTGCTTTAATTTCAGGGGAAAGAGTGAACCTTTTGCTTAAGGAGATTCAGACTCATTGGCCAAAGAACTCACTGACGTATGCTGAGCATTGTGTCATGGCAGATAAAGTCATGACAAGTGTGTTAATATACCCTTTGAAGCCTACTTTGATTTGGGGGCATATGAATCAGTCCATAAAATAGACAAGAATCTCAGGCTAAAACTTCAGTACATCAGATTTCTGAAACGTAGAAATCGGTGTTGCCCGGGTTTTGTTATGTGTAGAAATGGCAGCAAAACAGAGGCCCCACGTTGCAAGTCATGGCACCTTTGCCTCTCCTCTGTTCAAGTCTTTCAGACTTTACTCAGCATCCTTTTGTTCTCCGTAGAGAAAGCCCACCCGGTGACCAAGCTTAAAACCTTAGCATTTTCGCGGCCGGCAACCTGCCTGCCTACACCTGAGCCAGGCACAGCGTGCCCTCTAGTTCCTGGCATGTGCATGCACGCCAGCCTGTTTCTCCAGTTTGCCCACTAAATGAGCAGAGCAGCCAGGAAGCCCAAGGAAACATCTGGACACCTATTATCTGACCCCCAGATTCAGGCAACACTTCAAGGTCCAAGTTTAACAGATCTAACACATTGAACGTTCTCTAACGTGACAGCTTCCTGTTAAGCATGTTAATAGGCCTGGCTGGACGTGGGCTTTTTTTCTCTGCACAGTTTGAGGTATAAGGCCCCAAGAGTCAAGGCTGCGTACTCCAATCACGGAGCCTTAGTTGGGAATGTAAAATGACCCTTCTACAGCCCCCACGTGCTCAAAGACACCTTCCCTGATCACTTGTCTTAAATTAGCACCCAACACCGCCCAATTTTGTTTTCTTTATACCATTTTTTACTAATTGAGATGACCTTGTTTGGTTGGTTATCAGTTTATGGTCTGAGTTTCTCTGCCCTCCCCGCCCACCCCCCCGCCCACCCCACCCCCCAGAAGGTAAACTCCATGAGAGCAAAGACCTTGTCCATCTCGTTCTCAGCTGCTTCCTCAGAGCCTAGCTCCTGGCACACAAGTGCTCATATCTCTCAAACAAATGGGCAAGATAAGGATAGAATTTCCTCTAAGCATTTCTGAACCTTGTCATTAAGGACCTAGCTTTTAAGGGTTGGCATGGACTATGTTGAAAAGGATAAGGGTGGGTCAGGGCAACTGGGTTATACCATTTTCAGGGAAGGCGGTAGTTCTAGATTGATCCAAGTTAATCTATCCAAAGTCATTTTCCTGTTGTAAAGATTGTGTGAGGCAAAGGCAGAGCTAAGGCTGTGGCTACGGGGAGAAGTCAGAGCCCAGCAAGGAGGAGCGAGGGCAGCAATGCCCTGGGCACGATGAGACTTGAGGTTCGCTTAAAACCCAGTGTTAGATGGACAAAAGCATCGCAAAGAGAGGAAACAGCTACGTTTTTCAGCGTGGACACTGACACGTTCTTGTACTGGTTAGTAACGCCTGTCGTGGTTTAGAAGGAACAAGCCGAAACAGAAGTTGTGTTTAAGAACAAGGTGGTCAAAAAAAAAAAAAAGAACAAGGTAGTCATCTACAAATCAGTGCCCAAAGTACAGTTAAAAAATCTCAACCTTTTCTTGGTAACGGACTTCTTTACTTTTCCTCCTATTTTGACTTCTCAATCACTTGCTCCTCTTTCCATTTCCACTCCTGTTTGAAAGCACTTGTGTACAGGGATTAAAAGATGGTTCACCGAGGCTCTTGCTGCAGAGTAGCCACCCCTCGATCCCACCCAGCCGCAGTCACAGTCCTCCTGTCCACGCTCTGGGCGCACCCCTGTCCACAGACCCTCGTCGTCCCCTGGCCCTGTGGCAGGAAGGCTTCCCAGAGCCCCAGGCCCAAGCCAGGACCCAGACGTGCTTGGGGAGCCCCGACCGCGGCACCTTTCTTAGAACTGACTTTCTTAGCCCTTTCCTTGTGCTTGAAGCCCTGGCCTCCCAACCCATGTGGAACTTGAGGTTTCTCTGCCTGCCTGGACTCTGCTCTCTCCAGTCGGCCCCAGCCCTGCAATGCACTCTGCTGTGCATGGTTTCCCTTGGTGGCAACACTTAGTGACCTCCGGCTGTTTGTTCCAGATTTCCTCTGCCCGTATTCTGCCCATGTGCTAGGCCTCCTCTCCCCATTACCTCAGGCTGGACGTCCTGATGCCTGCTGCTCTCCCGGACTACCACCTGTTGTTTGCTCAGCTCTCTGGCTATCAGGCACTGCCTAGAGGCCTGGAGTTCCTCTCACCCCGCACCTGGAGCTGGGGCCTCCCCACCCCAGCCCCGCAGTAAATCTTTTCCTTCTCCATTTTTAGCAGTCCCTCACCCTGCGTTTCCCTTTCCCGAGAGCAGTGGGTTTATGACTTACTGTACTTTGGTTATTTGTTAACCAGATAAAACCAAAACACAACTGGGGCGCCTGGGTGCCTCCTTCGGTTGTCTGCCCTGGGCTCAGGTCATGATCCCAGGGTCCTGGGATCCTCACCCACATGGCGCTCCCTGCTCAATGGAGCGTCTGCTTCTCCCCCCTGCCCCGCCCCTTTCTCCACTCACCCCTGCTCATGCTCTTTCTCTCGCTCTCTCTCTAATAAATAAATAAAATCTTTAAAAACAAAGACAGCAACAAAAAACAACTATATGTATTATGTGTGTGTGTGTTTGCTTTTATCTGGTTACCAAAGTATAGGAGGTGTGTGTGTAAAAACCCATATCTGATTCTACTTGCTGCTCCTAAACACTGGTTCTACTCAAATATTTCTTTGGGACCAGAAGCGCAGAAACCCCTGCCTCTGGAGCTGAGGGTGATTACCTTGTGAATGGCTAGTCAAGGAAGACAAGGTGTTGTGGTAAAGATCCCGGCTGAGATAACGGGGAAGTGCAGTCCTGGATCAGGAGTGCTGAGTCATGAGCAGCTGTACTGTACCTGCTCTCTGTGGCCTGCATGGTTACCCAGATGTGTCCCAGGTGTGGGGGGTGCCACCAATGCGACCAGGCATTCTAGTTTATCCACCACACACGCTGGGGGTGCCTGTCCTTCTGCTGAACACAAAGTTCTGGGGGATAGAGACCATCTTATTTTCACTCCCCTGTATCCCCAGGATCTAGCATATGGCCTGGCACGCCAGTAGGTGGTTAGTGAATACTTAGTGGATGAATGACTGAATGCACTGGCATTTTATTGGACAGGATCTTCTAAAGTTTTAAAATCTAGTAAAAAAAAAAAAAAAAGACCTGCAGATAACTCCTTCATTTGATATTTGCTTCTGAGTCAAGGTTTATTGCCCTGCAGATTGTTGATACTTCATTTTGTTCTCTACTGCTAGTTTGCCCTTACTCATTTATTTTGTTTTTATCAACTAAGGCAGGGTTGTATCATTAACTTTGAATTCCAACAGCTGGTTTTCAATAAATACAACTTGAGTTTTAGAGTTCTATATGCTCTTTAAGACAACTTCCTCACTTCTTTCACGGGGAAGCATGATCATACAGATATTCAACCAGCAGCCAATACCTGTCAGTGTTCCTATAAAAATGTAGATTATTTTACATGTAGTTTGCTGCCCGCCTTGACACCTGTCTTCCTCACTGTCTACCTGAATTGTACGAGCTGTCCTCTGACTTGGTCATTCCCTCTTTAACTGCTCTTGCTCAGTTTTTCCAGCTTTCTCTTAAACAATACTGTGATCAAACATCTGGGAGCCACCGACGTGTGGCAATATTCTGTTAGGCTGGTCTCTCTGACCCTGCAACATGGGCCACATTCATTCTTTTGATGTGATTCCTGCCTGCGATGCCCAAGTACCACCTCTTGTGGGAGTCATCCTCGATGGCTCCATCCTAAACCCCTTAGGCTTTTCTCTCTATATCATTGACATTTTTCATAGTCTCTTTTTTTTTTTTTCATAGTTTCCTAGGTCTCTCTCCTAAATAAGATTTTATACCTTGATTCTCTTACGTGTGAGTAGGGGCTTCCGAGCCCCCCAGCCTGGGGAAGGATAGGTAAAGACTGTCAGCATGCGGGGGGTCTCAAAACAGCAGCCCCACGCTGGGGCCTACCACTGTAATTACGAAAGCCTTGCCTCTGCCAATCCTTTGTTTTCAAAGTCCAACCAGAGTCAGAGGTGGTCCCAAACTCCTCAGCGCATCTGCCAGGCTGCCTCAAGGTCAGAGAGGGCATTCCTCCCTCCTTTCCGCCCTCCCTTCCCTGGCTCTTAGCATGGTTGCCGTGGTCACTGCACTGAGCATCAGGGTGCTTATGTTGCAGGACTTGACACCATTTGGATCCTGCTCTGTAGGAAAGGTGCTCCCTGGGGTTATGCAGCCTAATACCTCCACCTGGCCCTGCTGAACCCCAGAAAGCTACCACCCCAATTGCAGGCAGGGAGCCTCATCCCAGGCTTGCTTGAAGAACCAGCTTTTTAATTAACATTATACGTTTTACATGATGTTAACATATAATAATACGTACATGTACTATATACGTGTAACGTATCTTACTAATACCTTATACCTGGGCCACCTGGGTGGCCCAGCGGTT
Source organism: Nyctereutes procyonoides (assembly GCF_905146905.1). Lineage (NCBI taxonomy): Eukaryota > Metazoa > Chordata > Mammalia > Carnivora > Canidae > Nyctereutes > Nyctereutes procyonoides. The sequence goes on from NW_026575046.1 coordinate 53,722,071, forward strand.
TAGCGCCTGCCTTCGGCCCAGGGCGTGATCCTGGAGACCCAGGGTCGAGTCCCACGTCAGGCTCCCTGCATGGAGCCTGCTTCTCCCTCTGCCTCTCTCTCTCTCTCTGTGTCTCTCATGAATAAATAAATAAAATCTTTTTTTAAAAAAATACCTTATACCTTTCAAGGCATTTGGGGTAAATGAAAATGGCAGGATGCGTATTTGTCAGAATTAAGTCAGTGAGAATCCCATGTGAGATGTGTGGTTAGTCAAAAATTTTATTTATTTGATCAAAGTGGATGTTCTTAATAACAAAAGTTGTTTCGGGTTGCCTGGGGGGCTCAGCAGTTAAGCGCATCTGCCTTTGGCTCAGGGCGTAACCCCGGGGTCCCGGGATCGAGTCCCGCATCGGGCTCCCCGCATGGTGCCTGCTTCTACCTCCGCCTGTGTCTCTGCCTCTCTCTCTGTGTCTCATGAATAAATAAATAAAATCTTTAAAAAACTATATTTAAAAAATAACAAAAGCTGTTTCATTGTTATACTTACAAAAATACACCCTTCTAATAAAAATTTAACCATATACACACATATTTCATCAAAACTAAGATGTTATCGGTTGTAAGAAGCATTATTTCATGTACAACTAGGAAAGAAAAACACTGCCAATTAAAGTAAACTCTGACACATTATCTGTTGTAAGACATTCGAATTTCAAAGATGATGGAATGTCCAAAAATGTGCATCTAAGAATTGATGAAATACAGTGTGTTTTAAGGCATCTACAAGGCAAAGCAACACTATACAGGCCAATAGTTTGAAATGCTGAGTTTCTAGGTTTTGACATATAATCTTATTTGTTTGTTATGCACAATCCTCGAATAGCCACACTATGAATGTTAACCACAAAAGCAGAAACAGCACAGTTCAACTGTATATAAACATGTAAAACAAAAGTGAATATCTTGGGATTCAGTCACAAAGTTCAGAAGAAACACCAGCATCGAGTCACAGGCATGGGTTATATTACAAATAAAAAAGTAACTTTTTGACAGCTGCTTATACTGAAAACATGCAACGACCAGAAGAATTGTAACGTGGATGTTACCCAGGTTTTTGTCTTTGGAAAAGTCAAACCAAACAATCAGAAAAATCTCGGCGGCGCAGTAGAATGACTTTACATCTATCCCGGAAGCTGAACAATAGTGCTCGTAGCTTATGGGGCCATCAGGAAAAGCCAGCTGTGGATTTCTTTCTAGTACAATTAATTGCTTCCGCTGTATATAAAATTGAAAGAATTGGGTGCTTTAGTGCGGAAAAAGGATATCCTGCTACACTGCTCCTATTTCCTCACAGAGGCTATTAGCGAGCCTTTTGCCATTAATTCACATGCATTGGATTATCCTGTGATGAAAGACCGAAAGGCTTTTCATTTTTATAGTCTCTTATCTCCTATTTATTTGGCACCTCTCTGGAGATACCTGCTCTTCTCCCAGGACTGGCTAATTGCTAGGATGTCAGAAGGTGGCTAATGACCAACTTCCTTTCCAGAGACTAATTGTGAGCCTGTCTCCATATTTTTCTTTCTTGGAGTGGCCCTTGTCATCGCTGAGGAGTATTCTGAGCTACGTCATTATGGGAGATGACGGATGCGGCCTGCTGGTGCCAAGTGTCAGTCCCTGCCCGTCGCCCACTTTGGGACCAGCAAGTGACCCATCTCTAAGAGCCTGTGGGGGCCTGAACTGCAGGGGGTGCGATAGTCACTGGCCGTGTGTCACTGTGTACATTTTAACTCAGTTCAAAGTAAATAAAATTAAAATCAGTCTCTCACCCTAGGCCCCCTAGTGCTCAATCACCACGTGAGGTTAGTGGTGACCGTCGTGGAAGAGTGTGGCTAGAGGACATTTCCAACCTCACGGAAAGTTCTGTTGGCCCCGGTGGTAGCGCCTGTGACCTGCTCGGCTCGGGCCTCCTGAACCGTATCTGAGCCCGTCTCCCGAACCGACTCTTCTCTGTTCCTGTTCTCACCATGCAAAACAAAGGGCAGACAGACGGCTATCAGGCATCACTGGTATAGTTTGCTGCCAGCGAAGTCTTGGTGGACGTGTCAAAGTGCCAGAAATAGAGGGTTGCTGTTCACGAGGTATAACATTACAGTTACGTGATAAGTGTTCTCACCACAGTAAAATAAATAATAAAGTTTTTAAAGAGTAGAAAATAAAAATAAAATAAAACCCTAGAAAATAAGCCAAAATGATAATAGTGGTTGTCTCCAGGTAGTGGGACTAGGATTGCTTTTTTCTTCTTCCTGTTTATACATGTTTTTTTTTGGATTTTATTAAATATGTATTGCTTTCTTAATTAAAAAATTGCATCTGTTAAGCTTCAGGCTAAGGTGGTTTTATCCAATCCCTGAGTCTGAGACAGAAGGTAGTCATTCTGAGCCACTGCTTCTTTAAAAACGACTCCCAGCCAGCAGCTTTTAATTGAGAGATCAGTATTCCCGTTTGATCGTTGATCATTGCATGAAAACCATCAGAACCAGCCAACGGGGTGCCCTCGAGCCCTGCTAAATAGAACTACGGACCATCCCTCTGGAAGAGAGGGCTGGGGTCACTAGCAGTCCCCCCCTCCCCCATCTGTTGAGCACCGCGCCCTTCTAGAGTGCAGTCTAGGGATCAAGGCCTCGCAGGTTACGGAGGCTCGTCGAGCTGAAGAGGGCTCTGGTTTTACCGCTGAGAAGAGAACCATAAAAAGGAGCCCTCGTTTCCTAAAAGTTCAGGCATGATCGTACAGGTTTAATTAGGAACAGCAAGGCTGTTTACAGCAAATTATAAACTGTATAAAGCAGACCTCAGAGGACACGCCCAGAGGATGTCCCATGAACCCTTACTTCTCCAAGTCCAGATTCAGCAGATCTGGCCTGGCGAGGTCGGGTGCTGCAGTGCCAGCCAGAGGAGTATCCCAGAAGTCCCTTTCCAGAACTTTCCATGACCAATGGAGATGGCCAAATCGCTCGTGGAAAACGTATGTTTTTCTTTCCTTTTGTCCTCAAAACTTGAAGCCAATCCACCGTTTTCTGGCCTGCTACTGCCCCAACCCAGCAGAGAGACACTTCAGAACGAGCTAAGCAGTACGATACGGTGCGCAGAACACCAACTTTGGAGTCAGCATTCTGGCTGAACTTCTTAATTTTTGACCTTCTGTGGACTTGGTCAACCTCTCTGAATCCCAGTCTCTTCCTCTGTAACACGGGGACAAGTAACTAATATCAAACCTAATGAGACCAATGTGAAGATGACCTGAGAATATATGGAAACCAGTTGGCATAGAGTCAACACTCAATTAATTCTCGATACCTTTGTTTTTCCTTCTAGAAAGTGATTGGTCCATCAGTGTTTATGTTGAAGGGGAAAGAAAACAAACTGTAAAACTCTTAATGAGACTTACTTCAAATACAGCCCAGCACAGTTCAGTAATTAGTATAGAAGCTCTGGTGCAGCTTGGGCTGGGCTCCAGTTCTCCGTTCCAGCATTCGCTCAGGAATTTCCTTCCCTAGGAAGCCTTCGCTGTCCACCCCAGGCTGAACTATGTCCCTCCTGACTGGCCCCGTGGCACCTCAAGCTTATTTCTGGCCTATCATTTACCTCACATTCTGCTTCTCAGTCCAGAGTACCTCCATTGGGCATGGAGTACATGATGTTATGGGGCATCTTCTCCAGGGCATCGGTTTACCTAATAATAAATGACTTAAAGCAAAGGGTGTAAAAACAAAAAAAAAAACAAAAAACAAAAAAAGCAAAGGGCGTACCTTTTTTTTTTAAGCTAAAACATTAGATTATAAAAGAAATTTCAGAATTGCATAGGCTCCCTGGAGTGTTGGTTTTTTTGTATGTTGGTGGCCCTTTGCTTATAAGTCTGCTTTGCAGAAAAGCTGGAGAAGCATTTATTACCATAGGATAGTGAAATCACAGGGGAACTTGTGAGCTTCTTCCACCAGACTGTGAGCTCTTTAGGGCAGGAACTGTGCCTCATCAACCTCTGAACTCACAATATATAGCTACTTAGCCTGAGGCCAGGCTCCAAGTAGAGGCTCCATGAATGTGGACCTGAACTCAACTGTCTTCTCCCAGGACTTTGAGGAGAATATCGTATTTCCACTCAAGACAGGAACTCTGAAACTGTATAACAGACAGGACTTCGCATTGAGTCCCTAATGGGAAGAATACAATTCAAGCTGTACTTTTTGGGGAGAGCATTTAACCTATCTGACCTCTGGCTTCCCGACCTGCCAGGGTCATGAAGATTCAGTGAAAAAAGATTCATAAGTGCCAACCACTGTCCTTGTCCACTAAGTAAATGTATCAATTTACAAATTTTCCATGCACCTTCTCTGTAAAGAAAAGGTGCATGGAAAAAAAAAAAAGAAAAAGAAAAAGCTTCTTTACTTTCCCCTGAAGTCACATTCTGGTTGTTAATCTACAAGCTTAGAGATGATTCTTACCATTTTAATGATTCCAAGGATCTCAAAAAGGACCTGATATCCATGGTTCGGGCTGAGCCAGTGCCTGGGGCTTCTTGTGCGACACTCTGGTCCTTCCTCCTAAACCTCCGACCTAATATTATATTGCCATTCCACAGCTTACTTACTGCCTCAGTTACCTTTCCATCAAATCTGGGCTTATCAGCTGGGAATAATTTAAGAAGAGGGTAGAAAGATACAACCACCTGTTAGGAGCTACAGGCTGCGAGTCAGGGCCCATTTCAAGCCTTACCTCACTCAGTAATCTGATTTACTCTCCCCACTTTGAGGCATGTCTCTGTCCTGGTTCTGGAGACAGCCCTGGACAAATATTGCCAATTCCTACCAGAGCATGAGCCAGGCAATCATGATCCCCAGATGGCTTCATTCTATTGGCCTGGGTCCAGGCTAGCTTTACCAGGAAACTAGTGAAGCTTAAGTGTCAGGGTCCCTCACTTTCAAAGGCCCCTGTGAATGCTGAGGGGCTGGAATGTTCTAGATTGAGAGAGGGAAGTCAGGTTACAACTGGGGAGCATTCCTCCTTTTTTTTTTTTTAAATAAGATTTTATTTATTTGTGAGAGACACACAGAGAGAGGCAGAGACACAGGCAGAGGGAGAAGCAGGCTCCCTGCAGGGAACCCGCTGCGGGACTCGATCCCAGAACCCCGGGGTCACGGCCTGAACTGAAGGCAGACGCTCCACTGCTGAGCCCCCGGGCACCCCAGGGAGCAGTCATATGTACACTTTCCTGACAATCTGCTTGAAGAGTTTTCAGAAGAAAGAGACCTAGCGATCCCATGGTTCTAATCATTTGTTCTGATTCTTTCTTCTCATTTTAAATGACTGCTTGGTTTTAGAATTAATTTGGTGTTTGGAATTTTATTATAGTCTTTTTCTTAAAGATGGACCCGTAAAACCTAGATCCCAAACCGGATCAGGTCCTTACCCAACCTTTGCCTACTTTTCTTCAGTGCCTCCTTAGCCAAAGAGTCACGAGCATGGAAGGGGACCCTGCAGGGGTGTCTGTAGTGATGACGACATGCAGAACGGACGTGCCCTCACCGCTGGCCGTCTAGCTTGGGCCGCAGGCACACACTGGAGGGCTTTCACCAATTCTGCAATGCAAGGACCCTCTGGCATTCAAAGTGCTTCATTAGAAGTGAAAGATAAGACTCTGGTAACTGGATTCTCCCCCTGAATCTGCAAACTCTTTTGAAATAGTCTCTTTATACCTACTTTTATGCATCAATGAGACTTTGAAATGGGCTCAGGGAAGAGGACAGCTGACGTGCAAAAGGAATTGCAGCCCTCAGAATTTACTTAATGAAATGTTTTGGTTTTTTTAAATGGGATTTCTTTGTGAAAGAAGGAACTCGGCTCCCAGCTAAGCCGCATCAACGGTGCCATGCTTTTGCCATTTCAGTCCTAAGTCTCCCCAGCGCACTGCCCAGCTGTAGATGGGGGTGGGCAGGGATGGTGACCGATGCTTACGCTGCTGTGGAAAAGCGTTCAGTTTTCACAGTTTGGCTAACCCATAAAGGTGCTCCAAAAGGCTGTTGCTTCTAGCTGCTTCTTGTGTAAGCAGGTGAGAAAGACTTGGATAAACAGTCCGTTATTAAGTAATGGGAAAGTGCAAGAAGGCTGTGGAAGTACTGAGGGCAGAACGCTGGCCCCCAGGGAGGCCGGGACCAGAGGGTAAGGCCATGACAGGGCGACAGGCAGGGAAAGCAACGGAGCTGGCATGTGGGGTCTCATGTGCAGGCCACTTTGGGCTCCACTGAGGGGTGGCGGGCAGCCATCTGTCGGGGGAAGCAGGAGGTCGCACGGCCAGATTTATGAAGATCTCACTACGGGTGGTGGGAGGGAGGGGGCTGCGGGGGAGCCCAGGTCCGGGAGCTGGGGAGCTGACTGCGAGGGAGCTGTTTGGAGCCAGGAGGGTCCTGAACTCTCCAAGACAGGTGAGGACATAAACCAGGCAGTGTGCGGGAGAACGACCCGGTGACACCCAGATTTCCGGGCGCAGTGTTGGGGTGCCATCCCCTGCAGGGAGCAACGTGGTGGTGACTCGGCCGGGCAGGCCTGGGACTCCAGGGGGAAAAGGTGCCGGCAGCAGGACGGGGACTGGTCCTAGGCTACGTGCGCAAGACCAAGCACCAAGCACCCCGTTTCTTCAGACGGACGGCAGGGGTGAGGAGTGGCAGGCAGGTTACGGGGGCTGAGTTCACCCTGAACTAGTTGGGGGGCTCCTGGTCTCAAGTGACAGAAACCCAATGTAAACAAGCTTGAGGGGCGAGGGGACAGGCCTTGAATCAAGAAAGAGCTGCAGGCCCCGGCCCCAGGCTCCGTGCTGTTCACATCTAACCTCGGTTCTCGGTGCGTTGGCTCTGTGCCCTCCTGCCTTGGCACTAGCGGCCTCGCAGCTCAGCCACCAGCCAGGGCGAAGCCCATCTCCCTCCAAGCTCCGGGTTCAAGCAAACCTCAGGGGAAGGTTCTGGTAGTTCGCTGTGGTTTGCAGACCTGCTTCCTGAACCCAGCACCTGCCTGAAGGGAACCCAGGGAAGAGAAGGCAGGACTACAGCCACGGCCACTCCTCCGGCCTCGGCCTTGGGGGAGGCTTTCAGGTGGGCCAGGAGGCTGACCCCGGATATGCGGGTCTGAGGGGGCGCCCGAAGATGCAGATGTTTTCCCATCAGAAAAGCAGCTCCCGGCCTTGTCAAAATTCATGGCTCAACCTATTCCCACAAGCTCAATAAGTAGATTAATTTAGGATCATTAAAAAAAAATTTAGGATCATTATTATTGAGATATCTCTTAATATGGATTTTATGGGGTTTCTTAATCTATTTTTTTAAATAACCTCTAGGGATCCCTGGGGGGCTCAGTGGTTCAGCATCTGCCTTGGGCCCAGGCCATGACCCCGGGGTCCCAGGATTGAGTCCTGTGTCGGGCTCCCCGCATGGAGCCTACTTCTCCCTCTGCCTGGGTCTCTGCCTCTCTCTGTGTCTCTCATGAATGAATGAATGAATGAATGAATGAATGAATGAATAATAAAATAAATAAAAAATAACCTGTACACCCATCTTGGGGCTTGAGTGATGACACTGTGCTGAAGGGCCGCATGCTCCGCACTGAGCCAGCCGGTGCCCATCGGGGTTTAGGCAGGACCCGACTGTGAAGCTCATAGTTGAAACGTGAACGGTTTCCAGAAGACGGCGGGTCTCTGGGCAGTACGTGTGGTAGGACTCCAGTCAAGCAGGACACGACGTTGGGGGCTGCATGCACAGCGTGGGGCTGTTTGCTACGTTTTGGAGGCCGGCGTGAGCCGCGTGCACAGAGTGGCCTCCCACCCTTCACACAACCGCGCGGAGCCAGCTTTGCCATATGCAGCCAGAACTGCTGGATGGACAGTCTCGATGGTTTTTTTCAAGTGTAAAGTATTGCAGGAAAAGTTTAAAAAAAAATTTTGCTTTTTGAGTGAGGGAGCGAGCGGGGTGGGGACAGGGCCGGAGTGGAGGGAGGACCCTGAGGGGAGCCCACCCCAGCTTGGCCTCGCGCCCCGACATCACGGCCTGAGCTGCATCAAGAGTCGGGGCTCAACAGCCCACGAGCCGGCAGGTGCCCCGGGAAGAGCCGAATGTATTCTTCTCTGCAAGTGGGAGTTCTCGCCCTCCCCCGACGGCCCTGGCCACCCTCCTGCCGCCCCCCCCAACCCGGGCCCCCCAGGCCGTCAGCCCCACCTCAGCCCAGGTGTCACCTACCCAGCAAGGTCTTCCCCGTGCGGCCCAAGTGGCGCCTTGCAGGCCCGGCTGCAGGGTGTCCCCGCATGTCTCGGGTCACAGCGTCACCCGCTTGTCGTTTGTCCCCCATCCCCAAAGCAGGCCTGGCCGCGGGCTGTGAACAGCTGCCGCTGCCGGGACACACCAGGACACGTTGCCGGGATGGAGCTCCACGCGGTCAGGAGCTGCGAGAGGCAGCCACCCACTGTCACCGGCCTGGGACGCCCGAGTGAGGCCCGGGCGGGTGCTGTGTGGCACAGGAGCAGGGCACCTGGGGAGCCTCACCGTGAGCCTTGGGCCGCTCTGAAAACTAAATCTGCTTTTTAGCAACAACAGCAACCACATACGGTAGCCCAGGTGTTGAGAGGCTCTCAGGGAGGGACGGGAACGCTGTGGGGGCTGCCCCGTGAGCTCGGCCGGGAAGCGGGAGGCGGGAAGCCCATGCCGGCCCTGCGGTGCTCTCCAGCCGGTCCCACCGGCTGCACCCAGGCAATAGGCGACAGTTGAGGGCTGGCCGCGGGGGCTGAAGCCCTGGGGGGCCAGCAGATGCAGCCACGTCCCAGGGCCCACCCAGAACCCCTTCTTCGTGCCAGGTCTGTATCATTAAGGAGCCTAAGTGCAGGGCAGCCCGGGGGGCACAGTGGTTGAGCGCTGCCATCAGCCCAGGGCGTGACCCCGGGGTCCCGGGATGGAGTCCCACATCGGGCTCCCTGCATGGAGCCTGCTTCTCCCTCTGCCTGTGTCTCTGCCTCTCTCTCTCTTTTTCTGTGTCTGTCATGAATAAATAAATAAAATCTTAAAAAAAAAAAAAGACTAAGTCCCGCTGAATGCCGGCGGCTACCCCTGGAGCAGCTTTAAATGATCATGTATTTCTCTTCAGAACCAACCCAACAGCAGTCAGTTATCATCCTGTTTTGCTGATTCCAAACCGCTGGAACCTAAGTTCCGGGAGAATAGTGCTTTTTGTCTCTTTTATTTACTATTATGTTCCCGGGGTCCAGAGCAGCGTTTGGCATATAGCAGGTGCTCAGGAAACATCTGTCGAAAGAACGAATGAACCAATAAACAATTCTGTGAAAAGGGCAGAAATGTAAAAAAAAAAAAAAAAAAAGAAAGAAAGAAAGAAAAGGGCAGAAATTCTGGTACAAGGTAATTATACCAAACTCTGATCTGGGTGGTTCATATTTCTGGGCTATTTGTGTAACATTTCTCTTTTTTAAAGATTTTAATTAACTTATTTTGACAGAGAGAGAGAGAGAGAGAGAGAGAGAGAGCCCAAGCAGGGGGAGCAGCAGAGGCTCAGGGAGAAGCAGGCTCCCCGCTGCTCAGAGAGCCCATGGTGGGGCTCGAGCCCAGGCCCCCGGGATCCTGAGCTGAGCCGAAGGCCGACGCTTAACCCACTGAGCCCCGGTGCCCCGTGTGATAGGCATTCTTGCTGCCCGCTTCCCCCAAGCATCTCTTTCTGAAGGACACGTGGAAGGACTTAAGGAATCCAAGGATGGGCCCACCCCATTGCTGGTAACGCTGACGATCCTGTTGGTATTTCCAACAAAAGTCACTGCATTTGGCTCTTGAAACACCTGTGAGGCAAGTGTCATTACCTCCACTTTGCAGAGGGATGAGAGACACTCTCCCAGTGTCACCGCAGTGATGCTAGATCAGCCTTGACCTGAGCCCTGGTCTTAACGTGTCAAAGCTCCTGCTCGTTCTGGGGCCCCACTCCCACATCTGGAAAATGCCCAGGGGCTCTTAGAGGCCCTCCAGCTTTGTAGTCTGTGACTCTAGGAGCCTGGGGGCGGGGTGTCTGCATCTAAATTGCTACAGCTTTAAAAAGTGCTAAAATAGTATCTTGTTCCTTCTTACAATTGCACAGCTCTTCCAAAATCTGATTGAGGTGCTAAAAAACTCAAGTAAATTGTGAAAAATTTCTCTTTTTATGTAATGCCTGGAAACAGAATACCTTAACAAAGAATGAATTGGTTTTGTGGAGCATGATATCCTCTGAAAGGTCTTCCTTTTTATTTTTTTTATTTTTTATTTTTAAATTTTTATTTATTTATGATAGTCACACACACACACAGAGAGAGAGAGAGAGAGAGAGAGAGAGAGAGAGGCAGAGACACAAGCAGAGGGAGAAGCAGGCTCCATGCACCGGGAGCCCAACGTGGGATTCCATCCCGGGTCTCCAGGATGGCGCCCTAGGCCAAAGGCAGGCGCCAAACCGCTGCGCCACCCAGGGATCCCAAGGTCTTCCTTTTTAAAAAAAAGAAAAAAATTGCCTTGAGAGGGTTTCTTGGAGCTTATCTCAAAACAAAAGACATGGAAGAAAATACAGCAACTTTTCTAGAAATGAAGTCATTTAGAATAAAAATAAATAAATCTGAAATATTTCATCACCTAGTAGCCAAATAAAAAAATCTTTCCAGAAAGAAAAAAGCAAAGCTTGGTCTTCACTTTATTATTTACATGGTAAATTCCCATTCCCTTTGTATGCAAGAGATTTGTATTATTCGCATATCCCTGTCTGTTGAAACGAGTCAATTAAACTGCTTGTTGGGCCAGACAGCCAACAGAGCAAGTTGAGTTTTATGTGCGTTCATACTCCACAGGACATTTTGTTTTGTCTCAAACTTTTTTTTTTTTTTTTTTTTTTTTTTTTGCAGCCACACAGAAATAATCTGCTTTTGGTGTCATGTGAAAAAAAACAACCTTAACACAGAAAAATCTGTATTTGCACATCCTTTTTAGGTTTTATTGTGCTAAAAAGTAGATTCACACAAGCAAAAAAACAAAACAAAGAAACATGCAAAACATTTTTGTGCACACGTCTAACACACTACTTTCCACTTTTGAAATCTGAAAATTAAAAAAAAAAAATTCCAAAGCAAGAGTACTTGGGTTGAAACGCTAACATTATAAAAGCTACATTCCTGACACGAACACTGCAGACACAAGTCACTCCGTTGCAAAAAGTTAAGGTTTCTAAGTGTTACATAAACGTCAACAATGAGGAGACAAGAACTGTAGATCCAACGTGTACTCCCCAGAGGAACTATTAGAAATTGCCTGGTGTCCTAGGACACCCTGATGTTACCTTGAAGTAGATCCCACCTTAACCCCAAAGCTACACCCACCCTGCAAACACCGAGGGAACCCCGTAATCAGAACTACCTCCTTCTCCTGCTGCCTTTAAGATGGTTTTGCCCTTCTTTTGTGTTTTGGTGAATGAGAGTCCCTCGGATCGACACTCGCTCTGAGATGTGGAAAACCCGAATCAGTTAGTGGCCCGATGAAGTCCTCCGGGAGGCCTCCCTTCTCGTTCCATCCGCCAGGTACTTTGAAATGATCGCACGTGCACGCGGGCCCGGCCGTGTGTGCATGAGGCCTTTTAAAAGATATTTTTGGAGACTTAACTCTCAGGAACTTTTCTTCCTTTTCTCGAGACCAGTCCCTGAAAATGTGTTTTTGTTTGTGCTTGAAGAGAAAACCTTTTTTTTTCTTTTTTCCTAGAGCTTTTCTGTACAGCCAGCGACCTCCTTATCCCCGTATATTTGAACTTTCCAAAAATAACAGAATGCTCCAAGGTACTTGTTTGCAAGTCCTGAAAAATCTCAGTCACTCCCGGCAGGTTTTACTGTGTGGTCCTGGAGATGGACTTTCTTACTGCGCCGCAGGTGGAGAAGGGCCCTGTGGTAGGAACACATTTAAGGCCCTCCTGGTGCTCCCTCGGGGACGGCTCCCCCCTTGGGAGGAAGGCCAGGGCCTCCTGCTGCTTCTTAGGGACGCATCCTGCGGCTTCTTTCTCCCTGGGGAGAGGGGACACACTCGGTAGGAAGGCAGACCCTTGGAAGCCTCAGTTCTCAGAAGAAAATATGTTCTAATGCATTCTCCGGAAAACATGCAAAGAGAAAACCCCAAGCAAGAGCGAGGAGAGGGGCGGGGCGTTGGAGGGGCCCGGGGCAATCGCCTGGCACCCCTGGAAGGCCTGCATCCTGTGGGCTCCGTGGGCCCTGGGCTTCCCAGAGGGAGAGGCTGTGCCCCAGCGGCTCCGCTCCAGCTGTGCGGTCGCCGGGCCCCAGGGACGATGCCGCGACAATTTCATGATCTCAACTCTCAGCCCGAGCCGTTGGGCAGGTACGTGGGCCCTGTTCCCTCCCTGTTCCCTCCCGGGGAGGCCAAGCAGGCCCCACCGACACCTGCCTCTAGGGACGCAGGAGTGCGCTCCCCTTCCCAGCCTGGCTTGGGCTGGAGGGCGGGGGGGGGGGGGGGGGCATTCTGTAGAGCATGGGGGTGCTGGAGGGCAGGGGGTGCGGGGGTGTGCTGGAGGGAAGGGGGGGATGGAGGGCAGAGGGGGGCTGGAGGGCAGGGGGCTGGAAGGCGCAGGGGGGTTGCTGGAGGGCAGGGGGTGCTGGAGGGCACGGGGGGGGGCTGGAGGACAGGGGGGCTGGAGGGCATGGGGTGCTGGAGGACAGGGGTGCTGGAGGGCGGGGGGGGTGCTGGAGGGAAGGGGGTGTTGGAGGGCAGAGGGGTGCTGGAGGGCATGGCGGTGGGGGGGTTCCTGGAGGGCAGGGGTCGGGGCTGGAGGGCGGGGTGCTGGAGGGCACCAGGGCGGCTGGAGGGCGTGGGGTGGGGGCTGGAGGGCGGGGGGGGGTGGGTGGGTAGGGCAGCCCAGGGCTGGGGGCGCAGTAGGAGCGCGGCCCCACGGGAGGCAAGACAGACGCCAGAGTCGCCTTGAGATCTCCTCTCACACAGCAAAACAAAACTGGAGAAGCGCAGCTCCACCTCCCCGCACACGTCAGGAAGGAGCTAAGCCTTCTGGGGACACGGGATGTGGGAGACGAGAAGTGCGGTGGCGCAGGGCCCATGGCACAGGGCCCAGGCGGTGTGGGGTGTGGGCCGCAGCCCCCCAGCCCCCTCCCCGGCCCCCCTCCCCGCCCCCTGGGACACCTGCTGGGCCCCAGCCCTGCCTGAGGTCTCCCTCCTGAGGGACAAGGGATGAGGAACGGAACATGCTTCCTTTTTAGGCACCAAGAGCCACCCTTGGCCTTGGCTCTAAATATAGCCAATGGGCGGGTGGCCTGCGGGGGTGGCCTGCGGGGGTGGCCCTGGGGTGGTGGCCTGTGGGGTGGCCTGCGGGGATGGCCCTGCAGTGGCGGCCCTGTGGGGGTAGCCTGCAGTGGCTGCGGTCCGCTCCCCCGCCTGGGAGCACGGCGCCCCGCAGGGTGACCATTGAGTGTCCCTGCAGTCCTTGAAGCCTGCCCCAGCCCAGCGGGGACCTACAGCTGCAGCCGCGGACTCCCTGGAGCTCGGTCAGGCATCTTCATTTGGCTTCTAGACTCAGCTATGCAAGTACGCACTCTGCGTGCAGAAGAAGGACTAAAATCTTACTTCAAAGGGCTCAGTAGCTTCCTGTCTCCCCCTTTCCCCCCAGAAACACCAGCCTCCTCGCTCCTCTGTCGCCGGCAGCAGGCAGCCGGCCTGTCAGGCGCTCCGGGCTCCCTACACATTGATGGCGTGCGCGTGCTTCTTGCACAGGGGCTTGTCCTTCTTGGAGTAGAACGGCTGTCCCTCCAGATTCACGTGGCACACCTGCAAGAGAGCGCGGCATGAGGCACGGCCTACCTCTCCCCGCCCCAAGCCCTGGCGGACTTTCTTTAGATTGTGTTTATTTATTCCTGAGAGACACAGAGAGAGGCAGGGACACAGGCAGGGGGAGGAGCAGGCTCCCTGCGGGGACCCAGAGGCGGGACTCGATCTGCGGGGTCACGACTGGAGCGACTGGAGCGGAAGGCAGATGCTCCCCCACTGAGGCCCCCAGGCACCCCTCACCACTCCAAAGTCTTAATGCCTAAGCAGAGTAGAGGGTCGAACTACAAAAAATTTAAGACTTCCAAAGAGGAGCGGGGAACTAAATTCAAATGAAATTAAATGGAATACACAAAATACAAAAGATGAAGATGATCCATCGATGCTCTCCAAAAGGTACAAGAAACCAATACAAACTCGTGAGTCACTATCCGCAGAGGTGATTAACATCCAAAAAAAAAAAAAATACCGTGAGTAAATGAACAAACCCGTCAGAAAAAATTATCCTCACTAATAATTAAAGGAAAAATAAATCAAAATCTCCGTGAGAGACCACTGGGTATCTGTTAATCTAACAAAATCAAAAAAACAAACAAAACCCCTCAGTCTTTTGTTACCTTTAATGTTACAAGACCGCAGCCAAAGTAAAAGAGGAAAAAAAAATACAAGCAACAGTCAACAATGCCAAGAGGGTCAGTCCTCCTTGCGCCCTGCTAGGAACACAGCCCAGGGAATCGCCCCAATCTCCTGTGGGGGATGCGGCAGCCAGAGGGAGCCCTACCGCACAGGAGGGGTTTATCTTACCAAACCTACTGCATGGGACAAGGTAGGCTCAGGCGCAAAACCAAAAACCACTAAAACGTCTCTCTGCAGGGAGACGATGACGTAAATTCCCGCCGTACGTTGTCCAGTGGGATGCGGTCACGGGAAAGGTCAGTCCAACATGGGAAATGGCATGCGGGGAGATACTACAGGAAACGAAGAGGCAAAGTTATATGTCCCTGTGATGACAACATATGAGGGCAGTTTGAAGATGGCGACATCACAGAAAGAAGAAAACCAAGTAATATTTGTTGAGGTTACGGAGGGTCAGGCAGGAGGCCAGACCCTCTGTCTGCATGATCCCATTAATTCTCACGAAGACGTACGGGAAGGTATGACTTTCCCCCATCTCACAACTGAAAACTGCAGCTCCGAGAGCCAAGTGTCTCGCTGAAGCCACAGACCAGGCAAGTTGGGGAGCTGGGTCTCCAGCTCCAGTTCGATTTCCCCACGCCCCCCAGCAAGAGGGGCTACACTTACTTGAAATTGTTCTGGGCATATGGACATGCACGGAGGTAGCCCTCCACGTTTGCTGGACTACGGGTGTGTAGGCCGGCCCTGGGTGCAGGATAGGCCAAGGTGTCGGAGTCTGCTGGGAAGTCACAGTGGCTGGGATGCGGCCCAGTGTCATAGAGGACACGGAATACACTATACAGGGAGCACAGCTGGGGGCCACAGCCCAGACACTGACATCAGAACAGGTGCAGGAAGGGCCGCTCTTGTGGCTCAGCTAGTGCCCTTGGGCTCAGGGCGTGACCCCGGGGTCCCAGGATCGAGTCCCCGCATCAGGCTCCCTGCAGGGAGTCTCCTTCTCCCTCTGCCTGGGTCTCTGCCTCTCTCTGTGTGTCTCTCAAGAATAAATAGATTAAAAAAAGAAGAAAAAAAAAAGATTCTCTCTCCCTCTCCCTCTGTCCCTCCTCCCTTCTCTGAAAGAGGTGGCAGGGAGAGTTCTCACATACAGAGGCACGAGGATAGACAAATCAGCCTCTCGAGAGGATCTCAGGTCTGCACGTGTGACGGCTCCGAGACAGCTGGAAAGAAAAGTGGTGCCATAGTGGGCCCCTGAGCCAGTGAGAATGCTACGCCTGGGATTACTCAGGGCTGCTGACGGGCCCTGGAAACCAATGACCTAAAACAAGTGACTGAGTGGCGCCTGGGTGGCCCGGTCAGTTAGGTGTCTGCCTTTGGCTCAGGTCGGGATCTTCGGCCCTGGGATCGAGTCCCACATCAGGCTCCTCGCTCAGCAGGGGAGCTGCTTCTCCTCGTCCTCCCCCATCCCTGTTCCTGTGCACGCTCTCTCTCTCTCTCTCTCTCTCAAATAAAGAAATAAAATCTTTAAAACACAGAAGTGGCTGAAAGCATTGCAGGTGGGCGCGGTGATGTTGAGTGTAACCAGGCTCTCGTGGGCTTCAAGCTGCTGGTGAAAACATGAAGTCGACTCCAAGGTCCGACCCTGAGGATGGGCCGGATGGAGACAGGCGGCTCCGGAGTGAGTCGTCAGCTGCCTGAGGACATCTGGGGCTCCGGCAGCGAGACCCCGCCTTGTCTGGGACAACGCTGCCCACTTGTGAGACCTCTGGGGTGAGCTGGAGAGCTACCAGGAGGGTAAAGACCAAGAAGGGAGGACAGGCCAGAGCCTCGGGGATGGCCCATTGATAAGATGGAGCTGAGGGCAGAAAACATCATAGAAAGGTCGGGCTCAATGTCCTGGCTGGGAGACTGGGGGATGCACGGTGGCTTCCTAGTGGAGACCCCCAAACTACTCAGCAGAAGGTCCAACCCGCGGGCTCCGTGGTCTAGTGACATCAGGACCTGGTAGGAAGGAGTAGTGGTCATGGCCAGTGTTGGAAGGCAACGAAACAGAGCAGCGGCCACAGCCTGTGGCACCGCCTGCAGGTCCTCTGCTGCCCTCCTCCCCGATGCCCACACCAGTGGGGACGGGCTGGAGGCCGGGAAGACTCCTGGGAAGAGAGGAGCCCCAGGAAGACACCTCTGACCCGCTGAGATGGGCCCCACATCCCTTCCTTTGGAACTCAAGTTCCAAAGCCAGGCAGGAGCTTAATCCCTCACCCCACTAGACACAGCCCTTCTCAGCCATCATTTTATTTTTTTACTTTTTTTTTTTAATTTTTTTTTACTTTTATTGTTGTTTTTCTTATTGAGAGAGAAGGACAGAGAGAGATAGAGAAAGGGTGAGCAGGGAAGGGGAGAGGGAGAGGGAGAAAGAATCTTCAGCAGGTTCCAGGCTCAGCACAGAGCCTGATGCGAGGCTCAATCTTGCAACCCTGAGATGGTGAGCTGAGCCGAAATCAAGAGTCAGACGCTGAACTGACCGAGCCCGCAGGGGCCCCATCTCAGCCATCATTTTATATGCCTGAGGCTTTAGAGGGGCTGTCTTGTTCTATAATTGCTTGTATGTGCCAACTTTGTTTTCCTTTCAAGATCCAAACTCCTTGATGGTGGAGATTTGTATTTCCCCAAACTCAAGCAATATTTGGTAAATTGAAGTAGCCTCAAGTTGTCTGCTCTCCTGAGATCTGACTTTTGGGAAAACAGCTTATCAGCTGGAAGAGCCAGTTCTGATCTTCCTAAGTCTGTTTGTTTTAGTTATAAGAAAACATATGTTCATCAAAGATGAGTTAGAAATATAAAGTGATGGAAAAGGACTCCCCTTGCTCCTCCCCCCAAAAATCCTCAGTTTTCCCATCAAAAGATTGCCTTCCAAAAATCAAAACCAAAACCATGTTCCTCTTCGGTACATCTCAGCAGGGCAGTGAGTGGCCCAGAGGCCCATCCTAGTGGAAGATGCAGGATTCACCAGGCTGAGTCTCCAAAGGACAGGATCTGCTTGGCTTCCCGGGTAGACCCTTTGGCAGCGCGACAGATCTCTCAGGCCTTTACTGGAACTTGCTTGTAATCATGGCCTGAACAACCCTATGCTCTCCTGCTCCTTCTGGTTTCTCTCTGGGGTTTGTGCCACTGTCAAGCTCAGCCAGACTCAGTGGCACAAGGGAGCAGCCTCAGGCTCACCCTTTGCCATGGTGCCCTCTGCATGTGACATCAGCCTGCCCTGAGAGCACAGACCTTCTGTGCCACGGCCTGCCCTGGACCTTCTCCAAAGTCTCTTGGATCCTTCTAGAAGTTGGGCCACCAGGCTTGCAGGCAGTGTCTTAGCCTCAGACAAGCCACGGCTTGAACGTAGGGGTCGGAGGGCCCTGCGGGCCTCGCTGAGCCACGGCTCTGTAGGGGCAACCCGAAAGCCCGTAAATTTTTTTTTTTTTAAAGATTTATTTTTTTAATTTATTTATTTATGATAGTCACAGAGAGAGAGAGAGAGAGAGAGGCAGAGACAGAAGCAGGCTCCATGCACCAGGAGCCCGATATGGGACTCGATCCCGGGTCTCCAGGATCGCGCCCTGAGCCAAAGGCAGGCGCCAAACCGCTGCGCCACCCAGGGATCCCAAATTTTTTTTTTTTAAAGCCCGTAAATTAACATTGTTGTCCCTCTTCGGTGGGGAGGGCCTGATGTAGGTAAAGGACCCTAAAAGGCCATTAGAAACAAATTTTCCAAAAGCTGGAAAATCAGTGTTTTGACTGAATTGTGCTGTTTCCTCCCCCAAATTCACATGCCGAAGTCCCGACTCCCGGGACCGTCAATCGACTCGGCGCGGGGACACACCGGTGACCTTATCCAGAAGCAGGATCTTTGCAGATATAATTAAGCTGTGAGTTAAGTAAGATGAGCCCTTAATCCAACACGACCAGCGTCCTTATAAGAGGAGAAGCATATAGAGACGGACGCATGGAGACCACCGCGTAAGGACACACGTGCAGTGGGCAGGCCACCGGGTGACCCTGGGGCCAGAGACTGGGGTCCTGCGGCTGTGACTCAAGGAACACGAGGACTGCTGGCAACGGCTGGAAGCTAGGCCCTGCCAACACTCGAAGCTGGACTTCCAGCCTCCAGAACCACCGAGAGCAGCAGCGTTTAGACACTGAAGCCATCAGACTGTGGTCATGTATGTAACCCCAGCCCCGGCAAGCGAAGGCTCAGAGTCAACACGGGGCACCCACCCCATCACCCCCTAAAAGGTGGAGTGTGGCCGTGGCGTGGAGCCCGGAGCGCAGCAGACTTTCTGGCGAGGTGGTCCTCTACCAGAAGTCTATAAAATTGTCCGGTCTAAACCACGTGGATGCCTTAGCCATTGCCACACTTCACCTCGAGCAGCTCTGCTAAAACAAACAGGACAGTCGTCGTCACAGCTCGCTGGTTTTCCCAAGTAAAGTCCAACCGATCACAGACTCACATTACAGGCCTTTCCCAGGGAGGAATAATTCTCGGATCTAAGCAGAGTCTCCATGTCAGTGAACTGACTTCCGTGTCCCCTCTCCAACCCCACCCCTCGCAGGGAAATGCGTCTCACGGGGAAATGACCCGGCCGTTGAGTAGACCTCGACGGCACATGGGTAAGAGTTCATCCTGGGCCCATGTCAAGGCAGCTGCCTGTCATGTCAGGAGCTCACACTACTTAGGAAAGTAAAGGGATGCAGGTTCTATCAAAGGAGACTTCTCTCAGCTTTTCATAGAATGAGTCAACGGGCTCCAATCCAGTGTTTCGGGGTGAAAATCTGGGGGAAAACGCTCAAATCGCTTCATCACATCCACAGCAACTGCTAGGAAACCGAGCATCATTTGCTGCTTCCAACTATGAGGGCCGTGCTGGTGAGGAAGCTGCTGGCTTGAAGATGCTGAGAGGACACCCTGTTTTCCTTAATGGAACGGGGAGCCACAAGGCCACGTTGGTTCCTAAGTAACTATTAGTAATAAAACTCCGCTAGACTGTGACATATGGAGGCGCCAGGGTACCTGCTGGCTCTTAAAAACCATCAGACTATCAGAATGTCACATTGAAAGGATGTGGAGAGCTGACCGCCCGGCCGCACTAGGCCCCTCCTGCCCCTCCTCGGAGAGCAAGAACCCCGGCCAAACACATACTGCGCAGATGAAGCAGGTGTCGTGCCAGGTATGCCCCAGGGCTTCGATGAACTTGTCGCCGGCCTCCACAGGGAAATCACAGCCATGACACTTGGTGCTGAACAGGTTGACGTAGTCTGAAATGAAAGGCAGAGTGAGGACCAGACCTCTGGGCGGGCTGGGAGAAGCATGCTGGCCACGCTGACCCGCTGCCACAGCAATGACGCAGCCCCCCAGTCACCGAGCTGGGGCAACGGGTGGGACCTGCTTGGTTCCTCGTCATCATACAGACAAAATGCTCAGCTACAGGGCTGTGTTCTTTTCCTTGCAATAATTGGCCCTGGGGTCATATGGATTCACGCTTAGTTGGTACTCTGTGCTGGTTTGATTTGCAAACACTTTCCAGATCTCTCATTAACTTTCTACAGGGTGATTTTCTCCTCTTTTCTCTGTCACCCAAACAGACCAATCACCCCAAAAAAGAAAAAAAAAAGATCATGTTTCCCAATAGCTATGCTTAATTTGGAAGGAGAGCCCTTAACATTTTTAGCTGTTAGACAGTATGTTCTTTGCCTGGCGGTTCTTTGGTCATTGGGCATTTGGGTTAATAACAAACTTCCGCTCCTGGAAACAATATTTGAGCTACTGCGTGAAGATGTGCCTCCCCGCCCCACATCACCGAAGCGGTAACAGTACCAAGTACTGTTTGTATGATGCTCTACAGTTTGCCAAGCGTTCCCGCACACATAGCCTCCTCCACCAGCATCTCGATGTCCCGATCTGTGGGTTAGTCAGTCCTAGTTTTCTTCCCACCCTCGACATGGTGCCTGGCACACAAATCAGTACCCGACACATACGTGTGGCCCAAGAGCGTGAATGGATGAACCAGTGAGTCAACAAGCCCATGAATGAACTTAATCTTCTAAAAAAGTCCCTCAGACATTGAACTTTCATTATTTTTCTGTTTTGTCTTGTGGATGAGGAAGCCGAGGCTTGCCAGAGTCACGGAGCTGAGACGCGGTGGGCCGGGTCCCAACTCCAATGCAAGGGCTGTGTTCTCTGGGCCCAGGGGGCAAGCGGCCGACCACTCAGTGCAGAACCTTCCAGATTCCTTCGGAGCAACCGGACGCCTCTCACAAAGCCTTCATTCCCCTCCAGGTGCCCTCGCCTCTCCTCGGCTCTGCCGCCCATGGCCTCCCCTTACGGCTTCCCGTCTCTGCTCCGACCTGTGGGCGGCGTGCGCGCTCGCCACCCCTGCCCGCGAGCCAAGAGGCAGTGTGCCACGGGGACGGTGGGTTTGGGTTCTGAAGAACCAAAGCTCTGAACTCAAGTCCTGGCTCTGTTCAGGAACCGGTCCTTCCAGAGGGAGTTGCCTAACCTCAGTGCCTGTTTCGGCATCTGCAGAATGGGAGCACGAAGCGGTACTCGGGTCCCCGGGCCCTGAGCCGTGGGTTTGCTGTGCGGGCTCGGGAAGGTCACGTATGTGGAGGGACTTGGCACAGGACTCAAAAACGTGGCTCTTACTGTGAATGTCTTTATAAATGACGAAAGGAGGGGAAGAAACGTGGTTCCGGGGCCTACTCGGCCCCAGCCCCATACTAATGCTTTTCTAGGTTTCCCGTTTGATCTTCACTGTGCAAAGATGCATTATTCCCATTTTAAAGACAAGGCAACTGGCCGCAGAGGTTCTATCCCACGGGCAGCACAGGGCCTGAGCTCCCTCCTCTTTCCAGGACTTCCCATGGTCTCTAGCTCTCTGTCTGCCTTTGAGCTCTGATACCTTCCATCTCTCGCCTACTTTTCCTGATGCATGGTTTCCCGGTCTGTGTCTGGCTGGCGTTTGCCATGTGCAAATGCTGTCACAAAGTCAGAGCAGGTTTATGACTCCTCTGTGCTCTGCAGGAGCCGGCGTGGGTGAGAAGCGGGGCCCCGGCCTGCCCCATCTCGGTGGGGTGGAGCCCCGCGCCCCTCCTCAGCCTTCTCGCGCCTCACTCCGGGCCCAGGTGCCCTGGGCTCTCTCCTCTACCTCAGGCCTGTGCAGGATCCAGGCCCGGGCCTGGAAAGCCCTCCCTGCCTTGCCTACCTGGATCTCCCAACCCTTTGGGCCAGGTCTTGCTTCCAGAAAGTCCTCGTCCCCCACCCTACCCAGGACAGCTGAGCTGGCCTTCCTGAAGGCTTCTCTGGGGTTTCCCTGCCTTCTCACCAGATTCGTTCATTCATTCAATCATTATCTCTTAACTATCCATTTATAGGCCAGCATATCGCAGGATAAGGTATCCGCTTGAGGTTTTTGAGGGCAGAGACCCACTCCTAATGCTCAGCGTCTTTCACAGTAACTGGCACACATTTGACGGACACGTGACGAATGGACAAATAAATGATTCGGGAAACCTTATTAATGATTCCTTCTCTCGTTGTGCAGCCTAATAGTAAAGCTCTTACAATGGAACGTCTAGTCTTGCCTGCCGATAGGTTTTTCTGCCTTGTACTTGATTCCGTATGGCCTGGAGAACTGCCACTTTGCTTTAAAATCTGGTAGCACAGGTCTTGATCCTAATACATTTTTTTTAAAGTTCACATATTTCATCATTTACCCCACCCCCTAAAAAATCTGAGAATATAATTGGAATTAAGTTTGTGCCTGTGGCTTCCCCACCATGAGCAAAATCTAGTTCCTCGTGTATTTATTTCTTTATTTCTCCTATTCGGTCTTTGTAATTTTCTTTGACTAACTCACTTATGCCCCAAGTTGAATTCGTACCCTGTAGTTAATGGATTTTATTGCTATTGTAAAAGGGTTTCCATCCATCAAATCACAGGTGCTCTCTCTGTTGAAAAAGGCCTTAGTGCTTTCCAAGAGCGGTGGTTCTCCAACGTTAGGATCACTCCAAGGGCTCACTAAAACACAGATTGCTGGGCCCCACCCATCAGAGTTTCTGATTCAGCAGATCTGGGGTGGGGCCCAAAGATCTGCATTTCTGTGATCCTGATACCGCTGGTCTTGGGATCATACTTTGATTCTCAAACTTAACTGAGTATAGAATCATCTGGGTGGAGGTAGAAGGGTGATGAAATTCTGCAACTGTAGGTCTGGGAATTGACCTTCTATACTTTAAAGCTTCCCAGGTGACCATGATGCCCCATCAGGTCTGGGTGCTGCTCAGGGACAGGCCCATCCGTGAGGGGAGCTGACCTTCCTAGCTCTCTCATTCATGCACAAGGGATCATATGTGACAGTGTCAGCTCATCGTGGTAGTTGACGAAATCTTTTTGAGTCTAGATCCTATCATTCTGCCATTCTCCCTTCTGTCTTTTCTTCCAAGTTGTTGATAAAAATGATGACAAGGTACCACAACGAGACACCACCTCACCCTCATTAGGATGGCTGCTATCAAAAACCCAGTAAAATAGCAAGTGTAGGCAAAGATGGAGCAAAATCGGAACCCCGTGCATGGTTGGTAGGATTGTAAAATGGTGTGAGGCTGTTATGAGCATAGTATGGAGGTTCCTGAAAAACTTAAAAATAGAAATACCATGTGACCCAGCAATCTTACCTTGGGGCGTATACCCCCAAAGAACTGCAAGCAGTTCATAGCAGCATTATTCACAATAGCCCAGAAGTGAAGCAACCAAAATGTCCATCAGATTGGGGGGGGGAGGGGCGGGTGTTACTATGGAGAGGGGCAGTGATGATAGTGGAAATCTATCATTCTTCTGCAAGCCTCAGACACGAATTCTAGAAGTTGTAATGCTTTTAGTCAATTAATAATAGCAATCCGGGTTTTTGTGGGTTTTTTAAAAGGTTTTATTTATTTATTTATTTATTTATTTATTTATTTATTTATTTAGAGAAAGAGCATGAGCAGGGAGGAGGGGCAAAGGAAGGGGGAGAGAGAGAGAATCCCAAGCAGACTGCGCACTGAGCACGGAGCCCAACATGAGGCTTCATCTCATGACCCTGAGATCGTGACCTGAGCTGAAACCAAGAGTCGGATGCTTAACCGACTGAGCCGCCCAGGCTCCCCAGTAACAGAGTCTGTACTGGCATGACGACACAGCTACCAATTATCTGCTAATTACCTAACAATTATCACCACACACTCCCAATAAGGGAAAAGACATTCTTACGTTCTCCGTTTTACAGATATGGAAACTGAGGCACTGAGTGACCAAGTAGCTAAGTCATTCAATGGGTGAGAGCTACAAAGAGATCTCAGCCAAGAAGCTTTTGTCCTACAATCTGTTGCCAGGGGAGAATAGTGTTGCTGCTCTGCTTGCCCCCTGGAGGGGCTGCGGTGTTCTCTCCCTCCTGACTCTCAAGTCTGCAAACTCCCTGTGTTTCTTTCTGCTCTCAGCTTTGCTGCGCAGGCGCCGTTGCTCTGTTTCCCTTCAGCAGCAGCACGCTGGCTTCTCCCTCTTTTACTTGGTGCTGATTTTTTAGTTCGATAGTCTTAACTCCATGTCTAGGCACCTCTGCTGGAATCAGCCTCGCATCCTCTTCCGGGAGAGGCAGTCTAAGGGGCACCTGGGCGGCCCAGTCGGTTTCTGGATTTCGGCTCAGATCATGATCTCAGAATAGTGCCATCAAGCCTGGTGTCCAGCTCCCCCCGGGGGATTCTGCTTCTCTCTCTCTCTCTCCCCCTGCTCCTGCCCCTTCCCCTTCCCCACCCCCCCCCCCACTCAGGCGCTCTTTCTCTCCAAAATAAATAAATAAGTCTTAAAAAAAAATAGGCCGTCTATGAATAAATGAATAAATAAATGAGAAAGTGGCTCATCAGCCAGGACAGCTAATTCTCTAATGGAGTGCTCCCTCTACAATAACTTATTCCAAGTTTTAAGGTAAAATGTAGCATTTTGGGGAACAGAGAAACTCTGAATTCGGGCAGGGAGATTACGAGACTCTGAAGGAACATCAGAGGAGCAGGGAAAGGGATTTTCACGGGCTTGTGCTTGAGGGTTGCCTACTTCCTGGGGTTAGTTCTCACCACACCGCGTGGGGCAGGTGTTTCACAGGCCCCTTTGTACAGATGCGGGCAGCAAGGCTCAGACAAGCTAAGTAACTCGTCCAGGGTCACAGAGCCAGCCTAGGGTGGAGCCTGAACGGAACCTAAAACGAAGTCCAGAGTCACAGCCTTTTCAAACTCCAGATCAAAATCATCTGGAAGGTTTCCCAGGTGGTTGCAAGATGCCAATGTGTGACCCACATATTTGGTGCAGAGAAGGGAACGGAGATTGAGCGTGCAAAAAAAGAGATGAAGAAGGCGGTGCTACGGGCCTGGCCCCCGCCCAGCAAAGCCCGATTCTGCTGCTGGGAGCCTCCTAAGGGTGCCCCGGAGTGCGTGCAGGCAGGGGTCCCCGTGCCGCCGCCCCCCCACGTGGGGCCTCCCCCAGGCACCGCGGTCCTACCTTTCTCACAGTAGGGCTCCCCGTCTTCCATGTGGAAGAGGCTGTTCCCGAAGGGCTTTTTGCAAGCTGCGCAGACGAAGCAGGTGGTGTGCCAAGTCTGCCGCAAGGCGTGCATCACTTCCTGGGGGAGAGCCTCAGCTCAGGCTGGGAGGCTGGGGGCAGCGGGAGCTGGGCGCCCTCGGCCTCCGCGGCCGCGTCCCGTCGGGGAGCAGGGCAGGTGAGCCCGGGAAGGGGGCCCCGGATGTGCGGAACCCAGGCCCGGAGGGCAGGGAGCTCACACTCGGGTAGCGCTTGCTGGGGACCGGGTTCTTTGACCAAAGCACCCTCGAGGCAGTTAGGGAAGCTGTGATTCGCCCAGCTTTGCCAGGAGGGAGCGGCTGCCAATGGGGGCCGAGCCACCTGGGCATGGCGGGGTCACCGAAGGCAGCCTGTAAATGGACGACTTGCTTTGCGGCAAGGGCCCCGGCACCCAGTCACCTCTGCCCCTGCGCTCCTGGGGCACAGCACCCACCCCTGCCCAGGACAGCAAGCGGCTCTCGCCGTCAGCCACTTCCTCCTCCTAGCTTCCCAATGGGGCCCCACGGAGGGGGTGGACGGGCAAAGACCAGGGTCGGGGGAGGGGTGCCACCCACTTACCCCCATGATTTTGGTGTTGCACTTGGCGCAGATTGGAGCAAAGAACTGCTCATAACAGCGCTCGCAGTAAACGTTGCTCTGCTCCTCCACGAAGCACACGTCCGCCAGGGAGGTCTTGCAGTAGGCGCAGTTGAACTCCTCCGGGTGCCAGGAACGGCCCATGGCTACCAGAAAGGGGCCCCTGGGGGAGCGGGGAACGGCACCTGTCAGGCACCCCGAAAGACTGGGGCCAGAGATTCTGGACCCCCAGCAGCGTGCAGACTTTGGCCCGATGACCCTGACTTTGTGACCGTTCTAATGAGCAAATGTGAAGTTTGGAAAAAGCTCTATGCAAACCGAGATTCATCGTTGCATCAATAACAATAAAGAGACAGTGGGGAGGGACTCCGGTATCTGCCGGTGGGGGGCGGGAGGCACGGGTACCCCGTCCTTCAGTGGACAGCCAATGACCGATGATCCACCGAGGAGGGCTCCCCTGCCCCGTGCGGCTTAAGAAGAAACGCGCCTTTGCCAGTTTGTTTAGCCTCATAAGAACTCTAACAGGTAGGACTGTGGTCCCCACTTTCAGATAAGGAGGCTGAGGCACAGAAAGGCGAGGTCAGCTGTTCAAGGCCGCAGACCCCGGGCACAGCCTGGGCAGCCCGGCTCTGGCCTAGCAGCCGAGCAGTGAGACTATGAGACGTTTTGCATTTTAAGTTTTACTTTTCTGAACTCTCTACGTCCGTGAAAGGACTGGGCTTCCTTCCAGGGTGGCTGCTGCCTGCCTCAGGCCTGAGCAGCCCTGGACTGTCCGGGAAAGACCCAGGGGCAACCCTAAGGGAAAGCTGGGTCAAGGCCAGCACCACCTGCCGGCTTGCAGCATGCCCACCAGACCCACCAACAGCAAGACCCGGGGTCCCCGAACCCGGCCTTGGCCCGGGGGCGGCCCTGGTGCCCGGCAGCCTGCTGGGAGCTTCCCCCGCTTACCTCATGCAGTCATCCCGACTCCCCAGGGACGTGGGTGTCCCACGGGTGTGGAAGCTGGAGCCCCAACGGAGCCAGACAAGCTGGCGAACCGGGGGAGGCTGAGGCCGCCAGTGGGCAGCCTTCGTGTCCCCCCCCGCCCCCCAGGGCTCAGGGCACAGCTGACCGTACCTGATGACGTTGTTGCAGTGGCCGCAGAGCGGGGTCCTGCTGCTGGCCGGGAAGCGCTCCGCCCGCTGCACGATGCCCCTGGCCAGGGGGGACACTTGGGGCCCGGGGGGGCCGTAGGTGGGGGCCCCTCGCGGCAGGGTCTGTCTGCTGGCCGAGCTGCTGCTCTTGCCGGGGGCAAACTTCTGAGAGAAGCTGTCGTCCGCCACCCACGGGGGACGGCTGGCCGACTCCACAGGGCCGCCACCGTAGGCCGTGGACGGCGTGGGGCTGTAGCCCGGGCCCGGGGCCGGCGAGGGGGTGTAGGGAGCTGGGCTGTAGCTGGGCCCCGGGGAGGGGCTGTAGGTCGCCGCGGGAACTGCCAAGCCAAAAACAGCCCAAGAAAAGCGCATCAGGAATTCCTTTCCCCCGTGCCCACCCTGGCCAGGGCCCCGGAATGGAGGCCTGTGACCTGCCGCCCAATCCCCGTGTTTGTGGAGGACGCGGTCCCCAACCTCTGGACGCCCAGTGCTGGACCCGGGAGCCCGCATGGGCTGGAAAGGGACGTCAAGTCTCCGGAGGCGCCACCAGAGGCCTGCAGGTTGCGGGGAGCGGGCCCGGCGCTCCTAGGTCCCCCGGCTGGGCTGGGCCTGGAGCCGGGCAGCGTGGCCTTGACCCCAAGTGCTCTTGGTTGCACCCTGACAGGCAGCGGGACACCCGAAGTGCCTCAGGCCCGTTCACTTGCTGAACCGGGACCTATTCCAGCCCTTGGGACAAAGGGGTGGTTGGATTTTTGGGTTCAGGTTTCACGTTTAGCCATAATCATCAGCTCAATTTGTACTGGGGGGAGCATTTCACCTTGGTTTGATCAGGGTGGGGGGTCTGAACCATTCAGAGGGAGCCTGCGCACAGGGGCTGGGGTGACACAGATTGTCTGGCTGCCTCTGGGAGCCCCTGCTCCCCGACATGGCTTTGGGGGGCACAGAGTAGGCCTGGGCAGCTGCGAGGACATCACCGTGAAGTCAGAGCACAGGACAATGTGCTGCGTCCCTTCTGGAACCCCTTCCTGCAGCTTTCCCAGAGCTGAAAATTCTTTTGGGGTGACGACACAGAGGAGCACTGCAGCTGCTCACCCGAGGCCCTCCGAGGCCCAGGCCCTCAAAACGCAGGCTTTGAGGTTCTGCCTCCTCCCACGTGGAGCCTGCACGCACATTCCAGCCAGGGAGGTTCCAGAAACCTCACCTGCCGTCCTGGGGGAAGCGTGTTGGGGCAGCTTCCCTCCATTCCCGAGCCTGCCCCTGTGGCTGCATACGCCGAGGGGTGCTGAGACAGACCCCTCGGTGTCCGGCTGGGAAGGAAGGTCTTGCTCAGGGGCTCACGTCCCCCCTGCCTCTGTCTCTCCCACCTGGCCCTCCTGACCACCTGGGGTGGCCTGTGGCCAAATGCTCTCCTCCCAGATGACTGGCCCTTCAGAGCCAGGTAACACAGGAACCAGTGCTGTGGGTGGGTGGATGGTGGGTGGATGGGTGGGGAGCGGGAGGGGTAAGTCCTCCAGGCCCCGCACTGGGGCCATCCTGGGAGCGATGCTGGCTTCGGAAGGTCACACCCTGTCTGTGAGGAATCCATCTTCTTCCCACTTACTAAGGGAGTGGCTGGGCTCCTACCAGGTCACCGGGCTAGTCTCCTGAACGGTGAGGTCACTGGGGGGCAGACAGAGCCAGTAAGTGGCAGAGTGAGTCTCCAAAACCATTCCTTTGCCACAAGCTGCCTCTGTAAAGATGAGTCTAATTTCCAGAAAATCTTGCTGCACCATGTCATTGAAGAGTAACGACCAACTTGGAGGACATCCTACGCACCGGCATCTGCGCAGCACAGCCCTAGGTCGGGGCCCAGAGCTACTGTGCCCTGGCCGTGTGTCCTTGGGGAAGTCCCTTACCCTCTCTGGGCCAGAATGTCCTTCTTTAAAAATGGCATTAATCATTCTTAGTACCTTGGGGGGTTATCATAAGGATTCGAGGGAACAAGGAATATAAAGTGCTTAGCCCAGTGCCTGGCACAGTGCATCACTTCACGTTAGTGAGGACAGTGACTCTGGGTCACCGGGTCTCTGGGCCTGGGTGGACTGTGAGCTCATCTAACTGCCTGATGGGCACCTGAGGGAACCGGTCCAGGGAGACTGAGGGGTGTTGGGGGTGGGGATGCGAGATGCGACATCCTGAACTCAGATAACCTGGGACTGAGTCTGTGGCCAGAGGTAGGAAGCATGATGCCCCTGCGTGCCTCAAAGGGAGTGGCAGGGACCTCCTGGAAGGACATGATGCATGCACTCTGCAAATATGGGAGGCCTAAAGTCGAAGCGTCAACACCCTTCCTAACAACCTTGTGTAGCACCCAAGTGCCCAGAGTAGGGGTTCTCAAAGTGCTAGCGGCAGGGGTGATGAGAGGAATGCCAGCAAGGAAACGGTGTGGGGATAGCTGATCTAGTAGAATTTCAGTGCAGCTTCATTCCTCTCTTTTACACATAATGGGGTCCTAAGCAAGATTTTGTCCCCTACTCCTTTGCTTTGTAAAGTGGGGGATCTCGGCGGAAAGGGATTAAGAACAAAGCCCCAATCCTGTGCCACTGCACAGCCCTCTGTGGCCAGTAAACTCTTGAGATGTGGCGAGTCCAAATGGAGACGTGCTACAAATATAAAACACACGCCAGATTTCAGGGCTTGGCTAGTGTAATGCTACAAAATGCCTCATTAATAATTATTTTATATTGATCATATATTAAAATGACGCTTTAAAGATATTGAGTTAAATAAAATGTCAACATTATTTTCACCTGCTTCCTTTTCCCTTAAAAATGTGGCTCACCAGGAAATCTGTTTTTACTGGGGCTGCCACCCTCATCAGCACAGCGGCCACCTGGTCTCGCTGCACGCAATGCTCGCTGCGACCCGTGAGGCCCGGGGTGCTTTCCAGCTGGTTCTGCAGCCGGAGGAGCGGAGCTGGGTGGGGAGCCTGGGTGACACCACAAGGTTTGGGGCTCCGATGTCCTGCTTAACCGCAGAACAGGCCGAGTATGCCCCTTCTAAATCGGGCCCTTGCCCACTTTCCTGCTTCCCTCCAGCAACGCGATCCTGTTCCCTCTGCAGGGCAGATTGTCCGCCCCCTCCGGAAGGCCTTCTGGGCTCCCCGGGCCAGCCTGGTCTGCACACCCCCAGCCCCCAGGGCTCAGCGGGTTGGAGGCCTGCGGACTTGGGCCCTGCTGGGGCGCGCTAGGGACCTCGGGTCCCGCTGTGCTGTGCTAGGGACCTCAGGTCCCACTGGGCTGTGCTAGGGGCCTTGGGTCCTGCTGGGGCTGCGGGTAGGGACCTCGGGCCCCCGCTGGGGCTGCGGGTAGGGACCTTGGGTCCTGCTGGGGCTGCGGGTAGAGTCCTCCGGCTGTGCTGGGCCGCACTAGGGACCTCGGGCCCCGCCGTGGCTGCGGGTAGGGCCGGAGGAGGGTAGGGCAGGAGCAGCGGCCGCCCCCCCCCCCCCCGTGGCCTCCGCGCCCTTCCCGCCCCTGCCCGCGCCAGCAGCCGCTCCGCATCCCATCTCCCATCTCCCATCTCCCATCTCCCACCTCCCATCTCCGGGCCGGGGCTGTTGCTATTTCTACCCGACGGGCTGAGGCCCGGCTAAATTAGAAGGTGCGGGTCCATCTCTAATTGGCAAGTTCAAAAGGCCCCTATCGCACTCGGGGGCCGCGGGGATGTGTAATTAAACAAGGTGATTTCCGACTCCTTCCAGGTCGGGCCTGCCCCTCCCCCCGCCCCTCCCCTTGCTCCCCCCCCGCGCCCCAGGTGCTCCCCCTCCCCTCCCCCTGCTCTCCCCCCCCCGCCCCAGGTGCTCCCCCTCCCCCTGCTCTCCCCCCCCGCCCCACGTGCTCCCCCTCCCCTCCCCCTGCTCTCCCCCCCCCGCCCCAGGTGCTCCCCCTCCCCTCCCCCTGCTCTCCCCCCCCCCCCCGCCCCAGGTGCTCCGCCGGGCGCCGCGCAGGCGCGGAGGAGGCCGGCGGGGTCGGGGGAGGGCGGGAGTGGCCCGGCCCGCGTCCCCGCGTCTCCCCGGGCCGCCTGCCAGCCGCCGGGCTCTCGGGACAGGGGACAGGGGCGGCGGCCGGGCGCCTCCTCCCCCGCGGGCGGGCGTGAGTTCACGTCTGCGCGGCCGCGGAGCCGCGGAGGGAGGGGCGGCCTGCGCCCGGCCCGGGGAGGAGGGGGCGGCGCGGGCCGCGCGTCTTCGGAGCCCTGCCGCCCCCTGGTGGATCCGCAGCCGACAGCCCGCGCCCGGGGCCGCCCCAAGGTGTCCCCGAGGCCTCGCCCGCGCAGGGAGCCGCGCCCCGCCGCGCCGAAACGCACCTGCTCCTGCGCGGGCGGGGGGGGGGGGCGGTGCAGAGCCTCACCTGCACAGGAGGAGTGTGTGTGCAGAGCCTCACCTGCACGGGGGAGTGTGTGTGTGCAGAGCCTCACCTGCACTGGGGAGTGTGTGTGTGCAGAGCTTCACCTGCACGGGGGGGGGGGGGTGCAGAGCCTCACCTGCACGGGGGAGTGTGTGTGTGCAGAGCTTCACCTGCACGGGGGGGGGTGCAGAGCCTCACCTGCACGGGGGAGTGTGTGTGTGCAGAGCTTCACCTGCACGGGGGGGGGTGCAGAGCCTCACCTGCACGGGGGAGTGTGTGTGTGCAGAGCTTCACCTGCACGGGGGGGGGGGTGCAGAGCCTCACCTGCACAGGAGGAGTGTGTGTGCAGAGCCTCACCTGCACGGGGGAGTGTGTGTGTGCAGAGCTTCACCTGCACGGGGGGGGGGGGGTGCAGAGCCTCGCCTGCACGGGGGGGGGGGTGCAGAGCCTCACCTGCACAGGGGGTGTGTGTGTGCAGAGCCTCACCTGCACGGGTGTGTGTGTGTGTGTGCAGAGCCTCACCTGCACCTGGGGGGGTCCAGAGCCTCACTTGCACGGGGGGGTGCAGAGCCTCACCTGCACGGGGGTGTGTTTGTGCAGAGCCTCACCTGCACTGGTGTGTGTGTGTGTGTGTGTGTGTGTGTGTGTGTGTGCAGAGCCTCACCTGCACCTGGGGGGGTGCAGAGCCTCACTTGCACGGGGGGGGGCGGGTGCAGAGCCTCACCTGCAAGGGGGGGGTGCAGAGCCTCACCTGCACGGGTGTGTGTGTGTGTGCAGAGCCTCACCTGCACCTGGGGGGGGTGCAGAGCCTCACTTGCATGGGGGGGGAGGGGTGCAGAGCCTCACCTGCACCGGGGGTGTGTGTGTGCAGAGCCTCACCTGCACCCGGGGGGGGGGCGCAGCTTCACCTGCACCCGCTGGGCTCACCGGAACTCCTCCCCACCCTCTTTCCCCTGGCCCCAGCCTCAAAGGGCAGCCGTGTCCTCCTCCCTGGCTCCCTGGGAGATCGTCCCCCATCACAGCCAGCTCCGAATTGCTCCCTAATCCTGTGGATTTGGAACCTCAGAACTTGGAGTCCCTGCCTCCCCAAGGACAGGGGAGGACACCTCCCGGGTGCCAGGTGCTGGGCCGCATGCTTCATTTCATCCCCAGAACACGAGGTCTTCGTAGCTTCCTACCCATTTTTCCAGAGCTGGGAATTCAGGCGGCAGGGATGAGGTGCTCCACCCAGGTGGGTGTGGGTGTGAGGCCCACTCAGGAGCCGGTGTGATGCTGAAGTGGCCCCTCCGCCCTGCCGTCTGGGTGAGGGCCCCCGCGGCCCCCCGCAAACACCCAGGCAAGCTATCTGCAGTTGAGGCCCTTGCTGCCCAGTCCCCAGCTGCCCCCCACATCGGCTCTTCAGCTCCCCTGGGGTCTCTCATTGTCCCTAAGAACTCCTGTCTGCCTCTGCTGTTTCCTTTACCTCATCACTTCTTGATCAACTCTCCCTCTCTTGCAATACACAGAGAAGCCCCGTCCCTGTCCCCATTCTTCCCCAAACGAGTCATCAGCGTCCTCACCCCACCACTGTTACCATAGGTAAGCAGAGTGCGTGTATAATAATTTGGGAGGGGGTGGAGAACAGTGGGAACACTACTGCAGGAGGAAGACGCCACCGTGCCCTTGTATTCAGGGTGGCCCTAAGAGAAAGTGTAATGTTCTCCACGAGAAGTGTGCCCGCACCTCAAATCCTATCTCAGCCACCCATGGAACTCGCACCAGGGTCGCCCTGGGAGCCCTTGTGACCACGGCCCATGTGTTTGGCCACTGGAGGGCACGGTTCACAGCCTCTCCTCGTGCCACTCCTTCCCCCCGACATGGATTCCTTGCCGGCGCGTCCACACACTCATTTATACCTTTACTCACGACCTGTGCTGAGCAGGCCGAGTCCTACGCCTGGGTCGGGTGCGGGGCGTACAGGGAAGAAAACCTGCTGCAGCCCTCACTGCCTTCCTGGGAAGGAGGGGCCGGTGCGGTCCCCAGCAGCGGCCGAGATGCCCACAGCCCTCCTGTGACACACCCATAGGCCAGGCACGCACGCCCCCTGCCAGCAGGGGACATACCAGCTACAGGGCTCTCAGCTGTGCTGCGGGGGACGGGGGCAGGGGTGCAAGCCACATTAGAATTGCCCTCGGGCTCTGGGGAGCCTCCAGGCCGAGTCCTCACGCCTGTGAGGGGCCGGGCAGTGATGCAATAGGGACCAGAGCAACAGAGCCACGGCCAAGTGAGCTTGGCTGGCCCTGTGCTGGGTCACCGCTGCTGATGGCGTCCCCCCTGCGCCCCCAGCACCCTGCCTCAGCGCAGGAAACCAGCACCAGGCAGGATGCGCATCAGGGCTGCAGAACACTGCGGCATTTTCACTGCACCTGCAGCTGCACCTTGCAGCTCTCACCGGCCCCACACTCCTGGAGGAGCTAGCTCCTGCCCTGAACCCTGGAGTCCTTCACCTTGAGCCTGGAGATGCCCAGCCAGGAACCCTACCGTCCTAGAGCTGGGCGGCGTTGTCCCTGGCTGCCACCTCCTCCCCAGGACCAGAGGCAGGCTCCAAGGACTCTGGCCCACACTGGGGGCGGGGGGTGGGGGCGGCTCGGAGCCTCATTAGCAGGGCGCCTGTGGCCACGAACACTCTGGGATGTGGCCGAGCAGCCACGTCCAGCCTGACCTCATGGCCTCCCCTCCCTTCTGCCTCTCACCTGGCTGGTAGACAGAAGGCCGGATGCTGGCGGTGGTGACAACCCGGGGCTTGGGCGCAGGGGCAGCTGAGGCCTCACTGTATGTATGAGAGGCGGGTGCTGGAGAGGTCGCCTTGGCCGGGCTGTAGGCAGAGGCCTGGGGCCTGAAACCAAGGGGGGAGGAGTTAGCAGCCAGAAGGACAGCCCCACCCAGGCCCTGGGGCCTGCAGCCCTGGCCCGGCTCCCCCATCTTCAGGAGCCCCTGCGAGGAGGAAGCCTGACAGAGGTCACTGGGGAGCTGCCCGAGATCGTGAAGGAAAGACCCTAGTGGCCTTGGAGGCGGGGGGAGCTGCTTGCAAGTCTGGTTAGAACATACAGTCCCCTGCTGGTGCCGCCACCTGGGGAGGAGTCACCAGCCACACGGGGGACATATGGAGGAAGCCCCTGACTCCCTGGGGAGCCAGGTGGGGCTGGGCCGAGCAGGAGCCGGCGAGGGGGGGCAGAAGGGGGGAGCTGCCCCCATCCCTCAGCCTTTGGACCTTCTGGGGCACAGCCACTGACCCCCATTCCCCTTCCTGCTGTTGCTGGAGGGAGCCAGCAGGCCTCAGGTCTGGGTGCTCCAGGGAGGGCTCCTGGGAAGCCGGGGACCCCCATCCCCAACACACACACACAAGTACATGCAGAGGCTTCTCTGCACAGAGTTGGCCTCTTCCCACGGAGTTGGCGGCCAAAGGCTCTGAGCAGCCTCTTGCCCCTTATGACCCAGGAACCATGGGATCTCAGGGCCGGGGTGGGGGTAGGGGGGAATGTGCCCCAGTTCGTCACCCGCCCTCAGGAAATGCCATACTGGGCCCCTCCCCTCGGAGAGCTAAAGGCTGCAAGAACTGGGGTGAAGCAGTGTGTGCAACTTCATCTCATTCCCAGTTCCACTCGTCAGTGAACAAGCCCCCCCCACCCCCGCCCTTTTTAAAATTTAAAACAGAAGGACACCTTATAAGCACGCCCTTGGTCTCTCCCTACATCTTTCAGATCCCGTTGGGGACCACAGGTGCACACCCTGGGCAAATGGGGCCTTGATGGGGATGCTAGTGACCCCCCCTCCCCTGCCGCCAGCCCATGGCTTCCGCCTTCCTTCCAACTGCTCCCCACGGGCTGGGGCGCTGGGCAGAGTCAGTGGGTCAGGAGCCACCTTCTTCCCCAGGAGGGGTGGCCCTGGCTTAGATCCCACTGCCAAGCTCCTGAGTGGATCCACAAGGGCGTGCGGAGCCCCCGATGGTACAGAGTAGAAGCAGCCCTGAGGCCCATGTCCCAGGCTGCGGGGAGCACACTTACCGTGCCCAGTTACCTCTCCTGGTGGGGCCGGGCCGTTGTCTCCCCTCCCTGAGCCTGCCTGCCCTGCTCTGCCCAAACAAGTGCAGGAGGGGCCTTACTGGAGGGGGCAGCACCGAGGGGTGCTCAGCTCCCACGGAGGCAGGAGGAGGCTGGGGGTCAGGGAGCTTAGCCACTCTCCGTCGTGGAGGAAGCTTTGCCAGTACCCCGGCAGCCACAGGTCCTGTGTCAGGGGTTGGCACTGGGGAAGGAGGCAAGGATGGAGGCGAGTCCCCATGCCCCCCACGGGCTCCCGGGGCATGGTCCCTTCTGCCCCACACAACGCTGGAGCTGCCCCCTGAGCCGGGCCGGCATCTGGAGCTTCTCCATCCGACTGGGGCGCATCTGTGCACCTGCTCACATAACAAGACATTCCTTACCCCCGCGAGCTTTCTTCCGTGTGTCCTTACCTGGAGAGACTCGTGTGCAGGGGGCAAGGGACGCGCTAAGGGACCCCAGGAAGCTGGAATCCAACAGCCCCTTGGAAGCCCAGGCGGGCTCCCCCTGAGGCTGGAGTGGGGCTGAGCAGCACCGGGTCCTCGTGGAGCTGGGGGGGGGCGTGGCACACAGGCCCACGGGCCACTCTGCCCACCTGCCGTCCTGCCTCCAGCCGCGCCAGGGACCTCTGAACCCCGCCCCAGGGAACCCTGGACCTTGGCAGCGAGACCCTGGGAGGGGAGCACGGGACACTGGGAAAGCAGCTTGACAGCTCGAGGTGCCCACAGAGGGTCGTCCGTCTGGCAGCAACCCCACGACCCCCACCCCCACCCCACGCCCCAGCCTCGACTGGGAATGCAGGAGGTCAGACTGAAATGCGGCAGCTCCCGACACTCAGGACACTCTGCGGGCCAGGGGGTTTGTGCCCACTGTGTCCCCATCCTTAAACACAGATGTTGCGTCAACGTCTTAGCAGATGAGAAACTGAGCTTCAGAGAAAGTAAGTCATTTTCTGTAGATTAGAGGTGGTAAGTGGAGCAGAGATTTAAGTCGCACGTCAGGTGCCTCTGGTGTCGCTCGCTCTCTATCAAGACAGCAGAGAGGGTGAAGGAAGAGGGCGCGCCAGTCACTAAGTATCTGCCCAGACCTGACCCACTTTACATGGTCGGGTCAACACTGCCTCTGCTGCCTCCTCCAGGGAGCCTCCCTTGACTTCCCCAGGCCATAGGGACAGTTGCCATTCTTCCCTTTATCCGGGTGGTTCGGGGCCTCTCTTTATTATCTAACTGTGTGTGTCTGTGTGTGTGTGTGTGAGAGAGAGAGAGAGAGATAGAAGGAGAGACAGAGGTAGAGGGAGAGAGGGGGAGACTTTGCCCCCGTCTTCAGAACACGTGCTGGACGCAGGGCAGCACAGCCCCGGCCCCGCACTGAGCCCCGCAGTGACTCCCAGTCTCCCCTTCGCTCTCAGGACCAGCCGCGCTGGGTCTGGCCCCCCAAGGACCCTGGGGGCCTCGCCGCCTTGGACCCAGCAGCCAAGGGGTGGACGTGGGCAAGGCCTCTCCTGCCTCCCGGCAGAGGGCACGGCGGGCACCGTGGGCAGTTACCTCGGGCTGTCCGCAGGGCTGGAGGTGGGGGTGGCGGTGGCGGCACGGGCAGCGGCTGTGCTCGGGGGTGGCGAGGCTGCACTGCGGGGGGCGGCAGCGGGCGGCTGGGCAGAAGCGGGCAGCAGCGGGGTGGCAGCCTGGCTGGTGCACACTGGAGCATGCTCAGTGGGGGTGCTGATGAGGCGGGACCAAGAAAGACAACAGGTCAAGGGGGCCCCCGGCATGAGGGGTTGGGGGCTGCGGCAGAGGCAGGCTGGGCGGAAGGCACCATCCACACTGCAAATGGAGTAGAATCTTCTGGAAGGCGTGTTTCCGGCTTCAGGAGAAAGCTCCCAAGGGCCCAAGAAGGAAGGGTGGCAAGCACTTGGGGGACCTCAGGACCACCAGAAATGGTCTCCAGCCTGGCGAGTCCCCCCCAGTTTCTGGGTACGTCCTAATTCATCCTTCTCGGTCTATACTGTGTCTATACTGTGAAGATACAGCGTGGTGGGAAAGCGGACTGCAGTGCCACCCGGGGCTCCGCGCCCACCCGTCTTCCTGCCCCTGCCTGTGTGGGCGCTACAGGCACAATGTGGGCCTGAGTGTGCCCGGAGGTGGATGGACGCGGGCGGCCAGGTCGACGGCACCTGGACCAGAGGGGCGGCGGGGGGATTCCAGAGGACAGGCAGCCGTGTCCCCGACTGGGAGAAGCCCCGGGGTCTCCCACCTGTGCTGGCTGCGGTCTGGCCAGCAGACCCAGGCAGCCCAAGGATCCCCAGGCCCTGGGGGGCCTAGGGGCTGGGAGGCTGCCCCACGTCCCCAAGGGACGGGCACATGTGGGCCCTGCAGTGGGGACGGAGAGGTGCTGCGCTGCCAGCGTGGACAGGCTGCCCGGGGGGGGGGGACGTCCCAGCAAAGGGCGCCAGCAGCCGGGGACCAGGTGCCCACAGGCCCACCCACTCCCGGGCTCCTGTAAGAGCTTGTCCTCTTGGCCAGGCCGGGCACAGGAGAGCGTCGGAGCCTGTGGCGACGGGACTGGGCTCCTGCCATCCGCTCGGCAGGGCACCATAAAGATGCAGTTACGGGAAAGCAAAGAAATGCACGTTCTCTGCTCACGAGAGTCTCTGCACAAAGACTTGTAGTTGCTGCAGTAGCAGCAGGACACACAGCTCCGGCAGGCGGACGAGACTGCCCAGGTGCCTGAGTCACTGGTCCTGCTCCTACCACCTGCCAGGCACGCGCGCGTCCTTCGTCCTCACAGCAACCCCCGGTTACGGACTGTTTCACCCGCTAGGGAGTGGAGGCCGAGGCAAGGCAATCGTGCAACCTGAGCCCGTACTGGTGTTGCCTGCAGGATCCCAGTGACGTGCAGTAGTCGGGGGCCTTACCCAGTGCCCCACGCGGAGCCTCAGGGAGAAAGAAACTTCTTGTGATTAGCGAAGCAGACTCTTTGCCCAACAAAACACACTCTTCCCCCTTGAGGACAAGCGGGATCCTAACCTCCCCTCTGGGGGTGCTTCCCGGGCCTTGTGCTCAACGACTGAGCAAGGATCCCCCCGTTTGACCCCTGCCACCGCCCTGACCGACGGGCATCGCCCTCCTGGCTTTAGGGGTGAAGAGCCCGAGGTCCGGAGAGACCGAATCTCCACTCCGCGGCGCACGGAGCCCTGGGGAGGGCTCGGGGGGGGGGGGGCTGGGGAGGTGTGAGCCCTAATCACTGCAAGCCTCAGCCTTGAGGAAGGCGGGCTGCCCGGGAATCTTGGTCGAGTGTGGCCTCAAGCTCAGCAGGTCTGGGGGCCGGGAGTCTACACTGCGATCGGCCCGCTCTGAGCTCGTGGCACCACGGAGGGCCACGGAGCACCATGGAGGGAGGGCTACGGAGGGCCACGGAGGACCACGGAGGGCCATGGAGGACCATGGAGGACCACGGAGGGCCACGGAGGACCACGAAGGACCACGGAGGGCCACGGAGGGTCGTCCTGTCCCTGGCAGAAGCGCGGCGTGAGAGAGGTGTAGGGAGCGTGACCGGACCGGGGAGAAGGGCACGGCGGGGGCCATGGCAGGTGGCAGGCACTGTCTGTGGGGGGGGGTGTGAGGGGAGCGTGCTTCGGCCCCGTGACTGTGCTGCAAGCATCTGGGGTGGACAAAGCAGTGGCCGCGTCCCGTGCAGCCCTTTCTCAGCCTAGCAGCCGCGCTCTCAGACCCGCGTCAGTGCCACGAGGCCACTCAGCCGCCCGCCATGGAAGACCCTGGTTTCTGGAAGCCGTGCCTGTGAAGCCCCTGCCTCAGGAGGCACAGGGAGCGGCCCCCAGGCCCCCACCCCTGGTGTGGGCAGGTGTGTGGGAAGGCTCGGGCTGACACAGGGCAAGCGTCTCCCCTCTTTGCCCTCCTTGACCCCGTCGCCTGCTCCTAGTGGCTTCTGGGAACCGAGGACACCCGGCAGGGCAAGAGTGACGGCGACGTGAATTCTGGCAGTGGGGGGGGCGGCTGCAGGCGGGCCCCAGGAGGATTCATGGTCTTGCGTCCTGTGGGTGGACACACCGAGCCGCTGGGGCCTGGGGAGGCAGGGGCGGCCCTGAGGCTGTCCCACAGGATCTTGGGTTCTTTTTCAGATCCCTCCTGGCCTGAAGTTCCACAGGCCCCAGGATCCCAAGAGCAAGCACCCAGGGAACGTCCCTGCCCCCACTGCAGGCCGAGGCCCAGGATTCGACCACCACCCCCGACTCAGTCATCATCCACCTTAAACATCAAAGTAAAACCCAGGCCAAACCAGCAAACCCCGTACATCCTCCGACGCTCACAGCCCCGCGGGGAGGAAAAGCACAGTCTGGCTGCGGCCCCCGGCTCACGTCTCCCCGCAGCCTGGCTGGCACCAAGGAGAGCGTGGCCACCCCGCCCCTGCCGGGTGCGATGGCCCCCGATGAGGGGAACGGCTGGGCTTGGGTGACGTGCTGGCTCTCAGGGTCTGGGGTCGGCGGTCCCGGGCTGGCACCATGGGGGTGGCAGTGCCGTGGCTGAGCTGGGGCGTGGCTGCCCCCGCTGAGGCCGTGATGCTCTTGCTCTTTGTTAGGAGAACGGAGCGTGAACGTCTCCACCGATTGGACGACGGCTGAATAGCCGTCAGGCGGCTGGTCTGGAAGTCGTTCACGCCACCAGCGACCTAGCTGGCATGCCATCCCACAGCCTCGTGCTGTTGCCCAGGCGGCCCTGGCCACAAGAGAACAGTGGCAGGCGATCCCCGTGGGCTATAGTGTGAACCCTGAACCTCTGCTCGCTCCACGTGGCCTTCAGGGTGCCAAGTCCCCCAGCTCCGGACCACTAACCGTGATGTCCATCCCAGCCACGGGGGACTAGCTCATGGTTCCGGGACACCCCCCTTCTCGTCAGCACCTGTCGCCCCACTCAGTGCACCTGTCCACCCCCTGCTCCAAAGGCACCTGCCCCATTCCTAAGTAGTCGTGCAGATGCCCTCCTCCAGGGGGCTTTCCTGGTCCCGTGCGGGGAGGCGTGCTCCCCGTCTCTGGGCCTCGCGCGACCGGCCCCGCGCCATGGTCAGCATCGTCCACAGCGGCCCTTCTCACTCCCTTGGCACCCAGGCCGTCAGGCTCGGTGCCTTGGCCGATGCCCACAGACGCTGAGCACCAGATGCAGAAATCTGTCCCGTTTACTTCAGGGGGCTTTATGCAGATCCCCGGCCCAGGGCTGCTCAGGGCGCTCGTGCAGGGGCCGGGGTATTGGGAGACACCAGGCAGGCTGGAAGCTAAGGAGGGCCTTGGGGGTGGGGGGGCAGCGGGAGGGCTGAAGGCAGGCGGCCGCGAGCCCGGCAGCTCTGACCGGTTGGCCCAGGTTCTCTGCCAACTGCAGGACGCACACGGCCTAGGACGTGTCTCCCTCTGGCAGCCCGAGGCCCCCACCTGCCCCTGGGCCTTGGAAGTCCCACTAAAGGTCAGCTAAATATAGGAAGGATGTCCTGACATGAGCAGAGCCTGCACCTGCCCACCCCCCTCCCCCCCCCCGCCTGGCCTGGCCATGGCCCTACACTCAGTGCGGGAGCCAGGGAGGGGTGTGGGGCCCAGGCACAGCAGGCTGGCGCAGCCTGGGGTGCAGCTCCTGGTGGGCAGAGGGGATCTCTCCGCGGCCAGCCCTCCGGTGGGTGGCCTGGTCCCTGGAGGCACAGAGGAAGCCCAGGCCCCGGTGAGGGGAGGGGAGCCACGGGGGCAGCTGGGGGGCCCTGGGGGACGGACCTTGGCATCTGCCTTTATTTCCAGCCTGTGGTTCCCTCAATCAGGGGTGGGCTGAGGGGTGGACGGGGGCAGGGAGGACAGGACCTGGCAGCTGGAACCCTCCTCAGTGCTCAGGGCGAGTAGGGGGCCTTCCACACCTGCCTGCCCGTCTCCTAGCTCCCCTCCTCTGAGTCCCGTCCGGGGCCCACCTAGGCCCCAGCAGTTCCCCCGTGAGCTCTTTAGTCAGGGTGGGGGGGCTTCTCTGGCTTCCTGGACCCACCCGGGCTGGGTGTGACTCCTCGTGGGGGAGCTCTGACCTGGGGGAGGACGGGCTCACCTGCTGCTTGCACCTGGCTGTGGGAGGGCAGGCCGGGGCATTCTAGAACCACCCCCAGCCCCACCGCCCATGGAGGGCCCTGGGGTCGGGACGTCAGCAGCGGGAGGCGCTGCTCTGGGCCCGCCCCGCCCCGGGGAACACGCCGTGCCCCTGTCCTGGTGGTGCCTGGCCTCGCCCGCCTCGGGGAGCCCTCGCCCCTTAAGCAGGGCGCGCACGGGCACAGCAAGACGGGGGCCGGTTCGGTTCACTTTAAATCCTCTTTATTTCAGAACAGGCCTGCATCTATGTACAGGGGGGAGCACTAGAGACACAGCACACAGCGCGGAGGAGCACGGCCAGCGTCACTGCGGCCTGCGGGGCCTCGGCCGCCTGCCCCGGGGACGCATGCCCTCTGCAGAGCCTGCTCCGGCCGCCCGGGCCACTCCGTGGGCTTATTCTGGGACGGCCCGGGCCAGAGCGCCTCTCCCCGGGGTGAGGACGCTGGCACTAGGCCAGGGGCACGTCCCGCTTCCCCTGGGTCTGGGCTACTTGGCAGCAAGCCCTGCCCCGACCTCTGATCTATGGCGAAGGGCCTGGGCAGGGGGCAGAGGCGCAGGGCTGTGAGGGGTGCCGAGGGGTGCGGCCAGGCGGGGCGGGCCGGGCGGGGGCCGGGCCTCTGCTGTCGGCTCTGGGGCGGGCGGGCGGCTATCAGAGGCGCCCCCAGCACAGCCGCACATTCTCAAGCATCACCGTGGGGCTCACATGCCAGAGCTGTGTGGGGGGTGGAGGGTGGGAGTCCAGCCTGAGAGGAGTAGGGGGTTCCAGACAGCCTTTTAGCTTTTAACATTAAGGATTTGGGCCGAAAGGCCATGGTGCCAGTTGCGCAATTTGGCAAAACGTGGGCTGTTACGTTCCGTTTCAAACCTTTCCCTGTGGCACAGAGAGAGAGAGAGAGAGAGACAGAGACAGAGACAGAGACAGAGAGAAGAGGAGGAAAGAAAGGGGTTAGGGGATGTGTCCCATTGCCCTGGTGACAGCTTGGGCAGGGGGCATGGGAGCGAGGGGGCTGGTCCGGAGAGGCTTTGCCACCCACGGAGCGCTTTCCGGGCTTGGGGCGGGACCAGAGTCCCGAGGACAGGATGGGGGTGAGTGGGAAGCTGTGGACAGGGGCCTGGCTGGTGGGCCTGGGGGCCGGGCAGGGCTGCTTTGGCCGTGGGCTCTGGGACTGCACCAACAGGCAGGTGGGCCTAGCGAGTCCCTGTCCCCAAGCTGGGCATCAAGAAGGAGCAACGCCTGTTCCCGTGACGAGGAAGTCTCTGAACCACCGCCGACTGCTCCCCCCGCCCAGGCCTGAGCACAGCCAGGCACATGCAAGCACACGCGCACTCACGAGGCCACCGGCACACGCACAGAGGACCCGGACGTCCCACCGCTTCCCCCCAGGGGGGCCTCTGGGCTCCCCACCCAGCCTGCTGGGCCCCGGGCGCAGGACGAGACCC
The DNA here is from genome assembly GCF_905146905.1 of Nyctereutes procyonoides. Taxonomy (NCBI): domain Eukaryota; kingdom Metazoa; phylum Chordata; class Mammalia; order Carnivora; family Canidae; genus Nyctereutes; species Nyctereutes procyonoides. Next base: position 53,764,944 of record NW_026575046.1, read on the forward strand.
ACAAGGCACCCCCAGACACGTGGGGACCCAGGAGAGGGCGCGCCCGGGGGACGCCAGGGCCGCAGGTGCCAGAGTCCTAGGCCGTGCAGGCGGCAGGGCCCGCTGGCATCCTCCAGCCCAGGCGTGCAGCAGGCGGCCCAGGGGCCACGCGTGGCCACACACGCCACGTTTCCAGGCGTGTTTAACCCGCACAGTGTTTGAAACTCCTTTTGAAACATGATGACTACATCCAGACCGGGCGGTAGTTAGTATTCAGTCGCCAACAGACACAGATGACCAGCTGGCATGCCCAGTAACTTGGGCGAACCCCCAGGGAGTGAGGCTGACAGGAGGAAACCAGCCCCGCAGATCACAGGCTCAAGGACTCCGCGTACGGGACGTGGAGACGGAGGACGGCAGCGGCTGCCCCAGGCTGCGGGGCGCGAGCACGGCGGGGAGGGGGCTGCACCTGCAGACGGGGGAGGCTCCTGGGGGTGACAGAAGCACCCCGCAAGCGACTTTTTTGCCGCAGGTTTGCAGAGCCTTGACCGAGGGACCTCTCTGCGGGAGGTCTTACGACCTGCAACTCCCTCCTGACACGACGCTGACCCAACGAATTGCCAGCAGGGAGCCGGGAGAGGAGCTGGGTCCCCGCGTGGGAGGCGGGGGCAGTGCTGATCTTACGTTCCTCGCGCAGCCGCCTTTCCACCCGCCCACGTCTGCCCAGCGGCTGGCTTGCCCTCCACACCTCAGCCCTGCTCCGGGCCTCCATCTGTGATTACTACATCAGCTGCCCGCGGCCCACATACTGGGAACTGAAGCCTCCCCCGTGCCAATGGGAAGCCAAGGCCCAAAGCCCGTGGAGGCTCAGCCGCAGGGCTGCGCTCTACCTGGGATCTGGGGGGGTGGGCAGCCCACGCGGGGGCCCTGCTGGTCGCACCGTGCACGGCAATGGTGGGCCGACCCATAGAGACTCCCCGGACACAGACCCGGCCACCATCCTCTGTGCTCAGGGACAGCCCCGGACGGCGGGCGACTAGCGGGGCTCTTCTGCTCGCTGCTGTTGGTGAATCCAGGAGAGAAAGGACATGGGGATGTGCTGGGGCTTCTCAGGTGCGCCTGGCGGGGTCCTGGTTCCTCCAGGTGCAGTCACCAAACGTTCTAGGCTGGCGAGCACCAACAATGAGAAATCCCCAAGATGGACGTTACCGTGGGGGAGGGCTGCAAGCTGGGCTGGCAGCAGGGGACGGTCAGCCCCAGGCACGGGGACACAGTGGCGGGGTGGGGAGAGGGGCCGCAGAGGGGATGGCGAGGACCCAGGGAGCCCCTGGGCTCTTTTGGGGGTGGGGCCCCGGATGGGGACCTGGAAGGGTTTTACGTGGTTTGTGGAGGACGGCTCGAGGCCACCCTCACCCTCGCTCCTCTGTGAACGCGTCACTCACCGCTTTGTTCCTTAACACTTGAGGCCTAAGGGAGGTGCCCAGGCGAGCACCTGGGAAATGCAGAAATCGTTCCACTAAGATGTTTGAGCTACGAGCTGGGGGCCAGAGGACGTCCCTTGTGCACAGGTGACCTCCGGGATGGTTTCCCCAGGCACCAACAGCCCTAACCCGGCCTGGGACAAGCAAGGCTCGCCTCCACGGCTACCCCTGCCAGGGCTGCCCAACGTGGGCCCACCTCCGAGCCAGCAGACCCTCGAGCACGGGGGCAGCTGTGGAGACCTCTCGGCGATGGGAGGCTCGCTTCCGGATGGAGGCACCGCGGGTGCTCTGCTGCTGCAGACGGAGGCCAGCAGCCCCGGTACCCCTGCCCCCGTGGGTCGCCAGCCTACACTTTCCTAAGGCGCAGGGGCCTCTCCTAGGAGGGGAGCCAGGTCCGCGGCAGATGCCCGGGCTATCCAGGGGCCCACCCTGCCTCACCTGTAAGGACAGGGGCCCTGGAGGGTAGGCTCTGCCTTGGGCTGGCCGGCAGGTGGGCACCGGAGCCCCGGAGGGGAGCCACCTGCTACCAGGGGCCGCCCAGGAGGACAGCGGGGGGCTCCTGCGGGCCGGGGAGGGGAGAGCATGCGGGGCCCTCTGACAGGTGGGGCGGCCCCGACCCCAGGCCACCAAGCTGCCGCCTGCTACGGACCCCTGCCACGACTCACGCGCTCCTGCCTGTGCCCACACACAGCCAGTGGGGAGCAATCACCTCTGCAACACGCAGGGCCCCTGTGGGCCGTCAGCTGCCCTGGGCCAGCCTGGCAACCTCAGTGGAGTCAGCGACTGGAAGCCCCCCGGGGGGACCCTGAGGTTCCTTCCTGCCAGCGTGCCAAACCGGGAGAGAGAGGAGGCGGCGGCCGCCCTTGGCCCACAAGACAGATCCACAGGGCCTCGGAGCGTGGCTTCCACCTTGGGCGTGCGGAAGGGTGGGCGTGGGGCTCGGGCCCTGGGGAGCAGGATCCCTGCCCCACCCAGACCCCGGCTGGGGACAAGTGTGCTGCGTCCTTCTCCTGGTGGCCCCTCGGGAGCCCAGGGCCCTGGCCGTGAGCAGTGGCCACAGCCACTATGTCGGACGCCGATCACAAGTCAAAGGGCATCGCCGCACCCGCTGTGAGCCTACTCTCAGGTCCTCAGGCTGCCGGGATGCAGGGAAGCGCCAGTGCCCACCCACCTCCTAGGGCGGTGGGGAGAGTGCACATTTGGGGGAAGGCTTGGAGGATGACTCCCCAGAAAGTAAAGTGAGGAAGAGGGAGAGCAGCGGGAAGCCTGTGCCCTCCAGGCCCGGGCGGGCAGGTCAGCAGGTGCCACAGGGCCCTCACTGCAGGGTCAGGGGCCCCGGGCTGACGGCAGGGCAGGGCCTGTGGGGGAAGCCGCTTTCTCGGGGTGGGGGTCCACACTGAGGAAGGAGTGGGACAGAGCCTCTTGCTGGGCCCTCTTTCCAGGTTTCCCTTCAGAAACTCCTGCAGCAGCAGCTGGCAGGAGAGGCTACAAGGCCTGCAACCGAGTCCTCACACCCCAGGGTCCCCTGCCTCCTGCTGGGGGCTGAGCCATGCCCCCTCAGGGATCGGGCCCCAGGAGGAAGGACTAACCTGCCCACATATCCCCAGGACTAGGGACAGCCAGCCCCAGCAGATGCTTCTGGAAGGAGGGAACGACCCACGAGGCCTGGAGGTGCCCCTTCATACCCCCTTCGGTGTTGTCACTCAGTAGCCCGGCAGGTGTCCCCAAGGAAACATGCAGGAGGGGAGGCCTGCCTCGTACACGGGGTCTGCTTAGGGTGACTGGCCCCCGAGGGGCCCCCCAAGCAGGGCTCTGTGTCGTGGGAGGGACGGGACAGCTGGTGGGCCCCTGGCGGGGACTGGGGAAGCTGGGGCGTTGTCAGGCCCTTCCATCGGGGCACCCACTGGGGAAGGCGGCAAAGCCGACACAGCGTGGCAGCGACGGAGCAGAGCAGCAGGGCGGCCGTGGTGCCGTCCCACCCCACACGCTGCCAACTAGCTTTGGAGTGCAGCATCTCATCGCCCCAGTTCGCGCCCTACAAGGTTAGGACCCGTCTGCGCCTCATGAACAGGCCCGGGGGACCGCGCGCCCAGCCGGGGTGCCCCAGCCCAAGAGCCGGAGTGGCCGGGATCGGCCAACATAAGGGCCCGGAAGCAAAAGCCACATCAACTCTGAGCCGGCGCTGGAGCCCCACTCACCACGCAATCCTGGGGTCACTACGTGCAGGTGAGCCAGGGCCCAGGTCCAGGGGCTCCTGAGGCCCCACCCTGACAGGGAGGCCGCCGCATGGTGTGCCAGCCCTGGCCACTGGCCCCGGAAGAGCGCGCATGACCCCGGCCGCCCGACGTGGAGCCGCCTCGCAGAGCCCTGGCCTCACCAGGGAAGGCCCTAGCAGGTCCCGGCGGGCTCCGGGGTGGCACGGCCCCTCGCACCCAGGTCCACGAGCACCCAGCGGGACGCAGGTAGAGGTTAGTGGCCGTGCCCCAGGCCGGCCACCGTGGGGGGATATGCCTTGAGCCCCCAGCCCGGCAGTGGCGATCGTGCCTCGAGCAAGCCAAGGAGCTCCTAGGCCAGCATACTAGGTGTGCACGGCAGAGTCCCAAGGTCAGTGCCCGTGCCCAGCACACCCTCGGCGGGCCTGCTGCCCAGCCTCCAGACTCACGGCAGACGGGCCCCGAGGGGGGTGGGCAGGCGAGGCGGCCGGCTTGATGCCCTCGCAGGGAGAGGTGCCCTCGTTCTCAACAGCCCAGCATAGGCCAAAGCAGCCCTGCCCCCTGCCCGGGGACAGAGCCAGGAGACCCCATAGTCCTGATGCCTGCAGCCTGGGCCCAGGGGAGACGCTCGCTGACCCCCTCACTGGCCTGGGACCAAGGCCCCCAGCCAGCCTGTGCTGGAGCCCGTCAGGGGCCAGGACCTTCCAAATACGTAAACTTGAGAGGTTCCTTCCGTGACTCATGTGACCCGGGAGCTGCCTGGGGAGGGACTGGGTTACAGGAGGGACACGGCCACCGAGCCTGAGTCCAGGCACTTACCTTGACCTCCGCAGAGCTTCCTCATCAGGGTCTTGCACTGTGGGTAGAAAATTGCCAATGAGGAGGACACACGGGTGACACGGGGGTCCCCACCGACGACTGAACGGCGCTTGCCCCCAGCCCAGAAGCTGGGAGGGGAAGGCTAGGCCCAGGGTGGGGCTCAGCCGTGGGTGGCCCACCGCTGGGGTCAGGTGCTGAGCGCAGGACCCGTGTCGCCCCGCAGCCCGCCCCGAGGCGCCATCTGTCCTGACAGCCCAGCCCCCGCACCTCCGCGCCCGCCCGCGCCCGCCTCACTTACTGTACTCTGTCCCGGTCATCTGGGCCAGGATGCGGAAGGAGCGAGACTGCAGGTTGGAGGAGCGGCGGGCCCACTCATCAGCCTCGTCTTCCGGCTTGTTTTGGTTCTTGATCACGGCCTGGTACACAGGAGACGCGCTGTCCACGGCCAGGTCCTTAATAGGGAGGCTCCTGCGGGGCGCAGGGGAGCCATGAACGGGGGCCAGGCTGGAGGGGCTCCTGACCCTGCACTCCACCCCCAGCCACCCCCTGCCGCTCACCCGCTCGCACCCCACACCCCGAATGCCCAGCCCGCCGTGCCCTCCCCCCACCGCCCCCCGGGGGCCCGGACGGGGCTTGGCCTGGGTCCTCAGTGCTCAGGGTGGACGGCGAGACAGCGACTCCTCTCGGATCCCTCCTGCCACCCCCCGGCCCGCCCTGGGCTGACTGCACACACTGACCTGAAACCCCCTGCGTCTCAGCTGCCTCACCCCCCAAAGGGACGGCTGGGTCTCTTTTAAGGGAAGGAGGGGCAGGATAGGTCGTCTGAAATAATTTCCACCTCCCTGAGCAGCTCAAGTTTGGGGCTGGGGACAAAGGGCCTCTGGGGGCCTCAGAGGCTTCTTCAGGGTCAGTCCTAGTCCTCCTTGCACTGTGGGACCCACATGGGGAGCCCCCAGGGTCGTGACCGCCCTGGGAGGGGCTGGTGGGCTCCTGCGCAGCAGAGGGGGCAGGCTCAGTGGGGCGGTGGCGTGAGGAGCCAGGCAACAGGCTTGTGGGCCTGGCACTGCCTGCAGGGGGAGGGAGGGCCTTCTGGGCTGGGAGGGCGAGGGGCAGGGGGGCCATCAGTCCTCTGCTCCAGAGCAGCATGACCTTTGGAGGGGGGACCCGGTGACCTTCCCTTACACCCCCAGGGTCTGGCACACAGCAGGTGCTCAAAACGTACTTGAATGAATAACCTTGGCTCAGGGCCAGAAGGGACCCCAGAGCCCCTCGGGTCCAGTGCCTCCCAGCCTGAATCCAACTGCCCTGGCCAGTGAGAGCTGGGGAGCCTGCTGTCCACCCCCCTCCCAGGAGTTAGGATGAACCAGGCTCAAGCCTATAGCAATGAGGGCCTGGCTCCTCACCCTGCGGACCCGGGTAGAGGGGTCCAGCCTCTGCCTTACGGACGCCAACACTAAGATCCCCGCAGGTCAGCCCATGAGCTCTCGGTGACGGCACCGAGGGGCCTGCTGATCACAGCCCAGGCTTCCCGGGTCCCACCCACTGTCCTTTCCCTCAAACTCGCTGCAGCAGCAACAGCTCAGAGAGGCAGTTTCTGCCCACCGAGGCCTCGCAAACCCCGGATGCTCATGCCTGGAGGCATGGCCCGGCCCAGGCGCTCGCTCGGCCCGCGTCCCCTTGCCGCTGCTATGGTGGCCCCTCCCTGCCCGCCAGAGGGCCAGCTCCTAGGAGAGGGACCTCCCCGGGGCCCTCATCTTCTGGCCTCTCTGCAAGGAGCTGGAAGGAGGCACTGGCCTACTTTCCCAGGACTGGTCCCCATGTCTGGCTCAGCATGGGCTCTCAGCAGAGGTGCACAAGGAGAGCAAGACTGCATGGAGCTGCCCCTGCCTCCCCGAGGGCCCTGCCCTGCCCCACAGAGCGACAGCTCCTGGCAGCCTCAGGTGGGGAAGACCAGCGGATCCTCGGGGCCCAGCCGGGAGAAGCCCGGGGCCGCCCAGGGAGCGTTGGACACGGTGGGATCTCCCTGGGGAGGCTGCTTCTGGCACCGGCAGGAGTCCCGAGGACTCCCAGGCAGCGGGGTCTGCTGCCCTCGAGGAAGGGGTGCAGTAGGGGGCACACGGGAAGGAGGAGGACCGTGCCATGGGAGAGGGAAGGTGTCCGCCCGGGCCCGGGCCTGCCCTGGAGCCTGTCTACACAGCTCTGTGGTCCAGAAAGTGGCTGCAAGGTGGTGGCTGCCATTTCCCTGGAACGTGCCCTTGAGGCGACTACCCTGCTCCCTCCACAGCCCCGAGGGCTCCAGAAAGCTCCACGGGTGAGTCCCTTAGGAGTCACATGGGCAGCTCCACTTCCCGCAAGGCTGTGCCAAGACCAGGGACTCATGCTGCTGCTGCGACGGGCACCGGGAGTCAAGGGAGGATGGGACGCGCCCCACTGTCCCGGGCCCTGGGTCCGAGGCTGCTCTGGAGCCACTCCCGGCAGGGGCCTCTCGCCACCAAAAGCCTTCACAGTCACCACAACGTCAAGGTCACCCCGGACACTGATTCCCTTGCACACTGCCCCAAATCTGCCTCGTCTTTGGCCTCGCCTGGGTGCTACTGCAGGCGCTGGCTCCTCCAGGTCCATCTCCTGTGAGGATCCCAGGGAGCCTCCAAAGCCCCCTTGCCCCCTTCCCCCGCACAGTGGCCGGGCATGGGTTGTGACATTGGTCTATGCCGTCCCAGAGCAGACAGGAAAGGCGGTGGGGAGCACCCGCAAAGCACAGCAGAGATCCGTTCCCAGCCTTGGGTGCAAGGGGGCCCGTGTGATGTCGTGACTCTGATTTCCGCGTCCGCAGGGACCTTATTTGAGGCGACCCCCGAAAGCACTTGCCTGCACAGGCCGCTGAGCATGTCGTTTGGCTGTGAGGTGGGTGTGAGGAGGAACACGCACAGAAGCACCGTCCTCGGGCATTTCCCACCAAACCCACACGCCATCCCTCAACCAGACAGACGACGACGGGACAGACACTGCGGGATCTACTTACGCCAGCGGCGATGCCCTGCCAAGCAGAGGAAAGCCCAGCAGTGAGTGCGTGTCCATCAGGGGATGGCAGGGGCCGCGCACACACAAGGGAGCGGGGGTAGGGTCGCAAGTGAGTTACGGGAGTGCGGGGTAACGGAGGAAGAGAAAGAGACAAAAAGAAAACTGTCAGTGAGGAAGGAACTGCGGATTCACAGCAGAGAAGGAGCACCTTAGGGTGCAGGGGGCAGTGCCTCCCCTGCACCGTGGCAGCGTCAGCCCCGCAGGGCCCGGTTAGAAGGGAGGGGAGGGCGCATCGCTCCCCTGCACGGGGCGGGAGGACATGGGAGGGGACACGGGGGCAGATGGGAGAGGGACTCTGAGAAGCCCAGATTAGGTCCATGGTGCATCACGTTAAAAAAAAAAAAATCACGGGTGCCCCAGGGGTAAAACCACGTGATAATCATCTTTTTTTTCCCAAGGCACAGAAAATATAAAGTTAGCGAAGAGCCATTCTTCCATTATTTTCCACTGAACTTCCCTTTGGCGACGGTCACCACTCTTGAGAGCACACCAAGGACACACAGGGCCACCAACTGTTCGCAGGAAATCCCCGAGCCTCCTGGCTTAGTCCGGCAGCCTGGGTTTTCTGGGCGCACATGAGCTAACGGTTGTGTTTTTTAGCTGGTGGGGTCTTATTTTCTGCTTTGAACAGTGGGATTGAATAAATCAGCATTATCTGGAGTTCTCCCAAGGGCTGCATCTCTGAGCCTGGCGGAGGTGAGGCCCAGGGCTCCGGGGGCAAGCAACCTCTGTCCCCCGGTGGCCCCACGGAAGCAGGCAAGGCTCAGAGGGGAGCTGGGGGGCTGCACCACACTCCGTCCTGGGGCCGCTGGAGCCTCGGCCTGGGAGTGTGCAGGTGGGTCCTGGCCACAGGGCCCGGGTCTGTAGGGGCCCGATGCCGCGGGAGTTACCCCGGACTCTGTACCCCTTTGCCCCCCCCCACAACGTCTGCTTTCCCTGCAGCTTCGGGAAGGAATGCAACCGTCGCTTAAGACTTCCTGCCTTGAGCATTTTTGAGATCCTGACTTGGGGATGAGAAGTTGTCCAAAGAGATAATCGGTCGATTCCGACAGTCAACGACGACGACATTGTCAAGTAGAAAACAGTGAGAGTGTGTGAAAGACAGAGAGACGGACAGGGAGGCAGAAGCACGGAGGTAGAGACAGAGACAGAGAGGAAGGCAGAGATAGAGAGACAGAGACACAGAAAGGGAGAGATACAGAGCGACAAAGAGAGACACAGAGAAAGAGAAAGACAGAGAGGAAGAGCTAGAGAGACAGAGACACAGAGAGAGAGATACAGAGAGACAGACTAAGAGAGACGCAGAGAGACAGAGAGGGAGACAGAGAGGAAGACAGAGCTAGAGAGACAGAGACACAGAGAGAGAGATACAGAGAGACAGACTAAGAGAGACGCAGAGAGACAGAGAGGGAGACAGAGAGGAAGACAGAGATAGAGAGACAGAGACACAGAGAGAGAGATACAGAGAGACAGACTAAGAGAGACGCAGAGAGACAGAGAGGGAGACAGAGAGGAAGACAGATAGAGACACACACACACAGAGATACAGAGAGACAGAGTAAGAGATACAGAGAAAGAAAGAGACAGAGAGGAAGACAGAGATAGAGAGATAGAGACAGACTAAGAGAGACACAGAGAGAGAAAGGGAGAGCGGTCCCTATCAACCTTTGCACTATTAGCGTTTCTTTCCCACAAGTGACTTCAGCCAGCCGATTCCCTATCCAATGCTCGCGTTCCTCAAGCAGAGCTAGGAGGCAGACCCGAGGAGGGAAGGACGTTCCAAACCCCAGTGTGCGGGGCCGGGGCTGCCCCAGAGCGCCAGGAGCAGGGGCAGCCGTGCTGGCTGCTTCCCAGAGGGCTGACTGCCCAGCACCTTGGACGCCCGCCCGGACGCCCCCAACAGGACACCTGGTCACGTGTCGGAATCGCTCTCCTCATCGGAAGAACGCGGCCAACCCAAAGAATGGCTTAGTGTGTGAGAAGACTGGCTTATCCAGGATGTGACCCAGGGTTCCAGAAGTCTCTTTCTAAACCGACCCCCTCGTGGAGCCTGGGAAGACGCAGAAGCTGCAAGAAGCGCTTGGAGCAACCACCACGTTCTTCGACTCTCCACCCTTCTCCTAAAGCTGACTGTGAGATTGAATCTGGAGGGAGAACGCGGTGTTCTGGAAGGCCCTGGCAAAGCGGGCTCCCCTCCGATGGCTGTGCCCAGAGGCCCAGGGCGAGGGGGGAGAGCGGGTGGCGAAGCCTAAAGTCTCTGCTGGCGCCCGGCGGCCTGGTGCCTTGGCCTCCACGGGTGAGGAGGCCCAGCCAGCGGCGGAGGCTGCCCGAGGAGCGACGGCGAGGAGGGGAGGCGCTTACCCACTGAAGTCACTGCCCTGGGCCTGGGCCTGCCCAGCAATGGCGTCCATGATGGCGTCCTGGGAGTACATGCTGATGGGCGTGTTGTACTGCGCATGGATGATGGTGGCCTTGCCGCCCAGCCCCTTCACCTCGATGGGCTTGTGGGTGGACAGGGCCGAGTCCTTCAGGGCGCTGGGGTTGAACCGCTCCTGGTAGTCGGCGCTGGGGGAGGGCGGCGGGGGCGCAGGAGGAGGGAGGGAGGGAGGCAGGAGGAGAAAAGGCAACAGGTGGTGTTACAGGAGGCCGGGCCGAGGGCGGGCGGCGGAGACACTCCCGAGGCCGGACCGTGGCCCACCCGAGCCGCCCAGCTGTGGCCCGCTGGCTCTGGAAGGGAGAGCCCTCAGCACCCGAAGCGCTCCGCAGGCGGTCCTGCCCGTCCACCGCCCGGGGCAGCAGGGGGCGCCAGGCAGCGGAGCGCTCTCACCCCGCGGCGGGAAGCGGAGACTCGCAGGCCACGAGCTGGGCCTCGAGCAGGCAGCGGCGGCCCAAGCCCAAGCAGGGTCGGGAACCCCCCAAAGGCAAAAAGCAGCCGCACGGGGCGCCCCGGGGCTTCAGAGCACGTTCCTCCGTGCAGGACCTCGTCCTGCTGGGCCTCCCGCTCGGTGGCGTGGGGCTCCGCTGTGCCGGGGGCTCCGGGGGCTCCGGGGCAGGTGCGTCTTCCTCCGGGCCAGACGCAAGGCTGCTCGGCCTCCCGCAAGTCCACCTGGCCGCGGCCTCTGGGGCCCGCCCAGCGCGCTCTCCCCGCCTAGGTGAGCACGCTCGGGTGAGAGGGGGTGCAGCCCGGCCGGGGCCGCCAGGATGCCGGCGTCTTCGGGCTCCCGGGGACCCAGCCCCGGTGCAGCACACCTGCGCGGCACACCTGCACCCGCCGCCCCCACAGCCGCCTGCCGGCCTCGAGCAGCCGCAGCAGGCAAGAGGGAAGGGAAGGCAATGAGACAGCGCTGGCGCCCTCCCCGGCGCCTCCACTCCGACCCTGCAGCTCCACACACATGCAGGCTCGCTCAGGGGCACGTAGGCACGCCCACGCACACATGCACACGCATGTACACATGCTGCCACGGCCGCACTGTCCGGGTCTACGCACACGGACGCATGCGGGGATGTGCACACGAGCGCACGCACATGCTTTCCTTTGATACTAACTTGGCTGGAGAGTTGGCTACCACCTGGGGAGGAAAGAGCACAGAAGACAGAGGCATCAGTGAGGTCCTGCGGGCCGGGGTGCAGGGACCGCCCCCAGGACCACCCCGCATCCGCAGAGGATGGGGGGGTGTGGGGAGCTCAGAGTCAGGGGGGGCCAGAGTTTGGGTCGGATGTGCTGGCGGCGCTGTGTCCCCCTCAGTAGGCGCACAAGTCCCCAAAGCTTTGCCGGGAGTAAGGGGTCTCCAGTCCATGTTCACAGGCACCCCACGCGCCCTGGCTGGAGACCCCAAGTCAGGAAGGCGCAGAGGGAGGCGGGACGACGGCGGCTGCCCCGGGCGAACCAGAACCCGGGCTGCAGGTGCCCCCAGCTGGTCAGTGGCTCTGGGCCTCCCACTTACAACTTCCACGTTTAACAGGGTCAGTTCTGGGGGCTCCTCTCCCGGAGCAGGACTGCTGCGGTGGCCGCGGTGCTGGGGTGCACGCTGGGGTCACCCACTGCCCCCTGACATACCCTCCCTCCTGGAGGAGGGCAGGTAGCCCTGGCGGCTCCTTCTGGGGCTCCAGGGTGGGTGCAGTCCCCAGTGATTGCCCCTAAGGGCCCCATGGAGGGTCAGGAGAGCTACTGGCTCCGGGGCTTATTGCAGGAACGACCCCTGCCAAGGCAGCCCAGCTTGGACACAAGGGGACCCCACCCTCACTTTCGTCTGGAGCGAACCTCCGGGAACACTATGTCCTGGGGGACGCAGGGTCTGCGGGACGTTTCCTTAGATGCATATCCCTGGCAGGGCAGGCCCTGGCAGAAACCTGAGAGGAGAGTGCAGAAGGTGGCACCCCTGCCCCCAAACTGCCGCTCTCCCAGCTCAGGCCGCTGCGGGCTCTGGCTGGGAGCCTGGGCCCCAACCGCCTGCCCCTGCCCCTCCCTGGGCCAGCACTGTGGGGAGCCAGGCCAGAGCCGGGGGGGGGGGGGGGGGGCCTCGAGCCCCAGGCCCTACGCTGCTTGGGAGCTGATACGGTTCCCTCGGTTACAGGTCCTCTGGCTCCCACGGCGCCCAGTGGAGCTATATTAGGAAAGACGTTCCATCCCGTCTCCATTTCGGGCCAGCGCCGACAGCTGCAGGGTCAGCCCTCGCCCTGACCAGCCCGGGGCCCTAGGGAGGGCGGCGCCAGCCAGGGTGGGAGGGGTCCCGGCGCCCGGCGTCCGGCGGCCAGCACCTTTCTTGGCTTTGACTCCGGCTCCCCGCTTGGCTCCACCTGAGGCCCTGGAGGCTGAGGCCCGTGGGCCATGGTGGATGGCTCGGGGCGGAGCCAGGGGACGAGAAGCTGAGGAGGTAGGACCCACCCAGTGGCCTGAGGGATTGACCTCTCACGCCCTGTCAGGGAGGAGGGAAGCGGGCTGCAGGGACACTCTGCCACCTCGCCCCTGCTCGTCCCTCCCATCCCCCCGAGGGGACTCAAGCTGCCAAGCAGTCGAACCCGCGAGTCCAGAGAGGACAAGGAGGGAGCTCCCTTCCGGAGCCAGGCCGGACAGAGTTCAAATCCCGACCCTGCATCCTCCTGGGGACTCTGTGCAGGTCCCCGCCCGCCAGTCTCAGCTTCAGCCCCTTACTCACGGAGTCGGGACAGCAGTGCCCACGGTGCAGACGGGTCGTGCACCCTTAACAGAACCCTGAGCGTAAAGCCCTCGTCGTGGCTTGAGCGTGTACCCGGCTGATGCGGGGATTGGCCTTTACCAACCCTGTCTCCCCGGAGTGCTTAGCCACTGGGCCACGGCGCAGCCTCGGCCAGCCCAGGTCAGGGGCTCCCCTCCCGGCCCGCGTCACCTGGGGGCAGCAGCGCCAGCCTTGCCCACGGTTGAAGCCCTGCGCCCCTGCCCGCGGCCCACCTCCCCGCAGACACCTTGGGCCCTGCTGCTCTGAGCGCCCGGTAATAATCAGACGTTCGCCAGCTTCCGGGAAGCCCCTGCAGTGGCAGGAAGGTGCCACCGGGGCCGCGGGAGGCTGGGGCGGGGCTGGCCCTCGACCTCCCCGGGCACCCCGTCAGGTAGGGAGGAGCCAGGCCTTTCCGGCGCCCAGCCCGTCTGCCCTTGCTAGCTGTGTGCCACCTTGAGCCACTCACCCGCTCCGGGCGTCTAGGTTGCGCTAAGAGGAGGGAGAGACACGGCTGATCTCTGAAGCTGCGGGGAGCCAAAGGTCTCGGAGCACGCGGACCGTTAGCTGGCTCCAAGCCTAGACTGCGGGCCCGTATGGGACTGCCCCATTCTTTGGGTTTTCTGGCGGAATGTCCTCGCTAGGAAAAGCCCGGGGCCCATGGCTCTGCCACTTTGGTCCAAGGGAGCCAAGGTCCGGGTGCTTGGGCTGTGGCGTGCACGAGGCCAGCTTCACTTGGGGTCCCAAAGAGCTGAGGGTCATGGGTGGCTGGCGCCAGGCGGGGGAGCAGCAAACTGTTGGGGGGCAGGCCCTCGCTGGAGCAAAGGCAACGGAAAGGCACGGACGCAGGTTAGGATTGTGACGCGGGGGCGCATCCATGTGACCCAGGGAGCACACGGCAAGGGCGCCCGTAACCCGGAGAGCCTGCACGGAGGGGAGCCCTGAAGCCCTGACCTCCAGGCTCAATCGCCTCGACTCCGTGTGCTCTGCCTCTGGAGCACACGGATCCTGGGATCACGCGGGAGAAGCTAGAGGACCACACAGGAAGGGCCTAGAAGCTGGTAGGGCCTGGGCTTGGGGGTCTGTCCCCTCAGCCCCCACACGATGCCCACCCTGGGCTGTAGGTTCCTTTAGCTCCTGCGCTCGCAGAGCCCCACCAGCTGGCTCGGGGTGGGGGCGGGCCCCTTTCCCCTTGGGGTCCTGCTTCCTTGCCTTGTCCCTCCTCAAGGGTCAGTCCTACAAGCCCAGGACACCCACCCCATCGCTGCACCTTTCCGCACCCAGCTCAGGCACCCCCTCCTGCAGGCAGCCTTCCCAGCCCACGCCCATCCCCCGAATCCTGCCCTGCTCCTGCCTCATGGCTGCTGGGGGGACCAGCCTGACCCTCGGCCCAGTTCCTGGAGGCAGCAGGCGTCCCCTTACCCGGGGCGGCGGCCTGAGCCTGGGGAAGTCCGCGTCTCTCGCATTCAGACCTCACTCAGCCCCTTAGCAGTGGGACAGCTGGGCCTCGACCTGACCTCCTCTGAGCCTCAGTTTCCCCCTCCGCAGGATCCAGCAGTCACCCCAGGCTGTGTAAAGCAATGACCCGTCAGCTCAACTACCTCAAGGCGAATCTACTTGCGGGGCCGTTGCTTATCTGGCTCGGGCCTGGCCACCTCCTGGGCCGCGGAGGGCCGCTCCTGGGCCACCGCCTGCCAGGCCCCGGTGAGCACTGAGGACCTGGCCCAGACCAACTGCAGGGAGCTGGGCGCTACCTACCCTCCTGGGAGTCCGGCCCCCCAGGCCTTCCCTCCGAGGCTCATCCGATACACCTGAGCCATCTCCCTCAGGGTCTCGGCCGAGTACAGGCCAATGGGGTTGTTGTACTGCGCAGGCCTGCCCTGCCCTCTCGGTCCCGGGGCTCCCTCCATGCCCGGGCCCCCCCTTGGGGGGCTCTGGGAGAAGGAGGGGCTGGGGCTGGGCCCGAGCTCCGGGGGGCCCGGGGAGCCGGGGCTGCATGCCGTGGGGCTGCCGCTCGTGTCCCCAGCAGGGTCCTGGCCGGGGCAGCGCCGTGAGGGGAGAGAGGAGAGAGCAGTTAGAGGCCGCAGCGTCCCAGCGCCCCTGCACCCCTGCGCCCACCTGAAACAGGGGCGGCTGGTGAGCACCCTGCGCCCCCCAGCCTGCACCCTGCGTTCTGCATGCACCCTGTGCCCCACACCCCACATCCTGCACCCCACAGCCTGTACCCCGCACCCACACCTGTGCCCCACACCCCACGTCCTGCACCCCACAGCCTGCACCCTGCACCCACACCTGCACCCCATGCCCTGCATCCTGCACCCCGCGCCCCTCAGCCACTGTGCAGAGCTCAGGAGGGCACAGGCCGACACCAGACACCTGGAAGGGAAGGGCTTTGTCGGCAGGCGGAGGGAGCCGCGCGTCCCTGGCCCTGAGGCTGACAAAGTGGGGGCCCCACCTGAAAAGTCAAGCCCTCCTGCAGGGCTGGGCGGAGAGGGGCACGGATCTCAGGGAGTTGGGGAGCCCTTTCTATCCTCTCTCTGCCCCCCTTCCCCTGAGTGGCAGCTCCTGTGGCCCAGCCCCACCTCCTGTCCCCGACCCCACACTGAGATGCCCCCCACCGCCCCCCGCTGGCAGGTGCAAGAGGGGGGAGACTAGGGAATGACCTTTGGCTCACAGCCCACCTCTGCAACTTCTCCCGAGCAGCCCTCTGCCCCTTTGCCCAACCTGTCACCCACCCCAAGCCCGTCAGCCTCTTCCTGTTCCCTGCCCCCACCTGCCTATCCCCCCCACCCACTGGACAGACAGGGGGCAGTATGGGGTGGTGCAGGGAGGGGTGAGGCGAGCGCCCCCGCTTTGGGTCAAGGCCTTCCGCCCATGGGCTGAGCTGCTTACAGGGACCCGGGAGTGTGGCAGGGGTGCTGGTGTCCCCCTGCACCTGCTGCCTGGCTACCACCCGCACCTCCAGTGGGGCTGACGGGCGGTCAGTCGGGAGGGAAAGTGGAAACCGCAGCGAGACCCGAAGTCAAAGGATAAACCGTGAGGCCCAGCGGGCCCCTCCCTGCCCGGGGTGGCCTCCGGCTTTCACGCCCCCTCCCAGCACCCTGTAGGCGAATGAGGGTCAGAGCCCTCCGGATACCTGCCCCCTTCGCCCCCCAGGCTGGGAGGTTGGTCCCTCTCCTAAAAACACCACGACCTAGGCTGGGTTCCCAACAGCGCAGCCGTGAGGCCCCGGGGGGCGCGAGCACCCAGGCAGGCAGCCCGCACCCGGTATTTCACTGGGGCCACCCCACAGCATCAGCAGCAGCAGGGTAGGGCTGCGCCGAGCCAGGACCAGGCAGGCCAACTCGGCACTGTACCCCAGGAAGCGCAGCCAACCTCAGCACCTACCTTCTGGTGGGGGATCACCGGCAGAGGGGACTGGACCGGGGGTGCTGTCGTGGAGATGGGGATGGGGCGCTTCGACCTGGAGAAACCAGAAAGAGGGCCAAGTAAGGACACTTGCCAGGAGGACCGGGAGCTCCTGCAGGGGCAGGGCTGGTGACAGGAGAGCATCAGAGAGCTGGGGAGCCAGGCCAGGGACCCCGAGGCCCGCTGTCCACCGCATGGATTGGGGTGACCCCAGGAAGGCCCTGGGCCTGGCCAGGATGGAGGAGGTATGGCCCTTGGGCACTCCGCACTCATGGCCTCTGTTAGGTCCCTGGGAGGCTGTCTGGGGCAGCGAGGAGCCAGGGAAGACCCTGGCTGCCAGGCCCGCCTGCCCACACGCTGGCAGCACTGTGACCGCCTCCCACCCCCTGACCTCATCCATAAAGTGAGGCTCAGGCGTGGCAGGCGTGGAAGGCCCGGACCTTCTTCCCGTCCAGAGGCCACCTCACCTCCCCGTGTGAGCCTGCAGCACAGGCCGGGCCCATGTGGCTGCTGCGGACACCCTGTCTTGGGCCCGATGCCCCCACCCCTCGACCCGTGCCCTGCAGAGCTCCACTCACTTCTGCAGCGTGAGACTCAGGTTGTAGCTGGCAGACTTGATCTTGTTCTGGGCTTCCAGGTGGGTCATGGTGTCTGTGTTGACTCCATCGATGGCCACCACGAGGTCACCCTGGCTGAGCTGGGACTGGGCGGCCTTGCTCCCCGGTGTGATCTGAGAGGATGGCAGATGGGGGGGGTGAGTGCACGAAGGGGGGACTGAGGATGGGCCAGTCGTCAGGGAAGAGTCCCCTGGGGTCATCCAGTAGAGGCCTGCCAGGTCCTCTTTTGTTCACCGTGGCCAGTGCCCGCTGCTCACCACGTGCGACTCCCCCGCCCGGCACACCGCCACCCCTGTGCCTAGCGTCTTGCGGCGAGTGCGACCGCGAGACTAGCTCTCTGCCCCCAGCACCCGTCCTTACCACGCTGCGCTCCCTCTGCTTGTTGGCAGGCTGGGCACAGAGGGCCCAGAGGGGGACAATGAGCCACTAATGGAGGGACCCGAGCCCTACGGTCGCTGCCTGGAGGACGGATGATTAAGAAGCGCTGCATCAGATGTCGCACAAGTGAGAAATGAGCTTCTGCTAGGCTAAGCCGTTGAGGCCTGGGGGCTTTGTGACACCAGGTCCCCTAACCTGCAGTCCGTACGGTAGCAATATGATGTCTGCACCCCCAAATACCCACGGGGCACTTTCTGGGCTCCGGGAGAGAGGGTATGCGTACAAGCGGACACTCAGCACCACTGCAGACTCGACCGGGCTAGCAGGCAGGACAGATGCACCGTCACAAAGCGTCCCAGTGCAGGTGCCTAGTGCCACCATGGCAGGTGGGGGAGCTAGGGAACCCCGCCTGGGGAAACCAGGTCCCCAGGGGCAGGCGGCAGGGCTCAGCGCTCTGGGGCTGGCTCCGTACTTCCAGAAGGCGTGGGGACCATGTCCCAAATCCCTGCCAGCTAATGACATCACTGCGTGTTAGAGTCCGAGGGTCCCCCACCATGTGATCACTCAGAACACTGCAAATGCGGCACCCCAAGAATACCCCAAGCACGTCAGGAAGGCCACACTCCAGGGACATCACGTGGAACATCATGGTGGCTCAGACGCTCTCCCGATGACGTCACGCACAAGGCCTGCAAGCCTGGCCCCTGGTAGCGGCGGGCTGAATGTGGTGGTAGCCGCCCCCCTCCTCGGTGACGTCACTCGAAGCGGAAAATTCTGGAGGGCCTGGGTGATGTCACCTACAATGACTTGACGGCTGACCCCTAGTGACGTCACATGGGATGGAAGAAGCTCCGCTTCTAAAGGCGTCTCGTGGAATGCCACAGAGACTGGCCTTACCCTGGCGCCCCACATTGTGTCACCGCACGAAGTACCAGGCAAGCCCTACCCCCTACTGTAACACGCAGAATGACCTTACGACGCGACGCCCAGGACATCACGGGGAGGCCCCCTTGGGACACCGCGGGGAATGCCGGCCAGGCCTCTGGGAGGCTGTAACTGGAGGACGGCCCTTGGCTCTTCTGCGCCAGCATGCCCACCGGCCAGCTTCCTGGCTTCCCAGTCACCTTCCTGTCTACCCCAGGGACAAGGCTGGCTTCTCGAGCTGGCGGGAGCCGTTTTCTGGCGCTGGCCCGAGGGACCATCCTAGAAGGAGTCCGAGGAGGACTCAGGGAAAGTCCCCTACCCTGGGCGCCAGGCCTGGGTGAGCCTCTGGCCAGCCTCCTGCCCCGCCTCCCCGCGGGACCTTCCCCGAGCAGGGCCACCATGTCACCAGCCTCCAGTCCCCGTGGGCTCTACAAGGCGGGCCACGAGCCGCGAGTGCTAACCCAGGGACAGCAGCAAGAGGGGGGTCCTTGCAGTGGCAGTGCTCCGTTCACCCCGGGCCCATGCTAACTTCACAAGCACTGGCCCCTTGTGCCCAGACAGCCCCCCCCCCCGCCCCGGCCCCAAATCCGCTGAGCATGGCGGGGACAGCGGAGGCAGCATCCCTGGGCTCCGGGAAGCCAGGCCCAGCCCCCTCTCCTGCTCCTGCGGGCCCCTCCCAGGCTCGTGGCTGCGGGGCTTGCACGACCCACAGGAGCTGGTTATTTCCTCTGATTTCAGGGCTTGAACAAAGGGTAGAAACAGAGAAAAAACAAACACTTCCTGGCCGAGAGGGGACTCCCGAGGGCAAGCTGCCCACCCAGAAATTCGCCTTTCCCGATGGTCAGACCCGTGTGATACCCGACGTCGGACTATCCACATCCTCAAGCAGAGAAAACCCGGAGAGAATTCTACGGAGGGCCCACACACGCCTCGGCGGGCGTCTACACCAACGGGATGGGCGTCTACTGCGGCGTGGTGGGTGTCTACCCTGGTATGGCAGTGGGTGTCTACCCCGGTGTGCGGCATCCTCTGCCCGCCTCTCGCTATGTCCCCCACCTTAGCCTACACGCATTTCCCAGAAATGGCAGATACCAGCTTGTTTCCTCGGGTGACCTGTACAGCACCTCTGCTGCCCTAGCAGGACACCCTAGGGGGGGTCCCACTGGACTCCCCCCACCGGGGTCACCCCCCAGGCCCCCTACATGAGGGTCATCCTCTCAGGGCCCCCCCACTGGGGTCACCCCACCACGCTCCCCACACCAGGGTCACCCTCTCAGGGCCACCCTACCAGGGTCACCCCCCAGCTGCTTCTCACCATCTCCAGAGCGGTAAGGTGCCCCGAGGTGGGCCACCCCAGACCCCAGACAGAGTGGAGGCTGCCAGGGGTGGAGCATGTTGGGGGAGCACAGAT
Source organism: Nyctereutes procyonoides (assembly GCF_905146905.1). Lineage (NCBI taxonomy): Eukaryota > Metazoa > Chordata > Mammalia > Carnivora > Canidae > Nyctereutes > Nyctereutes procyonoides. The sequence goes on from NW_026575046.1 coordinate 53,784,447, forward strand.
GACCATGGGAGCAAGGACACCAGGGTGGTGTCCAGGAGCTGCTGGGCCCGATGAGCTGGGGCCACGTGGGCCTGTCCGTGTCCCCCCCCCCCAGCGGCCCACGACATCTGCCTTCTCAGGAACCAGCGCACCACACCTTCCCACCAGGCCACCGCCTCCCCCTTGCCCACTGCCCGGTCCTCGGGTATAGGTCGGACAATCCCCATTCCCGGGGTCCCAGCGGGCTCCTGCCTGCCCCGGCGCCCTCCTCCTGCACCTATGGCTGCTCGTCAGGGCTCGGCTGGCCCGGGCAGGGTAAGGGTGCCGGGGGCACTGCTGGGGCTCCGGGAGCACAGTCCAGTCTCAAAGCCCCTTGGGACAGGCTCTTGGTGTTTGGGGGGCCAGGCCTGCCAGCAGATCAAGGAGCCCTTCCTCCTCGCGGGGCCATGGTCGAAGGCACCTGAGAGGGGACCCAGGGCTAGTCGGGGTCAGGGCGCAGCCATGGCCCCCACTACCGTGGGCGCCTGGTGCAAAGGCAGTAGAGCCGGGCCGTGGGCCGGAGTCAGACCTGAGGGTACAGGGCGGCCTGCACAGCCCACGTGAGGACAGCGGCAGCACCCTCCTCCCACGAGGGCCGGGAGGGTTACATTTTTAAATGTGTTGCTCTAGAAGGAGGTGCAGAGCCGAGAAGGTTTCCGGGGGGCTCCTGACGGGGGAGGTGCAGGCGCTGGCTGTGCCCCGGCCCCTGGAGGGTGCCTGGCTGGAGGCTGGGAAGCTGCGTCCCTGGCTCTGCGGGGAAACAAGATCTGGAGCTGGCGGGGGGGCCCCCTCCTACTGGCCGGGCCCAAGCCAGCCTGCTGTCCCCAGAGGGGCCCGAGCATCAGCCGGAGGGGAGAGTGCTGCCCAGGGTCCCAGGGAAGCAGAGCACTGGCTGGGCCCAGCCGCCAGGGGCCTCTGTTTCCCCAGGTCCCCACAGCAGAGTGGGTGACGGGGCCCTCGGCCATTCCCAGCCGTCACGCTCCGTGCTCAGAACCACAGGCCCTGGCCTCGCTGCCCCTCTGGGTGTGCGGCGTCGGTGGGGTCGGGCCCAGGCGGCAGGGGGAGGTAGCAGGTGCCGTGGGCTGCGCAGTTTCCAGCTTCTCCTCTGCACCCTCCCACGCCGACCACCCCAGCACACTTGCCACAGAGCCCTAAGCGCATTCGGCTTCGTGTGATTAAGTTACCATCCCCCGTGCTCTGCTCCCTTCCCATCTGGCCTCCCCGGGGGCCTTGCTCCATCCCTCATGCTTTCACCGGAACCTTCTGTCTCTCATAAAGAAGCCAGGGTCGTGTCTAGGCTCCAGAAGCCCCTCCTTGCACAGAGGATTTCTGCGGCAGAGAGAACATCTGTGATGCCGTGTTGCGGGTCTGTGTCGTTGGCCCCAGCCCGTGGAGGGAATGACACGAGGAGTGGACCCACGTGTAAACTGTGGACCCTGGGTGATACTTGTGTGCCAGTGTAGGTTTAGGATTTATAATAAACATGTCACTCTTGATAACGAGGGGAGGGAGGCTGTGCACGTGTGGGGCGGGGGGCATCTGGGAACTCTGTACCTTCCACTCAATCTAGCTGGGAACCTAAAACTGCTCTTGAAAAACTAAGTCTTTAGGGACGCCTGGGGGGCTCAGCGGTTGAGCGTCTGCTTTTGGCTCAGGGCGTGACCCCAGGGTCCTGGGATCGAGTCCCTCCTCCGTCTCCCCGCATGGAGCCTGCTTCTCCCTCTGCCTGTGTCTCTGCCTCTCTCTCTCTCTCTCTCAGGAATAAATAAATAAAATCTTAAAAAAAAAAAAAAAAAACAAAGCACTAAGTCTTAAAAAAAAAAAGAAAAAAAGGTCCTCCCTGCCTTAGCTCCTCCCACTGGCTCTTTTGGTCTCCTTTCTTCCCCCTGCTGGCTTCTCCAAGGACGAGCAGCAGGCCCCGCTCCCCGCTGCCTCCCACCCCTCTAGCGCCCAGCCCCACCGCTTCACACATTCCAGTGACCTCCCTGTGCCCCAACCCGGGGACACGGGTCCCCTCTCTTGCTGGCCACACCATTCCCTGGCCTCCGAGCCTGTCTCCCCGGATCCCGCAGTGCCTTGTCCTGGTGTCAGTAGAAGGCTCCCATGGGCCTGTCACTCCCAGTGGGCCCCAGTCAGCCCCGGGAGGGTGGGGGGCAACCCCTTCGTGCCTTGTGGGCTGCTTCCTGGCTCCAAGGAGGCGCCGACGCTGTGTGCAAGTCGGCCTTGCTCAGCGCTGCCATCCCCCCGCGGCTTTAGCTCAGGAGCCCCGGGGCCGCCCCGGATGGGCCAGTCCTGTGTCCTGTGTCTTGTGTCCTGGCCACGGCCGGGAGGGTGCGCTCCTCAGGGCCCGGCCGCCTCCACCACCGCCTTCGGAGCCCTTACAGGGTGCGCAGCGGCTCCGCACCCCCGAAGGAGGCAGGCCGGGCTGGGGCCTGGCAGGGACCTCCACGACGCGTCCCCGGCCGCGGCCCCTGTTGGGTTAGCCTCCCCACTCGCGGCCGGGGAAGGGCCCTGCCAGCCTCCCGGCAGCCTCCGGAGGCTTGCCTGACCTTCAGCGCGGCTATAAACAGCTCAGCCTGTCAGCACCATGAGGCGCTGCCCGAGAAACCGCGCTATGGCCTCAAAATTCCAGGAATGGCACAGTTAACCCGGAATAGTCGCGGCCTGCCCCCCTCCCTCCACCGGGGACCCTCTGTCCTCTGAATCCCCACGCCGCCCGGAGCTAGGAGATCTGACACAGACTGGAACAGAGAGGCGCGAAGGAGCAGAGGCCTCTGGGCTGGTGCCCCGGGGAGCCTGCAAGGCCCGAAGGATGAGGCCGTAGGGCCAGGGCCTTGGAGCAGGGAGCCGCTCCCCTCCGCCCCGGGGGGCTCCCCGGGCTCAGCCCACAGCTCCCCAGCCTCGCTGCCACCCCGCCACAGGGGGAACCAGGAGGAACGACAGGTGCCCGCGGCTGCCCTGGTGGTGCTGGAAGCGCTGCCACGTGCACGTCCCCACGTCACAGAGGCCGCAACAAGGTTGGGCAGTAAAACCCTCTTTTCTCAGGCGACGCTGGGAGCAGAGGACCAGGGTGCGCCTCTTCTCCTGGCCAGGGGAGGCTGGCCTCTGCAGCCGCTCCTTGGGGCCCCCCCACCCCTGGAGAGCTGGCTGGGGCTGGGGGGCGGTGAGCGGAGCTCATGTTGCAGGCCCAGCCGCACCTGTCCGGGATAAATAAAGGCATTTCCCCTCTGCCCTCCCATTCTGCCTCCTGCGCCCCTTCTCTGCGGGTCCTCAGCCTGGGGGTGGGCAGGCCGCCCAGGGCTCTCCCGCTGATCCCTCGCCCAAGGGCGGAGGGCGGGCCAGGGACGAGGGGTGACTGAGGTCACGGAGCGCCTGAGTCTGGGTGAGCAGGCGCCCGCCTCTCCCAGGACGTGTCCGGCCCGCCCCCGCGGCCCCGCCTTGCCCACCCCCCACGGCAGATGCCACCCGTGCCCTGCCGCAGAGCCTCCGCCGGCCAGGGCAGCCACTGCGGGAGAAGCCTCCCACCCGGCAGGACACGCCGCAGCCCAGCGGGACAGGGGCCCAGCAGCCGGGGCATCGGGGATCGGGGCCCCCAGGGAACCAGAGGGCCCAGCACAGCTGGCCCGTGGTCCTGACTATGGGGGCGCCCCTGAAGGAAGCCGCCGGGCCCTGCACCTCAACCTGCTGCCCCCCGGAGCCGCGGCTCCTGCTTATAAAAGCCCTCAGGCATGGGCTCCGTGCCGTCCCAGCGTGGCTTTCCCTGCGGTGGGGACAGTCTTCCTGCCGTCTAGCTTAAGGCCTCCCTGCTGCAATACAAGCCCAGGCAGCCGAGGCCAGGTGGCGCATAGATCCTGGGTGAGGTCATGGGCTATCCTGGTGCCACTGAGCCTGGAGGCTGGTTGCCACCCACTGGGGCAGGGGCACCAGCGTGAGGCCTTGAGGACTGTGGGGCTGGGGGACACGTGGCTCGGGCCCAGGCCTGGGGGGCTGTGGACCCATGACAGGGAGGAGGACAGCCCCCGGGCTGCTGGGGCACCATGTGGTGCCCTGGGGGCCAGCCGTGTGCACAGGGCTCATATGCCCACACAGCACATCAGCAGGCGGGGGTGCCAGGCCCTGGGTGTCCTCGGGGCTGCACGCTGTGGTCCCCAGGGTGGAGGGCCTGCAGCCCGACCTCCGGTGGGTGATGAGCCTGGCCCCTCTCTGGGCTGGAGCCAAGCCAGTGCCACCCCCCCCACCCCGAGGAGCATGGCCTCTCTAGCTGTTACAGCAGCCCTGAGGGGGCTCCTCCTTCTTGGGGTCCCCCTGAGGGACACTGCTCCTGCACCGCCCCCTCTGCCGAGCCCTCCAGACCTTCCGCGGCTGCCAACATGCCCGCCCCAACCCCGAGGCCCATGGCGAGTCTCTGCTGTCCTGGCCCATCCGTCCCCCCCAGTGACAGCCTAGAGCCTCAGCCCGCGCCCTGGACCCCACAGCAGCAGGGACCCCATCAGGCAGGGCTGGTCTCCACCCGCCCACACCTCACATCCCACCCTGAGCCCCGAGGTCTTCACCCCAGCTCTGCCAGACTTGCTGGGGGCCGCTCCACGAGGGTGACCAGAGTGCCTGCCATGCTCTGGACGCTGGTGTAGATCCTGGGGACCCGGCAGCACTTGAGACCCGGAAAGCTTGGTCCCAAGCACATGGGGCTTCTCGCCTCTCTGGACCTGAATGTCTCCGGCCGGGCCAAACACGGACTGAGCTGTGACGCCCCGGCAGGCTGGTCCCTGACCACAGACGCCGCAGAACTCACACATGGGCCGTTCCCCCCGGGTGGGCGAGCAGAACGAGACGTCAGACAGGCAGTCAGGGCAGCTAAATGGGTGGGGGCTCAGCCAGGGGAGGGAGGAAGCTGCCGGAGGTCCCCAGCAGGCCCTGGAGGGCGGCGGGGGGCTGAGGTGACACGGTCACCCAGGTCCCACGGCAGCGTGGGGGCTGGGGCACAGTTACCGGCCAGCATAGGCCCGGGCCCCGACAGCAGGCAGCCAAAGTCATCAGTCTACCCGCGTCCACCTGCGCTCTCTGTGCTAGGAGTGCTCTGGCCACAAAGCAGCTGCCCAGGTCCCCCGAGATGCTCCAGGCTTGGGGGCACTCTGGGTCCACCCTTCCTGGGGAGGCCTTAGGCGGGCACTACACCTGGCCACCTGCTGCCCACGCAGCAAGCGTGGCATTGCCTTCTTGGCTCAAAACACCCACCACCTGCCCGTCTTCCGCACCCACGACGGGATGGCGGGCTCAGGTGGACCGCAGCCACGGCCGAGACCAGGGCCCGTGGCCGGCGTATCCCGTTGGAGCCCCAGACTGCGGATGGACACGCACAGCTTTGCCGGAGCCTCCGGGAGGGTGGTGGAGGGATGGAGGGAGTCCACCGCCCCCTCTGGCTGTGCCCCGTCCCTGTGGGTGCCAGGCTGCGCGGGTGGGACACTCACCCGGGAGATAGTGAGTGGCATGTTGAAGTCCTTGCCCCCCTGGAGACGGAAGCCCCAGGGCCCAGGCCCGGTCAGGGTCACGCTGTACGACATGCTTGTGCTGACCGCGGCGGCCTCTGCAGGTGAGACAGGAGGGGAGTGAGGGCCCTCGGTGCCCAGCTCCCGCCCGCAGCGCGCCCCACCCCGACCCAGCCTTGCCTGCTCCGTCCCTCGGTCTGGCGGCTGCGTGGAGCTCCCGAGACGCTCCTAAGAATAGCTGGGAACGAATGCCCTGGACACTGATATCTGCCCTCTGCTGCGCCCATAAATGGGCTGTAACCCTACACTCCGCCACCCGCCGCCTCCCACAGTGACTCACCGGCTAATATTGCCCCCGGGGAGGGGAGTCCGGCACTCAGCACCCCCCCGGGGGCAGGACGGGGCCTGCCGCACTGGCAATAACGCTGCCCCCGCCCTCGACAACCCAGATGTGTGTGCTCCCCGCCACGCTCAGTCCCCGCCCCTCCACCCAGGGATGCGGTGGGCTCCGACGCGGACATCTGTCCATCCTGGCTGCCTGCGGAGCCCCCCGAGGGTGCGGCGTTTTCCCAGGACGGCCCGGGACCAGGCTGCGCCTCTAGTTGCTCTGGACAGAGTCTGCCCAGGAGGCCGGCGCCCGGCCCAGGGTCGTCCAGCTGTAAGAGTGACGGTGACAGTAACGGGAGCTCTGGGCTTGGCCCCAGGAGCCCGAGGGGCCGCCCCACCTCCCTGCAGCCACCCGGGCTCAGGGAGGTGACATGACGTTTCCAAGGTCACACAGGGAGCGCACCCAGGCCACCTGGAGCACCTGAGTGCTGCTCGTTCCTTCTGCTCTCGTGCCGGGTAGTGAGAGCCCCGCGGCCGTCGGCGGCTCCCGACACCCAGAGCAGGCACCGAGTGAAGGGCACAGGGGCCTGGCTCAGGGTCGGGAAGCGGGTCGGTGCCCGGCAGGCTCACACCCTCCAGACCCCCCAGGGGCCCGGAGGTTATTCGTGGCTCTCCTGTCTCATTTGTGCTCTGGAAAACTTGACAGCAGCATGGAAAGCTCCAGCTGCCAAGGTCGCATGCCAGGTCCCCGTGCCCTTTGCACTGGAATGGCAGGGGGCAGGGAGGAGGGGAGGAGATGCCATTTGCTCAGCTGCTGGGACGCGGGGCCAGCAGGCATAAGGACGGGGAAGTGCGTGCGGCGTGTCAGCCCGTAACCCAGAGACAGTGTGTTCTGGGCAGGTGGGTCCCGGGCCCCCAGGTCTCTAGCCAGGGAGGCCTTTGGGCCAAGATCCCTCCAGAAGCCCTTAGAAGAGACCTCAGGCCCTGTGAGGCCTGGAGATAGTTCAAGCCTTCCTGGCTCTAGGCTGGGGAAACTGAGGCTCACTGAAGGGGAAGGTGACTGGACTGGCTGCTCCGCGGCCCTGAGGACCCAGCGCATGGACTGCAGGCCTGGCAGGGGCCCCACACCACAGGGGCACCTGTAATTCGCTGAAGTCCACAAAGATACTGAGTGCAAGGAGCAAAGAGCAACGTGTACCCCTTGCCCACGGTGTCACCTCGCCTGCTGTGTGTCCTGTAGCCCGACCTCCTACCCCAGTCACATCTGGCCCAGAAAGCCCGGCTGGGGCCAGCACCCCACACCCCCCGCCCCAGGCCATCCCCTGCCCCAGCCCCAGCCCCATCCCCATCCCATCCACCCCCACCTGCAGTTTTACCCCCTTTCCTGGGAGGGGCTGGTCCTGCCAAGCTGGAGAGGACCCAACAACCAGTCAGACTAGGGTGGGGAAAGGATGGAACCTGAGCTGCCCCCACAGGGGGAGGGGAAGCTGGGGATGGAGAATGGAGGGGGGGCCTGTAGGCTCTTTCTGAGTCTTTGGTCAGGGTTAGGAGCCTCTGGGGATGGAGCCAGAAGGATGCTCTTAAAGGAGAAGGCCAGCCTCCCTCCATCTGCCTCCCCTGGGAGGTCAGAAGCCAGCCCAGCCAGAGAGCAGCTGGTCCCCACTGCGGGCACAAACTGCTTCCTGCTAACAGCGGCTCCTGGGGCAGTGGGGACGGCTCCTGGGGCAGTGGGGATGGCTCCTGGGCAGTGGGGACAGCTCCTGGGCAGTGGGGACGGCTCCTGGGGCAATGGGGACAGCTCCTGGACAGTGGGGATGACTCCTGGGAGAGTGGGGACGGCTCCTGGGGCAGTGGGGATGGCTCCTGGGGCAGTGGGGATGGCTGGTAGGCAGTGGGGACAGCTGGTGGGCAGTGGGGATGGCTGGTGAGGAGTGGGGACAGCTCCGGGGCAGTGGGGATGGCTCCTGGGCAGTGGGGATGACTCCTGGGAGAGTGGGGACGGCTCCTGGGGCAGTGGGGATGGCTGGTAGGCAGTGGGGACAGCTGGTGGGCAGTGGGGATGGCTGGTGAGGAGTGGGGACAGCTCCTGGGCAGTGGGGATGGCTCCTGGGCAGTGGGGATGGCTGGTGGGCAGTGAGGACAGCTGGTGGGCAGTGGGGACGGCTGGTGGGGAGTGGGGACAGCTCCTGGGGAATGGGAATGGCTCCTGGGCAGTGGGGACAGCTCCTGGGCAGTGGGGATGGCTCCTGGGGAATGGGGATGGCTCTTGGGGCAGTGGGGATGTCTCCTGGGGCAGTTGGGATGGCTCCTGGGGCAGTGGGGACGGCTCCTGGGCAGTGGGGATGGCTCTTGGGGCAGTGGGGATGGCTCCTGGGGCTGTGGGGATGGCTCCTGGGCAGTGGGGACGGCTGATAGGGCAGTGGGGACGGCTCCTGGGCAGTGGAGGGTGGCTGATGGGGCAGTGGGGACGGCTCCTGGGCAGTGGGGATGGCTCCTGGGGAGTGGGGATGGCTCCTAGGGCAGTGGGGACGGCTCCTGGGGCAGTGGGGACGGCTGGTGGGGAGTGGGGACATGGGAGCCTGCTGTGTCCCTCCTCCCTCTGCCCCTCGCAGGTTGAGATGGAGGCCTCAGGAGTGAGATCTGCGGGGCAGGGGACAGAGAAAGAGGCGGCCCAGGGAGGCAGAGGCCGGGCCTGGGTCTCTCCCCGTCCAGGCACCACAGATGGAGACCATGCTCGTTGGGGAGAATTTGTTTGCTCTTTATTTCCCTCCGCTGCTGGAGCCGTGCCCCCGGGGCGACTTGGACCACGGATTGGAGGCAAAGCGCAGGCGAGACGTGTGCACGCTTGTGCGTGGTGTGGGTGCAGAGGCGCTTGTGTAGGGGAGCGTGGGCCACGGGGGCGAGCGGAGGGGCAGCTCGGCTGCAGGCTTGTCCCCGTCACTGAAACGCCCAGCCCGGGTGCAAAGGCGGGTCCCACGCCGCTGTCGCCGTCGTCACCACCTGGACAATCACAGCACACGGCGTCTGAGGATGGGTGGACAGCTCAGGGCGCAGGAGGGCCGGGGCTCCCACGCTTGGGGCTGAGCCAGGGAAACAGGCTGGGGAGACGTGAGGTGGGTGCAGAGCACCCGCAGGCAGGGGTCGTGTGGTGCGGGCTGTGGATCCAGCATAGCCTGGGGGATGGGCCACTTGCAATGCCTGCGGGCTCATGGGGTCACCCTGGGTCTGGGGACGGGGGGAGCCAATGGGCGCCCTCCCTGCTGGGGTCCAGGCTGGGGAGCCGCCCCTTGGTTGGCAGACGGCACACGTGTTCAGTTCAAGGAGCACCCCCCTCCCCCGCAGCCATGTCCCCATGACCCTCCCCGGACAGGGTCACCGAGTGGTGGAGGGGGGCTGCTTGGAGGGGCCAGGCTGCGTCCTGCCATCTCCGACACACCACATGGCCGGATGGCCCAGGTCACCCACAGGACAGGACGTCTCCCAGGCTCTCAGGCTCCTGCAGTTGGTGGGGGGACCCCGGCTCGCCTCCCCCCCACCCCCGCCTCCCCTTTCCTGCTGCTTTTCGGGGCATCCCACATGCTCCAGCTCCCGCAGGCTTCTCCCCACCTGCTCCCGGCCCCTGCAGGGAGGCTCCGGGCCCCTCAAGGCTGCCCCAGCTGTCCCAGGGCCTCCGTGGAGTCCTCCCAGGGTCCCCTGTGCCCAGGCTTGCGGCTGGACGCCCCTCAGCTCCACACCTGATCCAGCCGCCCCCTCCCCTGGTTCCCGGCACCTCCCACCTTCTCTCCCTCACCTGTGTCCCCAGCGCCTGCTCCCAGAGTCCCTCTGGCTGCTCCCGGGCACGCAGCAACCCTGTGTCCCAGGACACAGCAGGCCTCCCAGGCCCTGCCACGTTCTCACAGCCTGGACCGCGCACCATGACCCCCCCACGTGGCCTGGAATCCTTGCTTCACCCCCACCTTCACCGGGGAGCCCTCGGGGACTGGCCTCTTCTTTCAGCACCCTGTGTGCTGATACCTCGATGGCAGTGCTTATCGCATGTGTTAGGTGACTGCTGTCGTGCTGTCCCTCCTGCCCCGTGCCCCGACCCCACCAGGACTCCCCGCAGGCCAGGCCTGGTGCCTTTCATCACCGCCACCCGCCCCGCCCCAGCCCAGGGGGCACGCGTCTCTGTCCTCTGCCCAGTGCCGGGTTCAGGCTGGGGACTCGGTCCTCCCTGGGGCTGGACTTCAAGGGAGCGGCCAGGCGTCCCCCTCCCCGGGACCCCCAGGGACCAGCCTGGGGACATGTGCGGCAGGACGTGTGGGGGGCCCCTGGGGAGAGCCCGGGTGCTGGGCGGGTGCCCGCGGAGGGGCAGGTGGGGAGCTGTGCGCTGGGGGTGGCCTCGGACCTATGCACACACGGCATTTGCAGCGTTCCAGAATATGGCCTTCTCTAATCGCCATCGACATTCCGTTCCATAGGCACTTGGGCTGACAGCTGGCCTTCTTTTAATAGCCACAAGTATTCTGGGTGACATCCTAATCTCAGGGCACTCAGAGCAAGCACACACCCGGCTGGCGGCACCCGCCCCAGGTATGTGCGGCCTCCAGCCACACACAGAGAGGTACACGCCACCCACGCTGGGTCACTCGCACCTCAGACGTGGTGGGGCACACGCAGTCCTGGCCCCTGGGACACAGGGACGGAAACACGCGCCGGGCACAGGGGCACACTCCCTTACACACGTGCTGGACAGCCACCACCACGGGCTCTGTGTGTGCAGAGTCAGGGTCACACAATCACACCGACACTCAGGGGCCATCACAGAGCACACCCGGGGCCTGCTGGGGGCCTCTTGGACTCACAGAGACGCCCTGTGCCTCCCGCCCACCTCCCGCCCCTTACCCCAAGCAGGCAAGGGAGGAACACCCAGAGAGCACTGGCCTGCCCAGGAGAATGGCACCCTTTCCCGGGCCTCCCCTGGGTGACCAGCCCCCCGTCCCCACCCCTTTACAGATGGGCAGGGGCCAGGCCCAATCACCTTCCCAGGCGTCTCCACCGCCTGTCCCCGGGGCCTGAGAGGGGCCTTGGCCTCCACGTCCTCCAGGCCCTGAGTGCAGAGGAAGCGCCCGCCCGCTGGCTGGGCAGCCCCCCACACAGCTGCTGCCTCCGTGTCCATCCAGCCCTGGGGAGGGTGGAGAGTCCCTGTGAGGTGCTCCTGCCCCCTCCCGCGCCGAGCCTGCCCACCCTGCACACAGGACCTCCCTGAAGCGAGTGAGGCCCATGACGGCGGAGGCTTGTAGTCAGCACATCCTCGCGTACGGTGCGCCCATGTGCACACGTATGCGTGTGTCTGTGAGCACGTGTGTGTCTGTGAGTGCATGTGTGCATGTCTCTGTGCACGTGTGCACTTGTCCCTGAACACACATGTGTCTGGGTGTGTATGCGTGTGTGCATGTGTGCGTCTGTGCACGTGTGTGAGCACAGGTGCACATGTGTGGGTGGGTGTCTGTGCATGTGTGCACATATGTGTCCCTGAGTGTGTGCCCATGTGCAGGTCTGTGTGCATGTGTGCACATGTGCATGTGTGTCTGTGAGAGCATGTGCACAAGTGTGGGTGTGCATGTGTGCACGTGTGTGCTCAGGCTCGTGTCCCATGTGCCTGCGGAGGCGTGTGGGATGGCTCCATGTCTGTGAGGGTCTAGGCCTCCGCTGACAGACAACATGCACCCCTTGCGGCCGTCTGCTGCGTGCACAGGGGAAGGGGCCCCGACAGCTGCTCCCTCGGCCCCTTGAGCCGGGCCCGGGAGGGAAGCAGTGGGGGGAGGTCGCAGGAGGCTCTGGGGGCCGCCCTGGCCCCCCGGTTACGGAGATGGAGGAGCCCCACTGTGGCTGGGTCGGGAGCACGGAGGGCTCCCCTGGGGCCCTGGGCCGGGCAGGCTGGCAGCTCCCAGGGCTCACGAGCACTGTGCGGTCAGCACCCGCTCACGTGCGCCCTGGCCCGTCATGCACGGACAGACGACTGTTGTCCCTTTCAGAGAAGGACCCGGAGGCCCAGCACGGGTGAGTGACCTGCGCAAGCTCGTGCGGTGAGGAGGCGGTAGGCAGAGGCCTGAAGCCAGTCCTCCGACTCCAGGGCCGGGACGCCTTCCACTGCACGCTCTGGGGTCCCCGCGGCCCCCTGGGGAGGGCATTGATACTGAGAACGGGGGCCCCGAGCCAGCTCCTGCTTGTCTCCGGGAGGCCCCTCGAGGCCAGAGGCACCTGTCCCGTCAAGCTGCGGCTCTGGGCCCCCGGGGTCCTGCCGGCACGGAAGGCAGGGGCTTGGGTGGGGACAAGCATGGTGGGTGGGTGGGTCCTGGCCCTGCTACTGGGTGACCTCGGGCCCACCCCCTGCCGGCAGGGCAGAGGCTGGGGGGCGCGAGGGGCGGCCGTGCCCGGCTCTTCCTGCCAGCATCCCAGGGTCCTGAGGTTAGAGTCCCAGAGGCAGCCCTGCCCCGGGCCTGAGGCTAGCGGCCGAGGGGAGGAGGCGCGGTGCCAGGCTCCGGAGGCCATCACAACCTTACCACCTCGCTCTCGGAGCCCAGGGATGCCTGGCGCCTGCGTCCAGAGATCCAGCTGAGGTCCGAGGCCTGGCTGCTCAGGGTGGAGCGGTGGGTGGAGCGGTAGCTGGCGTAGGGACCCGTGCGCTGGCCCGACACGCCCAGCAGCACCCCCAGGCAGGGCAGGTGCTGGGCAATGGCCATTCTGCAGGGGCAGGACATCTGGTTAGGGGGACGGACAGGCGGACACCAGGACACGATGGCAGATGGACAGACTGATATGGGGCTAATGGGGTGGACGGGATGGGGAAATGCGGTGGCCCAGACATGGGGTCATGAGGACAGACAGACTGGCAGGCTCATAGCTGGGGAGGGACACACAGACCCTGGGGCCATGGGCACGGAGGGAGTGCCTTTGGGTGGCGGGTTGGGCAGGGGCTTGGTGTCGGCGCCCAGGTGGCTGGGCCGAGCCGTCTCCCGTCTCCCGCAGTGAGGACCAGGGACAGTCCCAGCAGCCTCCGGGGCTGCAGCCAGCCCCAGCCAGGCAGCGCGTTGCTGACACCTCCAGGCAAATGGGAGCACCGACAGGCCTCTGGGGAGAGCGGGCAGGGCTGGGCTCCCGTCAGCCAGCGGAGCCCCCACCCCAGGCCAGGCCAGGGGGCTCCAGGGTACTGCTGCCTCGGGCCTTCGCTCTGTGGGGTACCACTGCCGAGTGGCCATCCTGGCTGGCCTGGATCATCCATCCAGGCAGGACTGGGCCCTCGTGTCACCCCAACCGCCCCCCGGGAAACGGGAGCAGCAGAGGGGGGCACGCCCGCTCCAGACCCCGCCCCGAATCACGGCTATGTGCTCAACGGGAGACCGGGAGGATGGCCTCGGCCCCATGCACTCCTTCAGGCCCTCCACGCCAGGGCGCACCTGTACTTGGGGTGCGTGATGGCGTAAATGATGGGGTTGTGGATGGCGGAGGCCTTGGCGATGATGGCTGGCACGGAGTTCATGTAGGGCGTCAGGACGTGTGCGTACCTAGGACGGAGGTGCTGTGGTCCCCTGCCGGCTGGCCCTCCCCGACCCTCTGCAGCCCCCTGCCCTCTCAGGGGCCTTCTTCCTCTGGGCCAGGCCCTGCAGGGTGTGGCCTGGCCTGGCCCAAAGTCCCCGGCCCACGAGAGGGACTGCTCTGACACGGGGCAAGTGGGGACCCGGGGGGCGTTAAGGCAGGGTCGCCAGAGGATGGTGGGCCAGGCTGCGGGGTCTCCCAGGGCCGTGACCCCTGCCCACCCCCGGGGCCCCAGTGCTGAGACCCCTGCCCTCCCACTCTCTCAGACTGACTCCCCAGGCTCCCGGGGCCCAGGCCCTTCCTGCACAGGCAGGTGTCGCACCCAACCCCCCAGGTGGGTAACTCGGCCCGCGTCACAGCCGAAGCTGGCCGGTGTCCACGCCACTGCAGCCATCGCAGTCTGCACCTTGTGGCCACGCAGGACCCGCAGCAGGAGGCCCACAGCCCGGGGGAGGAGGAACAGGGCTCGGGGACGTCGCATGCTCCCATGGATGTGGCAGGTGCGGGAGCCCTCGGGGCCTCAGGCCCAATCCAGCGGGGCCCACAGGGAGACGGAAGAGGCGCGAGGCCCACAAGGCAGGGAGGTTGGCTGGGCTCCTGCTTGGGCCCTGCCGTCCCCCCCGCGCCCCTGCCCGCCCCAGCCCCTGCGCACGCTCACCCAGCAAAAGCTGTCAGGGCCACGGCGGAGTAGGGGGCCCAGGAGAGCACGAAGAGTAGGATGACCAGCAGCTCCATCTTGGCCATCTTCCACTCTCTCTGTAGCCGCTGCCGCTGTCGGGGGGACCTGGCCCCACCCTCGCAGGCCCTGAAGGTCTGGAGAGCCCTGGGGGGAGCCTGAGTCTGACCCGCCCTGTGGCAGTGAGCCGCCCTCCGTCGGGGCTTGCGGGGCGGCGGCCTGAGGAGCCCAGGCACCCCAAGGCTCCCCATCACGGCCCCGCAGCAGCCTTCCCGGGTCCCCCCACCGGCCTCCCCATCAAGCCTAAAGGCCCCGCCCCAGAAGCCCCCCCACTTCTCCAGGCTCCTCCCCCCCAAGCGCATGTGCTCCTCTTGCCATGGCCTCGGAGCCGGGACTGTGGGGGGGGGTGTCCTGGGAACCTTGGGCAGCGTAGCCCCCCCTTCCCCGCGCCCCGCGGCCGCCCTTACTGGCCTGTCTCCCGGATGGCCCTGAAGATGAACACGTAGCAGTAGACGATGACCAGCAGCGGCAGGAAGAACACGAAGCAGAAGAGCAGCATGGTGTAGGCGCGGACCGACGGCGTGAAGCTCATGTAGTCCCAGGAACAGGAGGTCAGCAGCCCCTCGGGGACGTAGGCGCCTGGGGTAGCAGCAGGTGCTTAGCCGGGGGCCGCAGGCTTCGGGCCGCATCCGCCTGGGAGCCCTGGACGCTCGTCCCAGCTCCCGCCCTCGGGGGCTCCATGGGAGCCCGGGCGCCTGGAGGAGAGCTTCCCGCCCACCGCAGCCCGTTTCCCCCAGCTTGGAGCAGAGCCCTCACCAGAGCCCCCAGCGTTTGCCCAGGTTTTTGATCCTGCCACTGAAAGGTGGGAGCCTAACTGCTACCTCTCCCCACTGCGGGAGCCTCGCACCCCGACGCCTGCCCGGCTGACGCTGCGGCTCCTATTAGATGCACCTGTGCCTTCCCACCAAAACTGGGGACGGGAGCCCGGTTGTCCTCCGATCACTGATGGTGCGAACTCAGTTTCCCCTACTGCAGTCATATCCCCTCAGCGTCCACCTGCCTTGAGGCTCAGGTGCTTCCTCGGGCGTGCAGGCCAGCCCGTCCGCCCACCGGCCCCCTGACAGCCCTTCCCAGTGTATCGTCCTCTCCTGGGACCCTGCGCACTCACTCCAGCCGAAGAAGGGCGGCAGACTCCAGGCCAGGGCATAGAGCCAGACGCCCAGCAGCACGAGCGCCGCCCGCCTCTTGGACACCACCCCGATGGCGGCCAGGGGGTGCGTGATGACCAGGTAGCGGTCCAGAGCGATGGCCGTCAGGGTGATCATAGAGGTAATGCCGAACAGAGCCCCGCAGAAGGCGTAGAACTCGCAGCCTGTGGGCATGCTCCCTGACCTCAGAGGGTGGCAGGAGCTGGGAGCTGCCCCGGGAGGGAGGGCCGGGGATGGCACACGTTCTCCAGCAGCTCTCCGCCTGTGGCCCGGAAGCCGCACCTCCCCTCTGGTGGGCCACCTGGTGTCCTGAGGCCTCCTGCGGCGGGGTGTCCCCTGCCACAACCCTCCCCCTCCCTCCAGCCGGGGGGTCCTTGGCCGTCTACCTGCCTCCCCAAAGAGCCACCGCTTATGGAGGCTGCTGGCAAAGAAGACGGGCGCCTGGGTGAAGGACATGAAGAAGTCGCTGACGGCGAGGTTGATGATGAACATGTTGGAGGGTGTCCTGAGGCCTCTGGTCCTGTGAGGGCGAGGAGCAGAATCAGGAGGTGCGTGTGCCAGGGAGCTTCCCCGGGTTACATGCGCACGCACACGTGTGTCCCTGCTCTGGCCCTCCGGCCCCCTCTGCAGGACCCACATCCCCTTCTCGGGCACACCCCTTGTTCTTGGAACCCTCCAGGCTAATTCTTGCCGGGGGCTCCCCCTCCTGCGTGCTCAGCATTCCCCAGCTCCTCACACCTCCTTCCTGCCCAGGCGCCCCTCCTGGTCTCCGCTCTTCTAGAATCTCTGCACTGTTCGTTCTCAGGGACGGCCCAGGGCACAGAGGCCGGCACTTGCACAGACGCCTCCCCCACGCCCGCCGTCACCCGCCTTTGCTTCTATCCCTCCCTCTTTCCCAGTGGGGAGCACTGGGGGCCCCGCTTGTCCAGACAACAAATCCTACAAGCAGCACGGCCAGGATTCAAGTAGTCATTTGATGCGCCCCGCAGACGTGGACTTGCACAATCCTACATCAACTCCATGAAGCAGATCCCGCTGCATCTTGCAGACAGGAAAATGGACCCGCAGAGGATAAGTGACTTGCCCAAAGTCAGTTCAGCTAGTAGGTAGCAGCGCGTCAAGGGGTCCCTTTGTCACCTGCCTGTCAGCCATTCAGCCCGAGAACGGGGGCGGCTGGGGAAGAGAGCTGGGGTGGTGGCCGGGGGGCTTGGGGACGCAAGGGCTGCCTGCCGACGCTGAGGGAGGATGCCCATGGGGGCAGGTGGCGTGGAGGTGAGCTGAGAGCAGGGCGCAGGGAGCAGAAGCATGTGGGCCCTAGGGACCCTCGTCCTACCCAGAGGGTGTGCCTGGAGCCCAGCTGGCATTGCCACTCACGTCGCCCTGGACCACTCCTGGCCCCTTCCCTAAGCTAGAAGACAGAGGCCCGTCCTGAGAGCTCCGAGGGCTTGGCCGTGCCGTCCCATCTGTGGCTCAGCGGTGTCCTGGCAGAGCTGGCCCTGCATGGCTGGCTGCCCTCGGTGCCCACGCCCACCCTACCCACCAGGCACCTGCAGAAGGTATAGATGACCATCAGGTTGCCCAGCATCCCCGTGAGCCCCACCAGCAGGATCACGGTGCCCAGGACGTAGTGGGCGTGGTCTGGGACATCCACCGTTGGGAAGGGGGCCAAGGCCACAGCCTGGGCCCCGGCTGCCTGTGGAGACACAGACCCCAGCTCGTCACCTCATCCTGCCATCTCCAGACAACTGACGAGGAACCGTTGTGGAGACCGAGGCTCAGCGTGCCACAGCTGCTTGCCCGCCGTGCCCGGAGGTGGCTGAGCCTGGGTGGAAATGCAGGGCCCTCCCCGGTGAAGCCTGAGCACACCTGCAGCACAGCTCAGAGGGGACACTGAGGGCTGCCGGCCACTTGGTCCACCACCCCTGGTGCAGGCCCCGGGGCTTCCGGGGTCAGCTGCGGAGGCTGCACAGACACACGGACACGTGTCAGACAAGCGAGGCCACGGCCAGGGTGAGACTACGGCTCCCTGGGCGGGGGGGGGAGCCATGCCCGGGCGCCTCCCCCCTCCCCCCGTACGGCCCTGCCCCAGGCCCTCCAAGTGGTTAGCAGTGGTGCTCCCGGCCCTGTGGACCCCGGGGTGGGGGGCCTACTCCGGAGCCGACCCCCAGCCTCAAGGAAGGGCTTGGACCCCCATGACGGGATAGTGCCAACCTGGACACCTGGCAGGAGGCACAGGACAAGAATTCCCCTTATAATAGGACGTTTAGGGGCGCCCGGGGGGCTCAGCGGTTTAGTGCTGCTTTCGGCCCAGGGTGTGACCCTGGGGTCCTGGGATTGAGTCCCGCGTCGGGCTCCCTGCAGGGAGCCTGCTGCTCCCTCTGCCTGGGTCTCTGCCTCTCTCTCTCTCTCTCTGTGTCTCATAAATAAATAAATAAATAAATAAATAAATAAAATCTTTTAAAAAGGAAAGGAAGCTTAGGGGACCCTTTGCTGGCAGAGGCGCGGCTCTTGATCTCGGGCAGGGTGACGATCTGAGCCCCACGTTGGGTGCAGAGAGTACGTAAATAAAAACATAAACTTGGCCCCTTGGGTGGCTCAGTGGGTTAAGCATCCAGTGCTTGGTGTTGGCTCAGGTCATGATCTTGGGGTCATGAGGTCAAGCCTCGCGTGGGGCTTTACGCTCTGCAGGAGTTCTTAGGGTTTTCTCTCCCTTTTCCCCTACCCCCCCCATATATAAATAGATCTTAAATAAATAAATAGACGTAAAAAAGAAAAAAGAAAGCCTGGGTCCCCCAGGGTCCTGCAGGGAGGTCATGACCCCGTGAGGCCAACACAAGCAGCTTTAAGGAACCCTCAGGCTGCCTCCTTTCCTGGGAAGGAGGGCAATTGGGTCCCTGCCTTGCCCCCCGCAGCTACAGAGCCTTCCCCCCCACCCAGGATGCAGGCCAGCATCCCGGGGCCTCGAGGCCCCCTCGGCCTCCCCAGTTAACAGGGGGTTGGCGGGCTGTGACCCTGGGGCCCCAGCCAGACCATGGAGGCGGCACAAGGCACTCAACAGGGGACCCAGAGGCCCCTCCTCTCTGGAAGGCCCCGTGGGGTTTCAACCACCCTCAGAAAAGACCGGGTGCAGGTCTGAGCTGTTCCTCCGGTCCTTTAGGGCCGGCCTTTCTGTTCCTCGGATGCTTTCCGTGGGGAAGACATTGCCCGCACCCCCTCTCTTGGCCTCTTTGTGTAGGACAGGCTCCACAGGTCCCGTCACACGCCCAAGGACCCCGCAGGGGCTCGGGCCTTTCCTGCCCCCCTCCGTCAGAGCCCCCGTGTGTCCCCAGCAGGGAGGCCGGGCTGGGGAGGCTCTGGGCACACCCACCTGGCCCGGGCTTACCGTGGGACCCGTGGGCAGTGCCTGGTCCGGGCCGACGGTGCTGTGTGGGGAGCCGTGCCACCTGCCAGGCGACGCTGCAGTGGCCACGCAGCCGGGCTCCTGGGCCCCGGGCCCCGAAGGGGGGTTCATCCTGGGGGTGGTCCCTTCTGGAGCCCAGGAGAAGCCAAGGGCCCGGGAGCTCAGGGCATCAGCTGTGCCCACCCGCCCGCCGCCTGCCCTCTGCCGTGTGCGGCCGGCCCGGAGCTCTCCCCGCTGACGCCGCTGCGCCCAGTGAAGCACAACGGATGAGTCACGGCAGCCGCGGGGTCGGCCCGGCCTTTAAGGAGGACGCTGGGCGTGCACGTGCCCCGTGGCTCAGCGCCGCGGGCTCCCGGGTGTCTGTGCGCGAGGCCTGAGGACAGCGGCATGCACGTGTGAAAGTGCGTGCGTGTGTCAGGGGAGACGGCCCTGCCTGGGCCCGAGCTCATCTGAGCTGCGTGTCCTGCCCTCAGCCTCCCGCCGGCCAGGGCCACTCGCCCTCCGCCCGGCGCCCACGGCAGACGCAGAGTGAGGACCGTGGGATATCACAGCAGCGGGCTGAGATCAGGTCACGAGGCCCTTATTTGCTTGTTGCCTTTTGACAAGAAACTTCTATTGAAGCATAAAGATTTTTTCTTAAAAAAACCCACCGAATGCAGAGCTGGTGGGAAGTCCGGCCTGAGATGCGTGAACATCGGCAGTGGAGGGGCCCCAGCAGCTCCATCCACCCTTGCGGGAGGGAGCAGGAGCTGGAGGGGATGGCAGCTGGGCCGTCCTCAGGGGGCCACTCCGCTGCTGGAATGTTCTAGTTGGGGTGCGTCCTGAGACCCAGTGCGGAGGTTCAGAGGTTCGTGGAGCCCTGGAGCACAGGCGGCGCCATCTCTTGCTCCAGGTGTCCCCCCCCCCCTCGGGATCTTTACAAACAGTGGTCCTTGAGCCCCAGCGCTGGGCCGGGGTGGGAGCGCCCCCTCCTGCAGGGAGAAGCTCCCTGCCCCACGGTGTCAGCTTGGGGCTTGGACACTTCCTCTGGAGGCCTTCCTTGGCAGGTCCTAGCTTGCAGAGGCTCCCCCTGGGTAGAGGGGGAGCCTGGCCCCCGCTGTCCCCCGTGACACCCAGTGTGGCCTCCCTAGCCCTTGGCTCCTGGCTGTGGAGCCTCGCCTACTGGTCCCAGCTGGGAGCAACACCGAGCTGCCGGGGGCCCGGGGGATATCCTCGTGGGAAGCTGTGGCCCCAAGCCGTAGGGTTTGTTGGGTGGGCCGATGGGAGGGGCCGCAGGGCACCACAGGCCCAGGAAGTACCTCTCCCGCTGGAGAGCCTTTGGAAGCCCATGCTACACATGCTCATGTCCCCAGAGGGCTCCTCCCAGCCTTACTCCCCATCGTGGGGCCCCCCGAGTTGCACCCTGTGTACCCCATGGCAGCCCAAAGTGGGGCCACCTGGGGTATCGCCGTGGGGCAGGGTGGGCCCCTTTCCTGTCCCTCAGGAGCACCACGGGGGCTCCTGGGCTTGCCGCCTCCCGGCCTGGCATCCTGACCCGGGGCCTTCAGGGCTTTCCGGTGCCTGTCGTGCCCGGGCCACGCGTGTTCTCAGTAAGTCCCGTCGGGGTGTCCCAACCTCACGCCATCCCAGGACCACGCGTTTGTCAAACGACCACTGTGTGCTAGCGCCGGGCCCGCATCAGTTACGGCAGCCACCCTGGCACCTTCGCTGTGTCACCGGGAGGGGAACAACCCTCAGCCCCCCTCCGCCGACCCCAGAAACTAGCCTCTTCCTGCTCGTAGCTGGAAGCTTCTGTCGAGGGCAGTCAGGGCTGGTTCACAGGTGCAAGAGAGGTCAAGGAAATACGAGCAAGGCCAAAAGAACCTTTTTTTTTTTTAATTTTATTTATTTAGAGACAAAGCACATGGGTGCGGGAGCCGGGCGAGGGGCAGAGGGAGCGGGAGAGGGAGGGTCCCAAGCGGACCCTCCTGAGCTCCGAGCCCGACCTGGGGCTCCATCCCACAGCCCGGGGCCCAAGTCAAACCACTGAGCCACCCGGTGCCCTGGGAACAAACTTTTATCCTGAAAGCTGACCACATGCCCTGGGGAGGCGTGCGCCTTGGGCGCCCCCGGGAGCCGGCGGGTGCAGGAGCTTGCCACCGGGTTCCAACACCAGGCCTCACTGCCAGAGCCCTTGACGTTCTCGGGGCTTGCCGAGCGCCCGCCAGAGCATACACGCGGTCCTGGGCCACCTTGGGACTGTATACATATATTGTTTTGTTTTGACGTTTTGGTAACATGCTGGAGCCGCAGAGGAGCAGCCTTCCCCCCCACGATGCTCTGGCCTGCAGGGTGGCGCACGGCTGGGGGATGGGGCCCAGCGTCCCCGCGCTCTGTGACGCTCGGCTCCTGGCCGCTCGAGGGGACAGGCGTGGGGAGGCCGCGAATCTCCAGGGACACGGAGGCGTGCTGGGCGCAGAGCAGCTCTGGGGGTTGCCTCAGGAGCCAGGGGCCCCGTAAGGCCTGGGGTTCCCGAGCGTCTGCATGAGGCCCTGGCGGAGCTGAGTGGGGCCCGTGGACCTCAGACGGCTTGTCTTCAGGTGTGACTGTGGCCCTGTGAGCCTGGCGCGGGCTCCAGAAGCCCAACACGCTCGGTGCCCTCCCGAGCCAGCCCCGCGGTCAGCAGCCCTGGCGGCCCCCAGCTTGGCCCCGGCTGCTGTCAGGACCTGGAGGATCAAGACCACGGAGGCTTGGTGTCCTCCGCAGGGCGATGGCGTGGACGCTTGGTCACAAGCCCCACGGCCTCACCCAGAGGCGGCCCGAGGTTACAGGGCTTCACCCGGCTTCACCCCGGCTGTGATGCTGGCCCGGGACAAGTGCCGCAGGACCATGCAGCCCGGGAGCTGTGGGACTTAGAGCTGTCCCCAGCCTCAGGGGACTCTGCGTCACCCTCCGAGGGCCCCCCCCATCTACAGGAAGGACATGGCTGCACTTCATCGGCGGCGGGGCTTCACTTCAGTCAGCGCCCCGGAGACCAGCAGGTGGGAGCACCGCGGCCCCGCAGTCCTTCTCTGTGCCACGGGGGACTGAGAGGACAAGCAGTCTGGGCAGGAGCAGGGGTGGTGGGGTGCAGGGCAGGCGTGGGGGGCGCAGCCCTGTTCCCCGAATGGGGAGGTGAGCGAGCGTGAGCCCCTTGCCCCAGAACCCGGCCGCGTGTGCCCAGAGGCCTGGCCACCCGCAGGAACCTGGGGGCTGCTCTTTGGGGGGCCTGGGCTGGGGTGGGAGGTTCTCGTTCTCTGCTCTTAGAGGCCCCCCGACTCGGGAGCTGCCGGCAGTTTCCTGCGGCAAAGCCGAGGGCAGGGGCATCTGGCACCCTCTGCTCCGGGCTCTCAAAGTGAGCAGAAAGCTTCTCAAAGTGAGCCCCCAGCCCCCCTGCAGCCCACCACCCTGTCCCCTCCCCTCTCGGCTGCTTGAGGCCCTGCCCTGAGGCGCCCGACCTGCTGGACGAACGTCCCGCCCCCTCCCCGCTGCTGCCCGGTCCCCGGAGTCACCAGGGAGCCCGGAACACGGGCACGGAGCCCCCCGCAGGGACTCTGGCTCGCTGGGCCCGGGGTGCGGCCCAGGCACCGGGATTTTGCCAAACGCCGCCTGACACGAAGGCTCACGTCTCTGCTTGTGCCTCGTACATGCCCACCTGGACTCACGGTGAGCCCGCGCCCACCCGCAGTCCCTCCTCGCTGCGGCAGCCCCCCCGCCCCGAACAAACACCCCTCCTCCCCCCCCCCCCCGCCCGGCTTCTCCGACCTGGGCAGGGCCCCAAGTCAGGCTCCAGCGGACCTGCCTGCGCCCTGCAACCTAGGAGAAGGGGTCCAAGTGCCTGGCGCCCAGGGGCGGGGGGCTCAGGAGCAGCGCCAGAGGCAGGGCCCCTAGCCTAACCCTTCCTAGTCTGCAGGTGAGGCTGGGCATCCACGAACTTGGCTGAGGAAAAAGTGGTGCTGTCTGCAGCGACCCGAGCTGGGACCAAGCGCTCTCCTCCATTAGCAGCGTGCACAGAACCGCCGGTAGTGTTGCCCGTGACTTTGTCACCCATGGAAATCACTGCAACTTTCACAGGCCGGTAGGACTGTTGCACACGGGCACAGTGCTGGCTTTGCTCACCACTGCTTCAAAATGACGGGTCTACTTACACCTGCCAGCAGGTCTCGTTGATCTGTTAAAGAAGAAGCAGGTTACACCATCACATATGTATTCAACATTTTAGTGATGACATTTCGCCGGGATTGGTTTCCTCTTTTATTTATCGTATGCATTTTATGCAACATTCCTGAAAAGGGCCCCATACGCTGTGCAAGACTCCAGACGGGTCCCTGGTGCAAAGGTTAAGAACTGTGGCATAGGGGCACCAGCATGGCTCAGCAGTTGAGCAGCTGCCTTCGGCCCAGAGCGTGACCCCGGGTCCTGGGATAGAGTCCCGCATCGGGCTCCCCGTGTGGAGCCTACTTCTCCCTCTGCCTGGGTCTCTGTCTCTCTCTCTCTCTCTGTCTCTCATGAATAAATAAATAAAATCTTAAAAAAAAAAAAAAAAGAACTGTGGAGTAGAGGTTGAGTCAAGTATTCAGAGACCAGGGTGTAGAAGCCACGATCGAGGGCGACTGCATGGCCTCCCCTGAGGACACCACAAAGGCTGCCTGGAGGTCTCAGGAACCGGGAGACACCTGCCTCAGACAAGGCCCTGGATCCTTCAGGGCTGATTATGTAGCTTGGCCTGGGCCCCCCGAGGCAGCCAGAGTCTGGCCAGAAGGGCCCAGCCTCGAAGCCCCACCAGCCACCCCAGTCCCTGAGCCCTGGTGCCTGGCTGTAAGTCCTGCCTCCCCCTTTTCTCAGATAAACCTTGATTCCCTGCAGCCACAGAGCTGACCGACAGCCCGTGAGGACAGAGTCTGCAGGAGGCCTTGGCCACCCAGAGACAAGGGCACCCAGAGTGCGGCCGCCACCCCCAAGACAGGCCCGGAGCAAGGGAGTACACCTGGAGCCTGCCTTGCTGGCAAGCCAGATGCAGGCTTTGGGGCAGACCCGGGAAGCTGCTGGGCCTCTTGGAGACGGCCGGCCAGAGAGCAGAGGTGCTGTAGAGAGGGGGAGGTGGGCACAGGTGCAGGGCCCGCTTGCAGAGCCCAGGGTCCCCCTCCACTGCCAGGGGGAGATGGGCACAAGTGCAGGGCCCACTTGCAGTGCCCGGGGTCCCCCTCCACTACCAGCCGGCTAGCGCACACGGGACGGAGCCCTCCACACATGCCCCATAGCACGGACCCTGCAGCCAGGCCCCTCTGCTCTTCTCACTCTGAGAGGCTGTGGTCTCCACCAGGGACTCGGCCTTTCCCTCATCATCTAAAAGCTTCTCAGAATCCTGCTTCTGAGAGCAAAAGCTTCACAGCTTCTCCCTGAGGGCCGGGAAGCCTCGCATCACGCAGCTGCTCTGGCCACCCCCACGCACACGACCCCACTCGGGACCCTGTGCACCAGCGGCAGGGTGAGCAACCAGCTGACGGGTTTGAAGAGTGAGGGCTCCTTGGCCCCACAAATCCCTGAGGACGACGGGACAGAGCGAGGGAATTCCTGGGATTGTTTCCTAGTTTTTATCTGTGTGATCTAATGGATAATGGCACATCTTCTAAAAATGAAATCTTGGGGGCGCCTGGGGGCTCAGCCAGTTAAGTATCTGACTCTCGATCTCAGCTCAGGTCTTGATCTCAGGGTCGTGAGCTCAGGCCCCGTGTTGGGCTCCACCCTGAGCATGGAGCCAAGTTCAAATAAAATAAAGTAGGACAAAATTAAATTAAAAAATAGAAGAAAGTAAAATAAAATAAAATAAAAATGAAGTCGTACCGAAAGGCTTATATGAGAAATAGTGCCCTGTCCATCCCTCCTTCTCCTTGGTTCCACCTCCTGGAAGCTACCTTCCGCTAGCTGTCTCCATAGTTGTACACAAAAGGCTTAAGCTGCTGAATCTTGTTCAGAAGGATGTGGAAAGGGGTGCCTGGGGGGCTCAGCAGTTTAGTGCCACCTTCGGAAGCTCAGGGTATGACCCTGGGGTTCCGAGATCGAGTCCTGCCTCGGGCTCCACACACCACAAAGTATGTTTAAGGACACTCTTCAGGTAGAGAGAAAATTATGCCAGGTGGAAGCACGAAGTCACACAAAAGTGTGAAGAGCACTGGCAGCGGAGGTCAAGGTGTTAACCCTGACACAAGCTAACAGTGAGGAAGGATTAACAAAAAGGACCGGGGTGGGCAGCCCGGGTGGCTCAGTGGTTTGGTGCCTGCCTTCGGCCCTTGGCATGATCCTGGAGACCCGGATTGAGTCCCACATCGGGCTCCCTGCATGGAGCCTGCTTCTCCCTCTGCCTGTGTCTCCGCCTCTCTCTCTCTCTGTCTCTCATGAATAAATTAAAAAAAAAAAAAGAAAGATGTGGAAAGAGACTTTTCCTGTTGTTGGTACAGCTCCACAGCAGAAGCCGAGCGGCTTCAGGGCCCCCACATTGTAGGAAGAAGGTCACAGAGCTGCTCGCCAGCCGGGCAAGGTGGCCTCCGAGGAGCTGGACTGGCCCCTGCCCCCTTCCCCAGTGAGCCAGCCTCCCCCAACCCCCCTACCCCAGTGCTTGCGGGAAGCACCTGCTGTCTTCCCTCCCAAGAGGCTGGAGGCCCAGTGAGTCCTTTGCCCTCTACCCCTTCACAGGGGGCTATTTCTTGGGGGACCCTGACTCCAGTCTCCCTGGAGAGGAGCACAGAGGACAGGGCTGCTGGGGAAGGGGCACCTCAGTGTTCACACAGCCCCCGCTCCGGTTCGGTGCCTGCGCCTGATGCCCCCGACCTGCCCAGACCCCTTGATTTGCTGCTCCGGAGGGGCCCTGGGCCTTCGCCAAGCCGGAGACAGCTGCGCGGGGTGGGCAGGGGGCTGACGGCTCCATACACGGCGCTGTGACCCCCCTGTCAGCCCCGGTCGCCCTCACGGCGGCCAGGACGGCGGCCCCCGTGAGGCGGAGGGACTGGGGTGGTTCCTGGGTGCCCCTTGCTGGCTCCGGGCCTGGCTTTCTCGGGCCACCTGCTCCGGGCTCCCCGGCTCCACGCCCCGTCTTTGGGGGTTCGTGTTGGTGCGGTGGTTCCTGTGGAAGAGTCGGAGGGACAGGGCCAGCCCGCGTCCTGACCTGGAGGTCCCGTCTGCGCCCCGCGGGGCAGGAGGGGCTGGGTGCTCCCCGCCCGCAGGGCCAGGGCCAGGGACTCGCCCCACCTCTCCTCTGCCAGCGGGTGACTGAGGACCCGAAGGGCCCGGCCTGTTCCACCTTCTGCAGGCGCTTCCTTAGTCGCAGGGAGAGCAGCTGCGGCCAGCTCCGTCTCCGAGGTGCCTGATCGGGTCCTGGGCCCATCACTCCCCCCAGGCCCCGCATGCCCACCCCTGGGGGCCAGCAGAGGAGAACAGGCTGCCTCAGTGTGGGGGCTGGGGGCGCCGGGGGCTCAGCCTTCAGCTCAGGTCCCGGCCGGGGTCCTGGGAGGGAGCCCGCTTCCCCCCCTGCTCGTGATCACTCTCTCACTCTCTCTCTCTCAAATAAATAAAATCTTAAAGAAAAAAAAGAAAAACATTATTTGATTTTACAGAACCCTGATCCTAGAAATCTAAAAGTTCGTAATCCATGCCCCCCCACCCCCAACCCCAGGTCTAACTGACAAGCATTAGGAGCCCTTCGAATCCCCTCCTTAGCAGCCCAGCCCCGAGCTGCAGTGTCCCTGGGTCCGGCTTCCTGATCTTGAGACTTGCTGCACAGGACAGATGTGTCCCCAGGAGAAAGAATCTGGGCCCGCGGATCCCATCCCTCTGCTCTC
The DNA here is from genome assembly GCF_905146905.1 of Nyctereutes procyonoides. Taxonomy (NCBI): domain Eukaryota; kingdom Metazoa; phylum Chordata; class Mammalia; order Carnivora; family Canidae; genus Nyctereutes; species Nyctereutes procyonoides. Next base: position 53,810,993 of record NW_026575046.1, read on the forward strand.
AGCCCCACGGCAGACAGGCGGCCTGCATCTCTGTCTCTTACAGATTTTGCTGATCCTGTCTCTCGTTAGTGCCCCTAGAATTGGGGGTGGGGTGCTGGGTTCGAGACCTCTGGCACCTGTGAGCCCCACAGAGGGCACAGGGCTCCCTCCTGGCCCTCCAGGGCCCGGAACCTGCTGGGAACACAAAGACGGAAGTCTGCAGGAGCCGGGGCAGGGCTGGGCTTTGAAGAGCACACTGGTGTCAGGAGGACAGAGCCTCCCGTCGGAGCTGGAGTGGGGGTTCCTCCCCAAGCATGCACGTGCCTCCCCGAGGGTCACCGAGGGTTGCTGAGGGTTGCAGCCGCAGGCCCTCTCCAGGAAGTCTGCTAAGGTCCTTGCCTTTCTGCCCTGGCCCCGGGCCTGGCCTCAGCCATCCTGTGCTGAGCTGGCTCCTTGCAGAGCCTTGCAACAGGGCTGACCCAGGAAGGGCCCCGGACGGGGTCCCCTGACGCGTCCTCCCTGGACCCCTGCAGCCTTACAAGAGGACGGACTGTGGCTGGTGTCCTGTGGGCCCCCGGCTCACCCTGCCAGCCGCTGGACCCCGGCCCCCAGCCCCCTGCAGAGCCTGGAGCAGGGGCCCTCCCGGCCGGCTCTTGAGGGCTCTTGAGCGTGAGCAGCGTGGGGAGGGGGAAAGGCGGCCAGAAGTGTCCTGTCCCCATCTCAGCCTCTGCCCGATGCTCCTGGGAGCTCGGAGTGAGCGACCCTTGGGGCTTAATGGAACCTGGAGACGAGAGACGTGAGGCCGCCGTGCCGTGCTGTGGGCTCCCCTGCAGGCACCCACACACCCAAGCACTTCCAGCTCACTCCAGGGGAAGAGCACCCAGGCCTGCGGAGTGGCGGCTGCAGGACCCGGGCAGGGCCCCCGAAATGCCTGCTGCGCTGAGCAAGTAACCGGAATGAGCTTCCCCAAAAGGCCGGTGTGCAGTGAGGCCCAGAATCCCAGAGCAGGAAGGAAGGGCCGGCGGTTGCTACACGTGGATTCCCAGCTTCTGGTCCTGCTCTGTGGGGATGGGGGCTCCTTCCTCCACGGGCTAGCATTGCGCATTTGTCATCCTCTCCCGAGTCCATCAGAACATCCTGTCCTGCAGCCCGCGGGGTCGGGCTGGCCACTCGGCGACACAGAGCCTTGGCCAGCGTCTTCTCAGGTGACGGCCAGGACCCCAGGACCCCCTCACCTCATAGGCTTTCAGGAAAGAGACCGCCTGGCCAACAGGGTTTCTACTGTGTCGAGCCACAGCTCCCTTCCCCTGCTTGGGGTTTTTGGAGTCGGCCGCCAATAGACATAAAGGCCTAAGTCTTCTAAAACTTTCCCTTCCTCCTCTTTCTATTTCTATTATACAGTGGGATGTTGGTCCCCTCATCTCCCTGGGCACGCCCCGCACCCCTAGGGCTCGGGGCGCGAGGACTGCACCTGCCGTGTTGGCCACCACGTCCCCGAGGCCTCTCCAGGGGCCCAGCAAGCAGGAGGCGGCACTAAGTGACTTTGATCAGAAAGGATGTCACAGGGTTTCTGTGAAAACAAGTGTGAAGAGTGAGCCTTGTCTCAGCCCAAGCACCTTGGGAAACAGAATCTGAGGCCAGAGCTTGGATGCTGACGCTTTCTGAGGAGTGAAGCCCAGGGCAGCAGGAGTGAGGCAAGCAAAGGGGAGAGAGGGCCAGGGGAGGGCTGACCGCAGAGCTGGAGCGGGCGGAGATGGCTTGCGTGAGCCTCCCTGACATCAGGAGTTCGGCCTCAGATGAGAAAGGGGCAAATACTCTCCTATCCCCCCGCTGAGTTTCCTGGATGCCCCCCGGGGCCTCTGTACCGCTGCCCTTACTGCGGTGCCCCCCGGCCCCGTGGGACCTGGGAGCCCTGGCTCCCGGGGTGCAGGGGGACCCCTGGGGCAAGGCAGCCGGACTGAGGCCAGGGCACACCCCGACTGCTGGCTCGCAGCCCCAGCCCTGCAGGCCGTCATGCACGCACAGGTGCCAGGGGTCTGCAGGTGCCTGCGTCCCCGCAGGGACAGGCCCCAGGACGGAGGAGAGCCGAGCAGCAAGAGCGTGGGGCAGGGGCGCCACAAGGCGGGGTGGGGCGTAGGCTGTGCCCCACTCAGCACACCCCGCCCGCTAAGGACCCACACCTTCCCCGTCCTCCGGGGCGGGCCGTGCCACCTGTATGCCAGGCGGACAGCGGCCAAGTAAACCCAGGGACACCGTGGACTGGGTCTGGCATAAGCGCTCCCAGCAGCTACAGGAGAAGACCACGCCTGCCTTGGAGCTGCGGGGCTGGCCCCATGTCACTCAGGTCCCGTAACCCCGGTTCCCACAAGGAGGTTCTGGGAAGCGCCCTGAGAGCCTGAGACCTCGGCCGGCCGAGGAGGAGGGAGGCCGGGGCGTGGGGCAGCGCTGAGGAGCCCGAGCCCACAGCCCGGGGAGTGGGCGCCCTGGAGACGAGAACTACGTGGGTGGAACTTCGCCTCGTTTACAGGTGAGCGAGCCAGGCTCAGGGACGAGGGTCACCTGCAGGACTAACGTCCCCGAGGGGGAAGGTCCCAGGTGGGTGAGGACCGGCCGGAGGGCTCCCCTGGGTTTGGATCTGCAGCGACGCGAAGGCGGCCTCGGGGTCCCAGGGCCGTTAGCACGGGACGTCCCCTGAGGGCCAGCAGCGCCGTGGGGCTGGTGGCCACCGTGGGCACGACACACGTGCTGGAGCCTTCGCAACGCTGAAGGAGGCCGAACCAGCTGGCGCTGCACCCCTAGGGCAGGCGGAAGGACAGTCGGGGGGAGTGGAGGCTGCAGTCACCTGGGAGGACGCGGCGTGGGGGCTGGAGGAGCAGTGGGCCCATCCTTCAGAGGGTCAGTAGCCGGTGGCCTGCAGAGCCCCGCCCCCCCGCATCAGGGCCCCGCACGCGTTCCCAGCCGGAGTGCGGCAAAGCACAAGTGGCCCGCGGCCCCCCGACCACGCGGGCAGACCGGAGCAGCACCAATGGCTCAGGGCCAAAGGCCACGACCAGCTCAAGTAACAGTTGGAGGGTGTGAGCCTGGGGGCTGGGTGGGAGCCTCCCTGCTGCCGTGGGGGTGCAGACGGGGTGCGGGCTGCAGCGGAAACAAGGGTGCCTGGAGCCATGCAGGGGCAGGCCGGCCTGTCCCCACCCACGGCGCAGGGGGTTGGGAGTCCGGGAGCCCCGTCGCCCCTCCAGGCCGCCTGGGGCCTCCGTGGCAAGCACTACTGGCTGGGACAATGCCCTGCAGAAAGAAAGCCACCACCGGTCATGCACCCGCCGGGGGAGCAGAGGGGACTGCCGGCCTGCACCTTTGGCCTGAGCATCACCAGGTGTGCCCAGGGAGGCTGGAAGCCCTGCTGGTCCCCCGGCCCCTCCGGTCCCTGCAGAGCCTCGTCGGTTTAAGCCCGGGGCATCCTCTAGGGATCAGCAGGTTGTCTGTGCGCTGTGACCAGAGAACCTCTGGGGGGTCCAGTCCGGGTGACAAGATCCTGACGTGGCAAGGCGTCCGTCCAGGGCACAGGAATGCCAGGCTGTCGGCCTCTGCCCTCAGTCTCCGGGGCCCTACCTAGGATTCCGAGGCTATCGCGGGCTCCAGGCACTGGCACGCTCACACCTGGCTCCCGGGGTGCCTGCTGTGCTTGCCTCGTCCCCCTCCTCCCCAGCCCTGGGCACCGGCCATGCTCTTCATACCCCCCCCCCTCCACCATGCTCCACACCCAAACTCTACTGAAGTGCCTGGAATCTGACCCCGACTCCCCATCGCCCCCGCGGGCCACCAACCGAGCCCCAGGTAGCAGGACTCGAGGTGCGGAGAGACCAACGCACCCAGCAGCAGAGCCACAGAGGAGGTGCCCCCCGGGGAGACTGGGACGCCCCCCTCCAGGACGGGGACCGAAGCAGATCCGGTCGGCATGAATGGGACGAGCAAAGGGAACCGGGTCAGCGGTGAACGCAAGTGCACCATCAAGGCAGGATGGCCTTCTTCCCACCTCACCTGAGGCTCGGGGCTGCACACACTGGTGCCCCCCGGGGCAGGTCACACGACTAGCCCGTGAGCCACTGCACAGACCGAGCCAGGCCCCAAGGCGCAGCAAGCCTGGCTGAGGCGAGGGCCGCTCTCCTGGACCTTCTAGGCCCCCCACCGAGGAGGACCTGCAGGTGGATAGACCGAGCACAGCCGGGCCGTCAGCTGTGCCCCCTGCGTGGCCTGGCCAGGCCCGTGGAGCACCACTGAGTCCCTTGGGGCCCTCCCAGGTGCTTCCGATGTCCAGGCTAGAGGCCTGCTCTGGGGCTGGGTGCCGGGGGGACCCACACTGTGGAGCAGCCTCAGGAGCCTCTGAGACGGACTCACCTCCACCCGGCTTCAGCAAGGAGAAGCAGTCGCGTGGGGCACCCAGGTAGCTCAGTCGGTCAAGCCTCTGACTCTTGGTTTCAGCTCAGGGCAGGATCTCGGGGCTGTGAGATCGAGCCCCACATCAGGCTCCATGCTGGGTGTGTTAAGATTCTCTCTCTCTCCCTCCCCCACTAAAAACAAAAACAACAAAATCAGGATGCACGTCCCTTGCCAGGCAACTCTGTGCCCACCTCTGTGTAGTTCGTGCAGGCATTCGTCACAGACCCGACCCCATTGTGTTGCTTCTCTCCCCCCACACGGGGCGGCTCTTCAGGTCATGCTCAGTCATGCTTCAGCTGCGGGGAGGGCAGAGGGCCCCACAGGCCAAGGAGCAAGGACACCGGACGGCAGGTGGCCCCCTTGCTGCCTCACCGGCTCGGCCAACGTGGCCCACGGAACTGGAACTAAAGATGTTCCAGAAGCAAAGGTGGATGGTCCTTGTTGATTTTCTTTCAGACAGCTAGCCAGCACGCCAGCACTGCCCACAGCGATGAACTACCTCCTGGGTTACCTGTTCTAGTCTCAGGGGGGCTGCAATGATGTCTGGGCTCTCTCTCTCTCTTTTCTTTAAAGATTTTATTTATTTACCCATGAGAGACCCAGAGAGAGAGGCAGAGACACAGGCAGAGGGAGAAGCAGGCTCCCTGCAGGGAGCCCAATGCGGGACTCGATCCCAGGACCCCAGGGTCACGCCCTGGGATGAAGGCAGTCGCTCAACCACTGGGCCACCTGGGTGCCCCTGGACAAAATATTTTTAAAAGCCAACTGTTTGAAAGCATTTGAGGACAAACAAAAGTAGGCAGAAACTAGAGGGCATGATCGTTGAAAAAAAGGGAAAACCTTGGAGTGAGATCCCCATTTACTCAGCTTTTCTCCCAGGTTTCTCAGTCTGCAGTGCTGGACTGGGTGGAGCAGGTGTGTGTGGGGTGGGGGCGGGGATAGATCTCAAGCAGAAGGAAGTCAACATACCTGGCTGAGGAATCACAGGTCAGGGCCTCAGGGCATCTCACATTGAGGGGGGAACCCCAGAAAGAAGGGCACGCTGGAGGGAGAACCCCAAGATCTGTGCACAGACTCCTCTGGAGTCCTTGGCTGACTCCCGTGCTGTGCACGTGCAGGGCAGGACTCCGAGGAATCCAGAGGAAGGCAAAAGCTAAGCGGAAATTTCAACTGCCATCCAATGCTTAGAGAAACAGAAGTTTGGAGCTCAAATCCTGTCAAGTTAGAAAAGCCTGGTAAACATTCTACTTTCCACTGAAACCCCAGAAGGTCCACACCTTAAAAGGAAGGGTTCCACTTCCTGGAACCAAGGACTACACCCTAGGACTCGGGGCAAAATTTAAATTTAGATGAAAAAGTCTAAAACCAAGGCTTTGTAGGACCCAAATGATCTGCCTGTGGTTTAAGTTCCTTCAAGAATAAAACCTGACATTTGCAAGTGGAGGATAATGAAATTTAGAGTCTCTAAACTGTATCAACCACAATGTTCAGAAGCCAATAAGAATGTGCTGGCCATGCTGAAAAGCGGGAAAATGTGACTCATAATACAGAGGGAAGTGGTCACGAGGACCAATCAAACACATGGTACAGATGTTGAAACCAGCAGACAAGGATTCTAAATACATTGAAGAATGTGTGGGAAAGATAAACATAAAAAATAAAGAGATGGGGATTTCAGGAGAGGTGTAGAAATTCTAAGAAAGAAACCAAAGGCAAACTCTAAAACTAAGCACAATAAATAAATAAATAAATAAATAAATAAAGCACAAACAATATCCGAAAAACTGTATTATAGGATTTCAGCATCTTGATAGATTAAGTTTGCATATTATAATCTTTAAAGCAACTACTAAAATACAGTGCAAAGAGCTCTAGGAAAATGTCAAAAAGGAGATGACAGGGATCCCTGGGTGGCGCAGCGGTTTGGCGCCTGCCTTTGGCCCAGGGCGCGATCCTGGAGACCCGGGATCGAATCCCACGTCGGGCTCCCGGTGCATGGAGCCTGCTTCTCCCTCTGCCTGTGTCTCTGCCTCTCTCTCTCTCTCTCTGTGACTATCATAAATAAATAAAAAAAAATTAAAGCTATTTAAAAAAAAAAAAAAGGAGATGACATACAGTACTAAAAAAAAGTGCTCCGTGGGGCGCCCGGGTAGCTCTTGGTTTCACCTCAGGCCGTGACCTCAGGGTCCCAAGGTCAAGCCCCATGGTGGACTTTAAGTTTGGCTTGGGGTCGACTTGAGATTCTCGCCCTCCCCCTCCCCGTTCCCCAACTCGTGCACTGCATGCTTACTCTCTCAAATAAATAAATAGATTAAAAATAATAATAAAAATAAATAAATAGATAAATAAATAAATAAATAAATAAATAAATAAATAAATAAAATCTTAAAAACCAATCTTGTTTGACCCAAAAGAAACCAAGACAGGTGATACAAAGCATAAATAAGACAAATAATAAATAGGAAGATGGAGTACTTAAGCTCAATCATATAAAAATTACACTAAATAGAAGTTATTAACTCAAATTAATTTAGAAGGCAAAAGGTAAGGGGCGCCTGGCTGGCTCAGGTAGTAAAGTGTGTGACTCCATCTCAGGACCATGAATTTAAGCCCCACATAAAGGAGGCCTGGAGCCTACTTAAACAAATAAACAAGCGAACATAAATAGGCAAGGGCGCCTGGCGGCTCAGTCGGTTACATGTCCCACTCTTGATTTTGGCTCATGTCATGATCTCAGGGTTGTGAGATCAAGTCCTATGTTGGGCTCCATGCTGGGCGTGAAGCCTGCTTAGGATTCTCTCTCTCTCCCTCTCCCCTCTTCCCCTCTCTAATAAATAAATGAATAATGAAAACAGTAATCATAAAAAATCTGATAGGGCTATACTATTATCAGATTAGACTTTAAGGCAAGGAGTCCTACCACCGGTAGGGAGCAACATTTCATTATCCTTCTAAACAATTTGATTCAATCCACTGTATTTGCAACAACGTACCCACAGCTCTTCTCATCTCCGTCTATCTCTTTAACTCAGGTACCTTGAACCCATCAGGCATGGTGGGGGAGTGTTTTGGGATGAACTGCACCACCCCACCCCAAATCCGTATGTTCAAGTCCTGACCCCCAGGACCTCAGATGATTTGGAGACAGAATTATTTTTTTACATTTTGTTTATTTAAGTAATCTCTATATCCAGTATAGGGCTCAGACTCACAACCCTGACATCAAGAGTCCTATGCCCCTCTGACTGAGCCAGCCAGGTGCCCTGCAGATGGGGTCTTGAAGAGATAATTGAGGGGCACACGTGGGTGGCTCAGTTGGTTAGGCCTCTGACTCTTGATGTAGGCTCAGGTCATGATCTCGGGATCATGAGACCAAGCCCCATGTGGGGCTCTGCGCTCAGCAGGGAGTCTGCTTGAGATTCTCTCTCTCTCTCCCTTTCTCTCTGTCCCTCCTCCTGCTGGCTCATGCTCTCTTTTTCTAAAATATATATATATTTTTATTTTTAAGAAGAGATGATTAAAGTAAATGAGGTCCTTGGGGTGGACTCTAATCCAATTTGACTGGTGTCTATATAGGAAGAGGCAAATAGGACACAGGCATATACAGAGGAGAGGCCTCATGAAAACAGGGGGGAGAAGATGGCCCGTCTAGAAGCCAAAGGGAGAGGCCTCGGGATGGAAGCAAGACCGCCACAACTCACTGCTCCCTGCCATTCCTGCTTAGGATAACGTAGTCCGTTCTTTCCTGAGAATGCCTCTTGACGTATCTTGTCTTATATAGTCAATATCAACCAACACAAGCTACTAACGTTTGGTTTTTTAGAATCTTCTGGAGTTACAGGCTTACTGGTATCATGATCTACCTTCCAAGTAATTGTAGGTGATGGTTTTATCAATTGTATCAATGAGAAACAGCTTCCAAAACCAGCCCCATCAGTGGACTCCTAAGTCAAGGCCACAAAAGTTAGGTTGGTTTTTTTTTTTAAGATTTTATTTATTTATTCATGAGAGACCCAGAGAGAGAGGCAGAGACACAGGCAGAGGGAGAAGCAGGCTCCATGCAGGGAGCCCCACGTGGGACTCGATCCCAGGACTGAGCCGCCCAGGGATCCCAAAAGTTAGGGTTTTGTGAAGGCACACTTCATCTCTTGGCATCAGTTCCTTCTTCTTTTTTTTTTTAATTTAAATTCAATTAGCCAACATATGGTCCCTCATTGGTTCAGACGTGAGTTTAGTAATTCATCAGTTGTGTATAACACCCAGTGCTCATCCCATCACGTGCCCTCCTTCATGCCCGTCACCCAGTGACCCCATCCCCTCCACTCACCTCACCTCCAGAGTCCCTCAGTTGTTTCCTACAGTTAGTTAGGAGTCTCTCGTGGTTTTTCTCCCTCCCTGATGACTGCCATCCAGGTTTCCCTCCCTTCCCCTACGATCCTCTGTGCTGTTTCTTCTATTCCACACCTGAGTGAAACATAATTGTCTTTCTCTGACTGACTTACATCACTCAGCATAATGCCCTCCAGTTCCATCCACATTGATGCAAACGGTAGGTATCCGTCCATTCTGATGGCTGAGGAATATTCCATTGTGTACGTGGATATCACACCCTCTTAGCCAGTCATCTGTTGATGGATGTCTCGGCTCTTTCCACAGTTAGGCTATCGTGGGCATTCTCAGCATCAGTTTCTGTGTCAATCAGAGTATGCCAACCGTCTTCTGGGGACGGCACCTGTAGGCATTCAGAATGTTCCAGGGTTTGATGTACGGCTGTAAGCTGTCCTACAAGACAGCCTCTAACAGAACTAGGCTGTGCTGACCCCTGGTAATAGAATCGTTTACCTTTGTCCCAAGAAGATTGGGAAAGCACCAAAATCTGCCCGTGCAAGTGCCCAGGCGGACCTCGAGGAGTTTGTGCTGGAGACCCTCAGCGCTCAGGAGCTTGTCTAAAATGAAAAAACACATCAGCGGGGCCTGTAATAGTTCCTTGTGTGCTGAGTGTGTTTGTGACAGGATCAAGCGTGCCTTCCTTCCCAAGGAGCAGAAAACCATTGTGAAAGTGTTGAAGGCGCAAGATCAGAGTCAGAAAGCTAAATTTAAAACTGAAGATTTTTTTGAGTAATAAAAAAGGCAAAAGAAAGAAAGAAAGAAAGAAAAAAGAAAGAAAGAAAGAAAGAAAGAAAGAAAGAAAGAAAGAAAGAAAGAAAGAACCCCAAACCAGCTATGCTAAATTATGTCAAAACCTTAATGTTATGAAACAACAAAGTTTGGGCAGCCCCGGTGGCTCAGTAGTTTGGTGCCGCCTTCAGCCCGGGATGTGATCCTGGGGTCCCAGGATCAAGTCCCACTTTGGGCTCCCTGCATGGAGCCTGCTTCTCCCTCTGCCTGTGTCTCTGCCTCTCTCTGTGTCTCTCATGAATAAGTAAATTAAATCTTTAAAAAACATAAACAAACAAAAGTTTTCTTTCTTGTTCATTCTGTATGTCTATTGCTGGTTGCTGGGTCCCTTGACTTTCTCACTCTGGGATCTAGGCTGATGGAGCCACCACCATCTTGAACACTGCCAGACTCACAAGCAGACAGATTTTCTGGAGGGTGACAAATTGGCAACTAGATGTTCTGGTCCTGAAGTGACATATCTCATCTGATCATAACTGATTGGCCAGAAGTGCCATGTAGCGCCCTACCCAAGCACAAGGAGACAAGAAGTGCAAACAACCAGGTGCCCTAAGGTAGACAGCAGGAGATATTTGACCAACACCATCAACCTCCCCCAAATAAATACACAATAAAATAAATAGTTTTTTTAAAAACCAGCATCACCCAGCTGCATTTGAAATATATAATCCAATGTACTCTAGGTCTGGTGAGTAGAGGCCCAGCTTTACTAGAGTGGCAGCCCCACGTGAGCCCACTTCCAGAGCAAAGAGGCCGCTGACCATGTTTAACAGCACGAGTGTGTCCTATACACCCTCCTCCTAGTCTTTCACCAGGAACGTGTGGTGATCGTGCCAGGGAACTGTGCCACGTAAAGAAAATCCCCCCAAACTTTCAGTTACAATTATCCTCACTCTAAGATGGAACTAATTCCTTGATACTCAGACCACCAACGTGGCCCACCAGCCACGGCCTTAGCAGCATCAGATGAAAACTGAGGCTTTGACCAGAGTCAGCACCAAGCCCTACGAAGCAGTAATCATCCGGGGCATTCCCAGTTTCAGAGAGTATAGGTGGCGCAGATGGCCTGAGTGCCGCAGACTGCCGTGGATTTGAAGAGTATATCCATTGTAGGGACGCCTGGCTCAGGTGTGACCCCAGGGTCCCGGGATGGAGTCCCGCATCGGGTCCCCGCAGGGAGCCTCCTTCTCCCTCTGCCTGTGTCTCTGCTTCTCTCTCTGTGTCTCTCATGAATAAATAAATAAACTTTTTTTTTTAAAGAGCAAGTCTATTATAATAGGAAATACCAGGGAGAGGCCGCAGCATAGCCCTCCCGCGGAAGGGGGGCAACAGAAAGGAAATGAACTCCCCTAAGGTCTGGGGTCCTTGCAGTTGTGTTTGCCTCGCTCGGCACTTGACTAATTGCTCCCATGTACCATGAAGGGTGCATAAAGCTAGGGGAAGTGCATCGGGGGGAAGCCAGCAGAGCCTCACATAAAAGGGGGCACAGCCAGTGGTACCTGAGGATGGTCACGACCAGGGACCAAATCCAGAGCATGTTTAGAAAGTTCTCTGTGTGGTCCAAGTGCAAAACCTAACCAAGAGCAATGGAAAGAGGAGTGACTTCGCAAAGTTCAAAAATAAATAAATAAATAAAAAAAAAAAAATAAAATGTGGAAGGACAAGGGAAGTCAGAGTCTTCTCTGGAAATGACTCTCCTTCTGTAACTGAAAAAGCACCTTATACGACCCAATGCACGGCAGCTCCTGATCAAAACATCTCAGTTTTTCCAACTTTCGTTCATTGTGACCATGTAAGACTTTTGAGATGTAGGAGAAATAGTTATGTCTGTGTTTATCTAATTTACTAATTTAGCTAATCATATTTTTAAATGCGTATTTTATAAAGTAACATTTCAATCTACAAACTTTTGCTTGTTGGTTCCATGTGGCGTGAAACAGCCCCAGTGTTTTTATGGCCCCTAGAGCCTCTTGGGGAGTCACCCGATGGGTCTCTTTAAAAAACTCATTTCTTGAGAACAACAAAACCAGAAAGCCTTGAGAATTCCAATTCCCTGCTTACCATCAAAAAGGCCTCCAGGAAACAGGTTTTCATATGGTGCACTTATCATAGGTGGAAATGGGGGCCCCCTTGACAGCTCTGCGGAGGTGTGAAGCTGGCGTGACACCAAGGGAACGCCGGAGCACTGTCTCCTAAAGGGTGGGAAAAGCAAACAACCCTGAGACTCGTGACATGGTCACATCAGATTAGGTTATGGACAAAGGGTCCATATGGCTGCCTAGGTGGGAAAAAACAAAAGAGGGGAACTTTGATAGATTCAAAGAAATATAACAGTCATGTCAAAAGAATGCAATGAGTGACTGAAACAAACATTTGGAGACAATCAGGGAAATTTGATCCTCAACTGGCTATTAGATGTTTTAAACAAATGATTTTTTTTTTTTTTGCAAAAATAAGATGATGGTATGGTGTTTGTGTTAAAAGAGTCCTTTTCTGGGCCACCTGGCTGGTTCCGCCAGAAGAGAATATGACTCTTGATCTCAAGACGGTGAGCTCCAGCCCCATGTTGGGTGCAGAGATTACTTAGGTAAAAACATTTTGTTAAAAAAAATTCCTTTTTTTATAGGTATATAATGTATAGAACTTAATTTAAAATAATCCAGCAGCAGAGGTTGGGGAGGAAACAGGGAGGAAGTCTGCGTGTGTGTGTGTGTGCACGTGCATGTGTGTTGGGGGGAGAGTAAAGAGGAAACAAGACTGGCCACAACTGATAATTGGTCAAGCTGCATGATGAGCACTTGAGGGGTGATTACACGAATCTATTTTTAAGTATGACATCCTCTAATATTAAAATATAGATTAAAATGTTTGCAAAAGTTTGTTTTTCTGAGGTAATTTAGAGGGGGTCCTATAATATGAGAGGCTTTTAAGGACTAGACTACTATTTTTTCCATCTAGGCCACTATTCATTATTTTCTTGAAGCTTCAGGTACGTATAATAAGTATGGAACGCGGCATAGATATGGTCCCTTTTCCTCCCCTTCGAGCTTCAAGAGGCTGGTTGACAGTTGAACAACTCTTTACATTTTCATAAGACCTTGCCAGATGTTGTCATGTGTTATCAAAACCACCTGCCACCCCTTGCTAAAATGCTCGGCCACTTAAAATTGGAAATAAAAGTTGAACCTAATAATAATATTTCTTTCTTTTTTTTCTTTTCTTTTCTTTTCTTTTATTTTCTTTTCTTTTCTTTTCTTTTCTTTCTTTTTTTTTTTTTTTTGTAACTAGATTGAAATTTTAGCTCTAGATTTTTCTACACATCTTCACAAGTTCCTCCAGGGGCGCCGGGTGGCTCAGTCAGTTAGGCATCTGGTGTCAGCTCAGGTCGTGACCCCGGGTCCTGGGATCGAGCTCCGCATCGGGCTCTGTGCTCGGCGGGGAGTCTGCTTCTCCCTCTGCCTCTGCCCCCCCATGCCCTCTCTCTGTCTCTCTGTCTCTGTCTCTCTCTCACTCAAATAAATAAAATCTTTAAGAATAACTCCTCTAGCAGGAAAGAAGGCCTGCCACTCGTCCTGCTTGGGGACAGGGAGGAAGCCCTTTGGCCCCAGGCCAGGCAGCTTGAAAACTTCCCAGCTTCAGGCCGTGGCAGAGGAGCCGTGGGGCCCCCATCCCGGGCGCGGGTCACAGACATTGCAGGCGGCCCTCCCCCTGAAACAAATGAAGTTGTCTTGTGGGCAGGCAGCTCCGCCGCAGCTGGGAGTCTGTCCCCTGCCTCGGGATCTAAGGGATCGTCCGCCTCCATCCTACAGGCCCCAGAGCTCCCTCGGCATCGCGCACACTCCGTCTGGGATCTCTCTCCTTTCTCCAGCTCGGGGACACGTCTAGGCACAGATCTTTCCCGTCTCAGGTCACGGTCAAAGGCCCCCACGGAGTAGGACAGGCTTCAGGGTCGTAGAAGGGCCCGTGGTCCCAGGGCCGGTGCCAGCCGTCGGAGGGTCCTCCTGTCCAGGCAGCGGTCAGGATGGAGGAAGTGGAGGGACCTATGCTGCCACTCCGGGCTGTGGGGCCGTATCCTCAGCCAGTGCCAGCAAAGTAGCTCTCAGTGGGACCCACCTTCCCGTCGCGGCTTGTTTTTCTCGCCTTTATCTCCCATGGCCAGGACGACTGCTGACTGGTCTTCCCAGTTCAAAGCACAGAACTCTGTCCCAATGGTGGTGACACAGCCTCCTAACTGGCAAAGGGCCACCAGGCTGGTGGGGCCATACGCGGTCACTTGCTGTACACGTTTGCTGGGCAAACCCCACTGGCAGACCTTTTTTGCAGGAATATCCACAAAGAGCAAGGAGCCCCATGCAGGACTCAATCCCAGGACCCTGGGTCACGACCTGAGCTGAAGGTAGATGCTTAGCCAACTAAGCCCCCCAGAGGCCGAGCATCTGACTCTTGATTTCAGCTCAGGTCGTGATCGCAGGGTCATAAGATTGAGCCCCGCATTGGGTTCCATGCTGGGTACGGAGCCTGCTTAAGATCCTCTCTCCCTCTCCCTCTGCCCTTCCCTCCCGCTCTCTCTCTCTCAAAAAAAAATTAATAAAATAATAAAACAAAATCTTTTTTAAAAAAGTACAGTTCAGTTAAGAGAGTTGCTATTGTATTTTTGAGGAAATAATGTATTAGTGAGCTCTGATGTGGTAACAAACAGTCCCCCACCCTAATCTCAGTGACTTGCGACAATGCACATTTCTCATTCACACTGCATGTTGGTATCCGTGAGTCAGTGGGTGGCCCTGCTTCATGCAGCTTCTCATTCTGGAACCAACCTGAAGGATCGGCCCCAGTTTAGGATATGCCACCTTTATGGCCAAAGAAAACAAGCAAGAAACAGACTGCTGACCCATCTAAGGGCTCTTAAAATTTCTGCTTCTGTGGTGTATATCAGACCTGCTCACGTCCCGCTGTCCGGCAGTGCAAGTCATACTGACAGTGGGGCAGGGGGTACACCTGCCTGCGGGAAGGCACTGCAATTACACGTATAATCCCCTTACAGGAAGAGAGCAGGTGGTTGGAATCAATAACCCGATGGCCTGCATCTTCTACTGTTAACTGTTGCTGCAGTAGATCATAGGAATATTGCCGTCATTTTTCTTTTCTCATATTTTCCATTTTTTGCAGTATTTATATGCTCTTTATAAATCGCATCTGTTCTACTGGGGTACACGATAGTGTCCATTACTTGGCCTTTAGTACATTGGAGACATTTGCAGACTATGAAAATCATACCATTTATTTTGCATCAATCAATCGCTTCACTTTATTTCTTTTAGAACAGAGCCCAGACTGCCCCACTCCTACCTTTGCTGCACTTGTGATTGAATCCTGAATCCTGGACACCTACGAGCATTAGGAAAACTATGTGTATGAAAGAAGCTAACAGGTAGTAGATATTCACAAAGTCTTCTTAAATCTGAATTGTGTGTTATTTGTGTAGATAAAAATTTTAATGCAACATAATAAAAATATCTGATTTTATTCACAACACTTTATTTTGTAATTCAACTTGTGTTACAAAAGTAACAAATGTTCATTTTAGGAAGTGACAAAAATATAGAAAGGCAAAGAACCGTGGGTAAAATCACTAGTCACCTCATACCCCAACATAATCACTATTAACATTTTAGCGACTATGTTTTTAGTGATATTTCTAGTGTATGTAAATATATGAAAAGGGATCATTTTGTGATTGACTAGTCTCACTTTTCGTATGATGTGACTAGCTGTCGATGCCATTAGGTATTATTCTACATTAGTAATGGTTGCACAATATCCTATCCTACAGAAGCACTATAATTTAACTAATTCTCTATTAATTATCAATAATTCTATAAATGTCCTCATGCTCGCTTCAGTAACACATATTTTATAAATTTCTGCATAAATGATTAACTTCAAACAGCCACAATTAAAACTTCCATAGATCAGCTTTCTAGGATCAGAATCCTGGAGCAAATGGTTATATGTAATTTTCAGTGCCACGGTATTGAATTTAAAGAAAAATACTCAAAATCATTTTATTTTGACAAACAAACATAGAAAAAAAGAGACAAACCAAAAAAACACACTCTTAACTATAGAGAACAAACTGCTGGTGACCAGAAGAGAGGGGGGTGGGGGGGATGGGTGAGATAGGTGACGGGGATTAAGGGGACATATCATGATGAACACTAAGTAATGTTTAGAATTGGTGAATCATTATACTGTACACCTGAAACTAATATAATACTGTATGTTAATTATACTGGAATTAGAATTAAATCTTATTCATTTATTCATGAGAGACACAGAGAGGCAGAGACACAGGCGGAGGGAGAAGCAGGCTCCAGGACGTGAGCCAAAGGCAGACGCTCAATCTTGAGTCACCCAGGTGCCCCTAAAATAAATTTAAAAAAAAATCCTTGTATTTTGGTATCTAATATGTGATTGCAGATCACCTATGCCTTCAGTCTTCCTGCATTCCTCCATCCTCTAGAGAGATACCAAGCTATGACACAATTTTAAACCAAGGAAAAAAAACTCTCACTTTCGGAAACAGTGAACTCAATAATTCAGAACTAAGCTCCTCTAGAAGACAATGAAGATAATTCATATGAAAAAGTTTTTTCCTAAAAGCAGAAAAAAAGCTAACAAGGAGCAAGGAATCACCTTGCCAATTATTGGCAAGAGACAATTGCTCAGAAAATGTGAAAATTCAGAGACGAGAGCTCAGTTTGGGGGCCACTTTTGCAACTAGAAGGAATGGCCAAAAAGCTGAGGGAGCTCATGCCATGTAAGTTGGAATCTAGGGCTTTTCCAGGCAGGGTCAACTCCGGAAAACTGCTGCATGCTCAGGCCTGGAATCCTGAGGGGCTGCACCCTGGAGGTAAGAGCAAACTGAGAGTAAACTAGCTAGCTCTCTCCTGTACTTCAGTTCAGTTTCAAGTGCTCTGGGTGATTCAGAAAAATCTCAAGCGCTGACAACACCTAAGGAGCTTCCTGGCTGCTATTGCCCCTACGCACTTGCAAAAGTCAATGAAAACCCTTTCTGTAAGAAGATATTAGTCTTAACATTACCCCAATAATTTTTCAAGTACAATTTTCAGCACACAATCAAAGATAATCATAGAAGGAAAGAAAGTAAGAGCAAGAGACAGTATAAAGACTAGACAATAGAGTTTCCACACAGATAGTCCAGACAGTGGAATTATTAGACATAAACAAGAAAAAAAAACTATTCTAGCATGGTCATTAGGATAAAATTTGAACTTTTGATACAAAATTAGAAACAAAACAAAATAGAAGGTGGGGCACGTGGCTGGCTCAGTCAGTAGTAGACCATGAGACTCTTGATCTCGAGGTTGTAAGGACAAGTCCCATGTTGAATGGAGAGATCACTTAAAATAAAATTTTTTAAACTTGAAAAACTATATTTAATTTATTTATTCCTGAGAGACACACAGAGAGAGACAGAGGCAGAGACACAGGCAGAGGGAGAAGCAGGCTCCATGCAGGGAGCTTGATGCGGGATTTGATCCTGGGACTCCAGGATCACGCCCTGGGATGAAGGCAGACGCTCAACTGCTGAGCCACCCAGGCGTCCCACTTAAAATCTTAAAAAACAGAAATTGAAGATTCAGAAGCCGAATAATATAATGGGACAAACTAAGAACCGAAGATCCAGGTCTAAAAACAGTTCGATGAAGAAGGTAGCTTTGAAGAATCCATCCAGAATTTTAAAACTCGCATGTGTTTAGACTTTTACTCTCTGTAGGTTATCTTACGAGTCACAGGTTTGTTTAATATAGTTTTTCAGCTGCTCAGGGCCCGTATTTCCCCATTTTCATCAGAGATGACTTTCCTCCTTGCCTGCAGGGTGAGCATCTGTCATATTTGCTACCATGTTTCTCATCAGTTCCTGCGGGGTCGGGGAAGCCACACCTGGGCTCCTACACTGCCCACACCAGGGTGCCTCATTCCCTCCTGGGCCCGCTGTGGTGGTTCCCCCTTTTCCCCTCCATCTGAACCCAGACCTAAGATGTCTCTGCTTCTGGCTTCACCTTAGAGTAGATACATCCTTCCCGGGGGAGCAGAATGTCCCTCCCCTTTGTCCCAGAGCTGCTCCTTCATCTCTCAAAGCCAGAATCACTCCTTCTTCTCTGGGATACAGCTACTAGGGATAGCTGATTCGGGAGGCCTACGCTTGTAATGAGTCTTGCCAGTCCCAAAAGCAAAAAGGCTGGAGGGTAGGGGCGGCTCAGGGAGAGGAAACAGCCTCCTCTTCTGAGATCAGAAGGCCTGGGCCCCCAACAGTATGACCTAGCGCCTTCTACTCCCAGAGACGGTGTGACACTCCCAGGACCGCGGCACGAGGCCACGGCAGCCAGGACCAGGACGAGGTGGCTCACCAGGCCCCATGGAAGGCTGACTGTCCTCGCCCAGGCCCTTGCTGCGGGGTGAGAGGGACCCACACAGCCCCCATCTCAGGGCTGCAACTGAGAAACAGGGGCGCAGGGAACAGGCCTGGGCGCGCGGCCTCCCGCGTTCAGGCAGCTTCACAAGGCCATGGTGTCAGTGGCTTCATCACCCCCGTTTTGCGGGGAAACTGAGACCAGGGAAATTCAGTGACCTGCCTGCACATCTAGGCTGCAGGGCCGCAGGTGTGTGGGGGCGGGCGGGGGGGTGGGGGGAGGGAGGGGGCGGGGGTGGGGGGAGGCGGCAGCTGAGCCTCGGAGAGGGAGAAGGGACCCCGACGGGGAGACGGAGCACGTGCGCCTCCGGACGCAGCAGCGGGGAGCCCGGCCTCCGTGCGAGGACCCCGAGGGCAGCGGGAGGCTCGCCTGGCGTCCCTGCCCCTTCTGGCCTCGGCTGTGGGGTACTGGCAGGCCCTGGGGAGGGGTCCCCGCCGCGACGAGCGCTCAGCAGGGGGGGTGAGGGGAGTGGGGGGGGTAGGGGCTGTGGCCCCCCCCCCCCCCCCCCCCCCCCGGCGAGCAGCCGCAACACAGCCGGCCCGCCACTGGGTGGCACTGTGACCGCTCGGGGACCTGACGGGCCGCGGGGACGGGGGACAGGGGACAGGGGACGGGGGACGGGGGTGGGGGGGGTGGGCGGAAGGACGAGGGGTACAGGGGGATGGGGGGCGGGGAGCAGGGCGGGGGAGCGGGCCGTGGGGGCTGGGGGGCTGGGCCGCGGGGTGGCGGGAGCGGGCCGTGGGGGGCCGGGGGCCGGGGGGATGGGGGACGGGGGGCGACGGGGAGCGGGGCGGGGGTAGAGGGCCGCAGGGGTGAAGGGCCGCGAGGGGACGGGGGACGGGGGGGGGGGACGGGGGGCGGGGAGCGAGCCGCAGGGGGAGCGGGGAGCGGGCCGTGGGGGACGAGCCATGGGGGGGAAGGGCCGCGGGGGGGGGGGAAGGACCGCGAGGCGAGAGGAGGGGCCCTGGGGGGGCGGGCCCCGGGGGGGGGACGGGCGGCGGGGCGGAGGGACGGGCCGCAGGGGTGAAGGGCCACGGGGGGCGGGGAGGGGGTGGCGGGGCGGGGCGGGCACCCGGCTCTACTGCGCTGGGCATCGGGGTTCCACGAAGCACAAGGCCAGGTCCCCGCCTCCGGGAGCCCGCGACAGGACAGACGGGCACGTGGGTAACTAGCTGACCCCCCACCCCGGGCCGCCGCGGGGGGAGCGGGAGCCCGGGCCCCGATGCAGGACGTGCCACCCCAGCACCTGGAGGCCGCAGCGGGCCGGCGCCCGGGGCACAGCGCGCAGCGGATGCTGGAGGATGCTTGAGGATGCTCGAGGATGCTGGAGGATGTTGGAGGATCCTGGAGGATGCTGGAGGATCCTGGAGGATGCTGGAGGATGCTGGAGGATGCTGGAGGATGCTCGAGGGTGCTGGAGGGTGCTGGAGGATGCTCGGGGATGCTGGGGGCACCGGCAGCAGCAGGGCACCAGGGTGCGGTCTCCCCGCCAAGCTCCTCTGGGCTCAGCCTGCAGTCCCAGCCCTGCTACCAACCTGCTGCAGGGTCTGGGATCCCACAGGCAGCTCTTGGGGCTCCATGACCACCTGTGTACAGGGGTCTTCGTGGGCACAGATATGTCAAAAAATGGAAAAGTTTAGTCAGAGGCCACAGATTGGGGGAAAGCTGCCGAACAGCCCGAGACTGGGCATGCTGTACCCACTCACGTGGGGGCACATCCCAGTCTCCTCCCGGCCGGGGGGCAGGTGCAGAGGAGGCCTGGCTCCCGGCACAAAACCAGGCCGTAGCCCTTCGTCCTTGGAGAACAATTTATCTCCACAAAGTCTGTAAGATTTAATAAGCAGAACTCTGCAGCAGGGAAACAATTTAATATCTGGTAGATAGGTTTTCATTAAAAGTTTAAACATGGAACAAAGAGTCTTTTCAAATCTCCGATTCAGGAGTTGGCTCATCTGGCGTCGAAATCCACACGGACACGGTTGAACTGAAATGAGCTTCCTAAAGCAGGACGCAAGCAGAGGCAGGTGGGGAAGTTTGGGACCCAGGGCTTCAAACCTGCCCTGGTCAGTTGGCCCGGGCCTGCCTGACTCTGGTCCACATGCACCCGTCCCCACGAAGGGGCGCCTGTTGTGCCCCTTATCCCTCCCTGGGCATTGGCGTCGCCAAGGGTGCTCAGGATCGCAGACCAGGACCCACAGTATCATCTCAAGCCGATGCTCCCCACCTCCTGTTCCCATTTACCAGTGAAACTGGTAAGAGGTGATAAGGCGCTTGGAGGACCCCAGAGCCTGCCAGGGAGGGCGCTCCCCCCTCCACCAGGGTCCAGCCCCAGAACCAGACTTGCCCAGCCCAGCTGGGAACCCAGTCCTGGCTTAGAGAGATTATTCCCCTCCCCGTGGAGGCCCCAGAGGAGGCACAGCGCAGAGCACGCACAACCTGTTCATCTAAGTGACACATTACAGTTCGGTTAAGTTACAGTTTTCTGAAGATGATTTTATTTACACATTTCACTGTAAACAACACATATTTTATGTGATTATTTCAATAATGATGAGGGGAAGAGGACAGAGGAGGAGAGTTGGTGGAGATTGAGGGAGATAAAGCCCTTCCAGTCCCGCCCTCCCCTCTGCCTTGGTCTCTTCGCTCCTAACCACTTCCTTTTTGGAAGAGTAAAGAGTCAGCAGTAAATCCAGAAATGCTCTTGGCGCAGGCTTTGGGGTCCCGCAGTATAGTCAGATGGTACATAATAACATCCCCAAACTGACACGAAGTCAGCTCAGACCAGACCAGGTGCAGAAATGCTTCAGCTCTATGCACAGAAAACTGGCCATGGAGGAGGGCAGCTGGAGTTTCCAGAAGGCACGATACAACGCCCACACACAGATTTATTACCTGCAACTGTGTGTCCCAGAAGAGGCTTTTGAGGCACAAGGGGAGTTCTCTATCCCCATCCCTTCCCATCTGTCCTGCAGACTGCTTTGAGTCTCCAGCAGGGTGTCCTGGCTCCGCTGCGGTCCTTTGATATGCTCTAGAGATGGAACTTAACAGCAAGTGACATTGTGACAGTCGGAGCTTACTGTTGACTGTCAGCATCTCGGTGGCGTGTTATCCTTAACCCGCAAAGAACACATACAAACCAAATTTCAAAAAAATGAGTGCCCCAATTTAAAAAAGGCGAAAAGACATGAAAAATACAATCCATACAAGGCCGAGAAATGCCCAGTGTTAGCGAGGTGCCACAATCCCTCTCCTCCTATGCGTATGTGTATAATTTCATACAATTAAGGATCGTTTCCAATGTTTCCAACGTGTACACTCTTGATCAAGCCCTTCCATTTGTGCAAGTGTAGCCTGTGGAAACACCTGCCCCATAAGCAGAGACGGAGGTAGCAGGATTTTCCTTGTAGCTTTATTTGCTATAGGAAATCTATTACGGAAAAACTGGGAAAAGGCATAAAAGTCCATGGTGGGGGCTCCTCCAAGCCTCAGCCAGTGCACTTCTTTCCGCCTCGCGCCCAGGCTCCCGTGCCCAGGCTCCCAGGGGGGCCCCGCCGAGCCCCCCACAACAGACACCGAGGGCGGCAGGGGAGCCAGCTCCTCGCCCACACACACCCCCCCACCCTCTGTCCCCCCAGGGCAGGCCTGTCCCATCAGCAGGCCCGCTCTCCAGGTCACCTGCCACCCTGGGGCCGTGGCCTGGGGGCGCAGAGCCGGTGCCAGCTAGCCGCACGGTCCACCTGCACCCCCGTGGCCCTCACTGACCATCCCCAGCTGCCAACCTGTACACTCTTTTTTTAAAATATTTTATTTATTCATGAGAGACACACAGAGGCAGAGACACAGGCAGAGAGAGAAGCAGGCTCCATGCAGGGAGCCTGACATGGGACTCGATCCCGGGACCCCGGGGTCACGCTCTGAGCTGAAGGCAGACACTAAACCACTGAGCCCCCCGGATGCCTCCTGTATGCTCTCTTGATATGTTCACTTTCAGGTTTTCTCGAATGAAGTTCAAAGCAACGCCCCCTCCCAAAAATAATAGTTTGGTTGAACTATTGGTAAATTATACACGGCCCAGGAGACTATGAAAAAGGATAAAGTAAATCTGTACCTCTAGATATGTGCCAACATGTCCTCAAAATATTGTCAAGCAAAAAAAAAAAAGCAGATTAAAAACCAGTACATTCCCTATGAGTTCTTCTATGTAAACAAGTAAATTTATATAGACATAAAACCTGGAAAGTTATACAGCTCATTAAGCTTTTACGATTGGCTACCTTTGGGGTGGATTTAAATTTAAATTTTTGTATTCTCTGGGACATCTGAGTGTCTCAGTGGTTAAAGTGTTTGCCTTCAGCCCAGGCTGTGATCCTGGGTCCCAGGTCAAGTCCTGCATCGGGCTTCCTGCAGGGAGTCTGCTTCTCTCTCTGCCTGTGTCTCTGCCTCTCTCTGTATCTCTCAGGAATAAATAAATAAAATCTTTTTAAAAAAAATAAACTTTCTATTCTCTCTCTATACATCTGGATTTTTAAAAACCTGTATTTCTTAGTATTATGATCAGTAAAAACAATAGGATTCCCAATTGGGTAAAAAACAAATATTCCAACACTTTAATTCCTGTATCCTGTTACATTTTATGAGCTCTCTGCCTTCTAGAGATCAGGGAAGAAGCCCTTTGCATCATCGCAGTCTTGCACACGGGCACCCTGAAGCCCCAAAACAACAGGTAGCTTGGCCAGGACCACACAGAAGCGCATGCTCACTTCCTCAACTGGATGTTTCACAGTGAACTTTGTTTTGTTTTGTTCTTTCTGGGAGCCATCCTCTCTGCCCCAAGGATCTTCAGGCACAGCCACGCTGGAATCCCAGAGTTTCCTGTAACAAATGCTGCCAATGTCCTGCGTGTAGCCTCTTAACCTTTATCATTTCATGGCAAGCCGGCCTGACTTCTGAAGGCCAGCAGCTGCAGGTAATTGCCTGAGCGCATCTTCTGGCTGCTGGAGCCCACTCTGCTTTCAGAATAATCCAGAAGTGACAGAGCATTAATCCCTCCAGGTAGCAGCACTGAATTTAATCATAGGCAGTAGCTGGTGTATAAATACCCCAGCACCCTCCCCTCACACCTCATAGGGTAACACTGAGGCAGGTGGTCTACACTGCCTTCCAGAGTTCTGTCGTGGGACGGACTTCCAGATGCCTGCAGTGGTAACTTGCTTGGTAACACACTCTGTGTTGACTTCCTTCCCACTTTCCCACATCCTTTTACTAATATTTCTGGGAATCTCTTCCCAAACAGAACACTTTCACTGAAATCCTTAACAGTCTTGGAAAAATTGGACAGCCACATGCAAGAGAATGAAGCTGGACCACTATCTTAGACCATACACGAAAATTAACTCAAAATGGATTGAAGACTTGAATGTAAGGCATGAAACCGTAGAACTCCTAGGGGAAAAAACATAGGAGGTAAGTAAGCAGTTTGACATTGGTCTTGGTGATCATTTTTTGGATTTGACACCAAAAGCAAAAGCAACAAGGGGCGCCTGGGTGGCTCAGTCAGCTAAACACCTGCCTTTGGCTCAGTTGCCTTGACTCTGGGATCAAGCCCCGCATTAGGCTCTGTGCTCAGGAGAGAGCATGTTTCTCCTTCTCCCTCTGCTGCTCCCCCTGCTTATGCTCTCTCTCTCTCTCAAATAAACAAAACCTTAAAAAAAAAAAAAGCAAAAGCAACAAAAACAAAAACATATTAGACTACATCAAACTGAAAAGCTTCTGCACACACACACAAAAAAAGCTTCTGCACTGCAAAGGAACCCATCAACAAAATGAAAAGACAAGCTGCTAAATGGGGGTAAAAATTTCCAAATCATATATATATATATATATAATTATATATATATAATTATATATTATATGTATAATAATATATATTATATTATATTATATTTATATATATAAATGCTTCTCCCTCTGCCTCTTCCACTGCTTATACTCTCTCTCTCAAATAAACAAAATATATATTTTAAACATTTTATTTATTCATGAGAGGCAGAGACACAGGCAGAGGGAGAAGCAGGCTCCCTGTGAGAAGGGAGCCCCCCAGGCACCCCTTAACGAAACCTTTAAAAAAAAGATGCTCAAAATCACTTATCCATAGGGAAAGGCAAGTCAAAACCATAATGAGCTATCACCTTACACCTGTTAGAATGGCTATTATCAAAAAGACAAGAAATAACGAGTGTTGGCCAGGAGGTAGAGAAAAGGGAACATTTGTGTAATGTTGGTGGGAATATAAATTTGTATAGCCACTAGGGAAAACAGTATGGAAGTTCCTCCAAACATTAAAAATAGAACTACCACATGATCTAGCAATTTCACTTTGGTATATTTATCTGAAGGCAACAAAACCACTAACTTGAAAGATATATGCACCCTCACACTTGTCACAGCATTACTTCCAACAGCCAAGACATGGAAGCCGCCTGAGGATCCATCAATAGATGCATAGATAAACAAAATATGATACAAATAATGGAATATTATTCAGCCATAAAAAAGAAGAAACCTCACCATTTACAACAACATGGGTGGAACTTAAAGGTATTATACTAAGTGAAATGTGGGATAGAGAAAGACAAATACTCTATGATTTCACTTATATGTGGAATCTGAACAACAAAGCAAACCAAAACTCACAGAGAACAGATTGGTGGCGGCCCAAGGTAGGGGTTGGGGAGGGAGGTGAAATAGAGGAAGGATGTCAAAAGGTACAAACGTCCAGTTATAAAATAAGTCCTGGGGATAAAATGTATAGCATGGTGGCTAAAATTAATAATGCCATGCTTTATTAGAAGTTGCTAAGAAAGTAGATCTTAAAAGTTGTCATCACACAAAAAATGTGTAACTATGCGTGGTGACAGATGTTGTGGTCCTTTCACAGTGTATACATATATCGACTCGCTAGGCTGTACACCTGAAGCGAACTAGATGTCAACTGTGCCAATTATATCTCAATTTAAAAATATAAGGTGGAAAAGAAAAGGCAGAAACAGAACAGTGTAAATAACATGCTACCTATTTTCGTAGGAAAGAGTAAAAGGGGCACCTGGGAGGCTCAGTTGGTTGAGCATCTGACTTCCGCTCAGGTCACGATCTCAGGGTCCTGGGACTGAGCTCTGAGTGGGGCTCTGCACTTGGGGAGTCTGTGTGTCCCCCTTCCCCCTGCCCTCACCCCTCCTCCTGCCCCCCCCCCGCTCATGCACATTCTCTCTTTCTCTAATAAGTAAATAAATTTTTTTAAAAAGGTGGGGAAATAAGGAAAAAATATGTTTTTAAGCCACTTTATTGAGGTATGATTGATATACAAAAAGGTGTACAAATTTAACATGTACAACTTCATGAGTAACAGATACTTATCTATATTTAATTTTGATTGAGTTATAATTGACATATTAGTTTCGGGTGTGCTACGTAATGACTCACTATTTATACATATTGTCAAATGATCACCTTAATGAGTCTAGCTAACATCTACCACCCCAGGGACACCTGGGTGGCTCAGCGGTGGAGCAACTGCCTTTGGCTCAGGTCGTGACCCCGGGGTCCTGGGATCGAGTCCTGCGTCGGGCTCCCTGCAGGGGGCCTGCTTCTCCCTCTGCCTGTGTCTCTGCCTCTCTCTCTGGGTCTCTCATGAATAAACAAATTCTTAAAAAAAAAAACATCCATCACCACACATAGTTACAAAACTATTTTTCTCATGATGGAAACTTTTTTTTTTTAGATGTATTTACTAATTTGATAAAGAGAGAGCAGGCTTGCATGGGGAGGCAGGCGGGGGGGAGGAGCAGAGGGAGAGGAAACTCAGGCAGACTCTGAACTGAACACAGAGCTGGAGGTGGGGCTTGATCCCAGAACCCTGAAATCATCACTCGAGCTGAGACCAAGAGTCGGACACTCAACTGACTGTGCCACCCAGCACCTCATAATGGGGACTGCCACGGCCATCCCAGCAGGCGATATACTGTTATTAGCTTCAGTCACCATTCTGTAGGTTATGCCTATATTTACTTTCATTTGCATAAACAAACACTGGACGCATTTGCAACAAACGAATAGGAACGGTGGTTTACGGAAGGCAGCGGGGAAGCAATGGGCCGAAGAAGGCGGCACAGGTGCAACCAAGGCTTTTAAGCGTGAACATTGTAATACTGTTTTGATATTTGAAACAGGTGTTACCTTTATGAAACTCCCAGCAACACGGTATCATCAAATCCAGTGAGGGTGCAGAAAAGCCGTTTTACACTCAGACACACACAGGCACCCTGCCCAAGCAGCGTCACTCATTTGCCAACCTCAGAGGTCATTTTTCAGCTGGTTTTTAATTTTTTTTTCTTTAAATCTTCTAGAACTCTGCGGTACACTGCAAGGAAACGGGACATCGGGTGACGACTGGCCGCGCACCCCAGAAGCGGGGAGAACTGTGGGTGCGGATGGCAAGAGGGAGCCTCGGCTTCCCTGGAAGGCTGCGCAGCCCTGCCCAGTCCCCCCGGGGAAGGCCGAGGCCACCGCTGGGCCCTGTGGCGCACCCAGGCCTGGTGCCCTCCTGCGGCCCGGCGCAGAGGGCGCTGACCCCCGGCCTTCCGGCCCCACCTGCACTCCGTGCTGACCCCGCCGTGACCCCCGTGACCCCTCCAGCTCTGCTATCACTGTGCAGCGGCCCTGGCCGCCGAATCTGCGGCTGCACAGCTTGACCTTCCTGCAGCGCCGCCCGCGTCTCTGCAGGTCTCCCCCCGATCACCCTTCCATCTGCCCAGATTGGCTTCTGCGGCTGTGGCACCTGACTCCGGATGGCATTAGGGATTCTCTAGCTGCAGATCAGAGGAAATAAGGGAACCGACAGCCTATAGCCAGGTCTCCAGGCCTTTACCTCTGGCGGAAAAGAAAGACAGAAGAGGAAGGGGCACCTGGGTGGCACAGGAGGGTGAGGGTCAGCCTCCAGCTCTGTCACAATCCAGTCCTGGGATGGATCCCAGGCTCCCTGCTCGGCAGGCCTGCTTCTCCCTCCGCCCCCCACTCCCGCTCATGCTCTCCTTCCCTCTCTCCCTCTGATGAATGAATAAAATATTTAAAAAGAGAAAGAAAGGGATCCCTGGGTGGCTCTGCGTTTTAGTGCCTGCCTTTGGCCCAGGGCGCGATCCTGGGGTCCCAGGATCCAGTCCCGCGTTGGGCTCCCGGCATGGAGCCTGCTTCTTCCTCTGCCTGTGTCTCTGCCTCTCTCTCTCTCTATCATGAATAAATAAATAAAATATTTAAAAAAAATAAAAAGAAAGAAAGAGATAAGAGGGTAAAGCAGTCCCATCAATCTTAAAACTGTGCATGTGCATGCGTGTGCATGTGTGTGCGTGTTACAGGGCAGCAGTGGGGGTGGGAGTCAGACTGAGAACACAGTCTTTCCTGAGACGAGGCCGCTGGTCCTGGCTCCCGGCTAAGCTGCATCTAAACATGTGGGGAAACCGTGACAGCTACACACAGGTGACGGCTGAGGCTAATTAACGATTGCAGGTAAAAACCTGCGAGTGAGGTAGGATAAGGAATCTGTGAGAGCGAGCTTTCTGCCACATAGTTACAGTTTGAAATTGTATGATTTTTTTAAGAGATTATTTATTTATTTTAGAGAGAGAGAGAATGCTTGAGCAGTGGGGAGGGGTAGAGGGAGAGAGAGAGAGAAGCACAGTACACATTGCGGGGCGGGGGTTCGAACCCAGGACCGTGAGATCATAACCTGAGCCAAAGGCAGATGCTTAACTGAGCTGCCCAGGCACCGCACATTGTATGATTTTTTAAAATCGTGATCCTGCGTTCATATGGCACATCTGGCCTTAGAAGCCAGAGGGGACAAAGGGCTGCAGGGGCGAAGGCACGATTGCTCCTCTGTGTATATCCAGAAAGACTGCGATTAGATCTGATTCATTTATTCATTTAACACAAGCTCACTGAGCAGATGCAGAGTGAATTAAAAGTGGGAACCTAATTTCACTCCTCTGAAAACCCCAATAAAACTTCAACAAAGGGGTTTATAACTCCTGTTTTCTGTGGATCTTTATATCTTTTTTATTGTGGTAAAATATACACAATACAAATTTTTATCATTTTAACCAATTATCCCATATGCACTTCAGTGGCACTAAGTACACTCACGACGCGTGTGGAGCCAAGCCACCACCCAAGTCCGGAACTTCATCTCTGCAGACGGGAGCCAACAGCCCTGCACACCCCGGGCGTGGCCCCAGCACCTCCGTGCCTGTCACTTTGCCCACTCTGCACGCCTCACGTAAGCGCAACACTACAGGGTCTGGGGTTTGGCTTTGCTCTGGCTTACTTAACCTTGCAGCATGTTTTAAAGGTTCGTCGCATTGTAACACGTACCAGAACCTCCTTTCAGAGGCTGGCTGACACTCATGGTCTAAAGCATCACACAGCCTATCGCTCATCCGTGGGTGGGTCCTTGGGTGGGGCCCCCCAGCTGCTGTGAAGACGTTGCTGTGGACGTGGACGTGGGTGCGCACATACCTGCTGGAGCTCCTGCTTCCTGGTCTCCGGGGACGGCGGGAGGCATTGCTGGATCACAGGGTAATGCTTTGCTCAACGTTCCGGGGCCCGCCGTGCTGTTTTCTACAGCAACAGCGTCTTTGGTTTCCCCACCAGCAACGTACAAGGGTTCCAAGTTCTCCGCATCCCCAGCAGCACTTATTTTCCATTCTCAAAAATAAAAGCCCTCCAAGAGAGCATGAAGCAGTACCTCACTGAGGTGTCATTACTTCTTGATGCATAACCTCACTAAGCCAGGGACATACATCCACACCTGTCGGACCTGAGCTTTCTTACTCCATATCCTGGTCCTTCTGAGGCCCAAGAACATTCGTTTTAATGAAGTAGAACATCCCCAAACTTTGCAGGACTTAACTTAGATACGCAGTCTTCAGTGTTGATGCCGGGTACCTCATCTTCAGGCCCACACGCTGGAGCCTTGCCTCAGGAATTTTGGGAAACTAAGCCTCAAGGAAGACCCGTGCTGGTGCATAAAAACATCCACCACAACATTTTCTTATAAAGGAAAAGAAAAAAAAATCTAAAATAACATAAATGTACACTAGAGGAAGGCCAAATAAATGGCAGCGTATGCTCTTCATGGCTCTCACGCAGTGGTTACAGGACGATCCCTATGAAGCCTTGTTGAGCCATGGAAC
This sequence comes from Nyctereutes procyonoides, assembly GCF_905146905.1. Classification (NCBI taxonomy): domain Eukaryota; kingdom Metazoa; phylum Chordata; class Mammalia; order Carnivora; family Canidae; genus Nyctereutes; species Nyctereutes procyonoides. The sequence continues at coordinate 53,840,328 of NW_026575046.1, forward strand.
CACTGAAAACCCCATCAGTGAAGAAAGTGATCTATATAGCTCTACAGTAATATGAAGTCATACGAGCAAAGACCAGAAAACACATTCCCAAAGACAACGTTGCTGTCTTAGGGTGTAGGATTAGGGGTGATTTTCTTTTTAAAAAATGTCACTCGTGTCCTTACTTTGTATTTTCAATAACAGCAACAGCAACAAAAGGAAGGACTCAGGGCGCCTGGCTGGCTCAGTTGATAGAGTATGTTACTCTTGATCTCAGGGTCTCGAGGTCAAGTCCCACTTGGTCATAGAGCCCACTTTAAAAGGAGAGAGTAAATAATAAATTTAAAAAAAAGGAATGCCTGGGTGGCTCAGCGGTTGAGCGTCTGCCTTCGGCCCAGGCCGTGACCCCGGGATCCTGGGATCGAGTCCCGCATCGGACTCCCCGCGGGGAGCCTGCTTCTCCCTCTGCCTGTGTCTCTGCCCCTCTCTCTCTGTGTCTCTCATAAATAAATAAATAAATCTTTTTAAAAATTTTGAATGTACCCTTCCTATTTTTTTAAGATTTTATTTATTTATTGGTGAGAGGGAGAGCATGCATAGGGAGCAGAGGATGAAGATGAAGCAGACTCCCCTCTGAGCCGGGAGCACCATGGGGCTCCATCCCAGGACCCCGGGATCACGACCTGACCCGAAGGCAGACGCTGAACCAACTGAGCCCCCAGGTGCCCCAAGAACTTGCTCTTTTCACTTAGTGATATATTGTTAACAACTTTCCAAATGAGTAAATATAGCTATTCTGCATTTTATTTTTTTTTTAATTTTATTTCTTTATGATAGTCACAGAGAGAGAGAGAGAGAGAGAGAGAGAGAGAGAGAGAGAGGCAGAGACATAGGCATAGGGAGAAGCAGGCTCCATGCACCGGGAGCCCGACGTGGGATTCGATCCCAGGTCTCCAGGATCGTGCCCTGGGCCAAAGGCAGGCGCCAAACCGCTGCGCCACCCAGGGATCCCGCTATTCTGCATTTTAAATGGTGGCTTCATAATATTAAGCCACAGCTTTTACGAGTTTTCCCAAGCTGAATATGCCACCAAGTAACACTCACCTACAGCCGGATAGCTTGTTGGTTCATTCGTTCTCTCACTCACTCATTCAAAACCGCATGAAATGTTCACTAAATGCCTAGTGGTGGTTTTGAGAGCATCCAGAACTTTTTAGAGCTGTAAGCCTAATTTTCTAAAGATAATTTTTGCTTAAGTTAGGGGAAATGATCATCTTCTCTAAACAGGGTTGATTATTGTGATGGGCAACCTTTAAGATGGTTCCCACAGCTCCTCCCCTCCTGCTGTTTATCTGGATCTAATGACCTGCTTCTAACAAATATGCAAAAAGTACTGGGGTGATTAAGTTACAAAAGGCCGGGACCTCCGTCTTGCCCTATGGCCCTCTGCATTTGCAAGCTTTAATGACGCTGGCTGACAAGTTAGAGAGGTCCAAATGGCAAGGAACTAAATCCTGTCAACAGCCACGTGAGTGAGCCTGAACACAGATCCTTCCTCAGTCCTTATCTTCAGATTAAACCACAACCTTGACTGATAGCTGGATTGCCATCTGGAGAGAGACCTTGGCATAGAAGATATAGGTAAGGGACACCCGGGTGGTTCAGTGGTTGAGCTTTGGCCTTCGGCTCAGGGCGTGACCCTGGGTCCCGGGATCGAGTCCCACATCGGGCTCCCTGTGAGGAACCGACTTCTCCCTCTGCCTGTGTCTCTGCCTCTCTGTGTGTCTCTCATGAATAAATAAATAAAATCTTAAAAAAAAAAAAAAGATAAGCTGTGCCTGGATCCTAACCTGCAGACACTGAAATACCAAACATGTTGTTTCAATATCCTAAATTGTAGAATAATTTGTTATGCACCAATAGATGACTAACAGTAATTGTTTAGGGATGAGACCTTGCAGATTATGGCATGTGGTTTCAGAATAAGTGATTTAACTATTGCTAAGGGTTGCTTGGGATGCAATATACACTGAGGCAAGGTTCTGGGGGTCCTAGTGGCTGCTGTCAGAAAGCATCATAGAGGAAACAAGGAATTCAAGGACTACAGACGGGTGAGGCCATTGCTTTGAACACTGGACAGTGTAAAGAAGAAGCTCGAGAAGCACAAGTTCACAGCTTCGTATTCCTCTTCCACTTCTGTTTATTTTTACTCTTCTTTTCCCTTATGTTCCTGGAAAGTTCAGTCCTAAAGGCACTAGGCAGGACAGAGTGAGGAAGGTACACTGGGTCAGGAGAGCACCTGTGTAGGAGAGAGGCCTGCCACAGAAAGTGGGAACCCGAGCTGCCTGAGGAGGAGCAGGGCGTTTACATAGGACGGTGGCTTAGCATAGGTGTCAGAGCTGGAGAAGGGTCAGAAGGACAGCACTGCCAGGGGGTAGCTCGGTGAGGGTGTCGCAACCTGAGCAGGGTAATGAAAGTGCATTAGTTACCTCTCGTTGCATTAGAAATTACCCCCAAACCTAGTAGGGTAGGACAATAGTCTTTCACTATCTCAGAGTTTCTGGGAGTTGAGAATTCAGACGGGCCATAGCAGGAATAGCTTGTCTGCTGTGTGTTGTCTGAGGCCTAGCCTGGTGGACTCGATGGCTGAGAGCTGAAATAATCTAAAGTCTTGGCTGAGGCTGCAGGATCTGCTTCTACAGTGGCTCGCTTCATGCCTGAAAAGTCGGCTTACAAGTTGATTTCTTTCTATGTGGACCTATCCACACATGACCACCTCCACAGGACTGTTGAGTGTCCTTATAACATGGCAACCGGCTTCCCTGAGAGCTGGTGATGCCAGAGAGTGAGCCAGGAAGAAGTTATCTTTTCTTAATGAAGTGACACAGGAAGTCATATGGCATCATTTCTTTCATATTTTATTCATTAAAAGTGAGTCACGAAATCCAACCCATAGTCAAGGAGAGGAGAATTAGGTTAGACCTTTCGAAGGGAAGAGTATCAGAGAATTTGCAGATATGCTTTTAAACCACTACAGAAAACATGGAGGGGCAGCCTGGTTGGGGCTGGGGGTTCTCAGACCTGGAGCACAGGGGGGGAGGGCGTGTATGCACAGAGGGGAAGCATGGCATGGGTTTTCAGAGCCTGAGCAGGTTGGAGAAGGCATCCACGTGGGAGAAACAGATTGGCTGGGGAGCTGGAGCCCAAATGTATTTGAAGAAGGCATCTGTGCTAGTGTGGGGGTGGGAGTAGTGCTGGAAGATGGTTTGCATACAGGCAATTGATCACATAAGTAAATATATTAAGGATAATTAGAGCCAGGCTTCAGGCTTCTCACTGTCAGAAGAGTGAGTTACAAATATGGAAAGAGAGAAAATAACATAAATCCTGTGATCTTGGATTGGGGACTGTAGGTATGAGTGTGAACTCATGGCTTTCAAGGCGGAAAGATGGATAGACAGGAGGGTTGTGGGGGGGGGGGGCGTGCATTTCCTGTTGCTATCCAGAGGGCCTGGAAGAGCAGAATCCTAATAGCAATGAGTACCCAGAGCACCCAGGAATACCATTTCCCCTAAAAGGAACCAGCATTCTTTAGAGAAATGGCCGATTCCAGACTTAGAGCAGGGAACATACAAGATGAGCCCAGAACCCCATTTTGAACTAGAAAGCAAGGACTTGCTCAGGAATGTTGGGGGCACGTCAAACAGGGCTACGAGCCAGCACGAAGGGGCTCCCACTGGCCAAATCTGGGACAGTGTGAGCCAGCCAAAATAAAAAATGCCATTAAGAAAATATATCCCGTTGACATAAAATAGGAAAGCATGAATCTATATGTACTAATAAATGAGTACATTGATGAGGAATGCGGTATTTACAGAGTTTCAAAGCGTCTACTAGGTACTTATTCATTTCAAAGGGGAAACAGTGGTTTACAGTGGAGAAGCAGGTGCCATCTTCATGAGCGGCCAAAATGAACACCACCGGTAATGTGACAAATCAAAATCACAGGCCACCTGACTGGATGCAGACAGAAACGTGTGGTATCACTTCTGTGACAACCTGAATCTGGTCATGAGGAAACAGCAGACAAACCAAAACTGGGGGCTCCAGAATAACTGGAGAACGACCTTCCAGAGTATCAAGGACATGGAAGTTAAGGAAACATCGAAGAATTGTTTCGGAGTGAAGGGCACTAAACAGACATGAAAACTCAAAGCGAATTGCTGGTGTGAGATGGATCCTGATGTTTTAAGGGAACTGTGGCAAAGCTTGAATGGGATCTGAGGGTTAGATGGCAGCAACGCCAATTTCCTGATTGTGATGTGGCTTGATTCTTTGTAGGATGGACATGCTTAGTGTTCTATCAGAGAAGAACAAGAAGCCCTGATACCTGGGGGCACCCCAGATATAATATGCATAATTCTCTCCTTCGCAGGATGCTAATTATGTACCATCTGTGGGAGAATTGGAATAAATAGTCCCTCAAATCCTTTTCTTCTCTTGCCATATTCCATTGAGGAACCCTGGTTGAGAAAGCCTGCACTTTAGTCTTGTAGGATGATCCTGTCTGGGGAGGGGAAAGAAGGAAGTCTGAGATTGTATCAAGGTCAAAAAGAAAGAAAGAGAAAAGGAGGAAAATGCTACAGATTCTTAATCCAAGGCACAGCCCAGGGACTCTCTATAATTCTGCTGAAAGAATCACTTAACCTCTTGTAATCACAGGGCTGAGGGAGCTAAAAATCAGATCCAAAGTTTGAGCAGTAATTTAATAAATTACAGTATCAGTTGGATTCACAGCCTCACCATTTAAAAAAAAAGATTTATTTATTTGAGAGAGAGAGTGAGAAAGAGAGCGGCGTATGTGCATGCACACACACGAGTTGGGGGAAAGGGCAGAGGGAAGGAATCTTCATGTGGACTCACTCTGGGTGTGAGCACAGTGCAAAGCTCGACCTCACTACCCACGAGATCGTGACCGGAGCTGACACCAACAGCCAGTCACTGAACCAACCGACTGGGCCGCGCAGGGCCACCTGCCTCACCATTTCTTAGGTTAAAGTTAAGGCAGCGGTGAAGGAAGAGCGGACTTCTCACAGTTCAGAGAGGGTTACAGTACCTCAGCCACACTCCGTCTCCCGTGTCTGCGGGGTCACCTCGAGCCTGAAGACCCCCTAGAGAATTGAGAGCCAGCGCCTATGAAAGGAAGCCAATCCCACCGTGCTGGCCCCACACCTGCTGTTGGCCGCTGGAGTCATCACTTAGGAAATCTTCAAACTCATCAGATCTCTGGATTGCATGCCCAGAAATTTTGATTATTGAACTGGTCTGGGGTCCAACCTAATTTGGGTCTCAGCAGCTCCCAAGGAGATCCTAACTTGCAGCCAAGGCTGAGGACTGCCTGCTGAACTAGAGATAAGACTCAGCATGCCCAAAGCTCAGATGACAACATAAAACCCAGGAGCAGCCTCATACGCAAAAGGAATTGCAATATTCGGCAAATTTATGCCAGCAACATACATTAGTTGGAATTTTTCTTCCAAATGGGAGGTTTGTCTTTTTTTTCCCATTTAAATTTTTTTTTCAATTGTTTATACCAGTATGACTCATGGATCTTTATATTTTGGGTTATAATCTAATGCTACTCAGATGGCTCAGATCGCTCTAGTCTTAGCCATTAGGAGCTCTTTCGGTTGGCTTCTGTGTCCCTTTGGCACCCCACAGCATTGTGGGGTCTTGTTTTTCAGTCCTTCCTTACTTTCTGGCACTCTGAGGTGCTCCAGGTTTATTTGTCACCAGCTACACCTTGAGACCTGACCTTCACCGTCCACCTTCTTGTACTCATGGATGTGTCTCACCTTTTTCCCTTAAACTCTTCTTTCTAGCTTACCTCTTAACTCAGGCAGATGGAAACTGAAACAACCCCTCAAGCCAAAGCAACTGCCTTGACAAGACCTCTGGCCAGCCCAGAGCACCCAGACCAATTTGAACTTAATCCTTGACTCATGCCTGTGCAGAGTCACATGGAGTGACCTCTAGAATGACCCACAACTACCTTTACCCCATTATAGCACTAAAATCTCCACCCAAGAAGGAGCACAAGCCTCATTTGTGTAACTGTGTATAGAAGCATGTTTCCTTAAGACACACGTGCAACATTATGCCTGTGTCTATGTGAGGTGACAAGGCTATCTAGCTAAATATTCATCCTAACCCTAAATAAAAGGAATCTTTTTATTCACCCTTGCTCAAGAGTTACAGCTTTGGAAGTCATTCCCTGTGATCTCCTTATTTGCTGCAAATAAAAGTCTTATTGTGCATGACAACTCAGCCTGGTTCAGTTTCTGACTCACCAAGGAGCAAACTCGTGTTGGTTGGGTTACATTATCTTGCACATTTCTTGTCCCAGTCTTAGAGTCAGCTCTTTCTCCAGGGTCCCTGGTTCCTTTTGTTGCAGAATGGTATTTGAAACCAAAATCTGAGAGCCAGGTGTAATTTTTATACCCTGCTATACTACAAGTAAAAAGCGAAACAAAACAAAAAAAGACTCAAATAAAAAAACTTGTTGGAGTTCCCAGGGCCAAGCTCCCCAGATTGGCATACCCAGCCTAGGAATCCTTTCCCTTTCCTGGCTGTCCTTTGGGAGTCAGAGTTGCAGGCTCTCCTGACCATTACTTGTTTGGTGGCCTTCCTTCAGGGGGGCACCAGTCTGGCTCTGGTGGGCACTGATAAATAATAGTGTAGGAAGTGCCCAAAGAGAGGAAAGTAAAGGTTCACAGAGCAAGGAGAAACTAATGTCGTGGGGAGGAGCTGGAACAATTTTTGAGGCTTGAGGGCAGCTCAGGAAGTGCTGCTTGAGAGCAGACGCCACGGCTGACAGGGCCTTGGTACCCGGAACACTCAACCTGCTGCCTGGCCCACCCCTGACCTACACAAGCACCTGCTGGTGGTTCCACTCCACTGAGCTCAGAGCAGCCCACAGGATACTTGCAGAGCCCTCAGTCTGGGATGCCCGAAATAATGCTCCAGCCCTGCTGCTCGTTCTAGGCAAAAGAATTCCGCAAAATTTCTGATGCTTAAAAATTTATTCTAGGTGCCAGGGAGCCTGACTGGTTCAGTTGGAAGACCATGAGACTCTTGACCTCAGGGTGGTGAGTTCAAGCCCCACAGTGGGTGTAGAGATTACTAAAAAAATATAATAATAAACTTTGGGGTGCCTGCGTGGCTCAGCTAGTTAAGTGACTGCCTTTGGCTCAGGTCACAATTCTGGGGTCCTGGGATTGAGCCCCACGTTGGGTTCTCTGCTCAGCAGGGAATTGGTTTCTCCAGCTCCCTGTTTGTGCTCTCTCTCTGTCAAATAAATAAATTCTTTTTAAAAATTTAAATTTAAATAATTTTTAAAAAGAATTTATTCTGTGTGCTTTCTGAAGGTGGAGGGGAGGAGGGGAGGGTGATTTCATAGCACCCTTGGTGGCACCAAAGCAGCATTTGAGAGATTATTTTGGAGGTGAAGGTATTGAGTGAGTCCTAAAGTCACCTATGCAACCTGATCAACTGGATGGAGATAAAAGGATGGAGAAGGTACAGAGAAGAGGGAAGTCAAAGCCCTGTCCCAGGCTGTGTCTGTTGTGGGGACTGAGACAAAGCCAACCAAGACTTAATGTGGAGCAGCAGGCTCCAGGTCAGAAGGTTCAACCAGGTGCTGTCGCAGTTGGGAGGTGATGACCCGTGGCTGCGGTGGTGGAGGGTGGAGGGTGAGGCGAAGGAGCTCCAAGTGGGGGCTCTCCTGTAGGCAGCGGATGGGAGCAAAAGCACTGAAGCCGCACAGCCCGGAGAGCTGCCGGGGGGGATAGTAAGGCAGGTTGGCAAGAGAAAGGAGGACAAGCAGGTAACAGGAGCCTCGGAAGGTCCTGGAACAGGATTCTTAAACCTGGACACATTTCACGGCCTGGAGCCTGAAGCCGGGTGCAAAATTGCGCGTGCATTTTCCAGGGCGCAAAGTTAACGGAGCGTTTCCTTTTCCCAAACCTTGACACGCCTGCGGAGCCTCTGCACCGTCCGAGACCTCCTGCAGCTTCTGGGCAGAGCGAGATAAAGCGAGAAGCTGCCTGGGAGCCGACCTTGCGGTTTACCAACAGCGCCAGGGCCTGGGCCGCCCGCCGCCGGGCTCACCGCGCCTCCTAAAACCCTGGGGGGGGGGGCGCGGAATTGCCCTCGTTTTACCCAAACTGACAAGTCATCCCCGCGCACGACCCCCGGGCCCCTCGCGGAGGGGCCTCTGTGATTCCAGGGAAAGGGCACCGCCGGGCGGGCGCGGACAGTCCGCACGCAGGCCCTGGGTCTTCGGGGGCGCGGACCGGGCGCGGCTCCACCTGGGCGGCGGGACCGGGCGGAGAAGGCTCGGGGCCCACGGGCAGGTCGCCCGCGCCGGGGGAGGCCCCGCAGCGGGGGTGCGGGCGGCCGTGGACCTGCACCCGGCGGCCGGGCCTGCGGGGCGCGCGGGGCCGCGGGGGCGCGCTCGCTGCCGCCCTGGGGCCGCCCAGGCCGCGCCCCGACGGCGCTCGCGGGCGGCCCGGGAGAGGCGCGGGGTGTGCACGCGGGCGGCCGGCCGAGCCCTCGGGCCCGCGGACCCGGGAAAGCCGCCAAAGCCCAGGCCGCCGCCGCCGCCGCCGCCGCCGCCGCCGCCGCCGCCACCGGGCTCCCAGGCGGGGCCGCGCCTCCTCGGGTGCGCGCAGCTCCGGGCCGCCTCCGTCCGCCTCCCGCATCCGCCCCCCCTCACCGGGCCGGACCCGGGGGGCTCAGCACCCCCTACACCGCCTCTGTCCTCCCCGCCCCCCCCCCCCCCCCGGGCCTGACGCCCCGCTCCGCCCCCCGCGCCCCGCCCCCCACTCAGCCAGCGGGCGGTCCGCACCACCCCCGCGGCCCCGAGCGGCGCCTCCCGTCGGGCAAATGCCGGCCCCGCCCCCGGGCGAGGGGGGGCTGCGGGGGGCTGCGGGGGGCTGCGGGGGGCACCGGCCCGCCCCGCCCCCGAGCGCTCGCATCTGAAATGTTAATGCTGCGCAGCTTCCTTCGGGGCCAGATCCGAGTCGCGGAAAGGCCGCCGAAGCCTCCGGGATTAATGAACAAACCGGCTTTTGGCCTGGGCGGGAACAGGGTAAACATCGTGGGTCCAAGAGGGGCAGGTGCGCAGAGGCAGACGCGGGTAAATGATTACACAGCCCCGGCCACGCGCTTTAGAAAGGCGGCTTTGGGGGCGCCCGGGCGGCTCAGCGGTTAGCGCCGCCCTCGGCCCAGGGCGTGACCCCGGGTCCGGGATCGAGTCCCGCGTCGGGTCCCCGCAGGGAGCCTGCTGCTCCCTCTGCCCGGGTCTCCGCCTCTCTCTGGGTCTCTCATGAGTAAATAAGAATCTTAAAAAAAAAAAAAAAAGCTGCTTTGTGCACCGACCCCAGGATTTGGTGAAGTTCACGCGAAGGCCCGCATTTGCACCCTCCAGCCCAGGGCCCGGGGGCGCCGCCCTCCGCTCGCGCCGGCGCAGAGGACCCGCGTGGCAGGTGGACGCGCGGCGCTCGGGAGGAGCCAAGGTGTCCCCCCGCCCCGATGTCCCCCCGCCCCGCCCAGGTGTCCCCCAGGCCCCGCCCAGGTGTTCCCCCGCCCCCGCCCAGGTGTCCCCCCCCCGCCCCGATGTCCTCCCCCACCCCGCCCAGGTGTCCCCCAGGCCCCGCCCAGGTGTTCCCCCGCCCCCGCCCAAGTGTCCCCCAGGCCCCGCCCAGGTGTCCCCTCCCCCCCCGCTCCCCCTCCCCCCCCCCGCTGCAGGGCTGGAGCCCCGCTCGCAGCCCCGCAGCCCCACAGCCCCACCGCCCGCGGCCGCCAGGGTTCCGGCCTCCCGGGGACCCCGACCCCGGCCACCGCGAGGCTGGATGTCTCGGGGGACACGCAGGGCTGTCCAAGCAGGTGCTTCCCCAAAGTCTAGCATGCGTTTCCGTGTCCACAGGCGATAGTTTGTCGGGGTTCTTGCCCCAATACCATGCAGTCGGATCCGCTGCCCAGCCCGCGTTGGCGGTGGCAACAGTCCCGGGCCCGGTGGGGCGCCCGTACCCGCGCGCAGCGTCCCAAGCCCACCAGGAGCAATCCGTGATGCCCAAGTCACTGACGTGCTCCTCTCCAGAACGGGGGCATCGCGCACTCTCCCCTTGTCCTCTCAGAGTGCAAGCAAATGGGATTTGGGGTCCCGGTTGTACAAGTAGGACTCCACGTGCCCCAGGCTCCGCTGGGCGGCGGGGGGGGGGGGTGCGGAGGTGACCTGGGCACCATCGTGGTCCTGGAACGCGGCCGGTGTCTGCACAATTTCCCGACTTCCGTATTTAATCCACTAAATCCTCCTCCCAGGCACAGCCTCGTCTTCCAAAAGCTTTTGCCCCAAGCGGGGAAAACCCAATAAAGGAATGATCATTTTTCAGCCATGGGAGCCAGCCTCGCTCATACATAATGAAGCAAGTCACACAAAGGAAAGAATTCTTTCCCATTCTCCTGGGAGAGGCCCCTCAGCCCAGGGAATCTTCGGAGCTGCCCAATCACCCAAACTATGGGCCAGCCCGGGCGGTTAGAGGGGGGTGGAGGTTCACGGAGGAGCCCTCTTACCCCCCCTCCCCCAAGATGGAGTTGTCACCTGAAGAAATGCCAGCCCAGGTTATTCATGAACATTTCTTACAAATCCCGATTCCTGCATTTTCTCTGCCCCAAGTGCCAGTTTCGGATTCCCTGGGCCAGCTGAGTGACACAAAGAAGGGACAAAGAACAGCTTAGAGGACCACCCCTCTGGATAACACCTGGATGCCGTCAGAGGACCCAGTGGACAGGGTGGGAAGAGGTTGCACATCAACCCCTTTGGCCTCGGACTGGTAAATAAGCCTGGCCTCGTACACACCCCTCTGCCCCTCTGCGCTCAGTGCTCACAGATACATGGTCTCCCAGGCTAGTTAGACCTTCCTGCAGGCACTAGACCATTCTAACTCCATTCCGGTCTCTTCCACTAAACACTCCTGGGGACTCAACCAGATCCTTACTCCTCCAGGACCTCTGGCTGGAAAGGACAGCAAAAGAACAGGGTGGTGGTAAGCACCCAGGGGAGCTTCTGCTTCATGCCTGTGACCTCTGGAGGAAAACAGTAACCTATTAAGTAGCTGAGTGATCATGGGCAAGTCATTGATCTTTGTTCAGTATTCCTCGAATTTCCCGTTGGCAAAGTGGCCAGAAATAGAACATTCCTGGGATGCCTGGGTGGCCCAGTTGGTTAAGCGTCTGACTCTTGATCTCAGGGTCATGAGTTGAAGCCTATGTTGGGCTCCACACTGGTCTTGGAACCTACTTAAAAAATGATAATAATAAAATAAAAGGAAAGGAAAGAAATAGGAGCACCTGGGTGGCTCAGTGGTTGAGCATCTGCCTTTGGCTCAAGTCATGATCCCGGGGTCCAGGAATGGAGTCCTGCATCAGGTTCCCCACAGAGAGCCTGCTTCTCCCTCTGCCTCTCTCTCTCTCTCTGTCTCTCATGAGTAAATGAAATCTTAAAAAGAGAGAAAGAGATAGAAGATTCCTGGAAAGAAGGAGATGTGGGGAAACCTGTATCGTAAGCTCAGCATCTGGAAGCCTTCTCACACGTTCTCCTGAGGCTCCACTATATGATGGTAGAGAGGGAACTGTCACCACCACACTGTCATCTGCCCTGGAAGTGAAATGCCTGAAACTAAATCACCTTGGCATCCCAACTTGGGTGAGCTACAGTCACAGGCAGATTGGCTTTCAGAGCAGGTGACAGCCCAGTGGCCTGTCTCCTATCACTGGAGGCAGGCAGTCAGCTAACACCGCCTCACTGCTGGGATGGATCCTACTCCCAGCGTGGCACCCTACGGCCGCCTGCCTGGGAGATGAGCCCAAGCCGATCTTCACTGACATTAAATAGCCTTGTTCTGCTCCCACTGTTTCCATCTCAAGGATATCAATCCCTAGCCTGCCCGTGGCTATCAGACTTCTTTTTCAACATTTCCGTATCCATTTTCCAAACTTAGAAAGAAGCAGAAAGCTCCAAGACAACTACTTTTATTTATTTATCTGACAGAGAGAGGGAGTGCCTGTATGGCTACAAGCTGGGAGGAGGGGCAGAGGGAGTAGGTGAGGGAGAAGCAGGAGCTGGGCAAAGTAGGGAGCCCAACGTGGGGCTCGATCCCAGGACCCTGGGATCATGACCTGAGCTGAAGTCAGATGCTTAACCAACTGAGCCACCCAGTGCCCCTGTATCTACTTTTTAGATTTTTTTTAAAAAGATTTTATTTATTTGAGATAGAGTCTGTGAGAGAGAGCATAAGCAGGGGAAGAGGCAGGTGAAGAGGGAGAGGAAGACTCCCGCTGAGCAAGCCCAATGTGGGGCTCTATCCCAAGACCCTGAGATCATGACCTGAGCCAACAGTTCACTGGCAGAGCCACCCGGGTGCCCCTTAATTTAGAATTTATAGAAACAAGGAATGGAGAATGATTGACTTACGTGGGAGGGGGTGTATGACTCACTGGGTTCCACAAAGTGGAGAGGGAGAAGGACTTTCCAGGTTGAGGGGGCTGCATGAGTCCAGCAGTGGAGGCCTAAGCCCATTGGCTAGTCTGGTACAGCTGGAGGGGAGATGCATTGCCTACAGGGTGGAGGGGAAGTGGTAACAACTACAAACACCAAAGCCCATCCCAGTGGATGTGAAGTATCCCTTAGATAGTGGGGAGTCACCAAACTTGTTTTAAAAGAGGAAACTGGTTTGCTGAATTTATGCTTTAAATCATTTTGGTAGCTGTGCAAGGGTGAAGTAATTTTTTAAAATAGATTTTTTAATAATAGTTTGAGGTTCACAGAAAAATTGAGCATATAATACAGAGAATTCCTATATACTTCCCTCCCCTTCCCATAGTTTATTATTTTTGTCTTGAATTAGTGTGGTATATTTGCTACAGTCAAAGAAGCAAGACTATGCATTAACTCAAGTCCATAGTTTATATTAGGCTTCACTCTTGTACACTTCTTTTTTTTTTTAAAGATTTTATTTATTCATGAGAGACACAGAGAGAGAGGCAGAGACACAGGCAGAGGGAGAGGCAGGCTCCCTGCAGGGGGCTCGATGTGGGACTCGATCCCAGGACTCCAGGACCACGCCCTGAGTCAAAGGTAGACGCTAAACCACTGAGCCCCCCTGGGGGCCCCTGTCTTGTACACTTCTATGGGTTTTGACAAATATGTAATATCATGTACCCACAATTATAGTATTAGAATCATTTCAAACCCCCTAAAAGTTCCCCCGCATTCCACTCCTATTATTCCCAGTTGCGCCCTGTAAGCCCTTGGCAACCACCTACTGCGACACTGTTGCCTTTTCCAGAACACCATATGGTACATGGACTTTCCAGACTGGCTCCTTTCTCTTAGTCATATGTATTTAAGGTTCTTCTGTGTCTTTATGTGCCTTAATAGAGCAGTTCTTTCAGTAAGCCTTTAAAAAGTCTTTTCCTTTGATAAATATTTACTGTACTTCTGTATCAGTACTGATAGAAATATAATACGGGTCACAAACTTGCTTTTTCTAGTAGCCACTTTAAAAAGGCTAAAAAGAGGGATCCCTGGGTGGCTCAGAGGTTGAGCATCTGCCTTTGGCTCAGGTCGTAATCCCCGGGTCCTGGGATCGAGTCCTGCATCGGGCTCCTGCAGGGAGTCTACTTCTCCCTCTGCCTGTGTCTCTGTTTCTGTGTCTCTCATGAATAAATAAAATCTTAAAAAGCCTAAAAAGCAGAGCAGATGAAATTAATTTTAATAACACATTCTACTTAATATATTCAAAATACTGTCATTTCAGCATTTAATCAGTGTAAAAAGTATTGAGATATTTTATACATATATCTTTTGTACTCAGCCTTTTACTTTTTTATTTTTAAAGATTTTATTTATTTATTTATTTATGATAGAAAGAGAGAGAGAGAGAGAGAGAGAGAGAGAGAGAGGCAGAGACACAGGGGTAAGGAGAAGCAGGTTCCATGCAGGGAGCCCGACAGAGGACTCGATCCCAGGGCTCCAGGATCGTACCCTGGGCCAAAGGCAGGTGCCATCCAGGGATCCCCTGCTCAGCCTTTTAGTATAAAATTCAGTGTGTTCTATTTTTTTCAGCACATCCCCACTTGGACGGGTCACATTTCCAGTGCTTAGCAGACACACGCAGCAGGACACAGTAGCACTGTGCTGGGTGCTGAAGACAGAGCAGGGGACAAAAGGACAACGTCTCTGTCCTCACATAGTTGACAGTCTAGTCAATGATAGAGAAGTAAACACACCATTTTGGAGAGCAAGGTGCCCGTCTGTGGTATCATAGGCTGGGAAGCTGACTTAGTTTGCCAGGGCAGTCAGGGAAGCTTTTCCAAGGCTGGGAACCGAGGAGGAGGCATTAACCATCAATTATCTATTGCCACAATAATGTAGTATAATGAACCACTCCAAAATGCACAGGCTTAGTGTAATAACTATTCATCATCGCTCCCGAGTCTAAAGTCACCTGGGCAGCTCGTCTGGCCCCAGGTGGGCTCGCACATGCGTCTGTGGGCAGCAGCAGGTCAGGTAGGTGGCGATGCCAATCCTGGCTTGGCTTGAGTGTTTGAGGCCTGCTGGCTGGACTGGCGTAGGATGACCTCAGCTCTTTTCCATGTGGCTTCTCAGTCTCCAGCAGGCTAGCCCAGGCCTGTTCTTACGGTAGAGGCAGGGACCCAAGAGAGAATGTGCAAGCGTTCAAGGTTTCCCGAGACTCCAGCTCAGAACTGTGTCACTTGGGCACGTTCCTCGGGCCACGCCAAGCTACCAGGCCAGCCCGGATCCCATGAGGAGCTGCAAAGTCCTCACACAAAGGTGTGCATTTGGGGGGGATGGAAAACTTAGGTGATTTCTGTCTTCCATCCTCCGTATTACTTAAAAGGCTTTCTTTTTTTTTTTAATTTTTTTATTTATTTATGATAGTCACAGAGAGAGAAAGAGAGAGAGGCAGAGACACAGGCAGAGGGAGAAGCAGGCTCCATGCACCGGGAGCCCGATGTGGGATTTGATCCCGGGTCTCCAGGATCGCACCCTGGGCCAAAGGCAGGCGCCAAACCGCTGTGCCACCTAGGGATCCCCTTAAAAGGCTTTCAATTCCACCAGGAAGTTATATGTAAAAAAGAATATTCTAAATTTGTATGTAACCAATAAAATATCCTCAAAATATATAAACACGAAAATAGAACTACAGGAAGAAATGGACACGCTCGCTCCTGACGGCAGATGGTTTCAGGGGACCTTTTGCCATTATTGACAGGTCCAGCACACACACACAGTTAGTGAGGACAAAGAAGGGCAGAGCACATTCCCGAGGAATCCAGCGGACACATACAGCAGACGTTGTGTGTGAGGCTCCATTCTAGGTGTGCTGGGCATCTGGCAGTGAACAAGTCAACAATCCCTGTCCTCCTAGAGTTTATAGGCTGGTGGAAGGAAACAAATGATAAGCCAGTTAACAGGTAAGACAACTGTGAAGACTACCATCAAGAAAAACAAAGGGGGAAGGGGAGATGAATGCCAGGCTGGCGGGGAGAGGGACTTAATTTAAACCGCACAGTCAGGGTAGATACTACCGAGGAGACACCTGAGGCCTAAAAGCAGTGAGTCAGGTAGGTGCTTATCTCCAGGACTAGAGGAGGGAACAGCAGCACAGAGGCCCTGAGGAGGAGCTGGTTTGGCAAGTTCTAGCAGTAGGCAGAGGCAGGCCTGGTAAGGTGTGCGCCCTGCCAGGAGTGCTCAGGGGCCTAATCACCTGTGGCTTCATAGTTCACAAGACCATTTTGGATTTTAGTCTTGGTGATGGGAAGCTCCAGGAGGGCTTTTGTTGGGGGTGGGGTGGGGAGGAAGGACATTGGGAGCATTAGGGGTGAGAAGATGGCTGTTTGAAGACAATGGTCAGGTCACCAGACCTTCAGAGGTTGCTGGGTACCAATCCTCGTCAGGCAACGCGTTCCCAGGGACCTTTCCTTGCTTTGCCTTTCAACTACCTAGACAGCAGTTTATTCCCCAAAGGCTGTCACCGTCTCAGGAGGAACATATTCCAATTATTCTGGAAAACAAGGTAATTGTGACTACAGTAGTGTTCATTTTCTCAATTCTCAGAATGAAAACCGATCCAAGGCGAGAACAAAGGGTAGCTGCAGGTAGCACTCCTCTCCCCCTTGGGAAAACCTAGTCAACTATTTATGGAGCTACAGGTTATGTGAAACTATTGTCAGTTCCAAGTCACTTGCAAGATACAATCTTACAACAAAGACAGAAGTAAATGGGGGAGCATTTAAGCAAATACTTACTGAGCACTTACTATGTGCTGATTTAGCAGGACAAAGATCCTTCTCCTCAATGGGAAGATAAACATGTAACATAAACACAAAAATATGTGATATGTTAGATGAGATGAAAATATAAAGTAGTGAGCATTAGGACTGGGGTGTTACAATTCGAAATGGCCTGCTTGGGAGGGGAGACTACTTGAAAAATCCTTTCTACCTCCTATGGGCAGAACAAAGAGAAGGGCTGGGGAGTGTCAGGGAGGTAGGGGTAGGGCCTGGCCCTTACACAACCACTATAACATGCAAGGGTGCGATTTGTAATTTATAATTTTATTCCCCGTCCTAAGACAAGGAAACATTTCCTGTAACCAGTGTGATCATCTCTGACTTCTGGTTCTCTGAAGTGAATCGTGTAAATTGTGATACATTTAACTATGCACTACCAGAAAAAGTTTATAGGGCTCTATTTAGCAACTCCAGTTCTGACAGTTCCCACACTTGGGCTAGAACAGAGACCCAACAATGGCAGAACAGATTGTTCTATTAGTTTTCTTTGCAGGATTTTCTTTTTTCAGCCGAAACAAAGTATGAGTCCACCTGAGTGGCCCTGCCTGAAGAAGGCCCAGGGTTTGAATTTCCTCCAGGAGGGGCCTTAGAATAGGCAGTCTTTATTTTTTTATTTTAAATATTTTATTTCTTTATTCATGAGAGACACAGAGAGAGGGAGGCAGAGACACAGGCGGAGGGAGAAGCAGGCTCCATGCAGGGAGCCCGACGTGGGACTCCATCCCAGGTCTCCAGGATCACGCCCTGGGCCGAAGGCAGACGCTCCACCGCTGAGCCCCCCAGGCGTCCCAGATAGGCAGTCTTCAGTGTGAGATGCAGGAGAGCAGAGAGCCCTAGCACAGCTCCGTTCAGAATAGACTAAGTTTCCACAGACTAAACACACACGTATCATTTTGTATTAGATTCAACAGTGTCTGTAAGTAGTAATGGGTATCCCACAACCAGTACGAAAAGATTTGATTTCCTCATTAGCTACCAAGGGAGTAGCAAATGCCAACCTCTCAATTTCCTCACTTGTAAAACAGGGATAACAGGCAGGGATGCAAATGAAAAGCCTGGCATCATACCTGTTGTATAATAGGTTATCTTTCTCCCTTCCCCCATCTTAACAAAGATCAGAGATTAGGCATATCTATAGGCATCCTTTAAAAACTAGGGCTTCTCGATCCTTAATGTGTAGACCAGTTCCCTGGGGTATCCTGTTGAAAGTGCAGATTCTTTTTTTTTTTTTTAAGATTTTATTTATTCAGTTATGATAGACACAAAGGGGGGGGGGCAGAGACACAGGCAGAGGGAGAAGCAGGCTCCATGCTGGGAACCTGACATGGGACTTGATGTGGGACTTGACCCTGGGGCTCCAGAATCATACCCTGGGCCAAAGACAGGCGCTAAACCGCTGAGCCACCCAGGGATCCCCAAAGGTGCAGATTCTGCTTCAGTGGAGTTGGGGCCCGGGGTTCTGTATCCCGACAAGCTTCCAGGGTAATGACATGCTGCTGAGCTGGGATCACTCTTTGAGTAGCAAGAATTTAACACAATGCAAATTCCAAAAACACAGTTACTGCACAAAAAGCCCCTCAGTGGGCTCCATGGTTTGTCTCTTTCTATAAAAAAATTAACTCTTCTACTGAACGCCTCATGTGGAGTCACTTCCCTAACCAAGTAACCAGGCCAGGTCATAAAGAATACATCTTTTGGCGCAGGAGGGTTCACAGCACTACTTCTGCAGGAAGATCTTGCAATGGTCTCTCCACCGCTTCTGACTTTTTGATCTTAGCCTTTTCCTCTGATGATAATTACCCCTTAATTAGCACCCACCACTCTGTCATCTGAGTAATTATAGTAAGTGCAGCTTGCACCTCTGCTGGCAATCTCTAAACGAAAAAATGATAAAATAAGATCCTGTATGCTGATGTTTTTTAAAAAGACCCAAATACAAGTTCCTGCACACACTGCCCAACACAGACCTGCTATAACTTCCAGTCCTGTAAGCCATCGAGAGTTGGTTTATTTTGAAACAACCAGGAGAAAGTACGGTCATGATATTTTGGAAAACTGTAGATGTCAGAATACAAATTTTGCCAGCTGCTGCAGCAGCAACAGCAGTGCAAAAGCAAAAACAATTCAGGCATGATAAAATCCACCTTAAGTTCCTAGTGGGAAGGGCCACAGGATCTCAGAAATTACTTTTTTTTTCTTTATTCGGAGTTTCCCCGAATCTATTGGAGGAATCCGGTTAACTCAAAGCAGATTAACCACACTGGAGGGAGGAGGGGCGGGGTTTTCACTAGAAGCAATTAGTTTTCTAATTTCCCAGGTGCACTCTTCCATTCACCACCCACCCAACAGCAGGGCCGTCCAGGCCGGATGAATCATGCGCCTCTCTCAGCTCGAACTGCCTGTACTACTTTCTAGAACGCTGTTTTCCCCACTGCAGTCTTAAAAAAAAAAAAGAAAAAAAAAAGAAATCCTCCCCAAATTTCCTATTTCTGCATCGGGGATACATTGACACGGAGCACGGAGGAGCGCCCGGTGTAAGGGACATCCAAGGGGCTGGGGCAGCGGGCCGCGCAGGGATGGGGGGCGCGCCGCTGGCCTGCCTTGCCCCCTCGCCCCGCACCTGCAGGAGCCCTTTGCAAGTGCATCTCGGACTCCAAACGATCTTACAAAGCTGGCAAAACTTTTTTTTTCCCTCTCTCTCTTTTTTTTTTTTTTAGTTCTTACGTAACCGCATCACCGTTATCACACCGCGCAAGGTCAACGGTGGTTCGTGTCGCCGGGGTCAGAGCCGGGGCGGCCCGGGCCGCAGCGGGAGCATCTCACGGCCGGGGTGACGTCACCCGCGGTCCCCGCCGTCGGGCCGCCGCCCGCCCGGCTCCCGAGCTCCCTGCTCCGGGGCAGGCCTGGCGCAGCTGCACCGCCCGCCGTCCCCAGGCTCCGGCGGGTCCCTGGGGGGGAAGCGATTGACACAGCTGCCTGCGCCGCGCCCCCGGGGCCTCTCCCGCAGCACCTGCGTCTGCCCGCGGGGGGCCGGGCGCTACGAGCGGGCTGCGAGCCGCCTCCCGGGCCGCCGCCGCCGCCGCCGTCGCCGCCCGCGCCTCCCGCGCCTCCCGCCGCCCGCTCCCGCGCCCAGCGCACGCGCGCGCGCGGCGGCCTCGCGAACGCGGACTACAACTCCCGTCGGGCCCCGCGATCGGACCAATGGCGGGCGCCGGCGCATGCGGGGAGCGGCGCCTGCGCGGCGGGTTGAGTAAGCGGCCGCGTGATTGGCTGCACGGCGCGCCGGCCGCGCGGGGCCTGTGGGAAGCGGAGTGACGGAGCGAGCGGCTGTTGGAGGAAGGAGGTGGGGGCCGGGAGCGCAAATGGCGTTGAGATGGTCCAGGGCCGCGTTCAAACTCCAGCGCTGACCACCCCCCGGCGGAAGCGGCGGCGCGGGAGGCGGCGGCGGCCTCGCGGGGGCCCGTAGCCGGCGCGGCGGCGGCCAGGGAGGCCTAGGCCCGGCGCGGCCGGCGGCGCTCGAGGCGGGGAGGGAAGTTGCGGGGCCGCCGCTCCCCCCCCCCCGCCGGGCTTCCTATTTACCCCGAGCCGCGGCGCGGGCTCCGACGGCGGCCGAGCGGCGCGCGGGCCGGGCTGCTCTGCCGCGCGGGGCCGCGGGGAGCGGGAGAGGCGGCGGCGGCCCGAGGCCCGAGCACCCGCCCGGCGCCGGGGTAAGTGGGGGGGCGCGGCGGGGCGGGCGGGGGCGGCCGTCGCTCGGGTGCCCGCGTTCCGAGTTGCTTCCGGGCCGGCGCTGCCCGCGGGGCCCGGCGGCGGGGGCTTCCGGGGCGCCGGGGGCCGCATCCAGGTCCCGGGGGGGCGCGGAGGGCGGGGAGGAAAGTTGCGGCCCGGGGCGCCGGCCCCTCCGCGGCAGCCCGGAGCCCGCGGGGGCCGCTGCGGACGCTGCCCTGCGCTGCGGGCGGGCCTCGGCACCCCCCCCCCCCCCCCGCCCTGCGGCCGCCGCACTTACCTGCACCTCGGACCCGGCCTGGGTCGGAAGCAAGGGCCCAGCGACCTGGGAAGACTTGGCCGCGAGTCCTGCGCCCCTCCTCGGGGCGGCGGAGCCTTGGGCGCCGTGCTCGGGTGCGGGCTCGCCCCCCCCCCCCCCGGGCTTGCACGCGCGCGGCCCGCCGGGCTCCCGCACATGCCATCAGCGCCGTCCCCGGAAAGACGGGGAGCCCTGGAGGGGGACCCGGGAGGACGGGGTGTTATGTAACGGGCGCCCGTGGCTCACGCTCAGCTCGGCGGCCGCCGGGTGCTAACCGAGCGTCGCCCCTGCACGCCCTGCCCGTGCCCCCCCCCCCCCCCCCGCCTTTCCAACCCGGAGCACCGCAGGCGCTGCTCTGTCCGCCTTCGAGCATCCAGGGCGCGCACAGGACGTGGAGTCTTAGGGGGACGGACGCGTGGCTGCTGCCACCTTCCACCGCCGCCCCGCGCAGCGACCTCCCGTATGCCCAGGGCTGGTTTGCAGGCTCTGAACTCGCAGCAGGGCCGGTCCCGTGGCTCCTGGACCTCCCCCCGCCCCCCTCCCGGGGCCCGAAGGAGCTTCAGTCTAGGTTTTTGGTCTGGCCTCTCTAGTCGACGTTTTTAGGCGATGACTGCTGTGTGAGCGTCTGCGAAAGGTTCCGGCTCCGGTGGGGTCTGCGCGCGCGGTGTGCGCGCCGGGGCCCCGAGTTCCCGCAGGACTGAGACGGCCCGACTGCGTGGCCCCCACATGACCCCGGGTCCCCGGGCGGGTGGGGGCCGCACCCCACAGGCCATGCAGGCATCCCCCAGCCTGAGTCCGCCTCTCTCAGGAAAAGGGTTTGCCACCTGCCTGAAAGGCCTGCACCGCTGTTCTCGCTCCGCGCAGGTCTGTAGGACGACTCAACCGTCACTTTGTCAAGTTAGTTGGTCTCTCACCAAAGGAGAGGGAAAATCCTCCGCTGCACGCGTAGGAAACTCAGTTCACCAGCGACGGATGTTGTAAGACTTTAAGTCAGCAAAGGAAAAATGGGTTTACAGACCGAAATGTATTCCGTGTCATTCCTAGTGCTGTGTTTTAGATTTCAGAGTATGAAGAAGGTTGGCTTTTCAAGACCTACACGATGGCTTATTTTTCTCCCTAGATGATATTTAATATATGGATATTTGAACTTCAGAAGGTTGCAGTGTAGGAGATAGACAAGAATGGAGTGTTTAAAATGTACTGCAACTTGCTTTGAAAATGTTTTGCTCTTAATTTACTGTCCTGAAGTTTGTCATAGATGGGTTACTGTTCTGTAGACGCATCAGATGAGTACAATTTATCTTTTATAAAGCCGAGAGGGAAATAAACTTCTGCATTTCTGTTGCTTCCTTTAATAGTCGGCAGGCCAGTGCAATTATGCTGCAGTTCACCAGCTTCAGTAACTCAGCAAGTGAGCACAGCACTAGAGGGACAAGGGAGACAGAACAAGTAGGGGTTCTTACGCACAGGGAGAGGACCAGCTGGGGAATATTTTTCTTTTTTCTTTTTCTTTTTTTTTTTAAATTTTTATTTACTTATGATAGGCACACAGTGAGAGAGAGAGGCAGAGACACAGGCAGAGGGAGAAGCAGGCTCCATGCACCGGGAGCCTGACGTGGGACTCGATCCCGAATCTCCAGGATCGCGCCCTGGGCCAAAGGCAGGTGCTAAACCGCTGCGCCACCCAGGGATCCCTGGGGAATATTTTTCAAGTCACAGTTCAGACCACATGAGACCAAGAATCAGAATCTTTACGATTGTGTTAAAAAACTTCAGGTTCTAATAAATGAAAAATAATACATTTTTCTGGCTTTTCCCTCTTTTTTTTCCCTTTATATGAATAAATGCTCTAAAGTTTCAAAGACCTGATTTAGTCAGTTATTTGATGTTTCTGAGATCCTGGAAAAAAATTTACATTTCGTGCTTAAGATTTTATATTAGGAGTAATAACTCTAGTCATATTATTATTTTTTTTTGTGATATTTATGAGAATTGTGCATACATTTTAAACTTAAAAAAATTGATGTTCTGTTACTAAGTTGGTATTGGGGATAAGTTGGTTAGTCATTATACTTGCTTACTTTGTCAATAGCATATGAATGTGTACGCTTTGAGATGAGATTAAGATCTGGAAATCTATAGGATAAAAAAAATGAGTCCCTTTCTTTATATGCCCTTTCCATATTTATTCAAGCATTTTTAAATGTTTGTATCTTGCATGTTGAAAAGCCCCATGGGGAGAATCCCTGGGTTCTTATTTTTACATTCAGTGTTAACATTTGTTAAGTATTTGGTGATTATATATATTCTTACTTTTTTTCCCCCCCACAGAGAATATGAAACAGGTGTCAAAATGACATCCAGATTTGGGAAAACGTACAGTAGGAAAGGAGGAAATGGCAGTTCAAAATTCGATGAAGTCTTTTCCAATAAACGGACCACCCTTAGCACAAAATGGGGAGAGACCACATTTATGGCTAAATTAGGGCAGAAGAGGCCCAATTTCAAACCAGATATCCAAGAAATTCCGAAGAAACCTAAGGTGGAAGAAGAAAATACTGGAGATCCTTTTGGATTTGATAGTGATGATGAGTCTCTACCAGTTTCTTCAAAGAATTTAGCCCAGGGTAAGGGTTCCTCTTACTCAGAATCTAGTGAAGCTGCTCAGCTGGAAGAGGTCACTTCTGTACTTGAAGCTAATAGCAAAATTAGTCATGCAGTGGGCGAAGACAGTGTTGTATCTGATAAATGCTTACTTTTGGAAGAAACTTTGGTTGGGAAAGAAAGGAGCACAAACCGAATCTTAGAAGATGATGCAAGCAGAAGTAGCTGTGCTAAATTAGCGACTTCAGGTAAGTTTTGAATTTCTTTATCCTGAGCCAGAAGAGCTTTGTGTAAGCTGTTTTGGTAAATGCTTTAAATTCTAAAATACCGTGCTTCTTGGGTTCTCTTTTTGCATTTATGATTAATGGGGACTATAGACACTCTTGTAGAAGAGACCTAAGAACTTTAAAGAAACCAATTGGGGGTTGAAATTTTACTTAAGCAACTTGGATATGAATGTTTCCAGACTGTTTACTCACGGCACATTTTGGGAACAGTTTTTCCTACGTCTCTAACTCCATTTCCATTAAGAAGCATCTCTTTTGTTGTGTTAGCGTGACACAGTATCTCGTTTCTGCTACTGTGGAGGGTTTGTATCGTTACTGATAATGGAAATAAGATGAGCATTTACAATGAGGATTAAGTTTAGGAGTGTTAGGCTTTCCTTCAAACCTAGTTTGGAAAGATTAAGGGGGTATTGTGGAAACATTGAAGAATTGAACTTCATTGCAATTTGAGATTTATTTGGAGTCTGGTGCTGGTAGCAACTTGTATTAATAGATTTTAATCCACAAGATCAGTTGTAGTTTTAAAGTGTTAATTTGTAAATCCGGCATCTAGTGTTCATTCAAAAAAAAAAAAAAAACAAACCAGTATGTTTTGTCTGTTGTACCTCTACTCCTTTTGTAAAAGATTTGAGACTTAGAGTAAATGGTAAAAGTGCAATTAATTAAAAGACCGAAGAGCTAAGATCAGAGATAGCAGCAGAGATCGCCTGCTTGGTTTATTAGCAACAGGACAAGGATGGCACTGTAGTTGCAAACAGACCTTAGTTTTTGACTTCCTGGCAAAGTTTGGTGATACAAAAAGTTATGTAGATCTCCTATTTTGAAAGGAAGGAAGAACAAAACTTTTCCTAGTACTGAATTCTCAAGAGGAGTTTGCTCCCCTGAGGCTTAATGTAAGTGCTTCAAACAGTATAATAAAAGACGTTGCCTTGCATAGTTTTACGAAAAATGCTGAACGTTTTTCACTCTTTTTCTCACCCTTGGATGAGAGGATGAGCCAGCTGTTATTGTCATTCCGTTGATCCTCCCGGTTAATTTCGATTTGGCTGTCCTTATGCTTTGTCACAGTTCTTCTGAAACATTGTTCAAAACTTAAGGTTAGAATAAACTTTATTGAAAAAACAGATTAAAAACTGTTTCCCAGATCAGCTCCTAAAAACGTATCATAATCGTAGGACTGTTGAACCTAAATAAACTAACGCAGCTCTCCTTACTTTATAGATGAGGCTCAAAGAGGTCGAGTGACTCTCCAAGGTTGGCTAGTGGCAGAATTGGAATGAGGTTCATTTATCGATTTTTAATGTGTTAAGTGCATACTGCGTACCCTCCACTGTGATAGGCCGTGGGAGTGCCGTTGCACTTCAGTTATCCAGCGTTCCTACTGCTTGCTGTACCTTGTCCTCTGATAGTTAATCCACAGTGCGGGGCACGTAACCTGGAGGAAGGAAGGTGAGGGTGAGAAAGTGGCGAAACTGGTCAAGGAAGGCAGACTCAGCTTCCTCAAGTGCTTTTTGAGAACAGGGTATCCCTGGCAGGCAGGGGGTCACAACAGCAGGATGAACATTTGGGTAGAGGGACAATACGAACTTAGAAATTAAAAATACCTAGACAGCAGTTGCTTATACAGTTTTGCCGATGTTACATCTGTACTGTGTCCCCACCACCGTTTGAAGTTGTTTGGTGGGAACTGGAAACAGTTTTCTGTAGAAATGAGATATTAGATTCCCAGTCTGATATAGCTACCTTGTAGTTTTGCTGCTGATACCAAGGACTGAAGGGGAGCCCAGACTCCCGGTTACAATAGTTTTGTGAGGAGAAAATGTGTGCCAAAGTACAGATAAATAGATATTTAAGAACATCTTGTCCCTCTTCCTCCTTCATGAGGTATACGTAGTGGAAAGGGCGTGGAGCAGCACTATGAATATTTTTTTGCCCTCTCTTTTCCCTTGACCACCTAGAGCTGCAGCAACCCACTTGTAGCATAAGAGGGAACTTTGAAGGAATGCTTTTAGTTCTCATGGTAGTCTTATTCTAAGTTCTGAAAAACCATTTATATGGGCAGCTCTGGGTGGCTCAGTGGTTTAGCGCCGCCTTCGGCCTAGGGCGTGATCTGGGGACCTGAGATTGAGTCCCACGTCGGGTTCCCTGCATGGAGCCTGCTTCTCCCTCTGCCTGCCTGTCTGTCTGTCCGTCTCTGTCTCTAAAAACAAACAAACAAAACAAAACAAAAAACACATATTTATAGATTTGTGTGTTTATAAGTTGGTTATAGTTTTGGAAATATTTCTGTATGTTAGAGCTTTCCTTTTTTTTTTTTTTTTTTTTTTTTTTTTGCCCCTACTCTCTAACATCTGGGCATTTCCCTGTATCTAGACTCTTCTTGAATACGACTGTTAGCTTGTCATTGCCTTTACTCTCATTCAGAAAGCCTTCTGGTTTTAGTTGAAGTTTAGAAATCCAAATTTAAATTTCTGATAAAGGCGGTTTTCATAAATCTAAAGTGGTTCCTAACCTTTTTTGAGTTAAAGATCCTTTGAGAGTGATAAAATTTTGGACTTAGAAAAACAAAACGCTTGTATGTGTAATGTTTCAAATCTTTGCAGGTCATTTTTGCACACTTTATTCAAGAGCCTTTGAGAAATTTTATGTTAACATTTGTTCAAAGTGCACAAGCTAAATTCCATAATATCCTTTCAGTGGAATGTTCCTGCTCACTCAGATCATTTTCACTGTAGAATTATATCACATCAGTGAGAAGGGCTTATCCAAATTCAAATTTGCTGTATTATTTCTCCTGGCATTAAGTTTAAAGTGCATCTCAAAAAAAAAAAAAAAAGTGCATCTCTTTCTCTGTAGGGGAATATGTGGTTAATTTTTAACTACTATTAAGATTTTTTCATATTTATGTATTATACCTGGTAGTACTTTTATTTTTTTTTTTTATAATGATTTTTTTTTTTATTTATTTATGATAGTCACAGAGAGAGAGAGAGAGAGAGAGAGAGAGAGAGGCAGAGACACAGGCAGAGGGAGAAGCAGGCTCCATGCACCGGGAGCCTGACGTGGGATTCGATCCCGGGTCTCCAGGATCGCGCCCCGGGCCAAAGGCAGGCGCCAAACCGCTGCGCCACCCAGGGATCCCTATTTTTTTTTTTTTAAGATCGAGCCCAATCCCGGGACTCAATTCCACGACCCCAGAATCAAGAGTCAGATGCTCAACCAACTGAGCCACCCAGGTGCCCATCAACTCACTTGATTCTTAAAACAACCTCACAAGATAGGTGCTATTATCATCTACATTTTTATTTTATTTATTTCTTAACGATTTTATTTATTTATTCATGAGAGACACAGAGAGAGGGAAAGAGGCAGAGGCACAGGCAGAGGGAGAAGCAGACTCCACGCAGGGAGCCCAACGTGGGACTCTGGGACTCCATCCCGGGTCTCCAGGATCACGCCCCGGGCTGAAGGCGGCGCTAAATCACTGAGCCACTGGGGCTGCCCTAACTCTTTGATTTTTAAAGAACAGAAAACTTAGGGGCACCTAGGTGGCTCAGTCAATTAAGCATCTGCCTTTGGCTCAGGTCATAATCTCAGAGTCCTGGATTGGAGCCCTGTGTGAGACTCCCTGCTCAGTGGGGAGTCTGCTTCTCCCTCTCCCTTGGCGCCCCCTCCCCTTGTGTGTGCACATACGCACGTTCTCTCTCTCTGATAAATAAAGTATTAAAAAAAAACCTATACCAGCTTCAACAGTTGTCAGTATATGAGAAATCTTGTTTCATTTGCTCTATACTCTTTCTACTTCCCATTCTCTACTCCCTGGATTAAAGATTTATTTATTTATTTATTTGAGAAAGAGATTTGGAAAGGGAGGGAGAGAAAATGTGTGTATAGGTAGAGGGAGAGAAGCAGGCTTCCCTCTGAGAATGGAGCCCAATACAGGGCTTGGGGCTGATCTCCTGACCTTGAGGTCAAAATTCAAGCCAAAATCAAGAGTCAGATACTCAGCCTACTAAACTACCTGGGCACTCCTCCCTGGATGATGATGATGGTGATTATTATTATTAGAGATTTTATTTCTTTATCTGAGAGAGCACAACACGCAACAGAGGGAAGGAGCAAGAGAGAGAAGGAGACTCACTGCTGAGCCTGATGTAGGGCTTGATCTCAGGACCCTGAGATCATGACCCGAGCCAAAGGTAGATGGTTAACTAACTGAACTATCCAGGCACCCCTCCCTGAATTATCTTTTTTTTTTTTTAAAGATTTTATTTATTTATTCATGAGACACAGAGAGAGGCAAGGACACAGGCAGAGGGAGAAGCTGGCTCCATGCAGGGAGCCCGATGTGGGACTTGATCCCAGGACCCCAGGAGCACGCCCTGGGCCGGAGGCATGCGCCAAGCTGCTGAGCCACCCAGGCGTCCCTGCTCCCTGAATTATCTTAATGCAGATTCAGGACTTATATTTTTATTTGCAAGTACTTTAGTTGTAATTGCTGTTGAAGTGAGTTCTCAAAACAGGTGTGCCACTTAAAACTGTTAGCAGGACCTAAAGGATTGCCTTTTTAAGAGGTCTTGGAATATTCTTTAAAGTGTGGAATCCAGGGCTGTGTGCATTAGGGGCAAAAGAAGGCTTCTCTTGCCTTTTGTATGAGGCTACTTCCATTTTCCATGTTTGTGCTTTCTGCTATACGTTTTTAATCTGGACTCTAGAATAAAGTATGCAAAGACTTATATTTCTACTTGGCACACTTTCCTTGCCAGCCAGCTGGGATTCAGTCTACACATCCTGCCAAATATTGAGATAACTACTGCATAGGCTCTTAATTTGCATGACTGGTTTTGTAGCCAATACATTTTTTCCATTTGCTTAAAGCTGTATGGAGTGTTTGTATGTTAGAGGGCTGTTATTGTCAGGAATTTAAGAACTTTGATTTGGAACTGAAGATGATTTTTAGCAAGGAATGCATTGTTCTATTCCTGAAAGCTTAAAGTAGGCCAGGAACTTGTGATGTGAGATGAGATTGTCATCTGCTTATTGGATAAAGTATAGGTGATTAATGAGGATTATTAATTCTGAAAGTATAGTATCACCAGCAATTCCTAGCCTTCATTTAGGTATTGAATGCATTTGTTTAGAATATAATCGAGTCATAACTGAAATCCTTTTAAGAGAAATAAATAAGAGACCTATTACTTATTTAGCTCCTACTTTATGTCGAACCCTGTATATATCAATTGATTCTTAATCACAACTATGTAAGTCAGGCTTTATTTCCATTTTATAGAGGTAGAGCACATTTCAGTGAATAATTTGAATTACTAATAGAAGATCTGAGAAACATCCAAAGTGTTCTTTTCTTGAATGAACATAATTTTGTCATATTAAAAGACTTCTATTTAAAATAACAATGTTACTGGGGCACCTGGGTGGCAGAGTTGCTTAAGCGACTCTTGTTTTATAGCTTAGGCTCGGGTCATGATCTCAGAGTCTCAGAGCAAGACTGAGTCAGACTCTATGCTCAGTGGGGAGTCTGCTGGAGATTCCCCGCCCCCCACACCTTGTGTGTGTGCTCTTTCAAATCCTCTTAAAGTTTTTTTGTTTCTTTTTTTTTTTTTTTTTAGATTTTATTTATTTGACAGAGTGAGTGAGCAAGAGAGCGCAAGCAGAGGCAGAGAAACAGACTCCCTTCGGAGCAGGGCCTGGTGCGGGGCTTAATCCCAGGACCTGATCATGACCTGAGCTGAAGGCAGATGCTTAAGCGACTGAGCCATCCAGGCGCCTCGATAAAGAAATCTTTTTTTTTTTTTTAATTTTTATTTATTTATGATAGTCCCACAGAGAGAGAGAGAGAGGCAGAGACACAGGCAGAGGGAGAAGCAGGCTCCATGCACCGGGAGCCCGATGTGGGATTCGATCCCGGGTCTCCAGGATCGCGCCCTGGGCCAAAGGCAGGCGCCAAACCGCTGCGCCACCCAGGGATCCGATAAAGAAATCTTTAAAAAAATATCAGTGTCACTGTATAATCAGTTTTATCTTGATGTTGGAAATGACTGATGGGAATGGATTCCCTCTTGCCGTTATTTAAATAGTTTTCTTTTTAATAGGAATTGTGTCCTAAGTAATTATAACAGTAAATAAAACTGACCTTATTTTTATAAGTAATAAGTTTTTTTTTTATTTTTTGTGCTGTGTACAAATGGAAATTCAATATGTAAATTCTGAAAGACTGTAATTTTAAGTTTTGTTTGTTTTAAAGTAGAATTTTTTTTTAAAAACTATTTATTTAGGGATGCCTGGGTGTGGTTCAGCGGCTGAGCGTCTGCCTTCTGCTTGGGGCCTGCCTTCTGCTCGGGGCGTGATCCTGGAGTCCCGGGATCGAGTCCCACATCAGGCTCCCCACAGGGAGCCTGGTTCTCCCTCTGCCTGTGTCTCTGCCTCTCTCTCTGTGTTTCTCATGACTAAATAAATAAAATATTTAAAAAAAAAAAACAGATTTATTTATTTTTTTCTAGTAATTTCTGTACCCAACATGGGGCTTGAACTCATAACCCCGAGATCAAGAGTTGCATGCTCTTCCACCTTAGCCAGTTAGGTGCCCCAGAACTTTAATTTCTTGTAAAATGTTTTTTAGTAAAAAAGAGAGTTAGTTTCAAGGTCTAAGTAATAACAAAAGTGCAGTTGGCCACTAACAAATTTCTTTTGGATCCAGGTTGAGTATCAGCCAGGAGAGGGTAGGTAGTACATAGAAACTATAAGCATAGTCTCTGCCCTTTAGGAATGAAGCTGTTGATTTCTCCTGGTAATAATAAATAACTGTTTTTAAAACAGTGACAGTACATTTGTATAATACTTGATACTTTTTAGGGATTTTCCATATACCATATTTTTAAAATTTAAAGCCAGCCGATACATCCATTGTTTTGGTCCAATATCTGACTCCAGGAAGCGGTCTACAACTTTTCCAGATCCCTGATGGAGAGGAGAATGAATTTGTTCATAAGAGGACCTAGGGGATGCCTTCTTTCCAACCATTCAGCAGTTATTTTAATGCCTCTGTATGCTGAGTGCTCATGTATGTCAGTGAAGAAGATCTTGTCTGATTCACATTTTTTTTAAAAAGATTATATTTATTTACTCATGAGAGAGACACACACACACAAAGGCAGAGACACAGGCAGAGGGAGAAGCAGGCTCCATGCAGGGAGCCTGACGTGGGACTCGATCCCGGGTCCCCAAGACCATGCCCCATACTGAAGGTGGCGCTAAACCGCTGAGCTACTCGGGCTGCCCATGATTCACATTTTAGTAGGCAAGACAGTGATTGAATAGAGAATAAGAAGTATATGGAAAATCATGGGAAAATACAGGTTCTGAGGTCCCTGGCTGGCACGGTTGGAAGAGCCATGTGACTCTTGATTTCGGGGTTGTGAGTTGAAGCCCCATGTTGGGTGTAGAAATTACTTAAGTAAATAAACTTTTTAAAAAAGAAAATAGGGTCCTATGATAGTGTATAGTGGGCTGTTTGCCTGGTCTGAGTGAGGGGTAAGGGCAAGGCTAACATTTAACTTGGGACCTTCTGCTGTACTGAGCAGGGATGAAAGTGGCAGAGCTTAGTGGCATAGGTAGTGAGGAAAAAGGATACATTAAGAATGATTCTCAGGTATTTAATGTGAGCACCTGAGCAAGTGGGTAGTATTACTCATTGAGATAAAGGGATATTTTGTGGGCAGCTTCATCAGTTCAGGTTTGGGCACATTGGATTTGAGGTGTTTGTGAGGGGTAGGATATACTAGTATGGAACTTAGATAAGAAACCTTGGTTGGAGATAATACTTTTGAGATTCAGCATGTAAGTGTTATTTGAGGGGTGCCTGCCTGGCTTAGTCAGTTGAGTGTCCAACTCTTGATCTTAGCTCAGGTCTTGATTTCAGGGTCATGAGTTCAAGCCCCGTGTTGGGTTCCGTGCTGGGTGTGGAGCCTACCTAAAATAAATGAGTGAATGAGCAAGTGAATTAATGAATGAATAGGTAAATGCTATTTGAAATTACAGGATTAGATGAAGTCATTAAGGAGAATGTTAGAGGAAAAAGCACTGAGCTATGAAGAACTTGCATTACTTAATTGACAGAAGAGGAAGAAAAACTAGATGAGGAAATTGAATAAGAGCAGCTAGAGCACTAAGTAGGAACATTGAGCCAGTGCCGTGTTATAGAAGCCAGCAGAAAGGAGCTCATGAAGGATCAACTGAACTGTAATGCTATTGCAAAGTTCATCAGAATGAGGATTGCAAAGCTGGTATTGGACTGTGCAGCTTGGGTTGGAACAGTCTAAATCGTACATAGTGAGCATGTGAGGGTGGCAAGTATACACAACTCTTTAAAGATGTTTGAAGAAGAGGAGAGGTTCTGAAAAGTTACGAGGTGATGAGGAGTTTTGGAAGGTTTAATTGCATGGGAGAGCTTTGGAGCATAGGCTTCAAATCACAGAGGGAAAGTGGTCTTGGGAGAAGGGATGCCACATTTTCTGGACAGAGGAAAGGTGGATGAGAATGTGAGCTTACTGAGAGGTGGGAGATAAGGTGGTTTATGGAGGAAAGCATTATTTCCCCCATGAAGTGATAGAAGAGGTTATCTCGGAAAGGGAGAAAGAAGGGTAAGGAAATGCAAGGGCTGTAATGAAGGAACAAGGGATTCAAACTGATGCAGAAAATGTTAGGAAGGAGCCATGTAGAGAGATTTTTTGAGCATTAATGAGACCTTAGTGAAGTTTTATCGTAAAAACTCATGGTTATTTACTTCATTGTGTGAGTGGCCTCCCCTCCCCTTGGTAGGCCCTGTTAGCCAGAACCTGCACAGAATATAGAATAATAGGACAGTAAAATTGGATTATCTTGGATTGTCATTTTTGTCTGACAAGATGTAGAGTGAACAGATAGAAAAGAAAGAATTTAGGGTATTGCCTAGAGAATGATTGAAATGATGGACTATGGAATTTAAAATGTTTAGGAACTGGACAAGGCTGGTGGATAGGAAAAAGAGAAGGGTCAGTATACTGAGTCTTATTAAATAGGTTAAGAGTGGGGGCACAGATTGGATATTTGGTAGGTTGTGATTGAGAAATGGGTTATCTCATTTTAATATTTAAGAGGTCAAGCCTTCTAGGACATGACAGGTTTCTGCATGAAACAGATTTGGTGTCTGAGCTGGAATGTAGAAGACTATGGATGAGAGAAGGTTAAAGAACTGTGAGGTCAGGGGATTGGGATTTGGTGGAATTCAGCATGATAGGAAGACTGGCATGAAGGGTAGATTGTAAGTCCTGTGTAAAAACCCTTAAATGAAGAATAAGGTTGTTAAGAGACAGGTATGGGGAAGATTAGAAGGTAACTAGCTAAGTGGCACAAACCTCAAAAGAATGGGCTTTTATAAGAGGATGGAATAATAATAGTTTTATAAACAGGCTCTGGAGAGCCAGCATACCAGTGACCCCAAAGCATCCTTCTCTCAGATACTAAAAGGGGCTGCAGGAGAATAGGCACGTGTAGTCAGGGTCCAGCTAGGGCATGGAAGTGGTAGAGGGAATGAACCCCCAGGTATATGTGAGTGTCTTGATCACTGAAGCCTGTGTACTTTGGATTTAAGGGTTTGGGTGGTGGTGGCGGCACTCAGTTGTTGGATTATGAGGTTGGAAAGAAGTACAGATACATTTTGAGTATTAGAGTTCAGGAGAAGGTAGATGGCAAGATGTGTTTACATTTTGGATCATGACCCAGAGGAACGAATGAGAAGCATGGTGGCTTTATTTATTTTTAATTTTTTTTAAAGATTTTATTTATTCATGAGAGACAGAGAGAGAGGGGCAGGAAGATACATAGGCAGAGGGAGAAGCAGGCTCTCCATGGGGAACGCAATGTGGAACTTGATCCCAGGACCCCAGGATCACAGCCCGATCCTAGGGCAGTCATCCAACTACTGAACCACCCAGGTGCCCTCCATGGTGGCTTTATTTTTATTTTTTAAAAAGATATTACTTATTCATGAGAGACAGAGAGGCTGAGACATAGGCAGAGGGAGAAGCAGGCTCTGTACAAGGAGCTGGATGCAGAACTTGATCCCAGGACCCCCAGGGTCACGACCTGAGCCAAAGACAGATGCTCAACCACTGAGCCACGCAGGTGCCCTATAGCATAATGCTTTTAAAGAGTATTCCATGTAATAGTAGTTAATTCCTTTTTGATTGCTGAGTAGTATTCTATTATACATGTACCATAATTCATTCATTAGTTGAAGGACATTTGGATTGTTTGCAGTTTGGAGCAATTATGAATGAAGCTGCTATCAACATTCACATTTAGGTTTTTGTTAGACGTATGTCCTTATTTCTTTTAAGTACTTAGGTGTGGGATTGCTGGTCATGATAACATTGATCTTAAATTTATATGCTTGCAAAGGATATAATTTCCCATAAAATAATATAATTTTAAAATAAAACTAACATTTTTAACTGTTTTATTGTAAAATAAAACACAGATATAGAAAACCACAGAATATAATGTATAAAAATATGTTTAATGAATTATTTATATAACCAACACCCACATTAAGAAATAGCATTTTGGCAACCACTCTAGAATCTTTCCATCTGTCCCTTCCTTCACCCCAAGAATAACTGGTTTCCTATCTTTTATCATAATCCCCTTCTTACGTGCAAGTGCTGTAATTATTTAGTGTTCACCTTCATATATTAAAAAAATTAATAAAAGAACAAATTGTTCTTTAATAGAAGATTTACAATACTTTTTTTTTTAAGATTTATTTATTAATGAGAGGCAGAGACATAGGCGGAGTAGGCTTCCTGTGGGGAGCCCGATGTGGGACTTGATTCCAAGATCACGACCTGAGCCAAAGGCAGATGCTCAACCACTGAGCCACCCAGTTGCCTCTCCCTTTTTCTTTTTGAGTTTGTGTTTCTTTTTTCTTTTTCTTTTTAAAGATTTTTATTTATTCATGAGAGACTCAGAGGCACAGACACAGGCAGAGGGAGAAGCAGGCTCCATTCCATGCAGGGAGCTGGACGTGGGACTGGATTCCAGGTCTCCAGGACCACACCCTGGGCTGAAGGTGGCACTAAACCACAGAGCCACCCGGGCTGTCCTGAATTTGTATTTCTATTCCACTTCCCTTTCAGAATTTTATCCTAATGAACATATTTATGCTTAGTTTTTTAATGATCATCCTTTTCATAATTCTTTGTGCAAAAATGTGTGTATATATATTTGTTTAAGCTTAAGCTTCTATGAACTTTCTGTGATTGTAATACCCTGAGTATTTAAAAATTCTTCTAGATTATTATGAACACAGTTATTGGTGTGTATTTGATCAAATATGAATGCTATACATTTTAAAGGCAAATTTATTGGAAATGTAGGTCTGAATGATGATGGGTGGGGCTTTTTCCAGTTCATGTGTATGACTGTCATTGCTAGGCTAAGAAAAAGCTTTGGCATCAGTCTGTTCTAGGGTTTTTTTTTCTCTCTTTTTAAAAATATTTTATTTATTTATTCATGAG
The DNA here is from genome assembly GCF_905146905.1 of Nyctereutes procyonoides. Classification (NCBI taxonomy): domain Eukaryota; kingdom Metazoa; phylum Chordata; class Mammalia; order Carnivora; family Canidae; genus Nyctereutes; species Nyctereutes procyonoides. The sequence continues at coordinate 53,875,232 of NW_026575046.1, forward strand.
AGACACAGAGAGGCAGAGACACAGGCAGAGGGAGAATTAGGCTCCATGCAGGGAACCTGATTTAGAAATGAATTTCCTTAAACCTCAGTTGTGCCTATGTATGTTTTGGAAGTTTTTAGTGTAACTCTAGGGGTCTGTATATTTAATTTGAAGAGTTAATTGTCATCTGGAAGGGAGGACCACGGCTTGAGGAGTGACTCGAGTATATAATACATTTCCAGTTTCCTGGTGGTCAATATGGCCAGCTCGAGCAGGAGGCATGGTAGGAAATAAGCTCCTTGACTTGCTGGTGGGTTGTCACAGTTAACACAGGCTGTTGATTTGGGGATGTGGGAGGTTGAGTTGATGTGGACTGCTCTGTGATTTAGACTGTGTAGTGGGCCCAGCAGAATAGGACTTTTTTTTTTTTTAAGATTTTTGTTTGTTTATTCATAGAGACAGAGAGGCAGAGACACAGGCAGAGGGAGAAACAGGCTCCATGCAGGGTGCCCGACGCGGGACTTGGTCCCTGGTCTCCAGGATCACACCCTGGGCTGCAGGCGGCGCTAAACCGCTGTGCCACTGGGGCTGCCCAGAATAGCACTTTTGAAGTTATTTTATGTTTACTGATTTGTTTTTTACTGTTTAAATTATATATAAATTTGGTATTTGATAGGTATGCTTTATAAAATATAAAAATGCTTTAAATTATTAAGAAAAGTTTTTTTTTTTTTTTTTAAAGTACCTTTTACCGTTCAAATCTTTGAGTAAAATTGAACCACTGAAGATGTGGCATCTTTTTCCTTTGGCTTTTTGGGTGCCTCTGATAAATAGCCACATATTCTTGTTACAGTGAAAAAAATCCACTCCCTTTCACAGAAGCAAATGCTGTTGACAGTTCATTTCTTTCTCTCTCTCTCTCTCTTTCTCTCTCTCGCTTGATTTTATTTATTTATTCATGAGAGACAGAGAGAAGCAGAGACATAGGCAGAGGGAGAAGCAGGCTCCATGCTGGGAGCCCGATGTGGGACTTGATCCCAGGAGCCTGGGATCACGACCTGAGCTGAAGGCAGATGCTCAACCACTGAGCCACCCAGGCGCCCCTGTTGACAATTTCTTATATAACTTTTCACAGTCTTCAGTATGCATAGCATATAAATCTATCTATCTATATATATTTAATTTATTCATGAGAGACACACACACAGAGGCAGAGACACAGAGGGGGAAGCAGGCTCCTTGCGGGGAGCCTGATATGGGACTCGATCCCTGGACCAGGATCATGCCCTGAGCTGAAGGCAGATGCTCAAACACTGAGCCCCCCAGGCGTCCCAAAAATCTATATATTCTTAAACACACAGGCACATACAAATGATAATGCGATATAGATATAGATATATGTATGAATGTATGTATGGCATATTGTGCCTTAAAAAACTTAAATCTTTTAAGATGCACACTTACTAGTATTTATAGATCTACTTGTTTTTTTTTTTGTAGCAGTTCATGGTTTTCCATTGTATGAACATACCATACTTTAAAACTAGTCTGTTAGGATTATTTTGACTGTTTTTAGTCCTTTGTTGTTACAAATAATGGCTATATTGAACATCTCTCCACTTGTGTTTTTGATCATGTCTCAGTATAGTGGTCAGAGATGTTTCTAGAAGTAGAATGAAAGGGCGTATACATTTAAATTTTCAGTTGATGTTGCCAAATTTCCCATTACCAGTGTGGCGGCTTTTTTTTTTTCCCTCCTCTTCCTATCAAACTTTGGACTTGGCCTAACTGAAAGAATACTGTTTATTTTGCAGGGGGGCGGGGGGTGTTAAATTTTTTTCATTTTAGAATAGAAATGGTTGAAAGCTTCCTAGCTCTTTTTCCCAGTCACCCCAGTTCTCCTTGGAGTGGCCATTTTTTGTTTGTTTCAGCCTTTCTGACATACACTGTACACATACAGTCAACACAAGTAGTGACGTGTATTTAAATCCGCAGATGTTAACATGCTGTTTTGTACCTTGCTCTTTCTCTTAATGTATCTTGGATGGTTGTGATGTGGGGATAATTCTTTTTTTTTTTTTAAATTTTTATTTATTTATGATAGTCACACAGAGAGAGAGAGAGAGAGAGGCAGAGGGAGAAGCAGGCCTCATGCACCAGGAGCCCGATGTGGGACTCGATCCCAGGACTCCAGGATCACGCCCTAGGCCAAAGGCAGGTGCCAAACCGCTGTCCCAGGGATCCCTGGGATAATTCTATTGTAATACATTAAAGGGTTCTTTCTGGCCTCTCTACCTTTTTTATTTAAAATACTGCTGCATGGAGGGGTGCCTGGTTGGCTCAGTTGTTTGAGCGTCCGGCTGTCCGGCTCTTGATCTCAGCTCAGCTCTTGATCTCAGGGTCATGAGTTTGGGCCCTGCTTTGGGCTTGGCACTGGGCATGGAGCCTACTTAAGAAAAAAAAGTACTACCGCGTGGTTATGTCAGTATCTGTGTGCTCTAAATTCCTTAAATGGTTCCTCGTTGATGTGAGACTTTGGTTTGCTTTTTGTCATCTAAGTTGCCTTATTTTTCAAATACCACTCTGTGACTGTCAACCAGTAACATATCTATTATGTTTTATCTGCAAAATGAAGTACAGTTCCATATTTCCTTTTCTGAAACCTTAGGGGCCAGATTTGTCGTGGAATTTAGGATTATTTTGGAATAGAGAAAGTATATATTTTACATTAATAACCTATCAAAGTCTGAGGTGGCACTCTACTCAAAGACCGTGTTTAGAAAAAGAAAGTACATTCCTAAGTAGGATAAATATTCTAAATAGCTTCATTTAGGTGAGGTCAGGTTTTGCTTCAGAATGTATTATGAAAAAAATTTAGTTTTCAGAGCTTTTTGGGTGTTGGAATTGTAGATAAAGGCTTATGAACTTCTAATAGTACCTAATTCACATGGTTGCTATGAGATCAAATGAATTAATATGTGGAAAGTATTTAGAAGCCATTGGGGCACATACTGAGGGCTTAGTAAGTATAAATATTGTTCAGCTTTGTTTTACTGTTTTTTTCTCAACTTTATTGAGATGTAGTAAACCATAACATTGTGTGCTTTTTTTTTTTTTAAGAGGCTGCAGGGCAGGGGTGTGGGAGGGGAGGGCAAAAGAAGAGGGAGAGAGAATTGCAAGCCAACTCCACACCCAGCATGGAGCCACACATTGGACTGGTCTGATCTCAGGACCATGAAATCATGACCTGGGCCAAAATCAGGAGCCCGGCTCTTAACTGACTGAGCTACCCAGGTGTCCCATGTACTTTATTAGTTTTTGATATTTTTTTAAAGATTTCATTTTTAAGTAATCTCTACATCCAACGTGGGAATTGAACTCACAACCCCAAGATCAAGAGTTGCATGCTCGTTGCTTGACTGACTGAGCCAGCCAGATGCCCTGTACTTGGACTTTTTTTTTTTCTTTTCTTTTTTTTTTTTTTTTTACTTTTGATATTTAATTGTGAATGAAATAAAGTTTCTTTTCATAAGTTATTTATATTTCTTTTTCTATAAATTGCCTCTTTATGTCTCTAGTTTTTTTTTTTTTTTTTTTTTTACTGAGATGATGGACTTCTGATGTGTAGGATTTTTTTTTTAATTAAAAATTTTATTTATTTTTCATGAGAAAGAGAAAATGAGAGAGAGAGAGAGGCAGAGACCCATGCAGGGAGTCTGATGCAGGACTTGATCCCGGAACTCTGGGACCATACCCTGAGCTGAAGGCAGACACTCAACCACTGAGCCACCCAGGCATCCCATAAATTAACTAATTTTAATGAAGTACCATTTTATCAAATATTTCTTTTATAACAAAGGAATACACACTCTTCCTTAGGCATTCTTTTTGTTGGACAGTTCTAATTTAACTTTAATATTCTTGCTCTTAGCCCTTATAGTTTGTATAAATTGAATGATTTCTACATATCGAGTAAGTTTGTTCCCTCTCCTCATGACAACCACTCCAATATTTAAAGGCAGCTTGCATGTAATGGAAGTTCCTCCTTACCCTATAAATTAATTTTTTTAGTTACCTCCCTGTTATTTAATGAGTAATGATCTCCAAAAGCTGCTTCTGTATCTGTACAGTCAGTCTCCTTAGTCAGAAGTTAAAGGTTTTGTTTGTTTATTCATTTATTTAAAAGATTTATTTGTTCATGAGAAACACAGAGAGAGACGGAGAGAGGCAGAGGGAGAAGCAGGCTTCATGCAGGGAGCCTGATGTGGGACTCGATCCCAGGTCTCCAGGATCAGGCCCTGGACTGAAGGCGGCGCTAAACCACTGAGCCACCTGGGCTGCGCAAAGGTTTTGTTTAAATTAAGGCCTCAGCACATCAAGTGATAAATTTGTTCAAAATATTCAATATTTAACCTCTTCATCTGGATCTTTTCTATTAATGTGGATTAAGATGATTTACCTGCTTTTAATATTTCAGTTTTTAGCAGCTATTACTATAGGTAGTATAACGTAATAGAGCTCAGTATGGGCCTTTTTATGAGGTCTTTTGGACATTGATTTAATTGGTAACTGTTGCTCTCATTGGCCTCTCTGGGCCTGTTTTTCCACATCTGTTGTAGCAATAGGCTTGGTGAAAGTAAAAATATCTTCACTTTTTTTTTCACAAGAAGGATGAAGGAAGTATATATTTTAGGAGATTTTTTTTTTAATTTTATTTATTTATGATAGTCACAGAGAGAGAGAGAGAGGCAGAGACACAGGCAGAGGGAAAAGCAGGCTCCATGCACCGGGAGCCCGATATGGGATTCGATCTCGGGTCTCCAGGATCGCGCCCCGGGCCAAAGGCAGGCGCCAAACCGCTGCACCACCCAGGGATCCCGGAAGTATATATTTTAGTATATACAGACTAGCATGCAATTGCACAGATGGGTATATCTGTATGTCTCTAGCTTGAGTAAACAATAATTCATAATAAATCTTGTTTCATGTCTATCCCTACCTTTTTTTATAATGTATTATTTTAAAGCAGATTCCACACATTGTATTTCATATGACCTAAGCAGAAATCAAGACTCTGGCACTTAACCAGTTGAGCCACCCAGGCACCCTGTACCATTGTTGTTACTCTTTAAGGTACTTAATATGTATCCTTGTCAGATTTTATAAGCTTTTGAACAGACTATTTTTTAAACAGTATATAATTCAAGAGATAGGAAAGTCTTTTTCATCAACTCCATCCCTCTGTACATAATATAGACCTGCCTCATTCTTGAATAGCTACATAGTATTTACATATGTAGCTGTATGATAATTTAAGTAGTTTTTTGTTTTTTTAAGATTTTACTTTTTATTTGACAGAGCTACAGAGCAACAAGCAGGGGGTGTCAGGGAGGGAGAGGGAGAAGTAGAAGTAGGCTCCCTGCTCAGCAGGGAGCCCAGTGCGGGGCTCAATCCCACTCTGGGATGATGACCTGAGCCAAAGGCAGATACTTAACCGACTAAGCCACCCAGGCATCGCTAAGTAGTTTTTTTTTTTTTAAGATTTTATTTATTTATGAGATAGAGAGGCAGAGACACAAGCAGAGGGAGAAGCAGGCTCCATGAAGGGACCCTGACGTGGGACTCGATCCCAGGTCTCCAGGATCAGGCCCTGGGCTGAAGGCAGCACTAAATCGCTGAGCCACCGGCCTGCCCTAAGTAGTTCTTTACTGATAGGTGTTTTATTGTTTATAAAGGCAAAACCCAGGAAATTATAGTGAGTTTTCTTGTTTCTTACGTTATTTCACATTTATTGTTTGTAGAGTAAGTACATATAAAGCTGCTTGCTTCAAAAGGGTAAGTTCATTTCTTTGACATGGACATTTTTAATTGTGGAAGATACTACCCAAATGCTCTTTGTTAGTGGAAGATACTACCCAAATGCTCTTTGTTAGTTATAAGATATGCTCCTATAGAAAGGTAGTTTTTAAAATTTATTTTATTTATTTATTTTTAAAGATTTTATTTATTAGAGAGAGAGAGAGAGAGGCAGAGACACAGGTAGAGGAAGAAGCAGGCTCCATGCAGGGAGCCTGACGTGGGACTCGATCCCAGGTCCCCAGGATCACGCCTTGGGCTGAAGGCGGCGCTAAACCGCTAATCCCTCCGGGCTCCCCTGTAGTTTTATTTTTATTGCTCTGAAGTATTTCTTTGACCAGACCACTTTATTGACTGTCCCATTAATGAATATTTAGATTTCATTGGTTTGGATTGATGTTGCTATGAGCATACTTCTCATGCTGAACCATTTGGAATTGCTAATACTCAGTTATTTTTATTTTTATTTACTTGAAATATTTACTTATTTTAGAGAGAGAGAACACACACAAGTGGGAGGGGGAGAGGGAGAGAGAATCCCAAGTAGATTCTGTGCTGAGTGTGGAGCCTGACTTAGGGCTCGAATCCATGACCATGAAATGATGACCTGAGCCGAAACCAAAAGTTGGACACTGAACTGACTGAGCCACCCAGGCACCTCTGTCTGTCTGTCTATCTATCGAATGCATGATTGAGGGTAAGGGAGAGGGAGAGAGAGAATCTTAAGCAGACCTCACACCCAGTGCAGAGCCCAGTGTGCTGTGCTTGAACTCATGACCCTGACCTCAAGATCTGAACTGATACTAAGAGCCTGACAGGTACCCTTATTGAATATCCTTTCTTATTGAGTGAATCGTCAAGTCTCTTGATCATTTTTTTATTGGGCATCTTTTTACTAGTGAGTTATATGCATTATTTATGTAGTGTCAGTACTTAGTGTTGTTTTATGGACAGACTTAATTTTTGATGAAATTTCTTTTCGTTTATGGTTAATAGTTTTTGTATCTCTTTGAAATAAACTTTCCCTCCCTGAGGTCATAAAGATATACTCAGATATTCTAAAAACGTTATATTTTTTCCATACTTAGGTTCTCTTAACTCATCTGGATGTGTAGGAGTTCTTTTAATGAAGGGAATTGACCTCTTTTTTGGTAATATTAATTGCAATTCTGTTTTTTACATTTTATTGTTCCTTTAACTTGCTGAAATTTTAGATTTTATGTAAATTACATGGATTGGGGATCCCTGGGTGGCGCAGCGGTTTGGCGCCTGCCTTTGGCCCAGGGCGCGATCCTGGAGACCCGGGATCGAATCCCACATCGGGCTCTTGGTGCATGGAGCCTACTTCTCCCTCTGCCTATGTCTCTGCCTCTCTCTCTCTCTCTCTCTCTCTCTCTCTCTCTCTCTGTGACTATCATAAAAATAAATAAATAAATAAATAAACAAACAAACTAACATGGATTATGGGGTTTGTATTAGAGAACTTCCCCATTCCAGAGTAATGTATTTTTTTTTAAAGATTTTATTTATTTATTCATGAGAGACACAGGGGAAGAGAGAGAGAGAGAGAGAGGCAGACACACAGGCAGAGGGAGAAGCAGGCTCCGTGCAGGGAACCTAATATGGGACTTGATCCTGGAACTCCAGGATCATGCCCTGGGCTGAAGGCAGGCACCAAACCACTGAGCCTCCCAGGGATCCCCCTAATGTATTTCTTAAAATTCTCTTTTATTTTATAATATGTATATAGTTTCATTTTTCATATGCAAGTCTTTGTTTAATCTAGAATATATTTTATTTTATTTTAAATTTATTTATTCATGAGAGACAGAGAGAGGCAGAGACCCAGGCAGAGGGAGAAGCAGGCTCCATGCAGGGAGCCCGATGTGGGATTTGATTCCTGGTCCTCAGGATCACTCCCTGAGCTGAAGGCAGCGCTAAACCGCTGAGCCACCCGGGCCGTCCTAGAATATATTTTAATATTCGGTTTATTTCCCCCAGATGTTTCACTACCCTTGATTGAATAATCCATTTTTCCCATAGACATTCGAAATTCTAGTCAATATACACTGATATCCTGCATATATTTTCCTCCTTCTCTTTTTCCTTTAAACCAATAAAAGTATATTTTAGTTTGAAAACTTGCTGAAACTATACATACTATCCCTGAAAAATGTGTGCACATTTTCATACAATTTCACAAAATATGAAGAACCTGTGAAACCCATTAATAAATCTCTGCTCACAAACTTACTTTCCTTTAAAATAAAAAAGATTTTATTTGTTTATTTATTCGAGAGAGAGAGAGAGAGAGAGAGGGAGAGAGAGAGGGGCAGAGACACAGGCAGAGGGAGAAACAGGCTCCATGCAGGGAGCCCGACGTGGGACTCGATCCCAGGACTCCAGGATCACGCCCTGGGCCGAAGGCAGGCGCTAAACCGCTGAGCCACTGGGGCTGTCCTCAAAACATTTTTTAAAATAAAGTTATATCTATAAGTTTCTTTAGCGGATATAATTTACTCATCTATTCAATTATATTGCAAAAACAGTCTTACAGATGAATTATTAAAGTACATTATGTATTTTTAAGTTTCTGAAATACATTACATAGATAAAAGCCAACATAACCAACAGTTCTGCCTATGATGTCCAAGTTCTTTATAACCATATTCTAAATTTTTTTTTTTTTATTTATTTACGATAGTCATACAGAGAGAGAGAGAGAGGCAGAGACACAGGCAGAGGGAGAAGCAGGCTCCATGCACCGGGAGCCTGACGTGGGATTCGATCCCGGGTCTCCAGGATCGCGCCCTGGGCCAAAGGCAGGCGCCAAACCGCTGCGCCACCCAGGGATCCCTATAACCATATTCTAATACACAAAATAAACACTTTCCATAGTCCTTCATCATTTAGCTCTGAAACAAATATTTATAACTATACCTTCAGAAGAGAAAACAATACCTTACCCTGAAATGCAGAACTACTTTCAGCTGTCCTCCTCACTCAAATACCCCAGCCTCTCTGTCACATAAATCCATTTAGCTTCTTAAAACATCAAGTAGCAAAGAACAAGGTTATTTTTTTGTAATTTTAAAAGATGTTATTTATTTATTCATGAGAGACACAGAGAGAGCCAGAGACCTAGGAGAGGGAAACAGACTCCTCGCAGGGAGCCCGATGTGGGACTCGATCCCGGGACCCCGGGATCACACCCTGAGCTGAAGACAGATACTCAGTCACTGCTGAGCCTCCCAGGTATCCCATAAACTTTTTTTTTTTTTTTCCCCATAAACTTTTTAAGTTAGAAGGAGGGACGCCGGGGGGGCTCAACAGTTAAGCACCTGCCTTCAGCTCAGGGCGTGTGATCCTGGAGTCCCGGGACCGAGTCCCACTTCGGGCTCCCTGCATGGAGCCTGCTTCTCCCTCTGCCTGTGTCTCTGTCTCTCTCTCTTTGGGTCTCTCATGAATAAATAAATAAAATCTTTTTAAAAAAAGAAGGATCTTTATTACATAAAACAATTAGAAACAGCCTAAATTAGTTTTGTAACATTAAGACAATAGAATGCTCTACAATTATAAAAGTGATGTGTAGGGGTGACAGGGTGACTCAGTCGGTGAAGCATCCACATCCCACTCTTGATTTCCACTCAGGTTGTGATCTCAGGACTGTGAGACTGAGCCAGCGCTCTGGCTGGTAATGGAGTCTGCTTAGTATTCTCTCTCTCCCTCTCCCTCTGTTCCACCTCTGTCTCTTAAAAAAAGGGAGGGGGGTAATACAATGTTTAATGACCTCCCAGAGACCTTCGTGTAGCTAAGCATACTAAGTACTCCCATAAGCTATTTATTAGGAAATAATTCCTTCAGTAATGCTGTAAAGTAGTCTAGGTCAGTGGCTTCCCTTTTGAACAGATGAGGAAGTTGAAGCCCTCAGGAAAACTCCCAAAGTTAGGGGTCTTGCCTGAGCTCTGAAGAGCTAGTTTAGCCAGGGCAACATAAGTCTCCAGACTCAGCTACCATGCTCTCTCTCCACTTGTTAGTAAAAGCAGTGGTGATATTTTTTCTGGTTTGGTTTTAGCCTTGGTTTTGTTTCTATCCCTTTTAAGATATCAGATGTCAGAGTTAGCTTTTAATTTTTAGCTTTTCAGTATTTTAGGCTTAGCAAATGGTACTTCTGAGATTATGAATACTATAGTTCTTTGCCTTCTCCTGGGGACTGTTTAAGAATAAAACAGGTCAGGTATTAGATGCCTTCTCTAAAGGTAAGTAAATATAAATCTAACAAGTTAAATTATGTTTAAACCCATTGGGTAGCATTAACAGCTGTGCATTGAATTTATGTTATCATTCCTTTGCCTATACTTGATGGCTTGTTAATTGAGATCTGTAATTGGCTTTTCTTAAATATAAGTGCACTTTTTAAGTACTTTTACTGCTTGGCATAAACGTTTTGCTAGTGTTTTTCTACCACTCAATGCTGGGAGAATTAATCATAATATCAATTCAAATTCTGTTTTCATCTCTCATTTAGAAAGGTTAACAAAAATGTTTCTGATGATAAAAATTAAAGATAGCAAAAATGAATTCCTCAAGTTAAAAATGAATAGGAAGTTTAAGGTTCACTAAATTGCTGGGGTAGCCAGTTATCCACCAGAGCCACTGTTAAAAAAAGAAAAAAAAAATCTTTGAAGTTACATGGCATATAGGATTAGGAGAAAGACTGGAAAGCGGAAATAGTGAAAGAAACCTGACCCAGAGATGGATTTCTTGACAGAGTGGCATGCCTTATGGGAGTTCTTACTCCAGAGAGATACATTGCCAGAATATTATAATTTATTGTGTTATACTGTTTATTATTATTATTATTTTTTAAATTTTATGTATTTTATTTGAGAGAGAGCACAAGCAGAGGGAAGGGCAAAGGGAGAGGGAGAAGCAGACCTCTCTGCTGAGCAGGGAGCCCAATGCAGGGCTCCTGGGATCGCGACCAGAGCTGAAGGCAGATGCTTAACTGACTGAGCTACCCAGGCACCCCTGTGTTATACTCTTTAGATTCTACTAAGTAAATTTCAATTTAAGCATTATTATTTGCAAAACCTCAGAAGATTTGGGTTAGTCGTTTAATTCTGAATTGATCTAGTTGCTTAACAATGTTGAAATCTCTTGAATTAAGGGTAACAATTTTAAGGGACTTGAATGTCTAGGGAGAGTTCACTAAAAGACATGAGAGCTCTGTGCTAAAAAAAAAAAAAAAAAAAAAAAAAGCCTGGGTGGCCCAGTCAGTTAAGCGTCCCAGCTCTTGATTTCAGCTCAGGTCTTGATCTCAAGGTCCTGGAGATGGAGCCCTGTGTAGGCCTCCCATGCTAGGCGTGGAGCCTGCTTAGGATTCTTTCCCTCTTCCTCGCCGCCCCCCCCCCCCCCTAAAAATAAAAAAGGTAGAAGGGGAAATGTCAGATATGTAAACATCCATTAATTTCTTCATAATTTAATGTAACTGCAGTTATTTCAAGATTGATTCTGTACTGTGAAGTAGCCAGATATTCCTGTTTGTTAACTTTGACATTGGTGTCATTTATGTTTTTACCCTTGACTTATTTTTAATTTTTATAGATAAAGTGGAGAATTTTAGTGAAGAATATGAAAAGAATAGTCACCATATTTACAAAAATGCTGAAGACAGTACTAAGAAACCCAGTGCAGAAACTACAGTAGCTTCTGTATGCAAAGCTGATGAAATCAAGGAAACAAATGACACTTGGAACTCTCAACTTGGAAAAAGGTCAGAATCTCCATCAGAAACATCTCCCATTAAGGGATCTGTAAGAACTGGTTTGTATGAATGGGATAATGATTTTGAAGATATCAGATCAGAAGATTGTATTTTAAGTTTGGATAGTGATCCTCTTTTGGAGATGAAGGATGAGGATTTTAAAAACCGGTTGGAAAATCTAAATGAAGCCATTGAGGAAGACATCATGCAAAGTGTTCTTAGGCCAAGCAACTGTAGGACGTACTGTAGGGCCAATAAAGCAAAATCCTCACAAGGAGCTTCAAATTTTGATAAGCTAATGGACGGAACCAGTCAGGCCTTAGCCAAAGCAAACAGTGAATCAAGTAAGGATGGCCTGAATCAGGCAAAGAAAGGCAGTGTAAGTTCTGGGACCAGTTTTAGAGGGACAGTTGGACGGACTAGAGATTACACTGTTTTACATCCATCTTGCTTGTCAGTTTGTAATGTTACCATACAGGATACTATGGAACGGAGCATGGATGAATTCACTGCATCAACCCCTGCAGATTTGGGTGAAGCTGGCCGCCTAAGAAAAAAGGCAGATATTGCGACTTCGAAGACCACTACTAGATTTCGACCTAGTAATACTAAATCTAAAAAGGATGTTAAACTTGAATTTTTTGGTTTTGAAGATCATGATGAGACAGGAGGTGATGAAGGAGGTTCTGGAAGTTCTAATTACAAAATTAAGTATTTTGGTTTTGATGATCTCAGTGAAAGTGAAGATGATGATGAAGATGACTGTCAAGTGGAAAGAAAGACAAGCAAAAAAAGAACTAAAACAGCTCCATCCCCCTCCTTGCAGCCTCCTCCTGAAAGCATTGATAATTCCCAGGACAGTCAGTCTAGTGCTAACAATGCAGGTAAGACTTTAAAAAAAAAAAAAAATTAAGTAAATGCCTTTTAGGTTTAAATCAGCAGCTACTTAGTTTCTACTTAGACACTTAATTTTAACTTATGTTCAATTTTAGTAGAAGTACTCTTTAGGACTACAGATTGCCTTATCCAGATTTACAGCATTTTAAATGTTAATTCCACATTGTAAGGATCATTTTATAGATTTATAACTGATCCTTATATAATTGTGTTTTAATTTCATATTTGTGTTTTAATTCCCATTAGAGAATTTTAAGAGTGTGTGTGTATAGGAGTATTAGAGAACTTGATGTTTCCACTTTGAAAATCCAAATGCAGTGGAGACTTAAGGGTAGATTTTGGCAGTTTAGAACTACACTGATAGTGGAATGTAATAATGGAAAAATTGGAAAATTAAAATTGATAAAAAGCTTTGTATTTGGCTCAAAACTAATGAACTAATAAATGTTTAAAACATTCTCAAGAAATCTTAAGTCTTAATCTTAAAAATCATCCTCTTGAGTTGATTTAATAAAATTGAAAAGTGCTAGTTAAGTATTTATTCACTCTTAACAGTGAAGTTTGTCTCTTAAAATAGGACGGCCAGTAATGACTAGAGGCTCTCAAAGAGTTGATAGTCTACTGTGAGAAACAAACAAAAGAAGTAGGTTAGCTTTGCTGCAATTAAGTCATTACCTGATAAGGGCTTTGTGAGGAAGAGTAAGTGAAAGCCTCTGGGATATAGGGGCTATACTTATATATATTTAACCAAGTACATAGTTTCTTTGTATTGGTTTACTTGCTACGTAAAGTTTTTGTACTGTGAAGTCATACGAGAGGTGTCATTATGGTGAATTAGAATTCTGATAGTATTCTTACGTATAGATTCTCTTGTACATCATCATACTTGAGACTACTCTACCATTTTGTTATATTTGGCCTAAAAATAGTTTTGTTAGAGTCGCTCTTCAAAACTAGAATTATATAGGAATAGTGCCTAAGGGCTCACTCCTTATTCCCAAAATAAATAAAAGTAATAAATAAAGGGTATTGTCAGAATTCATCCAGTGTTGTCTTGAATCTCTTCTGGAGCACTGAAGTTTGCAGCAGCCTTGCTAGTCACATGAGATCTGACTGGGCAGACAGTTTTACAGTTGGTTTCTTGGGAGGATGATAAAATAATGATGTATGAAACCTGAGCTCCTGTCTTCCCGCAGTTTACTTAGCTCTTATCGTTTATTAACTTGGATAGCAAGTTATCTTAATCAGCAATTGAAAATCTCTGGCTGAAATTTACACTTTGGGGTAATATAACTTTTAAGCTTTGAAATGTGAAATCATCAGGTTCAGAAACTTCATGGTGATACCAAATAAAATTTAAAAATTAGATACCATTTGATAGATATAGCCAAAGTTGGAATTTGGGTCTTCATCTGATACATAAAATAGCAAACATTTTTAGGGATTGGGCTAGCAAAAGTCTTCCTGTTTTTATTTTTTGTGTTTAGGCTAGAAAAAAAATATAGTCATTTAGGAATTAATCTAATTCTTTGCTTATTTTTTGTATGAAGACCAACAAATCATTGAGCTACATTGTACTAGGTCATTTTCTATCTTTTGCTAAGGATAGCTTTTCTTTTCTTTTCTTTTCTTTTCTTTTCTTTTCTTTTCTTTTCTTTTCTTTTCTTTTCTTTTCTTTTTTTCCTGTTTTTGTAGATGTAAGCAGACATACTTTGAAGGCCAGCATGATTCAGTTTTACTTAAGTTCTAGGAAAATGTTAAAGGTAGATACCACCTGATATAGTGTGTATGTGTTTAAATTAGACCATCCTAATGTCATTGTCCATAGATATTCAACAGTTATTTTACAGAAGAATTAATTTTTCCATTTACATAACATAAAACTGAAGCACGTACACTGTAACTAGATTTCTGATTTTCTCCTAGAGTAGGGATCTGATTTTTCTCCTAGAGTAGGGAGCAAACAGGAGGGTGAGAATGGCAAAATGGGACTTAATATTGTTAGGAATATTTTGTCAACTGAGTGGTGCTTTTATTCCTTTTATTCTTTTCCCTCCCAATAAATCACTCCCCCAAATGTTCATAGTTTGTTTGGTAGTTAATTTGAAGTATTAGAAAGCTAGCTAGTTTTGATTACCATTTCAGAAAACTTGGATTTTACAGAGGACTTGCCTGGTGTGCCTGAAAGTGTGAAGAAGCCCCCAAATAAACAAGGAGATAAATCAAAAGAAAACACCAGAAAGATTTTTAGTGGTCCCAAACGGGTAAGTAAAGCATTATCAGTGATGTGTGTTATTTATTATTACACTAGGGTGCAGTTTTTACTTTTTTCTATTTGAAAATTACTAACAAATTTCATCTTTTGAGGATGTAAGTCAATTTTTCAAACATTTTAAACCATTTTTTTAAGTGTGAAAGGTATACCTATTAAAATTTTTAGTATATATATAGTTCAGTAACATTAAATACATTCACAGTGTTTTGTAACCATCCCATTATCTATATCCAAAACATTTCATCATCACCAGCAAAAACTCTGTACCCATTAAACAATAACTCACCCTTTGTCCTTCCAGCCCAAACTCCTGGTAAACACTGTTTTACTTTTTGTCTCTATGAATTTGCCTCTTCTGGTTAACTCCTATAAGTGGAATCATACAATACTTAGCTATCTGTGTCTTTATTTCACTAAGCATAGCGTGGTCAGGGTCCATCTATATCATAGCACATATCAAAATTTCATTCCTTTTTTTATGGCTGAAAAACATTATATTGTTGGTAAATACTATATTTATGGTTGTTCAAGGGTATTCTGTTGATGAGAAGACCCTACTCTGCCATCCACTGGTACAACTCCTCTATTAGCTGATACTTCAAAAATACTGTTTGTATTAGTTTAAGCCCTAAACTGGCTGATTTAAAAACGTATTTATTCTCTTACAGTTCAACATGCCAGAGGTCCAAAATCAAGATGCTGGGAGGGCTATGCTTTTTCAAAGACTATAGGGGGAAATCCTTCCTTACCTCTTCCAGCTTCTAGTGACTCTGGGTATTTGGTTTGTGCTGCATAACTGCAGTGTATCCCTCTGTCACATGGCCTTCTCGTCCCTTTCCCTGTGTCGTCTTTTAGAAGAACATTTTGTATATACCACATTTTGTTTATTCATCATTAGAGTTGTTTTCACCTTTTGGCTATTTGAGTCCCTGCCTTCAATACTTTTGGATATATACCTAAGAGTAGAATTTCTGTTTTAAGCGTCAAACTCTTTTCCACCGTGACTGAACCATTTTACATTTCCACCAGCAGTGCTCAAGGGTTCCATTTTCTCTGTCTTCACCAACACTTATTTTCTGTTTTTGTTTTTGTTTCGTTTTTAAAGATTTATCTATTTGAGAGAACATGGGGGAAGGGGCAAAAAGAGGGGAATAAGCAGACTCCCTGCCAACATAGGGGTTGAACTCATGACCCTGAGAGCAAGACTTGAGTTGGCATCAAGTTGGAGCCTAACCAGTTGAGCCACTGAGGAGCCCCTGTGGGGTTTTTTGTTTATTTTTTTAATAATAGCTATTCTAATGGGTATGAAATGGTATTTTATTTCCCTAGCTAGAGATATTTAGCATCTTTTTTTGTACTTCTTGGTTATTCATATATCTTTTTTTGGATAAACAGCTATTCGAGTCCTTTGTGCATATTTGAATCAAGTCATTTATCTTTTTGTTGTTGAGTTATAGGGATTCTTTACATATTAATCCCGTATTAGAGAAATAATTTGCACATTGATACCTCATTCTGTGACTTGTCTCTTCATTCTCTCTTTTTTTTTTTTTTAAAAAAAAACTATTTATTTATTCATGAGAGACACAGAGAGAGGCAGAGACACAGGCAGAGGGAGAAGCAGGCTCCATGCAAGGAGCCTGATGCGGGACTTGATTCTGGAAATCCGGGATCACACCCTGAGCCAAAGGCAGATGCTCAACCGCTGAGCCACCCAGGTATCCCAGATTGAATGTTTATAAACAGCAAAAGGATAAGTAAGGCTAAGTCGTACAGCCTCATTTTATTTTTATTCTTTTATCTCTGTAAAGAGCTAATTGGGAATCATTTCAGAATAATTGTGCTATACTTTTGTACCCCCATATGCCCACCTCCTCACCAAAAAAAAAAGTGCTTAATGCTAATTTTAATAAGCTCAAGTTGTTCTGGGGCCAGGGCAGTGTGGAATATAGTGTGTATGGCCTGTATAGACTTTAGTCATTAATGCTGAGATGATGTTTTTGACTTATATGAGATTGTGTATGGCATATTATTGGTTTGCAGAGCAATAGTTACCAATTTCTTTGGTCTCGGGACCACTTTACAATCTTTAAAAATTTACTGAGAATCACAAAGAACTTATTTATTTTTAAGATTTTATTTATTTGACAGCACAAGCAGAGAGAGCAGGAGAGGGAAAAGCAGGCTCCCCACTGAACAGGGAGCCCAGTATGGGGCTCCATCCCAGGATCCTGGGATCATGACCTGGGCCAAAGGCAGATGCTTAACTAAGCCACCCAGATGCCCCCCAAATAACTTTTTTTTTTTTTTAAGATTTTATTTGTTTATTCATAAGAGACACAGAGAGAGGCAGAGACATGGGCAGAGGGAAAAGCAGGCTCGACTCAGGACTTGATCCCAGGACCCTGAGGTCTCGGCCTGAGCAGAAGGCAGAAGCTTAACCATCAAGCCACCCAGACATCTCTAAAGAACTTGTTGGGCAGCCCTGGTGGCTTAGCAGTTTAGTGCCGCCTTCAGCCCGGGGCGTAGGCCTGGCCTATTTAACTATTTTAATTTTTTTAAATTTTTATTTATTTTTATTTATTTTAAGTACAGGCTTTTTTTTTTTTTTTGAGAATTTATTTATTGATGAGACAGAGAGGCAGAGACACAGGCAGAGGGAGAAGCAGGCCCCATGCAGGGAGCCCGATGTGGGACTCGATCCTGGGACTTCAGGATCACGCCCTGGGTCCAAGGCAAGTGCTCAACCGCTGAACCACCCAGGTGTCCCCATTTAACTATTTTTAAATAAATAAAATCTTTAAAAAAAAAAAGGAATTGTCTAAAGAACTTTTGATTATATGTGCAGAGACAATATTTATCAAGTTAGAGGTAAAAACTGAGAAAAAAACTGAGAAAAAGTGAGAAAAATAGGGACTGTTGGGTGGCTCAGCGGTTGAGCATCTGCCTTCGGCTCAGGGCATGATCCGGGGTCCGGGGATCGAGTCTCGCATCGGGCTCCCTGTGAGGAGCATGCTTCTCCCTCTGTGTCTGTGTGTTTGTCTCATGAATAAATAAATAAAATCTTAAAAAAAGAAAGTAGTAAGAAAAATAACATTGTTTTACATTTTTTGCAAATATTTTTTTTTATTTTTTTTAATTTTTATTTATTTATGATAGTCACAGAGACAGAGAGAGAGAGAGAGAGAGGCAGAGACATAGGCAGAGGGAGAAGCAGGCTCCATGCACTGGGAGCCCGATGTGGGATTCGATCCCGGGTCTCCAGGATCGCGCCCTGGGCCAAAGGCAGGCGCCAAACCGCTGCGCCACCCAGGGATCCCCCGCTGCGCCACCCAGGGATCCCCATTTTTTGCAAATCTTTTAAAAGTTTGGCTTAATGAAAGACAGCTGGATTCCCAGCCTCCTGCATTCAGTATATTTCGTTATGTTTTAATTAAAATATATGAAGAAAATTCAGCTTCACACAGATATGTGGACATATTTTAAATAGCCTTTTCAGGTAATTGTGAATGTTCTTTGGTACTACACCAAAACTCAACAAATGGGCATTTTTTTAAAGATTAGTTGCAATTGGAATCTAAAACCATGCCAATGAACCTTTCATTCTGTTATATTAAAATCTGTTGGTCTTTTACTTTTATTATTATTTATTCCTGAGAGACACAGAGTGAGGCAGAGAGAGAAGCAGGCTCCCTGTGGGGAACCGGATGCGAGGTTTGATCCCAGGATCCTGGGATCATGACCTGAGCCACCCAGGCATCCCTGTTGTTGTTTTCTTCTTTTTTGGTCTTTGATGTTGAGTGGATTTTTTTACACAAACATGCTTTGTGACATCATACATTGGGTCATTTGGAAAATATTGGTTACACTGATTTATGTGCATATCTTTCAAATGGTGACACATCTCATTATATGGTATCAAAAAATCACATTATCACTGCCAAACTCCTTAGAAAAGTCTTTTATTTTTTTATTTTTAAGCAATCTCTACACCCAGTGTGGGGTTCAACTCATGACCCCAAGATCAAGAGTCTCATGCTCCACCAGCCAGGTGCCCCAAGATAGCATATGTCTTTTAAGCATACATAACCAATTGCAGTTATTTGACTACAGTACTTAAAAACACTAGCCATCCTTTTATATGGTGTGATGTCTAGTCCATATTCTGTTTCCCCCAACTATCTCTGAATTGTCTTTTAGTGTTTTTGTTTTTCTTCCAAACCATAATCATTTAGTTACATCTTTTAAGTCTTGAACAGTCCCCTTTTAAAAATTCTTGTGGCACTGATTTATTTTGAAGAACTCATGATATTTGTCTTGTAGAATATTCCACATTCAGAATATATCTGATTTTTTTTTTCCTGATGGTGTCCTTTACTATATTAAAGTAGTATAGTGGCATAAAACACTGGAAATTAAGTCTATAAGGCTGATTAGGTTCAGGTTAAACATATTTTGGCAAGAATAAGTCTAAGTGATAATTGTGTATGTTGCTTTGCATTAGAAGCTACGTAGTACCTGGTTATTCTGCTCAATATTGTTTGACTACCAAATGAAGGTTGTGATCAACTCTCCAATAAGGGCATATTTTTCCTTTTGTAATTTAGTTAGCTAAATTGTAAGTAAACTTCTAGGTACTACTATGGCACCATGTGAATATCCGGTTCCCCATTATTGTTTCACTTCATCATTTTAGCATCCATTGTTGATCTTTGCATCATTTATTACATTGACAGTTGCAGAATGGTGAGTTTTCTAATTGCTGTTGCTTCCGCATTTAATAACTGGAATTCTGTAAAAAGTTGTCTTCCTCCTTTCTCCACTCGTTGCTTTTTCTCTCTCCTACACTACAGACTCAGTAATTTTTATTTTTTAAATATATTTAGAGGGGCACCTGGTTGACTCAGTTGTTTGGGGGTCCAACTCTTAATTATGGCTCAAGTCATGATCTCAGGGTCAAGAGCTCAAACCCCATTTCAACTTCCATGCTAGGCATAGAGCCTGCTTAGGATTCTCTCTCTCCCTCTGCCACTCCCCTCAACCTAGAATGGCACGCACGCTCGCGCTCTCTCTCTCTCTCTCTCTCACACACACACACACACACACACACACACACACACACACACGTGTTCTCTCTTTCTCTCCCTGTCTCTCTCAAAAAAAAAAGTATTTACAATAGATTGGGCCATTGTGAACCATTTCAACATATCACTTGTGTCCTATTGCTGTTACTGCATCATCTTTTTTTTCCCTTAGGATTTTATCATGTTTTTGTAAGTAATTTCTGCACCTGGTATAAGGCTCAAACTCATAATCCTGAGATCAAGAGTTGCTTGCTCCACCAGCTGAGCCAGCCAGGTGCCCCAACCCCATCATCTTTGAGTGTTTCCCTTGCATTCTGCACAAAAGGTGACTGGGACTCACCTTGTATTTTACCTCTTTCAGTCATGGAACCATTCATTTATGCAAGGCTCCTTGGTTCTTTTGGTGGGGATAGTACTTAGAAACCCAGATCTGGGTGCTGGGTGTCTTTGTTGCTTCTAGGTTCTGTCATTGGACAGAGCTATGAAACATGTTGAAAAATAAACTGAGTTCATATTGTGATAGTTTCATTTCAAATTTAAGATTACAGAATTTTGTACTAGTTTACTTGCTTTATCCTACAGTACATATTACTTTTAAAATTATAATACCAATATTACTATGAACAGTAAATATACCGAGTGAAGTTTAAGATTTTTCCAGTTCTTTTTGTCTTTAGATTATTTCACTGAGGGGGTGCCTGGTAGGCTCAGTTGGTTGAGTGGGTGCCTTTGGGCTCAGGTCCTAGGATCTAGTCCCGCATTGGGCACCCTGCTCAGTGGAGAATCTGTTTCTCCCTCTGCTTGTGCTTACACATGTGTGCTCTCTCTCAAATAAATAAAATCTTAAAAAAAAATTATTTCACTGATGATGAAGTCATGAAGTAACGTGTTCATAAATTCTGAACACATTTTATCCTATGTGCTTATGTTACTTGATACTCATTTACATTCATTTATATTCCTTAGTGTTCAGTTTTTAAACTTAGTTTTAAACTTAACATTGGAGTCATTTCTTTGCTACTAATGTGGCTTAGAAGACAGCAGTGTACATGTACTTGACCCGATTATGAAGCAGTCTCTCTGGCCTAAAGTAAATAGGTCATACCAACGTAGTATGCAAAAGACCTACTTACTGTTGATGGATAGTGTCTGAGAAAAATTGAGAAAGTGATTGCTAATTTATAAAACCAAGAGAGCTATGAAATTGAACTTACTTGAAAAATGTAATATGGGTAGAGCCCTGCCTTAAAACAATAGTCCTAGATAACATTTATTCCCTGAAGAGGCTCAACTTCAGTAAGTGTTGTTTTAACTTCCTTTTTAACCTCCTACTGAAATATTTGCCAAAGCCCTTTTATAAAGTGGGATTGTGTCAGAATCTTTTTACATATATTAGTACTATTTAGTTGGATCAGTAATTTTCAAAAATGAAACTTATCCATGTGTTATTGTACTTTGGTACTTTTAAAAATAATAATAAATGCTTTAGATCCAATGGAAGATATGTATCCTTTCAAAAGTATCTAGGTAAAGAATTTAGAAGTCTACTTCAGGACGAGAGCAACAAGAAGTTAAGCAGTATAAAATAGCTCATAGGAAATAGGTCATCCATTTGCCTTCAAGACACTAAAAGACTACTTCAGAGTTGTTAAAAAGGAGAAAGCCATTGAGAAATAGAAATAAGGGATATTTTACCTGTCAAGTTTTGATGAGTGTAAAGGAAGAGAGGAAATAAATGGATCAAAATTTTAAGCATTTTAAATTATATGTGTAAAGTAATACAATGACAATGATAGATTTTTATATATAAGAAATTAGGATTCATGTTGTCTTTGCAAAAAAAAAAAAATAGAGAAACTCAAGTCTCAAAGGAATTTTTATGTAGGTTACCCCCAAATCTCCAGAGAGAAAAGAAGGCGGGGGGTAAGTAGGTAGGTGTAAGAAATGTTCTCAGCAGTTGTTCCAGTTCTCCTGGAACTGATAGGTCAAGTGGGAGTATCTGGGTCTTCTCTAATCTGATTAAAGACTCTAATGACCTCTAATGGCTTGTGGTGGCAAGAGTATCCCTCCCTACCTTTTGGGAGAGAATACTGTAGATATTTTGGACTGAATAAATCTTTATTTTGGGGTTGGCCCTAGTAAGTTGGAGGCTATTTAGCAACACATCTGGCCTCTACCCATTAGATGCTGGTAGAACCTGTCCCCCCACCCCCACCCCCAGTTATTTCAACCAAAAATGTCTGCAGATGTTGTCAAATGGCTTGTGAGGGTCAAAGTGGACGTCCCTCCCATGGGGGGGGGGTGTGTGTCTTGAGAATAAGTTGCAGACCTGATGCTCATTACTCCTAAATCCTTTAGTTTGTACTTTCTTTTTTTTTTTTTCTTTTTTTCTTTCTTTCTTTCTTTCTTTTTTTTTAAGATTTTATTTATTCATGAGAGGGGCAGAGACAGAGGCAGAGGGAGGAGCTGGCTCCTTGCTGGGAGCCTGATGTGTGAGACTCAATCCTGGGACTCCGGGATCATGCCCTACACTTAGTCTGTACTTTCTAAACCCAAGAGCACTCTATAGCTGCAGCATTCCCATCAAAACCAGGGATTTGTTTTGAAATTAATAAAGTAATAGAGATCCCATTCAGATTTTACTAATTGTCTCAGTAATAGCTTTATGGCAAAACAAATACACTCCTCCCTCCCAAAGAAAGAGCTCATGATCCAGTCCAGAATCACATGTTGTGTTTAGTTGTGACAAGTCGCTACTCCTTCAGTGTGGAACATCTGTGTCTTTCCTGGTCTTTCCATCGCTTTGACATTTTTGAAGAGTTAAGATCAGTTATTTGTTGTGTTGTGATTTAGTTATTTGTATTTGGTGGAAATACCACAGAAGAGATACTATGTTCTCATTGCTTCATATCAGGTGGCACACAGTTGTCGCTTTGTACCATTACTATTGATGTTAACTGATCCCTTGATATCTATCAGGTTCTTCAGCTTTCCTCATCAAACTTGCACCCACTAATTTTAGCATTCATTCTTACCCATGTCAGTTGTTTACTATGGTGGTTGTTGAATGTTTTTTTCTAATTTGCATCATTCCTTCTACGGTTATTAGCAGTTGGCCCTTCTATTTTAAGGGAAATTTTTCTCACCTTCCTGTAAGACTATGTGTATTTATATATTCATTTATGTCGGTATGAACATGGATTCCTGTTTTATTTAATCATTTATTGTTATTTAAATAATACTATTGATACTTCAGTGACCAGATTAGATTTGGCATGTGGATGTTCCTTCAAACTTCTTTTTAATGGGTCTAAGTCTTGTTTATTTCTTTATTTAATGACATACTGAGATGTTCAAGACTCATAGTGAGGCACCTGGGTGGCTAGGTGGTTCAGTGTCTGCCTTTGGCTCAGGTTGTGTTCCCAGGGTCCTGGGATCAAGTCCCACATCTGGCTCCTTGCATGGAGCCTGCTTCTCCCTCTGTCTGTGTCTCTGCCCCCCTCTCTGTGTCTCTCATGAATAAATAAATAAAATCTTAAAAAAAGACTCATCATATTACTTTCTCAGCCCTGGAATCAACCATTTACCCAAGGACCCCTGTTTTCTTCTTCTTTTTTAATATTTTATTTATTTATTCATGAGAGACAGAGCGAGAGAGGCAGAGACACAGGCAGAGGGAGAAGCAGGCCCCATGCAGGGAGCCCGACCACGTGGGACTCAATCCGGGGTCTCCAGGATCATGCCCTGGGCTGAAGGCGGCGCTAAACTGCTGAGCCACCCGGGCTGCCCCCTTGTTTTCTTTTAGTGGAAAATGGTATTTAGAAATAAAGACTTGGTAGGGGTGCCTGGGTGGTTTAGTTGGTTAGGTGTCTAACTCCTGTTCTCGGCTTAGGTCTTGATCGTAGGGTCCTGAATTTGAGCCCCACGTTGGGCATAGAGATGACTTGAATAAATAAAACAAAAAAAGTTAAAAACAAAGAAAGTCTGGTGATATGGTCATTTCTTTTGCATTGTCATTGCTTTGAGGAGGACTTTGAATTAAAAGGTAGGAAACATAAATATATGCATCTCCCACCCACCCCCCATCCTCCACTTACTTTGTATCTATATTTAGAACCATGAGTTCACACAGATACCTAATTCAGGTTCAGTGCCATGTTTTATTCTAGGCTTTCCACATTTTGCTTCACTTTGCTGAGAAATCTGGTTTCCATTATCTTCAACATATTTATGTATTTTTTCAGTCTCATGTATATAACCAGTTTCCTGACCACACTGGCCATCTCCTCGGCTTTAGTGCAACTAGCCAAGAGGTCCCTCTTGCCTCTCCCTGCCTCCCCATGTTAGAGAACATTACCTTTTTTAAGGATGCTACTCTGGTAATCTTCCCCAGCACTTAACCAGGGATGCCAAAAAGGGTTGTTCATAACAGGCTAGGGGAACACATGTGGCAGAAAGATGAGAAGGGTGAGGAAAACTTCTGGTAAGAATGTAGTTGAAGACACCTGGCTGGCTCAGTTGGTTAAGCATCCCAACTCTTGATTTCAGCTCAGGTCATGATCTCTCAGGGTCGTGAGTTTGAGCCCTGCATCAGGCTCTGTGCTCAGCACAGAGTCTACTCGTCCCTCTCCCTCTGCGTCTCCCCCTGCGCTCACTCTCTCTCATTCTCATGAATGAATGAATGAATGAATGAATGAATGAAAAATTTTTAAGATTTTATTTATTTATTCATGAGAGACACAGAGAGAAGGCAGAGACCTAGGCAGAGGGAGAAGCAGGCTCCATGCAGGGAGCCCAATGTGGGACTCCGCCCTGAGCCAAAGGCAGATGCTCAACTGCTTAGCCACCCAGGCATCCTTAAATTTTTTTTTTTTTAATGAATGTAAAAGATGATTTTAAAGAACGTTGAGATGATTACTCAGAAAAATTTTAACTCTCTAGGGAGAAAATTAGAATTTGAGGGATTAGGTTGGAACATATCGGTTTTTAAGTGCCTATTTCTTATGGTTTTATTGGTCATTTGATGCCTTTTTTAAAAAGTGCCATCCTATTTTTGATAGCTGGGTATAGTTTCCCTCAATTCTGTTATTTGCAGTTGTCATATATGTGCTGAAATACTTAAATCATTTCTTTTGCCTTCCCTGCTTTTTGCTTTATTTCTAGCTTCCATTCAGCTGCTGCCTTTCTCCTCTCGTTCTTAAGGGATTATCTGTGTGACTCTCAGTGCTTGGAAGGTTATATTTTACCAGAGACTTGGGTCAGCTTACTTTGCTAATTAAGACTGCTGCTGGGTCACTGATGAAACTAATAACCGTATTTGTCAATCTCTGTTTCAATTCCCAAATACTTGTATCTTCATTTTTATCATTTTCCTGTAGTTCAGTGTTGGGCCCATCTGACGTTATCTTTTGTCTGACTCACATAGGAACATTCTGGACTTTAGTTTTTTTTCTACCTATCATTAAATATGACACTGGATTGCAGGCTTCTGGATAATCGAATTAAAATTTGCTTATCATTATAAATTACTTGTTACATATTTATTATATTAAGATTACATGAAGCTGCAGTTTCACAGTTCAGTGTAATTTTATAGTTTTATAAACTCATTATTTTGTTCCATAAAATGAATTTAAATGGGTTGTCAAAAACAGAATCTTACAATTGAAGAGATTTTAAAGGACAAGTAGTCCCACCTCCTACCCAAGAGCAGATGTTCCTTAACAGTATCCATCATTAGCAGTTAACTCATGAAGCAGCTTATTTTTTTGTCAGATTATTTTACCCACGATTACCTTTGTTGTTTGGAAATTCACTGAGCATCCTGGGACCCAGTCATCAAGATGGCAGTGTGAAATTTACTGTATTCTCATGGACTAGAAACCTGAGATAACAGATGGATGTACAGCCTTAAAAAAAAAAAAAAAGAGACTGGCCATTGATTTGCAAATCGGGGATACTGGCCAAAGTATAGGAGTAAAAAGCCATAGCTGCCCATTTATAGTTCCTAAGGTGCCGATCCAAAGAGTTGTTGAAGCTGAGCATATTCTGGCTGAGCCAGGCTGTGGTAGAGGGTCAGTTGTAGCTGGCTTTCTTTTGGATTGGTTTTATTCAGTATATACTACTTGGCTTTTCCCAGGGCTAGGTGCTGAGTATTTAAGAGACTAAGCATCTTTAAGAGGCTGTCCAGTGAGGAAGAATATTTTTCTCCCTATGGAAGCTTTTTGGTAGTCTTAATATTTCCTCAGATGCGTTATTTCAAAGCAGAAGCATCTGTCATATTTTTTGTTTTGTTTTTTAAACATTATTTATTTGAGAGCGTGGGCCCGGACCAGCGAGCGGAGGGGCAGAGGGAGAGGGACAAGCAGACTCCCTGCTGAGCATGGGAGCCAGGATCACAAGATTGTGACATGAGCCGAAGTCTATCGCTCAGCTGAGCCACCCCGGTGCCCCTGTTATCTTTTTATATAGATAGAATTTAACTTAAATAGTAAATCAGGTACTTAAATTGTTGATCTGATTTACATAAAGGTTTAGGGAAGTGTGAATTCTTTTCTTGATTAATTCTTGAGAGGCTTTTTCTTGTAATATTTTTTAAAGATTTTTAAAAATGATTTTATTTATTTGAGAGGGAGAGCATGCAAGCAAGAGAGAATGAGAGAGTACAAGCCGGGGGAGTAGCAGAGGGGGAGGGAGAAGCAGACTCCCCACTGAGCAGGGAGCCCAACATGGGGCTTGATCCGAGGACTCCGAGATCTGAGATCATGACCTGAGTCGGAAGGCAAATGCTTAACCAACTGAGCTTCTCGGGTACCCTATAGGATTTTTAAAAAGATTTATTAGGGTACTTGGAGTACCTTTAAAGTTTGAAAGTTCAAAATATTTTTCCATAACTTACTTCCCAGAAAATGAAGTTTGAAATGAGGAAATGAAACCATAGGTCAGTCAAACCTGACTCTCAATCAAACCTGAGAACTTGGGCAGCCCGGGTGGTTCAGCGGTTTAGTGCCGCCTGCAGCCCAGGGTGTGATCCTGGAGATTCGGGATCAAGTCCCGTGTCGGGCTCACTGCATGGAGCCTGCTTCTCCCTCTGCCTGTGTCTCTGCCTCTCTCTCTCTCTCTTTCTCTCTCTCTCTCTCTCTCTCTCTCTCTCTCTCTCTCTCTCTGTCTCATGAATAAATAAATAAAATCTTTAAAAAAGAAAAAACTGAGAACTTTGGCATATATTTGAAACTTTGCTAAAGCATGTGTACCTGAGTATATTAGGGTGCTTAGATTTTGGATTTTGTTTTTCCATTTCATGATATATTTTAGTTAGAGTTTATTCAGAAATACAGAAAACTCACGAGGCTTTCTTTCCTTTTTCTTTCTTTCTTTTTTAAGATTTATTTATTTGTTTTGTTTTAAAGATTTATTTATTCATGAGAGACAGAGGCAGAGACACAGGCAGAGGGAGAAGCAGGCTCCATGCAGGGAGCCCGACGTGGGACTTGATCCCTGGTCTCTGGGATCAGGCCCTGGGCTGAAGGTGGCGCTAAACCACTGAGCCACCTGGGCTGCCCTTATGTATTTGCAAGAGTGAGAGCATGCACATGTTGGGTGGGGAGGAACAGAGAGAGAGAGAGAGAGAGAGAGAGAGAGAATGAATATCTCAAGCAGATTCCCTGCTGAGCCCAACACAGAGCTGTATCCCCAAACCCAAAGATCATGATATGATCATTATTAAGAGTCAGATGTGTAACTGAGCCACCCAAGTGCCCTTAGACTTTCTTTTCTTGATACTCTGATGACTTCATGCTAATGATCACCACAAATAAACATAAGATGTGTATTTTTTTGAGGATGGTGACCCTATATATATTATTTTTACCTTCATATTCTCTGAGATAAAGGAGGAGTTCATAAATGTTTATTTCTGGGATTCTTAGAAGTATCTTTCAGCAAAGAATATGTATTTAGTACTAAATATATATATATAATATTTAATGGTTGCCAACCCTATCAAATTTGGAAAAATTTCAACCAGTATTCTTCAGATACTTTGTCTCTCTGTTCATCTTTTGGTACTGCAGTGACTCTTGTCCTACCTCAGTCAGCCAAAAATCAACTGGTAAAACCTGTCGTCTGACAGAAACAGGCTTATTGACTTAACTGCAGTAAAGCATACTGCGTAACAGAGGAATGATGAGACCTCTTACCAAGTAAAAGTTTTTGTAGGACAGGGGAGCTTGAGTGAAATTTAAATGAAACACTGAGAGGCTCAGAGCAAAGCGGTGTTACCTACAGAGGGATCGGTATCAGGTCTGGCCTGCAAAATGAACCAGGGTCCGGTTTACTTGAAACTACGAAGTTGGGCAGCCCGGGTGGCTCAGCGGTTTAGTGCTGCCTTCAGTCCAGGGCCTGATCCTGGAGACCTGGGATCGAGTCCCACGTCAGGCTCCCTGCATGGGGCCTGCTTCTCCTGCTTCTCCCTCTGCCTGTGTCTCTGCCTCCCTCTCTCTCTCTCTCTCTCTCTCTCTCTCTCTCTCTCTCTCTCTCTCGAATAAATAAATAAACTATTTAAAAAAAGAAACTATGAAGTTAAAGTAATTTGGGATGTTGTGTCCAGAAACTCTGTTTGAAACTGTGTCTCTCTTCAAAGTAGCTCAATTCTCCAAGTGAAAATGGGATATTTTAAAAAAATTAAAAAAATTTTTAAATATTTATTTACTCATGAGAGAGAGAGAGAGGCAGAGGCAGAGACACAGGCAGAGGGAGAAACAGGCTCCACGCAGGAGCCCAATGTGGGACTCAATCCCAGGACTCCAGGATCACGCCCTGTGCCCAAGGGAGATGCCCAACCACTGAGCCACCCAAGCGTCCCTTTTTAAAAATTTTTTTAAAGATTTTATTTATTTGAGAAAGAGCATGAACAGGGGGAGGGGCAGAGGGAGAAGCTGACTTCCCCCTGGGCTAGGGGCCTCAAGTGGGGCTCAATTCCAGGACCCTGGGATCATGACATGAGCCTATGTCATATGCTTAACTGATTGAGCCACCCGGATGCCCCCATCTTTTTTTTTTTTCTTAGTGAATCAACAGTCTATTGCCTTTTTAGTTTTAATTTCCTTATAGCTAACATACAGTGTTGTATCAGTTTTGGGTGTATAGGATAGTGATTCAACAATCCTGTACGTTACTCAGTGCTCATCGTGAGAAGTATTGTCCTTATCCCCCTTGCCTATTTTACCCACTCCCCACCACTTCTCTTCTGGTAGCCATAATTTCTCTGTAGTCTTTTGTCCATTGTTTTTTGGTTTGTTTTGGTTTTGGGGTTTTGTTTTTTGTTTTGTTTTTTTTTTTCTGTTTTATTTTGGATGGTTTCTCTTATTACATTTTGAAGTTGTTCTGCAGTATATAGTCAGCTATTAATCTCCACCATTAAAATTTTCATCTTGGGGATCCCTGGGTGGCTCAGTGGTTTAGCACCTGCCTTCAGCCCAGGGCTTGATACTGGAGTCCTGGGATCGAGTCCCACATCAGGCTCCCTGCATGGAGCCTGCTTCTCCTTCTGCCTATGTCTCTCTTTCTCTCTCTCATAAAATTAAAATAAGATAAAATAATAAAATAAAATAATAAAATAAATAAATAAAATAAAGTAAGATTAAATAAAATAGAAAAGAAAAACAAAACAAAATAAAATAAAAATAAAATAAATACAGACCACAAAAATTTATAAAAAAGAAGTTTTCATCTCTGTAAGTTTAGGTCTGTTTTATGTCTTCATTGTTTCAGTGTTTCCTCTACCTTAAAAATGTGGAATATAGTTACAGTTATTTTTAATGTTCTTGTCTGCTCATTCTGTCATCTGTATTGTTTCTGGGTCTGTTTCTGTGGATTGGTTTTTCTTATGGGTTATATTTTCCTACTTTGCATGCCGGTTTATTTTTAATTGAATCCTAGTTATTTAGGCTTTTACTTTGTTGGGTGTTGGATGTTTCCGTATAAGATTTGACTTATTCTGAGATGCATCTAAGTTATATTTGATCCTTAAGAAGGTTTTAAATTTTAGTTGAGTGAGAGCCTTTAGGGATCACCCCTCTTCCCCCCAAAATAGATCACCGGATTCCCCTGAATTACAAGGTTTTCCACTATGGCTAGTGGGACCATGAACTTTTTCTAGCTCTGGGAAAGAACAGTCTGGGGATTATTTCCTTGCTCTTCTGGAGGAAGTTCATTCCCTGCTTCAGGTCCTTTTTTCACGCGTTCGCTCATCATTACTCAGCTACGTATTTGATGGGGACCCTCTGTATGTCCAAAGTACTTTGAGCAGCTCTCTCCTCTGGTACTGTGCTCTACAAACTAGCCACCTTCGTCTTTCTGGTTCTGTCTCAATAAGAGAGAATGCTACTGGTTGAACTGTACTCCCTTCTTGGGGCATTGCCTGGAAACTCAGGCAATTATAGGATTTAGTTCATATTTTTGCCTTCTCAGGGATCATTGTGCTGTGCTGTCTGATGTCCATTTTCCAAAAATGGTTTCATAAATTTTGCTCAGTTATTTTCAGATGAAAAAGTGAATTTGGTCCCTGTTTCAGCATCAAATCCAGAAATGGAAACCCTAGATTCATGTATGTGTTAATGATAATCATTACATTTTTGTACCCTTGTAGTCTAATCCTTTTTCTTCATGAGGACTTAAGAATATAAGGATTACCTCCAAAACTAATGGTCCATTCTTGTTTCTTTCTCTTATGTTTTTTTTCTCTTATCCTTTTAACTGGACTTGATCTGGAATTTTGTATTAAGTTGAAATACAGTTGTATCTATTTATGCTTAGCTATGATTTCTGTGTTGCCCATATAAAAAACATTTGAGAAAGTATACAGATAGAAATTTGGTAGAACCAGGTTGAAAATAAATGAGTAAACTGTTAAGAAATAGTAAGGAATAGAATGAGGTGAAGTCTGAATTCAAGCCTTTTTGTCTTGATGGATTTCGTAAGGCCTACCATGAATAGAACCTTGAGAGTCTAAGAAGCTGGGGCAGAGATGGTTGTCAGTGGCCCCTTTACTTTTTAGGAAGAACCATTAAAAATAGAAAGCCTTTACCATCCTTGGGTCAAGTATGTGGGTTATATTTTAACCATCTTTTTATTACTCTTTGGTTTTTTAGTTGTCTTATCTAAACAACTTTGTCCTTTTTAGTTGTCTTATCTTGTCTGCATTTGATACAGTTGCTTCATGGAAATTAAAATATTAACTGATAGAATGATAAAAGACTTCTATCTTTTCAATTTTTTAAGTTTTCTAAGAGAACTTAAATTTTTAAAAACTGGTTTTATCTGGAAATACTTTGAAAATTACAGGAGAATTGCAAAAATAAACATACAAAGCACAGTCCTTATCCTGATTATCTTAGTATTGGGTTTTTCATTTATTTTTTCTGTCTCGTGTGTATGTATACTCATATACGTGCATACTTGATTTTTTTCCCTGAATATTTAAAGGTAAATTACATATATCATAGTTTTTTACCCTTAAATATAGTGTGTATTTCCTAGTCAGGTATAGGTCTCCATCTGTAGTAATCAAACTGAAGTAGTAAATTTAACATCGTTCCTATATTTTTACCTAATCTGCTGTTTCATTTTGGTCATTTGACACAGTAACGTCCTTTATAACATTTTCTTCCCTCCTGGTACAGGGTCCAGTCTAGGGTGAGGTATTCTATTTAACTGCTAAATCTCTTTAGTCTCCTCTAACCTGGAATATTTCTATAATCTCTGTCTTTTATAACATTGGCATCCCCTGATCCCATTAAAAAAAGCATCTCATTTTGGTTTAGTCTCAAGTTTCTCTTGATTAGATTCAAGTTACTCATTCTAGGCCCAGTTACTGTATAAGTGATGATGTGTTCTTTTTTTTTCAGTGTATCACATCTGAAGGATATTCATTATGATCATCCAGTCAAGGGGTTGTCTCATATATATATATATATATATATATATATATATATAAACTATTTTTTTCCCTTGCAACTCAAAAGCAGTCTTTGAAGAGATACTTTAAAACTATTCAAATACCCTATTTTTCATTAGACTATACTTTTAGATTTAGTATATGTGAGGATTCTTTCATGATCCAGTGTTTACTGTGCTGGTTGCAAAATAATCATTTTTCATCTCTCATACTCCCTCCACATTCACCAGTCAGTTCTTAGTACTGCTATAAGCCTGAGCCAACCCTTCTCCCTACTTTTTTTTTATCAGTATGGACTCATGAATCTCTGTCCCTCTTTTTAAAGGTTGTATTTATTTGAGAGAGAGAAAGTGCATGCACAAGTTGGGGGAGGGTGGGCAGCCCAGGTGGCTCAGCAATTTAGTGCTGCCTTCAGCCCAGGGCCTGATCCTGGAGACCCTGGATTGAGTCCCACGTCGGGGTCCCTGCATGGAGCCTGCTTCTCCCTCTGCCTGTGTCTCTGCACCCCCCCACCCCGTGTATTCTCATGAATAAATAAATAAAATCTTTAAAAAAAAAAACAAGTTGGGGGAGGGGTAAAGGAGAGGGAGAGAATCTCAAGCTGACTGCAGTGAGTGTGGAGCCCAGTGTGGGACTTGATCTCACAACTCCCAAGATCTTGACCTAGGCCACAATCAGGAGTCAGATCCTTAACTGACTGAGCTACCCAGGTATCCCTCTCTCTCTTTTTTAATGGCTCATAATTCATTACTTATTTTGGAGCTAATTTATCTTGATTTGGCCGGTTAAAAGCTGGAACTCTTGTATCTGTGACATGCCATCTTCTGTGAGCACTTCCTTATTTTCTGGCAGAACACAATGTTCCAGGTTCATCTTGTACCTCTGCTCCATCCCTGGAATCAGGCCCATTCTCTGATGAGTCTCTCCATTCCCTCTGGGGAATAGTATTAGAGGCCAAGATCTGGGCACTAAATGTGCTCTCATTGCTTCTTGACCCTTTTAGCAGATGGCAGTAGGAAGCATGCATGTATATGCATATATGTTCACATACATGTATAGGTTTCTGCATGTGCACATACCTGTTATAGAAATCATGAGTTCACAGTATCTTGAAACTGAACTATCTCCACAGGGTTCTTTCTTGCTTTCTCTCTAACCTTGACTCCCAGCAACATCAACACATTCACTCAAACCTATAATAACCTAAAATAGTTAGAGAATTGCTTTGTCCATTCTGTTACAATAAATCTCATGTATTCAGGATTTTGTTTTACTTTTTTGTTTTTGTAATCCTGTACTTGCCCCACCCTATGTTGCTACCTACCGACTAAGGGTATGAAGTGTAATACTGTGTTCATTAGTTGCTTAGATTAGTTCTGTCTGCCTGCCTGTTTGTCTTTCTGTCTTTTCTTCAGTGTTTGCTATTCATTTGAATTATGAATAAGTTTATTTGTTCTGGCTTGCTTTCAGTTTTAGGGTTTTTCCCCCTTTCATTCTTTCTAATTTGTTTTTTGAATATTTACAGCATTAATATGCTTCTAAAAATCACAAATACACAAAAAGTTCAGTGAAGAGTCACTTCATTGAGGTATGTTCCAGCCCATCACCCACCCCTCGTAGGGAACCAATTGCATTGTTATCTCCTTTATCCTTTTTGTGTTTCCTTTCTTATTTTAGGTATATGTGTGTGTGTGTGTATGTATGTATGTATTTCTTAAAAGTAGGCTCCACACCCAGTGTGGAGCTTGAACTCACAACTCTGAGATCAAGAGTCGCATGCTTTATCAACTGAGCAAGCCAAGTGCTTGTGTTTCCTTTTTAAAAATAAACATGAATTTTCTTACTTTTGTTCCTTTTTATATAAAAAGTAGTATCTATATGTGCTCTTCTGTACTTTGCTTTTTTAAATTTAGTAATAACTCTTGGAAATCACTCTATAGGTTTATCATATATAATTTTTTTGAAAATTGTATTTGGATTATATTTTTTCCTTAGTTTCTTTCTTCCTCCATTCTCTTACATGTTGTATATGTCCTTTAAATTGTAGTTATATATGTATGGGTTATGTAACCCATATGTAAATAAACAAATACAATGTTGGGAAAATTTTGTATATTCACATTCTTAAAATTATATATATATATATATATATATATATATATTTAATGATATGGTTCTAATTTCAGTTGCAGATTTTATTTACATGTTGCTTTCTTAGCATTGGGCTTAGCTACTATAAAAGAAATCCCAAATAAGTTTTTAAACAGGTAGCTTCTTTTTCTCAGGCTTACTAATCCTTGGCTATTTATCTCCAGACTGATTTCAAGTTGCTCGGTTGTTAAGAGTCCAGCTTCCTCTGTGGTGGTGGTCTATCATCTCTACACTATTAAAGAGTATAGAAGGAGTGGGGAGATGAGGCAGCGATCCATCTCTAGGAGGCCAGGACCCATAAGGTGTACTGTACTTCTGTTCACACATCATTGACTAGGACTTAGTCATGTGCCCACATAAGTAGCAAGAGATGTTGGAAAATCGGGACAAGCTTGTGTCCAGCTTAATATTTTTAAGAAAAAGAAGAGGAGAATGAATATTCTCTAACCATGGGTATCTCAAGATATTTACAGCTTCTCTTTGCAACTGGTCCATTACATACTTAATGGCATTTTTAGTTGTAAAACCTGATACCTGTTTTAGCTGATATTTTCACTGTGGCTCATTCTAGCATTTTTAATAGTTGCTGAATTGCAGGCTAAGATATATTAGTTTTCATAAAGTGCCAAATATTGAATTTATCTTTTATCTGGATGTTTTATAGTTTATGCTTAAATTTTGATTTTGAATTCTGATGTGATAATGGCTTGCTTCTATAAAATCATTGCTACCAATCATACTTTTGAAGTTACACTCACAACAACCGATTAGTAGTATGCATTATTCTTCATGTAGATAGGAATTAACACAATTTTTTATAAAAATAGCCTATTTCTTTAAAAGGTTTATTTGTGGAGTTTAATTGAATGAGGCAGAAAAGATCTTGAGCTCTTTCTCCCTTGTATCTGTGGATTACATTCTCTGCATAGTGCTCTGTATTAACCTGTTCTAAATGTCTTGTTCTTAGCAGTTCATTCTTGATTTTAGTTTAGGGGCATGCTTGCATTTTCTCCTTTAAGTAATTTAATAATTTGAATATTTAACAAATTATGAAGATTTACTTAAGGATTTTTTTTGGTCATAGGGTGGGGCAATTTGAGATTATATAATTATGTTTAAAAGAAATTTCTTAAAGAACTAAAAGTTCTTCTAATCTTGGCAAAACTTTCTCCCTTGAACTCCTTCTCCTTCTCCCATCCGTCTTTTAAAAAATTCTTTGTAACTTTTTTTTAAGTCAATAAAGTTATTTTAAAGATTTATTTATTTATTTATTCATGAGAGACACAGAGAGGCAGAGACATAGGTAGAGGAGAAGTAGGCTCCCCATAGGGAGCCTGATACGGAATTTGATCCCAGGATCCCTGGGATCATGCCATGAGCTGAAGGATACACTCAACTACTAAGGCACTCAGGCGTCCCAAGTCAATAAATTTTTATTTAAGGAATTTTACATATGATTCCTTTCACTACTGATCACCATAGTTCCTCCAAATTAGAATCATAATCTTCAAAATAGCCCTTTTAAAAAGAACTTTAATTCAGTCCAGTTGTCACTGTCAGTCCAGAGTTCTTCTGGTTAGGCTTCTTTGATCTCCAATTGAATATGGACAGACTTGAAACATTCTCCACCTGTGATCTTCGGGATCCAATTGCTTTACTTTAGCACCCTAGAAATCAAACTGTAGAAGTACATGGATTGCTATTTTAGAAGTGATCTAAAATTATTAGTCCTTAATTGTTTCTAATATTGAAAAGTCTTGTCATTTCTGCTCTACTCCATGAGCCTAACAGTAAATGCTACAGGTCTCATTGTCATTACTATAGTAACTTGTGTCTCAGTGTGGCCACATTAACAATTTCTGGACACTGGGACGCCTGGGTGGCTCAGTGGTTGAGCATCTGCCTTGAGCTCAGGTTGTGATCCCGGGGTCCTGGGATCGAGTTCTGCATCAGGCTCCCAACAGTGAGCCTGCTTCTTCTGCCTCAGACTCTGCCTCTCTCTCTGTGTCTCTCATGAATAAATAAATAAAATATAATAAAAAACAACAAAGAGCAATTTCTGGACACTTTAATTTTTTTTAAAGCCAAATTTAAATTAATTTTCTGCCTTTTTGAATTGCCACTAAAGCCCTGCATATGCACTTTGATTTTTTGGAACTCATTTAGTTGTAGAGCATGCTGATTGAATTACTTGTGAGAGTGCAATTCTGTTATGATATCCTTGTGTGGGTAAGGCTAGATGAATTCTAATCAACTTACTATATTTGTCTTCATTTAGTACATAGTCTTCTTTAAAACTCAGAAATAGATTTGGTACTGTTAAAAAAAATTCATATGGCTTAAAAGCAGTTATTTCAATTTTTTTTTTCCTTTTAGGAGCCAGCTCAATGAAAGATAGCATAATATTATCATTTCTTCTTAGCTTTTGATGAAGGAGTTCTTTCCTCTGCTTTATAATTGTGATTCAATAAGCCAATCTGTTAAGCATGGTCTTGGCATTAAAATTGTAAAACCCAATTTTATTCATTCTCTTAGAAACTGGGTTCTCTATCATGGATAAATGCTCCATAGGTTTGTTACTGGCATGTTTTTCCTTTCACTGTAATAGAGTGTTGTACTTTGGTTTTTTTCTTTTTTGTTAGGCCCTTGGAGAATTAAATAGAAGAGAATAGTATGTTTAAGATTACTAGGACTGAAATATGCTAAAATGATTCAAAATCATTTTTTAGACTGTTATTCAGGAGCTTTCTTATTTTGTTCTAAATATTCTTCTCATTAGGTTAGATTAGAACAA
Organism: Nyctereutes procyonoides; assembly: GCF_905146905.1. Classification (NCBI taxonomy): domain Eukaryota; kingdom Metazoa; phylum Chordata; class Mammalia; order Carnivora; family Canidae; genus Nyctereutes; species Nyctereutes procyonoides. The sequence goes on from NW_026575046.1 coordinate 53,911,991, forward strand.
ACAGAATCCACAAATATTTTAACACTGAGAAAAGTTCAGGAATTTGGTTAATGTGATATGTCTGCTTTTTAAACCAGAACAGAATTAACCAGATTAAAAAGGTAAGCCTAGTGCAATCTGGATGACCTGGTTAAAACTTAGCTAGGTTGCTGAATGATAAGGATGATTTTCATCTCCCTTGAAAAGTTGATTGCTGTATGGTGTATTTACAGATACCGTACAGTGATTTTTACTAAGTGACCATAGCATGTGACATAGTATTTTTGTGGAGTCTCCATATACAAATTACTTAGGTGTATGTGGAATTTGGAGTGATGTAAAGAGCTCAAGAATTAATATCATCCTTCTTATCCACCCCCATCTCTTGTGTATGCAAGTGCATACTACATCCAAATGTTATTTTTTATTTTAATTTTTAATTAGTAGTATGTATCTTCATCTCCTCCCCCTCCTTATAATAAACCCTATATTAACCATGTAGAACTTTGAAGTAATAGTCAAGGAACAGTTCTAATTGGATCCACTTTCTTTTAGATGAGCATTAATATGATAAAACATCAAAACCTTTTAAAATAACAGTATTACTAAATTGCTTTATTCAACAGAGTAAACAAAGTTCATTGAATATGTCCTTTTAACATAAGTTATTTGGTTATTCTATGTACTGTTAGGCTAAATCCATTTTGAGTTGATTTTTGTGTATAGTGTAAGATAATGGTCCAATTTCATTCTTTTGTGTATGAGACCTAGTTTTCCCAGCATCATCTGTTGAAGAGACTATCCCCATTGTGTGTGTAGGTTTGGCACCCTTGGTGAAGATCATTAGACTATGTATATTTATTTCTGAGCTCTCTGTTTTGTTCCATTGGTCTTTATATCTGTTTATGCCAGTACCTCACTATTTTGCTGGCAGAGACACAGGCAGAGGGAGAAGCAGGCTCCATGCAGGGAACCCGACATGGGTCTTGGTCCTGGGACTCCAGGATCATGCACTGGGCCAAAGGCAGGCGCTAAACTGCTGAGCCACCAAGGGATCCCCTCCATCAATCCTTTTTAAAAAGAAGTAAAGCACTTGCATTTTGAGGCATCTGTTCTTTCCAAATGTCCTTTATCTTTCTGGGCTCATGACTGCTTTGGGTATTAAAGTTGCTTAAATGAGGGATCTAACAACTAGTAGGCATATATAGCTGATGTTTGAGAGAAAAACAGTAAGGAATAAAGAGCTGGGTTTTAAAATTTATGTTGAGTCTGTTCTATGTGGTTGTGTCTTAAGAGGCCTGATCAAGTCATTGCCTGGATATATAAATTGCGTTAGATTACTATTGTATCCTCACTTTATGTAAACGTGGTATGTAAGAAATACAGGTGAGAGACTTTATGCTCCTACTTTCATAGTAGGATTCCTTTTAGTATTAAGCATCTCCTAACATTTAATATGCAAATCAATTTAAACTTTTAGCTTTTAATAAACCAGTTCTTATGGAGCTTATGCTGTTATCTTCATGTCACAATGTGGTTAAAGATAATATTTGAAAAAAGATAACTTTGATGCTTAATTCTAGTTTGTTAACTGCAGCTGGTAAGGGAAGATGGTTACATTTTTGATGTAGACTTTTTTTAAAGATTCATTCATTCATTCATTTCATTCATTCATTTATTTATGATCGACATAGAGGGAGAGAGAGGGAGAGAGGCAGAGACACAGGAGGAGAGAGAAGCAGGCTCCATGCCGGGAGCCTGATGTGGGACTTGATCCCAGGACTCCAGGATAGCGCCCTGGGCCAAAGGCAGGCGCAAAACCGCTGAGCCACCCAGGGATCCCCTTGTCGTAGACTTTTGGCCTATCTTAAAGTATGTTTCCCCACTTGTACTCTTATATTTTGTAGTACTGAAAATGTGAAGATTATTATACTCTTATAATCAGAAAATCTCTAGGGGCACCATTTCTTTGAAGCTTAAAGGATAAAATTTTTGTTTAAAGATTTTATTTATTTGGGGGCGGGGGAGAGAGAGCACAAGCATTGTGAGAGGGAGAAGCAGGCTCCTTGGCTGAGCCTGAGAGCCTGACTTGGGGCTTGATTCCAGGACCCTGGGATCATGACCTGAGCCTAAGGCAGGTGCTTCACTGTCTGAGCCACCCAGGCGCCTCTTAAAAGACAAAATTTAACATTACTTTTGTAAAGGATAGAAAAAAAAATGTTCTCCATTGTTGTTTAATCAGTCTCCTTTGGAAAGTGAGGATTTTTTGTGGTTTTTATACAGATTTAATTCTTTGGATTTGATTATAAAGGTTCATGGTTCTTTGTTCTCAATTCTGAAATTCAGAGTGTTAAAACTGAAAATTATTTTCATTAAGTTTGCATTAAATTGATTTGCTAGTACACTGACCTGAACTGAGGTGGAGCAGTTTACATCTTTATCCCACTTCATGGGAATATACATACATTTTGCTGCAGGAATCATATATGTTATTACATAGTACTGCTTTAGATTCCCCTGTGTTATGTAATATATGCTGTATATATACCATAACTACTTTTTAAAACTTTGAAAACTTCTTAGTAATGTTATTCATCTGGCCCCAACAGTTTCACTGAAAAATGAATAATATGGATCTTTGTTACTTTTCATAAGCTGCCTTAACATTATTGGAAGAATAAACAGCATGAATCAGTAGTATGTGGAATAAAGTATATGTTGAATTAACTATCTTTTTTTTTTTTTTTTTTAAGAATTTATTCATGAGAGAGAGAGAGGCAGAGACACAGGTAGAGGGAGAAGCAGTCTCCTGTGGGGAGCCTGATATAGGACTCAATCCCAAGACCCTGGGATCACGCCCTGAGCCAAAGGCAGATGCTCAACCACTGAGCCACCCAGGGATCCCTAATTAACTATCTTGATTAGTAAGTTAGTACAGGCTGGTAATAGTTGCCCACAGCACCAATTGTTGATGTGATAGAACAGTGATTCCATAGGCGTGGGGGCACATGCGAATACAAGCCAGGTATTGTCTATCCTGCTCTGTCTAGGATACGTGTTTAAGTATTTAAGTTATTCTTTGTGATTTTATTTTGTTTAGATGAGACATTTATATATGGATGCAAAATGAGAAGGAAACAGTTAATCTTTTTCTCATTTCTCTAGTCTCCTACAAAAGCTGTATATAATGCCAGACATTGGAACCATCCAGACTCTGAAGAGCTGCCTGGGCCACCAATAGTAAAACCTCAGAGTGCCACAGTAAGTGAACTAAAATTTTTAATTTCATTTTTTTAAAGCTGTTGCTATTTCATTTACAGTTTGAAAATCTTTGACTTTAACAGTTTATTTTGGACTCCTCATTAAAATTGAGCAGCTTCAGTTTAATTCATGGGAAAAGTGAGGGTTGTGGACACGATTACTGAAGTTCTGATGCTACTAGTTTATAGATAAAAGCCTTAAAAACATTGGACCACGTTTTTCTCCTGACCCAGATCTTATGGAATTACTGTACTTAGTGTTTTAAGGGTAAATTATTCCATATTTGAAGTTTATGTTAGCTATTAAGACTATTATAAATTATATCCTATGTAGCTTTGAGTGGTTAATTTACTTTTTGGAGGAGAACTTTTTCCTGCATTCCAGTAATAGCTTTCAATTCAAAGCACATATGAAAAATTCTTATCAAGTTATTTAGAATAACTGGAAGGACCATAGATTAATACTTGTATGTCAAGGAATGAATCTTTATAACGACAAAAGAATTAGGGATAGAGCTCTTTCTAAAATACAATAATATATAGTTCCCTGTCTTCTTAAATTTGAATATATTAAACTCTGTATACTAGTATAAAATCATCCTTGTGTATATTAGTAATTATATACCAGGCTTTTATTATGATTATTTATACCCTACATTACAGATTCTTTATTTTAAAAGTTCTCTTGTCTATCTGTTGTGATTTTCTTGTCCCATTCCTAGCCTTTTATCAATGCTATTTATATGTGTAAGTGTGGTTCTTTATTCCTTCTAATGGTCTTGGAGCCAAGTAACAAATCATGTCATGAGGTTCAAAAAGACCAGAAGGAATTCCTGAGTGGTTCTTTTATGAGTCTTACCTAGCAGTGCATAGAATTTTAAAGTAGCCCTTATGACCTTTCAGAGGCCTCCTTTTTTAAAATTTTTAAGCCAAATTTGCTAGGTAGATGAGATGTTACTATTTTTATATATTTAGAACAATAATTTAATACCTTTATTAATAGGTGAGGCTGTCTTCAAAGGAACCAAATCAAAAAGATGATGGAGTTTTTAAGGCTCCTGCACCACCACCCAAAGTGATAAAAACTGTGACAATACCTACTCAGCCCTACCAAGATATAGTTACTGCACTGAAATGCAGAAAAGAAGACAAAGAAGTAAGCAGCTATATACAGTTTTACTGCACGTGGATAGATTTTTGTATGTAACATTTAGCCTTTAAAAATGTCTTGAACAGATATCCACGAACTTACCTTTCCTAGTACTACCAGTGTTTTTAAAACATTTCTTTTAGTTGCCATATAATGAACTCTTCTATACACTTCTAAATGAAATACAGCTCATAGATTTTAATGTGCTGGTTCATGGTTACCAAAGAAGTGGACTTATTTTTTCTTCGCAGTTGTATACTGTTGTTCAGCATGTGAAGCACTTCAATGATGTGGTGGAATTTGGTGAGAATCAAGAATTCACTGATGACATTGAGTACCTGTTAAGTGGCTTAAAGAGCACTCAGCCTCTAAACACACGTTGCCTTAGGTGAGGTCTTATTTTTATATTTGATAAATGTATGCATGCTCTCACTAAAATTTTCCAACCAAAGAGCCAAACATTTGTGATTTTTGTTATCATGAATATAGTTTATAGCCCATGGTAGTAAGTTAAAAGTGGCTGATTTTTTATAAGGGACTTGATTCTGCAATGACAGAGGAAAGTTGGATGATTGTACCCTATTAGCATAGTATAAACTTTAATTTAGAGATGCTTAAAAGAAGTGTTAGGCTAAAAAAATCTTTTTCAGTCCCAAATTTTAGACAAATGATAAATGTGTTTGATTTAAGCATGTTTTGATTTGGATCATCCTTCACATACTATAATGGATTGAATATCTTAATTTGATTGAATTATCCAGTCAGTTGGAATATATCCTTTCAAGTATTATCTATAGTCTTCATGTATCAGAAGCATTATGAAAGGTAGTTGAGACTTTTTGCTTTTAATGGTAGTAGTAGTGTAAGGAATACAATGATGATTATGTGTTATTTATACTAATCACTTAACTATGTATTTTTAATAATTATAATTATTTTTAATAATAATTAGGTTTGCCTGTGTGTTTTATATTGCTATCTATATGGGCAAGTGGCTTGACACCCCTTCCCTTCCCCATTTGCTTCTCTTGGTATTGTGCTAACAAAAAACTAATGACTAGCTATTTTCAATACCCCCTAACCTGGTCTGTTTTCTCCTAGTGTTATTAGCTTGGCTACTAAATGTGCCATGCCCAGTTTTCGAATGCACCTGAGAGCACATGGAATGGTAGCAATGGTCTTTAAAACCTTGGATGATTCCCAGCACCATCAGGTATTTTTAAGTTTCTGGTTTTACGAAGCATTATTTAAAAATTTTTAGTCTATTTGGCGGCACCTGGTGGCTCAGTCAGTTAAGCGCTTGACTCTTGATTTTGCTTGGGTCATGATCTCTTCTTGGTTGTGGGATTGAGCCATCCTAGCTTTATATTTTTGACACAAATTTAGCTGTGTTTATTTTATAGAAAAAATAGCTAAGTGTCTGATGCAGACTTTAAGACACCTATACATTATTGATTTAAGATTAAAATTCAACTTATTAACTATATCATAAAGTGAGGTAGAGTATAAAAAATTTTGGGTGTATATGCAAAGCTGGAACAATGGTCTATAAATTCAGCATAGAATGGCTAAAGAAAAATGTATTGCCACTCACATTCTTCTAGTTTGGGAGTTTTGATATGGGGAAGATGTCTAGAAAGGAAAATTTTAAGTAACAGCTTTATTAAATTCATATTTTCCTAGAGTATTCTAAAGGGGGGGGCATTTTCATTGAATAAAACATTTTCAAGGCTTCCAACATGTGAACAAATGTCAAAACAGTGTCATTAACTGAAATGTCACCAATTACTCACGTTAACTTTTAATTTTATCTTTTGAAGAATCTGTCCCTTTGTACAGCTGCCCTCATGTACATACTGAGTAGAGATCGTCTGAACATGGATCTTGATAGAGCTAGCCTAGATCTAATGATTCGACTTCTAGAACTGGAACAAGATGCTTCTTCAGCTAAGCTACTGAATGAAAAAGACATGAACAAAATCAAAGAAAAAATTCGAAGGCTCTGTGAAACCGTACACAACAAGCATCTTGATCTAGAAAATATAACGGTGGGTTCCTTCCTTCCTTCCACTGTAAAATCTAAAATTACTTTCAGAAATTTTATATTAGTCACAGTAGGTGTGTGACTTTGAGAAATCATTTAACCTCTCGGTCAAAATTGGGAAGCTCTTCTAAAGTTTAGCTCTGAGCATAATTCTGTTCCTAAATTCCTAAACTATCCCGTGTATATTTAGATTGGTTTGCCAGTAAATTTTCTTACATTTTGTCTATCCTTTCTCTTGTGTGTGTGTATATATTAACTATATTTAGGCTATTAGGGATTTTAATTCTCAGTCTCTGGGTTTCAGGAATAAAGATTCAGAGGATTTGCAAGGGCCATTTAAATGAGTAATCACTCCAGAGTATCTCAAGGTGTCTGGTTAACTCCTCCAGGGTCCAAGACCCAGAAGGAAGTTTTGTAGGCACCTGCCTTCCCTGGAACAGTGTTTGTCATAATACTGGGGTCTCTTAGGCTCAGCCCACCTCCTGAAATTTAATCTGGCTGTCTTGCTTCTGGTTGATTACAATTCTCCTTTCCTCTGGCTTTTTTTACTTATAGAATCAGTAATATCCCCACAGGTTACTAGCCAGTAGAAGATGATTTGCCTTGTCATTTTGAAAAGATAAGATTATTTATTTATATATAACCTGACTTTCAGATATTTCCAACATCAAAACTGTATAAACATTGTTTTTTCTACTGCCTCATAAACTGAAGATTGCAGCATTTGCTTCAAAATTTATAGAATGCTTTGTGCTAGCCAACTATGACTTAGGGATATTGGTCTGTTTAATTAAGGTAGAGTAAGATATTTGTATAAAACAGGCTTGAGGGAGAGAAGAGCAGGTTAACATTAAAAGGCAAGATACCGAATTGAATGTACTCAGTACTTATTAAAGTTGAAAAAATACCTGCTAAGCTCAGGTGGTGTATAAAGATGCCTCTATCTCACTAGACTATTTGTATACTGTGTTTAAAATATATTTCTAGAGCAGCCCAGGTGGCTCAGTGGTTTAGCGCCGCCTTCAGCCCAGGGTGTGATCCTGGAGACCTGGGATGAGTCCCACATCGGGCTCCCTGCAGGGAGCCTGCTTCTCCCTCTGCCTGTGTCTCTGCCTCTCTCTCTGTGTGCTTCTCATGAATAAATAAATAAAATCTTTAAAAATAGATATTTCTAATTTTTAACACTTTTGCTGCCTATACAGATTTTTATTTAATGATATGAAAGAATAAGTTTGAGATAATTTTTATTTGCTGCATCATTGAATAAATGTTCATTGAATAAATTCAATAAATTCAATAAATTCAATAAATAAATGTTCATTGAATAAATAAATAAACCTTTTTTTGCAGAGGTTTCCCATGTTGTTCAACATTTTAGATTCTTCCCAGGCAGTTGCTGTTAAAATAACATGATGATAAACTTGTTCACTGAATTTTCTCCATGGTTTGCTGAATTTATTAGGATGATAAATAGTGATATAATAACTTTCTTATATCATGTTAAGTAATTTACTTACTTGATTAAAATGAGAACACAGTTGCTAATTGCCTCTTTTTCCTCCCAATTTCGGTTTTCTTGAATATTGTATTTGTTTTAAATCTTACAACAGATGTTATTTTCTATAGTGATTATCCTTCTACTCATTAGGGGTTTTTTAAATTAATTTTTCCTTGATATATGCTATTTTTGATGTGCCATGGAAGATAATTTAAAATAGTTTTCTCATATAGAATTCATGTAACTGAGAGCTAACAATTGCTGATTAGTATTCTGATTAATGATTTGACTATGCTTTAACTGAGTACTAGTCCAGTTTTCATATAAATTGAATTGTAGGTTATTTTTAATTGCTACCTTACGAGTAGGCTATATCAAAATAGCCTAAAACATCAGACAATTCTTTTTATGTCTATAGGAGACAAACTGAAATCCCTTTTTAACATACAAACTTAATGATTTTTTGCTATTTTAACATCAAATTACTGTCCCCTTTCTATAACAAAGAAAGCCTCATTGGGCTTCGGCTTTATTATTACTGTGAGTTAGTATACCTGAATTGATCTCATTAAATTACTTTTTCCGACTTAGAATAAGAATTGGGCAAAATAGAATCTTTTTATAGTGACGTTTTCTAATTCTTTGTCACCTTGGACAGCATCAACTTTTTTTTTTTTTTTAAGGAATAGACTAAAATAGTCTAGATCTCTTCTAAGTCTATAATACTAAGATTTTTGCTGGTAAGCTCTGGTTTTTACATTTCTCTCTAATCTATCTTCTAAATAGGCCAGGAGGACTTAATGTAAACTTGTATCTTTGAAAGGAAAGAAGGTTTGGAAAGAAAACCAGGTCTTATCAGCTTTGCTAATTTTGTTATGCTGTTGTTCCTTTATTGCAACAGGAACCAGATTGTTCTTTGTTGGAGGGTGGCCATATACTTTTAAAAGGAAACACAGTGAGAAAGAAAAATAATAATTAAAGGCAAATCAAGAGGAAGAAAACCTCTAGTCCAGTTGTAACTTACTGTTCTGTGTTTCCTCTAGTGGTAGTTCTCAATCATTATTTACATATACTTTTGTCATGATAACTACAAGCTGCTAACCCTGCATATAAAGTTAAAGATTGGTGAATCTGAAACCCTAAAAGTAACAGGGTTTTTATTTAGAATAGATAAGAAAATGTACAGAAAAGTAAGAACAAAACAAGTTAGCTTTACAAGGAAAATAATGATTGATAGGGGACTCACTTGTAGTAGGAGAAATAGTTTATAAATATGTGAAAAAATATGCAAGTTTACTGTAGTTAGAAAAATTAAAACCGAAGCAAGAAGAGATCATTGTTTAGCCTTTGGCAAAAATGTAGTGATAATGAGTGCTTTTGAGGATTTGGAGCCACTGACATACCTACAGTTTGTGCCTGGATTTAAGTGTTACAGCTTTTGTGGTGAATTAATCCAATATAGTGATTTATAGTTAATATACATTTGCACTTTGATTCAACAGTCCTATTTTTGTGCCTCTGTACCAAAAAAATAACAGCACCAATTATTTTATTAGATTGACAAATGATAAACTACTTTAAATAAGGGGTTTTCTCTGTGAAAACAAGCCAGTGGTTAAAAATGTTTCTTCAATTTAGACTATTCTGATAAAAATTAGTTCCATTTTGCTTATAAAAGTACTTACTGTATTATAAAGAATACTATGGGCTGCTCGCGTGCAGTGAACTTGTCTAAAAACAATCTCCAGAAGTGTTGCCTCAGAATTATTGCTAAAAGTCAATATTCATTAATGGTGCCTCTCATTTTAGACTGGGCATTTAGCTATGGAGACCTTGCTGTCCCTTACTTCTAAACGAGCAGGAGACTGGTTTAAAGAAGAACTCCGGCTTTTGGGTGGTCTGGATCATATTGTAGATAAAGGTATGACATAAACACAACATTTTTATATGTTATTTAAAGCCTGAAGAAAATATTCTATGTACATACTTCAAAAAAATTACTGCATTAGTTTTAAAAGATGTTCTTTTTAGTAGCATCTTGTAAAATTTGAACTTTTAAAGGAAAAGCCATTAGATTAGCTCTGTGATATTGGGGAATTATGGAAATAATTACAATAAAAGGCTCATATTTCATCATGTCAGAGTTTTATGAAAGTTAGAATAAATAATGTTCAGAGAGGTTCTTGCATACTCACATGTATACAGATATCTTTTAATGTTAGTTAAGGGGGCAAATATTGTGATGAGACATACTAATTTTATATCCATTTCATTTCTCCTAGTGAAAGAATGTGTGGATCATTTAAGTAGAGATGAAGATGAAGAGAAACTGGTAGCCTCATTATGGGGAGCAGAGAGATGTTTACGAGTTTTAGAAAGTGTAAGTATGGACAACTGTGTTGGGAAAATTATTTAATTATAACTGTGTGTGGGACACTGTCAAATATTTTATATTAAATGTACCCAAAGTTAGTTTTACTTCTGTAATCCAAATTGAAATTATTATGCATTCTTTGAGCAGCCAATGTTAATGAACAAGTTAAACAACCAGTTTAGTTTAAGAACATGTATATTGTCAATCTTTGGGAAGCCTTGCATGTTCAGGTTTCGTTTTTTTACTTCAGAATGTTACTGTTCTTCCTTAATGTGGAATTCTGCTTACATATATTAACTTGTTTGTGGAAAATGGTAGTTAAGAGGTGTCAGGTTTTTGTTTTTTAATTAATAAGGATTTCCTTAACTTAGCTATTTGGGTCACATTGTAATCACAGCTTATATTTGGCTTTGAAGAATGATACTTTTAAACCGTGTGTGCCGTAAGTATATTTGTCCTTTGGCTTTTATGAGTGATTTAACCTAGTTCAGTGTAGGTTACAGTTTATGCTCCTAGTACATTTCAGAATGAATAGATTGGATTAGCTAGGTACTTTTTAAACCTCTGGGAAAATAACCTAGTGTACATTAAAAGTTCCTGGTGTGGGCAAACTGAAAATTGTTCTTCTCACTTTTAGAGTGCTTCAGGTGAATTAAGCCGGTAGTATTTTTTTTATTCTAAATGAATCCACTTAGGAGTTTATTAGTTATAAATTAGAGACTGCTCTTTTCTGACGTTCGGAGTGATTGGTAATTCGTTACAATGAATGTGTAGTGCAAAATTTGTTACTTAACAAGGAAGCAATTATAACAGTGTTTTAATTTTGTAATAAAGGAATAGCTCTCTACTTGAAATTTGGAACATGCTGGTTATTTCCTTAGATGACAAGGGCTGATTCTTTCCTGTCTTTGTCTTTTACAGTATAGGGGATAATATATTGTATGTGAATGAATGATAGCTATGGATTGCCACAGTTATTTCACATTTTCCCCTTTTAGGTAACAGTGCATAATCCAGAGAATCAAAGCTACTTGATAGCATATAAAGATTCACAACTCATTGTTTCTTCAGCTAAGTAAGTTTTTCTTAAATATCATGCTATTTACTCTGGTGCCTGGGTGGTGCAGCTTGTTAAGTGTCCAGTTCGGCTCAGGTCATGATCTCAGGGTCCTGGGACCAGCCCCTGTCCGGCTCTGTGTTCAGCAGGGAGTCTGCTTGAGATTATCGCTCTCTACCTCTGTCCCTTCTGTTGTGTGCTCATTCTCTCGCTCTCGAAATAAATTTTAAAAAATAATAAATCTTGCTGTTTATTTAAGGCATTTGAGTTGACCATAAAGGTTTCTACTTCGTAAAATACTTCTGTCAAGTTCTGTGAACCAGAAGTAGTATAGTGTAGTACAAAAGTTAGGAATACACATTCTGGAGCCAGAATGACTAAACGTAGTTCCCAGCTTCATGACTTCAGCCCTGTCACTTTGGGCAAGTCATTTACTGGGCTACACGTTCTCCAGAAGGGGGGGTAATAATTGCATCTACCTACCTGGTTGTTTTTTTTTTTTTTAAGATTTTATGTATTTATTGATGAAAGACACAGAGAGGCAGAGACACAGGCAGAGGGTGAAGCAGGCTCCCTCAGGGAACCTGATGTGGTACTCGATCCCAGGACCCCAGGGTCACACCCTGAGCCAAAGGCAGACACTCAACCACTAAGCCACCTACGCATCCCTCCCTACCTACCTGGTTGTAACAATAAAAGAAATTTTATATATATGCTTAATATGTGTTAAACTATATACATTTTCAAAAATACGTGTATTAAATATGTGTATATGTAAAATATTTTAAGTGATTTTTAAATGTCTCATATACTGTGTACAATATGTATTAAGGTGTTAAAGTATATGTAAAGGCCTAAACAATTCTTAGCATATGGTAAAAACTGCATATTAATCCTTATTTTTACTGTATATGGTCTTTTTCTAACCCTCTTCATCCTTCGTACCTGTTCTTGCAGATCTCTGTTGCAGCTCCCCCTCTTTCACACACTCTGTCCAGTTTATATGACATCAGGCTAATGCTATCACCTCACTTCACGTAAAATTGCCAGTTTTTCTCCAGCCTTGGTTCAGGCTTACTACAACAATCTCTTCCTAATATCTCCGTCCTAGTTCTTGGTATCTCTGCCCTAGTTCTCTGGCCTCCAGCATGTCCGACATGATGCCACAGGGGCTCCACTTTTTAAAAATAATCCCAAATTCCAAAACTCTGATTCCTTACTGTCTTTCAGTGTGTGTCCAAAGTCCTTGGAATAATATCAGAGGCCCAGTGTTGCCTGACTCAAGTTCGTCTGTTTTTTTAATCTCTTATTTTGGTGCATTTCAAACATAGACAAAAATAGACAAAATAGTATGATAAATCCTGATGCACATGCTATTCAGCTTGAATAACCATCACCCATGGGCAGTCTTGTTTCCATCTGTAAACCCTATTTCTATATTATTTTGAAGCAAATTACAGATTTCATATAATTTAATCCATTAAAAACTTGAGTATAAGTTCTTAAGAGGACTCTTTAAAAGATGTAACCACAGCACTATTTTCATACCCTATAATTGACTGATTGCTTAATATTATCATATGTCTAGTCAGTATCCAGATTTCCAATAGTCTCAAATTTCTGGTAGTCTTTAGTTTTCATTAGATCTATAGGTTTCCCCTCTCTTTTTTTGACCTTATATTTATAAATTTTGTATCACACGTAGTACCCTAACACTCCTCTCTCTGGCTTTTTAACTTTTCAGTAGGAACCTGATAAATGCAGGGATAGCATATTGAAATATTAATATACACCCCAACTGTTTTCCTCTCATTTACCAACCCAAACTGTGACAATAACAACATGGTAGTTCTGGTTAACATCTTCAAACATCTGAACAACAAATTATTTTAGATTAGATATGAGGAACACCTTCTTAACCGTATTGTCTCTTTTAAGGAGAAGCCTCTTAGAGAGGGATTAGATAACACCACAATTTTCTTTAAGGGTTTTGTATAGTATATATAGCACATGAAGAATCAACTGACAGCTTACTTCATCTCTCACAGACTTTTTAAAATTAATGGACTTGATGATTTAAAGAGAGGCTTCAGAAATACTACACTCATTTAAGGATTACATTTCCTTGTTATTTTGGATAGCATCTTGAGAATCTTTGGGATGCAGCTGATACCCTTATATGGCTGGCAGGAGACATGTCAGTTAAATGACTTCATGTTAAAAAATATGATTTGCTCTAATGTTTATGAACTATTTAATACCATCTATGCAGGATTATTTATTATGTATTATTTACCTGCTAAGAGCTTGCATCCTAAATAAAGAACATCTGAATGAAATTCAGAAATGTCCAGTGTTAGCTTTTAGAGGTTTTACCTTGTTTGGGGAGGCATTGTTTATTGTGTTGGAGAGATTGGTAAAATGGGGACTTCAGTACAAATGTAAACTTCTGCATTGACTTTATAATTTTAGCTTTACTTAGAAGAATTTAAATTGAGTTTTCTTAAAATTTAATGCTTAGTATGGTATTAATATATGACTAAATAGTTAATACATTATAACTTCTGGAGTAGAAAGAAATTAATTTGGCAGCATTTATGACATTTAAAATATTTAAGGTACAAGTAGTAGTTCTTAGCGTATAACTAAATTTGTTTTCTCTTAAGAGCATTACAGCATTGTGAAGGATTGATTCAGCAGTATAACCGTGCTGAGAACAGTATATGCTTACCTGACAGTAAGCCTCTGCCTCACCAGAATGTAACCAACCATGTGGGCAAAGCCGTAGAAGACTGCATGAGGGCCATCATTGGGGTATTGCTCAATTTAACTAATGATAATGGTAAGTAATATTTTCTACACATATTCTCACTGAAATATTGTATATTACATGTGAAAACAAGTTATTACCCTTGTTTCTTTTTTTAATGTAGTGATTTTTTTTTTTTAATCTCCATCATGTAATTCACTTATGTATATTGGTAGAGCTACTTATAGGGGTGATACTGTCAGGACTGGCCCAGTAGCTTGGTTTGGAAATAGTACAGCCAAAAATATATTTCAATAAAGAAATAGCTATACATTTCTAACTTTTAATATCGATGTTAATGAATATTGTTTAGTAGTGTCATATAGAAGAATCACATTGTATAATTTTCATGTTGTAACCATCTTTATTGCAGAGTGGGGCAGCACCAAAACGGGAGAACAGGATGGCTTGATTGGCACAGCAATGAACTGTGTGCTTCAGGTTCCAAAGTACCTACCTCAGGAGCAGAGATTTGATATTCGAGTGCTGGTGAGTTAGAGGGACTGTTCCAGAAAGGAACATTTGATCTATTAAAATGATAAAAACATCATCTTAGTTTTGGGTTTAAGAGCCAGCTGTTTGATATATTGTGGATTTCACTGGTTCCTTGTGAACATAACTCATATCGTACAAAAGGGAGCCATGAGGAGCTCTGTAAAAAGTAAAACTGTAAGAACTAAAAGTGGCAATTTTTAAAAAGCGGTAAAATAATCGGGAGCACCATTCTCTTACATACTGGTTTTTAACCTTTAGTGGATGGTAGAGTACTGATTAGTTTTTTAGCTGAACAAAAATTATGTGTGTTGTGTTGCTATGCTTTTAATTCTCACCTGTAGTAATGTGCATGTTTTGATTTTTGTAGGGCTTAGGTCTACTGATAAATCTAGTGGAGTATAGTGCTCGGAATCGGCACTGTCTTGTCAACATGGAAACATCATGTTCTTTTGATTCTTCCCTCTGTAGTGGAGAAGGAGATGATAGTTTAAGGATAGCTGGACAAATTCATGCCGTTCAGGCCTTAGTGCAGGTAAGCAGCAACTTCAAAAAAAAGCTAACATCTTCAGGTTGTTGTATTGTCCAACTTGTTCATCAGCTGCTCCCCCTTCGTCCTCTCCCCCTCCTTGTTTTGTGTGTGTGTGTGTGTGTGTCTCTCACCATTACCAGTTCACTGAGAGGTACACTGGGTTAAAGTGTATACCCTTCCTTACTTTATTCCACTGACAGTTCAACTGTAATAATCACTCCTTAGGCATTGTTAGTGAAAAGTAGAAACAAGGTGTATTTGTTGATGAATCAAAAGTTTATTTTTTTCAGATTTTATTTACTCATGAGAGACACAGAGAGGCAGAGACATACATAGGCAGAGAGAGAAGCAGGCTCCCTGTGGGAGCTCAATCCTAGGACCCTGGGATTAATGATTCACTCACTGAGCCACGCAGGTCCCCTAAAAAAAGATCATTAATGACAAATTGTGAATCAAGTCTCAGCCCTGATCCCATCCAGTTTCAAGTCCTTCAGCATTTATTTCCTGGTCTGATCTAGGTCTAGTGCTTTGTGTTCCTGAATATCGGGCCATACCTTTCTGCTTCTTTGGGCAGTGAGAGGGGAGTTACTTTTCAAAATATGTCTGTGGAGTAATATCCTGGCTTAAGAATTGTGTCAGAGGGCACCTGGGTGGCCCAGTCAGTTAAGTGTCTGCCTTTAATTCAGGTCATGATTCCAGAGTCCTGGGATCAAGCCCAGGAATGGGCTCTCTGCTCAGTGGAGAGCCTCCTTCTTCTTCTCCCTGTCCTCCTCCTGCTCACCACCCCCTTGTGCATACATGCACTCTCCCCCACCCCAAATACATAAATAAAATCTTTTTATTTATTTTTATTTTTAAAAGATTTTATTTATTTATTCATGAGAGATAGAGGCAGAGACACAAGCAGAGGGAGAAGCAGGCTCCATGCAGGGAGCCCGACGCAAGACTCGATCCCAGGTCTCCAGGATCAGGTCCTGGGCGGAAGGCAGGCGTCAAACCGCTAAGCTACCCAGGCATCCTGAATAAAATCTCTTTAAAAAAGAATTGTGTCAGAATATGTATATTTAAAAATTGATGTCTCTGTGGGGTGTCTGGATGCCTCAGTTGGAAGAGCGTGTGGCACTTGATTGCAGAGTCATGAGCTCAGGCCCCACGTTGAGTACAGAGATTAATAAATAAACGTAAAAAAAAATAAAATTAATGTCCCCAATTCACCTGATCCCAGCCACTAAACATACTCCCTCTCTTCAATTTACGTGTTAGTCTTTGTTTCTTAACAATGGTGGTCATTGCAGTTTTTACTTCTTTTCCAACCTAATAGGTTCCTAACTACCTTTGTTATTTCTTTCCTTAAATAACAATTGGCTCATGTTCAGAACTGATAATAAACTATTTCATTGTTTCTGAAACCTTTGCCATCCTGTTAATCCTTTTGGCCTTTTTTCAAACTAGTAATACTTGAAAGAAGGTAATCCACAACAGTTTGATCTTTCCCTGAGTCATAACTAGGACTCCTCATTCTCTTCTCAAATATTTTAATCTCAGGAGTTCTTTTACACTCTTGAAAATTATTGAGGACTCCAGAGAATTTTAGTTTATGTGTGTTCGATCAATTGATATTTACTGAATTTGAAATCAAAACAAAATTACAAAACAAAGGCACTTGTTCCATTAGCCATCAGAGCAATATCAATCACACAGTATGTAGATCCTGGAAAACACTGTACATTCATGAGAGAATGAAAGAGGTCAGTTGACCTCTCAGTATTATTATGAATATGATTTTGACCTCATAGTTTTTCCAGAGGGGTTTTGGGGACCACTAAATTTTTAAAGAAATTTAAAAACTACTTTCATATAAGCTCAGATTTTATTTTCTTAGGGGGTTAATAGCTTAAAATCCACTCTTCCATATACTCAGCAAATTTTTGAGATCTACTTGGCATTTGATTTTTGGTAGTTGTTTTTAGTAACTTGGAGTTTTTCTCAAATCGTAATAGTAAATGCTTTATATTCACTCAGAGCACTGTACCAGCACAAGGAAGATAAAGCACATGAAAGCAAGGAATTCAGTGTGTTACCTTTTGACTTAAAAGCTTTCACTGTGTACTTCAAATGTTAATAATATTAGTTGGGGTCCAGTTCTGAGTCTGAGTCCTTTTGCTTTTTAATTTACTGGTGCTTATTTATCTCTGTTTTTATTTAATTTTTAAGTTTTTATCTGTTTCCGTTAGAGAAAGAGCAAGCAGGCGGGGCAGGGATAGTGATGGTGGGGAGGGGTACAGCGAGAGAGAGAATCTTAAGCAGGCCCCACACCTAGTGCAGAGCCTGACACGGAGCTTGATATCATAACCCTGAGATCATGATCTGAGCCAAAATCAAGAGTCCAACACTTAACCAACTGAGCCACCCAGGCATCCCTTGTTTATCTCTTCTTTCTTTTTAAAGAAGTTGTGTTGCTTTTCCCCAATATTATGTAGTTTTATTTAGTGTCCTTTCTTAATTTATTCAGTCTGCTTAGGCTTTAAAAACATTGTTTTACATCATTCGTATTTTTTGCTTGATATATCTGGTCATTATTATCCAATTTAAAGGCAAGTGTCGAGATTTGCATTCTTTAA
This sequence comes from Nyctereutes procyonoides, assembly GCF_905146905.1. Classification (NCBI taxonomy): domain Eukaryota; kingdom Metazoa; phylum Chordata; class Mammalia; order Carnivora; family Canidae; genus Nyctereutes; species Nyctereutes procyonoides. Next base: position 53,929,807 of record NW_026575046.1, read on the forward strand.
TTTACTTGATTGACTCCCAGTAGCATTTTTTTTTTTAAAGATTTTATTTATTTATTCATGAGAGACACACAGAGAGGCAGAGACACAGGCAGAGGGAGAAGCAGGCTCCATGCAGGGAGCCTGACGTGGGACTAGATCCCGGGTCTCCAGGATCAGGCCCTGGGCGAAAGGTGGCGCTAAACTGCTGAGCCACCCGGGCTGCCCCCCAGTATCATTTATACCTTTTTGCCTTCAGTTGGATGTAGAGTAAAACTTTTTATTGTAATTTACCCCTTTTAACGAGATAGCATGCTTCTTAGGGTTAGTGATTGTAAAAGCAAACAGACTTTGTATTTGAGTACATACATGTTAGTTGGTATTGTTTTAATCTTCAAAAATAATTTTTATCAGCTATTCCTTGAGCGAGAACGAGCAGCCCAGTTGGCAGAAAGTAAAACAGATGAATTGATCAAAGATGCTCCCACCACTCAACATGATAAGAGTGGAGAGTGGCAAGAGACAAGTGGAGAAATACAGTGGGTATCAACTGAAAAGACTGATGGTACAGAAGAGAAACATAAGAAGGAAGAGGACGATGAAGAACTTGACCTCAATAAAGGTACATTTATTTTAAGTAGTGTATTCGAATTGAAAATGTTTTCTCCCTCTGCAATATATTTTTAATTCGTGTGTTGTCCTAATCTTGAAATTATTTTCTGGTCTCTCTAGCTCAGTGCACACAAGCTTTAGTATCTCAGTGCATGTAGGAATTCTTCGCCAGCTCCCTTGCAGTGAGGAAGGCACACTGTAGTGCAGGAAAGGTCTGCCTTTCCTTCCTGCTCTGGCCTTTCTTTACTCACCTGAAAAGAGAGTGGTGGAACAATAGGATTCCTAAAGGTTTTCACGGTTTTGACATTTTGAGATTCTTTTATGAGCCTCACTTTATAAATTGAGATCTATTATCATAAATTACAGTAATAGTTCTCAAATGATATGTAGAAGCTTGCAAGCACAGTAAGGAAAACACTGATGGAGACATTACATTTATTATCTGTTGTCAGCAACTGGTATTGGATTTCTGTTTATGCAAGTACTGCAGGATAGCCATTTGTAACCTTGTCACTCAAGTTATGAAATTAAATAATATGTTTAGCCTCACCAAATTAGGAAGCAAGTCCCAGCAAATGTCTTTTTCTGAGCCTAGTCTCTTTCTCTTATGCCCACTGTTCCACTAATGCCATTAGTTCTAATATTGTAAGAAATTGCCGTTCTATTTTCTTATCAAGTGTTCATGTTTTCTTTGGCATAATATTTTTGGTTGCTTAGCAGTCTTTTATACTAAGTTTTATTGGGGTGTTAGCTTGTGAGGACTGCTATAACAAAGTACTGTAGACTGAGTGGCTTAAACAGCACAAATGGGTTTCCTCACAGTGTCAGGGTTGGTCTCAGGCTTGTCTCTCCTTGGAGTGTAGATGGATATCTTTGGCCTTTTTAGATGGCCTTCCCTCTGTGTATATCTTTGTTCTAATCTCCAGTTATGAGGATAGCAGACAGATTAGGACCCACCCCAGTGACCTCATTTAAACTACCTCTTGAATTAAACACCCTAGCCAAATGTGGTCAGACCCTGAGGTACTAGGGGTTAGGAGTTCAACATATGCAGGGCGTGGGGCCATTGTTCAGCCCATAACAAGGTCAGATTCACCCTTTTAAAGTGAACAATTGAGTAGTTTTCAGTACATTCACAAGATTGTGCAACCATCACCACTGTCTAGTTTCAGAACATTTTATCCCCCCCCACCCCGCCAGAGAAAACCCCTACCTGTTCAGCGGCCATCACCCCCTGTTCTCCCCTCCCCAGCCAGTGGCAACCACTAATTCTGTCTCTGAATTTGCCTATACTGGACATTTCATGTAAGTGGAATAATCTGTAGCCCTTTGTCACTGGCTTCTTTTACTTAGCCTAATGTTTTTCAAGGTTCATTCATGTTATAACATGTTATTAGTACTTAATTCCTTTTTATAGCCAAATAATGCTCCATTGTTGGTACGTACCACACTTTGTTTAGACATCAATTGATGGATGTTTGGGTTGTGTCCACCTGTGGCACTTAGGATGCTGCTGTGACATGGCATGCATGTACAAATTTTTGTGTAAACATATTTTCACTTCTCTTGGGTATATACTTAGGAGTGGAAGTGTTGGATTATTTCTTAACTCGGGATTTAGTGTTTTAAGGAACTACCAAACACTTTTCCAAAATGACTGCTTCATTTAACATTCCTGCTGGCCACGTATAAGGGTTCTGGTTTCTCCAAATCCTTACAAATAGTTATTTGTCTTTTTTATTTTAGCCATCCTAGTGGGTGTGAAGGTATATGTCACTTGATTTGCAGTTCCCTGTTGAATAAATGGTATCAATATCAAGCATGTTTTCACGTGCTTATTGGTCATTTACATGTCTATCTACGTTGTCTCTTCATTTTCTTGATGGTGTCTTTTGAAACACAAAAATTTTAAGTTCGATGAAGTTCAGTTTATCTTATTTTGTCACTTTTGGTTTTGGTATGGTATCTAAACAGCCATTTCCTAACCCAAGGTCATAAAAAGTGAGTCCTGTATTTTTGTCTAAGAGTTTTATGGTTTTTGTGCTTATATTAAGATCTTTCTTCCCATTTCAGTAATTTTTTGTTAATTTGTTTGGAAATCCAATTTTCTTAGTACCATCTATCAGTGTTTAAGCAGTTCTGAAGAAAAGATAGCTAACAGAATTTTTGGTGTTATGGGGTGGAATTGGTTTTTTATTTGTTTAGGTGGTATACTGTTATAGTTTTTTGTTTAAATATTCTCAGCCCTTCAGCATGCTGGCAAACACATGGAGGATTGCATTGTGGCCTCATATACAGCACTACTTCTCGGGTGTCTTTGCCAGGAGAGTCCAGTAAGTAATAGTTCCATGTTGTTTTATGTGTCTTAATAAGATTCCATTGTGACTTCATACCATTACCTAATTAACTTACATTTTATGTATTTTCCACCCTCATGTTAAAACTTTCACATATTTGGTGAATTTTAAAAAATTTATTTAATTATTTGGTAAATTTTAGAAGTACATTCCAAAATAATAATTTGGCTTATTTATATATATTTTTTAAAAATTTTATTTGTTCATTCATGAGAGACACAGAGAGGCAGAGACACAGGCAGAGGGAGAAGCAGGTTCCCTGGGGGGAGCCTGATGTGGGACTCGATCCCAGGACCCTGGGATCACGACCTGAGCCAAAGATAGATGCTCAACTTCTAGGCCACCCAGGTACCCAAAAGTAATTGGGTTTAATGAGAAATTTTATTATTTATTTATTTATTTATTTATTTATTTATTTATTTATTATATTTATTATATTTATTATTTATTATATTTATTATATTTATTATATTTATGATACAGGAGAGAGAGGCAGACACACAGGCAGAGGGAGACGCAGGCTCCATGCACCGGGAGCCCGATGTGGGACTTGATCCCGGGTCTCCAGGATCGCGCCCTGGGCCAAAGGCAGGCGCCAAACCGTTGCACCACCCAGGGATCCCGGTTTAATGAGAAAATTTTTGATTGATGGATGAATCCATTTACATGGCTTCAGTTGAAGTAAAAACAATATAAAACCTGTGCTCATCTGGCTTAAGATGGAAAAGTCTAGCAGTCTCAGTGATACTGTCAAGAAGTCAGAAAATTTGTCTTTAAACCCTACTCTTGGGGCGCCTGGTGGCTTAGTTGTTAAGTGTCTGCCTTCGGCTCAGGTCATGATCTCAGGGTCCTAGGATCTAGCCCCACATCAGACTCCCTGCTCAGGGAGTCTGCTTCTCCCTTTCCCTCTGCCCCTTCCTTGTGCCCACATTCTCTGTCCTAAATAAATAAATAAACTCTGTAAAAAACAAAACAAAAACATTCTCTGATTGTTGTCTTGTGCTAGGTCTCCTTCTGGCCCCATGCTGGCTCTGGCTACTTGTCTCATCTAGTTAAATAATGTCCAACAGATGAAAGTGGCCTCCTCTTGTCTTTTTAAGAGCAGTGCTTTTTTTTCCCCCTAGAATCCCTCCACACCCACTGTGCCAAGTAGACTTTCCCCTTATCTTGGCCAGCATTGGCTCACCTGGCTTTTGTTTAAACCACTTACTGGCAAGGAAAATGGGATTACTATGTGAGATTTAGATTATGATGATTTGACTAGATGTATTAGTGTCCATATGGTGAGGCTGAGTCAGCATGGAAGTGGATAGTTCTGGCTACTGGGACAGTCATTGGGAAGACTTTTTTTTTTTTTTTTAAGATTTTATTTATTTATTCATGAGAGACAGAGAGGGGAAGAAACACAGGCAGAGAGAAAAGCAGGCTCCGTGCAGGGAGCCCGATGTGGGACTTGATCCTGGTTCTCCAGGATCACACCCTGGGCCTAAGGCAGGCGCTAAACCACTGAGCCACCCAGGGATCCCCTAGGAGGACTTTTTACGGGAAAGGTCTAATGGAAGAGCCAAAATTTAAAATATAAAGGAGGTTCTTTTCCTTAGGAGCCACTGGTATTCAGGAGGCAAGAGTGGAACTCTATTCTATAGTGAAAGGGTTAGCTTCTCTTCTGTGTTTTTCTTTTTGTCTCTTCCATATTTATATTATAGTCAAGCTCTGATCGAATGCATAGTAGCCTGCTCCATTGTGGCCCTTGCTGACACCATCTCTTTCAAGAACAAGACCAAAGTTCTCATCATGATTGTGGAGGGCCCTGCAGGATCTTTATCCCCTTTCCTGGAATCTTTTCAGTTCAGTCCTTTTCCTTAAATTCAGAGACCTTTTTTTTTTCTTTTTTTTTTTTTTTAAGGTTTTATTTATTTAGTCATGAGAGAGACAGAGGTGGAGAAGCAGGCTCCCTGTGGGGAGCCCGATGCGGGACTCATCCCAGGACCTGGAATCATGCCCTGAGCCGAAGGAAGATGCTCAACTGCTGAGCCACCCAGGTGGCCTAAATTCAGAGATTTTAAGGGCAAATGAGAAGCACACATCAAGCAAAGGGGAAAGAGGAAGAGGCAGGTGTCCAAAAAAAAAAAAAAAAAAAAACAATAGGCATACTATTTAAATTTAATGATTTTTAGATACTCTGTTTTGCACACACCCTAGTTTCAGTTCTGTTCTTTCTTAAATATTGGGTCTAGACATTAACTTGTGATTCTAGCACATGTGATTTATTTTTGGTCATTTTTCTCATGTTAATAAATTCCTATTCGTCTGTATCTCTTTAAAGAGATCATAAATTGTCTTTAAGTTCTGGGCAATGTGAATTCATACAACTCTAATGTCTTTATTGCCTTGGGGGGGGGATCATTATGATTAACCCCAGAAAAACTAGCTGATACACAAAATGGAAAGGAAATTGATTTGCCGAATGTACAAGTGGAAGAGAGATGAGACAAGAAAGCAGGTGGTTGGGGATCCCTGGGTGGCTCAGCAGTTTAGCGCCTGCCTTTGTCCCGGCGCGTGGTCCCGGAGTCCCGGGATCAAGTCCCACGTCGGGCTCCCAGAATGGAGCCTGCTTCTCCCTCTGCCTGTGTCTCTGCCTCTCTCTCTCTCTCTCTCTCTCTCTCTCTCTCTCTCTCTCTCTCTCTCTCTCTCTCTCTCTATCATAAATAAATAAATAAATCTTAAAAAAAAAAAAAAGCAGGTGGTTGTACTATAGTAAATGATGCTTTATGGTAAAGGGCTGCATGCTTACGCCCAGGATTCCCTGTGTCATCTTCCATTGCACATCATGGATCTGGTGCATTGCATTGGTCAGTCTCCTCACTGGTCTTTGTCTTTTTTGCTTTCTTGACTCTGTTCCTAAAATCTTGGACACTGCCACCATAGATAACTTCCTTAAGAGCACATCTGACCACTACTCTTCCCAGTCTTTCTTAGCTGACCATCGTTTAGGGAATCATGAACCTTGTTAAAACAAGGTACTACAAGTAAAACTTAATAAAACTGCTTCTGTGTTTTCTAAATCTGTCATACCCGTTGGGTACTTTCTAAATTTCCCAAATAGGCCATGCCATTTCTCATTTTTCTTTTTCCTAAGTTTATTTATTTAAGTAATCTCTGTAGCCAACATGGGGCTCAAACTCACAATTCTGAGATTGAGTTGCATGCTTTTCTGAAAGAGCCTCTCTCATTTTTTTTTTTAACCTGCTGCTGTTTAAAAACACGTGCTATGACTGCCTTTCCCATGCCAGCCACTGTATGCTGCATTCTGTAGAGTATTGATAGGAAAAGGGTTTGCTTATTGAGGATTTCACTCGAAACCTAGGGTCTAATTTATTCTGTATCATAGCAATATACTTTCTACTGAGCAGCCTCCATGGTCACCATAGCTACTGCTCTTCCCACCACCATGCTGTCATGCTGCCTTCCTGGAAATTGGTTAAAGACATTCTTAAGCCCAACTTTCCTTTAGCTCTGTAGTTTTCATTGGGACTGCCCTTATTACATTCACCTCTTTGGCATAATTTTTAAAGCATTTTGTAAAATCTGTGTGCTTGGGGCACCTAGGTGGCTCAGTCAGTTGAGTATATCTCCCTTTGGCTCAGGTCATGATCTCTGGGATCGAGCCCCCTATCTGGCTCCCTGCTCAGTGGGAAGCCTGGCGCTCTCCCGCTCTCTCTGCCTGCTGCTCCCTCTGCTCGTTTTCTGTCAAATAAATAAATCTTATATATATACACTCTGTTTTAGCTGCAAGATTAACTCTGTAGGAATAAATTTGTACTCCAGCTCACAGCTAGGGACTGGTAGTGGCTTTAGATGGGAAGGTGGCTCACTTAGAATATGGGTGATTCATATTGCATAATGTAGTGTATGGTTACTTTAGTAACGTTGATTAGGTCTTTTCTGAAACTGTATTCTTACTATTGTTTCTTTATAATTTCAAAAGTTACCTGACAATTTTTTTTTTAAAAAAAGGTATAGAATGGGCGCTTGGGTAGCTCAGTCGGTTAAGCATCTGCCTTCAGCTCTCAGATTATGATCCCAAGGTCCTAAAATAATATCCAAAAAAAAAAAAAAAAGTGAGGCAGGGAGAGGTGCCTGGGTGGCTTAGTCATTTGAGCATCCGACTCTTGATTTTGTCTCAAGGTCATGATCTCAGGTGCAGATCAAGCCCCCTTTTGGGGCTTGATCTGCTCTGTGTATGGAGCCTGATTAAGATTTTCTCTCTTACCCTCCTCCCACCCCACCCCCCGTCAAAAATAAAAGGGAGAGAGGGGACTGGTGGCAAATTTCTTAAACGCGTAATATGTTATCTTCTTCTGCCCCTATCAACAACAATCCAAAACTCCCACCTTGTGGCCTGAAACTCGGGATAAATTTTCTTTTGTGCTTTTTGTTGTAGGTGAACATGCTTAAAAGATCCTTTCGTTTTATTGTTTATGAACCTTTAAAACATTGAAAAAATATACGGAAATAGAAGAGGTTTTTCAAAGCAAGTTACATATTTTTCTTTAGCAGATTGGTTATAGATGTAGTTTGGCTGCTCCTCCTTAACCATGAAGGGCAACACCTAATGTCCTTTATTGGCATTGCTGACTTTCTCTCATGAAACTAGTGTTATCTTTGAAAATACCTAGTTAATTCCTAGCCTACATAGGAACATGAGAAGTCCATAAGCACCTGAGTACATCTCAGTTTCCAAAACACACTCAACAGTGCATTTTCTGATCTCAGGCATTTTTCTGTATATTTACAAAAATAAATATGGACACAAATGTACCTTTTGCCAGTTTTACCTTTCTGAGGATGGGATGGGATAGAGAATGGACACACACACTTGTAGAGTTTTGCTTGGAGGGTGGAAAGGGAAATGACATGTTAACCAAGGAGTTCAAGGACCTCATAGAAGTTTGAAATAGGGTATGTGCCCAAACCAGCCACACTGTGCAGGGTGCAAACTCCTGTTTTCTGCCTCCTGACCAATATTTCTTTCATCTATTTCCTCAGATCAATGTGACCACTGTGCGAGAATATCTGCCAGAAGGCGACTTTTCAATAATGACAGAGATGCTCAAAAAATTCCTGAGCTTCATGAATCTTACTGTAAGTAACTTCTATTGCAGTTTCTGTGGTCATAAATAGGATACATTAGTGACCGTAGAAATTAAAATACTGTGTGGCCTTTGCGACTAGAAGCAAAAACAGTATTCTCTTTTGATGTGTTTTTAATTTTTATTTATTTTAAGATTTTATTTATTCATGAGAGACACAGGCAGAGGGAGAAGTAGGCTCCATGCAGGGAGCCCGACACAGGACTCCATGCTGGGTCTCTAAGAGTATGCCCTGGGCTGAAGGCAGTGCTAAACCGCTGAGCCACCCGGGTTGCCCTCTTTTTAAGATATTTTTTAATACAATATCACTATATATGACCATAGTAATTATCATCAAAGCCACAATTTAATCTTAGTGTGTTTTGATTCATAGTGTTCAGTTTAGTGAAGCTAAAGAATTTAAGCTTTGATTTGATGCTAAAGAATTTAAGCTTTGATATTTGTTAAATATTAACTGTTACTTCCTCTCTACCCTTCCCCCCCCCTTCAGTGTGCTGTTGGAACCACAGGCCAGAAATCTATCTCTAGAGTGATTGAATACTTGGAACATTGCTAGCTGCTTGCTTTACCTTTGCTTCAGGTGCTCGGTAATGCTGGAGCTATTCTTAGACAAAGAAAAGTCATGAAAGAAGTCCTTGAAGATATACCAAGAACATTCATCAGTATCATTCATGTTTGGATTTTTAAGGCCACCTGATTTCTTCGTCATGCATTCTGCATTTGCTAAATGACAGTTACTACATCAATCTGCAACTATCAAAAATGAGGGAAAAGGTTCAGGCTGTTAACAATTCCATGCAGTATTTAAATACACTTACTTTGGCAGAGTTTATACTCTCCCCTTGTTCTCTTGCTTTATTCTGGGCAAGTTGTAAGGGGAAAATTTGTGCTGCTGTTAGTGCAACTGCTGTGTATGTTGAGCCACTGTTGTCATGCCAGCCAGGTGCAGAGGCAGCTTAGCTACTGAGGTATCGAATGTTTTGAGGACATTCTAGACAACAGCTTAGTTCCTTTTTCAGGCTCATTTGCTTTTGCTTTTTGTTGAATGATTCCAATCGTAAATAAAGCTTTTAATAATTTTGTGAATTTTTTTTCGTTGTTGTTCCCTGAACTACTGTCTATATTTAAAATTAGATGGAATCCAAAGACACAAGGGATTAATAGTATATTTTTTTTATTTTTGATTTGGTTTGGGTTGTTGAACTATTTTTCACTTTTGAGACCATGACCATATTATCATGCCATGATGAGTCATAGCTGTAGACACAAGAAAAACAACAACAGTTTGAGGGAATATTACATAAGATGATGTGCCCTGTTAAAGGATGAAGCAAAATAGACAAACCCAGGGTAGTTTCAGCTTAATGCTAGAGGAGGCTCTTGAAACATTGTGTTGAGGGAGGACCCTCTAGATATATTTTCTAATGTTCAGTACAATAAATATAAGGAAGCTAAAACACCAATGTGGAATTCATGTTTCCAGAAAATGTGTATATTCTTCTATAGAGTGACAGGATCAAATGCAAAAACGCAAAGCCTTAAATTGCTGGTTCAGAGAAAATCCTTTTTTTTTCCCCCATTCAGATTCTTAGTTCATAGAACAGTGTGTTTGGAAAACAGTCATGGAACACACAAAACACATTTTATATATTTAATTTCACAACATTGCAAATGTTTCTTGTGTTAATTATTGTTCAGACCACTGGTAAAACTTTTCTTTTTTTGTTGATTGGGCCTGAATACAGGCTTTCCAGAGATCTCTTTCATTAATACTTTTAAATACCTTTCGGGTAGTTATGTCATGTTTCTTCATTGGATTTGTAAAACTTGAAGCCATAAAAATATTAGTTTGGTGTGTATTGAGGAAAATAGCTAAAAGTCTAATTGTTACTCATTTAGACTTTGTTATTTCCTTGTATAAAGTGACAAATCGGGGCTCTTGTATCAGTGCCAGCTGTAATGTTTTTTAAATGCAGTGGCTGCCTTCTATTGTCTTCCTATTTTTGATAATGCAGATTGTTGGGAAATCTATAAGGAAGTAACTGATTCCAGGCAAATTGTTTTCTTCCTCCTACCCACCCAACCCCCACCCATCACCTTCTAACAGCATAGTTATGCCAGTGTAACTTGGGAAAGATTGAGGTCTTATTTGCCCTGAGTATAAAAGCTAGCTTAGCAAACTATTTTAAAAGTATATCAGTAAATGATATTCATAAAGTTGAATTAGTTAGATATATTTTGTTTAAAAAATTTAAAGTGCATTGATATTTATTAATCATTGGATTTAGGAAAAGGAACAGATTTCTGGTAATTGACATGCGGCAGATGGTAAAGAATATTATAAAATGTTTGGATGAGAACAATCAGGGCGAACTACATTTTTCTGTTACACTGGTAATCATTTGAGAATTGATTTACCTCAGTGTTTAACAGTTTTTTGTTTTGTTTTGTTTTTTAAATAATAACTAATTGTCAAGCACTGATAGAGATGCAGACTTTGGTGGGGGGTGGTGGGGGGAGAAATCACCTCACCAGCTGCAGTGCATTTGTGTGTTTTTAACCCTCAGAGAACTCTGCATTTTAGGGTACTTGAGGCTGACTTGCAAATTAAAGTTTTAAAGTAACCTTTTTTTCCATTGTAAATATTTCTGTAAATACTACCAATTGGAAATTAGAACAGTAGAGTACTTTTCTGAATCCAATCCTATTTTTATTTTATACAGTATTTCTCAGCTGTGATCTTTGGAGCAAAAGCCAACGGCAGGAAAAAAAAATAGTTTGTACCAGTTTCATGAAGTATGTCTTTGGGTTTTTGTAAATAATTTTAACTCAAATAAAATTGCTACTTTCAATACACATGTTGTCTTTAACATAATCTATTGAACTGTTTTTGATGAAGAAATCTCACGAACTTGATATGAGGGGAAACGTGATGTGTACGTGAATTTCCCTTCAACATATACATAAAGACCAATTTTTGTTAAATGTTATGTACTTCTCCATGTTTTTAATACTTCTCTGAATATGTTGACTCTCAAACTCAGGTTTATTAAGGATGGTGATTTTCTGCTTGTATAGTTATGCCCTTGATGTTTAAGTTAGTTGCCTTAGTCTTTTTGCCCCTCTGAATATGACCCAAGACTTCTTTGTTTTTTATTTTTTTTTTACAGCTGCTTTTTAGTTTTTCACTTTTCTTGTCAGACTCTTAAGTTTCCCACACGGAATACAAGTACATTCCTCGACCTCTCCTCACTGCTTTTAATCATAAAACTAGATGAAGGCGTCTCCTGTGAGTTCCCCTCCACTCTCCCTTCTTCCAGACGTAAACACAGTGTATCACCATGTTTAAGAGTGCAGCCTGTGGATTTACAAAGACCTAAACCACACATACATTTGGAAAGCAAGTGCTGATGTGTTAGAGCAATTTCCCAAACTAACTTTTAACCTGCCTACTCAGCTAGAAGATGGGGCTCCTGCTTGCTTCAGGGTTGTGAAGACTCAGTGAAACTATGCGTGAGAAGCAGTAGCACCCTGTTCCAAATGCAGGTCTTGGTAAATGTTGGCTTTCACCTAACAATTGTTTGGACTCTAAGTAGTTTATACTTGGTAGACTAGTAATTTAGAGATAAACATAATAATCCCTAGAGCCAGTTTAAAAAAATGCAAAGACATATAGGTAGAGCTACTTACAATAAAAATGGGACAGTGACAAATATTTCATTAACAAAAGGAAGATGGGGCAAGAGTAACAATGAGAAAAATAGAAAACAAAAGAAGCAAGAGCAAATAGATTTTAAAAGAAAAACTTTCCTGCAAGACACAATATCCACTAAATCGAACAATACCAATAATTATATTAAATGTAGGTATATCAAATACTCCAATTACAAGGCAGAGATCATCAAACTGAAAAAGAGACCTGCTGCATACAAGTAGTTTGAAAGAAAAAGGATGGGGAGAAAAAGACCATACAAACACTAATCACAAGTTGGAGTGACTATTTAAGACAAAAGATGAATATTAGGCCTAAAAAGCATTTTGTAATAATTATGTCTATGCACCTAGTGGAATTTTAAAAATACAGCAAAAACTAAAAGAACTAGACAAGGTCACAATCAGATATTTTAACTCTCCACCCCACCCCCCACAGCCCCTGGGAATTGCTAGGATATATATATTTTTTTAAGTCTGTAGGAAACAGTGATCTGAATGATCACCTACCTTGATATAACTGAAATTTATGGGACACTATTCCACAGTTCTTGGGATGTACCTGAAGCTTTCAGCAACACGAACTACATGGTGAGTCCTAAAGCAAATCTTGACGTATGTATGTATTTCAGATGACTGGAGCCTTGACCACAAGGACTTCTAGGAGACATGTCAACATGTACAATATGTAGAAAATAACATTTGAAAATCAAGTATACGTCTAAATAACCTACGACTCGATCACAAAGGAAATTAGTAGTTTGAGTCGAATGACAAAATACAAATTATGGGATGCAAGTGAAACTGCTTAGAAGAAAATTAGCTTTAATGCTTAGGAAGAAGGCGTAAAATCTAAATACCTGAGGAAACTAGGGGGAGGAATAAAGCAATTACACCCAAGTAAGCTGAAGGGAAAAAATATAAGTGGAAAGCAATAAAAAAAGTTAAAAGAAAACCCAGAAATTTTGGGCGGCTTGGGTGGCTCAGTCAAACATCTGCCTTTGGCTGAGATCATGATCCCAGGGTCCTGGGGGCCCTGTGTTGGCTCACTGCGCGACAAGGAGTCTGCTCCTCCCTCTCGCCCTCCACCCTGCTTATGCTCTATCACTGTGTCTCTCAAATAAATAAAAGTCTTAAAAAAAAAAAAAACAAATTTTACCAAAGCCAATATTCGGTTCTTTGAAAAACTAAATGGATAAACACTTAGCAGGACCAGTCAAGAAAGAGAAGTCCCAAATTGCCAGCGTCAGGAATGGAAGATGCAATATCAGTATAAACTCTATAGAGACATTTTTTAAAAAATATTTTTTAGAGCAGAGCAATGGGGGGAGGGGCAAAGGACAAGGGATGGGATCTCAAGCCAACTCCTGCTGCCGAGGGCTGAACCCATCAGGCTGCTGGGCTGGATCTCACCAGCCTGAGCCGAAATCATGAGTCCGAAGCTCCACTGAGCCTTCCAGGTGCCCTGATCTACAGACATTTAAAAGGATAATATTCTGAGTTAAGCAATCAAGTTTTACAACTTAGACAAAATGAGCAAACTCCTTGAAAAACAAAATTTACTAAGACTGACTTAAAGAACCTGGGGCGCCAGGGTATCTCAGTTGGTTGAACTGACTGGGTTTCAACTCATGGGTCCTGGGATCAAGCCCACCTGGGGCTCTGTACTCAGTGGGGTGTCTGTTTGATGTTCTCTCCCTCCACTCCACCCCCACTCGCAATGTACTCCTTGAGTGAATAAACCTTAAAAAAAAAAAAAAAGGGTGAGCAGCCCTGGGGGGCTTGGGGTTTAGTGCTGCCTTCAGCCCAGGGCATGGTCCTGGAGACCCCGGGATCAAGTCCCACATCTGGCTGCCTGGAGCCTGCTTCTCCCTCTGCCTGTGTTTCTGCCTCTCCCTCTCTCTCTCTCTCTCTCTCATAAATAAGAAAAATATTTTTTTAAAAAAAGGGAAACCTGACTTGCCCAATATCTAAAAAAAAAAGCAATTTAAATTTTAAAACAAAAAAGCAAAAACAAAAAAAATTTTAAAACATACAAATAGAAGTTGTCAGATCAGTGACACATTGTAAAACATTTAAGAAAAATTATGAAAAAAAACAAAAAAAAGAAAAATTATTATGAATCTTACATAGACTTATTGAGAAAGCGTAGAAAGGATACCAAATCATGGTATAAGGCTTACCCATAAAACCCCTAATATTAAAGGAAAAGGGGAAAAAAGAACATACAGACCAACATTCCATGACTACAGATGCAAAATCTTTTAACAAAATATTTAAAAATAAAATCCTTTAGTGTATAAACAAAACAATACATCACAACCAAGTGAGATTTATCAAAGGAGTACAAAGTTGGTTTTACAGTCGGAATCAATGTAATAAATTATATCAACAAATTACTAAAATCTACGTGATCATGTTTACATAGAGAAAAGGTATGACAATGCAGTACCCACTTATGATCCTAAAACCTCAGCAAACTAGTATATTGAAATTAAGATAAAAATCTAAAAACCATTTAAAAAAATCTAAAGACCAAACTGGGATTATATGAAAACTACTAATCAGATAAAGAACATATATAAAAAGTGCTATTATATAATGTATAACATTTTACTCCTAAGATCAAGGCAGAGATATTCAATCTCAACACTTCTATTCTTTGGTTTTCTTAGACTAGAATTGAGAAACTGACCTAAAATTCACATGGAAATGCAAAGGGCCTAAAGTAATCAAAATAATCTTTAAGAATAACAAAGCTGTGGGGCACCTGGGTGAACCCAGGATCAGATGAGTTCCCCATGAGCCCCCCCCCCCCCCCCCCCCCCCGCCACAGGGAGCCTGCTTCTCCCTCCGCCTGTGTCTCTGCCTCTCTCTCTCTCTCTCTCTCTCTCTCTCTCTCTCTCATTCATACACACATACTGATTTTTGGCAGAGGTACCAAAGCAATTTAATGTAGAAACTATTCTAATACATGGTTCTGAAGGAACTGGATGTCAATTAAAACGAAAACGAAACAAAACCCTGACCCCCTACACCTCGTGCCAAACACAAACGTTAATAGCAGATGGATCATACAGACCTAAATGTAAAAGCTAAAACCATGAAGTTTCTGGAAGAAAGGATGAAGGACATATTTATTCATGATTCGGGGATCGGCAAAGATTTTTTTTCAGATAACCAATAAAGGAAACAATGGGTTAAACTTCATCCAAATCAAAAACTTCTGCTCTTCAAAATACACCATTAAGAAATGAAAGGGCAAACCTCAGACTGGGAGAAAATACTCACAGATTGTATGTTTGACAAAGGACCTGCGCCCAGGAGAAAGAACCACAACTCAATAATAAAAACCAAACAATCCAATTTTAAAATGGGCAAAAATCCTGAGGAGGTGCCTCACCAAGGATGATGATATATGAATGACCAATAAATACGTGTAAAAGGGCAAAACATCTTTAGTCATCATTGGAATGCAAATTTAAATTAGAAGATACTACTTATAAGAACAGATTTCAAAAAATATTAATACTGAATGTTGGCACAAACCAGCAATTGAAACTTTGGTGGGAACATAAAATAACACCATTTTGGAAAAAATTTGGCAATTCCTTGTAAAATTAAAGATGCAACTGTCCCTCAATCCAGCATTTCCATTTTGTCCTGAAGAAATGAAAACATTCAGTGGAAAAACTTGTGAAAAAATATTGATATCTACCATATTAACAATACCTACCACTAGAGGGACACCTGGCTGGCCCTCAGTAGAGCGGGTGACTCTTCATCTCAGGGTCATGAGTTCGAGCACCATATCAGGTGTAGAGATCGCTTAAAAGCATATGGCTAACACTGGAAAAAAAAACAAATATCCGTCGACAGGCAATGTATAAACAAATTGTGATATATTCAAGCAATTGAATACTACTTAGCAATAAAAAGGAATAAACTCTTCTTTCAATCAGCAGCATGGATAAATATTTATAATGCTGAAGGGAAGATGAGTAAGAAAGTGAATATGCTTACAGTCTGAATCAATTGAGGCAAAGTTGTAGCGTAGCCAAAACTAGTCTAAGGGGAAAACATTCACAAGTTTATTTAGTAGATAAAAAGTTTGGTGGAAAATACTACATGTTTAGAAATTTTAAAACCCATCTTAATAATTCATAGGTTAAAATGAAATTTTTTAAAAATGTAGAACTCAATAATCACACAAATAAAAAGGATAAAAAATTACAGGATACAGCAAAACAGGACCTAACAATAGATGTTAACATCTATATTTGAAAAACAGAGGAGCTGAAAAAGTCTAAAATACAAACACTTCATTTTAAAGAGAGAATAAACCATTGATGAGTAGAAAGAAGGTAATAGAAATATTTTAAAATTTAGCCTCAAATTGATTATTTGAAAAGGATAACCTAACTTTGAGGACACTGACCAAGAAAGAAGAAATCAATTTAAAAATTAAATATAAAAATGCATAAGTGCAGGGACAAATTAAAAAGACATTAACTAAATGGTACCTGGCTGGCTCAGTTGGTGGAGTATGCGACTCTTGATCTCAGTGTCCTCATTTCAAGCTCCACATTGGGTGTGGGGCCTACTTAAAATTAAAATTAAAAAAAAAAAAAAAGAAGAGGGACATCCGGGTGGTATAGTTAAGTGACTGATTCATGGTTTCAGCTCAGGTTGTGATCTCAGGGTCATGACCCACATCAAGCTCCAGGCTCAGTGTGGCATCTGCTTCAGATTCTCTCTCCCTTCCCCTCTGCCCCTCCCACCTATTCTCTTTCTAATAAATAAATCAATTTTTATAAAAGATATTAACTGAAATAACAAAGATTAGAGGAGAAATAAATGAAACAGAGACTTTGCTTAGGGTTTTCTCTTTCATTGTAAGTAGGCTCCATGCCCAACATGGGGCTTGAACTCAGGACTCTGAGATTAAGAGTTGCATGCTCTACTAGCTGAGCCAACCAGGTGCCCCTGAAACAGAGACTTTTAATTCATTAACTAAGAAGATTTATTTATTTTAGAGAGAAAGAGAATGAGTGAAGGGAAGCGGCAGAGGGAGAGGGAGAGAATCTATGGTAGACTCCCTGCTGAGTACAGAGCCTGACACCGTGTTTGCCATGGTGCTCAATCCCACAGCCCCAAGCTCACTGCCCAAGCCAAAATCCAGAGTCAGATGCTAAACGGACTGAGCTACTCAGGCGCCCCTGAAGTAGACTCTTAAAAAAAAATAGAAAAGATCAATGAATCTAGGAGTTTGTTCTCTGAAAGGATAAACAAACAAACAAATAAAAAAAAAAGGACTTGAATAAATAAAATCAACTATGGAGGAGGAATAAGCACCAACACCACAGAAATGTAAATGATTATAAGAGAATACTCTGAAAAATTATATGCCAACAAATTGAACATAGAAGAAATGCATAAATTCCTAGAAACCTATAAACTACCAAGAGTAATCAGGAAGAAATAAAAAATTGGAACAGACTGATTATCAGCATTGAAATTGAATCAGTAATCAAGACTAGGACCAGATAGATGGCTTCACAGGTGACTCCTACCAAACATTTAAAGAAGAGTTAATACCTACTTTTTTTTTTTTAAGATTTATTTATTTGAGAGACAGCATGCATGCACACAAGGAGGGAGGGGCTGTGCAGACTCTTTGCTGAGCATGGAGCCCAATGCAGGTCTCAATCTCATGACCCATGAGATCATGACCTGAGCTGAAATCAAGAGTTGGATGCTTAACTGACTGAGCCACCCAGGTGCCCTGAGTTAATATCTATTCTTAAACTATTCCAAAAAAAATGGAAGAGGAAGGAGACCTTCCAAATTCATTCTTCAAGACTAGCATTACCCTGATACACAACCAGTCAAGGAAACTACAAAAAAAAGAAAACTATACATTAATATCTTTGAACAGAAATGCAAAAATCCTCAACAACATATTGGCAAACCGAATCCAATAATACATTAAAAAAATTGTTCACCATGATCAAGTATGATTTATTCCAGAGATGCGAGGGTACTTCAATATTTACAATCAACATGATACACTGCGTTAGCAATAGAAAGGATAAAAAACATATGATCATCCCAATAGATGCAAAGGAAGCATGTGACAAAATACAACATCCATCTGTGATTAAAAACTCTCAGCAAAATAGGCTTAGAGGGAAAGTATTTCAACATAATAAAGGCCATTTATAAAAAACCCACAGATAACATACTTCATAGTGATCAGGAACAAGACAGGGATGTACACTGTCACCACTTTTATTTAACAAAATACTGGGGATCCCTGGGTGGCGCAGCGGTTTGGCGCCTGCCTTTGGCCCAGGGCGCGATCCTGGAGACCCGGGATCGAATCCCACATCGGGCTTCCAGGGCATGGAGCCTGCTTCTCCCTCTGCCTGTGTCTCTGCCTCTCTCTCTCTCTCTGTGACTATCATAAATAAAATTAAAAAAAAAATACTGGAAGTCTAAGCTGCAGCAATAAGACAAGGAAAAGAAATAAAAGGCACTCTTTTTTTTTTTTTTTTTCAGAAATAGGTGAAACTATCACTATTTGCAGATGACATGACATTTTATATAGGAAACCCTAAGGGCAACCCCGGGTGGCTCAGCGGTTTAGCACCACCTTCGGCCCAGGGCCTAATCTTGGAGACCTGGGATCAAGTCCCACGTCAGGCTCCCTGAATGGAGCCTGCTTCTCCCTCTGCCTGTGTCTCTGCCTCTCTGCCTCTCTGTCTCTCTGTGTCTCTCATGAATAAATAAATAAAATATTAAAAAAAAGAAAACCCTAAAGACTCCACCAAAAAAAAACTATCAGAACTGATGAATGAATTCAGTAAACTTGTGGAATGCAGAATTAATACATAGAAATCTGTTGCATTTGTACACACTAATAACAAAGTAGCAGAAAGGGAAATTAAGAAAGCAATCCCATTTACAATTGTGCCAAGAATAATAAAATACCTAGGAATAAAGTTAACCAAGGTGGTGAAAGACCTGTACTCTGAAAGCTAAAAGGTCCCAATGATGGAAATTGAAGATGGCACTAACAAATCCAAATCCATGATTATGGATTGGAAGAATTAATATTGTTAAAAAGTCTGTACTACTCAAACCAATCTACAGATTCAATGTAATTGCCATCAAAATACCAATAGCATTTTCACTTAACTAGAACAAAAATACTAAAATTTGTATGGAACCACAAAAGACCCTAGATAGCCAATTTTAAAGTTATTTATTGATTTGTTTGACAGAGAGCGAGAGCAAGCGCACACAAGCAGAGGGAGTGGGAGAAGGAGAAGTAGGCTCCCCACTGAGCAGGGAGCCCGATGTGGGGCTTGATCCCAGAATCCTGGGACCATGACCTCATCCAAAGGCAGATGCTTAACTGACGGAGCCACCCAGGTGCCCCACAGCCAAAGCAATCTTGAGAAAAAAGTAACAAAGGTGGAGGTATCACAATCCCAGATTTTGATCACTGCTCGGCCTTTTGGCTATGATCGAGTGTACAAGTTTATTTGAGATCTACTGCACAGATGTAGTCATCAAAGCACACAAACAGACACATAGATCAATGGAACAGAACAGAGAGCTCAGAAATAAAGGCACGCTTATATGGTCACTTAATGTACGACAGAGAAGGCAAAAACATACAACAGGGCAAAGACGGTCTCTTCCTAAATGGTGCTGGGAAAACTACGTGTAAAAGAAGGAAACTGGAACACTTTCTTACACTATATAGAAAACGTATACACTATATCCAAAAATAATCTCAAAATGGATTATACACATAAACTTGAGACCTGAAACCATAAAATTCCTAGAAGAAAACACAGGCAGTAATTTCTCTGACGTTGGCCATAGCAACACTTTTCTAGATACGTCTCCTTGGGCAAGGGAGACAAAAGCAAAAATAAACTATTGAGACTACAGTTAAACAAAAAAAGCTTTTGCACTGCGAAGGAAACCATTGGCATAATGAAAAGGCAACCTTTTCCATCCTGAATGGTAAAGATATTTCCATGTGATATATCCAATAAGGGGTTACTATCCAAAATATTTAAAGAGCTTACACAAATCGACACCAAAGAAACAAAGAATCTGACTTAAAAATGGGCAAAAGGGGATCCCTGAGGGGCTCAGCGGTTTACGCCTGCCTTTGGCCAGGCACGTCCTGGAGTCCCAGGATCGAGTCCCGCATCAGGCTACTGGCACGGAGCCTGCTTCTCCCTCTGCCTGTGTCTCTGCCTCTCTCTCTCTATCATCAATCAATCTATCTATCTATCTTTAAAAATAAAAATAAATAAAAATGGGCAAAGGCCCAGAATAGTCGTTTTTCCAGAGAAGACATACAGATGGCCAACAGACACGTGACAATATTCTCAAAATCACTGATCGTCAGAAAAATGTAAATCAAAATTACAATGAGATAGCACCCGTCAGAATGGCCACAATCAAAAGGACAAGGAATAACAAGTGTTGGTGAAGATATGGAGGAAAAAAAAAAAGCCCACCTTTGCACTGCTGGTGGGAGTGCAAACTGGTGCAGCCCCTGCAGAAAACAGTGTGGAGGTTCCTCAGAAATATTAAAAATAGAAATACCACAGGATCCAGTAATTCTACTACTGGGTATTTACCCAAAGAGAACAAAAACACGAATTCAAAAAGATCCGTGTACCCCTATGCTGATTGCGCAGTATTTACAATAGCCAAGACGTGGAAGCCGCCGAGGTCCGCTGAGAGAGGACTGTCTAACGGGGGTAAGTCACACAGTGGGCCGTTCTGTGGCCATGAAAAAGATTGGGATCTTGCCATTTGCGGCAACACGGATGGACCCGGAGGGCATTATGCTAAATTAAAGAGACGTCAATTGCACAGGTCTCAGTGCAGATCTAAAAACACAAAACGAGGGCAATGCACGTTCACGTGCAGAATCTAAAAAACAAAACAAATAAAACCAGACCCTTAAATACAAGGAGCAAACTGATGGTTACCAGAGGGAAGGTGGGTGGGTGGGGGGGATGAATAAAATAACGGGGATTAGGAGGTGTAAACTTCAGATTACAAAATAAGCCGTGGAGATAAAAAATACAGCACAGGGAATAGAGTCGATAATTTGTAATAATGTTTCTCGGTGACACATGGAGACTGCACTTACGGTGAGTAATGAATAATATATAGAATTGTTGAATCATTATATTGCACATCTGAATATAGATGTTGTTGGTTATGGCTGAGCAGTGATCAACCTATGACATTGTAGGTTAATTATACTTCAGTAAAATATATCAATAATATAAAAGCACTGAGTTATATAAAATCACTGAGTCATATTTCCACCATAGGTGGACTCTGGAAATAAAGGGATAATAAATTATAGGGGGTCCAGCTTATACTAAGTCTTTTCCAACTTTCACTGGCAATACTGGTTTCCTGGTAAGACTGTTTAAACTGCAGTCGTTCCTTTTCTTTTTCTTTTTCTTTTTTTTTAAGATTTTATTTATTTATTCATGAGAGACACAGAGAGAGAGGGAGAGACCCAGGCAGAGGGAGAAGCAGGCTCCCTGTGGGGAACTCAATGCGGGGCTCGATCCCAGGACCCCGGGGTCACGACCTGAGCCTGAGCTGAAGACAGTCGCTCAATCCCTGAGCCACCCAGGCATCCCTGCAGTCATCTCTCTTTTTTTTTTTTATTTTTTTTATTTATGATAGTCACAGAGAGAGAGAGAGAGAGAGGGGCAGAGACACAGGCAGAGGGAGAAGCAGGCTCCATGCACCGGGAGCCCGATATGGGATTCGATCCCGGGTCTCCAGGATCGCACCCTGGGCCAAAGGCAGGCGCCAAACCGCTGCGCCACCCAGGGATCCCCATCTCTTTCAATTGTTAAAATGAAACCAATACTTACTTCGCAACAGAATTATGCAAATGTATTTGAAGTACTTTCTGGAGCTATTTATTGTTCAGATATTGCCAGAAACTGTAGTAAAGGAATTTGGTAGCTCTCCACTGAAAGCTCTTACTGGGTGGGAGGAGAAAAAAAAAAAATTAACCGATTACTCCAAGTAAATATATGCTAATGAATTCAATAACTTACATGAGGTGAATAAATTTCTAGAACAATAAAGTGAACAAAAATTGACACAAAAAGAAATAGAAGAGTTTTTTGACTTCTAAAGAAATTTAATTAGCATTAAAAAAATTCCATGATGCATATAATGGAAAGTTCATGGTTTTGAAAGTTGTTACCAATTTTCAAGATGTGGGTAATCTCAAATTTATGCAAATTATTCTGGAGCACCGAAAGAGAGAGAAATCCTCTACATACTCAATGAAGCCTACATAAGGTGGATAACAAAACAAGACAAGGACAATAGGGAAAAAAATGGTAAGGTTATCCCACTCACAACCACAGGCACTAAATTCTTTTAAAATATGCTAGCAAATTGAGTACAGCAATTTTATAAAATGTATAAAAAAATACAACATGTCCACATAGGAGTTGTCACAGGAATGCAATGATAAATGAGCATCAGAAAAACCAGTAACTCTAACTCACCACATTAACAGAGTAAAGGAAGGACACCCATGGGTTCTTCTCAGTGGATGTACAAAAGGCATTCAATTGAATTCAAGTAATAGTCAAACATCAATATTCAGAATAAACCAAAAGAGCAGCTAAAAGAAATCTTTTAAGATTTGATATCAATAAATCAAATGCAAGGATATATATATATATTTCTATTATATATAGATATATATTTAAGGTTTTATTTTAATTCCAGTTAACATACAGTGTTCTCTCAGTTGCAGGTGTACAACATAGTAACTTTTTTTTTTAAGATTTTATTTATTAATTCATGAGAGACACACAGAGAGAGGCAGAGACACAGGCCGAGGGAGAAGCAGGCTCCCTGCAGGGAGCCCTACGTGGGATCAGGATCCGGACTCCAGGATCATGCTCTGGGCCGAAGGTGGGGCTAAAACCCTTAGCCACCTAGGGATCCCATAACTTAACACTTCATATATCACCTGGTCCTCGTCACATACGCGCACTCCTTAATCTCCATCACCTATTTTATTTAACCTATCCCCTCTACCCCCCCAAAAGCAAAGATTTTTAAAGAAAAAAAAATCTTTTAACAAAACAGGAATGGGATTTCTTTGAAACAATTGAAGGTATTTAGTAAAAACCTACAGAAATTGACGTTAATAGTAAGATCTTAGAGGCATTTGCTTTAAATGTAGGGACAAAACAAGGATTTTTTAATGTTAATACTTGTTTTCAATATTACATTAGAGGTCCTAACTAGTGTGAAAGGACAAGAGAAATTGTTATAGATGCAAAAGTTTGAAAGGAATAAATAAAGCCTAAAAACTATTTGTAGATGATATGGTTGCCTACAAAGAACATCCAAATATCTATATATGATTGTTTTAGAAATAAAAAGAGTGGCGCCTGGGTGACTCAGTCAGTTGAGTGTCAGAAACTCTTCATTTTGGCTCAGGTCACGATCTCAGGGTCGTGATCTCAGGGTCTTGAGATCAAGCCCCCCATTAGTCTCCTTGCTGGCCATGAAACCTGCTTAAGACCCTCTCTGCCCCTCTCCCTCTACCCTGCCCCGCACCGGTCATGCACATGCTCTTTCTCTCTCAAAAAAATCTTATGCAAAAGCACTGAAGAGGCGACAGGATGAGAGGTCATCTGGCCTGAGAGGCGGGGAGGAGGCAGCCAACACTCAGGATCACTTTTGCCCTGAGGGATTTGCTAGTCCAGAAGGAACAACAGTGAAACGTCAAAGCAAAAAACAAAACAAAACAAAACAAACAAACAAAAAAACACCACAAATCATAAGCATTAGATTGTCACTTCTTAATGTTAAAAATGGTAAATTTACAAGATACAAAAATTTAAAAATTGGTTTTTTTACCTAATATGACCTCAAAATATGAGTACTGATTTCCATAATTCTAATGATAAATTGATAAGCTAGACTTTATCAAAATTAAGGACTTCTATTCTTAAAGCATATTTATTCTTTTTACATTATCTCTACGCCCAACGTGGGGTTCAAACTCACAACCCCGAGATTGAGAGCCTCACAGTCCTTTGACCAAGTCAGCCGGTTGCCCCAAGAACTTCCGTTCTCACAGGGACCCTGCTCGGAGAACTGGCATACAAAACCCACTGACTGAGAAAATATTAGCAAATCTCCCATCAGATAAAAGATTTGAATCCATAATATATAAAGAACTCTTAAAACTCAATAAGGAAACAAAGAACTCAATTACAAATGGACAAGGTATTTCACTGGAACTTTGAATTAAAGTTTAGTATTTAGTATTTAGAATGTCGGAAAGCATGAGGAGCAGGGATATGACCCAAAGCCACTCGCCGCGGGTGGGAGGACAGGCCCACACCTGCGGGAGGAAAGCAGGGGCAGGAGCAGGAGAGCCCAGCCCGAGGAGCCAGAGGGGCCTCACACCTTCAAAACTGCTCCTTCAGTTTCGAGCGATTCTAAGTGACATTTGGTTGAAAGTGTCTCCTTCCCAGGGCACCGGGCTGGCTTGGTCAGTAGAGCGTGCAACCCTTGACCTCAAGGTTGTGGGCTCCAGCCCCACACTGAGTGTAGAGGTGACTTAAAAATCTAAAACAAGTCTTTATTTTTAAAGATTTTATTTATTTATTTATCCATGAGAGACACACAGAGAGAGGCAGAGAGCCAGGCAGAGGGAGAAGCAGGATCCCTGCAGGGAGCCCCATGCGGGACTCGATCCCGGGACCCAGGGTCACGGCCTGAGCTGAAGGCAGATGCTCAACCATCAAGCGCCCCCCAAAAAATCTTTAAAAAGAAGTGTGTTCTTCCCTTAGAACATGAAACACCAGGATTTTTTTTTTTTTTTTTTTTTTAACTGGGGCCGGTTTCCTCAGCCACTGTGAGGAGTTCCTGACGTACAAAATTTGGGTCGAGCTCTGACATGGGCACAAACTGAAATGAAATCATCACCTTCCAGCAAAATTCAGCTCATCTCTCCCCCAGCCACAAAGCTGTAAAAGTGCGCAACAACGTCGCGGTGACCTTGGGGAGGAGGCCGGCCAATGTGGGGAAACCCTAAGCAGTAAGGGACTGAGTCCCACGGGGCAGCCTTGCGGTGCTTCAGGGGAACAGGCTCAGGGTGTATGGAGGAGGATGAAGGGAGCTGGTGTTTCTCATCGTAAGCTTTCTCACTTTAAAAAAATTTTTAAGGGGATTCCTGGGTGGCTCAGCAGTTGAACACCTGCCTTCAGCCCAGGACGTGACCCCAGGGTCCTGGGATCGAGTCCCGCATTGAGCTCCCTGAATGGAGCCTGCTTCTCCCTCTGCCTCTCTCTCTCTCTCTCTCATGAATAAATAAAATCTTAAAAAATATATAAATTTTTTTAAAGATTTTGTTTTTAAGCAACCTCTTCACCCACCGTGGGGCTTGAACTCACAACCCCGCTATGGAGAGTTGTTTGCTCCCCCAACCAAGCCCGCCGGGCACCCGTCACTGTGAAACCTTTGACTTTTTAAGGTACCTGCACATATTGCTCTGGGAGGGAGGAAATCTAAATTGTGAAAGCGAGTGGCAGCCGAGCCTGGCTTCCGCGTGGAAACCACATCCTGAGTCGACCCTTTAGACCATGGAACAGTTTCTAAAGTACTTGAGCATGAATTCTTGCATGATGGGCCACGGGGAAAAAATAAAAGGGTCAGGGTCTCTGTACTGTAGCGCCCGCACTCCAGCTGTACAGCGCATCACGGAGAATAAAGTCACGTAGAGCACACAGCCCTTAGGCATATATCACGGCTCCGACTGTTTTCTGCCGCTGCCATCCGAGGGGGAAACACAGGCGTGTCTTCGTAAAAACAGCCCACCTGCACGGAGCGCTCACTATGTACGTGCCAGACCCGCCCTGACCACATCCTGCCCGAAACCTTGGGATCCCCCAACAGTTTCTGAAGTCATGAGCGTGAGTTGCTGCGCGGTCTACCGTGGCCAGCCAGAAATAGTTTTGGTGGACTAATATCAAACACAACATTTATTTTTAGGGTTTTAGGAGTGAGTGACATAGCAAAATCACATACAAGAGAAACTAAAATAGCATAAAGTAAACCATCTATTTAAAGCACCTGTTATTTTTTTTTCAAGCACTACCTCCTCTTCCCTTCCAACCGGGGATGCTATTTTGGAGGATATTTTTTAAAGGATTTATTTATTTATTTTGGGGGAGGGGCAGAGGGAGGGAAGGTCTCAAGCAGACTCTGCATTGAGCTCACAGCCCCGTGCGGGACTCGATCTCAGGACCCTGACACCGTGACCTGAGGCGAAACTAAGAGCTGGAGGGTCTGCCAGCTGAGCGCCCCCGGGTGCCCCTGGAGGAGCATTTTTAATAGGGACTGCTAATGTCCGCCCAGCATCTAGGAGGGGTCTGGCGCGGCTTTTCAATTTTTTGAAGCTTTCAGAAGAGCTGACGAGCCAGCACTGGCGCTCTGGGTCTGTGCCTGAGGAGTTCATAAAGCGTGGACAAGCTATCTTTTAACGAATTTTCAAGGCAATGTAAAGAGAAAAAAGGAAGGAGGAGGCACCTGGCTGGCTCGGTCAGTAGAGCATGTAACTCTCCACCTTGGGGTTGTGAGGTCAAGCCACACGTTGGGCATAGAGCTTACATTAAAAAAAAAAAAAATAAGAAGAAAGAAAAATTAAAAAAAAAAAAGAAAAAAGAAAAAAAGCTCTATTTTGAGCCTGGCCTGGAAGCTGACGAGGTATTTATGATGCAGGGTGCACATCTCGTCCACACATCACATTCATGCAATAGTTTAACCAAATCTTGGAGCCGGTCAGACGGCTGGACGGAGCCGTGCACGCTGGCCAGGGTGTGGAGGGGGTGGGAGCCCCAGGTACAGGGTGGGGGCGGCGGGGCCGGGCCGCTCCACGTGGCCCCTGGAAGCCAGTGTTTTCTGGGTACCTGTGAGGTGCTCGGGAGGGTGCTCGGGGCTTGGTGGGCGCCGCGGCGTAGGGGCCCAGTCTGGCCGTGACCCGATTCCCAGGCCTGTCCTGCAACAGCGGCTGCTCCCGGGGCTGCGAGCTTCAGCTCGGCTCTGCGGGTGTTTCCTAAAATAAGCGGCTGCATCAGAAGGCCCGGGCCCCCTGCTCTGCACGGCTGCCACACGCGCCGCTGTCTTGCTCCACCCACGTTTGCACCGAAGCTTTATTTTATGAGGATCCAACGGGCAGAGCAGCCGAGGAAACGGCTGGGTCCAGGGCAAGAGCCTCGAGGGGGGCCTGACCGGGGTTTGCCCAAGACAGTCTCGACTCTTTCTTAAAAGAGAGAAAAGGAAATCTTTTTAGGCCCGTCTGAGTGTCCTCATCGTGGGACGGGCAGGGTCTCGGGCATCCCAGGTGGGTGGCTCAGCACACACATCGGCGCGGGGCCAGCCCGGGGCCCTGGGGTGCGTGTGCCGTGGGCCCCTGCAGCCGCCGGCCAGTGTACTGAAGCCGGTGCCCCCAAGCCCAGCTGCTGCCCTAGGTGCTGCCCAGGGCGGCCAGGGCCCTCCGCTCCAGCTGGGTGGTGGCTCGGGTGCCTGGCGGGGTGCGCGTGAGGCTGAAAGGGCAGGTGCAGGTGCGCGCGGCCCGGGCCCAGGTTCAGGGAGCCTGGCGCCTGGACCAGTGACTCCATGGACAACGGGCTGTCCCCACGCCTCTCCACGGGCCGCGCCGTCGGGCCTCCAACGACACCCGCTCGCGTTGCTGTGCTGGCGGTGGGCATGGGGCACGGGGCATGCGGGCCGGGGAATCCGGCTGGAAGGAGACCCCGGACGATTTTTGAAAAAAAGGTTTTACCTGGACACAGACTGAATTTAAGCGTCTGCCGATGACTATACCGGGCGACCACCACTCAGACCCAATCTGGAACATTTCCACGGCCAGCAGCGCCCCGCGTGCAGTGCCTTGCCCTGGGCACCACGTGACCCGCCCTCACCTCCATCCTCACTCCATCCTCACCTCCATCCTCACCAGCTGACCGCGGCCTTGGACTGCATATACACGGGCTCCCACAGTACGCATCTGACTTCTGCTCAAGTGAGGCCAGAGGCCCATCGCGCGGCTGCACCAGCCCTTCCCCAGGACACGCGTGCTGGGATCGAGCCTGACGGCAACACGTGGGTTGTCAGCAGAGGCGCGGCCCGGCCCTCGGCTGCACGTCCAGGGGCTGTGCTGCGGGCCTGCGAGCTCCGCCGCTGTCCTCGTCTCCGGAGGTAGCGCCCACCGGTCTTCAGAAGCGGGGGGGACCCCTCGCTGATGCCCCCCGGGGCCCCTGCCCAAGCGCCTCTGGTCCTTCGCCCATTTCCAGTGGAGTTGTCGGCCCTCCTGGAGGCCTGTAGCTGTCCTAGTCCCATAAGCGCCTCGTGAACCCCCCGGTGCGGTTGTGGGCCGGCTGGGAGGGGGTCTTTAGTTTCACGGAAGCCCTTAACTTTAACAATCCAGGACCTCAAAAAACAGACCACGTATATGTACGTTATAATGATAATAAAACAAACACCTACACACTGTCCCCAAGTAGAACATGGGCGGGCTCCCTCAGAGATCTCCTGCTCCCGCCTTCATGCTTTAAAAACCGTGTTAGGTATGAATCCGTCTCTAAACGACCTGTTGCTCAGTCTTGCTTCTTTTTGGGATTTATAAAAATAGTGCCTTAGTGGTTTTTTTTTTTTTTTTTTTTTTTTTTTGCCTTCTGAGGCCTTCTTTTTTTCCACTCACTTTTTGCTTTCTAGGATCCATCTTTATTGCTGCAGACAGGAGTAGGTCCATTCCCACAGCTGGAAAATATTCTGTTACACGGATTTTTTGCATTTGTACATTAGTGAATCCTTGGAAACAGCAGTCGTTCTCAGTATTTTTTTTTTTATTTCAAAGAATGTTGTTGTGATCCATCTTGCAAATATCTCCTCATTCACCTGTGCAAGACTTCCTCTAACGTACATCCCTGAATGGAAAATCCTGCTCATGGGATACATACATATTGGGTCTTACAAAATAGTGAATTTTCCAGAGCGGTTTTCCAAATGTCTCTGAATGTTTTCCAAAATCCTTTATACTTCCACCTGCACTTAACAGTTGCTCCCACGGCCTCATGTTTCCCCCAACACTGTGAACTATCAGATTTTAAATTATTTTTCTGATTTTGTGGGTATAGAATGCCATCTCATCATCTTTTAAAGAAATATTATCTGCTTTTATTTATTTTATTTGGGATAATTTATCTTTTTTTTTTTTAAAGATTTATTTATTCATTCAGAGAGAGAGAGAGAGGCAGAGACACAGGCAGAGGGAGAAGCAGGCTCCATGCAGGAAGCCCGATGTGGGACTCCATCCAGGGTCTCCAGGATCAGGCCCTGGGCTGCAGGTGGCGCTAAACCGCTGCGCCACCAGGGCTTCCCCGATAATTTATCTTTTATGGGGCTAAGCATGGAGCCCAATGCAGGGCACGAACCCACAACTCCGAGATCAAGGCTTGAGCTGAGATCAAGAGTCAGCTGCTTAATCAACGGAGCCACCAAGACACCCGTTTTTATTTTAAAAAAAACTGTCTTACGTAAGCTCTACACCCAACATGAGACTTGAACTCATGGCCCCGGCATCAAGAGTCCTACGCTCTACCAACTGAGCCCACCAAGTGCCCTGCTCTCTCGTCATCTGAACCTCCATTTTCCTCATGACTAACGAGGTGGAGCATGTTTATGGACCACTGGTCTCATGTCTGTATTTCTGTTGGGTTATCTTTTCCTTGCTGGCATTATAGTTATTTGTCCTCAGTACTGTTCCTTTGTTGGTTATGTATGTGGTGAATATCTCCTCCCAGTTTGGGGCTGGACCTTCCACTTTCTTTACAGTATCTTCCAACAAACAGAAGTTCTTAATTTTAATGTAGTTGCATTTGCTAATCTTTTCTTTCATGATTATGACCTTTTAATATTATTTAATGCAGGCATGCTTAGGATATATTGGGGGTTCAGTTCCAGACCACCACAATAAAGTGAGTCAAATGAATGTTTGGGGTTCCCAGGGCACATAAAAGATATGCTTATGCTAAACTGTAGTCTATTTCGTGTGTGACAGCGTTGGGTCTAAAAAATATGCCTACCTGAATTAAATACTCCACACTTGCTTTCAGCAAATCATAATCTTTTTGCTTGTAGAGGGTCCCACCCCCATGTTGATGGCTGCTGAGTCCCCAGGTGGTGGCTGCTGAGGGCGGGGGCGGCTGGGCCGTCTCTTACAATAGGACAACAGTGAAAGGTGATGCACCGGTTGGCTCTTTCACAATTTCTGTGCAGCAAGCTGTGCTGTTTGACAGCATTTTACCCACCGTAGGGCTCCTTTCAGAACTGGAGTCAGTTCCCTCAAAACTTGCCACTGCTTTGTCAAATAAGTTTCTGTAATATTCTAAGTATTTTGTCATCATTTCAACGATTTTCACAGCATCTTCCCGAGGAGTGGATTCCCCCTCAAGAGACCATGTGTTCCATGAGGCTGGAGCCGTTCAGTTGCACCTTCAGCCTCCGCTTCTCATTCTAGGTCTCGGGCCGTTTCCAGCTCATCTGCAGGTACTTCCTCCACTGAAGTCTCAGCTCCCTCAAAGTCATCCAGGAGGGTATCTACTTCTAAGTTTTGTGAATGTTGATACTTTGGCCTCTTCCCAAGGATCGTGAATATTTTTAATGGCTTCTAGAATGGCGAATCCTCTGCAGAAGATTTTCGATGTACTTCTCCCCAAGCCCTTAGAGGAATCACTACCCATGGCAGCTGCAGCCGTACGAAATGTATTTCTTAAATGATAAGACCTGAAAGTTGAAGTTGCTCCATTGTCCCCAGGGTGCAGAATGGGTGCTGTTAGCAGGCATGAAAACATTAGCCTCGCTGTACATTCGCCAGAGCTCTTGGGTGACCGGGTGCCTTGTCAGTGAGCAGTAGTATTTTGAAAGGAATCTTTTTTTTCTGAGCCCCAGGTCTCAACAGTGGGCTTAAAGCACTCAGTAAACCATGTTGCAAACAGATGTGCCATCACCAGGCTTGTGCTTCTGTTCACACGGCACAGAGTGGGTGTAACGGGATTCTTCTAGAGCCCCAGGGCCCGCAGGTGGCCAATGAGCGCTGCCTTCAGCTCAAAGGCAACAGCTGCACCAGTACCTACAGAGGGACCTGGCCTGTCCTTTGAAGCCAAGCGTGGACTCTCTCTAGCTCTGAAAGTCCTAGAAGGGATCTTCTTCCAATTTAAGGCTCTTTTCTCCATATCGAAAATCTGTTGCTGAGGGTAGCTACCTTTGTCTATTATCTTGGCTAGATCTTCCGGATTACGGGCGCTTCACCTGCACTTGCACGTTCTGTAGGGGGCCTCTTTCCTTACACCTCGGAACCAGCCTCTGCAGCTTCCTCACCTCTCCCAGCCTTCGTGCAAGGGGAGAAAGCTAGGGCCTCTCCTTGGCCTAATCCATGAAGGAATGTTGTGGCTGGTTTGATCTCTCCAGCCCAATGTTGTGGCTGGTTTGACCGCTCTAACTTTCTCCGTTTCACTCTCTTATCATGTACGTGTCGCTGGAGTGCACTTTTAATTTCCTTCACAGACTTTGCCTTTGCAGTGACAACCTGCCTGTTTGGTGCAAGAGGCCGAACCTTGGCCTGTCTTAGCTTTCGACATGCCTTCCTCACTAAGCTACGTCATTTCCAGCTTTTGATTTAAAGTAAGAGACACGCGACTCTTTCTTTCCCTTGACACTTAGAGGCCATTGTAGGGTTATTAACGGGCCTAATTTCAATATTGCTGGGTCTCTAGGAATAGGGAAGCAGAGGGAGAGGGAGACAGATCAGGGAATGGTCAGTAAGGGGAGCGGTCAGAAGACATACAACATCTGTCAATTGAGTTTACGGCCTTAGATGGACGCGGTTGTGGCATCCCAGAACAATTACAGTAACATCAAAGATCACCAATCACAGATCATCACAATAATGAAAAAATCTGAACTATTGTAAGAGTTACCAAAACGTGACACAGACACAAAAGTGAGCAAATGCTCTTGGGAAAATTGCACCAGTAGACTTGCTGGATGCAGGGTTGCCACAAAATTTCAATTTCTAAAAAACACAATTTCTGCAAAGCACAATAAAGCAAGGCACAGGGTATGATGGGATATGCCTGTATATCCTTCTTGACCTAAGTTGATAGACATTCTTCTATATTATCTTCTAAAAATATTAATCTTTCCTTTCCACATTAAAAAAAAAAGATTTTAGAGTACGCCAGCCCATGTAGGGGGAAGGACAGACTCCCTACTAAGTGCACAGCCTCATGTGGGGCTTGATCCCATGACCCATGAAATCATGACCTGAGCCAAAACTAGGAGTCCATCTCGCACGACCAACTGAGCCAGCCAGGTGCCCCCTTTTTCACATTTAAGCATGTGATCTCTTTGGGATTGATTTTGTGTCACGAAGATCAGTTTCATTTTTCCGTACGAATAACCGACGATCTCGGCTCCATTTCTGCCCTCACTCTGTCCGTCTCTGTGATCGGCTGAGTAATGGGTCCCCAGAGATGTCCGCTTCCTAATCCTTGAGACCTGCGAGCATGTTACCTGATACTGCAGAAGGGAATCGGCAGGTATGATTACGGGTAGTTGGGACCCCCGGGTGGCTCAGTGGTTGAGTGCCAGCCTTCAGCCCAGGGCGTGGTCCTGGGGTCCCAGGATCGAGTCCCACGTCAGGCTCCCTGCAGGGAGCCTGCTTCTCCCTCTGCCTGTATCTCTGCCTCTCTCTGTGTGTCTCTCATGAATAAATAAATAAAATATTTAAAAAAAGGGGTGGCGAGGATGGGAGATGATCTTGGATTATGTGGGTGAGGCCCATGCAGCCAGGAGGGCCAGCCAAGGAGGGAGGAATTAGCGCAATGCTGTGCTCTGGAGAACAAGGAAGAGGTCACGGGCCAACGGCGGGGGCAGCCTCTGGAGGCTAGAAAAGCCGTAAGACCACATTCTGCCCGAGAACCTCCAAAAGGAACACAGCCCTGTGGACACACAGAGAGCCCTGCCTTCCAGAACCATCTGACGATAACTCAGTGTTGCTTTAACCCCTCAGTGGGTGGCGATTTGTTGCAGCGGTAACGGGAACTATGCAGTGTTCAGTGTCCCCTTCTGTCCTGTGCTAAGGGTTCACACTCCTCAGAGGCCGTTGTGGGCTCTTAATCTGCCCCATTAGCCGTTAACTGTTCCTCCTGCTCACACCCCACTGTTCTAGTCAGCAGCAGCTTTATAATAGATACTGATGCCTGGTAAAGCAGATCCTTCCTTTGCCGCCTCTGTATGTCTTGGCCACTTGACTCTCTTAGGCCTCCGCATTTCCAGATAAATTTCAGAATCTGCTTGTCAAGGTCCTTCAAAAGACCCTACTGGGGTTCTGTTCAGAATAACATTAGCTCTACAGTCAATCTGGGGAAATGGATCTCTTTAAATATTGAGTTTTCCTAAGAATATGATATATTCTTTTAAAAAAATATTTATTTGACAGAGAGCGAGCGAGTGAGGACAAGCAGGGGGAGTGGCAGACAGAGGGAGAGGGACAAGTGGGCTCCCCACTGAGCAGGGGCTCGATCCCAGGACCCCAGGATCATGACCTGAGCCGAAGGCAGATGCTTAACCAACTGAGCCACCCAGGCGCCCCTGTATTTCTAGCTTTAAAAGAATTTCACCATTTTCTCATGACAATTACATCTGATGTGGATTCTTTTTAAACTACAGCCTGGTGTTGAACATCATCAAATCGTCCTCCACATGCTTTCCTTTTCAGTGAAATATAGCAACGTTTTCTAGTAAGAACGGACTGTCCCTGCTGTTGTCTTTGATGGCTCTCCCTGTCATCTCTATGAGACACACCGTTCAACTTCTGACCTCATCTGCTTTGCCAAAGCTCAGGAGGGGGCAGCCCTGGGTGACCTCAGCCAAAAGTAGACCTATGACCCTACGCACCCGTGGCTCAGTGCCGGCCAGGTATTCCGATGTCAAGCCCCCAGCCCGTGTTCAAAAGTAGGGAGCGTGGGAGCTTCCAAAGCACAGAGATGAGGAGTCAGAATTGGTCACGGCAACCCTGGATCTTTGCAGGATGAAGTCACAGGGAGCAGAAACCTGGAACCGTGGGACATGGGGTGGAGCCACAGAGAGGAGATACGTGGACCCCACACGCATGCAAGAGCTGCCTCCTCTGGGGGCGCCCGGGGGCTCAGTCTGTTAAGCATCTACCTTGGGATCAGGTCGTGATCTCGGGTCTTGGGATTGAGTGCCAGGTCCACTCCTGCTCAGCAGCAAGGCTGCTTTTCCCTTTCCCTCTGCCCCTCCTGCCCCACCCCCCCGCCCTGCCCCCGGTGATCCTGCCTGTGCTCTGATAAATAAATAAAATCTAAAAAAAAAAAGTTGCCTGCTCTGTCTGATCTTAATGATTCCCGTCCCCCCGCCTTCTTCCTCCCACCCGGTCCTCCAGCCCGGTCCCCCCGCCGTCCTCCCATCTGGTCTTCCCACCGACATCCCTCCGCCCGGTCCTCCAGCCTCCATCCCCCCACTCAATCCTCCCACCCAGTCCTCCAGCCTCCATCCCCCCACTCGGTCCTACCACTCAGTCCTACAGCCTCCATCCCCCCACTCCATCTTCCCACCCGGTCCTCCCACCGCCGTCCTCCCACCCGGGTCCTCCCACCGCCATCCTCCTGCCCGGTCCTCCCGCCCGGTCCTCTAGCCGCCATCCCCCTACCGGGTTCCCCCTCCCAGTCCCCCCACCCGGTCCTCCCATCACCATCCTCCCACCGCCATCCTCCCGCCTGGTCCTTCCGCCCATGGTGTCCGCAGCGCCCCTTGCATGAGGCAAGGCCCAACACAGTCCCAGCCGCGGGGAGGCAGCCGCAGGGCCTCCCCCTTCCTCGCCCCGCATCCCACCCGCAGCTCCCGGCTCTCACTGTGGATCCGACCTCCAACCCCCAATACACAGGGAACAACACCAAGACCAAGGTGAAGCCTAGAAGTTGTGATAAAATGAACGACCTCGCCGTCCCCATCCGGGCCAGGAGATAGGACTTCTTCAGCCTCTCCAGAGCCGCCACCCTAGGCCCCCTCCCGGCCTCAACCACCTCCCTTCCTCCGAAGGTACCCACTGGCCTGACCTATAGTAGTCACTCTCCTTAAGTTTCTTTAGAGGGTCTCCATTTATTATTATTATTCATGAGAGACACACAGAGAGAGGGAGAGACACAGGCAGAGGGAGAAGCAGGCTCCCTGCGGGGAGCCCCATGTGGGACTCGATCCCGGGACTCTGGGGTATCACGGCTTGAACTGAAGGTAGATGCTCAGAGGCTGAGCCCCCCAGGTGCCCCCCACCTTCCTAAAATTCATTCCTGTGTGCCTCTCTAGGTGCTACAGGTTAGTCTTGCTCAGATGTCTTTCAGGCCTTTGAACCTGCGGGTTCCTTATGCATCTCTCTTTTCCTTACAACATATCCCCGGGGAGACAGTGAGCCATTCCCCCTGCAGAGTTTTCCAGGCCAAATTTTGCAGACTGCATTCCCTGTGCGGTTTAGCATAGCCCTGTGTTCCCTACAGCTCCTGTCGACTGACCCCTGGAACCAGAGGCTTCATGGGACTCAGGATCAAGATTTTTTGATGATGTTCTAGGTGTTGATGTGCTTTCATCAGGGGCACAAAGTGCCTGCTTGTCTCTCTTTTTCTAAGATGCTAGCAGAGAGGATATTCAACTGTTCGATGCTTATATTCATTAACTCGTTGTGAAAAACGGTCAAATTCTAATTACATCATTTCCTTTTCATCTAGAAGCTGGATTGATTTTATAAGGACGACACCTCCTTTCATCCGCTACTTGGTTACCCAGTGAAGCAGTTCATAGAGGAGAGGCAGGACAGAGGTTTCTTTTCATTTATTTACCCATTTTCAAGATAATCAATTGCCACAGTCTCATCCTCCAAAGATGGTAAATTAGTTTTTAACAATACCATGAGGGGGTGCCTGCGTGGCTCCATCCGTTAAGCCTCCAACTCTTGGTTTGGCTCAGGTCATGACCTTGTGGGTGGGGAGATCGAGCCCCCCATGGGCGGGGAGTCCGCTTGAAGATTCTCTCCCTCAACCCTCCCCTTGCTCAGGCTCTCTCAAATATATAAACACCATGAGAACCTTAAGGATTTAAATATACTTGATGAATTTCAGTATATTCCAGTCATTATCGTTACTGATGTTCAAAATATCCCATCTCTGGCCAATTGGAGCCTCTTCAGGTTAACTTCTAAGTCCTTCTGACACGACCTTTACGGGCTGAGTATTTCCTTGCTATTTGGTTTGGCAAGATTTTTTCCCAGCTCATCTTGTGTATTTTCTGCCCAAGGCTAGGAACAGTCATTTCTCCAAGAAGCCTTGATTTCTTTTAGTGGAGAAATAATAGTGAAGACCATGACTGGGATGTTAGAAATCTTCCTCACTTCCGGGTGGATCATTTCTAGGTCTTTTCAGGGGGAAAAGCTAGAAATGACATATATGACAAAATACTCTGGGAGTTTAGGCTGCTCCATCCAATTCCAGCTGAGAACTGCAGGGTTTTTACTTAACCTCTTTTGTGAAATGTGATTTCCTCTCTTCCACAGTGGGATACCTGGTTCTCAAGGACACAGTGAATAACTGCATTAGAATATGCAATTAGTCGTTTGTTTTTAATCTCATCTTATGCACACATGGGTTTACAATAACAGTATCAATATCACAGAAGACATTGATGATGAAAGAAATTAAAGAACACACAAATAAGAGAAAAGATATTTCATGGAAGAATATTATTAAAATGTTCATTTTAGGGACGCCTGGGTCACTCAGCAGTTGAGCATCTGCCTTGGACCCAGGGCATGACCCTGGGGGTCCCTGGGATCGAGTCTCACGTCGGGCTCCCTGCATGGAACCTGCTTCTCTCTCTGCCTGTGTCTCTGCCTCTCTCTCTGGGTCTCTCATGAATAAATAAATCTTTTTAAAATGTTCATTATACCCAGAGAAATCTACGGATTCAATACAATCCTTATCAAAACTCCAATGGCATTTTTCCATAGAACAAATAATCTCAACATTTTATGGGAATACGAAACACCCTGAATAGCCAAAGCAATCTTAAGAAAGAGACACAAATTCTCTGTAATTTCAAACTGTTTCACAAAGCTGCAGTAGTCAAAACAGTATGGTATCAGCATTAAAACAGACCCTTTCATCAGTGGAACAGAATAGAAAGCCCAGAAATAAACTCCTGCATATACAGTCATTTAATTTACAACACAGGTGCCAAGAACATACAATGGGAAAGACCGTCTCTTTAATAAAATGATGCTGGGAAAACTGAAGAGCCACACATAAAAAATGAAACTGGATCACCAGCTTGCACCATTCACAAAAATTAACTCAAAATAGATGAAAAAATTGGATTTAATACCTGAAACCATAAAGCTCTGAGAGGAAAACATAGGCCATAAACTCCATGACATTGGCCTTGGTGAAGATTTTTTTGGGTCTGACTCCAAAAGCAAAGTAAATAAAAGCAAAAAAAAAAAAAATCAGGCTACATCAAACTAAAAAGCTTCTGCAATGGCAAATGAAACCATCAACAAAATGAAGAGGTAACCTGACGAATAGGAGAAAATACTTGCAAATGATTGATAAGTGGTTAATATCGGTGATACATGAAGAATTCATACGAACAACTCAATAGCAAAAAGAAAAAATTCAATTAGTGGGAAGAAGATCTGAATAGATATTTTCCCCCCAAAAAAAAGCACACAGATGGCCAGCGGACACACAAAAAGATGCTCAGCATCACTCATCATCAGGGAGATGCAAATGAGACACAATGAGATGTCACCTCGCACCTGTTTGGAAGGGCTGTTACCAAACAGACAAGAAATAACAAGCGTTGGGATGTGGAGAAAAGAGGACCCTTGTGTGCAGTCGGTGGGAATGTAAATTGGTGCAGCCACAGTGGAAAACGGTACAGAGGTTCCTCAAAAAATTAAAAATAGAGGCATCAGATGATCCAACAATTCTAATTCTGGGTATTCATTGTGAAGAAAACAAAAACGCTAAGTCAAAATGATCCCCGCACCCCCACGTCCGCTGCAGCATTATTTACAACAGCCACGATATGGAGGCCACTGAGTGTCCACAAATGGATGAAAGCTTTACAAAAATGGTGTACACACACCCACACCCACACCCACACACACACAAACATACCAACACGCAATGGCGTATTATTCAGTTGTAAAAAAAAAAGAATGAAATCTTCCCATTCGCTATAACGGAGGTGGGAGTTCAGGGCATTCTGCTGAGTGGAACAAGGGAGACGGAGAACGACAAACACCTCACCAGCTCGCTTGTGTGCGGCAAGTAAATAAAACACAACAGAACACCGAGCTCACAGATACAGGCCATAGGCTGGTGGTGCCAGAAGCGGGGAGGGTGGGGTGTCGATAAAATGAGTGAAGGTGGGCAAAGTACAAACTCCCGGGCAGCTGGGGGGCTCAGCGGTTCAGCGCCACCTTCGGCCCAGGCCGTGACCCTGGGGTCCCAGGATCGAGTCCCGCACTGGGCTCCCTGCATGGGCCTGCTTCTCCCTCTGCCTGTGGCTCTGCCTCTCTGTGTCTCTCATGAAGAAATAAATAAGATTTTTTTTTAAGATTTTTTTTTTAGAAAGTACCAACTCCCATTCATAAACCGGTAAGCCAGGGCTCATGGTACACGGCACGGTGACTACGGTTACGGATATTGTCAGGCGTTTCTGAAACATGAGGAGAGTAGATATTCAAAGTTCCCGTTTCTGAATCTAGCAGAACAGTATATGTCAATAAAAAAAGTTCCCGTCCCAGGATAACAAGAATTCTGGCAACTGTGAGGTAGCGGGTGTTCACTGGACGCACTGTCGCGATCATTTTGCATCACGCTGCACCCCGGAGACTAGCGTGGGTTAGGGACCACTTATACCTCGACTAAGAAAAGACAGACTGCAACATCTTAGAAAAAAAAAATACCAAACTACTTAGACTCCTGGAAACAGTTAAGACGTTTTTCACACACGATTTAAATTCCACCCATTTTTTGCGTGTGTCTGTGGCACGTCTCCATGCCCGGGTCGCACGGCCGTTCATCCATCACCTCCCCTCCCCTCGTTCGACCTGGACCCCACAAGTAACAGCACAGACTTTCTGCTCGCCACCAGCCCTGACCGCGGGGTCTCTTCCGTTATTTTGGTTCTCAAGCTGGCTCTTTGGTGCCTTCCTCGGGCAGGGCGGGGGGGGGGGGGCATGTTTTTCTAGAACACTACAGTAAAGGCAGTGTCAGTACTACGGACTTTCCCCTTGCTCTCAGGCTTCCACCAGGCCCAGCACACGATGTGAATGATTCTCTTCTCATGTAAAAGTTTGATATTTTGCTCACCAAGAATTTTTGGCATTAAATTTGCTTCTTAAAACATTATTGCAGGGGCACCTGGGGGGCTCCGTGATTGAGCGTCTGCCTTTGGCTCAGGCCGTGACCCCGGGGTCCCTGCAGGGAGCCTGCTTCTTCTTCTGCCTGTGTTATTAAAAATAAAATACTTTTTAAAAAACTATTGCAGTAAAATCTCACTTACCTTGATTACTGAGTTGTTTGATGCTCCGTAAATGCTGTGCCCGAGGCTTGTGCCTTCCCCCTCACTCCAGTTCCAGCCTCAGGCGGGACACTGTCCTCGTCTCCGTCGTCCCCGTCCTAGTTTACATCTCCCCCCGGCCACTTGCTGTCTCATGTAAGGCCTGCTGCCAGGGCGGCTCAGGCCGGGCAGGGCGACAATCCCCAGGCCTTCGGATCCTGCCCCTTGCCTCCCCTTGCTGGCTGGCTGGCGAGCCCCCCGGGGCGGCGGCAGGTCCCCACTCGGCTTCCATGCTGTGCCCAGGGGGCTCTGCCGCGGGGGGGGGGGCTCCATGTGCTCCCCGCAGAGCATGCACAGGGCCCTCCCAGCGACACATCCTGCTGCTTCCTGCTGCTTTCCCCAGTCCTCACAGGGAGGACAGGTGTCCTGGCTGTCGCCCACCCACCTCTATTTTGTGGTGACAGGGTCACCTTACCACCTAGTTCCATAAAGACTGTCCACGTGTTTCGGTTTTAATGTCTCACTACTCAGGTGCGTGGGTGGCTCGGTCAGTTGAGCACGTGCCATTGGCTCAGGTCGTGGTCTCAGGTGTCCCTGCTGGCGGGGGTCTGCATCTCCCTCTGCCCTTCCCCACCTGCTCATGATCTATTTTTTAAAAATTTTATTTATTCATGAGACACAGAGAGAGAGACACAGGCAGAGGGAGAAGCAGGCTCCCTGCAGGGAGCCCGATGCAGGACTCGATCCCAGGGCCCTGGGGTCACGCCCTGAGCCAAAGGCAGATGCTCAACCGGTGAGCCCCCCAGGAGTCCCTGTCTCTTTCTCTCAAATTAAAAAAAAAAAAAAATCTTACTGCTCTGTGTTTATGTGCAAATTCTGGAAGGCACAAAACTATATTTCCACTACCACCACCATCTTCCTACAATTCTTATATATTTTTAAAAAAATTTATCCATTTTTTTTATTTGGGAGAGACAGAGAGCCAGCAAGCACAGGCTGGAGGAGGAGCACAGGGAGAGGGATAAGCAGACTCTGCCCTGAGCCTGGTTCGGGGCTCCATCTCGCGACCCCCAAATCATGATTTGAACTGAAATCACAAGTTGGACGCTCAACTCACTGAGCCACCCAGGTGCCCTGAGAATGCTATTTTTAAGGGGATACTTTACAAGAGAACAATGGAGAGCCAACATTATCTTTTTATGTACAGAAAGCAAAAAAAAAAAAAAAAAAAAAAAAAAAAAAACGTAAAAAACCAGACTGCCGTCTGCTCAAGGCCTAGGTCTGGTCTCACGGCTAGGAAGGGCACAGCAGCTCCGAGGGACATCCGGGGTCCTGGGCCGGGCAGCCCAGTCCCGGCACCCTTGCGCTACAGACACGCAGACATGGAACGGCCTGGCTGAGCTCAGATGAGAGAAGAGCAAAGGCCCCTTGAGTGAAGAGCAAGGGGAAAAGCCAGGGTGCAGGTGTGCGATCCAGTATCTTGGCTGTCGGGGAGGCTCCTGCACCGGTCTACGGAGCCAGGTGACCAGTCTTCACTGCCTTGTTATGGGAGAGCGGACAGGGCCTGGGGACAGAGGGACACACACTGCCAGGTGCCTGGGTGCCCCGCGCTCCTGACATGGGGTTGGCCAGACAGCATTCTGCTCCCCGAGGAAGTGTATTGTCTGGGATCCGGGTAAGGAAAAGGCCCCCCACCCCCCCGCGGGGTAAAATTCTTGGGCCCGTGTCACAGGCTGAATATCCCCCAATTCACATGCTGGAGCCCTAACCCCTCTGGTGGTGACGGAAGAATGAGGGGCCTTTGGGGCGTGATTAGGCGGTGAGGGCGAGTCCTCACGAGTGGGGTGAGCGCCCCTGCCCCCCCACCCCGCGAGCCCAGCAGGACGATGGCTCTCAGCGCACAGAAGGCGGGCCTTCCGGACTCCGAGTCTGCAGGCTCCTTGATTTCGCATTTCTGAGCCTCCAGAACTGTGAGAAATACATTTATTTTGGTTTATATGCCACCCAGTCTGGTGGTTTGTTAGAGCAGCCCCAAGGGAGAGAGCCTGTGATTTGGACGGCTAGTGTCTGGGAAGTGTCATGGATATAAATAAAACAGAGGAAGGAGGTGGGGGACATTTTATTTCAACTAGGGTGAGAAGTGAAGCCTCTGTGTCAGGAAGAACATAAAGGAAATATTTAAGAAGAATACTACTTGTTCACCTCCCTGGGGCCTAGACACGCATTTGAGAAGGTTCAATATCCTTTTTCTGATTGAAACTCCTTTAAGGAAATGTCAAGAGGGAGGATTAGATCCGCGCCCACCCCCACCCCCAATTTTCAGAAATAGAATAATCTGATAAAACCATAAACTACATTGCTCTAAATCTGACCTCAAGGATTGCGGGAAACCACAAGTGAATAAGATAATACGAGAAGCCAACAGGAAAATGGAAAAATATAAACAATAGAAAAAGAATTTCTAAAACTCTCCTCTGCGCCCCAGAAAAGCCCGGGAAGGAGGACACCACGGCGGGATGCGGGAGAACCAGGTTGGCCACGACTGAGGAG
The DNA here is from genome assembly GCF_905146905.1 of Nyctereutes procyonoides. Lineage (NCBI taxonomy): Eukaryota > Metazoa > Chordata > Mammalia > Carnivora > Canidae > Nyctereutes > Nyctereutes procyonoides. Next base: position 53,971,916 of record NW_026575046.1, read on the forward strand.
AGAGTCAGGAAACCGGAACGCCGTGGGCTGTGGAGGGACAAAGTGGTGAAAAATAGAAAGAGATCACTCAGGAGAAGGACAGAATAAGAACATTTTTAGACAAGGAAAGACCGAGTTTGCCACGGCCAGGTTCCCACTGCGAGGCCGAAGGCACCTGCTGGGAAGGAGCCGGAGAGGCCCCAGGGGAGGAGCGGAGGCCAGGACGTGGAGGCAAGGGGTGGATGAACGAACGCCCGGCCCGTCGGCCCGTCGAGGCCAGAGTCACTGTCGAAAACACCAACCACAGTAGTAATAAATAGCGGTTCACTTAGAAGGCGTAAAAATAACTCCTTACTCACATGTTTTCTTTGTTCAGCATTTTTAGTTCTACTTCATTTCTATACCTTCTCAATTAGTCCCTGTTCTTGTATTACTCCTCCTTTTATTGTTGTTTTGCACAGTCAGAGCCGAGTGGGAAGGGGAATGCCAGCCAGACAGCACGTGGGAGGGGTGAGTGGTGCTGAGGCTGAAGCTCTCCTCAAGCCGTGGAATCGTGTGGGCAGCTAGAAATGCTGCGGACTTTCAGGCTTTGCTACCTGCACGTGTTTAAAGTTTAAGGACAATCACTACAGGATAGGAATATAATGTACAACCCTCTGAAACATAAAAACTCATCACATACAACCTGACCAGACAAATCTCAACAAATCCCAAAGGACTGAGATCATGAAGATTATGTAATGCCAATAAAAATTAAAAACACAAGGGAATCCTGGGTGGCTCAGTGGTTGGGCGTCTGCCTTCAGCCCAGGGCGTGACCCCGGGGTCCCGGGATCAAGTCCCACATCCGGCTCCCTGCGTGGAGCCAGCTTCTCCCTCTGCCTGTGTCTCTGCCTCTCTCTGTGTCTATCTCATGAATAAATACTTTTTTAAAAATTAAAAATATGAAGTTGTAGGGATCCCTGGGTGGCACAGCGGTTTGGCGCCTGCCTTTGGCCCACGGCGCGATCCTGGAGACCCCGGATCGAATCCCACGTCGGGCTCCCGGTGCATGGAGCCTGCTTCTCCCTCTGCCTGTGTCTCTGCCTCTCTCTCTCTCTGTGTGACTATCATAAATAAATAAAAATTTAAAAAAAAAATAAAAAAATATGAAGTTGTAAAAAATTCCCATACATTTGGAAATTCAAAACCTATTTCTAGAGAGGGGAAGACAGCAGAAGAGGAAGATGCTGAGCTTACCTCCTCCCATGGACACACCAAGGCTGCAACTACATACAGTGCAATTCATTCTAGAATCATCTGAAGACTAGCACAACAGTTCTTCCATGGCCAAAGGTAGAGGGGGAAAAAACCCCACATCGAGGCCAGGAGGGGCAGAGATGAGGTGAGGAACGAAATCCCTGGTGTGTTAGCCCCTAAGATTCCACGGCAGAGATCCTCTGTGAGGTGTCAGGGCTCTAAGGTCCATATTGAGCGCTCCTGCTACCGGGCATCTGCACTGGGAAGACAAGCCCCACAGTGTCTGGCATGAAAACCGGTGGGACTTGGCTCCAGGAGCGCCAGGCTGCGGAGGGACAATATGGCTCACTCCAGACTCAGCACGGAGCCACAGCTCGAAAAGCACTTGGACTCTACGTGAAGGAGATTTACCGACTGATTGTAAGGCATGTGCCGAAGGGGCAAGGACCTGTGGGTACTGTCTCTGGGAATGGAAGTGCTGGAAGGTGCCACCCCTTCAACCTAGCTGGCGTGACGCTGGTGGCTGCTGGTTCTGATGCCACCTGGCTAGGACCGCTTGCTCTGCCCTGCTGTGCTGCTTCAAATCTACGCCCCCCACCTGCCCACCCCATCAGGTGTCCATCCAAAGTGGCTCCCACATGGCCACACCTGGTAGACAGCCTAAATCAGGACTCCTGTCCCCACAAAGCAACTAGAACCTTGCCACACCTGGTTGGGAGCCCTCGCTGGGACGGGCACCCCGCCAATGTGACTTCTGCCTTAGGGACAAAGGGGCCAGCCCCACCTACTAGTGTACACATACCATGGCTACAGATAGAGAGGGCTTATCACCTGGAACTTTAAAAATCTGCAGGCTTAGGGGGCCTGGATGGCTCATTCAGTTAAATGTCCAACTCTTGGTTTCAGCTCAGGTCGTGGTCTCATGGGTCGTGGGACTGGCCCCATGTCAGGCTCCCTGCTCAGCAGAGAGTCCGCTTGAAGATTCTCTCCCTCTCTCCCCACTCATGCAGGTGTGGGCACGTGCACATGCTCGCTCGCTCTCAAATAAAATGAATCTTAAAAATCAGCAGGCTCTGCTCTGGGAGAACTGGAGGGTGATAGGAAATGGGATTCTCTGCCCTTAAAGGGACAGCATAACAAACAGCTCTGCTGAGATACAGCATCGAAGCATCGGGTTGAGAAATGCCTGGAGTGTACAGAAGGGAGATTTGTGTACTAATCTCAGAGCATGTGCTGGAAGGGCAGAGAACCTGGGAGACTTCTCCAGGCATAAAGGCTGGTGGGTGCCGTTTCCCCTCGTCTGCCCTCTAGCTTAGATTCATGGACACCTGTAAGAACCAACTCAGCTTGAACATTCTCCACCTAACTTGCTAACAGAGTGTTCCTCTCCCATGCTCTCAGATGGATTTGCCCCCTCCAACCCGGCCTCTATAGTTTTCCAAAGTGGTGCCAGTGTGCGAGCAGTCCCTACTGGGGTCAGCACCATTCCAAGTCGCTCCTAGCCCAGGAAGAGAGGAAGATAATCACACAGAGCAGTCAGACTGTGGCTTCAGCCATGGGCTAGGACCAGACATCTAGTCTGACTGCAGGCCCCATCCACCAATGAAAGCTTCTCAGGGGACAACACAGGGAGAGCATCCTGCAGCTCAGTGCTGTTGCAGCTTGGGCAAATGCCAGGTTTGACCCAACTCAAGCCCAGAGTGGCCCCTGACCAGCCCACTAACAACATAGGGACCAAATCCTGCCTATAATAGGCAAAGAGAGTCATTGCAGATGGCTGGATGAGGGCAAACACAGCTCAATCACAACAGCAGGATGCACACAACACATAGGAGAGATGCCCCTGAAGTGCCAGATTCTGGTGAACAGGCAACATTGCAGTGCGGGGCACTATAAGGCCACTACTGGGACACCTGAGTAGCTCAGTGGTTGAGTGTCTGCCTTTGGCTCAGGGCGTGATCTCGAGTCCTGGGATCGAGTCCCACATCGGGCTCCCCACAGGGAGCCCACTTCTCCCTCTGCCTATGTCTCTGCCTCTCTCTGTGTGTCTCTCATGAATAAATGAATTAAAAAAAGGCCACTACTTTAAAAAAAAAAAGGGCCACTACTTTCAAGAGCAAGACATGCAGCTGACTTTCACAACATATGGAAACAGACATGACAGGTAAACAAAATGAGGAGACAGAGGAATATGTCCCAAATGAAAGAACAGGACAAAACTACACTGAGAAAGCTAAATGAAACAGAGACAAGTAATATGCCTGATAGAGAATTTAAAGTATTGATTGTAAAGATAATCACTGAACCTGAGAAAGAATTGAGAACCCCCAGTGAGACTCTCAAAAAAGAAATTGAAAACATAAAAAAGAATCAATCAGAGGTGAAGAACTCAATAACTGAAATTAAAAATATGCTAGTGGAAGTAAATAGACTAGAGGAAGCAGAACAAATCAGTGATGTGGAGGTCAGAGTAATTGAGTTATGAGCTTTTATTTAAAGAGGGCAGAATAACTGAAAGCAATCAAGCTGAACAGGAGAAAGAAAAAAAATAATAAAAAAATGAGAATAGGGATTCCTGGGTGGTGCAGCGGTTTAGCGCCTGCCTTTGGCCCAGGGCGTGATCCTGGAGACCCAGGATCGATTCCCACGTCGGGCTCCCGGTGCATGGAGCCTGCTTCTCCCTCTGCCTGTGTCTCTGCCTCTCTCTCTCTCTGTGTGACTATCATAAATTAAAAAAAAAAAAAGAATATATTAAGGGAATTCAGTGACACCATCAAACATAGTAACATTTGCATTATAGGGATCCCAGAAAGAGAAAAACAAAAAGGGGACAGAAGTAATAGCCAAAAACTTCCTGGATCTGAGGAAGGAAACAGATATCCAGATTCAGAAGGCAGTGAGAGTCCCCACAAAGTCAACCCAAGGAAGTCCACACCAAGACACATGGTAAGTAAAATGGCAAAAAGCAGTGATAAAGAGAGAAAAATAATTTTTTGACAAGTTTTATTTATTCATGAGAGACACACAGAGAGGCAGAGACACAGGCAAAGGGAGAGGCAGGCTCCCTGCAAGTAACCTGTGATGTGGGATTTGATCCTGGGACCCCAGGATCACACCCTGAGCCAGAGGCAGATGCTCAACCACTGAGCCACCCAGGCTTCCTGATAAAGAGAAAAATTTTAAAGTAGCAAGCGAAAAGAAATCAGTTACATACAAGGGGAAATCCCATAAGGCTATCAGCTGATTTTTCAGTAGAAATTTTGTAGGCCAGAAAAAAGTAGCAGGATATATTCAAAATGCTGAAAGGAAAAAAGGTGCAACCAAGAATACTCTATCCATCAAGGCTACCATTCACAATAGAAGGAGAGATAAAGAGTTTCTCACTCAAATAAAAGAATAATTTATGATCTCTTAAACTGGCTCTATAAGAAATGTTAAAGGGGACTCTGAGTGGAAAGGAAAAAGCATAAGCAGGAGAAAGAAAAGTACTAAACAAAAAGCAGTAAAATTATGTAGATCTATAAAAATCAGCCAAAGGTTTCACAAAGTAAAAGGATGCAGAGAGTATGAAACCATATGCCTAAACTGTGGAGAGGGAGAGGAGTAAAAATCTAGTGCTTTTAGAATGGCTTCAAACTTGAGAGAATATCAACTTAATGTAGACAGCTACATGCGGAAGATGTTGTATGGAAATCTAACTGTAACCAAAACGGTACCAAAAACTGATAATAGATATGCAAAAAATAAAGAAACACAAGCCTGTCACTAAAGAAAGCCAGCTGACTGTGAGAGAAGAGAGTAAGAGAAGAAAGAACAGAGAGGAACCACAAAAACCACCATAAAACAAATAACAGAATGGCAATAAGTACATACCTATCAATAATTACTTTGAATGTAAATGGACTAAATGCTCTAAACAAAAGACACAGAGTGATGGCACAGATAAGCAGCAAAGACCCATCTACCTGTTGTTCATGAGAGTTTCACTTGAAACCTAAAGACACATACCGACTGAAAGTAAAGGAATAGAAAAAGATACCCCATGTAAATGGAAACAAAACAAGACCTGGGGTAGCAGCACTTACATGGGACAAAGCAGACTTCAAAACAAAGACTGTAACAGGAGACAAAGAGGGGATTTACATAACGATGAAAGGGGAGCCCTCCGACAAGAGGACAGAACAACTGTCATTATCTATTCACCCAACATGGGAGCACAAAAATACATAAAGCAAATGTTAACACACATAAAGGAAGACATAAAGGAAGAAATTGAGGCTAACACAGTAATACTTAACATCCCAAAATTAATACTTTAACACCCCAATCCCATCCATGGATAGAATCATCTAGACAGAAAGCAATAAGCAAATTGACTTTGAACCACACCATAGACCATATGTACTTAACTGACAAACATAGAACATTCCATCCAAAACAAGCAGACACCGTTTTTTTTTTGTTGTTGTTGTTGTTGTTCGTTTGCTTGTATTTTTTTCCCCACATGCACGTGAAATAATCTCCAGGACAGATCATATGTTGGGCCACAGAACAATTCTATAAAAATCTGAGAAGACTGAAATTGTGTCAAGCATCTTTCCCAACCACCGCGGGATGAAACTAGAAATCAATTACAAAAACAAAACAAAACATGGGGCACCTGGGTGGCTCAGTAGGTTAGCGTCTGCCTTTGGCTCAGGTCATAATCCCACGGTCCTGGGATTGAGCCCTGTTTCAGGCCCTAGGCATGGTGGGGACCTGGCTTTTCCCTCTCCCTCTGCCTGCTGCTCCCCCTGCTTGTGTGTGTGCACATGTGCTCTGTCAAATAAATAAAATCTTAAACAAGAAACCTGGAGACAAATGAAAATAGAAACCCAATGCTTCAAAATCCTTGGGATGCACCAAAAGCAGTCCTAAGAAGGAAATTAATAGCAATACAGGTTACCTCAAGAAACAAGAAAAATCTCAAATAAACAATCTGACCTTACACTTCAAAGAACTAGAAAAAAGAACAATCAGAGCCCAAAGTTAGTAGAAGAAAGAAAATAGTAAAAGGTCAGAGTGGAAATACATCAAATAGAGACCAAAAACCAAACCAACCAAAACCAAAATCATTAGGAACAATGAATGATACCAAGAGCTGATTCTTTGAAGACATAAACAAAATTGATAAACCTCTGGTCAGACTCTAAGAAAAAAAAAAAGGAGAGAAAGAAGACTTAAATAAATAGAATCAGATATAAAAAAGAAGAAGAAATGACTGACAAAGCATTAAAGAAGAGTGCTATGTAAAATTACATGCCGATGAATTAGACAACAAAGAAGCAATGGGTAAGTTCCTAGAAACACACAATATTCCAAAACAGAATCAGGAAGAAATATGAAATGAACATACCAATTTCTTTTTTTTTTTTTTAAATATTTTTTTTAATTTTTATTTATTTATGACAGTCACAGAGAGAGAGAGAGAGAGGCAGAGACACAGGCAGAGGGAGAAGCAGGCTCCATGCACCGGAAGCCCGACGTGGGATTCGATCCCGGGTCTCCAGGATCGCGCCCTGGGCCAAAGGCAGGCGCCAAACCGCTGCGCCACCCAGGGATCCCGAACATACCAATTTCTAGACATGAAATGGAACTGGTAATAAAAAAAAAATTCACAGCAAACAAAATCCAGGACCAGATGGCTTCATAGATGAAATCTACCAAACATTGAGAGGTATAGCATTACCTGTTCTTGAAAACTACTCCAAAAAATAGAAGAGGAAGGAGAATTTCTACACTCATTCTTCAAGACCAGCATTACCTTGATACCAAAAACTAGGCAAAAACCCTGCAAGAGGGACACCTGGGTGGTTCAGTGGTTGAGCATCTGCCTTTGGCTCAGGTTGTGACCCCAGGGTCCTGGGATCGAATCCCACATTGGGCTCCCCACAGGGAGCCTGCTTCTCCCTCTATGTCTCTGCCTTTGTCTCTGTGTCTCTAATGAATAAAGTCTTTAAAAAAAAAACACCCTGCAAGAAAACTACAGGCCAATATCCCTCATAAACATATATGCAAAAATTAGCAACAAAGGGGATCCCTGGGTGGCTCAGTGGTTTAGCACCTGCCTTTGGCCCAGAGCACGATCCCGGAGTCCCGTGATCGAGTCCCGCATCGGGCTTCCGGCATGGAGCCTGCTTCTCCCTCTGCCTGTGTCTCTGCCTCTCTATCATGAATGAATAAATAAAATTAATAAAAAACAAAAAACAAAAAATAAACACCAGAGCTATCTTTAAAAAAAATTAACACAATATTAGCAAACTGACTACAACATATTACAATGTGTTGTAATGAATCAACAATACAATAAGAAGGTCATTCACCAAGGTCAAGTGGGATTTATTCCAGGAATGCAAGGATGGCTCAATATTTGCAAATTTATCAACATGATACATCACATCAACAAAACAAAGAATAAAAACCATATAATCTCAATAGATGCAGAAATAGAATTCAATAAAATTCAACATTGATTTATGGAAACACTTCTCATAGCAGTGGGTTTAGGTGGGACATGCCTCAACATAAAACAGTAATATTATACTTATTGGGAAAAGATGGAGAGCTTTCCCTTAAGATCAGGGATAAGACAAAGATATCTACTCTCACTGTTTTGGTTCGACATAATACAGGAAGACCTTGCCATGGTAATCAAATAAGAAATAAAAGGCATCCAAATTGGTTAGGAAGAGGTTAAACTGTTTCTATTTGCAGATGACATAATATTACATATAGAAAGTCCCAAATACTCCACAAAACCAAATAAAATGTACTGAAAGTGATAAATGAATTCGGTAAAGTTGTAGGATACAAAATTAATATACAGAAAGATGAAGTATTTCTATAAACTTTTAACAAAGGAGCAGAAAGAGAAATTAACAGTGCCATTTACAATTGTATGAAGAATAATAAAATATGTAAGAATAAAGTTAACCAAAGAAGTCAAAGACCTGCGTTCTGAAAACTAGATGATATTGATGAAAGAAACAGAAGACTACACCAACAGAAAGGTATACCATGCTCATGGACTGGAAAAATAATGTTGAAGGGTCCGTACTATCCAAATAGATCTACAGATTCATTGCAATCCTCCAAAATATCAATTCAATGCATTTTTCACAGACTAAATAACCCTAAAATTTGCATTGAACCACCAAAGACTCCAGATAGCCAAAGCAATCTTGAGAAAGAACAAAGCTGGAGGTAACTTAATGTCAGATTTCAAGATACTTTACAAAGCTATAGTAATCCAAACATTATGGTACTGACACAAAAATAGACACCTAGATCAATGGAACAGAATAGAAAGCCCCCAAATAAACACTTGCTTATATGGTCACTTAATGTACGACAAAAGAGGTGAGAACATACAATGGAGAAAAGGCTTCTCTCCAATAAATGGTGCAGGGAAAATTGGACAGCTAAATGCAAAACAACTGGACCACTTTCATAAACCATATGAAAATAACTCAATGTGGATACAGACTTCAGTGTGAGACTTGAAACCATAAAACCCCAGAAGGACAGGAAACAATCTTTTGACATTGGTTGTAGCAACATTTTCCAGGATAGGTCTCCTTGGGCAAAGGAAGCAAAAGCAAAAATAAACTACTGGGAATACACCACAATAAAAGCTTTTGTAAAGCAATAGGAATCATTGACAAATGAAAACACTACCTACTGAATGGGATATTTGCAAATGACATAGCCAATAAGAGGTTAATATCCAAGATATATAAAGAATTTACACAACTCAACACCACCACCCCCGCACAGATAAACAATCCAATTAAAAGTGGGCAGAGGACCTAAATAGACATTTTTCCAAAGAAGACATACGATAGACAGCAGGTATGTGAAAAGTTGCTCAACATCACTCACCATTAGGAAAATGCAAATAAAAACCACGATGAGATATTACCTCACACCAGTCAGACTGGCTGGTATCAAAAAGACATCCAAAAACAAGAGCTGGCAAGGACGCAGAGAAAAATAGCCTTTGTGCACTGTTGGTGGCAATGTAAATTGGTGCAACCACTGTGGAGAATAGTATGGTGGTTCCTCAGAGTTAGAAATATCATAGAATCCAGTAATTCCACAACCGAATATCCAAAGAAAATGAAAACTTTGAGTAGATAAATGCACTCATGTTTATTGCAGCATTATTTACTATAGCCAAGATATGGACGTAACCTGATTGTCCATTGATGGATGGATGGATAAAGAAGATGCGGATGGAAGATAAAGAAGATGTGGTATGGGGGGCGCTTGGGTAACTAGCTTCATTAAGTGCCTGCCTTCAGCTCAGGTCATGATCCCAGGAGGCTGGGATCAAGCCTGGCATTGGGCTCCCTACTTGGCAGGAAGCCTGATTCTCCCTCTGCCATTCCCCTTGCTTGTGTTATCTGGCTCTATCTCTCTGCCAAATAAATAAAAATCTTAAAATCATTGACTCACTAGTTGCATATCTGAAAGTAATATGACATTGTATGTCAAATATACTCATTTTAAAAACTTAGTCCTAGGTATCCTGGGGGTCAAAAAGTAATAACTTATATTAGAAAAACATTTAAAACTAAACAATGCTGGGGTGCCGGGGTGGCTCAGTGGGTTGAGTCCTACTCTGGATCTCAACTGAGTTTTGATCTCAGAGTCCTGAGTTGAGGCCATGTTGGCCCCACGCTGTGGAGCCTACTTAAACAAAGAAACCTAAACTACATGGAAAGCACTGCATATCAAAACTTGTGGCACTGAAAGAGTATTTACAGTGACATTTCCAGGTGGATTCAAAACTTAACCATGAAAAGGAGAATTGTAAGATGTTTTATAAGAAATCTAAGAACGAAGGGCACCTGGGTGGCTCAGTCAGTTAAGTGTCTGACTCTTGATTTCAGCTCAGGGCATGATCTCAGGGCTGGGAGATGGAGCCTGCTTAAGATTCTCTCCCTGCCTCTCCCTCTGACTCTCCCCACATTCCCCTCCCTCCAAAAAATATGAATGTTTCTTATGCTATTAGGGGTAAGAAGATATAATAAACTGCATAAAATAATGATACATTCGATAGTAAATTTATAAACCAATAATAAACAAAGAGAAAAGTCAAAATACAGGCCCAGGGAAGGTATTTCCAATGCATATAATAGACCATTAGCCTGCGTGTGACAAACTTCCACAAAATAGTAAGAAAAAGATAATCCAATCAAAAATATGTGAAGGATAAGAACGGGCATTTCCCTAAGCAGAAAATATGATTGGCTATGAAGCACCACTTTACTAATAACAAGGAAATGCTAATTAAAAAAAGGGATAGATACTTTTACACACCCACACATCTTGCAAAAAAAAAAAAAAAAAATCAAGGAGCCTGATAACAGGCGGAGCTGGTAAGAAGTGATGGAGTCAGGGAGCCCGGTACTTTGGTGGCTGAATAAGTGATGGGTCACTTGGAGAGTGCCTGGCCAGGCCCTGTCTGTCTCTGCACTGCCCGGATGGAGCCGCCCCCTGGTGTTGCTCCAGAGAAGTCCTTTCCCACCCTCGCTGGGGCACTCGCACCAAGGTGTTTACTGGGTCACTGGTCAGTATGCGGATGGGAAGGACTCCACTCTTGCCCGTGGGGGAGGGGGGACGGGAAGGGAGGAAGGGGGAGAAGGATGGGGGAGGGGAAGGGAGGAGGATGGGGGAGGGGGAAGGGGAGGAGGATGGGGGAGGGGAAGGGAGGAGGATGGGGGGGGGAAGGGGAGGAGGATGGGGAGGAGGAGGGGCTGAAGTGCTGCCAGGCCCTGGGGAGCCAGGGGCAGAGCTCTGCCTGCTGCGAGCAGGAGCGGCGGCAGCACGGAGCACTTCCCACCCGCTAGTTGCCCAAGAACAACTGAAACCCGATGTGGGTGCCGCGGATGGATGCACCCACCCCCATGGGCACACGCCCTTGGCTCGCAGCGCCTGCCGGTCCGGCGCCCCTACCACCCGCCCGAGCCGCGATGCGCACCCCTTCTTTCCAGGGGCGCCCACAGGCTCGGCCCTCTGTTCCCGCAGCGACCTGCCTCCCCGCCCCCGGGGCCCGCGCTGCTGGAAAAACGCGCCCAACTTCCCGTGCGCACATCCCCCTGCAACTGCCGCGACTGCCCCCCTTCTCTGCACCTAACGCTTCCTTTTTTAAAAAATTCATTCATTCATTCATTCATTCATTCGTCACACAGAGGCAGAGACGCAGGCAGAGGGAGAAGCAGGCTCCCTGCGGGGACCCTATGCGGGACTCGATCCTGGGACCCCGGGGTCACGCCCGGCGCTGGGCCCCCCAGGCGCCCCTACACCTACAAGCTTCTAAGGGAAACCGTCTACACAGGCCCGCTCCCCGCCCCCATCTCCCTCTGCGCTTCTACTGCCGGGTTATGGCCTCTATCTGCAACCGGCGTCCCCCGTGACCTCTGGGGACCCCGTCCAAGCCCTGCCGTCCCCCCCCCCCCGCCGCTCTCCCTGCCCGACCCCCCTACACCGGAGCTCCCCAGTCCCCGCCGTACGCTCCAATCGCCCGAGAAGCTCGGTCTACGCGGCGGCCCAGGAGGATCGCGTCGGGTCGTTCCCGAAGCCCCAGGGGGCGCGCCGCCCGCCCCGCCGCCCGCCGGACCCGGGAGAGCGCCCGCGCCGGTGCGACAGCTCCACCTGGCGGCTCCCGCGGGACGAGAGCGGGGAAGCCGTTACACCTGTCACACCTGGGGGAGGGCGCTGAGCTCTGTTAAGGGCACCTGCGGGCAGTTAGGGCGGCCCCGCAGGACACGCCCCCCGCCCCCGCCCCCGCCCTGGTTCTTCCCACCCCAACAGCAAGCCCTTACGAGAGGCGGGCGCTCTCTGAAGGGTTGTGTCGACACAACCCCGTGCACAACATCGTGCCCATTTCACAGACAAGGAAACGGAGGCACAAACCCTTGGCCAGGGCTGTGCAGGCCGCCGGAGCCGGTGACCAACGCAGCGGGCACGGCGGTCCTCAGGGTGGGGGCAGCGGGCTGCGTCCTTCCCCGGCTCGGAGGGCGGGGTCACCCCTAGGGCGGGCCCGTAGTGGGGCACAGGGACAGGCAGGCTGCCGGCCTCGGCCTTTGGGGCACGCGCCCCCGGGCAGGCACCCAGGCGTGGAGTGAGCTTGCCAGGGCGCCCGGGTGGGTAAAGCGCAGTCGCACCCTGCTGCTCCGCTAGCGGACTCCTCGCGGCGCTTGGGGACACGGCCCGGGCCGCCAGCTGGAGCCTGGGCCGCTCCTCCCAGAGCCCTCGAGCCTCCCTGCCTCCCCCCTTGTCCCCCCGCCCCGGCCTCGAGCCCCCGGGCTGCAGACGGAACGCCGGCCCTCTACCTGGACGGTTCCTCATCCCGCGCATCCTCCCGGTGCCTGCTGTCGGGGTCCCCGTCGCCGCGGGTCCAGCAGCCCGGGCCCTGGCGCTCACACCCAGAAGGCGCGGCACGCTCGGTCGGGCGCCCAGGTGCGCCCCCCGGGGCTCCTCGGCGGCTGGAGCGGCCCTGCGCGGGCCCCCACCTGGATGGAGGCGCTCGCAGGTGCTCCTTGCGCCTGCCCCGCCTTCGGACGCGTCCATCAAGCCAAGGGGGCGGGGCTTCTGGGCTCGGGCCCCGCCCCCTCTGCTCCCTGGGAGGCTAAACAGGTGCTGGGGAGGCGAGCCTCACCCCTGCCTGGCGGCTCTGTGCGGTGGTGGCACCTGCCTTCCCTTGCTGCCCGAGGGCCGGCCCCTCCTGGGTGGTGCCAGGCGCCGTTCCAGGTTCCCGGAGCCCCACAGCGAGTGAAACCCGGAAGGCCTGTCTGCTCAGGGCCCACGGTCTAGTGTGGGGAGGCGATAATTAACAAATAGGTTTTAAAAAACATAGTCTGTTGGGGCACCTGGGTGGCCCGGTCAGGTGGAGGCTTGGGCTCTTGATTTCCGCTCCAGTCCTGAACTCAGGAGTATGAGGTGCCCCGTGTTGGGCTCCATCCTCTGTAGGGAGTCTGCTTGAGATTCTCTCTTCCTCGCTCTCCTTTTGCCCCTCCCCCCAGAAAGAGAGAAAGAAAAAGAAGAAAGAGAAAAAAGAGAAAGAAAATAGTACGCTAACAATAAGTCCTGGGGAGAAAATGAAGCCGTAAAGGAGAACAGGGGCTGTGGGAAAGAGGTTGTGAGTTTAGGCAGGGTGATTTGGGAGAAGCTTCCCTGACAGGGAGCAGGGATTAGAATTTGGAGAGAGGTGTGTGGGGGAAGAGCATTCTGGGTAGGGCAAACAGCAAGTGCACAGGTGTGGTCAAGGAATTCAAACAGGCTGGGGTGCCTGAGGGGAGGGGGGCATCAAGGATGAGGCTAGGCCAGGGAGGTGAGCTTGTGAGGAGGTGACCTTTTTGTCTGAAAGAAGGAGAAGTGGAAGGGTGGGGAGAGGAGGAGGGGGAAGGAGGGAGAGGGAGGAGGGATGGGGAGGGCTCCTGCCCAGGAGGAACTCGATCGACATAAAATTATTGAATCCCTGTGGCTGCTGCTGCTGGGAACAGACTGCTGGGCACAAGAGAGGAGTAGGGGTTGTGGTTAGGAAACCAGTGAGGCAGTGGGGGACGCCTGAGAAGCCGGTGGATTCCAGATCTAAGCTGAGGCTAGAGATTTGTATTGGATCGGGCATGGGTTTGAGGGAAGGTCATGAGTTTCTGAACATCAGAAAGGATGGAATTACCTGGGGTGGGGAGGGCTGTGGGAGAAGCATGTTGGGGGCAGAGAGATGAGGAGCTCATCTCTGGACATGTCCAGTTAGAGCTGAATTTTGACCTCTCAGTGGTCATGCTGGTTTGATGCTGATTCCAGAGGATGAGCCTGGAAACCAAGATTGGGAGTCATGGTGTAGAGATGGTGTTTAAAGCCTTGGAACTGGGTGAGCTCATCCAGAGGGTCAGTGAGGAAGGAGCAAAGGCATGTGTGTAGGGATGGAGGGGGAATGGAGGAGACTGAGCAGGAACAGTCGGGGTGGTAGGGGAAAACCCTGAAGGGAGGCTCCAAGGCCAAGTGAAGACAGCATTTCATAGAGAAAGGGGTGGTCAGCCGCCCCACATGCCGATGGGCAATAGAGGACTGAGAGGGGACCCTGTGCTTGGCAGCATGGAGGCCGTTGATGACCTTAACAGAGCAGTTTGGGTGAATGATGGGGGTAAAGCCTGGCTGGAGTGGGCTCTAGAGTCAGGGGAGAGCAGTTGGAGGTGAGTCTAGACAGACCTCGGACAGTGTTTGCTTTAAAGGGAAGGAGAGAGATGGGGTCGTAGCTGGAGGGAGACGAGAGGAACAACAGAGATAACATATTGATGCAAGAGAGAAAAGTTGCTGGAGAAACGTCCCCTGGTAGAGAGCTTGACCTTCCAGGGGCGAGTGCACTTTATTCACAGCAAGGAGAGAGAGCGTGCGCAGATGCAGCTGGGGGGGGGGGGGGAGCTTGTGGACGTTCCCTTCCCCACCCTATTTAACTTGTGAAACATTTTTACAGAAAACCACACAAAACACGTGTACCATTTTGTGAATAAGACAAGTACCTATATAACCATCACCTATGGCAAAAAAAAAAAAGGACATTATTAACACCCTAAAAAGTCTTTTTCCAGTATTTCTCTCCAATCGGAATCCTTTCTTAGACGTAACCACCATCCCAGCTTCACTGATAATAGTTTAAAAAATAACTTTACCACCTAATTGCCTTCCTAAGTCAGTTTTGGTGGATATTTAACGTCATTTTGTTGTTAAAGACCTAATTTAATTCCCTCTCCAGCTTCACTGAAGTGTAATTGGCAGGTAAAATTGTAGGATAGTCCTTTATTTATGTACTTGTTGACACGCAGCGTTACATTAGTTTCAGGTGTTCAACACGAGGGTTTGACCATTTTATACATTACTCAGTGCTCACCACGTGAGATATTTAAAGTGCACAACGTGATGATTTGATACATTGCGAAAGGCTTCCCTCTGAGTTAATTAACATATCCATCACCGCACATATTTATTTTTTCGTGTGAGAACCTTTAATTCCAGTCTCCCATCAAATCTTAATTAGGCAACGGAGTGTTATCAACTATAGTCACCACGTTATACGTTACGTCCTCAGATCTTAGTCGTCTTAAAACTGACAATTTGTACCCTTTTATCACCTGCCCCATTGCCCCCACGCCCAGACCCTGCCTGGCAACCACTTTTCTACTCACTATTTCTAGGATTTCGATCTCTCTCTTTTTAAAAATTTCACGTAGAAGCGATTCCATGTGGTATTTATTGGTCTTTGTCCGTCTGGCTCACTTAACTTCATTTCAGTGGAACCGTACTACATAGAGTCTTCTTTGTTTCGTTTAGTTTCTGTCTTTTCAACATTACGCGTGTGGCCATCATTCATGTTTTCTGTAGTTTTAGCTTGTCTCTGTCTGTCACTCGTGCGCCTGTGCAGGTGTCCCTAGCAGACGGTGGAATGCGGGGCACGTGTGTCTTCAGCTGGAACAGATGCTCAAACTGTTTCCAGAGTGGATATAAGAATGTACACCCCGATAGTTTGATGGGTATCTACCGGTTTCTCATTCTAGTCTGAATTTGCTTTTCTCCCATCGTTCATGGGTTTTCTCTTTTGAAAAGTGCTCGTTCAAATCTTTTGCCCATTTTTCTCTTGGGTCGCTATCCAGGTTCTTTACTGCTGCATAAAGAAACCACCCCAAAGCTTTATGGTTTAAACAGCACCAGTGATTCACTTTGCTCGTGAATTGCCAACGTGAGCAGGGCTGGGCCTCGGCTGGCACGATTCAGCGGCTGCCTTCTGAACCAGCTGGAGAAGGGCTTCCTCGGAGCACGGCCGTCTCAGGGGAGTCAGACTTCTCAGGAGGCAGCCGGTTGGTCTCTCCCCAAGCAGGCCTTGCAAGAGGCGTGATGGAAATGGCCAGGCTTCTGACCTAATCTTGCACACCCCAGCTGTGTTCTATTTGTCAAGTGCGGACTTAGTTGGCAGAGCATGCAGCTCTTGATCTTGGGTCCATGAGTTCAAGCCCCACATTGGGTGTAGAGTTTAATATTCATCAAACGGGTCATAAGGCCAGATTCAAGGGAAGAGGAATTGGATTCCATCTTTCAAGGAGAGGAATAGGAAAAATTTGTAATCATTTTTTGTCTCTTGTGGCCGAATAGCTTTTCCTTATAGATTTGTAGGATTTCTTTATATGTTCTGTACTAGTCCAATGTCAGTTACATGTTTGGGGATGACCTCTTCTATCACGGCTTTCTTTTCACTCATTTTAGGTCTTTTCCTCTGCTTGGTGGCTAATGCTTTTGAATCTTGTTTAGGAAGTTTTTCTCTCCCTCAAAGTCATTAAGATATTCTCTTAAAAACTTTCTAAGTTTCAGGGCACCTGGGTGGGTCAGGCATTTATTTAAGCGTCTGCCTTTGGCTCAGGTCACGATCTCATGGGCTGTGGGATCAAGCCCCGAATGGGGCTCCCTGCTCAGTGGGTAGTCTTCCTCTCCCTCTGCGCTCCCACCCTGTTCTCTTTCTCTCTCCTCTCTATATATCTCACTCTCTCACATGCTCTCCCCCCATCAAATAAATAAATAAGATCTTAAGAAAGACCTTTCTATCTTTCTAAACTTTTTTTTAAAAGATTTTATTTATTCATGAGAGACACACAGAGAGAGAGGCAGAGACACAGGCAGAGGGAGAAGCAGGAGCCATACAGGGAGCCAGACGTGGGACTTGATCCCAGGTCTCCAGGATCGCGCCCTGGGCCAAAGGCAGGCGCTAAACCACTGAGCCACCCAGGGATCCCCTCTTTCTAAACTTCTAAGAGCTTTTTAATTTTGTCTTTCCTATTTAAGTAATTAATTTACCTGGAATTTCCTTCAGTGCTTGTTGGTCCAGTAGTTTTCCCCATATGGATGTTTTTTTTAATTTTTTAATTTTTTATTTATTTATGATAGTCACAGAGAGAGAAAGAGAGAGAGGCAGAGACACAGGCAGAGGGAGAAGCAGGCTCCATGCACCGGGAGCCCAACGTGGGATTCGATCCCGGGTCTCCAGGATCGCGCCCTGGGCCAAAGGCAGGCGCCAAACTGCTGCGCCACCCAGGGATCCCCCCATATGGATGTTTAAGCACCATCTACTAAGAAGAGAGAAGTCTCCCCCCGTTCTGTGCTGCCACTTCTTCTGGATGTCAGCTGTTGGAGGATGTGAGCATCCTCTCGGGGCCTGCATTCTGTTCCACTCTACTTGTCTGTCCTTCAGTCAATACTACACCAGTGAATACCATTGAATTTCTGTTGCATTGTAATGGGTCTTGCCCTGTGGTAGAGTGAGTTTTCCCACCTTGTTCTTTAAGAATGACTTAGTGATCTTGGTCCTTTACACCCCCCACAAATTTTAGAACCACTTGACACATTCCACAAAAATGTCTGCTGAGGTTTTGATTAGGATTGTCATCTATCCCATACTTCGTTTTCTCATATTTAATTCATGATGTGTTTATTTCCCCAATATTTAGGTGTTTTTTTTTTTAAAGATGTTACTTGTTTATTCACGAGAGACACAGAGAGAGAGAGGCAGAGACACAGGCAGAGGGAGAAGCAGGTTCCATGCAGGGAGCCGGATGCGGGACTTGATCCCGGGACTCCAGGATCACGCCCTGGGTGGAAGACAGGCGCTAAACCACTGAGCCACCCAGGGATCCCCTGGGTGTTCTTTTATCCTTATTTATAGTTTTCTTCTTGCCCACTTTTGGTCCCATTTAATGCACAAGTTTTTCATGATTTTTGACTTGACTATAAATTTGATCTTTTTTTTTCTCTTTTAATCCAGTACAATGTGGTGAATATCATTGATTGATTTTATTCTTTTTTCTTTCTTTAAAATGACTTTGAGAGAGAGACAGCATGACTTAGGGGAGGGGCAGAGGGAGAAGCAGATGCCCCACTCAGCAGGGAGCCCTATGCAGGGCTTGATTCCAGGACCTGGAGATCATGAACTCAGCCCAAGGCAGATGCTTAACCAACTGAGCCACTCAGGGGCCACCACCTCCACCCCCACTAATATTTCTAGGATAGATCAGATTTTGTCATAATGAACTGTCCTCTTTGTATATTATTGGATTTGGTTAGTTAATGTTTTGTTTAGGATTTTCGTGTCTATTGTCATGAAAGTGATTGGCTTGTAATTTTTATTTCTGTCTTTGTGAAGTTTTAGTATTAAGGTTAGACTGTTTTCATAAACAAACTGGGCTGAGTTTTCTCTTTTGAATTCTCTGGAAGAGTTTGTGTAGTGTTGATGTTATTTCTTTCTTAAATGTTTGGTAGAATTCACCAATGAAGCCATTTGGGGCTGGAAGATTTACATTTCTTTAATAATTATAGGACTATTTAGATTTTCCATTTCTTTTGGTGTGAGTTTTGAGAATTTGTATTTTTGAATGAAATTTATCCATTTCATCTGAATTTTCAAATAAATATTCGCAACATTTTCTCATTATTTGTATTGTCTATAGGATCGTTAGTTTCTCTTTTTTCTTTTTTAATTAACACATGGTATATTAGTTTCTCTTTTTCTTAGACTTGTTATTTTTGGGGTTCTTTCTCTCTCTCCCTTTTTGATCAGTCTTGCTAGGGGCTTTCAACTTTATCAGTAATTTCAGAGAACCAACTTCTGGCATTTTGTTTTGATCTATCATATATATTCTATGCTTGCTTTATATATTTTTAATTTATACTCTATATATTCTTTTCTTTTTTGAGCTATTTTCTTTTTCTTTTTTTACTACCTGAAATGGATACTTCCTCATTAATTTTCCACTTTTCTCTCTTCAAGACCATATAAATATCTAAGTACTCTAAGGATTGTTTTTGACAAAAGCATGTATTTTGATACATAATGTCTTTGTTATTATTCTGTTCTAGGTATTTTCTAATTTCCATTTGTCATTCTCTTGTTCACTGAGTTGTTTAGGAAAATATTTCTTAACTTTCAAATAACATGGAGATTTTCTAATTACCTTTTTTCTATCAGTTAGCAAGTTAATTACATTACTGTCGGAAATAATTTTTTGTTTGTTTTTTAGAAATCATGTTTAAGGGATGATTGGGTGTCTCAGTTGGTTAAATGTCTGCCTTCGGCTCAGGTCATGATCCTAGGATTGAGCCTCATGTTGGGCTCCCTGCTCAGTGGGGAGCCTGATTCTCCCTCTCCTCCCTGCTTGTGTTTTCTCTCACCATCTCTGTCTCTCTCTCAAATAAATAAATAAATAAATAAATAAATGAATAATAAAATCTTTAAAAAAATCATGTTTAATACTTTTGTTATTTAAAAAAGATTTATTTATTTATTTATTTTAGAGAGAAAGACAGAGGGAGATGGAAAGAGACTCTCCAGCAGACTTCTGGATGAGCAGGGATCCTGATGTGGGGCCAGTTTCACAACCCTGAGATCACATCCTGAGCTGAAACTAAGATTTGGGCACTTAACAGACTGAGCCCTCACAGGCACCCACACATAGAGGTTTTAAAAAAAAATGTTGCTATTATGTTTATTAGTGGTAGGAAATAGAACTTGTCTGAGCATGATTTACTTTTGGAACTTTCACATTACTTACATATACTGGGTTGGAATACTCTAGATTATTCAGTTATGTGTTTCATATCTACATGTAGTGAACAGTGTTCTACGGGCACCTGGGGGGCTCAGCTGCTTAGGCCTCTGCCTCTTGATTCCAGCTCAGGTCATGATCTCTAGGTTGTAGGATCGAGTCCTGAGTTGGGCTCGGTGCTCAGCCAGGAGTCTGCTCCGGATCCCTCTCCCTCTGTCCTTCCCCCTGCTCACAAACTCACACATGTGCTCTCTCTCTCAAATAAATAAATCTTTAAAAAACCCAGCATGTTATATGATAAAGTATAAAAAATTTATTTTTTGACTTTTTTTTTAAAGGATTTTATTTATTTATTCATGAGAGACAGAGAGAAAGAGGCAGAGATACAGGGAGAGGGAGAAGCAGGCTCCATGCAGGGACCCCGATGTGGGACTCGATCCCGGGACCCCGGTATCACTCCCTGAACCGAAGGCAGATGCTCAACCACGGAGCCCCCCAGGTGCCCTAAATATAAAAAATTCAAACAAATATTTCAAGTCAACTTTGAGTGAGACAGCTATCACAGAACTGCAGAATTGTACATTTTTCTGGAACTTTTTGATCTTCTCAAATGGAAATTCTGTGTCCATTAGGCAGCTCCCTATCTCCCTCTCCCAAACCCTGCCAACCACCATCCTACTTTCTGTTTCTATGAATGTGACTCCCCTAAGAAGCTCATTTAAGTGGTGTCGTATGGTGTTTGCCTTTTTGTGACTGGCTTGTTCACTTAGCGTAATGTCCTTGGGGCTCACCCATGTTGTGCCACGTGTAAGAGTTCCCTTCCATTTTAAGGCCAAGTAATATCCCATTTTATGGATGTATATACCACATTTTGTTTATCCGTGTACCTACTGATGGACATTTGGGTTGCTTCCTCTGTTGGGCTATTGTGAATACCATGAACATTGATTACAAACATCTTTTTTAGATCCTGCTTTCAATTCTTTTGGGTATATACCCAGAAGTGGAATCGCTGGATTACGTGGTAATCTTTTAAAGATTTTATTTATTTATTCATTAGAGACACACAGAGAGAGACACAGGAGGGAGAAGCAGGCTCCATGCAGGGAGCCTGATGTGGGACACTATCCTGGGACTCCAGGATCACGCCCTGGGCTGAAGGTGGTGCTAAACTGCTGAGCTACCCTCTCTCTCTCTCTCTCTCTCTCTCTCTCTTTAGCTTGTATATTGCTAAGATTTTTAAAATTGAGATACAATTGACATATAACATTAGTTTTGAGTGTACAATATGATCATTCAAAATGATCACAAGTCTAGTTAATAACATCACCACGCATAATTACAAAGTTTTTCTCTTGTGTAGTAATACTATTTTTTAAAAATTTATTTAATTGAGAGAGAGGGAGAGACTATGTGAGCTTGGGGAGGCGCAGAGGAAGAGGGAGAAGCTTATGCAGCTCCCCTCACCCCACCCGGATCCCTCGGACTTAGGGCTTGATGGGCTTGATCTCACAGCCCTGAGGTCACGAGCTGAATGGAAATCAAGTCAGATGCTCAACCCAATAAGCCACCCAGGTGCCCCTGTGGTAATTCTATTTTTATTTTTTGAAGATTTGCCGTGCTATTTTCTAAAGTGCTGCACCTTTTTACATTCCCATCAACACCGCAGTTTCCAATTACTTCACATCCTTGCCAACAAGTGTTATTTTTTATTTTTTTTTTGATCCTATGGGTGTGAGGTGCTATCACATTGTGGTTTTGATTTGCATTTCCTTAATGACTAAAGATGTGGAGCATCTTTTCACATGCTTAATGGCCATTTGTGTATCTTCTTTGGAGAAATATCTGTTTAAGTCCTTTTCCTATTTTTTAAATTAGGTTTCTGTTTTTCTGTTTTTGAGTCGGAGTAAAGGTTCTTTTTTTTTTTTTTAAGATTTTATATATTTATTCATGAGAGACACAGAGAGAAGGCAGAGACACAGGCAGAAGGAGAAGCAGGCAGTACTCGATGCCAGGACACTGGGGTCATGACCTGAGACGAAGGCAGACATTCAAACGCTGAGCCACCCAGGCGCCCCGGGTGTAAAGGGTTTTAAGCAGGGTGTCATAATTCGATCTATGGTTTAGAAGCTTAAAACTTCTGCAGTGACCTGGGTGAGAGAAGAGAACCAGAGCGCCAGCTGTGGGAGGACAGAGGCTGTGCAGGGTGCTCTTCACAAAGGCCCACCTGGACCCCCTTCCTGCCCTGGATCTTGGGTGGCCCAGGACGAGGGTGACCCAGGTCATTTCCTTGATTCTGGGGCCTGCGGAGATCCTAGGTTTTGAAAGCTTCCAGGGAAGGGTGGCAGGGATCCGGGCTCTCAGCCCTCCACACGGCCAGGGAAGAGAAGGATTCATAGCTGGGGCAAGAGGACACCTATCTGCTGTTCTGCGGCAATGGCCAGGCCAGGCCAGGCCATGGGGTTTGGCCTCTAGAAGCCGCAGAACGTGACCGTCTGTTGGGTATATGAAGGCAAACTCTCCCAGTCCCCTTTCTGAGCAAATGGAGCAAAGGGCATGGAGCCAGACAGCGTGGGTTCGAGTCCTACTCTGGCACTCACTAGCTGGGCGGGTGTCCGGGCCTTGGAGCATCTCAGGGTCCTCTTCTGCAAGATGGGGATAGTTGGCACAGCGCCCTTCCTGAGGGGTGGGCCGGGTCAGGTGGATCAGAGCGGCACAGGGTCAGAACAGTGCCCGGGTCGCAGGTGTTGGCGGAGGTCGATACTCTCAGGGAGACTAGGACGCGACCGGCTTGGACCACAGCTGATGCCGCCGCTCCCCGCGCCCCGGGGTCACGGTGGAGCCCCGGGGTGGGGGTCAAGGAGGAGGCCCGGGGTCGAGGTGGAGCCCCAGGGTCACGGCGGAGCCCGGTCGAGGCGCCCGCCCCGCCGCCAGGCCCGCTCCCGGCGGCCGGCAGGGGGCAGCATCGCACCGCGGCTGCGACCGGGCGGCGCGGCGGGTCCCGGGGCGGTCCCTGGTCCGTCGGTCCCCGTGGCGGGGCGCGGACAAGTCGGCGTCCGCGGGGGCCCGGCGCCTGCCCTGCCTCCTACCCCTGCCTCCCACCCCGCGCCCCCGGCCCCGCGAGGCTCTGCCCCGGCCGCCCCCCGTCCCTCCCCCCCGGGCGGTGCAGGTGCCGGGCAGGAGCGGCTTGGGGCCTCCGCGCGGCCGGTCTCGGGGCGGGGCACCGGGCGGCTGCCCCCAGGTGGGGCGGGGCCTGACACCTGCCTCCGCTTCCTGGGCGGGGCCTCACCTGCTCGGCCGTGCCTTGTGCTCCCGGAGGGCCCGCTTGTCCTCTGCTCCTGGGACCGCCCCCCCCGCTTGTCCTCTGCTCCTTGGGACGCCCCCCACTCGTCCTCTGCTCCCTGGGACTTGTCCTCTGCTCCTGGAACCCGCCCCCCCACTTGTCCTCTGTTCCTTGGGACACCTCCCAACTTGTCCTCTGCTCCTGGGACCCCCCTCTTGTCCTCTGCTCCCTGGGACCCCCCCCACTTGTTCTCTGCTCCTGGGACTCCCCCCCAGCTTTTCCTCTGCTCCTTGGGACACCCCCCAACTTGTCCTCTGCTCCTGGGACCCCATTCTCTGCTCCCTGGGATCCCCCCCACTTGTCCTCTGCTCCCTGGGATTCCTCCACTTGTCCTCTGCTCCTGGGATGCCCCCCCGCTTGTCCCCTGCTCCCTGGGATCCCCCCCACACTTGTCCCCTGCTCCCTGGGATGCCCCCCTGTTTGTCCTTTGCTCCTTGGGGTGCCCCTGCTTGTCCTCTGCTCCCTGGGACCCCCCCCCACTTGTCCCCTGCTCCCTGGGACACCCCCCCGCTTGTCCCCTGCTCCCTGGGATGCCCCCCCCCCGCTTGTCCTCTGCTTCCTGGGATGCCCCCGCTTGTCCTCTGCCCCTGGGACACCCCCCCGTTTGTCCTTTGGTCCTTGGGGTGCCCCTGCTTGTCCTGTCTCCCTGGGATGCCCCCTATTTGTCCTTCTAACGGAGCTTCTGCCTCTCAGAACTTCTTAGCAGCCTCTTAGGTCTCTCAGGCCTGGCGTCAGCTTCCCTTGGTCCCCCCAGGCAGCCCCAGAAGCAGTCCTATCCCTGTCTGTGCTAGCTCGGGCTTCACACAGGGCTCCTGTTGGTGCCACCTTGGCCCTTCGCTGTGAAGCACGGGAGGGGCCTGGCACGAGTCAAGGACCGCCTCAGGTCAATCCTTAAGATTCTAGGAGTCTAGCCCTTGGCTACCCCCCTGCCCCCATAACTCCTGGAGGGGCTTGAACGCTGGCCAGGGGGACCCCCACCCGCCCTTCACATCTGTGCTCGCACATCTCTAGCAGATGATGGCAGATGCAGCCACCCTCTTCAGGAACCTGGGACAGGAAGACGTGTCAAAGAGCCTGAAACTGCCAGAGAACACCCAGTGGCCCCAGTGAGCAGGAAATGCACCTTAAAACAACTTTGAAATGCAACTTTTCACTTACCAAAGTGAGCAAAATGTTAGAAATTAATAATACCTAGTGTTGTGAAGGCACAGAGACACATTTTCATGAATTGTTCATGGAGATGTAAATTGGTTTTAAAAAACAGCTTTTGAGGGCAATTTTGGAAATACGTATTAAGAGATTTTAAATTATGCATAACCTTTCTAGGCATTTATCCTAAAAAAATAATTGCATAAAAGCTGAACATGTCTGTATAAGTATTTTTACAGTTGCATTGTTTATAATGGTAAAAGTGGGGAGAAGAATGTCCCACAGCAAGTGACTGGTTAAACGGCGCATGGTAGGGCCGGGAACCGGAACGGCAATCAGCCCTTAAAAATCATGTTTTCCGAAAACGGTTGCGTGGTGTGGGGAAGTGCTCACATGAGGATGTTCATTCACTCATTAATCCATCGATTTAACTCACATTTATTGAACACCCAGCCATGCCCGACGTTGTTCTAGATACAGAGAATCCAATTATAGGCGAGGTAGGAACCCTCCTGCTTCTTGTGAGGCTCGGCGTCTCTCACAGGAGACACACCACAAACAAGCAAAAATTAAACAATTTCAGGTGGTGGTGCTTTTGTCTGCTTCTATGTAAAAATTATATATATCCCGGAATAGAAAAAAGCCCGGGGCATCACACCATGGTGTCCACTACAGCTGCATGTGGTGGGGGGACTCGGCTAGGACTGTGTGATGGTGACGGGTGACGGGACAGTCCCCGCAGCCACTCAGAGTCGGGGGCCTGAGGGTCTCCCGGGCCGGAAGCTGGAAAAGCTTGCCGCTTTCATCCGGTGGCCCTGCCAGTCCCAGGCTTGGCTTCCAGGGGTCACAGGCTGGCAGCCTGGGTTCTGAGCTCCCGTGCACGTCCCAGGTTGGCGACAGGGCAGGGGACAGCAGATCCCTCCCCTCCCGAAGCGTTGCCTCTTGTTCCCGGGAGCAGAGCTTCAGCCAGGGTCTCATGGGTCAGAAGGAGTCACACGGGCACCCTTTGGGGAAGGAAGGTGCGGGAGGACATGGAGGTGGTGTTAGGGGTGATTGTCATTTCCTTCTCCACATTTTCTGGCATTTTCTAAATCACACCAGACACTAAAACGAGCTTTTGCATACAGAAAGAAAAAAAGGGGGGGCTCTTTTTTTTTTTTTTGGCTTTAAGACCTAGGGTGGGGGTGGGTTGCTGTGTGAGACGCAAGAGCAGAGCAAAGGCAGCGGCACCTGGGTCCCTGAGGCCTCTCCACCCAACCCCGCGGCTCCTGGCTTGCGGCCCAGGTGAGGCGAGGGCAGGTGCGCGGCCGCCCCCTCCGCCCCCACTGACTGGCCCTCAGGGAGCCAGGTGCAGCCGGGCTGATGCTGGGCCGGGCCCAGGGCCCTCTGGGCCAGCACGCTGGAGCCGTCCCCTGCAGCCCGGTGGCCCAGGCCGGCTGCCTCGGGCTGGCACCCTGGCTTTCCTCGCTCTGTTCCCATCCTGGGGCTGCCCACAGGGCCAGAGCCGGCTGCCCTCGAATTCTGGAGGCCAGAGTGTGAAATCTGCTGGGGCCCGTTCCCTGCGGAGGCCCTGGGCAGCACCGGTCCTGGTGGCTTCCCTCACCTGGCAGGGGCCGCCTCTCTCCGATCCCTTCCTGCATAGTTGTGTCACCTTCCGTCTGTGTGTCCACCTGTCTCTCTCTCGTAATGACACCTGTGACGGCATTTACTGTTCACCCGGGCAACCCAGGGCGGTCTCCTCACCTTGAGTCCCTAACTGACTCGTATCTGCAAAGACGCTTTTTCCCAATAAGGTCACAATTACAGGTTCTGAGGACTGGGACGTGGATCTTTCAGCCTATCACACCCATTCCCTCACTGACCAGTGGCCTGACTGCTCTGAGCCTCCATGATGGAATCTGTAGATTGGGGTGAGAAGCCCGTTCTCACGGGGTCCTGTGATGATCACCAACCACATGAATAGGAAGACGGGGCTTCTCTGTGGTTGAGGCCCCCCCCCCCCCGCCCCCGACCTCTGAGGGCTGTTCTTAGGGCCTGGGGCAGCTTCTCCCTCCCTCCCTTTTATCTTTGGCCTGTCCTGATCCTGGAGACATTTGCAGAGCACCTGGAAGGTACACACCCTGCGGGGCCTCCGGTCTGCAGATTCTTGTCTCCGTCTCCACTCCCTCCTCTTCCTTGCATTTGGGCCCCCCTCAGGGTGTGCGGGTCGTGGCGCCCAGGCCTGGAACTGTGAGACATGTGCAGGCTCCCTTCCTGCCCTGGGGCCCCCCTGTGGGGCTTCTGCACCCTCCTACCCTGTCTCCCATTTCTCCACTAAAACCCTGGTGTTCTCTATTTTTCAGATGAGTCTCTGGGAAGTTAGGGGCCTTGCCCAAGGTTGCACAGCACATGAGCGGTGGATCCAGGGCCCTGTGCCATCTCCCCACCTCATCCAGAGTCACCCTGGGCCACCCCTGTTCCCAGCCAAGTCCCCAGGAATATCCCCGGGGAGGTAGCACCTTCATCCTTTGGGTTTACAGGGTGCTAAATGCGTCATGACAACCAGACTAGGAAAAAATCAATCACAACTTCATTTCATCTCTGGATAAAAGAAGAGGTTTACAGGCCAGAAAACCTCCTCGTGGAAATAAGCGTGTCCATAAGCAGGTGCTCTGGTCTGTTGGGGGTTGTTTCTAGTGAGGATGCCTAGGTTTGGGAAAGGGGTTATCGGCCACCTGAACCAGGGCTGCAGGCAGATGCTCCCCTGGGAAAACGGAGGGGGCTCACCTCTGGCTGCAGGCCCGGGTTGGTGGGAGCGGCCAGGCTGCCCCTGGCTTAGGGTGGGATGAGGGGGGATGTGGCGGGCCTCTCACATTCATTTTACAAAGGGCCTGGGGTCTCCACGGTGTAGCTCCCTGTCGGCCACCCAGGGTGTGGGCTGACATCCCATCGCAGATCTGGAGCCGGCCAGGACTGGGGTCCAGGGAGCCTCGCCTCACCTGTGGGCACCTGCTGCCCTTTCCCTGGGGAGGGAACAGAGTGTCCTCTGTAGAGCCAGCGCTGAGAGTCTCCTATGAGCTCCCTGGCAGCCAGGGGGACAAGGGTCTCCCTCACCCCTCTGTCATGACCCTCCATTGCGGATCAGTGGCTTTCTGGCTTCCCTTGGACGCTCACCGAAGACACGATGGTTGGCACATATCTGGCCAGGGCACCACCCCAGGGTGCTGCTCTGTAGAAGCGTGTCTGGGAACTAGGGATCTGGCCTCAGCCTCTCCTACCAGGACCATTCTGGCAACCTCTGCCCTGGCCACTCCACCCATTCCTCCCTCATGTCCCTTTCCCTCTGCATTCCTTATGTGCTTCTCGCTCTTTCCCTCTTGCTGTTCTCTCTCCTTTTCCCTTCATTCAGCTCCAGTCTCGCTCAACCTGCATGGAGCTCACTGCAGCAGACGGCAGGGGCGGGAGGAGGCATGGGCTGTGGCGGGAGGGCCGAGGGGCATCTGTGGTGCTCCATGGCCTGGCTCTGGGGCCCTGGACAGTGGCTGGTGGAGGTATGGAGACTTGAGTTTGGCTCTGGGGCAGATGGACAGGCCAGGATGCAGTTCCCTGCTGCTTAGTCCTGCCTGGGGAATTGGGAGCTCCCCCAAATGTAAAGAAGCTGGGCGCAGGGGCTGGGGAAAGGGGGAAAAAAACCTTCCCAGGCCTTGTCGTCAGGGAGCAGGGATTCCAACAAGCAGCCTGGCAGGGGCTTTGTGCTCAGGGAGAGACTCCTTGGGGAGGTGGTTTTCACATCTTGGACTCTCAGCTGCAGAATGCTTTCCTTATACGCAACTGACCCAGAGCACCCATCTGCAAGACCCAGGAAGGGAGGTGGAGGCCCTGAGCTTCCCCTGAAGAACCTCTAGGTCTAGGACAGGGAGCACACACCTGGAGAATCACAGCTGTGGGGGAGGTTGGGCTACCCCAAGGCCTGGGATGATGATGACAGGTCACAGGGATCCTTCCTGGGAGCCTTCCATCCTTCCCTTTTTCTCCCTCAGCATGTGCTCATGCTTTGTGCAAACTTTGGCCTGATCTTCAGAGGGCCTGAGGAAAGGATGGACCTTGTGGGCCTCCCAGGGGGGCGGCAGCAGGGGACCCTGGATGTCAGTGTGAGAGTCCCAGATGGGCCTGAGCCGGCGTGTGGTCCTCCACCCACCTTGCCTAGACAGTGTGGGTCGTCCAGGGACCAGACCTCTGCTGTCCAGCTCATTTTTTTTTTTTTTTTGACGGAAGCAGCTTTTCACGCAGGTAACTGTTGGGACTGAGCACCCAGGCCCGGGCCCCAGTTTCCTGACAGTAAATGGGGATAAAGATGGGTCCTTACCCTGCAAAAATAAGGTGCTCTATCCATCTAGGGAGGACACACTGTGTATGATTTTCTTCCTCGTCACCAGGCAGGGCTCCAGCAAGCAGAAGCCCTCCCCTACCTGGGCTGCCAGCCACGGGCGCCTACACTGTGCCATCGGCAGTGGGGTGGCGAGGGTCCCTGGAAGAGGTGCAGCAGCCGAGTGTGGGTGGGGTGGGGGGCAGGGGCATACCAGCAGGTCCGGCCCTGGCGGCTCCACTCCCCCACCCTCAACCTCGGGGGAAAAGCAAAGACCAAATGAATAGAAGGCCCGAATAGTGGAATGAGCGATGCAAAAGATTGCCAGCTTGGGAAATTGAAAGTAAAAACCCATGAGGCTACCCAAGAGTAAAAATAAAATAAAAAAGATGGCAGTATAAAAGGAGATCAAATAAAATAAATACAAGCTGAGAAACAGTGAGAATGAGATGAGAGAGGTTGGCAAGAAGGGGCAAGGAAGACCAAGTAGAAATGGACAACGGACATACAGAGGGAGGGCCAAAGGCACGGTGGAGGGAAAGGGGGAAATAGGTAATAAATAAAGGTGTTTTTTTTTTTTAAAGATTATTTATTTATGATAGAGAGAGAGAGATTGTGGAGCGACAAAGCTTTCAGTTTTACAATGATCGGGCTTCCCGGTGAAGCACCCCAGCCTCTCCCTCCGTGCTTCTGGTTCCTCCGTAGCTTCAGCAGTAAACTCCTGGCTCCGAGGAGCACTCTGACGGAGATCCCGATGGGCCAACGGATCTTGTCGCGTCCTTCTTTATTTCCTTGCAGGCAAAATGGGAATGCCATCTCATGGGTAAGACGCAGGGTGCCAGGCACAGTGCCCACATGCGGGCCATGCTCAACAGATGTAGTTAGAATCAGTATAACGGAAGATCTTTGTAAAAGTGGGCACCTGTGCTGGCTGAACTCTGCCAGAGGATTTTTGGACTCAGTTTTAGTTTCTGTGAACTCATCGTTGTGTAGTTAGGAGCACACCAAGAAGGTCGAGTCCCGAGTCTGCCAGCAACTGACCTGGTACCTTGGGGGGCATGTCACTCACTCCTTTCACCGAGCCTCATTTTCCCTCTCTGTGAAAGGGGTATGCATTGTAGGACCCAAGTTTGCCAATCTATCTTTTTTCAGCCCAGTTATATCAATGTAAGGGTGAACTTGCTCATGAGGCAGGGTGGCTTCCCCAGCAGGCAGCCTTTGCAGTCCCAGAGGTTATCAGGGCTTACAGGGACCAGGCTGGCTGGGATCGATAAGTAATTAAGGGTTCAATGGACCTGATAAAACCCCCAGTCATAGCCCACGTCCCTGGAGCCTGGCAATCCCAACCTCAGGTGACAGGGAAAACTAAACGTCTGGCCTAGAGGTGGGTGTGCACAGGGACAAGTGTCTCGGGGCCCACCTCCCAGCTCTAGGAGAAATGTGACCTGTGCAGAGTTCCCCGTGTGGCTGGGCAAGTGCAACCCAGGCCATTCCAGTCTGGCAGGGAAGGCTGGCTTGGGAGTGTAGGCATTTGAGCACCAGGAGATGAGCATTTGGGGATGGTGAAGGACCTCCCCCCCCCCCACTGTGGGAAGTAGAGGGGGAGGGGGCACCTAGGATATTGCCCCCAGCCAACAACTTCCAGGGGATTCCAACTGGAGTCATAGCCCCCAGGTCCCAAACCAGACGGGCCTCATCATCCAAACTACAAACTGGTAGACGTCTCCTCAAAACTCTTGGGGTTGGCAGGTTGAAGGGGGTCTTGAGGGCTGTGGCGCTGCCATCACGCCGGCTCTACCTCCCGCACGACACACAAGACAACTTCCAACTGGGTCAGAAACATCACGGGCTTTACTAACACACCGCGGAGGCCCCGACAGGTGAGTCTGGGCATCCCTGACCCTATGGCTCTTGACTTCAGATTTGAGCCCCTCTTGGTGATCACACCCACTCTCTCTCCAAGGTGGAGACAGTCCCATAGGGAGGGACCAGATCGACACACAATAAGATCCATCCTTTATTTCTCTTCTTTCTACAACTTTTTGGCCAGTGAAGGGTGGACTTTTGAGAGAATGAGGATGGGGGAGTGGCGGGGAGGCCGGGTGGGGCGTATTTTAGAACTGGAGGCCCCAGGATACCTAAGCTTCCCCGAGGAAGGGCGTTTGCGCGGCGGAGCACCCAGCTCCAGGCCCAGCCTCCTCCCCACGCCCGCATTCCCCTCCTCTCGCCCGCGGGCCCTCCTGGAAGCCACCGCGTGCGCTCAGGTGGTTGGGGCCACCGGCTCTGCCCCCCGCCGCTGAGTCAGCCCCATCAGCCACTGCAAGGGCTGCCCGGCTCGGCCCTGTCTGCACCGCCGCTCCCCCACCTTCTCCAAAGTAACATTTGTCAATGACTCCTGCGTGGTTGGCAGCTTGCGAGGCACACGCGCGCGCACACACTGAATCCTTTACCTCCCTGCCTTGGCTGCCTGGCCGGCGTCAATGCCCGGAGGCCTGTCTTCCTTCTCCCTCGGTGCGCCTCCTTCCCCCTCCCCACGGCGCCGCTCCCGCTAAGCTTTTAGAGCGGTCACCTCCTCCAGGAAGCCCTCCGGGCTCCTCCTCGCCGGCCGGGCCGCGTGCGCACAGGGCGGCTCCGGGGGCCTCTGCTGCGCCGCGGACCTGTGCCCCTGCGCGGGGAGCTCCCGCCGAGGTCTGCGGCTCGGCCCCGGGCTTTCCCGGGGGGGGGGGGCCCGCGCGAGGTGCGCCCCCCGACCCCCGGAGTCTGCGGCGCGGAGCGGGGCCGGCGGGGCCGGGGGCGGCGGGGGCGCGGGCAGGCTCGGCCCCGGCAGCGGGCGCCGCGCCCGGGCTCGCGCGGGAGGCTCCGGGCGCTTGGGAGGCTCCTCACGTCCAGGCGCCGCGGCCACGGCTGCGCCGGTTTCCGGCCATGAATTAGGCTTCAGAGCCGGAGCCTCCGGCCCGACTCCGGGAGCCGCGGCCCGCGGGCGGGGGATGGGCGGCCGAGGTCCGCGCCGCGCCGCGCCGCGCGGGGGTGCGAGCCGCCCGGGGTCCCCGCGCCCGCCGCCGTGGGGGCTCCCGGCCCGCGCCCCGAGGGCAGCGCCCCCCGCGCCCCGGGGTCCCCGCCCGCCCCCGGCCCGGAGCGCCGAGCCCCGGGCGCCCCCTGCGAGCCGCCGGCCGCCGAGCGCGCGCGGCGGGGCCGAGGCTCCGCAGTCACGTGGCCGGGAGGAGGGCGGGGAGCAGCGGGCGGAGGGGAGGGGGAGCGGCGCCGAGGGGCGGGGGAGGGGAGGGGGCGTCCTCCGCAGCTCGCTCCTCGCCGGGGCTCAGACGCGCCGCGAGCCCGGAGCCGCCCGCCGCCGCCGCCGCCGCCGCCGCCGCCTCCGGAGCCTCCGGAGCCTCCGGAGCCCCGAGCCGCCCCCGCCTCCCGGCCTGGGCCCGGGCCGCCCGCCCGCCGCAGCCGCCGCGCAGGGGAGCGCAGGGGAGCGGGCGCCGAGCGCAGGGGAGCGCAGGGGAGCGCAGGGGAGCGCAGGGGAGCGGGGCCGGCGGCGGCGGGCGGGCGCGGGGCTGGGCGCGGAGGACCCCGCGGGCTCGCGCTGCACCCGGGCCGGCGCCTCCCGCCGCGCCGCCCTCGGCCTCGCCCCGGCCCGGGCGCAGGAGCCGCGCGCCCGGGGGACATGGAAGCGCTGACGCTGTGGCTTCTCCCCTGGATCTGCCAGTGCGTGTCGGTGCGGGCCGACTCCATCATCCACATCGGTGAGCGCGGGCGGGGGGCGGGGGCCGCGGCGTCCCAACTTGGCGGTCGGCGGGCCCCGCGCCCCCCGCGCCCCCCGCGCCCCCCGCGCGCCCCGCGCCCCCGGGGCTCCGGCCCCTGCGGCCTCCTCCGGCGCCGGGGGCCGCGCGTCCACACCCGCGCCCGGGCTCGGGCTGGGGCGGCGGGGGGCGGCGGCGGGCGGCGGCGGGCACGGCCCCGGGCGCGCCAAGTTGGCGGGGCGGCATCCCCGAGGCCCGGCCGGACCGGGCGCGGGCGGGTGCGCGGGCGGGCGGGTGTCGCCGCGGGTGTCCGGCCGCTGCCCTCGGAGCCGTGCCGGGCGCGCACGACCGTCAGCCTGTTAGAGTGGACACGGCGCCCGCCTGCCTCCCCGCGCGCGTGTGTGCGCGCGTGTGTGCGCGTGTGTGCGCGCACCTCGGGGGCTGTGTGGGCGTCTGTGCACCTGCCGTGGCCGCCGCAGCCCGAGCCCGGACGGTCCCGGAGTTTCCCGCGGCCCCGGCCCCGGTCCCGGTCCCGGTCCAGGTGGCGGCGGCGGTGGGGGGGGAGCGTGGGCGGCGGGGGGTGGGGAGGACTGTGCGCGCCGAGCGGGAAGGGATGGAGGGAGGGAGGGAGGGAACAGGGAGGAGGTGGGGCGAGGCGGAGGGGGCGCGGGGGAGCGCGTGGGAGTCGGTGGCAACAGGGGGGAATCCCAGGAAGTTGGGCCGGGGTGGGGGGGCCGAGGGCGGCTGCTCTGGGGGAGCCCCTCTGCAGTCGCCTTTCCGGAAGTTAGGAAAGACCAGCGAGCACAGAGGAACTGGGGGCTGGGAGGTGTGAGGAGGCAGGGATGATGGGACGGACGGGAGGGGAAGGGGGTACTTGGGGGGAGGGGTGGTGAGGCACTAGGACCGGGCTTGAGCTTCGTGAGCTGCATCGCACCGCTCCCCCCCACCCCAGGGCCCAGCACCGAACCCGCTTCCCACTCCCGGGAGGGGGGTCGGATCTGGCGGTCAGCATTGCGGCTCTGGGTGTAACGTGGAACCCGGGCCTCCCTCCTCCCAACCAGCCCCCAGCTCAGGGGGATCAGCGGGCCCACCCTGGGACCCTGGGGACCCTGGCGGCCCTGGCGAGGGTGGGGGAAGACTCCTGAGTTGCCCAGGCTGCAGGGCTGGGCTCTGGCGGATGGGACCGATCTCCCCTGGAAGCGCAGAGTCGCCACCGAGGCGGTGCTAAGCGCGTAAAGGGCCAGCGGGAGGCTGCCCTGGAGATGTTCCTGGTTCTAGAAGGCCCTTTCAAGAGCGGTACCATAGGAGCTCCTTAGCCCCACCGGGTCCAAAGGCGAGGGGTCTAGGGTACAGTCCCCTGTCCTCCCACATACACGCAGGAAGGAGAGGCCGGGAGAGATGGAGAGCAGGAGGTGGAGCCCCCGGATCCAGGCTGGGAGCGACCTGCTGGTCATCCAAGGGCCCTGCGCAAACAAGCCCCCAGGCGCAGCGAACTCACTGTGCACCTGCTTGCTCAGCTTCTCTCGAAGGGGGATTTCAGGGCAGAAGGAAGTCATTCCATCGTGGGATTGGGGCCGGGGACAGTGTCCTGCAGGGGAACTTTCTGGCTCCTGCTGTGGGATTCACGGGGCCGTATCAGGGCATTTGGGTGCTGCCCGAGGCCACTCTGGCTTGGCTCAGTCCGTCGTGTGGGTCACAGCCGGGACATGAGGTGGCTTGGTTGCAAGACACATGTGTGACCTGGTGGCAGCGTGTGCGGTGTGCATGTGTAACTCATGTCAACCGCGTGCACATGTGCGCTGTGTGGGGGCTGCACTCCCGATGTGGTCGGCCAAGGCGAGCTGCAACCCCAGTCTGAAATTCCCACCCGACAACCAGCTAACCTGCCGGCAGCGCGACCTGAGGGCCAAGGCGGGCTGGGGGGGTGGGGAGGGAGAGCTCCTCCTTGGGCCGAGTCGTGACCCCTCCTCTCCCGCAGGTGCCATCTTCGAGGAGAACGCGGCCAAGGACGACAGGGTGTTCCAGCTGGCCGTGTCCGACCTGAGCCTCAACGATGACATCCTGCAGAGCGAGAAGATCACCTACTCCATCAAGGTCATCGAGGCCAACAACCCGTTCCAGGCGGTGCAGGAAGGTGAGTGGCCGCGGCACCCCAGGCCCCAGGCGGCGGGGACACGCAGGGGGTGGCGACCCGCTCGGCCACGGGGAGCCCCCGGTGCGCCCGGGCAGGGTGTGCGTCATCCGACCCACCCCACCAAGCGGTGGTGAGCGGGGCCCCCTGCGGGGCGCGTGGTCCTGAGCGTGTGGGTGCGAGGGCGCCCCGTGCTGCCCGCGCAGGCGTGTGTGTGTGTGTGTGTGTGGCGCAGGCCCGTCTTTGTTGCCTGTTTGCTGGTGGGCGTGCCTGCGAGCCGGGTACCTGCGTCGTGCACCCTGACCTCCAGGGGCCGCGGGCTCTGTGGGTGTGTGAGTGGAGAGCGCCCGGCGCCTGAGCCCGCCGTCCCCGAGCCCGGAGCACCACCCGGGGGCGCGGCGTGTCGTGCCCCGCGGCCCCTCCGGGCTCCCGGTCCTGCTCCTCCTCCTGCTTTGGAGGAGCCGCTCTCCTCTCCATCTCGCCGTCCCCGCCGCAGGCGGAGGCGCTGTCGCCTGGGCCGGAGGTGGGCGCTGTTTGACCAGGAAAGGAGCGCAGTTGGGCCGGGCGGCTTCGGGAATCCTGGTCCTGCCGCTGCCGGGCCCGCAGCCTCTCCCTTGAGTCCAAACCCTGGCGGGGCGACAGGTGTGCGGGCCGCGGTTGCCGCAGCGGAACCCTCTGTGGCACCCTCTGTCGTCCCCTTCTCCTTCTCTCGCTGTGATCTGGCTCGAGGCCGGGCTCTGGGACCCGAGTGTTTCGAGTGTTTCCTGCCCTGCCCGGCACCAGCCACCCTCCCTGTCAGGGCCTGTGGCGCTTTCCACTCCTGGCACCTGCTGCCTTTCCCTCTTGGCCTTGCTCCCCAAATCCCTAGGTTGACTCAGGCCCTGACCTGGGAGGGTGGAGATGGGGGACGCAGCTGGTGGCACGGGTCTTGGGATTCCTCCCAGGAGGACCGGCAGGACAGTGGGTTTAGGGAGGAGGGGGGCTAGCTCAGGGTTCCAGGCCAGCTCCCCATCCCCAGCCCTATTCTCCTTGTTGCATCCTTCTGCTGCCTGGGGTCATATGCTGGCTGCTGGGCTCCTGGGCACCTGCAAGGGTAGGGCATTCCGTGTCCAGAAGGTCACAGCTGGTGCTGGGGAGAACTTTGTGCTTAGAAGGAGGTCTGCGGGAGTCTCTGTTGTTGGGTGCAGAGGAGGGG
Source organism: Nyctereutes procyonoides (assembly GCF_905146905.1). Taxonomy (NCBI): domain Eukaryota; kingdom Metazoa; phylum Chordata; class Mammalia; order Carnivora; family Canidae; genus Nyctereutes; species Nyctereutes procyonoides. The sequence continues at coordinate 54,007,669 of NW_026575046.1, forward strand.
AAGGCTCACCTAGCTGTGAGCCCTGCAGGCCTAAGGAGGTCTTGAGATGGGGGTACAGACCTGTGGGTCTGAGTGTTTTTGGAGCAGCCGTGAGTGGGATGAGGCCAGCGGTGCCTATTGTGGGGTCTGCTGCTTCCAGCCTCGGGAGATCTCTATCGGCTGATGTCCAATGAGGTATGGGAGGGAGGATCTGTGTCCTTTGGTGTCTGAGTAGCCTACCAGCAGTCCCTGTCCCCCTCTCAACCCCGGGACTTCTCTTCTGTGGGCCCCCCTTGCATCTCCTTGCAAGTGTTTGCTGGGGGCTCCAGCCAGGGCGAGTGGGCCCTCCTTAGGCAGAATGACCCTAATTGGGGTGGGGATCTGGGGTGATGGACTTCTCCAGTTACATACCACACTGCCTCCTGTTCCCCTGACACTGTTTTGATATGTTTTTCTCTGTGGACAGTCAGTTTTTGTGCTTCATAGTTGAGGACACAGGTGGACATATGCATTTCTGTGCTCCCAGGGGCTCCCAGCTGGTTGGAGATCTTGCCTGTGTTTCCCACATGCTGTTTTGGCTCCTCCTCATTCCCTATTGACATTCCTTGCTTCCTTTGACTTCCCTCTGCCGTGTGGAGTACGCCAAGCTCGTTCATTTTGCTTCTGGATGATGCCCAACCCCCGCCGCCCTCCCCCCACCCCATCAGCAGGTCCCCAGGGAGTGAAGATAATGCTCTTGCCCAGGGTTACAGTCTCAGGCAGGTAACACACATAGGCGAACCGGGCAGCTGGACTCTGCAGGGCCTGGAGTGCGGGGTCTGGAGAGGTCATCACTGTTAAAAGGAGCAGCTGTTACACGGCTTTAGATGATTTTACCATTTGGGATTGAAAATCCTAGGGTTGTAGATGTGCTGTTTTTTTTTTTTCTGAGAGGAGCCCCAAATCTGAACCTTAATGTAAAATCTGATTTCTAACGGTTGTCAACTAATCAAGCAATTTAAGCAACACAGTGCAAACCAAGCAAAACACACTTACGGGCCATTCAGCCTTCAAACCCCAGTGTACCTTTGTCCTGGAGACACAGGGCTCCTCTGAGGGCCCGTTTGCGGTTGACACCTTGCTTTTCCAGATCTCTATTTTTATGATTGGAAAGATGTTTCAGGCTCCAGGGATGGCAGGTTGACAGCCTCAGGGGGGGTGAGAGGGAGGGTACGTATCTATCCAGAGGTATGGAGCTGGATTCTGATGACCGAGGGACATCTGAAGCCATCCAGGTAGAAGGATACTGGCCAGGTGTTGCTGGGCTGCCTGCTGCCCATAGAGTGTGTGCTGGTTAAGGCTGGTGTACGCTTTCCTCTGACGAGCCGTGTGGGCAGAAACCCATGACCTTGCACAGCCCTTGGGTATCTACAAGGGACGGGAGCATGCAGCCCCTCGAGGGCTCAGGGAGTGCAGAGCGGTGCTCAGAGGCTCCTTCTCCCCAGCCTGGCGCTCAGCTGGGGAGGCCCTCAGCTCTCCGCAGGTCCCTCCTTCTGTGCTCCGGGATGCTGTCCATCTTGTGGCCTGGTCCTGCTTGGTGGGCACCTTCTCTGTCTCCTGGGCCTGGACAGTCATTGCCGCAGGCTGTGGGTGGTAGACACGGTTTGGGTGGCAGAGGAAAGGACTTCTGGGTGGAGGGTGGACGCTGACGGAGGGCAAAGGCACACCGGGGCTGTGTGTCCATCATGGACTGGACAGGCTCCCAGTGGATCCCCCCAGTGGGCTTCGGATTGAGGTAATGCTGCCTCCATTTGGCCAGAGTGGCAGCACTGTGCAGGGACAAAAGCTTGGTTGCCAGAGCCGAGAAACTGGGTTAAAATTCCTCTTGCCTCATTGGTAGTATGATCCTGAGGGTGGCCCGGCCCTGCCTTGAGCTTCTCTTCACGTATCTGTTAAAAGGAACCAACCATAGTATCTGGCTCCTGGGATCATCGTGAGGATTAAATGAGATGAGACATGTATAAATCGTCTGCAGATCGCCTGTGAAAGGTGTTCAGTAAACACGAATTCCCTCTCTGTCCCTTGACCCAACTGTGAATCCATCTCGGCTTCTCTTGAGGCTGTTGATATTTCCAGCTGCACCACTTCTTAAGCTGCTGAATTCCTTGAGAGCAGACTCTCGCTGACCTTTTCATTTTCAGCATTTTGCTAAACGTCCCCCCCCCCCGATTATAAAAGAAATGCATCGCTACAGTGAGCATGAACCAATTAAAGAATGGAGAAAAGGAAAAGGCTATGCACGCTCTTTATATAAAATATGGAAAGTACAGAAGAGCATCACGAAGCAGAACAGAATGCTTCAGAATTTTACCAGTTAGTTCCTTCTAGTCTTTTTTCGCTCCCTGTATTTTGTAAGTGCTGAGAGCTCCTGTTCTGTGTCACCGGATAGCCTGTTTTTTGTTTTTTTTTTTTTTCATTTAACATCTTACTGGGTTTTTCTGAAATCGCTGTCAAGTACGTGTAAACACTACTCTTAGCGGTTGCGTATATTTTACGATATTCGAGACGATGTATTTTTTTTAAAAAAAATAGAATCATTTCCATGCTGAGATATGCTTAAGTATTACCGAAGAGAACAAGAGAATCTGCTTTGTTGGTCCTGAGATTTACACCTGCAGTTTCTTTGGTCTGATTTTTTTTTAAGGTTTTATTTATTTATTCATGAGAGACACACAGAGAGAGGCAGAGACACAGGCAGAGGGAGAAGCAGGCTCCATGCGGGGAGCCTGACGTGGGACTCGATCCCAGGACCCAGGATCACTCCCTGGGCTGAAGGCGGCGCTCAACCGCCGAGCCCCCCGGGCTGCCCATTCGGTCTGATTTCTGTACAAGCTCCCAACAAACTGCCTTTTGAGACACTTGGTCAGTTGATGTGAGAGAATGGGTCCCGTTTAATAAAAATATGAGTTTGATGAGGATTTGAAGTTAGTAAGCGGTAACACCGCCAACAATGTTTAAAACGTTGTGTCTTGGATGGAGCTGGCAAAGTCCGTCTTAACAGTCAGTGAAAATTTGCCTTCTGGGTGCGAGAAGAAACACTCGTGTGTCAAAAAAATTTCATATTGTTTTAAACTGTTTGCCAAGAACAAGATTATATGAGCGCGTAGATGCATCAAAGAAGTGGCTGAGCAGGAGCGTTCTCCATCCGCGGTGTTACCTTCTGGAAGTAAAGGGCCTGCGTTATTGGTCACATCGTAGACGTGTATCCGTCATAGGAAGGAGAACAATTTAGGGAAGAGGAAGGAAGGAGAAATGTACACGAGGCACTTTTCCTTTTTTTTTTTTTTTAAGATTTTATTTATTTATTCATGAGAGACATAGGGGGAGAGGCAGAGACACAGGCAGAGGGAGAAGCAGGCTCCCTGTGGGGAGCCCAACATGGGACTCGATCCTGGGACCCCGGGGTCACGCCCTGGCCTGCAGGCGGTGCTAAACCGCTGAGCCACCCGGGCTGCCCTGCACTCTTCCTTTTAACGACAATAAGCACAGAAGTGTTTTAGGGAGACAGGGTCAAAGATTACCCAAGTATAGCTTTGGTGTTTGTAGAATAAAACAATGACACCAAGAAATAAGATGAGCTTAAAATGGGAGTGAAGCCTGGTGAGGTTGCCGATGCCCGCCTGATGGTCTTGGCCACTTTGTGTTGGTCCCTCCTGTGGTCAGCCTGCCCCTCCCGGGCCTGCTGCTGCCTGGACACTCTGCTAGGTGTCCCTCCCTGAGCTTTGATGCCCCTGGCATCTTCCTTGGCTTCTGTTCAGGGGGGCACAGCCAGTGAGGCCAAGTCCTCGCAGACCTGCTGGTGGACCCGCTTCTCTTGGGGGGAGCCTACTCGGTCACTGCCCCGGGGACCCCGGCCTCCCTGGCGTGACGTTAATGACGTTGTAATGGTGCCCCGAGGCCCATGCCATCCTCCCGTCCACTCGGCTGTATTGCTCTTCCCCGGGTGCTGAGATAAGCTTTGCCACTCGGTTAGCTGGTTAAAAATGAGATTCCTTGTCACGGTTCTGAGGTCTGAGGCCTGATGGACGGAGGTCTTGCTGGGCTAAATCTGGGTGCCGGCCGCGTGAGTTCCTTCCGAAGGCTCTAGGAGGGTGTCCGTTTTCTTGCCTTTCCAGCTTCCAGCGGCCGCCTACCCCCTCAGCCCTGCGCCCCTTCGTCGGCTCCCACCTGCAATGGTGGGCAGGGCCCTTCTCGCAGGTGTCCCTCGGCCCCCACCCTTCTTCCTCCTCCTTGCCAGCACCCTGTGACTTCCCTGGGCCCGCCTGGACCATCCAGGATGCCCTCCCTGCCCTAAAGGTGGCCGATGAGCAGCCTTGATTCTCCGACACGAAGCCCAAAGTATCCCCGTGGCGGGGATCAGGATGTGGGTGTCTTTGCGGCCACCGTCCCGCGACCACGCTGGCACAGCCGGCGGTGACCGTCGCCGCCAGGGTGCGTCGTCCCCCTTCCCTTCCTTCTGCATGGCAGCCTACTCTCCAGCCCTGCTGGAGTCGCGTGGGCCTGTGGCCACGTTTCCACGTGGGCCACCTTGCCCTGGAGATGGCCTGCTGCGGGCCTGTGGCCTTACTCGAGCTCTCTGGTGACGTAGTGACGTCCTTCCTGGGCCTGGAAGCTGCTTGTGCCTGAGGAAGTCCCAGGGAAACCTGCTTTCCCCAGAGCCGGATGGTGAGGCCCCAGTGTGTGCCACCACGTAGGCCTGTACCCCCTTCCTGTCCGGGCACGTTCTCAGGCCCTCCCGCCTCCCTCACGTCGCTCCTGGGCCCACCTGGGGTCCAAGGCAGTGCCTGTGCAGAGGCCATGGGTTCTTCTTGGCCCCAGGCGTGTTCTTGTGCGGGACGATGGCTGTGGCTGCAGGTGGTGGCAGGTGGTCACTAGAGGGGGCTGGGGCAGGGAACCATCTAGTCCCCCCGACCACTCACCAGCCTGTGGCTTCAGCATTCTCCTTCACTCTGGGGTTCACACATGCTCACTTCAGAGCCCCTGCTCCTGCCTACCCACATCCTTGTGGTTTGGGTTCTGGGGGCTTCCCCTTAGCATCCCCGTTGCTGTGGCCTCACCCTCCCTGCCCCCAGATTGGGTGGTTGGACGTAACTGGCAGCGAATAGATGGGCACCTGATGCCAGGCGAGCGGGTCAGAGCCATGTGGGCCCGGGTGACACGTGTGTCCTCCTGCTGCCTCCAAGCCGTGGCAGTCACCTCCCCTGGAGACACGGGAGCTGTTCTGGCCTTCCCGCCTGGAGCCGCGGGCTGGGTCTCTAGGTGTCTTGCAGAGGACGGCGGGCACCCAGAGCTGTAGCCTGTAATGGCGGAGAGACTTTCCCTGCATTCTTGTAGTTGTGAGGTCCCTGGCTTTGTCCCTTCTTCCTTCTCGACTTGGCTGTGCTGCTGCCGCCTAAACACCTGGATCGCGTAGCCTGTATTGCTTCCCCCCGAAGCCCTTATGACCCAGGTGGGTCCCTGGATGTGACTCTTCTGAGGCTCGGCTGCCCAGGCCCCTGCCCGCTGGGTGTTCTGCGGTTCCCTCGTATCAGCTAGGAAGACCAAGCGACATTGTCGTGACAGACAATCCCGACGTTTCAGTGGCTTTAACGTAACAAAAACGTGTCTCCTGCTCGTGCTGTGTGTCCAGCCCTGGTCGCTGTGGAGTTGGGCTCGTTGTGGCCTCTCGGCTTGAATATTGCCAATTGCTGTGCCACATGGAAAGGGGCCCTGGGGGGGGGGTCTCAGGCTGGAGGGGACGCCGGTCACTTCTGCTTTACAGCCTGGTGGACAAAGCGAGTCATGTGGTTCCACCTGGGGGTCTAGGAAGCCCAGACCTACCGTGTGCCCGGAAGGAGGGACAACTAGAGAGGTTTGCTGAGCGACGGAAAAGTCCTCGTGTTTCCTTGGTGGCTCCATAAAACAACAACAAAGACTCAAAACACCCCAGACAGCTTTGGGTATTGGGTCCTGGTGGGGCCAAAGCCGTGGCTCCTGTGGCTTCCCCTTTGCCCACTCACTCAGCCATCACCTGCTCTGGAAAGCTTGGGCTTCGGCGTGTGGGGTGAGTGGGGGCGGCCAGGAAGCCTGGGTTCCCGTCCCCCCCCAGACTCTCAAAAGAGAGCCAGTCTCGTGTGTGCCCCCCTTGTCCTCCATGAGCCGCGGATGGGATGGGCACAGCCTCAGAGGACTCGGGTCGCTGCCTCCTGAGTGGCCGGGGCAAGATGGGTGAGCAGGCCTGCTCGCTGCCAGGCCCACCCCAGGGGCCCCGTGCAGCCGACTGCCCCTTTGCCCTCTGCCCAGGCCCCCCCGCCCGCGTCCTCCCCCGGGGGCAGCTCTGGCCGGCTCCAGCCCTGGGCTTGGGCCAAGGGCACAGCTGCCATGGGCCGGGCATCCCAACAGGCCTGGGGCCCAGGGAGGCGTCTGGGGCCATGTCCAGGGTCCCATCGGCTGGGTTCTGAGACCTTCCTTCCCACCTATGAACAACCGCATTTCTGGCTGGTGGACACGGATCGGGGGGGCAGCCACGATGCTCCATTCCGGGCCGAGGTGCGGGCTGGGTAGTGGGCGGTGGCGAGATGGCCCTCTCCGGCTTGTCTCTGGGTCCAAGCTGTGGGCGAGGCGGGCTCCTGGGGGTGGCGCCAGGACTGCCCGCCGGGCCCCAGGGTGGTCTTCAGTGCGGGCTGCAGCCCTTCCGGGCAGCCCTGGGGCACGTGGCCCTGGCCGCTGCTGTCCACGTGTCCGCATCCTCACATCAGTCCTTCCCTGGCCCCAGACAGGGGCGGCAGACCCCCAGGTGCGCTGCTGCCTGCCCGGCCTGCTCCCCGCTGCTGCCCAGCCTGGCCCTCCTGCTCCCCATGCCGGAGTGGAAGAGATGCCCTGGGGCCACGGTGGGCATGGGGGCCTCGTGCTTCCACTGCGGACCTGGGTTCTTGGCCCAGCTGTGCCGCCCGACCCTGGGCAGGTGCCTCCTCAGCGGGCGGCGGGGCTGACGGCGGGGAGGCCAGCTGGACGGTCAGGCGGGAGAGGCCCTGAACTGCCCCGCCGAGGGCCAAGCAGAGGCGCGGTCCCTGCGTGGTCCCACGGGGAACCGGCCCCCTCCTGCTTCCAGCCTGGGCGGGGCGGGCTCCCCGGGCCCCGGCAGCGCTTGGGCAGCGTGGAGCTGGGGTGGCCCACCCGGGCGGCCCCGGAGGACGCATGCAGACCCCTCGGCTCCCGTGGAGCTCGCTGGGGCCATCTCCGTGGGCCAGGGCTCAGGGCTCTGCAGACCGCGGTCCCACGCTGTCACCGTTGCACGGCAGCCCTGCTCCTTGGCCTGCAGCCTGCCTGGCCCGGCTGCCTGCTCCGTGTGGGCGGACAGGGGTCAGGCCGGTCCCGGTTCAGATCCCGGCTCTGTGACTCCCTAGCTGGGTCTTGAAAGGTCACTTGCCCCCATCGGAGGCTCAGTTGCACACCTGCGGAGTGGGGCTGCCTGGTGTTGTGCGGATGGGTGTGGAGGTCTCGCCAGCAGGGAGGGGCTATGGCAGGCCCAGCCCCACGGTGGCCCAGCAGGAGCGCTCAGCTTTGCGCGGGGTACTTAAGTGCGGACGGGCACGTAGGGTGCACGGGAGGCCTTTGCTTTTCCTGTGTCCTGGCGCCCTGCCGAGGGTACATGACACCCCCTGGTCTCTGGGCCCCCTGGGTGCTGCCCCCCGTTGGGGCAGGGACGCGGGCCCTGCAGCCGGCCCCTGCCTCTGCTCCTGGCCTGGGGCCGGGGGCTTTCTTGTGTTCTGTGGTCTGGGTGCGGGCGAGACAGGGAGGGCCGTCTCCTAGGCCCCGGCCTGGGCTCCCCGGGTCTGCCTTGACTGTGTCCTTTCGGGGGGCTGGTGCCCCAGCGGGGTGACCCGACCGAGCTTTGAGCTAGGTTTGCGGCCTTCCGACCTTGCCAGGCCTGTAGACGCCCGATGCTGCTGCCCCTCAGCCCCCGTTGGCTCCCAGGGCGCCTGCCCTCACCCGCCGCTCCCTGGAGCTCTTGGGGTCCCAATGAGCCCGTGGGCTGCCCCTGAGGCCTGCAGGCTGCCAGTCTGTGGGTACATTTGTCCCTGTCCCTGAGCCCCCAGCTGGAGCCTCGGCTCGGGTGGCTCAGGGCCTCTCCTGTGCTCCTGTGTTTGGTGACGTCCCCTGGAGGCAGTGGGCCGTGGGAAGGGACGACTTGGTCTCGTGCCTTAGTATATCCTCAGCTCCAGGGCAGGGACGTGCGTGGGAAGTGGTCAATAAGCACCATTTCTCCTCCGTCCTTGGGGGGAGCCCTGGGTGGGTACGTGGTCCTGTTCCTGGGACCCTGGACATCACCCCAGTGGGCGCTTGTTGTGGTTGGTCAGGAGGAGGCTGTGGGTGGCTGCCACGTGGCCCCTTGGTGTCATGGCAGTGGGGTGAGGGGCAGCCCCCCAGGGGTCCCAGCCACGAGGGTCGGCAGGTGTCACCGGGTTCTGGTGTCCAGAGCTGGAGGAGGGCAGGCATGGCTGAGGCCAGGGGAGGCGCAGAGGGGCAGGGCTGCGCGGGCGCCCGGAGATTTGTGCAGCGGAGACTTCACCCCAGGTGTGGCGGGTTCTGGAATAGGGTTTTGGGAGATGGTCAGGTTAAGATGAGGTCTTGAGGGTGGGGCCCTCATGGTGGCATCGGATGCAAGGCCGGAGAACTGGCTGTCTCCTGCTCCCTGCCCCACGCCCGGCCCCTGCGTGCTCCCCGCCTCCGCCCCCGCCTCAGCCTGTACCCCGCCCTCCGCGCCCGCGCGCCGCTGCCCAGGTGGCACCCGAGCCACTGGAAAACAACCAATGCTGTCATCTCCCCCTCTGGCTGGAACCCTCGGGGGCTCCAGACCCTCGCCAGAGGTGTGGCTCCCAGGACCCCGGCAAGAGCGGGCCCTGGCTGCCTCCCTCCTGCGCTCACCTCGGCCTCTCCGCTTCAGCGGTGGTGGCTTTCCTCCCGTCTCTCCAACGGGGACACCTGCCCCTGCCCCTGCCCCAGGGCCTTTGTACATGTTTGTGTCTGGCATCCAGAAGGTGTTTGAATGACGGGCTCTGTCTGCGCCTTTCGGTGGCCTCAGGTCTCAGGGTCCTGGGAGGCCCCTTGGGCACCATCATCCCTGATCCAGGCCTTCTTCGCGGGCTCCCCATCTGCACCTGGAGGTGTCTGTCTTCCCGAGCATCGTCAGCTCTGTGGGGACAGGGGAGCGTTGCCCAGGGCCAAGCCCAGTGCCTGGCCCTGCTCGTGGGTGCTCAGCAAGGCTCCCTGGGTGGCCAACGGGATGGCGGCCCAGGGGCCCTGCCCTCTGACACCCCTGCGAGCTCACAGCCCTGCCTTCAGCCTTGATGCTTGTCGCGTCTACAGCAGCCCCCAGCCCACTTGTGCCAACGCATCTTCTCTGCTCGGCTTCCTCCTGCCAGGAGAAGGGGGGGGGCCCACAGCACAGCCTCTCCGTGGCTGCGGGCGCTTCTGTGGGGTGTCCAAGGGTGCGGTGCAGGGGGCCCAGTCACCAGGAGGGGTTCTTGCACTCACTGGCCAGAGCCAGAGGCCATGTCGAGGGAAGGCCTTTCCTGACCAGAGCTGCTAGGGCAGGGGTGGGGGTGCGCACAGGGGCGAGGAGGTGGAGGGGGCTGCGCAGGGGACTGGAGGCGGGAGGTGGAGACTGGGCTGCAGGTGCCGGCCGTGGGGCCTGTGGCTGGCAGGGTGTGGGGGCTGAGCCAGAACCCGCGTGTTGTTATTATTTTTTAAAAAGATTTATTTATTCTAGAATGAGACAGCAGAGGCAGGGGGGATCTGCTGGGCCAGGCTGCGGAGCTCCTGCCCGGAACCTGAACTTCATTAGGGGCAGGACAGCAGGTGCGCGGGGTTGGTCAGGACTGGTGAGCGCCTGGGGAGCTTCTGGATGGTGACATGTGGCTGCACGGGGACCACAGGCCTGCCCTGCCCTGGAGCCTCCCCGTGTCCCCTGGTGCCTCCCTGTCCCCCTGGAGCCTCCCCACCCCTGGTACCTCCCTGTGCCCCCTGGAGCCTCCCTGTGCCCCTTGGAGCCTCCCCATGCCCTGGAGCCCCGCCGTGCCAGCAGAGAAGGCCGGCTCTCCCCGCTGCCTCGGGCCTTGGTCTCCGTGTCAGTTCGCAGTCCCAGCTGGGCAGGTTCTTCAGGAGGCCTCCCTGGCTGCTCTGCTCCCCTGGCCTGGGCCTCCTGTCCTGTGACCCCTGTCGTATCGTGCCGCCGCCTGGCAGCGCTGCCTGCGGGGTTCCCGGCACATGTGGGGCTGGAGTCCTGTCCTGCCCTGTCCGTCCCTCTGGTATCACACGTGTGGGCCGCAGACACCTGCGGGAGTGCATACACGTGCGCCCTGCTGAGCTCATGGACATGCGCCTGCAGGCTGGCTGAGACCCCAGGGGTGGGTGGGCCCAGGGGTTGCCTCCCCAGGGAGCCCCGTCCTGGGGGAGCCTGTCTGGGGGAGTGCTAGGGGTCTGCTCGGGGTCCCAGTGGGACTGTGGCAGGGTGGCTGAGCCCGGGTGCCCCCCGGAGGGCTGTGGAGAGTTCCTGCCTCTCTTGGCCTAGAAGTTGTTGCCCTTGCACATTTGTGGGAATTCTAAGCCGAGTTCCCTAACCTCCTGTCAGGAAAGCCTGCTGGGGTCTGAAGCCATGCTCCGTATTAGTCACGTTCATCGTGTGGGCGTCAGGAGCCCCGGTGCTGGCCTCAGCAAAACAGGGATATTTACCCACCCAGAGGTCGTGTAGCTTCAGGTGTGGCTGGATCCAGGAGCTCCGCGGTATCCTGGGACTCTGCTTCCATGTCTGTATCCTTGTTGCTCCCCCAGCGCTGGGTGGGCTTCCTTCCCGGGCTGCCCACCCGATGCCTCACCAGCCCAGTGCCCCCGTCCTGCCCGTGGGGAGAGGCTAACAAGAGGCTCACAAGAGTCCCTGGAAGGCTGCTCATTGGTCTGGCCTGGCGGTCGGCCCCTCCTGGGGTCCGTCCTGTGCCCATGGAGTGGGTGCCCTGCCTGACCCGGCCCGTGGCTGCCCCAGCCCCTGTGCCAGGAGTGAAAGGGGTAGAGCGGGTGTGGTGGTGCAGGCCAAGAGGACGACAGATGCCGGCCCTCAGCAGCCTGCTGCCCCGGGGGCTCCCCACACGGAGCCTCCGGGAGACCCCAGGCCATGCTGCTTGGAATCCTCTCTGCGGCAGGCAGGACTTAGAGGGGCAGGAGCCGGGGTCGGAGCCCTGGGCTGTGCCCACGGTGGGCGGGGGGGAGAGGAGGCCAGGGGTCCTGGGGGTCCTCCCGTGCTGGCCCGAGGGAGGAGGAGGGAGGCCGTGGGTCAGGTGTGTCGACACACAGGACTCAGCCATCTGAGCTGGGGGCGGGATTTGGGCCGTGGCGCGAGTGGGGGCCAGCCTGGGGGTCAGTGCGGCGGGGTGGGAGGACAGCAGGTGTGGCTGGGCCTCGAGCCCCCTCCTCCCCAGGGTCACGAGGCCCCCATGGGCCTGGTGAGACCTGGGTCCCCCGTCCTGCCGGGAGGCAGTGCCTCATTCCCAGGAGGTGGCGCTTGCTGCTCCCTGGGCTTGTGCAGCTCCTGGGGTGACCGCGGTCCTGTCCCTCCCGCTGGGTGTGATGTGAACACCCTTCCCTGCAGATGGGAGCAGGGGACCCCATCTTGGCCGGACACCCTCGACCCCCGCTGTTCATGTAGCCGCAAGCCGGGCCTTGGCCCTAGATGCAGAATAGTCTCCCTGGCTAGTCTGTTCTATCCCCAAGCCACCTGTGGCCCGGGCTCCCGCTCCCTTCTCCAGATGGCCCATTGGAGGCCACCCCTGGGAGCTGCCTCCTGGAGGGAGGGCGCCCGGGCTGGCGGCCAGGGACCCGGCCTCGCCCCATCCCCGCCCTGGCTCTGCTCGTGCTTCTGCCCAGTGGGGCTGTTGTCCCCGATGCGGGGCCACCGCCACAATACTAGGAGCTGGGGGGGTCCTCCCGGCCAGGGCTCCTGTGGCTCCTGTGGCCTCGCTCTGGATGACTGAGGGAACAAGACCCTCTGCACCGTGAGGCATGGCCCTGGCCCTGCCCGATCCCCAGGGGCCCCTGACGGTCTCGTTAGGCAGCTGGCTGTGTGGGGAGGGTGACCCCTGCCATGGTGGTCAGGGCCCTGGAGGCTGGACCCGGAAGCAGGCCTGCGCCCACTGCTCTCCAGATACAGGTGGGGGCGGAGGTGAGGCCGGGTGGTACCTAGTGGATTACGGTTTGCTGCACTCAGTGACTTTAAAGTGATTAACTTCAGCTGGAGGAAGCAGGTGCTGGGGTCGAGGAAGACCCACGAGGCCCCTTAGGAGGTGCGGGGGCCTGCCCCGCCGAGGGAGAGGCTGTGCCACCCTGCCTGCTGCAGCCGCGGACCTGGGTTTGCGACGTGATCCGGGCTGCCGGAGAGTGAAGCCAGCCCAGGAGACCGCTGTGCTGTCCAACCTGGCCTGGCCTTGGGGGCAATCACGGGAGGCTTTCTGGAAGCAGTGACTCCCGGGCCAGGTCTGAGTAGGGAGCAGGGGCCTGGTCAGGTGAAGAAGGGGAGGCCGGCATTCCGAGGGGTGGCTTGGAGGTGAGGAAGAGTGGGATCAGTGAGCTGAGCAGGGTGACGCACAGCGTAGAGGAGGAGGAGGGTCCTGATGGTGTGGCGGGGTCTGTGGGGGTCTCAGAGCTTCCTCTGTGGTCCTGGAAGTGGCCCAGGCTCGGGGACTGAGCCCGCAGGTCAGGTCGGGAGTGTAGGCTGTAGACCTTGGGGCCCAGAGCCACGCTCCTACATCCAGCTGAGCCGAGGGGAGAGATGGAGGGGGTCGGGGAGCACGAGGGGACAGTCTGCTCCCTGTGCCCCCTGCCTGTATGTGCTCTGGTCCCAGGGACTGAGGACGGGAGCCTGTCCTTGAGGATCCCGCATACGGACCTGGCCATTATTGGAGATTTCAGGGTCGCGGCACGGTGTGGCCCTGCCCCATAGCCCGGTTCCTGTTTCCATGCCCACCGCTGCCTGGACACCTGTAGGGAGGACAGGAGGGTGCTAGGCTCTTCTGGGAATACACCGCCTGGCCCCTTCTGGGCTGGGGGAGCGGGCCCAGAGCCCCAGATTCTTGCTGGTAGGTGAGGTAGCTGCAATCCAAGCTGGGCCTTGCTTGATGACACTACTGTCGGTGACGAGAGTCCCTGCATTTCACGGAGTCAGCCTGAGGCCCCCCTGCCCAGGACCCAAGCAGAGCCCGAGATGGGCAGACGCATGGCAGCGTCCTGGGCAGTGGACCTGAGGGGACGGGCGGTGTGGACCAGGGAAGGAGGGAGAGCTGATCACCGCCATGGGCAGCTGTGGTCCTCCCCATCGGGACCGTCCAGGGAGCCACGGAGACTAGCTCTTGGGTCGCCTCCCTGCCCGGGGGAAGGTGGAGGGGAGTGTTTAGCCAGTGGCCAGCCCCCCAGTGGTCAGCGTGGTCCAAGGGCGTCCGTCCCCAGGTCTGTGCAGCAGCCTGGCTGGCTGGGCTCCTGTGGGCGCCTCATGCGGTGCCGGGGGGGCGGGGCTGCAGGGGACGCGACCTGGGCCACCAGCATCGTCTGGATACTCAGATTTGGTCAGACTTTTTAGGATGACCTCGTGGTGAAATGTCAGGCGTCAGGTCAGAGACTTTCCTGCAATCATTTCCCGCCAGTGTCCCCGTTCCTCCCCCAGCCTCCGGCCTAGTGGGGGGCACACGACGGCCCTTGGCCAGTTCTGATGGACGCGGTCAGGGCGGAGGGGGAAGGATGATGGCAGGTTCCATAACGGCCTTTGACACTGGACTGTAACCCGGTTGGGCTTGAGTTCCTGCGGCGCTTCCCATCGGCCTGCGAGCCTCGGCACCTTCGCTCCGGTTTCCTGGCTTCTGTTTCCTTGCATGTGAGACGGTGACGCTCCTGTCTACCGTGAAGACTTGTCCACTGTGTCCCGCAGAGCCGCATCTGAAGAGCACAGGCACGCAGCAGGCGCCCGTCATGCCTCGCTTCCCCACCCGCTGAGCCTTGAGCCCGTGTGGGGGCCTGGAAGGCTGACGGCTGGACTCCTTCCTGGCCAGCAGGTGAGCTGACGGGTGCTTGGTGCCACTGGGGTCCTTTATCGCAGCTCTGGGCTGTGCTCCTCCGGGTCCTGCGTTTCCCTCCCCAGACGCCGGGCTCCGGTGGCAGGTGCCCTGCTCACGCTGCTGGCGAGGAGGCCTTCGCAACATCTCATCCAGAATGTGCAGCAGTGGAGCGTGGGTGCGTGCGCGTTCTAATTCGTCATTTTACGGTAATTCGAAAAAAAAAAAAAGACCTCAAGATACTGGTTTTCTTTCCATTAGTGAGCTGGTGGCAGACAGGAAAGCCCACTGTCTTTTTATAATCGGATTTAAATTGTTTTTAATTACACAGCCCATATTCTCCCAGTAACATACCATCTCTGTGAGTTAATGGCCTTTGAAATCTCTCTTTGTTCCGTACCCTGTAGATACAGATTTTTTTTTGTTGTTAAATGATTTATTCGATATATAGAAATTCAGAGGATTAGCTGTGGGGTCGATTTGGAGGAGTACTGGGCGGTTCGGTCACTGTAGAAGAAGGTCATCACGTCTGCGAAAGGCACCGTCCTGGGTGGGGTTCTGGGCACCCCCGGGGCGGGGCAGGGCTTCGAGAGCACAGGTGACCGCGGAGCTGCTGCGGGGGGACGTTCCTGTGAGTTGCTCAGTGCGCTGCAGTGGAGACGGGACAAGGACACGTCCGCCCCTTTATTCATTTCCTGGGCGCCCGCGGGGGGCTCGGCCCTGAATCTGGGGACGTACAAAAGGGGCCAAAAGGGGCTCAGGAATGGTGGGATCTCTGGGGTGGACCGTGTCGCTCCGTTTGACTTCCTTATTTTTCCCCCCTGCCAGGCTTTCTGAGCATAGGGATGTGGCTCCCCCGCCTTAGCAGAGGCGCCAGGTGGCGGACACCTGTTCCCTCCACCTGCTGGGGGGGGCGGGGCAGCTTGGAGGGCTGTGATTGGCCAGCCGGGGGTCATGTGCCCATCCACGACCCAATCAGGTCTAGCAGGGCTGGGGGCGGCTCAGCCAGAGTCACGTGCCCGCCTGTGAGCCAATCAGCGCTTTGGGAGGCGGGCATGTTTCCGAGGGGCCAGGTGCTCGCGCCTTTTCGACGCCGCCCGGAATCGGAGGGAAGCAGGTGCAAGAGGAGAGGGGAGGCTGTTAGGACGAAGGGACAGGGTCACCAAGGCTGTAAGCGGCACAGTTGCCACCAGCATGGGACTGTGTTGTCCTCACCACGCTGTCTTGAGGGCTGACCTGGGCTCCCCTTGGCTCAGGACAGCACCTGCTAACTTTACCGCTCGGGGGAGGGTCCCAGAGGTGGGTTGGTGTCCCCCTCCCACCCCACAGGGGTTCTGTGCTGGTCCAGCTGGGGCCCAGCTGTGGGGACCTGGCTGTCCCTTACAGGACAGCGGCCCTGGGGGCACGCCCTCACCACTGGCTCCTTGGCACACAGGTCAAGAACCGGGGCCCCCCCCCAGGTCCTGCCCGACTGCGGGGCCGCCTCGGTGCTGGCCAGCCCACACCCAGCTGGGAGGGGTGGGCTGGCTCCCTGGGGGCCTCTCTGGGGGGTGTGGGGACACGTTCTCGGTGGCTGGGCTTGTGGTTACCCTGTTTGCCGATTGGTCAGGCGGTGTGCACTGGAGTGGGCCAGGCCGCCAGCCGTGGTGTACGACAGGGTCTTTCTAGAATGTGTACAGATCAATGGGCCACACTCGCGTGAAATAAAACAACTGTCAGAAATAATTTGTAGACACGTTCCCATGGAGCCAGGCCTGGTTATGACTTTGCATGTTGCCTCCCGGCAAATGAGGTTTGTCATTTAATCATCACACTTTAGTACCTATTACTAAGGCCGGCCCTGAAGCCGGGCGGGGAAGGAGCACTGCTGGGCTCTAGGCACCTAGGGGATGCGGGGTGGGGGGTAGCTGGCCCGTGTCTGGGAAGGCAGGGAGCTGATGTGGGTGGCAAGTAGCCCTAGTTGTCACGGTGGGGATGTCATCGTGGGGGACCAGGCTGTGGACAGACTCGGATTTCTTCTTCAGCTGCCTGTTTGTGCTCTAGAAGAGCACCTGACCCACCGGGCTCCATGTGCTGTGACTCTGCCTAGGAACAGCGATGCTCCCGGAGGCACTCAGGCCCTGCCCTCCTGTCTCAGGCGCCACAGTTCTCTGTTCCATCACCAAACCCTTTCTGAAGCCTAAATGCATGCTTGGCCTGGAATCAGGGGCCAGGGATTACAGGGAGATGAACCTTTAGCATTTGCACCTGCTATCCTGATCACCACTACTGTTTACTAATGTGGGCACGTATACGTTTTATTGTGAGCACGGTGACACACACCTTCCGGACACGGCCTCGGACTGAGAAGTCCAGTGGCCACAGTCCTAGGAGGGCAACTTGAAGTTGTCTGTGGCCAGCATAGGCTTCAGAGAGATGGCGCAGCCCCTGCCACCTTCCCGGCTCTGTTGAGGCTGACATTTGTGATCAACAGTTGTGACAGTCACGTGACCACTAGATTCCTGTCCTTTCACTGGCTGGTGAAGACTCATGGAAACCACGCTCAGCCCAACCCGGGGCGGCCTCCCTCACAGTTTTCTCTGGACCAGGAACCGGCCAGGTGTCTGTACCTCTGTCCCATTTTATCTTCCTGGCCCCCATCCCCCTGGGGGGACAGGGAGGGGAGGGCCCTCCTGTCGTCTTTGGAGAGGCGGCTGTGGGAGGGGCAAGGAGTTGGGAATCAGAGGCTTCTAGAGAGCTGTCCCTGTTCTCTCCCCTGTGTGCCATCCACTAGGCATCTTTCCCCACCTCCCATCTTGGGTGGGGGCACGCCGTGTGGGCGGGGCCCCCGCGCTGGGTGCTGGGGATCCTGCAGTCGATGGACTGACTCATGAGCCCATGTCATTTTTCTCCGTGTAGACAGCCATAGCTGCTTTCCAGGGCTGATGAGGAATCAAATGAAGGAGCTCTGCACAGCTCGTTCCATAAACTGTCGTGGGAGAAACAGGCTCGGTGGTTGCACACACTGTGGCCCAGGTAGATGCTTCCCCTGGAGACATCACTGTATGCGCGGGTTTCGTTAAGGCTCTGAGAAGTCCTGCAGTAAAGGGGCCTGTTGGCCTGTGTGAACTCTGCGTTTGTGGGCTCGGTTGGATGGGACTTTCTTTGGCAGCGCCCTTAGTGACAGCCTGAGTATCTGCTGCTTCACGGAAACCCGTCTGGACATGCAGGGGGCGTATGCAGAATACCACCCGGAGTGCTCTGTGCCTGGAGGTGCTCGGTCACCAGTGCGCCGCCCCCGCCTCGGTGTCCCGAAGGCGGCAGAGGGACACAGCCGGCCCCGTCTGCCCCCGAGTCAGCGTGGTGGGGCCCACAGTGGCTGTCACTCCGATCTGAGTGGCTACAGCCGTGGAAGGCGAAGGCAGTTGGATGCTGGGAAGGCCGGGGGTGATTTGCCCTTGCTCTGAGCAGGACTTGGGCAGCATCGGGGCGGGTGGGCCGGGGCCGTCGGTTCCTGGCTGTGAGGTCTGCGCACTGCACCGGAGCAGGGCCCGCGGAGCTCCCAGGCCACATGCCTGTTCCGGTTGGCAGCACGTGCCACTTGGCAGTTGCCCTGTCAGTGCCACTAGCTGGGGTGGGATGGCAGAGGGGTTAAAGGCCCGTGCACTGGAGGGGACGTCCCCGCGGCCACTGAAGTGGGAAGGGACTGAGGGCCCGGGAGTTTCAGCACACGCAGCCACCTCCACATGTGCCCTCTAGCCACGGGGCACGGGCAGAGAGCCTCAGTTTACGTCTCTGGAACACGGGACCACCGTGCATAGAAACTGCATCGACCCAGGGTGTTCCCGAAATCCTGCACGGGTGAGAATCAAAATTGGGCTTTGGAGGATGAGTAGGAGTTTCTGGTGCACATACAGCAGGAGGAGGGCGTCCAGGCGGGTGGCGCTCCACGTGCAAAGGCATGAATCAGGCCCGAAGGACCCGCCCCGTGATGTGAGCCGCTCCGGATGAGGTGCAGGGGCCGCAGGAGGGCCGGGTGAGGAACCCAAAACCCTTGTCCCTCGGGTCGGTGAGGGCAGCCCGGGGGGGATGTGTTCCCGTAGGAGAAGACACACCAGGGAGGGAAGCACGGTGTGTCGGGAGGCGGCGGCGCCTCTGCCCCCATCCCGCTCTGAACAACTGGTTGACTTCATCCTGACAGGCAGTCGCGGCAATAAATGAAGGAGATGGAACGTGTTATTTTAATTATATACTCTCACCACCTAATTATAATTTTAATTGATATGTGAGCAGGTGCTGTGCTCTTCAAAGCAGTTTAAGGCGGGCACGTTCCCTGGAAAAGGAGCACAGGTTGTTCTGTTCATTAGTCAAGCAGATGGATGGGCTCTAGGGGCTGGGAGGGGGCCGTGGAGGCTGGGGGCCAGGGGGGAGCAGCTTTTGTCCTAAGGGGTGGGGGGGTGAGGGTCCTGCCCTGCACAGGCTGAGAGGAGTGAGAACAGAGGGGAGGGCAGGAGGAAGGGAGGGAGGAGCGGGAGAGGAGATGGCGGGGGAGGGGTAGGGCAGGGGGAGGGGAATGGAGGGGACCTTGGTGGTACCTGGCATGACATGAGAAAGGGGGGAAGGAGAGGGGAGAAGGGAGGGAGAGGGGAGGGGGGAGGGCAGGGGGGAGGAGAGGAGAGGTGGGGGAGGGGAAGGGAACCTGGGAGTGCCTGGCATGACATGAGAAGAGAGGGGAGGGGGAGAGGGAAGTGGGGGGGGGGAGGAGAGGGAGCAGAGGGGAGGGGTGGGGGGAAGGGAGGGGAGGAGGGAGGAGGGGGAGGGGGAGGGGACCTGGAGGTGCCTGGCAGGACATGAGAACAGAGGGGAGAGCAGCAGGAGGGGGTAGAGGGAGAGGGAAGGGTAGAGGGAGGGCAGGGGAGGGGACCCTGCGGTGCCTGGCACTGGCAGGACTTGAGAAGAGAGGGGAGGGGGGAGGGGAAGGTAGGGGGAGGAGAGGGGAGGGGACCCATTCATTCCCTCAGCCGATGTTTCTGGAGAGCTCCCTGGCGAGGCTCAGTGCTGGGCGCAGGGGATGCCAGGCCTGCGGGACTCCTCCCCTCTCCCGGCTGGTGGGGGTGTGGGACTGAGTCACTGCAATCGGGGACCACGTGCGAGGTTGCTGCCGGAGGGCACCAAGGGGGGGAGAGGCGGTGTTGTCTGGGGTGCAGGGGAGGCGTCCTGGAGGACCCTGACTTGGGTCCTGACGTGTGGTTGCAGTTGGCTGCCGCCTGGCCGTGGTGGCAGTGGTGGCCTGGCCGGGTGGGGCGCTGCGGGCTGCGCCTCGGCTGCGGGGATCGCTGGCACCACTGAAGGACTGGGACAGGGGTGGGGTGGTACAGAGTTGGGTGGTGGGGGTGCCCCGCGGGTAGGAGCGGCGCCTCCACGTGGCCATGGACACCTGCGGGGCGATGTCATGGGACTGGTGTTTCCGGGAGGTCATCCTGGTGGAAGGCAGGAGGGCAGAGAGGGACTGCTGCATCACGTGGCAGTTCTTCATCAGGTTGTTCAGGCTCAGTCCCGTGGTCGCCCCGTCTAGGCTTGCAGGGTCCGCCCCTCACCTTGTGGCCTTTGTTTTGGTAATGACCATCCCAGGGGATGTGAGGTCTCATGTGAGGTCTCATCGGTGGTTTTCGCTTGCATATTCCTGCTGATGGACGACGTCGGGCACCTTTTCATGTACTTGTCGGCCCCTTGTCTTCCTTGGAGCGATGTCTAGTCAGGTCCTGTGCCCATTTTTCTGGGTTGTCAGTATTTTGGTCATTGTCCATGTTGTTTGTTGGCTCCTGAGACACACAGACTAATGGGACAGCGCAGAGAGCCTAGGGATGAGTGTGTCCCCCTACGGTCACCTGGTTGACGAGGGTGCCAGTGATCTGCAGCGGGGAAAGGATAGCCTGCCCGGCCAGCAGCGTTGGTAAAACTGAGTGTCCACACGCAAGACAGTGACACTGGGTCCTTATCTTACCCACACACGGAAGTCACCAAATCAACTCACAATGGGCGCAAGACTTAACCGTAAGACCCGACACTGCAGAACTCATGGAAGAGAGCAGGGGGAAAGCTTCGTGACCTGCGTCTCGACAGTGATTCATACACGTGACCCCAGAAGTATGGGCAACACAACGAAAGATAGACAAACGGGACAACATCAAAACTTACAGACTTGGACGGGAAAGGAAGCCGCCACCAGGGGGGAAGAGGCGGCCCATGGATGGGGAGAAAATATGTGCGCATCACATTACCTAATACGGGGTTCGCTTCGGAAATATATGCAGGGCATGGCTTCTGGGAGGCTCAACAGCAGGCAGTCTGGGGGTCCACACCCGGTGTGGGGAGGCCCGGCCTCCATCCCCGAGTCAGAACGCCTCGTTGGGTCTGCAGGGCACCAGGGGTCTGCTGGGCCTCGCCTGGAAAGGCCTCCCTGCTGGCCCTGCCCCCGGCCCAGGCGGGCCCTGCCCCTTTCCTTCCCCTCCCCAGCCTCGTGAGGCTGGTTCACTGGGCGACTGAGCCTCTCCCTGGGTGGGGGTGGGGGGACTCAGGAAGCCACGGAGGTCGTGTCCTGAGGGGGCTCACGGGCACACCCCTGATGGAGGCTCTGATGCCCGACTGCCCCTGGGAGGGAGGGCGAGGCCTGCCCGCTAGCTTGGGGGCCGGGGGCCAGGGCATCCTACAGGGGCTGCACGGGGCCGGGGTGGAGCCAGGGGGAGCCATGGAACGGAGCCCACGGGCGGCAAGCAGTCCCCCATGGTGTGCTGGTTTGCACTGGAGGAGGTTCCCTCCCAGGGCTCTGGGCCCTTGGGGCTAGATCCTGCCGTCCCAGGACCTGGAAGGCGGGGTCCAACAGTGAGACTCAGCCTCGGGACAGGTCGGGGCACAGAAGGTGGCACGCACAGGTGGGGCGATGTGCCCTCTGACCTCTGACCCGAAGGCAGGGCCCAGAGCTCGGCCCTGGGGGGGGGCATGGCAGCCCGTGGGCCCAGGTTCTCAGGGTGCCGTGTCGGGCACTCCCTCTCTGTCTCCCCGCCGGCGCCCTGCACCGGACGTGGCCCGGGGCGGCCTCAGGGACGTGGCCCGGGGCGCGGGCAGGTGAGCTGGGCAGCCGCGTTGCTGTTTCACTTCAGAGGCGGGGGGACGTTGCCGCGTGTGTCCCCGCACAGGGAGGAGGATGGGCGGCCACAGTCGCTGAGGCCTCGGTGCTGGGGCTCGCTGCCTTGAGCCGGGGCTCTGGGACCCGCCTGGCGGTCCTGGCGGCAGGACTTCGGGCCAGGGGGGTGCTTGGTCCTCGGGGGCTTGGGGGCCTGTGTGGTTCATCCTTGATCCCAGGCCCTGCTCTGCCAGCGCTTGGCAGCAGAGGAGTTCGGGGCCCCCCGACCGGTGGCGGGCTGGGGGCTGGGGTGAGAGCAGGGCCGGGGGCCTGCAAGGGGCCACACCCACAGCTGCGGGCCTCTGTGGGGTCTCTGGGCCCCACAGAAATGGTGTGTCCTGGGCCCGAGTAGGTGCCGAGAGCCCTGGTGCCCTCGGTCCTGAGTTCATTCTTAGATTGTGAGAGAACCTGTGGGAACTCTCCCAGTGGGACGACGGGGCCCTGGCCATTTGCACACAAAATGTTTCCAGAAATTTTCTGGTTGTAAAAGCGATACATCGGCTTCAAAGAAAAATTAGGACCTAATGAAAAGCACAAGAAAGTAGAAAAATGTTGCCCGGACCCCGACCATGCAGAGAACTGCTGTTCACACCTTCTGGCCTCCAGTCTTCGCGAACTTCCCTGCTGTAGGGTCGAGCTCGTCCTCTTAGTTTTGTCTTGGACCTCAGCACCTGTTTCTCTGCTGGTCACAAATAGCACACGGATACGTTTCAGTATAAAGGAGTGAAGAATGATGAAAAGAAGTAAAAGTCCCATTTCTCTCCTCGGAGGGGAAACTGAAGTCCATTTGCTCTTTATGCTTCCAGAACTTTCTCTTGGTATTGACATGGATGCACACAACAGAATGGAATACAGGGCGGGCATTTCTAGGAAACCTTTCAAAGTCCTATAAAGCAAACAGTATCGCCCGTTTTTCGAAAGTCCGAAGGACACTGTTTTGCTGTTTATGAGAGATTGACGTTAGTATCTATTTTGCTGAGCTAAAGGAGGATTTTCCCCTTTACGAGAACAAGCCCTAACCGTACTTACGTAGGCCTTGGGTGACATCGAAGTGACATTCTGGGAACTTTTGGAAACTAGGGATAACTGCATGGAGTTTTGTGTGTTTCGAATATATGAAGAATGCTGACGGCCCATGTTCTTGCTCATTTTCATTCCCTGGTGTGTATGTCTTGGTGAGCTCACCGTGCTATTTCCTATAAATCTATCGCTTTTTTAAACAGAGGCTCATAACATGTTCCCCCGTTAATAAATATTTATTGTGGATTTTTCACAGTTACAAACCATATTGTGATTAAAATTCTTACACATGCTTCTGAGTATTAATCTAGGTAGATTCCAAGACGTGCAGTTGGTTGGCTGAATGGCACGCGCAATTAAATTTTTCAATGCTTCTGCCAAATTGCGCTCTAGAAAGCTGAATGAATCAATTTGCACTCCCACTCGGCAGTGTGAGAAGAGCACCAGCTTCCTCACATTCTTGCCAACACTTGATGTTATCAGCCTTTTGAGTCTTGCTAATCTGATGGCTAAGGGGTGGTGCTTCATTGTGATTTTAATTTGCATTTCCCTAATTACTGTGAGTCTTTTTGTAGGGCGGGTATGACGCATGACGTCCTAGTAGATCTTGTTAATAAAAATTTATCAGTTGAGTTTATATATCCAAATAGTTCATTGCAAATACAATCAACAGAGGCGCTGTCCTCTGATAGGGCGCTTGATAAGCTTGGGGGGGCACGGGGGGAGTCCTGTGCCACTCCAGGACTGGTAGTGCTGCTGACTGGGATGGGGCCCCCTGTTGTTGCTGCTCTGGACGGGCTGAGCATTTTTGCTGCTTGTGTAAGTTCTTTGAGACGTGATCGTGGAAGCCTGGGTTCTCCAGCTGCAGGCCGGCAGGCCAAGTACCCGGGACAGATAACTAACGTGCACCCAGGGTTACATGCAACCCCTGGAATCTCTAGGCCACGGGATTTTAGGCCCCCCTACCTTCAGAGCGAATTCAAAATAAAAACAGCACCAACCTGTAATATAAATATAAGGACGTGCAGCAAAGGTATTATTTTCTCAGGATGGCTTTGAAACCCCTCAAAGGGTTTCATTTCATTTCATTTTCATTTGAAAATAAATTATTTTCATTTATTTATTTTTACATTTTTTAAAAAAAGTTTAAATTCAATTTGCTGACGTATAGCATCACACCCAGTGCTCATCCCATCGTGTGCCCTCCTCAGTGCCTGTCACCCAGGCACCCCATCCCCCCACCCACCTCCCCTTCTGCAGCCCTTTGTGTTTCCCAGAGTTAGGGGTCTCTCGTAGTTTGTCTCCCTCTCTGATTTTCCCCACTCAGTCCGCCTCCTTACCCATCATTTGCTTCGACGTGTATGGAATTGGAGGGCATTATGCTAGTGAAGTAAGTCCATCGGAGAAGGACGATCATCATATGATTTCACTCGCATGTGGAATATAAGAAATAGTGAGAGGGATTATAAGGAAAAGGAGGGGAAACCAATTGTTTTTAAAACGTGTTCTTATTTTGGGGCTCCCCGCTTTGCTGGTTGCCTGCTGGGAGTCTAGCACGTACTTGACTTTTGCCTCCAGTTTTTTTTTTTTTTTACATTTTAAAAAATTTAAATTCAATTTGCCAACATATAGAATAACACCCGGTGTGCATCCCATCACGTGCCTCCAGTTTAACCCATGACGTGCCCGCAGTCCCTTGTTATGCGTGTCCCAGGGACTGTCAGCCCACTGGTAATTGGAGCCTGGCACTCCCAATGGCCCGGTCCACTGTGCTCCATGACGGCTCTTCAGGGACCAATCCTTCTCTTTCTTTTATGCCCTTTGGTGTCATTGTGGCCCTAGATTCTAATTTTCATCCTCTGGTCTATTTGAATTGCCTTTTATTATTTCATTAATGCTCTCCTGTGACTTCGCAGTGTTTGTTCATATGGTTCAGACCATTTTGCCCTTCTTAGAACTTTCAGACATTTGATTAGGTAAGTAAATGCTCGGGAAATGAATGCAGTTCTTCTAAACGATCATCTACTTGTCACCCACTGGTGTCAGCAGTTACAAATGAAACGGTGTGTCTGTCACCGAATGCTTTAAATATATAGGTTAATAAAGCAGGAGCTGTCATTTTCACATGCTGATAGTTACCATCCAGAGGCACAGTGCGTCTCTCCATTTAGTTGGAGTCTTTTAAATGCTTTTAGTAAAGTTTTGTGCTTTTCTTCCGATAGGTCTTGCACATTTCCTATTAGGTTTATCCCCAGGGGTTTTATAGATTTTTTTTTCTAATATGAATGAGCTTTCTTTTGGATTACATTTTCTAATTGGGAATGCTGGCATACACGGAAGCTATTGATTTCTGCGTATGGATTTTTTTTTATCTGGGAGTTTTGTTGAACTTTCATGGGAGTTTTAACAGTTTATTAGTTGCTTCTCTTGGAGCTTATAGTTAGATGCTCATATTTTCTATAACATGCCGATTTTGTATCCCTTTTCAACGTTTGTCCCTATTTCTTTGTCTAGGACTGATAGTGGTGGAATATTGTGAAATTTCACATTGAAGTATGATGCTTGCTGTAGGTTTCTATCTAGGAGATGGCCTTTATTTGGTTAGGGTAGTTTTTTTTTTTTAATCTCTTCTTTACTAAGAGTTATCAAGGATTTTACTAAGAGTACTATTTTGGTCAAATACCATAGGTGCCCCAATTCAAATTCATTTCTAAATACTTTGATTTTTTTTTTTTGGCTGTAATATCATAAGCCAGCAGTTATGAGAACAAAGAATGCTTTAAATTTTGTAAGTAGGTAGATTGAAGGGTAGGTTTTTTTTTTTATTCTTTTATTGCCTTGGACTCAATGTACAGTGGGCTCCTGAATAATTTCTCCTCTAGGGTTTTGCCGAGATATCCACTGTTGGAGAGTTGGGTATGCATGGGAGAGGTTGCGTGCTCCCTGTTGGGTCCCATGAAAAAGTGTGGAAGTGTGACATGAGAGCAGATTAGGGCAGGCCTGGGTCCCAGCCTTCCTTCTGCTGGTTGCGCGGTGGTGGAAGGTGGCCGGGCATCAGTTTCATCGTGTGTAAAATGGGCCTGATGTAGTGCCAACGCTGTAGCATCATGGAAGGACTAAACTTAATAAAGCAGAAGCTGGGACGCAATTCAAGTGTTTAGTAAATAAATATTAATAGGTAAACTTAGAGGTGCGACACGCACATCTTCCATATTACTGCCTTCCATATTTTTGTCTGCTGAATCAAACGAAAGTGGTGAAGTCACCTTTAGGATCATGGATTTGGCCGTACCCTCTTTAATGATTGTCAGTTTGGCCTTACTTATTTTGAAGTTGTGAGGTTGATAAAATGCCACAACTGTTCTGTTTTTTTTTTTTTTTTTTTGGTGTGGCTTTTATCTTTTATCAATATGGAGTTTCCGTGGCTCTTCCTTTGAGTGCTTTCCACCTGGAATTCCATTTTGTCCGAGAAACAGCTTTTTCTGGCTTATCTTTGGCTTGATATTGCCTTTCTCAACCCATTATTTTAAATCCTTTGGAGAGTTTATCTTCGTATCTTTTGTAAAAATAATTTAAAAAATCTGATCCGTTTATTGAGGTAGTAGGCAGAGTGACCCTATTTACATTTAATGAGATGACTGACACACTTGGACTTTTTCCTTGCCATCTTATGTTGTGTTTCTCATCTACCATGGTTTCTTAGGCAGTTTTCCCCCTTTCTTTCCTCTTCTTGGTTTGATTGGGTTTCTCTTGTCCCAGTTTTTTGTTCCTTAAAGCAATGTTCTCAATAGGAGCACTGCTATCATTTTGGGCAGGACTGTCTTTTGGGATGTGGCACTCTTCCCTTTTTGGAGGACATTTAGTGTTCTTGGCTCTGGATGCTGAATTTTAGTAGACCCCTGCCTGTCATCGTGGCAACCCAAAATGCCCCCTTCCCTCTGTTCCCAGTGGAGAGCCATCTGCTAAGCACTCAAATAATACATTATATTTTTGCTTTCTAGCGGTTACTTGTGTTTTAAAGATATATTGTGGCTTGTATTCATCCCTCACCACATAATCAGGGTTTCCATGGTTTTCCCAAACAAATCAAGAACTTTAATATGCCTTAACGCTTCCATACCTGAGTCTTATCACCCCTTAAAAATGAGGCCAACTGGGATTTTTGTTTCGAATTTTAATAACAGCCAATAAATGGTTTTAACAGTAAATTTAAAATTTTTCATGCTGCTGCTTTTGTGTTCCACATTTTGTTCTTGGATTCATTTTTTTTTTGCTGCTATTGAGGCAGAGTTCACATAACATAAGTCATGATTTTGACCATTTTAAGGTGTACAATTCAGTAATTCCCAGCGTATTTGCGATGTTGCACAGCCCATCACCACTAATTCCAGAACATTTTCATCACCACCCCCCAGAGAAACCCCTTTCCCCTTAGCAGTCACTCCCTGTTCCTTGCTTCCCCAGCCCCTGGCGACCAGTCATCTGTTCTCTATCTGGACTCATTTTTGCGGTTGCTGGAGCATACCATTTGGTAATCCTTTCCAAGAGGGTTTGTGGGGGATGAACTTCCTATGTCCTCACATGTCTGAAACGTCCTGTTTTCTTTCCAAAGGCTGTGTATTCAAGGTTTATACCATTTCTCCCCTAAGCCTTTCTCTTCTCTCCTTCTCGGGTCCCTGTTCTGAGATACTGTCTCCCTGGCTTGTGTGTGTCTCATGTCCACATACAGCAAGAGCGGAGACTTACCTAGTGGGCACTCCGTGCAAGGGCTTATGCCCAGCAACCCACGTAACTCTGGCATCAATGGTGGGAGACTGTTGTGGGCACTGTCCCCCCCACAATGGACAGGAAGAGTGAGGCAGAGTGAGGAGGAGCCCCGCAGCTGCGGAAGAGGGGTACCCTGCTGATGCCTGGCTCCCAAGAAGTCGACACCAATCACATTGACTTGTGTTCTGCTGTAGGCAGTTTGTGTTGTGTCTTCCTTGGAAGCCTTTGGCATTTTTCCTTTTTCCTTTCAGAAATTTCACCACTTTGTGCCTAAATATTGTCTTTTTTTATAGACTCTCACCTCGCGTGCGATGAATCCTTTCAAAGTGAGGATTGTGTCTTTCTGCAGTTATTTATCTTCCTGGTTTCCTGTGTTTCTCCAGGCCTCTCCCAAGAATTCCTTTTAGGAATTTTAGGGGGTGGTTGAAGCTTATACCCCTCACCCTACATTGCCTCTCCTTTCCTTTCATCCTTTCCATTGCTGAGCTTTTGTACCACCATCCAGGAGAATTCCTATCTCAGTCCTCAGGTCAGTAACTGGATCTTCTGATGCTCCAAGCTGCTGTTCAGCCTGTGTTTATACTTTAACAGTGGAATGTTTGGTTCCCACATCTAGTCCATTCTTATTTATTTATTTATTTTTTAATGGATGGTATCCCATCGGCCTCTCCTGTTATTCTTGTTCTAAAGTGTCATCCTGTCTGTCCTGATGTTTCTCTGTCCTCTGGTGTGTGTTCCGGTAGGCGCCGCGTTTGGTGTGCCTCTTTCAAATATAGGTGTCTGATTCTGGGTTGTGTTCTCCTTGGGTTTGAAATTTCTGGTTGGAGTCTCTGTGAGGCTGAACCCAGCCTCAGCAATGGGGGGCTGGGTTGGGTCCCTGGGTTACAGTGTTGGTGCTACCAGATTCCAGTGTCTGGGGTGTAGGGATTCCACTTTCCTCCTGGATGTTGGTGCCACTCTAGGGCTCCTGCCCCCAGGGAATCAAGGGCTCCTACTTCTTGCTCCTGTGGGCAGTCACTTTTATAGTTTGCTGCTTTACTCCATGGGGAGGGGCACCTGGATGCATCTTCCAAGGCCCCACCATCACCACCCTCAAATGTTTTTTTTTTTTTTCCTGCTCTCAAATTCCATCATGGATTTCTTCCATATCTTCATGTCCTCAGCCTCCTTGCCCAGAGCTACCACCTTCATGGCAGCTATTTCTTGGGTGTCTTTGGGCTTTGGTGCCATTTCCAATATAAACCCATCAGCCTTTGGCCTTTCACAGATTGCTGATGATTTTCTAGCCTTGTTACAGTTTTTTTTTAAAAATTATTTATGTTTTATGTCATTTTAAGAGTTTTGTATTGGGAAGGAGAAGAACATGTCCTTAGGCTACCATTTTGATCCAATCTGTGTTCATTTTTTTATGGATGACCTCGTATCAGAGGGCCTCATGATGTTGCATGCAGTTCCTTCCATATAATTGCTGTGAGGTGGTAACCATTCCCCAGGTCACTGAGAGCAATCACTAATTCAGTGATTGCATAACATTTCTTTTAGTAGCTATACCTTAATTGACTCAAATGTTTCCTTCTACTTCCCAACATTTTACTGTAATAAAAAATGTAGCAACCAGCATCTTGTACCCGAAACTTTGTCCACATCTGGGACTACACACAGTCCCTGACTAGCAATGGTTTGACTTAACGACTGTTTGATTTTATGTTGGTGCAAAGGCAATAAGCGTTTGGTAGAATGCGCACTTTGAATTTTGAATCGTGGTCCTTAGGCCGGTGGCATGCAGGACAATACTCTTGTGATGCTGGGTGGTGGCACTGAGCCTCAGCTCCCGTCAGCCTCACGGACCATTCTGTGTTTCACTTTCAGTCCAGTATTCGATAAATCACAGGAGATACTCAACACTTTATCATAGAATAGGCTTTGTATTAGATGATTTTGTCCAGTCGTAGGCTCATGTAGGTGTTTCGGGCATGTTTAAGGTAGGCTAGGCTAAGCTGTGATGTTCGGTAGGTGAGGAGTATTCAGTATGTTTATGACTTATAATATTCTCATCTTAAAATGGATTTATTGGGATGTGACCCCATCATATAAGTCAAGGAAGATTGGTGTTTTCCTGGGAGAGAGTCCTCAGAGGATCATCATCGTTTCACACCCGGTAAACAGCTTCTCGTCCACCCTTGCCGCAGCCTGTGACCTCGACCCGTGTACTTGCAGCGTCTGGTTTTCACTTCCCAAAGTGCCTCGTGTAGAGGAGTCGGACGCTATTTGTCCTTGGGGGACCAGCTTACTCACTCAGCGTGTTTCTAGGGTTCGTCCGCGTTGTTAGCGTGTTTCACCATGTCCCTGCGGTCTCCCCGTGCCCCCAAGCCCGTGCCCCAGCCCGTGTCCAGGAGTCCACGGTGCTCTCCCACGAGGTGGCCTGGGGGTCCATCTCCCTTCACCCATGTGCGGGGAGAAGGCTCAGCCGCCCTCCTTCGCGTGGGGCTGCATCTTAGAGCCAGAGCGGGGTCCCGGCTGGTCCCGAGTCCGTGTGGTGGGCAGGCCCTGCGCTTCCACGTCGGTGGCGCCCCGCTGGCCGCCCTGCTCCCCCTGCCCCCACGAGGGGTCGCGACCCGCACTCCGAGGCCCGGGCCCAGTGGTGGCTGCGGTGGTGACAGTGAGGGTGGTGGCGGGCGCGGACATTTCTGTGCTCACTGTGCTCCCGCATACCGTCTGCCTGGGGAGGGGACTGGACAGGCACCAGGGCGCTGGGGTGCCAGGCCCAGCAGGTGCTCCCCACCCCCTGCGCTTGCACTCAGGGAAACCGAGGCGCCTCAGCGGGAGCGGGGCTCAGGTCGCCTCTCGGCGGGGTGTGTGCCTTCTTGGCTCTGGGACTGATGGGCCAGCAGCAGCCGGGGTCCCGGGGGCCCTGGTGGGGCGTGAGCGGTAGGCAGCGGGGGTCCTGGGCTCCGGGGCCCAGCTTGCAGGCCTGGCCCCGATTCGGGCTGGGTGCCCTGACTCGGTGCCCCCCCTCCCCCTGACACTGGGCCTGGCGGCAGCTGCTGCTCTAACTGTGACATGTCCGGTCTCCGGGCTCTTCGCTGCCTCCTTGGCCGGTGGAGCCTTGGAGAGCGCGGCCCGGGTGCAAGCTCTGCGGAGGGAAGGGGAAGGGCGCCCAGAATGGACAGTGGGAGCTGGGGCACAGCCTGCAGTCGTGGGATGAACAGCGCCGGCCGGAAGCCCTGTGTGAGGGGCTAGGTGACCACACTCGGGCCGGCGTCCCTAACCTGCACGACTGTTGGGTCTCTGTTGTGCACCCGAGGACGGCGTAGCGTATGCCCGCTATGCTTCAGTAAAAGAAAACGTCCCCCTCAAAACAGACTGAGAATGAGTGACGGCAAGGTCCTGGTCAGTCATCCAGGATGCCCTTGCATCCCGGGGGAACGTTACTTTGAGCCTCAGGCCCCTTCCAGCCCTTACGTACAAGTACTCGGGTGTGTCACTTACATAGACACTTTAAGGACCAAAACACGCACACACACCAGAGGCGGCTCACACTGTCCTGCCCCCAGCCTGCCAAGGCTCCCTGGATTTCCCTTGGAGTTCAACCACGGGGGGGCCCCGTGATCTGGTCCCCTGTTACCTCTTTTCCCTGTGTTCTCTGCACTCCAGCCACACCAGCCTCCTCCCTGCGCCTCACGCACCCGGTCATGGTCCCGCCCCAGGGCCTTTGCACTCCCCGTTCCTTGTGTGCGGGGTGCCCTCTACAAGACCCTCCTATGGTTTGTCTCCCCATCTTCTCTGAGTATTTGCTTACATGCCACCTTCTCTGGGACACCTACCCTAACCCTCTGTTCTCAGTTAAAGCCCTCTCCCCAGTCCCTATTTCCTCTGCCCTAATTTTTCCATAGAACACTTACCACCACCCCATCCTGTGTGTAAGCGTTTGCTTGTTTATTTTTGACACCCTCTTTCCTGCTGGACTGCAAGCTCCGTGAAGCTAGGGTTCTAACTCTGTGTGGTTCTCGGTTAAATCCCAAGCGCTGGGTACACAGTAGAGGCTCAGCCGAATGGATGAGTGAGTGAGTGGATGAGAGCGTCCAGCAGGTGGTCCTGCCCACGATAGGGCCTCAGGGAGAGCGGGGCCTTTTCTCTCCCACACTCTCTTCTTCTGGCCTCACACCAGCCTCTTGACTCAGATGTGTCCCCAGCAGGGCGTGGGCAGGGAGGACGCGAAGCCTTGCCTGGTTGGGTCCTCAGGAGACGGACCCCAGAACATCCGTGGGATGTGGGAAGTGGGGTTTTCACAGGAAGAGCAGCGGTGAGAGCTTGACCCGCAGCTCGCCGACCTGGTGGCCCTGGCTGTGGCTGGCCCTGGCAGCCCGGGGGCGGGGGCCTTGGAGCCGCCTTGGGAGCAGAGCACAGAGCTTGACGGGGCGCAGAGGAGGCGTGTTCCAGCCCTGGCGGGGCTTCTGTGGGGCAGCTGTGGCTGTGACCATGTCCAAATTAAGTGAAATGTGTAGAATGAAAGCCAGAATGAGAGACGGTTTCTGGGGTCAGCCTTGTTCCATGTCGGAGAAGGACTTTGGTGGACGGCTTGGGGACTGGCTGCTTAGGTCCTGTGTGTCCCTCGGGCCCAAAGCCACTGCTCCCTGCCCCTCTCGCCCTCAGGGTCCTATTGATGCCCGACTGTGCTGGCTCCTGACAGGGGGCACGGCCCTATGGGGAGCCCCTGCCCCGACGTTTGCTCAGGAATAATGGGACAGCTAGAGAGAGGGGTCAGGATCCATTAGAATAGTGAAAGGCCGGGTCCTTCATGGCCTGAGAGCGGCCGCGGCTCCCTGCTGGACGATAAGCAGAAGGAGGCTCAAACCGCCAGCAGGGTTGGCGTGGAGGAGCTGTTGAAGACATCTCTGCCCTTGGGTTCCTCACCTGGCAGGTGAGCAGACCCACCTGGCACCAGCACTCAGGTACTGAGTCAGTGCTAGCACCTGCCCGCATTGAGGTGGGCTGCAGCCCTTCCATGCCTCTGAAGAGGAGGCGGGCAGTGGGTGAGGTACTCTTAGCATCAGGGGCCTTCTCTTTCCACCTTGGCAGCCCAGTTGGGCCTTTCAGCCTCCATGAGCTAAACAGACACAGCCCAGGACTGACCACCTGGCCTCATGTCCCTGAGGCACAGCCCAGGAAGGGGCCCACTTGCCTTTGCGGCCCAGCCGGGTGCACTGGCTCAGATCACCAGGTGCACGGCTCCCAGTGCATGGGGCCTCCTCACCTCTCCTCGCCGTCCCAGCAGAGGTGGGGCGCAGCAATGCCAGATGGGTGCCCCCACGGAAAATGGGAGTGTGGAGATTGCATTTTCAGGAGGTGAGATGTAATGGTGGGTAATTGAAAACACTGTCGAGCTATTTGTCATAATTTTTACAAGGGCTTTCTCACCGGGTCATCCATAACACTGGCGGAAGCTTCCAGGCCACAGAGCACACAGCTGCTGCATCCCTCTCTCCCATAGGGTCTGTCTCGTTCTGAGTGGGTGCTTGTGGGTGGGCCAGTCCCCGGGTGGGGACTCAGGTACTTCTCCTCTGGGGTGATTCAGATGTGTAGTTCTTTAGTGGGTGGCCCTGGGGCCGTCGGTATTGGACCAAAGTCCACCAGCTGGACTTTACAGGGCTGCCTGCGCCCACCCAGCCTACCGAGTCTCTTGGGGAAGGACCTGGAATTCCTGCCAAGGTGGGCCTTGTGACTGTGCACACCTCAGTGTGAGGAGCACTGGCTTGGAGTAGGGTGTTCTGAACTGTGGCCTGTCCCTGCCTCGGGGGGAGCCACACAAGACCAAGGGCCCCTTACCTGGGGGTGAACAGGTTGGTAGTAGGGGGATTATGCATTACGACGAGCAATGCCGCAAAGATGATCCTGGAGTAGCCGAAGCCTGGCGTCCAGGAGCCCTCAGGCTTCGCGTGCTCATTGCTGGGCCATTCTCTGCTGGGCTCCGCGTGCCTGTCTCTTGCCCCTGCCAAACCTGAAGGTCTTGCCTGTGCTCTTCTGACGTGGCTGGAGCAGTTTTGAAGGGGCCTCTGGGTTAAGTATTGGCGAAAGTTTCTATCATCTGGTTTCAGGAGTATGCAGAGCCTCTGGGACCAGGCTGGCCTTGCCGCATGTGGCCACCCAGCTCTGGAGACTCTGGAGGGGGCAGTGAGTGACACATGATCTGACTCACTTGCAAGTCAGGGCTCCGAAGTCCCTGACACAAAGCAGCTGGCAGTCCTGGCTTATGGGAATGTGCGGATAGGATGCAGGGTGAGCCCGGGGTGATCCTCACAGGACATGCTGGGGGCACAGAATTTGCCTGGGGGATTAGGGGAGCCCTCCAAGAGCGCAGGGCCTAGTGGTTGTGAGGAGTGTTGACTGAGTAGAGGGTCCCAGGATCCCCCAGAGCGGACCGGGTTGCCATGGGCTGGGTCTGTGGCCATTGCTAACCCCCCGTGTTGCATTCTGTGACACGTTTGCTCAGGCTTAGGGGAAGAGCAGGGGGACGGAGGTTGGTTGGATGAGTAGGTGGGTGGATGATGGCAGATGGGTGGCTGTGTGGATGGGTGGATGGGTAGATGGGGGTTAGGTTAGATGGATGAGTGGATAGAGTTGATAGATGAGAAAGATTGAGAAAGATGTGAGCTGTAGGTGTGTATGGATGGATGAATGGGTGATTGAGTTCATGGCCGGCTGGGTGGCCAGTGGGAAGATGTCTAGAGGGAAAGTTGATGGGGATTGGAGTTGGACGGGTGGATGGATGGGGATGGCAGGGTGGATGGAGAAGAGATGGGAATGACGGATGGCTGGATGATTGGAGGGACAGATGTGAGATGAGTGAAGAAGACGGGTAGGTGAGGGTGTAAGTGTGAGTGGCTGGGAAGATGGGTGGGTGAAGAGTAGGGTGAATGGATGGATGGATCTATGGGTGGCTGGTGAGTGGGCATGGAAGGATGGATTGCTGGGTAGGATAGTAGGCAGCTCGGGTGGGTGACGAGGCTAAATAATACAAGTACATAAGAAATAATATAAAATTAAGCTGCAGCCAAATATGTAAAAATCAAGGTTCAGAGAGGCTGTGGGGGTTCTGGGAGGAGTTGCCCAGCCTCAGACCCATTAGGGGAGGTAGCCCTGTACCCCTCCCTGGGCCGCCCAGGCCATGTTCCCGCCCTGAAAGTCTCTCTCTTCCCTGTGGCCTCAGCCATCCTTCCTTGGTGGGTGGAGCTCCTACCCAGGATGTGGCTGTGCCTGGCCCGGGTGACAAGGTGAGAGCTATGACACGGGGCCTGGGGGACAAAGGCTGAGGGCAAGGCATGACCTTTGCTCAATGGAATTGGAATCAGGTACGCACACTTGGCCTACATTGCACATTTCGTCCTCATGACAGCTGAGGAGGTGTTGGCCCCGTGTAGGAGTCAGAGCTCAGGAGGTTGAGTGACCAGCTCAAGGCCATGCTGACGGAGACAGAGCCTGGAGGCCTGGTGGAGGCGGGCGGCTCTGGACTGGAGACCTTGCAGTGGGATCAGGGCAGCAGGGGGTCAGTCCTGAGGGACAGGTTGGGTGGGGAGCCCTGGCTGCAGGCTGGGGCAGCAGGTGCCCAGGAGTGCTCCCTGGGGAGCGGACAGACCCAGGGGCCTGTGGGCTCAGCCACGGGGCCCTGGTCCTCCATCTGGGCTCCATGCCCACATGGCCTTTCTGGGGCGCCTGGGCAGGGCTATGGAACGGCCGTACCACGTCCCTGCAAGGACATGGAGGGCTGGCGGCTGGCGTACCTGCGAGAAGTGCTGGGGGGAGGGACTGCGGGCCCAAGGGTCCAGGTGTCTTCCTAGGAGGTGCTACGTCCTCAGGCCTCTGGTGAGCAGCAGGTGCCTCCTGAAGCCCACCCCTGGGTCAGCTCCTGCTTTCCCCTGATGTCTTCCCAGGCTGGGCCCTCTGGGCACAGCTGGTGGCATCTTGGGGTGGGGGGGCAGGGGGACAGATGGCCCTGGGCAGACACACAGGGATGGGGCGAGCCCTGCTCCCGGAGCTGCTCTGGGCCGCCCAGGTTTCAGGGCTCCTCATCACTTAGACCCGGGGCCCAGCTGAAGCAGCCAGGCCCCCTGTCTTGGTGGAAGAGGCCAGGGGCCAAGGAGCAGAGCCCCAGGAGCCAGGATCCGAGGCCCGGGTGTTAGGGAGCAAGGAGGGAGGAAGCTGGACCCAAGCTGGCTTTAGCAAAGAAAGATAAAGTAGGAAAAACAGAAGTAATTTGAGTGCATTAGGCTAGAGATGTGAGAATGTTTACGGATCATTTAGTTTACGGATGGTGATAGGTTAGTGGTTAGATTAGCAGGAAGCCAGTCAGCTTGAAAGGAGGGAATTAATTTATGAGATTGCAAAGGGGAAAATTGTTTGCAAGAAATACAGGAGTTTTGTTGTAATAGCATCAAGTTTAGCAGAAACAACAAGCGCTGGCAGGCCCGGCTGTCCGTCAGGGAGCCAGCCACCGGGAGGGCAAGTCCTGGGCTGAGGAAGGGGAAGCAGCTGGCCCAGCCCCCCCCCCCCCCCACCGCCCCTGCCCCAGGAGAAGGAGGCTCCTCTCCCGTGGATTTCCTGGGCTTTGGCATTGAGGTTGTAGGACCCGGACCGGGGTCAGGGGCGGCGGGGAGCCTGGGTAATGTGTGCAGGGCAGGGGACGGCAAGGCCCAGGATGCGACTCAGTCCTGGGCCATCGATACATCGGGGCCAGGTCAGGCTGCGCTGCACGTCCAGATGCGAGCCCTCCCTGCCTGGAGACCTGGGGGGAGGCTCCTGCACACATGGGGAGACGGCGGTGGGGGGCCGTGGGCTGCACAGGGAGCCCCAGAGACCTGGAGGGGAGGCTCCTGCACACATGGGGAGACGGGGGTGCCGAGGGCTGTACAGGAAGCCCCGGAGACCTGGGGAGGAGGCTCCTGCACACGCGGGGAGACCGGGGGGGGCTGCACAGGGAGCTCTGGAGACCTGGAGGGGAGGCTCCTGCACATGTGGGGAGACGGGGGGGCTGCACAGGGAGCTCTGGAGACGTGGAGGGGAGGCTCCTGCACACGTGGGGAGACCGGAGGGCTGCACAGGGAGCTCTGGAGACCTGGAGGGGAGGCTCCTGCACACGTGGGGAGACTGGGGGGCCGAGGACTGCACAGGGAGCCCCGGAGACCTGGGGAGGAGGCTCCTGCACATGTGGGGAGACCGGGGGGGCTGCACAGGGAGCCCCAGAGACCTGGGGGGAGGCTCCTGCACATGCGGGGAGACCGGGGAGAGACCTGGGGAGGCCTCCACTCCTTACAGAGATGCTCCTACCCTCAGCCGAGACCCAGGAGATGGGCACGGAGGGAGAGCCTGGGGCCAGGCCTGGGGCAGTGGCGGGGCCTCTCAGAACCTCTGTGTCCCCCTCTGTAGGCATCTCCTGTTGGTCTCCTGGCCTGAGACAGTGTCAGGAGCCGGGTGCAGTCGGGGCACACGGTTAGCGCAGGGTTGTGGCAGACGTCGCGGTGACACCGTGGTCTCCATGGCAGGGGTGCTAGAGGGACCTGCTGCAGCCCAGGCCCTGCCGCCCTCCCGCGCTGCAACCCCTGCCCTGCTTTCCTGCGCAGGACGTGCCTCCTGCCTGGCCCCTCGTCCCCGGGCCTGCCCAGCCTGTTGGCCCCTCCGTACACGCTGTCGCTGAGCCCGTGGCTTGTGGTGTCGCACCGCTGCTACAGCGCCCTGTGGTCCGGGGGCAGGAGCCCTTGCATTCTGCATCCTCCGTCGTGGATTCCTGTCCCGGGGCGCTGCTCTGAGGTCCCTGTCCTAGGACGGGGCCCAGCCCTGGACACTGTCACTGATGTCACCGTTCTCAGTGCCCAGGGTGGTGGCGGGCGGTGGCCCGGACAGCAGGTCACCACTTGCAAGGAGCTCCATCTCCCTAGTCCCTGTGTGGGCTGTAACCCGCAGTGACGTCGGGGCAGGAAAGGGGGGGGGGAGCTGGCGAATAACAGTGCGGGGCTCCTGTGCGGGCAGCGCAGCACCTGAACCCACTGCCTGAGGCCGCCCCGGAGCCCCAGGCTCCAGCAAAGCGGCCGCTCTCCCTTGGCCGACGGCTGGAGGGGACGTGGCGCCGCCGTCGGGGCAGGGCTGGGCCGCCCAGCGCGCCTCCTCTGCTCCCCATCAGCAGCGCGGGAAAGGGTTTCCCCAGGCTGGGCATTGCTGTGTTGAGTGTAAAAGGACTCTGATGTCACCGGGCTTGACGGAGCCACCCCAGCTGGAATATCTGGAGACAGCTTTACTTTGTTTTCGCGCCCATTTAACTTAGCGGAGGCCAAGGTCGCGTGGACCTCGCCAAAGTGCCCCCGTCAGCAGGAGGCGCCCCACAAATCACAAGGGCAGGGATGCGGAAGCCGCCTCCGGGAGGCCCTGGGGCCCCCTTCCTCCGTGTGGGGAGGGTGCCCCGCGCTGGGTCCTCCGGGGCCTCAGGACTGTATACCTGTGGGTTTTAAAACCCGCTGATTAAAATAGTGGGGCTGCTCGGGGGATCTGACTCCACTTCTGAACCACAGCTCGGCTGGAGGGCCGAGGGCCAGGGAGAGGGAGGCGGAGGCGGAGGTGGGCCAGGCGCCTTCCTTCTCCAGTGCCCGGTGTTCTTGGGGCCTGGGCAGCCCCTGACACCATGTTAGGGGCCTGCGCTGCCTTGGGAGGGGAGGTGCGTGTGGGAACCGGTAAATCTGTGAGGCTTGGATGGAGAGGCGGCCTGTGGACCCGGGGGGGCACAGCCCATGCCTGGTTCATGGAGCATTACAGGGACCGGCACGGGGCGGCCCGACTGCCGGCACCAGCCCTCCCGGCTGCCCCGGGGCTTTCTCCCCTGCCCCTTGGCCACGGCCTGGTGCAGTGGCAGGAGCACGGCCCTCACGCCGGACAGTCTGCAGCTGCACGGGACTGGCTGTATGATTTCAAGGACGTCTCTTGGCCTCCCTGAGGCTTGGCTTCCTCGCTGGTAAACAGGGAATAGTTCGTACAGGCTCTTGGGGGATTGAACGACATAGCAATGCGTGACGACTTGGCTCCCTGCTGGTGCCGAGGAGGACTCTGGGAACACTGGTGTGTCCCTCCAACCCTCCCTGCCTGCTGCTGCTCCTCTTCCCACCTCCTTCTCTTGCTCCTCCTCCTCCAACTTGACCCATGAGGCTCTTGCAGGATGGATCAGCTGGGATTGGGTCTCACTCCCCTTCCTGGGTCGATCAGCTGGGGTTGGGTCACGCTCCCTTCCTGCAGCCTCTGCTGTCTAGGCCAACAGACCTGGGCTCAGAGGGTCAGCCTATGGACTGCGTGGTGCCATGCGGTGCTAGCAAACCTGGCTGACTTGTGTCTCTGACTCTGGCCTTTTGGAAGCTCCCCGAATAAACGTAGGAACATTTCAGGCTCTGGCTAATGGGAGTGCATGTGGAGTCTGGGGGACAAGGTGGCAGAAGGGTGGCGGGTATGTCTGGCTGAGGCTGAGTGGGGTCAACGGCCTCCTCTGGAATTTCCAGCCTCTTTGCAGAAACCACGAGCTATGTGGTGGGAAACATAGATTCTGGACCCACACGTGCACAAGGGTGCACATCCTGTGGGTGCCTGGGGTCCCTGCACGTGCAGGGCCGGCTGCCGCAGCAGACTGTGGTTGAGGTCCTGGGGCCTCCCAGCTCCTTGGTGGGGTCAGGCACGGGTGGTGAGTGGATGCAGCCCTGTTTCTACCGTGGCGCCCTGCCCAGGCCTGGGACACAGCTGCTGCAGATGCTGGCCCTGGCCCTGGTGAGAGTGCTCAGCAAGAGGGGCCCAGTGCACATGTACGTGGAGCCCTGTGACTCTGTCCAAGGAGCCCCTTGGGGTTCAGTCCGTTGAGAAGGGCGTTGAAAGCTTTGGGGCATTGGGCTGTGTCTGTTCACAGTGAGAGTTCATTAGTGGCTGTGGGCGTGGTAGGAGGGGTGTTGGTTTGAGGATGGGGAGGGGGGTGCGAGGGCTGCCACTGGATTGCTTTGGATGCAGTGGAGGCCTCAGGAGAGGAGGACGATGGGGCACTGCCCTGGGCCCTGGGCTCTGGCGTGGGGAACGGTGGGAGCAACCTGCAGCGGTCCTGGCGGGAGAGCTGAGGCGGGCACCTGAGGGCTGGGGTAGGCTTGAGCCGCTCCGGCTGCCAGTCCTCAGAATTCTCTGGGGGTGGGGGTGTAGGGTGGAGTTGGCCCGGTGCTGGATTTGTGCACAGCGCAGGGGTGGGGCAGAGGGCAGGGGTTTAGAGGCTGAGCTCGTGGAGGATGGGCTTCAAGGGTGCCCGGAGAGGACGGTCTCTCCTAGCAAGGGGGCTTTGCAGGAGGGACGTCAGTGCAACCTTCACGTGCAAATGGTGCAGTGGTGTCTCAGAAGGAATGCTGTCATGGGTATTGATCCTCTCCCACTTACTGGGCTCCCCTTGGGGGAAATCTTTGATGGCGCTAACTATGGAGGCCGGAGTCTCCAATGCTGGTAATTCAAGCCCCTCCCAAGAGTTGCCGGGGGAACAAATGCTGCCCTCCCGGCCCAGGCTTCCTCCCAGTGAGGGGTGCCGCGGACAGAACAGACGGCGCAGTGTGTACGTCTCTGATTCTTCACCCTGGTTCAGACAGGGCCCACAGGGCCGTGACAGGTGTCAGGCCCAGAACTCTCCAGAACACAGGCTCAGCCCATTCCTTTATGGATCGCCACGGTCGTCTTTGTGGCTCAACGTGTCCCAGCTCCACGCTAGCAGGTCCCCCAGGGTGGTCTGCAGAGGACCGAATGCTGTTGGTTACTTCAATGCTGTGGCTTTGTGAATTGTCACTCGTTGGCATGAGTAAGGGCCCCGCTTTGGTCTCAGGGTCAGCTGCTCCTCTTTGTTCACTTTGTCAAATGCAGCTGTTCAGGGCTCACTGTCATCTCGAGAGCACCAATGCTCTGCAGCTTCCCACCCCTTCTCTCTCCTGTGACTTGATAAATCTTAAGTTCTAAGACAAGTTCTCCTAAATCCTCTAATTTTTTGTATCATCGTCCTATTAACATAAAATATGGACTATTTCCAAACGTAAGTAATGGAACGACTGTGTGTTTAGCATCCCTCTAACCGAGAAAATTTCGTACACTGCTCTCGCACCGAATACCTTTTCCTTTTCCTTTTCCGACGGGTTTCTTCTTTGGCCCACAGCAGCCCGTGGGAGGATGTGTGACGTGGGCCTGGGTGTTTTGGTTCTTAGCCCACTGATACACTTGGGCAGGCGTTCGACTCCCCCGCTTGTCGGGAGTGATAGCCCACTTAAACCCACTGTTCAGATTCTGGAAGCAGGTTCTCGGGCTGCTGCCAAGGGCCAGGGCCTTGCGGCAGAGTCTGTTGGGCCTTGGTGCAGGTCTGGGGGTGGAGGAAGCCAGGGGGCCTCGGTTCACAGGGCCGTGAAGCCAGAGATTGGCTGCCTCTGGGGCAGGGTCCCGCTGGAGAGTTAGCTGTCCAGGGAGGGGACCCCAGAAGGGCAGGGGGGTGGGAAGTGAGGGCAGACCTGGCTCCCAAATTCTGGACAGCACACTTCACCCCTCGTGGCAGCCAGGTGTAGGTCAGGGGTGTCCCTCCCCATCCTCACGCTCATCAAGGCACTTCTGAGGTGGACCTTCCGAGTCCACGTTGGGTGCACTGCCCTCTCTGTGGGACTTCCATTGTTGGAGGACCTTAGGTCCCTTTATGTCACGTGCCTTCGGGCTTGGGATCTCTGGTCGGGGGAGGTCCCGTCTCCTGGCCTGGGAAGTGGGCCTCCTTCCTCCCTGTCCCCTCTCCGTTTCTCCAGCAACACCTAGACTAGGGTTGGAGCAAACAGCCAGCTGCCACGGCCTGGCCAAAGTGACACCTAGAATCAGCCACCGCTGTTGGGGACAGGGTCACCCAGGGGCTTAAAAATGCTCCTTTAGCTCATGTTTACCTTCAAGGGGCTCAAGTGTGAGGATACCCACACCCCGACTGTGGGAACGGCCTGGCTTTTTCTTTTTCTTTTTTTTGTTCATTGCTTTGACTATTGGCTTCTGGGATCCAGACTCATGGCAAGAGCGGGAGAGGGAGCATGGGGGGAATGAGGTCCAGATCTAGGGAGTCCGACTCTCTGGGAGAGCCTTTGTCTTCTGAGCCCAGATTGCCGCAGGTTTATGTTTGGGCATTTCTGGATAGTGCCTCTGTCTTTCCCTGGGATTTGGAAGTCTCCTAGAAGGAGATAAGGCAGTGCCAGATGTGATTAGGAGTGATTTTAAATCAATCAGAGGACAGTGTCGGGGAAGGTTACCCAAACGAAGAGCCTTTTCCATTGGCCTTGGCTCAAGGGAACCCTCGACAAGCCATCAGGGCCCATTAACACTCGCAGGTCTTGCGGAACTCGGGGCCAGGGCAGGGTGTCAATGGGGATCTGAGGCTGTAGCAGGAGAGGCCCCACACTGGGCCTGGCAGGGGGAGGACTCTTCCTTTCAAGTTGTGGACTAGAGGCTGGGATCGCAGCTGGTTGAAAGGTTTGTTGAAGGGGCCTGGGGGGGGGGGTGATCCCCGAAGGCACTTCTTCTCTACAGTCCTGTGTTACTTGGAGTTGGCATTTCTCTTGACCAGGAGACACATGAGGAGGGATCGTTTTATTTATTATTTTTAAATTTTTATTTTATTTTTTTTAAAAAGATTTTATTTATTTATTCACGAGAGACACACACACACACACACACAGACAGAGACAGAGGGAGAAGCAGGCTTCATGCAGGGAGCCCGATGTGAGACTCGATCCCGGGTCTCCAGGATTATGCTCTGGACTGAAGGCAGCGCTAAACCGCTGAGCCACTGGGGCTGCCTGAGGGATCGTTTTAAAATGTGGTCTGGGTAAATGTTGGCACTGTGCACGCCCAGGTGCTGTGGGAGGACCTGGACCTGGGCTGGAACGCAGAAGCGTGCATTTTGTAAAATCCGTACCGTCTTGTTACAAGATCTTCGGAAGGAGGGCTTGTGACAGGTCTTGTTGAGGCTTGTTCCTCAAGCGTAAATGGGGACAGTGTCGCTTACCGAACCGTCATTGTGAAGGTTGGAGATGAAGCAGACAGTGGGAGTCTCAGCCCTCCCTTCTCAGAGCGTCCAAGAAATGTCGCACGATCCTGCTTTCTCAAGTCCTCGGGGCGGCCGTGGTGGTCTGGCCTTGGGGGGAGACCTCACTGGAATTTCCAATTCCCATAGTTTCTGGGAGCTGATGCCCAGACTGCTGAAGACCCCCACCGCTGTCTGTCTGCGTGGAGACGCCTCACAGAGGAGCTTCTCTGCGCAGGGGGCTCTCAGCCGGGGGCCCCCCCCTTCTGTTCTGCTCCCGCAGCCTTAGGGGCCCCTGATGTACATGCTGGATCTCCTATTGCCTCTGAGGGCAGGAGGCACTGGGCGGGGGGGGGGGGGTTGGAGGTCTGAGAGCCACATGGTCGTAAACTAACTCAACACGGTTGAATTTTACACCACCGTAAAGACAAGATCAATCCTTAGCCATTTTACTTTCCGGTCACTTTAAGGGAAATAAAGAAAGCTTTCCGGGGCGGCTTCTCTGCTGGCCCCTCCACACCCCCATACTCCCGACTGACCGGTGGCAGGATCCTGGGCGAGGGCTCTTTCCTGGGACGTGGAGTGTGAGTTAGGGGTCGCCAGAGAAACAGGACCGTTAGGCATGCACGTTTCCTTCTCTCTCTTCTCATCATTTATTGGGAGAGACCGCGAGACACGGATATAGAAACAGAGACAAACAGCAAGTGAGAGCGGGAGAAAGATTTATTTTAAGGGACTGGCTCATGTGATTCTGGGTGCCGGCTAATCCACAGCATGCAGAGCAGGCCAGCAGGCTAGAGACCCAGGGCTGAGTTGAGGTTGCAGGCCTGGATGTTACAGCCGACTCAAGGCTGAAGCTCTGGAGAGACCTCACTCGATCTTAGCTCTTTTTAAAAAATTTTATTAAATATTTTATTTTATATCAATTTTATTTTATTTTTTTTAAATAATAAATTTATTTTTATTGGAGTTCAATTTGCCAAGATCTTAGCTCTTAAGGCCTTCGACTGATTAGGTGAGGCCCACCCACACTATGGAGGATGATTTGCTTTGCTCAGAGTCCACTGCTTTAAATGTTAATCACATGTAAAAAAATACCTTTGCAGCAACACGTGGACTGGTGCATTTGACACAATCACTGGCCACCCAGGCCTAGCCGTGTTGACACACAAAAGTAGCCATCACAGAGAGGGACCATGCCATCCAGTGGCTTAAAAATGCTCCCGTGGCCGTGTTTAAATCAAGAGGTTTGGAGGGGATCCCTGGGTGGCTCAGTGGTTTAGCGCCTGCCTTTGGCTCAGGGCATGATCCTGGAGCCCCGGGATCGAGTCCCACATCGTGCTCCCTGCATGGAGCCTGCTTCTCCCTCTGCCTCTGTTTCTGTTTCTCTCTCTATCTCTCATGAATAAATAAAATCTTAAAAAAAAAATAAATCAAGAGGTTCAGGTCTTGGAAGTACCCTGCACCCACCGCAGAGAGAATGTGGATTTCCGCACATCCGTCTGGATGCTGATCTCTGCCTCCCCACTTTCTTGGCAATGACAAGATATCTCGTCCTTTTATTTTATTTTTCTTGTCGGCCCAGGCCCAGGGAAGACAACGGGCTGTGTTTTACGGGAGTGCGGAGACTGAGGTCACAGATGCGGCAGGGCCAGGCATCGCGTTGGCTTCCTCCACACTTTCCTGCCTGCCGCTCTGGCACCTGTCGTGCTGCCTGGGCTGCAGGAGGGCGACCGAGCTCTGTGGGGCTCAGCACATGCCCGCTGGGTCCGGATCAGGGGTCCAGGAGCAGGTCTGTGGGACTCCAGCAGCAGACACGAGGCGCCAAATGCGGCGGCTGAGGATGGGCCACGCGAAGCATGAGTTCAAGTGTGGGGAATGGGGAGGAGGTCCTCCTGCTGGTGTCGTCCTCACTTACTCCGGTCCCTGCTGGTGCCCCCTCTCTGTCTCGGTGCATTGTCAACACGCCGCGTCCGGACTCCCCAGCAAAGGTCACAGGTGGGCCAAGTGGCAGAGCACGTTTTGAAGCAGGTTCTCGAGGGGTCAGGATACGTGGTATGGAACAGTGCCGTGGAGTGAGCTGGGAATCGGACCCAGGGGCCCCCTCAATGCTTCCTCTGGTGGAGCTGAGAGCAGAGAGGGTCACCTCCAGGGTCAGGGACCTACCAGCTGCTGGGGAAGAGTGGCTGAGGACATTCGGCGTCGCACCTTCCCCCGGCACGGCCCGTGGCTACCCTGTGTGAGCATCCGGCCAGGGGAGAGGTTGGAGACCAAGAAGGCAGTGAGCAGTGGTGATGTGAGCCTGGAAAGAGGCGACTCGTCGGGGCTTCACAGGGTAGTGGCCATGAGCTCGATTACCCAGAGACGCAGTGCCGCGGTGGGGCTGGGAGCATCGTCCCCAGGGCACTGGTGTGGGTCAGAAGCGGCTGAGGACAAGCCTTGGCATCCCTCCTCCAGCACTGCAGCAGCCGGCAGGGAGTCCAGGGGAGGCTTCTGAAGGCCTGTGGAGCCAGGTGGGGAGGACTGGGGCTGCTGCCCAAGTCCTGACCTGTGGGATGACGTGGTGTCCAGTAGGCAGCTGTTTCCTTACCTGTAAGATGGGGCTGATAAGACCAAGGTCACGGGGGTGATGTGAAGATAAGTGAGGAGAATAGGTACCAACTACTCTCATGCCTGAGTACGTAGTCAGTGCTCAAGTCGGTGTGTTTGCCTGTTGCCTGTCCCTTCCCCACGCGCCGCCTACCCGCCAAGCCTAATCCCTGCCCAGAAGGGAAGTCACCTGAGCAGGCTCCTACC
Organism: Nyctereutes procyonoides; assembly: GCF_905146905.1. NCBI lineage: Eukaryota > Metazoa > Chordata > Mammalia > Carnivora > Canidae > Nyctereutes > Nyctereutes procyonoides. The sequence continues at coordinate 54,052,583 of NW_026575046.1, forward strand.
TGAGCATACCCTACTTATTGTTTAGAAAAATCCCTCTAATGAAGTAAAAGATTATTTCTAATTTTTATTTTACAAATTTTTTATACACATGGAGACGTAGTAGAATAGTATCACGGGTGCCCACATGTGCATCACCTACAATCTAATAGTTGCTGCCATTTTGCTGTGTATCTGCTTTATTTGTTTTTTTTTTCTTTCCTATCTTTTTTTAATAATAAATTTATTTTTGCTTTATCTGTTATTTTTTTGTGGAAATATCTTAGAGTAAATTACAGGCATCGTGACATTTGGCTCCTAAATACTTTCATATGTAACCCTAAAAATTTAAGGATGTTTTCCCATGTAATCATACCCCATTCTAATACCTAGTAGAATAATCATAATTTCTTGTTATTGTAATCTAATAGTCCCCAAGTTCAAGTTCCCCTAGTTGCCTCCAAAGTTTCTCTTACAGCTGATTGGTTGAAGTCAATATTCGATCAAGGACTATCCATTGCCATTGGTTGTTATTTCTTCCAAGTCTCTTCTTATTTAGACTAGTGCTTGTCAGACTTTCATGTGTACATACAGTTACCTGGAGTTCTTGCCAAAGTGCAGATTCTGGGGTTGGCGAGGAGCCCAAGCTCCTGCATTTCTAGCAAACTCTTCTCCTTTTTCCTCCTCTTCCTCTTCCTCCTCTTCTTTTTCTCTTCTCCTTCTCCCTCTCCCTCTCCTTCTCCTTTTTCTTCTGTTTGTGGATTGATTTATTTAAGCAGTCTCTATCCTTGACATGAGGCTTGAACTAGCAACCCTGAGATCAAGAGTTGCACAGCCTGCTGACCGACCCAGCCAGGCACCCCTTTAATGAACTCTTAGGTGATGCTGCGGGCAGCCCGTGGAATACAACTTGAGTAACAAAGATCTAGAACAGGCTCCTCTATTTCTTTCCTATGACATCGACTTGTCGAGGGTGGGCCAGTCATCCTGTAGAATGGTTCCTCTACTGCGTCTGGCTGGTTGCTTCCTCATGGTGTCATTTCACTTGTTCCTCTATCCGCTTTATTGCCCGGAAACTGGAAGTTCGGTCTGGAGGTGAGTGTCCTCAGTGTAAGTACATCACTGGGCACACTGCATGCTTCCTGTTTTATCACAGCAAGAGGTCCATAAAAACATCTTTCAGTGTGAGTCATGGTCGGGCATCCAGGGGCCCTTGACCACTTGGAACTGCAGGTAGGTGCTGTTGGGTGTGAGTATTACACATCTGGGGAGGAGGGGGAAGGGCTTATCAGTTGTGGAAGGTTCTCAAAGAGGTGTTAGAAGTTCTCACTGATGAAGGATGACCTGGAGTACTTCTCAAAGCCTTGAGGAATGTCACCGCTGTCCCTGGCTCCTCTTTCTGTCCCCACCTCCTCGTCCATAGAGTGCCTGTGCAGGGTGACGACACAGGGTGACACCTCTAGCAAAGGTGTGTTTGCCTCTGTGGAGTGAGTCCCAGGGAGGACCTTGGTCACAGGTGCTGCTGTTTGTGTCCACGATCTGCCTTCTGGGGCCCTGGCTGGCCGTGGTCCATCCTAGGTGCTAGGAAAGAGGCAGACGGTCCAAGAAAGATACGCAGGCAGAAGTGATGCTTTCAACAGAGAAACAGGTGTCAGGCCAGGAACCAGGGAGGGTGGGAAATGGAGTTGGCGACCAGTCCGGGTGCGTGACTCAGAGGTGGTGAACCATGCTCTGAGTCAGAAACCGGCTATTTTTTAGGCGGGTGTGAAGGCTTAAGGGGCTCCTTCAGATACTGGACAACCAGAGGCTTCAGAATGTGTTCACTCTGTTCAATCAGAACAGCTGCTCCTCAAAGTGGTACTGAGGCCTCAAGAAGGGGACCCTGGTCTCTGTTATAGGTGACACCTGTCAACCTGGGGGCCAGTGATGCCAGCAGTCCAGGCAAATGCTGCCCAGAGGCCAGGTGAGACGAGGGCTGATGTGCTGGCTTGCTCCTTCCCCAGCCCTTGGGGCCCCTCCTGCTCCTTTCCTTGGGAAGGCTGGGATACAGCGTAGGATGCTCTGTGCCTGGGGGCCCATCTGCTGGACCAGTGGCCCCTTGAGAGATGGGTCTAAATCTGGTTGAGATTTGGCGTCCACTCCCTTCTCTAAAGCGTCAGCAGAGCTGGAGCAAAAAGCACATGGGCTCGGGCTCAGGGGAAAGATAATGCTGTATAATTTTATATCTCCTTTTATGCTGTGGCTTAGCCACACACCATTAGCACAACAGGAAGGAAAATGAATGGAAATGAAGGGTGTCAGTGGCAGATACAGACAGACGGGGCTGATTGATTTTGGGTTTTTCTTCAGTGCAACCCGATGCAGAAAGTCAACGAGCTGCCCTGAGCCCAAGTCAGCTGGGGCCCCGGGCGCACAGCCGAGCTAGGGCATCACGGCCCCAGGTCGTGGGCCTGTGGGCCTCCCAGCTGGTCTGTGACCCCGTGGGGAACCCGCTCAGCTGCCTCTTTTCTGCGCCTTTCGGGGGAGCAGGGTTTGTTTTACTTTTCAAATAAGGATTTATTCCCTTCACCTGCCGTGGATGGTGGGCGGACGCTCCGGGTCCCGCTTGCGTATTTTCGCCCTACAGGATGGACCGGCCATACAGGGCAGCGGGGGCGCCGTGCTCTCATACGATCCCCCCCGTTTCAGTGACGTCTCCAGGACCACCCAGCTGGTAGATGATACAACTTGAACTCAGGTTGCCTGCTTCCCAAGCTCCTGCTGTCCTGGCGCCCCTGGAGGCCGTGGGCCTGTCTTCTCCTAGCTTTTCCTCCTGACACAGACCTCGAGGGCCCCACGCTGTGCTCTGAGCCCATTTCCCAGGTCGAGGTGGGGAGGTTAGGGGTTGGGGTCAGTGGTTGGCTCCAGTGGCGTGGGGCCCAGGCCTCAGAGGCTCTACTGCAGATTGCTACGGCTTCATGCACCTGTTTGATGGCTCTGCTGCGACCTCCGAGAGGCCGGCCCATGTGGCCTCAGGGCACAGGGCAGGGTCTGGCCAGCGGCTGGAGCCCCTAGAGGACTCCATATGAAGAAAGGCTGCTTCTTGGTGAACCAGGGCACTGTCCTGTTCCATCCTGCCAGGGCTGCCGTATCGAATTATCACAAACTGGGTGGCTTAAAATAACAGAAGTGCACTCTTCCCCCAGTGCTGGAGGCTAGAAGTCTGAAATCAGGGTGTCAGCAGGGCCATGCTCCCTCTGAGGGCTTAAGGGACGAATCCTTCCTTGCCTCTTTCCCTAGCTTCTGATGGCTTCCAGCAGTCCTTGACGTTCCGTGGCCGGTGGGTGCACCTCCCGGTCTCCACCTCCATCGTCACGAGACCGTCCCTTTCTGTGTTTCGGGGTGTGCTCTCCCCTTCTCATCTAGACCCTGGGCCACGTGAAGACCCAGGATGATCTCCTCTTAACTAATGACATCTGCAAACATCCGATTTCCAAAAATAGGTCATGTTCTGAGGTTGCAGTAAATGTGACGTTTTGGGGGGAGACTGCTGAACCCGCCACATGTCCAGTGTGGCTGGGGCAAGGCAGATGCTTGGCAGACCCAGTGACTTGGCAGTGGCCGCATGTCTTGGCAGCCGTCGGGCCGCGGGCGCATCCCTGGTCCCCACACCGCCTCGGGGGTGGGCACAGCTCTCCTAACGACACCGCCAGTGTTTCTCACCGCAGCTGCGGTTGTCCCGGTCGCCACCTGGGGCCACATGGTGGGCGGTGGCGGCTGTGGCCTGGCTGTGAGATCGGCTGCACCTGGGGTGTCGTCTATCACGCCGCGCTGAACGTGTTGAGGGCACCCATCTCTTCCACCTGTTTTCTAAGGGGACGCGAGCTTGGGCGGTGGCACGCCCGTGGGGCGGCCCGGGGGGGGGAACCCTTCCCGCCGCACCCGTTGGGGGCCCTGTTGCTGTCTTCATAGACGTGGGCCGACTCCCTGCTCGTTCCTGGGAGCTGGCGCCTTTCTGCTCGCCGGTGGCCTGGCCCTGCCCCGCGCGGGTGGCCGTCACCCGTGCACCTGCCGCCATCTCCAGGTGCTCACGCCGTGTGTGAGCCCTTCTTGCCACGGCGCGGCCAACACAGCCTGACGTGTAGCCGCTAATATTTCTCGTAGACTCTCTTAATTTTAGTCGTCTTGTTCCTTTTCTACAAGGCTTTGTACTTCTGTGATGTTGAATCTGTTACTTTTTTTTTTTTTTGGTACTTCGTTTTATTGGGCATGAAACTTGAAGTTATCACTCCCTCCAGAGAACACATAAATATTTCCCGAGAAGTTTCTATCTTTCTTTCTTTCTTTCTTTCTTTCTTTCTTTCTTTCTTTCTTTCTTTCTTTCTTCCTTCCTTCCTTCCTTCCTTCCTTCCTTCCTTCCTTCCTTCCTTCCTCCTCCTCCTCCCTCCCTCCCTCCGTCTCTTTCTTTCTTTCTTTCTTTCTTTCTTTCTTTCTTTCTTTCTTTCTTTCTTTCTTTCTTTCTTTCTTTCTTTTTCTTTTTTTGCCATTCAACTTCTCCATCTGCCTCTCTCATCCTGCCAGGGTTTATTTTTTTGGTGTGAGAGGTAAAGTGCGTTTCTGATTTAATTACTTTTCTTTAAAACGTTCCAGTTATCGCAGCACAGTTTATTAATCACGAATTTCTATCTTTGTTATTTGGTGATGCCGACTTTGTGATACATTATCACGTGCAGTTGGGTCTATTCCTGGATTTTTAAAATCAGATCTATAGTCTGTATTTGTGCTACTTACATAGGACTTTAATTATTACTGCCATGTAGTATATTTTTATATCTAGTTTCCTTTCGCCTTTTTCCTTTACAGAATTTTGTTTAATATTCTCATCTGTTTTCAAAAAAAAACGATTCTATAATGATTTTGATTCCTTTAGGAAATCCTTTCAAGATTTTGATTGGGACTGAATTAAATTTATAAATTAACTTTTGGGAAAATTGACATTTCTATAACAAAGTCTTCCAAGCTGGGAATGGTTATTTTCTGTATTCATTCAAATCTAGTTCAAATTTGTCTTTTATAAATCCCGGCAAAGTTTGCTAGTTTTCTTTAGTAGGTTGTGCACATTTCCTGCTAAGTTTATTTCTGGATAGTTAACATTTGTTCTATTTGTATTGTACTTGTTCTATTTTGTATTTGTTATGTTGCTTCTGTGAATGGGCTCTCCTTTCCCTTTATTTTATAAACACGCCTGTCTAGAATAACAGTAGTAGAAGAATTCATTTTAAAAAGTTAGGCTTCTTTTATTTATTGTATGACCAAGATGGCAATAACAATTGCAGAATTAAAAAAAAAAAGTTAGGCTTTTTTTATTTATTGTATGACCAAGATGGCAATAACAATTGCAGAATTAAAAAAAAAAACCCTAAAAAACCCCAAAGCAGCAAGTCATAACCTGCAACCTCAGCATTTTACCAGGTAAATGATTTTGATTTTTTTTTTGTGTGTGTGGCTCCTCCTGGAACTCCTGCAAACGGACGTGCACAGCTGTGACTGCAGTGGTGATCGCTCTACAGCCCGTGGCGTCTCTTATGTTGTATCAGAAGCATTTCCCCCTCTTGCTGAGGAATCTTGCTCGTGATCCCATTGAATGGCGAATGGTGGGGACGGGGTGTGGGCTCTCTGCTGTCTGGGGGCGTGCGGGGCGTGTGGGAGACCGGCTGCGTCTGCGGCTGCCGGAGTGGATGCGGGGCGGGTGGCCTGGGCCCCAGGGAGGCTTGCCAGGGCCGGCCCAGCCTCACGAGCCTCCCCGGACACCGGAGGACCCAGGAATAGGAAGCACAGTATGTGGAAGTGGGGGCGGTGACTTTGGAGTCGACCGATCAAAATTGCCCCCCACAGTCCAGATGGACAGGATATGCCCCAGATCTCCTTGGCTTTGGCGCCGGGTGGGCTCAGCGTCTGTCTCCTTGGGGCATCTGCCTCCCCAGCCTTCCTTGTCGCCAACGTCTGCCGAGTACGTGCAGTGTTGTTAGGTGCAGAGGACACAGATGAACACGACGGGTGTGACGTTGTCACTGGGAGAAACCCCAACCTTTGCTCCTGGTGGAGAAGAGTGGACGTCCGCGCGGGCGGGCCAGTCTCACCGGAGCCACCATCGGGGGACACTGGGACTGCTGGCCGCTCCCAGTGGGCTTCTCTGGCCCATTCACTCGGCCACGGCCCTTGGCTTTCCTTCTCTTCCCTTTGAGACCCTCAGGCGCCTCCCCCTGTGTGCCCCCTGCCCCCACCCCAGCAGAAGACTCGCTTCCTATGAACTTCATGGACCAAAGAGCAGCCCGAGGGATGGAGCTGTCCACGCTCTCCAGCACCATAGCAGCCCCACCCGTCCCCCAGTCCGTGCCCGGGGTCCCTCCTGATGACCGTGCCCCTGTCTGGGAGCCTGTCCCCTGGGGCAGCAGGTGGCCCTGGCTCACTCGGGTCCACTCCCACCTGCAGGGGCATGTGGCACTCCTGTTGGCTCCGCAGTGGGCCGGGCTGTCTCCTGCCCCCACCAGCGCCCTGCGTGGCCCCCTCCCTCCACTGCTGCCCCATGTCCTACCCATCTATGGCCAGTCTGTGTGCCCTCGGCTCTGCCCTGGATCCCGCGGTCAGGGCGTGGCCTTGTGACGCTGGGAGAAGGGCCCCTGTCTGCTGCACAGTCACCTCAGTCCTCACCTGACCCAGCAGCGTCTGGGGGCCTCATGACACCACCCCCCTCTCTCTGGGGCTCAGGGCAGCAGCTCCCTCCTGGTGGCTCTGGGACTACCCTCCTGGCTCTACTGCTTCCCGTCCTCCTGTCGCTGCACACGGTGCTCCCCACAGCTCAGCCCTTGAAGCCGCCCTCCCAGGGACCGATCTTCTTGTACCTTCACACACCTGTGCGCACCAGGGACCCCTCACTGTCCTGCTCCGGTGGCCTCTGTCTTCAGCTCCTGACTGTCTTGCCACTTGGGTGGCCAGGCTGTCCACCTGGGTGGCTCATGGGCTTCTCAGAGGCGCAGGTGCCCAGGCAGGAGCCCAGATCCTCTTTGTGTGCTCCTTGTTCCTGGTGCTCGTGTTCAACCCCTCGGGGTCCCCGCCACCCTCCTCTTGTCTCACCCTATCTGCCCACCCTGCCTGTGGGGGCCCTCACCTCCGCACGGCCGAGCCTGCAGCATGGCTCACCCGGGCTATCAGGACGGCCTCCAGCTTCTGTCCTCTGGCTTCTGTCCCAGTTCGGTCCGTGTCGGCCTGGTAGCCTGCTCCCACCCCTCCCTGCGCCTCTGACTGATGCCCCTTACCTCACGGGGAAAAGCTAAGGTTGGGGAGGCCAGGCCGCATCACCCTGCCCCTGCGCTCACCCCACAGGTCCCTCCCCCAGCTCCCGAGGCTCCCCCTTGGGCCCCTCCGTCTCCGACCCTTGGCCTACAGGATGCCCTTCTCGGGTTTAGCTCACCCCCCATGGGGACCACCACCAACCCCATCACCTGCGTGGTCGTTTTCTACTGTGTCAGTGGGAGCACAGGCCTGAGACCTCAGAGACGCGTGACCACTGTGACTCGATGGCCCTGGCATGGCGCTGGACGGGCTGAGTGCTGCGGTGCTCGTGGCGTGGATGAGGGACGAGTGAGTCCTCACCTACACCTGCTGCCCAGGCGGCTCCGCCTTCTGAACCCTGATGATGAAGCTCCTCCTGAGGGCTGCGGCTTTGTCCTGCGAGCATTGTACATGTGCCTTTGCCAGAGGCGAAGGGGAGACAGTACAGTGTCCGCCGAGGTGAGGAGGTGCTTTGAGACCAGGGACCAAAGCAGGCTGCTCCGTGCCATCTGCACCGAGTTTTATGCAGGGTAACTTACCGAGCAGGGAGATTGGGCGGAGGACGACGCACGGCAGCTGCGTCTGCACAAAATCCAGACCTCAGTGCACAGACTTGATAGGGTGAGGGACGTGCAGAAGGGCCTTTGGGACTCATGTGCACCTCGGAGGACTTGCTGCACCTGATGGACTGCGGACCTTTAATGAGGTCTCGGGACACCGCCTGTGTGCCAGGAAGGGGAGGACTGTGTCATCTGGAACAGGACCCTGGGAAGCTAAGGCAGGCCTCCCCCACCGGCCTGGGCTTGGCAGGCATTAGCCTTGCAGAGGCCCAGAGCATGTCGCCCCACGGGAGGGCACCGAGCACACAGGGCCAGGGTGCAGGCCCCAGGTGGAGTCCGTGTGGCCAGCCCCTCTGCAGGGTTGACCCGTGGCGCCCCCGCTCCCGCTGGTGCCACGCGATGCACCTGGGTCCTGCCGCTGCGACAGCAGCCTGCCTCGCGGCAAACGCAGAGGGGTTTTGCTCTGAGCACTGGTTTGGGGCTTTTTTGAGATGTAACATAAAGAATAATAACAATAGGAGGAGGAAAAGTCTTTAACATGTAAGTGGCTCTGTTTGGAGGAGCCAAGTCATCAAATCAAGTGGTGCTTCTGCTTCCTTTCTGCCCACTGCGGTTCCCAAGGCATTTGCTGGCTCTGGAAAGCTCCTGTGGGGGCGGCTGTGGGGGCGGGGCAGCGGGGCCTTAGGGGTGGCCGGTGCCTGTTGGGGTCGGGGCAGGACACGGGCCTGGGGGCTGCCCCTCCCCCCGCCTGCTGCTGCGCGTGTTGAGCTCCGAGGGACCATGTGGCCGCCCCGGGGGGGCTATGACTGCATGGCTGGTATCGGGGCTTCACTGGACCTTCCCAGGACGACGACGAGTACCAGGCACCGTTGTGGGCTGAGCGCCCTGCACGTCCACTCACAGAGCACCTTGTCTCCCCACCCCCCGAGGAGAGGCAGGAGGGGCTGGGCCAAGGCCTGGCACAGTTGGGCTCCCTCTCAGCCCTGAGGCCCAGGGGAGGAGCCCATGCGGACACTTGTCCTCGAGCCATCAGCACAGCTCACCGACCCATGCACTGGGCTGTGCACGCTATGGGCTCCGCCGTCCTCAGCAGGGAGCCTTTCCTCCTGTGGACCTGATGCTTCCTGGGGGCACGTGGCTGCAGGGCGACGTGGCACTCCATGATTCTTGCCGCTGTCACCCTGTGCATCTTGGCTGCCGTGGGTCCTGACAGGTCTTGCAGTGGGGCCTGCGGATGAGCAAAGAGCTCCCTGTGGCGTGGGGCCCGTCACGGCAGCGAGGCTGCTGTGCAGAGCGGGAGGCGCGGTGCCGCTGGGGGTGCTGGGGCTCAGCCTCCTTCCCTGGATGGGCCTGCAGCTCTGCTCCCCCTGTGACTGCCGGGATGGGGGCGTCTGTGCGGGGGAAGCAGAGGCCACCTCGCTGCTCTGACATCTAGGGCTGCAGCCCACACGCCGGGTGATGGAGACAGTGAAGGGAACGAGGAGGCTCTGGCCAGCTTGGAGTCCTTCCAGTGGTGGGGTCATTGTCCTGGGTTTTCTTTGTCAATCTGGCACGCTGACACCCCCCCGCCCCCGCACGCTGGGGCTGGAGGGTGTGGGGCCCTGGGATCCCCTCCGTTCTGATGTGCTTACATGGGTTGTGGCCCGGCTCCCATGCCGCACCTGCTGCCACGGCCGCACCTGCCACCCTCCCGCACCTGTGCTCGTCGCTGCTCTGGCTGCTCCTGCACGTGGCTTGGGGGGCCGCAGTCCTGGGGGGCCCTGAGCCTCTGGGCACAGGGTGTGGGGGCTCCCAGGACCTTCATGGGCTCCCCTGGTCCTGGAGACTCATAGGGACAGGCGCTTGGTTGCTCTTCGCCGTGTGTTGCTGGACTGGGCACGGGTTGGTTGGGCCCCACACCCTCCCTGGGGGCTTCTGTCCCAGAGCGGCTCTCCTGGCCGGGGCCTTGGGGATGCGGGGCGGTGGGAGGGCAGGTTTCCTGTCTGTGGTCCAGGAAGGGAGGTATCGGGGCTTCCCAACCGCCCCTCACCCCGTTGCCCTGGCACATCACGGTGGCTTTTCATGCTTTGTCTTTGCTGTTCCCTCTCCTGGAACATCTTTGGAGAGATTACTTGGAGGGGTGCCGGGGGCTCTGTTAGTCCGGCATCCAGCTCCTGGCTTCAGCTGAGGTTGTGATGCCGGGGTCCTGAGCTGTTGCCCCCACATCAGGCTTTGCACTCAGTGTGGCCTCAGCTCGTGCCTCTCCCTCTGCTCCGCCCCTGTGCGCCCTCTCTCTCTGTTTCATAAATAAATAAAATCTTAAAAAAAAAAAAAAAAGAGAGACAGCTTGGAAGTTTCGGAGCCCTCCGCAGCTCTCAGGGCATTTGCTCCGTCTTCAGTGCTCCCAAGTGCACTTTGCAGTCTCCTAGCCGTGTCAGGCGTCCAGGTCAGGATAATTACCTATTTGTCTCTCACTGAGTCCACTGCCTTTTGGAGTCGTAGGAATTGGCAGGACTGTTTGAGCTATAAGCGACAGAAATCCATGGTAAACTGGTTTAAGAAGGGAAGTCTTCGAAGCTTATAGACTGGGTGGTGTATGGGTATGTCTGGCTTCAGGCCCGGCTGGATCCAGGGGTTAAATATCATCCTGAAGACCCAGGCTTTCTCTTTCTTGCCCTTTCTGCGTGTCTTGCCTCTCCTCTCAATTGTCTTAGCTCTCAGGAATGCCCTCTGCACCTGGTGACAGACGACCACTGGGTGCCCCAGCTTATCTGGTCTTCGGTGTCCGTAACCCCCCACGGTTGAGTGTTTCCGTCCTGAAAGTTGCAGCACGGGCTCTGGGGGTGTTGTGGTGCCTCAGCTTGGTCGCTGGCCCATGTCTGAACCATTCCAGGACGACACACTCTCTGGGGGGGGTGGGTGGGGGTCACCGCTGAGTAGGGCAGTGGGAGCAGCCCACCAGAAGCCTTGGACTAGGGGTGGAGGTGTGTGGCCCTGCAGAGGATGTGGGGGAGAGGAGACTGGGCGGGGGCGGCCCCGTAAGAGCCATGGGAGCTCAGCAGGGGATCAGAGATGCGTCTAGAAGGACTGAGCTGGCAGCGACTACAAGAGCTGGCTGGTCCGGGTGGGCCTGGGTCCACAGAGGCCGGTGGAAGAGGTGGGGGTAAGAGGACTGGAGTGTGGGGTAAGAGGACTGGAGTGTGGGCTGTGCCGATTCACGAGGGCAAGGAAGGGGGGCAGGCAGACTGCGAACGACGGTGGTTCTGCTCGCCTGTGCATTTATCAGGGCTCCAGACAGAAGCGACATGATGCTCGCGGTGGCCTCGGAGGCCGTCCTGCCTCGCTCACGCAGCTGCGTGCCTCTGGGCCTGTACCTGGCCTCCATCAGGCCGTGGGGCAGCAGAGGACGCGGGGCCTCGTGGGCTGCACGTCCCTGTACGCAGGGGGCTCCGTAGGTCTCTCCGTCTGCTGACCTCGAGCGACACAGACTTAGGCGTCGGCCTCTGGAGCTTCTGGTTCTGCTGAGACCGGGCTCTGGGACCCAACGGGAGCAAGGGCGTGGGGGGCAGAGCGTGTTTCCATTCACGGGCGAGCTGGGGCAGACGGGAGGGGTGCCAGGCGTGTGTCGGGCCAGCTCCTGCGCCGGGCGACTTGGTCCACGCAGCCTGTGGTTTGCGTGTTTGTGTGCTGCGGTCTGGGGCCCCAGGTGGCGATGGTCACAGCGGGGCTGGGGGGAGCCTGGAAACCCGGCGCCACCTTGAAGAGGCTGCGTTACAGCTGGTCCCTCTGGGTTCTGTGAGGCCCTGCCTGCTTTCCAGGGTCTGCGGCAACCGGGAGCAAGGCTCCGAAGTGAACGGGGACCACGTGCTGGAATCACCCGCCCCCTGATGCTGCTCAGGGGCCTCTTCCCCCACTGAGCCGAGTGTTGCTGGAGAGCAGCTCCTGCTTCACAGGTGAGTGACGCTCGCTCTCCACGCCAGCGGCACCACTGTTGTCCTTGTACCGTCCTAGCCGGGGACACGAGCTCACGGCCTCCCGGGTGCGGTCCCGGCCGGCAGCGCCGGTTAGTGCCTCAGCAGCCATCGGGTGCACGGCACAGCTCTGGCGGCAGGAAGTGGCCTGGCGGGGCTTCTGAGCTGGGCATCCCGGGCACTGAGAGTACCGCCCTCCACCTGCAAGCGGGCATGCCGGTCTTGCTATCCTCGTGGCCTGGCGCCTGCGAGCGTCTTCAGGCTGCTGTGGGCACGGCCGGGGCCTTCCCCAGGAGGTGACGGTGGGGCTCAGCAGCCGGCACCGCCAGTGGGGGCAGGACCCGCAGGGACGGAGCGTCGTGGCAGGTGGCCCGGCTGCAGGATGTGAGCCCACGTTTGCAGCCCCGGCTCCGTGCGATGCTGAGCAGGAGCTTCCTGGGGTCTGTGCGCTTCCACTGTGGCTCAGACTGCAGCCACCCTCACCTCTGGCTTGGGGTCTCAGTGACCTCGAAGGACCCCGGGGCAACAGGATTCTCAGCCAGATGCCAGGGCTCAGAAGTGAGGCCCATCTGGTTACATGGCACCCAACAGGGTGCTTCTAGAGTAAAGGAGGTGACGTGCATAGCGACGCCCCGCGGGCGAGCACACAGTCTCGGCCCTGTGGCCTCTGCGGGCCCACCTGTCGGGCTCGGCGGCTGCCCGGTTGGCCTGAGGAGGGAGGGTCGGGTCCTCAGGACCAGCCTACGCTTGGCGACCCCCGTTGGATACGGGCGCGGCCCTACAGCCCCTCTGAACCGCCAAGCAGTCATTTGTTTGCATCTTTTTCCTCTGTTGCAAAAAGCACTCGGGGGCAACCATCGCAGCTGCTGCCCTGAGCGGGGAGATCCGTGAAGCGGGGCTCCCTGCCTGGTGTGCGGGCACTGGGTGCTGCGTTTGTGAGCACCCAGCCCGCTCTTGGGGGATAGCGGGGTGTTGGGTGACCCTTCCTCCGCCCAGCGTCCTGTGCGGCGTGCCTGCCTTCCATCCTCGCCCGCCCGCAAGCCGCCTGTGCCTGTCTGCGGGACAGGCCCCTGTGCATCCTGCTCCCCGCGCCCTCAGGGCACCAGCAGGAGCCCCGTGTCACAGGGCCGCCTCCCCCCCCCCCCCCCCCCCCCCCCCGGCCCAAGGATGTTCTGAGAGCCGAGAGCCTCCCGGAGGCCGGCTTCACTCCGCGAACACACGCGGCCAAGTGTGCGGCCCAGGGCCTGGGACCTTGTGGGTGCCTGGGCAGCGGTGGCCCCTCCCAGGGGCTTCCTGCTGGGGACGGGCCCTGGGGCCCCGATGTGTCCCCCGCTGGCTCTCTGCACGCACCCTGAGTGCCTCCCAGGGATGAGGGGAGCCAGCAGCACGACCCGGCGTTTGCTTAGCTGAGAGCCGTGTGTCCCTTTGGAGGTGTCACGGCTGTTATCCCCACTGCCCGACTGGGAGCAAGGTTAGACGTCAGGTAACTCGGTCCTGTAGCTGGTGCTGGCGGGGCTGTGACTTCACCCCGTGTCCTCAGCTGGATCCCGGGGTCCCAGCTGCCCGGGGAGCTACTGAGGTGCGTCCGCTGCCTGCCCTTCCCGGGGGCCTTCCCGCCGTGAATTCCCCGTCGTGCTGCGGCCTCCCCGCGGCTGAGCTGGTGCCTGTGGAGCCCGTGGTGTTTTCTGCAAACCTGGTTAAAAGGCGGGGATCCCAGGCTGTGTGGCCAGGGCTCTTCCCCGATGACAGCCATGGTGACTGGCCTGCCCGTCCCTGGGCCGTTCACAGATGGGGGCACACGGGTTGCCCCTTGGGGGTCTTTCCCAGGTCCTCCCTCGACGGGGGCCAGGCCCCCAGAGTCACTGCTGGTGGTGGCCCAGGCTCGCTGCCAGCCTGCTTCCTCGTCTGTGGGGTACCTGTCCTGTGCCGGGGCTGTGCTGAGGGTCAGGTGGAGCCGTGCACCTCGCCCTCGCCACGCCTGATATATGCCTGCATCCGCACGTGCACACACTCCTGACCCACCCCCGCACCTGCGCTTGCCTGTACCTGCCTGCGCCTCTGGCTGCCGGCCCCAGAGTAGGCTGGCCTCGGGCACGCTGTGCATGTGGGAGCAGACCCACGATCGTTGTTCCCCGAAGGCCAAGTGCGGGCCACAGCGCTTGGTCCCTGTGAGCGACTGGAAGCATGCTCACCCTATGCCGCCCACCCCACGCTACCCTCCGCGTCCACCCCAGCCTGTGCTGCCTCAGGCCTGACCTGCGGGTCACGTGGCACCTATGTCCCGTCTCCCTGGCTGCATCCCCTCTGGGGGCCATTAGGAATGTCACATTTGGTTTAAGCAAGCAAGTCACTGTAGGGTTTCTCTGCGAGCGTCTCAGAGCAATCCTGCGGGCACCGTCCAGGAACCGCCGCACCGCAGCCCGAGACGGTGCACAAAGCCCATGTGTCATCCTGGGGGCAGCACTGCCCTGGCTTGGGGGATGCAGGGCCTCACCGGGTGCTGGCAGCTGGTCTGCAGGACCTCCTTGGCCTCTTCCCAGGTCCTCTTGTGTCCCCTCCAGCACATGGGGCTGGGTAGGTGGTGACACCCCCTCTGTAGCTCTGATGGAATCAGAACTGAAGGACCACAGGTAGGCTTGGCTCCCCCTGAGCCACCCCGCCTCGCTGGCGGCCTCTGACCTCATCCCTGTGCTGTGATGCTGTCCTTTCCTCAGACTGACCTGAGGTGCTGGTGCCTGACAGCAGACGGTGTCATTCTGGCCTTCTCCATAGCCTCCGCTTTTTCCTGGGGGACTTGCTTGGCCTTTCTGCCTGCCCCGCTGACACACCTTGTCACCCCCTGGACCACACTGCAGCGTGGCCTGGGGGCCCGCGTCATCATCAGGCCTGCTCCGTCCTGGTGGTCCCGGTGGGCGATGGTGCCCGACGGCCTTCTGGCTCCTCTCCCCATCTCAGGGGCTTGCGGAGGGGCTGGTCCATTCCAGCAGCGGGCAGTGGGCCTCAGCTCAGCAGGGGTGGAAGTGGATGCAGTTACACCAGCTGGTTTGTTCAAAGAAGAGCATTTGGAGTTTCTTTGGCTTGGAGAGCGAGCCTCCCGATGTCTGTGCTCCTATGAAGCAGAACCAGGCTACGGGGTGGCTGAGCTGCTGGAGGGGCCTCCATCTGTAACTCCAACATAGTGGTCATTAGAGGCACAGGCCGTGTGCGTGTGTGCATGTGAGGGAGGGAGGGCAGGTGTGTGAGGGGTGTGTGCAGGTGTGTGTGTGAAGTGTGTGTGCAGGTGTGTGTGAGAGGGCAGGTGTGTATGTGCAGGTGTGTGTGAGGGCAGGTGTGTGTGTGCAGGTGTGTGTGTGTGCAGGTATGTGTGTGTGCAGGTGTGCGTGAGAGGGCAGGTGTGTATGTGCAGGTGTGTGTGAGGGCAGGTATGTGTGTGCAGGTGTGTGTGTGCAGATATATGAGAGAGCAGGTGTGTGTGTGCAGGTGTGTGTGTGTGCAGGTGCATGCGCAGGTGTGTGCAAGGGCGGGTGTGTGCGCGCATGGGTTATGGGCAGGCCGGAGAGCTGTAGCCTGTTGGGAGAACCTGGCCCGCCCAGGCCTCCATAACGAGGCAGGTTCCATGGAAACGGCTCTGGGCCCCTGAAGTCTGCCTGCCGGCCGGGCACTAGGCAATAGGCCGCTGCCGCCTGTGGTGAGTGGAGTAGAGCGCGGCCCTGGGCCGTGAGAGGCTCCGTGGCCTCCGCGGCCTCCCAGGTCCTTCCCGCCTTTGTAAACGCCCGACTGAGGGGACAGCATAGGGCCTGGGCTGGCCCAGGGGTCCCCTAATCCAGCCTGGGGAGCGGTTTGCAGACCAGGCTCCCGGGTGGAAGGGGTGGCCGAGTGGGGCCTAGGAGGAAGCCGCTAGGCACACAGGCAGGGAGGGTGTTCGGGCCCAGGGACAGTGCGGATGGGCACGGGGTGCCCAGGACGGGGGCCCCTGGGCCTCAGAGGAAGCGGAAGCAGCTTAGCATGGTGTGGGAGACGGGAAGACGTGGCGGGGGGGTAGGCAGGGCTCCAGCCGAGCACCAAGGGTCCTGCCACCGCAGCCGGCCACGTGCTCTGAGCAGTGTAGGCCGGGGAGTCACGTGTGAGGTGTGGATTCCAGGAGGACCCCCTTGTTGGCGGTGGAGCGGGGGCTGGAGGCAGGGTTGGTTTGAGCATCTGGGTGGGAGGCGATGGCTGATATGGGCCGCGGCAGTGGGGAGAAGGGGCTCAGAGGTCCTCCAGGGGATCCTCCAGGGAGGGCTTGGGCCTGGAAAGGTGAAGCAGACGAGGGAGAGGCCGAGACGCCTGCGGTGGGGTGTGTGCGGGGACAGGAAGTCGGTGCCCCCGCGGCTGTCCTGGAGGTCCCCCCATCCTAAACAGGATCGTTGCTCACGGTGACTCCTTAATTTGGCACAGACATTCTCCAAGAACCGTCTCTTTTCTGCCTCCACTGGCAGAGACTTAAGAGCTTGCTGACAGATCCTGCTCTTTGAACTCCTGCCCGATGGGCCACAGATCCCCTGCGAGGGTGGGCCCAGGCGGCACCTGGACCCACGGGAGGGCTGTGCCCAAAGGCTCCGTGTCTGATTTCCCCGATGCAGTGAAGAAGGGCTCAGATAATGATGATGATGATGATGATGATGATGATGATGATGATGATAAAAAGTCTTGGCTACTGCTTTTAGTTACCTGCATTTTACAGATGATGCAGCTGAAGCCCAGGGAGGTCTGATGACCGATACAGGAAGCGAAGGGGACGCCTGGACATCTGCCTCTGTGTTTAGAGGCTAGGCTGACAGTGTGAGCACTGCTTGAACACGTGCGTGTTCTGGGGTCTCTGTGGGGCTCCTGAAGTGTACCTTCCCATTTAATGTTCCTGGCAGCCATGCAAGTGAGGATTGTCTTCTCAATTTGCCGGTGAGCCCACCAAGACTTTACGTGGTAGAGTCGGCGTGCAAGGTCCCACCCCGTAGGATCGGGATGCAAGCCCCGATGACGGATGCTAGGGCCATCTACACCACTAGGCTACCTGGCTTTCCACGGAGGGGCCCCGGGTGGAGTGGTGTTTAAGCAGGCCTGGCAGAGAGTGGCGGGTGCCTTCCCTCGGCACCTGTGGGCTGGCTCAGCGGCTCGGCCTGCCTGCCCAGCAGAAGCACTGTGGGAGCTCGTAAGGCGTCAATACCTGGGCCCAAGTTCTGATCAGTTAAGATTCCATTGCTGGAGGTGGGACATGGGCAATTATATTTTAAAAACTGCCCCGGTGAATTCTCGTGCCCAGGTAAGGCTTCAGACCTATGTGGGCAGCAGGAGGCCCAGAGTCCATGCTGCTTCTGCCCTCTAGCTGCTGGACGTGGCTCTCTTGAATCTGGAAGATCTCCTGAAGGACAAAGTCACTTTTCATGATAGTTTTTTTGTGCTGGATTTTCAGATGAAATCTGAAAAGCCGCATGAAGCCAAACCACCTGGCTGGGGGGCAAGAGAGGAGAGTAGATGAAGAAACCCGAAAGGCCGCACTTTTCCTCAGTGTCGCGCAGCCCCGGCGAGAGACTCCCCAAGCAGCCCGCCTCCCTTGCTGCACCTTGTAACCCCGTAGCCGCTCCTGGCTGTGGTGAGGGCAGCTCCTCTGTGTCCTTCAACCTCTGCAATCCCGGCAGTGCGGGGCCAAGAATGAGACGAATGTCAGATCCCCTCTCACCACCATTTGCTGCCTCCCTTTATCCACGTGTTTCATTTTCTTCCTCCAGAAGGAGCTGCCTTCCGCCTTTCCTTCCAGCACTGACTGATGGTTTCTTCTGTCTGCGCCGGGCCCTGCTGGAGGTGCTTCGGGGTTGTAGATATGAGCCAGATACAGTGTCCGCATCTGCATTTTCAGTACAAGGATCAGAGAAGAAACATGTCCCAAAGGGAAAGTTCTCCTGGCCTCCGCTGAGGGACAGAGGGCCTTGGGAGCTCCGAGGAAGTGTGATTCCCTTGACTGGTAGTCAGGAAAGCCTTCTTAGAGGAAGAGGCATTTTCAGCTGGTCTCTGAGTGCAGGGGAGAACAGCGATGTGAGCAAAAGGAGGAGTATTTGAGGTTGGGGCGGGGACCATCCAAGGGCGGAGGGGAGAGCAAATACTTGGAAGTTTTATGCACTGCTAAGGGACACTCTAGGGAACGTATGGGGAATAGTGAAGGGTGGAAGGGTCAGTGAAGAGGGGAATAATGTTGGAAAGGTGGGTAGGGGCTGGATCACGGCCTTGAAAGCTGTGGTGGTTGGACTTGGTCACATGGTGGGGGGATATGATGAGAACGTTTGTAAAATTAATTAAGAGAGGAGAGGTGGGACATAGGGAGAGCCACTAGCTCATTACCATCCAGGTTACTAGTGACTGAGAGAGGAGGGCTTTGCTCCCTTGGCTTTCCTGAAGGTTCTTATCGTGAAGACTGATACCATGTAAACTGTAGAGTCCCGTTGCATTCAGTAACATTGATGTTCTGAGTCTGCTGACCACACTGAGGACTTGTTGGGTTTGGCCTTGACCCCGCTCCTGACATGAAGGAGCAGCAAATAGAAGAGGGAGAAGCAGGGAGGAGTGAGGGATGAGACTGTCATGGTGGAGCTTTCGTCAGATTTGTCTCTAAATCATGATGCTATGGTGAATCATATTGTATTTTTTTTTTTTAAATTTGACTTCTGATTGCTCATTGCTGGTATGTTGATAGAGTGGACTTTGTGTATTTATCTTGTATCTAGCGATGTTGCCAAACTCACTTAGTTCCTGTGTGTGTGTGTTCCATCCAGTTTTCTATATAAATTATCACATTGTGAATAAAGACCGTTTTATTTTTTCTCCAATCTGGATGTTTTTTCTTTCATTTTCTTGCCTTACTGCAATGACTAGAACTTCCAATCGAATATTAAATAAAAGTGATGAGAATGAACATCCCTTTTTCCTAATGCTAGCAGAAATCATTTAGTTTTTTAGGATTAAATATGATTATTAGTTATAGTTTTTTTCTAGATGTCCTTTATAAGTTTCTTTTTTCTGTCTAGTTTTTTGAGAGTTTTTATTATGATCACTGTTTGAATATATATAATGTATATACATTTGAATCTATGTTGAATATAATGTATATATATTAGTTTGTTAATACGGTGAATTACATCAGCTGATTTTCAAATATTAAATTACTCTTGCGTTCCTGGGATTAAATCCTCCTTAATCTTGATTTATTATCATTTTTATATGTTGTTGGACTTGATTTGCTAAATTAAAAATATCTGTATTCATGAGGGATATTGATATAGTTCATTCTTTTTTTCTTGTAATGTCTTCAGGGTTGTCAGGGTAATTTGTTATCAGGGTAATTTTGGCTTAGCAGAGTGAATTGGGGGAATATTTATTTCTTTAAAATTTTCTGGAAGAGTCTATGTAGAATTGGTATCTTTCTTAAATGTTTGATAGAATTTACCAGTGAAGCCACTGGGGTCTAGAGTTTTCTTTATTGGAAGTTTTAAGCTAAAAATTCCATTTCTTCAATGTACATTACAGCTGTCTAGGTTATCTATTTAATTTTGAGTGAGCTTTAGTAGTTTATATATTTCGAATCAGTCCATTTCATCTATGTTGCTGAATTTATTGCTGTTCATAATATGCCCTTATCCATTTATTATCTGTGGAATCTATAGTTATGTCACTTCTCTCATTCTCAATACTGGTAATTTTTATCTTCTGGCTTTATCCTGATCAGTGTGGCTAGAGGTTTGTCTGTATTATTGATTAAAAAGTTAGGTTTTGGTTTCATTGATTCCCCTTTTGTTTTTCGGTTTCATTCACTTTTGATCTGAACTTTATTATTTCCTTTTTTCTACATACTTTGGATTTAGTTTGCCCTTTTTTTTAAAGTCATTTTTTTTTTTTTTTAAACAGCAGACTTAGATTTACAACAGAATCGAGAGGGCGGTACAGAGAATTCCCATATATCTCTGCTTTCACACATGCATAGCCTCCTCCATTAGCAACATTACTCACCAGAATGTCAGCATGATAGTTGTTTTTTTTTAAACTGGGGATGAACCTACACTGACATGTTATAACTACTCGGAGTCTGTAGTTTAGCTTAGGATTCACTCTTGGTGTTGTACATTCTGTGGGTTTGGACAAATGTCTAATTAAATTACATAAACAGTCATTATGATGTTTTATCAGTCATTATAGTATACAGACTATTTTTCACTGCCCTAAAACTTCTCTGTATTCTCGTACTCATCTCTTCCTCCCTACCTCTGGCAAACACTAATCTTTTTATTGTCTCTGTCGTTTTGCCTTTTTCAACATGTCATGTACTTGGAATCGTACAGTATGCAGCCTTTCCAGATTGGCTTCTTTCACTTAGTATGGGCAGACTTTTATTGTGCTTTGCTTTATTGGGTTTCACAGATAATGCCTTTTTTTCCCCTTACATTGGAGGTTTATGGTAACCCTGTGTTGAGCAAGTCTATCGGTGTTATTTTCCCAACAGCATTCGCTCATTTTGTGTCTCTGTGTCACATTGTGGTAACTCTTGCAATAACTTTCTCATCATTATTATATCTGAATTGCTGCAGTCTCATGATAAAACTAACAGATGAGGATTTGCTTCTTACGGTTGAGCAAGGAAAGTGGCTTACAGAGATGGAATCTGCTCCTGGTGAAGATGCTGTGAAGATTGTTGAGATGACAACAAAGAATTCAGAATATTACATAAACCTAGTTGATAAAGCAGTGGCAGGGTTTGAGAAGATTGACTCCAATTTTGAAAGAAGATCTACTGTGGGCAAAATGCTAGCAAACAGCATCACGTGTACAGGAAATTTGTTTGTGAAAGGAACAGTCAGTTGATATGGCAAACTTCATCTTGATCTTATTTTAAGCACTTGCCGAAGCCCCCTCAGCCTCCAGCGACCACAACCTGATCAGTCCGCAGCCGTCTGCTTGGAGACAAGACTCTCCACCAGCAAAAAGATTATGACTTGCTGAAAGCTCAGATGATACTTAGCATTTTTTAGCAGTAAAGTATCTTTAAATTAAGGTATTTTTTTGGGTTTTTTTTTTTTTTTTCACTTAATAGACTGCAGTATCGTGGAAACCTAACTTATGTGGACTGGGAAATCAAAAAGTTTATTTGATTTGCTTTATAGTGATGCTTGCTTTTTGTGGTGGCCTGGCACCAAACCTGTAATAACCTCAGGGATGCCTGTAAAATTTATTTAAAGTTCCTTCGTATCTTTTCATGGCTTGACAGCTCATTTATTTGTAGCACTGGATACTATTTCTTTGTCTGAATGTACCACAGTGCACTTCTCCGTTCACCTACTGAAGGATGTCTTGGTTGCTTCCAAGTTTTGGAAATCATGAATTAAGCTACTATAAACATCCTTGTCCAGGTTTTTGTATGGATATAAGTTTTTAATTCCGTCAGGTAAATGCCAAGGAGTGTGATTGCTGGATTGCATGGTAAGAGTATGTTTAGTTTCGTATGATGCCTCCAAACTGCCTTCTAGCGTGGCTGTACCATTTTGCGCTCAATCCCACAGTCATTAGGTGAGAGTTCCTTTTGTTCTGCATCCTTGTCAGCATTTGATGTTGTTAGTGTTTCAGATTTTGGCCATTTTCATAGGCATGTAGTGGTATTTCATGGTTGTTTTAACTTGCTGATGTGTGACGTGGAACATCTTTTCATATGCCTATTTGCCATCTGTATCTCTTCTTAAGTGAGGTTTCTAGTAAGGTCTTTTGCCCATTTTTAAAAATTGGGTTGTTTTCTTATTACTATGTTTTAAGAGTTCTTTGTACTTAACTAAAGCGTACTTTAGATAATAGTCCTTCGTCAAATGTGTCTCTTCCAAGTATTTTCTCCTGGTCTGTAGTTTTTAAATTTTTAAGATTTAAATTCAATTTGCCAACATATAGTATCACACCCAGTGCTCATCCCGTCAAGTGCCCCCCCCACTGCCCGTCACCCAGTCACCCCCACCCCCGCCCTCCTCCCCTTCCACTACCCCTTGTTCGTTTCCCAGAGTCGGGAGTCTCTCATGGTTTGTCTCCCTCTCTCTTTTTTCCCATTCAGTTCCCCTCCTTTCCTTATAGTCCCTTTCACTATTTCTTATATTACCCGTATGAGTGAGACCCTATGATGTTTGTCCTTCTCCGATTGACTTACTTCACTCAGCATAATACCCTCTAGTTCCATCCATGTCAAAGCAAATGGTGGGTATTCATCTCTTGAACCGAAGATTTTAATTTTGGTGAAGTCCAGCTTATCAGTTATTTCTTTCATGGATCATAATTTGTATCTAAAAAGGCATCACTAAACCCTAGGTCATCTAGATTTTCTCCTATTTTACCTTCTTGGAGTTTTATAGTTTTGTGCTTTACATTTAAGTCTATGATACATTTTGAGTTAATTTTTGTGAAGTATGTAAAGTCTGTGTCTAGATTCGTTTTTCCTTTGCACGTGGACTGCCAATTATTGAAGAGACTATCTAAAGATAGTGCTTCTTTGTCAAAGATCAGTTGACTGTATTTATGTGGGACAATTTCTGAGCTCTCTGTTCTGTTGATCTATTTGTCTGTTCTCTTGCCAGTACCTCCCTGTCTTGATTACTATAGTTTTATAGTAAGTCTTGAAGTCCCGTAGTGTCAGTTCTCCAACTTTGTTCTTTTTCTTCAATATTGTGTTAGCTATTCTGCAACTTTTGCCTCTCCATGTAAACTTTAGAAACAGTTTATCAATGTCCATAAAATAGCTTGCTGGAATTTTTATTAGGATTGCATTGAATCTTATAGAGCAATATGGGAAGAACTGATATCTTGATAATATTGAGCTTCCCTATCCATGAACATGGAGAGTCCCTCCATTTAGTTCTTTGATTTTGTTCATCAGAAATTTGTAGCTTTATTCATATAGATTTTATATATATCTTGTTAGGTTCATACCTAAGCATTTCTTTGGGTGCTAATATGAATGATATTTTCAATTTCAAAGTCTAATGCTTATCATTGGTATATAGGAAAGCAGTTAACTTTTGAATATTAACCTTATATCTGGCAAACTTATTGTAATCCTTTAGTTTTGTCCATTCTTTTAGATTTTCTGCATAGATGATTATGTCATTTGTGAATAAAGATAGTTTTATATCTTCTTTCCCAATCCATATACTTTTTTTAATATCCTTTTTTTTTGTATTTTGGTATTTTTAGTAAGATGTCCCACTATGATGTTGAAAAGGAGTGATGAGAGAAGTCATCTTGCTTTGTACCTGATCTTAGTGGGAAAACTTTGAGTTTCATGTTAGCTGTAGGTTTTTTGTAAACAATATCAAGTTGAGGAAGTTCCTTTCTAAGTTTGCTGATAATTTTTAAAACTTACATATGGGTGTTGAATATCGTCAAATGCTTTTTCTGCAATTGATATGATCATGTGATTTTCTTCTTTAGTATGTAATATGGATTTTGCTAATTGAGTTTTTGAATATTAAATTAGCCTCATGTACCTTGGTTAAGTCCCAGTTCATCATGGGGTATGGTTCTTTTTATACATTGTTGGATTTGATGTGCTAATTTGTTGGGGATTTTTGCATCTCTGTTCAGGAGATGTATTGGTCTATAGTTTTCTTTTCTTATAAAGTCTTTGTCTGATTTTGATGTTAGAGTAATACTGGCCTTATAGAATCAGTAAGGAACTGTTCCCTCTGCTTCCATCTTCTGAAAGAGATTATTGAGAAATGGGGTAATATTTTCTTTATGTTTGGTAGAATTCACCAATGAACCCATCTGGGCCTTGTACTTTCTGTTTTGGAAGGTTATTAAATATTGACTCAATTTCTTTCTTTTTAAAAAGATTTTATTTATTTATTTGAGAGAGAGAGAAAGGGAGAAAGAATTAGCAGGGGGGAGGAGCAGAAGGGAGGAGAGAGAGAGAGAGATAAAGAGAGAGAGAGAGAGAGAGAGCAAGAGCAGACTCCTTGCTGTGCAGGGAGCTCAACTCAGACTCGATCCCAGGACCCAGAGATCATGACCTGAGCCAAAGGCAGAGGTTTAACCAACTGAGCCACCCAGGTACCTCTCAAATTTCTTTAATAGATATAGATGTAGTCAGATGATCTGTTTCTTCCTTTTTTTTTTTTTATGATAGTCACACACACAGAGAGAGAGAGAGAGGCAGAGACACAGGCAGAGGGAGAAGCAGGCTCCATGCACCGGGAGCCCGACGTGGGACAGGATCCCAGGTCTCCAGGATCGCACCCTGGGCCAAAGGCAGGCGCCAAACCGCTGCACCACCCAGGGATCCCTGATCTGTTTCTTCCTGTGTGCAGTTTGTCTTTCAAGGAATTGGTCCATTTCATCAGGGTTATCAAATTTGTGGGCATAGACTTATTCTTAATGTTCCTTTATTATCCTTTTAATTTCCATGGGATCTATAGTGATGTCCACTCTTTCATTTATGATATTAGTAATTTTTGTGTCTTACCCCTTTTTTTTCCCTAAATTTTCCTAGGTAGAGACTTATGGATTTTATTTTATTTCTTTTTTTCAAAGAGCCAGGTTTGGTTTTGTTGATTTTCTCTATTGATTTCCTGTTTTCAATTTCATTGATTTCTGCTCTGATTCTTATTAATTACATTCTTCTGCTTGGCTTAGATTTAATGTGCTCTTCTTTTAGTTTCTTAAAGTGAAGCTTAGATTATTGATTTTAAGTCCTTCCTCTTTTTAAATTTATGCATTGAGTGCTATAAATTTCCCTCTAAGCACTGTTTTCCCTGCATCACAGAAATTTTGATAAATTGTGCTTTCATTTTTATTTAGTTCAAAATATTGTAAATATTCTTTGACTTATGTTGTTATTTAGAAGGGTGTTGTTTAGTCTATAAGTACTTGGGATTGTCCAGTTCTCTTTTATTGGTTTCTAGTTTAATTCCATTATGACCTCAGAGCAGACATTGTGTGATTTCTATCCTTTTAAATTTGTTACAGTGTGTTCTGTGGCTGAAAATGTCTGTCTCGAATGTTCCCTGTGAGTCTGAGAAAAATGTGTATTCTGCTGTTGCTGCATGAAGTCTTCTATAGATGTCAATTAAATCCAGTTGACTGATGGTGTTGTTGAGTCCAACTATATCCTTATTGATTTTCTGCCTGCTGATTCTGTCCATTTCTGAGTGAGGGGTGTTGAAGTGTCCAACTATGATAGTGGATTCATCTATTTTTTCCATACAATTCTATCAGCTTTTATTTCATGTAATTTGATGCTCTCTCATTAGGTGCATACACATTAAAAACTGTTATGTCTTTTTGGAGAATTGACCCCTTTAGTCATTATGCAATAACTTTTTAAATCCCTGATTTTTTTTTTACCTTAGTTTCATGTCTGCTCTGTCTGAAATTAATATAGTTACTCCTGCTTTCTCTTGATTAATGTTAGCACAGTGTATTTTTCTCTACCATTTTCTTTTGATCTATGTGCATCTTTATATTTAAAGTCGATTTCTTATAGACAGCATATAGTTGGCTCATGTTTTTTGATCCACTGACAATCTCTAAACTGGTGCATTTAGACCAGACATTCAAAGTGATTATTGACATAGTTGAAATAATATATTATTATATAATATATATATATATATAATATATATTTGTTACTGTTTACTATTTGTTACCCTTGTTCTTTTTTCCTGTTTTTATCTTCCACTCTTTTTCTGCCTTTTGTGTTTTTTTTTTTTTTTGAAAGAGAGAGTCCAAGCAGGGGGTGGGGAAGGACAGATGGAGCGGGAGAGAGAATCCCAAGAAGACTCAATGCTCAGCACTGAGCCCACACAGGGCTCAATCTCGTGACCCTGAGATCATTATCTGACCCAAAATCAAGAGTTGGATGCTGGGATCCCTGGGTGGCTCAGTGGTTTGGCACCTGCCTTTGGCCCAGGGCGCGGTCCTGGAGTCCCGGGGTCGAGTCCCGCATCAGTTCCTGGCGTGGCGCCTGCTTCTCCCTCTGCCTGTGTCTCTGCCTCTCTCTCTCTCTCTCTCTCTCTCTCATAAATAAATAAATAAATAAATCTTTAAAAAAAAAAAGAGTTGGATGCTTAACCAACTGAGCCACCCAGGCATCCTTGCCTTTTGTGGTTTTAATTGAACATGTATTTACATGTTTTTCTATTATGTCAATCACATTTAAGTTTTGAGAATTCGTATTTACAAATAGAGCTCAGTACATTCCCAGGAGAATATCTATATCTATATTTATTATTTTATTTTTTCAAAAATGAAATGAAAGCAAAATACAATTATTATGATAATTAGGTAGCTTAATGAACATCTTGCTTGGTGTCTATGATTACTCAGTGTTTAAATGAAAATTTGGATCTTCCTTTTGGTTTTTAGCTAGAGCTGAGAGAGTCTTCCCTTTTCCCAAACTTTGATTTTTTTTTTTTTGCATTTTTGAAGGCTAAATAATCCATTATTTAGTGATTTTTCAAACTGCTTTTGAAAAGACTATATACTGTGTTTTATGTGGTTACTGAAGTCTTTCCTTTAGTTTTTGCTCAGGTAATGTTTTGAGAGAGATTTCCTTGAATGCCTGGAGTTCAGAACAAAACAAAACAAGATAAGTAACAACAGCAATACAACAAATACAGATACAAACAAAACAAACTTTTCCCCCAATCTTTATAGGTTGACTTTCTGTTGGAGAACTCCTTCAGCACTTAGCCAGGCTTGCACTGAATCTACAGATCAGCCTGAGCTGAAATCTTAGGGTCTTCTCAGGTCTCTTCTGGGCGTGCAGCTTTCCTTGGGTGTAGTGTGGCTTTCTAAATTGACCCCTATCAGTGGGTGCTTTTGAATGTCTTAATTTCCCAAAAAATCCCTCCCAGATTCTTCTCCTGGGTCTCAGGTAGTTTATTTTATGTCTTGAGTATATCTTTTTCCCCAGGTATCTGGGGGTTCATCTTGCAGTGTTTCAACCAACACCTATGAGTTTCAGTTTCAGTTCTGAGTTGCAGAATGCAGATGAGTGCCTTGCATATGTCCTTCAGGTAGCCTCCAGACAGCCTATGACACACATACAAAATGATTTGTGAACAAAGTTTATTCTACTTTCTCTAGAGTCAGGGATTAAGGTCTCTGTCTGGGAACATGAACTGTCACCACTTCAAGACTGCTGTCATGCTGGAGATTGAGTGGAGCAAGTTCAAGTGAAAATGTCACAGTGCTTTCCTACTGTTTTTAAGGTCCATTTTTTTTCAAAACAGATTATTTATTTATTCAACAGAGAAGGAGAGAGAACACAAGCAGGGGAGCAGCAGAGGGAGAGGGAGAAACGGGCTCCCTGCTGAGCATGGAGCCTGATGCAGGGCTCCATCCCAGGACCCCAGGATCATGACTCAAGCAGAAAGCAGATGCTTAAACGACTGAGCCACCCAGGTGTCCCTGTTTGTTTTTAATGAACTGTTCTCTTGGTTGTTGTAAACTTTTGACTCTTTCCCAGAATTCTGACAAAGTTGGTTCTGGCCACTTCTCTCTCTCTCTCTCTCTCTCTCTCTCTGTATTTTTCTTTATAGGTATAAGAGCTTAGAGCTGCTTACTCTGCTCGTATTTACTCCACCTTCAGTTTTTTGGAAGATATTTTTGTTGGGTATAAAAATCTAGGTTCAGAGTTTTTCTCTTTCAGAACTTAATGTTGTTGCTCCACTTCTCTTTTGTGTTGTGTCTGATACTAAATTTGTTGTCATCTTTATCCTTGTTCCTCTGTAATAACATGTCTTATTTCTCTGCTGCCTTTATGATTTTGTCTGTATCCCAGTTTTGAGCATTTCAATTATGATGATGTACCTTGATGTAGTTTCCTTCTTTGTGTTTCTTGTGCTTGGGGTTTCTTAAGATTCTTAGATCTGTGGGTTTACAGTTTTCATAAAACTTGGAGATTTTTCATGAGTTATTTCTATAAATATATTTTCTTTTCCCTCTCCCTTTCCTCTCCTTTGGGACTCAAATTACACATATGTTAGATTGTGTGAAGTTGTCCCACAGGTCACTAATATGCTTTTCATTTCCTTCCTTCCCTTCTTCTCTTTCTCTCATTCACTTCCTTCCTCCTTCCCTTTTTCCTCTTTTCTGCATTTCATTTTGAATGCTTTCTTTTACCATCATTTTAAGTTCTTTTTTCCTGCCATATCTCATCTGACACAAAACCAATTCAGTTTATTTTTTAATCAGTTTTAATGCAGTTTTTATTTCTAGAAGTCTCATTTGCATCTTCTTTTCAATCTTTCATGCATTTGTTTAACTTTTGAACATATGGCATATAATAGTAATGACTGTTTTAATATTGTGGTCTGTTAATTCTGACATCTTTGCCAGTTTTGGCTTAGTTTGGATTGATTGATTTTCTTTTCATAGGGGCCGTATTGTTGACCCTTAAGCAACATGAATTTGAACTGTGTAGGTCCACTTATTCATGGATTTTTCCCCCAAATAAATATAGTGCAGTACTGTCAGTATATTTTTTCTTCTTTATGATTTATTAATGATATTTTCTCTAGCTTACTTTATTGTAAGAATACAGTATATAATGCACATAACATACACAATATGGTCAATCAACTATTTAAGTTATTGGTGAGGCTTCCAGTCAACGGTAGGTTGTTACTAGTTAAGTTTTGGGGGAATAAAAAGTTGTATATGAATTTTTGACTGCACAGGAGATTGGCACCTCTATCCCTTATGTTGCTCAAAAGTCAGTGATATTTTCCTGCTGCTTTACATACCTCATGAGTTTTGATTGGGTTACAGATATTGTGATGGATATTTTTGTATTCCTAGAAAATAGTTTTGAGTTTTATTCTGGGATGAAGTTAAGTTACTTGGAAGCAGTTTGATTCTTTTTTTTTCTTTTAGGTTTTATTTATTTGTTAATGAGAGACACAGAGAGAGAAGCAGACACACAGGCAGAGGGAGAAGCAAGCTCCCTGTGGAGAGCCCAATGCAGGACTTGATCCCAGGACCTCAGGATCACGCCTGGACCAAAGGCAGACTCTCAACCACGGAGCCACCCAGGCTTCCCTGGTTTGATCCTTTGAGTCTTGCTTTTCCCACTTGTTAGGTAGGAGCACAGCTATTCCTGCTGAGGCAGTACCTTTCTATGTACTCTACCCAATGTGAATCATGAGATTCCCATCGAAAATACCACTGTTCTTGGCCCTATGAAGTACTAGTCCCTCAAATTTCTGGGGGTGTTTCTTTACCTGACCTTGGAAAAGCTCAACTCTACTAAATACTTCAGTGGAATCTTTAGAAAAATCCCTAGATTTCACCTCCTTGGTACTTTATCTCGGTTCTCTGGCTGCCTTGATCTCCCTGATGCTTAGATTCAATTCCTCGACTCAGGGCATCCCCTCCCCCAACAACCGTGTTGTTTTGGAAGCTTAAAGCAGTAAGCTGAGGCAATCGTAGGGTTCACCTTGTTTTATTTTAGTCTCCCAGGCATTGCTGTCCTTTTTTGCCTCATCTCTAGTATCTGGAAAAACATTATTTCATATACTTTACCATTTTTTTGAGTTGTTTTGGAAGGAGGGTAAATCTGTCCTGTTATTCCATCTTGGTCAGAAGCGGAAGTCTGAGGTGTTTTTTAAAATATGGATAATTAAAAAAATGAAATATGGATAATTTGAGTTTATTTAATGATTGAGGGAATGGAGAGGATGACGATGTGAAGGATGATGGAGAGGAGGCAAATGTTGGAATGAGATGAGAAGGGACAATTTAATGTTTTAATCTGCTATTGATCTTTGCCAGGCTCCTGTGGGTGTTGGGTAGGATAATTCATAGCCCCTGGCTTCAAGGAGCCCATGATCTGAAGGGGCAGGAGAAATGGTTTATAGTTGTTTTAATCAAGAGGTACAGTTGCTGAGACAAAGCAGATGTTTCATGTTTCCAAACTATGAAGAATTAGATTCATTTAAAACATTTTTCACCGAATGCAATTATAAATGCTGTTTCAGGAAAGCCTACAAATCAGGATAGATTTGTTCAGCCATTAAGGGAAGAGGGTAGTTAATTTCGTGAGGTTTCTGTAGGAAGGAGCTTGAGACCCACGTGTGAGCCTCCTTGGTCCTTCATCTGCAGGAGCCATGGTGCCCCCACACAGGCAGCTTGCAGAGTTCTTATGGGGTGTGCAGGTAAGGCACCCATTAGGGTGCTGGCACCTAGGAAGCGATCAGCAAATGTGGTTCCCATGTCTGTGCCAATGAGTCCTTGGTTTGTGCCTTTGCACAGTGTGATGTTGTGATGGGCATTTCCTCATGAGTCCCAAGTCCCTGTGCCCATCGGGTTGGAGCCTCCCCGGACAGGAGCTGTGGTGGCTTTCTGCATTCTGGAAGATGCCCTTTCTGGCTCCTATGGGACCCTTTGTTTGTTAGGAGTCACTTACCCTTATGCTCCTTAACCAGACAAGTCAGAAGGCTTAGAAGGACAACAGGAAGCAACAGAATATGCCCCTATCCCCAGAAAGCTGCTGCTAACCTGCCTCAAAATTGTCTTCTGAGTTGAACCCGAGGAAAGGGCCAGCTGTGGTCAGGGAGGAAGAGAGGAAGGGCCGAGGACCAGAACAGGCATGAGGATGAGGACAGGAGGACCCCTGATGAACAAAGGGTCCGTGCAGGCCAGAGCTGAGGTGCCCCAGAGGAGGCAGAAATGGGATCTCTCAGGATGCTGCCCTTGTGTGCCCGTGGGGTGGGGGTGGGGGTGGGGATGTAACCGGAACACTGGCTTGGCGGCCTCCCCGAGTGCAGCTCGCTGGGAGTCCGGGGCCTCTCTGTGCCCCATGTAGGTGACAGCATCTCCGATGCGGCCTGTCCTGAGGTGGCTGGCTGGTTACCCTGCTCCTCACCCCCCAGGCATCTTGGAGCTAATGTGAGGGACTGGCAGGCATGAGCGATGGAAGGCTCCCAGTGTGCCCGGCACTTTACAGGCAGTTTGTACTCCTGACATCTCAAGAACGCCCTGCGGGGGGTAGGTATTGATTTTATGAGAAGAAAGCTGAGGTTCCCAGAGGCGAAGGGACTTGTTCAAGGTCATGGGTACGTGTTAGCTCGGCTATGCACTCAGGTGTCTGCCTCCAAGGCTCAGTCTTCCTAACATGCCCCACAGGCTTTCTTCCTGTTTTAAACATTTGTTGTGGGGTCGTCATGATGTGACAAGCCTACTTAGAAAGCCAGCTGGGGGCGCATTTATGGCGTCCTGCAGGGTCCTGACCCCTGTGTTGTCCTGGGCAGGTGCACGAGGCATTTGTTGCTCATTCCTTGCGTTGCTGAAGTAGGCCAGCCTGTGTGGCAGTCGCAGCAGCCCCTGAGCCCACGCAGGCTGCATGTCCGTCCTGGGCTGGCCCGGGGCTGCTGTGAGCCTGTGGTCATCTCCCCCACTTCAGGAACCAGGCTGAGAAGCGAGTGCTCTCCAAAAATGCTTTCGGTGCTACGGGTGGAGAAGCGAGAACCGGCTCAGGCTTCTGCTTGGAATAAACATGTCTCAGCGGCTGCCGTGGCATCGGCCGGAGCAGGCCACTCACCGGGCTTGACCAAGTAACAGACTGTAACAGTCCACGGGGACGCTCTGTGCCGTCCCCCCAGTGATGACTTCCTGGGAGCTCCTGTGGGTGCTCCCCCACCCCCTGCTGGGGCTGGAACCGCTTGGTGGAGAAGGGCCCTGCTCCCTGCCTCCAGGGGCTCACCATCCAGTGGAGGGATGGCGCAGCCCCAAGAAAGGGAGGCCTCTGGGAGAGATGGTGTTGTGGGGTACACGGCAGCCGTGACACATTTTGCTTAAAGGGGGAATTACTGAGGGCGGGGCCACATCGGAGCCTCTGGTTCAAGGATGAGAGGTCTCCAGCAAGGGATGAGAAAGGAAGGGGCTTTGCGGGCTGAGGGACTGGGGTGCAGAGGTACAGAGCAGAGGGCGTGGTGTTGGGTGAGGGCCTGTGGCCGGGTGTTTGGAGCCACCGGGTCCTATGGGAGTGTGGTGGAGAGCAAGAGGCCGAGCAGTGGGAGGGCCAGCAGTGGGGCTCGTCCTGTGGATCCCTGGTGTGGGATTCTGGCCAGCGGTGTGGACAGCACTGGGAATGCTGCTTTGGAGCCCAGCTGGGGCGTGGGGGCTCCCCCGGGGCATCAGCTGGGCCTGGGCCGCTCCTGGCTGCATAGGGTCTAGACCCTGCTCTGCTGCTGCTGGCAGCCCCTGCTGTTCACCCTTTGGGGGGAATGAATCAGCTCCATTCTTCAAGAACAAAAGCTCCTGGGTTGCTAGGGAGATGCAGGGGCTGCTGCCTGCACTTCCTGGAGTTGTGGTTTGGAGTCAGGAGGAAATGGGTCCTCCTGTGCCTGGAGCCTGGAGCCTCACAGGGCAGGGCTGGGCCGAGCTGCCCTAACGCGTCGTCCCTGTTGCATGGGGCTCTCTGGGGGTCAGCGCTGAGCAGAGGCCCTGGACCAGGAGCGCCCTGTGTATGTGCCTCTGCCGGTTGAGGGCTGTGGGAATTAGGCCTCGTCTGCTCTGTTTCCTCTAATCAGTACCTAGCTTGCGGGGTGGTGGGGGGATTTCACAGGAGCACAGGTCCAAAGGCCTCTGTTCATTTATTCAATAGATGCTTCTTGCTCTCCCCGCATGCCAGGCACTGCTCTGGGGCTGGAGTCCATGCAGTGACGTGAGGCTGGCCTGGCCCCGAGATGGACAGACAGCCTGGCGGGCACCGTGCTGTGCACACGGGAGCACTCACTACATGGTAGTGTTGTTCTTGGGGTCAGGGGCTCCGGGGAGGGTGGGACTAGGAGAGAAGCATTTGGGGAGGTGGAGGGCTGGACCAGGGTGCAGCCCTGGGTGCCATAGCCCTTCAGGAAAGGGGGTGAGGGTCACTGGAAGACCCTCCCATGAACTTAAGCTTCCTTGTGGCTGTGAGTCCTAGGGTGCAGGGGAGTCCTTGGGGGGTTTCCTGAGCCAGGCTGCTGCATTTGGCTTTGGGGCCCCCAAGCGAGCCCCAGTCCAGGGCCGGGCTGGCCTTGCTGTCCTTTCTCTTAGCAGGTGCAGAGTTGGCTGTGGCAAACTGCACTTGGTGACTCTGAGCTGAGCCGACGGCCCAGTAGAGATCAGGGGTCGGGAGAGTGGGCAGAGGGCCTTCCTCTGGGGAAGGCTCCATCTCATCTGCCTCTGCCCCCCCGAGTACAGATGGGGGAAGCCTTGGGTGGGACTCGGGCTCCCCAGCTGTGTGGGAGTGCTGGGAATCTGTGAGGTGCATTTGGGGGTCGGACATGGTTGATGATGACATTGGAGGTGGTCAGGGGTGCCAGGTATGGGAGTGCTCTGCATTTGGGCCTGGGGACGGAGAAGGGGGTGCTTGGGGGACTTCCCGAGAGCGTCGTTGGTGCTGTGCCTTGAGGGTTGGTGGCAGGTGCTGGGGCCAGAGGCATGTTGGGGGGTGTGTGATGATGGAGGTGGGGGTGCGGATCAGTGAGGATGAGGGAGCCATCAGCGCCTGTGCCAGTGGCTTCATGTCTGAGCTCTGCAGTGTCCCAGGGAGGGTGGCTCGGGCTTGACGCCCTGCGACACGTTCCTGGGCAGAGGGGTGTCTCTGTGGGCTCGGCCTGGGGAGTGGGGGTCAGGGGGCTGTTGATCAGCAGGCACAGAAGGGTGGGGGGCGCTGAACCAGGGCAGCCAGGAGCCAGGGGTGTGGGCGGCTGGGCTGCTGCTCCGCGACTTTGCAGATGCCCAGGGTCGTTACCTGCCGTTGTCACCAGGGAAAGTTGCAAAATGAAAATTAACTGTCAGAGAAGATGGATTCGTTTGATGTCTAACCAGGAGCAGCCTTTTATTGCTGTAAAATGCTGATTTCCATTCGCGCTGCCAATGACAGGTGAGTCTTAGCGGCCCTGAAGGAAGCCAGACCCCCAGTCAGAACGCCCAGGACACATGGCCTGCAGGGCCCAACTCTCCTCCATCCTGCGTGGCTGTGGGAGTGAGACTCCGTGTCTGATTTCATTCATGGGAAAGAACAGCTGTGTGGGTGGGCTAGCCCCCACGGCCTGCTGGGAAGGCTTGGGGCTCTGGATTCACACACATCTGGGTTTAAATTCAGGCTGGGCCACTTAGAAGCATTATGCCTGGGGGCCGGCCTGTGTCCTCCCCTGTTAGATGGGAGACGTGTTCTCCAGCTGAGCCTGAGACTGCAGAGCACTTGGCACAGTGCCTGGCACGGGGTATCAGGGGCCGGGGCCAGCTGAAGTGGTCAGAAGCCCCTGCAACTCAGGATTCAGATCACTTTCCTGGGAGCAGCACTGATCGGGGTGCCCGTGAGCTGCAGGGTGGACAGGAGTCAAAAGAGAGGGAGCAGCCAGGGAGGTAAAGCAGGGGGCTAGTGAGGAGGGTTATTTAAGATGAGACTGCACTCAGGGCAGGGGTGTCAGGAGCTCGAGCCTGCCAGGACTGCTGAGCGGGCCCCAGTCTGCCCCAGTCTGCCCCCAGCGGGTGGCCCGGGGACTTTCTTCTTGCCTCCAGCACTTTGATGTTCTCCGAGTTGGCTAGGAAGGAAAGGGCTGGGCTGGTTCGGGTCTCGGCAGGCCTCAGGAGCAGATGGCAACGGGCAGAGGGTTTCCTGGAGGTTCGGAGGCAGCCGTTCTCCTGTGGGAGCTTCTGGTTGGCAAAGGGTACAGTTGGCGACAGGTCGGAGGGGCCTCCCCCTCTGTGGGGCCAGGAGGAGGGGCAGATAATGACACAGCAATCGAGTGGGAGGTCTCTGTGGTGGGCGTCTGTCTGCCCGCATGCCTGCCTCTTTGTTGCTCGGAAGGAGGCAGGGGCTGGGCCTGCAGCTGCCTGGGCAGAGCGGCTCCTGGCTCCTGCGTGGGACAGAGCTCCTCCCTGGTTACAGACTCACCGCTTCGCTCTCCACTCGCCTCAGCAGTCTGCATGGGGCCTTGGGCTGCCTCTCCTGGGCAAGAAGACTGTGGAAGCATCCTTCTCCAGGTGGAACTCCCGGCCCTGTGGGAGGTGTTCCGGGCTGGGCCTGGCTGGGGAGAGCCCCAGAGGGGTGCGGTGAGCTCAGGCTGGGTGTGCGCGGGCCAGTGCCACATCCAAGGCTCTGATGGACGTGGTGGCCGGGCGGGCGCAGCAGGCCTCAGGTGTCACCTAGTGCTGGGTTCCAGCCTGTAGGGCAGGGCACAGACAGCCCTGGGGATGAAGGTACAGGGTGTCAAGGGGCAGACAAGATCTAGAGAGGACACGTAGGAAATTCCAGCAATTTCTGGGCCAAGGAGATGCTGCAGAGAAGCAGAAGATGAAATGAGAAATGAAGGATACATGCGCAGGGGTGGCCAGCCCCCCAGGGTGTGGGGTATTAAAGTCTGAGGGTCTCGGGGTTTCACCTGCTGTAGGTTAGGTTCTCAGCTCCTGGGGGGGGGTGCTGCAGCTGCTGGGAGGGGAGAGAAGGATGCCCAGCTGGGCATAGTGATGGGTGGTCCTGACCTGGTGCTAGGTAGAGAGGCTGCTGAGCTCCTCACTGAAAATGGGGTGAGTGGGCAGGAGGTCTCCTGCTGCAGGGAAACAAAACCAAATCAAAAAGCCCAGAACCAAGAGCTGGACCTGGGGGATAGAAGCCCTGGATTCTCCTTCCAGTTCTGCTGTGAACTTGCTGAATGCTGGACGGGTCCCTTCCCCTCTCTGGCTTTCAGTTTGCTCCTCTGTAAAACGCAAGCTGTGGGGCGGAAAAAGGGATTTCAGACACGGTCAAGCAGTGGGACCCTTTGCTGGAATGAGCTATTCCATGACCCTCCTACCATGACCACCCTCAACTGAGTGAAGTGGGTGGAGCGGGGTGGGGGGGCAGCAGACCAGTGCCCTACGCCCCTTTGTCACATTTAGGACCCAGAGCTGTGGCTCCTCTCCAAAGCCCTGCTTACAAACACTTATTGTGGATTTTAAACATTATCTATATTTTAAACTAATTTTTATGCAACAACCATGTGCCAGGCACTGTTCTAAGCACCTTAAATACATATTAACTCTTTCATTTCTCACAATAGCCCTAAGTAGGAGGTGGTGAAACTGAGGCACAGAAGGTGGTGATATTTCAAGGTCACCCAGCTCCTGAGTGGCACAGCTGGGATTCCAGCCCAGACAGTGGGGGTCCGGGTTTGAGGTGTCCTCCCTCTTCCCTACCACCTGTAGATGGTGGTGGAAGGAGGTGGCTTGTCTCCGGGTCCGCCAGCCAGGAGACGGTCTGGTTCCGGGTGGGGCGGGGAGAGGGGTTCGGGTCTGGGTGGGGTGGAGGCGGGAGAGGGGTTCGGTCCGGGTCCGGGTCCGGGTGGGGCTAGGAGAAGGGTTCGGGTCTGGGCGAGTCGGGGAGAGGGGTCCGGGTCTGGGTCCGGGAGAGGGGTTCGGGTCCGGGTTGGGGTCCCACTGAGCGGGCCGGGCTGGGTCCGGGCGGGTCGGGGTCCGGGTCCGGGTTGGAGTCTGGGTCGGGGTCCGGGTCGGGTCCCGTCGAGCGGGACGGGCGGGGTGAGGGTCGGGGTCCGGGTCGGGGTCCTGCGGAGCGGGCCTGGCGGGGTCCGGGCGGGTCCGGGTCGGGGTCCAGGTCGGGTCCCGCCGAGCTGGCTGGGCGGGGTCCGGGTCCGGGTCGGGTCCCGCTGAGCTGGCTGGGCAGGGTCCGGGTCGGGTCCCGCGGAGCGGGCCTGGCGGGGTCCGGGCGGGTCCGGGTCGGGGTCCGGGTCGGGGTCCCGCCGAGCGGGCCGGGCGGGGTCCGGGTCGGGGTCCTGGTCGGGTGCGGCCGCGGGCCCCGCAGAGCCCCAGGAGGGTAAGGCGAGCTGGCGAGGCTCGGGCGCACGCGTTGGCGCGTCGGAAATGGGACGCGCGGGTTTCTCCGCCAGGCGCACACTCCACCCACCAAATTTATTTAAGCAGATCAGATGCAGGGGGTGTAATGTCAGATTAATGGATAAATAACCGTCCTGGCTTTTGGCAGGACGGCGGGGAGCGGCAGTGAGAAGCCTCATTATGTGCGGCTCCGCCTCGAGGACCGAGCCTCGCGCTGCCACCCCACCCCCGGGCCCGCGAACAGAGCATTAAATTGTTGCAAAGGGCTCCCCTTCACTCGCAGAACAAAGATGTTTTCTCCAGAATAAATCGACTCCCTCTCGGCGCGCGGAGCCCGGCTTCCCACAAACGCGGCCTATGCTCGGGCTCGGCTCGCCGGGGGAGGGGGCGGCGGGGCCTGGGAACGCGGGGCGCTTCCTGCCGGGCGGGGGCGGGGGCGGCGGCGGGCCCCGGGGCGCGAGGGCGCCCCAGCCGAGCACCTGGGCGGGGTCTCTAACTCCTCCCGGGGGCGCGGATTAGAGAGCGCGGACGGGAGAGCAGGGTCTCTAACCTTGGGGGCGGAGCGGTGGGCGGGGCTCCGCCTAGGGCACGCCCACCACAGACCATGCCCCGCCCAGGCCACGCCTACTCCGACCCCAGGCCCCGCCCAGGCCACGCCCACTCCAGCCCAGGCCCCGCCCATGCCCCTGGAGCCTGATGCCCAAGCAGAGGAGAGGTGTGGGGGACTCTGGAGTCCGGGTGCTGCTGAACCCTGACCCCGGACCTGGACCAGGGGCCTGGGCTGAAGGACCCAAGATCCTCAGGGCGGCTGGGCCCCCTCCCGGCTCCCCAGGGGTGGCCCAGTGCCTGGCTGGCTCCTGGTAGGGTGGGACCAGGATCTCAGGGGAGACTTGGCTCTGACCTGAGCTAAATTTTGGCAGATTTGGAGCTGCTGCCCCGGCTGCCCTGGGCTCGGTAGGCACAGGGCTCAGAGAAGCTGCTCGGGGAGAGTAAATACTCTCTCTGTTCCAAAAGAGCCCATTTCTCGTCTATCCTCGCCCTAGGAGGCACGTGTGGCAGTGGAAGGAGCATAGGCCAAGGCCAACTCGCTGCCATCACCCCCTGGAGGTGTTAACTCTAGGCAAATGGCTTCTTCCCCTCTGAGCCTCCCTTTTGCCACCTGGCAACCCTGGAATAATGCTTCCACTTTGCCCAAGGAGCCTGGTTATGTAGAGTGAAGCTCCTGGAGCAGTGCCCCGCACCCAGTAGGCTCCTTGGGCAGTGATTTCTGTAACAAATATTGATGAAATGCCTACTCTGGACTAGGTTCCTGGGCTGGTCTCTGGAGACGTGATGGTGAGTGGGGTGGCCGTGTTGTGCTTCCTGCGGGTCGGACTGGGGAGCAGGGCTGGCTGGTGTGCTGGTGCTGCCCGGACACATACGTCCTCTGGATGCTGCTTCTGTGCGCCTGCCCAGGGCCCTTGAGTTTGGGTTGCCCGTGGCGGGGTCTGGCCTTTGGGGCGGTGTGCTGTGTCTTGCTCTGCCTCCTGCCTCCTTCGTCATGCCTCTTCCCCGCTCACTCCTCACCTGCGACACCAGAATGTCCGACTGATCAAGCCAAGAGCTTGGAAAAGGAAAGTTCTGAAAATGTTCTGGGCTTGGGTCTGGAGTGTGGAGCCTGTTGCAGAACCACAGAGCATCTGTGGGGCCCAGATCCCTAGTTGCTGAGCATCTCCTGGCAGGGCCACCAGGCACCCTTGAGGCCCTGGCATCCCAGGGGGGCAGAGCAGATGAGGTCGCTGCCCTCATGGGGCCTTCAGCCTTCGGGTAGTGGCAGTTACTGAGCACTTCCCTGGTGCCAGGCTTGGTGCTAGTGTTTTCACACCTAATCCTTGCCACGGCGTGGGACCATCTGTGGCCAGTTTCGAACCCTACCCCCTTCCCATGCTGGCAGGCCCTGTCTGACCTGCCTGTTTCCTGGGCTCCTGCAGGCCCTACCACCTGGAGCTCTGGGCTCTCACAGGGTGACTTGCAACTTGACTCTGTCTGTGATGCTGCAGCGTCACACGATCCAGGTGAGCCTGTCTCCTCATCCACAAAATTGGGATAATACTCGTACCACCTCCCACGGTGTGAGGAGGAAGCCTCCACGAACAGAGCCTGGACCCTTGTGGGGCTTGCCCGAGGTGGCCGCGTGTTCCGATCCCCAGGGAGTGGGCCGGGAGGTCCCGGGATGGGCCCTTCCAAGGATGACAGTGATGTCCCCTGCAGCCCCAGCTGTTCCGCTGGTTTTGGAACCCTGTTTGGGAGGCATGGATGGGCTCCCCGGGCAGCACTCCATCTCCCACCTGCCAGGTCTTTGTTTAGCTCAGAATTAAAGCCGAAGCAGAAAACACAAAACATTTCCTGCATCGCAGGCGAGGGAACTGTCTGTCTTGTCAGCTCCAGAGCTGCCGGCGAGCGGCTGGTAATTGTGGAGTCTGGCCGCGGGGCCTCCCCTGGGAGCTCGCCTTCCATCACTGTCCGTGTCTGTTATCATGGTTATCACACTCCCGAGCGGGCTCTGGGGAAGCGGGGCTGACTGGTGATTTTCCATTTTCTGGAGGTGCCGTGCCCACCTCCCCTCACTCGCTTATTCCTCGGGCCCAGCTCCTTGAACACGGCCTCTCCGGCCTCGCCTTGGGCCCGCCGTGATGTCACCTGCTATGGCATGCTTCATTTCACTGTGTCTGTGTCCCCGCTGGGATCGTGAACTCCCGGGGACCTTGCTGGGGTCCAGGCTGAAGTGCGCTGCAGGGACCGTTTAAGCAGCGCCCACGAGGAAGGCAGCGGGGCACCTGCGGGTCACTCAGGCCCCACCTGGCTTCTAAATCTAGCCCTGTCACTTGCTCTGTGACCTTGGGAGAGTCACCTAACTTCCCTGAGCCTTGCTTCCTTCATTTCTAAGATGAGGATGATACTGGTACCCGCTGGCAGTAAGAGATGCTGGGAGGATTGTCATGAAGTTGTCTCCACAGCGTGGAGCTTCGTGCCTGGCACGTTGTCAGTGCTTTGAGGTCACACAGGCCGTGCTTGAATTTCCCTGTGGAAGGTAGAACGGAGAACGGGGCACTGGGGAGGAGGGTGGTTGTTGCCTGGGCCGCCCCACAGGCTGTGGGGTTGAGGGGTGCAGACTCATGGGTGTCTAAGGATTAGGTGGGGGTGACTCACAGAAGCTCAGGAGAGACTGATTTTGGTTGAATACATGCCAGCAGGTTAATTCACTGGGAGAAACCACTGCCTGGGTTCTCACCTGCTCCCCCAGGAAGGACTCGTACGGGGAAGTCCTGTGTTGGCCAGCTTCTCCAGGAGCCTGGCGGTCGGGGGCCTCCCACGGCCATGTCCCCTGGGAGAGCCCTACTGCTTGGCTCCAGGGAACAACTAATTCTACTACTACTACTACTACTACTACTACTACTACTATTCTTCTTTTTCTTCCTCTTCTTTCCCCTGGGAGAGCCCTACTGCTTGGCTCCAGGGAACAACAACTACCACCACTTTTTTTATTACTACTACTACTACTACTACTACTACTACTACTACTACTACTATGTCGTCGTCGTCGTCTTCTTCTTCTTCTTCTTCTTCTTCTTCTTCTTCTCCTCCTCCTCCTCCTCCTCCTCCTCCTTCTTTTTAAGATTTTATCTATTTATTGATTTATTTTTTGATTTTATCTATTTATTAATGAGAGACACAGAGAGGCAGACACAGGCAGAGGGAGAAGAGGCTCCCTGCAGGGACTTGATTACCACATCTCCAGGACCACACCCTGGGCCGAAGGCAGATGCTCACCGCTGAGCCCCCCAGGTGCTCTAGGGACCTTCTTGCTCACCATCTGCTCTGGATGGAGGTCAGGGCACGGCCTCTAACCGGCCTGCTTCGCTTGCTCCCTTTCCTTTACTGGATTCTTTCCATCCTTCTCCTTCCTCTTCCCTCTGCCTCCATCTCTGTCTCTGGTCCGCCCCCTGCTCCCGTCTGTGCCCCCACGCAGACGTGAGCTCTTAGGGATGCGATTCCCCGGGGGGCAGGGGGGGGAAGGAGGGCTCTCAGCTGGATTACATTTGAAGTAATTAACTTTTTCTCTGATTTGAAGATGATTTCACCCGCATGGTGGTGGTCCCCATGCTTCTCCTGTTTTTCTTTATAATTATATATTCATGTTTTTATTTCTATGCATTTATGTGAGTTCATCATTTTCAATATTTCAGAGACATTTTGTTTTCTGCATGCAAATAGTTTACAGATGCACCTGAGGAAGGATGGGCCCTAGAGTGTTCTCGGTGAACGTGGGCGGATCCAGATTTATGGGTGAGAGGAGAGAACAATGCTTCTGGGGTCTGAGAGCAGCCATTCTGGTCTTTATGCCTCCGGGGTGGCCTGGGCCATTGGCCCATCAGCAGGGGCTGAGCTCATTAAAGGAGGCACATCCCATGTTCTTACGGGTTCTCTCCAGGCTTTGAAGCCATGGCTGTGAAGGATGTGGGACGCACTTCCCCTGTCAGCACGCGCCTCTCTGAAGCCTACAAGTGCACCATGTCCCTCATCAGGATACCTCTTTCTCTTTTTCTTTGAGATTTAGACATTTATTCAGTCATGAAACTTAGCATTCCTTTCAGTGCATCAGCGTTTCCTTAGGCGGGTTGTGTCCTTCTGATTTCTAATATGGGTTCTTTGTTCAGCTCTGGGAACTCTTCGGGTAGACTGGGGCCTATAGCTTCAGTCTGTTTCTTGTGTGTTCTTGGGGAATCAGAGCCCCTACCTTTGGGTTCTTCCAGCATTTTCTCTTATATTTATCACCTTTCCCATGAAACAAAGCTTCTACTCTCTGATTCTGTGTCCTGGCTGGACGTGCTGGGCTGCCTTATTGTTCAAAATATTCAGTGCGGCTCTCAGGGGGAAGCTGCACGGACTGCTCTGATGGTGTCATCCCTGCCCATCTGACTTGCTCGGCCGGTGACGCGGGGGCGAGTGTGCCTTAGGCCTCTCCTGGATGGAGCCCTGAGAGCCGTTGCACGGTTCTGGCGTGTTTGGTTTCCCTTCGGCCAGGAGCGCTGGGGGCTGCTTCCTCAGACCAAGAGCCGTGGCCCACCTGCAGCTAACGTGTCGGCCCCTGAGACCTTGGGGTTGCTTATCGTCCCAGTGCATCTTAGCTTAAACTGACTAATACGCTACTAATACTAATTGTCGCAAATTTCTTTGTGTGTGTGTGTGTGTTCCTGGCACGGGTCTGGCAATGTCATTTCTGCTTTTTACTGTTTCCAACAGAAGTCTTATTCGGGGCATGGAGATTATACTGATGTAAAGGTTTATTGGGGTGCAGTTAACATGCAGTGTCCCATTAGTTTCAGGTGTACAGCATTTGAGTCATTCTGCACGTTGCTCAGTGCTCACCACCGTGAGTGAGTGTAGTCCCCATCCATCACCAGTCATTATTACGATATTATTGACTGTATTCCCTGTGCCATACTTTTCATCTCCGTGGCATTTTTATTTTATTTTATTATTTATTCATTCATTCATTCATTCATTCATTCATTTATTCATATTTATTTTACACCTGAAGGTTTGTACCCTTAATCTCCTCTATTTCTCCCACTCCCCCTCCGGACCTCCCACCTGGCACCCACCGATTTGTATAGAGATATTAATTTTGTTTTAACCCTTTAATCCTTGGGGTGGGACGCTAGCTTGAAGGCCTGGAGTAAGACCCCCCGCCCCGAACCCTGGCTGGCGGTAGGAAGCTTGTGGTTTGAGGCTGGGCCCGTGTTCTGCGTGTGACTGTTGGTGCTGCTGGTGCTCTTTTTTTTAGTGGCTGCAGACGACTTTAATTGGATCAGAGGGAGAGAGTCCTTGGCACTGCTCCCCTGTTCTTTATCTTCTTGGAGATAATCCCTTTAGGTGTCTGGAGCTGGCTCTCATGTCACCTTCTCACTTGGCTGGCCGCTTGCCA
The DNA here is from genome assembly GCF_905146905.1 of Nyctereutes procyonoides. Lineage (NCBI taxonomy): Eukaryota > Metazoa > Chordata > Mammalia > Carnivora > Canidae > Nyctereutes > Nyctereutes procyonoides. The sequence goes on from NW_026575046.1 coordinate 54,095,221, forward strand.
GGCTTTTCTCTGGGCTCCTCAGCCACACTCCATGATGCGTGCCTGTGTCCTGCACCCTGGCCTGGCTGTCCCCTCCAAGCCTTTCCCAGGGTACTGCTGCCTCTATTGAATTTGAGCACAGAGTGGAGCTCAGCTCTATGCTGATGTCTGGTGATCTTTCTGGATTCTAACACTGCCATTCGGGGTCAGTAGCTGTCACTATCCTCTATCAAATCCCTCTTAAAAGTTGAATGGACAGACCTGAGGACAGGGCCAGCAGGCATCCCTAGGGACACTTTGCTGGTTGTTGTGAATCATCCTGCTTTGGACCTGGTTAATCCCCGAGTCCCCCAGCCCACCTCGGAGAAGGTTCTGGAATATTTTGCTGAAACCCAGCTCTTTAGGCTTTAGCCTGAAGGTGCTGAGTCTCCACGTGAATCAGCCAGCGTTGGGCGAGAAGCAGATCACACATCCCTAAGGGCCACAACAGTTGATGAAGAGGAACCGACCTGGGATAGGGGACCAGCCTTCCCTGTGGGCCGGAGGGGCGGGGGGAAGGGCCGTGTTGCTGAGCCTCTGAGGAGGATGCAGCGGGTGGGGGGAAGCTGCGTCCTTAAGTGGACCCACAGCCGTTGCCAGTCTGGGCCCAGCTCAGCTCTCTGCCTGCTGGTGCCTCCGGGTGGCTGAAGCCAAGCAGGAGCCCAGGGGTAGGGCAGCCCGGGGTGGGGGAGTCCCCGGGGGCTCGCTTCATGAGGAACATGCCAGGGTGAACCGGGAGGTGCCGCTAGAGAAGCCGACTGCCCAGTCGGCCGTGACTGCGCCTGCTTCTACAGAACTGCGACCTAATCTCCGTGCGGTTCCCCATCGACGCCCCCCCCCCCCCCGATTCTGTGAATGAGATGCTTGTTAGGGAGCTGCGTCCCTGGAGTGGAGACAGGGCTTCTTTGTCTGTCATCACCTGTGGATTCTCTTGCCAATAGGGTGAGTTTAATTATAGTCGTGGGCATGTGATGACACATTTAACTTTTGCAGATTAAATGCCGTGGGAGTAGAGCCCCTGCCTTGGCCAGACGAGAGAGGGAAGCACAGCCGGTCGAGCCCCCAGGAGGGAGAGAGGTTTGGTGGGTGCCTGTGGAATTGCCCCTCTGCCGAGGGCTGTCCTAAGCAAGACAGCAGACACACCCAGGGGCGGTAACTTCTGAGGACTTGGGCATTTCTGTTCCAGGCTTGCTTCAAGGGGAGGCAGGGCTGCGGTCTGAATGATCCTGTGATCCTGTTTGTCCAGGAGCTCTGGTGACTGACTGTCGTGTGCATCCTGGGGCCGGCTGTGTGGTGCTCCAGGGGCGGGTGCGTGGGGTGCAGAGAGTGGAGAAGGAGTCTGTGCTGGGCTGAGGGCCCTGGAAGTCCCCTCGAGTTACCTGTGTACCTGCCGACCCCTCCCAGCACAGGTGAGTAGACGGGCCTGGTGTCCCTAGCTGCCACAGCCAGGGCCTCTGCCCGAGAGGGCCAGGTTATCTTCTTACGGAGACAGTGCTGAGGTATCCCAGGGCTCCTGGGGGCCGTGTGGGATTCCTCTGAGGCCTGAGGCTGGCCGTGGGGTAAGGGAGCTGGTGATGGCTGGAGGAGGAGGGCCCCCAAGCTGTGGGTGCTCCGAGCTCAGCCAGGTGTGCACACAGATGTTGGGAGCTCAGCCAAGGCATCCCAAGGGTGCAGAGGCCAGGGAAGGTGTGCGCCATTGACCTAGGCCCTGAGGTATAGGGAAGATTTGTTTTAATTATTAATTTTAAAGTATAAGTGTAACATAAGAATTATAGGACAGGATCTTTGAAAATGAAAGAAAAGAAGAAAAGCCCACGTCCACTTTGACCAGTTGGGGTTGCATTTCGGCTTGTTTTCTTCCGGGCCTTTCTCAATCAAGTTCGTGTTCGTGGGTGACAAGGGAAGAGGGCAAGGGTCACCGTGGGGTGACGTTCAGGTGGGGCTGGAGATACGGCGGGGAGCATCAGGGAGAGATGCTGGCTACCGAGGACGGGCCGGGTCTTGGGTTTCAGGGTTCCCAGCCTAGGCAGGACTTGTCACATGGGCTCCCTCAGGCGGCCTGCCCTGGGGGCCAGCCCTTAAGCTGGGTCCTAGATGCTTTCCCGTTACTGCAGCCGGCCGTCAGTGGGGTGATGAGCAGCACCTCTGCAGGCACAGCCGCGGGGTCCCCGGCAGCTCAAGGACACCTGTTGGGGGGGTGGCACATGTGGGTCTGGGCAGGTCTGCTGCCAGGTTCTCTGGTCCCCTGGGCATTATTGTGGCCTCGAGGCAGCTGTTGGACATCAGACAGGTGATGGCCAGTGTCAGGCATGGGGTGGGAGCTTGCTGGGCCCTAGCTGCCATGCTAGACCCGCGTCTGGGCCAGAGCTTGTGCTTCCTGGGGCCGGCTGTGTGGCTCTCCGCCCCAGCTGCACAGAGAGCCACGTAGGAACTTGCACAGTCGGGGACACCAGGGCCCCTGCAGTCTGGGGGGGTGCAACCTGAGTCTCAGGGTTTTTGAAAGCTCCCCAGGTGATTTTTTTTAAAAAAGATTTTATTTATTTATTAGAGAGAGCGCGAGAGAGCATGCAAGGGGGAGGGGCAGAGGGAGAAGCAGACGCCCCGCCGGGCAGGGAGCCTTATGCGGGGCTGGATCCCAGGACCCCAGATCATGGCCTGAGCTGAAGGGAGACGCTCACCCCATTGAGCCACCCAGGTGCCCCCTCCCCAGGTGAACTTAAAGAGCAGTCACTGGTTGCATGAGAATCACCTGGAAATCTTGCTAAAAAGCACAAATTTCAGGGCCCCACCTCCAAAGTTTCTGACTCATTAGGTTTGGGTGGGGCCTGAGAACTTGGAAGATGTTGAGTTCTGACAAGTTCCCAGGAGACGCTAATGCTGTCGGCCCGAGGACCACGTTTTGAGACCCGCTGGCCCAGAGGAAGATGACTGGGGAAAACCCTGGTCCTTTGCAGGTGATGAGGACAGGCCCGGCGTCTCCTCTCCCGGGGGTGACAGAGGGGCTTGGCTTGCTGTCACACCCCCAGGTGCCGGCTGACATGTGTGTGGAAGAGGGTGTGGGTGGTATCCGGGAATGAGGATGGCTCTGGGCTGGAGGGGTAGGAGGCCCAGGGGGCTTGTGCTGTGACAGGTGGCAGCAGAGCGTGTTTGTGTTCGTGGGTGACAGGGAAAGCTGGGCGCTTTGTGTGGGGCCGGAGAGGGACCGTACCAGGCCACCAGGTGCTGGGGAAGCCGTCGCTGGTCACGCACACGAGATGAGGGAAGGTGGTGCTTGTCATAGACGTGAGGGAAGGCGGGGGCAGTCCAGGTGACGCAGGGACATGCTGGCCCATCTTGCTGGCTAACAGGCTCCTTCCACCAGTTTCACTACCCCTGAGGCTTCCGGAAGTGCCCCCCAGTCCCCGGGCCTGCTGAGCATCCTCCCGGTTCCCAGAGCCTTCAGGTGCTGCCTGCACCTAGTGGGTGTGAGCAGCCGGGAGCTCCGAGGCTGCTCTGCGGGGAGGGGCTTGTTCCCTGGTCTTGGAGGGAGGGCTGCGAGGGAGGGCCGGGAGCCAGCTGGGAGCTGGCAGTGTGGGCCCCTGCGTGGGGAAGTGCTTCGCACCACAGAACGCTGCCCGGAAATAATGCATTTGCCTCGGCCGGGGAGGAGGGCCCACTGAGCATGACTTCCCGGCACCATTCTGGAGGCACATTCCCGTGCAGAAGCCACAGGACGATCGTCCTTCCTCGGCTCTGTCTTGGGTCGTTCGTTTCCAGTGGAGGATCGCAGCAGCCCGGTCCTGGCGCCCGTGGGGAAAACAGTTCCCCCAAGAGCAGGCTGCTGGGATGCATGACTTGGAGCCTGGTCTTTGGAGACGACAACGTGCAGATGAGCCGTTCTGGGGGGGAGGGGGGGAACGAGCTGCCAGCCGGCTCAGCCTCCCGTCCCGTGTTTCTATAGCTACAGGAGATGTAATTACCAGAGAGTAACCCTTTGCGGATTGCGTTGTAACCTCGGATCGCTAATGACATTTACTGGGTTTCTAGCAATCTGGGACAAAATGCTCATTTTTGAATTTAACATGAGTAATGCCATTTTCCATCTTAGTTAAGTACTTTGTGTCATAAAAGAGTTATCTGCACAGAGCCCCTGGTCCTGTCAGTAAACACATTACAAATATTATCACCGCTTCTTCTCTGGATGAAAGATGTGGTGAAGGCCCGGAGAAACGCGCCTCCTTTACGTTTATGACTCTGCTCGGAGACTCAGCAAATTCAGCGTGAAATCGTCGTGGAGGTAACTCAGACTGTGCGCCAGCGTCTGGCACGTGGCTGGAGGCGCCCGGAGACGCACCGTTATTTCCAGGGAGCGCTGACTGTGCAGACACCCCCTCCACCTGCGTGCACGGTGGGCGTCAGATGGTGTCCCTCGGCTGCCCCACGGCTCATACAGGCGAGCGTCTCGGGCCTGGGAAAATGGAAGCCTTTGTCTGCAGCCTGTTAGGGGAAGCCTCGTCTCGTCTCTGTTCCTGGACTCACGAAGAATGCACGCACCAGAGTGAGTTGGTGCCAAACCACATATATCCGTTCGTTCATCCCTTTTATCTCGCACCCTCCCGATCCATTCGCATGGCCCCGTTGGTGATCAAGGCACAGTGTGCTCGGTGTTGTGAGGAGGGAGGGGACCGGGAGTGCTGGGGTGGGGGGAAGCTGAGGCATGGGAGGTGCCCGGAGGAGTCCAGGGCGCCCAGGGTCTGAGTGGACGTGACAGCTGTGGGCAGCCTGGGGCTGGAGGCAGATCCTCCGGGTTGGGCATAATGGCAAACGTCTTGGTGGACCAAGTCCAGTGTCTGCCTCCCCGTAGGCCCATCATTGCTTCAGAGGTCTGTGGGACCAGGGGACAGCCCCAGCGGGCTTGGGGCTCAGTAGGGCCCGGATTCTGCACCGGGCTCTGCTGCTTAGTCACGGGGCTCCTGGCGGTCAGCACACAGCCTTTGTTTCCCCGCGTATAAAACAGGGACACTGACCCTCATCCCCCGAGTGGCGGTGGAGATGACATGAAGCAGTGCTCAACAGGCACATGCTGCCCAAGGTCTTGCTGGAGGCACCTGCTTTAGGACATGAAAGGCCCTTCAGGACGTTCCTACAGGAGGTTTGGCTCATGGGGCTTTCCCGCACAGCCTTTGGCCCAGCTGGGCCTCGAGAAACCTCCGCAGGTGCCTGGCCCTGAGCTGTCACCTGCATGCGCAGGTGGGTGGGAGGTGTCCATGCTCCCTGGTGCCTGGTGATACTGATGAGTGACCGCAGAGGCAGCTGGGTAATCGAGGGCCTGTTCCCTGTGGCCTCCACCTTCCCTGGCTCTGATCCTGATGGCAGGCAAATTCCAAAGCGTGAGGCCTCTGGAGGAGGCCCTCCTATGGCGCCCTTCCGGGTCGTGGATTGAGTAGGCTTGGGGGGCAGTGCCCGCCCCCGACTCCAGACCCGCAGGTCTCCCATCTGGGGCCTGCTGTTACAGGGCACTGCACAGAAAGTCACACATCTAGGATTTTGCAGGAAGAGCTGGGTGGTGGCCCATCAAGGGCCTTCAAGGCCTGACGGCACCAGCTCCTGGTGGAGATGAGGGGCCTTTGAACTGCTGGTGCAGGAGTTGGCGGCAGCCCCAAGACCGTGCGTGGTTGGTTGTGATTTTGTCACATTGCGTATAGACACAAAGAATTTTAAAAGGGTCCCTGGACGCGCCTGCTGAGCATCCCTTTGGGAAACTGAGGTGCAGCATACCTGTGTGAGCTGGGTCGGCACCCTGCCACTTACTGGAAGCATCTCCCTTGGCCCACGAAGACCCCCTGATGCTGTGGCCTCCACACGCCACCCTCCTAGAGGGCCTGTGTGCTGAGAAAGTAACTGGAAGTGAAGGGGCTGCTGGCAGGTCGTGGGACGGGGGAACTCACTGTTGTGCTGCCGGAGAGGTTGCCTCGTCCAGCCCTGAGCCTCTACACAGAGCTGCCTGAACACCGTGGACAGAGCAAATGTGCCGGTTCTCCCTGCGCTGGGGCCGCTCTGCATGGACGCAGTCTTGGCCCCTGGAGACAACATCTGTGTTGACTCCTGCCTTTGTGGCTTCTTCATGTGGCATCCTTAGTGGAACAGTTCGTCCATCTTGTGCGATCATTCCCTTCTGTCTGTCTGCCCATCCATCTATCCGTCCATCCATGCATCTGTCTGTCCATCCATCTGTCCATCATCCATCCATCCATCCGTCTGTTCATCTGTCCATCATCTGCCCATCCGTCTGTCCATCCGTCTACCCATCATCCATCTATCCATCCGTCTGTCCATCAGTCCATCTGTCTATCCATTATCCATCTGTCCGTCCATCCCGTCTCTCCATCCATCCGTCTGTCCATTCATCATCCATCCATTCTGTCATCCATCCGTCCATCCGTCCGTCTGTCCATCCAGTTATCCGTAGGTGCATCCACTCCTCAGACGATGATGGGCCTCTGTAACTGAGGACTGGAAGAGTCTGTTGTGCAGGGACAGACGTACAAGCAAACTTGTGTGAGGGGACCTGGAGCCCCCATGACTGGGTGGGATTGGAGGTTTCCTCAGGGAGGGGGCAGTGCCCTGCGTCTGAAATGAAAAGAGGCGTTGGCCAGATGGGGCAGCGGTCAAGGGCAAGGAGCCCCAGGCGCCCCCGCCTAGAACGCCTCTCTGCTCGTGGCAGGGGAGGGGGGGGATGGGTGGAGGTGAGTCAGGGTCAGTGGAGGACAGATGGGGGTGCAGGGTGGGAGAGGAGCCTAGGAGGGGGACACGGCCCTCAGGGAGGGGTAACTGTTGGACCTGTGGTCTGGGGTTGAGGGGGAGTGCAGTCAGGTGTGTGGGGGGGCTGCAGGGGGAGGTGGGGGCTGCAGGGGAAGGGCTGACGCAGCTCGTGGGGAGTCGTGAAGGTGGGACTGGGGGCAGCCCGCCGGCCTGTGGTGGCCAGGGTGGGTCCTGTCCTGCCTCCCAGTCGTCGCCCCAGTGCCCAGGTCCTGTGTCAGGAGGGGGTACCGCAGGAACCCTCCGTCTCTGAGGAGTAGGGACGACACGGTGTGGGGCCCTCTGCTCATCGGAAGGGGAAAGCGTTTGGGGCTGGGAGGGTTTTTGGGGGCCCGTGTGCTGCTCTGCACCAAGGTCAGTGTGGCGTCAGCCCCCTGGGGTCCTGTTTCCTTCCGCGGAGAGGGGCAGGTACGGGGGGGGGGGGGCGGCAGCGGTGTGTGTCCCGTCCTCCCCTCCTCCATGCCCTCTCCCGCTGGTGGGGGGCGCTGACCGCGGGTGAAGGTGATTGCTTGCTGGTAGAGGCCGCCCTTTCCGTGCTGCCTCTGAGCTTTGCACCTGGTTTTTTGGGGAAGGAGTTTCACAGGCCAGGATGGAAAGTCTGCATTTCCTGGACTCCAGAAAATGGGTGGAGACAGAGGCGCAAAGGCCGGGGCCTCTTGGCATGCTTGTTGGGGAGCTCCGGCTCTGCCCAGGCCGCCACCCTCACCCCAGCCCGCTGTGCTGGGCCGCCCGAGCGCTCGGAGCCGGGAGAGGGGTGCGCGTGGCACCCGTGCGTCCTAGGGCCTGGGGGCCGCCCAGCCTCTGCCCCATCCCGTCCGTCTAGCTCATGGCTTTGTGCCCTTGGTACCTCCTGGACCCGGCCGGCGGCTCTCCGCGCTGCCTGGTGCGCCTGGCTCCCATGCGCCTCTGTCCCTTCCGCTTCTCAACCCTGCACCCTAGCGCCCCCCCCCCCCACTTTGGAGAAACCCTTAGGCGGCAGACCTGCCAGTCTTGGCCCTCTACTGGAGCCCCGGGGCCGGTCTTCCGAACCTTTTGGGGAGATCACTGATTAGTTTGAGAGTTTATCTGTCCATCCGTTTCTCCGTCCGTCCCTCTGTTCTTACATCCTTCCCCCCACCCGTCAGTCCATCCGTCTGTCCATCTGTGCATTCATCCACGAATCTGTCATCCATTCATCTGTCCATCTGCCTGTCCGTGTGTCTGTGCCATCCTCCTGCTGGCGAGTGTCTAATGAAGCTGACAGACATTGTGCCAGGCACAGTGCCCTGTATGGGACTCTAAGGTAGACGGTCTTGTCTGTACGTGGGGAGGGGAGCCCTTTCCTCATCTGTGCAGAGGAGCCTTCAGTCACCCTTGGGCCCTTGTGGGGTGACCGAGGCTGCCACGGCCCGGTGAACTGCCCAAGGGCTCGGCATAGGTGGACTCATCACAGTGGTTACCAGTGAAGGCTCTGAGCTGGGCAGGCTGGAGGGGTGGGCAGGGGCCTGCACTGGGGGGTGGGGAGGCCCTGGGTGGGGTGTAGCTGTGGAGAGGGACTGTGGTGACACCCATGCTTTCAGAGGGTGTCAGAAAGACGCAGGGGTCCCTTGTGCAGGTTGCCCAGGTGGGAAGGGCTCTGGAGGACCCTGGGCAGTAGCACCCCTTGTGGGGGGGCGAGTCTGGGGGAGGCAGGGCCAGGGGGCTACAGTGGAGGTGTCAGTGAGGGGAGCCTCAGCTCCGTGGCCCTGTGTGGCCAGACCAACCCTCCGTTCCTTCTGGGTCACACTGCTCTGCTTGGGAGCTGGCCACGGGGGTGGCTGGGTTTGGGGCAGTGAGAGGCGGCCGAACCGTCTATGGGAACTCCCTTGCCTGTTTCTTCTGGTGGTTGGAGCTCAGCCCCTGCCTGGGCGTCTCTCGGCTCTCAGACACTGTCCCTGGCACCGGGGCGGCCATGGCATGAGGAGGGATGCCTACAGCAGCCCTTGGGGAGCCCAGTTGGGCCATGGGGCTGGTTCCCAGGGGCCCGTGGCTTTGCCTGAGTCGCTGTGGTCAGAGGAGGGCAGGAGGTGGCCGGGCCAGGGAAGAGGTGAGGGCAGAGCATCCTCTGCTTCCCCAGCTGGCCCTGAGCCCAAGGCAGAGAGGCCTGGGCGGGGGGTGGTTCTGGGCGGCCTGGTCCCCAGACTCTAGTGCCTTAAATGTCTGATACATGCTGGCTCTAAGTCGCGGAGTGAGGCTAATGACGATAGGAGCTCTGATAATAATGATAATGAGCCTTGGGAACAGTCAGTGTCTGGGGGAGGAGTGCGTGCTGGGATGTGCGCCTCCGGGTGGGCCGCGTCCTCGCCTCTCAGGACACTAGGCCGGTCACAGCCTCCCTGCCCTGAGGATTTCCGTGCCAGCCCACCCAGGATGGGGAGGGGGGTCGTGTCTCTGGCTCCCTCCCCCCGGGTGGAGTCAGCTGCCCAGAACCCGGGAGAGGAGCTTCTGGGGGAGGAGAGCGGACACGGGCCCCTGGGGCTGTACCAGGCCGCGTTCCTAGCGCCCGAGGGACCCGCCATTGCTTTTGGAAGAGAAAGGAAGAGATGAAAATGCTGAATCAATGAGACAGGGGTCTAATTACCCTGGGTAGCATCAAACCTCCAATTTTGGGCCCGGGTGCTCTCTTTAATTTGGGGTGTTTAAATATTTACCTGAAATGGAGGGGAAAAAATCTTTTGGGCTGCAAGGCTATTCTGGCAGCAATGCACTGAGAAATTCATTAAACCACAGTTAATTAGGGGATGAAAGATACATATATAGCTCATTAGCTCAACCCACATAATTTACATCTCTGAGGATATTCGAGTAAGAGCGCAGCTCTGGCTCTCAGAAATGGTGTCTTGAATCACAGCCGCTCACTGGGGCGGCGCCTCCGGGCCGTGGGACACAGAGGGAGCCCGGGCTGCCCTCCAGCTGTTTGTCTGTCCGGGAGAGGGCAAGGTGCTCCTCCCGCCCCCCTCCCCTGGAACGAGGTGGCCAGGCCGCTGTGCTCCTGCTGCCAGGATGATGGACGAGGCCGCGTGCAGCCCCCCTCACTGCTGAGCTGCTTAGCATAATGGTTCGGAGGCGCAGGTCTTAAGCTGCAGTGAATCCGTCTCCTGGATGGGGGACATGATCCCCGTTTAATCTGTAGCAGCCAGAGAAGTCAGGGCTCCTGCATCAAATCCCGTGTCTCTGCCAGACGCTAGTTCTTGCTCTGCAGCGTGTGCCTGGGCCTCCCCGGGGGGCTGGGGGCAGCCTGGGCCCTGCTGCTCCCCGGGCCCGCCTTGGACAGAAACCAGATGGGCCCTGGAAGAAGAGCCTGCCCCTCCCAGGGACCCCGTGCTGCAGTTGGGGGCGATGACGGGATTGCTGACATTGCTGGGCGTTCCCATGTGTCGCTGTGTCCTGGGGGCTGGGGCTGGGGAAGGGGTGCTGTGGGGAGTGGGGTTGCTTTAGAGAGAGTGTCTGCCCTGGCGTCACTGCCCAGTGCTCCCTAGTTATGCCTCCTTTTGGGAACAGAGACATGGAGAGGAACGGAGGAGCTGTGTGTGTATGCACGTGTGTGCATGTGTGCGTGCGTGTGTGTATACAAGTGCGTGCATGTGTGTGCACACCTATGCATATATGCATGTGGGTGCGTGTGCATTGTGTGCATGTGCACACGTGTGTGCATGCATGTGCACGTCTGCATAGGTGCATGTGGGTGCATGTGTGTGCACGTATGCATATGTGCATGTGGATGCATGTGTGCACGTGTGTGCATGTGAGCATGTGTGTGCATGTATGTGTATGCATATGTGCATGTGCAGACGCGTGTGCATGTGAGCATGTTTGTGCACATGTGCATGCATGTGTGTGTGTGCACGTGTGTGTGTTGTGCATGTGGGTGTGCGTGCGTGGAAGGGGCAGCAGTGCGGCCTGGAAGCCTGCATCAGACACCCCAGGGGATCAGGCCCTGCTCCGCCTGGTGCCTGGGCCCTGCTGGGACAGTGGGGACAGGCCTGGGAACCCTACACCCGCTAGTGAGTATCTCCCCACTTTGCAGGTGATTCTCGCCTCCGTGCCTTGGTTTCCCCATCTGCAAATGGGCAGCGACAGTGTAGCTCAGAGGCTGTTTCTGCGACGTGCCGGGAGGCCTTCAGCTCGCAGCGCGGCCACAGCTCCCCCAGCCTTAGTGCCTCCTGTGGCCGCCTCGTTCCCTCTGTCAGGTTCCCCGTCTGGCCGGGGGCCGGTGTGGCCAGGGGCCGGTGTGGCCGGGCTCGCAGGCTGCGGGGAGGAGCCGAGCCCCATGGCACCTGGTCACAGGGGCCGTGTGCAGAGAGCTGAGGGTGGGTTGGGGGCGGCTGAGCCTCAGGCTTCCTGTGCGGATTCCCGGCCCCTGGCCCGTCCTCCCCCAGCCGACACCTGCCCCAGCAAGCTCCGGTCCGCCGTGTTCTTCCTGTGCCGGGAGAAACACGGCATGCACCCTAGCAGCGGGGGCCCCTGGGTGTGTGTGGGCTGTGAGCGTGGGCGAGGTGCTATGGGAGGCCATGACCCCCGCTCATCCACTGTCAGGGTCTGATCCCCGCGTTGTCATGCCTGGGGGCAGGTTGCCCTTGTGTGCTCGAGCTCCCTGGGCTGTGACCAGGCTGTCATCCCTCAGAGAGATGTTTTAGGCACGGGTAGCAGCTAGCCCCATGCCAGGCACCAGGAGGCTCTGCTTGCTGGGGGGTGAGGGGCGCGGAGCGCGTGCTCCTGGTGGGCCTCTGAGACAAGGGGGCCCGGGGCTGGCACCGAGGTCCTGGGGCTGGCGCGGACTGCGTCCCCTCCTGGGGGCTCCCCGGCTCGGGCCCCCCGCCATCGGCCGTCTCACCCATGCGGACTGGCAGAAGCCGTCCAAGAGGGGCTGAGCCAGGTCCTTCAGAGGGAGGTTCCCCCGGGGTCCCTCCTCCGACAGCAGCTCTGGGGGCTTCCCCCCCCTTCCCCCCGGAAGTAGAAGTGTGTCAGGTACCCTGCCTGGCTGACCTTGGGCTGGCCCCCCAGGCTCGCAGTGGCCGGGGCTGGCCGGGGGAACATGTCTGGGCCCTCCGTAGCCCTCTTTGCTTTGTGTGGGCCCCGGATGCTTCCTCTGGGATCTGGAAACCGGCCGCTGACCCCCAGACCATAGGGGCGTCCTGTCTCCAGGCCTTGTGCACCTGTTCCTCCTGCCCGGGATGCTGGCCCTGTTCCTCACGAGGTCTTCAAAGCTGAGTGATGCTCTTAGAGTCCCCCGAGCTCTGCCAAGCGGGGTCATTGCTGCACAGACTGCACCATGTCACCAGAACCCAGCACCGGGCTTGGCACGTCCTAGATCCATGTGACTCGGCTAGCACACGTTACTTTCATCGGTCTGGGTCCTGTCTCTGTGATCGTCCCCATCAAGCCCCTGGGGCAGGACCCCCCGAGTGCGGAGCTGCTGCATCCCTGTGTCCAGGGGCCCCTTGGGCGTTGGCATGCGAGGTGCTTCCCGAAGATCTCTTCAGCCCCCAGGCTCTGGCCACATGGGGCTGGGCATCTCCTGTGTCAGGCCAGGAGGGGCCGCGTGTCCTTCAGCTCCCAGCAGGACAACTGTTTGCTGTCACGGGCTGCCTGGGGGGCAGCTGCCCGGTGTCTGTCCCAGTGGGACTTTGAGTAGGACCTTGTGCTTGCACACTCATAACTAATTAATTATATTGTGGAATTGAGACTTATTCCCATTATGCACTGATGAGAAAATTAAAGATCTATTGATATTGCAATAATTAATTGAACAAAAAAGTGGTAAAAGCTATGCAAAGTCTGGGATTAGGTCAGTGCTGTTAACTCCTTGATGTTCAGATAGCGGGGAAGGAGTCTTGCCTCAGGGGAACGTGGACCGGCCAGGACGTGGGGGCTCTGGTGGGCATCGGGGAGGGGCTGTGCCTGGGCTGTCGGGGCGGTGGGCCCCAAACCTCCCGGGACAGAGGGGTCCTGGCGACCAGGCCCAGCCAGGGGTTGGAGCCTTTCTGGGGGAGGGTTGGCGCGGGGGCTGGAGTCACCAAGCAGACTCCGCGTAACTGCGGGGAGCGCATGGCCCGGCGTGCAGGAGCTGGCGAGGGGAGCAGGGGCATCCAGCCCAGTGCAGTGGCTGGGGGCTTGGCAGCGCGACAGCGGCCAGCAGGTGGATGACCCTGACATGGGGCCATGGAGATGGCTTGAGGTTCAGGCTTGGACCCCTTCCGGGAGCCTGGTCACTCTTCCCAAAGCCGCATCGCCTGGCCTTGCACATCCGGCTGTCTCCTCGCGTGACCCTATAGAGGGAGTGTGTCCCCTCGGGCTGTAGCTCCCGGGGGCCAGGGGCCTCCTCAGAGGCTCAGACTCCACCGGGCTCTGGGGTTGGGTGCTCAGGGCACCATTCCGTGGCTGGGTGCTGCTTCACACCTGGCCCGCGGCTGTCCTGAGTGTTCGGCGCCCTGAGGTGGGTCCAGGGTCCGGGGCCCCCGTCCTGTCACCCGCGGAGAATGAAGGCCTGGAGCTGCGCAGGGGAGCCGCGGCTTGGTGTGGTCCTGGCGTGGTGGCTGGGGTGCTGGCATGTTCCGGCCGCGGCTGTGCGGGGGGCTAGGGGTTAGGCTGGTACGGGCTTGGGTGGGATGCTGTGAGAGCCCCGCGGCTCCTCCGTGTGCGTGGCCGTCCTGGCCCTCCCATCCACCAGGGAGTGTGTCCCACGGTGGGCAATTGGTCTGGAATCCCCTCTGGGGCTGGAATCCACTTTGTGTGGATCCTGGGGTGCCCCTCCGAGGAGACAGGGCCCTGGGGCACGTCTGTCTTCCCTGCAGAACTTAGTCCCTGAGGTCTTGCTTGGGGTCTGCCTCCCAGGTTCTCACTGACCAACATCCTCTCAGGCCCCCTGAGCTCCCTGTGTCCCCTGCACTGTGTCAGGCCAGGTCCCGTGTCCTAGTGGGGCATGTGCTGGGGTGGAGGGGCAGGGTGGAGACCTAGGTCCTGGAGCCAGGTGCCCTGGGCCTGCGTGTCCCCAGCTGTGGGCCTCAGGTGCCGTGCCACCCTCTGAGCCTCAGTGTCCGTGTCTGGAAATGGGCTGTTAGCGTGCTGCGGCTGCCATGGCAAGGTTACCATGCCAGGCGGCCGGGGGGCGGGAGTTAAATAGCAGACACTTATCTTCTCATGGTCCTGGGGCTGGAGATGGGTTCCAGGTGTCCACAGGGCTGGGCTCTGCTGAGCCGTTCCCCCGCCTACATAGCCGCCTTCCCCTCGTGGTGTGGTCTTCCCTTTGTGTAATTGTGTCCTAATCCCCTCTTCTGCTCTTCTGATGAGGACTGCAGTCATAGTGGATTAGGACCCACACCGATGGCCTCATTTTGCTCAGTTTTACCTCTTTAAAGGCCCTCTTTACACATTGAGGTGCTGTGGGTTAGGTCTTCAGCATCGCAGTTTGGGGACCCGGTCTGCTCCTAATATGGGGCAGTGTCACCTGGTCTCAGGACCATAGTGAGGGGATGATGTGGTGTCCAGGTGCAGCTCCCGACCCCAGGGCTCACCTCCCGGTTCTCCTGGGCTGTGGGCTCCTTCTCGGGAAGGAGCGTGGAAGCAGAAGCACAGGCTGTGCGTGGGATTGAGGATTCCCTGCAAATGTGTCTTTGGCACGTCGCCGTCTCAGCAGAGATGCTCCAGGATGGCCTGGCTCTGCAGGGCGTCCCTCGCCCCCGGGTGACCCTGGGCACTTGCCGTCCTCCCCTGCTGGCATCCTGTCACCTCCGAGGCTGTGCTCCCTTCTTGGTGTTCCCACGAGGTGCTGTCTGCTGCCCTTGCTCTGTGAGGCCCAGGGCTGGGCTGCTGAGAGTACCCGGGGGGTCCTGGACACAATATGCGGGGGGGGGCAGCACGTGGGGCGCCCTTCTCTGCACTAGGCCCCACATGAGCCGCTTCAAGTCCAAGGTAAAGACTGCACCCTGACGTCCAGGGGTGACAGTGACGGCAGCGGCTCAGGTACTGAGGGCCTGCTGCGTGGCCGGCCCCGTGCCAGGCTTGCCACATACAGGGAACCCGTGCTGTGTGGACGTGGGGCGACTGGGGCCCTCGGGCGTGGTTGTTAGAGGTACGACGCCGGTGGCTTCTTAACCGTCGCACATGCTTGGGGCGCCTGGATGGCTTGGTCACTTTGGCATCTGATTCTTGATTTCGGCTCCGGTCACGGTCTGGTGCGTCGGGCTCTGCGCTTGGCAGGGAGTCTGCTTGTCCCTGTCCCTCTTCCCCTTCCCTCTGGTCTCTCTCTCTCTCTGTAAAATAAATAAAATCTTTAAAAGAAGGTAAGCATACATTTAATCGCGTTCTTCAGCAACTCCACTGCGAGGACGTCACACGAGAGCTGTGGAGCCGCCGCTCCCACGGAGACCTGCACGAGGGCGCTCCCCCACATGGGACCGCTGATTGCTCCAGCCCGACAACCGCTCCCGTGTCTGCCAGCCGGCGAGCAGTGGGCCGGTCCGTGGGTCTCCGTCCCAGGACTCTGTCCGGCAGTAACGTGGAGTGAAACGCTGAGGCCTGCGGCCACGTGCGCAAACCCTGGAAGCGCTACTTGAGGTGGAAAAAAAAAAAAAAAGCCAGGCCCAGAGGACGGTGGCTGCCTCCTGTCCCGTTTGTGGGATCTTTCTTGCAGAGGCTGATGGTGGAGCAGAGGGCCGAGCGCTGGTTGCCTGGGGCAGGGGCTGGAAGCGAGGACTGCTGCAAACCGGGGGTGGGGGGGTGTTCTGGGGTGATGGTGGGGGGTGGCGACCCGGGTCGGCACAACTACACACACTGGCTAAGACCCAAGGAAGTGCACACTCAGTACGGGTGACTTTGGTGGCACCTTGAGAGAGACCGAAACTTGCTGACGACGAGACGGCTTGCAAAGGGCCGAGGCAGCTTGCAGCCGGGGCTCACCTGGCGCAGAGCCCTGGCCTCGGGCTGTCAGTGCCCAGTGGGGACGGAGAGACGAGCCTGTGCAGGAGCCGAGACAGATCTGGTCTCGGCGCCGGCGGTGGCAGGTGAGGCCACTGTTGCGTTAGGCAGCTGGGAAGGGCGTGGGGTCGGGACGTGCCTTCCCGGAGGTCCAGACTCTCAGGAGGCGTGTGCCTGTGTTGGGGGAACCTGCGCAGGGCCGGTCGTCTCCATGAGGGCGTCCCGTGTGTGTCACGCCCCGTCCTGTCTGTGCCGCACCTCCCTCCTCTTGAGGTATCTCTGGTTCTCTTGTGCTGCCGAGGGGGCGGGGGGTGGTGGTGGGGAGGCTCTGCGGCCCCTGCACCTGCAGGTCCATTAAGGTAGCCTGTGGCTCCTGGGGCCTCCGGGAGGGCCCAGGACCGCAGAGGCTGTTTTCCTGCCCTCCCAGTGGTTCTGGTCATTAGCATTCCAAGGTGGAAAACAAGGCTGGTGCTTGCCGCCTAAATATTTATGGACTTCGGCTGGGGTCAGAGGACAACGCAGCAAATGAAATTAAAGATTTACGCCGAAATACCAGCTAGGGGAGGGCTCAGGCCGCGGCTCACTTTCCGCGTTGCTTGGAGAAAAGGGTTTTCTTTTTCTCTTCCAAGAAACTTAGTTTTTATAGATTTTTGAAGCAAAATGCATGAAATTTTAATTCATTGCTTCACATCGCATCTTCATAAGTTGTTAGTTACCGAGGAGCGGGCAGGCTGCAGGTTCAGGCACCTCCGTGCGTCTGGATGCACTTGGGGATTTTGGAAAAATCAATTCCTCTGCTTGGCTTTGCTCCTATGGCCCTGCTGGGGAGGAGGCCCGTTCTCCAGTGCAGGGAGCTGTGCCCAGTGTCGGGTAACTTAGCTGGGAGCGCAAGCGGGGCGGGGGGAGGCGGCTCGACAGCCCGAGTGCCCCGGACTTGTCTTTCTGGGGCTGCCTGTGATGAAGGCACCGTTTACCCTGACGAGCGGGGCTGTGGGAAGGGAGACTGTGCTCAGGGGTGCTCGGAGCCGGGCTGATGAACGGAGGGCTCCCCAAGTGGAAGGCCGCCAGCAGCTCTGCAGAAGCACCTGAGCATGTGCAACCGGGGGGCGGTTCCCTTCCCTGACCCCGCGGGAGCGGAGGGAGGGGACAGTGGTTAGTGCACAGAGGCAGCCCCGCCACCCAGGGAGGGGGGAGGGCGCAGGACCCGCAGTGATTAGCCCTGCAGAGCGCCGGGGTGGCTCCCAAGGAGCAGAGCCTGGGACAGGGCTTGGGGGGTGCAGTTTACTGGATGAAGCAGGTCAGAGAAGGTCAAAGAGCTGAGCCGGGGTCTGGTGTCATGTAAACGTGACCCTGTGTGGGGGCCACAGGGTTGTCCCCGCTCGGGGGGGGGGCGGGAAGGAGGGGCCCTGTGTCTACTACCACGGCCGTCGGTCCCCGGGTGAGAGCTGCCCCGGGTGTGGAGTGGGGCGGTCAGCTGGGCAAGGTGGCTCCCACAGGGGAGGACAGGGCGCTGGAGAAGGGGTCGCTACACTTGAGGCAGGCGGGAGCGGGAGCACCGCCCGGGGAGGACCGCCGCCCCGCCCCGCACTGTGATTTTGGGGACGACAGGCACAGTCAGCAGACACCTCCAGATTGTAGGGACCCGCACCTTGCTTCCTGGCTGTTCTTTGTGGGTGTCACCGCCGCCAGGCCTGGCCAGGGTTGTGGCAGCAGAGCCAAGCCCCCTCCGAGGGGCCACGTTTCCCGTCTGAGTGCCCCCCCGGCCCCCCCGCAGGCTCCGAGGCCCTGCGAGCTGTGGCCAGAGCGCTCCCCCTGGGTGTCCCGAGAAACCGAAGGGTTCCTGCAAGTGAGGAATTTTAGATGAGGGTATTTATCAGAGCCGAGCATTAATAATAAATGCCGCATGATTTTTTTATTAGAGGAGCCACAGAAATGTGGCTGCTTCAACTTTTTAAGTCTCTGGGAAGCTTGAAGTCGGAGACCACTCTGCGGTGGGGAAAAAGTGTGGGCTAATCAGTTTCCATTCATATGCAAAGCACTCCCTTCGCGAGTTCATCAAAATTCCGTTGTTTCTTAAAAAAAAATATTTATAGACTTCCCCTCCCTGCAAAGGAGACCATGAGGAAGATGGATGGTGAGAAGATAGAAATGGTTAGCACCCTGCGAGGAAGCCTCACTCCGAGCCCCGCCGAGCACTCTTTATTCTTTGAGAAGAAGCCAAGTGGGCGCTTCTCCTTCCCTTCACCAAGGCCTCTCCGGCCTGTTGTGGCCACTGGTGGCGGTGGCCGTGGGCTGGGCGGGACGCAGAGCAAGCCCCACCTTGACCTTGCCGGGCACTGTGCGCCCTCCGGGCTCGCAAAGCGTCGCTGAGCTCTCTCCCCATCACGGGGACGCAAGACCGAGGCTCCTAGAGATGCCGGCCGCCGCCAGCTGGACGATCCTCGCTGTGCCCGTTCCTAAAGGAGCAGCTTTATGGGGTCTGCAGGACAGCTTCCGCCTTTGTGTGGCCCCAGTGGGATGGCTCCTCTGTTACCCCGTGGCCCGCCGGGGTGGGGGCAGAGGGAGCAGGAGAGACCCTCCAGCACACCCCTGCTGCGCACCATCCCCCGTCCTGAGGTCCTGACCTGAGCTGAACCCAGAGTCAGACGCTCGCTTGACCCACTGAGCCACCCCGGAGCCACTCACAGCCTGTTTATGAGAAGCGCTGAGGGTCTCCTGCAAGTGACTGAAGGGTGGCAGGAAGGGGACCCGAGTGGTCTTGGTGTGTGGGCACGGACCCTGCGAGCATGGGGCTGACCCGGAGCCCAGGCCTGCGCCGGGAGGGCTGTCCAGCCACATGCTGCTGGCCTGGTCAGAGCCCACGGTTCAGGGTAGGGTTGCTATCGAACACCTGTCCTTTCTCACCAGCGTGGAATTAGGGAAAGGTTCAGTCTGTCGTTGCAGGTCGGGGACTGTACTCAGCCCGTTCGCTGCCGGGGATGCTGGGCACAGAGGTTGCGTGTCTTGCCCAGGATCGCACGGCTCGTGAACGTGGCAGCCTGACTCCCGTCCCGACTCAGAACCCTGCACACTCCCTGGTGTTTTGGGGGCCGCCCTTCTGCCTGGGGAGGGGGGCCTGGCCTTCTGCTGCTGAGCGACGGGGTCAGCACGGGAGGCAGGGAGGGCATACGGCTGGAGAGCCCGGGTGGCCGGGGCCTGGGACAGGTGTGGATGGCCCACGGGAGATCCAGGGGCCTCCTCCGGGGTTGTATGCTCCGCCCGTGGGAGGTGCCGAGGCCCCCCCCCCCCACGGCAGCCCCTCCCCACGGTGGTGCGGGTCACATCCCCACCGCCCGCCCTCCCGCGGCACCCGTGGGCAGGCAGCCCTCTGCCTCACTCCCTTGCATCCTTACCGAGATGCCGTTGTTACTTTCTGGGTTTGAAGAGGCTCCGTATTCCAACACCTGATGCCCATGGAAGCCCTCCTGGGGGTCCCGGCTCTTTAGAGCCATGGACGGTGTCGGGGATTGAGAGGAGAGGGGCCGGGGCATGGGGCCAGGTACTTGTTTCCCAAGGTGCCCAGGCCCCTGGGGGATGGGTAGGGTCTCCTGAGGTCTCTAAGCTCTGCAGCTCCTGCTTCGGGGACCCAGGGGGGTGACTGCTCCGGCCTTGGCTGGCGCTCCAGCCCCTGCGCCCTCGATGGGGCCGACACCTGGCTGCCTCGAGGTTCCTGGTGGGGTGTCAGGCGGCATTAGCAGGCCATGGGGACAGGTGGGCGTAGATTGAGGCTGATTGCTGGGAGGCAGCATTTGCAGGCTGCGGAGCTATTTGCAACTGCTGCAATTGTATCAAGGAGGCTTAATCCTTCTAAGTGCCTTTGTGCTCTGGGGTGGGGTGGGGGCCAAGGCCGGAGCAAGGTCACACGTCCCCTGCTCCCCCTGCTCGTCTGCAGTGCCCTTCCCTATTACCCGCCCGACTACCCATCCACCTGTCCACCCTCCGGTCCAGCCACCCCCCGCCCTCCCTCTGTGTTCACTGGTTTGCCATGTGCTGGGAACCGTGCTGGGGCCCAATTCCTGGGCTGCCTGGGGGCTCACAGTCTAGTGGTGGTGGCAGTGCCCCGAGGCCCCGTGAGGGAGGAGCTGCCCTGAGCCCCGTCCTGGGACCAAGCAAGGTCTCTGTGGGCAGGATGCAGGTCAGGGCGTGGAGGAGGGAGTCCCCCATGTGATGCGGCATGGGGGGGCAGGTGTTGTGGACAGCGGCGGAGGGCTGGGTGGGAGCCCTTGAGGCCCGAAGCAGGGGTTTTAGGGAGCCCGCTCGGGGAGGAGGGAGCCAGAGGGGCAGGAAGACAACGGAAGGGCCGTGAGCCTTGCTTAGAGTCCCGCTCCCCGCCTGGTGCCAGGCCCTGTCCCTCCCCCAGTCAGGTTGCACCTGGCTGCCGTCTAGCTGCACTGTGGGTGTCAGTGCCAGGCCCGCCCTCTGCCCCCAGAAGGGCCCCAGTGTGGATGGGGCCACTGGCCTGTGACGTCCCTTCCGTGACCATGCCTCCCCCTGGGTTCAGGGTGCCTCCTGTCATTCCTGTACCCCCCCCCCCCGGGAGGAGGACCCGCTGAAGTCACACTCAGGCCCGTGGCCACCGGGGAGGCCTGTCGGGGAGGTGCCCACGTTCCCCTGGCAGTTCCGTGAGTGTTGGGGCCGTTGCCCCAGGAGAACCAGGAGAGGCCGAGCTGAGGGCCCTGCAGCCACGGGCCAGGTGGGGAGGGGGGAGTTGGGGAGGGGGAAGGGAGGGGGCGGGTCAACCAGGGAGAGGACAAGGTTCTCTGGTTCTCCGAGCTGGTCTCTCTCGGTGACATCAGGTGCTGTTTCCTAAGCAGGGCGCTGGCTGCCTGCACCAGGGTGACTGTGGGCAGGTGAGGTCGGCTCGGTCTCTGCTCACGCTGCTCCCCAGCTGCTTCTGGTGGGGGGGCCTGGATGTTGGGGCTAGAGGGGGGAGGGCGTGCTGGGGGCACTCCGGGAGCTCTGGCTCGAGTTTGGCAGGTGAGTGTGTGGGTGTATGTGGCATGAGGTGTACTGGGTGGGTGTGTGCCTTGGCCAGGAGGAGCAGAGTGACCCCTCCAGGTATCCAGCCCTGGGAGTGTCTGGGATGCCTTGGGGTGACATCTGTGATCCCCTGTCCCTGTTCCCCAGGCTTCTCCATGTGCCCCCCCCAGCCCGGCGGCCCCCCCCGTCCGTGTGCCCCCCCAGCCCGGCGGCCCCCCCTGTCCATGTGCCCCCAGCCCAGTGGCCCCCCGGTCTGCAGCAGGGCCATGACCCCACGAGCATGCCCAGCCTGACCCTGGCTCACACGTGGCCCTGAGGTTGCCATAGTCCGTGCTCGGGGCACCCCACGCAGGTTCGCTTGCTGAAGGCTTACCTGTGTGTCAGGAATGTTCGCAGTCCGTGGATACTTCATGTCTAACCACCTCGGGTCGGGGCCGGTTTTGAATTTTACAAGCGGGCCTGTTGCTCAGAGCTGTGGGACGGCCATGCCACGAAAACGGATTCCTAGCACGTTATTCTGTGTCTCCCTGACGACTGAGGGCGCCTCGACCTCGGTGTCCTTGCTTCAGGGCAGGCACGGCCTTGCGTGCCAGGACAGGGCCTCCTCGGGCCCCTGCAGGGCCTGCGGGCTCCGGGCCATCGCCCGTGCTCAGCCCTGCTCCCCTGCACATGCGTGTGCTTTGAAGGAGGGTGCAAACTGCTGAGGGGTAACGCTGTCCTCTTCTGATATGAATCTGCTCAGCCTCGCGTGGCCCCTCCTTGGGGTTACCTCCTTCTAGAACCATGCAACAGGTCCACCATTTCGGGCTAACAGGTGTTGTGCTTGCTCTGGGCGGCCTCCCTGGCTGCTGCCTCAGCCACAGAGATGCAGGCGCGAGTGGAGCTTGGAGCTTGGATGTGTGGCTTACCTGGGGCCTTGGCCAGGCCACTGGGCACGTTCGGCTCACCCGCTGGTGCTGCAGGAGGGACGGGGAAGTGGCACTGCCCGCCTCCCCACCGCCTCACACCGCTGCTCTGCAGAATTGATCGCGGGTGTGTAACTAGCCCTCAGCACCTCTGCTTGATCTGACTCAGCAGTTTCGTTCACCCCTCCCGTAATGTTCCCCGGGTGCCTGCACCCCGGGGATCCTGCAGTGGCCTGGACAGTTTGGTGGCAGAGACAGAGGGCGATCATTCAGAGTGACAGGTGCTGGGCTGAGCTGAACTATGTGTGTGTGTGGGGGAGGTGTGAGGGTCCTAGGAGACTTCACGGAGGGTGTGCTTGAGCAGAGCTTTGGGGGACGACAACGGGGAGCTGGGGTGTTGGTGTGACAATGGCTAGTGCTCTGGACGGCTGTGTCGAGTGGGTGCATAGTGGAAATCTGCTGGTTGTCTCCCCAGGTGAGGTCAGGGCCCCTGGGGCATGGTGGATATATAGGGGGGTCAGGTGCAGCGTGGAGGTGGGATCTTTGGGAGGAATGGACTGTGTCTGACCTATTTGTGTGTCACGGCCAGCCTCTGTGTGGCCGTGTCAGCAGAAGCCACCATGCTGGGAGGGCAGGGTGGCCATGGATCCAACCATGGCCTCGATAGCTGCAGTACCCAGTGCCCACACCTCCTTGGTGTCTGCGCATTTCTAGGCTCTGAGGTTTAGGGATCATCTTCCTGATAATGGTGTGAGAGTGTGGGCTGCTGGGGTGGGGAGTGGTGTTCCTCTTTGGTAAGGCTCTGCCCAGATAGGTGCTGATGCGTAGTCTCCCTCAGCTGGTTTAAATAGATGCAGGAAGTAGATTTGTTTGTCTATGTTGGGAGTGTTGGGGGTGCTTAGGAGGGTGGGAATTCTGGGATTCAGTAGGAGGTGGGAAGTGGGGAAGATGGAGCCCAGTTAGTGGAGACCTGTGCCTGGGATGAGAGCAGGAAGGTTTTTCTTCTTTCATTTTTGTAGGTGACTTTGAATATCAGTCTTGCCAGCCCTTGGTCTTCACGTGTTGGCTCTTGGTCTTCACTTGCTGGCTGTTGGTCTTCACCTGTGGCCCTTGGTCTTCACGTGTTGGCTCTTGGTCTTCACGTGTTGGCCCTTGGGCTTCACCTGCTGATCCTTGGTCTTTACCTTCTGGTCCTTGGTCTTCACGTGTTGGCCCTTGGTCTTTACCTGCTGGCCCTTGGTCTTTACCTGCTGGTCCTTGGTCTTCACCTGCTGGTCCTTGGTCCTCATCTGCTGGTCCTTTGTCTTCACGTGTTGGCTCTTGGTCTTCATCTGCTGGTCCTTGGTCTTCACGTGTTGGCCCTTGGTTTTCATGTGTTGGCCCTTGGTTTTCACGTGTTGGCCCTTGGTCTTCACGTGTTGGCCCTTGGTCTTCACGTGTTGGCCCTTGGTTTTCACGTGTTGGCCCTTGGTCTTCACGTGTTGGCCCTTGGTTTTCACGTGTTGGCCCTTGGTTTTCACGTGTTGGCCCTTGGTTTTCACGTGTTGGCCCTTGGTTTTCACGTGTTGGCCCTTGGTCTTCACCTGCTGGTCCTTGGTCTTCACCTGTTGGCTCTTGGTCTTCATCTGCTGGCCCTTGGTCTTCACATGTTGGCTCTTGGTCTTCATCTGCTGGCCCTTGGTCTTCACGTGTTGGCTCTTGGTCTTCATCTGCTGGTCCTTGGTCTTCACGTGTTGGCCCTTGGTTTTCACATGTTGGCTCTTGGTCTTCACCTGCTGGTCCTTGGTCTTCACGTGTTGGCCCTTGGTTTTCACGTGTTGGCTCTTGGTATTCACCTGCTGGTCCTTGGTCTTCATGTGTTGGCTCTTGGTCTTTATCTGCTGGCCCTTGGTCTTCACCTGCTGGTCCTTGGTCTTTACCTGCTGGTCCTTGCTCTTTAGGTGTTGGCTCTTGGTCTTCACCTGCTGGCTCTTGGTCTTCATGTGTTGGCCCTTGGTCTTTACTTGCTGGGCCTTGGTCTTTACTTGCTGATCCTTGGTCTTCACCTGCTGATCCTTCTTCTTCACATGTTGGCCCTTGGTCTTTACTTGCTGGCCCTTAGTCTTCACCTGCTGGTCCTTGCTCTTTAGGTGTTGGCTTTTGGTCTTCACCTGCTGGCTCTTGGTCTTCATGTGTTGGCTCTTGGTCTTCACCTGTACCACTTGGGAGAATGGGAATAGCAGGATCAGCTGTGTCAGACCTAACTTGAGTTTGAACTTAGGCTCCATTGTCTTTTGCGTGTGACCTTGGGCAGGCGACTTGGGTGTCTGAGCCTCAGTGTCCTCATTGAAAAAATGATGACAATCATCCTTACCTCAGAGTTATCAGGCAAAACAAATGAGATCAGTGAGGGACGCTGCCATGAGCAGAGTAGTTTGCTCAGTAAGTTAGGTCTTTCCCTTGGCCCGTTTTGCACACAGTATCACCATACCTCTGTGATGAGACACAGCATGTGGTTGTCCCTTGCTCCCATGCCACCTCACATCTTGGAGAGCAGACTCAGGCCTGGCTGGGGGTCTGCCCACTTGTGTGGGCACTTGCCCAAAGGGCCTAGCTGGACTGCCCTTCCAGGGCAGGTCATGACGTTCAGGTATCTCCACATCCACCTGGAATCATCCTTGCCAAACCCTGGGGAGGCTCAGCTGTCTGGGGTGTGGGGCTGCCTGCATCACATGGGAGCTCCTTGGCACAGAGCAGCCTCTGGTGCACGTGGGGCCATGTGGGTGCAGGTGTGTTTGCTGGGTAGGGATTTGGGGGGACCAAGCTGGACCCCGCAGAGCCCCATTCCTTTTCTGGTGTGGGAGTGTCTGCATCCTCCCACCCTCTGTGTCTCCCTGTCTCTCTCCAGCAAAGGTGTCTGGGCAGAGGACAGGGATGCTGTCTTCCCTGGCCAGGCCAGGGCTGGAGCTGGGCTTCCCATCAGCCTGTGGAGCCTTCTAGGCCTAGCCATCTGGGTGGAGTCTGGTTTGTAGCAAGAAAAGGCCCCGAGGGAGTGCATGGCACCATGAGCATCATGTTGTGTCGGGCTGCCTGGGGATGGAGGGCACTGCTCGGCTGTGTCAGAGCCTCCCGCCTGGGCCTGACGTGCCGCAGTGCCCCCCAGAAGCAGACCTGCAACGTGTGGACACGTGTCCCAGGCTCGTTTCCGGCCCACGGGAGCACACCCGGGGACCCCTGAGCTTGCCCCATACACAGCCTCACATGTGCCCCCCCCCAGCGAGGTGCTATCCTGCACGTGTGCCCCTGGCACTGCCACCTCCTGCTCCCCTCGGGCTGGGCCCCAGGGGAAGGCTTGTGGCCCGCTGCGCCCACTCTGACTTGGAGGGCCTGTGACGCAGCTCTGCCCGTGTGTCCCCATCAGATGTGGTCACTGGGAGCGATGAGCCTGCACGTGGCTCTCCCTGACCTCCTGCACACCGTGTGGCAAGGCCAGCTCTCTTGCGCTGCGGTGCTCTCCCGCTGGCTGCCAGGCCAGCTGGTGTCTGTCCCTCGGGTTTGCATGGGCCCCCATGGGTTTCCATTAGGGGCAGAGGTGGCGGACGGGCCCACCTTGCCTTTTCCAACTCCTCCTCTGTCCCTTCCCAGGGGCAGGAGCCTCAGGGGGCATTGCAGGTGCTGACTGCAGCTGAAGGGCTGGCCTCACTCCCTGCAGGGCTGGAAGGCACCAGCTCCCATCCTGCCCTGACCCTTGGGTCCTCAGCCCAGGCTTGGGGTGGGCAGCCTGTGGCTCATGGGAGGCCTGGGTTCTTGATCTCATACTAGCTGGGGGGCAGGTCATACCTGGCAAGAGACCTCACGTCGCCAAGCCCCAGCTGTCCCCTCTGTGTGCGGGGGGGGACAGTGATACCCTTCTAGGGCCGTGGGACATGCCAGGTGATGGCCTGTAAGGGGAGATGTGCCACCAGGTGACAGGTGTTTCACCGCTATCCTGCTGGCTCTGCGGTGGGGGGCTCGGGCCTCTGGGTTGCCCGCCTCCTTGCTCCCATCTGCGGTGGCCCTGACTGTCCTCACTGCCTCCTGCCCCTGCCCTCCTTGGCCCCGGTCCTGCCAGGGCATAGGCAGAGCCTCACCTGTGCTCAGGGGCCCCCCAAGGCTTCCTCATGGGATGGAAACAGAGCCCCTCAGCTGAGCGGGCAAGACTTCTGCCCTGCACTCCTCTCCCTCGTGTTTCTGCCCCAGCAGGAGCGGCCCCCTCCTGGCGGATCCACAGGTGCCATCGTGTGCACGTCTTGGCTCCCGCCATGCCGCTAGCCTCGTTCTTCTCTCTCTTGGTCCCCCTGGTATCTGCGCTCTGTCCCAGCCTCGGGTGCTCTGCGCCCTGTGAAGCCCCCTTGCCACCCGGGGCTGCGTGACGACACACCCGCGCTCCTCCTGCCTGATATCCCTCCCTGGACTCCCAGCCCGTGATCCGGTTCCCTCTCCAGGTGGTGCTCCTAGGACCTGGGGCCCGATCTGCATCCTCTCTGCGTTCCCGGCCTGGGCCCTGGCTGGGTGCAGAGTGGGTGCTTGGAGGGGTTTGTGTGGGTTCTGGGAGGCAGTTTGACTGCCTAGTAGGGAGACCTGGTTCCCAGTTGGTTTTCTCACGGCTGGAGAGGTGCCAAGGGGAAAGCAGCCCCGCTGATCAGGGTTCTCTGAAGTTTTTCTCTGATTTGTGAATTTTGTGGTATTGTTTTTCAATTTTCTCCAAGCATCTGCTACTGTGAAATTTTTCATTATCACTGGCAAGGATCCCCTCTCATCCCTGCTGGCTGCAGGAGATTTCTGATGTCTCTCCCCGTCTGCTCCGAAGCACCTGGGAACCAATGGCTAATGTCCCTGGGCCAGCTGGGCTCTGGCTCGCACATCTCCCGGCTGGGCTCAGCAGGCCCGGCCTCAGTGGCCAGGGTGGCGTGGGCCGTGGCCTGTGTCCTGAGGCTTTGCCTCTGTTCCCTTGGCATGCAGGGTGGTCCAGCTGGGAAGGCTGCCTGCGGGGGCCGAGCCAGCGCCTCCACCAGCCCTTCCTGAGGGGCCGTCAGGTGGTGGCTGCTGGGAGCAGAGGGCACTGCCTCCTCCGGACGCATCCTGTAAGAGTGGCTCCGACTCTTGAGTTTTGGAGGCTGGTATTGTGGTGGCTGCTGGGGTGGTAATGAGGAACAACGCAGAGCCGCGCAGGGCCTTGGGGGTGGTGAGAGAGGCAGCTGCAGGCCTCGGCAGGTAGATGCTCGGGGGAGCTGCCCACGCCTCCAGCCAGCAGACCTGCCCCTGGACCCCTGCAGGGGGGACACGCAGGTGGGCCCACGGTGGCCTCGGGCACTCGCCCTCAGCCCATTTTGCACCTGGCTGGGCTGCTTTCTTCTCTGGTCCTAGCTCCCTCCTGTGCAGATGCCCAGCCGGTCATGTTTACCGGTGGGGGCTGGGGTGCTTTCTGGGTTCTGACTCACCTGAGTGTGGTTCGTATCCTGTGAGTTATAGGTGCAGTGGGTTTCGTGTGCTCCTTTGCTTCTGCTGGTTGGATGCACTGATTTGATTTGAGAGGACCGTGAGGCCGTTTCTGCGGTGGGACAAGGAAAGGGGGCGACTTGCCCAGAGCTGCTCACAGCCGAAGGCAGAGAGCAGGGATTGGGTCTGGGCAGTGGAGCTCTGGAATGTGCCATCTTCCCAGGGGGCAGCAGGTGCAGCTCTCTGAGCCGGCAAGGGCGCTGCGTTTCCTTGGGTTTCGGCCCCCGGGGGGCTGGGCGGCAGCCTTCCCCTCTGTCATTGCATGTCCTCTGCACCAGCGTGTGCTGGGCGGGAGGGTGCTGAGCACCTGATAAGTGAATGGATGATGAATGAGTGAGCAGACACTTCCCAAGGGGCAGGAATTAGCATCGTAGAATTGATTCAAGATGTATTTTGTGCCAGAGGCTTTATTTTCATGTCTTGAGTGTAACGCGGGTGCTGTGACCCATTCCTCCTTTGTCCTCCTACTTTAAAAAAAATATGTGGATGTTCTGAAAGGAGACGGGCCTGGGCTCCTAGATGCCAAGGGACAGGATAGGGCTTGGGCTTTGCGATTGCCGCCTCTGGGCTGAGAAATGGGAAATGGGCTGAATGGAATGAAGTTCATCTGTAAGATGCAGGTCAGGAATTTGTGGGGCCGCTTCCCCCGCCGCTGCTCCGTTCGCAGTCAGCTGTGGGTCGGGGCCGGCACGTGTGAGACAGCAGCCTGCTTGGACTGCTCCACGCAGGGAGCGTGACAACGAGGGGAGGGACACGCGGGCCCCGGGGCCCTGGGTGGAGAAGTCCTCCCGAGAGGGAGAGGCGCATGAACTGGGCCTCAAGGCTGAGTGTCTAGCAGGAGAATGCGCGTGACGAAGACATGGGCCTGACACGGCGGAGCCTCCGGGACCCCTGCTTTGGGCCTCAGAGCCTGGAGGTGGCCTCCTGGAAGCCTGCTGGGAGGCCAGGCTGCAGGGTGAGTGTAAGGTCTCGGAGCTGGAGCTCCGCACTGGAGCTTGGCAGGATGGGGACATTTCTGTGGCTCCCCCGCAGGCGTCCTGGAAGGGGCGCTGGCTGAGAGGTGATGCTTCCTCCTGCTATGCTGATCCCGGTGGTCGGAGGGCACGGGGAGCTGAGGGCCTAGCCAGCGGGCGTCCGTGGGTCAGCTTCCAAAGCCAGGGAGGAGATTGGGAGTCAAGGCCTAGACGTGGGGCTCCGTCCCTCTGGCCAGTCAGTCCTATTGGGGGTGGAGGGCATAGGCTGGCGGGGGAGAGATGCATGCACAGGCGTGCATCCTGAGAGAGGACCAACACTCAGAAAGTGAGAAGCAACAATGGAGAGAGAGACAGAGGCAGAGAGAGCTCAAAAAGTCAGCCATAGGTGGAGATGGGAAGGGAGGTCCCGCAGCCTCAGCGAGCCTCGGTTCTCCGTCCGAGAGGCCTGAGCTGGGCCTGCCAGGAGCCCTCGGGCCAGGCAGCCCTGGCGACGGGATGGCCTCTGCTTTGGGAAGACAAATGCAGGTGTGGGGAGGGGAGAGGCACCATGGAACCGGCCTTGGCAGCCGGGGGGTGTGGGGAGGGCCGAGGTCAGGCCCTGGGGTCCGGCCTGTTGACCTATGTCCAGCCTTGGCATCTGGCTCATTCCATCCTCCTGAGGGCCCTGCAGGTGGGGACTGCGGCTCAGCCAGCTGAAGGGACTTGCTGAGGGCCCTGCCTGTCACCTGGGCCCCCGCATTTAACTTGGGGGTCAGAGGCAGCCCAGGGTGTGTGAACCCCAGCTCCTCTGTGACTTTGGGCAACACCCTAACCCTGGGTCCCTGCTCCAGTCAGGTGTGGGGAGCAGTGCTCCCTTCCCAGAGGAACCGTGGGTTCAGTCTTAGGTGGATGGGCCGGGCCCCCTAGGGCACCTGCTGAGATGCAGACGGGCTCCGTGTTCCTTTCTGTGGTCCGGAGCAGCAGAGGGGCTGTGTCCTCAGCCCCAGCCCAACCCTGCCATGGCCCTTCCCTCCTTTTCACCCTGGCTCTAGAGCTGGAAGCACCTTGGATACCTTGGGGTATTCACGCCTGGCCCAACTGTGGCCACGCAGGGACGCTCCATGTCCCCGGGACACCGAGCTCCCCAGATGGCCTCTGCTTCTGTCTTCTCTGAGCCAGGCTGCCAGCTGGGCTCGGGCCTGAGCTGTCTTGGGGAACCCGTGCTCCTCGGGGCTGGCTGTCTCCCTTGCCTCGCCGGCTGTGGGGTGGCACCGTTCCTTTCTTCACAGTTCTCACTCTCCTTTTCCCACGTCTAAGCAGTCCCTCCCTCTTGGGTGGAATTAGAGAAAATGAGTGTCCCCTGGCTCATCCACGCTGGGACTGGATTCTGAGCCAAGTCTGGAGGCCCCAGAGCCCAAAATCCTAATTCTCCCTATGCTGCTTGTAGGGCGAGGCACGCTTTGTCGTTGCCTGGTTCCTGACGTGCATCCCGCCCACGGATTCTCTGGGTGCCTCGTTCCCCTGGTAGCACGGACATTTCCAGCTGCTTCAGCCAGTCCCCATGCATCTGTGCTTTCCCTCGCTCCTTCCTGCCGTGAACGTCCTCCGGGCATCTCCGTATGGGGCCCTGAGCCCAGGCCTCCAGAGAGTCTGGAAGCTTTCCTTGGGACCTGAGGAATGAAGCAGGAAGTCAAATAATACATACTTGATAGAAAGGATAAAGTACTTCCGACCTCCGGGGAAAGGGATGATTAATCTTCCTAAGCGAGGGGAAGTCAAGGAAGGTTCCACGGGGAAAGAAGCATCTGGGATGAGTCTTGGAGGAAGGGGAGGAGTTTGAAGGGCACAGTGTGGAGGAAAGGCCTCAAGAAAGAGGAATCGACACGTGCAAAGTTAGAGATTGGGGGGGCACGGTGGCATGAGCACGCTGCACAGTACTGGGGGCCACGCTGGGGTGGAGTTGGGGATTTCTGGGGGCTCCCACAGGCTGGACCTGGACTCCCAGGCGGTGGGGAGCACGGCCTGTATTTTGTGGCCACGCTCAGCTGTGGAACTTTGGTCCGCAGTGTGGGTTGGGGAGAGAAATGCTGGAGGCCGGGAGGCCAGGAGGCTGACGGGTGTGGCAGGTGCAGGAGCCCTTCAGAGGCAGGTGGGCGAGTGGCCAAGAGCCGTCTGGGCTGGGGCCGTGGTGAGAGCGGCAGGAGGACCCTGGTTGCTCGGCTGCTTTTAAGGTTCGAGTCTCCCGGGACTTGTCACTGTCCTGGTTTAGCTTCTACAGTGTGGGCCTCGTGTGCATCGGCCGGAGCCCGGCCCCCACTGGCGGAGCCGTGAGAGCCATGAACGAGGAGCTGGAGGCCTATAAGTACGCCGGCAGGTCCCACCCAGTGTTCCCCGTGTTTCCAGTCTGTGGGAGTGGGGAGTCGGGTTTGATTCATTAACTGGCACGAGGATGAGGCCCCGGAGATCGGCCTGGCACCGCCGGCTCTCCTCCACCCTCCCGCCGCGCTCCATGCCTCCTGCTCGCACCCACTGCCCGCTTGTGTTGGGCTGAGGTCCCATGACCAGTGGGGCCCTTGTCCCTGCTCCTGGGGGGGCTCCGGGGGGCTGATGTGAGGCTGGAGGGCGTGGGAGCTCCTAGCGCGGGGGTGCTGGGGGCCTGAGGCCCTGCTGATGACCTCAGGGCCCCCCGGCGCCCTAGCCCACGCCCCCTCCCTCCCTCCCCACCCACCCTATCCCATGCCCCCCCCTTCTGGCACCCTATCCCGCAGGATCCCCCATCCCACGTATCCTCCCCCAGCCTGCATCCTCCCCTGCACCCTATCCCCTGCCCCCCCCACACACACCCTAGCCCGCACCCACCCCCGTGTCCTATCCCATGCCCCCCCCACATCCTAGCCAGCACCCTCCCCCTGTACCCTAGTCCATGCCCCCCCACCCCCCGCCCTAGAGCCTCTTGGTGCCACTGTCCTTAGCAGGGCAGGGTGGGGCGGTTCTCGGAAACTGTCTTCCGCGCTGTAGCCGAGGCTGCCCCCAGGGAGGACATGGGCCCAGGGGGGCTCCGCAAGCTCGGGAGTTCGGTCACGGAGGGGTGCGGACGGCAGGGGGCCTACGGTGCCGAGGGATCAGTGCCCCCTGGGCTGCGCTGGGTGCCAGGCAGGCCTCAATGGTGAGAGGCACCCCGCGCTGCTGCACCTGCGCTCACAGCTCGGAGACCCTCGGGGCCGTAGCAGCTGCACCCACAGGCCAGGGACGCAGACGTCGGTGGGTGATGGGTGGGCACAGTAACGGGGAGATGGAGGTCGTGCAAGGTTGTCGGTGGGAGTGACGGTGACCCACAACACCGCGGGTGAGGGGAGCCAGGCAGCGGGTGCAGGCAGGGTGGGGTGGTGGGGAGCCAGAGCAGGGGGAGCTCGGGGGAGCTGAGCTGGGGCTCCGAGGGGTGGGTGTGGGCCACCTGGGGCTTTGCAGGTGTCGCTGGGGTGATGGTGACTTTAAAGGCAGTGGGGCACAGTCCTCATGGGGAAGCATGCTGCTCGAGGCTTCAGGAAGGCCACTCGGCCGTGGCGTCTGGAATGGAAGGCGGCAGGTGGAGGAGTTGGATGTACGGGGTCCCGCGGGGACATCCTAGTGGCTGAAGCCACGGCGGGGAAGGAAAGCTGGAAAGAAAACCTCGAGGACTTGGCAGTGGCATGCATGCAGAGGGTCTGGAGGACGGGGTCGCTGGTCTGGGACCAGGGCTCCAGCACCCGCCACCCTTTCCCCCTCATTTTGTGGGTTTGTTTACTTTTTACGTGTCTTAATAAAACATGAAAAAATATTTATTCTCCGTGGATCAATAATTTACTATGAGTTATGACAACACTAAATTTGGTCAATTATTCATGGACTATAAAGTATTTATAAATGCTACCTTAATTTAAAGTATTAGCCATTAGAATTCAAATATTAATAAAGCCGGTGCCAGCTTAAAGGAGGAGAAGGAAGGGCATGGATAATGAGGGCGGCTCAGGGAGGGGGAGGGCTCCTGGCTGTTACGATGATCCCGATAATGGGTTGTCCCTGGGAGCCCCACTTCCGGGGCAGGCAGAGGTGCGGGGGCCCCTGGGGTGGCCTGGGGACCCCCTCGGAGCGGGAGCCCGTGCCCTCTGGAGGGCAGGGTGGAGCCCCCGGCAGACCAGAGCCTGGCTCCCCCTTCTGTTGCCTGCTGAGATAAGTGGAGTCTTGCCAGGCCTCGCCGGGCACCTCCTTCTACCAGGTGCAGTGCCCCCGTTAGCCTTGTCCACCCGCAATACAGGTGGTTCTCGAAGGGGCCACCTGGAGGCCACGGGGTGGAGGGATCCAGTCCTCAGAACAGCAGGATCCCCACGGGTGGACCCTGCCTGTGCCGGGAGCACCGGGTCTTCTGGGAGGAGCAGGCATGGAGGTGCCAGGGGCCCAGGTGGAGGGGCTGGGGTAGCTGTGCCAGCAGCGCTGGTGGGTGGTGGCCCCGGGAGTTGTGTGTCTCTTCCAGCTCAAGCCTTCTGGGGCGGCTGCTTCCCCCTCCCGCCCACCTTGGTCTGAGAATTTTCCAGGAACCTCCATGGGGATGGAGAAGCCTGGGCATGAAACAGGGGTGGTGCCTGGAGTGACCTCAGTGCCCGAGGCCGCATCTCTTACCAACAGTGTCATCTGCAGGCACCAGCCAGGGGTTTGCTATCGGGAGGGAGAGGCCTTGTCCCCCCAGCTCCCTCCCGGGGGCCCACCCTATGAGTTTCTCCCCAGGAACGTTCTGGGCAGCACGGGCTGCAGGATCCTGCGGGCTCTGTCTGCTGGGCCCGGCTCTAGAGGCTCCTGCTGGTCTGCCTCTGGTGGGCCCTTTGTTGTCGCTCTGTGGCTGTGTGGCCCCAGCCCGGCCAGCCCTCTCCGTGCTTCAGTTTCCTCACCAGGAGATCAGAAGGCTCAGGTGGGACGAGGCTTGCGGAGATCCCACGGTCCTACACCTGCACGTCCTGCCCTGGGAGGCTTGTGTCTGGGAAGGCCTGGGTCAGCGGGATGCTGGTGTCCCTGGGGCACAGCGGCGGGAATTTGTGGGGCTGCCCGGGGCCTCCGGCAGAGCTCATAGGCCCTCTGGTTTGGGTCCCGGCTTGAGCTCTGAGCGCCCTCTTCCTCCAAGTCCTGGGAAGCCAGTGGGCCACGCGGTGACCTTTGCAGACACCCTGCGCTCTTGAAGGCCGGGGCTCGAAGCTGATGGTTGCATCCACCTGGGCTGCTCGTTTCCCGCTGATGAGCCGCGCAGGGTCGAGCCATCAAGCCCGCGTGGTTGCAGTCAGGACCCAGATCTGCTTTATGGCCACGTGGTATTGGAGGCAAAGAATGATAGCAGAGGCCGCTCTCTTGTCATGAGCTGCAGAGCAGTCTCCACAAAGCAGGAGAGGCAGTAACCCCGGTGGCCCCTGCACCCCCCTGCGTGGGGTGGCTCCACATGCCTGACACCTTTCACGGTCCTGGGCTCTGTGGAGGAGGTGCCATCGACCTGTGCGTCGGAGGCCCAGCGAAGGCCAGCACTCGGCATGGGTGTGTGTGGCAGGGCCCCACCGAGGCTCTGGCCAGGGCACCCTGGCGCTGGGGTTCAGCATGACCGTGTGCGGCGCAGGTGTGAGTCGTAGAACGTCCTGTCCCGGGGATGAGTGCACAACCTTCATTAAGCTAATAGCTGATTGGCTTTGATCTGATGTATTTTGATCACATTATTTTTGTGTTAGGAGCCTCTAAATACCCATCATTTCAACTGTGCCCCAATTAGCAGGCCATTCACCGCAGAGTGCAAATTGACTCGCATCGGGCCTCTCCATTAGTGCCTGCCAGAAGCTTCTAGCCTCGACAGCCCGCCCCGTCCCCCAGCCCTGCAGCCGAGTGGCTCGCGTGGTGCTGCAGGTGGCTGTCCCGGGCAGGCCGTGCTGCCCACCTCCCCGGGGAGGGCTGCCATGCCAGGGGCGAGGCTGTTCTGCTGTCTTGGGCTCCTGGGCATGGCTCGTGTGGGATGGCAGGGGTGGGGGGGTGGTGCCCGAGGAGCGGGGCAGGAGACTGGCTCCTATGGAACTGCTTTTGGGCACTCAGCAGGGTTCACAGGGCCGTGTCTTAGGTCGGTGCTCCCTGAGCTCTCCCGGGGAAGGATTCAGAGCCTCACTTCGTGGGACACGGGGCTCAGGAAGGAGACAGGCCTGTGGTTGCAGACCGCTGGCCAGATGAGCCTGAACCAGAGCTGTGGTTGGTGAGGCTCTAGGGCCTGTGCTCCTGCCCCCATGGGCCTGGGCCCCGCCGACAAGGTGGTGTCCCCAGCTGCCAGCAGGACCGGGTGGGTGACTGCCGGGCAGTGCCTCCCAGAGGGTTCCTGCTGCCCGGCCCTGGGTCTTTGTCGCGCTGACCCCCTCACGCTGCTCTCCTTCGTTTGCTGGTGTGAATCCTCGTTCCTCGAGGCTCCGCTGTCCCTGCTGTCCAGGCCCAAGGAGCTTGGTCTCTCCCTCCTCATGGGCTGACACGTGGGTCTGTCTTGGTGGAGTCAAACTCCTCAGAGTTGGGGCTTGGTGTCCTCTTGGTCTTTGCTTTCCCCAACCCACAGGGCAGGGGTTTGCACATCGCGAGGGGGGTGGGTCCTGAGTCTACGTAGGAAGCTTGCAGGAGGGAAGAGGCCAGGCTGCAGTGGGCAGTGGGATGCATGCCCTGATGGGTAAACTGAGGCTCAGAGAGGTTCAGCGACTTCAGAACCTGTGTATGTGGGGCATCTGGGTGGCTCAGCGGTTGAGCGTCTGCTTTCGGTCCAGGGCGTGACCCCAGGGTCCCAGGATCGAGTCCCGCATCGGGCTCCCTGCAGGGAGCCTGCTCCTTCCTCCGCCTGTGTCTCTGCCTCTCTTTCTCTCTGTGTCTCTCATGAATAAATACATAAAATCTTTAAAAAAAGAATGCTTGTATACGGGGCGGGCAGAGGGTTTGCCGTCGGAGGTCAGGTGATGACGCAGGAGGGAGTTTGAGGGTGGGCGACGGAGAGCTGGAGGGCAGTGTGTGTGGGCAGCTTGACATCCTAGCAATGTGCAGGTTATTTTGTACAGTTACTTCTCAGAGTTAGAAATTCGGAGTATTGGCATCGAAGAAAGCATGTACCAGAGAATAAAGAGAAATCCACTCAGCATCACAGCACTTTGCGTTTTTTTTCTTGCCTTTCGGTGATTTCTCCTGCCTTTTCCATAAGCGTGCTTTTTAGTTGCAATCCTAGCGAGCATATAATTTCGTGCCCCGCTGTTGTCACTTAGCTGCCTCTCAGTGTTTTTTTAGAGTAGCTGGCATCTCCCTTCAGCCCCGTCCTTATCGGTTGTTTGGTCTCACGACTGGGTTATCTGGAAAATGGACGCAGTGACACCCGCTCCAACAGGTGTCGTGAGAGTAAGATACACGAAGTACTCAACAGGGTTTGGCACAGGGAAAATTCTCACAGGATCGTCCCTCCTCCCACGTAGCTTCACAACTTACCCATTATTGGAAGATTATTTTCCCCTTCTGAAAGAATTATCTGTTCACGACTTGAAATTTTGGCAAGATACAGAAAGGAAGGAAAATTCAGTTCAGGCCTCTTGTAAAATGCGTTTGCTTTTTAGCATTTTGCAGTATTTCCTTCCGGCTTTTCTTGCGTGTGTGTTGTATTTAATTGACATAATAAAATGCATACAGTTTTGTATTATTTTCACGTGACTTTTTTAGGATAATCACTTTCCCATGTGATCGTAGTGTCTTTGTAAGTAATTTTAAAGGCCTCACGTGCTGTCAACAAACAGCGGTTTTCGGTTCTCGCCTATTTGCATCGTTTAGACTGTGAATGCTATTTCGGGAGTCTGGATAAGTATCCTCTGAATGTTTGGGGATCTCAAGCCATTCCCATAATTGGGATAGGTGCCCGAGATGGAATTATGGAGCAGAGGCTCCATGATGAAGATGTTAAGGCTCACTGTAGCCTTGCCCCGGTCTTTGCTGAGTGCCGTGTGTCTGGGGAAGGCACAACCTGTGGCCCCCTGAGTTCGTGGCCTCTGCATTGTGCTGGGATGGGGAAGTGCGGGGTGACGGGGGCCCTTAGCCAGCCTGAGGATGTGGAGTCTGCATCTTGAGGACTGAGTGCGAAGGTTCAAGAGGCAACAGAAAACGTGGTGGGTCTGAAAGGTGGGCCGTTGGCCTGAGCACAATGGGGGGGGGCATGTGAAGAGCACGGAGCCCGCAAGACGGCCCTCGGGGGTTTGGCTGCGTCCCGAGGCCCCCGGGAGCCACAGGAGGGCTAGGCAACGCCTGTGCCTGTCCGAGGACAGCAGGAGCACGACACAGCTGCATCTCTTTAGGAGGAATGCCGCGTGAAGCTTGGATGGGAGGTCAGAGCATTTGGGTGGCTGCGTGACTCCTGGGGTGGCCCGGGGACTCTCACTGCAGCACGCCCGCCCCCGTGCATGGTGCGTGGGGGTCGAGGGCCCAGCAGGGAGAACCACGGGCACCTGGGTCATCATCCTGCCCACTCGTGAGCGTGCCCAGGGAGCAGCTGAGCGTCGGTGTCGGGAAGCCTGCTCTCCTTTCCAGGCCCCCACCGCCCTCTCCTTGGGCCGGTGTCCCCGGCTCCCGCTCTCCTTCCCTCAGCCCTGTCTGAGACGTTACATAAACCCAAAGGCTCTCAACCGAAAGAACTGCATTGTCAAAGTTGTTCAAAAGTCTGCCGTGTGTGGCAGATGGCCTGCTGACACGCGCGGGTTGTGTTTTGAAATTGCATCTGCTTTCCCACATTCCTCCATCGCATACGCATTATTAATAAATGTTTGCTTCGAAACTGGTGCAGTGGGTTGCGGCGTCGGGAGGTGCATCTTTCTATGAATTGATGTCTGATGTCCCCAGAGGACGTAAGTGGGCGGCCCAAAGGGGCGCCCCTCGCGGATCCCAGCTGACTGCTGACCACGGGCGGGGCCATGAGCCCCGCAGCCCCGGGCGGCTGTTCCCCTGAGCTCCTCCTCCAACTCCTGCATTTGCCTTTGTGATTACCAGCTGGGTTTTGAGTAATGCTGGGCTTCTGGAAGCACCTGCTTCTTCTGGGGTTTGGCCCAGTATTTTATGATATGAATCAAGTGGACTTGGCCAGAAGACCTGGGGTTTCTCTCTCTCTTTTTTTTTTTTTTTTTTTTTGCCTGCACCGAGTCCCCTGGGGTAAGTGTCGCCCTGACTCTCTGATGTCATTCGTTCCCTTCAGCCCCATCAGCTCCACAGAACACACACAGCATATTCACGGCCTAGGGGGTACAGAGATCCACAAAATGAGTTCTTGGCTCTTTTTAAAGGGCTCACATCCAGATGGAAGGCAGGGTGGCTACTGTAGCAGCTCCGACGGGTGTCTCAAGCAGATGGGGCTGGATCCTTGTCCTGCCACCCCTCCTTGAGCAGTCTGCAGCAAGTGATGCTGCCTCCCCGGCCTCGTGGACCCACATGCTGAACGGGTGCCAGCACCCCCAGCCGGCTGGAGCCCTGAAAGTGCCAGTGGGCCTCTGCATGCAAGAGCTGCTGGCCTGGCGGGATAGGTCCGCCTCTGGAGCGAGGCAGCATTCCTCGGGGCCCGGGTGCTGGCTGCCAGGTGTGGGCCATGTGGGTCGACATGAGCGCACCTGTGCCCCCATGCTGACTCCCCCTCTTCTCTCCCCTCCTTCCAGCCTGTGACCTCATGACCCAGGGGATTTTGGCCTTGGTCACATCCACCGGCTGTGCGTCAGCCAACGCCCTGCAGTCTCTCACGGATGCGATGCATATCCCACACCTGTTTGTCCAGCGCAACCCGGGAGGGTCCCCGCGCACCGCCTGCCACCTGAACCCCAGCCCTGACGGTGAGGCCTACACGCTGGCCTCCAGACCGCCCGTGCGCCTCAACGACGTCATGCTCAGGCTGGTGACGGAGCTCCGCTGGCAGAAGTTCGTCATGTTCTACGACAGCGAGTACGGTGAGTTGGGGCAGTATGTCGGGCGCCGGGGGGCCTGTGAGCCGGGCGTCACTGTGGTGGCCGAGTCCCTCTGGGTAGGCAGCGCACACACGGCAGCGGTGGTCCGCGTGGACTGCGTCCCAGGCTGGTGGGGCCTGACCTTGAGCTTCGAGGTGGGGAGGAGCTGCACGGACGCTCTGCAGACAGGCACGGGCGTTACCTAGCAACAGCACCTTATCATGACAGCTGAAGTTTGAATCATCTTCGAGTTTTCAATAAAATATTAATAAACTGCTGGCAGGGACCCGACGGGCTCACGTAGGTAGCGACAGAAGTAGGTAGCGACAGAAGCAGGTCGGCACGGTCCTCCCGGAAGATTCCTTCTTAAAGACTGGCCCTCACGCAGGGCAGTCAGCTGGCCCTCTCTCCGCCCTGGTCTCCCCTCAGTGTCAGGTTTTCAGGCTGGGGCGCAGGTCAGGGCATGGGCACCCCAAGGGTCATAGGGCCGGGCTGGGATCATCGGGGGATGGCTGGACATGGCTTCTTTGAAGACCTCCCGTATGAAAAAAAAATTAAAAATCTGTTTGTTAAAAATGCACAAAAATGGGCTTTGGAGAAATAGTTTTAGGTTTTCTTATGGCTGCTCTGGCCAGACAGGCCAGTGCTAGGCCTGAAATGAGATGGTTTCCACATTATGTGTTTTTTTAAAAAAAGACTTTAAACTTTGAGATAACTGAGATTCCTCTGCAATTATGAGAACTAATGCAGAGAGACTCCACGTGCCCTGCACCCAGGTTCCCCATGGGCAATGCATTGTGACTCCTACAATGCCACGAGCAGGATTTGGCGTTGGTGCACTCTATCGAGCTTTTTCATACTTCTCTAGTTTAAAGATCTTTGGGTGTGTGTTTTCACGTCTGCAAGTTTTATCTTGGGGAAACTCATGTGGCCACAAGAGCAGGGATCCCCGTGCCACCTTTTCGTAGCCACCACCCTTCATATCACAGGTCTTTAAAAGACGTGGGGCTGGGTAAGGGTCGGCAGCCCCGCGGCTGGGGCTGGGGTAGGGTGGGTGGACCCTCAAAAGTCCTGCCTTGTCTTTTGGCGAAATAATTCCTTTGCCAAGAATGTAACTGAGAAGAGAA
This sequence comes from Nyctereutes procyonoides, assembly GCF_905146905.1. Lineage (NCBI taxonomy): Eukaryota > Metazoa > Chordata > Mammalia > Carnivora > Canidae > Nyctereutes > Nyctereutes procyonoides. The sequence goes on from NW_026575046.1 coordinate 54,134,475, forward strand.
ACCAGCACATGTTTGCATTTGCCTAAATACTCTGCTTCTCTTAAGACTGGAATGTTGTCCTCAGCTCTTGAGCAAATAGGCTGTTTGGAGTCTTCCAGAAGGAATTGGAAGAGCAAACAGTCACTGTGCTGAAAGGAAGATGAGGTGGTGATGGGGACAAGGGTGACCCGAGGCTCTGGGTGCTGGAGCTAGACGCTGTCCAGTGCCTGGTCTCTCCCTCCTGCCCGTATTTAGTCCCTGGCCCTGGGGGCTGTTGGAGGTCATGGTACAGCCCTGACGAGCCTGCAGGCCATCTCTCAAGGGCTGGCCTTCCCCGAGAACCCCTTGTGCTGATGTCGGCATCCAGTGTGCAATGTGGCTGGCCGGTGGGGAGATGCGGACACCGCCGGGCTGGATGCTGCGGGGGCAGGGTCCAAGGCCCCCTGGCCCCCTTCTTCTGGCATCTTTGCTCCCTTTGCACTGTGGTCTATAGAAACTCTTCAGGCCTTGGTTCTCCCCAAGGCCTGGGAGGGAGGAACCTCAACCACCCTGCCTGGGGTCCTGAAGTCCTTACACCTGATGAAGGACACCCGATGGCACTTGCTCAAACTACGTGGTTTTGTATTATTGTAGCCCTTCCCCTCAGTCAGCTCAAGGATCAAGACCCCAGGCAGAGGAGCCCCGATTCCTACATGTCTGAAGGTTCCTCTCTTTCCCTGGAGCTGGCTCCTTGGCTTGTTACATGCACTCACAGACCCGTCTCCTTCTCTCGGCCTGCTCTCAGCTTGTCCTGACGCGCTCCTGAGGGCTAATCGCCGACGAACATGGACTCTCGCACCAGGCTGTCAGCTCCAGGAGAGCGAGCCAGTAGCTGTTTGTTCCTGTGTCCCTGCTGCTTAGCACCGTGTCTGGCACAGAGTAGGCCCCAAGAAATTGTCACTGTGTGAATGAGTCAACTCATTTATGAAGATAGGAGGTTTTCAGACCATTTTCACACAAGACAAAGGAAGGATGGGAAGAAAGACAAAGCGCCGGATAGTCTGGTGCCTGAGGCTGGGGAGGTGGGCTAGGATGTTCTGAAGATACAGTGCCCTGTTCCTCTCCTTGCCTCTCCTACCCAGAACCTCCAATCAAACCAAGAGGTGTGCCCTCTTTTCTATTATTTTCTTTTTTTAATATTTTATTTATTTATTCATGAGAAACACAGAAAGAGACAGAGAAAGGCAGAGACACAGGCAGAGGGAGAAGCAGGCTCCATGCAGAGCCCGTTGTGGGACTCGATCCCAGGACCCCAGGGTCACATCCTAGGCCGAAGGCAGACGCTAAACCACTGAGCCATCCAGGGATCTCCTGTGCCCTCTTTTCTGACATGGGACTGTTTGGTGCCTTTAGTGGGGTTGACGTTAGTTTTTCTTTTCTTTTTTTTTTTAAAGATTTTATTTACTTATTTGGGAGAGAGAGCACAAGAGAGTGAGCATGAGCAGGGGGGAGGGGGCAGAGGGAGAAGCAGATTCCCCGCTGAGCAGGGAGCCCTAGAAACCCCCCTGGGCTCAGTCCTAGGATCCTGGATCGTGACCTGAGCCAAAGGCAGACACTTAACCGACTGAGCCACCCAGGCGCCCCTTGAAGTTAGTTTTCAGCCAGACTGGCCTTTATCAGTGGTTCCATAAAGATACAGGGTGACCAGTAGCTTTCCTCTAGTGGACAGGCAACTGGTTGAGCCTCAAATGTGGTGTTGGGAAGGATGCTGAGGCTGTATGTGGGCTCAGCAACAGAAAATGCTGTGACTGCTCCATGGGACTTCCATGATGCAGGGGAGGGACTGGCGGCAACCAGCTGTTTGCTGATTCTGACTGGGGTGGTGGGGGTGCCTGGACACCTCAGCACTACCATACTGGCCGGGGTGCTGCCGCTGTCCTAGGTGCTGATCCACTTGGCTTTAGGCTTTCAAAGCCCTTCCACTGAATTCTGTGCAAGACCTACTACCTTTGTGGGCTCCACACGTCAGTCCCTTGATTTGACAGCCTCTGCAGCCAGGTTTCTGCCCCAGGATTTAACCACTGTGACCACTCCGGCTCTCACTGCTTGTCCTGACTGTGCCCCTCATGCACAGCCTAGTCTCTGGCCTGTTTTCCCACCTGCCTTGTGTTAGGTGAGCCAAGGTGGTAGAAGCCCATGTGCTGTTTGATGCAGCTCATCCAGTGCCAAGGGTGCGGGATGTGGGTGCTTTCTCAGCACGGCTGGCATTGGCCTGTCTGAGAGCAGTGGGTGGACCTACACTGACTGCTGAGATGCCCAAGACCAGTGGTGCCTCCAGAAGTCCTCGGAGCCCCTCCTCCACCCCACCACTGCAGCACTAGCTGCAGATGAGCCCAATTAAAAAGCAAATTGAGTGTAAAGACTGTTTTATTCTTTCCAAAGTCAAACAGAAGTGGTTTGGGGATATGGTGACTGTTTTTGGATGCTGATCTGCAAGTATCTTTACATATATTAAATGTACATTACACATATTCATGTAAGCCCTTCAATGACTCTCTGAGGTGAGATTATTGGTGCGTTTTACAGGTAAAGAGCATGAGACCCAAAGAGGTTCTTTTTGACTTTAATGCCCATGCACTTAGCCAAGGTACCGTCCTATTTCTGAAATCTGGAGCTTGCTAAGCTCCAGCTTCCTTTTCCTGTCTCCAGCCAGGCAGAGTTGAAGCCAAGAAGTGGGGAAGAGTGATTTGGAATGGACTAGACTGGTATGCTCAGGACTTCAGTGGATGTTAACGGAAAATCCCACCCCTGCTCGAGGAGCCCTGATTCTTCCTCATTTGCCCCCCAGCCTCCCTCTAAACCCAAGAATGACCTGTCCTGGGTGGAACCTGAGGCCCGGGAATTGGAGTTAGGAGTCGAGGGTCAAAGAAACCAAATCCCTGGTTCCCAAGATGGAGCTTGGCAAAGGGGTGGGAGAGGAGTTTGCATGTATATAGTTTACAAAATGAAAGATGTGCCATTTGGTAAGATTCCATCGAAAATACTTGTGTGCTTGTTGTGACAGTGAAAGGGAAAATAGAAGGGAAGCTGACATTTGGGAAAGAAAATCTGTAACATTAAAATACCAAAAGTTTGGATCGAACAGAACAGAGAACTTTCTGACGTGCCACTTCAAATTCTGGGATATTCATTTGTGTGTCGGGGGAGGTGGTGCTAGAAGCTGTAGCCACAATTTCTCCCTAGTGAATACATCGGGATGAGGGCGGTAGTTAAGAAGGAATCTTAGAAATCATTGACTCATTCATTCAACAAATATTCACTGAGTCCCTATCACGTACGACGATGTTGCTAGGAACTCAATATAGATGAAGAAATGGATGGGTAGAGGAAGTTTGCTAAGGCTGCGCAGGGCTGGGGTGTGAGGTCGGGACCCTGGGGCTCTTTCCTCCCTTGTATGTCCAGGGTGCAGAGGTTTGCTCTTGCCCCTGGGCCAGCCTGCAGGCTGGAGATGGGTTAGGATCTGCATGAGTGGCCATCGTCTATGGCTGAGTTATATGCTTCCCTCTCTCTCTCTCTCCATAGACACACACACACACCCCACATCCTCTTTATCCATTCATCAATTGATGGACACTTGGACTGCTTCCATAATTTTGCTATTGTAAATAATGCTTCTATAAACCATGTATCCCTTTGAATTAGTGTTTTTATATTTTTTGGGTAAATAGTAGTATGATTACTGGATCGAGGGCCGTTCTATATATATATTTTTAAAGCAGGCTCCATGCCCAACATGGAGCCCAATGGGGGGCTTGAACTCATGACCCTGGGGATCAAGACCTGAGCTGAGATCAAGAGTCAGATGCCGAACCAACTGAGCCCCCCAGGTGCCCCATGGGAGTTCTGTTTTTAGCTTTTTGAGGGACCTCCGTACTGCTTTCCACAGTGACTGCACCAGCTTATGTGTGCAAGAGTATTTTGAGGGTCTATCCTGAGGAGCAGAGTTGCTGGAGCATTTGTTCTAGGCATGTTTCACTTTATTAGGTTATTCCAAATTGTTTCCCAGAGCAAGTGTACTTGTTTGCACTGCCACCTGCTATGTACCAGAGTTCTCAAAGCTCCCCAGCCTCACTAACACCTGGTAGTCTTTTCACGTTTAAGATTTTTTTATGTTTAAGATTTTTATGTGAAATGGTATCTTGCCATGATTTAAATTTACATTTGCCAGATAGCAGATGAAGTTGAGCACCTCTTCAGATCTTTATGGGCTGTTTTTGTTTTCTGTGAAAGGCCTGTTTACCATTTTAAGTTTTTGTTCCTTTCAAAAAAATTGAGACTTTTCTTTTTCTAAGTGTGGCAGACAGTCTCTTTGAGTCCATCTCAGTGGACGGGAGTTCTATATTGTATCGTAGTCAGATTTACTTATCTTTTGTAGGGCTAGTTCTCTTTCATCTGAGAAGTCCTCCCCGAACCAAACCTTGTATTCTCTGGCCAAAACTTCACTCTGCATGGAGGGCAGATGTTGCCCTCCTGGCCAGGTGACCTCAGCTAGGTCTCAGCACGGGACACACATGGCTCCTGACGCTAGACCACCTGTCTCCCTGAAGCCGTGGGTTCCTCCCATGACTCCGCCATGGCCTCAGAGCCAATCTTGCTCTTGGTGGCGATTGTCTAGCCTGTGGTTAGGGAAAACTTCCTGGAGGAGGTGATAAGGACCTAAGGACTATTAGGGGTTAGGTAAAGCAAAGGGCAAGGTGGGGAAGAGGGTAGGAAGAGTGTCCCGGTCAGAGAGAAGAGCATGCTGGAAGGCCTGGGGGGCAGTGGGGAAGGGAGAGGGCATGTGCTGGATTGTGGGCAGTGGCCAGGGGTGAGGCTGGACTCTAGGTCTTGCAGGCCTGAGAGGCTCACCGAGGAGTTAGAACTGCCCCCCCCCACATCCCTGGGGGCTGTACCTTGCTACCTCAGGTGGTGCCCTCGACTCCTATTTCTCATGCCTGCCCAGAGACCCGAGGGCAGCAGAGGACATGGGGGTCTTCATCTCCAGATGGCCCCGGTCCTCCAGCTGCCCATGTGTAGACTCACTGACTGCTTACGAAAGAGAAGGAAGTAATGCATGGAGAGGAGCTGTGATGTGACTGCGTGCAAACCCCAGGCCCGGAGTCCACGCTGAGGGGGGGCCTCAAGCCCCAGGCGGCTCAGGTGCCATGAGGAACAGGTCACACCTTTCCAGCCCGCGCTTGGTGCTGAGCGCGACTGCAGCCTCAGGGCCCCAGCTCGTGTCATCTCCTGGCCATTCTTCCAGGCGGATTTGTACTGTTCCTGTTTCACAGGTGAGGATCGAGGCTCAGACGAGTAAAGAGGCTTCCTCTGGGTCGTATGACCGAGGAGTGGGGGGCCAGCCCGGTCTGAGCCCCGGAGTGGGTGTTCCAGCTGTCCCACGGCCTCTGGCTCCTCGCAGCAAACAGTAGGGAGACTCTTCTTCACACGCAAAGGTTTATCGTAGCGTTGTTGGGACCAGCAGAGGTCACCGACAACCCGCCTGTCCACCTTCAGCAATGTGGTCCATACGTCGCGATGTGTGTATGCTGGGGCCTTCACGTGCGGGGCGGCGGCAGTTCCAACACGTGGCACTGCTAGGCGACGACAGCTAAGCGAGAACAGGGCTGCGGCGTGTGGCTCTGTGTAAAAGCAAGCTCGCGTGTGTGCGGACTTGACACACATGGTCAGCGTTTGGAAATGCTGTTTTACGGACAAAAGCATGGGGACTCGGGACAGGTGTGGGACATGTAATTTTCACCGCATCACCACGAGAGACCCCTGACTCTGGGAAATAAGCAAAGGGTTGCAGAAGGGGAGGCGGGTGGGGGTGACTGGGTGACAGGCACTGAGGGGGCACTTGACGGGATGAGCACTGGGGGTCATACTTTGTGTTGGCAAATCGAACTTAAAACAAATGAAAAAAAAACACGCTTTGAGTTTTTGTTCTAAGTGCAAAAAATAAGCAAATAAACAGAAAGTGGGGGTTGTCCTCCCTCCCTCCTTCTTCCCGCCTGTGGCAGCTTCTTGGAGCTTCCGCTCGCTCACCTCTGGAAGCAGGATGGGGGTTCATAAGCTGTACGAGTGAGCGCTCAGCGGAGTTCCTGGCGCGCAGTGGGTGGTCTATACGATGGTCACAGGCCCTGTGTGGGAACCGGGAGTGGCCCTCGTTGCCCGCCCCCCCCCCCGGACTGGGTGTGGGTACAGGGCCTCAGCAGCGTCTCGGCACGAGGGGCCAGCTGTTTGCATGCTCACCATGGTCAGGGTGAGCAGGAGTGTGGTGCGTCCGTGTCGTGCAGCAGCCTCTTCTTTTGTGGGGTGGGGGTCAAGTGGTGACCCCGCCTGATGGGGTCCCTGCGTGATGACACTGGTTGATGCATGCTCAGTGCTCAGCGAGGCGGACTTCTCAGGAGCCGTGGCCAGCACTGGTCCCATTGAGCTGGCGAGTCTCTGCTGTGGTGTGTTCTGAGCCCTGGGCCACGTGTTGGTTGTGTTCTTGGTATGTGGCAGGGACAGAGTTCGGGGGTCACCTGTCTGGCCCGCGTGGGACACTCAGAGCAGGGTCGCAGGTGAAGCCATCATGCGCTCTTGGTGGCGCAGCCTCACTGGTCCTCACAGCGAACATTTGTCGCCATTGGGCCTCAGCCCCGAGTGTCCCCGCCGTGAAGCTCCCCGGGAGGGTCACGTGGCCCAGAGGCTCCCCTAGTGCTCACGCCCACAGTGTGTCTTCCGGCGACCCGGCTGCGCGCCCATGATCTCACTAACCCACGTCATATCATCACGGCATTAGCTGAAATTGAAGTAACATATGCTTTTTCCAGATGAAATGAGTAAGTACCGTCTAATGGCCAGGAAACCTACCAAGAAGTTCGACGGTCACTTTCCCAGGACAGGTGTCTGGGGTTTCGTTCTTCCGTCTAATTACAAAGTAACTGCACTTCGGGGCGTGGGAATGGTAGCGTTCCCTGGAAGGTTGAAGTTCATTAGCTCTGAAGTTGCTCAGCCCTCGGCCAGATTCCGAGTGCGGCCGGGGATGGGAGGAGGTGCCTGACGCAGGCCCGGATACGGGACGGGAAGGCTGGCTGCGCTGCCCCCACGTGTGCCCTGTGCGGCCGCAGCGAGGACTGGCCAGGCCTTCTGTGCTTTCCTCTGCGGCGTCCCCTTGGAAGATGATGTGGCCCCACGGGCCGCCCCTCTGATCCTGGGGGCCCAGCCAGGGTGACAGCTCTGACCGTCTGCTCGCTGCCCAGAGGGGGCTGCTCGTCCCTCACTCAGCAGGGACCAGCTCCTTGGCAGGAGGGATTGGGGCGGTTGTGAACAGGCCGCAGGGTCACAAGGAGCTTGATACAGGTCCCTGTGGTATGGCTTGCTGCGTCCCAGATGAACCGCCTGCCCCTGGAGGCCCGCTGTCCCTGCTCTGTGAGAGGCGCAGCTGGTACCTCCGTCCAGGCCGGTGGAGCGGGGCCCCTTCAGGAGCTCAGCACACAGTCGGGGCGTTAGGACCATAGGCCTTGGAAGGGTTTCCTTTGCCTTTTGCAAGCGGGTCCCCTGGCGGCTGATGCCCCCCAGCTCCAAAGAATCCCAAGAAACCTTTTGGAGCCCGGGAGGGGGTCCCTGCCTGGTGCTCGGCCCTGGCTTGGCCGGTGGAGCTCCGCGCTCAGTGGGGGGGGGGGGGGGCTGTGGTCCGTGCGGCTGGTGCAGGCTCTTAGAGTCAGCTTTTGGAAGGTCCTTCCCCCCTAGGAGGCAGGACAGTGCAGGGGACCCTGAGGGCCTTCCCTGGGGGAGCCTCACTGTGGCCCCCGGAGCTTTCCTTTCTTACTAGAACGACGGCCAGAGCCCTTGTGGCGGCCTTCATGCCCAGCCTGCTGTCACGGCCACCCAGTCCCCAATCCCATCCGTCTTCCTCTCCTTCCATTGCTGCTGCGGGACGATGCGGGGTGCAGTCTGGCCTCAGAACGGTGGTGCGGGCTGCTCCCTTCCTGGGAACCCCCCAGACAAGTCAGTGTCTGCCGGCGGCTCCCTCACCCTCGGGGCCTGGCTGAGCCCCAGCTGCCTTCCCTCGCACCCCCCGCCCCCCGTTTGAAGACGGCACCCTGTTTCCTCCCGGCACCCTCTCCTCCCTTCCTGCCTTATTTGTTTCCATTAAGTTCACTGCCACTTGTGTGCTTTTTGGATGTCTGTCTGCCCGCCTAGGAGTTCTGTGCAGGCGGGGACTTTGGTCGCGCGGTGCTGCGTCCCCAGCGCTTAGAAGGGCTCCTGGGACATAGTAGGTGTTCAGTAAATGTTCGGTGAGCGCATGCATGAAGGAAGCTGTGCTTTGGGGCATCTCATCGCCCATTTATTCTTCCAGGAGGCGTTTGTTTCTTTGCGGGAGGTTTTGGTTGCCGTTGCCATTGTCGACGTGCAGGTGAGTCACGTTACGTTGGTTTCAGGGACGCGATAGAGCGACCAGACGACTCTAGGCGTCGGGCTGTGGTGGCCACAGGGTAGCTCGCACCTGTCCCCGCACAGCCCTGTCACCGTATCCCGGCCTCTGTTCCCTGTGCTGGGCCTTTTGTCCCAGGACGTGTTCATTCCATAACTGGAGGCCTGCGTGGGGTCTTCAGGTAGAGCAGTGACCGTCGTCTCCGTGGATGTTCCCGTCATGTCCGACCAGTACAGTCAGGCCCATGGCTGCCTCAGCTCCCAGCGTGGAACCCCTGTATCCGCCACCTGCCTCCTCGGCAGGTGTGCAGGGGTGCCTGCGTGTCCAGGCCCGGGCCTGCGGGCGGTTCAGACGGACTCAGCTCACCGCAAAGCTCTCCGCAGGCTTCGGCAGGCGGCGTGGCTGCTCCTGCCAGGCGAGGGTGGTGGGCGAGCCTGCGGGGGGCTGGCATCCCCCCTCTGCCCCCGCCGCTCTGCCCGGGGCACGCTGACACGTCCTTCCCACCTTCAGCTTCCTGCCTTGGGCAGTGGGGGTAGTAGCGATGCCTCCCTCGGAGACTTTGGGGCTCGAAAGGAAATGCTGGGTCTGAGGGCTCGAGTCCCCCGCGGCCCCACCACCTCTCGCCTTGCCTGCGCCTCCAGGGACCAGGACCCAGGTGGGGCGTGCTGGCCTCTCCCTGACCCTCGTGGGGAATGGGGTTCCCCGGGGGAGGTGGGCAGGGGCTGGGGGTCCCCGGGAAAGGTGGGCAGGGGCCGGGGGTGTCCCGGGGGAGGTGTGTAGGGGCCCGGGGGGTGTTCCGGGGGAGGTGTCCCATGGGGCCTTCCCTGCTGTCCCCCCCCACTCCACCCCCGCCACACCAGCCTGCACACTGTTTTGATTTTTGGTATAATTGTTTCAGGCTCCCTTGTCTGCATGTCGGCCTATCTGTGCATTGCCCGTGCACATCTGCAGAGGGTTTACCGAGGCTTCTGATGGGGCTCCCGGATGCGGAGCTTAAGAAGGGGGCCGTTAGAGAGTGAGGACAAGGCCTCCGAGGCTGTGCTGCTGGGAGGGCGGCAGGGCCCAGCCTGTCACCTTGTCTTGGCAGTGGGGACGGGAGGAAGCCATAGCTTGCAGGGCCTCCTCGTCCTTGGGGAGAAAGAAGCCAGGCAGGGGCAGGTGGCTCCTCGGGGCCCGGCCTCTGCGGCTCTTCTGAGAACCCCCCAGAGGAACGCGATCGTGCCATTGAGCCTGGAACCCATGGGCGGCCACACAGAGAGAGAGGTGGGTTTGTTGGGCTGTTCCTCCGTTGAGCGCCGTTCCCCGTCTGTGCAGTAGGCCCTTCTCACGCCTGGTGGGTCCCTGCTGGGCCCAGTTTCAGAGGAGTGGGGGGGCCCAGAGGGCAGGGCCAGGCCGCCCCATGGGAGCTTCCAGCAGGCCGGCCTTGGAAAAGGCCGCGGAACCTGCAGGTGCCTGTCCCGGCATCTTGAGGCCCAGGGAGGGGTCTGGTGTCCAGCCAGTCTGGCCCACCGGGCAGGTGCCGCTGAATTCCAGGCGAAGCCCCAGGGAGCCAGAGGTGAGCGAGGCAGTTGTGGCCTTTGCCTCCTCGGCCGTGAGTGGGGATGAGGCTCGTGATGGAGCCCTGGCTATGGGGCCACCTCAGCGGCAGGCAGCGAGGTCTGGGGAGGCCTTGTGGGGTCCTGAGTCCTGGAGGAGTGAGGAGGGCAGAGCAGGGGTGGGGGTGGCTGGGGGGCTGGGGCTGATAGAGAGCAGAGATGTTCTGGGCTGGCCTAGGTTTGCCTGGCTGGGGCCTTGTCCGCGGGGTCAGCGGCTGCAACATGGAGAGCCCGGCCAGGTGGCACAGGGGCCTCCAGTCCTGAGGGCAGTGAGGACACACGGGAGCGCAGGCCACTCTGCTCTCTCTCCTTTGTGATGTTTCTCTTTGAAATTATTATTTTTTTTTTACGTAAGGAGCACAGGAGAGAAGTATGTTCTTGCTGAAGAAGCGCAAGTGATGTAGGCCCCGAGGGCGAGCCGCCCAGGGCCTGCTGCAGTGCTCCCCGCCCGTCCACCTGCCCTGCCCCGTCCTGGGTCCGGAGAGGGCTGCCCGGGCACGCTACACCTCCGTGCACACCTTCACGTTCACGTACACGGTTCTTTTCAAAAGCAGGAGCAGGGTCAGGCCTCAAGTATTGATTGGGGTTGAGCTGGGCTCTGGGGCTTCCGCTGCTCTGGGCTGCTCTGGGGCTTTGCTCGGCGCTGGCCCACGTGGCTCTCCCTGGTGTCCTCACCTGAGGGCAGCGTTCTGCGGGTGGACCGTGGGCTTGCTTTATTTCTTTATTTTTTTTTAAAGATGTTTTAGAAAATTTATTTATTCTTAAGAGACACACAGAGAGAGGGAGAGACCCAGGCAGAGGGAGACGCAGGCTCCCTGCAGGAGTGTAATCAATGCGGGACTCGATCCCGGGGCCCCGGGGGTCACGCCGGAGGCAGCGGCTCCACCGCGGAGCCCCAGGAGCCCCCTCGGGCTTCCGAGATGGCCCCCCGCTGCCGTGGCGCGCCCCCACCGAGTGCTCCCACGCGGGGCGCTGAAGACACAGCCCGGTGCACGGGCCGGGCGTTCCTGTGGGGCCGACCTGCTAGGCAGCAGCGTGGCTGGGCCCGGGGGCCTCCGTGTTCCAGGTGGGAGGCTGGAAGGATAGTGGTGGAGCACCCACAGGAGGCAGGCGGTACCAAGCATTTGGGGGAGAACAGACCTGGTTCTGGCCCCTGGGTTTTCGACGGCGGGAGGAAGGCAGGCTCTGGCTGCCACGCTGCTGGGGAGGCAGGAATTCAGGGGCGCAGCCCTGGGCGGCCCTGCAGGGTCAGCCCCTCCCCGGGACAAAGGGTTTGGGACCGGACTCGGTGTAGCCGGTGCCCGCAGGGTGTCCCGCTCTGGAGGGATCACCTGTGTCTTGAGCCGAGGCGTCCAGGCCGACGGGAGCCCGGAGAGGGGGACCCCAGGCTCTGGGCCGGAGCAGCCGAGGGGGCCTCAGGCGGGGCTGATGTGAGCTGAGGGCCCTGGGACCAGGGCCTCTGCCGGGGAGGGGCTCCGGGGTCCGGAGCAGCTGTCCGTGCTGATCTGGGCTGCACGGGGCTGCCTGACGTGGGGCTCGATCCCAGAGCCCGGGATCACGACCTGAGTCAGAGGCAGCCGGTGGTCCAGACACAGAGGACTCTTAAGGGCAAGGTTTATGCTAGGGGGGAGTAGCACGGGCTGCATCACGACACGGCTTCTGTGGGATCCTTGCTGGACCCTGACAGTCAGGGAGGCTCGGGGTGGGCGGAGACAAGGGCTCCCGGGGGCAGGGGTCTGCGCATAGACAAGCGTCTGCCATCCGAGTCTGGGAGCTGTGGGAGATAGTGTCGTACCCATTTTGTGGGTACAAATGAAGGATCTGGAAAGCTAGATGTTTGGTCTTCACCCTACAGGGCCATCAGCTTAGGCCTGGAGTTGGTTCTGGTCGTTATAGCAGGTGTGGGGAGGAGCCAAGGATGCTGCTACACCTCCAGTGCTGCTCTCCCCAGGACAACCCCCACCCCCCACAACAACGCTCATGTGGCCCCTGCTGTTGGGGGTATTGTAGGTTCACAGTCAGGGGTGTATGGAGTCGTGATTCCAGGGCAGGGTGTGTGCGACAGAGAGGGAGAAGGAAGTTTGGTTATGGCCGGGGGTGTGGGGGGCCATCATGTCCTCCTTGAGGGTCTGAGTGCCAGCCTGGAAGGTCAGTGGTTCATTAATGCCAGAGTGGGGAGGGGGAGAGGGAAGGAGAGAGGGAGGGGGAGGGGGAATGGGGAGGGGGAGGAGGGGGGACGGGGAGGGGGAGAAGGGAAGGGGAGGGGGAGGGGAGAGGGAGAGGGAGGGGAGTGGGGAGAAGCCAGGGCCCAGCCTGCTGAAGTCAAAGCAGGTGCCTGGCACAGCGGGTGCTCTCGTCCCTGTGAGTTCCCTCCTCGGGCCCTCCCTGCAGTCCACGCCCGGGCTGGGCCTGGCTCTGCTCTCCGGGGCCTGGAAGGTGACATCGGCTGCACGCTGTCCCCTCACCCAGAGCGCCAAAGGAAGAGCTCTCAGTGGCTCCTAAAAGTAAACAGCTTTTTCCGGTAACGAGATTATGTATTTTCTGATTTCTCTAACGGTGTAAACAACACTGATTTATACAAAGTAAACCCCGAATTTCCCTTTTGAAACCCCCCCCCGCCCCCCCTGCCCCGTGTTCCATCCCCTTCCTGCCCTGGGCACCCAGACGGTGTCTTCTCGAGGTGTGTCTGGGTGGGACAGCCGCAGCTGCCTCTGTCCTGTGTGCGTGTCGAGGGTGCAGGGCCACACATGTTCACTCTCACATTCATTTTGTCACATATGTCCCTTTGCGTGTCGCCCGTCGATGCTCTTTGAGGTTCTGTCCTTCTGTGGGCTGCAGAGGATGGGCAGGCCAAAGCCTGGAGCCCCTGGCTTGGTCCTGGCTGCCATTGCCAGCCGGGCAGGCCGTGGGTAGATCTCTCCTGCTGAGACTCTTCCCCTGCTACTCGTGGGGCTGGGGGGCTTCCCTTGGCTCTGACATTTCTACTTGCGTGTCTTACGTGGCAGCTGCCAAGTGGAAGCTCTTAGGAGTGGGTGGTGGGCACTTGAGTTCATTCTCCCATGAAGCTGCCCTATATGCAAGTGAGCCGGGACGGCCCGTTCCTGGTGCAAATCAGCTCCAGGCTCAGCTCAGCCTGAGCAGACACGACGCCTTCTGCAGGATAAATACCTCTTCTTGCAGGAGGGCAGCCCCGAGAGTGTCCCCAAGGCCTCTCAGCTGCGCAGCCACCAGAAACATCACCTGTTCTGCCTGGGGCTCCCCGGACCTCTGGCTCTTCCCAGGGATCTCGCATTTCCTGGCCTAGTTCAGTGCTGGGCTCCTGGGGTATATTCATTAAATCTCACAAAACCCTGGGAGGATCCTATAATTAGCAGCAATGGATGGTGGTTTCGCACTTGGGGCCCTGGGGCCGACTGTCGAGCCCACACTCTGTAGCTGATGTGAACCTGGGTAAGGTGTTCAATCTGTGTCTCAGATTTTGCCAATGATAAAACTGAGCCGCAGGAAGGTGAAGTTACTTGTCTGGGGTCATAGATCCAGACCATATTTTTCCTACTACGACCCACATGGATCCGTGTTCTCGGAGGATTTGTTGGTTGGAGGGTCAAATGCTAAGGGAAGTTGAAAGGGGCTCGGAGATGCCACCTCTTGGTTATCCTCTGGGGAGGCCCACCAAGCCCATTGGTGTCATGGGAAAGCGATCTCTGGGTTTCTGCTGGTACCTCTGAAGTTAACCTGCAGGAATAGATGGTTCTGGACGGAGAAGTCAGATTTGCTGGACTTTTGTGGCTGCACCGATTTCTGTATCTGTGGCTGTGAGCTACTTCCATGCCCTTAGGTGTCGCTCAAGGAGGTGATGGGGATGATTGCTTGTGACAGGAAGGGAAGCAGCACAGATCCAACAACTGCTGGGCTAATACTGGCTTTAAAATTTGGTGTTGGGTTTAAAATCTGACGTCGGGGCAGCCCAAGTGGCTCAGCAGTTTAGTGCTGCCTTCAGCCCAGAGCCTGATCCTGGAGCCCCGGGATCGAGTCCCACTTCGGGCTCCCTGCATGGAGCCTGCTTCTCCCTCTGCCTGTGTCTCTGCCTCTCTCTCTGTCTCTCATGAATAAATAAATAAAATCTTTAAAAAAAAATAAAATCTGACATCAATGAATTGTTATAACAGTTCTTTGCCTCCTTTTTGAGATGAGAAAACTGAGGTTCAGACAGTTATTTTATGACTTAAACTAGGGTTTGTGCAACCAGAAAGTCACAAAAACCAGCTACGGGGCTTCCAGGTCCTTTGCCTCTTAGAATAAGGCAGAAAGGTCTCGAATCAATGACCTTATTAACTTTTCCACCTAAGAAGCTGGAAATTAAAAGAGCAAATGAAATTGAAAATAAGTAGAAGAAAAGAAATAAAGATCAGAGCAGAAAGCAAAGATATAGAAAACAGAAAACCAAAAAAAAAAAAAAAAAAAAAGAAAACAGAAAACCAATAGAGGTTTAAATAAATGAAGCCAAGTGCTGGTTCTTTGTGAAGATAAAATGGATAAACCCCTACACAGGCCAAACAGGAAGGAAAAGAAAGAAAGAAAACACAAAATTGCCGACATCAGGAATGAGAAAAGTGACATTACTACAGATTCTATAGGCATTAGAAGAATAATAAGGAAATATTATGAAAAACTTTGTGCTAACAGATTTGACAAACAAGCTGAAATGAATTTCTCCAAAGACACAAACTACTAAAGCACCTGCAAGAATAGGAAATTTGAATAGCCCTATACTGACAAAGAAATCGAATATGTAGTTAAAAAAACCTCTGAGAAGGAAAACTCTAGACCAAGATGGTTTCACTGTTGAATTCTGCAGTATATTTGAGGAATAAACTATCAATTCTATATGGTCGCCCAGAAAATTGAAGAGAAGGGAATGCTTCCCCACTCATGCTGTGAGACTAGTGTTCTCCTGAGACTAAAACTGACAACCTTGCAAAAAAACTAAACCAATATCCTTCATAAACACAGAACTGTAAAAAAACTTCAACAGAATATTATCAACAGCACATAAAAGAGAGATGATACATTATGACCAAGTAGGGCTTACTTAGCCGGCGATGCAAGCTTGCTTTAGCGCTCAGAATTCGATTGATGTGATTCCTTCCCCATGACTCTAGACTTTTAAAAGAAAAACCATGTGATTATGTTTTAGGAAAAAAAAATCATTTGACAAAATCCAACATCTTATTCTATTGAGACTCTCAGCAAACTAGGGATATAAGGGAATGTCTCTACCTTACAAAGGGCATTTATGGACGACCCCCAAATAACATTATACTTAATGGCAAAAGACTGAGTATTTTCTCTTTAAGATCAGAAACAAGACAGAGATGTTCATTCTCACCACATCTATTCAACACTGTACCTGAGGTTTTAGCCAGTGCAATTAGACGGGGGAAAAAAAAGAAAAAAAAAAGAAAAGGCATCTAGATTAGGAAGGAAAAACTGAAACTTTTTATTTACTGATGACATGATCATCTCTGTGCAAAATTCAGCGTGATCTATAAAACTACTGGAATGAACAAGTGAGTTTAGCAGCAATATTGTGATGTTAAAAAATCAATAAGCAAAAATCAATTGTATCTATATCCTGGCAATGGATAGTTGCAGCCAAAATAAAAAAAATACTGTTTATTATAATAGCATAAAAAATGTGAAATCCTGAGGGATCAATCTGACAAAAATCAGCAAGACCTATACACTGAGAACCGTGTAACATTGAAAGACCTTAAAGAGGACCGAAGTAAATGGAGGGATACATTGTGCTCATGGATCGGAAGACTCATTAGTATCAAAACATCAGTTCTTCTAAAATTACTCTATGGATTCAGTGCATCCCAATAAAAATCCCAGCATGCTTTTTTTTTTTTTTTGTGGAGTAAAAATCGACAAACTGATTTTAATATTCACAGGGAGATGCAAAGCACTGAGAATAGCCAAAACCACTTTGAAAAGGATGAACTCCGTGACTTTGGAACATTAAAAAAGCTGCAGTAATGAAGACAATGTGTTTTTGCACATTTTGTTTAGGCAGGCCACTGGAACGGAGTAGAGAACCCCAAAAAATAGGCTCCCACATATCTAGATGATTGATTTTTTAACAGAGGTACAAAGGTAATTCAATGGAGAAAGTATATTTTGTTCGACAAATGGTGCTGGAACAAGCACATATCTATGTGCAAAGAAAGAAACTTCGATCCATACCTTGTACTATATATAAAAAATAAATTAAAGAAAAATGGATCACAGATGTGAGAAGCCTGAAACCATAATGTTTCTGTGAGAAAGCACAACAGAAAATCGTCACGGCCTTAGGATAGGCAAAGGTTTCTTAGATACAACACGGAAAGCACAATCTGTAAAGGGGAAAAAAATTGGCTGGATTTCACGACAAATTAGGACCTCTTTAAGAATTAAGGGCTCCTTAAGATCTCTCTTTAGGAATTAGACTCTTTGAAGGGCACTGTGAACTGAATGAAAAGACAAGCCATGGCCTTGGGAGGAAATATTTACAAATCACGTATCTGATGAAGGAATCCCACATAGAATGTAACGAACTCTTAAAACTCAGTGATAACAAACACCACAAGGAAGTTTGGGGCTGATATTTGAAGACACTTTACAAAAGAGGATCGTGTGAATGGTAGACGGGCACCGGCCAAGATGCTTCTTGGTGATTAGGGGAGCGCTAGTTAGAAGCCCCCCAAAACCTACCCCATCCCTGTTAGAGTGACTTAAATTTAAAAAAGGGAGACTAAGGGCAGCCCCAGGAGCTCAGCGGTTGAGCATCTTCCTTCAGCCCAGGGAGTGACCCCGGGGTCCTGGGATCGAGTCCCATGTCGGGCTCCCAGCATGGAGCCTGCTTCTCCCCCTGCCTGGGTCTCTGCCTCTCTCTCTGTGTCTCTCATGAATAAATAAATAAAATCTTTAAAAAGAGATAAAAAATAAAAAAAGGGAGGGTAAGAGCAAGCGTTCGGGGGTTTGGAGCAGCTGGAATTCTGGCGCTGCCAGGGGGACCTAAGACGGCACAGCCCCTCTGGAGATGGGGTTCAACAGCTTCTTGAACGCGTTGTCACACCTGCCGTCATAGCCAAGCCACTCGGGGGGTTCACCCAGGAGGAGCGTGGGGACCTGTCCACACAAACACTTCCAGGGCCGCTTAAATAAAATCTTTAAAAAACAAAACAAAAAACAAAGAAGTTCGTTACTGGGCCCTTGATGGGTTGAGCACCGGGCATTACGCTGTATGTTGGCAAATTGAATTTAAATAAAAAAAAAAGTAAAAAAAAAAAACCAACAAGAAAAAAGAGTTCCTTAGTGGAGACCAGTGGTGAGCAGTGTGCCCCTCCCCCCCATTGCAATCCCAAGGCCTGGCCACAGGCTGGCTCTGGGGCCAGGCAGGGGCAGCCACCTCAGGGCAAGGCTTCCGGGGAGCACCTGCCGACCTGCCGGCTCACTCCAGAATCCGAAGGCAGGGGCCAGCGCTCTGTGGCCCCAGGGCTCTGTGCTCCCATGGGGGATGCTGTGCAGCTGATGCCAGGGTCCGGTTCTGGTACCAGCGGGTCTGAAGTGGCCGCGTCCTTTCTGTCACTGGTCCCGTGCCATTTTGCTGATTAATGGGAACAAGGCTGCGGCTGCTTCCAAGTGCTGGAGCACAAAAGTTCTCGACGCGTTTATTCATCCAGCAAGTGTTGATGATGTGCCTTCTGGATGCCTGGCTCCGTGTGAGATGCTGGGGACCCCGAGGATGATAGAGTCAGGGTTCCTGCCGTCGTGGAGCGTACGGTCTAGCATAGGAGACAGAGAATAAATAGGGAAGGAAGGAAAAGAGGATTAGTAAGACTAGCTCTTTTTAGTGCTCAGAATGCATATGACTTCCTCTCATCCTGAGGTTCTCTTCCTGGGTTCACGGACTCCATAAGCTCCTTGGAATTGTATGGAAGAGAATGCCCGTGTGCGTGTGCATGCGTGTGTGCAGGTGTGTGCATGCACGTTCACTTTCTACTTCTTCTCGGGGAAGAGCCTGCAGTTCGTGCCAGAGGCTGAAGCGTCCAAATCCCGAGGGAGAGCAAGCAGGCTGGTGACTCTGGCTCCCCAGGCCTCACACCCGGGCACCAGTGTCCCTTCCGCAGCCTGCCCGGGGCCCACCACGGCCGCTTCCTCCTTGGCTCTCTGGGTGGGCTCACTGCCGAGAGACCCGCACTCCTTCCCCCTGGTGGGGCCTGGAGCCCTCGCCATGCTCTGTGGCTCTGCATCTGTGTGGCCTGGAGGCTGCTGCTTATCTGGTGCTCTGAGCAGCAGCGGCCAGGGCCCCACAGGCAGCTGGAGGGGGGACCAATCAGCTCCGCCATCCCCCCAAGCCCGGCCGCCCAGGCCTGTACGCTGGCAGCTGCCGTGGGGAGGCCTTGAGTGCCCATCTGCAGGTAGCAGAGCACAGGGCAGGTGCAGGTAGCTAGGTGCACCTGTGGGGGTCTGCGTGAGGGCTCCAAAGGTAAGCCCCCCTCGGACGGAGTCTTGGGGCCTCTCCGGGAATGTGTGCTGCTCCTGCCTCTGCTGGGAGATGACATGGACACTCCAGGAGTCATTCTAGGTGCCTGGTGGGTCGCTGGAGCTGCATCCTGGGTGTCGTGCGCAGCCCCGGGGCCCCCCGCGGGTGCACCGCCAATGCCAGCCTCTCTCCCGTCTCCCTGCCCACCCGGGCAGCCTGAGCATTGCGCCGTGTGCAGAGAGCCAGGTTCCCGGCGCTGAACCCTTTGCCAGTGCCTGGCGCACATTTCCCAAAGCTGTAGGGCAGGTGTCCGTGGTGTTGGGGCGGACAACCTTGATGTGCTGGGCTCTGTCTCCTCCCCTGGAAGCCTCCCCGAAGCTGCAGGCCCCCAAGTCCAAGTAACCCGTGTGGGTTACAGCCAGGATTTCTTTCGGCTTGAGGGTCCCAGGGAGCCATGGAAGGTCTCTTGCCATCTGGTGCTTAGCATCTCAGGACATTTTCTGTAGAACAAAATGCTCAGAAGACCTGAGACATGGTAACTAGCCCTTTTAATTTTTTATTTTTTTTGGTCGGTGCAGAGTGCTCTTGCTGGTTGCAGCCAGGGCATGGGGGCTTGCAGGTGCCCATGGGTACTTTCACTGCCCACTTTCAGGGACGGCCCCTGGGTGGTGGAGAAGCTCTCATAGCTGCTTTCTGAGCCAGTTTCCTCCCTAAAAAGCTGGGGATGGAAGTGATCTCCTGCTGGGGCTGTGGTGAGAGTCAGAGGAGTTAGCCTCGCTCAGGATGCCTGGCACATGGTCAGGGACGGCCTGGGTGCCCTTGATGGCTCCGTGTTCCCCTGGGTCCCAGGAGGGCTGGAAGGAGGGGGGGGGCGGTCAGAGCTGCTGGACACTGGTAGGCTCGAGCTGACGAGCCCTGTGCTTCCCGTTACTTCCTCTGCTGTGGCTGGGCTGGGACCCTGGAGGGGCCTGTGGTGGCGAGTGGGGCCGGAATAGGGCTGGAGGACGAACCCGAGCCTGCAGCCTTGGCGGTGCTTGCCTGCCCACAGCCAAGGCCCTCTGCTCAAAGCTGAAGAGAAAATCCTTCCTGTTGGACAACTTTTTGAGGCCCGCCTTCTTTGTTGTGGCGCTGGTTTTAGGGATCTCTGGATGGACGATCCCACTGAGATGAAAGCCGGGATGCTGGGGAACAGGTGTCTGCTGGCAGGCAGGTGGGCCGGGGAGGGTAGAGAAAGGAGGGCCTGGAAAGGCCTGACGGTGGCTCCCAGGCCCCAAAGGTGGACTGAGGTGTGCTTCATTCAAGAGTTCCTGGTTCACCTTGTGCAGAACGTGGTTGTTTTGAGGAGGAAGCCTCGTGTCGGTCCCCTGGAGGCAGGCACGCCGGGGCGAGGCCTCTAATGGGTCCGTCCTCCGTGGCAGGTGCTGGAAACCCTTCGTGGGCCCACCGGCTGCAGCCTCGCAGCCCGCGGACAATTCGCAGGCGTGGATGGGCACCGCCTGCACGTGCTCACCAGTGGCCCTACGCCCCTTTGCCGACGTCAGGCTGCTTTGTCCTTAGAGCGAGTCACCGAATGACCGTTTGCTGGAGGCTTGAAGAGGTCTTGGCGAGTTTTGCTTTCGCCGTAGCCCTGGTCTCCGCCTTGGGTGTCTTCCTCCTTCTGGCCATCCCCCCTCCCGTCCCTCCCGTCCAGGCTTATATGCTAGTGATGGGCGGAAGGAGGGGCCAGCTGAGGCGGCTTTCCCCCATGGGGTGGCTCAGAAAGCCACTGCGATTGGAGGGAGTGGGGAAAGGACACTAAATAACCCTCCTCACGGAGTGTTAAGTTCTCCAGGAGCAACTCAGCTTTTGCCTTGCTTGGGTTCTCTTACGCCCGCCTGGAAGCGCTTGACCTCAGGGTGTACTCAGGTGTACTCACCTCTCCCTGCAGGGTGGGTGGGGCCCAAGGAGGGTGCTGCTGAGGCTGTGCAGTGCGTGCCTGGGGCTGACCTCCCCGTGTCTCCCCCGGACCTGGTCCCCTCCCGGCCTGGCTGATGGCATCACCGTCACCTCCCTTACCTTCTCTCCTGGCGCTCTACTGATCGATCCCCAGCACTTTCCGGGCTTCCCTGACTCTCCTTTCTCTCCATCCCCATGGAGCCAGACCCTCATCATCTCTTGCCTGGTTCATGATGGCGACCTATCAATGTTTCCTCTCTGTCCGATCTGCTCCCATGGCCAAGAGAGGGGACTTGGGAGGTGGGATCTGATCGGTTAGACCCCAGCCTGAAAGTCTTGGGTGGCTGTGTCTCGGCTCAGGATCGAGTTGAGGTTTGCCGCACGATGTGTAAGACCCTTTCCAACCTGGCCTTCCTGCTCTTGCTGGCGCCGTCGGTCCACGCTCCTCGTCTTTGCTGCTATGCTCTGCGGTGTGCGGTGCTTCAGTTCTCAGAACGCCTGTGCACTGCTCCCTACTCGTGCCTCCATCTTTCCGTGCCTCAGTGCCTTTGCATATGCCCATCTCCCTGCCCAGGAGCGCCTTCCTTGCACTTTACAATCCAGTGACTTTGATAGGCTTTCACGACCCAGCTCGGGGAACATCTCTGTTCTTCCTGGTACAGTTAGATGCCCTCCACCTGTGGTTTTTCTGCTTTTCTTCTTCCAACTCCTTTGCGATGACCACGATATTGCTTCTAGCACCGCTCTCTACCTAACTGGTTTCCGTGCTCTGCCGTCTTGTCACCCCCGCCGCCCAGAGCATGACATCTCTAGACAGATGCCATGCTTTGTCTACACCTGGCCAGCGTCTGGCCCGGGACTTGGCACATGCTGGCCCTCCAGAATAGAGGCCTCTTCTCCCTGGACAGGCTCGTTTCACAAGTGTCTATCTAACACCTGCCATATGCCAGGCACAGCTCCAGGCACTGGAGGCACAGTAATGGACCTGACCCCCCGGAGCCTTCAGTCTAGTGTGGAAAGGTGGGTAGTAGACAAACAAGTAAACGTGTCAGATGAAGCCACCAAAACCCAGCCAAGGACACTGAGAAGAAGCAGCCAAGAAAATAGGCGTAGGATAACTAGAGGGGAGGCCAGGAGGGCATTGCAGGGGAGAGGGGGGGTAAGACAGCCTCTCCGTCCTGCATCCCGGGCACGCGAGTTGTGCGCAGGCCTCACCTGGCTGCCTTGCTGTCTTTGCAGCTGGGTCAGCGCTCACGGGGCATTTAGGGTCTGTGGGGGCTTGTGCTTCTGATGACCGGAGCTCCTTGCTCTCGCTGAGGCTGCCCCTGTCTGGCCTGACGCTTATCAATCATCTACTCCAAGGAAAATACTGAAACCGGGCGTTCTTTATCTGGTTCATCCTCACGGCAAGGTCATTACTTGCTTTTACAGGTGAGGAAACTGAGGCACAGGAGGGCTGAGCGTTGTCCAAGATCACACAGCTCATGACAGGCAGCGCGACTGCAGGGGCTGGTCTGCTGGACACTCCCGAATGTCCAGAACCTTCCCGGCTGGCCGTTAAGCCACGAGCTCTTCTGAGGGTGTCCTGCTTTGGTGTATGTGAAGTCACTCATGGGCGCGCTTATGGACAAAGCGAGGACCGTCCTTGACAGTTGCAGGCAGTGTCGTGGGATGACAGCTGGTTGAAGGGGGCAGGAAGGGTCCTGAAGGGCCCTGGAGTCGGAGGTGGAGAGGACAGGAGGCAGGGTGAGGGGTACTCGTGGCCGAGTGAACAGTATGAGTCCGGCCCACAGTCGTGAGGTGGCTCAGGCGTCCTCCGCCCGCTGCCTGGAGCCCGGTGTGCTCTGAGTCTGCCCCCAGTTCCCTCCAGAGCCAGCCCCTAGTTTGCACATGTGCATACGTGTACGTGTGCAAGCGCGTGTGTGGGCAGCAGCAGGGAAAGTGTGCATCCTCCCCCCCGCCGTCTGTATGTCTGGCGTTGTGATTTGTCCATCTGTAGCCATCACTGGCTTGTCTCTGTGTCTCCAGTGTTCGGCACAGAAGGTGCTTCCTCAGCGTTCCAGGGCTGATGTCTGTCTCAGTGTCCGCGTGGCTTCACGCCCGTGTGTTACACATGCCGCCCCCGCCCCTGCTAAGAGCTCCCTCTACCTTGGGCGGGTGCCCCACACCCACTCAGGGCATCCCAGGCCCTGCCCTCTGCTGGGGGTCTCTTGGGCGTGCAGGATGGTGCACAGGTGGGTGGCCTGTGGGAGGTGAGCCAGTGGCGGGTTGGGGGGCTGCCTTCGGGGGCCCCTCCCACTCTCTTCCTCTCTCCCGATCCCTCTTAACACAAGCTTTGCCTGGTCCCCTATTTCCTCTCTTTCCAGTTTGCTTTTTTAGTTTCATTTGGCCTTTGCTTTTACTCTCCTCCAAGCTGGATCCATCTAGAATCTCAGAAGTGAGAAATGGAAAAACTAGCCCTGAATCTTCTCAAATGTAGGGCGGACCTTTCTTTGAGGTATTTTATTTTATTTTAGATTTTATTTTATTTTATTTTTTATTTTATTATATTTATATATTTTTATTTATTTATTTATTTACTTACTTACTTACTTACTTACTTATTTTCTCCCTGCTTTGCAGAGGGCAGGGAAGTGGAAGAAATATGTCCTGGGAGTCGGGGTACGAGGAGGGAGAGAAACACCAGGGGATGACCAGATCGATATGCTGGGGCACCGTGTCTATCTGTATTGCCCTCTGTATGTAGATAGGTGTGCCCCACCCACATGCACACATTCACATGTACATCTTTTTTTTTTAATTTTTTTTTCACGTACATCTTTATATAACTTCTCACGATCCTTGGAGACCCTGGGCAATACTCGTGTGCTGCTTTAGAGAACGAAAGGAGACAGAGGGGGCAAAGTAGAGACCGAAGCGACCGGAGATACATACAGCACTTGGCCACAGGTCATGGACTTTATCAGGATCCTGATTTGAGAAAAAAAAAATTCAAATATCACTTACAGGAAATTAGAAAACCAACGGGATGTTGGAACATATTAAAGGGATTGTTCGCTTTTTTAGGCAGACTCATGATATTGTGTTTGTGTATTTAAAAGATGTCCCTCGTCTTTTTTTTTTTTTTTTACATCCCTCATCTTTAAGAGGTACAATTAAAATGCATGAGAAGGATACAGTATTGGGGATCTTTTTCAGAATAATTTGGAAGAGGGGGCGAAGGGGTGCCTGATGGGTACCTGGGGGTTTCGTTACATTTTCTCAGCCTGTGAAATTTTCCATAACGTGCAGTAAAGTAAAAATCACACGATGGCAATTTTTCTCCAGTTACGCAGACTATTGTTTGTTTGTCGTCTTGGTTTTCATACCTTAACTTTTCTGGAATCTTAGGTGCTGTTATCACTTGCTGGCGAGAGAGGAGCAGATGGCAGGATGAATGGATAAGCAACGAGCAAATATTAATGAGAGCAGGAAACGATCAATCGAGTTTCCTAGACAGCTTGCTTTTAGCCCTGGATACTTCTGCAAAATTACATGCATAGAATATAGCCATTATTTTTTTTTTTTGCAGGAAAATGAGTCATACCATGGGCTTAAACAGGCCAGCACTTGATGGTGGGAGGCCCAAGCGGCTTCTGCGTGGGCCCTGGAGGCAGACTGCCTGGCTCTGCACGGGGCCATCCCCTGACCTTGGGTAGGAACCCCCCGTTTGCAAAGTGAGGACTGATGGCAACCACTGTGCACCCAGACGATGGAATATCATTCAGCCCCCGAAAGGAATAAAGTGCCAAAAAACGCTGCAGTGGCGGTGAACCTCACGCACGCTGTGTGAAGTGAAAGGACAGTCGTGAAAGGCCCCTTATTGTGGGATCGCATGTGTATGAAATGCCTAAAATGGCAAAATGCGTAGAGACAAAAAGTGGTTGTCAGGGGCTAGGGTGGGGGTGCGGGGTATCCGGGGTATCCTGGTCATTTCAGGCCGCCGTAAAGAATATCCTGGACTGGGTGGCTGATGAGCAACAAGCATTTACTTCTGAAAGCTGGGGAGTCCAGGATCGTGGTCGCCAGCGGATTCAGGGTCTGGTGAAGGCCTTCCTCTGGGCTGAGGACTACCAGCGTGTGCTCACGGGGTGGAGACGGGTAGGGAGCTCTGCGGGGTCTGAGCTCACAGGGGGGCTCAAGCCTTGTGACTTAAGGACCTTGCAGTCCTGATGTCACAGGAGGGCACCGCTCTCGTGATCTACGCACGTACCAACACCGCGATGTTAGGATTTAACAAATGAATCATGGGGGTGGGGGTTGGGGGGGGTATCGACATCTAGACCTTAGCAGGGAGCAGCTGCTAATGACCACGAGGCTTCCTTTTAAATATGATGACATGTTCTAAAATTAGATTGTGGTGATGGCTGCACGACTCTGAATATAATTTAAAAAACATTGACTTGTACACGCATCATGGGTGAGTTTCGGGGCATGTAAATTATATATCAATAAAGCTGTTTGGAGTGGGGGAAAAAAGCACCCGCAT
This sequence comes from Nyctereutes procyonoides, assembly GCF_905146905.1. Classification (NCBI taxonomy): domain Eukaryota; kingdom Metazoa; phylum Chordata; class Mammalia; order Carnivora; family Canidae; genus Nyctereutes; species Nyctereutes procyonoides. Next base: position 54,159,485 of record NW_026575046.1, read on the forward strand.
TCCCAGAGTTGAGTTAAGGATAAAAAAAAATACTATGTGTAAAGTGTTTAGAAGAGGGCCTGGCGCATCATGTAGGGTTTATAATTCTAAGTGCTTTACTGAAATTATTGTGTGTGGGGGGCGCATTTTCCTCTAGCATTTGCTTTCTCAAGTGTTTAATATGTATCATGCTATGAAAACTCTGGAAGTCAGTGGTTTAGGTAGAATTACCATCTCAAGGTTTTAATGACCGTACTCTGGTCTGGAATTAAGAGCCTTCTAAACGTCCCTAAAATAGACTCTTCATCTCCCTCCATATTTTCGGTCGTTAAAAAACGTCTCTTAGAGAAACCTGAAAATCCTTCGGGCAGTATCTGGGCAGTGGAGTATTTTTGGGGGGTGCTATCCCCGTTCCTTCCTCGTCCTTGAGCTGCCCTATATCCCCCGCCGGTGTTTTTCAGGTCGTAGAACTTGGAACATCCAAATCTTGGTGCCTCTTGAGGTTCTCGCCTGCGTTAACAGATCCCACGCTAACGAGTAGTTCATCGGACTGATTCGCCGTCTCCTAATTCCTCTCTCTTCCTCCAACGGTTCCTTAATTGACTAAACCGTGGCGAGAGATGGAGAGACACCCGGCTTGACGAATTGGCCTTGAGGTTGGGGTGTCCAGGTCCCAGGCTTGCGGACGGAGCCTGGGCTCGGCGTGGAAGGTCTCCGCGCCCTCGCCGGCTCCCTTCCCAGGTGTTCCCGGGTCAGAGGCGGGGGGCAGGCAGGGGGCACCATCCCGTTGGTTTGAACTCCCGCTGCGCTGGCAGGGCCAACGCCCGCTGGCTGTAGAGTCTGCCTGTTGGAATCGCTTGGAGAGGTTAAAAAAAAAAAAACAAAAAAGACTACCGCTGCCCGAGTCCTGCCTGGGCACGGGGGGGGGGGGTGCTCTGCTGTAACAGGTGCAGAGCCCAGAGGTTTGTAGACGCTTCTGGGTGGCTCGGATTCGCTGCCAAGCTTGAGAACTGCTGCCTCTGGGGGGGATGCGCCGCGTGGGCGGTGGGAAGGCAGGGAAGGCCACGTCCTGGTCCTAGGGGCGGAGGCGGGGACAGACGTCGCCTGGCATGTGTAGGGCGACACCTGCGAGTAAATGTGCTGCTTCCAGCTGGCTTTCTGCTGGGGTTGGATGGGAGCCCGGCCCGTGATCCCCTCAGCCTTTGAACGTGGGCCACCCTAGCTTCCCTTCTGTGCGGACACATGTGCCTTTATCAACCAGACGGGTCAGTGGGGTTGTCCTGGGGGCCCGGAATGTGACAGCCGGAGGTGGCTCGTCCTGGGCCCTTTGCCGACGGCCCCTGGGGGCGCAGAGGAGGTAGCGCCCTGAGAGGAGCTGCCCCCAGGAGGGGAGAATGGCTCCAGGAGGAGGGCTGCTGCAGCTCCACTTCACAGGGGGGTAAACTGAGGCTGGGAGGGTGTGTGGGGGCTTAGAGAAGCGGGTGCAGCCTGCGGGAGGACCCCCCTGTCCCTCAGCTGGGCGGGCGCTCGCTCGGGCCACCGCGCAGCTGCCCTTGTCAGTGCAGGCCCGGCCCCGGGGTGCTGGGGTGGGTGCTGCCTTGGATTCCTGATTCCTCAGAGTCCTGGGCGTGCTGGGGGCTTCCTGGAAGAGGCCTGGGCAGTTTGCTTTCCGTCAAGGGTGGTGGGCAAGGCGCACCTTCCTGGAGGCCAGGTGCCTGTCCCCTTTCCCCCTGCCCGCTCCGCTGACCACCCCCCAAGCCACAGGGCGAGGGACGTGAGTGTACCCTGGAGAAGGTGGGAAGGTGGGTGCTCAGCCCCCAGGCTGGGCTGCGTGGTGGCCGCGGGGGGTTGAACCTTTTGGGGACACAGCATCTGCAGGCAGCTCCCCCTGCAGGACGTGGGGGGGGACTGATTGTAGGATGGGAGCCCTTGCTCCATGTGGGAGGGGCTGAGTCCCAGAAATCCCCCCTGGATCTCGGCTGGGAAACTTCTGGAGAAGTTTTGCATCTCTCTGACTTGCTCGAATCAGTAGGCCGTCACCCCTGGCTCTCTGGCATCCCCCGGGGGCTCTGTTCTGTTTCCGCCCGTTTTCTTCTTGCCGGCTTCCTCTCGCACCCCACGTAGGCCAGGCACCAGCAGGTGCCACCCCGGGGCTGGGGTGTGCAGGACGTGGCCGCAGCACCGCTTCCCGAGTCTGCGCTCTCGGACGTCACTCGGGTAGTTTGGGTGGATCGCGGCACGGGGGCTGCAGATCCGGGACTCAGCCACCAGCCACCTGTTTGTTGATCCATCAGCGATCTTCAGCTCTCCGCATCCACTCGCGCAGCGGCGTCCGGCTCAGGCCCCCTGCCCTTGCAGGCCTGGCACCTGGCTCCCCGGAGCAGCGTTCGCATGTGGCCCATGTGCCCTGCGTGGCCCGTCCGGGCATCAGCTTAGCTCTCGGCCTGGACCGCTGCCCGGAGCCACCCCGTGCCATAGCCCATGGCCTGGAGCAGCCCCAAGAGGCTGGGGCTGCAGCGGGCCGTCCCCCCCTTCCTGCTGCCGGGTGGGCATGCTGAGCTGTGCCCCTCCCTCTGCAATGCCCCCCCCCGCCCTCCCCCACCTCCCCTTCTCCTCCCCCCCATGCTAGGGTGGGTGTGCTGAGCCCGCACCCCTCCCTCTTGCAGCGGCCTCCTTCCCCTCTCCCCCCTCCATCCCTCCTCCCCCTGCTCCCCCCCAGCCTATGGGCTAGGGTGGGAGTGCTGAGCCTGCACCCCTCCCTCCTGGGTCACCCCCTGCCCCAGCGGAGAGGTGAGCTCACAAAACCTTCCTCCCCGTTCAGGCCTGGGAGCTTGGAGCTGTACTGCCCTGCCATCACCCACTGGGGTGCACGCCTCCCCTGTCCCCCTGCCCTGTCCCCCGGGGTGGGGGGAGCGGATGGGGTGGTCAAGAATTCATGTGTGTGTCTTAGCTCACCAAGTCCCCATGTGTGGGTGTCGCTGCCTCAGGGCTGCAGAGGCTGCCTGGGTCCTCCCACGTCTGTCCGGGCAGGGGGGATGTGCCCCAGCAGTTGCGAGAGCGGCAGGCAGTCACCCTGGGCCCGGAGGTCTTGGGCTGCACTCACGCCGTGAGGGATTCCAAACCACGGATGCCTGTGTCTGCCTCTTCCAGGCAGCCTGCCCTGACTGCTCCCTTCTCTTGCCCTCGCTGTACTCACGTGGCTCTCGGCCCTGAGCTGTGTGCCCAGACTGTGGGGCCCACGTGACTGCTTGTGCTCCTCGCTGTCCTGAGAAGCCTGGATGGGCCTGCGGGGGTGCGTCCCTTGGGGCCCAGTGCCTCCACCCTGGCCCCTCATCCCCTGGAAGGCGGTGCGTGTGGTGTCACACATGTCCCTTGAGATGCTCGGGCAGGATGCCTGCCCGTGTCTGGCCCAGGTCATCCCCGTTTCTTAGTCAACCCGCTTCTGCGTCCCAGAGCCATAGGCTGAGGACCAGACGGGGAGAGAGACCCTGCAAGGAGGAGGAGGTGGGGCCGCGGCGTCCTCACCTGTAAAGTGGGGACTGTGGGGCCCACAGGCCTGGGGGAGGACTGCACGTGCTGGTCCAGCCCCAGCTTGTTGGCAGAACTGGGGGGTGCTCCGGGGAGCCCTCTCCGCCGCCACCCCTGCGGCAGCCCTTGGGCCCATCTGCATGCTCCTGGCGTCCGTGGGGAGAGCCGGGGCAGGGCTGCAAGTGGCCCCTGGGAGCTCCCCTGTGCACCCGGGGGGCCCGCGTGGCTCTCTTCCGGGGCGGGGCGAGTGGTCTCTGTGGGGCCGGCTGCGTGGTTCCGGCGGTACAGACATTTAGTGACTGTGGCCTCTCCCCTGCCCACCCCCAGGGAGGAAGCAGCAGGGAGGGCCTGGCCAGGGCCCAGCTGGTGCCGTCGGCTGCTGCCCACAGCTGGAGACCTCCGGGGCCGGGCCTCCGTCCGCCCTGCCTGGAAGCCCCCGTTGGCTCTCTAACCCACCAGGCCTCGGATGGCAGAATGCTCTGGGCGCCCTGACGGGACAGCTGCGCGGCGGCTGGGGACGATGGCAGTGCTGTAGGGAGGGCAGGGCGCCACTCTTCCTGCCACACTTGCCTGGGCCTTTCCTGGGCTGCAGGGGTGACCTCCACTCAGCCTCCCTGCCAGCAGAGCCCCGGCCTCCCTCCTGCAGCAGGCAGCCCGCACACCCATCGGGTCCCAGCCACGAAGGCAGGAAGGTTCTGAGCTTGAGAACTCAGGGCTCCAGGTCTGGGGCAAGGCTCAGGCGTCACTGGTATGTGAGCAGGCACAGGTGTAGGGTACAGACGCTCTGCCCCAAACAGTGTGGAAATAGAGACTGCCCAGCATGCTTTGCCATGGCTGCGGGGACAGGTGGAAACTGTGTCCCGGTCACACTTAACCTTCGGGTGGGAAGGCAAGGGGGACATGTTTGTTCTTACCTAAACTTCTAAATATCAGCTGGGCCAACGTCTGAGGGCAGCCATTGGCCATCTAGTCGGCAGGGCCTGCTGTCACGCTACCCAGCTCTGGGACTGCGCTGGGCTGCACAAGCTCTCTGAGCCTCAGTATGCTCATCAGCAGAATGGGACAGTCCTGTAGACCCTACAGGATCCTCGTGAGAACTCAGGGAGGAACAGCAGAAGGGGACAGTCCTGTAGACCCTACAGGATCCTCGTGAGAACTCAGGGAGGAACAGCAGAAGGGGACAGTCCTGTAGACCCTACAGGGTCCTTGTGGGATCTCAGGGAGGAACAGCAGCAGCAGTTTTGTGGACCCTACAGAGTCCTTGTGAGAACTCACTGAGCAACAGCAAATGGGACAGTTGTGTTGACCCTACAGGGTCCTCGTGGGAACTCACTGAGCAATAGCAGAAGGGGACAGTCCTGTAGACCCTACAGGGTCTTTGTGAGAATCAAGGAGGAATAGCAGAAGGCGACAGTCGTGTAGACCCTACAGGGTCCTCGTGGGAACTCACTGAACAATAGCAGAAGGGGACAGTCGTGGAGACCCTACAGGGTCCTAGTGAGAACTACTGAGCAACAGCAATGGGACAGTCGTGTAGACCCTACAGGGTCTTCGTGAGAATCAGGGAGGAATAGCAGAAGTGGACAGTGTTGTGGACCCTACAGGATCCTCATGGGCACTCAGCGAGTGACCGTATGTGACGTGCTGGGAAGTGGCCCCAATCCTAGTACTGGTGCTTCCTGAGGGAGGGACAAGGAGCACAGCTGAGGTGGGCAGATCCCAGCCTGGAGGCCCGCCTGGGGCTGAGGTTGCTCTGTAGTCGGCCCAGGCGTCCTGAGCCTTAAACCTTTCCTGTGTCTTCCGCAGTCTGGCCTTTCCGTGGGCTCAGATGTCCCACCAACGTGACCCAGTCTCCTCTTGGGTGTGAGTCAGCAGCGCACTGCAGGAGTTCGGGGTGTGAGTGTCACCTCCTGAATCCCAGGGGCCCCCTGCGGATATGGTCCCGAGGCCACTCACCGCCCCACGCTTCCTCCCCGGCACCCCAGGACACGGAGGTCTAGGGGGCAGACTCTCCCCGAGCATTTGGGAATAAAGGAAGGGATTGGGCTCACCTTGCTCAGCCCCAGCTCCAAGTCTCCTCTTGCCCCCACCCCAGGCCAACCCTAGTCTTGACCCTTAGTCCTACCCTTAATCCAAACCCAGATCTCGAAATGGTGCCCGTCTGTTTGTAAAGTGCTCCGGCCCGGCGCCCCAAGCCCCAGGCTCCCGCAGGCACTGACCCACGCTGCCCTGTTGGGGTCTGTCCGATGCTCTGTGTTCCCTCCCAGCCCCCGGTCTCCAGGATGCCAGCGCCCAGGGCACAGTCCTGCCTCTCGGGGCCTGCTGACCGCCCTCCTTGGCGTCGCCTGGGCCTGGCCCTTCGTGCGGAAACAGGGCTCCCCGGGCCCTTCCTCAACAAAGCTGGGGCGCGAGTGACACGGTCATCCATCTACCCGGTCCTGGGGCTCCCTGCCCCTCAGCGCAGGATGCAAGGAAGGAGAGTAGGCCCGGTGCCCTGGGAGCAGACCCCCGGGGCCACCGCACGGGTCTCCTGTGGTGGGCGCCCCGGGGCCAGTGGGTTGCCCTGGCCTCTGCTCTGCAGCCGTCTGTCCTGCCCAGAGCTCCGTCCGCCTCTGGAGCGCCTGGGGCTAGCGGAGGGCAGCCCCACTGCCATCGTCGTCCTTGGGCTCCTGGATTTCCACTTGCGCTCACTATGTGCCTCTGAGCCCCGTTCCTCGCTCCCCCGCCCCGGCTTTGCCCCCACGCATGCCCTGGTGTGAGAGCATCCACCACGGCCCCCACTGTTGCTGGCAGAGGGAGGTCGCCCGCCCATCCTCGTCCTCTGCGACCTTGGGCCGGGCCGGGTGATTCGACGCCAGGGTTGGGGGAAGGGGCTGCTTTCGGTCCGCGAGGGAACTGAGCTCCCAGCCTTCGCCTTGCTCTTCCATCACCTGAATGCTGTTCGTCCCCGCCCCGGCCTCCCCCTCCCCGGGGCCTCAGCCTAACGTCACTGCTCTGGCCCTGAGCCTCCTGAGCGGCAGTGGCGCCTGCACCTGACCCTCCGGTTGCCGGGGATGCGCCAGCCCTTCAGGTCCTCCCCTGTGTCTGCGTCCAGGGGCTGCCTGGACAGGTGTCACGCTTGGCCCGGGGCGTGGGGTGGGGCTGGAGTGGGCGCCCGGCTCTGCCACCATGGAGCCCCCCGCCCTGACTCCGCCGCCCCTCCCGGGGCTGCTTCCTCGCGGTCCTGGGCTGCTGTTCCAGGTCACTGGGCTGGAGCCTCCCCCAGATTTTGTCCTTTAAAACTCATTGATTTTTGCACTGACTTTTACAGTACAAATGTCATCGTTAGATAAAGTAATTGAAGCGGGTAATCTATGCGCCGAGCGCCCACAGCCCCCCTCGCTGCCCAGCCCGGGACGGCCTCAGGAGCGCTGGGGCTCGTGTCCCTGGAGGCCCCCCACCCAGGGCCTCAGGCGGAGCCCTTCGCGGGTGCGCAGTGTGGTCGGAGGGCGCCGTCGCTGGCAGCTGGGCCCAGGGCCCCTCCTTGTCCTCAGCCCTGCGGCTGGGCTGGTGGGACGTCCCCAGGGAACAGACGCAGGAGGGTGTGGTGGCGGCCCCAGGGCCCCTGCCTCCCAGCTGGGATTCGGCAGGCGCCCTTGTCCCCTGGCCTGAGCAAGCCCTCGGGGGTTGCAGCCTGCATCCCATGCCCCGCACATACCATGTCCCCTGTGAATGCAGCCACTGGAGGCCCCGGGGAAGCGCATGCACCTGCCCACCTCCTTTGTTCCCGGGAGCCTACATCCTAGGTGAGGCTGTGTAGTGGTGCCCACGAGCCTCCATCCCCGAGTCTGCAGAACGGCCTGCGGAGCCGTGGGGTTTCCCGTGCATGACAAGGGTCTTGGAAGCCTTGGGGCATGAGGCACCTCTCGGCCTTGCCGAACCTCGCCTCCCTTGTCTCTGGAAGGTTGCCCACATGTGGATGGTGCAGGTGGGAAGGCCCCGGGTAAGGCAGGTGCCGGCTTGGGCCCCACCCCCCGCCCTGCTGAGTGTGCCCACTGCCTCCTTGGTGCCGGGCTTGCAGCCGAGTGGGGCCCCAGGGGAGGAGCAGATGACACGAGGCTGACCTCCAGCCCCCAAGGCAGAGCGAGCGGGTATGCGGGGAGATGCGTGCAGACCCCGGAGCCAGAGCAGGCCTGGGCCTGGGAGCACAGGAGACGGGGGCCCTGGAGGAAGCCGTCAGGCCTGGGCTGATCTACGGGAGTGCCTTAGCGGAGGAACTCTGTCCTTCTAGATGCAGACCCGCATCTGATCCCAGGCTCCGTCCCACGTTCACCCCGGGCAGCCTGGGGAAGCGGGACAGGGGGGGCCTGAGGCTCGGACCGTGGACGGTGACTCCTCTGGGCCCTTCCTGGGGCTCAGTGAGGTTCTGTGGGCCCTGGCTGGCCTGGGGCTTTCTGGCTGCCCCTGCCCCTTGCAGGCCCCAGGAGCCCCTTCTGGGGGCACGAGCTCCTGGGGGAGGGCGGGCAGGGCTGGTCAGGGAGGGCTGGGGGAGACGCTAGCTTGTCCTGGGTGCAGCGTTGCTAACTGAGCATTGATGGTGTGCCTGGGGCAGCTGTACCTGGTGACTTGTTCTCTCTTTCTTTTTTTATTTTAAAGATCTTATATTTATTTATTCACGAGAGACACAGAGAGAGGGGCAGACACATAGGCAGAGGGAGAAGCAGGCGCCATGCAGGGAGCCCGACGTGGGACTCGATCCCAGGACCCTGGGGTCACGCCCTGAGCAGAAGGCAGACGCTCCACCGTGAGCCCCCAGGTGCCCTGTTCTCGGTGTGGTGTGGGCCTCGAGCCTGGCAGGTGGCCCGGAGAAGGCATTGCTTGTCCTGGCTTTATTTTTCTGTGGGAGCAGCCCCTCCCCCGACACCCGCGCCAGCCCCCAGGGAATGCCGTGGGCCACGGCCGCACACTCCTGAGGCCGGGAAGACAAGCGGGGCTGTGGGGGTTGCGGCTTGCTCTCTCGGCTGGCAGCCTCGCAGGACTTGGGGTGCGCATGTGAGCCTTAGGGCCTTCAGGAATCCAGGCTCAGTTCGGGTTGCTGTGTTGGAGAGCCCTGTACAGAGTAGGCTGCGGGAGGGGTGGCGGGCGGCCCCGGGGTGGCAGTGGGCAGGGTCTCTGGGCCTCCACCTCTTCCGGGCCTGTACGGGGCCGCTGAGCCCCTGAGAGGTGGTGGTGGGGGACCGGGCGGGAGCTGCAGCCTGGTCAGGCCCTGACCCGTGGGCTGCCCTGGTGGGGCTGACGCGGTGGGGCGCCAGGTGGCCCGCCTTGCCCTGGAGGGGGGCAGCGGCTGCATGGCGGGCCACTGGGACCCCCGTGAGCACTGAGAGCCCAGTGTTGGCGCCAGTGGGGCCGCTGGCCAGCCGACCGCAGCTCCGAGGGTCGAGCCTGAGCGGCCGCGCAGTTGATGCCCAGGTGCCTCGCTCCGGCAGGGCCGTCCTGGGGGCTGCGCGGCCCCAGGCGTGGGTGGAGGGCAGCTGGGGGGATCCTTCCTGCCAAGCAGGGTTCGCTGGCCTGTGTCCTGGCCTTGGGGACCCTTGGGGCAGCGGAGAAGGAGCAGGGCGGGGGTTGGGGGTGCCGACGCTGCCATCCCGTCCCACCTTCCAGACGCCCCAGGCCCATGGCCTCCTGGAGGGGCCACGGCTGGAGGCGGCCGGGCTCTTGGGGCTCTTGGTCCCCGGTGTCCCCTCCTGGCCTCAGCGCAGACATGGCGAAGGTGGCCCGCGCTTTGCCCTTTGCCCGTTGCTCTGGGTGCGTCCCTCCCTGTGATGCCTGTGCCTCCTCCCCCGACCCCGTGAGCCTTCGGGCCTGGGCCGCGGGCCCCGTGGGCAGGACCGGCTCCAGCCCCACAACACACCCGTTTACCTGACATGGTTTCAGTTAGAAACGTTCCTAATGCCCCCGGGACACGTCCAGGCCCGGCCTCGCCGTCCCCAGAACACGGTGAGGCTCCCCGCGCGCCCGCCCGCATTTTCCTCCCGTGAACAGAGTGTGACAATTGGAAGTTGGTAGAAAATAAAGCAGTCTTGTTTTTCTGCCTTCTCTATTGATCCGGCTTTAGTGCGGGCTGTAATTTGTTTCATTTTCCCTTTGGTTTCCGAGGGGATGGAGATGTCATCATGAGCCCCTCTGCCCGCCCTCTCCGCGAGCCGCTGCCTTCGGGACCACTGCCACCTGCTCGCAGGCCTCGTGGGCAGGTCGACCAGCGGGTCATTCATCCCCGCCTCCTTCGCCGAGCGCCCTGCTGGGAGCGGCGGATGCACTGAGAAGCCTGGGGTGCGTTTGGGCAGGCGCCTCCCGGCCCACGCGAACACGGGCCCTGCGGGAGAGCACCCCCAGTAGCCGTGCCCTGGGACGGCCTCCGCCGGAGAGCTTCTTTCCTGGCTCAGTGCACGGTCTGAGCCTTGGTGCTTTCACGTGTGTCATGGGCTTGCGACATTTCTCCCGGGAACCGGGGATGCTCGGTGGGGGGGACATGCATCACCATTTGCCCCCACATCTGCATCCCGGGCGCAGTGAGATTTTCACAGATGCTGTCCCTTCCCATGGCTCTGCCTGTCCTGACCCAGCTTCTCAGGCTGTCCCCTCTGCTCATGTCCCTCCTCTCCTCTTAGGCCACCCACCCCATAAGGCTTCAGAAGCCCCAGCATAGGAATCCCCACACCCCCCAAGCCACCTGATGGTGCTAGGATGTCAGATGGTGGCCCAACGTTTGTTTCTCTTTTCTGACCTTCCTTGGTATATCAGCTTATTTTCTCTTGCCGTCTCTGACTGCAGAGTGTGGCTCACAGCGGGTTCTCTGGGGACTGGCCAGGGGAAGGGGGCTCTCACGTGGCTGCAGCCTTTCTCAGGTTTCACACACTCAGACTGTCGGTGCTGGTAGTGACAGCAGAGAAGTGGGAAGCCCGTGATGGATGCACAGCTTTCCTGAGAGCCAGCTGGGCAAACGCTTCTTAACAAGAACTCCCTGGTTCTCGAGCATTGGGAGGAACTTCCAAACAGATGTCGAAAGACGGATGAAGGCTTTCGGCCCCAGTGTGTGAGTGTGTACTTGACAGTAGGCTACATGATTCTAAGACGACAGCTTAGGATCTGGGCTCCCCTAAATCCCACGCTTTGCTTCCCCGCTTACGCCCCGTGTGACCCTGGGCAGGTCACCTTACCTCTGTGAGCCTCAGGTTACTGATCTAAAAAACAAGGGTGCTTATTCCCAGCTGGAAGGATCGTTTTGAGGGCTAAATGGGTAGAGAGTTCCTGGTTCCTGGCACAAGGCAGGCCCTCAATGCATGTGGATGGCTTTCTTCTCCCTGTAGTGCTGGAGGTTGCTGCTGCTGAGCCTCTCTCAGAGCTGTGGGCAGGTCCTCGGGCTGGAGAATGGTGACACCTAGCAGGTGCTTGGCTCCTGGCCACTCAGCCTTCAGACCCTTTGTGGACCATGTCTCCTTCTTCCCTTCTTCCTTCTCGGTGGCATGGTTGTGTAAACTGTTCATCTTTCCCAAAGAGTAACTTGAGAGTGGTCCTGCTGCAGTTGGCCTGCAGAAGGCATGGCAGCTGGGAGAGGAAGGGCGGGATAGGTGATCTGGGCCAAGCTGGGAATTCTGCATGGCCGAGATAGAATGTGTGCTTTGGAGAAGTTTCCTCAACAGAGATGAGGCTAGGCACACAGTGGGCGTTCACAGGGTGTCTTTGCCCTCAGCCAGGGACTTCGGCAAGAGCTAGCACAACATATACCTACCTTGGGCCCTCAGGATGGAAATCAGACCCAGCCTGTTCTAGTTTAGATGTTGAAATCAGACCCACTATCCTAGTTTAGAGATTGAAGTTCATGTAGGAGTGGACAAGTGTACCTTGGCATACATGGTGGTGGTGGTGCTGCTGGTGGTGGTGGTGGTGCTGCTGCTGGTGGTGGTGCTGTTGGTGGTGGTGGTGCTGTTGGTGCTGGTGATGATGATGATGATGGTGCTGGTGCTGGTGGTGGTGCTGGTGGTGATGGTGATGCTGGTGGTGATGGTGGTGGTGATGATGATGATGGTGCTGGTGATGGTGATGCTGGTGGTGCTGATGGTGGTGGTGGTGGTGCTGGTGATGTTGGTGGTGCTACTCGTGGTGGTGGTGCTGGTGGTGGTAGTGATGGTGCTGGTGGTGATGGTGATGGTGGTGGTGGTGGTGGTGGTGGTGATGATGGTGCTGGTGCTGGTGATGCTGGTGGTAGTGATGGTGGTGGTAGTGGTGGTGCTGGTGGTGCTGGTGATTTTGGTGGTGCTACTCGTGGTGGTGGTGCTGGTGGTGGTAGTGATGGTGCTGGTGGTGATGGTGGTGGTGGTGGTGGTGGTGGTGGTGATGGTGCTGGTGATGCTGGTGGTGCTGGTGGTAGTGATGGTGGTGGTAGTGGTGGTGCTGGTGGTGATGGTAGTAGTGGTGATGGTGGTGGTGGTGCTGGTGGTGGTGACATGGGATTCAGCACTTAGTATATGCAAGATACTTATCTTCCTGCTTTGTGTGGGTGTCAATTCCTTCAACGCTCCTAAGAATCCTACGAGCTTACCGCTGCTTGTTATCTTTACGTTACGGATGGAGAACAGGGGCAGAGAGAGATTCAGCCAAGTGTCCAGCGTCAGGGGCTGGAGCGCAGCGTTGAACCCTGGCTGACTTAATTGTGCTGCCACCCTGCCTCTCTCCCAAGCATGCCAACCCGCTACGCTGAGTAAGGCAGCGTCCTGTGGGGCAGACAAGGTTGTGGCCTAATGACGTCTAACAGAAATATAACATGAACCACGTGTATAATTTAAGATTTAGAAAGTAAGAAAGATCCAGGTGAGATTTATTTAACATATTTTACTTAGCTCACTGCATTTATTTAGTTCATTATTGTTCTAACATGTAATTAATAGGAAAAATTATTAACGAAATAGTTTATATCCCTTGTTTTGTCCTAAGCCTTTGAAATCTGGTGTCTACTTTATAACTTACAACCTTTCTCAATCGGGTCAGCCGTGTACGTGCTCAGTGGCCACCTGTGGCTCTCAGAGGATCACCCATCCCTTGTCTTCCTGTGGCTCACAGCCTGACCGGAAGACATATCCCCCTGCTGTTTGCTTCGCCTTTGCTCGGACAGTTTCCCATCTTTCTTGTATCTCTGAGTCTTCACGCAGTTGCTCCTTTCTGTGATTTCAGGAGGGCTGGCGCGGAGTCCTATCGGTCGGAGGAACTTTGGAAAGGTCAGGCCTGGGGGTGCCCGTGAAAGTCAAAGCCGGAAGGGGCAAGTCACATCTGCTGCTTTCTGGGGGGTCAGGAGGTGGGAATCTGGGCCGGGGAATTTCTGATGATGCCATTTGCTGGATACCGACACCATATGCTTGATGTTTTTTACTTTTACCCAATAGCCCCATGATGTAATCCCCTCTTTTATTTTAACCAGTGGATCAACTCTAGGGAAACTGAGGCTCAGAGAGGGTGAGGCACCTCATTCGCTGGGTGGTGGAGCCAAGGTGGAGGTCTGGAGCTGTGTGACTCCCAAGGCCAGGCCTTTCTCTGGTCAACACGCTCTAGCTCAGCTCAGGACAAGGAACGGGAATTATTCTCCATAGGAACCAGGAGGCCCTTGATGCTTGTGGACAGGGGACAAACCTGGCGGTGGGGGGACTGGTGGGGCTGTATTTTCTTTAGCTCGCTGGATACATTGGGCGTGGTATGACATGACGTAGTAGAAAGTCCCAAGGGTGCTCCCTGGTTTGGATGGGCCCCTTGGGACTCTTCTGGTCCATGCGCCAAGGCCTACAGCGCCCCTGCGGGGGAGACACTCCACCGGCTGTGGGTGCGGCTGGGAGTTGGAGACAAGGCTGCTCTGATGGTCGGGATGCAGTGCCCCCACGAGCCCATCGGTGGCAGGCGGCCCCGGATGTCCCTGCTCACCACGATGAGGATGGAGAGGACGCCGGTGGGCACCTGTAGTGACCGCCCACTGTCACTAGCATTTATAAACGGAGCAGAGTCCAGCTTATCCTGGGGTAGTCTCACTGTCCCTCTCTGGCCTTTTCGCCTGCTTTATTCCTGGGGAAACAGGTGGCCTGAGGACCTAGGTCACTGGGAAGTGTCCTCACCCGGAGGCATCTGTGCGAGGAATTTATGCAGGTGGAAGGCCACCAGTTGTGCTCTCAAGGGAAAGGAGAGCATTGAGCGTGGTAGGCCTTGGTCATCCCCCTGCGTGAGGCCTCTAAACAGGGACGCTGGGTTCCTTGAAGGACCCACCATGTGTCTGGGCTGTCCCGCAGTGGGAGCTTGCAGGACATGAAGTGCTGCTGAGATGTGTGCTGAGCGCTTCTGCTTTGGCCGAGATCTCAGAGGCTCCCTGGCCGGCCCTGGGCGTTGGGGTGGGCTTCCCTTTATTCCGGCTCAGCAGGAGAGAAGGCAGAGGGTCAGCCTTTGGCTGCAGCGTGGGGGTCTAGGCACCCGGACGAGACGTAGGAGGCAACACCTAGCACCGTCCCATCCGCTCCTCCTCGCTGTAGCAAGGTCCACAGCCCTGGCTGCTAGTGGTGGGACCTGATGGCGTTGCTCCTTCCGTGCCCTTATCCACAGTCCTGGGCTGGCTCATCTCCTTATGGGGTGCTGAGCAGATTTGGGGCCCAGCATCTGCTTCCATGCCGGGCTGCTCATGAAGGTTTCGGCTGTCACGCGTCATCTGGTGGCCCATAGAGAACCTGCTGGCTCTCGTCCCCTCGGCTCCCTCCGGGGGCCTTGCCCTCACATCGCTTTCTCTGTTTCCTGAAACGTGTGTCTTTCCTTGCCCGGGTTCCTTCCCCATCCACATGGGGCAAGGAGAAACCTCGCGCCTTCCCCACTACCCTGCCTCCCGGCTCGGCGCCCGTGTCCCCCTGGAGCCCGTGCCTGGAAAGCGTCCTCGGTCTTTGGCAGCCTCGCCGCCTCCGCGGAGACGCTCTCCTGAGCGCCTGCCACGGTTGGTTTTGCGTGTCCGGGAGCGAGGCCGCGGCACTCAGTTACTCAGACACGAGTCTAGAGGTCTCCGCGGAGGTGCTTGCAGCCAGAGCTAACGGCCATCGTAGGTTGGCCTCCAATAAAGGTGAGGAGGGTGGGCCTCGTCCAATCATCGCGAAGCCTTAAGCCCAGAATGTTCCCTGGGGAAGAGGAAATTCTGCTTCCGGGCTGCCGGGTGCTCTACACGGCTCAGACCTGCCGGCCCTGACGGCTCCCTAAGCCAGCTGTTAAATACACACCCGGCCAGGGCTCTGTCCCCTCCTTTTCCCTCCATGTCTCCTGCACGCTGGCCGGTGCCCTCAGCCTTGCTTCCTCCCTCTGGCAAGGGCCCGGCAGCCGTCCCCTCGGGCTCACTCGGGGAGCCCTGGCGCTGCAGTGCTGGCCGCTCTGCCCTTGGTTCCAGCTTGTGAACGGTTGGGACGGGCTGTTTAGGGCTGGCCTGGGTGGGGAGCAGGGGTCGGTGGCAGCTGCTGCTAGGCCTGCAGGAGAGGGGACACGTTTCTTGGACCCGGGGCAGGGAGGCGTTCCCAGAAGATAGGGGCGTGTGTGGTGCACAAGCTGTGCACCTGTGCCCTCCTGTCCCCTGCGGCCTCCATGCGCTGCTCACACGGCTTGAGCCAGGCCCTGGTGTCACTGCTGCTGGGACCGCAGGCCAGCATCCCAGTGTCGGGCTTGTCCCCCCTGCCAGCCGTGGAGGGCAGTGCTCGTGCTGCTGCCCTGGCCTCTCCTGCAGTGGTGAGCGCCGTGCCGGCCGCCTGGCTTGCTTCTCCCCCGCTCATGCATCACTTTTCCAATTCCTGCTCTCATGTGGGTGTGTTGGCATCTGCTGCTGTCGCAACAACGGGGACTGTGGCCCAGTGTGTCCCGGCACCTTCCCTTGCCTCCCCTGTTGCTCTGGGCACCCCGCCGAGGCTCCGCGAGCCTCCTTCTCTGGCCGGGGGAGCTGCGGCTTGGAGAGCTCAGCAGCCACAAGCCCAAACCCGGGCTGTCCGCCCCCCAGCCCGCCGTCCCTCACTGGCCTGCGCTCCTCCTGACCCTTCTGTCCGTGTCACCTGGTGTGCTGGCAGCCACAGCGGGACACAATGCACAAGGACTGGCCAGCGGGGGTGATGGTGTCACAAAGAGGGCACAGGGATGCCCCAGAGCCACAGCTGGGGGGCCCGGCAGCTCGAGGAAGGTCCCCTGAGGAGGCCACGCTGGGGTCCCCGCCGCCATGCTTTGCAGGCCTATCAGGCCTGCGGATCCTGGCTCTTAATGAGTGGAGATGTGGGTTTAATTTTGGGATTAGCAGGCCTGTTTGGGCAGCAGGTGGTGTGGGGCTGCAGAGACCCTAGGCCGCTTGCGTGCGTCCCCAGGGTGGTGTGGCCACACCATCCCTCCTCGCAAGGCTCCCAGCTTCCACTGACCGTCAGCCCCGTCATCCCAGCGTGTTGCTTGCTGTGACCAAAGGGCGGCACCGAGGGAGGGGCCGAGCCTCTGCCTGCGGGGCCGTGTTGAGGGGGGCACACAGTGTGGACCCCTTCTGGGCCTGGGGAGGCTGGGGGGCCATGCCCGGCAGGGCGTGCTGCTCTTCACCCTCCGTTCCCGGGGTGTGGGGGGTGGTTCCTGACCCTCTCCACGACACACTCGGAGCTGAAGTGCGGGCACGCGTGTAAGGGGGGAGTGCACCGTGCGTGTGCTTGTGTGCCCATGTGTGCTTGGTGCTCCCGTAGGAGTGGGTGTGCGTGGGCGCGGGCACGTGAGCAGCGCCGTGCTGGTAAGCGTGCGATGACCAGCCCGCTGAGAACACGGGTGCCCCGGTTTAGGCTGGGCTGCCTTCTGGGGTGGGAACACTCACAGGGTGGCCGGCGTTGGGGTGGAGCGCGGGTGCGGGTATGGGCGTCTCGGGTGGGACGGCGTGGAGCATGGGGATCCTAGTGAGATGCGGCGGAGGGCTGGGGCCGGGAGCTTTGTGTGTCCGGCAGCGGGTTTGTGACGCGATTTGTTCAATTATACGATTGCACGGTTCCCTTGGTAGCGGCTGCGTGTGACATGTGGCTCACGGAGTCGAAACTTTGACAGCAGGCTGGTCCCGGCACATGGGCCGTGAGGGCATGAGTGTGCAAGTGAGTGTGTGTGAGCAAGTGCACACGTCCCTGCAGGTACCGGGAATGCAGGTGCGCACATGTGATGTGTGTGCAGGGGCGGGGGTTGCACACCCCCGGAGGCCGGGCCCGTGTGTCCCGTGTCGCCGGGCCGGGCCTCCCGCTGTCCCCTCCCACCTCCCTCTGGTGGTTCTGTCCTTCTGTCCCGACCCCACAGGCTTGACCTGGGAGTGCCTCCTGGTGCCTTCCTGGCCTGGCGTCTCCTGGCCGCCTTCTCTGCAGCCAGGGGCCTCCTGTGTGCTCTGTGCCTCTCACCCAGACCCTGGCTGCGCTGGGTCCCGCTGGGGCCTCCGCTGGCCCTCTGCCCCCCGGCTCGTGCCCCCGCTTGTGCCCCCTCCCAGAGAACTGCCAGAGGAACGGATCAGAAGCAAAGCCTGCCTTCTGGCCCGTGGCTCCTGGGCACTGCCCTGTGTGGTCGGCCCTGCCGGGGGTCCAGTGTCATGCGCGTCACGACCAGGCCTGGTCTCTGCAGCTGGGATGGCCCCAGCGGTGCCATCGGTGCGCTCAGGGCTGCCAACTGCAGCTCAGCCCCGCGCCTGGCTCGGTGCCCTCGGCGGCCCTCCCCGTGCGAGGAGCTCCTGCCCCCCTGGACCGCCCGCGCCTCCCTCCGGGGCTGGCACGAGAGCTGTTGCCGGGCGGGACTTCCTGCGCATTCCTGTGGCTCAGGCCCCCACGCGGCGGGCAGGGTGCGGGGCGCAGAGGCGGCCCTCGGGGCTCCCGCCCACAGACGGTGGCATCCACGGCCCTGCCGCTCCCCTCGCCTGGCTCTGCTGGCACTGCGTCTTCAGAGGCAAGTTCCAAAGGAAACAAATTAAATCTGAGTAAATATCAGAGAGTAATTATGTAAATCAGACATGCAAGTAAAAGAACGTCTGTCGTGAGGTCAGCAGAGAGCCGCGAACACAGAGGCTTCCTGTCCGGGGAGCCGGGGGAGGGGCTGGTGGCGGAGACGGTGGTGATGCTGCAGATGCGGGCGCATCGTGCCCGACCCTCGCCACCTTGGGCTGTGTCCCCGGGGCCTGCTGGTAGTCGTGGCTTTGCTCCTCACGGGAGCACCATGGCCCGCGCGCCCCTGCCCGTCTCCTGGGGGTGGCACCCAAGACGCCAAGAGCCGAGGACACGTGCCTGGGTCCGACCCCAGGGCCCGCTCCTTCGGCATAGTGACCACAGCCTCGACAGGCCCCCTGGGGGCAGCAGCTGCTGGGGCCATGTGGCTTGGGCTGTGCAGGGCTCTCCTGGGACTTGGGGGACTCGGGGGCCTGGGGCAGGGTCCGGGGTGCTGCCCTCCGAGGCATGTTGTGCGCAGGCAGGAGGGGTGGCCTTGGCTCTGGGCGTGGGCCCCGGGCCCAGCTGACCGGCCGGCCAGCCTGCGCTTCCTGCTCCCACAGCTCCCTGGGCTGCCCCATGGGTGCCCCGGGGTCCCGCAGGGGGGCCGCCCCCGCAGGTGGGCTGCCGGGCTCCCAGGCCTCTGACCCTGTCGCGTCCCGGCCCCGAGCGCTCGTCCCTCCCGTCCACACAGCCGCGGAGCTCCGGCTGCAGCCCAGCCTCTGTGTTCTGCTCCCAGGGGTTTCCTGGCGGCTCTGGCCCCCCGGACACCACGTGGGAAAGAGGCCGCCCCTTCCCGGGGCCCTCCTGTGGGTCTGTGTTCATCCCATGCGCCTGTCCCGTCTCAGCCTCCACGGCGGGCTCTGGGCTCGAGGTGCAGCGGTGAGGCCGTGGGGTCAGCAGCCCCCGGGCCGGTCTGCAGATGGGGACCCCAGCCCGGGGCCGCTTCCACGTGAGGCCGGAAGAGCTGCGGCTCCCGAGAGGGTGGGCTTTTCCTCGGCGCGATAATTCACGGAATCGATGAAGACGCTGCGGCTCACTGTGCCACGCCGTTACTGGTGCTGACGGCGGCTGAACAGCAGGGCGGCGATCCCCTCTTGGCCTGGGCCTCTTGGGAGCTGGGCCCTGGCCCTTGAGCGGTGTGCGGTGCGGCCTCCCTGGGGCTCCGGGGGCCCGGGTAGCTGTCCCGAAGGCCTGGGCGGGGGTGGCATGGAGGACGCGGCCTCTCCCGGGTGACCTGGAGCGGTGTCTCGGTGCTGTTGTGAGCCTGGGACTTGCCCGGGACGTGGCATCATCTGGTGCCTCCCGGGAGCTCCAGGCACAGCTCAGGTGTGCGTCCGGCACCTGGGTCGGCCTCTGCAGCGGCTGGGGGCCCTGGCCTGCTTCCTCCTCATCCCTTTCCAGGCGTCTCTGGCTGCTTGGCCAAGGTGGGGGAAGAGGCCTGGATTGGAACCCTAGTCCCCCCCAACTGGGCTGCATGACCTTGGGCCCGACAGCAGGGTGTCATGGAGACTGGAAGAGGCAGCGTGGTGTCACGCCCGGCGTGAGGTCAGGCCCTTGTCACATGTGCCCTCATGTTCTCCTCGCGGGTGGCCCCCATCCTGCCCTGCTGTGGGGGAGGTCATTTCTCTGTGGCATTAGCGAAAAGCAAAGTCACTGGATTTGGGGTCCCTTAGAAATTCAAACGGGGGGCACCTGGGGGTCTCAGCAGTGGAGCATCTGCCTTTGGCCCAGGGCGTGACCCCGGGGTCCCGGGATCGAGTCCCGCATCGGGCTCCCTGCATGGAGCCTGCTTCTCCCTCTCCCTGGGTCTCTGGCTCTCTCTCCAGGCCTCGTGAATAAATAAACACAATCTTTAAAAAAAGAAAAAAAGGGATCCCTGGGTGGCGCAGCGGTTTGGCGCCTGCCTTTGGCCCAGGGTGTGATCCTGGAGACCCGGGATCGAATCCCACATCGGGCTTCCGGTGCATGGAGCCTGCTTCTCCCTCTGCCTGTGTCTCTGCCTCTCTCTCTCTCTGTGACTATCATAAAAAAAAAAAAAAAAATAAAAATAAAAAAAAAATAAAAAAAGAAAAAAAATTCAGATGGATCTCTTCCGGGTAGACACTTGGAAGTTGTTTCTCTAGATTTGCTTCGGGAGCTGATGCAAGTTAGAGAGAAGTCCGGGAAAACATCCAGAACTTTCTCAAAGCGTGAGCCGAGCTGTTGCTCTCGTGGGCCGTGTGGTGTTGCTGGAGGGACCCCCTCCCCCCCCCCCCCCCCCCGGCTTCAGTTTGCTCATGTGTGAAATGGGATGGTTATGCCCCCCTCACAGGCTGTGGGGGGAGAGAACACGAGGCATCTAATCGTCCAGCAGCTCCGAGGGAGCGAGTTCCCACTCCGGGCCCGTCTCCCAGGTCCTCAGCACCCGAAGATGAGGAGCGGCCGCTGGGGCTGCCGGCCAGTGTCCCGAGGGCCGTGTGCTCGGCCCCCCGTGCGTGCAGTGGGGTTTGTTCCCTTTCCGGTGCACCTGTTGGCCCAGGGAAGAAGCCATTATCCCTTATCCTGATCCCTTATCCTGAAGAACCGCAGGGCTTTGCAGACCAGCCCTACAAATCCTGGAGGAGAACTGCTAAAACCAATACCAAATATCCTGTAAGTATGAAATGGCAGGAGCATCTAACTTTATTTGTGAAACTTCTGAGAACGATTAGCTTATCACGGATGCTTTAAAAATATGGCCTCGGGGATCCCTGGGTGACTCAGCAGTTTGGCGCCTGCTTTCGGCCCAGGGCGTGACCCCGGGGTCCCGGGATCGAGTCCTGCGTCGGGCTTCCTGCATGGAGCCTGCTTCTCCCTCTGCCTGTGTCTCTGCCTCTCTCTCTCTCTGTCTCATGAATAAATAAATCTTTAAAAAAATAAAAAAAAATAATATGGCCTCACTCGGTGGAAGGTGATTGCAAATCAGAGGGACTGTTTATCACGGTAAGAGTGAGAGACCCACCAGATGAGCAAAAAAATATTGAAGGAGCCAGAGCTCTGGAACATGAAGGACAGGAGCGGATCAGCGCCACGGACTTCTACCCGAAGGCCAGAACTTAAGTTGGAGCAGAAGTTGGTGAAGAATTATTTTATAAGCCCATTTTCATCATAACATGTGTAAAATGCAAATTTTGATCATTATGTAAATTAGTTACTTGGTGTAATTTACTTAATTCAAAGCACTTAATGCAGCGTGGTATGTTTTTTTCCAAAGTGCCAGAGTAGATGTTTATTTTAAATTGTTTTTAATCTCGATCTTCCAGCCTGATTATTTAAAATGTTTTTCTCTTCTATTTGTTTTTCAAATGGAAGGGAATGGAGCTTGGCGAGAGATGGGCCTGTTCTCATCAGGGGTGCCCTGGGTCGTGAGGCCCCAGTGGGGGTGGGGTGGGGGGCAGGGGCTGGCTCGGGGACCCCTGGGTCTGAAGGGCCACTGTACATGTGTGCGTGCCTTGGGGATGTGCACCCGGGACTTCGCCAGAGCCCCCGTTGCCCTGTGTGGGGTCCACGCTCCTGGGCTTCCCAGCTGGTTCTGAACCCTGGTAGAGGCTCCTCCGCGTTGTGCGCCCAACCAAGGGGAGGATATCTGATGGTCAGAGTCCTCAGGGACAGACCGGTTCCTTCAGCCTCTTGGGTATTTTGCGATTTCCGCAGAGGGAGAGCCCAGCCTCCCCGTGTCTGAGTGGGCCTACGGGCCCTGGAGCCCCTGGAGCGGGAGCGCCTATTTCCCCACCTCCCGTGTGCTCCGGGTGCTGAGGTCTGGGCCCATGGGGACGTGGGGTCAGCTCCGAGTTGCACCCGACGGCAGGGGCTGTGAGGCGGCCCAAGCTGCCCTGCTGCTCCCTGGCTCCGGGGAGCGTCCTGGCAGCTGCCTCCCGCTCTGCCTTCTTGCCCTGGAGGCCGCCTGGGTGAGGGAGGGGTGTGGGGCTGGAGCCCTTCCCCTGACTCCAATGAAGGGAGGGAAACAGAGTGCATGGGTTCAGGAGGAGCAGGTTTGAATGCCCTGAGTGGGCTCCAGGGCCCCGCACTGTCCCGGGTCCTCCGGGCGCTGGTTCTGGGGTGATTAGAGCACCCATGGCCTGAGAGCCTGACTGGGGGGTGGCTCGGGGTGGGGGTGGAGGGGCTGGTTGGCCCTTGAAAGGAGTGGGTTCCTGCCTGTAGGGACCAGCTAACCCTGCAAGGGGGGGTGTCCCTCAGGGTCAGCAGGGCCCTGGAGGTCACAGCGTCAGACCATAGAACATGAAAGTCATGTCAGCACAGAGAGCTGTGCTTCCTGGGGGTGGCGGGGTGAGAGGTCACCCTGCAGGACTCCTTGTGCGACTCCTGTCTGGGCAGCTGAGACTGTGACCAGGATGAGGGTGGGGACGCGGGTGGGGTAGGGTCCGCCTTCCACGCCAGGCCCTCAGCAAGAGGACATGGAGTAGTGGCCGTGTGCCGCTGGGGCCCGTCCTCTTGCCCTCCTGAAGCAGGCCCCTGCCTGGATGCTGGGGGTCCGCTCCTCCTCTTGCTGAACCCTTGAGGGCCTGCTTTGTGCCCACCTGACTCCCGGGGAGAGATATACATATATATTTTTTAAATCACACCTACATTGACTGCAATGAATTAATTCATCCATGAAATGTAGTCTGCATACAGAAGGCATTGTGGCACGTCGGAGATGTGCAGCACGTGGAGGAAGGGGAGCTGCGTTCTGCTTCAGGCTCAGTCTTAGCTCAGGATTCAATGCTCCTTGCGGGTGGGGCTGTGAAGTCTTCAAATGCGGCTGCTCCAGGAGCCAGCCTCTGGCCTGGCCCAGAACGGCTCAGGAAATACTTGAGGAGGGAAGGAAGGAAGAAAGGAAGAAAGGAAGCTTGCAGGGTGGCAGGGAGGGGAGGGAGGGAAGGAGGGGAGCAAGGATGCAGGGTGAGGGGGTGGAGGGACGGAGGGGAGGAAGGATGCAGGGTGGGGGGAGGGAGGAGGGAGGGGAAGAAGGGTGCAGGGTGGGGAGAGGGGGAGGGAGGGAGGGGAGGGAGGGAGGAAGGATGCAGGGGGGGGGAGGGAGGGAGAGGAGGAAGGACGCAGGGTGGCAAAGGGGGAGAGGGGAGAAAGGATACAGGGTGGGGGGAGGGGAGCAAGGATGCAGGGTGGCAAGGGGGCAGGAGGAGGGAGGGGGGGAGGAAGGATATAGGGTGGTGAAGGGGGAGAGAGAGGGGAGCAAGGACTCAGGGTGGGGGGGAGGGGGGAGGGCGGTGAAGCAGAGAGCACATGGCCTGCAGACCCCATTGGACTGGGGGCAAAGGAGGGGGAGCTGGTTTTGATGGGAGCCTTTGGGTCTGTCCTCTGGGTCGTGTTGGCCCCTCCTCACCTGAAGACCCTTCCTGAGCCCTCCTGGCTTCCGGGTCCCTGGAGGGGGAGGGACAGGCAACAGAGAGAGGAGAGGAGCCGGGCAGGGGTCTTGGGAGTGAACGTGAATGGGGATGAACCTGAATGGAACCTTCAGAGAAACTGAGACCTGTATCTGGGCCCAGGTAAGAAAGACGTTTTCAAAGAAGTCAAGGCTGTGTCTCAGCTGGTGGATGGTGTGTTCCCGGCCCTAACACCTGAGCTGTGAGCTTCTGCGTGTGAGGTGGCGGCCCTGTGTACGCCCACGTGCACTGGGGATGGCGACATGCCCTTCGGACGTCCTCTGCGGCGCCTGCGCCTTTCTCGGAAATTGAAAATAGTTGGAGAAGCAACGTGAAATGCATCCTTTCATTTCAATTACTTTTCGGAAATACAGGATTTAAAATACCCACAGACTATCTGTTTTTTCCCAGGAGTGGTGGGTAGTCACAGCCACGAGCTCAGACTTGGAAGTGACTTTGGCCCGTTTGAGCTCCCGGGCTGGAAGGGCTGTGCTTCCGCCTACCGCACGGCTTTGCGTGGTTGCTGGACGTCTGGCTGGCTCCGGCTTCAGTTCAGTTTGACTCCTCAAACCTCTGCTGTCCTGATCGTGTGCCGGGCCCCGAGCCTGGGGTTAGAGCGAGGAGAGGCCTCGCTCCTGCTTCCCGTGTCTGTGAGTCCTGAACCTGTGACAGCTCGGGGAGGCCTGACTCCAGCTCGGTCGTGGTGCAGGCCGGCGGGCGTACGCTTCAGGTTGGGAGCATCCGGGTGGAGAAGGTGTACCCAGGGGCGTGTGCATGGGGTGTGAGTGTGTGGGACGGCGTGTGCATGTGTGTGGGGTGTGTGTGGGGGGCGAGTACGTAGGGAAGGTCAGAGAGCTTCTGCTTCTGGTATTTAGGTGTATGGTTTCTGCTACTGGTAGTGCTGGGGGTGGTGCTGTTGGTGGTGGTGCTGTTTGTGGTGGTGGTGCTGGTGCTGGTGATGCTGGTGGTGGTGCTGCTGGTGGTGGTGCTGGTGCTGCTGGTGCTGCTGCTGGTGATGCTGGTGATGCTGCTGGTGCTGGTGGTGCTGGTGCTGGTGATGCTGGTGGTGGTGCTGCTGGTGCTGGTGGTGGTGCTGGTGCTGCTGGTGATGCTGCTGGTGCTGGTGGTGCTGGTGCTGGTGATGCTGGTGGTGGTGCTGGTGCTGGTGATGCTGGTGGTGGTGCTGGTGCTGGTGATGCTGGTGCTGGTGATGCTGGTGGTGGTGCTGGTGCTGGTGATGCTGGTGGTGGTGCTGGTGCTGGTGATGCTGGTGGTGCTGGTGCTGCTGGTGGTGGTGGTGCTGCTGGTACTGGTGCTGGTGGTGCTAGTGGTGGTGCTGCTGGTGGTGATACAAAAGCAGAACAGACAAGCCCCCAGGGCCACGCGGTCCCTTATGCAACACACAGCAGACACCTCGGCCCCACGATGTGGGCATTTTGTTTGTGATCCATCGATGCTCTTGAGGATGTTAATTTCTCTGCAACTTTATTTTTTTAAAAGATTTTATTTACTTATTCATGAGACACACAAAGAGAGAGGCAGAGACCCAGGCAGAGGGAGAAGCAGGCTCCCTGCAGGGAGCCCGATGCGGGACTTGATCCCAGGACCCTGGGGTCACAACCGCTGAGCCACCCAGGTGTCTTTCTCTGCAACTTGAAAATAAATGTGTGCTTTTTATGGAAAGTCTTAGAGGAGGGCTCTGCGGTGAGCAGACAGGAGCTTGGAAGCTATCCCAGCCGGAGGCATCGGAGGGGAGGACCCCAGGGTCTGGGGACGTTGCAGGAATCTCTGACTGGAGGCCTGGGGGAGCCCGGGAAGGGGTCATGGAGATGAGAGGAGGCGCGGGAGGCGGAACAGGGGTGCCGTCCCGGGAAATGGGAGCAGAAGGAGCTTCCAGGACCTTGGGGCCGCCCAGGGTGAGGGCCCTTCAAGGACGGTGGTCCCGGCTGGAACTGGCAAACGCCCGTGAGCAGTGATGGAGAGGCCGACGCGTGCGTGGACGGCTGGTGTGAGCTCCAGTGCAGGGGTATGGGCGGCCGTGGCAGGAAGCGGAGGGCTGAGGGGTGCCGGGGGTGCAGGGGCCCGGAGTCAGGGTCCGGGCGGTGGGGGTAGGAGGCCTGGGCGCTCAGGACTGTGTCCTTCGCTCCTCTGCTGTGGCAGGTGCTCCCCGGGGACCCCTCTTCCTTCCCTTGCGGCCCCGCAGTCCAGGCTGCGTGGTCCCCATCGTGGGAGTGAGCAAGGCCTCCTTCCCTCCGTGACCCAGATGCCTCATTCTGGAACTTTCCATGTACCGTTCCTGCTGTCAGCGGTGTCCTGGTGTCCTCCCCTGAGGTTTCCAGAGCTGGCTCCTTCTCAGGGACGCCGGTTCCTGCAGCCCAACATCTCCGTTCTTCGGGCTCTTTCCGCTGTTGGAAATTATCTGTTAACGTGGTGATTGTTTGTTCTGGTCTGTTCCCTGGCCCCGAGACATGAGCCCTGTGCCCCGGCGGCCCTGGCCTGGAGGAAGCTCTCCGTGAACAGAGGAGAAAAGAGGGAGGCTGGGTCTGGGTCGGGTGCTAGCAAGGCTCCGGGCAAGCAAGTCCCTCGAGAGCCCAAGGGCGGGCGAGAGGCTGGGCACCTTGGCGTTGAGGCCTCACGGGGACCCACCCACGCTCCCCCAGCGGTCCCTCCCTCTGGGGCGAAGGACGCCTGTCCCGGGAGATGCCCTTTGCTGCCTCCCCTTGCAGCCCTGGGGAGCCTGGGCCGCTGGCTGCCCCCTGCCTGTCCTGGGTGGGCTGGCATGTGGTCCCCCTGGTGGGCGCAGGTCTGGCTGGGGGGCTGGTCAGTGTGCATGGCACGCTTGCGGGCGATGGCCTGGGGAGGCCCAGGCTCCGTGGGGGCGCCTGGCCTGCCCCCTCCACGGCCCGTGGGAGCAGCCTCAGCCGTGGCCCTAGGCCGCCTTCTTGGTGAAACCCCTTCCTAGGGACCAGCCAAGGGTGTCTCTGGGGCGAGGGGGGTGGAGGCTGCTGCACACCAGGCCTGGGAGGGGGAAAGGGACTACGTTGGAGGCGGGGGCTTCTTTGGCCCCGTGCCCGGGGGAGAGCAGGATGGCCGCAGAGGTGGCCTGCACTCCAGGTGGTTCTCTGCACCCCCCGCCCCCCAACAGCGGTAGAGCTCTGAAGACCGTAGATGTCGGGCTGAGGGGACCTGTGTCGCAGCTGGGGGACCGGCCACGCTGGCCCTGTGTGTGTGGTCCCTGGAGCCCCACCAGCCACCTGGGCCCACGGGTGTGCCCGCACGGTCACGTGGGGGTCCTCGCTGTGCACACGCTCCCCCGGGGCACAGCCAGCGTGCCCACCGACGTGGCTGGGCCCGGCCGCTGCAGAGACTCGCCGTGGCCTCACTGGAGCTGGAGAGTGGCCGCTGGCAGATGAGGTCTTGGGAGGCTGGGCCCGGTCGGCGGCCACTGGGCTGCCAGCTGTGCTCAGATCGGGTGAGCTCCAGGCTGAGGGGCAGGGAGGACCGTGGGGAAGTGGGGGGGCTGGGGAAGGAGGGGGCTGCAGGGGCCACCAGGGCCTTGGCCCGACCGGCTGACGCTCAGCCCCTTGTGGGCAGCATCACGGGACAGCTGTGTGCAGCGGTGGCTTCTCTTTCCCCCTCCTCCTCCTCCTCCACCCTCTCCTCCCCTCCCTCCCTCCCCTCCCTTCCCCTCTCCTCCCCTCCCCTCCCCTTCCCCTCTCCTTCCCCTCTCCTCCCTCCCTTCCCCTCTCCTTCCCTCCCCTCCCCTTCCCCTCTCCTTCCCTCTCCTCCCCTTCCCTCCCCTCCCCTTCCCTTCCTCCCTTCATTGGGACAGCAAGAGAGAGTGTGAGCAAGCAGGGAGAGAGGGAGAGGGAGAGAGAGAATCCCCATCGGGCTCCACTCCCAGTGCAGAGCCTCACATGGGGAAGGATCTCAGGACCCTGAGGTCACGACCGGAGCTGGAATCAAGAGTCAGATGCTCAAGTCTCTGGGCCACCCGGTGCCCCCGTGTGGGGCCACGTTGAGGGTAGCAGCCCTGTTCTTTCACTGTAGTTGTCATAGGGTAGGGGACACATAGGTAGGTGTGTGACAAGCTCAGTGCGTCAGTCTGTTATGCCGAAAAGCAACGCCCCCAAGCTTAGCGACCGAGAGCAGCGGCCACGGACTGTCGTGTGTGTGGAGACGGCCGCGGATCCGCTCTAGGCTGGCTGGTGCAGCTCGTCCCTTCAGCAGGACAGCCCGGGGCCTCTGCTTACGCCAAGTCACAGCCGTGTTGTAGGTCCAGGGAGGTTGTGTGTCCCAGGGGAGGAGCTCGAGGGCCTTCGGAGGGACAGGCCAGAGGCGGGAGAGCGGGGAGGCGGTCACCACATCCCAGAATTGGGGGCGTCCCTACAGCACTCTGGGCAGCGCTGTGCACCAGAGCCCATGGTACGTGCCGTGTATGCGCCGCCCAGGGTGGAGCCGCTCGCCAGACGCGGCGGTCGAGGACGTAAAATGTGGCCCGTGCGGCCGGGGACGGGAACGGATGTACAGTCTGATTGAATTTCCGTGAATGGAGGTTCAGACTTGAATACGCACGCGTGGCTAGCGGCTGCTGCCCTGGCATCCAGGGGAGGGCGAGCCCATCCCGGGCCCGGAGGGGAGGCTCCGCGTGCCCAGCAGAGAAGCGCTGCTGGCCCGGGTCTGCCTGGCGCTGAGATGTCCGAGGTGTGCCGTGCTCAGGACAGGGAGCGGCGG
Organism: Nyctereutes procyonoides; assembly: GCF_905146905.1. Taxonomy (NCBI): domain Eukaryota; kingdom Metazoa; phylum Chordata; class Mammalia; order Carnivora; family Canidae; genus Nyctereutes; species Nyctereutes procyonoides. The sequence continues at coordinate 54,187,128 of NW_026575046.1, forward strand.
GCTCGACACCAGCTCTGAGGCCTTCGGGGTCACCCCCCCCAGGCACTTCTGTCCCCTGAGCCCCCTGTGCACACCGCAGCGCCACCCTCTCTGTTGGGCGAGGGCACTCTGAAGAACCTCCTAGCCTTTCAAGAGGCTTGGGGGCCCTGGCAGGCTGTGGGGGTCATACGGCCCCCTGGAATCCAAGGGGCATGGACAGCCCTGGTGTGTCGGGAGCCCCTGGCGCAGGGCAGGATCTACTTTGCAGCTGTTTTGGGGGCTTGGTGAAGAGAGCCCGTCCTGCCATCCCGCCGGCTGGCTCGGTTCCCCCATCCCGCCCAGTGGGCAGAGCAGTAGAGACCCCGACGTGTTGCCAGGCAAGCTGCTCTGGGGCCAGGCCACTGATGGGTGCAGCTGGCCAAGGTCAGGGCTGCACTTGAGTCCAGCTGCCCCAGGCCTGGGTGTCAGGGATGCCGTTGCTGTCCCTAGGGAGGTGCGTGAGCCCCCAGGCACTTGGCTGTGCCTCCTGCGTCCTGGCCCCAGACGCAAGCAGGTGGGCCCTTCAGGAATCCTGGTTCTCCTTAGTCTCGTGAAAGCGGGAGTCACAGAGTTCTGGCCCCGGTTTACAGGTGAGCAAACCGAGGCACGGCGGTGCTCAGGGCCTGTCCGGGTGGGAGGGAGGGAGCCCAGCACCCGGTCACGACTGCCATGTGCTCAGTTTCCTTCCCGGCGCCGTGTTGGGTGTTCCGGGCCACCCTGGTTACACCCGTGCCACCGGGACGAGGCTTACCGCTGGGGGTTTGTCCTGGCAAGACGGGCACCGAGGATGTGCTGCAGCGGTGGTGCGGGGGCCCGGAGTGAGAGTCGGGGAGCAGGCCGGGCTGGGGAAGGCAGTCGGGGTGGGCAGGCGCCGTTCCCTACCGTGCATTTGATTTTGGGCGACTGGATGGGCCCGGGTGAGCCTGGGGCGGCCCACAGGCACCGCAGGTGCTGGGAGAGAGCTGTGTGGGTGACCCGGGTGGGCCCAGGGTGTCCCTCGGGGGTGCTGCTCAGGTGTGGGCTTGCCCTCGGGGCTGCAGCACACACGGGCCACGACGGAACAGCCCAGGCTTTGGAAAAGTGGCCTCGGGGTTGGGACTCGGGGCAGCAGGGGACAGAAGCGCAGCTCACGTGGGCTGGGGCAGGAACAGGGCTCTTTGGCTCATCGGAGCCCTGGAGGCCGGATCTGCAGCCGCGCAGAGGCTCTGTGATGTCATCAGGACCAGGCGTCCTGCTGGCCCCAGAGTTGGCTCCAGTCGGGGGGTCTTTCTGTGGAGGACAGAGGTGGCCCATGCAGGGGGCAGAGGAGATTTGGGCCCTGGGCGCTCGTGTACGTGACGGGGCCAGGCCCTAGTAACTGGCTCCCTTCTGGCCCTGGCCTCCTCCCCTGCCTCTCGGCGGCCACAGAGGAGAGGGCAGCCTGGCTCCCAGGTGCCCCGTGGACCCGTCAGGATGTGAAGTTCGGGTTGGATTTGGGCAGAGCCATGCGGGGACATCAGGTCCTGGAACAGGTGGGGTCCCAAGCCTGAGGGCCGGAGGGCGAGGGTGGGATGTTCAGCCACTGGCTTGGAGCAGGGCCGAGGCTGGGGCGGCCACAGCCGGGTGGGCGGCGGGTCTTAGCTGGCGGCTGAGGGTCAAGGCGCTGGAGCCGAGCGCACAGAGCGGGTGGACACAGCTGTCGGGCCTCCACTCCCATTGGGTGGAGCCGCGGGATGGACGGGGAGGTCGTCATAAAGGGCTCTTGGGCACAGCATGTCCCTCGTGGTGGGAGCCCCTTACCCGGGGCTGGACACGGGGCCTGAGAGAGCTGCCCCTGTCGTCCAGCCTCCGCGGGGTGGCCCCCGAGGCATGCGTGCACCCTGGCCTCTGGCCATGGTCTGTATCCAGGGGGCCGGGGGGGGGGCGCATCGGGGTTAGAGCCTTCCCGCTCAAAGGTCATTCTTTCCTTCCCTTCCTGCTCAGATATCCGTGGGCTCCAAGGCTTTCTGGATCAGGCCTCGCGGCTGGGCCTGGACGTGTCCTTACAAAAGGTGGACAAGAACATTAGCCACGTGTTCACCAGCCTCTTCACCACCATGAAGACGGAGGAACTGAACCGCTATCGGGACACGCTGCGCCGCGCCATCCTGCTGCTCAGCCCGCAGGGGGCCCACTCCTTCATCAACGAGGTAGGTGGCGGGGCACGGGGCTGCAGGCACGTCTGCCGGGCACCGTGGTGGCCGGCGGCCCGTGGCCAATGCGGACGTGGGGACTCCCAGGTGCTGGGGCAGCGGTGCAGGCCGCACAGAGTTAGATCCCCAGCACAGCCTGGCCCCTGCCTGCTCCCTAGCAGGTGACCCCAGGCCGACCTGGACTCCGAGAGGCTCAGTCCCTGCCAGAGATTCTGGAGGCAAAACTCAGGCGGCTGTTTGCATCGTTGTTGTTTTAATTTCCCCTTTTCGTTAGCGGGTGTGAGCCTCTAGGGCTACAGTAAACCCCCGGCTTCCCGCAGAGGTGGGCAGCCCTGCTGGGTATTTGTCAGCCCCTGGAGGAGGTGTCAGTCGCACGTCACTGGATGATACTTGGTGCGCGGGCTTGTGTTTTTGGTACCTGAGCTGATGAGGGATTTATTTATTTATTTTTTAAATCCCTTTGTTAGAAGTCAGGGCCTTCCAAGGAAGACAGGGCCCCTCAGTGTAACGGGCGCTCCCGTAACTTGGAGAAGAGACGGCCAGCAGTGCTCTGGGAGCTGGCTCACGGGGCCAGCCCGCGGGTCTGACGGCAGGAGGGTGACAAGCTGGCGCTGGCAGGTCCCTCTCTGGCCCGGGTCACCTGTGGGGCAGATGGGCTGGGGTGCATGGCATGCCTGGGATATACTGATTCTACTTGATGTCCTTTGGTTGCTTATTCCGCTTCCCCCTCTAATTAATTGTCACTCAAAACGCTGCCTCATGCATTGGGAGCCAGCACGAGGCCCGCTGCCGGAGAGCTTGAGATTCGGACACTTAACGTGGCGCCATTGGCCGGTGGCCCTGGTCTGGCAAGTAGGGGTGGAGGAGACCACGGCCCCGGGCAAGCACTTGGGGCTTCTCAGGAAATGCGGGTCCTCTCTCATCACATCCGTTGTCCCTCCCGCACGACCCCAGCCCTTGCTCGGTCTCTAGGCCCTGCAGGGACTTGACGCGGAGGCCGGACTGGCCTGAGGATGCTATTTACAGGTGGTTCACTATGCAAACTCCTGCAGCGTTGGAAACGCCTGGCCAGGCTGTGGCCTGTTGCGGGTTTGGTCTCCCCGCCGCCCCCAATGACTGCGTTTGCAAAGAGGTGCAGGGCTCGCGGTGCCTCACGAGCAGCTCCTCTTAATGTCGGGGTGACAGGGACGCCCTGGGAGTGGGGGCCGGAGACGGTGGGCGGAGGGTGGGTGGCACGGGCTTTGTTGCCTTCAGCTGCAGCTGGTCAGGGTCCTGGGTGGTGGGGGAGGGGAGGCTCTGTTTCCTGGGTGCCCACCGAGGTTCTGGCGCCTGGTGCGCTCGCCCTGATTCTCACGCTCTGCAAATGAGGCAGCTGAGGCGGAGGAGGGGAAGTGTTGCCTCAGGTCAGGCAAGTAGCCACCAGGGGGTCGAGCGGCATCCAAACCGGATATGACCCACTGTGGGGTCCCTGCCTCCTGGGGTCCCTGCCACCCTGTCGCTGTGAGGATGGTGCCGGGAACAATGTGGCTGTGCCGCCCCATGTGGGAGCACGTGGAGCTGCCTCCATCCCAGGTCTGGCAGGGACCCTGGGTGCTTGTGCCTGAAGAGTCTCGGTCCTTCCCAGGGGCCCCGGGTGCTTGTGCCCGAAGAGTCTCGGTCCTTGGCAGGGCCCCCGGGTGCTTGTGCCTGAAAGGTCTTGGTCCTTGGCAGGGCCCTTAAGTGCTTGTGCCCGAAGAGTCTCAGTCCTTGGTAGGGGCCCCTGGGTGCTTGTGCCCGAAGAGTCTCAGTCCTTGGTAGTGGCCCCTGGTGCTTGTGCCTGAAGAGTCTCAGTCCTTCGCAGGGCCCCCGGGTGCTTGTGCCTGAAGGGTCTTGGTCCTTGGCAGGGCCCCCGGGTGCTTGTGCCTGAAGAGTCTCAGTCCTTGCCAGGGCCCCCAGGTGCTTGTGCCTGAAGAGTCTCGGTCCTTGGCAGGGCCTCCGGGTACAAGTTCCAGTGTGTATACTGAGCGCATAGGGGAAGGACACTGGACTCTGAGGGGAGTGGGGCCCGTGTGGCTGGTTGGCCCCTTAAGGTCCCTGGGAGGGACCCAGCCAGGCCGTCCCAGCACAAAGCCTTCATTCACTGCCTGGCGGCACTACTTGGGCTTTTCCAGCTGACGCACCGACCTTTCCTTGGCTGTAAGGACACGGAACTGATCTGCTGCCATGACATGTCCTCAATTTTATGAAACTCAAAACACTGTTATGGGCCAGTAAATGGCCTCAGGGCCCCACGATGTTGGGGACAGGTGGCTTTGTCCCCACTCAGGGCGGGTGTGCGTGAGCTATGGTGGGGCGGGGGGTGCGGTCCTCCTGCTGTACCTTCCCCTGGCCCCTGGCCCCCTGGCCCCCGGCCCCCTTGGCCCCCAGCCCCCTGGCCCGGCCGTGGGAGGAGGGACCAAGACAGTGCTGCTTGGATCTTCCTACATTTTGTCACGGGTGAGTCTGTTGGGAAGGCTGGTGCTTCACCGTCGTCAGTGCACCTTGCGTCTGACACGGACTTGGCTGCCCGGGAGGTGCCAGCCTGTGCTGGGAGCTGCTCCTCTGTTCAGGCTGGGGTGCAGGCCCCTGCTGCAGCCTCTCTGTGGTCCCCTTACATTGCGAGGGGCTGTCCCGGCTGGGGGCCCTGGGGAGCCTGGCCTCGGTAGTGGCTGAGGCTTGGGGTGGGTGACGCGCGGGCTCAGACAACAGCCCCACCTCAAGACCCCCTTACCTTCCACTGAGTCCACAGGCCCTGACCCGAGGGCTTTTCTTCATCGTCTAAACGAGCGCCTCGTGAGTGCATTATCTTAAAAGGCTCCCCTTGGGGAGACTGGCTCAGCATGGACAGCACCCTGTCCTGGTGCTGGACCTGGAGCCCCCCGTGCAATGCCCTTGGGTGCTGCTGAGGGTAGGTGGCACCTTTTAATCACCCCACTGGGAAGGGAGTTGGGCCCCTTCTATCCTCAGCTGGGCCTTGGTTTGCCTCTAGACCATGGACGGCTAAGTGGGGCCTCTGGGCCAAGGATGGGGCGATGCCCTCTGGCCAGGGGTCAGCGATGCTTCCTGGAGTGGGCGACACGGGGGCTGGGTCTACAGGAATGACCCTTCATCAACCCTATAGCCAAGGTGGGGGCTGAGGACAGGGGTCTGGAGAGCCCCATGTATTCAGGGACCCCTGAGTCAGGCAGTTGCAGTGCTGGGTGTACTGGGTGGGGAGTGGCTGGGGCTGAGGCTGGGGCATCAGCAGGAGGGGGTCCCTAATCCAGCGGGGAGAGCCCGAGACTCAGGACCAGTGTGTTCTTGGGGCCCCTTTGGGGTCTTGAGGCTAACAGCCTGCAGTACACTCTCCAACCGCAGCCCCAGTGCTGGGGGGTTAGGGTATCGTACTGGTCTGTCTTCTTCAGGCCAGATGTGATGGAGAGACCTCCAGTGCATGCGCAGTTTTGGCTCTGGGCTTTGTCTCTTCTTCCTGGAGGGTATTTCATCCATCTGTTCATGTGTCCATCCATGCATCCGCCCATCGATCCCTTGATCCAGCCACCCATCCACCCACCTAAATGCTCACCCGTTTAGTACAGACTGGGTGCCTACTGCAGACCAGGAAACATATCAAGTACGGGGTGGGGACACAGAGGTGGCATCTCCCCCTGGGGACCTGACTTGACGTCATATATCGTGGCGACACACCACCCCCGTCGTCCCACGGGGTATTCCTAGTGGGTGACCACGAGGGTGCGCCCCAGGTCTCTTGTCCGCTGAGTCCTCCTCTGGGCGTGGTGGGGGTGCCCCAGGACTCACTTGTCATTTCTGTGCCCCTGTCACTAGTTGGACGTAGGCCTTCCTCTTTCCTTTGTGTTTCCTCTCCTTTCCCTCCCTGTCTCTTTTGTTTTGCTGGAAAGAGTAGAAAACTTGGACTATTTGAAACATTTATGTGCTGTCTGGAGACCACTGGCCTCCCCTTGCTCCTAGTTCTTGCGGCAGACAGAGCAGCCTGCCGGGGCCTGCAGCCCAGGCACCATCCAGCCCTGGGCGGCCTGCAGATCCTGGGCAGCCTCTCCACCCTACAAGAAAGCGAGCCCCTCGTGGACAGGGACTGGGTGGGGTCCGCCTTTGTATCTTCCAAGAGCAGCATGAGGCTGCTGAGGGAATAAATGCAAGGATATTTTATGTTTCTCACCTCCCATAGGAAGGGCTCGAAGCTAGGTCTTCTGGTGTGTGTGCCTCGGTTGCCTTTTCAGCTTGTCTTCAAGTCCTTGGCCAGCCTGTCAGGGGCTTTGGTCGTAAACCTTGTGCTCTTGGGAAGGCTTACATTTGCTTAAGAACCCTGTCTGCGGCGTGGGCGGGTCAGCAAACGGGAGTGGCTGCTTCCGTGGGGGGACATTCCCAGGCCCAGCTTTGGCACAGGGTAGGGGAGAGCAGTGTGCAGAAGAGTAGGTGTCTTGGGGGACGACTGACCATCAGCAGCAGTGCAAGCCAGGATGGGAGGCTGGACACGCATGTGCACGCACACGCACACGCACATACATGCACATGGACACAGGTTGGCACAGTCATACTGCTAACTAGCCACATGGCTGGTACAAGCAGACCCCCAGATGAGCACAGCCTAACAGAGACCCACCTGGCCTGTGCAGACGTGCACACATATATGCATGCACACACACACACGTGCACACATGCACACACACACTGGATGAAGGCGTTATTGGAGGCTGCACATGGACACAGGTTGGCGCAGTCATACCGCTAACTAGCCACATGGCTGGTACAAGCAGACCCCCAGATGAGCACAGCCTAACAGAGACTCCACCCCACCCTGGCCTGTGCAGGCCTGCACACACATATGCATGCACTCACGCACCAGATGAAGGCGTTACTGGAGGCAGAGCAGTCTGGGGAAGGCCTTGCAACGTTGGAAAAGGCTCGGCAGTTGCTGAGTGATGGTGCAGCAGGTGGCTGTTACTGTGCAGCTAGACAGCGATCAGTGATCTCCTATTGTGGCAAAAGGATGGGCGAAGACACCGGGAGGGGAGCAGCCTGTCATCCAGATTGCGAGGAACGGGTGGAAAAAAGGGACAGAGGTGGAAGGCTGCTCCCCATCTCCCTCCTTGCCCCCACCCACACTGGCTTCCCGGGAAAGGAGTGTGGCCAGAGGCCACTTTAATCCTTACTAGAGGCACAACCTGGGTTAGCTCCTGGCTTCGAATCAATTGCTTCTCAGACCTCGCTGCCATGAATGACTTTGCTCCTGCAATTTGAGTCTAAAGACTGTGTTTTTTTAAATACATTTATAGCAAAGGAAAATTAAGTAATCTCCGTGTTCTGTTGTCCCACACGATATATGCAAATATTTCTTACTCCAACATGGCGCATCTTCAGCAGGCGACTTTATCACTCAGAGCTAGGATGATTCTCTGCCATTTAAGTATCATTTACCAGAATATTTTAAATTACTAATTAATTACAGAAGATTGATTTTTAAATGTGGCCCTGCATTTGCATTTAATTATGTCCTACTGTTTACAGATTTTAAAACCTTAGTACTTCAGCAAAAGGGCTATGAGTCTGAGAAATTCATTTTTTCCCCTTCGAAATTCTTAGAAGTGAGCTCACAAGGAGGAGATATTATGGTGATGAGTTCGTTCTGGTGGGTTTGGAGCTCAGGGATGCTCAAGGCAACCGCAGCTTGGGGCTTGGCTGAGATGGGGAAGGGAACGGAGACTCTCCTTGGCCACTGTCCCCTCCCTTCTCTGCCCTCCCTCCCCATAGTCCTTGCAAACCCCCCCCTTCCCTTTCATGCTGGGGAAGCCATTGTGGGCCCCTCCCTGTGGGACCTGCTGCATTCCGGGCATGCCCTCCATGTCCCCGTCATCCCAGGGCCCTCGAGGTGCCCGCTACTTGTGCTGGAACTCTTTCTACTTCCCTCCCCATGGGACCTAGGAACGTGTGAGGGCAGGAGCTGGGACATGTTCATCTTTATTATCACCTTTTTGTAGCCCATGGATGATGGACAAAGGCTGGAATCCCAGGCGCTCCGACCTCTGCTGCACGCAAACCTTCTCTAGAAGCCCGATTGCCCAGCGGGCAGACCAAACACATTCTTGATGCTCTGGCCAAGCAGGGGCACCTGAGCAAGCCAGTGTTTTGAAAGAATTTAATGCTTGGTTTTTAATATTTCAAAGGCGCTCACAAGCCCTCATCAAGGGAAAAATGCTTGACTGTGGCCGGGTCTTCTGGTGTTTGTTTTCTGGTTGAGTGCTGTTTCTGTGTTGAGCTGCACCTTGAATCATGCCACCCCATTCCTGGTGCTCAGGACGGCCTTCCTTGGCTGCCTGGGAGGACGGTCTGCTCCTTCCTGGGGTCAAAGGGTGAGATCGCGAACCTCACCCGCAGGCCTGGGGACACCCGGTGTTCTTTCCACCCTTCGTGGGCCATTAAATAGCCAGCAAAGGGTCTCTGTGGCTTGTTAGCGGGTAGCTGCTTTGGCTGGGGAGCGGGCAGGCGTGAGAAATCGGCGTTTACCAAGGGAAACAGCCTGTAGCCGTGGAATGACACCGTTACCCTTTCTGCTCCTGGATCCCTGAGGATTGTCAGCTTGGGGGACTGCCCTGAGGGGGTGAGTCAGCCCACTTGTTGACTGAAGGGCCTGGTGGGGAGCCCAGCAGGGAGCAGCAGCAGAGTCTCCCCAGCGCTGCAGGAGGCCAGAGGGAGGCTGAGCTGCTGCCTCTGAGAGGCAGAGGGGAGGCGAGGTTGTCCTGGTTGCTTGGATTCATCTCACAGACGCTCTCTGTGCCACACAGCCTGCTTCTGTTGTCGTCCTCTGCACGCTCCCGAGTGGGGCCTTGGCTCGGTGCCGCCAAGAACTCGGCCTTGGTCACCTGACACCTGTGCCCACGTGGCCAGTCAGCTTGGAGGAGCGAAGGCCTCTGCATTGGTTAGCTGGTGCGGGCTAACAAACCGCCCCGGAACTAGGGGTCGGGAAGCAATAAGCCTTTGTTGTTACTCATTAGGCTCGCCGTCTGCAGACCTGAGTCACACACAACTGATCTTGTCTGGGCTTGCTCACGCATCTGCGCTCAGCTGGCCCTTCAGCAGGAGCTGCCTGGTTAGGAGGGCAGTGGGCTGGCTGTAAGTCAGGGTGACAGGGTGACCAGGCCACGGGTCCCTCATCATCATACATGCTAGCCCACACCTACTCATGTGACAGCAGCAGAGTTCCAAGAGAGCAAATGCAAGTGCTCTCGGCCACTGGAGGCCTGGGGGCTCAGACCTGGTGCCTTGTTGCTTTTGAACATCTCTTGGCCAAAGCAAGCCAAGAGGTCAGCCCAGATTTAAGGGGTGGGGAGGGAGCCTCCTGGGAAACTTCTGGTGGGGGAAGTGCAAGGTCACATTGCAGAGGTGGTGGGTACACTGGAGGATGGTGTGTTGGGGCCATTCCGTGCCGACGGTGTCCCAGTGTGCAGGTGAGCCTCCCAGGAGCAAGCAGGTGTCCCGCGGCTCTGGGTGATGGGGGCCCTGCACCTCCTGTCTCCTGTGCTTCAGCCTGGCTCAACCTTGGGGTGAAAGGGATGAGGGGGGGCATGCAGGCCTGAGGGGGAGCTGGAACGGTCCTTTATTTGTTAAGATTGCCTGTGTGGCCTCAGCGGCTCCCCTAATCTCAACGGGGCTAGGAAGGAAGGGCTGTTACAGAGTGTTGGAACCCGGGGGTTTGGGGACCTACTCACGCCCCCAGATCTAGTGACAGAGCTGGGACGTCAGTTCAGAGCTGCTTGACTCACAGCCCAGCTCTCTTCCACCACATGCCGTGGGGAGGAGGGGAGGCTTGTTGTCCTTGGCAGATCAAGGGAAGCTCATTTTCCTCCTAGAACATGACAAAGGGTGGAGTCCGTGAACATTACCATTAAGGAGCAGGTGGGATGGGGGAAGGTGGACCGGGCACCTTTGCGGGAGCATCTCGGGAATGCGGGACATCCCCTGGACCCTCTGGTCCTGTCTGCCAACACACCTGCAGAGGGCGGGATGGGGTAGGCAGGCTGCCCGTACCTGCCCCTTGGTCACCAGAAGAGCAGCTTCCGTGAGACTCCAAGGTCACCAGGGAGTCTGAGCGCATTTACTTAACCCTTCTGCAGTGTGGTCCATGGGACAGGGTTCCAGGTAGAGTGGTTCAGGACCCGTGTCCTCCTCATGCAGCTTTCTGAGTTTGGGTTCCCCATCCGTACGGTGCACTTAAAATGGCACTTGACCCCCACAGGCTCCTCTAAGAATTAAGCACGGGGAATCTTCTGGGGCGCAGGTCTCTCCTTGTTCCTCCTCCATAGGGCCGGCAGCCGTGGAGACAGGGAGGCAGATACGTCTTAGGAAATTTAAGGATAACGGGGCGTGGAGAGCATTGAGGAAAACGGAAATCTTGACTGCAGGCAAGGCTGACGTTCTGAATTTTGAAATGCACTCATGGTTGACATTAGGGATTCTCGCGGTGACCTGCTGCTGGGTCGATTGACCGAGGGGAGAAGCGGGCGCGGTTGATGGCCTGGTAACAGGCGTGTCTGATGCTCATTTCTTGGCTGTTTGCTGTGGCGTCTCCCTCCCCAGGGTGTTACGTGTCCCCAGGGTCTGCATCCATGAGCCGTGTTACGGGGGAAGTGGGGACGGGGCTGTGGTCCGTGCCTGGGGCCGTGGAACTGGGGGGAAGACGTGGCTGTGGCAGTCCCCTGTGAAGGAATGGGGGGCGGGAACCGGGTGGGCGTGGGAGGTGGGGGAAGGTGCATGCACCCCAGGTGCAGCCACGGAGCCCGGGGGCCGAAGGGCGGAGGGCATAGCTTGGTTCCTACCGTATGGGACGCTTTGACCTCAGCCGCAGGGGATGGGCCAGATGGCCCGGCCCGAGGGGTCCCCTCTCCCTCCCTCTTCCTCCCTACGCGCTCATCCCCTTCCTTGCAGAGGAAATCAGAACATTAGCTGCTTGGCTGGGGACCCCGTGCTGCTTCCTGGGGGTGAGGGCTGCTGGCGGCAGAGCGGGGCCGCCCCCGGAGGCTGGGGCACCGTCAGGCCCTGCTCTCCGGCGGAGCCTCCATTGGAGCCTGGTTCCTGGTCCTAACTGGTCTAGAAGGGGAGGTAATCCATTCCCCGAGGCTTGCCATGGGGCGTAAATGAGCTAAAGCCTGAGGAGGCCCGCTGCAGGGCTGCACCCTGCATGGGAGAGCGTCACCCCATGGGAGGACGGCTGCTGGGACCCGCGCCCCAAGGGTGCACCTGTTACAGGCTGGGGGGCCTCACTAGGGCCAGTCTGGCACAAGGGCGCCTCGTGCGTTCTCCATGGGAAACCATAGCTTCTGGAGCCAGGTGAGGAGAACCCGGTGTGGGGCACCTGCTGGCAGGTGGGGCCAGCAAAGGTGACAGGTGCTCAGGGCCCTCAGTGCTGGTGCTGGGATCAGGCCTGGCCTCTCTGCCCAGTGCTCAGCCGGAGAGGCGCTGGAGTCACGCGGGGCGGAGCGGGGAGGGACAGGGAGGAGAGGCCCCCAGTGCCACAGGCCGGGCACGTCCTGCTCCGGGCACCTCCTGTCTGGGCTCTCGGCTGCCCGTCCAGGCGGGCACAGCGGCCAGTGGCTCCTCGGGGCTGCGGGCTGCTGGGCTCCTGGGGGGGAGCTGCTGCTGTTCTCTGGCCGCAGACTTACTTTGGGGTGAGAAGCGCTCCTCTAACAGCCTGTTGGGGGGCCAGCCCCCACCAAGACACATGGACAGGCCCCTTCCCAGGACCCCTTGCAAGGACCCAGCTTCTGCTCCCAAAGAGCTGCTACCCTTAACTGGAGGGAAACCTCGTGCTGGGGCAGAGCCATGAGCGACCACCAGATGCCCAGTGGGGAGCACCCAGCCCGGCCAGCGTGGCGGAGGGGGCAGAGAGCCAGGGCCTGCGGCTCTGCAGGAGTCACGTGGCCCATCGAGTGCAGGTAACCGCGTGGGCCTCCCATGGGTTCTCTGCAACTTGGGGCTTTTGAAGCCAATTGTGGGATGGGTAAAATTGGCTAAGAGCCTCCCTTTGGCTTGCCAGCCGGGTGCAACCGAGTCGCAGATCTGAATGCCCACGCCATCCAGGCAGGAAAATATATTTTTAAAAAGATCTTATTTATTCATGAGAGACACACAGAGAGAGGCAGAAACACAGGCAGAGAGAGAAGCGGGCTCCATGCAGGGAGCCCGACATGGGACTCGATCCCGGGACCCCAGGGTCATGCCCTAGGTCGGAGACAGGTGCTAAACTGCTGAGCCACCCAGGGATCCCCTGTTGGCAACTAATTAGAACAAATCCTACGTGCCCCGTTGGCAGCTCTGCCTGTAGCAGGGCTGAGAGGCTTGCAGTGAGCCCCGCTCTCCTTGGCCAGGCCTTAGCAGGCCCTGCAGTCATGCTCCGTGCTCCAGAGAGTTCCCGCTCCCTCCTGGATCCCCGAGCATACCCTCGATCCCTTGAACCCGCCTTGGCTTCACCCGAGTAGATGCGGGAAGGTCAGGGTCTGAGCCCGTGGAGGGCAGCTCTGTAGCCAGAGGGTCGTTGTGGGTTTTGGTTGGAGCTGCGCTCGTCCCCGACCTCCAGGGGGCCGTGGGGAGCCCCTGGGTGCGGGAAGGGCCACGGGGCAGTTCCTGGGGTCCCTGCTCCTGCCCGCGGTGTGTCGGTGAGCCCTCCCTGCGCGGCCCTACCTGAGCACCGGGAAGCATGCGGCTGGGTCCTTCCTGCGAGGAGGGAGACGTGGTTTAGAGGAGCGGGAGGTGAGCCCACCGCCCGGGCAGTGGACGCCTGCGGGCTTGCCTGCCGTGCGGCCCCTGCAGACCGGCCCCTCTGGGTCTCCATGTGCATCTTCACGTGGATCAAACACTGATCGAGGAGCTGACGCGGCTCGGGCTCTATTGTCGGCACCGGGCATAGTGGGGCTGAGCCGGGCCAGGTCCCTGATGTCCAGGAGCTGACATTCCGGCCAAGGCAGGGGCAGTCACTAAATAAAGAAATGAATAAAGTTGGAGTAACAGGTAGTGATGAGCTCCACGAAGAAAGACCAAGCAAGGTAAGAAGAGAGGATGGTGGGGATGGCGCTTGGGATGTGGGGTCAGGGATGCTGCTGCCCGTTGCTCGTGGAGGGACCGGGAGGCCTGATGGGACCCGTCAGGCTGGAGCGGCTGCAGAGCAGCAGCAGCAGGTGGAGCAGCGTGTGCAAGGGCCCTGCAGGTGGGTGAGCGTGGCAGGCTGGGGCGAGCCCGGGGACAGTGGTGGGAAAGCCCATGCAGAGGGGCCCCAGGTCAGAGCCCACAAGACCCCACGGGCCGCAGCGGGACTTGGGACTTGGTGTCTCTAACGGGCAGGCCTGTGAGTGGGCAGCGGCGAGGCCTGTGAGGGGACCGGGCCAGAGTGTCCTCTGGCCGTCCTCTGGCTCTCCAGGGAGTGACTCAGGGACGTGGGAAGCCTAAGGGGCTGACAGGTCGTAGGTGCCAGGCCCCAGGTGCCCAAGGAACGGGGCCTGGGAAGGGCTGCTCTGGGGCAGGCCCTTGCCCCTCTCCCTGTGGGCCCGGGGGGGCGGCCTCCATACGTGGGCCCTGCACCAGGCGTCCCTTGGCGTGTTCTTGGGGTGAGCCCGGCCCTGGCCGCTTCCCGCGAGGAGCTGGCGCTCAGCCTACAGAGCTCCACGCTCCACAAAGGTATGTGGCGGGGGCGCTGCCTGACTGCTGCTCGGCCCTCCCGGGAGGGCTGAGCCGCCACACGGCCCTCTTCCCTCTGCCTCCCCGGGGTTCAGGCCTCAGCCCGCAGCCTGCCGTCCTCAGTGGCTGAGCCCCTGCCGGCCTCGCCACCCATGGACCGCTGGGGGTTTACATGTGTGCCGACAGGTAGACAGGTTTGGGCTGGCGCGTGTGTTCGTGTGCGATGGGGGTGGTTGGCTCCCGTGTCCACCTTGTCTGGCTGCTTCCATGCAGACTCATGAGCCTCCCCCCGCCTCCACGGTGGGCCCTGCAACATGGTGGGACAGGTGATATGGGACTCTTCCTCCTCCTCCACCCACCCTCTACTGCCCCCAGCCCTCAGCACCACCCGTGGGCTCTAGGCTGAGGCTGGGTGGTCAGAGCTGTGACCACTGCTCTCTGGGTTGGGGTCGTGGCTCTTCCCTTAGGACAGGCCAGCGTGGGTAGTGTCCCTTCTCTGCTGTGGCCCAGTGGACTCCAATCCTGCTCCATGCCCCTCCTTCCAGACCCCAGGGGGCCCGGTGGGCAGGCCTGGGTCCCTTGGCTCTGCTGCCTCGAGGCCTCGTTCTGAAGTCTGGACTCCACCACGGCCCGGCCCCCCAGCGGGGGGATGCTGTAGAGCTGCAGTGACTGGGACCAGGCGCTCGGGGCTGCCTTGCTTCCCACCTGTGCCCCTCCACAGCCAGCTCCAGCTGTCCGGGTGCTCGGACCCTCAGGGGGAACCCGCAGGGCCAGTCCCGTGGTCCCAGCAGGGGCGGTGACCACAGCCTGGGCATAGTGGGAAGCCTCAGAGACAAGTAGAAGGTGAAAAAGAAAACCAAAACCCTCTTTCCTGCATAATGGGGAATGCCGTTTGCACACTTACCTCAGTGGCCGCGTACAAAAAAAAAATCATGACCTTTTCTTTTGCGGGAGGTGTCTTTCAAATCTGGCAAGTTTTAGCTTCCAGAAGAAGGGAAGTTGCATAAGGAGCTAGCTGGGCGCCCAGACCGGGCCCTGGAGCCAGGGAGAGGCTGATCGGGGGCGTCAGCCCGGGGGCCGTGCACATCACTGGCTCATTACCTGCTCTGAGCAAAAGCATGGAGAACAGCTCTGCTTCTCCGACGGGGTCAGGTCGGGCACTTGGCATGTGGCACGTGGGACCTGTCCTCAAGGTGGAAGGACATTTGGGGCCACAGAAGGAGCACGGGCTTGCAAGTTACACAGCTGGGTTTATACTCTGAGTCCCAGCTCGCTGACAAAAAAGGGAGGCTCATCCCTGCCTCCCCCGAGCCTTGCGGTGAAGTTAATGGGACCGTGTGTGGGGCAAGTGCTCAGTATGATCTGACCTAGAGGAGGTGCTCAGTGATGGGCTGTGCCCTGTCCCCTCCCGTGGCACAATGCTGCTCCCTCTGCTCAACGCTAGGCTGTTGTCACCACCCCTATTTTCCCGATGCAGAGACTGAGGCACTGCAGGGTCGTGCTTGGGGGCCTGGGGTCTTCAGTGAAATACTTTTTTCTTTTTTTTTCTTGAGGGGGGAGGAGGAGCAGGGGGAGAGGAAAGAGAGAGAATCCCAAGCGGACTCCACACACTGTCGAGCTTGACCTGGGGCTCGATGTCACGATCCTGGCATCAGGACCTGAGCCGCAATCAAGAGTCAGATGCCCAACCGACTGAGCCACCCTGGCGCCCCATCCAGTGGAATATTTGTAAAGACACTCAGGATGAGGAGCCATGGGGTGGGCTTGAGGCCGGAGGATCCAGGCAAGTAAGACTGTGCACAGCCTTTGGAGTTAGTGCATTTGAGGTGAGAATCCTAGCCTTGCCTTATGGCTGGTGGCTGTGGGCCAGTTATGAAACTGCTCCAGTCCTTTGTTCTCTCATCTCTAAGGGGATGAGGGGGAGAGTAGCACATGCGTAGGACCACATGGTGAGGATATGATGAACGTTTGACAAGACGGGGCACCTGACGTGCCCAGGACAGTTTCTGGTGCTCATTACACATCCCTGGTATCACCTGGTGATGGTGGTGGTGGGGAAGGTGATTATGACAGTGGTGTTGATGATGATGATGCGGGTGATTGGTTATGGTGCTCACGATGGCTGTGATGATGGTAGTTGTGATGATGATGATGATGGCGGGGATGATAATAGATATGATGATGATGGTGATCATGAGACTATGATGATCATAGTGGTTATGATGACAGTGCTGGCAGTGGTTATAGTGATGATGATGGTGGTGATGACGATGATGATGGTGATGATGATGGTGGTGATGATGATGGTGATGACGATGATGGTGATGACGATGATGGTGATGACGGTGATGGTGATGACGACGATGGTGATGATGATGGTGATGGTGATGACGATGATGGTGATGACGGTGATGGTGATGATGATGATGGTGATGATGATGATGATGATGATGGTGATGATGATGATGTAGTCTATACTTCCCAGTAGAACCACTGCCTTTGGCATTATCTTTGTCTTACTTGGAGACGCGAGTAAACCAGAGGTCTCAGCTCAATCATAGAGTGCTCAAAGGTGATTTTTGTTTTGTTTCTGGATTGATGGCTGAGAGTGACGTAGGGACAAGGAGTCCTTGCTATGTGGGGCTAAGAGGACTGGGGGAGTCCCAAGCCTTGTGGTTGTGGGGTCTGAATGACTGTTTCAGGGAGATGTTTGCACCAGGAGCATCAGTGCATCCTTCTGTGTCCCATGGCAGGACCAGGGCTCTGTGGGAGCCTGAAGTCCAGTTTGGCTCCTGGAAGAAGGATCTGAGAGCTGTTGGTTCACTACTGTGCCTCTGAGGTTGGACCTTGGTTCTGATTCTCTATTGCTCTGGGAGGAACCACCCCAAAACTTAGTGGCTTAAAACAGAAATCATTTTATTATCTCTTATGTTTTCTTTGGATCAAAATTTTGGTAAGGGCTCAGCTTGGTGGTTTTGGCTCAGAGTCTGTCATGCGGTTCCAGTCAGTCATCTAGGGGCTGGATCTGGAAGGGCGAGGGGCAGGAGAAGCTGGAGACTGGCTGGCTGGGCACCTCTCCCTCTTAGTGTGGTTTGTCTGAATAGGCTAGCTGGAGCTTCCTCACGGCGGGGTGGCCTCAGGGTGGCAGGATTCCTTACGTGGCTGCCCAGCTCTGGTGTAAGTGCTGCAGGAAGCTAGAGGAGGCTCGGGCTGATCTGTTCCAGAGTTCTGGCTGGGTCCAGAGTGAGAGACGGGCTAGGCCGGGGCATTGCGTCCTGTATTTGGGTTTTGTGGATATATTCATGGTCTTATCACTTGAGAGCGGCCTAAAGACAACTGACAGGCGGCGGTGTCTCAGTCAAGGCACAGAATGAAATCACACTCACTGTGAGGTTGGAGCCCCAGCCAGGTGTGTGAGGGCCTGGGGGAGAGAGCGTGCTGGAAGAATGAAGTCCCAAGATGCAGTCTTCCTGTTCCACAGCAAGCTTAGCACCCCCTGACGTGGGTGGTGTTGTCTCTGCCTCGTCATAGCCTCAGACAGCCCCTTGCTCCTCATGCTTGCTCTTCCTTCTTGTTTTGGAGGGAAAATGAGGTCATGAAAGGGTACATGACTCAGGGACCTCCCAATGGGTCTGGACAGATCCCTTGAGAAATTCCTCTGCCTCAGGACCTCAGCCAGAACCAGGCGAGATCCGTGGTCTGCACTGGGGTGTGTGAGTGATGGAGCCCACCTCAGGGTCACGGCTGCTGGGAGCCCAACCTCAAGCTGCCTCAAGGCCAGTGGCAGCCTGCAAACCAGGTGTTCTACTTGGCATCGCTTCCCTTATGACAAAGGCACTTCTCATCAAAAACTGGTGTTTCTAAACCCAGTAATCACACAGTTAGAGAATAGTTACACTGAAGGTAATATTTAATATTTATGTCCAAACGGGCAATACCTTGACATTAATTATCCTGTTATAATTAAATCTAGTAATCCGTTACATTGCCATATAATGGAATGTGGTTATATAGGACTCTAGTGAGCATAATAGAGTTCTGAAGAGTAGAATTTGTAATTTAATACCTAGGAACAAAAGGTCTAGATCGCTGGTTATGATTTCTCACCTCATCTTTTTTCTCTAGTGACTTACTCATCATTAAATAAGCATTCGGTGGAGATTGCACCAGAGATACACGGGGAGAGCCTGTCCTTATGGAAAGTAGGCGGCCATTGACAGTGGGCGGTAGGGGTAAGTGGAGGGATGATTGGGGTGCCCACCAAAGCCAACATACCCATCCTGGGGTGAAGGAAGGCTTTCTGTAGAAAGCTGTATCTGAGCTCTGTCTTGAAGGACAAACACAAGTCAGCCAGGGAAAACAGTGAGGAGAGGCCATCCCAGGTGAGGGACCAGCAAATTCAGGAGCATGGAAGGGGGGAAGCCCAAGAGAGCTGGAGGATTAGAGTGGTGTTTTTTTTTTTCTTCTGGAAAAGCCACTGATATTTTGATATGGCACCATTGAGAGAGGCATGTAAAAGCGAAGGAAACCATCAACAAAACAAAAAAGTCAAGCTATTGAATGAGAGAAGGTATTTGCAAATGATATCTCTCATGGCAGGTTTATGTCCAAAACAAATAAAGAACTTATCCTACTCAATACCAAAAAAAAAAATAATAATAATGCAATGGAAAAATGGGAAGAGGTCCTGAATAGACATTTTTCCAAAGAAGACATCCAAATGGCCAACAGACACATCAAAAGATGCTCAGCATCCCTCAGCATCCCTCATCATCAGGGAAACACAAATCAAAACCACAATGAGATATCACTTCACACCTGTCAGACTGGCCAGACTCAAAAAGCCCAGAAATAACAAATGTTGGTGAAGACGTGGAGAACAGAGGAGCCTTTGTGCATTGTTGGTGGGAACGTGACCTGGTGTCACCACTATGGAAAATAGTATGGAGTTTCCTCAAAGAAATTAGAGATAGAACGAATTCTTCTGCTGGGTATTTGCCCAAGGAAAACAAAAGTAATTCAAACAGATGTATACGCATGCCGTGCCTGTTGCAGCATTCTTTACAACAGCCAAGATGTGGAAACAACCAAAGTGTCCATCGGTAGAAATATTACTCAGCCATGAAAGAAAATGAAATCTTGCCATTTGCAACAACACGGATGGATCTAGAGGATATTATGCTACGTGGAGTAAGTCAGATAAAGACAAATACTGTATGGTTTCACTTATAGGTGGAACCTAAAAAAACAAAGCGCAACAACAAAAAGCAGAAAGAGACCCATAAATACAGGTGATGGTTGTCAGAGGGGAGGGGGGCCAGGGGGATGGGCAAAATGGGTGATGGGGAGTTGGAGAGACAGGCCTCCAGGTATGGAACGAACAAGTGACGGGGATAAGAGACACGCATAGGGACTGAAGTCAGCGGTTTCGTAACAGTGCTGTATGGTGACAGATGGGAGCTACACTCCCGAGCACAGCATGACCCATAGAGTTGTCAGGTCACTGGGTTGTACACCTGAAACTCATGTAACGTCATGTGTCAGCTCTACTTCAGTTAAATAAAATGCTAAAATAGAGAGAGAGAGAGAGAGAGAGAGAGAGAGAGAGAGAGAGAGAGAGAGAAGTGCGTCAAAGAAGAGTAGGGACGAGGCTGTGTGAGGACACGCGTTCCTGCTAGGGATCAGAAGCCACCCTGAAGGCGGAGGGAGCCGTTGCCACGTGGCTGTGTCTCATCACATCTGAGCTGCCAAAGCTCTGAGTGCCTCAGGGAGTGTGACGGATTGGACGGCGGGCCAGGGGCCAGGGAGGAAGGGTGGTGCCAGTACCTGGGTGAGTGTTGACATCATGCTGAGGAAGCAAGTCTGGGATAACTGGGGAGAAGGGACCACTTTTGAGGCCTGTTTTAGAAGCATATTCTACAGAATTCAGGATGGGAGTCCAATTCTTAAAAATAAACTCTTAATTTTAGAGTAGTTTCTGATTTACAGACAAACTGCCAAGATGGCACAGAGAGTTGTGATGCACGCCGCACCCAGTTTCCCCTAATATGAGCATTTACATGCTTATCTTACATCTTATGGTACAGTTGTCACCATTAATGACAATGTTGATACATTTTTGTTAGCTAAAGTTCAGGCTTTATTCAAATTTCCTTAGTTTTTACCCCACTATGCTTTTTTTCTTTTTTTCTTTTTCCTGCCCCAGGATCCCATCCAGGACACCGCAATACATTAGTCATCCTGTCACCTTAGGCCCTCTTGGCTGTGACAATTTCCCAGACTTTCCTTGCTTTTGATGACCTTAGCAGTTTTGAGAAGTCCTGGTCAGGTATTTTGTAACATGCCCCACAACTGGGATTTATCTGATATTTTCTCATGATTAGACTGGGATTATGGGTTTCGGGAAGAAAGAGCACCACCGTAAATTGCCATTCTGGTCACTCCGTATCAAGTGTGCGTGCTCTCAACATGACTGTCACCATTGATGTTGACTTTGACCACCTGGCTGAGGTCGTGTTTGTCAAGTGTGTCTGCTTTGAAGTTCTTCTTTTTTCCCCTTCTCCGTGCTATTCTCTTTGGAAAGACGTCACTATGTGCAGCCCTCGCTTAGAAGGAGTAGGGGGCTATGTTGTACCCCCTTAAAGGCGGTGTATCTATTTGGAATTCTTTGGCACAGACGATTCCGATTCCCTTTCTGAAGCGGGGGTGGTTAGCTAGTTGAGGCCTGTGGGGTTGATGGTGGACGAGGTGGTAGGAGAAGACTCAGAGTTTCCTTGGAGAATCATCCTTTGGGCCGCCTGTGCCCCTCTAGGCCTGGCTCCGAAGGATGGTCTGACTGCTGTGGATGGATGACTTGAGCCACAGCCTGGGCCTCCCAGGTGAGTGAGGCTCAGCCTCCTCTGGGTGAGCTGTCGCCCCTGGCACACGGTCTGTCTGTGCTCTTCTCCCGGAGTAGAGAAGGCCGTTCAGTCCAACTTGATTCACTGCAGGTAAAACCCACAAGCACTCTTACATACCGACCTTGGGGCTCTTCCCTAAGAAGGAAAGAAGGCAGCGCTGTTGCTTTGGGGCATTTACAGGACAGATTCTGGGGATAGAGGCATTCCGGCCATTTCTCGGCCTCAATGTGAGAGGCCCAGTCCTTTCCAAACACCTCTATTTTTCCTCTTGTTTTGTTGTGTTTCTATGAAATACAGTTTTGTGAGTACTTAGTGATGATAGCCAAGGAGGTGGCAGCTGCATTTGGTTGGGTTTTCTGTTCATCCCGAAGCTGTTAGAGCTACACACGTTTTGGCCTCCCTGGGTAACAGCCCTGGGCTCCCTCCTCCAGGAGCGGCTGGGTTGGGGCTGACCCCGTAGCTGGCACTGTAAGGCATTTTCGACCAGGAAGCCGGGTCTCCACACAGGTTGGTGGAGTAGCCAAGCAAGCAAGCCTAGAGCCGTCTTCCTGAGGCGGACTTCTGGTCTACCGCTCACTCGTGGTGGGACCTAAAGGGACTGTCTCACCTGCAATACACGGGTCATGTCATTCCCTACCTGGAGGATGGCCGTCAAGATTAAAGGAGTTAGGACACGTAAACCGGGGCCTCCCCCAGAGCAAACCTTTACCCAGGAAGTGTTAGCTGTTATCATTGCAAACATAGGCAAGAAAGACTTAAGACCCTGGGAGCTGAACGGTGGGTTTGGGGTTCTCATTCACGCATTTGCTCATTCATCTGCTTCAAGATTTTTTTTTTTTTCTTAATGTGACCCAAACGTTCTATTAAACGAATTTACATATATTTGCAGATCCTTTGGTAGGTGAGTACTAAAATAGACATTTACAGTTTCAGAATTTTCATTCAAAAGCTTCTTTTTTTTTTTTTTTTGTGCAAGGGGTGGTGTGGGGGCAATGGGCTTAACTGTGAGATGGAAAAAGAGCTAAGCTGCTTTGTATGACTAATTCTAAATACATCCAACACAGTAAGTCACAGGTGCTTATCCCAGGAGGTAGTGTTTCGTTCCTTTGTGATCCGAATGAAACCGGGGGCGTCTCACATCCCCGCCTCAGTAGAGTCACATTAGGAAGAAAACCAGGAAAAGTAATGTTGTACCCAGCAAGTCTTTGCTGGTGTCCTTTGAAGACCGTTGGAGGATCCCGTTCATAACTCCGAGCGATGCTGCTTAGACTCTGCCTTCTCTCTCTCCCCTCCCATCCCCCGTCTCTTACTGGACATGGTCTCCCTAAACCCCCAGGTATGTCACATAGTCCGCCTGTGCTCTTGCTTCTCTTCCCCTCCCCTCCTTCTTTCTGTCCTTATTTTATCTTTCCCACAAAAGCTCAGGAGCCAGCCTAGGAAGCCCAAGGAAGTAGAGAAGATAAGGGGCTTTATCCAATCCCGTCAGAGGCTTGGGGGGAGGATAGTCAGCTGTGACTTTGTCCTGCCATGGATATTCGGCCCATTGGAGCTGAGCGCCTCCGTGAGCACCTGTGCCAGGTGATGAAGGAGACTGTGGCATGCCCAGGGAACTCTGTGCCTGCACCTGGCTGGGAGGAGGGGTTGTGGGAACACGTGCTTTCTACTAGCTTCCTTCCGCATGGGCCTGGGGCTGGATGATGGAACGGGGAGCTGAATGCAGTTCAGATGGGCTCCACCTGGGGGATTCAAGGGGCCTTGGTTTCTCAGAAGACGGGGACGCCTTGAGAATGGATCCAGCTGGCAGGGAAGCAGCTGATCTGTTGGGGGTCAAGGGGCAGGAACGCAGGCTGCGGCAGCTGTTTGATCTGAGCTCAACCCTGAGCAGCCCAGATGCGCTCTAGGACGCAGACAAGCAGCTTGGCCCTTCTAGGCCTTGGTTTCATCGTCTGTGGGAGGTGCCACGTCCCCTGCGCTGCCCGGCCCATCCCATGGGCTGTGGGGAGGACCCACTGAGGCAAGCAGTCAGAGTGCAGGTTGTGGCATTCCCTGACTGCCACCTCTCCCGCCTCCTCCCCTGGGCAGTGTCCGGGCTGGTGTCCCCGGAGAGCAGTGAAGGCTCCAAGCTCCCCTCCTTCGGGGTGGGGGTGGGGCTGCCTCCACTTGGGGCCCCATGGAGTTGGCCCTGCCTCGAGCCCCCTGCTTCACTGCATGTCTGGTGGATGTGTGCGCCCCATCCCTGCCCATGGTCCTGCCTGTGCCGGGTGCTGTGGGGCCATGCCCGGGAGTATGTCCCTGCCCTTGCTCAGGGGACTGTGATCTGGGCAGCGAGAAGACCGAGACAGAAGAAACCACAGTGAATATTGATAACGGCTCGTGGACTTAGGCACTGAGGAGGATGCTCGTCTTCGCAGTACATAGGCTCCAGCAGTGGCCTCTGCTTACATACTTCCAGAGACGGGCAACTCATCATCTTATAAGAAACCTCTTCTCTTATGCTGAGTGAAGTAAGTCAATCGGAGAAGGACAAACAGTGTATGTTCTCACTCATTTGGGGAATATGAATAATAGTGAAGGGGAATATAAGGGAAGGGAGAAGAAATGTGTGGGAGATATCAGAAAGGGACACAGAACATAAAGACTTCTAACTCTGGGAAATGAACTAGGGGTGGTGGAAGGGGAGGAGGGCGGGGGGTGGGGGTGAATGGGTGACGGGCACGGAGGGGGACACCTGACGGGATGAGCACTGGGTGTTATTCTGTATGTTGGTAAATTGAACACCAATAAAAATTAATTTATAAAAAAAAATAAAGAGATTAATCTCTTACAATAAAAAAAAAAAAAAAAGAAACCTCTTCTCTTGTTGGGTAGCTCAACAGTGAGAAGACTTACATTTAATATTAGCAGAATCTGTCCTGTGGCTTCTCCCTGTTAGTCCTGGATCAGTGTTCTGGGGCTTCCCTGTGTCAGCCCCTCCGTCCCCTGAAGATAGCATGCAGGTACCTCGTGGTTCTCTTGGTAAGCAGACCCCACCAGCTCCCCCGATCTGGGCGCCCTCATTATTGAGCACCTACCATGAGTCAGGTGCATTCCAATCCTGCAAGGTGCTGGGATAGGACGAGGAATAAGACAGGTGGTGTCTCTATATCTACGGAACCTACATCGTGAGCACAAGAGGAGGAAACAAAAGCAAGGTGACATCAAAGATGAGGAGTTCCATGGGAACAGGCCCAGGTGACAGGGAGTGACTGCAGCTGCTGTCGACTGTGCGGCCACCCTCCCTGCCCCTTGAGCTGAGACCTGACTGGTGGAGTCAGGCCTGGGAAGGCCTTTGCTTTCCTAAGGGAGACCTTTGCCATTGCCAAGATCCCAAGACGGGAATATCGGCTGGCTGGTTGGAAGAGCAGAAAGAGAAAGGCTGTGCAGCTGGAGCTTAGCCTGGGGTGGGGAGAGGGGATCCACAGGTGAGAGAGGTGGGCGAGGGTATGCCACCTGTACTCTGCAGCCCGAGTGAGGAGCTGGGTTTTATTTGAAGCACACCGGAGTGTCATTGGAGGATTTTTATAAGGCAGTAACATGGCCTGTGCCCCATATTGTGATTCCTCTGGCTGTTCTGTGGGGATGGGCCTGTAAGAAGGCAGCAGTGGAGGGAGAATGTGTATCATTGCAGACATGGCAGGAACGGGATCCTTGAAGACTTACTTTGACAGGCACTGGACAAACCAGAGGCTAAAGGTCTAGTCTCTTGCAAGACTTGGTGTCAACGAGAGCTTCCGAGCCGTGGTACCTCAGATACCCAAATTCTGTGGATATATCCTACTTGTACAGAATTATGGGTATATTTTCCACCCTCCAATTCTCAGTAACCTGAGCCGATGCGAAGCCCACACCTCAGCCAAGGCCCCCTGGATCCGAGCACAGCTGGGACCGGGGAGAAGAAGTCTCACGATACCTTCACATCAACAGTCCCCAGAGGTACATCCTTCTGATGATGTGTCGTTAGAAAACGTATCTGTGGAAATTGGTCTTTCATCTCCATCAGCATCACTTTTATGTTGTGGAAAAGGCCCATCCTCATTAGGAGGCGAGGAGGAGGTGAGATTCGAAGCGGGAGCTCTGTGGCAGATCCCGCCATCACGTCCCCCACTCCCGCCCCGACTCAGCCACGGCTGTCGTCAATCTGTATTTCACTCCTGCTTTCATCCTTCACTTGCTGTTTGTCATTTTTGGAGAAGGATCCTCTCTGTTAGCACATTTGGAAACCTATTTTATTGCAGAGGAGAAGGGAACAATACAGGTTTTCATCTCAGACTAATTATGCCTCCAATACACTGATGCTAAATAAAACCAAGGGGAAGGTAATTGGAGATTCTTGACGTGACATTCACAGCTTTGAGAAAAACAGATGTTCTCTTGAGGAGCTGGGAAGAGAATGCATATTCCTACAACTGGCCAATGAGATCAGTTCCAGGAAGTTGTGAGTGGGAGCGGGGCCACCCCTCGTCCTGTGGACGTGCATGAGGATTCTCTGCAAGCCCATCTGTTCTTTGTTGGCCTCGCCTGTACTCTGTCTTCACCTGGGTCGACACGGACGACGCCTGTGTTGAGTCATCCAAGGCATTTAGTGGCAACTCAGGTCTTGCAACAGAGAGAGTTTGCCTACATCCTTACCCCTGCCATTCACCATATGAGACTTTGGGCAAGGACTCTGGTGTCTATCATTGGTCATTTCCTCACCCATCTCATGGAGCTAGCACCTCACAGCACCTCACGGGGCTCTTGGGAGAAGCTGATAAGGTCTGTAACATGCCCAGAACATGGAGGGCTCTCCAGAATTTCTATTTTCTTCCCAAAGGATGGTACCTTCCTGCAGATTAAGGCTGTGCCTCACCACGAGTGCTTCTTCCCACCAACTTGAATTTTTTGGCCTCCTTTGGGGCATGACTGATTGGACCAGTCCGGCTCTGGTTTCTGCTAGCCTGGGAAGCTACGTGCACCAGGTCCACTTCCTTTACCAAATATACATGTTCGCCAAATGCAAATAATAGCAGAGAACCGAGTGATCGAGTGAGTCTCGGGTGAGCCCCTTTATCTCTCCAAGTTGCCTGTTCTCCACCTGTCATGTGATAGGAGGACTGCCTGGTCTAATTTGTAGGATGTCTATATAGGGGGAGTGTGATATGAGATACATGTCCTTCAGGCTGGAAAGGCCGCAGGTCCTACATGAGCCCCGTGATTGAACCTACTGTGCTTTGGTTATTCTGGACACATGGCCCTCTGTGTGCAGGCCAGTGGGAACTCTTGACGGGCAGAGGCTGGGTGTGGCCTGTTGAATGGTTACCTTCAGTTCTAGATCACACCCTTGCTGTGGCCTCATGGCAGGTAAGGTATACCTTCCTGTGCCTTAGCTTTGGGTTTGGCCATGCAACGGGGTTTGTGGCAGCAGCATGTAGGCACAGGTGACAGTGCGTCTGCATGAGGGTTCTGAGCCTGAGTGCCGAGCGTGGGCCCTTAGACACATTGCATATTTCCATCTCTCCTCCTGAGTTTCTACCAGAAAGAGCAAGACTAAGCTGGGGCCACCCATTGGTCCCAGGAGGATGAGAAATGTAAGAGTCAGAGCAGAGCCACTAAACTGACTGAGCCACAGGCCCTCAGTGAGAAACATCTCCCCCCCCCCACCCCACACACCTGTGAAGGTAATTGATAGTTGTTGTAGCCACTGAGTTTCTGGGTGCTCTGTTACACAGCAGTATTATAGCAATAGCTAACTGATACACCGAGTCACGTTTGTTTCTGTGTTCCTCATTCCAGCACTATGCCTGGTACAGACGAGGCTGCTGTGACTGTGTACTGGCTGAGCAGATGAATGAATGAGGGAAGAATTTTATTTGGTTATGAAACCTGATTATTTCGTTGGTCCTCTCATTGAGTTGTCACATATAGGGACACTCTGAGCCCGAGGGCCTGCTGGCTGCTCCTGAGGAGCCCACCCCACCTGGCTACTCTTTCAGAGTTTTGTTCAGATGGAAGGTAACGAGGCCAGTTCTTTCTTTGAAGTCAGCTGGGGAGAGTGAGCAGGAGGTATGGGCCATGGGAACCCACAGGGAGCTCTGAGCCTGGTTCTGTTAGGGCCATCCCTTTGGTGCCCCGAGGAGCACAGCAGTGAACCCTGGGCTTCTGGGTGGTAGAGACTGTACGTCTGGTAGAAGTCACTGCTGGTGTTACAGCTGGTGCTCAGTCTACCGCTTATCCCCCTTTAGGCGATGGTACCCTCCTCCCCAGGACGCGGTTGCCCTGTGGCAGGTACTGGGAGCCAGGTCATCTTTCTCACTGCCTGGAGCAGTCAGCTCAACCTCAGAGATGGACTTTACACTTTGCACTTCCCTGTGAAAAGCCCTTTGCAGAGCCTGCGCCGAATGGGGAGAGAATTGGATCTGGATGAGATGACCCACGGGTGAATTAGGAATGGTTATGTTAAATATTTATTGAATGCTTACTTTTTTTTAAATTCAAATTCAATTAATATATAATGTCTTACTGGTTTCATACGTAGAGGTGGGTGATTCATCAGTCTTACATAACACCCAGTGCTCATCCCGTCACATGCCCTCCTTCATGCCCATCACCCAGTGATCCCGTCCCCCACCCACCTCCCCTCCAGCGACCCTCAGTTTGTTTCCCATGGTTAAGAATCTCTGATGGTTTGTCTCCCTCTCTAATTTTGTCTTGTTTTATTTTTTCCTCTCTTCCCCTATGATCCTCTGTTTTGTTTCTTAAATTCCACATGAGTGAGATCATATGATAATTATCTTTCTCTGATTGACTTACTTCGCTTAGCATAATATCCCCCAGTTCCATCCACGTCATTGTAAATGGCAAGATTTCATTTTATTTTTGATGGCTGAGTGGTTGAATGCTTACTTTGTGCGAAGCTCTTTACATGCATTTCCTTCTTTACCTAGTGGAAGTGCTATTTTAATTCTCATTTTGATAGCTGAGGACACCAAGGCCTAGTGAGGCCAGTAACTTGCTGGAGGCGGTTTGTGGAAGTAGGATTTGGATCCCAGTTGTGCGGATCCAGAGTTCCTGCTGCTGGAAGCCCAGTGATGTCAGCCCAGTCTGCACATCAGAGGTCCCTGGGAGCTTCCAGGCGGCACTGAGGCTCAGGCCTCAACATAGCCGAGTAAGAGGGAGCCCTAGGGCTGAGGCCGGGCATGCTCTGTGCAGGCCTTGCTGCCTCCAGCTGCGCTGTAGCAGTAGAGCCTGTCGGGCATTGGAACACAGACCCGTGGGTGTGGTTGTCCCTCTGCAGAACTGTGTGTGAGAGGGAGCTGGAGTGCACATGGGGCGGGCCTTGAGCTGTCCTGGCCACCAGTCATTGTTCCTGGGCTTGGTGATAGAAGCTTCTGGAGCAGGTTAATGAGGCCCCGTGTATTGGGAGCCCTGGCTCTTTGCTAAGAACATCCTAAGTGGTGCTCAAGCCTGGCAGGGAGGGGTGAGGGCATCATCTTCCCTCTCTTTCTGCACGCATCAGATTTGCAGCTCCCTCCGTTTGGTCAGTGGGTTTTGGTAGCTGCTGCCGCCAGGCGAGGCCCTGGCTGGAGTTGAGGGAGTGGCTGTTTGAACTTGCAGAGGAAGGAAGCCACCTTGATGCAGGATAAATTGGAAGGCAGATCCACGTTGTGAAAGATGCTCACTCTGTAACCACAGCCGGGAGGAAGTTTGCATAGAGAAGGGTCAGGAGGGAAGCAGAAGAAAAAGATGAGAGGAGAACATGCAACGCCCGCTGCTCTTGAACGTGGGAGGCCGGCAGGGCTGGACGGAGGGGGGACTGGGCGGTAGCATGGGGGGAAGGGAGGGGCTGCCCCGAAACGACTCGGGGAGACCGAGTCACAGCCCGGAACTCCAGCCAGACTTCCAGGTGCCACGGGGCCTCTGACGCATGCATCTTTTCCAAAGAGAGCTGATGGGGTTTTGAGGGTGATCAGAGGCCTTCCCTGTTAGACCCGGGATGAGGACTCAAACAGGGGAGTCGGGTGGACTGGCGGCCAGGCAGGTCAGGATGGGTAGGCAGCCCCGGGGAGCGGGGGTGACGGGAGAGGGGGCGCATGAGCCCTGCTGCTCCACCCCGGCACCTCTGCCCTTGGTGGGGGCAGAGCTAGGTCCCTGCACGTGTGCATGTGTATGTGTGCATGTGTGCATGTTACGTGTGCACGTGTGTGTGCTTGCACATGTGTGAGCGTGTCTGCAGGTTATGTATGCACACGTGTGTGCATGGAAGATTCCTGCCCCAGAGAGGACGGCAGGGCCACGTGGTGGACAAAGCCCCATTGCAAGCGGCAGGAGTGACAGCTGCGTTTTGCCGAGGCTACCGCAGGCCAGGCGCTTTCCGAACATTTATGGGGTCTTGTCTCATTGAGTCCCCTCCATTCTAGGACATAGATCTTTACATTTTCCCCATGTTATTTGGGAAACTGAGATGCAGAGAGGTTAGGTAACCTGGTCAGGGTTTGGGGTTCCATAGGCAGGTTAGACCCCAGCCCAGCAGGGGTGTCCGGGTTCTCTTGACCTGCTAGCCTTCTCACCTAACCTCACCTCCCGCCCCCCACCTTGTTGCCGCCACCAGTTCATTTTCTTCTTCGGCTCCAGGTGCCTGTACAGCTTCAGTAGCATCCGCCTTTGCCGCCAACTCCCAATGACCTCATCCTGGAGCTTACCCAGCCCCAGCTCCGCTCCACCTCTTGCTTCTGGCTTCCAGCCCTCCCATCCTGCTGCAGTGCGTCCCTAGACATGCCCTCTGGTCTCACTGAGGCACGCCCAGCCTCGTCTCCTCACTGAGCAGGAATCAGAAGTAAAGGACTTGGCTCACAGGTGCAGCCCAGGCATAGAGCTTTAATTTGAACTCATGTCTCTCTCCTCCCAACCCCACACCTGCAGGCAGGTCCCCCCTCCCATCCTCACACCTGCAGGCAGGTCCCCCCTCCCATCCTCACACCTGCAGGAAGGCCCCTCCTCCCACCCTCACACCTGCAGGAAGGTCCCTCCTCCCATCCTCATACCTGCAGGCAGGTCTCCCATCCCTATTCCTGCATGCAGGTTCCCCCTCCCATCCTCATACCTGCAGGCAGGGCCCCCATCCCTATTCCTGAAGGCAGATCTTCCCTCCCATCCTCACATCTACAGGCAGGTCTCCCCTCCCATCCTCACACCTGCAGGCAGGTCCCCCCTCCCATCCTCACACCTGCAGGCAAGTCCTCCCTCCCATCCTCACATCTATAGGCAGGTCCCCCCTCCCATCCTCACACCTGCAGGCAAGTCCCCCATCCCTGTTCCTACAGGCAGGTCCCCCCTCCCATCCTCATACCTGCAGGCAGGGCCCCCGTCCCTATTCCTGCAGGCAGACCCCTCTTCATACCCTAACGTCTATTTTGCTTATTTTAAAACCACTCTGACACCAGCAGGACGAACTTCATAACCTCACTGCCTCGCCCAGTTGCTGTTTTCATTTTCTGTGTTCTCTGACCATATGTGCACCTATTTTAGATAGAGATACTCATAATCTAGATGCAATTTTGTGTTCTGCTTTTTTGACCTAACATCCTGGCATAAACATTTCCTGTGTTGCTGCAAAGCCTTCCTAATGATCATTTTGTAATGATTGCATTGAGATGAAGAATTGATGTTCCATAACCCACCTAATGTTTCCTGTTATTGGACATTGTGTCTGTTTCCAATTCTTTAGTCATTTTTTTTCTTTTTTAGACGGTGTTTCAGTGACCATCTTTGTGTGTCGTGTTGTCTTTTTCTCCTTAGATTCTTGCTGGTGGGAAATTTCCAGGGGTGGGTCAGGAGGCTCAGAAGGTAGGGCCCTGAGCCTCTGTCTTGGCTACCACACCCGGCGGTGGGTATCATCACCCTCCTGTCACAAATGAGAAAACTGGCCTTCCCAGAATGTTCTTACTCTGGATCCCTTTCTGGAGCAGTCCTCATTGCTCTGTGGGTGCTCTGCGCACCTTGATAATCCCGGTCGTCCTTCCTCTCCCAGCCTGGGGAGGAGCAGCCTATCCCAGGCGCCCCACAGAGCCCAGGCCTCTTAGACACGCTCAAGGGTGAGAGTGCATGACTCCCTCTGTGCTCACGCATCACTCTTACAATTATTTGGTTAACGTCCATCTTGCCCCTGGATCCTAATCTGCGCCGGGGGCGGGGGTTGTGGTGGCCTTTCATCCCCCGGGGCCAGCCTGGTGCCTGGCGTGTGGAGGGGTCCAACGGGGCAATGTCGACAAGGAACGAAGGCTCCGTGCACCCGGGACACCCAGGCGAGGGGCAGGCAGCCCCTTGCGCTCTGCTGTCCTGGAAGGAGACGTCCCCCCCACATGGTCTGGATGCGAGAGCCCAGGGACGCAGGAGGCCAGAGCGGCGGCCAAACCCATAATGCCCTTGGGAAACAGCGCGGTGTGGGAGGCCCACGAAGCCTCCGTAGCGGAGAGGACCTACCTGTGACCAAGTCTGACTTAGGGACTTCGGGCGGGGCATTCAGGGCGCCCGGGCTGTGGGCATACGCCTGACGGGCTTGCCTTCCTCCACAGGCTCCTGGAGCATCTTTTTTTTTTTTTTTAAAGATTTATTTTTATTTATTTATATAGACATAGAAAGAGAGAGAGAGAGTGAGAGAGAGACACACAGGCAGAGGGAGAAGCAGACTCCATGCAGGGAGCCCGATGCGGGACTCAATCCCAGAACCCCAAGATCGCACCCCAAAGGCAGGCGCTAACCGCTGAGCCACCCAGGGATCCCTCCTTGAGCATCTTGACGCCGCCCCAGTGCCTGTACCGTTCGGCTTTCTTCCCAGGCATTTGGGGGAGTGCTTTTTGGGAGAACACAGCCCCTTGAATCAAAAGTACCCCTTCACCCCCCTGGAAGGGAAGGTGCTGTTACTCTCATCCCGAAGTTCAGAGCCGCCGTATAGCACAATTTTTTTTTTCAAAAATTCGGGTGTAATTATGTGAATAAATCATGGAGCCAGAAGTGGGCAGGGTCGGTTTGTCAGGTAAATTAATCAGAGCAGCAGGTGGAGCGCGCGGGGGCGTGGGACCTGTCACAGCCCTGTCACCCGCTGTGGGTCCTGTTCACCCCCAGCTCCCAGTCGCTGCCTTCTGTCCTCCTGTCCTCCCGCTCATGGCCCTCCAGCCTGCTGCCCCACGGTCCGCCATGTGGAAGGACCTGACGCATCATCTCAGGCCCTGGGGGTCATGACAGCAAGGTGCTGGCGCTGAGTTTTAGCTGAACTAGGGTGTAGTGTGAGCCTGGGGGCAGGCATGTGTCTGAAAGGGAAGGACGGGGCAGGGCTGGTGGCCCTGGGAGTATGGGGTGGGGGGTCCCCCCCAAGAAGCCATAGCTGGCTTCCCGCTTTCAGACTGATGAGGGCTGCCATTGAAGTGCGGTGTGAGCTGTTCTCTGGATACAGACAGGGCGGCCTCGCCATCTGCCTGCCTGCTTCCAGCTGGGGCTGGGCCTTGGGTCCTCGGGATGCACTGAGTTTGGAGGTGTGCCCCGTCGGGGCTGCCCTTGTAGCAGAGACCTGCACCCTGGGGGGGACCCCAGCCTGCCACCGGCCAAGTGGGTGTGAGCTGTGCCCCCCAGAGGTTAAAAGACAGGTGTGGGAGACTGGCTGTTCCTGGGCCTTCTCAGGAGCCTCCAGGCCGTCCTGCACTGGCTGAGGCCTGGCCTGCAGAGCGCGGGGGTCTCCAGGGGTGGGGTGGACACTGATGCGGGTGCGCCCTAGGTCCCGAGCTTTGCCAGACCAAGCCCTTCCACCTGCGGGGCACGCTTACACGTGAGCACGTTTATTTTCTACAGCCCCAGGAGAGACATCCTAACAGGTGAGGAAGCTGAGGCTTGCACAGAGTTACCTGTAACCTGCACGAATCACACAGCTGGCCAGTGGCGGGTTCGGGATTTGAATCCGGGGTCACGTGTCTCCAAGTGCGCCTTTCTCCATTCTGTGATCCCGAAGGGTCCATCGGGCAGTGGCCGGGCCGTCCCCAGGGGAGGAGGTCGGTCCCCCTCTCTACAGCTGGAGCTGCGGTGCGGCCGGGATGGACCTGCAACCACATAGCAGGTGATGCCCACGCGGGGAGTCCGGCGGATGGGCCCATCCTCCCCAGGTCCGGGGTGGACACTGTGCCACAGATGTCTGCAGGTGGAGTGGGAATGCTGAGGGATGTGACCGGCGTCCATCACTGATGGCGAAGTCATTTCCGAGTGCGCAGGGCTCAACCCGACAGTGCTCAGTAATGATTTTCTGCTTCCCGGTGACGTGGTTGCGGTGTGGGGCCCAGCCCTGCCCTCACAGGCTCATGGGCACTGCTGAGGGGTCCGGGATGCACCCCTGGGGAGCTCAGGGTGAGCCCAGGCCCTGGTCTGGAGGAGCCAGGCCGCTGTGGATGGCCTTGGGGACAGTGTGTGGCTCCTTCCCGGCTGCCCTCCCCGGGATGCACCCCTGCCCCACGGGCCGATGAGCCTGGAGTGAGGCCAGGCCCCAGCCCCTAGCCCGCCGCCCGCCTGTCCTCGCGGGACGCTTGCTCCCCTGCCCGTGGGTGGTGCCGTGCTCATTATCAGAAGGCCTCTCAGTTGGCTCCCCCACGAGCGGCCGTCGCATGCCTGGGTCCTTCCTCGAGGACCCTCTCGCCGCGTGAGTTCTCCCCAGCAGGGAAACGCTTGCTCTTGTCCTGGACACTAGGCCAGGGGTATGGTGCACGTACGGTGTCCTCTCCGCTCTAAGCCTAGGTGGCCGCCTCCATAGGAGGGACCGACCGCCCTTGTTTTCAGTTGCTCAGGTCAGAGAGCTTGGTGTCGTGTGCATGCTGCTGCTTCTCGCACGTCCTAAATGGCCCAGCAGCACGTGTGGCAGCTCTGGCCTCCGGGGGTCTGGGCTCTGCTTACTCTGAGCCACCAGCCCGGTCCGGCCCAGTCTGAGCCTCCGGTCTTCCAGCCACAGGTGTGATTGGCCTCCCTGCCTCTGCGCTGGCCGCCTGGAGCCAGAGCGATCCTGCTCACGTGTCCACCAACCACACCGCTTCTCTGCTTGTCCTCTTCCCACAGCCAGAGGCCCTCCTGTGGCCCACGTGGGGTGAGCGCCCTTCCCGGGCTGCGTAGGATGCTCCCCCTCCACATCTCTTACCCCAGAGGGATTACTCGCCCTCGGCCTTGTCCTGGTTTGCTGTAGGCAGATGCTTACGGCGGCTTAATTCACGACAATCCCAGGCTGGAAATAACCCGCGTGTCTTTTAGCTGCCGAGTGGATTCCAAACTGCAGTGCATCCGCGCAGTGGACCATCATTCGCGCCGGATGGGAGCAAACTGCGGATACCCACAGCAACGGGATGATCCTCACAAGCGTGTGACACATGGAAGGAGCCGAACTCAAAACGTCTTTGTTCTCCACGAATCCATCGAACGATGTTTGGAGGCAGACGGGGCTAGAGGCACAGGCACCTGCTCAGCGTTGGCCGGGGCCGGGGCGGCGGGGGAGGGGAGGGCCTGACTACGTACAACAGGCGGGGGGAGTTTCCACAGGGCGTGGATGTTCCGTATCTTCCTTAGGATATTGGTTCCTGCCTGTCCGAGTTCATCAAACAAAGAGAATCGTACAGAACAGGATGTATTTGACTAGATGCAGATCGTGTTTCAGTTTTCAAAGTGTGTTTTGGTTTGACTGATAAATGACCTGCTTGCCCAGCCTCTCAAGTCTCATGGGGTCCAGCCATCTCTCTTGTCTCTGACCTCTGTTCCTGCAACAGGCCTCTCTGTTATCTCTCCTGAATATGCCAGGTGGGCCCCTTACTCTCGGCTTCCTCAGTACCTGGAGCAGTCTTCCTCCGGATGGTCACGGCACTCCTTAAGCTCTTTCCTTGAATTTCCTCTCTCGGTCACCGGTGACTGCACTATGCTGCGTAACAAACAACCCCAGATCCCGCCGAGACCCAGCATCTCGTGTGTCCCTGCAGGCTGGCGGGGCTGGCTGACCCAGGCTGGCCTTGGTAGGTTCCCTTGCCGCCTGTGGGTCTGCTTGCCGGCATCCCATTGGGATCCGAGGGTAGAGGAACAGGAGCCACCCAGCGAATGCCTCGTTTGGCCTTGGCAGAGCACCAGGCAGTGAGCACCAGGCGGCGAGCGCATGCGCAAACGTGCTGGAAGCTCCTGCATGTGTCGTGTCTGTTAACATCCCGTTTGTCAAAGAAGCGGAGTTACGCCGTGTATCCCACCCGCGTGGCGGGGAAGTGAATTTATTACCAATGATCCAAACCATCACTGCCAGCTTCCCAGTGAGGCCTTCCCTGGCCAGCCGATTAAAATTTCATCCCCAACCTGACATGGGCTATTCCTCCTCTCCTCAGCACTCATGACGATAGAGCTTATTGCGCATTTTGCTTATTTATCTTATTTATTTTCCGCCTTACAGGAACGTGTGTTCCATCAGAGCGGGGACATCTGTGCCTTTTACATGCCACTGTATCTCCAGCACCTCGAAAATGCTCTGTAAATATTTGGCTAAATGATCGAATGGGGTTATGCTAAGAAATTACGAAGATGATGTACAGGATATGCTTGGGCTACCGCCTTGCGCACAGGAAGTGCTCGGCAGTTGGCGGCTGCTCCTTACTCTACAGCTCACATGCCGTTGGGACAATTGGAGCCTCCGTCACGTATGTGATTGCAGTGATCTGTGTGATAGACCCTTGAAGCTGGGTCTGTTTTTAGTCCTGGCTTCAGAGACAAGGCAGTGAGACACGGAGAGGCCATCATTCGGCCCAGGTCACCTGAGCAGCCAGGCCCGTTTTGATGGGGGGGCTCATGTGTTTCTCTAACCCTGTGCTGCCTCCCGACCTTCCTCCAGGCCGGTTACGGGGCTCCAGCCTCTCGTCCAGCATCTGAGCGCCCGTGGAAGGAGAATACGGGACCAGGTTAGAGGCGCCTGGGCCGTCGGTGGGCTTTGAGGGTCAGCCGCCAGCATCCCTCCTGGCTCCCTGGGGGCGGTCGCAGGGGCAGTCGGGCCCTGAGGATGGGGACTGGGTCTCTGGGCAGAGAGAACCATAGACGCGTCTTATTGGGCAAAGCGTAGGCTCCTCCGGCTGAGGGCAGAGGCACAGAGCGTGGGCTTGATGGATGGGACGTGTAAGAATTTATGAGAGTCGTTCCGTTTGGTCTGATGACCCCTCATCGATGGCGATGGGCGGGAGGAGCCAGGCTGCTGCGATGGGAGACTTCAGAAAGATGAACTTGACCCTGTGTGCTGGATTCTGCTCTGCTGTGGGGGACAGGGGTTTGGGTTGTGCCCACTCAGTGCCTTGTTCGTGTGTTAGTGAGGGCCCTGCCTCAGGGATTGGCATTGGCAGGGTGTCCGTCTGCTTTCCCTGCCTGCCAGCCTCCGAACTCCTGCTCATCGTGGTGCTCGCTCGGCCAAGCAGAGCGGCCCCAGTGACACCGGCAGCCGTGTGTGACGTGAATGATGTACGGGGCGGTCCCCGGGAGCCCGGAGCCGTGCTTCGCTTGGCACACCCGTGATCTCACGCCACCCTTTCCCTCGCCTTTGGAGGAAATTGCTGCTGTGGTCCCTGGGGCCCGGAGAGGACTGCACTTGTCTGCGGGGTGCAGGTGCCCAGAGCAGAGCTGCTTTGTAGACTTGGACTCTTGACCCCGTGCCACCTTTTCTCATGAAATGGGAGGATGTTTCTGGCCCCAGCCCTGCTGGTCGGGGTCCGTGTGGTCCTGGGGGAGCCAAGCCAGTCACTTGGGGCCCCTGCTTCCTGCTCGGTCAAATGGGGGTTCCAAATCCCACGAGTCCTACAAATGGGGCTGCTGTGCGAACCGGACTGGAATGCTTGTGTCGAGGGTCTCGTAGATCTGGGATTTTGTAGCTGTCACTATTTCAAGTGGGCACCAGCAGCAGGTGGTGAATGGGGCAGTCACTGCAGAAGCGGGACCCTGAGAAACTGAAATATGGCACTGATCACCCTCGGGTGAGTGTGCAGGGAACATGATCCATCAAATCCCAAGAGAAAATGCAGCTTGTTAACAAACATAGGGAAAACCACTGAAACTTCAGCTGTAATCAAAACAAAGCCACCTGAGGCGGGTGCCACCTTTCACCACTCAGTCATGGGATACCCCGTCGCGGATGCTCGCCTCCCCCGCCGTGCGCCGGTCACCCCTTGCTGGCAGATACCCAGTAATGAGTAACATAAAACATTTATATTTTTCGACCTGGAAATCCCAGTGCTAGGAGTCTCTCCTAAGGGATTATCCTAAGGACACAGAAGGCTTCCTGGATGACGTCGTTCACAACAGCAGGATAAGAAATTGGCGATAACCGAAGAAGCCAACGTTAGGAGCGTGGTTCCGGAAAGCGTGGCACAGCCGCGTGATGGAGTGTGGTGCCCGTGGCCATCCCATGGGTGCTTGCCAGGTGCGGATGAGCACCTAGACTCTGAGGGAGAAAGCAGCCGCCGGGCACCTTACTGCAAACGTACGAGGTGCCCTCGGGAGCTTTGCGTGGAACCACATCTGGACGTCAGTAAAGCAAAAACGGGCTGTGGTAGTGGTTGCATCAGAGTGGAATGAATATGGGGATTTAAAAGTATTATTATTTTTTTGAATAGTAAGCCGGCTCCCCTTTCATAGGGGAGCAGCAGCGTGGGAGCTACGTTGATCGGGCCGTGTACATGGAGGCCTGGGAAGTGCCACGGTCGGCAAAGCCGGGTCAGGAAACCACCACTTTCTTATGCAGTCGTTTCATCTAGAATTCATGTTGTTGAAAATCAAGGGATGGTTTCTGATGATGAGCCATGCCGGAGAGTCACCACTTGATTTCATCCTCTTCATGTCTGGAATTTTTTGTTTTTTTATATTATTTATATAAAGATACATATTTTATATTATTTGCTTTATTTTTATATTTTATATTATTATTTTTTTGGTATTTTATATTAAAAAAATTTTTTAAAGATTTTATTTATTTATATGAGACACAGTGAGAGGCAGAGACACAGGCAGAGGGAGAAGCAGGCTCGAGGCGGGGAGCCTGATGTGGGACTTGATCCCGGGACCCTGGGGTCACGCCCGGAGCTGAAGGTAGATGCTCAACCACTGAGCCACACAGGCGTCCCATTTTTTCTTTTTTTAAAAGAAACTGCCACACTATTTTCCAGAGTGGTTTTTACGTTTTTTAAATTCCCACCAGCAATGTATTGAATTGATCTGGTTTATCCTCATCCTCAGGAGGATGCTGTCACTATTTTTTTCATCTACTGGGTACATGATGATAGATCATTGTGGCTGTAATTTCCATCTCCCTAGTGGCTGATGATGTTGAACATCTTTTCATGTGCTTATTTGCCATCAGTAGAGCCTCTTCAGTGAAATGTCTTCATGTCTTTGGCTCATTTTCTAATTGGAATGTTTTTTTTTTTTTTTTGTAACTGTTGAGTTTTGGGATTTCTTTATACTCCTTGTCAGATACGTGATCTGCAAATATTTTCTTCCAGTTTAGTTTGTTTTTTTCATTCCTTTGTAGCTTGACAGGTCCCAGGATCTTTCACAGAAAATATGTTTTTCATTTTGATGGAGTCCGATTTATTAATTTTTAATTTTGGGATCATGTTTTTGATGTCAAGTCTAAGAATTCTCTGCTGCCTTGGTCTCCACTCTGAAGATTGTCTCCTATTTTTTTTCCCTAAAAGTTTTATAGCTTTAGGTCTTACATTTAAGTCTGTGATGTATATATAGTTAATTTTTATATATCAGATGAGACTTAGTTCGAGGTTAGATTTTTAATTCAAAAAAATTTTTTTTTTGCCCATGGATGTCCATTGACTCCAGTAGGGTTTGTTAAAAAGGCTGTTCTTCCCCCGTTGAGTTACTTTGCAGTTCTGCTAAGGATCTGTTTGGCATATTTGTGTGGGTCTATTTTTGGGTTCTGAATTCTGTTCCATTGGTCTGTGGGTTTCTTCTCCTTCTACCAATACCACACAATCTTGATCACTGTAGCTCTATAAAAAGTCTCAAAATCGAGTAGGCTCATCCTTCCCGATCTACTCTTTTAATTTTTTTCCCTCAAAATTATCTTAGCTATTCTAGTTCCTTTGCCTTTCAGATTAGTCTTGTCTATATCTGGGAAAATCTTGCTGAGATTTTGCTAGGAATTACTTAAGCCTGTATATCAATTTGGGTAGAATTGATATCTTCACTCTGTTGAGTCTTGCAATCTATAAACATGCTATGTCTCTCCATTTATTTAAATCTCTTTCCTTTTATTTCTTTCATCAGCATCTTTTAGTTCTCAGCACACAAGTCCTATACATGTGTTGTTTAGATTTACATTTAGATATTTTCTTCATTTCTTGCCATTGTAAATGGTATTGTATTTCTAATTTCAGTGTCCATATGTTCACTGCTAGTATATAAAAATATAGTTGATTTTTGTACGTGTACCTTGTATCGTGTGGCCTTGCTAAGCTCATTTATTGTTCCTAAAAGTTCTTTTCTAGGTACCTTGTGATTTTCTTTACAATCATGTCATGTGCAAAAAGGAGCAGTTTTGTTTCTTCCCTTTCCATCTGTAGGCTTTCTATTTCCATTTTTTGTTTTATTGAAGGGGCTGAAACTACCTATACTAAGTTGTGTAAGAGTAGCAAGAACATACATTCTTGCTTTGTTCCCTTTCAAATAAGGAGCAAATGAAAGAGGAGAGCATTCGGGTTTTTTTTTTTTTTCTTCTGCTCTTAAATATAATGTTAGCAGTAGGTTTTTTGGTGGATGCGCTTTGTCAAGTGGAGGAGTCCGCTCTATTCCTTTTTCCGTGTGTTTTTATCATGAATGGGTATTGAAATTCGTGAAATACCCTTTCTGCTTTGATGGATATGATCACGTGACCTTTCTTCTTCTTGCCTTTTAATATGGTGGATTATTACATTGATTGATTTTCAAATATTGAAACATCCTTGCATTCCTGGAATAAGCCCTACTTTGTCATGTTGTGTAGTCCTTTTTATATATTACTGGATTCCATTTGCTAATAGTTTGCTAAGGATTTATGCATCTGGGGACGCCTGGGTGGCTCAGCGGTTTAGCGCCTGCCTTCGGCCCAGGGCATGATCCTGGGGACCCAGGATCGAGTCCCACATCGGGCTCCCTGCAAGGAGTCTGCTTCTCCCTCTGCCTGTGTCTCTGCCTCTCTCTTTGTGTGTCTCTCATGAATAAATAAATAAAATTAAAAAAAAGGATTTATGCATCCATATGCTTTGGTGATATTGGTGTAATGTTTCCTTTTTCTATCATGTCTGGTTTGGTATTAGGGTGATACTAGCTTCATAGATAGAATTGGGAAGTATTTCCTCCTCTTTTATTTTTTGGAAGAGATTGTATAGAATTAGTATTCATTTTTGAACACGTGATAGAATTCTTTGGTGAAACTATCGGGATCTGGAGATTTCTTTTTTGGGGGTTTTAAGATTATGAATTCAATTTCTTAATGGTTATAAGATTATCTGTTCCATATTGGGTAAATCATGTGTTTTTTTGTTGTTCTTTTCTTGTCTTTTTTTTTTTTTTTTTTGAATTAGGCTATTTCACCTAAATTGTCAAATTTCGACATGTAGAGTTGTTCACAGCATTCTCTTCCTACCCTTTGGTGTCTGCAGGCCTACAACGATATTCCGTTTCCTTGCTGATATTGGTCATTTGTGTCTCTTTTTTTTCTTTGTCAGTCTTGCTAGAGGTTTGTCAATTTTATTGATCTCTTCAAAGAACTAACTTTTTAAAAATTTACCCTTTCTATTCTTTTTCTGTTTTCAGTTTCATTGATTTGGGGTTTTCTTTATTAATTACTTTCTTCTGTTTGTTTCTGGTTTATTTTGCTCTTTTTTTTGAGACTCTTGAGGTAAGAGCTTAGGTTACTGATTTGAGGCTTTTCCTTTTCCTAATGTGTGCTTTTAGCATTATACATTTTCCTTTTTTTAAAAAAAGATTCTTTTTTTTAAAAGATTTTATTTATTTATTTGAGAGAGAGAGAGAGAGAGAGCGAGAGAGAGCGCACAAGCAGGGGAAGCAGCAAAGGCAGAGGGAGAAGCTGGCTCCCTGCAGGGAACCTGATGTGAGACTCCATCCCAGGACCCGGGATCATGACCTGAGCCAAAGGCAGATGCTCAACCACTGAGCCACCCAGGCATCCCTCCATCTTCCTTTCATTGTGACTTTAACTGTGTCCCACAAATTTGGATTGGTTTTATTTTCATTTTCATGCAGTTAATTATATTTTTGGTTTTCCTTGAGACCTCCTCTTTGACCCATGGACTACTTTGTAGTGTGTTGTTTGATTTCCAAGTGTTTGGAGATTTTACTGTTATTAATTTCCAGTTTGATTCAGTGGTGGTTAGAGAATGAAATTTCAATTCTTTCAAATTTATTGACATTTGCTTTATGGCTCAAAATATTGTTTATCTTGGTAGATGTTCTCTGAGTACTTGAAAAAAATGGGTATTTTGCTATTATTGAGTGGAGTGTTTTATAAATATGTATATGGGGGCACTTGGGTGGCTCAGTGGTTGAGCGTCTGCTTTCAGCCCAGGCTGTGATCCCAGGGTCCCGGGATCGAGTCCCATGTCGGGCTCCCTGCATGGAGCCTGCTTCTCCTTCTGCCTGTGTCTCTCCCTCTTTGTGTCTCATGGATAAATAAAGTCTTTTAAAAATATATGCATATATATGTATATGGCTGATGACAGTGTTAGGTTCTTGTCTATTCTTGCTAATTTTCTGTCTAGTTCTGCCAACTGTTGAGAGAGTTGGGAGGAAGCCTCCAACTCTAGTTGTGGACACAAATTCCCTTCAGTTCTATCAATTTTTCTTTCCATAATTGTAGAGCTCTTTTGTTTGGTGCATATGCCTTAGCGATTGCTGTGTTTTCTTGGTGGATTGACCCTTTTATTATCATATAATGTCCCTTCTGTCTCTGGCAGTTTTCTTTGATCTAATGTCTACTGTATCGAGTATTATTATGATCACTTCTGCCTTCTTTTATTTATCTATTCATGTTTGAAAAAAGATTTACTTATTTATTTTAGAGAGAGAGTGAGCATGCTTGTGAGCAGGGAGAGGGGCAGAGGGAGAGAGAGAGAGAGAAGCTGACTCCCCACTGAGCGTGGAGCTTTGGCTCTAATTCGATGAGCCTGAAATCCTGACCTGAGCTCAAATGCAGAGTAAGATGCTTACCTACTTGAGCCACCCAG
This sequence comes from Nyctereutes procyonoides, assembly GCF_905146905.1. Taxonomy (NCBI): domain Eukaryota; kingdom Metazoa; phylum Chordata; class Mammalia; order Carnivora; family Canidae; genus Nyctereutes; species Nyctereutes procyonoides. The sequence continues at coordinate 54,229,200 of NW_026575046.1, forward strand.
GTGCCCTGCTTCTGCCTTCTTTTTTTATTTTTTTTAAGATTTTATTTATTTATTCATGAGAGAGCGAGAGAGAGAGAGACACAGGCAGAGGGAGAAGCAAGCTCCATGCAGGGAGCCTGATGCAGGACTCGATCTGGCATCTCCAGGATCACTCCCTGGGCTGAAGGCGGCACTGAGCTGCTGAGCCATCCTGGGATCCCCTCCTGCTTCTTCTGATCAATGTTTGCAGATTCGTCTTTTTTCGTTCTTTTACTTTCAACCTCCATATTGTTACACTGGGATGATGTTCCTACAGCAAACCTGAATTTTCTGTGGACAGCAGAGAGGTGCTTATAATTTTCAATCCACTCTGCCAATCTCTATTTTTTAGTGGTTGTATTTAGAACATTTGCATATAATGTCATTTCTGATCTATTTGAGCATTAGGCTGCCATCTTATTTATTGTTTTGTTTGTTTTGTGTTTCCTGTGTCTGGCCTCCCTCTGGATTACTTGAACATTTTTTTTTAGAATTCCATTTTGATTTATCTATAGAGGTTTTATTGTGTATCTCTTTGCTTCATTGTGAAAGTGGTTTCTCTAAGGATGACTCTCGACAGACAGACAGACAGACACACACACACACACACACACACACACACACAGAGTCTTGTCACAATAGGATGATATCGGCATTTTGCCAGTTCAGGTGAAGTGCAGAAATCTTTATTTTTTTTACCTGTCCCATTTACTATATATGATATATGTTATCTCACATCTTTATGCTACATACATTTAGAAACACATTAGACCGTGCTGCAATTTTTATCCAACCTTCAAACATAGGTTAGAAAGCTAAAGAGAAGAAGGGAAGTATACTGTATGTACCCATACTTTGGCTTACTCTGTTCTTTTCTCCTTTGTCATGTTCCAAGGTATTGTGTTTTATCATTGTCTTTCTCTTCAGAGAACTTCCTTTGGCCATTGGGATAGGTCTGCTGGCAACACGTTCTCTTAAAATTTTTCACATGAGAATATCCTTATTTTCCCATCATTCCTGAAGACTATTTTTACTGGTTATAGGATTCTGGGTGACAGGTCTTTTCTTTCAGCACTTGAAAAATGTAGTGTCACTTTCTTATGGGCTGCATGGTTCTGATGAGGAATCTACTGTCATTTGAATTGCTTTTCCTCTGTAGATAAGGTGCTCTTTATCTCTTGCTGCTTTAAAGAATTTTTTCTTTGTCTTTAATTTTCAGAAGTTTGACACTGCTGTGTCTTGATATGGATTTCTTTGTGGTTTTCCTGTTTGGGGGTTACTCATATTTTTGAATCTGTAGATTTATGTCTTTTGCCCAGTTTGAGAAGTTTTCAGCCATAATTTCTTCAAGCAGTTTTACATCCCCACCCTCTTTCTTCTCTCCTTCTAGGACTCTGATGACTCAAACGTTAGATTTTTTTTTTTAGTAGTCCCTCAAGTCCCTGAAGCTATGTTCCCGTTTTTTTTTTTTTAAGTTCATTTTATCTGTGATGTTTAGACTGAGTGATTTCTATTGTACTTCTCTATTCCCTCCGTTTGGCTGTTGATCCCCTCCACTGAGCTTTATTTTCAGTTATTGTATGTTTTGGTTCAAAAATTTCCATTTGCTTCTTCTTAATATCTTCTGCTTCTTTGCTGAGGCTTTTTATTTTTTTTCATTTGTTTCAAGCATATTTGCAATTGCTCATTGAAGCATTTGTATGATGGCAGCTTTAAAATCTCTGCCAGACTGTTATGAACATTTTCGATCATCTTACTGTTGGAAACTGTTGCTCGTGTTTTTTTCCCATTCACTTTGAGCTCTTCCTGGTTCTTGGTATGAATAGTGATGTTCACTGGAATCCTGGACATTTTTGGGTATTATGTTACAGGGCTCTGGGTCTTCCTGAAGCCTTCTGTTTTCATTGGTTTCTTCTGACACCACTCTGGGGAGGGGGTTGTTCTCTTATTACTGCCGGGAAGGATGAAGTCCAGGATCCCCTCCTGGCCTCTGTTGACATTTGAGGTCTCTTCTGGGCAGGAAACCCGAGAATCTCAGCACCATGTTCCTGTAGTCCCAGGTGGCCTCTACAGGTGGAGAGGAATGTGGCCTTTTTTATCTCTGGCTGGTGGTAAGAGTCCTGATTCACTGCTAAGCCTCCTCTGGGATCTTCTTGGTCAGGGAAGGAAACATGTTGCATGCAGCATGCAAAGGGCGAAGTCTAGGGTGTCCTCTGTGCCTTTGCTGGTGTGAGTGAGTTTGGGGCCACACTGAGTTTTGTGGTGTTTGGTTAGAGTGGAGTGGTTATTGTCTAAGAGTTTTCTGTCTTGCTGAGCTCATCCATTTCCTGGGTCTCTGGCTGGAAAGAGTAGCTTTTTTTTTTTTTTTTTCCTGCTTGTACTTTGGTGTTTCTGGGTGGCCACCTCTTCAGCTCCAAGTCTAGAATATATGAAGTGAATAGAAAATGTGGGGATCTAGTGACTGTGTTCTTAAGGTCCTGCGGTCCTAGCTGGCCTACCCTTTCTCCAGGGCTCAGACTCATCTGAAATTGCTTCTGTTTAACATTGGGGGCTCTTACTTATACTTGGAAGAATAGGGAAGGATGCATCTACTCCATTTCCTGGAAGCAGAGGTTCATACTCTGACCTGCCCTCAACTACTAATGCATCCTTTTTTTTTGAGTCCAGGTTCCCCCTCGTCTCCCAGATTTGTCCTGGAGAAGCAGAGTCACTGCTTCAGAGCTGGAATTCTAATGCTCCTTGGGACATGCCTGCCGTTCTTTAAATGAGGAGATACAAAGTTAGTCAAAGTACAGTTGCTCATGTTTCAGACACGTTTGATTCTAGATGTCATTTGCATGCTAAACAAGTGTATCTGGACTCTAAGAAAGTATTTAAGGAATCTCAAATGGAGGATATTTATTTAGTTCTAAATTAACAGTTGTGATCTCTCTTTTTTCCTTTTTATTTGCTTTTTATCCCATTGTTGTCTTTTAATTAAACAATTCCTTCGCAGGATGTTCTTTCATTGAGAATTATTAAAGATGTCAGCCTTCCTTTATCAAACTGTGAGCTGTGTAATTGTATACACTTTACATTTGGCTCTGGGGAAATTTAAGAGTTGTGGGAGAGAAGGTGCTTCGTTAATTGGTTGAGCAAGATTGCGCCTTTAATGGAGACAAAGCCACGGAAGCGTTTGTGGGGCTGGAACAGTCCGCGGTTGTTGGTGAGGACAGAGGCAGTCAGTGTTGGGAACTCTGCAGACAGTTCCTCCTTCTGCACTGGCCACAGGACGTGCCCTGCATGAGTGGATGGAGGGTGTTGGGGGCGGGGAGGATGGGCCTCTGCATCCATCCCCTGAATGGGAGCTGGTGATGGCACCACCATCCAGAGCAGACCCTGGAGAACTTTCCAGGGGGGATTGTCAGTGGTCCGGGGGGGCTGGGCCAGAGAGTGTCAGGGGGGCTGCAGCATGGGCTGTCTCATAACTCTGGGAAGCCGTGTGGATGGGCATCCAGGGGAAAGGCGAGCCCTGCGCTCATCTGCTATTAATTAACAAATTCATCAGTTATGCTTATCGGACACCCAGGAAGTGGCCAGTGATGGAAAACGGGAAAGCCCACCTGGTCTCTCTGTTGTCAGGACTTCACAGTGTGGAGGGGGAGGCACCATGCACACACAGATGTGCATGGAGAGTCGTAGCCATGGTCTGTCCCCGCGATGTGCCACACTCAGGGCTGCATACACACTCGCATGGACACCCACAGATGGACACCCAGGCCTGCACACCCAGGGCACGTGCTCACGCAGACATGTACTGTGTCTTCCAGTACAGAGGAGACGCGGGAGGCCGGACAGAGAGGCCCAGACGGGGCGAGGGCAGAGCCATTCCAGAGACAGGATCATGCTGAGTCCATGCCTTCTGCTCTCTGTGCATTCAGAGAGCATACATTCAGCTTCAACCCCTGGACGATGCATTCAGCTTCAACCCCTGGACGATGGCTAATGTGGCCTCTAGAGACGCAGGTGCACTCATTCTCCGACGTCCACGCAGAAAAGCAAAGGAATGTCAAACACCGAGAGCTCCCGGGTACACTGCTCTTGAGTGTGTAATCGTTCGGTAAGCTTTTGCTGAAGTTCAGTTGAAGGTCCTATGGAATGTTCTGGATGCAGAAATATGAATAAGATAAGGTATCTTTCTTCCAAGAGCACCTGGGCCTGGGGGTGTGGAGCCCTGTCCCGTCCCAGGGGCACAGACGCACACGTGCACACCTATGCTTGTGTGCTTCTTGGGTCCTTCTGGGCCCTACAGGACCTTCGGACCCATGTGGCTGTGACTCCAGGCCCTGCCTCTGCCTCGGCGGGTGACTAGCACTCAGCCTCCTGGGGCTCAGTTTCCTCATTGATGATGTGGGGACGGTAATTCCCATCCCAAAGCAGTGACCTGATAGCAAATGAGATGACAGTCGCAAAAGCACTTGGTAGATAATACTCATTGGTTCATTTATTCTACAAATATTTTTGACTTCTACGTGCCCGGGACTCAAACTGCTTGTGAGGCCAGAAATGACAGGCAAGGCCCCAGCCCTCATGGAACCATATGCTCATAGGAGACAAACCGTGAACAAGTGAGTGAATAAAGGGAGACCGTGGGGGTGGGACGGATAATTAGGGAGAATGATGAGCTCAGTAGGGGAAGGAGCAGGGATGTCAGAGCTGGGCGGTCAGGGAGGGCCTCTCGGAGGTGGTGACGTATGTATAGTTGCCACACTGTTACCTTAGTCGCAGGTGTATAAGGTGATTCAGCAGCTCCTATGTTACGCCCTGCTTACGGCAGGTGCCGTCCGTCACCACACGTTCTCTTATAGCATCATGACTCTGTTCCCTCTGCTGTACCTTTCATTCCTGTGACCTACTCATTTTATAGCTGGGGGCCTCTGTCTCCCACTCCCCGTCTCTCATTTTGCATGCCCCCCACCCCCTTTCCTCTGGCAACCATCAGTTTATTTTGTATATTAACAGGTCTGATTCTCCTTTTTGTTTGTTAACTTATTCCTTTTTTAAAAATTCTACTTATGAGTGAAATCATATGGTGTTTGTCTTCCCCTGACTTATTGCACTTAGCGTAATACACCCTAGCTCCATCCATGTGGTTGCAAATAGCAAGATCTCATTCTTTTTGATGGTTGAGTCATATTCCATTATATATATCTACACACACACACACACACATACACACACACACATCGTCTTTATCCAGTCATCACTCATCGGACATTTGGATTACTTCTATACCTTGACTATCGTAAATAATGCTGCAATAAATATAAGGGTGCATGTATCTTTTTGAATTAGCATTTTTATTTTCTTTAGGCAAATACCCAGTAGTGGAATTACTGGGTCCTATGGTATTTCTATTATTAATTTTCGGGGGAAACTCCATACTATTTTCCACAGTGGCTGCACCAGTTTACCTTCTCACCAACAGTGCAACGGGGGTTCCTAAGATTCCAAATAGCCAAAGCAATCTTGACAGAGAAGAACAAAGCTGGAGGTATAATAATTCCAGTTTTCAAGCTATACTGTAAAGTTGTAGTGATCAAAACAGTATGGTACAGGCACAAAAATAGACACGTTGATCAACGGAACAGATTAGAGAATCTGAAATAATCCCACGCTTATATGGCCAATTAATCGACAACAAAGGGGGCAAAATATCCGATGGGGAAAAGACCGTCTCGTCAATAAATGATGCTGGGAAAACTGGACAGTTGCATGAAGAATGAAACTGGACCACTTACTTACACCAGATACAGAAATAAACACAAAATACGTTAAAGACCTAAATGTCAGACCTGCCGCCATAAAAATCCTAGAAGAGAGCACAAGCAGTGATTTCTCTGAGATTGGCTGTAGCAACATTTTTCTAGATCTGTCTCCTCAGGCAAAAGCAAAAATAAACTGTTGGCTCTACATCAAGAATGAAAAGTGTTTGCACGGCAAGGAAACCATCCACAAAACAAAAAGGCAGCCCACTGAACAGGAGAAGATATTTGCAAATGGCAGATCTGATGAGGGGTTGATATCCAAAATATATTAAAAACTTACACAACTCAACGCCAAAAAAAAAAAAAAACCCAAAGAATCCAATTTTTTAAAAAAATGGTCAGAGGACCCGAATAGACGTTTCTCCAGAGGAGGCGTGCAGATGGCCAACAGACACGTGGAAAGATGCTCAGTGCCCTTCATCATCTGGGAAGCGCAGATCAAAACCGCAACAAGATGCCCGCACCCCGGTCAGGATGGCTGGGGTCTGGGGTCCGACCAGAGATAGCAGGTGTGGGTGGGGCTGTGAGAACAGGGATCCCTTGGAGGGGGGACAGGGCCTGAGCACCAGTGGCCCCAGGATCCGGAAGCAGCGGTCTGGTGGGGGGGGGGGCGGGAGCAGAGCAATCCGGGAGGGCTGCAGTCAGGGCCCGAGGTGGGTTGGGCACCGGGTGGCAGTGGGCGAGGCCTGGGCCTGTCCCCGGGCACCAGGCTCGGGAGGTCAGGGTCTTCTGTTCCTCCCTATACCTTGCCGTGGAGCACTTGGTCCTCAGGGCCAGGGGCGGGTTTCCTGCCTCTGCCTGGAGCCCTGTGCAGAGCTGGTGCCCCGAGGGACGTGGGGGGCATGGGGGTGGCCCGAGCGGGTGGCCCTCCTGGGCGGGGGCCCTGTAACTCCCGAGGGTACGCGTGGGCGGGTCGTGTGTCCCCTGCCGGCCCAGCACCCACCTCTGCTGACCTTGCACCGGCCACGTGCGGTGTTTCCTCACATGGGCTGGCGCCTTCAGCCCCCCGGAACCTCCTGGGGCCCTGGGGTCGGCCTGCACCCATGGCCCAGTGGCCCGAGCTCTGTAGGCAGGAGGCGTGGGCGCCCAGACCCCGCACAGCGCCCCGCCGGTGAGCCCCAGGAGCTAGGGCACAGGCCCTTGCTCGCTCGGAGGGCCCCTGCTCCTCTTCTGCGGTTCTTAGATGCAGTGCGCGAGTCCCCTGGGGCCTCTCTCCAGAAACGCTGGCCCTGGAGCCTCCTCTTTGCACGGATTTTAGTTTTTGAGTGGTGGTGGGGGTGCATGACGTGAACTTTGCCACCTTAACCATTTTTAAGCGTACGCTGTGGCAGCACTGCACTCCCAGGGCCATGCACCCTCACGGCCGTCCATCCCCACACCTTTCCCGCCCTCCCCGCTGTAACTCCCCCCCCCACGAAACATTAGCTGCCTGTTTGCTCCCAGCTCTGCAGCCTCGGCAGCGGCCTCCTTTCTAATCCCTCTCTCTCTCTCTCTCTCTCTCTCTCTCTGTGAGTCTGACTACGCGTGGTCCCTCATCAGTGGGATCAATTTGTCTTTGGGCTGACTTGTTCTCTACGGTGCCAGTGGACCGAGCCTCACACCCTCAAGGCCCGTCCATGTAGCATGTGTCACAATGGTCCTCATGTCTCAGGTTGAAGAGTATCCCAGGGTATGGATGTAGCCCACTGTGTTTATCCGTTCATCCATGGGCGGAAGTTTGGGTTCCTCCGCCTCTGGATGTTGTGAGTGATCTGCTATAAGCACGGATGTGTGAACACCTGTTGGAAACCCGGCCGTCAGTCCCTTTAGACGCTACCCAGGTGTGGAACTGCAGGATCACGTGGTGGTTCCATTATCTAATTTTTTGAGGGACCACCATACTGTTTTCCACGCGGCAGTTCCGCTTTACCTTCCTACCAACAGTGCACGAGGGTTGCGATTTCTCTACATCCTCGCCCACACGAGTTCTTCGGTTTTGTTTTGATGGTAGCCAACCTGGTGGGCGTGAGGCCTCTTCCCTTCTCTTCTTCTTCTTCTTCCTTTTTTTTTTTTTTTTGGCCTCTTCTTAAGACACAGGTCACCATCGCCTCTTCCAGGAAGTCTTCCCTGGTGCTCCCAGCCTCGTCAGGCTCCTGTCCTCCATACTTCCGCAGGCCCTTGTGCTTCCTCTTGTTATGTTTGGTTGTGTGCATGTTTCCTCCCTTGCTGTTCCACAGCTTCTAGAAGGAACATGCGGTGGCTGTCCAGCTCTATTCTCTCTGTCATGTAAGGGCCTGCCCCGGGAGGTGCTCAGGATACTTGTGGGATGAATGCGTGGCCCCCAGGGTCTGGCAGCAGGGACTCCGGGCTCAGGGAGGAGAGCCCCCCACCCCTGGGGCTGCAGGGCCTAGGACACCAGCAGAGCTTGTTGGGGGCACTGACCCCTGTGGGGGTCAGAGCTGGACCTAGGGGCACAGCTTCGTGTGAGCTGAACCTGAGTTTGGTGTGCGCGCAGAGGAGGGAGTCCACGCAGACGGCTGCATGCAAGGTGTGTGCTGAGCACAGGTCACTGGCCAAGGTGGCCCGCTTCCCAGCACCAACGGTGCAGATTTATCATCTTCCTTCCCTGCGATGAAGACGACGCCATAACCTACGTTCCTCGTGATGTACAGCAGCCCCTTCACTTCTCAGAATGGCCAAGACACTTGGGTCTGAAGGGAGGATGGCATCACTGCATCACTGGAAAAAGCAGCGTAAGTTGGAGCAAACTGTGGCCCCCGTGCCCTCCTCAGACTGTGCAGCTCCCAGCGAACAACACTCTAGGGACGAGAATCTAATATTCAAGAGAAGAAGCAAGTACTGCTTTTTTTTTTAAGATTTAAAAAAATAATTATTTATTCATGACAGAGAGAGAGGCAGAGACACAGGCAGAGGCAGAAGTAGGCTCCATGCAGGGAACCCGACGTGGGTCTCGATCCCGGGACCCAGGATCACGCCCTGGGCCGAAGGCGGCGCTCAACTGCTCAGCCCCCCGGGCTGCCCAAGTGCTGCTTTTATTTTCGAGTTTGGGTGGGCGGTGGGCGGGGTGTCTCCGGCCCTCTCCATTCACTCGGTCATTCCAGAGTCTCCTGAGCGCCCACCGGGCGTCTGGCTTCACGCGGGGTGTGAAGATAGGATCAACAACGTGTTGTCCTCCACCTGCAGCAGCTCGCAGGCCCATGGGCAGCGGGGCACCGGCCCTTCCACGGCGGCCGGAGCGGGAGTGGGAACAGCAGGACCGGGCACACACTGCTGCTTGGGCGCCCTCCCTGTGCACCCCCGACGCCCTGCACACCCCTCGAAGCCCTGCAGGGAGGACCCCTGAAGCCCCGTGGGGAGGATGCCTGAAGCCTCATGGGGAGGATGCCTGATACCCGCCCGATGCCCTGCAAGGAGGACCCTCGAAGCCCCCTGGGGAGAACACCTGGGGAGGACGCCTGATGCCCGCCTGATGCCCTGCAAGGAGGACCCTCGAAGCCCCCTGGGGAGGACCCCTGAAGCCCCACGGGAGGATGCCCAATGCCCTGCAAGGAGGACCCTTGAAGCCCCCTGGGGAGGACCCCTGAAGCCCCGCAAGGAGGACCACTGACACCTTGCGGGGAGGATCCCTGATGCCCTGCAAGGAAGACCCTTGAAGCCCCCTGGGGAGGACCCTGAACCCTGCGGGGAGGACCACAGAAGCTGGAGCTGAGGATGAGGGCAAAGAGAGAGGGCAGGAGAGGGGCGGAGAGGTGACAGTGCGTGCGGAAGCAGAGCCATGGTCTGGGAGGCCCTGCGTGGCAGGGGCAGAGGCCGTGGGGGGCTGCGGGAGGGGGCGGGAGGGTTCCTGCTGGGTTGTGCACGAGGGAGCCGCCACTTATCGTGAGGCAGCTCGGGAAGAGGGGCGGTGACCCCTGGGATGAGCTTTCCACGGAGCCCGGGCCGCGATGTTGAGGCTGGACTGGAGCCTCGGGCGGCCGCGGGGAGAAGCACCGGTCCCAGTGCAGGGCAGGCGGGGACGGGAGCCGACGCCAGGAGGCTCAGAGCCCGGGGTCTGGGTCCCCACGCGTGCCCGCTGCGCACCTGCCAGCCCCACGGGAGATGGGCGCTGAGGCGCCGGGCCCTGTGCCCCACCAGTGCCCACAGGCCGTCGCCGCTGTCCTGGGCCCCTGTGTCACTTGCTGCCTCTCGACTCTCCCAGGCTCCTTCTGTACTGGTTTTTTCGCTGATTTTTTTTTTAGGGGGGTGGGGTGCTTTTTTTCCTTTGTAAAAAAATTAACATGCATTGCTTTTTGGAACAGTTTTAGGTCTTACAGAAAGATTCCGTAGAAAGCACAGAGGTTCCTTAGCTGCCCTCGGTCCCCTCCGTGTCCCCCGCTCATACCCGCGTCAGTGTCGTACGCTTGTCACGACTGATGAGCCGGGATTGAACCATCATCCACCCGAGCCCTCGCTGACCTCAGGGTCCGCTCTCGGGGGTGGGTGTTCCGTGGGTCCGCCGCTGGAGCGTCACACGGAGGGTGTCCCTGCCCTGGGGTCCTCTGGATGCCACCTCGCCGCCGCCGCCTCCCCAGCCCCTGGTACCACCGACCGTCTAGTCTCGGCGGCCCCGTGTTTCCTGGGGCATCCCGGGGTCGGGGCCCCAAGGGACGTGGCCTTCTCAGCTTGGCTTCTGGGCAGTAGTGGGCTTCCTAACACGCATTCCCATTTCCTGCGTGTCTTTTCACGGCCTGAGAGCTCATCTCTTTTTTAGGAGTGAATAATTTTCCCGCGTCTGGACGCGATGACCTCCCGGAGGGCAGCTGGGTTGCTTGCAGGCTGGTGCACGAAGCCGCGATAGACCACAATGGCCTTGCTTTTTGAATCATGGGAAAGAGAATGGGAAGGCAGCTGCCCCGCTCTCCGGCCGCCCTTGGCGGTGACCCCCCTCCCCCGTGGGCCCTCGTGTGGGTGCCGGGATCCATCCCTGCCGCCTGCTCGAGGGTGGACGTCCTGCCCCGCTGGCGTCTCCTTGCCAGGCGCATGGTGTCCCCCGGCACTACCCCGAGCCTTTGCATGGCCCTCCCTGGACCCCACGTGTCCTGCCCCATTTCTCGCCTCCCCTTTTGGTGACACGCGTCACAAGCAGCTGTCCACGCTTGCTGTCCGCAGCTCGCCGCCTCAGGTTGCCCCCCGGAGCCCCGTGGAGCGGGCGCGGGCGGGAACTGACCCTCCCGTTCCCTGGGGCCCCATCTGTCCGCCCCCCCCCCCCGTGCCCGGAGGGTTTTTCCTGGACTGTCCAAGCCCGCGCTCTGCTTGCCCTCACGGCCTGGAGGACGTGCTGGGGCGTGAGCATGGATGGCAGTGGGGTTCCTCCTGTGTCTCCGGGCCCCTGGGCGGCACAGTCCCAGGGCCCGCCCTGCTTCTCTGGACTTCCCTGCAGGAGGAAGCGCTGGTCTCTTTGCGCAAGTCTCCTAGTGAGGCCTGTGATTGGCACCTTCCCTTCCCTGCCCGCCCCCTGTCCAGTGAGGTTCTCTGAGCCTCCTGGGTTAACCCCTGTACTTGAACCCCTGGCTCAGAGTTCGCTTCGGGGGACCCAAGCCCAGACACCTTCTCATCAGGCGATGCCCGCCATCCCAGGCGCTGCTCTGGGGCACTCACCAGGGACCCCGCAGGCCCAGGCTCTCCCCGGGGCCTCACCTGACTCCACCTCTCTGCCCCTGGCACAGGGCACGCTTCCTCACTGGGACGTCGGGACCCCTTGCCTTGGGTTTGCTTGAATGGCTGCTTCCCTTCATCCTGCCCCCACTGCCAAAATGTACAGAAACGAGGTAATGCCCACGTCCAGCAGAGCCGGCGTTCATTTTCTCAATGACTTTTAGGTCGAAGGGAGGGGGGCAGTGAACACTTTGACCGAGGGCTGATGGGTGCCAGGCACTTGGCATCACTGACTCATTTGATCCCGACAAGCAGGCCGCAGCGGAGATGCTATTGGTTGCCACATACGGAGCAGGAGGCAGAGGGTGAGAGAGGGCGAAGGGTGTGGTCGAGGGTGTTCAGGGTGGTGCTGGGACCCCAGGCTGCCGCACCCCTTCCCCTCAGCGGAGGATGCTGCGTCCTGAGCCAGCGCCGCTGTCTGGACCCTGACTTCTTTTCCTCCTTCTTTCTTCCTCGTCTCCTGGTGTGATGGATGCCTTGTTCCCTCCGGCCCAGTGCCCCAGCCCGTGATTTGGCTGAGCTACTGAATAAGCCCCAGAGAAAAACGGATGATTAAATCATCAATAGTGCGGAGCCCCAGCCACTTGCAGGCAGCCCTCGCCCTCACCCGTCTGAAGCATTCAGCCTCCACCAGGGAGGAGGAGGCCGCCTTCTGAAACCCCTTTTCAGAACTGTGTTCACGGGGAAATCAGCCCTTACCCAGGCCGTTGCCCAAAACGGGGGCAGCTCACCCTGGACGGTCCCTGGGACTTGGCCTGAGCTGCTGAGGCTGATGATGGGGTTTCCTGGAAACGACGGGCTCACATCCACGCCCTCGCTTCTCTGAAGCACATGCGGTGGCCCCATGAGGGAGCATGGGCCCTGAGCAGGGAAGCCCCTCCATGCCAGTGACGGCAAGTGCAGCTGCTGGCCAGTCTCGGCCTCCTGGGCTGTGGCACCACGAGGCACCTCTGCTCGTGGGCTACCTCTGCTTGTGGCTCTTGAGCCCCTCTGGAGGTGGACCCCAGTCCGTGCAGGTCCCCACACAGGGTCTGGTCGGGGCAGACAGCACCAGGAAGGCCTTGCTGGCTCCCCTCCCTTCCCCTGAGGTTCCCGGGGAAGGTGAACACAGTCCCCGAGGTTTTGCTGCGATGCCCCGGGAGGGGCTGGGCTCCTGGGGAAGGCTGGGGTTGGCCACCTGCCTCCCCTCCCTAGCTCCCTGCGCGGCTCCTGCTGCCCCGCAGCCCTGGCCATGGGTCGGGCCTGCCGCCCCGTGACTAGTGCTCCCGTACGGATCCCGCGTCTGATGCCCTGATCGGGGGAGACGGGACATGAGGCAAGACTTTTGAGAGCATCAAGGCTTTGGAGAAAGAAGGTGTGAGCCCTGATTTACATGACAGGGTGGCGAGGAGGGAGTGAGAGGGAAGCAGAGCAAGCAGCCGGTGGTGTGTGGAGAAGCTGCTGCAGGTGTGGGGAACACCCGCTCCGCCTCCTGACTGTGCCCAGGGTGGCCAGCTGCTGACCATCCACAGGGGGACATGTCTGATTTGCAGGTTTTACACTGAGGGGTTTTGCAGCGAGCAAGCAGGAAGCTGAAAGGAGGCACAGAGCCCAGGCAGGAGAGGATTGACTGTGTTGCCCATTCATTTCATTCCAGGGCTTTGCTAAGCATATCCTTGGACGCGTCACCATCTCTTGGCCTTTGGGAAAGGCAAGCCGTGTGATCGCTGCCCTTTGCTACGGGGTTGAAAATCAAGCTTTCTGCATTTCTTTGGCGACGGCCAGTGGGTGCTCATGGTCAGGCTTGCCAAGGGAGAGATGAGTGCCAGCCCTGTGTTGGAGAGCCCTCGAGCATTAAAGCCGCCAGACTGGCTGCGGGTCGGGATGTTGGCTCCTGCAGGCTCCTGGGGCAGCCTCTGAGGAACCTTCTGGATGAGCTTTGGTACTGAAGCTCCCTGGGCTTGTTGTGTAGGCCAGGCCAAGTGAGCCACTGTACTTGTCACTGAATGTCCATGCTGTGTCCATGCAGAGGTGGCGGTGGGGGGGGGGGCTCCGAAGCCAAGGCTTCTTCCCATCCATCATTTGTCTGTCTTTCAGCCATGCATTCACCAGCCTCCCATCCTGACATCTGTTTCCCAATATATGTCCCCAGAAGGCCCCCAAGGAGCTCCCAATCTGCGAGGGATGGCTCAGCTAACGGTCACACGAGGGGGTGGACAGACTCCTCCCTCTTTCAACGCACACAAATCACCGACTGAAGTCACACAACGTGTGACTTGATGCAGGTCCATGCAGACGTGCAAAATAAAGGCACGATTCTGATGCTGGGGAGCAGGGAATGCTTCATGCAGCAGGAGTCCTGGATAACAAGGGTCAGATGGGACAGAGCCAGAAGAAGGAGGGGCCTTCCAGGACAGGCAAGGACACGGTAGCTGGGGACTGCGGGGGCCACTCAAGCAGAGCAGCATGTGTTGGAATTATTAGATCAAGAGGCTTCATGTGAAAAAGTTGGTGGCCACCAGGTCCGGAGGGGTTTTGGAGGCTGTGGTGAGGAGTTGGGCTTATGCTGCAGGTGATCCGGAGGCTGCGGCAAGGTGTGGAAGGAGGGGACAGTGAGTTGCAAATATTAAAGTCTGACCTGTGGGTCTGTTTTGGAGGGGGCTGGATGGGGGGAGGTGAGGAGGGCAGTGAGGGGGTTGGCACAGGGCCCAGCGGTGAAGCCGATGGGGCTCTTCTCCAGATGTGGGGGCCGCTCTTGTCATTAGACTGAAGTCCAGGGAACCATTCCGTGGTGGCCTTCAGTCCTCTCTAGCAGCGCCTCAAACGTTCCTTCTCTAGACCTGACGCTTAGTTCTATGGCGACTGGGCTGGCTCATGGTGCTCAGATATGCAAGCAAACATCATTCCGGAAGTTTCTGTGTGGGTGATTGTGGATGAGACTTGACTAGAATGAAGGACTGACCTCTCTTGAGCAGGAGGGGAATCTGCAGGAGGTCCCTGGTTTAGGACTCGAACTGCCCCCCCCACTCCCCGGGTCCTTCCCGGGTCCTCAGCCTGACGGCCTTCAGACTTGAACTGTAGTGGTACCACCTGTTGTCGGGATCTCCAGCCTCACAGCCCGCCATAACGGGTCTTGACTTGCTAGCCTCCATAGTCACGTGCGCCAATTCCTCCCAATACATCTCTTTCTCGCTCGCTCTCTCTTTCTCTCAACACACTGGTGGTCGGTTTTATTTCTCCGAGAACCCTGACAAGTATGCCAGGTTTGGCCAGGCTGTGGCCGATGGTGGCAGCAGCAGAGCCTCAGGTACTCCAGACCAGTGGGCCCGAACTCCAGTGACTCATGACTGACTTTCATAATTTGCCCTGTCTTGTTCATTATGTGCCATTTTTCTTTAAACCCACTCACTTCTTAAATGTTTCCTCATCTTCAGAGATAATTTCTGTGAAATCATGGACCCAATATCAATATACTGGCAGTGAATGGTTTCCCAATTAAAACTAACGAGATTAAATATATACCTATTAAAAATGTCTGCCTCTGTACCCCAACGTCATGTCTCACACACCCTTAGCTGAGAGCACGTTGACGAACGTAGCCGGGCCTTTTCTGGGAGCTGGGCGCCATCTTGGTTGAGTTCCCACGAGCCTTTCTTTCTTGCTTCTGTCTGTCCTTCAAAACGTTGTGGAGCATCTAGTGAGTGCCAGGCCTGGGGCAAGGGTTGGGGTACTGATGACAGTTCCGGCTTTGACTTGCTTGGCTCCATGGGGAGAGTGAAGATGTCAACAGTCACAACAGTATGGGAACGGCCCAGGGCACAGGGGGCAGCAGGCCTTCCTCTGGCAGTCTGACGATATCCCTACGTTTCAGTGCTTCTGAATGTATTCCTGGGTAATACCTGAGTGTAATACCTGGCCACTCTCACTGGGTGCAGTGCTTTCCTTCTTTGTGAATGAGCAGAGGGAGCCGCTGTGTTTTCCCTAAGGAGCTGCCATCTGCTCCACAACAAGCTGGTGTCATGGTGGCCGTTGGCGCTTCCTGGTGGCATGGTGTCACGGTGGCCGTTGGTGCTTCCCAGTGGCATGGTGTCACGGTGGCCATTTGCGCTTCCCGGTGTCATGGTGTCATGGTGGCCGGTGTCATGGTGTCACGGTGGCCATTGGCGCTTCCTAGTGTCATGGTGTCATGGTGGCCGTTGGTGTTTCCTGGTGGCATGGTGTCATGGTGGTCGTTGGCACTTCCTGGTGGCATGGTGTCATGGTGGCCATTGGTGCTTCCCAGTGTCATGGTATCACGGTGGCCGTTGGCATTTCCTGGTGTCATGGTGGCCATTGGCGTTTCCTGGTGTCATGGTTGTCACAGTGGCCATTGGTGCTTCTTGGTGTCATGGTGTCATGGTAGCTGTTGGCGCTTCCTGGTGTCATGGTGTCATGGTGGCCATTGGCACTTCCCAGTGTCATGGTGTCACGGTGGCAGTTGGTGCTTCCTGGTGTCATGGTGTCACAGTGGCCGTTGGCACTTCCTGGTGTCATGGTGTCATGGTGGCCATTGGCACTTCCTGGTGTCATTGTGTCACAGTGGCCATTGGCGCTTCTTGGTGTATGGTAGCCGTTGGTGCTTCCTGGTGTCATGGTGTCATGGTGGCCATTGGCGCTTCCCGGTCCTGAGGAGAATCTCAGCCCGGCCTGTGAGAGGCCAGGCTGGGGCTGTGAGAGGCCGGGCTGGGCCTGTGAGAGGCCTGGCTGGGGCTGCTGTAACACAGGGCCACCACGAGCATGGCTTACACAGCAGGAGTTTATCGTCTTGCTGCTCTGATGGCTGGACGTCCAGGATTGAGGTGTCGGAAGGGCTGCTTCCTTCTGAGGACGGAGAGGGAGAGCCTGCCCCTGGCCTCTCTGGCTCTTGGTGGTTTGCTGGCAGTGTCTGGCCTCCCTTGGCTCATGGAAGCGCTCTGGTCTCTGCCCTTTTCCCTGCATTCCGCCCGTGTGTGCGTCTGTCTCTAACTTTCACCTTTTTATAAGGACACTGGTCCTGTTCTCACCCTGTCTCCCTAATGACTTCATTTTAACTCAATTATCTCTGTAAAGACTATTTCCAAATAAGGTCATACTCAGAGGCTCTGGGGTTAGGACTCCAACATGTACATTTTGGGGGGGGGGTCACAATTCACCCTGTCACAGGCTACAAGTGCCATCGAAGTGGCGGGGTGGGGTGGTGGTGTGTGAGTGAGCTGAGCCAGGGCCCCTGCTTCCCGTCCTCTTGCTGTCATGTGATGCCCAAGTTGAAGCTCATTCCTTCACTGCATGTAACTCAGTCATTCATTCAACATGCACATACTGCTTAGTGATCCACCTATTCAGTTCATCAGTCCTGCCTGGCTCGCTCAGTCACACGAGTGTGGACTTCATTCATTCATCAACCACAACACTATTCAGTCGTCACTGCTTCCCTCCAGCATCCATATATCAACACTTCTTCCCTCCTTCATTCATTTGTTCAACCCCACATTAAAGGTGGTGGGGCCCTCTCTTGCCCTGTCCCTGTGCTAGGAGCTGAGGTCAGAGTGCTTTTTTTTTTAAGATTTATTTATTTATTTATTTATTTTAGAGATAGATAGATAGATAGATAGATAGATAGATAGAATGATGAGTGGGGGTGGGGCTGAGAGAGAGAGAGAGAGAGAGAGAGAGAGAATATCCACAAGCAGACTACTTGCTGAGCACAGAGCCCAACACAGGGCTCTATCCGAGGACCCTGAGATCATGATCTAAGTCAAGACCAAGAGTCTGCCGTTCAACTAGCTGGGCCACCCAGATTTTAGTAGGACCCACGCCCTTCCCTTACGGTACTCCCCGGGATTCAGAAGGGAGGGAGGGATTTTTTTTTTTCCTCTACTGTGCTTTGACAATGGGACTGTTTAGCTCTCTTCATGTCTTCAAAGTGGGATGCTTTTCTACAACGGAGGGGAAGTAATGGTTGGTGAGGATTGGATCTGCAGGCTGTGTCTACACTTGATTTCTTGGCCACCTCTGCTCAGAAGTGTGGGGATGTCCCCGAGGCGGGCGTGGCCAGCTGTGTTCTGCGTTGCCGTCACAGATCCCCGGGAGGCACTCCCCTGAAGCCTGGTCACTGTCTGCTGCCGTCCTGACCGTCCACACCTCTCTGAGCGAGAGGAGGGCCTGGGAGCTGACACGGGCCAGCTGCGCAGCCCATGTGGATTCTTTCCTCCTATCCTTGCTTTTGTCCAGGTCCTGAGTCTGGCTCTGAGGGTTTGGGCCCAGCCTCATGCAGCCATTTGAGTGGCGTCTACATTGTGACCTGGCTTTCACTGGAGGCCTGGGAGTGTCCTCGGTTGAACAGCTGGCCCCTGTCTCCCCCCAAGTCACCCCAACAGGAGGCAAGAAAACAGCCTCATTGGCAACCTCTGTTTCTAGGCTGTATAACTGCATCCCCATGAAATCCACCGGACAAAGTTCTGCGGTTGGGTGGACACTGGGAACCAACGACCCCACTTGCAGGAGGCAGGGGCTCCTATCTGAGTGACACCCACCCTCCCAGGACACAGAAAATATCTCCTCGCCCCTCCAGTATGGAAGGGCAGTAAACGCTGGTTCCCTGCTGCATGGATCTGAAGGGATGGGTCCCACCCTGCGGGTCGCTCCGGGGGAGAGCAGGACGGCATTATACGCACGTGTGTCAGTCTGTCTAGATGCTTGGGAGTCTCCATTCTGCTAATCATTTTATTCAGAATTTGTTTCTCTTGCTGAGTAATATTCGGGGTCGTTATGTATTATGTCTCCTCCTGAATCCCTTCAACAAGCAAAGAATTTTCCTTTAATAAGTTACCAATAGGAAATGTGAATGGAGCTGCCACTCTCTGTTCGTTTATTCCTTATTCTCAAGATTCACAAAGCCCACGTCTGGATATGAAGGGAAAATTCGAGGGGCGCCTGGGTGGCTCAGTTGGTTAAGCACCCGACTCTTTATTTTGGTTCAGGTCATTATCTCAGGGTCATGAGATTAGCCTCGCATTGGGCTCCACCCTCAGCACGGAGTCTGCTTGAGATGCTTTCTCCCTCTCCTTCTGTCCCTCCCCCTGCACACACGAGTGCCCTCTCTCAAATAAATTAATAAATCATAAAAAAGAAGGGAAACTTCTATCAGCTAGCTCCGTGTTTCCAAATATTGTGGCTTCGGCATAGAATAAAAAAAAATTTCATCTCATCTGCGTGCTGTGTAGACACAGCGTGTGCTCTATGGGAACCTGCACCGTTCACAAGCTGCGGTAGTGTGGGTGAGGTGGGAGCAAGTAGGGCGGTTGTTTCCCTACACTAGTGAAGTGTAGACTGAGGTCTGAGACCAGGAAAGGGTGTGGGGTGGAGACAAAGACTCTTCACTGGATGAAGAGTCTCAGTGGGATGGATTGACGAAAACACATGAACAAAAGTGCATTAAAAAGGTAAACTCATCATGCTGATCACGTCGGAGCTACTGTTTTAGGTACGGCTCCTAATGCCGGTGTGTGTTTGGATCTTAGCTCTTCTTGTTTTTAAGATTTTATTTATTTATTCCTGAGACACACAGGGAGAGAAGCAGAGACACAGGCAGGAGCAGAAGCAGGCTCCATGCAGGGAGCCCCATGCAGGACTCCATCCCGGGACCCCGGGGTCATGCCCTGGGCTGAAGGCGACGCTCAACTGCAGAGCCGCCCCCCCACCCTGGGGCGTCCCTGGATTTTACTTCTTGACTCAACTTGAGAACTTACATTTGTCATCCTAAAAGATATATTTGGTTTTATTTCTGATATTTTACTATATATATATATATATATATATATATATATATATATATATATATTTCTTTTGCTGTTTTTTTTTTCTGATATGTTATTTGAGCTTCCATAGGGGATTATTTTCCTTAGTAATTTGGGAGGATTACATCTTATTTCATCTCTGCAGTATTGTCTTTAACTTCCGATGCTATTTAAAAAACATAACCTGTGTTTCCCGAAGCGTGCCCGTGTTCCTTTACTGAATAGAGCGCACACACACACGCACACACACGCACACAGAGAAGGTATTGATTCCTCTGGCTAAGATGAAGGAATACCTGGTTCTGTCTGCGGCAAAAAACACATCTACTGGCCTGAAAAATGGCCGGGCAGTGTCCTGCCCATGAGTCTTCTTTTGGCAACTTAGAGGTTACAAATTGCAGAAGTTTCTCCTGGCATCTGGCCCTTGGTTAGTGATAAATCTTGGTTTACCGTTTTTATCTTGGTCTGAGTCGTCATAGATTTTTTTTTTTCTTTTCTTGGAGGAAGGTTGGCTGAGCTATGGATCGTTGCCAGTCTTTTTTTTTTCTTTCTTTCTTTCTTTCTTTCTTTCTTCTTTCTTTCTTTCTTTCTTTCTTTCTTAAAGATTTATTTATTTATTTATTTATTTATTTATTTATTTATTTATTTATTTATTTATTTATTTATGATAGACATAGAGAGAGAGAGAGATGTAGAGACACAGGCGGAGGGAGAAGCAGGCTCCATGCCAGGAGCCCAACGCGGGACTCGATCCCGGGACCCCAGAATCGCGCCCTAGGCCAAAGGCAGGCGCCAAACCACTGAGCCACCCAGGGATCCCCTGCCAGACAGGCTTAAACGTGAAAGTCTAAAATATAAGACTTATCTTTTCACTCCTCCGCAGGACACCTTCTGTGGTCCTCCTCTGCCCCAGAATGAGGTCTTGTTCCTTTGGCTCCCATGGGGTCCTCAAAGAGCTGCCAACTCTTCCCCTGCACCCCCACCCTGCCCGTTCTCCCATTGCTCTCCCCTTCCCCTTCTCTGCCAGCGACACCCAGTGACCCACGGTCCTGTCTTCTCCACCCTGTCCTCTCCTGGCCTCTGCTCTGAGGTCCGCCTGTCTGTCTCCACTGGGACATCACATCCTTCAACACTCTGGTGTCCTCCCCCTCGGAGGCTGTCCCGAGCACCAGGCCCCCTGACTCCTCTTACGGCCATTTGGGCTGTCCTGTCTTTCCAAGCCACTGTCTTGTATTCACATTATGGATCATTTTGGGGTATCTCTCTCTCTCCAAGCCCCGTAAGGCCCCTGCCTCACCCCCTCACGCATGGAGCACAGAACTCAGCACATAATCGTGCTCAGAAGACGTTTGTCATAACCTGCAAAGAGAAAGGTGTCAGTCTTGGTTTAGCCCGAAGGGAGTTGTGGGAGTTTAACGGAAGGAGACTAAAACTGGAATGAGGACATGGCTTGGGTTTGAAGAAAAGTGCAGCTTTCAGAGGCCGCTGTCTGACTTTCCACTTGCTGAGCATGCACAGCACAGCTTCCAGAGTCTTCTGCACCCCGATCTTCACATGAGGGCCCAAGGCTCTGGGGGACGGGCACGTGGCTGAGCTGCTGCAGCGCGGCCGGCAGAGCCAGGACCCAGTGCGTGGGCCCCCAGCTGCGCATGGGAACTCAGGGCACTTATGCGGGGTGGGCGTTGTGGGGAGCACGGGGCTCTGCTCCCTGTTTCTGGGACGGTGGGTCAGCTGCCCTCCCCTCCCAGCGAGGAGCCTGCTCGGACCAGGCCGGGTGTGGCTGGCTGTGCCTGTGGTTCCCGCCGGGCAGGTGCTCTGTTAGAATTTGTTCCTGCTCGGCGCTGCGTGTAGGAATGTGAGGGAGACGTCCATACGAGGGAGTGGAGTGCGTGCAGCGGGTTGGCTGGGCGCCACTCACCCAGAGGCCGTCCTGTGTTCTCAAATGTACCTGTAACCTGCCACCTTCGAATTGAGAGACGAGGTGCACAGATCCTGGGGCTGCAGGGACCCGGGCTGCTCCCTCTTCGGAGGCTTTAGGGGGACAGATGGGGGCAGGTGGTGGCTCTCAGCCCTGCCCTGACACTTCTCTCTCTGCTTTTTTTTTTTTTTTTTTTTAAGATTTATTTATTAGAGAGTGCAAGCCAGCAGGGCAGCATATGGAGCGGGGCAAAGGTGGAGGCAGACAGGTGAACTCCACGGAAGCCCGACGTGGGGCTCCATCTCCCCTCCCTCAGATCATGACCTGAGCCTCGGGGCCCCGACACTTCCCTCTTCATGGGGTCCCCTGCATTAGCCCAGGGCTCCTCCAGGTGGGAAGAGAAACCCAGTCAGTGCCTGGTTCAGCGCCCCGAGGAGGATGAGAGGCTCACGGTTGGCGCGAGTGGAGCGTCCGGGTGGACACGCGGGCCGTGCTTGGCGGCTGCGCTGGGAGCCTCGGGGGCGCCGACAAAACCTTGGCCGTGTCCGCTGTGGAGGAAGTGGGGCTTGGGCGACTGCGGGATTTGTCTCCCTCTGTTCTGAGCCGGTCGGGAGCCGGGGTGAGGATTCCAGGGGGCGTCTGGCAGGCGGGATGGATGCGGAAGACCAGGCCCGGCACCCGAGCCCACCCCCTCCCGGCCGGTTCGGAGGTGCAAACAAACGACCTTGACTTGGGCCCAGGACCCGAGGGCCATGTCCGGGGGAGACCGCGTCCCCGTGGGGCCCCCTTCTCTGTCGGGAGAGGTGGGCCAGGTAGCAGCGGTGGCCCGTGTGGCCCAGCCCAGCCCTCACCAGGCACCGGGGCCACACGCCACTCTCCTGCCAGCCTGCAGACCTGGTGGCCGCCTGGACCAGCCAGAGAGCAAGGGCCAAGATCCCAACAGTTTCTCTGAACCTCGAGGGCACATAATGAGGTGGCGCGGGGTGCGTGGAGCTGGCTGTCCTGGGACTGATGCTCTGCTTTCCAACACCTTCCGACGGAGACTCTGTGTGGCTGCGATGGCCCCTTGCTTTGCTTCCGCGAGCTTGGCCCCCAGGCAGGCCCCCTGTTGGGACTCATGGCAATTCAGGGGTCTCCTCCTGGGCGTCCCCGACTCTCCACGGGCGACCTCAGCCTCCTCACACGCCCCCAGCTGCTTGCGCTTTCAGGCTCTCTGCACCAGCAGAGACCTTCCCCCTCCATCAGACCCCGACTAAGGCGGAGAGGAAGGTTCAGGCCAACAAGTGAAGGCGGCGCTGGACTAGCTCCTTGTGACTTCCTGAGCGTTGTCTCCACTGGAAATGGGGCTCGGCAGGGTCTTGCTGAGGAGGCTTCTTGGCCGTTCGGGGTGTCCGTGCTCTCGGGGCCTGGCCCCGTGTCCTGGGGGCACCCCCACCCCTGAAGCCTGGGGCCTGTGGAGCATTCTGCTCACCCCTGGGGCCGGGTGCACCCCCAAGCCATCGGCGTGTCTGCAGCACCAGGCGGGGGTGCAGGCTTGGCCCGGGTGAGTGGGGCCCCTTCCTCCGGGCAGCGCCCATCAGGGAGACGGGAACACACCTGCACCCAGCCCAGGGTCCGTCCAGCCCCGGCTGTCTGCACACAGCTCCCTGCCTGCCCCCTTCCCCGAGGCATTCTCGGGGCAAATCAAGCCAGAGGCACAGGGACCGCAGACTTGACTGGAGTTTCTGGCTGTGGCCATAGGACCAGGACTTGCCTGACCCCATGTGGTCGCAGAGTGGCGTGTCGTTGAGGAAGGGGCTTCCCACCTCGCTCCTGGCTCCTGCCCCCAGGGTTGTGCCCGCCAGCCGGGCGGCCCCGGGACACACGGGGGGCACATTACCCCCCCCCCCCACGGTGTGCTTGGATCGAGGTTAGGCTGCGTCCCCCTCCCAGGCGCCGCGGCATCCCTGGGGGGCACCATCCGAGCAGCTTGGTTGCCTCTCCTGAGATGCTCACTTCGGAGCACGTTGCAATGAAGCTACAGTGTCAGGCCGTGCCCGAGGGCTCCGTTGCTGGCAGACGTCTTCTTTACGTTTACAGAGATGGTGAGGGCCTTGGGGCGGGAGCCCAGCATGGGAACGTTCGCCTCCGTGCAGGACTGTGAGCTATGCAGCCAAGTGCAAATGCAGGGTTGCCTTCCAGTCGGGAGCCGGAGATGGGCCAATGATTCGGGTCTTGGCAGGCGGGGTGTGGGGGTCCCCTGGGGGTGTCGGGGGGCATACAGCACGGGGACTCGAGGACCTGAGCGCCTCAGCTTGGGTGGGCGGGTGTCCTTCCTTCCTGCCCGTCTGCCTGCCCTCAGCCTCATGTGTCCTTGCAGATGAGTATCTTTGTCACGAGCTCTGTCCTCTCCTGTTGTTGCGCAGCTAGTCAATGTACGGAGCGGCCGGAGTCATGGAAACCGACTGGCTTTGACCTCAGCATCGATGACCTGTGCCGTTTAGGCGCCGTGTGGCCTTGGCGGAGTCGCCGTGTGGCCCAGAGTCCCCGCCGCCTTCCCTGTGAGCGGTGACACCGTGCCGGACCTCCTGAGGTGGCCGAGGAAGGCTCATGGAGCAGTGCAGGGCAGGCTCGAACACGGTGCCGGTGCGTCCTGGGGCTCACCCATGAGCAGCCCTCGCCTCTCTGCCCCCGGCTGAGTCTGGCTCCCTAGAAGCAGTGCCTGGCACTCCACATGCCCCAGGCTCCGGGGCAGCTCTCAGGGGGGACCCAGGGGTGCGAAGGAAGCGGGAGGGAGCCATGGAGGCGACTCGGCGGAACCGGGCTTCCTGGGGTAGGAATCGCACCACACAGTTATCCCGACTCGAGGCGGAAGGCCCAGCCCTGCGTGCCCGCTGCAGTCACCCCCACTGTCGGCTGCCCCTGCTGCGGGGCACAGCTGAGCCTGCAGGACAGCGGCTGGGGATGGCACGCAGCTGGCATGGTGATCTGGGCATGGCACCAGCAGCTTCTTGCCTGTTCTGAACCTTTCCATCCCGCAGGGTTCCCCTCAGCTCTAAGTGTAGGAATGTTCCGGAAAGTTTTAACCGCACCCCCGACAGCCGACCCCTGCTGGTTCATTCCCTGGGCTGTGAGGGATGCGGGTCCACCTCTCCGGGCTCTTGGGGTGACGTCCATCCCTCGGCACTAGGCTCAGACTCTGGCCCATCGGGGCAGCTCTGGGCCATGGGAGAGGCTCTGGGCCACCGGCCGGGGAGCGCTCGCACGTTGGGAGCTCCCCAGCCCCAAACGCTGCCCTCCCGTCCCTGTGCTGCTGGGCCGCCGCTGCCCAGCACTCACTAAGGTTATTAGCACCTTATTGGGCCTTGGGACGGCTCAGCGTAGCTGTGTCCTCGATGGCACCGTCTCACTCCGGGAAATATGAAAACACGAGCCGTTTGGAGCACACTGGGTGTGAGGCCCCGGGCGGGGGGGGGAGGCAGCCCGCCAGCGCCACATGATGCTAAAGGAGGGGTGACAGGTGGGGGGTCCTGTCCGGAGGCTCCGCAAGCACCGCCGGCGGCCGGGCGCTGTGACAACAGCCCATGAGAACCTCAGCGAGATGACTGTTTCCCCATTAGGGAGAAATGTGATGCCCCCGCCCGGCAGCCTGTCGGAAACTTCCGGACACGTATTAGCTGCTCAACTATTAGTCACCTTTTTATTATTGCTCTCTGGTTTTATTTATTTATTTTTTAAAGATCTTATTTATTTATTCCCGAGAGACCCGGAGAGCGAGGCAAAGACTCAGGCAGAGGGAGAAGCAGGCTCCCTGCGGGGAGCCCGACGCGGGACTTGATCCCGGGACCCTGGGGTCACACCCTGAGCCAAGGGCAGATGCTCAACCGCTGAGCCTCCCAGGGATCCTGGATTGCTCTCGGATTTTAATTCTCGGCTTGGGTTTGAGCTTGTTGGGAGCACACGGTCCCGGTGGGCACGTCTTCGGCCTTGGGAGGGAGCCGCCCGAGGACCGACATCTGGGAATCCCTCGGGCCGGGAAGGGGTGGACGGCTATGACGAATGCCTTTTTTCCCAAATCTTGCGTTCCAGTCCACGCAGCCTCCCGCGGTGGGTGGGAAATGGCACCACCTTCGCACCTCTCTCCCCCCTCCTTCAATCTGTCTTTTCAGAGTGCTCTGTCAATTAGAAAATGCTCGTCAGCTAAGAGACTATTTGGAAAACAACCTACACGGCTTCTCTAGCACTTGAAGAATTTGAAATAATGGAAGGGGATTAACTTGCCGGGGATGGCGTCGTGGGGAAGGAGGGCTGCTATTCACAGCCGCCTCCCGGGCTGCACGGTCTCATTAATAACACCTTTCAGGCTCTAGCCCCTCGAATCTGGAGGGATCTCGAGTGATTAGCAGATGCCGGGAATAGGAATTACTTCATCTGCTGCTGCAGTGTGCCTTCTCCTGGAGCTGCAGGCCCGGAGTCTTGATACCCTTGTCCTGTCAGAGGAGGGCTGAGGCTGCCTCGCGGTCACTCTTGCTTCGATGATGGAGGCGGATAGAAATATCACCAGTCGAGTCCCTTCTGTTCCGGAGAAGTCCCTTAGCTGACCTCGAAGGCCTGGTTCTGTGCTGGGTGCTGGGGCGGGGGGCCCGGAGCATGACAGCCCAGCTGAAAGGATTTCGCGGGATGGGAAGGTAGACAGGTGAATGGCCTGCAGCCACGGGGCAGGGGGCGTATGTGCCAGAGGGGCACTGCCTATGGTCTTGCACGTACACAGGGTTGAGCTTTGCGGTGACTGAGGGCAGGAGGGTAGAGGTCCGGGATGGGGAAGGCTGGCAGGAGACGCGCACCGGCTGCTTGGGTGAGATCCCGTGATAGTACAGGACAGACTCACAAATTTGAGTGCGAGCTGTGTGACTTTGGGAGGGCTCCTGGACCCCGGCCTTGCAGTTTCTGCCTCCGTGGATCCAGGGTGGGGCTGGAGATTGTGCAAGTGTCCGGGGGATGCTGATGCCCATGGACATGCCCTGAGGACCACCGGGCCGGGGTGCTACATGCAGGGATGGGGCACGGGTGGGGTCCGCGGCGGCCTGAGGGGCCGGCCCCCTGTCGAGGGAACAGCTGCTACTCAGCCACAGCCGCAGTTGCCGTGCGGAGGTGGGATGAGTGTTACTGGATCTTTCATCTGGTCTGGGAAGACTGGGAATCTCCAAGTGTTTACATGAAATGTCCTTAGTTTTTATACTTTCTCATGGGTCTGAGAAAACATATATGCAGGCTCCGTGTGTTGTTTGTCTGTGACCCGTCCTTTGGAGGGTGGAATTTGCCAGGTGGTCGGGGAGGGAAGTGCGGCTCATGTAAAGGGAACCTCGTGTGCAGATACCTTGAGTGCAGAAGGGCACGGCCTTCTGAAGGGCCTGAGCAGGCGCCCCGTGAGCAGGTGGCTAGGGATGGGTGGCGAGGAAGCTGGAGGAGGAGGGGGAGGTGGGCAGGGAGGAGCCCCTGCAGCCCTGGGGAGGCTTAGAGCTGCTCCCTGACCTCAGCACGGCGGCTCCTCCCGCTGAGCTTGGTGCTTCTGGGTCCCGGGATACGGGAGCACTTCGGTGCCCACTACGGTGGGCCTGCTGGGTGGAGGTTGGCGCCGCGGGCTCTGAGCCGCATGCAGTGCTCTGAAGCTTTGTGTCTTCCTGAGACGCTTCCTATGGAGGCCAGCTTCCAGGAGGACGGGCTGTGGGTTGACTTGGTGACGCTTCCACAGACGGCCACTTTGTTCCTTTCTTCCGGGGAAGGAGCCTGGGCCCTTTCTTCCATCGCGGTCCTGAGAAGGTCCTGGGGTCAGCCAGACCCAGGCTGAGGTGTCACGTGCCCTGCTTGCTGTGTGACTTTGGGCAGATAGCTAGAAGTTTCTCGAATCTGGCTCCTCAGCTGTAACATGGAAGAGAATCATTGTGAGCATTCGTGAAATTAGTAAACACGCCGATAGATCCAATAGATGGTTTTCCTAAGTGACGTGCTTTTTAGGAGATATTCCATGGCTGTGGTAGAAAAATATCAATCTATAACTAAACGTAAAGGAAGAAGGCCACGAAAGGTAAAATCACCCAGCTTTCCACTACGTCGAGATAAACAGCATCAACATGTTGGTATGGGTGCTCACTCTCTACCTGCTAAGCCAGGGCTAGCGGGCTCTTGCGTAGAGACCTGAGTCGCACGTATCACTGGTCAGAAGCCCCTGGGGTCCCTGTTGTATCTCCTCAGCTCTACCTTGTAGCCTGAAAATAGCCACAGGAAATTCCTAAAGGAAGGGGTGTGCGTGTGTCCTTATTGCAACCACAGGCCCATGGGTTGAAGTTGACCCGTCCCGGGCCATCCTGGTGCCTCACACCCCCTCCCCCCTCACTCCTCCATCCCCTGGAGGTGCAGCCCAAGGGCTATGTGGCCACCTGGAGGGAAGACACAGGCCGAAGCAGGAGATGTGGGGTCCTGCCCAGCAGAGGGCTGCTCTGGCCCTTTCCTTGGCGGATTCGGGAAGGGCAAGGGAAGGGTCCATTGACGACCTGGTTGGTGGCTGAGAGGCCAGAGCTCAGCTCATCCTCCGACTCCGTTGGGATGGACTCTACATAGGCCTTTGGCCTATACGAAGGAGAAGGGTGCTGGAGCGGGGAGGACACATTCAAAGGTTAGTTCAAGAGGATCCAAGACCCATGGTGCTTGCTTGGGGCCTGGAGGCTGCGAGTGTTGAGCCCGGACTGGGTTTCACGTTCTCGGGAGGGACAGAGACCACCGCTAGGGGTCTAGTTCACCCTGAGCTCCTGAGTGCTCCTCAGGTGCCCTTGTCAGGCGGGCGACAAGATTCAGAGTGGAGCAGACAGGGCTCCGGTCCTGCTTCGTCCTCTGGGCCCGTGCCCTTGAGCAGCTCAGCTCCAGGGCCTCTCGGGACCCGACCCCTTGGTAACCGAGGATGTGCTCCCTGCAAAGCTTGGGTGCACGGGTCGGGTGCTCCAGCTGGCAGGCCGCTCTGCCTGGTGGGAAGAAGTGGGTGAGCTCCCAGCCCCGTTCCCTGCACCCCTGCAGCTGGTTCCTGTAGACGCCCGAGTAGAGAACAGCTCCATTCCTACTAGAAAGTGCTTTTTTTTTCGTTTTTTTTTTTTTTTTTGAATTTTCGAAGTGGGAAGACCCTGTCCTTAGGAGAGAGGGTCCACTTGACGTTGAACATGGAGACTCAGAGAGGCAGATCAAAGAGCCAGACATCTATTTGTAGCGTGGGATTTATTAATTTAGCTGCACATACATATTTAAACTCACATGTTATGTAAAACAGCATGTTAATTTAGAAGGGCTGCTTTTTCCCTCCTCTCGCATTGCATGGGATGATTGTATTCGAAGCTTTCCTGGGCCTCTTGGGCAGTCGGGCCACTGTATGCAGTGATCAACCCGGTTTCCCGGGCCATGAAAGTCTCTGCTTCTGCTGTGGATGTTTGAGATCTGCCGCTTTGCGGATTTTGTGTGAAATGCCGTCACTGAAGATTTTATCCTAAGCCCCCCCGCGCTTATCTGCTGACCAGCACAAGCGTCTCATCCTACCTGCCCCCACCTTGTTGCATAGGACGTGCATATCCTACCTGCTCCCACCTCGTTGCATAGGACGTGCATGTCCTACCTGCCCCCACCTCGTTACATAGGACGTGCATGTCCTACCTGCCCCCTCCTTGTTGTGTAGGACGTGCACGTCCTACCTGCTCCCACCTTGTTGTGTAGGACGTGCATGACCCTGATCTCCACAATAAAACTGCTTGTGGTCTTGCTTTTGCAAGTAATTTGTAAGAGACTTGTTTACAACGATGCCCCCAGCTCACAATTCAAAGGTCATACTCAGGAACCGGTTATTAAGCAGGGTTAACTATCTTTGCCTCTTTTTTTTTTTTTTTTTTTTTTAATGATTCCATCCGGCAACCTCCTATGGCCAGCCCAAACTAGCATTGATTGAGGTCATTTCAGGCTAATGTCTTTTCCCCAAACAGTGCTTTGTTGTTGAAAAGAAAGTAAATGAGCGAACTGCCCTTTAATAGGAGAGACTTGGTCAGGAATTTGAATATAAGTTCACTCACTCTTTTTTTTTTTTGAAGGATGATTTTGGGAAAAAAAATTACCCTTGCCTTCCTCTACTTGCCAGTGGAGAAAAGCAGCGGCTTGATAGCTATTTGTTGAGTTTGAACAATTGGACGAATATAAGGGTTTTGTAGATACTTGGTGCCACACGGTGCCTGACACGGAGGAACGTTCAAGAAAGGCCGGTGCTTTTCCCACTTGCCTGGGTCCTGCTCCATCTGTTTTGCCTCACGTCTGCCTACCCACTGTGATGTTGTGGGGCTCCCTAGGAGTGGGGTCCTTTGATGTCATCCTGTGTGGTGGGACCCAGGACTTGGTCTGGCTACACCTGCTTCCCCGCCTGCCTTGTGTCACAGCACACCTGCTCTCATTGTCCGCTTTGTCGTGATCCTGCCATCAGAGGGCTTTGCACATGCTGTTCCCTCTGCTGTGCTGGCTTTTCCCCGCACCTCCTTCTTTCCGTTACCTCCAGCGTCTCTCTGGTGGTGATCCTTCCTCATGGAGGCAACCCTGGCCTCTGGATGGGGTCAGTCCCCCCTGTGACCTGCCCCACCGTATGCTCTCCTAGGGCCAAATACCTGCCTTCCCGGGTGGTAATTGAACATGCATTTTGGTGGTTGATGGATGCATGTCCCCCGCCCTGGATCAGACCCCCCTCAAGGTCAGGGACCTGCTCCACCTTCACAGCGCTGCTGCCGGCACTCTCTGCGGTGCCAGACACAGAGTAGGTGCCCAAGACATGTGCTGGACATGTGGCTGAGTGCATGGTGCTTGCAGAGGAACAGGTTTGAGGGAGGAGCAGTGCTCTTTGTAAAATCTTGCCCTACCTCCTGAACACCTCTGGCAGTTGTTGGCTTCTGTCATTTTGCCTCAATATGATAGGAAATAAGGGAAATACAGGCGCACGGAGGCCTGGAGCCACACCTGTGCGTCATGGTCTCCCTATAAGGTGCCCCTTTTTCCTCTGGAAGGAATGAGTTGGACCTTTCAGTGTAGTCAGCCAATGTCGGTATTTTGTGGAGCCAGGAAGTGAGGGCTCTCTGAAAAAGATTCTTGTACTGGCACACCTGAAATTGTGCTCATGGGAACCAGCAGGAGAAGCAGAGAGGCTGGAGCTGAGAGCTTTCATGTCAGCAAGCCTGGAACTTGGGGCTGGAATTGCTTGAAATCAAGTAGAAAACCCAGTAGACGGGGGCAGATCTCTTCCTTTCTCTGACCTGACCTGTCATGCACACAGGTGCTCCACCCGCCTCTCTCTTCCCCCCTTTCCCCCAGCCCTCTGGTCCAGGGGTCTACTGTATGCACCCTGGCTTCCTTCCCTGTTTCTTTTCCCCATTTCCTTAGCAATTCTTCCCGATTTTACTGCAAATAAATACATTGACTTCTACTCAAGTGTTTGTCCTAGCACCCACTTTTGGGGACACCCAGCCTAAGACACTGTGGATCCTCCATTCTCCAGAGCAGAATTCCCAGTTAGAATTCTTTTTTTTTTAAGATTTTATTTATTCATGAGTGACCCAGAGAGAGGCAGAGACTCAGGCAGAGGGAGAAGCAGGCTCCATGCAGGGAGCCCGATGTGGGACTCAATCCCGGGAGCCCAGGGTCATGCTCTGAGCCAAAGGCAGATGCTCAACCACTGAGCCACCCAGGCATCCCAGGAATTCTTGTGGTGCTCAGCAGGCTATCCGTCCATCCATCCATCCATCCATCCATCCATCCATCCATCCATCCATAGAGCAAGTATCTGTTAAGCGTATACCACGTGCCCGGCACTGTGTCAGCTATGGAGCATACAGATGTAAGCAAAGGCAGACATGATTCCTACTCTCATGAGGCTTACTGATTAGTGGGAAAGACAGACATTAAGGGAAAAATTCTAACAGGGATAGAACTTCAAGATGCATTACACACGGTGAAAGAAAGGGGCGTGGTTCCATGGGTGGGGGGTAGACCTGAGGAGGCTGATCCAAGGTGGAAAGTCAAGGGAGACTGCCCTGTTGAAGTGACCCTTGTGCCGAGATGACTGAAGGGCAGCGGAGACACACGTGCCTGGGTCTGAGGGTGAGGGTGCCTCGAGGAACTGAGGGAAAGCCATGCTACTGGGAAGATGACGAGGGAGGGGGAGACTGGATGCACTGGAATGGGCAGAGACACAGCTGTAGGCTCCTGTGACCATATGGAAGACTGTAATCTTCATTTAACAAAAACAAAGAAAACCATGGTGTGGTCTCAGGCAGCACAGTGACAGTAACTAGAGTGGGGACCCCACCATTTTGTTGGTCGTTGAAGGAGAAGGTGAGCCCAAATGCTGGAGAGCTCGGCGCATCTAGGGAGTCAGTGTTTGGGGAATGCAGGAGACAGAGTTCTCATCTGCATCATTCCTGACCTGAATCCTACGCAGCACCAGGGCAACTTCAGAAGTGATGGCAAGAAAGATCTTCTTGAAGGCCCAGCCCAAAGGTCCTGTCCTCCAAAAAAAGCCTCATCCTTCCTTCCTTCCTTCCTTCCTTCCTTCCTTCCTTCCTTCCTTCCTTCCTTCCTTCCTTCCTTCCTAAATTAAGTAGCTCCATACCCAATGTGGAGTGTAAACTCATGACCCTGAGATCAAGTGTCACATGCTCTACCAACTGAACTAGCCAAGAGCCTTCTTAAAGGCCCTTCCTGCCCCCTCTCCCTCCAGACCAGAATTAGGTGTTGTTTATGCGTGCCCACAACTGTATCGGCCTCTGTAGGATGATCACTACTTGACTAGGGGCCCTTGAGGGCCAGAGCCGTATCTTTGTTCGAGAGTGTCCCCAGAGACGCAGCTCTTTGCCTGTGTGCAGAGCGAACTTCGTCTTCTCTAAGAGTTCCACCATAGCCTAAAGGCTGAGGCAGTGCTCCAGCTCAGAGGGAAGCACACAGTGTCCTCTGATGCTTCGTGGCATCTGAAATGAAGCTCTATCTTTGCACAGCAGATGGGCCCCAGGCCCTTGGGGCTCCTGATTGCTGTGTGGTTTGCAAGCTCTTGGAAGTAGCTGCCAGGCCGCCATATGCATGGGAACAGCCAAACTGGCTACATAAGCTGCAGTCTCTGCTAAAAGATCTTCCATGTGGCCTTGGAGAAGCTGTGAGGGTCACCCAAGAGCCCTGTCTCTTACATGGGCACAGAGTACTGCTGCCTTTACGAGGCTGGTGGGCCAAAGCAGCTGCATTTCCTTGGATGTCCCATAGGGACCCAGGCCCTGCCATCTGCTGTGCTACATCAACTGCATGGCTCAGCGGGCTGATTTGTGGAGAAGAGTTTGGGGAAGGGGCTTGATTGCGTAGGAATTTCTCAGTAGCTCCCAGGAATCGTGGCTCCTGGACCTCAAGACTGGGTCACTTGGGGCACTGGGGTTGGGAGCAAGAGGAGCGTTCCTGAAGGACAGCCCTTCCTCATGTACATGACTCCTGGAGAGGTAGATCAGCCAGTGTGGACCAGTGAGCACTTCCCTGGGAGCTCAGAGACCTTTGCTTTAGCCTTTTCTTTGCCTTTACGTATAGCCTGAACCGTTTATTTGGATCACCTGGTCTTCAGCATCATCACCTATGCAGCCAGGCGGCTGGAGTTAATGTCCTTCAGGTCTGTTTCCAGCATTGCAGGTCCAGGTAGCTAGGACATTCAGGTTCCAGGATAGCTCGAGGCAGAGAGCAGCCCCGTGCATGTGGCAGAGAGATTCCCTGCAAGTGGGGTTGCTCTGCTCTGATTGCAGCCCCAAGGCTGGGCAGAAAGTCTTGGACTCTTTCTTGAGAGTGCAGGCTTTGGATCCTCACTCTTGTCGCCTACTGGCTGTGGGATCTGCTTGGGCTCCTGTAACAAAATCCTGCAAGCTGGGGGGCATAGACATAGAAATGTATTTTCTCCCAGTTCCGGAGGCTGAAGTCCAAGATCAGGGTGCCAGCATGGTTGGGTTCTGGCAAAGCCCCTCTCCGTGGCTTGTAGAGGCCTGACTTCTTGCTGGGTGCTCTCATAGTAGATGGGCGGAGTTGGGGGTGGGGAGAGTGTGAGGGAGACGCTGGTGCTCGCTCTGGCTGTTTGTTCTCAGACCAGGGCCCTCTGTCAATGCTAACTCCCGAAGGCCCCATCGGCAAACACCAACATCTTGGGGGGTAGGGCTTAACGTGAATTTTGAGGGGACACTGGTTTCACTCACTTCTGTGGTCAGCTGGGGGGTTGGCTGGGTTAGGGTGGCCTCCGCTGGGCCATCTCTCTTCTACATGGCCTCTCATGCTCCAGCAGGCTAGCCCAGGCTTGTCCCCATGGAGAGTCAGGATTCCAGGAGAACGAGTGCAAGCGAATGGATGTGAAGGCCTTGGCTTAGAATTGGCACTTCGTCACTTCTTTGGCCATGAAAGTCATGACATCTGCCCAGAGTCAAGGGATGAACAATAGACACGACCTCGTAACGGGAGGAGCTGCAGTGTCCCACGGCGAAGAGTGTGGGTGCCGGAAGGAGTGGGGAGCGGGGGCCGCTTTCACAGTGAGTCTGCTACGGTGCCTCTCACCCTTGCTGTTGGGCTTGAATACTGTTGTTTCCGGAGCAGAGGGCCTGACAAATAGAGGAAACCCATTAATTGCGAGCTGCTGTTGTATTAGGCAGATGACTTTGGGGGTTAGTCCAGGGTCAGCCGCTTTATACAGCCCGGGGCCCAAGTGTGAAAAGTGCATCTGACCTTGGCTCTTGCAGGGCACGTGCTTCCTACGAGTGACCCCCTTTTAGAGTGGGGCAGGTGAGCCCGAGTCTGACTGTCCAGCTCCGAGCCTCCCTCCTGGACGCGGGGTGTGGCTCAGCGTGGTGCGCCACACCTGCTGGGGCGGGGGCGGGGGCGGGGGGGACTGTGCCCTGGCCTCGGGATTCCTGTGCTCCTCAGGTGCTTGCTGTGGTGTCCCCTGCCTGTCAGGGACCCCACCCCTCTCCCGTGGAGGCCAACCGGCCCACCCACTCCTCCCAGTGAGTCCTGTCCAATCGCACCTCTGGGCCTTCACTCACGCTTTCATCTGCCCACGATAAAAGCCCTTGGGGCTCATTACCTCGGTTCCGAGAAGCCTTTTACAGGGGTAATGAGAGTTAAGTGGTTTCTTGGTGCTCAGATGAGGCCTAAGGACAGAGCTTCATGGGGGCAGCACATCTGTGGTTTTTCATCTGCAGGCTCTTTTATTAAAGTTAAATCTTAGGCAGAAAGCCTCTTTACAGAACTTGGGGTGTGTGTGTGTGTAGGGAGGGAGCAACTGGGTGCGGAGCAGAGTCTCCTGCATCCCTCCCTCTCGCCCTTTGCAGCCCCCGAGGAGAGCTTTTGGATTTCACTGTGGCACCATTTAAAAAATAGTGGAGCAGAGAATCCAGACAAGCGGTGGCCATTAGAGCAGTTCTCTTGGCTATCGATCAGCAAAGCAGGGCTTTCCTTTATTCCCCCCCTCTTTTTAAATAACTTTTATTGTTTTTTTTATTGCACAAGTAATACATATTCATTGTAGAAAAATTAGAAAATATTAATATGCAGGAAGAATAAAAGTCATCCATAATACTCCTCTCGGAGATAACCGCCACGAATGTTTTAGTGTATAGCCTTGCCAGCAGAGAGTAAACATCTTTCAGTATCACTAAATATTCTCTGGCATAAATTTGGTGCCTGCTTGGCATCCTGTTGTATAGGAGGGCGTGATTTATTTAACGAATCATCTATTGTTGAGCATTTGAGTGTGAGATGCCGCGCTGCACCTAAGTCTCTGAGCACATTCTTAATGATTTCCTTGAAGAAGGTGTCTAGATATACCGTTGCTGGGGGCAAAGGGCATTCACTGCTCACTAAAGTACTTTGAATTATGAAAAATGCAGATGCATATGTGAGTTTTGTACAAAGTACCTGAATAGTTGGGAAACACTGGGGGAGCATCCTCCTTATGTTCTGTTCCTTCCCAGGAATTTTTTTTTTTTTTGTCTTGCAGAGTTGGCTTTTCTCCCACCCCCCCACCCCCCGAACCTCCCCAACCC
This sequence comes from Nyctereutes procyonoides, assembly GCF_905146905.1. Taxonomy (NCBI): domain Eukaryota; kingdom Metazoa; phylum Chordata; class Mammalia; order Carnivora; family Canidae; genus Nyctereutes; species Nyctereutes procyonoides. The sequence continues at coordinate 54,264,526 of NW_026575046.1, forward strand.
CCGCCCTTGCATGTTCTTTATCTCTGCGGTTCTGGGGTTTCACTTTAGTTTTGTGGACTCTCTCATTTTTCCCATTAACATTTATTTTTCTTTTGAAAAACTAACATGTCTATTTACTTTTTGAATAGATACTGCATTCCCATGGTTCAGAAATTAACAGATTTTTGTAAAAGGTGCAGAGTGAAAATTCTCCTAAGCTTCATTTTGCTCCGTCCCTTCCCAGTCCCTCCAATAAACACATCGTTAATTTGGAAAGGGGTCCTTCCAGATTTTCACTATGAATTATAAGCACATATGAACATAAATTCCCATTCCCCACCCCCACCTTCCTATGCAAATGGGGTCGTGATGTGTGCGTACACATTTTGCTTTTCCAAACTTGGGGTATCCCATCTTAGAGATATTTCCATATCAGTATATATAAAGGGCTTTCCTATTGTCTTCGCCGGCTGCACAGTATTTTATCATATGGATGTGCCCTAACCCACTTAGCCAGCTTCCTGATGGCAACACCTAGGTTTTATCCCGTCTTTTGCTGTGAAAAACAGTGCTGCAAAGACTAATCTTGTAATTAGGTCAGTTTGTATTTTTCCAAGTATCAGATAACATCCTAAAAATGGAATTGCAGAGTAAAAGGATTTTTGCATTTGTAATTTTGATAGATATTGCAAAATTCCCTTCCAGAAGGGTTAGGCCAACTTACATTCTCATGAGCAATGAATAAGTGGGCTTGTTTTCCCCTAGTTTGGTCAACAGAATGCGTTATCTAGCTTTTGGATTTTTGCCAATCTGATGGATTAAAAATAGTATGAGAGCAGAGTTTGGATTTGCATTTCTATTTTGAGTGAGATTAAGCATCTTCTCACGTGCTCAGGAGTTGTCTGTATTTCATTTTCTGTGAATCATACGCTTTGCTTATCTTTCTGTTGGTTTGGGGAAGCTCTTTATATGAGGGATTTTAACCACCCTGCCCCATGATCTTTGGTGTGAGTTGAAAGTATTCCACCCAATTGACTATTGTTTTTACTTTGCTTTTTTTTTTTTTTTTCATCTCAAAATCTTAAATTTCTACGGTCAGATTTTAAATCTTTTCTTTTATGGCCTCTGAATTTTAATTCATAGGAAAATACACCCCAGGATAAAGTGAGAAAGACTTTTCTCTACTTCTCCAATGAGTACTTCTATGCTCCCATTTTAAACACTTAAAAACCTAAGATCCATTTAGAAAATGGCTTTGTGTGTACTCTCAATACCATTTACTGAAAATTTTATCTTTTCTCATTGATTTGCAATAGCACCTTTATGATATACCAAAATCCTGTGTATAATTGTATCTGTTTCTGGAAATTCTATTCTGTTTCATTGATCTTCCCTGCAGTCTTTAGCATGTCTGTACCACACTGTTTTAGTGATGCTTTCTAAAATGTGTATTTTCATATCTGGTAGGATTAGGTCTCCCCAAGCCCCCTGATGATGATGATGATTTTAATTTTTTTAAAAGATCTTTTCTTATTCTTCTACTCTTTTGAACTTTAAAATTAGCTTGTTTAGTGTCAGAGAAACAGCCTATGGACACTGAGTTGGGATTGCTTTTAACACATAAATGAACTTAAGGAGGATCCAAATCTTTTTTTTTTTTTAAGATTTTATTTATTTATTCAGGAGAGACACACACAGAGAGAGGCAGAGACACAGGCAGAGGGAGAAGCAGGCTCCATGCAGGGAGCCCAATGTGGGACTCTATACCGGGTCTCCAGGGTCAGGCCCTGGGCCAAAGGCGGCGCTAAACTGCTGAGCCATCTGGGCTGCCCGGAGGATCCAAATCTTTGTGATGTTGAGTCCTACTCAAGAAAATGGGATGCTTTTCCAGGTTCTTCAAGCCTTCTTTTGCATACTTTGGTACCATATAACCATTTTCTTCATACAGATTTATGTGTTTCTATTTCAGGGTATTCCTGGGGATGTTATTGTCTTCCTTGGTTTATGAATCTTTTTTCCCTTCCTGAATCTTTATAATTAGTCATTTTTTTTGTATAATTGAGAATCACTGACCTTTTTCAGTTGATTGTGTTTCCTGATATATCACCAAATTTTCTCCTTTTTTTTGCTTACCAGAAGTAGATCAGCATTTTTCCACTTGTTTCCCAGAGCTCTTGTGCCGGGTCAGCCACGTTTACACATTTAAAAGATTTTCCCACCCATTATCAAATAAATAAATGTTCAGAATGTATAAAATCACTTAATTACTAAAACTTTTGAGCACTGCATGGTCCAAATCAATTTTACCAGTTGAGATATTCTGGGCTGCAGTTTTAAAAGCTTAAGGAAATCATCAGAAGCAGACATTCCTTATAAAGTGTCACCACCAACCTGTCACATGGTCACACCCCTCATACGTTTATTGACTTGAGTTTCCAGTCACCCATGGATGTGCGGGATCTGTGAAATCACACCTGGCTGAGTCTTGTGGGGATGCTTGTGTGCATAGGTCCTGTCATTTTCACACTGCCTTCCAGATTTTGACTGGTTTGGACAAGCAACCCATTTAAGGTTGAGCTCTGGCTAGTGCTGAATACACATGTATGGGCTCTGTGGCAATGGTGAGAGAACTTCTCACCTTTTAAAACCAGCCACGTCAGGCCCAACATGGACATTCTCTGTGATGCAAGGGGGCGATGTGGTCATTCTGTTAAGGAAAACCTGACAGCAGCCTGACGGGCTGGAGAAGGGGAAGGGTGGAGCTGCAGGCAGGCCCCAAATGTGTTTCCGGAAGACTTTTGTGCTTATTGAGGACTCGGACAGGTAAGACTCTTAGAGTGGAATCTGGTCCCAGTAGTAGTTGAAGCCAAGCAATGCAGCCATTCTCACCAACAGGCCTGTGTTTTGGAGGAGGCATGCCATCCGGGGTCACCCCGATGCTGGTGGGGTCCCCACTGCTACCCAATGGCTGAATTTTCTCCATGCTGGTGAGAAGCAGCCTCTCACTTACCCAGGTACTGGGTCTGTCTGTTCTTGGTTTATGATCCTAGACTTGTTTTCTGCTTTCTGGGTCAGTTCCCCAACCTCACTAGCAGGCCAGGCTTTTCTGGGCCATACAGTAGCTCCATTTCTACTACCGGGCCTCCTTCTTCAGGAATAATGTTTTTAAGAAGGAAATTCTATGGGTCAAAAAAATGTATTTTGTTGGAATGTTGGGTCAGATGTAACAGGATAAAGTTCGATAGGGATCAGCGCAACGTGTAAGAGTTAACCTCCCCACCACCATCCCGAGTATCTGATGCATCTGTTGGTGGGGGTGGGGGCAGCAACGTCGTGGGGCAGCAAGGTCATGACACTGCATAGGAACCTGCTGCAGACCTGCCATTCGCTCATTCGCTGAGCATCACGTGGTCGTGACGCATCCTGGACCTGTCATCGACACACTACATTCCCATCTCAGCCCTGCCTGTTACTAAGTGATGGCTTTTGGACGAAGCTACCTAACTTCTCTCTCTCTCTCTCTCTGCTTTGCTTCTCTAAATGTCAACTCCACGTCTGTAAAATAGGGGCAATAGTAATGTCGAGCTCACGGAACAACCCGAGTGAGGCAACATCTACGAGGGGACCGGCTCGAGGCTTGACATATATAGAAGGAATCTTTATGTCTATTTTCAGTTCTTATACTAATTCTGTGAGAGGTGAGTCACTATGTCTGTTTTATAGAGGAGACTCTGAGTCTCTGAACAGAGAAGGAATAAAGGATGTGTACCCAGGCCTGCAGGGCTCTATAGCTGGTACGCTTTCCCACACCCTGCGGCGCCCTGTGGTCATCGTAGTGGTGTCTCCTGACATTATGAACAAAGCGAGCCTCCGGTGCGATGTGTCACGAATAAACAGCTTACGTGGCTTTAGGCCGTGGATCTGCCACTCTCAGCTCTCCTTCCTCCTCTCCCGAATGGTGTCTCTACGCGCAAGATCTCACTCCGATTCCTGGCTTAGGAGGGGAGGAGTTAGCATTGGGGGGGAAGGCCTGCTGTGCCGTGGGCCCTGGGTGCGGGATCCTGAGCCCAGCCCACTGACCTAGCCCCACTTTTCCTTGAAATGGTTTCATTTCTAAGTCTTGTGGTGCCCCTGCCTCTGGGTGTGGAGGAGCCATTCTGACTGCGTGACCTGCAGTTCCTCCAAGTGGCCTTAGACTATTCTGTTGCACTGGTTGCGGTTTTGGTGCTTTTTCTCCCCGGAGGCCCCTGTAAGGCTTTGCAAAGCTCCAAGTAAAATGATGGTGTTGATAGACTCATAATCTCAGGGGTGGCTGTCTCTGTGCCCTACTTTTGCCTAAGACTGGCACTCAAGTGGTCCTTCAGAGGTCAGAGAAGTCAGGGTCTCTATTAAAAAAAATAAGGCACTTTGCTTCATATATCAGTGGACTGGAAATGAAATGAATGCCACTTAGAGCCCTTAACTGGTGACCTCTGATCCTGGAGCCTCAAAATAGTTTGTCTCCTTCACTGGGCATTCGGAGTTTGCTTCCCGAAGTGAGGAGAACCTGCACATGTGTTTATTTATCTAGGGATGATAATAGGCTTGAGGTCGGAGGGCCAGGAGAGCAAAAAGCAGGAGAGGCCAAGGGAATGCAGCCACCGCGTCGCCCCATGGGGTGTTTCCAATGAGGACAAAGCAACCACTATTTTCCTCCTGGGAAGTTCCGGTCAGCCTGGGAAGGAAAGTCCAAATGCTTTCATCAGCACAGTTGATGCCCAGGCTCTGGCTGGCCGTGGCCGACGGAAGCTCAATATTACAGCGAGCTGCCTTGCTTGTGGTTTTGTGGCTGTTTCTATCTAATTACACATGTAATTCCATTTCCCAGGCTTGATTAAAAGTCATTTTTCTCCCTGGAAACCACATCTGCGGGGCTGCTTGTGCTGGGGTGGGGGGGGTGGCGCCGCGCGGCTCGGTGGCCCCGGGGCTGGCTCGCCGGCCGTGGGCACGGGGCTCCAGTTGGCCCAGAGCCGCTTTGAGTTTTCCCGCCCTTTTAAGTTGACTTCATCCCAGTGTCAAGGCAAAGGTTGGGGTGAGGAACTCTGCTTAGGCTGCGTGATGTGGCAGGGCCCCCCAAGTCCTAATGAACCGCCAGGCGGCACGTGCGTGGGGCCGGAACGGGCCGTGCACCTGTCCATCGCCGGCGCGATCGCCCCACCCGGCCGAGGGGGCCCCAGTAGTCACCTGGTGCAGAGCGACTGGAACAGTGGGCGCCGGGCTTGGGGCCATGTCCTGGGCATGGCTCGGCCCCGCGCGGATTTTGGTTTCAGCCCATGGCCGCACTCCCACCGCTCCCCCGCCCGGGGTCCCCGGAGCCCCAGTTGCTCTGACAATTGGGTTTCCCACTGGGACTTGTCTCTGATGACAAATTCAGGTTTGGTATTTTCAGCCACTGAGGGTGAGGCTTCAGTGAGGTTAACTAAGATTAATTGGTTTTGAATATGAGCAGCTAATTAGCTGTGAGGCCATCCACTGTTCTGAGGCTTGGGTGGCGGCGACGCGGGCCACCGTGGTTCCCGTGGGGACATGGCCTTCGCTGTGGGACAGAGGCCCTGGGCGGTATCTGCACGTGACTGCTTGCTCTCCACGGGCCGCGGCAATGATTCGGCCTCGCCGGGCCTCCATGTCTTCCATGCGAGGTGGGCCTAACCCTTCGCAGCTTTGTTGCGGGGATTCTTTTTTTTTTTTTTTTGTAAGTTTTTTTTTTTTATTTTTTATTTATGATAGTCACAGAGAGAGAGAGAGGCAGAGACATAGGCAGAGGGAGAAGCAAGCTCCATGCACCAGGAGCCTGATGTGGGATTCGATCCTGGGTCTCCAGGATCGCGCCCTGGGCCAAAGGCAGGCGCCAAACCGCTGCGCCACCCAGGGATCCCCTGTTGCGGGGATTCTTGACATCTGTATACGTGCATCTAAGTGATTGGCGATGGGGAGTTTTATGGGGGTGATTGTCCAGGGATGAGCAAATGGCATTTCCTCCTTTGTCAGTGTCGCTTGTCGGGACGATGATCTCTCTTTCCTCCATCATTGGCGTGGGCAGACTAATCCAGATGGATCGAGGTGAATTTTGGGTTTAACTATTACATACAGTATTTATCAAACCAACTCCTTTGGGGGAAATAAACTCTAAGAAGACAATGAAGGGAGAAGTTCTTGACTGTCCCATCTGGTGTGGCCATGCTGGCCATAACCAAGAACACAGACAAGGGCTACTTCGTGTTTCAAGACCAAGGCGTCCAAGTCTGTGGCCAGTGGAAGCCCAAAGCTCATCGCATCACCGAGGGGTTAGAATCTGTTGACCTCTTTTGTCTCTGAGCCACAATTTCAGTACGTGTGGCCTCTCCGGTGGGAACCTTAGCCCTTCTCTGGTTCCAGCAACAAACAGAACCACCCTTACACCCGTGAACGATCATCACACTGATCAGTCATGAGATTGGTAGGTTTTCCTCAAGATTTGCAGGAGGGGCATCCTGAGGACTCAGCCCAGCCTTCCTTTTGTCATCCTGCACTCTCCTTTCTTCCTCCCTCCATGTCTGCTCCTTATCATTTGTCCCCCCCCCCAGGTCGTGTCCCAGGAGCCCCATACTTGTCTCTGTTATATGGGCTTCTCTGAAGCTTGAGGCTGGTCCACACTCAGGCTTTATTTGGCTTGTCCATTGCCCTAAACAAATGTCACCTGCTGTCTCCAGTAGACAATTCTGTCCCTGCAGAAAATCTCAGTCTAACCTGTCCGGATAACGCCCCCGCCCATGACCGTTGACCACCTGTTGATCTCCACATCATATGTTCGTGTGGCTCTGCAGTAACTGTTGGAGAACGTGTAGACGTGGTTAACCCAGTACGTCCAGACCTCTGCTCCATCAAGCTGCCATAGCGATCGCAAGCGAGGACTTCAGAAGAGGCGCAAAGTCATGAACTGTTGTGTGGCCTTGGGCAAGTGGCATAGCCTCTCTGTGCCTCAGTTTCCCCACATGAAAAACAGAGATAATGATGGAGTCTACCCACATTGGATTGCTTGTGGATTAAATGAGTTAATGCAGATAAAGTTCCAAGAACAGTACCTGGCACCTCATGAGCACTCAGTAAACGTTAGTGATGTTGAAATGATTTCCATCCGACTACGAACAACGAACAAGGATCCACGAACAACGATTTGTACGTCCTTGTGTGTCCCATTGTTGAGAGAAGGGGCTGGCACGTGACAGGTGCCCAGTAATCATCTGAGGAGGGAACGTGTGATGACTTTGCATGATTTTGCCTGGTGCTGACACAGGCCCAAGGATGTTGTGCACTGGACCAGGGCTCTTTGGTGCAGCACCCAGTTCGGCAGTGTACATGGAATGGACTTCTGACCTGCGTAGACAGCTTGTCAAAATGAACTGCCATGTTCTACCCAAGAACAAAGGGCTTTGACTCCTCCTTTTGCAGAGGAATGTGTGACTTCCAGGAGGCTCCCTGAAAGTCTGGAAATCACTCATATCCTCAGGCCCTCTCCTCCCCGCCCCATATCTCAGGCAGTTGGGACGTTCCAGGGGGACCCTGTAATAGCACCTTTGTGATGCGATTAGTAGTTTTCTTTTCCCCTTTAGCAGGGTCTTCAATGGAAGGTGGGGTGTCGGACTGTGGAAGGACTCGGTGGTCTGTAACGGCTCCCAGTGGCTATGCCATAGACAGAAGCAAGATACATGGACACCGTTGCCTTGACGAACGCCTCGTTCTTCTTTTCTAATCAAATCCTATATCCTCTGTAGATCAGCAGTGTTCCAGGCCTTCCTGGCTCTGCAGAAGGACTGGCAATTAAAATATAATCAAAGTTAAAATCACTTGCTGGTGTGTCAGAAGTGGTTAGGCCGATGCAGGTTTACAAGTTGTATGCCTGAGGATTGCTGAGTAGCGAAAGGAGGCAGGCTGTGTGGGTGTTTGCCTGGGATTTGAAAATTAAACACTCAATGCATTAGAATGCCATGAGTTTCTTTACTCCTTTTACTCCTTCCTTCAGCAAACATCGATATGGCACTTATTATGTGCCTGGCACTTATTAGGCACTGGGTAGAGAGACTGAACAAAAGCATAGTTCAATTCTTGACCTCGATCTCGTTGAGTGGTGTTTCCATGTTGGAGCCTGGCTGATGTTTCTTTTGTGGACTATTGAAAACAGATGTGAAACTGGTACAGCGTGAGACTATGTTACTTGCTTTCTTGATGTTGAATATGTATGATGGATGGTGTTCAGCAAGTCTTTAATTGTCATATTAAAGTGTTTTGTTTTCAGTTTCTGTTGTTATGCATTAATTCCCACTGAAATTGAAAATCCCCTAGGTGCACGTCACGTGGGATAATTCACCTTGCAGGTAAAGCTCCAGTTATTTCAAGTTCCAGGAAGTAAAAGAAGTTTTCGTAGATTGGTGAGTCTCAGGAGAAAGCCTGACGTTGGAGGAACAGAAATGGAAGACGTAAGAAGAAATTATTTTTGTAAGAGTGGTCAAAAATCTGGTAGTTGGGCTATTTATGATGCAGCATGCATTTCCGGAGGGTTTTTTCTTAAATTCAATTAGCTGCAAATTTGCTAGAGTTCAAACTGAAGCTCCAGCTGGATGCAGAATGGAGGTGGGTCACCTATAGCCTGCAGCCCACCCACCTGCGCCCTTCCCTGTGCCTCCAGGCTCCAGCCAGCCGGTAATGAGGGCAGGGCCAGGGGGCCGTGGGCAAGGAGCCTGCAGCCGAGCCTTCGAGTCACATTCCCAGGCACGGCCTTGGGCTCCTCGATGCCTTCAGGAAGATCATGGGGATGGAGAGGGAGTGCTTTTCTTGCTTTCAGTGCTCAGATTCTCTGTAGTCTTCTGAGGGAGCTGAAGGGGTGGCGGATTCAGGGTGTGGAGAGAAGAGGGGGTCTGGGTGAGGCCCTGCTGGGTGCCTGGGACAAAGGGCTGGAGCCAAGAGAGGGCATCTCCTGGTCGGGAGTTCCAGGTATGTCAGCGTGGATGCTGCTGTGTTGGAGGAGAACTCTGTTGCCCTCTCAGGAAGCCTTTCCTCTGTGCAGGGATCGTGAGGTCCCTGAGCTGCTCAGACATGAACAGGAAGATGTTCCAGGTGCAGCTTGCATGGTGCAGGAAAGGCGGGACCACCATTTGCTTCTCAATGGCCCCTTGGTTCCCATGGAATTCTCTGGAGGCAACCCTGTAGAGGTGGAGTTTGCTCTTAGTCTGCTGCTTTGGTGTAGGCAGTATCTCCTGCAACTTTCAAAGCCTCAGGCCTCAGACCACTGAGCAATCCTTCTAGCTCCCCAGGGCCTCTGCTTACCCTTGGTTCTGGGGCCCTGGACAGGTGGGGCTTTACTGTTCCTGGTTGAGTCCCTCCTTCTCCCCTTCCTCCAGGCATGTTGGCCCCACTTTGTACCCAGAGGTGACTGTGCCTGTCATGGAGGCTCCCACCCTTCTGCCAGAGGCTGTGTGGGCCACAAGTATGGTGTCTGGGAGCCTAGAGGCCTGACTGCTGTACCAGGCTGACCTCCTCTGGCTGAGGAAAGACTCGAAGCATAGAGACAACCATCCTGACTCATTGGGGCTGGAGACAGTCTTCTGGAAGGAAGCTTTAGGACTAGATGAACCTCTGTGCTTATAGAGAGCTTTGTGATAGATTGGCTGAGGCCCCTCCAGGCCCCCTCTGGCACCTATACAGTTCCCCCATCGCATAGATCCAGACTGTCTGAGGGGCTGGTGGACCTGTTCCTATTTCAGGGTGGAGACTGCTTGGAGGGGTCACCACCAGACAAGGTGGCTGGCTTTGCTTGGTGTCCTTGGAGTGGTCCCCAGGATGGGGCTGGAACCAGGGGGACGGGCTCACCTACTCAGGTGGGAAGGCCTGAGAGGCTGTCCCCCGTGAGAGGCTGTCCCCCAGTGACAGGCTGTGTGAGGCATTAACATCTCAGATGTCGAAACAGGTCACAGTCATCAGAGCTCCAGCAGAGTGCAGACGGCTCTGCACTCACGTTCCCTTAAGGTACCCAAGTTGGTAACTGTGGGATTTAAGGAGGGACTTTGGGGCCATGAAATGTACATTTGTGCTCCCTGTTGTGCTTCTCAAAGACCTTGACTGACAGAGCAAGGTTTCTAGATTAGGAGGGTGAAGTTTGGTGGAGTCAAGGGACCGGCCCAGGTTACCTGACGAGGATGAAGGCGAGCTGGTATTTGAACCCAGGACGTGTGAATGCAGAGCGCCTGCTCTGTGGGAAAGCCAGGCTGTCTCATGTGGATTCCCCAGCTGGCTCCACCGGGGAAAGCAAACCATCAGGCACCCCTTCCTGCTCTCTTTTGTGTTGCTACCTTGTAAACAACACTGGCCAGGGAAGTTTCTAAACAAGGTCAGCCTCCTCCCTGTGGGTCACGGGCCAGGTGGTGGCTCATAGACTTGTGCCTCAAAGACCCTTGGTTCTCTCTGAGCCCCTGGTGGTGGTGGTGGTGTAAGCAGATGGACCTTCTGCTCTGCTGCTGTGGTGTTCGCAAGACCTCAGGCCTTGCAAGAGGCCCCACAGGGGCCCAAGCCTTGCCCCGCTACTGACCCTCTGGGTTGATTTGCAGGAACAGATTTCAGCAGATCGGCCCCCAAAACTGCTGGTCTGAGGTATTGCGGGTGGTCTCTGTGTGGATGAGTGGGTGCAACATGAGCCCTCTGCCTCTGACACCCCAGCACCCGTGGGCGGCCACATCACAGACGTGCAGCGAGTGAGAGAGGGGCGGGAGGAGAAGGGACCAAGCAACAGAGCAGGACACAGAGGGGCAAACCTAGAGAGAAAGTGGGCTGGGAGCCGCGTCTAGATCCCTCCATGGTGAGCGCGTCCCTGCCTTGCACGGCGGGCGGCTTGGGCCCTGCAGCCCAGAGACCATCTCGGCTCAGCTCTTCCAAAGCATTCGGGTCCTACCTCGCTTGATGCCCTGCCTGACCTGGGATGGGCGCTTTCTGCTTTTCGAGTGCATTCTGTTCAGTGAAGAAAAGACTCAGCCCGTGCCCTCCTTCTGGGGCTCACTGTCGGTAGAAGGAGACCAACACGTTAGCAGATAATTACGACCCTGAGTACAGATCTCCTCCTGCCACACAAGTTCTGGGTTTGGAGGGCTAATTATTCATACTCGAGTCTTCTGTAGGTCCTGGATGATTGAGAAACATATAGAAGAGTCAGATAAGGATGAAAAGGAGATGTTTTATTGTTGAATAAAACAGCTGCTTTGGAGCTGAGGTCAAAACAGACTTTCTGTTATTTGGCTCCACCCCAACCTCAAATGCATTAGTTGGCCTCACACGTAGGGACAGTGGAGATCCAGCCTCCACTGAGGTAGCTGCTGGGGAACCGGGCTGAGCCTTGGTCCTCACCCTTCTACTCAGTCTTGTAGGGCACTAGAGATAAGTGAGCCAATGGGCATCGAGCTCAAACCTCCCCCTGTCTAAGGTGGGGGGACTCGGAGAGGTGAAAGGAAGAGCAGCAGCTTCTCTCTTAATACATTTATGGGTGAAATTTCTTCTTTAGATTCTTGGACAAAACACAGGAAGGGGATTGAGCTGTTTCTCATAATGATTTGTCAGCATCGGCTGGGAGGACTCAAAGGGGGTTGAAGGGTGAGGAGGAATCCAGGTGGTCCAGTGGGGGTGAGGATGGGAACTTCAAGTGAAAGGAACTGCATGGGCCAAGACGCAGAGCTGCACACCGTCCTGGGGTCCAGCCTAGGGCCTGGAAGTGCTGAAGTCGAGGATGGGATTGGGGGAGCCCAGGGGAATGACCAGGTCAGATTTCCATCTTGAGTTCTCTCTCTAGTTGAGTCGAGGCAGGAAGGACAGAAGAAGTGAGATTAGAGAAACGTGATGAGCTGGAGGACACCTGAGTAGCCTTGGTGGAGATGATGAGGCTCTGAGGGAAGGAAGTAGGGGTAGAGGCAGAACGTAGGGACAGGTTTCAGTGCTCCTTAGAAAGCAGCAGACCGGGACTTGCCGATTGCTTGGTTGGTCACCACCAAACGTTGGCTCTGAGTAGGGTTTGAAGTCACAAATCCAGCTGTCATGAGGTGGGTCCCCTACTGCAAAAACCAGGAAATAAGAGCAATAAGACCATCTTCTGAAGAGTTACCACTTTGGCCAACACAAAATAGATCTGCGTGGATGTGTGCGAGAGAAGGGAATGGCTTTGGCTGCCAGGACAAAATGGGACGTTCAGAAGGACTGGGAAACAGAGGTTGGTCCTCCCAGGGGCAAAGGCAAAGGAGAGCTGCCGGGCCCAGGGTTGGCCATGTCCATCTAAGCACAGTGCCAGTCAGGGAGGGGTACCCTGGGGCTTGCAGGGCATGGTTTTGCTGGTGGCGCCATCGCCACTGCGGGCACAGCACCTGAAGCCAGTGGACTTCCAGGCCCATCTGCAAGCCCGTCAGCTCTGCAGAGAATTGTGCCCTCAGCTACCTCCACTCATCCCGTGAGTCACCCGCTGCCTCGGAGCAGCCCAGGGATCTGCTTTCAGAAGAGGATGCGGCTTGTCTCTTGGAGGCAGGATTGCAATCCCAGGCTCAGTTTTAGCTGGTGCTGTGCTGGACCAACCTATACCGGCTTGTGGGAGTTGACTGTGTGTATCTGTTCCCAGCTTTGTTGTGCTCGGTGCCATCACCTAGATAGCTTGAGATTGGTTATGGTGGGAGGATGTATAAGGCTGGCAAATCCTACAACTCAGGGCTTCCCTCTCACCTCCACCCCCACCACCTGAGAGTTGGCTGTTCAACATCTACCAGCACATCACGGGTTGTAGCTCTCACTGCCATTTGTTTATTGGCCTTTTGGCAAGAATATCCATTTCAGTGGGCTTGGTGTTTCCTCCAAGAGGAGCAGTTTTTGAGTTTCTGAATGAATAAGGCTAAGAACAGGTGCCAGAGCATCCCAGGTGGAAAGGATGAGGCATCTAGGCCACCAGCCCACAAGGCGAAGACAACACCCTCAGAGTCTTCTAGTGGAAGTGTGTCCTCATCGTATGGACCAGGCCCTGGTCTAAGCCCTTGGCACGAAGTAGCACATCAGTCCTCACCGTAACCCTACAAGGCAGGTATTATTGTTACCGTATCAGTTTCTGGATGAGAAACCTGCCTAACACTGCACAGCCAACAGGCGGCTGAGTCAGGGTTCCAGCCCCACTGTCCGACGCCCTCCATCATCAGGCTCCTGAGGCTCAGCATTCCTCACTTTGCGTTGCCTCAAGTAACTAATTGTTATTAACGTTTTTCCAGAGGCCAGGTCTCGGTCCTTGACAGCTTTTGTTCCCTTTCCAGGGAAAAAAAGATAAATCTTTGCAAACACCGTTGTGGTTCGGAGCTTGGATGGCGGGTTTGATGATATTTCTAGCTGCCTTGAACCCCTTGTTCTGTCCCAGAAAGTGGTACCAAAAGGGCACCTTTAGAATTCACTCTGATTGCATAAGTTCTTTTAATAATACATCTGTAATTTGAGACATATATTCTCTAAGCAAAATATAGTAAGCCATGCTTCAGGGAACACACTGTGCTGCTGTACTAATTAATTTGTCAAGTTGTGGCTAATTATAAAATGCAATGTTGCTTATTTTGATTTGTAATGTATCCCACATTGTTTGAACCACTAAATGGGAAGTGGCAGGGTGTGGGAGAGTGGAACATTCCCTCCAGGCTACAGAACCCTGGGTCTGGCATCCGGGGATGCCAAGGTAACCCCCCCATCCAGCCCTGCCTTTTGAGGTCACACCCAGGGCCACTTGGGCTAGACTGCAGGTGGCTCTCCAAACTTGGGCTGAGGCTCCAAGTGTCTGATGATGCCAATTTTCTGATAGTCCCCCACATTTTGCCACCTCCAGGTTATTCTATCAAAGCACCTGCTGTTTTCATTGGGAGTGTGGAGCTCAGCTTATATTTACCTATTTATTAATATTTATGTATTTATGCCATGTATAATGTCGTATTATAAACATTTGTTTACGCTGTGCTCATTGTTTGTCCACCCCCTGGACAGTGTCTGTTTCATTCACCTGGGCATACGTGGTGCCAGCCTGAGACCTGGCATCTAGTGGGCGCTCACTAACATGAGTTTTGGATGCACAAAAAGTTCAGCACCGAGAGAAAGGACCCCAGGAACACCTCATAAACCCACTCTACAGCCAGCTCTTGACTCTGGGCACTGTTCACTGTGCTTGCCAGGCTGGTGCCTCCTCTTCTGGGACCTGCAGGCACCTGGTTGGTGCTGGATCCTGCATAACGCATTCCCATCCTTGGTGCTTTCATAGTCAAGAGGACACTTGATGAAATTAAAAGCCTGCAAATTTAAAATAGACACGCGGGAACCCCTTTTTTGGCAACATACAATTAATCAACCTTTGGAACTCAATCCTGCAGGATATCATTGAGGCAAATAATTCAGCATGACTAAGGAGGGGATTAGAAACCTCTATGAATAAGAATAGCGTCTATTAGCAGAGAGCTTTCCTGTCCAGAGAAATCCATCCACTCTGTTAGGTAAAATCTCATCATCAGCTCTGATGGAGGGATAATAGGCCTATTAGAACAGAGTAGATAAAATAAAGGGGGCTGTAAAGGTTGGCTGTGATCGCTGCCCTTTGACCAGGGAGAGAGGCCCTTGTCGCAGGTGGTGCAGCCCCCAAAGGCTCCTGAACAAATAACCATGATCCCCAAGGCTAGAACCTAGGCTCACTTAACCCTATGAATCCATGCATCTGTCTTCCCGTCCACTTCTTCAACTATCCAACCACCCATCTGCTTATCTGCCTGTCCGTCCATCCATCCATCCATCCATCCATCCATCCATCCATCCATCCTTCCATCCTTCCATCCATCCATCCATTTATGTCTCCATCCATCCATCCATCCATCCATCCATCCATCCATCCATGTCTCCATCCATCCATCCATCCATCCATCCATCCATCCATCCATCCATGTCTCCATCCATCCATCCATCCATCCATCTATCCATTTATGTCTCCATCCATCCATCCATCCATCCATCCATCCATCCATCCATCCATCCACCTATCCATCCATCGTCCCATCCTTCCACTTGCCTGTCTTCTGTCCTTCCATGCAGGCACAGTTGGGGGTGTGTGAAAAGATAGACAAGACCCTTGTTCTCAGAAACTGACAGTCCAGGAAAGGAAATCAAAAACAGACAGTTGCAGCTGTACATGGTGAGTGTGATTACAGGAGGCCTCAGAGCTGCTGTGGGAGCCCAGGTGAGCGCTCCTTAGCAGGAAGTGAACTTTGGTTCCTGGGAGGTGGTGCAGTTCTGTGGAAAGAACATTTCCTTTGGGCCTAGTTGGCAATGGATTTGAGTGACTTTGCCACTTACGATTTGAGGGACTGTGGGCAAGTTCCAGAAGCCCTCAGGACCTTCATTTTCCTCGCCTCTGAAATGGAGACAATGCTCCCCAGCAGGGCTCTGTGGGTTTTCAGTGAAGGGGTGTCTGTGAACCGGGCTCAGCGGAAGCCTACCATTAGCTTGGGAGGAAGGGAGCGTCCTTCCCTCTCTCTGTCCTGGTCTAAGCCTCTCTTTGGTTAATTTGTTAGTGAAATGTGGATCTTGTTTAAAGACATCTCTCTCCTGTTTTACACGCTCACACTCGCACGCATCCCTAGAATTTCGAACTCTCAGTTCAGCGTCAAAGCCCTCCATTTTCCTGGGCAACTTGGAAGGACATCTGCTACCTCGATGCCATTAGCTGTGTTAGCACACATATAAGTACCTCGTTAAAAAAAACAAATATTAACACACAGAGCAGGAGCCCCGGGCTTTCTGTTTGATTACTCTGAAGGGTAAGTTTGCTTAATATAAGCTAACTTATAATTCCGAAGTTGTAAATTTGAATAAGCATGTCTCCTGAAAACTTTTCCCGATGAATCCAAGTCTAGAACGGATTCTGCATTTTCTGTAGGGGAGACCCCGGGGAAAATGGGCCTGGGGCAGTGCTGGGGGACGCCTCTCTCCGAGGACACGTACTTCGCATGTCTTAATGCCAGAGGGGCGACGGTGGGGCTTTGGCCCATGCGGCCGTGCTAAGGGGTGATTGCTATTTCCACCTGGCGGGCCCCCCAGTGGGCCCTTGGTTCTCAGGGTGCAGTGGAAGGAGAGCTGGGGTGCTCACTTGCCAGGTGGCCGGTCCTGTCCAGAGCCCCAGCCCTCGCTGACAGGGGTCAGGGGATACATCAGCGTGGGGCTGTGGGGGGAGGGAAGGGTGATGCTTCTTTCAGCCCGTGTGCTCCATGGGGCCATCTTCCAGTTCACACGTGTGTAGGACAAGCCTGCTATCCTCTTTTAATGGCTTCGGGAGCTTTCCACGCAGGCTTAAATTGTATTTTTTTTTTTTTGTAAGTAGTGCAATTCCCATCTTGTCTACACCAATTCCTAGCCGCCTTTGACTCTGCTTTGTTCTCCAGCCCATGGGCAGTACAGAGGCTGAAGCATCATTCATATTAATGGGCCTCCCATTGTCTGCTGTTCTAGTTTTCTCTTATTTCTCTGAGGAGCCTGCCAAGCAGGGCACCATGTGCTCATGGGCCCTTAATAAATGTTTGATGATGATAATTAGATCATGGGCAATTTGTTACCATAACATTTATTTTTCACATTTTTCTTGGAAATGTTATCTGTCTCCAGCTCTGCTTGACTCAGGACAGTGATTTCAATTTCTACAAAGAATGTGGCCCAGAGATGCAATTCATTGTTGAAGAGCAAAGGTTACAAAGCATCACGATCCGGGCTCACAGTGCAGATTTTCTACTTTCTAGCTGGATGGATTTGGGTGAGCTTGAATTTCTGGACTTAAATTTCCGTGACTGGTTAAAGATACTAGCATCTGAAGATAATTCTCCTCATCTCCAAAGCATTCCAGGGCAGACAAGAGGTATTCATTTTGTTGGCAGGAAGATTGGGGCCCATTCAGTAGGCGGGCTCACTTGAGGTCACACAGTAGAGTCAGGGCACATGGAGGACTTGGGCTTCTTCTAGTCCTTGGCGAGGACCCCGATGCCATAACCAACCCCCTTTCTGTCTCCCTTATTCTCCCCTCTTACAAATATTTAATGAGCATCTATGATATGCCGGCCATGAGATATGGTGATGAGCCAAACTAACCTCCCCTTTATGATGGCACTTATATTCTGGTGAACTGAGACAGGGAACAGCCAGATAGGCATATAAATATATGAGAGATGTACAATGAAGGAAAATAAAGACGAGGGAGGAGAAAAGAGAGGAGGACTGGGGAGGCCCCTCTGATGTGGGGCCATTTGAGCAGAGGTCCAAAGGAAATAGCAGGTGCAGAGACTCTGAGCAGGGGTGTCTTCGGCACGTTCAAGAAACTGGAAGCAGCTGGGTGTGGAGCTGTGGTCAGAGAAGCAGGTGGGCAGCACGTCTGGTAGGGCCTCGTGGGCTTGGTAAGGAAATTGGATTTGACTCTAGGATGGAAGCTGCTAGAGGGTTTTGGGCAGGTGCACGGGGAAGAACAGACTATAATGGGAGAGAGAGGGAGACGGCCTCTTAGGACGCTCCCAAAACAATCCAGGCAGAGGTGCTGGGGGCAGGGGAGCAGAGGTGGGGAAGCCTGGAGAGTAGTCCGGCTCTGGATGTGTTTTGAAGGCAGATTGACAGGTTTGGCAGCAGCGTGGATGTGAGTCTTGAGGGAAAGAGGAGCCAAGGATGGGGCATTTGGGCTCTAGCACTGAGAACAGTGTGGCCATTCCTGGAGTGAGGAGGACGGCACAGGAGTGGGCTGTGGGGGGCACGACCGCCAGGAGACCCACCCTAGACATCCATCAGGAGGCGGTTGGATTTTCCATGTTGGGGGTGAAGGGGTGGTCGGTTTGGCAGGTATCCCGCAGATGTGAAAAGCCAGGATACTAGGTGAGGCTGACCTTGCGGGGGGAGTGAAGGTGGAGAAGAGACGAGGTCAGGGCACTGGTAGCAGAAGGGCTATTTTAAGAACTGAAGGTGGGAAGGGCGCCTGGGTGGCTCCGTCGGTTAAGCATCTGCTGTTGGCTCAGGTCATGATCCCGGGGTCCTGGGATCGAGTCCCTTGTTGGGCTCCCTGTTCACTGGGGGATCCTGATTCACCCTCTCCCCTGCTTGAACTCTCTCTCTCTCTCTAATAAATAAAAAAAAAAAAACCTTAAAAAAAAAAAAAGAACGGAAGCCTTCCTGCCTCTCAGCCCTGAGAATTCATGGGAACGTTTTGATCTTTGAACATCTCACTTTGGAAGTCTCCTACTGGAAGGCCTGGGACATTTTCTAAAAAGCATGAGTATTTCACTTGTGATGATGCGGATATCACAAGGCTGTCATTTGAGACGGACAACACTGCCTTTCCCGGGGGCCCTGACGTCCTACCCTTGGCCCCTCAGAGCCAGTGGGTGCTCCCGGGGCCCCAGGGCTGGCTGACGGGTGCCCTGGCTGTTCCCATCACCTTGTGTCTGGTAAGTGAACATCACACACTCTCCTCCTCTGGATGCAAGCCCAGGCGTCCCATGTGAGTGTGCACACAAGTAGCTGAAGATGCCAACACGTAAAGACGGTTCTCACCATTCCCAGGACGTGGCACGGCAGCAACAGACGCCCGCTCTGCTGGCAGGAAGCTGAGGACCGGTTTGGTGAACTGGCTCACCTGATGTCGGACAGAAACTCAGGAGACCTGGGCGCCTCGTGTCTTTTGGGCCAGGGTCCCAATCCCATAACTTTGCTGAGCACCTGAAATTCCGTTACTTCCCCAGAATGAAGATGGTGAGTTCGCTCTCCTTAGCTGTACCATTTGAGACACGTCACTTCGTTTCTTTGAGTTTGGATTTTCTCATTCATGGGACAGAGGGCGGTTGTGAGGATCAAGGATCAAGCACAGCAGCCGGCACAGCCCGGAGCTCGCCCAGTGTCCCTTCTCTCTCTCCGGTCTGTATGCAGCCAACAAGAAGCTCACGATGCCGAGTTACAGGGTAATGATGCGCAGTTTCTGTAATTACTGTTACAGTGATGTGAGGGTGGATTTTGTGTCAATAAATCAATTAGGAAACACAACGTGGTGGCTGCTGTGGAAGCAAAACAAAGAGTGTGTACGAACAGAAAAGCCCTCAGCTGCTGGCTTCCCCTGAACGTCCTGGCCTTCGGGGACGTTGGGAGGAGCAGCCCCAGACCCCACAAGGATGCTAAGCTGTGATGGCGAGAGGTAGTGAACACGGAACCCCGACATCAAGGCAGTGGGGATCCCGTCATGGAAACCAGATGAGGTTTCCCGGCAGCTCCAGAGTGGGAACGACCCAAAAGTACACTGGCTGTTGAATGGATGCACGGAGAGCGCCGTGTCCACACAGCACAGTATGAGCCAGCCGTGAGAGGCACGAGCGCGGATCGTGGCACAACGTGGATGAAATTTGAACACATTATGCTTCGTGGAGGAAGCCAGACATAAAGGGGCAAATATGATTTGTCATGTGATTCCACTTACGGGAAGCTCCATGGAGAGGAAGCAGGTTGGAGGCTGTCGGGGCTGGGGAGGGGGAAGTAGAGCGTGACAGCAAATGGGCCTGGGGTTTCCTTCGGGAGGATGCGAATGTTCTGGAAGTAGATACAAGGGATGGTTGACGATACCGTGAATGTACTAAATGCCATGAAATCGTGCACCTTAGAAGGGCTACGGTGGTGGATTTTTTTTATCACGTGTGTTTTCCTGCAGCTGGAAGCTCACGCTGGGTGTTCTCTGCGTGGGGCTCCGTTCACTGCCACTCCAGGGGCCGCATGCAGGGCAGCGCACGTTAGACGTGTCATTTCTTGGTCCCTGCGGCAGGTCTACAAGGGCGGAGGCGTTGGTCCTACCTTACAGGCCCGGAGGCTGAGGCTGGGGGTGGGGGGAGCACTTGGTTCCTCCGGTCACAGAGCCCGTGTGCCCGGAGCTGGCGTGCGAGCCCCGCCTGTGTCTGCCTCTGCTTCGGGGCCCGGCTCGCCGCACAGACACATCCTAGTCTTTGCATTTATGGAGCTCCTGCTGTATGCCAGGCTCTGCTCTGGGTGCGCGTGGCCGCTCCCCGGTGGCTCCCTCCTGGGCTCCCCGTGGGGGGTGCCGCACCTGACCTCTGGCGCGCGTGTGTCATCAATACACTGCAGGTGTCTCGTCATCGAGGTTATTGACTCGGCGGTCGGTCACGGATTGCATGGGGGCACGGCTTCCTCTTCGACAGCCATTAGCATGAGTGATTTTCACAGAAGGGAGCCTGACTCTGACCTTCTCCGAGGTGAAGCTTCTCGAAGCCGTCATCCTCCTTTTCCCTGATGCTTGGCAGCCACATCTCATCAAGCTCAGATCATTTATGTGCTCAGAGACGGACATTTTAGTGTTGTAGATTTTAAAATTAACGAACTGTCGAAGGATCAGTGCTGCCCCTCCAAGCGGTGGCAGAAAGGGAGCAGGTCTCAGCTCTCATGAGAGCAACGTGTGTGTGTTCCGGAGACTTCCACCTAGGGGACATATGCCCGTGCCCGTAGCCTGCCATCTGCGTGCAGATGGGGTGCAGGTATCCCCACAAACCATGTGCAATGTCTATAAATCATGCAATAATATAGACGCTGCACATATGTTATTTTGAGCTAATTGTCAGCAAAACTCTGGGCTTAGATGGGCTCGTGATAGGTGTGTTGGCACCACCGTTGCCGGCCGGGGCGAGCGGCGCTGTGGATGGTTTCGCTGTACCGGAGCGTGTAGCCCGGGGGGCAACCCGTGGCTGCTGCAGGGTGCACAGGGGCTACATGCCGAGGCCAGAGGCTCGCGGACACGTTCCCCAGGTCCGGCAGGGGCGGGGGGACGGGGCGCTTGGCTTCCAATCTTTCAGGCTTGAAATCCAGTTTTGCCGGCGCCCCAGGAAGGGGACGGGCCGGAGGTCCGGCTGCAGGTCAGCTGAAGTCCTGGGATGGTTACTCACAGCGAGGAGGCCGGAACGAGTGGGGCTCTTCTTGGCGACACAGTGTGGGGCACAGACCTCAGGATCTGCTCCGTGTTCACGGTCTGGCCCTGCCCTTGCTGGGTCCGTGTGACCCTGGATGGAAACGCTCCCCCTTTCTAAAGGTCGATTTTCTCGGTGAAATGCAGAGGGACCGGGTCCTCCCTTAGGGTCGTGGTGGGGACCAAAGGGATGCTATCTGGCAAGAACTTGGTGTGTATGGTGTATGGTGATGCTCAGCTGGTGGCCCCTGGCTGTGACCATCGGAAGGCCACCGGGGGGAGGGGGCATTCTAGTGGGAAGACTGCTGGGTCTCCTGGAGCTGGGTGACGTCAAGGGCTCCACTGCTGAGGGGTGCTGCAGGGTACAGCCGTCAGCTGGACATGGGAACGGCCTGAATCCTTGCATGCAAGGACCTACTATGTGCCAGGCCCTAAGGGCACTATATGCCTTTTATTTTCTATTTCTCCCAAATAGGAGAGGTGGCACCATTGCCATTCCAGCTCAGCGAGGGGCAGCTGTGTCCCCAGGTCCCAGGGCCGCTCGGGGCCGCCAGGATCTGCTCTGTGGCTGCCTCTCCCCGAATGACACTGGCCACTTGGGGACACATTTCTGCCTTCGGAGCCTCTCTCCTCACATGATCTGTGTTTAAGGCAATTTCAATACATCAGTGCTGTTCCAGGTTTCTGCTCATGGGTACTGACATTGCCAGCCCTCTCCTGCCCCCCCTCCCCACCGCCCCAGGCCTGGTTTCTGGATTTAGCCTGGTGGAAAGAGCCCCTGAGCCTCAGGGGGACATGTTTGACATGTTTGGGTGTTTTTCTCGTTTACAGCTTGGCCGAGGGGGCCGAGGACCTGTCCACCCCCACCCACCGTCTCCCTGGGCTGGGGAACCAGAAGCCCCCTGCACCCCTGGGCTGGCAGCAGGCGATGAGGTTGGGCTGGGTGTTCACGGAAGAGGGACGTCCGGGTCTAGACCTGGGGCCTAGCTAGGTCACTGCGAGGCCATTGGGCCAGAGAGCAGTGCAGCGGCCAGAAGGAAATGGGACCGTGGGCAGGCAGGGAAGCGAGTCTCAGGGGATGGTGGTGCCATTTGTTGAGAGGAGCTGGCTCGGAAGTGCTCACCTTGCGGACGCCCAGCTCCCACCACGTTGTGCTGGGGTTTCTCACGCCCTCTTATAGAACACTGTGTACCATTTAGAGCATCGCACGAGCAAATTTAGCCAAGCATATTTTGGGCCAATTGAAGTTGTAGGCATGCTGCCTGGGGAAAAAAATAGATCTTTTCTTACTTGATGTGTGACAGATGAGAGTGACGGAGAGGCCCGCGCACTCTGTCTTGCACACACAGGGGCGCCGCCCAGGAGCCCCGGGCTGGTCCCTCCTTATCCTGCTCCTCGCCGTCACTTTGGAGATGTTTAAATGAGTTGTTTTCTTTCCCCAGACAGCTGGGGGAGAGCGGAAGAGAGGGGGCACAGACAGCGCGGGGAAATTATTCTGCAGGGTGCCGATGAGGTAGAGCTGCTCACCTGCTGGAACGGGGTGGGGGCAGGGGATCGCCCCGCACTGACCGTTGCAGCTGTTGCCTCACCGGTCCGTGGCCCGCGGGTCGTCTGAGCATGACGCCCACCTCCTCCCCATCCTCTGGTGGAGGCTGGGGGCCCCTGACAGGGAAATGTGGCAGCTCTTTTGCAGTCTGCGACCCCTGGAGCCGTACCTGGCTGGCCTCGGCTCACAGTGGCCCTAGAGGATGGAAAGGAGAGGAGGGCATGGGGTCCTCACAATGAGGGAGCACTAGATCGCTGTGTGCTAGGCATTCAGACGTGCTTGTGAGTAGTCTGTGTGTAGCTGTTTGTTTTCCCTGCAATCCAAGTGAGAACTGGTGAGGCCCCTCCCATGTGCAGGGGTGGGTGGGGATAGGAGTCAATGTGCAGCGCGTGCAGTTGACTTTGGTAGGAGCCACATGGGGCAGAGGACAGGCTGCGACGGGGCGGGGGTGCTTGCTGCGTGGCGGTGTAGACCATACGTGATTCATGGACTGTAAGAAGGGAGGAGGGGGCCCCTGGGTGGCTCAGTGGTTCAGCATCTGCCTTTGGCTCAGGGCATGACCCCGGGGTCCTCGGATCAAGTCCCACATTGGGCTCTGCATGGAGCCTGCTTCTCCCTCTGCCTGGATCTCTGCCTCTCTCTCTCTATATATATATATAAATATGTGTCTCTCATGAATAAATAAATAAAATATTTTAAAAAAAGAAGTGAGGAGGAAGCACGTTTCCGGCTGGGGCACCTGGGGAGCCCAGCGTCTGCGTGGGAGGCCCGTGTAGGGAATTGCAGTACATGGTGTTCTAGAGAGGGTCTGGACTGCAGGCCTGGCCGGGAGCAGCAGTGGGTGAGCAATGGGGTTGCTTGGCGAGAGAGATGGTCTAGAAGGAAGGTGACCCGGGGACGGAGCAGGACCCGGGGCCCGGGCAGAGGCTGTAGAGGTCAGGGTTGCTCTGCCAAGTGGGAGCAGAACAGGCTGAGCTGTGGCTCCGTGGGCAGGCATGAGGCGGGGCCCTGGGCACGCCCATAGCAGGGCACACAGCACGGTAAGTCCGCAGGCCGCGTGGCCACTGTCGTGCATGGTGGTGGCGGCCGCTGGTCTGACTTGATCAGCTCCTGCAGCCTTTCTGGGAGCACACATTTCACCTCTGGAGTGAGTCAGACTTGAGTGGGGGGCGGGAGCTGGGAGTCTGGTCCATATTCCTCAGCGGGGCAGGGGGCAGGGGGCAGTGCAAGGTGGGGGGACCTCTGAGCGCCTGGGGGTGGGCACGAGGCCTCTGGGCGGGAGTGGGCCATCCGGGGGGCAGAGGTTAACGTCTCCTGTGGGCGTTCCCAACGTGTGGCCACGGTTTGGGCCAGGTCTCTTTGCTGGGCATTGGCAACACCACTCGTTGCCCAGGAGACCCACAGCCTTGACTAGGCCTTCAAGGAGACCGTGAGAAGGAAGGAACTTAGGTCTGCTTTCATTTTTACACCTTTAATCAGCTTTGGGGCCGTGGAACAATGACTATTGTGGGCAGAAGCCGGCACCAGCCGACACGTGGGCCGCCCCGGCCTTGCCCCCCGCTTCTGCTCTGACCCAGGACCCCCAGCCCCGTGTGGACGCTGAGTGCTTGAGGTGGGGCTAGTGCATCGGAGGACCCGCGTTTATGATAATATTTCATTCTAATCGATCTAGATGAAAAATAATCATATTCAATTTAAGCATTAGAAAATTCTGTTAAGTATGTTTGGAACAACCTGATTATGCGATTCTACTTTTCCAGGGAAAATTCGATGAAACCTAAAATTAGGTCGAGTTTTTCCTGATGAAAACGTAGCATTTAGATGGAGATGTGCTAGAAGTATAAAATACACATCACTTTGGAAGACGCAGTACAGGCACGCCTGGGCGGTGCCGTCGGTTGAGCATCTGACTTTGGGTTTTGGCTCAGGTCGTGATCTCGGGATCGAGGGACCGAGCACCGTGTGAGGCTGCACGCTCAGCAAGGAGCCTGCTGAGATTCCCTCCACCTGCCCGAGCGCGTCTGTGCTCTTGCGCTCTCTCTCTCTAAAAAAAAAAATAATAAAATAAAAAAGGATCTTTAAAAAAATATTCAGTACATTCAGTAACAATTTACTGATTTTTGTATTGATTGCATGTGGAGATGTTAATATTTTGGATACATTGGGCTAAAGAAAATGTTTTTTTTTAAAGATTTTATTTATTTATTCATGAGACACACAAAGGGAGGCAGAGACAGAGGCAGAGGGAGAAGCAGGCTCCATGCATGAAGCCTGATGCAGGATTCGATCCCAGGACCCTGGGATCACGCCCTGAGCCAAAGGCAGATGCTCAACCGCTGAGCCCCCCGAGGCGTCCCAAGAAAATGTTTTTGAAATTAATTTCACCCATTGTTTTTTATCTTCTTAAGCCCCCGGCTTCACTGAGAGCCTGTGCTGTGGGGTGAACGAGACGGACGTGCAGGCTTGGGGCGGACATCAACTGTGACGTGAATGATGGAGCTGGGTGATGGCGATGTGTCCATGTAGGCTTATCAGCCGTAACAAATGGAACACTCAGGGAGGGGACGGTGATGGTGGCAGAGGATTTGGGTGGGAGGGGCAGGGGCTGTACCGGAGATCTCTGTACCTTCCCTTCAATTGTACTGTGAACCTGAAACTTTTCTAAAAAAATAAAGTCTATTAAAAAAAAAAAAGCAACAAAACCTCAAGCAGAAGAGTAAGAAAAGCAAACAACAAACCTAGAAGCAAAAGCCTAAACCCCAGACATCTGAGTGCCATCAGTTTCTTTTGGGGGGAGAAGCAGTGTGCCCAGCGCCCTACTAATCAGGGAAGGTGCCTGCTCGTCCGGGCCCCTTGGCATCCGTGTCCCGAGTGCCCAGGACCTGGCATGGCCGAGCTGCGTCATTGGCAGGAGCATGTCCCCAGTCTCGTCGCTCACCAAGACCCCGGGAGGGCCCGGAAAGGAAGAGAACGCCTTTCCTTGGTTTGCCTGGCCTCCATTTAGGAGATCAAGGCCTTAAATCAAGCCCGCGGTTACAGGTGGGCTCGCCCCCGGCTTAGATCACGGCCACCGCCTTGGCGTCGGGGGGCGGGGATCCCCGGGGTCCCCGGCACCTGTCTTGCTGCCACGCAGCAGCTGCTGGCAGCCAGTGTCCTCGCCACTGTGTCTTCTCCTCCGAACACTCCTTGGGCTTCGGACTCCGCGCTCTTGAGCGGGCGTGATCCGCGGACACGGTCTTCGACAGAAGGCTCCGGGGTCGCTGACACTGCCACTGCCACTGCAGCTGGAGGGGCCGGGCCAGCGCTGCTCCCGGGGTGGGGGGTCCCTTGCTGCCGTTGCACGAGGTCGGGGACAGTGGGGCTTTAGGGTTTCACAGGTGGCAGGGCTGGAGGTGACGCCGGGGGTTACAAAGCCGTCCTGTCTCCCCTTTCCTGTCGCGCCCCCTGACGCACAGTCACGTTGGCGTGCCCGACTCCGTGTCACTAGGCTGGGGAGGGGGGCCCGAGGGGAGCCCAGAGATGGCAGCAGGGTCGCCGGGCAGAGCTCTGAGCTCTGGAGTCCCCAGAGTCCCCTGGGCCCTGCGGGCTGTGCCTGGGGCCATGGGCACAGAGGGGCCCGCGGGCTGGAGCTGGGGGGTGCTCGTCCTGCTGGGCCCAGTGCACCCGTCCGGCCGTGGCCTGGAGCCATCCTGCCAGTCGCTGGAGGGGGGGTAGCCAGCTCCACCCAGGGCCCTGTCCTGTGCCAGGCTACATCCTGGCGCCTGCCGGGCACTCGCCCCGCGTGAGGCGGTCACCGGATTTTCTCTCCCCTGTCCGTGGTCTGCTCCGTCTTGCCCCGGCCCGGTGTCGCCCGCCCTCTGAGGGCAGCGAGCCGAATGCCCCTGGAGCCCCCCGGGTGTGGCACCGGGGACATGTTTGTGTCATGCACAGGGACGAATGGAGTCTGGCTTCAGGTGTGTATGGGGTCCATCCTGCCTGGCCCCGCGGTAGGACAGCTGGAGGAAAGCTGGTTTGTCCTGGGTCACGTCGCGCACGTCTAAGCCTTCGGCTGGTCTGCGGCTGCCGGTTCCCCTGTAAGCAGTGGGGAGGGGCCCGCAGCAGCCGGGCCTACCAGGCTCGACGCCCTGACCCGAGGCATGCCCACCTGGGGTGCCCACCCGGGGACCCACCGACCCTGAGCAGATGTGCCTCTGCCTCCTGTGGCCCCTGAAGACCCGGCTGGGGGCCAGACAGGCCTCTGTTTGGATCCTGTGCTCCTCATCAGCTGCCACCTGGGGCATGGCTCACAGTAGGTCACGACCTGTTCTGGGGCTGGATGCTAACTTCCACTGAGAAGTTTCTGGGAGGATCAGGTGGGCAGTCTGACAGGAGCCTGGAACTGCTTTCTCTCACTGAAAATTCAGAGCATGGAGGCCACCTGCTTGCCCGGCCGAGCTGGAGTGGGGTTGGGGTCACGGGCAGGAAAAGGAGAAGCATTCTGGATCCTGAAGCCTCCCCGCTGTGCTCCGCTGGCCCCCACGTCCCACAGAAGCCCAAGCTGGCTGCCTCCTTCCTGACAGGGATGCCGTGACCACCCGTGAGGGCCCCGTGCTGAGGCCTCGGGGGGCTTGCTTTGTGGGGCCCAGGGGAGCGCCGTCACAGCAAGGGGGGTCTGTGCCGAGGGCAGCTGGGGAGGCGCGCAGCTGGGAGGCAGGCTTTGGGGTCGTCAGAACCCAGGGCAGGGGCAGGCTGAGGTTCCAGGTATGTCTGCAATGCAGAAGCCAAGCCTGGTGCAGAGGTGTCCCTACCTGGGCTTCCAGGCGGCTGCCAGGCTCTGGCTCAAGCCGCTCATGTCCATCCCCTGCCTGCACTCTCCGTGCAGAGAGGGAGCTCCACCTTCCTGAGGCACTTTTGTGTCGGGTCAGGGCCTCCGTGTTCTGGAACGCCCTTGCAGCCTGGCGCCCAGGGTTAGGTCCTGACCGTGCATCCTAATCGGGGTTTGCAAACTCTGCATTCCACGTCCGAGGGTCTTTCGGAGGACTCCATGTGTGTGCCTCCCTGAGTCTCCCACATGCAGAGAAATACCTGGTTGCATCATGAGGAGGGAGGGGGTGTGTTTTGTGGATGGCATCAGAGCCCTCCGTCGGCGGCCGGTGGAAGCCACTGAGCACACCCGTGCAG
Organism: Nyctereutes procyonoides; assembly: GCF_905146905.1. Classification (NCBI taxonomy): domain Eukaryota; kingdom Metazoa; phylum Chordata; class Mammalia; order Carnivora; family Canidae; genus Nyctereutes; species Nyctereutes procyonoides. Next base: position 54,292,233 of record NW_026575046.1, read on the forward strand.
CAAGTCTGGGGGCGTCTGTAACCCCAACTTTCCAGGGCGGGTGGGCCCATGGATGCTCCCGGAGGTTGGAGGCTGCAGCTGGAAGGCCGAGGCTGGGCCCCGCGGGAGACCCGGGGCCCAGGGGACCCGTAGTTACGCGGCCCACAGCGAAGCCAGCTCTTGGCCCTTGGCCTTGGGGCCGGAACGAGGAACCCGGGCCTGGCGGTCACGCGGGGCTGAGAGGGATGTGGCGCCGGCAGGTAGGCCCTCTGGGCTGTGGCAGGGTTGCCATCGTCCGCAGCCTCTCCTGACTGCTTCACATGCGCCTGCCTGTCCCTCCCCGCAGAGTTGGGGGCGGCAGAGAGCAGGCCACCATTTCACGGGGGTCCCCGACAGGTGGTTGGGTACCGTGACCAGACTAGGGCATTTATGCTGTGTTTCCAGGAGGGTTTCTGGTGGGTTTGGCTGTGGCTCGTGGTGGAGGGGAGCTCCTGAGAAGTCTGTGTTCCCGGGGCCCAGGGGGACAGCCCAGCTCCAGGGCACCCCTGCACTTCACCTGCCTGCAGGTCATCCTGCCTGGTGTGACATTGCCGCAGACGGCTCCCCGTTTGGCAGAGACTGGAGGCCAGCGTCTGGCAGCGTCTGAGGAGCACGGTGCAGAGGTCTATGGTGCGGTGGCGTGGGTCAGAGCTGAGCGCTGGGGGTGCGCCAATGTCCTCCCTGTCCTTCTCCCTCCTCCTCTCTTGGTAGCTCTCCAAAGTCCACAGAGGACTGGCATCCTCCCACCTCTCATCATCTTCCCTGCTTGGACTCGCCGCGGCGGCCTCTCTTGCCACACCGTGCGTAGCTCCCAAATCGTCCTCGGTTGTCAAGACTGGCTACGTTGACTCAGATGACTCAAGCTTGGAAGGATGTCTGAGCTGTCAGCTGGATCGTGTGGTTCTCCGTGCTGGATGTTGGCCATCCATGCCCGACCCTTGTGCCGGGGACGCCAGGACCAACGCGGCCAAACGGGCTGTGACATTGGGCAGTGACTCTGGGTGCCTGCTCAAGGGCCCCAGAGAAAGTGGCTGGTGAACCTCGACTAGTGCAAACACAGCTGGGGCAGGGTGCGGCTGGGTGCCCAGTCCTGTCTCTGAGGACTGATGACTGCGAGCGTTGTAGGAGAAGGTGAGGCAGCAGTGGGGGCTGGGTTGGCTCAGCCTTCCCCAACGATTCATATTTTGAGCGCTTGCTGTATGCCTAGCCATGGATTAGTCTTAAGGAGAGATGCAGGGGAAGGAGCAGGAGAGCAAAGGAAGGTGATAGATGTCTCTCGATATTTATCCATATGCCAAGACTTTTAGGTTTAGGTATCCTCCTAGATAAACGGGGGAACCGGGCCTCAAAGAGCTCTGTACATTTGCTTAATGTCTCACTCTGGTACATGCAGGGGGAGAATGTGTGTACCCAGAAATACTTGCCAGCAAGTCCAGTTTTTTCCTCTACCCTTTGATCTCCACAGTTGTGTGTGCCTGACCTCTTCTTAGGGTTTCAGACTCTTTCTAGCTCAAGGCCCAGCCAGGTGTTCGCACTCAGTAAAGTGAAAGTTTATTGAGTGAATGAATGAGCCAGCGCCGGACTCAAGGCCTGTTTTGTCCGTCATCAGAGCACCCTTGTCCTGTGGATGCTGAGAGTGAGAAATGGTGTCTCAGCTCTCAAGTCTGCGGTCTCTCTGCCACGTGTTTCCGGCCATCAAGGTGCTCACTGTTTTGTGGGGAGACAGGATGGTATACACAGAAGAGGGAGATGAGTTTAGAGATCGTAGCCAAGGCTCTGAGAGAGACAGAGAAATGGACCGAAGTATATGGCCAGCTAGTCTTCAGAGCGTCAAAAATAAAGTATTACAGCAGCAGGAAATCATGAAATGAAGGAAAGCGAAATTTCAGTTCATTCATTTATTTTATATTCCGTAAGTATTTACTTCGGACCTGTTCTGTGTCAGGCACTGTTCTAGGCCCCTAGGTGATAAGACTGAATGAGCCAGTCCTAGAAGTGAGCTCGGGCAGTAATGTCTCCAACATCGGCTGTAACAACATTTTTCTAGATATGTCTCCTGAGGCCAGGGAAGTAAAAGCAAACATAATTATTGAGACTACATCAAAATAAAAAGCTTCTGCACGGTGAAGGGCATGATCAACAGAACTCAAAGGTGACCTACGAAATAGGAGAAAATATTTGCAAATGACATATTCGATAAAGAGTTAGTATCCAGAATATATAAAGAACCCATACAGCTCAACACCCCAAAATTGAATAATCCATTAAAAAATGAGGACACCAACAGACATTTCTCCAAAGAAAACATCCAGATGGCCAACAGACACATGAAGAGAGCTCAACATCACTCGTCGTCAGGGAAATGCAAATCAAAAGGACAATGAGCTATCACCTCACACCTGCCGGACTGGCTATAGAACCAACAATATAAGAAACAGGAGGTGTTGGGGAGGATGTGGAGAAAGGGGGGCCCTCCTGCACCGCTGGTGGGAATGCAAGCTGGTGCAACCCCTCTGGGAAACAGTATGGGGGTTTCTCAAGAAGGTAAAAATAGAGCTACCCCATGATCCAGCAATTGCACTGCTGGGTATTTACCCAAAAATGCAAAAACATTAATTTGAAGGGATGTGTGCATGCCTATGTTTATTCCTATTATTTACAATAGCCAATCTAGGGAAGCAGCTAAAGTGTCCATCCATAGATGAATGGATAAAGGAGAGGTGATCGGTCTATCTATCTATCTATCTATCTATCTATCTATCATCTATCTATCTATCTAGAGCTACCCTATGATCCAGCAATTGCACTGCTGGGTATTTACCCAAAGAATCAATCTATCTATCTATCTATCTATCTATCTATCTATCTATCTATCTATATATCATCTATCTATCTATCTATCTATCTATCTATCATCTATCTATTATTTCTCTATCTATAATGGGATATTATTCAGCCATAAAAAAAAGATTAAAATTTTTCTATTTGCAGCAACATGGATGGAGGTAGAGCATATTATTCTAAGTGAGATAAGTCAGTCAGAGAGGAGTCAGAAGGCGAAGTCTTATTAGAACTCTTACTTATGTGGTGAAACATGAAGAAGGCTGGCTTCATGTGACTCCCCAGCACGTGTGTGCTATTCTAGGCCCCAGGAATTCGGGAATGGAGCACTTCAGTGCTCTTGCACGATATCCTGCCTTTGGGGCTCATCGACAACTTAGCCCACTCACTGTTTATTCCCGCTCATTCATGTAGGATGTTAGCCCTGGGTAGCCATCTTCCTCGGCCAGTCCCAGTGCAGGCGTAATGCTGGCTGACTTCACCTCCATAATCTCCTGTTGCTTTGACCTTGTTTCCAGGGACCCTCTCCTCCACTGCCCATGGGCTTCCTCCCTCCACGGCCACCTGATCCTTAGCATCCTCTGAAACAGTTCCATTCCAGCTCCTGTGTTCTGGCCACAACCTTGACGCATGCCTCTCCCCCACTTCCAGTACCTTTGGAGTTATGATCACAAATGATGTAAGTCAGCTCCCACTAGCCTAAAGAGTGAAAATGAATTGTTAGGATGTTGGGCAGCTCCTAGAATTGATGCGAAGTCTGGGAAATCTGATTAAGGAAATGGGCACCAACCAAGGGAATGTGAACCACGAAGAAGAGTGAGGTCGCACATTCAGTGACACCTTGGTGAGGTGATAGGGTTATCGCTGAGCTCTAGATGCCACTTCCACTCCTCACCACTGCCATCATGGTGGCCTTCTTGACTGCACTGTCATGGTGCCCAAACTCTCTTAGACCTCTTGGTGCACTTTGCTCAGAGTTGAAGAATTGGGCAAGATTATCCAGTTTCCCCTTTTTACTATAGCTGCCAGGGTGTTGGGAAAGAAAATATCTAGCGCCGTTCAATGTTCTTAGTAAGAGGAATAACCTTTTCCTTTAGAAAGACTAACCCTTTGGTTGAATTTCCCCGAAAGGATGCTGGGCAGCCAAAAATAAAGCCAAGTGGTCACCCCATTATATCCGTTTGGCCACCTGATACCCACAAACATTTATTATGCAACTGTTTTTGAACCCCTGCTATACATAGACTGGCTCAGTTTTAGAGGCTTGGGACAGTGAACAAAATATAAGAATTCCTTCTGGGGAGATGGGCAATGAATGGAATAAATAAGGATACAATATCTTATGTGATGATAAGTTCTATGGGGAAAATACAAGAAAAGGTATAAACCATTAAGAGAGATTCAGTTTTAAATATGGTGGGAAGGGAAGGGCTTCCTAGGAAGTTGAAATTTGAGCAAAGATGTAAAGGATGAAGGCGTGAGCTCTCGGAATGACTGGGAAAGGGCCTTTTGAACCGAGAGGACAAGAGATGAGAAGACTTTAATGTGGGGACGAGGTTGGATGTGGAGCATGCTTTACTTGTGTGGGCTCCACGCAGCATCCTGAGTTACCGGAACCACTTTGAATCCTGAGCTAGGAGAGCTGAGTGTCAGCGCTATTAGTGCTGCAGCGGGGACAAGGAGGAGAGCCTGCTGTCTTTGGGGGGCCCTACTCAAAGTTGTCAGAGTTTCAGCTCCCCTGGTGAGTAGATGAGAGCGGCACACCTAAATCTGGTGTCTATTACCTCCCAAATCCGAGGGGCCCAGCTACTGTCGTGCCTCTTTATCAATAACATGGGATATGGGGAGCGACATTTATCCTGTATGTCACAGAGCATATTCTGGAAGACTCCAGAGCACTGGAACTCCAAAAACCTTGACCAAGTTTTTGAGTTCCTCTATTTTTTTAGAAATTATTTCCTCCCAGATTTAACTATACATGCATTTGTGTGTATACTTATTTATGCACATGTTTGGTACCTGCTAACATATGCTGTCTGCATCTTATCAGCATGATGTCACCTGTGTCCTGCACTAGCATGATGGTGTGGTAGATGATCGGAGTCAAAGTCATGTGGACTGTGTGGTTTGGAGCCAGAAAGGTGACTTGGCCCTCAGGTAGGATAGTGCAGTTTCATCGTTATGTCCGTCCAGAGAAATCTAACTGCTCCTAGCAGTTTTTGTTTCGTAGGAGAAAGGAAAAATATGCTGACAGATCAATAACTGTGTGCCAGTTGCTAGGGTCTGTATTGATTTGATCCAATGAGGAGGCCGCATCAGGAACAGCAGATACAAATAGAAGTAACCACTTGATTGAGTTCATGATAATCCACTGTTACTCCATTGGACTCATTATCTTTTGAATCTGCCAACCTAGAAAATTATGTAGGGGTGTGATTGGGATCTTCTGCTTTGCACCTTTCAAATATTTAATAATGATGCTGAGGTCTCTGATTTCCCCAGGGATGTGGCCGTGCTTTTGTTTTCTAATTTTGGCAGGGAGAGGGAAACGGCTTCCACGTTGCCCTTTCTACCTTATTAGCCCTTGGTCAATTTCTAGGGAGTCAATTAGGAAGTTCATCAGATTGCTGAAGATCTTTTTCAAGTGTTCACTCTGGAAATGGGAAAACAACCATTGAGGGGGTCTGGGGTCCCTTGGATGTTCTCTGAGGCTGACTTGGGTCAAAACTCGATTTCTCATTTGACCTCCATTAGCCCCTACTCTGACGGATGCCCCAGTGCTGTGCCAGGTTTCTAGGAATTAGAATGAGCCAAGATTCAGCATTCAGCAATAATACCCAGGGGGTCACGGTACCTCCTGGCCGCCAGTGCAAAGTGATCTTGATAAGTAGTTTCACATCCCTTTGAGAAAGGCTAAGAGGCGTAGTCACAGTATTTAACTGTGATGTTTGAGGGAGAGTTCAGGGCTTCTTTCATTTAAAGGGTTCAGGGTTGTTCAAGGGGCTCAGGGTTTGGAGATTGGATGAAAACAGTCTGTGCTTTCATTTTTATGGCTTAAACAGGACCTCTCCCCCCCCCCCCCCGTCAGTTTTACACATTAAGTAAGATCTTAGTGAGTCGCCCGTTGACTTTTGTTTTGGGGACCTCAGGGTCAGCTAATCACTGTCAGCCATTCTAGTGGGTGAGAATATTGTGAGGACCCCTCTGGCCCTGCTGCTTCTCCCAGTCCCCCGGCTCACATTACTCTACGTGGCCTCTGCCCTTCTGTTTGAATCACAACTTCCACTGTGGTTGAACCCGTACCTTATAGCCTACAGAGTCCCGGCCCTGAAACATTTTCCCACAATGCCGGTGCTGCCCCCACCTTAGTACATATCAGCACTCAGGGGAGGGAGTGGCTTTCGGGGAGTGTGGTTAAGGGAAAGTAGAGGGGATGGCTCCTGTTCAGTGGATTTCAGTATTCTGTGGTCTTTGGACTACTTCGTCTACATTATGTCAAAGTTCTGGCATCTCAAGTTCATTTAGAGTAGCTCACTGCTGAGTTTAGATTTCCATTAGAGGGCTGAGCAAACGACGAGAGAGAGCCGCTCCCAGCTGCTTGAGCTAGGGACACCAGATTTAGGAGTCTTGCAAGCCACCGTAGCAGTGATTTCAGTCTGGTCTGAGACTATATTCACCTCTTTGCAGTCTAGTCCTCTCAGGGCCCATTCTTATACATTTATTCCTGGTGTAAATTAGCCAAGTCCTGCTATATTTTTTTGTATGAGTAAGCCTTCTGCTCCCAGGCTTAACTTTGTAATTGGCCCTCCAGGAGATGCCGAGATGATACTCTCATTACAGATATAGAAACAATGAAGTGTGTGTGTGTGTGTGTGTGTGCATGTGATAGTTTGGAGTGGTGTGAGGGCATGTGGAAAATGAGTTTCTTGTTTCAAAATAGAAGCCACAATCAAGGGAGTTTTGAGTCTTCAAACAAAGAAGGATTGTGCCAACAGGGAAGGGAGGAGAGGTGGCTTCAGCCCGTCGTGGGGACTGGCAGGGTTGGGGGTAGAGAGGCCACTCTGAGTTGTCTTACATTCTCCCGTTGATAACCATTTCAACTCTCAGCTCCTGCCGGGTTCCCAGTCAATGCCGCATCTTCACCGTAAGACACTTGGTGAGGTTGTGAATGCAGCTATATTATAATTCAGCACCTACGGGGCCTAAATTCAGAGATCTGAGTTTTTCTTTCTCATTCTTCCATTTATACGGTACAGTTAGGACCACCACTGTGACTCACTCCATTGGCATTATTGCTTTTGGGGAGTAGAGCTTTAGTTCCCCAAAACCCTATTACCTTCAGTCCATCCGTCCATCTATCCATCCATCCAACCATCCAACCATCCATCCATCCATCCATCCATCCGACAAATATTTAATGAGTATCTATTGTTTATTAGATATTATTCTCGGTGTTAGAATGCTGCAAAGGATACAAAGTAACTGTGAAAAATCCCTGACCTCATGGAGTTTCCCAGTCTGTAGACATTTTATTTCAAATGATCACAGGCAATAATTAATGAGTTATTTCATGACTGCAAAGTATCTGTTTTCTGCCTCTCATTCCTGAATCCTAGTAAGATTTTCATTACTGTAGCTCCCAATGGGGCCAGGATATCAGTCCCGGATACCATCCATTATTTCTTATTGCAGTAGACTATTAACTTATTCTCAGATATTCACTGTGACCACCTTTAATTTTTATTCAGAGTGATTTTTATTTTTCAAAAGGCAAAATGAAGAAGTCATTTCCTGCACCTACGGTCTCCTACCTCAGGTTCCTTTTAATATTTCCATTGGATTTTGGTAAAGACCAGTCTTCTTTTTTTTTTATTCAAGTATAGATAATATACACAATTATATTAGTTTCAGGTGTACAGTACAGTGATTCAGTGAGTCCTATACATTTCCCCGTGCTCATCACAATAAATGTGCTCTCAATCTCCTTCATTCCCCCCACCATGCCCCTCCCCACCAGAAAACATCAGTTTGTTTTCTGTATTTGAGAATTTGGGTCGGTTTTTGTTGTTGTTGTTTGTCTCTTTTTTTGTTCATTTGTTTGTGTTTTCTTTCTTAAATTCCACATATGGGTGAAATATATGGTATTTGTGTTTGACTGACTTGTTTCACTTAGCATTATACCCTCTAGATCCATCCACGTTGTTGCAAATGGCAAGATTTCATTCTTTGTTATGGCTGAGTAATATCCCATTGTGTGTGTACGTGTGTGTGTACACAGCGCACTTTCTCTATGCATTCCTCTCTCGACAGACACTTGGGAATCTTGAATGTGGCCTTTTTGGTCCATCTAGCAACCCAAGTGTGCACTTACTTCTTCTGCTTTATTTGCCCTTCTACTCAAATACACACACACACACATGCATGTGCACACACACTCCTTCAACAGATTACTTCTTTTTTATCTTTCAAAAAACAATTTAGACATCACTTCCTGACCTCACTCCCACAGCTGCCAACACAATCTGGTCCCTCAGTGCCCTGCCTGCCCTTCATTGCTCTTAGTTTCATTTGTAATCATGACACTATTAGGACTATCTGATGAAGGGCTTTTCCCTTGCCACCAAGTGGCCCCCCGACAGCAGGTGTCCTCTTTGTGTTCATTTTCTGCTATAGTCCCAGTTCTCAGCACACTGTCTGGCACATGGCGATATTTAATGGTATTTGTCTAATGAATTAATAACACCATGATACCCATTCTAATGATTGCTCATTGTTTGAGTCCAGGATAGGCACAGTACTGACACCACTGTCAGTTGGGTAAGAGACCATTCAAAGGTTTTAGGGGCAATCGGGGTTGGCTTCCTGGAGGATAAAGACTTTGAGCCAAGAAGTGAGCTGCATCTGTCTCTAAATGGATGCTTGACAGTAGTGAGGATCTTTTTGTTCTGGACCCAATTCTGTGTCTGGTCACAACTGGATGAGGTAATTGTTGGTTGAAAATAACCGTCTGGAGAGAAGGAAGTGAAAAGAGGTAGCATTTTTGTGACAGCCACTGGGGACCCTTGAGACGCCTTGGGTTTTCAGCCTAGGGCTTTCAGCCTTATAATCTCCCTGTTCATTTATCTGCTGATTGTGACCCAGCCTTTTGGGTTTATCCCCTTTTTTGTCCTTTGTGGTGCCTGATGACAGATAATTTAGGCAGCTTACAGACCTAGGCTTAGGTCGGATTAGGTAATGTGTTCATGTCCCTGGTTCTCAGAAGTCTTTTAGGAAACTGAGAAAGGCTTTGCAGAGGAGGAGCACAAACAGTGCTTGTAAGGCTGGAGCCTAACAACAGCTCTTCCCCATTCTTCTAGTTCTATTTACCTTCCCTCTTCGCAACAAGGTTACCTCTTTTATCACTGCTGTTTCATTTGTCCAATAAAGTCCCGGTTATCCATCTTCAAGAGCGTGGCCTGGCTTTATCTCAGGCAATCGGTTCCATCAGACAGACTGATTAGAAGCCATTTCCTTCCCAAATTCTGTAGCTTCATGTTCCTGCTCACTTCTACCCTCGTGTTGAAGCATCCTCTCTTCACTCTGCCTGAATGCATGCATAGGTAAAGATGGCTGCAGTAAGCCCCCGTCCTCTGCCATTTAAATCCCAATTTATCTCACTCTGGGATGCTGGCATAGAATTTTCACTTACAGTTTAGGTTTGAGGAGTGTCAGAAGGGACTCGCTATTAGAAAATTCTCCCGGAATAAACATTTGTGTCTCTTGCAAGGATGAGGTCACTGTATTTGTCTGACCAGGCAAAGATAAGTGTCCTTTCAAAGATTTTTTTTTCTGCTGCTTTTCATTTATGTTTTGGACCTTAGATTGTATTAATCATAATCTCTGGTCTATGACACGCTTTCATTATTACCGTGTGTAGCCAGAGTTTGTCACATAACCCTCGAGTACTGTACGTTACAATGGGATGCTGTTGTGAATGGTGTTGCCTTCCTAATCCATTCTCCTGTTGATGGGCATTAGGCACGATGCCAGGATTTTGCTATTATGAACTGTGCTGCTATGAACATTCTTGTGCATGTTTCCTGCTATACATGTCCAAGTTTCTCTTGGAGTGGCATTATTGGATTGTCAGGGACTGAATGTTTAATTTTACAAGAAAATCACAAATTATTTTCTGAACTCACTGTATCAATCTGTCCTCCTGCCAACGACATCTAGGAGATACCCTTGCCCCACGCACTCTGCAACACATGGGGGCTTCTTAATCTGTGTGGACAGAATGTATGTAAAGTGGTATTTTATTAGGGTCTTTATTATCATTTCTCTGACCACCAAGGAGAGTCAAGATCTTACAGCTTTATTTTTCACAGGTGTTTACTTTTCTGTGAACCACCTATTTATGTCTTTTGATCTTTTGATCCTTTTTCTATTGGTTTAAAGATCCTTACTGATTTGTAGTTCTTTATATTTCATGGATATCAATCCATTGTCAGTGATCGTGTTAGAAATATTATTTTCCTATTTGCCCTTTTACCATCTTGATTTTTATTGATAAATAGGAGCTCTTAATTGGATATAGTCAAGATTTATCAACCATTTATTTCATGTGCTTTTTTTCTTTTGTTTTAAGAAGTCTTTTTTTTTCCATCCCCAGACCAGAATATTTAGCTATATGAAAGGGTTAAAGTTGAATTTTATCATTTAAGTTATTAATCTAACTACAGCTAATTTTTATGTTTGTCTCACCACTGCTATTCAACACAGTACTAGAAGTCCTAGCCTCAGCAATCAGATGACAAAAAGAAATAAAAGGCATTCAAATTGGCAAAGAAGTCAAACTCTCCCTCTTCACAGATGACATGACACTGTACATAGAAAACCCAAAGACTCCACCCCAAGATTGCTAGAACTCACACAGCAATTCGGCAGTGTGGCAGGATACAAAATCAATGCCCAGAAATCAGTGGCATTTCTATACACTAACAATGAAACAGAAGAAAGAGAAATTAAGGCATCAACCCCATTTACAATTGCACCCAAAAGCATAAGATACTTAGGAGTAAGAGTAAACCTAACCAAAGAGGTAAAGGATCTATACCTTATAAACTACAGAACATTTCTGAAAGAAACTGAGGAAGACACAAAGAGATGGAAAAATATTCCATGCTCATGGATTGGAAGAATTAATATTGTGAAAATGTCTCTGTCACCCAGAGCAATTTACACATTTAATGCAATCCCTATCAAAACACCGTGGACTTTCTTCAGAGAGTTGGAACAAATCATCTTAAGATTTGTATGGAATCAGAAAAAGACACCGAATAGCCAGGGGAATATTGAAAAAGAAAACCAGAGCCAGGGGCATCACAATGCCAGATTTCAGGTTGTACTACAAAGTTGTGGTCATCAAGACAGTGTGATACTGGTACAAAAACAGACACATAGATCAATGGAACAGAATAGAGAACCCAGAAATGGGCCCTCAACTCTATGGTCAACTACTATTTGATGAAGCAGGAAAGACTATCCACTGGAAAAGGACAGTGTCTTCAATAAATGGTGCTGGGAAAATTGGACAGCCATGTGCAGACGAATGAAACTAATGCATTATCTTACACCAGACACAAAGATAAACTCAAAATGGATTAATGATCTACATGTGAGACAAGAATCCATCAAAATCCTAGGGGAGAACACAGGCAACACCCTTTTTGAACTTGGCCACAGCAACTTCTTGCAAGTTACATCCATGAAGGCAAGAGAAACAAAAGCAAAAGTGAATTATTGGGACTTAATCAAGATAAAAAGCTTCTGCACAGCAAAAGAAACAGTCACCAAAACTAAAAGACAACCTACAGAATGGGAGAAGATATTTGCAAATGACCTGTCAGATAAAGGGCTAGTATCCAAGATCTATAAAGAACTTATTAAACTCAACAGCAAAGAAACAAACAATCCAATCATGAAATGGGCAAAAGACATGAACAGAAATCTCACCGAGGAAGACATAGACGTGGCCAACATGCACATGAGAACATGCTCCGCATCACTTGCCATCAGGGAAATACAAATCAAAACCACAATGAGATCCCACCTCACACCAGTGAGAATGGGGAAAATTAACAAGACAGGAAACCGCAAATATTGGAGAGGATGTGGAGAAAGGGGAACCCTCTACACTGTCGGTGGGAATGTGAACTGGTGCAGCCCACTCTTGAAAACTGTGTGGAGGTTCCTCAAAGAGTTAAAAATAGATCTGCCCTATGACCCAGCAATTGCACTGCTGGGGATTTACCCCAAAGATACAGATGCAGTGAAACGTCGGGACATCTGCACCCCAATGTTCACAGCAGCAATGTCCACAATAGCCAAACTGTGGAAGGAGCCTTGGTGTCCATCGAAAGATGAATGGATAGAGAAGCTGTGGTTTATGTATACAGTGAAATGTTACTCAGCCATTAGAAATGACAAATACCCACCATTTGCTTCAACGTGGAGGGAACTGGAGGGTATTGTGCTGAGTGAAGTAAGTCGGAGAAGGACAATCATTATATGGTTTCACTCATATGGGGAATGTAAGAAATAATGAAAGGGATCATAGGGGAAAGGAGAGAAAATGAGTGGGAAAAATCAGAGAGGGTGATGGAAGATGAGAGACTCCTAACTCAGGGAAACGAACAAGGGGTAGTGGAAGGGGATGTGGGCAGGGGGTGGGGGTGACTGGGTGATGGGCACTGAGGCGGGCACTTGATGGGATGAGAACGGGGGTGTTATACTTTATGTTGGCAAATTGAACTCCAATAAAAAAATACAAAAAATTTGTTATGTTTGGATGAGTTAGGAATTGATGTTCACTATTTTCCCTAAGTGGACAACCATATTTTTTGGCTCCATTCATTGACTGGTTCTTCATGTTTTACATGACCTGACCTGCCACTCCTGTCATCTAGACAATTTTCATATAATTTTAGCATCTGTTTCAGGGCTTGGTATTCTATTCTGTTGGCTAATTTATCTATTACTACATTAGTGTCACAACATCTTAATCCTTATGACTTCATAATAATTCTTGAGATCTAGTAAAACAAGCCTCTCTTCATCAGTCTTCTTTCTCAGAGGTGTATTGGCTCTTCATTGTTATTTATTCTTCTGTGTAAATTTTAGAATCAGGTTGGTGGGGTCCCTGAAAATATTGTTGGAATCATGAATAGAATTGGTTTAAATATACAGATAAATTTGGGAAGAATTTACATCTACATAACAGTATATATTTCTGTCCATGAGTATGGTATGTATTTTCATTCGTTTAAGGTTTTCAGAGCTCAGCCAGGACTTGTACTGCAATATTTCTGTTGCCTGCTGCTGTGAGAAGTCCCCATCTGTTCCTCCATAGTCCTCATAGGAGTTGGGCCCTGTAGTTACACATTCCTATATATTTTCTTAATTCAGTGTCTGCTCAATTACTCAAGATTACTAGGTGGTAGTGGTGACCTGACACTGAGGATTCTGGGCGTGTGTATTGGAGCCATTATGGTGTCCCTCATCAGGATTTTGACCACACTGGTGGGATCCCTTATCTGAACTTGGCAGTTAATGTAATAGTGATTTCTATAGATATTTTCTTTCATTGCTCTTTGTGCTATTTTCTTACAGTCTGGGTACCTTGTGCTTTGTCATTAGGTATTTCAATCAAATCACACTCTCTTCCACCTACTACCTAATCTACATGATTAACCAGTACACTCCCCAGTAACATTTACCCTTGTCCTTGGTTTCTGTCCTTACAAGGAAAGCCCCATCTGGAGGAGGAGGGTATCTGTAAGTTTTGACTTATTTAACATGTACTTATCCATTTAGCAGGTACTCACTGAGTGGAGCTGACCACTGGAAGACTAAGAAAACTCTATGATCTGGTTGAGGAAGGTGTGCAGGGAACACAGGGCAGAGCCATTGTGGTTGGTTGGCTAGAGCTGTGGGCCAAGCATAAGGTCTTCTGCAGTGAGAAGCATATTCCGTCAGTGACCTTAGTACCCACATTGGTCAACTCTTAGGATTCCTGGCATTTTCCTTATTTGGGTTTGATTATTGGCAGAATCAAGGTGTACCCACAGATGGTGCTTCCTGTATGCTTTCGGGGAATGTGCTTTGTCTTTACCCGATGAGAGAATTGGCAAGCTATTTAGCTCCTCTGAGCCTCAGTTTTTCTCCTTATAAGATGGAATTAGCAATAACTACCTTGGAGTGTGATGTTCTGATAATTAATGGCTCCTTTAGGGTTATTTCTCTTAAGACTCCAGACAGGAAGGAGTAGGAGCAACCCAACCAGGCCTCTTTCCATCTGTCCTTTGACAACTGTACTACATTCTGCTATGCAAGGGCTGGAAGGAGGGTGTATTAGTTAGGGTTCACCACAGAAACAGCACCAATAGGATATGAACAACACATGTGTGTGTGCATTGCAATATTTTTTTAAATTTTTTTTATTTATTTATGATAGTCACAGAGAGAGAAAGAGAGAGGCAGAGACACAGGCAGAGGGAGAATCAGGCTCCATGCACCGGGAGCCTGACATGGGATTCGATCCCGGGTCTCCAGGATCGCGCCCTGGGCCAAAGGCAGGCGCCAAACCGCTGCGCCACCCAGGGATCCCGACATTGCAATATTTATATATGCAGTGCGTATCTATCTGTCAATCTGGAGAAAGTGAAAGAGATGTAAAGAATCTTGTACTGCAAGTTCTCACGCAGTTCTGAAGGGTGGCAAGCCCCAAATCTGCAGGGTGGACCTGGATGCTGGAGCCCCAGGTAGGGCTGATGTAGATCACACCTGAAGGCTGTCTGCTGGGAATTCCCTCTTTTTTGGGGGAAGTCAGCCTTTTGTTCTGTTTGGGCCTTTAACTGATGAGGCCCATTCAAATTATGGAAGGCAATCTACTTTACCCAAAGTCCACTGATTTAAATGTAAATATCATCTGAAAACATCCTCACAGAAATATCTAGAATCACATTTGATTAAATATCTGATCACTCTGGAGCAGCCAAATTGACACAAAATTAACCATCACAGAGGGGTTTTGGGAGGTTCTTTCTTGTAGCACTTCTAGCTCTTCTTTGATAATTAGGAAAATTTTCAAACACGTAAGCCTCAGGGAGAATTGCAATATACCTCTGTGTCCATTCTGCAGAATCAGGATTCCAGAGTGGTTAAGAGCACAGATTTTGGGCCCGCTGGCCTGAATTTAAACCCCAGATGTATGAGTTTGGGCAAATTTTTTGGCATTTCAGTGCCTCAGTTGTCCTATTATGAAATGGGAGTAAATAATATACTTCCCTTACAGAGGTGTAGTCAGGGTCACATGATGAAACATATGTAGAGCATAGACCAGTGCCCGACACACGGCTACTTCCATCATTCACCTCCGAGGGTTGATAAATCTCAACCATTTTGATGTGATGTGTTTGCTTCCAGTTTTTTAAATAAAAAGGAACCTCTAGTTGAAGCCTCCTTTGTTTCCCTCCTTGCTCAAATGCAGCATTGTCTTAAACTTGGCATCTAATTTGGCACTGATTTTTTCTATGTTTTAACTACATATTCATTAACAAGATATAGCAGCGTTTTCTCTTTCCGGTGATAGAATGTGGTATCATTTTGTACATAATATTCTCTAACTTGCTTTGTTTTGTCACTCAGCAATATGTTTTGGGGATCTTACAAACCTGAATATACAGAGATTTGCTTTGTTTTACCCGCTGATGGGATTCCCTTGGATGGCTGGTTTACCTTCCCGATCCTCCGCTGCCAGACGCTGGGGAGTTTCTGATGTTGTGTGGTAACAAGCAGTGCTATGACAAACGCACCCTGTGGCTTCCTCGTGGCCTGTGTGATGGGCTGCCCTGTGGGCACTCATGCTGGAAGGTTCCCTGGGTACTGCCCAGGAGCTCTCCAACTTAGTTGTATTTTGTTTTCCACATCCGGGCAAATACTTGGTTGATGTTGTTAGACTTTAAAGTCCTTGCCCACTGGGTGGGCATAAGCAGTGCCTTGTTATAACATACATCCCCCTGTTTGCAGATGTTTGAGCATCTTTTCAGATACTCATTGGCCCCTGGGTTCCAAAGTCTTAGAGGAAGAGAGCCACTCTCATGTTTGGGGTCTGCTACAGCAGCCTCTTCCACGCTCTTGGGCCTGGTGGGGTTGGGACGCGATCGGGCCCACCTAGGGCTGCGTGAGGACACCCTGTGTCCGGCCGGCTGCTCGTAGCCTTTGTACCTTTGGCACGCTGCCTGAGCTCTTGGGAGTCTGGAGCAGTTGGGCTCCCCTGATTAGTGACTGAAGCAATAATTCTAAGTGGGGCACAAGTGCCAGGAATTAAAAATAATTCTTGTTTTTGAATAAGAAGCTGACACGTTCTCAGGACAGCAGAGCTATATCTGGATGAGCAGCTGTCGGCTGCCTCGCGGGCTCTCCCAGCCAGCTCATGTGCCACGGGCTCCCCATTTTCCCAGCTCCCTGGTGTCCTAGGAGCCAGTCTTCTGTAGTCAGGGGCTCAGGGAGGGCCGTGCCCTGTGGTCTTCCTCCTCTAGCTCCACGACCTGACACCAGGCTTGGCATCTGACAGTTATACACTTCAGTTTTTTTTTTTTTTAAGTAATACCTGCACACAACGTGAGGCTCAAACCATGACCCTGAGGTCGAGTCACATGCTCTACTTACTGAGCTGGCCAGGTGCACCTGTACCCTGCCGTTTGTTAAATGAATGCGTTGGGCACCTCTGGTTGCTCTAGAGGTTCTGAGCTAGTCCGATTCTGGGCTGCTTCAGGTGGGGGAGTTTTTTGTCCTTGGGGGTTTGCCATTGACTTGGTGAAATGAGTCAAACTGGTTGAATGATAGTCACCCTTCACCCTTGGGAGGAGTTAAGAACCCCAAGATCCCGAGGTACCTTTTCGTAACCCCATGAAAATGCTTAAAACCCTGCATTTTCATCAGTGTTATGGCTTGTCCTATTTGTCTTTGTACTTCTAGTATGACACAGGGTGCAGAGCTAGTGTGTGCTCAGTGACTATTTATGAGGTGAATGTATGAACCAGTGGAGGAAGCTCCAAGCATCCTCACCAGCCGTCGTTTTGACATGTTGCTTTTGTTTCTAAATTTTAAATTCCGCGTTTTCATGTATGTGTAGTTGGACATAGTACCTTTAAACAAAGGAACGCAGTGATAAATATGGCTCCTTCTGCCTAGAACACGTGGCTGAGTCTGGGGGGCAGTAAGGGGAGAGAGATTGGTTTATATCCCTCCCAGGCCCTCTAAGTACCATGATAATTTTGTGAAAAGGCCAACCGGTTAAATAAGGATTTTGCTGAGACTTGGGAAATCGAAACACAGCAGAAACAAGTGCAAAAAAAAAATCATTAAATTTTACATCAGTGAGGGCTGGTTTGAAAAGTTTAAAAAGAGGTGCAGGCTGCATTATATATATATTAAAAAATACAACTCAGGGGAGTCTTTGTTTTTCTGAGCAATTCGGAAATGTGATTCAGGGTAAAGAGAGCGGAGACTTCATGCCAATCAACCTCTTTAGAATCCATTGCTATGAGTACTTTAAGCAAATGAATGCCGGTGTTATTGTTTTATCTTTCATTTCTGATTTTCTGTGAAATTTTGATGGTATGGGTTGAATTGTATTCTCCCAAAGGTATGTGGAAATTCTAATTCCTCGTACCGGCGAGTATGACCTCATGTGGAAGTAGAGCCCTTGATGTGATCACGTTGAAATGAGGTCTAATTAGGGTGGGCCTTAATCCAGTATGACTGGTGTCCTTATAAGAGGAGGGACCTTCAGACACACAGGGAGGAGAGCGCCACTTGATGACACAGGCACAGAGGGAAGACAGCCGTGTAAAGGGATTGGGAGTCATGTGGCCACAAGCCACGGTATGCTCGAGGAAGAGGCAGGTTCCTCCTGTAGGAGCTTTGGAGAAAGCATGGCCCTGCCAACTCCTTGATTTGGGACTTCTGGTTTCCAGGACCTTGAGAGGATAGAGTTCTTGGTTTGAAACCACCCAATTTGTGGTACCTGGTAACAGGAGCCCTAGAAAACTAACATAGTTGCTACACCTGTCGGTTCAACAGTCCTGCTGATTGTCAGACATATATCCCACAGATGATAAGGGAACTTTCCAGATCATTGGATGCTGAAATCACATGGCCATATCACAGGCACCACTGAAGCTGCACCTCTGCGTTTGTACGGATGCCCTTCTGCTGCAAGGCCAGGTTCCTCTAGGAAGCCTTTGCAGACGCTATATACAAGCAGATTCGAGGGCCGATGCTCTCGGGACTCACGGCGTCCAGGAAAGGGGGCTGAATGGTGCTCCAGGCTGGGGAGGAGGGAGCTTGGACGTGAAGTCGGGAGGTCCTCAAGAGTCTGCGTCTGGCTCCTCTATGCTTTGTCGATCTTTTTCTGGGCCTTCTGGTTTCCAGTGCATTTCTTGTCTTACTTGTAGGTTTTTAGGCTGAGAAGCTCAGGCATGGAGCCTTGGGGACCCACTGAGGGCTGCTGTGGTGCCCCATCCCACTTGGGTCATGTTTCTTGTCGTGATTTCATTTTATTTTGTTTTTTAATTTTTTAATTTTTACATGTAAAAATGTTCTCTGAATCTCAACACACGTGGAGATTCATGGAGTCGCCACCCCAATCAGGAATACATAACAGTTCCATCAGAAAGCTCCTTCATGCTGTTCCTTTATGATCCCAGCATTTCTGAACCCCCGATCTGTTCCGTGTCACAATAGTTTCATAATTTCATGACTGTCATATGAGTGGAATCAGCCTGTAGACTTTTGAAACTGGCCTCTTTTACTGAGTATAATGCCTTTGAGGTTCCTCTATGTGTGTGTCAATAGTTCGCTCATCTTGTTGCAGAAGAGCATTTTATTGGCTCAACCTTAGTGTGTTTATCCATTCTCCTGCAGAAGGATGTTTGGGTTTGTTTCCAATTTTTGGCGACTATGAATAGTGATTCTAAAAACTCTCATGTTTACATTTTTGTCTGAAGATTTCATTCCTCTTGGATAAACACCCAGGAGCAGGTTTGCTGGATCATGTGGTTAAGCGTATATTTGACTTCATTAAAATAGCCAAACTTTTCCAGAATGGCTGATCCATTTTGAGTTAACTTTTGTATAAGTTGTGAGGCTTAATTAGTTCAAGTCTTTTTGTTTGTTTTTGGATGTGTAGTTGTTCTTACACCATTTGTTGAAAAGACTGTCTTTTCTGCATAGAATTTTCTTTTGCAATTTTAAAATCAATTGGCCATTTTTATGTGGTTCTGTTTCTAGACTCTACCCCGTTCCACTGATCTAACTGTCTACCCTGTCACTAACATGATATCTTAATTTCTGTAGCTCTATTGCTCTATTTCTATTGTAGCTCTTAAAACTGGGTAAAGTGATTCTTTCAACTTATTTTTCAAAATTGTTTTAGCTACTCTAATTCTTTTCGTTTCCACATACATTTTAGAAACAACTTGTCTATATTTAAAAAATCCTTCTGGGACTTTGATCAGAATTAGCTTAATGCCATAGACCAATTTGGGGAGAATTAGCCTCACTGTGATGTTGAGTCTTCCCATCTGTGAACATAGTTTATCCTTCCATTTATTTAGTTCTTTGATTTCCTGTGGCAGTGTTCTGTACAGATCCTTCATAAGTGATATTAGCTTTATAGTTTATTTCTTTTGGGGGAACTATTGTAAATAGCATTCTTTTTAAATTTGGTTTTTCAATTCTACATTGCCGGTGTATAGAGAAATACTATTTTTTTTTTTTTGAGTGTGTTGACCTTGTATTCTCCAACTTTGATACACTTAATTTTCGATTCTAGGAATTGTTTTGTAGATTAATTGGGTTTTTCTATGTTGAAAATCTTGTTGGTTGTGAATAGGTCAGTTTTATTTCTTCCTTTCAAATCCATGTGTTTTAGATTTTTTATTTTGTTAATGAGGTAAAATTGGTACATGGAATTATATTAGTTTTAGGCCTACAATATAGTAATTTGTTATTTGTATACAGTACAAAGTAATGATCACAATAAATCTAGTTGCCATCCATCACCATACAGCTGACCCCCTTTAACCTTATTGCCCACCCCTCAATCACCAATCTGTTCCTTGTATCTATGAGGTTTGTTTTGTTCTTTAGATTCCACATGTACCCGGAATCATACTGTATTTACATTTCTCTGTCTGACTTAACTTCGCTTAGTGTAATAACTTCAAAGTCAATCCATATTGTAGCAAATAGTAATGGTTCCTTTTTACGGCTGAGTAGTATTCCGTTGTACATACGTACCGCATCTTCTTTATCTATTCATCCATCAATGGACACTTAGGTTGTTTCCATATATTGGCTATTGTAAATAATGCTGCAATGAACAGAAGGATGCAGATTTTTTTTTTGTGAATTAGTATATTTTTTTCAGATAAATACCTGGAAGGGGACTAGCTGGATCATATAGTAAATCTATTTTTAATTTTTTCAGGACCCTGCATTCTGTTTTCCATAGTAGATATATTAATTAGCATTCCTACCAACAGTGTAAGAAGGTTCCCTCTCTCCATATCCTCTTCAATGTTTGTTATCTTTTATCTTTTTGATAATAGCTATTCTAACAAGTATGGGGTAATGTCTCGGTGTGGTTTTAATTTGTATTTCCCTGATAGTGATGTTGAACACCTTTTCATGTCTGCTGGCCATCTGGATGTCTTCTTTGGAAAAGTGTTTTTTTAGATCTTTTGCTCATTTTAAAATCAGATTGTTTTGTTTTGTTTTGTTTTTGCTATTGAGTTCTTTGAGTCTGTCCTTCCTTCCTTTTTCCTCCTTCCTACCTTCTTTCCTTTTTTCACAATTTTATTTTCAGTACAGTTAACATACAGTGTTATAGTAGTTTCAGGTGTTTGAATTCTTTATATATTTTGGGTATTGACATTTACAAATATATTCTCCCATTTAGTAGGTTGACTTTTCAATTTGTTGATGATTTACTTTGCTGTGAAAAAGCTCTTTAGTTTGATGTAGTTCCACTTGTTTATTTTTGCTTTTGGAGTCCGATCCAAAAAAAAAAAAAAACCAACAACACAAAAACCAGTGTCAAGGTTACTGCCTGTGTTTTCTTTTAGGAGTTTTATGGTTTCAAGGCTTACATTCAAGTCCTTAATCCATGTGAGTTTATTTTTGTGTATGATTTAAGACAGTGATCTCTTTCCATTCTTTTGCATGTGGTTGCCCAGTTTTTCCAACATTTATTGAAAAGATTGTCCTTTCTTCATTGTCTATTCTTGACTGCTTTGTCATAAATCAATTGACCATATAAGCATGGATTTATTTCCAGGCTTTCTATTCTGTTCCATTTATTTGTGTGTCTGTTGTTATGACAATATCATACTGTTTTGATTACTGAAGTATTGTAGTGTAGTGTGAAATCAGGAAGTGTGGCTTCACCAGCTCTTTCCTTTCCTTTTTTTTTTTTTTCCAGGATTGCTTTGGCTATTCTGGGTCTTTTGTGATTCCATACAAATTTTAGAATTATTTGTTCTAATTCTGTGAAAAATGTCATTGGAATTTTGACAGGGATTTTACTGAGTTTGTAGGTTGCTTTGGGTACTATGGACATTTTGGAAATAGTAATTCCTCCCATCCATGTACACAGAATATATTTCCATTTATTTGTGCTGCTTCTATGTCTTACAGTTTTCAGTGTATAAGTCTTTTCACCTCCTTGATTAAATTTATTCCTAGGTATTTATTTCCCTTTGATGCAATTGTAAATGGCATTAGTTTTGTAATTTCTCCCTCTGATTGTTATTAGTGTATAGGAACAAAATAAATTTCTGTGTATTGATTTTGTATCCTGCAACTTTACTGCATTCATCTAGTCTAAATTTTTTTTTTAGGGTCTTTAGGATTTTCTATATATAGTATTGTATCATCTGCAAATAGTGGTGTCTTACTTTTTCCTTTCCAATTTGGATACCTTTTGTTCTTTTTTTTTTTTGCCATGACAAATGATCTCTAATATTATGTTGAATAAAAGTGGTAAGAATGGGCATCCTTTCTTGTTCCTGATCTTTGAGGAAAAACTTTTATCTTTTGACCATTAGGTTTGATGTTAGTTGTGGGTTTGTCATATATGGTTTCTATTAGTTGAGGTATATTCCCTCTATACTCACTTCATTAAGTATTTTTATCCTAAATGGGTGTTGAATTTTATCAAATACGTTTTCTACACCTATTGAAATCATCATATGATTGGATCTTCATTTTGTTAATGTGGATGATGTTGAACCATCCTTGCATTCTGGAATAAAACCCACTTGATCATGAATATTATCCTTGTAATTTGTTGTTGAATTTGGTCTGCTAATATTTTGTTGAGGATTTTTGTATTTATGAGTATTAGGTATATTGGCTTATAACAGTTTTTTTTTGGTGTGTTTTTATCTGGTTTTGGTATCAGGGTAATGTTGGCCTTGTAAAGTGAATTTGGTTGCATTCCCTTCTATCCATTGTTTTGGAAAGAGTTTGAGAAGGATCTTGAATGTTTGGAAGAATTCACCGGGGAATCTGTCTGGTCCTGGACTTCTGTTTTTTGGGAGGTTGTTTGATTTTTTTTTTCAATCTCTTTTTTGGTAGTCTATTTGGTTTTTCTATTTCTTCATGATTTGGTGTTAGAAGATTGTATGTTTCTAGGAATTTATTTCTCCTATATTGTCTATTTTGTTGGCAGATAATTGTTCATAGTAGTCATGATATTTCATATTTCTGTGGTATCAGTTATAATTTCTCTTTCATTCTGATTTTGTTTGAATCCTTTTTTTTTCTTGGTGAGTCTGATTAATGGTATGTCAATTTTATTTATCCTTTCAAAGAACCAGCTTTTAATTTCATTGATCTTTTCTACTTGTTTTAGTCTCTATTTCATTTATTTCCTCTTTAATATTTATTATATCCTTTCTTTTACCAACTTTTGGCTTCATTTGTTCTTTTTTAGTTTCTTTAGGTGTAAAGTAAGACTATTTGAGATTTTTCTTGTTTCTTCAGGTAGGCTCTGTTGCTATGAATTTACTTTTTAGACTCACTTTTTCTACATCCTGTAGATTTTGGATTGTTGTATTTCCATTTTCTTGTATCAAGGTATTTTCCTATTTCCCTTTTAATTTTTTCATTTCTTCATTGAGTCATTGATTGTTCAGTAGTTCTATTTTATCTCACATATTTGTGATTTTTCCACTATTTTTCTTGTAATTGGTTTCTTGTTTCATACTATCATGGTTGTAAAAGATGCTTGATATAACTTCAGTTTTCTTAAATTTATTGAAACCTGTTTCGTGGCCTGACATGTGGTCTACTATGGACAATGTTCCATGTACACTTGAGAAGACTGTATATTCTACTTCTATTGGATGGCATATTCTGTATATATCTTTTTAATTCATCTGGTCTAATGTGTTATTTAAGGTTGCTGTTTGCTTATTGATTTTCCTTCTGGATGACCTATCCATTGATGTAAGTGGAGTACTAGAGTCCCCTAGTATTGCATTGCTGTTAATTTCTCCCTTTATGTCTGTTAATATTTGCTTTAAATATTTAGGTACTCTTATGTTGTATATGTAAATACTTGCAGGTGTTATTAGCCTCTTGTTAAATTGACACCTTTATCATTATGTAATGCCATTCTTTGTTTCTTTGTCTTTTAATACAATTTTTGTTTTGAAGTCTATTTTGTCTGATATAAGTATAGCTGTACCAACTTTCTTTTTGTTTCCATTTATATAGAATATTTTTTCTATTACTTCACTTTTAGTTTCTGTGTCTCCTTAGACCTGAAGTGAGTCTCTTATAGGTGACATATATATATGAGTTTTCTTATCCATTTAGCAACTCATATCTTTCAATTTCAAAATTTAATCCATTTATATTTAATGTAATTATTGATAGAGATGTACTCACTGCCATTTTGTTAATTTTTTCCTGGCTGTTTCTGTAGTTCTTTTTCGTTCCTTTCTTTTCTTGTTCTCTTCCCTCGTTGTCTGATGACTGTTTTTAGTATTATGTTTAGATTTATTTCTCATGATCTTTTTGCATTTACCATATAGGTTTTTGTTTTGTGGTTACCATAGGGATTACATATGACAGCTCATATATATAATAGTTGATAATACCTTAAGTTGAAAGAAACTTAAAAAAAAACTCTTCATTTTTTTTATTGGAGTTCAATTTGCCAACATATAGCATATCACCCAGTGCTCATCCTGTCAAGTGCCCCCCTCAGTGAAACCTCTTCATTTTCATTCCCCATCACAGTTTATATTTTTGATGTCATATTTTACATTTTTTGTGTGTGTATCCTTTAATTGTAGTTATAATTTCATTGCTTTTGTTTGCTAACCTTTATACTAGCTTTACAAGTGATTAATCTACAACATTTACTATGTTTTTGAATTTAGCAATGAGATTTTTATTTTCAAATGTTTTCTTGTTATGAGTTAGTGCTTTTTCTGCTTAAAGAAGTCTTTTTTTTAACATTTATTGTAAGGCTGGTTTAGTGGTTAACTCTTCTAGCTTTTGCTTGTCTGGAAAACCTCTTATGTCTTCTTCAATTATGAACAATAGCCTTGTGGGATAGAGTATTCTTGGTTGAAAGTCTTTTCCTTTTTAGGACTTTGAATATGCCATGCAAAGTTTCTTTGTTAAAATCAGCTAGTAAAAAAAATAAAATAAGATCAGTTAGTGGTTGCACAGGTGTTCCCTTGTATGTAATAAGTTGTTTTTCTCTTGCTCCTTTTATCCCTATCTTTATCTTGGTATGGATCTTTTTGGATTCATCTTGTTTGGAACTCTCTGTGCATCCTGGATTTAGATGTCTCTTTCCTTTCCCAGGTTAGGAAAGGTTTCAGTCATTATTTCTTCAAATACATTTTTTCTCCTTTCTCTCTCTTTTCTCCTTTTGGGACACCTACAATTCAAATATCATTCCATAGGTCTTTTAAACTATCTTCACTTTTTAAAAAGGTTTTATTTATTTATTCATGAGAGACACACAGAGAGAGGCAGAGACATAGGCAGAGGGAGAAGCAGACTCCCTGCAGGGAGCTCGATGTGGGACTTGATCCCAGGACCCTGGGATCACGACCTGAGCCAAAGGCAGATGCTCAACCACTGAGCCACTCAGGAATCCCAAACTATCTTCACTATTTAAAATTCTTTTTTTTCTCATTGCTACTTTATTTGTGTGAGTTCCACTGATCTGTCTTCTGGGTGATTGATCCATTCTCCTTCATTTAGTTTGCTGTTGAACCCCTCTAGTGTATTTTTCAGTTCAATGATTATACTCTTCAGCTCTGTATCTTCTGTTTCATACTTTCTTATATTTTATATTTCTTTGTTGAAGTTTTCACATGTTCATTCATTCTTCTCCCAGACTTGGTGAGCATCTTTAGGACTATTACTTTGAACTCTTTTTCAGATAGATTACTTATCTATGTTTCATTAAGGTGTTTTTCTGAGGTTTTGTCTTTTTCTTTTGCTTGTTACATATCCCTCTGTTTTCTCATTTTTCTAACTTTCTGTGTTTATTTCTATGTATTATGCAAGACAGCTACCTCTCTCAGTCTTGAAGAAATGGCTTTGTGTAGGAGATGAAACTTATTGTTCAAATCTGCCGTTTTTTTTTTTTGTCTCTCAAACGTTTATGATTGTCTAAGTAACCTGACTTTATTCTTGATATGTCCCAGTTGTTGAGGGTGTTCCAAGACCTGTCAGTGTTCTAGAGGGAGGGATTTCCATCAGCACCTAATTTCAGGCTGATGGGAAGCCAGATCCTCAGGCAGCAGCTTTTAATGTAAGCAAACATATATAATTCCTTGGGGCTACAATTATAAACCTTTCTTATCTCCAGAGCAGGATATCTGGAGATGTCCCCTTGCCAGAATTAAAGCTTCAGACAAGTGTATAATATCCTTTCTGGGAGGTCCCAGTGAGCTGTGGCAAGGTCAACAGAAGGTGCAAAGAGAGTGCTTCCCTATCTACATTACCTGAGAGCATCTGTAGTCTCTAGATATGTGGCAAACTTAAAGCCTATCCCTCAGGTTGAAGCTCCAGGAAAAGTAAATGGCCCTTTTTCACAAGCAGACTGGGGGGTGTATTTCAGTCTGTTGTCTGTGCAATGGTCTGGTGTGATAGTCTGCCTTGAATTGTCTTTCCAGTGGTTACAGTCCTGAAGGGCCCAGGAACACAAGCCATCTGGCCACCAAAGCCAGTCAATCTAGAGTCATCTCCCGTTTGGACCACATTCATGACCAACTTTAGTGAGGTTGCAGGAGAATGTTAAGCTTATGACCTGTCCACAGTGTTAACAATGCTGGAGGAGAGTGCTGTTGGCAGGACACATCTGTAGGTTTAGTGAAATTGGGGAAGAACACTGGCGACAAGCATGCCTGTCCTGTGGTTTTAGTGTGGCCAGGAGAAAGCACTAGGGGCAAAGTACACTGGTATCTTTAGTGTCCTAGAAGAGTATCAGAGGCAAAGCACCCTGCAGTGTTAGCAAGGCTGTATGTGAGCATGCCTGTGTGTGCTAGCAAGGTAGAAGGAGCGTGCAAAAATGGGTGCTAGCCACCAACTCAGTCCCCGAAGAATGTTCCAATTGATTCCTGCCCCTGTGGCAGATGCCTTAAAATTTGCAAAGGAAACTCCTTCGCATATAATTCAGTCATTTCTCAGACTACTGTCTTTGTACTGGGTCTTGGGATGAGTGAATCTGCATATGAGTCCCTCAAAAGCAATATTTCAGATCCCCACAGCCTCCCAGGTCTCCTTGATGTAAACTCCAGTGATTCCCAGAGCTCAACATTTTTTGGGTCTTTTCTCTCTGGTGCAAGTCCCTACGATTGGGGTGCCTGATATGGGGCAGAAAGTCCTTGCTTCTTAGGGAGAAGCCTAGGACCCATGAGATCCCTCCCTATTGTATCCTTGCACTGAGAAAGACTGCATCTCTGCCTTTCCTGTTTCAATATTGTGCTTTTATTTTTTATTTTTAAGAGAGCTATTCAGCTAGTTTTCAGTGGTGTTTTTTTTTTCCATATGTAGCTGTAGATTGTGTGTGTCTGTAGGATGAGGTGAGTTTAGACTATTTCTATGTTGTTATTTTGGACTACCCTATTTTTCTTGCCTTATTGCTCTGACTATAACTTCTAATAAGATATGAAATAGTAATGATGAGAGTAGAAATCTGCCTTTTTCTTATTTTAGAAGAAAAGCTTTTTCAATGGTAAGTACAATGCTAGCCATAGTTTTGTGTGTGTGTGTGTGTGTGTGTGTGTGTGTGTATCTAATTGAGGAAGTTCTCTTTTATTATTAGTTTGCTGAGAGTTTTTTTTTTTTCACAAATCATGCCAAAATTTATGAAATTATTTTTCTGCATCTTTTGTGTAGGTTTTTTTCTTTGGACTTAAAATGGTGTAGTACATTGCTTTATTTTTAAGTATTGAAATTAGTCTTGTATTTCTAAGTTAGATCTTATGTGGTTTTAGTTTTTTCTTTTATATGTTGCTAGAGTCAGTTTGCCAATATTTAACATTTTCTTGAAGATCTTTTTGTCTGTGTTCTTTTAAAAAATATATTTAAATTTTAATTCCAGTTAACATACAGTGTTATATCAATTTCAGGTGTACAAGATAGTGATTCAACAGCTCCATACATCACTCAGTGCTCATCACAACAAATACACTCCTTAATTCCCATTCCCTATTTAACTCATCCTTCCACCCCCTTCCCCTCTGATAACCATCAGTTTGTTTTCTATAATTAAGAGTCTGGGATCCCTGGGTGGCGCAGCGGTTTGGCGCCTGCCTTTGACCCAGGGCGCGATCCTGGAGACCCGGGATCGAATCCCATGTCGGGCTTCCGGTGCATGGAGCCTGCTTCTCCCTCTGCCTGTGTCTCTGCCTCTCTCTCTCTCTGTGACTATCATAAAAAATAAAAATTAAAAAAAATCTATAATTAAGAGTCTGTTTCTTATTTCTCTTTTTTTGTTATTCCTTTGCGTATTTGTTTTGTTTTTTTAAATTCCACACATGAGTGTACAGTTGTTCATTTTATTCCTTTCTTTTCCTTTTAGTATCTGTGGGGAGTCTGTAGTAATGTCTCTTTTTACATGTCTGACATTGATAGTTTGTGTCCTTGCTGTCTTTTTTCTTTGTTAGTTTTTCCAGAGTTTTATCAATTTTGTAGCTCTTCTGAAAGAACCTGTTTTGGTTCTGTTTATCTGTTGTTTCCATGTTTTCAATTTCTTTGATTTCTGATGTTATCTTTTTATTTCCTGCCTTGTGCTTGCTTTGGGTTTAATATGTTCTTCCTTTTCTAGTCTCTTAAGATGGAAGCTTAGATTATTGTTTTGAGTTCTTTTTTCATTTTAAGATAAGTATTTCAATGCTACAGTTTTTCTCTAAGCACTGCTTTTTTACTTACATTTCACAAATTGAAAATTTTGAAGTTTTCATTTTACAATGCAAATTGTGAAATGTTGAAGTTTTATTTTTGTTTAGTTCAAAATATTTTTGACTTTTATTTAGACTTTAGCTTTGATCTATAGATTATTTATAAGTGTATCCAAGTGTTTGGAGATTTTCTTTCTTATTTTTCTATTGCTCAATTCTAGTTTAATTCCATTATGGTCAGAAAGCCTTTTTATGATTCAATTATTTTAAATTTTTAAAGATTTCTTTATGATATGAGATATAGTCTTGGGGACCATATCTTGGGGAATGTTCCATGTGCAGTTGATAATAAAGTGTATTCTGTTGTTGTGTGAAGTGTTCTATAAATGTGAATACACATTTAAGATAGTAGGGGGGATTGAACCTTTTATTAGTAAGTAGGGTTTCTCTTTATGGTAATTTTCTTTGCTCTGACGTCTTCTTTGATATTAATATAGAAACTCCAGCTTTTTAAAAAATATATTTTTTTTATTTATTCATAAGAGACACAGAGAAAGGCAGAAACATAGGCAGGGGGAGAGGCAGCTCCCTGCAGGGAACCTGATATGGGACTCCATCCCAGGACCCCAGGATCATGACCTGAGATGAAGGCAAATGCTCAACCACTGAGCCATCCCATGCCCCTCCAGCTTTCATTTGCTGATGTGGTTACAGGAAGTATCTTCCCACCCTTTTATCTTTAATCTTGCATTATTATATATGAAGTGAGTTTTTTTTGTAGGAAGTTTGTGTCTGTGTTTGAAACTAATCATTCAAACCATCTGTCTTTTAATTTATATGTTTAGGGCATTTACATTTAATGCATTTGTTGGCATGTTTCCAGTTAGATCTTCCATTTTTGTGTGTTTGTTTTCTGATTCTTCTGTTTTCTCTTTCCTGCCTTTTTTGGGTTATATGAACTTTCTTTAGTATTTCTTTTGGATATATATGTTGTGATTTGACTCTATTTCTTTGATTGTTTTATATAATGGTTGTCTTAGAGGTAAAAATATACATACTTATATTTTCTTTTTTTTAATTTTTTTTAAAATTTATTTATGATAGTCACAGAGAGAGAGAGAGAGAGAGAGAGAGAGAGAGAGAGAGATTGAGAGAGAGAGAGAGGCAGAGACATAGGCAGAGGGAGAAGCATGCTCCATGCACCAGGAGCCCGATGTGGGATTTGATCCCGGGTCTCCAGGATCGCACCCTGGGCCAAAGGCAGGCGCCAAACCGCTGTGCCACCCAGGGATCCCACATACTTATATTTTCATAGTGTGTTGAGAATCAATACTTTACACTTTAAATGAATGTATGAATCTTATCAGCATTTTGTTCTTTTTACCCTACCCCAATTTATAATTGTTTTATATGTTATATATATACACATCAAAACCCCTACCAGACTTTATTATAGCTTTTTCTTTTAGCCTTCAAACATGAGTTAAAGAACTCAAGAGGAGAACAGTCTATTTATAAACTTGTTTTTTATTTTCTCTTTGTGCCTAGTTTTTTTTTTTTTATTTTATTTATTTATGATAGGCACACAGTGAGAGAGAGAGAGAGAGGCAGAGACATAGGCAGAGGGAGAAGCAGGCTCCATGCACCGGGAGCCTGACGTGGGATTCGATCCCGGGTCTCCAGGATCGCGCCCTGGGCCAAAGGCAGGCGCTAAACCGCTGCGCCACCCAGGGATCCCTCTTTGTGCCTAGTTTTAAACAATTTGACTATGCTATGTTTGAACATGAGTTTCTTTAGGTTTATCCTATTTGATGTATACTGAACTTGGTTTTCATCTTCCACTGAATTTGAGAAGTTTTCAGTCACTGTTCTTCAAGTAGTTTTTCATTTTCATTTTTCAGAGTCCCAGGATGACCTTTTGTTTTTGTGGTACAGATGTTTGAGGCTCTGTTATTTTTTTTTTTAAACCTTGTTTCTTTCTCTTGTTCTGTTTGGATAATATCTATTAATGTATCTTCAACTATGTTGACTCCTCTTTCTTCTTCATTTCTGCTCTTGAGCTAATCCAGTGAGGGGTTTCGTTTGTTTTTTTTTTTTTTTAAGTTTCTGTATATTTCAGCTTAACTTTTCGATTTGGTTTTTCTTTATCACGTTGATTTCTTTGCTGAGACTTTTTATTTTCTCATTTGTTTTTAGAATATTCATGATTTCTTGTTGGAACTTATTTTAAATAGTCACCTTAAAGCCTTTGCTAGAACATTTCAACATCTCATCTTGGAGTTGATGCGTATTTTGTGTTTGTTTTTGATACGAGTTGAGATTTTTCTGGTTCTTCTTACTCTGAGAATTTTTGGATTTTATCTTAGATATTTTGAATATTATGTGACTCTTGGTCTCATAGGATATTGATATTTTTGTTTTAGCAGGTTAGGTTAAGGCTACAAATTCTAGTGTGTTGCTTGTGGACAGTTTCTAACATCACTTCAGTTTTCAAAGCATTTGCAGTGCTCTTTTGACCAATGACTGGTCTGAAACCCGGGTGCTAATTTGTCTTTAAATTTAGTTCTCATAGTTTTTTTTTTTTTTTTTTAATATCCTGATTAGGACCTTATCCATGTCTGAGCAGTGCAGGGGTATGCTTGAACTGATGGAGCTGCTTTCCTGAGCTCCTCCCTCTGATATCCCCAGTACTCTCCTGTTCCAGGGATCTCCTTTGATGGTCCTTCAGCCAGAGAGCTGTGTTTTTTGTGATCTTGCCCTGCGGTACACTTTTGCAGCCGCACCTGTCTCCAAGGCTAAGTGGCAAGAGGAACAGAAGATAAAAACTTGGTAAACTTCAGGCTGATTTACTGGAACTTCAAATGCATGTCGTCTTCCCTTCCCTGCCTGCCACTGCTTATTTTTCAGATTCCTCTAATAGCTTCCTCTTGCATTCTGTCCAGGTTTCATGGCTACATTCTGGGGGAGAATCACGGTGGAACCTGTCATGTCCTATCAGTGCTTCTTAACCAGATGTGTACTTCGCAATTAGCTGTGGAATGGGTTTTCCCTTGCGTAGTTTTAATGGAGCCCTCTAAGGCAGAGACCCTTGAACAGCATAGCCATGGTGGGGAAGTCCCTGGAAACTAAGCCAGAGCCAACAGATGAAGAGCAGAGAATCCAACTGCTCACTAGTTGGGCACTGCTTCCCTAGCCAGATGCTCTTCGAACACTTGGTCTACCCAGAACCAAAATACAAGATAGCTGATAGAGGGCAAATCAAAGAATTGGCTCATCATACCAGAGAACGACTTTGTTTCTAGATGACTCCTGCATTAGGTTGGTATAGCGGAAGCCTCAATTTCCAGTGGGTGCAACATTATTTCCTATGGGTACAGGATTGTACTTTTGGAAAACCACTTTATAAGATAAAACCCCAAGTCTAACATGACCATAAAAATATAAAACACAAATACACGCTTTTCAAACATTTATAGTAAGTTTTTGAAACTGAGCAGGAACTATAAAGGTTACTTTTATATTTGCATCTGTTTCAGCCAGGTCGTGGCCAGCAGAAATGATAAAAAAAAATATATAAACCCAATGGCATTGGGACCAAAAATACTGTCTTCTTAATAACAGTCCAAGATTAGGCACTTCTTTTTTACTGCTCCAGGACCCTTTAAACTGCATTTAGAAGTTGGGGATTCTTGTCTAGGAGGTTCTCTCGTTAAAATCAGATGCCACCACTGCTAATCCTGCGTAGGCACCTGGAGATAAGGTTCCAGCGTTGTTCCCAGACCATTGTGATGACCCCAGCATTCCGTCCACTTGCGACACATACTCATGTGCTGAGCACCAATAGCTCGCCAGTAGGTGAAGTGCACGAATGATGCTCTGGCCAAGAAGGGCCTCTATTTCCCCATCCCAAGTCCTCTCAGTATCTCGGGTTCGGTCAGTTTTATAGCTACACGGAAGTGGACAGCTGGGGCTCTTGTGGTCCTCAACCTCTCATTCCAGGTATGTGACTTCAGGGCAGGAATGCTGGATGTAGACATCACTGTTGTGGGCAGTTTTTGGCTGGATTTCAGGCAACTTCAGTCCTGCAACTTTCTTCCCAGGAAACCACCCTGCCTCACCACTACCCGCTCACAGGCACGGTCACCGTGCGATGCTTGGGGCTTCCCCGTGGGGCCAGGCTGCCTGATGGTGGGTCACTGAACAACATCTGTCAGCCCAGATGGAAGGTCTGTTTCTTGGCTGGAAGAGCTATTTGGGGGCATTGGGTCGAGCCTCTTTCTGGGTCTGGTTGATCATTTTTCTTTCCCATTGTTTACTGTGTTTGAAAAATCAAGCACCTTGCAGCCCCTGGTCCAGGACATGTCTGGTCAGCTGACTCACCATGGAGGATGGCTCGGCGGGGCCAGGGTCCAATGAGGTTAAAAGATACGGCCTTCAGGTCCATGGCAAGGGGGAGCTGCTCTGTATTTAAACTGGTTTCTTGATGGGGCAACTACCTGACGAGACTTAGAGCAGTCTCTATGGGTAGGAGACATCATGTCCAACAACAGGCGGGGGTGTCTGCCTTTGACTTTGGACACGTCTCATTGCTAAGTCACCAGGACATCATCTATAAAATGGGTAGATCATGCAATTTACTTTATTAGTTTTTTCATGAGAATTAAAGACAATACGCGTAAAAGCAATTAGCCATAGGTCGGCCATAAATAAGTTCTAAATAAATCTAAATAATGCTACATCTCATCATTTCCTTCTCCTTCCTCCTCGACTATTACTTGCTAGCTGGGGGCCCCCTGGGGTGGGGTACCTAATTTCTCTGAACCTTGTTCTCACCTATAAAGTGGAACAATCATGCTTTCTCCATGGACTTGCCAGAGGATTCAGGGGGCATAAGTATCCATGTCCTGGGACCAGTAGGTTTCCAATATTCCCTCTGTAATCTTCCTTGATGAACCCACGTGTTTGTCCTTTGAAAATGTGGGCGAAAATAAAAAGAAACGCGGAGGATGGGCTGAGTGAGGGGGTGTCCTGGGATTAGCCCCCCGTCAGCCAGTGCCCTCGAGATGTCAGCTGCAGAACTGTCCCATGCCCCCTGGGCTCCTTGTACTTCCCATCCTGCAGTTCCTGGGTCACAGCTGTCCCCGAGCCTGCACAAGCTCCACCTGCTGTCCCCTTTCCCACCCTTCGTCTCGCCCTGGGGCTTTGCCTTGTCTTCCCTACTTACCTTCCCTGACAGCTGCTTGTCC
The DNA here is from genome assembly GCF_905146905.1 of Nyctereutes procyonoides. Taxonomy (NCBI): domain Eukaryota; kingdom Metazoa; phylum Chordata; class Mammalia; order Carnivora; family Canidae; genus Nyctereutes; species Nyctereutes procyonoides. The sequence goes on from NW_026575046.1 coordinate 54,325,825, forward strand.
TCTGGGGGTTTGCCTGTCAGGTTGAAGGTCTTCCTCCCCTCGGGCTTACCCTGCCCGTCCCAGACCTGCCTCATTCCTGAGGATGGCTGCATCTTGGCCACTCGTTTCCGTTACCTTCTTGGCCTCTAGTTAGATCCCCCCGGCCTGAGCCTTCCAGCCTCGTGGACCTCATACTCCGGCGACAGCCACCCCGAACCCCACGTCGCAGGCACGGTTGACCCTTCTCGCTGGAAGAGAGACACCTCTGACCCCCTCTTCTTCCACAAAGCCCTCGTCCCCGTGTCTTCTGCGCTAGCTTCACCAGGCCATGCGTGATGATCAGCCTTGCCTGCCTGGGCCCGAGCCTGTCCCCCTGTGGCATTCAGCGGGACCGCACCTGCGGGCGCCATGCTGGGCCGGGGACAGTGGGTGGGGCTGTCGCGTTCCTTGCCACCCTTGCCCTGCCCCAGCCTCTCTTGCAGCCCTCGGGGCTCCGGCCTGCTACCCGCCTGCCACCACCCCCCTGCACCCCCGCTCATGGCCGCGGCCTGCTGCTCCCGGGGAGGCAGGTTCACGGATCCCGCCCTGGGCTCTGAGGCCGAGCCTTGCCTGTCGTCCCCAGGAGCTGGCTTGGCCCGTGTCCCGCCTGCGTCCCGCCTTATCCCCCCTTCACTGCTGCTCTGCCTCAAAACCTGTTGCAGAGGTTTGTTTTTCTATCAAAAAAAACCAAACCGTGGGGCTCCCGGTGGTTGAGCATCTGCCTTCGGTTCAGGGCATGACCCCCGGGTCCTGGGATCGAGTCCGGCATCCAGCTCCCTGCATGGAGCCTGCTTCTCCCTCGGCCTGTGTCTCTGCCTCTGCCTCTCTCTGTGTATCTCTCATGAATAAATAAGTAAAATTAAAAAAAAATAGAAAAAAGGAAAAGCCAACCCCCAGAACCGCTCCCTGGCCTCCCCCCTCAGCTTCTCGTCGCCAGGCCCTCTCCTCCCATCCATGCACCTCCCCGTGGCCTGGCCACCTGCCCCTTGTGGAGCCCCCTTTGTGCAGGCCAGCCGTCTTTGTCCCCCGCCTGGAGCCCGTTGCCCTGGTTGACAAGGGTGAGCACCACCTCCGGGATGCAGCCTCCTCCCGGGTCTTCGCTGGCTCTAGCTGCCATCCCCCTGCTGCGTGGCTCCCCGGGGGCCGCCAGTCTCCTGCCTGGACCCCAACTCTCAGCAGTCCCGGGGCAGGGCAGTGCCACCGTCCTTCTCCCTGCACCTCTCTGGGTGACCTCATCTATCTGGGGGGCTTTGCATGTTGCCACAGCAAAGCACTCCACATGCTGGGCTCCAGCCCAGACCTTGTCTCTGGGCCTTGACACCCTCCAGCTTGGCTCCTACGCATCATGGCCTTTGCAAACCCCAGGGGGCCTCTGTGGCCTCCTCCTCCCCACGGACCTCACCTCACACAACCTAATCTCCACAACCATCCAGATGCTCGAGCCCCAAACAGACATCACCCCTGGTCATCCTGTTTGTCACTGTCCACACCCCATGCAGTGGGGACCCCCTGCATGATGAGGAACCAGGTCCAGCCAGAGGGCAACCGGGGCGCCTCGGCTCATCCTACCCATCAGACACTTGGGACAACGCTGGGCACTCTCTACACTTGCCCCTGCCCCCGCGGGCCAAGGAGGGGGCCTGAGGAAAAGGCGGGGGTACGAAAAGCATCTCCTGGAAATCCTGCTTCCTCCCCCAGGACAAAGGTTAGCCGTGGCTCGCGGGGCAGTGAATGGAAGCCCTGAAGGGGCTGAGTGCAGCCTGGACCTCTTGATAATCAACAGCAATGGGAGTTTGGGGTGTCATTTGGAACTAAGGACGAGGACTAAAGGAAAAGAAACTTAATATTTTTGTTCTCCTGGGTTCAGGCTGTTCAATAAGTCAACGACTATACAAGTGACCTCGTCACCTCCTGTGTTAAGACTTTTCAATGGTTTTCTATTAAAATAAAACTCAAACTCCTCGCAGGGGCCTCTCTGCCCAGCCTGTGTTAGGAGCAGGGATTCCGCGGTGAGCAAACCCAGCTCTTTACCTGCCTCCGTGTAGTTTTGGGGGGGGGGGGGGATAGACATCAGGTAAAAAATCGCTCAGTTTCATCAAATAGAGGAAATTCTGATGCCTGTGAAGGAAAAGTCAAGTGTGTTAAGATGGGGCAGTGGTGTTAGGGGTCTGGTCCAGATGCAAGGGCTGCAGAGACCCCTGAGGAAGTGTCACCCACAGCTGGACCTGAAGGGTGAGAGTGCTCCACCCTGGCAGTGATGGCAGGAGCATCCTAGACCCAGGTGGAAGAAATGGAGGCCTAGAGGGAGAGGGAGCTGAGTGAGGTGAGGTTGGGAGCGGGGAAGTGAGGATGAGAGGAGGCAGGGAGATGAGGAACAGAGAGGTGAGGATTGGGGCTAAGTAGGTGAAGCTGGGAGGAAGCAGGGAGGTTAGGAGGGTGCAGGTGAGGGTGGGAGGAGGGGGCTGAAGCTGGCAGGAAGCAGGGAGGTTAGGCAGGGAGTTTAGGAGGGTGCAGGTGAGGCTGAGAGGAGGCTGGGCGGAGGGGGTGAAGCTGGGAGGAGGCAGGGAGGTTAGGAGGATGCAGGGAGGTTGGGAGGATGGTGGGAGATTGGGAGGAGGCTGGGAGGAAGGAGGTGAAGCTGGGAGGAGGCAGGGAGTTTAGGAGGGTGCAGGTGAGGCTGAGAGGAGGCTGGGAGGAGGGGGTGAAGCTGGGAGGAGGCAGGTGAGGCTGGGAAGAGGCAGGCCCTCTCCGGGTGGGGGGTGCTGCTCTGGCTCAGGGGCGACCCTCCGGGTCAGGGGTCCATCCCGGGTCAGGTGCTGCAGGGGCGCGGGAGGGATTCGGGTCCCGCGGTGAAGCCAGCGCGAGGCGTCCTCCTCCTTCGGGCTCACGTGGGGCTGGGGGGGACCCCGAGTGCCGGGCTGCCCTGGGCCGGGTCCTTGGGGGGTCGGCTCCGTGCTCCGCAGACGCGCGTGGCCTGAAGGGCGGTGGCGCCCGCGTGAGGCTCAGGTGCAAGTGCGGGCCGCGCGGCTGTGGAGCCGGGGCGCTTTCGGGAGGCGCGGGGTCCCTGCCCACGTCCCCCTGCGGGGGGTCCCCTCGCGCTCGGGCCGAGCCCAGAGCCCTCCTTCCCGAAGGCGTCTGGGATGCTGAGCCCCAGCTGCTGTGCCCTCGCCCAGCCCTGTGTCCCCGAAGAGCAGTTATCCGCAGGCCACCTCCCGTCCTAGGGGTGTCTTCCTCGGTCTTGGGGCCCCCCCAGCTCCGAGGGCTGTGCCGCCCCCGCTCCCAGCTCCCTGCGCGCGCCCCCGCCCCAGCCACGTGCGTGCCCCCGCCCCAGTTCCCTGCGCGCACCCGCGCCTCCCAGCCCCGTGTGCGCTCCCTCCCCAGCTCCCTGCGCTCGTCCCCTGCCCCAGCTCCCTGTGCGCGCCCAGGCCCCAGCCCCGTGCGCGCCCCCGCCCCAGGTCCCTGCGCGAGTCCCCGCCCCCAGCCCCGTGCGCGCCCCTCCCCAGCGCCCTGCACGCGCCCCCGCCCCCCAGCTCCCTGCGCGCGCCCCGCCCCCCAGCTCCCAGGGCTGGGCACCCGCAGCACCTGGGCTTGGTTGGCGGCCCGGGGCCTGGGTGCCGCGGGGTGTCCAGGCGGTGGGTGGGCGGGTGGGCAGGGGCCGAGGCTCCTGCGTTCTTTCCTGCGGCGCAGTGACGCCCGCCCGGGCTGCCTGAGGCCCCGGGGGTGGAAGCTGGGGCGCTGGGTCGGTGAGGCCCCTGGGAGGGCGCCGCCTGCAACAGGCTCAAGGAAGCTTCGGGGCGCAGGGAGGCGGCGGGGGTGGCGCGGGGCCTCCCTGTGGGTCAGGAGCGTGGTGAGGCGAGGACGGGGTGCAGGGCTGGACCCGGCTCCTTCGAGGCCGCGGCCACTGTGGACCGGGGGTCCCAGGCCTGGGCCCTGCCCGGTCACACGGCTCTGTCTCTGGCTGAACACAGCCACCCGTGAACACCCCCAGACCCCCCTGATCTCACCTCTTAAATACAAACAACCCAGACCAGTCTTGCTTCAAACGCTCCCAGGGATGCCCGTGCCCACTCTATGCCATTCTGAGCCCGTCATCGCCCCCAGGCCCCTGGCCTCTGGGCTTGCTTCCCTGTGACTTCCATCTCTCAGGCCTGCCTGCTGCGCCTCTGTGGCCCACGACTGTGCCCAGCAAACTGCCACCTCGGGACCTTGGCACGGGCTCCCCGAGCTGCACGGCGCTGGCCCAGATGGCCGCAGGCTCGCTCTGTTTTCTGGCCGGCCCTACCATCACCAGCTCCCGGTTGTCCGGCCGGCACCTGCTGTGTGCTGTGGCGTTTGTCACGACCCCATGGCATGGCCCGTGTTAGCTTGAGGGTCACTTGACAGCCTCTGCCCTCCCAGGCGGCGGTGAGAGGCTGTGCCTTTGCTGCCCCTCCTTCCTCCGTGCTGGCAATCGTGCATGGTCACCGCTGGTGGACGGAGGCCTTGCTGTGCCATCACCAGGGTCTGGAGTGACGGGGGTGACGGGGCTGGGACACAGCACTGGTCAAGGAAAGGGGAGGCCAGGTCTTCTGGCGGGAACGTCCCAGTGTGGGCGTCCATGTGGGGGCCCGGGCTGCCAGGGCCGGGTGGGAGGCCTGCCTGAGGGGGACCCGCCAGAGCCTTCGACAAGCTTCCAGTGGCTGCTGGGCCCGTCTGAAGCCTGCCAGGCCGTGAGGCCCCCGTGAAGTTGGTGCCCCGGTGGCCGGATGCCTCCAGGTTCCCTCCACGACGGCTGATGACCGTGAGGCCCTTGCCCCGGGGCCACCGTGGCTCGTGTCCCCGCCTGCACATCTCAAGGCCCAGAACAGAGCAAAACCCGACGGAAAATAGAGCTGCTCGTGGGACCAAAGGTGCTGCTCGCAGAGGCGCGTCTCCCCTCCGGGTAGACAGGCCTGGTCCCTGATGGGCTGCGGGAGCCCTTCCTTCCAGGCATCGATCTGGGATGTGCGGCCCGTTGGGCAGTTCTCGATCCTCTGCTCACAGGCTGCTGCTGCGTGTGGTGGTTGTCGGAGCTGCACCCCACGCAGCGCCTCGTGAGGATCCGCACGGGATGCCCGAGCTGGGCTTACCCAGGACGAAGGGAGAGACTGCGTCAGTCACCGCCTGCGTGTCCGCGGGGCCCGGCATCAGGTATCTATGGTGTCCTGAGTTCTCGCAGAAACTCTCTCTCCCGTATTAGAGGAGCGCAGTGGGATCGAGGGAGCCGTGCCACTTCCCCACGTTCCTGCCCTGTAAGTGGCGGAAGTGACAGCTGAGGCCTCACCCGGGACGCTGGCTCCAGGGCTGCACTCGTGGTGATGCCTTTAAGGAGGCAGGCCCCCCCACCAGCCCGTGTGGGCACAGACAGCATGCTTGGCCATTGGCTTCATTACCCTCTTATCTGCTTTCTGCCTCGTGCCCTCTGGATGGCACCCAAGGGGGTTTCTCCAGGGAGAAGGCGGCGCAGAAGTTTGCTGGCCAAGGAATGGCAGAGATGAGCCGCGGGCCGGGGCATCCGAGCCGACCTGAGAAGCCCAGCTTGCAGCGCCAGGAGAGCGCGGGGTCGAGAAGTGGGGCTCGGGTCACTCCGCATGACCTCGGACCCTCGCCTGGTCTCGGCAATTCCGGATCCTCATCTGTTATACGGAGATGAAGGTGGCGTCTGTGTCCTGGCCTCCTTGTGGGCTGCCTCGTGCCCAGTAAGGACTCAGGAAACATTCCCAGGCAGAGGGAAAGCACCCCAGGGGGGTAGACGCAGCTGTGTCGCCGGCGCACTTCGTGTTCCCGTGACAGATCCCGAGCACTGGCATCCTGGGCGCTGCTGTAGGTGCTGGGCATCCAGTGGTGAGCAAGGCCGCCTGGAGCCGTCGGGCTGGGGGCTGGCGAGTGCCATCACACCCTTGGGGAGAAGACCCTGAGCTGGCATCCGGCAGGCGAGGCACTTCACTGGGACCCAGGTGAGTGCCAGGTGGGGGGAGGAGAAAAGGGAGAGCATTCCAGGACCCCGCACCACATTTGGAGTGTCATGAGGATGGAGCGGCTTTTTTCTGTCCCCCGAGCCTGAAGGGCAGCCACTGAAGCCTTCTGAGCAGCAACGGCTGTTATGAGGTTTATGTTCGATCGAAAAGCTCCTTCTGGTTCTTGGGTGGGCCCTGGATGCGGGTGACAGCTGTGGACTATGGGAGACCGGGTAGGAGGCCATTGAGGCTGTTTTGGCAACAAAGGAGACTTGGCATAGGCCGGTGGGTGGACCTGGACCCGGGCAGAGGCCTGGCCCCCTGGCCCCTTCCTGATGGCCGTGGACCGGGGTCTGTCACCGAGGACGTCCACGCGGTAGCCCTTGGTTATGAGTTGAGTTGTGTACCCTCAGAAAAGATGTTGGAGTCCTAACCCTGCTACCTGAGCATGTGACCTTATTTGGACCTATGGTCTTTGTAGATACTCGAAATGGGGCCATTAGGGTGGCCATATATGGGATAATTATAAGGTGCCCAGTGTCTTTATCAGAAGGAGAACTTTAGACACAGACAGACATGCCCAGAAGGAAGACGGGGTGAAGCCGTCTGGAGGCCGAGGAGAGAGGCCTGGAATAGAGGACCGGCACTGCCGACACCTTGATCTCGGGCTCTGGCCTCTAGAATTGGGAGACAGTACGTTTCTGTTGTTTAAGCCACTCAGTCTGTGGTCACTTTTGTCACAGTGACCCCAGCAGAGGAATACCTTGCATGTCTTTTTACAGAGAACCTTGGGGACCTACAGACCATCGCACCTGGTTGCCACACTCGGAGATGCAGCTGTGGTGGTGGGTGGGCCTCTCTGGGGGGTGCTGATGAGTATCCAGGGCGTGGGGAGGGTGGGCTGCAGGGCACGGGTCTCACACCAGCCTCCTTCTGTGCCTTCGCACCCGAAGTGCTCGGATCTGTCCGTGGAGGAGCCCATCTACCAGAAAGTTGTGCATGTGGCTTTCAGCGTGTCCCTGGGCCCCTCCAGAGTCCCCTACGGTGCCCCTTCTGAGCGGTCACGTGCTCACGGGCTCCTGCAGGCTGGGGCGGCCCTCTGTGCCCAGGTCTCCTAGCTTCCCATCATGCAGCTGGCAGTTTGCTTTTCCCCTTGGAGAAATTTGTCCATCACACAACCTGGAGGGGCATCTTGCAGAAGTTAGCAAACATTGGGGCGCACGTAACCAGGTGTATCTCTCTTTCTCGTTCTCACCGTCATCATTCCTTCTCAGGTCTGTTCAGTTGTCGTTCCCTTTCCTCCCGTTCCAACTTCTTACGTGTTATTTATGTTGTATCGGGGGATCAAATAAGTTCTTTGTGGTAAGCGACCCCATTTCCCTTGAGGAGATGTTTCGAAGTACATGTGGTGTGTTTTCCGACTTTGGCCAGCACATCGTGGGGCCATCCTGGTCCTTCAGCGTGATGGCCGGTCTGACATGGGTGGAGCAGCCTGGCAGCTGCGTGGCCTTGAGCCTGAACCCCAAGGATGAGGCCTCAGGGATCGCAGGGTGAGTGGGGAGGCTGCTGTGTGGCCTGGAAACCACCAATATGCCCATCTCTGCAGCACCTGTTGATGGCTTTCTTTTCTCTCATGAGCAAGAATTAAAAGGAGGATAACCCCAGGTAATTGGGGGAGCTCCAGGAGGGTAGCAAAGTGCTTTCAGAGAGCTGGATGAGCTCTGGGCCCTTTTGGCCCTCTGGTCCAACTTGACCTGGGTACCTCCCGAGGGCTGTGCAGCGGCCAGCGGTCACCGTCGCTACCATCAGGCTCATCCTCCAGGGCACTGGCCGGCCAGCGTCTGCGAGGCTCCTGGGCTGGTCCACAAGGCAGCCTGATGGTCAGCCTTGCCCGTTTGCTTAAACAGCACCAAGGATTTCGCTTTCGGTGGAGGGTCTTTGGCCTCCACCAGATAGTGGGTTTTGGGCCATGTGTAGACTGGCCCGGGGTTTCTACGTGCCGTTTGAGGGTTTGTGATCTGATCCAGGGGAGCAAGGAGGGCACCTCCCAGTGTTGCATCTTGAGGGGGAGCCTTGCGTGCCCATGTGCACGAGTGAGAGCTCCGGGCTTAGCAAGTTGGTGTGGCGGTCTTACTCCGACCCACTCACTTTGCATTGCTAAAAATGCCCCACAGCTATATTATTCTCCGGCTTTCCAGGTTTTCCTCTTGGGCAGAACTGAAACCTCACCGCCCCTGTGCTGGGCTCAGCTTGGGACGCATGCGAGTGGCCAGCATGGTCTCCTATGGCGCACGGTGGAGTAGGTGGCTTTAGGCGGGTTGGATGCCCCCGGGTCAGGCCCCGGCTGGCCCCTCCCCGTGGGCTCTCCGCCACCCGGTCCCCCTCTCCTTGCCCCGGCGATTTGCCTGGGGCATGTGTGTGTTGCACGGTCACCACAACAGGCTGTGGCGCGGAAGCCAGACCTTTCCTGATCATCCACTGCGTGTCCCTCGCTGTTCCAAGCACGTTTACAGCTCTACCCATCGATGTTAACTCTACAGTGTAGACACAAGCTACATACACAGCGGAGGGCTGAACCCCAGCCAACTGTGTGGGCAGAGTGTGCTCCGGGATTTGAGCATCCTTGGCATCTACACAGGTTTTCTGGGCTTCAACTCTCCCCCCGGGGAGCTGGGCTTTGTCAGGAAAGAGACTGCACTGGAATTCATGGGCCAGTGGCTGCTGCTTAGAAGTAAGTCCCCCCAAGGGCCGTCCTGGTTTGGGGGGCAGAAGGAGAATGGCTTCTGGGCTCCTGGGCTGATTTCAGGTCCCTTAGGGCTGCGGCTCGCTCATCCCTCCCATCCTGGGCGGAGCAAACTACACCGAGTGGCATATTTTCCGGGGGCCTGGGCAACTCTGGATTTTTGTTTTTGCGTGTCATCTGGGGCCTTTGAGGACGGTCGGGACTGAAGGCGGAGGGTTGCAGAGCACACGTGGAGAGGAGATGGGTGGTGGCTGAAGGGCAGCGGGAGACGGGAGGACTGTCTCCCGGGAATCAGCCCGGAGGCCCGGCGCCCTTCTGCCGGTGCACACGCAGGGCAGGCCGAGGGGCGCCAAGGGGCCGGGGCGAGGACTGGGGAGGGTTCCTAAGATGAGGAGGCAGGGGCCCACCCTGCGGTGTCCGAAGAGCGCCAGGCATGGGTGTGATGAGCAGTGTCTCCCTGCATTCCCTCGGTCTGGAGGCATCCCCGCTCCTCCGGGCAGCGATTCCAAATCATGTCACTGCTGGCCACTCTAGTAATTGCGCTGTATTGATGGATAGCGGTCCCCAGTCATGATTAACGGGGATCAAAGTGCTCAGCAGAACACGGCCTTACAGACAGATTAATTGCTGCAGGAAATGATCACAGTTTGATCGCTGGCCATTTTGTTTTTACTTGAAAACAGAACAAAAACCCGATAATCAAATTAGACAAATAAATGCTTTTATATTAATGAGGAAAAAGGGAGTGAATAGCACAATCACATTCAGATTCGAAGAGGGACGGGACACACCACGCAGAGGCATTAGTGTCTATGAGACAGCACTCACCAACCCAGCGGTCAGCTGGCAAAGTGGACAGGGCTCCCCACACGCTCATGTATGACGCACCACTCAAGTGATAGGTTTTGGAACAGTGATAAAGAAAAGGCATATAAATATGTTGATATTTTTCTTAGAGGTAAAATATATGTTACATGAAAAAAATCACTATCATCTTTTTCGGGGAGCGTAAATCAACCTGGTTTTTGGGCAAACGGCCTACGTGAGAGCTTGGCCTCAAGCACTGACTTTCTTGATCACCTTTTGGGTGGTCTCCTGCCTTTTGGGAGCTTGGTTGAAGCCAGGCTGCTTGGAGACCCACATAGCACAAGTCTGGACCAGGGAAAGTCAGTCCTTGGAGTTTCTGGCTCAGCCAGACTGGCCCCAGCTCATTATCTACACGGAGGCCAGTTGGCTTCCTCCCTTTGAAAATTCCAGGCTGACCCCCTAAGCTGATCCCAATCACAGACAAGCCATCTGCTAGATCTCATGGAGCATCTTACAGCTTCTTGATGCTTTTATTTCCCATATGACAGAAGGTTTTGATGAGGACAGTTTTTACCTTGGCCCTCAATGTGGCCAATGTGGAGGAACCATTTGGTAAAGTGGAAGTGAGGGGAGCCTTGTGGAAGACTTCCCAGATGACCTTTCAGTTTCCAAAGCCAGGAAAGGTTTACTTTATACCTTAATACAAGGGATTTCAAGAGTCCCAAAGAAATCCCAGTATTTTTTGTCAAAATAAGGAAAGATGGCTCTTTGGGCTGTGGAAACTGAGCTGAACATGGGCACATAATCGTGGATGCCTCTAGCGGAGACAGGGAAGGTCAGAATGAAACAACAGAGCCCTATGCAGAGACTTCGGAGAAATTCATACTCAGGACGTGGATACATGATAGGAGTGGGGGTGCCTATTCACATACGTATGAGGCCCTGGGTAGAGCCCTTCTAGAGAAAACAGGGAAACACAGAATTTTAAGCAGGACAGTTAGGTCGATGTGTAACTTTAGACATGTATCCAGAGGCTATTGATCCACTGATCGATGTCAATCAGGAGAAGACATTCAGCATTGGCCCTGTCTCCTTCAACACGTCCACCATCTGTGAAGCTTGAACACACAAATGACATGAAGATTGAACACACAAATGACAGCAAGTCAAGAAGGATGGCTGTTGCATCAGTCCCGTACAAGCCTGCCAAATAATAATGTATGGGAACCTATGTAGTGTGGTGCTCTCAGAATTTGTTTATATGCTTGATAGATGGTGATTCCAAATATCTTCAATGACTGGAACAATGTGTCAGAGATAACAAGATAAAACCCTGAAACATGGGGGAAAAAAAAAGAAAGTCTTCCACCTGGGTTTGAAAGGTTAATTGTAGTGTTTGGTCTAGAATTAAGAACAATAACACTTGACATTTATTGAGCTCTGTTCCTCATCATTCATGATGCTGATTAGGTTTTTAGACATTATCCCATTTAGTCCTCATGGAAGCCCCACGAGTTGGTCGGGTGATAATTTCTGTTTCACAAAAAAATGGAAACTGAGCCTTGGGTTTTAAGTAAACTTCCCTATGTCATATGGTACTGTAGGTGAAATTCTTGTACAGTAGATATTCATTCCCACCCCTAAATAGCCATCAAGGAGTTTACTTCCAGGTACCATTGGCCCATGTCACATGAGCAGAAGTAAATGTGTAAGCTCAGAACCTTTTCAGGGGCAAGGCATGTTTCCACCTGTGCCTCCACTTCTGCCCACAGCAAGAACATGCCCCAGGTGCTCACTCACTGTCCTCACACCTAAGCACAGAATGAGGCATGTAGAACAGCTGACCCAGAGACCTGCCAGTGGGAGAAATATGTCCGCAGTCTTGTATGCCACAGAGATTTTTCTGGTTGTCACTTAGTAATGCTGACGGATATATACCTCCAGTTGGTAGATGACCTGGCATTCAAACCCAGATAATCTACTCCAGAGCCCCTGTTCTTTGGCATTTCCCCATATTTCATTGAAAGTAATAGGGAAGAATAATGGGGGATATGATATTCCCAGATACTGTGTTTTGGCTAAATATGAAAAAAATCTACCCTCAATTTATAATTTAGTTCAACCTCTATCAAAATCCCAATCAGTTCTTTATTGGACTTTTACAAGATAATTAGAAAATAGCACTGGAAAGGGAAAACTAGTTAATATAAAAATACCCAGAAAACAGGAAATAATGAAGGGGAATAGTATTAACAGATTTTAGAACATACACACTAATAATTAAATCAAGAGATACATCGATGCTGTGCAAAACAGACATTCAGAGCAACAGCAAAGACTAAAGGAGATCCTACACAAAATAATTTAATAGACGATAAAGGAGGAATCACACACTATGGAGTAAGGAAGCATTATTGAATAAATGATTTTAGCAGAATTTGTTAGTTATTGGAGGCAGGGAAGCTATATACCTCATCATGATCCAAAACTTAAAAACAGTTCTGTTAAGGAATTAAGTAGGAAAAATAATCATGGAAAATGAGCACATGAGCATAAGATCTTTCAAATAATTTCCTAAAATTTAAAGTGATAAAAAATATTATAGAGGTAAACAGTTGACTCTTGAACAGTGTGAGGGTTAGGGCACCAATCCCACCCCCCCCACCACCACCATGTGCTGTCAAAAATCTGCATTTAACTTTTTGACTCACCCCAACCTTGTCTACCAATAGCCTACTGTCGACTGGAAGCCTTACCCGTAACCTAAACACTTAATTAACACATAGCTTGTATATTACAGGTATTACATATTGTATTCTTAGCATAAAGTAAGCTAGAGAAAAGAAAATGCTAAGAAAACCATAAGAAGAGAAAGTACATTTACAGTATGAGACTGTATTTGTTGAAAAAAAATCCACATATAAAATATGAGTGGGCTTACGCACTTCAAACCTGTGTTGTTCTAGGGTCTAGTAGAGACACAACTTTATGAAAATTTAAAACCTCTTTTTATTTCTGTTTATCAATCATCTATTTATCTATATTTTTAGAGAGAGAAAGAGTGAGCAGGGGGAGAGGGGCAGAGGAAGAGAGAAAGAGGGAATCCTAAGCAGACTCTGTGCTCGGTGTAGAGCCTGACGTGGGCTCGATCTCACAACCCTAAGATCATGGCCTGAGCCAAAATCAAGAGTTGTGTGTTTAACCCATGGCCACCCAGGTGCCCCAAAATTTAAAGCTTCTCTTAAGGAAAACAAAAATGATAACGGAGGGTAGAGTAGCAGATGTTATGGATACGACACAATGGAGATGCTTACGTTGCCTCTTTCAGATCCGTGAAGCATACGTTAGAACTTAGATTTAAAAATGGGCAAAGGTTTACCCCAAAGATACAGATGCAATGAAACGCCGGGACACCTGCACCCCGATGTTTTTAGTAGCAATGTCCACAATAGCCAAACTGTGGAAGGAGCCTCGGTGTCCATCGACAGATGATGGATAAAGAAGCTGTGGTCTCTGTATACAGTGGGATATTGCTCAGCCATTAGAAACGACAAATACCCACCATTTGCTTCGACGTGGATAGAACTGGAGGGTATTATGCTTAGTGAAATAAGTCAATCGGAGAAGGACAAACATTATATGGTCTCATTCATTTGGGGAATATAAGTAATAGTGAAAGGGAATAAAGGGGAAAGAAGAAAAAATAAATGAGAAATATCAGAAAGGGAGACAGAACATGGAAGACTCCTAACTCTGGGAAATGAACTAGGGGTGGTGGAAGGGGAGGTGGGTGGAGGTGGGGGTGGCTGGGTGGCAGGCACTGAGGTGGGCACTTGACAGGATGAGCACATATTCTGTATGTTGGCAAGTTGAACACCAATAAGAAATAAATTTATTAAAAATAATAAAAATGGGCAAAGGCATGAATATAACTGACAACATAAGAAATAAAGCTGAGTTCACTACAAAAGATGTTTATCACACTCTTCCTCCATACCTGGCCCTGTAGCAGATACCAGCATTTCAAACATACATGACAGGAAGGACAACAGAATTATAAAATGAAATTTATGAAATAATCTTATGTCTATTGCTTGTGATTAAAAGTCATAATACTATCATATTATACATATACTGATACTAATACATATACTAATACTGTCACTAAAAGTGATAATACTGTCAAGGTCATGATAAAGCTATATTTCTACATTGTTGGTGGTCATGTTAATTAGGATATCATTTTGCAAAACATACCTAGAATCATACCTTTGACCCAATAATCTTGCTTCTAGGAAGTGGGCCTAATGGTATAATTTAAATGAGAAATACATGAATATATAAGCATTTCATTGCAGTGCTATCTATCATACTGAGAAATTGGAAATAACCTCAACGTTCAATACAGGGAGTAGCTAAGAAAATTATGGGTATAGCTGCACCACAGACTATTCTGCAACCAATAAAAATGATAATTGTAAAGACTATGGGAATTATTTATGATGTAACAGTATGTATATTTAAAACAGAATAGCAGACTTGTATCTATGAGGTGATTATAAGTACATAAAAATTAAATATGTAAGTGGACAGGGAATGGAGGGCCCTGGAACTTGACAATTTGTGGGATGGCTGGCCTGTGGGAAATTTTCCTTTTCCCAATTGCATTTGATTTCCATTAGGATTGTTACCTCTTGCAGTAAGAAGTAATAATAATAACATTAAAAATGTTTTAAAGATGCAAAAGGACAGAATGAGGACAATGGGCCCTAGTTGTGCATGGGGAAAAAGAGACTTGGAAATTTTAGTGGAAGAGAGTTCACTATGAGCCGTCAACATTTTGAGTCAGTAAAAAATGCTTAGGAGATCCTTGACTGCCTTTACGGAGGCACAGCTGGAGGCCCATGGGACGTGGGGAGTAGATATGATGTGTGTCGGGTGCAGGGGCAGACTCAGGCCAGAGTCCTAGATACAGTCTTTTAAATAATGTATGCTGTTTGGTATTACTTAATATATTTTAATTTTATCTTTGATGATGTCATCAAAAACATTTTTTTTTAAGATTTTATTTATTTAGTCGAGAGAAGTAGAGACACAGGCAGAGGGAGAAGCAGGCTCCATGCAGGGAGCCCGATGCGGGACACGATCCTGGGACTCCGGGGTCACACCCTGAGCTGAAGGCAGACGCTCAACCGCGGAGTCCCCCAAGCATCCTCAAAAAATCTTTTTAATCACAGTTGGGTAAAATACATAAAAACATTGATTTTAAGTGCACAGCTTGATTTATTTTTACCTATGAAACTAGCACCTGGATCAGGGTAATATTGATATTCCGGAAGTTTCCATCATGTTCTAGTCCAGTTCTCATCTATTTCTCACCTCATGGTAACCACTGACTCTCTTCATCATCAATGCAGTTTTGCGCAAACTTCATATAAATGGAATCATAAGGGCCATGCTTTTTAATGTCTGACTTTTGTCACGCAACATGACCTCTTGAGACTATTCTGTGTTGTCACGTCTGTCTGGTGTTCATTGCTGTGCAGAATTCCACTGAATGAACACACTGCAATTTACCCATTTCCTAGTTGATGGACATTTGAGTTCATTCTGATTTTGTGATATAATGAATAGGTCTTCCCTGAATGTTCTTGTCTGTGTCTTTGGTGGAGTCTCTTTCCGTCCAATGCGCGGATAGGAATGGGACCATAGTGTCACAAAATAAGCAGATGTCTAGCTGTAGAGGATACAGCCCCTCTTTGGACCAAAGTGGTTGCAAGAGTTCTTACTCCCGGAAGCAATGTAGGCAAGCGTCAGCTACTCTACATTCTCTCCAGCACTTCGTGTTGTTGCTCTTTTTAATTTTAGGCCTTTGGAAAGCTGTAGAGTCGTGTCTCACTATGGCTTTAATTCCTATTTCAAAAAAAAATCATTATTAGATATATATTTTATAAATATATATTTTATAGTTTTTAGCTCTCTTAGTTTGTGTGTACCTTAGACTTGTCCGCTTACAAGTTCCTATCATCTACCAATAGAGATAGTCTTGCTTTTTCCTTCTTACTTGTAGATGCCATTTAATTTCTTCACTTGCCTAATTGGCATGACCAGAGCCTCCAGTACAGCGTTGAGTAGAAGTGCGATTCCTCGGTGCATCTCCGTCCTTGCCACATTCGTAGTCTTAGAGGGAAAGCATCCAATCTTTCATCGTTAAGTATGTTAGCTGTGGGTTTTCTCACTGATGCCCTTATTCAAGTGGAGAAAGTTTGCTTTTATTCCTAATTTGTTGAGTGTTTTACATGAAAGGGTTGTTGGAGTTTTTCAAGAGCTTTTTCTGTGTCAATGAGGTAAATCATGTGGTTTTTGTTCTTTATCTGTTAATACAGCGTATTACATTGACTGATTTTCAGATGTTAAACAAATCTTGCATTCCTGGAATAAATGTCCTTGATCATCGTGCATAATCCTTTTTATATGCTGCTAGATTTAGTTTGCTATTTTTTGTGTCTATAGTCATAAAGTCATAAGGGATGTTGATTTGTGGTTTTCTTTTCTTGTGATTTTTTTTTTTCGCCTGATTTTAGAATCAGGGTAAGAATACTAGCCTCATAGGATGAGTTGGAAAATATTCCTTCTTTTCGGGGGAGTGAGTGGGTAGAGGAGAGTTTGTGAAAGGCTGGTATTAATTCTTCTTTAAATGAAAATTTGCCAGTGAAGACATCTGGGCCTTGGCTTTTCTTTGTGGGAAGTTTTCAAATTACTAATTCAATTTCCTTACTGGTTAAAAGTCTATTCTGACATTCCATTTCTTCTTGAGACAGTTTCAGTAGTTTGTGTCTTTCCAGGAATTTGTCCATTCACCAAAATTCTGTAATTTGTTGCCTGTACAGTGATTCATAGTATTCTCTTGTAATTCTTTTTATTTTGTAAGGTTAGTAATGATATCTTCTCATTCCTGATCTTACTGATTTGAATCCTCTGTCCTTTTTCCCTGGTAAGTCTAGGTAAAGGTTTATTAATTTTGTGGAACTTGTCAAATAACTAATGTTTTGTGTACTGGTTTTCTCTATTGTTTTTCTATTGTCTATTTCGTATATTTTCACTCTAAGCTTTATTATTTCCGTCTTTTTTGCTTGCTTTGGGTTTTGTTTAGTCTTCATTTTTTTACAGTTACTTAAGGGGGAAGGTTAGATTGCTGACTTGAGATCTTTCTTTTAAAAAAAAAAGAGGTGTTTACCACTGCAAATCTCCCTCTAAGCACTGTTTTTCACTGCATGGCACATTTTGGTATGTTGTGGGTTTTTCCCCATTTATCTCAAAGCATTTTAAAATTTCCTTTGTGAATTCATATTTGAAACATTGGTTTTTGAGGAGCGTGTTGTCTTATTTTCACACACTCATGGATTTCCAACATTTCCTTCTGTTCTGGATTTCTTTTCTTTAAAGATTTTATTTTTAAGTAATCCCCATACCCAACCTGGGGTTTGAACTCACAACCCTGAGATCAAGAGTTGCATGCTTTCCTGCCTGAGCCTGCCAGGCACCCGCTGTTCTAGATTTTTAATTTAATTTCACTGAAGCCAGATAACACACTTTATGTGATTTTTAACCCTTTTCATTTGTTGAGGCTTGTTTAATGGCAGAGCATATGATCTATCGGGGAGGAATGTTCCATGTGTGCATGAGAAGAATGTATATTTTTCTCTTTTCAGAGTGTTCTATAGACATGTTAGGTCTACTTAATTCTTCATGTTACTCAGGTCTGTTTCATTGTTGACCTTCCGCTTTATTCTTCCATCAATTATTGAAAGTGAGGTGTTACAGTTTCCAATTATTATCGTTCAATGATCTATTTCTGCTTTCAGTTCTGCCAATTTTTGTTTCATGTGTTTTGGGGCTCTGCTGTTACATATATATATATATATATATATATATATATATATATATATCTTATATAACATATATCTAGTTATATAATATATATGTAATACAATTAGAATTGGATAGCATTATTTATTTAATGCAATTAGATATTGTATCTTCTTTTTTTTTAGATATTATATCTTCTTGATGGATTGACAGTTTTATCATTATGAAGTATCTCTCTATCTATACGAACCCTCTTAAAGTCTATTTTGTCTAATATTGGTCTATTTTGGTTAATGTTCCTATGGTACTTCATTTCCCATCTTTCACTTTTTACCTATTGTATCTTTGAATCCAGTGTGTTTCTTGTAGACTGCATCTTTAGATTTTTTTAAAAAGTTGATAAATCTCAATCTTTGCCTTTTGATTGGAATATTTGAATCACTTACACTTAATGGAATTAAGTGTAATTTGCATCTTACATTTGGATGAAGTATAATTTGCCCCTTCCATTTTGCCATTTGTTCTCTGTATGCCTTATATCTCTGTTCCTCTATTCCTCCATTACTGCCTAATTTTGCATTAAATAGATGTTTTTTAGTGTAGCCTTTTAATTCTGTTGTTTCTTTTATTACATACTTTTTGAGTTATTTTCTTAGTAATTATCCTGTGGATTAAATTAACATTTAACTTAAAACAATGTAATTCAGATTAATAGTAGTTTAATTTTAATATCATACAAAAACTTTACTCCAGCATAGCTCTTTGTAGCATGATTGCCATACAAATTAAGCAGAGAGTTGATGACCAGCACCTGGGACTAAAACCGTGGCAGTGGACTAGGGCAGGAGAGGTCAAAGTGGAGAGAGATCATCAGTAGTGGAATCCATAGGGCCTGGGACCTGGTTGCATATGGAGGAAAAGGTCAGAAGAATCATTTTGTGTCTGAAAGATGTAGTTTGTTCCATATGAAGAATATCATGGGCTCTGTGCTTGAAGTACCTTTAGAAACATGTCTCAGAATCCACAATATGTTTGCAGAGAAGTGAATAGAGGAGAAACACCTTCATCTTAGACATCGGCAACACAGATCAGATTCCCCTGGCTGGGTTGGGCATCTCTTTGTAGGCTCACACAATCTGTATTTTATCTCCTGTGGAGTACTTAGTATAATATTTTAAACTATCTACTTATGTGCCTATCTTTCCTTGTATATTGTGACTGCCTTAAATATAGGAACCATCACTGTGTTGCTAGCTTGTTCCAGAGCAGGGGCTTCACAGTCGTGGGTTGAGCTGAGGGTGGGTATAGTAGGTTGGGAGGAAAAGAGAATCTGGCAGACTGGTACTGAGTGAGTCCATCAGTTCCTAAATCCTTTCCCAGTTCAGGACTCCCAAACCTGAGCATTTTGCTTAGTGTCTTCACCCCAAAGAGCTGACAGTCCACAGATTGTGTCCCTGGTATCCTATCCAGTGATCAACGTGCCAAGGCTAGGCAGCGTTATGATTATACATTGAGCAAGAAACTTCAGCCTTTTGACTCAGGATGGCTGGTTCCAACTTGTCCACTCCCTGCTTGCATCTGCCATCCTTGTTCTGTTCATCAGCTGAAGTCATGTGAAACGTTGGTCCCTCTCCCAGCCCTGTTGACTCTTTCCCTCTAGGAACTTAGGAGATCTGCACAGACTTAGGGGAAGGGCTTACTGAACTAGGGCTCCCGTATTTGTTTCCACATGCTTAGCAGGACTGTGGCCACCTTCCAGTACTGGGCCCTTGCATACTAGTTAGGCGTGAAGTTGTCAAGGTTCTCTTCAGTGCTTGATACCCCTACTCTCCCTGGAACAAGGGTGACCTCTGATGCACAGTGGTTTCTCCAGAGCCCTCATCTTGCTCTTCAGAATCCCTGCTGAGAGCTCCCAGTAGGCCTGGAGGCCCAACCAATAACATGGTGATGGTGTACTCTTCCCTCCCTCCCGATTCGGGGGGCTAATATGGCTCTAAGCAGTTTAACTTAGCTGGACATCAGTAGGGAGTGTGGCTTTTGAACAGTCATGGAGTTTGCTGAATGGAGACTGTGCAGGAGCTTTTTCTGATTTGAGAGACAGGCAGCTTCAGGTTGACTCCTTACTTAAGTGAAACAAAGTGGAAACTAGGAGAGAAGGCTGTAGGGAGGACCACCCAGGTCCAGCCCACGGATACAAGGTGTCTTCATAGCCAAAAATGTTAATCTGTGGATGTTGGGGAAGGAAGGAAGATTGGTGTTAACCATGAATCCTGGGGTCTGAGGCCTTGGAGTACATGCTTCCTTTGGTCTCAGAGCCCCAGTGATGGGAAACCAACTCTATTGGTCTGGGTCTGACAACATTCCTCGTACAGGGTCACTGGTGGATGCTGACAGTGGGTCTGTCTATAGCTTTTTAGGCCAACAGAACATGAGGATTTGTTCACAGCTAATGAGCCTGGTGGCGCTGGTGGGCAGCATGAGGAGAACCAAGTGCTGCATGATAATAGGGCCTAACATTTGGGGAGCAATTTAGTGTTTTCAGAGCACTATCATGTACACGATCTCATTCCAGCCTCAGAGCGATGCTGTGAATGTGTTATCACCACGCTGTTCTTTCCAGAGGAGAAAACCTGGGTGTAGAATGGTATTGCCACTTAGCCAAGGTGGCGACCTCTCCTGAGATTCATGAGACCCAGCTCTGGAGCCCTGCACCTCCAGGCCCGGGACAGCCACACAGGAGAGCTGTTTTCTAGTGTGGAAGCAAAGACTGTGTGTGTGGAAAGCAAAGCTCCACCCGGGGAGCCTCCCTGTGTCGGTCCTCAGAGGGACGGCAAGAGTTAGCAGGGAATGCCCCAGAGGCCCCTGCTCTCTCCCCGAGTGGTCAACAACAGGCTTAGCTTTCTTCTCGGAAGACTGAGAGAAGTGTTTTCTCCAAGAGAGGCCAGTGCTCAAATCATGAGCCCAAGAGGAGAAAGCAGTGGTCCAAGTGAGTGAGATAGGCATAGAGACAGACGTTATTAAGCCAGACTCCATTTATTCATTCGGTTATTCATCACACATGTACCAGCAAGTGGTAATGCCAGGCACGGTGCAAGATTCCCGGGGGCTGGGGGTCAGAGGGAGAGACCCCAGGTCAGTAAACTGCAGGCCTATCCTTGAGCCCTTGGCGGCTAGACACATGCAGTGCTCTCCCTCCCTCGCATGGGCAGTGCCGTGTGGGTGCACGTGGGTCACTGTGCACACCGAGCTACCGAGGAGCGTGCAAAAGTGAAGGCCTGCCATGCTGTGATACCGACACAACGTCTTCCGGCCCCCATACCCTGTAGGCCCTGAATGAGCACCTGTCCACCTGTCTGTGGGGGCAGAGTGATGTGAAAATTTTGCTCCTGGTAGTGGAAGATGGTGCAGTCACTTTGGGAAACAATCTGTCCATTGCTTATCAAGTGAAGCATGAACTTATCTTACGAGCTACTCTTCTGCACCTAAATATTTGCTCAGAAGAAATGAAAACACAGGCTCACATGATGACTTGGAGGTGAATGTTTTGAACAGCTTTAATCATAATAGGAAAAAAATGGAAATAATCCAAATGGCCATCAGCCGGTGACTAGACGAAGAAATGGTGACGTATTCGGGTAACAGAAAACTAAATGGTAATAAAACAGCCCATTGACACACACAATAAGGATGAACCTCGAGAACATTATGATGCAGGAAAGATGTTACGGTTTGAAGCCAACAGCCACATGAAATGTCCTTGGTGCCAAAAGGTGGTTTTATTAGTTTTATTAAAGCACGGGGACAGGACCCGTGGGCAGAAAGAGCTGTACTGGGGTCCTGAGGAGTGGCCCTTTATATACACTCAAGCTGGAGGGGGTGGTTAGGGAGAGCATGAGTCTCTAAGGAACTTTGGAAGCAAGGTTTCCAGGACCTCGAGGGGGGCCACCTATTGTTCGGACAAGGTCATTTATTACTGTGTAATAAAACCTGGGTCATGAGGCCCTTCAGATGTGTCAGTGTATCATATGTTGGGGGATGATTGCCAACATAGATCTTAGGGGAGCAGGAAGTAGAGATAAAGGAAGTTTTCAATTTTATATGTTAAAGTAGACTTACAGGAGGCCGTGGGCCGGGCTAAGACTGCCTTTTCCCTCAACAAAGTATTAACAGCAATGCAGCTGAGTTTCTGGAGGAAGGTCACTCTGCCTATTTCAAGGGCTTATCAGTGGGCTACGGGTAGTGAGGAAATTTAATTTTTCTTCTGCTTTTGTTTCCCACATCATATTATGTTGAGCCAAGGAAGCCAGAGGTGTGTATAATTCCACATGTGTGAAACCCTAGAAAAGACGGGTCTGATGGATGGTGATGTGTCCGGGTTTTGTGGGCTGAGGTGGGGTGGGAGCTTGGTGGGCTGGGCTCAGGAGCTCTCCAGGGTGATGCTTCTAGTGATGTGTGCACAGGTGTATACCCTTGTCACTCTGTGACCTCTGCACCTCCAGGCGGGTGTCGGCAGATTGGCCTGTGTCCCTGAGACCCCTGCTGCCCCCAGCTCCACCTTGACCTGCTAGATTAGGGCGAGGCTTCCCAGGGAGGATCCAGTGTCACCAAGGGGGTTAGTGAGGGGTGCTGTATTCAGGTTCTCCTGAAACACAGAGTTAATAGGATGTATGTGCATAAAGAGATTTATTATGAGGAGTTGACTCACATGATTAGGGCAACTGAGATGTCCCAGGCTCTGCAGTCAGCAAGCTGGAGACCCAGGAGAGCCAGTAATGTAATTCCAGCCTGCGGCCAAAGGCCTGGGATTCAAGGAGAGCCAGGGTGCAAATGCCAGCGTGAAACCCAACGGGCTGGAGACCCACGAAGAGCTGATGTGTCGGGCCGAAGGCTGGAGAAGGCGGGTGCCCCAGCTCCAACATCCAGGCAGGAGGAGTTCCCTCTCACCTTCTAGTTCCATTCAGTCTTCAACTGATTGGGTCAGGCCCGCCCACATTAGGGAGGTCAATTGACTTTCCTCAGTCTATTTATTCAAATGCTAATCTCCTCCAGAACCGCCCTCAAGGACAGCCCCAGAATGATGTCTGACCAAATGTCTGGTACCCCATGGCCGGGTCAAGCTGACACATAAAATTACCTGACACGGGTCACCGGGGGTCCGGAGCGGCGGGCGGCTGCCGTGCTGCGTGTCGTAGGCGCTCAGGTTCGGGCCCCAGGCTGCTGGCGGGGGAGGGAAGGTAGCTGTGAGAACCCCTCGCCCTAAGGCATCTGATCCGCCCGCACAAGGGCCCCTTCCACCCCACCCCTTCAGTTCAGGTTTAGATTGCCGCGGTACTACTACCGAGGAAAACTGGCATTTTCTGTGGAGCGTTGGCCACGTGGAGGTAAGAGTGGTGGATGGGGACTGGGCCGTGGAAAACAAGCGAGTCAGGCTCAGTTTGTTCATTTATTCACTCATTGCCTAATTCTGTTTCTGGAGTTCCTGCTTCTGTGGATCAGATGCTGAACACCGGGGACATTGGTGGGAACAAAGACCAGACGAGGTCCCTGCTTTTGAGGTTACTCTGCCCCAGGGAGACGCTATCACCGAAACGTCGCCCCCGAGGAAGCATTCAGACCGCAGGCCTGGCCCCGAGGACGCCGCGCAGGCTCGAGAGGTGGATGGGGCTCGCCCGACCGCAGGCCGTGCGTGCTGGCACCGGGGCCGCAGCCTTGCTGCCCTGTCCGCCTGCCGGGTCCTGCCGTCATGCACCGAACGAGCTGGCGCCTTGCTGACCCCTCAGGTTCCATTTTCATTTTAAGCCAAGGTTGTGATCCTCCATTTGGGGGGAAGGTCCCTGTTTCCAGCCCGTCTCAGCCTTGGCCCATGACTGCTGAGCTTGCAGAGCTGCCTCGGTGGCAGCTCCACCTGGTGGGACGCGCAGGACGTCCCCAGCCTCGCTGCCTTCCCAGGAACCCCTCGTGCGTCTCTCCAGCTCTGGGGAAGCATGTCCTGACCTTCAGGGTGGGTGCAGGGAGAGGGCGGTCTGCACGGCAGGCTGGGGGGCTTTCCAGGCCAACCCTGGCTGGAGGTGGGGTGCCGGTGACCCCGCCAGGTGAGCCCAGGGGGCCAGGACCGCACTCTTGGCTTCATTTTCACCTGGGGGGGGGTGGGTATTTATCCTTTCTTCTTTCCTGCAGCTCTCTGATTTCCTTTTGGAGAGCTGCCACAGGCCCCTGCGGAGAGGCTGAGGGAATGTTCCCGTTGACAGGTGCTGGAGGGCCGGATGTTTCTTGTCACCGCCTGGGACAACCGGGGGAGCACCCGGACGTGGCCTTGCTGACCACATGCTTCTTGTGGGGCTTGGGAGATGGGGGACCAAAGACTGGGGGCGGTGTGAGGCTGGGGACGGACTGGCCACTCTCTCCCCGCTCCAAGAGCCCTTGCTCTCGTTTGCTCTTCAGTCCCCTGGCGCTGCCCTCTGCCCCAGCTCCATCCGCCAGCCTTGGCAGCAACTCCATGAGCTCCCAGAGTCCTTCCGGTAACTCCCCGACTTTAATTAGGATTAATTTTTGTTGCTCGCACTAAAACACCCAGGGGTGGTGGTAGCAGCTTCCTGGAGCCTTTGCAAAAGGACGCGGCCCGTTCCCACCCTGCTCTGCACTGACCTCCCCACTGCGAGAAGCCCAGGATTTGCCCGGCAGGCACTGGCCATTTGAGGCCGCAGCGTATGGTCGGATTCAGGCAGTGATCATGATTAAAATTCAAACAAGAAGAAAAATATGTGTATGATGGGACATGTGACCAATGGGTGTGCCCAGGAGAGAGCCTGAGCCTTGCAGCAGGTAGCCAGACTGCCCGTGTGCCAGGGGCCGCGCGTCCCCAGTGACCGCGTCTGGACCAGGCCCCGATGAGGAGGATCCGAGGGCAGACTGTCCCCGGCACGGGGGTCTGGAGGCGACTCCGCTCGTCAGCCCAGTTTCCTTGCACGCTGAGGATTAGGAAGGGGCCGGGGTTCCCGGGGTGGAGGCTGACCGGCAGGCCACCTGGTGAAGCTGAGCGGGAGGAGCTCCGGGGGGCCCGGCAGCACACGGGTGCTGGGGGGTGCGGAGGGCCCACAGGGGAGGCAGGAAGCCCAATCACGGGGCGCCCACGGCCGGGGCTGAGCGGGGGAGGCGGGGAGGCCCAGAGCCTCCGCCTGCCGGCCTGTAGACACCTTGCTGCCCCGCTGGACCCCTGCCTGAGAGCCTAGAGCTCTTCTTTCTCATCCCAGGCGAACCTGGAGACCTGGCAACACTTTTCTCTCCTTTGCTCTGCCCATGTACCCCGCAGAGGAGTTCCTGTGGCTGGGCCCTGCTGTTCCTGCGTGGACGGCCGAGACCCCCGTGGACGGCGGGTGGGGGCCCGCCAGGCCTCCTCCACCGGCTTCATCCCTCCACGGCCCTTGTGTGCAGCCCTCGAGCCCGCGTGGCCGGGCCTGGCTGCCTGGATGCGGGCTGCAAGCATCTTCCCGCTTTCTCCAGGTGTTGCTTGCTCGGGGCTCGAGGTGGCCTCACCGCAGTCCTTCGCCCCTCTGTCGGAGGACGCGCTTGGGAGGGAGGGAGACCTAACGTCCCACGAGCATCTGCAACGGGTTTGATACTTTGTACCTGGGGCCTCATTTAAGTTTTGCAGGGACACCTTGAGGACCTGTGGCTCCGAGGGACTAAGCGGCCTCTCGTGGGTCACACGATTAGTGGGTGTCGAGTTCACGTGGCGTCCACACTCAGTCGCGCAATCTCCTCCCTTGTTCTGCAGTTTTGGGGTCTCACACAGTTCAGCAAGCCCGTGAGGACCCGGGAGACTGGTGGCGGGATGAATGTCGCCAGATTTCGTTATTTTTGCTGACGTTAGAGCACAGAGTCTATCAGAAGGGCCACATGGCATAGTGATGCTGTCGGTCTGGGGATGGCTTTCTCTAATGTAACCAGGGCCAACTCTTTGTCCTTGGTGAGCTGTTTTGTTTTATAATAAAAAGGTATAAAGTCGTCTTTTTTTTTTTTTTTTTTTTGCTTGCCAGGAGTGTTGATTAAAAGGGTCATTTGTTTCTCCTGTGTTTATGACTCACACGTTCGTGTAAACTTCATTTCTGAAGATTTCCCTTTACAATTGGTTACTCTCGGTCTGTTAAATGGGGTGCGGGGCAAGGAGCGGGGACGTTCCTAATCACCCGGCAGGCTTGCTTGGTGCGATGACTGGCATCCCCTGGTTTGCAGTGCAAGTGGAGTCCCTTCTGGTACGGTGTGTATTTAATTGAACATCCTGAGAGTACCGCTCTGTCATTATCTTCATTAGTGGCATTTCGTGGCCTGGTTTTCCGGGGCCGGGGCTTCCCGCTGGCTCCCCTTCTTGCCCCCATTTTGTGCACTTGTTAATTCTGGGGCAGTTGTAGCCGCTTTCTGTAATTTGCGGAGCAGCCTTAGGCCCCCCTCCCCCCCCACCCCTCTTTTCTATCTGACTTGGGCGTGAAGTGCCAAAATCCCAAGTTCGGGAGAATTTGTTACTTGGAAATTATTTTTCCCCCCTCTTTTGTAAATTAATTTCCTTTCCCGCAAAGACAGCCAAAACACCACAATGATTTTCTACCACCGAGAGGTAATGAGGCTTAGGGGAGAATGTTTAATAGGAAAACATTGTCCCACACTGAGAATTAGGAATTCTGGGTGGAGGAGGAGCTGATGAATATTAAAACCAGAGAGTGTGAGGAGCGTCCCTGGGAGAGTGTGCTTGCACATATTGTCTGGAAGGAGTTGGCTGTGCCTTCCTGCCTGGCATCGATGGACCTAACTAGGGACACTGTGACACGGCTAAAGACTTTATTTTTATTAATTTATTTTTAAAGATATTTCTTCATGGGAGAGAGAGAGAGCGAGCACAGGGAGGGCAGAGGGAGAGGGAGAAGCAGGCTGCCCGCTGAGCAGGGAGCTGATGGATGCAGGGCTGGACCCCAGGGCCCCGGGATCACGACCTGAGCCAGAGGCAGGTGCTTAACCAGCTGAGCCACCCAGATGCCCCTGGTTAAAGACGTTAAAGTGCACAGGGGCTGAACACTAGAGAAGGTACATGCTGAAAGTTGTTTGTTTATTTAAAATATTTTATTTATTTATTCATGAGACACACAGAGAGAGAGGCAGAGACACAGGCAGAGGGAGAAGCAGGCTCCATGCAGGGAGCCCAATGCAGGACTCAATCCCAGGACCCCGGGGGTCACAGCCTGGGCCCAAGGCAGGTGCTCCGCCGCGGAGCCCCTCAGGCATCCCCGTGTTGAAAGTTTAATGTCGGGAAGCCAGCTGTGCTCCGGAGCCCAGGGATTCTGCTCTGAGGGAAGCCTTTTCCAATTTTATGAGGCCTGCAAGTCTCTTCTTACAAAATATCCCATGAACCGTACAGTCCTCTCAAGATGATCGCTTCCGTCGGTTGTGTTGGGGAAATGCAGACCCGTGAGCCCACAGCACCAGATGGGGTTCACTGTGTCGGACCTCGTGTCTGTTATGTATTCACTTATTTAGGGGGCAGAGGCTTTATTTGGGAGAGGGAGGAACGTTTTGGAGGAAATCAAAACTCCTCCCAAACCAGATTTGGCGCGGATGATGTTGCACTTGAGGCCCACGCGGCCGTGTCATCACAGGTTAGTTGGACACTTTGGGTGCACTGGGAGTTCACTTGAATCCAGGGATTTAGGAGACCCTGGAGAGGATCAGTGCAAGAAAAGAGGAATTCTGAAAACAGTACTTTTGTGTAGCTTTCCCTGTGGACAGACCTTTGAAAAGGGCCGTTTTTGTTGTTTCTCTGACCTGACTTGAAACGTGCACCTACCCAGGTGACTCTTCCTCATGTGCTCCAGGTCTTGAAGTCCACGTGGGGTCCCCCGCCCCTTGTTCACACAGCCCCGGGTTTGCACCTCGCAGCTCCAGGGAAGCCTGCCCTACGAGGGATGGAAGGGGCTCCAGGTGCAGCTGGTTTACAAGGCGCAGAGGGTACCTGGCCTGGGAGCCTCTGGGAAGGTTGCAGGAGAGAACTGGCATATGAAAAAGCCCGGGGAGGTTTGAGTTTTTGAACATGTGTTGGGGAGGCTCTTTGGGGTTATTTGAGATGGAGCCAGGGTACAAAGAAATGCAGAAATGGAATGTATGAGTGGACTTAGTTGGGAGGCCTAGAG
This sequence comes from Nyctereutes procyonoides, assembly GCF_905146905.1. Taxonomy (NCBI): domain Eukaryota; kingdom Metazoa; phylum Chordata; class Mammalia; order Carnivora; family Canidae; genus Nyctereutes; species Nyctereutes procyonoides. The sequence continues at coordinate 54,353,412 of NW_026575046.1, forward strand.
GGCACAACAGGAATCTGTTGGTCCCATTATATGCCCGCTGGCCTAATTTGATCCGGTTTCATTAATTCATTCAACAAATAAGCATGTGCTCTGTGCCCACCAGAACCCCCTGCCCTTGTGGAGCTCGGGGATCAGTTTCCCCGAGGTGGGTAGGATGGTGGCTGGGCGCCCCAGCCCACATTTTAATAGCTTCTTCCCCCCAAGGGCCATAGAGGCTGAGTCTGCCCCTGCACTCATCGGCCGCTCTGAGAAAGGCTGGACTTGCTCTGGCTTCAATTATGTGCCTATCCTATGAGCTGGTCGCTGAGAGCAGGAGGTGCGGATCCCCCAGTGGCCAACGGTAGGGTGGTATCTTGAGGGTGCTGTTTGCTCAGAACCAGCTGAGCTCATACAGGGACCATTTCCAGATGGAATGGGGGTGCTAACAGGCCCCAAACTCGAGGTGTCCCCCCGTATACTCCAGGCCCAGCGTGCAGGTCAGGCTGTCCTCCCCGCAGAAGGGGGCTGTGCCACCAGAGTAATCAGAGTGGAGGTAGACGGAGGAGAGCAGTGCAAGTCAGGCTGGGACCACACTTAGGAGGCTTCCGTGTGCCAGGCCAGGGCTTCAGACTTTATTCTGTAAATCACAGAGGAATAGAGGCCCTGGGCATGATCAACAGTGGGTTTAGGAAGATCACTTTGGCGGGAGGTTTGTACCAGGCATAAGGTTTATGGGATTTGAGAACTGATTAAATTAGAGGATGAATCAAAGGTGGTTGCAAGGCTGTGCTCCTGCTTTTAAATATTTTGTTATCTCATAGGTCTTTTGAGATAGTCCCCTCTTCTGCTCCTTCCCAGGACTATTTATTATAGTCTGGTCAGGTTTGGATTCCGGGAGCCTCCCACATCTGAAGCTTTCTCATTTTTAATAGTCTTAGTCTTGCTTTTCTCTAGGTATTTTACAATCTCTCTGGCCAAAGTCTGGGATGCATTTGTGGTTATATAGAGCTTTACCCTCCCTGGCTAACACACGCTATTAAAATGACAGGGCCACTTTTTCTCAATGTTCTTGCTGTCCCTATTTCTGGAACTACTTCTTCTTAGACCCAGAAGAGTGCCATCTCCTCCGTCCCTTCCTCCACCTTCTGAGGTGGGTGACTGTCACTTCCAGGTGTCTTATCACTGTCCTTGGTTTAATGAATCTTCAAGCAGATACCTTAGAGGATTTAATCCCCTCTTGCTTCAGTGCTTTGTCTGCTCCCTATTTCTGTGAATGGAAAAGGAAGGAGCTTAAGTTTGTTGATCATTGAGATTCCCCACGCCATGTTCTGTGAGTGAAGAATAACTCTTGGGAGTCTTCCTCACATAACAGGTATCTATCCATCTATCTGTTTATTCATCTCTCCATCCATCCATCTCTCCATCCACCCATCCATCCATCCATCCATCCATCCATCCATCCATTCATCCATCCATGTATCCATCCATGTACCCCTGCATCCATCCATCTGTTTGTCCATTGGTTCATCCATTTTTATCTCTATATTCCTCTGTCTGTCTCTCCCCCTCTCTCCATCTATAGACACACACACACACACACACACACACACATACACACACACACAATCAGGGAAACTACCTGACATTTTCTTTCATTCGGTTTCGCTTGTTAACACAAACTCATTTAATCCACACAACCTCCCCATAAGGTAGATATTATCTCCAATTAAAATGAGGGCACTGAGTTTCAGGGAGGTTAAATAATCCGTCTAAAACTGCAGAGTTAGTCTTTGGAAGTACGTGGAAGCTCAGAGGGCTTGATGTAAAGATTGTGCTCATTAGAGCACAAACAATGTGGCAGCATCATCTATAATAGCAAGAAACTGGAAGCACTGTAAATGAAAATCAATAGGAGACTGGATAAATAATTTAAGGTTTATCCATAAAATGGAATACAATGCAGCTTCTCAAAAGAATGACTTAGACCTACAAACACAAAGGGTAGGAAAATGACCACGATCTGTTGTTTCATGAAAAAAGCAAATTATATAGTAGTGTATGTATATGACTCCATATCTGTAAAGATTATCTTTATATCTTTATAGACGCATAGAGAGAGTCTGGAAGGATGCCCGAAAGTGTGCAGTTGCCAGCAGTTACTTTGGGGAAATGAGGTTAGGGGATAGAAAGGAGTCTTTAATTAAAACTTGTTTGGAATTTTTATGAATATTATTATTTTAATAATAATAATAGTTATTATCATTTTTTTAGAGAGAGAGAGAGAGAGAATGAGTGCGCACAACCAGGGGGCTAGAGGGGCAGAGGGTGAGGGGGAGAGAGACCCTAAGCAGGCTCTACACCCAGCATGGCTCAGGCATGGGACTAGATCTCATAACCCCGAGACCATGACCCGAGCTGAAATCACGAGGCGGATGCTGGACTGACTGGGCCACCCGGGTGCCCCGATGATAGTTATTTTTGTCATAGAAGTATCAGTGCCTTTCTGGCTTTCACACTCTGATCCCGGGGAACGGCTGACATCTCCCCCTCCTTCCCAGGCATCTTTTCCATCCCTGCAGGGAGAGCCCTTCCTTTGCCCTCTGCTGGAGTTAGCCATTGGGTACACGTGGCTCCACCTGTCTCCGGTTCTCCTGGCCTGGAAGCCTCTTGCTCTGTATACTGTTTCCCCATCACAAAAGTCATACTTAATAATGACGAAATGCAAACTAAGACAACAGGCGCCATCATCTACCTCCCAGAATGGCTGAGGGATCTGGGCAGGGGTTTGTTACATATAAACATTCTTCCATAAAGCACGTGTTTTTATTTAAAGTGCTTAGAATGTCAACAAGATAGTTGCGACTTTCTTTTATTAATAAGCTGGTGTTCCGTTCACAGAGCAATGATTTAACAGAAGTTGCATCAAAAGCAAAACTACCCTCCCTGTGAGTAATTTGTGTTCTACACGACCCGCTTTAAATTTCCAGGCCAGCTGACGGCCTTCATACTGCACTCTACGAGGTTAATGGCGATTGCAAATCTCCCTGAAAGACAGGGTTATCTCAATGCTAGATTTAGTACTGGACAAACACATGAGCTTTCATACCCGTGTGATTTCAGTTGTATTTTGTGAAAAACACGTGAGATGTGTCCATGAGTGAATTCCTTGGGACAGAAGGAAACCCTGCAGTAGGGCCAACTAGTTTTGACCACTTCATTGTCTTCTTCTTCTTCTTCTTTTTTAAGTTTTTATTTAAATTCCACTTAGCGTATCGCCTAATGTTGGTTTCAATAGTAGAATCTAGTGATTCATCACTTCCGTGCAATACCCCGAGCTCCTCACAAGCGCCCTCCTTCATCCCCATTGCCCATCTGGCCCATCGGCCTGTCTCTTATCTTTGACAACGTCTCGTCTCAAAAATAAACTCTCTTTGGAATAAGCTTTGATTGTTGAGCACAGTACAGAGAGCTGCCCCACCTCCCTTTACCCTGTCCCCGCCACCCCCGCCCCAATGTTAATGATCTAATCTCATCAGTCTTACGTTACCACAGTGCATTTGCCAAAACTAAGAAACCAACCTGGCATGTTACCATTAGTTAAACCCCAGGCTTTATTTGGATTTCACTAGTTTTTCCACTGTTGTCCTTTTTCTGACCCAGCGTCCCAGCAGGGATACCAGCCTGCATTTAGGTCAGTGTCCTCTCTTCCTAGGTCAGAGTCTCTTTCAATCCAGCAAAGCAATACCATTTTCAAAATTTTCCTTGGGATCGCGGACTTGCCATAGGGTTGCTTGTCGTCCGCAGAGTTGTTCCACATTCCCCCAGTTATTCTGCAACCTCCCTGAGGCGCTCTCCCGTGATGTCTGGATGACATGCGGAGCGAACCAAGAACAAGATCGCGGGAGGCTGTTCTTGTATATACTTTGTCACGTGCCCAAGTTTTCCTTTTAGCCGACATGGTGGTTTTCTCCTTATAAAGCATTCCGGGGAAAATTCTGTGAGGTTGACTGAAGCATCTGCGTGCTGCCTCCTGCGCGTCTTCCTGTAGAACAACATCTTGTAAGAACATCACCCGGCTTCCCGCTGCAGCGCTGCTCAGTCCAGGCCTGGCGGCAAAGCACAGCTCCCTCAGGACACCTGCTGGGTCTTCTCGGGGAGAAACCTGTGAACACAGCTTCACGGGCAAAACCAGCCGGCCTTTGGGGACACGCCCTACATATATATTTTTTAAATTCTATTTTATCTGAATCATGAAGCTATCAATGGGCATCAGGAACAATGTAGGGACACCTGGGTGGCTCAGTGGTTAGGTGTCTGCCTTCGGCTCAGGGCATGACCCCGAAGTCCCAGGATCGAGTCCCACGTCGGGCTCCCTGCATGGAGCCTGCTTCTCCCTCTGCCTGGGTCTCTGCCTCTCTCTCTGTGCCTCTCATGAATAAATAAAATCTTAAAAAGAAAAAAGAACTGTGTAAAATAGCATAAATCAGTGCTTACACCCCCACCGCATGCCACCCTCCAACCCCAGCCTGCTGGACTAGCCCGTTCATAGCCTGGAGTGAGTCCTTGCACATCTCTGTGTGTGGGCACAGATGTAGGATGTGCATCGTGCAGATTAATCTCAAACCACAAATTCAGACGTGAACGCAATGTCACTTCCTGCGTCTGTAGATGAACTTAATATTTACCTTGAGCTCCTCAGGGCAGAGGCAGGGTCACAGGCATGTTGAGCTTCCCGTGTCTCTGACTGGGGTGGAAGTGCTGGTGGAGGAGGGACACTGATGGCGCGGACCCCTCTGCTCTGGGCTCAGCATCTCCCCCTTCCTCTGAGCCGCACACTGGTCTTTCCAGAACGTCCTGGCTCTTGTCCTGCTGTGGTCCCACCTCCGCGTCTCTAGTTGTTGACGCTTCTCCTGTGCCCTTCTCATCTGCATCTGTGCTTATTTCTGTCTACAACTCTCGGATCACCAGGCAGTGGTTCTGTCTCACGTCTGCCGTCCCAGATGCCAGGGAACACTTGGCTCCTGATTTCGGAGGCCAGCTCAGCTCCCGTGTATCCAGAGCCACTCAACACGGAGCAGCTCTCTCAACACCCCTCTCAGGGATGGCTTGGGGTTGGGTGCCGGGCCCGGGGAGCCAACACAGCACAGCCTTCAGACACCTCCTTGGGCTCATTTCTCAGGGGCCTCATGCTCCCTTGCCTTGGCAAGGTGTTTTTATCTCCTTGTGGCATAGGAAGTCTTTTTCCAAGTGGGTTACTTAAAGCAGTGCTCTCCAAAGCAGGTTGTACGGAGGCCCCTGGGGGGCATGGTTGGTTGGGTGTCTGACTCTTCGTAGGGTAGTGGGATCTAGCCCTGCATCTGGCTCAGCACTCAGTGCAGGGTCTGCCTAAAGATTCTCTCCCTTCCTCTCCCTCAGTACCTCCACTCCCCTGAAATAAATAAATAAATAAATAAATAAATAAATAAATAAATAAATAAATCTTTAAAAAAAGTGGGTTGTCACAGTTGATTTTCTGTGGCATGAGAGGAAAATATTAAAATTTCTATTTTTAAAAAAAATTTATTTCTTTGGGAGAGGGCATGAGTAGGGGAGGGAAAGATGGAGAGAGAGAGAAGTAGGCTTCCTGCTGAGTGAGGAGCCCGACATGGGGCTTAATCCCAGGACCCTGAGATCAATCCCAGGACCTCAACTCATGACCTTCATGAATTGAAGTTCGTTGCCTAACCGACTGAGCCTCCCAGGTGCCCCAAAACTTCTGTTTATTTTATTCAAGAAAGGAAGGAAGTAACCTTTGCAAATATTTGCTGTGAGTTGGCACCTGGGCCAATGGAGTGGACAGGGTGGGCCGTGAAGAGTTTGGAGTGACAACCACACCCGTCTGTATCCTCAGGGGCTCACGTTGTGTATCTGTACATCTGTATCAACATCTGTATCACGCTATGGCTACACCTTCATTGATTGTTTTGCTAAAAACAAGACCTATAAAAGATAGAATTCTTCATAGTCCTTTGGTAATGAAATGGAGAGAAATTTTGAAATCTTTTGTAGTACCCAAGGCTTCGGGGATGATCTTGTGGCAAAGTGTTGAAAAGACTCATTGAAGTTGATATTAAGATATTTTTGTTCCACAAAATGACAGACGTTCAAGTTTACTGACCTCTGTTGGTGATGACAGTATTAGTTCAATGCTACCTGGCAGCTATTCTTGAAAAATTAAACATATTTAATCTGTTCCTTCAATGGGAGATCCTGTGTTTTAACAATGCATGAGAAAGTAATTGCTTTTTGAAAGAAATTCTTGCTCTTGAGCATTTTGAAAATGAATGTTTGGAAATATTTCTATTATTTTGTTGCTGAAAGCAACATATGTCATTCACAAAGAATAATTTAAAAAAAAAAAAAACCTTCTCAGATCTGCCAATTGAAACAAACAAACAAAAAATCCTGGCAAACAGTATTTTCTAACCTGTATGTAACAATCTTTTGGAGTAAAAACCTTCAATGTGTTTTGAAATGATTTCCTAAGAATTTCGGTGTGTTCCGAAGCCTTTGCAAGAAGAAATGATTAACACCTGGGAAGGTGAAAATGTTTTAGCTGACTTTGGAAGTATTTTTTTTTTGGTGGCTGAGACTGAGCAAGCAGTACCACCAACGATGAACTTCCTCCGTTTGGACAAAGGAAACTCTGAAAGTTATAGTAACCATTAAAATCAAGTACGAAATTACATTGAAGGTGGAATTAGGACTTTGAATTGCTGTATCACAAAGGGTTAAACCAATATATTTTTAAAAAGTATTTTGGGGGCGCCCGGGTGGCTCAGTCAGTGAAGTGTCTGACACCTGGTTTCAGCTCAGGTCATGGTCTGATGGGTCACGAGGGGTCGTGATATCAAGCTCTGCGTTGGGCTCTGCACCCAGTGGGGAGTCCGCGTGAAGATTCTCACCCTCTGGCCTCCCTCCCGCTTGTGTGCACAAGCACTCCCTCTCTTTCAAATAATAAATCTTAAAAAAAAAAAGTAAAGCCTTTTCAATTCCATTGATATAACTAAATTGTTTATGACGTTTTAATTATAGCAAAACAGTTTTGTACTATTAACAAAAAAATATATATAAAATATATATTTAATATATAATACTGTGATGTATTTAAGATAGTCTATTTCCCTTTTTGTCTTTTTTTGAATATTTATATTTTGCCTATGGTTTTACTCTATAGTACGTCATGTACCTAACTTTTAAGTACCTGATACACATCTAAGGGGCACCTGCTTCAAAGGTTTTCCTGACCGGTGTGTACAGTTAGGATGTTTGGTGGTCATAGTTTAGGTGAGGACCTCAGAATTTGAAACTCGCAAGCCATGAACTGACCTCTGCTGTGGCATACATGATTTCCGGGTACTTAGGGAGCCACTGTCGAACAGGAATTGGCAAAATGAAAGAGTGTCAATACTATTCTGCTAAAACTTGTACACATGTATCATCCTTTTTATTTTAGAAAAAAGGAATTATATCCACTACATTGTAAGCTGCTTTAAAAAAATTTAACAGTAAATCAAATTCATGCCTTCAAATTAGGAGATATACCTTGAATTCATTTCTTTAATATTTATATGCTAATCCATAATATGCATGCACTGCATTTTATTATAGTTTCCTTTTGAGAGATAAACATGTTTTCCCTGTGTTTCTTTCCTTGTTCCTATCCTTTGCTGTCTTCTTTCCTTCTCCCTCCCCTCCTTTCTTCTTTCTTTCTTTCTGTGATGGTCCCCCCCCCAAAAATGCAAACAATGCTCCAATAAATATTCTTAAACATTTTTTTCCTTGTAAGATAAATCCCCCAAAGTGGCTAAAGGGTACATGTATTTTCAGTTTTAATCTGTATTGTCACATTGCTTCTCAAATAAGTTTGCAGCAATTTACACTCTTGTCAGCAATGAATAAAAATATTTATTTCTTCACATCCTTGCCTGAACTGAAGTTTCCATTCTTCTTCATTTTTGTCAATTTGATGGCTAAAAAAAAAAAAAAAAAAAAAAAAAAAAATGATGTTCTGTTTTAAATTTGCTGCTTGTGAATTTGAACATTTTATTTATTAGCTTTTTTTTTGTTAGCTTTTGCTGCCTCATAAACCACCCCCAAAACTTGGTGGCCCGAAGCAGCAGCTATCCATTCAGCTTATGGGACCGTGGGTCCGCAGTCTGGGTTGGGTTGGGCCTCGACTCCTGGGCCCGGCACAGGCCACTTGGGGGTGGTTAGTGGCTGGCAGCTAAGCAGCTGTGGCTCCGGCAGCTGCTAGCTGTTGACTGGGGTCGGGGACGGCCGCGGCCGTCCTCATGCACCAGGGTGGCCGGGCCGCGGGGGGGCGAGGCGGGTCTGCAGAGCAGCTCCGCCAGGCGAGCCCACCACCAACTACTTGTCTCTGCTCCTGTTAGCACTGTCGCTTTCCCTGGGCCAAAGCAGGTGGAATGGCCAGTGGGCTGGAGGTGGGGCCAGAGGCACAGAAATAGACCCCATCTCCTGATGGGGGAGTCGTGTGGGTGTTGTTGGCAATCGCCCCCAGGAGCCTTTTCTTTTTCTTTAAGATTTTATTTATTTATTTGAGAGACAGAGACAGAGAGAGAGAGACACAGAGAGAGCGCACATGGGCAGGGGGAGGGACAAGCAGACTCCCTGTTGAGCAGAAGCCTGAAAGGGGGGCTGGATCCCAAGACCCTGACCTGAGCCGCAGGCAGTCGCTTCACTGACTCAGCCACCCCGGTGGCCCCCACATTAGCCTTTTCTAATTTCTTCTTCTCTGCATTGCATTTTGCAATCTTTGTTCTTCTGTTTTCTTATGAATTCTAAGGGAGCTCTGTATTTAGTGGTGTTAGCCGGGTGCCTGTCATATCCACTAGAAATAGATTCCCTCATCCTTCATGTATCTCTAGGCTTTGTTTATGATATCTTTTACTGTATTAAAATAATCTGGTTTAAGAAATTCTTCCTCATTTCAAGGTGAGATAATACTCGTGTTCCTAGTATTTTTCTCTCCTTAGGGTTTAGTCATTTTATTTTTTCCATTGCATATGATTTTTTAATATACTATATACCTTAGGTAGCTTTGATTTATTCTGATTTATTCAAGCATTCTTTATTACATTTATTTATTATCATTTTTTACACAGAATTCGATTTCTTAGACTTACAATATTCCCATATATATTTTGTTGACGGGGACTGCGGAACAATATCCTTTGACATAACAACCCCACCTCTAGGAGTTTATCCTGCAGAAATAATTGATCAAGTGGACAAGAGATAACAAACAAGACTGTTCACTGCAGCATTATAATAGTGAAGAATTGGGGACTATTCTATTTTTGGGAGAGGATTAGATAACCAACCAGGACAATAAAATATTACTCAGCTGAATGTATGTATGGTATGATTCCACTGTGATATTACTCTTCAACTGTCTATATATTCGTATTTCCCATACCCAAAGGTACAAATACAGCAAGCGAATATTCTAAAATATTCACAGATGTGTTTTTCTGCTCTTTCTGTGCCAGGCCCCCAAACCCCTCAAACAAGGTCATTTCTGGGTCCTGCTGTAAGGAAGAGATGATAATGCTACTGAAGAACATGAAACCACTAGAAGCAAAGGCTTATTATGGGGTCTCCAGGCTGAGTCAAAGGGCTCTTGACCTCAGGCTTATGTCATACACCTCGGGTATCCCAGTTGGCCATCTGACCCACAGAGAGGAAGTGAAGATCACAGATCATACCCACCTTAGGAACAGAGGATCTGAGTCAAAAGAGTGCTCTTGGAGTGTAGTGGGCGTCAGGGAGGACTCGGTGTCTGTGAGGCTCTCCCAGAGTGAAGAATGGAAGCTGGGTCACAGGTCTCAGATCACTGGTCATGGGTGTCAGAGACCCCACCAGAACTCCGTGGGCTTGTAACCCTTGAAAACGTCCCCTGAGCAGAGCCAGCTGACTGCAGCATCAGAAGAATAGAAATTTCTCTTAGAGCCCTGAGAGAGCCCAAGAAGGTACCCTTGAGGGATGAGTGGGAGAGCATGCAAAAGTTTTCCATGTGAAATAGAGATCCAAAGCTGCTGGACCAGAAGGGAGCTCCCAGTCGAGAAAGGTGTTCCAGAATGTTTGACATGATCGATAAGTAGATTTGGGAAACTTGATGTTTCCCAGAGCCTGTCAGTTGGGTTAGATCCTGCAGACCAAAGCCAGCCAAAAGGTATCTCTCTGCTTAAGCAAAGTCAGATGGTAAGTGTGGGCCAGACACCCCACAGACCTGGCTACCATGTCAGCCCTCTAAGTTGAAGATGCAAATCCAAGTAAAAGAAGTGGGGAGGGCACCTGGGAGGCTCAGGGATTGAACATCTGCCTTTGGCTTAGGTCGTGACCCCAGGGTCCCGGGATCGAGTTCTGCATCGGGCTCCTTGCATGGAGCCTGCATCTCCCTCTGCCTTTGTTTCTGCTTCTCTCTCTGTGTCTCATGAATAAATACATAAAATCTTAAAGAAAAAAAGAAGTAGGGGGGTGGGTTAGTTAAAAAACATTTATTTGCCTGAGTGTAATCTACTGCTTGAAAAGAGTCTGCCAAGGTGGAATGGGGGGCTCGAGATTGAAAGAAAATTCAGGTACAGAAAACTAAAGCTGCCCTCTTTTGCACACCTGAATTTTTGGCCTGTGAAACTCATGCCCTCTACATATATATTTAGACATGCACAGAAAAACATCTGCAAGAATTCATAACAAGCTTTTCCCAGTGGTAACAAAGTTTAATTTCCTACACTGAACATGGATCACTTTTGCAATAAAAATGCAAATCTAGAAAAATATTTCAAAGTATGTCATGTTCATTGTAGGCAATTTGGAAAATATGAAAAGTACATTTAAAAATTAAATCATCTGAATTCCCACCATGAAAATAACTATCGTTAATATTTTTATTTTCTTTCATATGTATATGTGCATACATAGATGGGCGCATATTCAAAGTGTATATATTCTTTTTACAAAATCAGAATTATATTAGTATTTGCCATCTACTTTTTATTCTTTTTAATGTTGTTAAAGAGGATTTTCCCATGCTATTAAATGTTTTTTGAAAACACCCCTTGAAAGGTACATGCTCGGGATGCCTGGGTGGCTCAGTGGTTTAGCGCCTGCCTTCGGCCCAGGGTGTGACCCTGGGGTCCTGGGATCGAGTCCCATGTCGGGCTCCCTGCATGGGGCCTGCTTCTCCCTCTGCCTGTGTCTCTGCTTCTCTCTCTGTGTCTCTCATGAATAAATGAATAAAATCTTAAAAAAAAGGTACATGCTCTGTGAGGTATATACTGTATTACATATAATATATAACTAATTTTATATGTATGTATAAACTTATATATAAAATCTGTGTTTAGAAATTATTATACTATTTATACTATAGAAATTGTTATGCTACTATTTATACTATAATACATTTAAAATAGAGCAATATACTATATACTAATAATATAGTAATAATAATATAGTAATAGACTATATATAGTAATTTTAAAATACATTATTATGTTAAAATAATTTTTACTTTATTTTTTATTTTTTTAAAGCTTTTATTTATTTATTCATGAGAGACCCAGAGAGAGAGAGAGAGGCAGAGACACAGGCAGAGGGAGAAGCAGGCTCCATGCAGGGAGCCCGATGCAGTACTCAATCCCAGGACCCCGGGGTCACCACCTGAGCCAAAGGCAGGCACTTAACCGCTGAACTACCCAGGCATCCCTTGAAATAATTTTTAAATAAATAGCTACATATTATACACAAAATTTACTATGTATTATATATATATATATATATATATATATATATATATATACATACACACACACACACACACAGATGAGAAGATGACGGTTATAAAGGGTAATTAACTTACCCAAGGACACCGAGCTAGCATAAGGTACAGCTGGGATTTTAACCTCTACCTTCCTGACTATTAAGACCAATCCTCCCAAGGCTGGAAGAATAAATGAGTAAATGTCACAGGTTGGTGGGAAGTACCTAGCATGTGTCGGTGCTTAATAAATAAAATTCTTCTCCCTCATCCTGCCTTGCAGTCCCCAGGCAGGCAGCTCGTAGGCCCCACCTGGTTCCTGCTTCTGTGTCCTGGTTTGTATCCACCCTCTCACAGGAGTCCTCGTTGCTTAAGCTGCTACTTCAGGAGCTCTTCCCTCTGGACCAGAGCCTTCGCTGTGGTCTGCTCTCTGAGGTTCTGGCCGGCGCCCTTCTCCAGCCCAGCTCTGGCTCTGTCGCCTTTGCATTTCCCACACCCGCTGGCGCCATGTTGTTACCATGGACCTACAGTGCTTTGTGTTCAGGTCATCCACAAGTATAACAGAACCTTCCACAAAGCACAAGATTTAAACAGTTCGGGCAGCCAAAGTTCTCCCAGTGCCCCTTTAAATTTAAAGCGATCAATCCAATGAGTTATTGTGGAAGCAGTAACTGGGTTTCAGCTGGGAAAAGTCTAGGGTCTATAAAATTCAGATAAATCATTCTGGAGATATATATCTAGAGCTGTAAGTCACCCAGACATCAATAGAAACAAATGCTTCTTGGATTTCTTTTTTGGAAGTCACATCATTGCCTGTGTATCCCAGAATCTGCATTCATTATTCACTCTAGTAGTTTTTGGAGAGGCCTGGGGATGGCATGGTGCCAGGAACTCTTGGGGTCCATTCACAAGATCACTCCTCTGAGCTCAGCTTCCTGAGAAAAGAGCTACACCCGGGTTGGAAAACCCAAATGCCTCCTTGGTCTAGGCAGATAAGGTAAATGAGGGCAGAGGGCTGGGAAAGACAGTAAAGAGTGACAGGAACTGGGCAAACTGGACAGGGCATGCCCCATAGCAAGGCCTTCAAATTCTTGTGGGGGCCAACATTCTCTACCACTTTGCTACCCCATCTAACAGGTGTGTGGTAGCAGAATAACGCCTCCCTGTCCTCCTTTCCCCAAAGTCATGTCTTAACCCCTGGAAACTGTGAATATGGTAGGTTGTATGGCAAAGGAGAGGTTGCAGATGGAATTAAGATTGCTAATCTGCTGACCTTAAAATAAAGAGAGTAGCCTGGATTATTCACGTGGGCCTGGTGTAATCTTGAGGGTCCTGAAAAGTGGAAGAGGGAGCCAGAAGAGTCAGAGGACTGTGTGACTATTGAAGATAGGTCCAGGGAGATGCACTGCTGCTGAATTTGAAGAAAAAGCAGCACCATGTGCCATGGAACAAGAATAGCTTCTGAAAGTTGGAAAGAACAAGGAAATAGGTTCTATCCTCCAGAAGAGCCTCCGGAAAAGAGTAAGCTCTGCTGACATGATTTTTAGCCCAGGGAGACCCATATTGGATCCATATTGGAATTCCAACTTGCAGGACTCCAAAGTAATAAATCTGTGTTGTTTGAGCTTCTAAATTTGGGGTAATTTTTTGCAACATTAAGAGAGAACTAACCAAAAAGACAACCTACAGGATGGGAGAAGATATTTGCAAATGTCTTATTGATAAAGGGCTAGTATTCAAAATCTATAAAGAACTTACCAAATTCAACACCCAAATAAACAACCCTGTCAAGAAATGGGCAGAAGACATGAACAGACATTTCTCCAAAGAAGACATACACATGGCTAAGAGACATGAAAAAATGTTCAACATCACCCGGCATCTGGGAAATACAGATCAAAACCACCTCACACTGGTCAGAATGGCTATAATTAACAAGTCAGGAAATAAACAAATGTTGATGAGGATGTGGAGAAAGGGAAACCCTCTACCCTGCTGGTGGGAATGCAAGCTGGTGCAGCCACTCTGGGAAATAGTATGGAGGTTCCTAAAAACCTCCAATTGCGCTACTGGGTTTTTACCTTAAAGATACAAAGGCCTTCTTGGATAGAGTGAGGTGGGAAGGAATTGACTTGACTTGGTTGTTGACTCAGGTGAGAGGGGTTAACCCCTCCTCCCCTCCCCCTGCCCAGCTGCACTCATCCCCACCCCCACGCCCCACCCCAGGCAGTTTGGGCCAGCAGGCAGAGAGGCCAACCTACTAACAAGGCACCAGGTGGAACAGGACCTGAGCAATGACCCATCTGTAGAATTCTGGCCTCAGGGCACAGCCGTTTGGCAAGGCCCAGTTTTCTAGGAGGCTGCAACTGTCACTGTCCGTTCTTAAACTAACCAGCCTTTGGCAGGTCTGAACAGCTATGCTCAAGTTTATTTGAGCAATTTTTGTTACTTTTAAGTTTTTTTTTTTTAATTCTTATTTATTTATGATAGTCACACAGAGAGAGAGAGAGAGAGAGAGAGGCAGAGACATAGGCAGAAGGAGAAGCAGGCTCCATGCACCGGGAGCCTGACATGGGATTCGATTCCGGGTCTCCAGGATCGCGTCCTGGGCCAAAGGCAGGTGCTAAACCGCTGCACCACCCAGGGATCCCATTAGGGAAATAATTTTAAAAAGGAATTTTATGTAATGCATTTCTGTGTGACTACTTTGGGTTCAATATGAGAGGGTTTTTTTTTTTTTGGTGTTAGCAGATTTTAATTTTTTAAAGCTTTTTGAGTCAAAGATTAAGTGACTATATCTCTGATGCCCATTAGGGGCCAACAAAATTGGTTTCTGGCCTATTTTCCCACAGTTGCTGTGTTGTTACAAGTGATGTCCCGTGGGCAACTGGGTTGTTGACAACCATGTGGACCTTCCTATGGGTCATAATTGGAGAGGCTTTTGTACATTTTCGGTGTTTATTCACTCTCCCTGCAGTGAAATCCTGGCTGTGTTGTGTCATGGTGTGTCATCATGTGTCTGAGCCTCATATTTCTCATTTGTGTAATGGGCATAATAACAGAAACTACCCCATAGGGTTGCTCTTTGCCTTCAAGGAGCTAAACCACATAAAGCATCGCCTAGCACAGAGTAAGTACTCAGATAAAAATAACAATTTCTCTTCCTTGATCTTCTAAATTTAGAATCTATAATATGAAAAATTGGAGAATACTTGCTGTATTGAGGTTCAGGGGAGGAGAAGAGGGTAGAGTTTCATCCCAGCTGAGCCTTTAGATGTTGGCGATCCAGGAAGGGGTCTTGAGTGTGACAAAAATCACTCTCTCAGCACTGGGCCCTACATATAGATAAGTTCAGGTGGTTTTTCCTGGAGAATTAGCCCTAGGGAGACAGTCTTTCCCATTCGCATTCCCCTGGCAAGAGCTTTGGGTAGCATCCCTGGAATGGAGGCGTTCAGACTTCCTGAAGGAACTCCATTGGTTAATATACTAAGTTCAAAATCTTGTCTTGAATTGAGACCAGGTAGCTAACAAATCTGGTATGAGGAGTCTCGATGTTGATAGATCACATTGGTCTTATCTGGGTGATGAATACCTGTGGGAAGAAGAAAGTTCTTGATGAGAATAGTTTTCTGATATTTAGTGTCAATTCTGTCAACTGTTAGACTAAACTAGGGTTTCTCAACCTAGGTACTATTGACATTTTGGGCCAGATCGTTCTTTGTGGTGGGGGACTCCGCTGTGCATTGTAGGATGTGTAGCCTCATGCCCACCCTCTACCCACTAGAGGCCAGTTAGTTAGCATCCCCCTCCCCAAGTCTGACAACCCAAAAAATCTCCTGATACTCCCAAATGTTCTCTGGGGGTGGGGGATCATAATTGCTCCTGGTGGAGGCCCATGGGACTCGGTGATGGGGTCATAGAAATTTATCAGACTCAGCCTTTGCCATAAAAAACCTCACAGTTTCTAGGGGAGACCCTCCTCCCCCACCGTGAGCAGTGGGCCATGATGGCAGAGTCAGACTCACCACTGGGTTGATGGCATACCGAGGAAAGACTGAGATGGGCCAGGGAGTGGCCGTACCTCCACCAAGGCTGCTTTGCTGGACACAAAGGCCAAAGACCCATTTATTGTAGTTACAGGTCAGTGTTTTGAATATCAGTTTTGGTTTCCTGATACCTACAGGGGCCAATCAGGGGGCACTCCTTTTTGTACCTATTAGCAAATGACCCCAGGCAGTTCTATATTTTGACTTCCTGAATCTGGTTTTTATGTGTGAGAGCAGACACTTTTCACTTCCTATTCCTCAATAGTCTCTGTCTCTAGCGTTTTTGCTCTTCTCTCAAAATGCTTGTCCTTGCTCAGACCCGCTTGGGTTAATTAAATCAGAAGAAGTGGAGCCTGAACACAGGTATTTTTCTAAAGCTTGCTAGGTGAACCCAGTGTACTTAAGACTGCCAGTATGAGACTGAGGAACCGTTTGGGTGAAGCAGATGGGGATGTGGGCTTGCTGAATCTCTCAAAATCTGCTCTTGGGCCTGGGCCAGCTCACGTCTGTAAAGTGGGGGAATGGCCACTTCGAGGCAACCAACACATTGTTTTAATTTATGAAATTAAATTCTGGTGACGGGCACTGAGGGGGGCACTTGATGGGATGAGCACTGGGTGTTATGCTATGTGTTGGCAAATTGAACTCCAATAAAAAAATAAATTCTGTTGATCCAAAAAACAAATATGAATTAAAATTATTAAACTACTGTTAAAGCTTAGTATCAGAAGATATTTTATTAATGTCATTTTAAAGCACACTATCTTTTAACTAGATATTTTTTAATTGAATCTCAAAATAGCTCACCAGAGATATTGAATGTCAGCTTTTTCTCTCAAACCAGAGTCAGGCTCTTCTCTTGAATAGAGTCTATGAGCTAGTTTTCAAAAGGTCCAGTTCTCATGAACATGGACTCAGAAATGAAGAGTGAATCATACCCACTTCAAATCAGTTCAGTTGCATTTAGTTCCAGACAGCTCACTTCAGTTTAATAGAACTCTGTGGTGCCCACTGTGGGCCCAGCACAGTCCCAGAAGTTGGGAGGCAGATGGGTAAAGAATCATCTCGTGAGGAATGCATGCATATGGTGCACAGAACATACACTGTGCCCTACGCCTCTTCATCTTCACGTTCCCTGTGCCAGCCAGGAGGTATGTTGAATCGACAAGGGATCTGAACATTTCCATGTGTCTTCTGGGGAGGGCAGAAGACAGCTGCATTCAGAATTGCCATGGAGAGGGAGAAAATGTCCTTTGGACGGGTAATCTGTGGTCAAAGGCAGGACATGGCTGAAATTTGAGAGACGTCTCAATGTCAGGGGAGCCAAGTCAGCCAGGTAAGACCACCAGGCCTTCACCTAGCCAGGAAACGGACCACCAACCTCGCCAACAAGACCAGCACATGGGGTGAAGGGACAGACAGACTAGCCTACATGAGCTGGGTCAGAGGAGCATGCTCCATTCCAAGACCCTCCATACCATTAGGTCATGAAAACCTGTCATGGGAAGAAGGAGCAGGGTCAAGGGGAGGATATCTAGAAGACATCCTAGAGCCAACAAAACCTGGAGTCCTGGAGAGACACACCTATGGATATGTCTGTTTCCCTGGTCCTCAAGGGTGGGGATGGAGAATTGTGAAGAACATTCTGGAAGATAAGAGGCTAGGTTATCTTTGCACATTGAGTAAAAGGAGTAAATTTGCAACTCAGCTATAGATCATGTCATCTGTTCAGATCTGTTGTTTGTTGTCATTGATTTATTCCAACAGTATTTATCAAGTGAGTACTGTGTTCTCAGCATGGAGTGTCTGGCTGCTTTTAAGGGCCAGGATTTGCATTAGGCACTGAAGGCTCAAGCAGTGACAGCCCTCATCCTTCTGGAGACTGCAGTCAGCATGGAGAGAGCAAATAAAGAGATCATCTTTATGCCAGCCGATGCCAGGTGCTTCATATGTATCATCTTTGTAATGCTTCGTAGCAACCTCATTTTGTAAATGGGGATAAAAGGAGCATTGGTCATGCTGAGATGGAGCAGAAAGGTTAGGGTGGATTTGGGTAGACACAGACACAGACGCACGTGCCCACACACGCACTTTGTGAAAGACGGCCACACACTCCTTTACACCGTAGTTATCTCAAGTGCCTCTCAGCAGCTGGCCCTGATGCTTGGAGTTCTGGAAAGACATGTCTTCGGGGTTTTCTTGAAGTCCTGGAGAGGGTCACAGCTGCAGAAGTGTGACGTACAACTCTTCTGTTCTGAGAGGAGATGCCGCATCGCAGATCCCACAGGCGGCAGACAGGGGCCGTTTTGGCTCACAGACCTTTCCTATTTGACTGTAGACCTAGACTCATTCCTTCTGGGGTATGGAGGGACACTCACAATTTGAAGAAAATAACTAATGGGGAATTGTAGGTATCCGTGCGTAGGGGAGCAGGGTGGCCTTGAGTGTGAAGCAAGCCTGCTAAACCTGTTTTCCATATGCTGAACTGTTTAACACTAGTATTGACAACTAGAGGTCTAGTTACAAAATGATATAAAACCTTGGGGATCCCTGGGTGGTTCAGCGGTTTAGCACCTC
This sequence comes from Nyctereutes procyonoides, assembly GCF_905146905.1. NCBI lineage: Eukaryota > Metazoa > Chordata > Mammalia > Carnivora > Canidae > Nyctereutes > Nyctereutes procyonoides. The sequence goes on from NW_026575046.1 coordinate 54,371,835, forward strand.
CCTTCAGCTCAGGGCGTGATCCTGGAGACCCAGGATTGAGTCCCACATCGGGCTCCCTGCATGGAGCCTGCTTCTCCCTCTGCCTGTGTCTCTGCCTCTCTCTCTCTGTCTCTCATGAATAAATAAATAAAATCTTTTTTTAACAAAATGACATAAAACCTCAAATCCATTAAAACAAAGGCATGGTGTTGAGCACCAAATAATCAAGGACCAGAAAACATAGGCTACAAGGAGACTCGGAATATGGTTCTGAGCTTCCTGGTAGGCAAGACAATGACGGACGCGGATAGGCTGTGTAGCCCACACTGCCTACCATAAAGAATACCAGTCCACTGGGAGAGAGGTTTCTATTCTGTATTTTATTTTTTAGTTTAGTGCTCTGGGAGACATTTATCACATCAGTCTGTAGATAAGGGACGGAGAACAACATAATGGATAGTGTCTTTGCTAGCAGTTTTACAAACAATGCAAATGTGATTCATATGACTGCTTCTTATATCAGCCCTGGCTGAAAGCCAAAGGCATAAACAATGTGATATTCTAGTTCAGTGCAAATTCTTCTGTGGAAAGCTGAAATGATATCATTCAGACTTGGAGCTTCCTAGGGATTTGATTTGGCACAAGGTAGAGCTTAAAAGCTTTAGAAGAATTAAAGTGTGTTTCATAGGTTGTCTTGCTGGCCAGCTTCTACTTCATTTTTAAGATGTAGCTCCAGCGTCGTCTACTCCAAGAAACCTTCTCTGACCCCTCCAGGTCGAGTCAGGTGCCCTGCTGTGTGCTCCCCGATGCCCTGTGTGCTCCTCCCCTCCAGAGCGCTCTTACCTCCTCATACCTGATTTTGTGTCTGTGCTAAAGGCAGTGAGGTCCTGAAAGGCATGCCCGCACTTACGTTTGTATTCCCAGCTCGTACGGTGGTTTTGGATATTGTAAGCCTTTGTGATGTCGACTAGCTATGCCCAAACTCAGAGCGGTTCTTGGTATAGGGACACGTGGTACAGAGAGTGGTTCGAATCTGGGCTTTGGTACCAAAGTGCTGGGTTCCAATTAGGACCTCTGCCACTATCTAGCTTTGGGGCCTTGAATGAGTTAATGAATTACTTTGTGCCTCAGTGTGTTCACCTGAAATACGGGGCTAATAATAGTACCTACCTCATAGGATCGCTGGCGGAGTTAAGGGAATGGATGCATGGAATGCACCCAGTGCAGTGCCTGATGCACAGACGCTGCCAAGTGTGTAATTGGATGCAATGACTGGTGTCTCTGACATCCCAGCAGCTCTTCCGCTAGGGTTAGAGGACAGACGGGCTGAGCTGTGGTCCACGCTGGGCCTGGCACATGGGATACCCATTGGTCACTCCAGAGCAGCTCCTGTGCCGGGGGAACCAGGCTGACAGTCTGTGCTCATCGGCTTTCCAGGCTGCCTGTGTTTAGCAGTTGGACATCCCCATGTGTCCTTCTCAGAGCTCCCTGTCCAGCTACACGGGGGCAGGGTTTTGTGATTCCCAGTTTGGAACTCCGTCTCTGAAGCTTTCCAGCCTCCTCCAGATGGTGTCTTGCCCTGCCTCGGTTTCCCTCAGGAGGCAGTTCAGAAATCTTTGGCTCCCAGCACGCTTGGGATCTTCTCTTGCTCAGTCTCTTATTCCCTGTGTGAACTAGGGTGAATAACATACATCTGCAATCTCTACTGTCTCATCTTTAATGGTAGGGTTGATGGTACCGCCTGACGGGGTGGCTATTGCAAGGATTCAGTGAGGTCATCCACGTAGAGCACTTGGCTGGGACCTGGTGTGTGGTTAGTCCATATTCAGTGTAAGAACCTGCTGTTTTATGAAACTTTTCTGAGGTCTACACCCAGCATTTCTCTTCATGACATTAACTCACTTTGGAGTTCATCTTTGTCAAAATAGACAGGAAAACTGGCAGAGCCGAGAATGGGAGCAGAGGGGAGCTTCTGAGCAGTGCCCTGGCCTCCTCTCCTCGCCGCACCTTGCTCTTGTGGCCTGCCCGCCCTGCTGCCTGTGACCCACCCAGAACAACTTCCAACCATGGCCACCTCTGCGAGTTCCCACTTGAACAAAGGCATCAAGCAGGTGTACATGTCCCTGCCTCAGGGTGAGAAAGTGCAAGCTATGTATATTTGGATTGATGGGACTGGAGAAGGATTACATTGCAAGACCCGGACCTTGGACAGTGAGCCCAAGGGTGTTGAAGAGTTGCCTGAATGGAATTTTGATGACTCTAGCACCTTTCAATCTGAAGGCTCCAACAGTGACATGTATCTTGTCCCTGCTGCCCTGTTTCACGACCCTTTCCGCAAGGACCCCAACAAGCTGGTATTCTGTGAAGTCTTCAAATACAACAGAAAGCCTGCAGAAACCAATTTAAGGCATACCTGTAAACGGATAATGGACATGGTGAGCAACCAGCACCCCTGGTTTGGAATGGAGCAGGAATATACTCTCATGGGCACAGATGGGCACCCTTTTGGTTGGCCTTCCAATGGCTTCCCTGGGCCCCAAGGTCCGTACTACTGTGGTGTAGGAGCAGACAAAGCCTATGGCAGGGATATCGTGGAGGCTCACTACCGGGCCTGCTTGTATGCTGGCATCAAGATTGCTGGGACAAACGCTGAGGTCATGCCTGCCCAGTGGGAATTCCAGATAGGACCCTGTGAAGGAATCGACATGGGAGATCATCTCTGGGTGGCCCGTTTCATCTTGCATTGTGTATGTGAAGACTTCGGAGTGATAGCAACCTTTGATCCTAAGCCCATTCCCGGAAACTGGAATGGTGCAAGCTGCCACACCAACTTCAGCACCAAGGCCATGCGAGAGGAGAATGGTCTAAAGTACATTGAGGAGTCCATTGAGAAACTGAGCAAGTGGAACCAGTACCACATCCGAGCCTATGATCCCAAGGGAGGCCTGGATAATGCCCTGCGCCTAACTGGATTCCATGAGACATCCAACATCAACGACTTTTCCACCGGCGTGGCCAACTGTGGTGCTAGCATCCGCATTCCCCGGACTGTCGGCCAGGAGAAGAAGGGATACTTTGAAGACCGTCGCCCCTCTGCCAACTGCGACCCCTTTTCGGTGACAGAAGCCCTCATCTGCACATGTCTTCTCAACGAAACTGGCGATGAACCCTTCCAGTACAAAAACTAAGCGGACTAGATTTGCAGCCATTGAACCCCTCCTAATTAATTCTCCATCCTGCCTCCGTGTTTGCCCCTCTCTTGACTGTCCTAATAGCTGTAACTCAAAGGGCAGAATATCAAGGTCTTTTTTTATTCCTCATGCCCAGTTAATATCTCTTGCTTTCTTTTGCCAGGATAGAGGGGTCAAGTTCTTAATCTTTTTACACCCCCCCTTTTTTTTCCCTGTCACTGAAAGCTGTCTAGTATGTTAGTAGGGAGGGGGGTTAGGGAGACATAACCACTGTTCCCATTTAATCAGGTGTGTTTTTCCAATAGGCGTAGCTATCCGGACAGAGAATAGTGTTTGTGAAAGGAGGGGGTGGGCTCTTTCTTCCGAGGTAGCTGAGTGTTGGGGGGGGGGGGAGGGTTACGTACTCTGGGGTTAGGTTAGGATTTCCCCTCCTGGTGGGAAGTTCCACTTCGAATAAGGTTATAACCAACTTTCTATTAAAAGTGAGACTTAAGAGAGAATCAGGCGGGAATGTGCCTCCCGTCGTCCTGGTGCAGGGCTTCCCCTACCTGGGGTGAGATAGCCCTCACCTGAAGACAAGCTCAGCGTAAGGATGGATTGACCTACCTTAGCAGAAAAAGTTCTTATTGCTTGGTCCTCCATTTATAACACAAAGCAGAGTAGTATTTTTATATTTAAATGTAAAAACAAAAAAATATATATATATGGGTGTGCAGATATGTGTGGTTTTTTTCCTAAAGGAGGAAAAACATTCTGGTCACGGAAAGCCAGACTTGAGGTGAATAGTCTGGAAATAAGGATCTCCTACTGAGTGAATACTTGGTATTCCCTCACTGCCACTATAGGACTCCCATGTGCCCTGCCCACCCTTCTGCAATTGGGGGTAGACACTGGTCGGTTGACAGGTGGAAAGCACAGTGTAGAAGGAGGAGTCACCTGAGCCCCGTGGCTTTGGTTTAAAAGACACACATGTACACACAGAGGTTTAGAAATAAAGAGTTGGCTGGTCAACTTGCATGTTACTGATAAGGGGTTATTGGGATTATTTTCTGATGGGACTAGCATGTCACTAAAGCAGGCCTTTTGATATATTAAAATTTTTTAAAAAGCAAAAAAAAAAAAAAAAAAAAAAAAAGGAAAACTCGGGAGGACTTAAAGTTCCCAAGTGGATTTATCCCAACGAAAGTCCTTAGGGCTCAGTTGTGCCTGCCAACCTGAGCCTGGAGGTATAGGACTCCCTGCAAGCCCCCTCCCACAAGGCCTTCCTGCAGTAGGTAGACTGCCTGGCACTTGGGCCCCAGCCTGGCCAGCGACTCCAGCTGATCCTCCTGGCTTCCCATCTGCCAATGTGCATCCAGGCCAGGAGAAGCTTTTCACTGCCCTGTTCATACTAACTGCATTTTCTGTTCTAAAAGGCACAAGGTATTTTATTTGCTAAGAAGGATTAGGAAAAAATCTAAATACTTTTTATCATAGTTGTACAGAAAGGGATATGTGAAGTGGTTTTGTTGAGAAAAAACATGATGTTAATGTAAATATGGTAGTTGTGCACTAGAGTCAAAGAAGAAGCCATGAGTTTTGGGTTTGCAGAGAAAACTGAGCCCTGCAGGGACACACACACGCTCCCGAATACGCACGGTGCTGGGGGCCACACATGAGCATCTAGACTCGCGGAGGAATGGCCCAGACGCTGGCTCTGAGCCGCCATTTTGGTTGAGCGTGCTCTAGGTGAGCAGCTATCCCTACTGTGGGTTTTTTGGTGTTTTCCATCCCTGCCACTAGGGGCATTTCCAGCTACTATTTTGGGGCATACTGTAGGCACTTAGGATTCGGAGCAATTTGTCTCTATACTTGTTATATTTGAGAGCAGGGGGATGTTTTACTTTCCTGCCTTCATGGTTTTGCTCATCCTTGTTCTTCCTACGCAGGATTTTAATGACGTCGTTTTCCCTTCAGTTCTCTCTAAACGTCCTCACCCTCCCAGCCCAGCCCATCCATGAAGCCTTTCCTACTCCTCTAGCCTGCTCTCCCTTCTCTGTCGGAGGCTATCCGGACAGCTCGCCTGTCCACAAACAGCTCGCCTCATCTGTCCCTCATCTCCCTCTCCTGATAGAACCTGGACTGACTGGGGAATGAGACATCGTGTTTGGCTTCCCTTGTTGCCCGCAGGCTCACCCTCACCAAGGACAGGATGCCTAGGAAACCCTCACCCTAGATTTATGTTAAAGGAGCCCAGATCCCTGTATTCTGTAGATTTTTAAATCATTCATCCTTCTAGAGGGATGTGTTGATCAAAGTGAGCCAGTGTGTTTGAACTATTTCTTTGAACAGGCTATTATAAATCCCCAGACCTCATGCACATCCATTGATATAATGTCAGTCCTGAGGTTACTGACAGATCTTTCCCTCACCTTACTTTGGGTTGGCTGTTTATTTAAATGGGCGGTGGAATGAAGTTGTCAGATAAGAATCTGACATCCTTCCCCTCGAGCAGTGATAAACAGAACCTAAGCCTAAAATGGACTGTGGGCTTGATCAAGAATTCTCTGTGAAATCGTACCTGTTTGGTTGCATGTTCTCCCAAAGAACACACCATCCCAAACAGCCTCCAGGGGCTGTAGATTAGAGTAGAGAAGGCAGCTGTCCCTCTCTCACCCCAAAGTCTGGGCAGGCAGCCTCAGCGTCCCAAAGCTTATGAAAATGCATTCTTATGAGAAGTTTTAGATTTTGGGTTCTCTGCTAGCTTTTCAGGGTTGGTGCAGGAAAACAATGTTCTCTTTGTTTCTAGTTTTGCTGGGAGTTGCCCTTCATCCTCAGCCCTGGCAATGGACATACTCATCCCTACTGGGTCCTCCTGCAGCCTTCTGTACCAGTCAGTGTTCTCAGTTGCCTACAAGGACTTACTCTAGCTAGCTTGAGCAAAAAGGGAATTTACTGACCTCTGATCAACTTCTGACTTATGGGTTTCTGATTGATGAGCCAATTCTGATTGGTTGCCCATACTATTGCCTACTTTCCTCTACATGATTCTAAAATGACAGTAAAGTTAAATGTTAGAAACCAGCAAGATCAAAGAGCACACAAGAAGAGACAGCAGTGGGGGAGAGCTTGGAGCTAGTTTTTTCTAGCTTGGAGCTAGAAAAGTAGAAAGTACGTGGAAGAAGGGGACCTGGTTCAACAGATTAAGGACATAATACCTTCAGTGCCTGATGATAGAGATGCAGGGAAATGAGCTGGTTCTCTCTGCTCTGAGAGCCTCGCACCCGGAGACCCCAGAAAGTGGGGATGGGGTGGGTAGCAGAAACGGGGAAATTTGACAGAGATTTGCATTTACATGGTGGGTAGTGGGACTTGTACTTCTTTCGCCTGCCGTGCTCCCAGAATGCCAGCAGCGGGAGCATACCATTCACAGAATAGTAAAAGAATCTTTTCTGGAGAATCTGAACAACTCTGGAGAAAAGACCTCCAAGAGCTGAGATTGTAGAGGAGAGGGGTGGGCCTTCCGATGCAAAGGCAAGGAAGCCCACCAATCCTGCCATGCACCCACAGGCCACACCCATGCCTGTCAGGGACATTTTGAATGCCTGGGTGGCTCAGTTGGTTGAGCTTCTGACTCTTAATTTTAGCTCAGGTCATGATCTCAGGGTTGTGAGATCACAATGGGCATGGAGCCTGCTTGGATTCAATCTATCTCCCTCTGCCCCGCCCCCTTCTCTCACTTAACAACAGCAGAAAAAAAAAAAAAACAGAAAAATATAAAAGGACAACTCAAGATCATTATGCATTTGAGGAACTGATAGGAACAAAAAAATACAAAACAAACATAAAAAAGGAATCCAGGGCAAACTTAGTTTAGGGAACAGCACATCAAAATCCTGTCACTGATTATCTTAAAAAGATTTTTAAAAAGTTACATCCTTAAGACATGAACAGGATGCTATAAAAAAGAACAGAGAACACAAAATAGCAGCTGAAGATTAAAAAAAAAAATGTGACAACTACAATTGTAAAAATCCAGCGGAAGTTTTAGACAAAATTGAGGAAAGTAAAACCCAGAGTAACGTAGTATAAAATGAGAGAGAAGAATTGACAGGAGTGAGTGGCTTCATCCAGGAAGTTCAATATTCTTCTGAGAGAAATTCTGGAGAGAGAACTGAAAACAATGGAGAAAGCAAATATAAAACAAACAAAGAAACAAGAATAAGTCTTAGAGCTAAAGGACCTGTGTCTCCAGGCTACACAGCCCTACCAACCGTTTAGCTCTTCACCAAAATAAATGAAAGGAACACCCATATCAAAGCACTGCAATGGTAAGACTCAGAGCATCAGGGAGAGACGGGAAGACAGAGAGAAGAGCAGGAGAAGGACGAAGGGCGGTGACATTCAAGGAACAGGAGCAAGAGGAATCGGAATGGCATTAGGATGCTGCAGAGGGACACTGGATGCTAGGAGATACTGGAGAGACACTTTCTGTGGAAGAACTCAGATTACCATAGCCTAAGGTACTAAGTGAAACAATCCATATGGCAGCAAAATTTTTTTTAAAAAGATTTTATTTATTTATTTGAGGGAGAAAGAGCACAAAGCAGAGAGAGGGAGAAGCAGACTGCCTGCTCCGTGGACTCGATCCCAGGACCCCGAGGTCATGACCTGAGCTGCAGGCAGGCACTTAACTCACGGGCCACCCAGGTGCCCCTATGGTAGCAAAGTTTATTTTATTTTATTTTTTTAAATTTATTTATTTATGATAGTCACAGAGAGAGAGAGAGAGAGAGAGGCAGAGACACAGGCAGAGGGAGAAATAGGCTCCATGCACCGGGAGCCCGACGTGGGATTCGATCCCGGGTCTCCAGGATCGCGCCCTGGGCCAAAGGCAGGCGCCAAACCGCTGCGCCACCCAAGGATCCCGGTAGCAAAGTTTAAAAAAAAAAATCCATATAGGCAAAGACTAACAAATTTACACCTCATGGACCTTTTCTTAGGAAAATACTCTAAGATGGGCTTCAGAAAAATAAAATAAAAGCCAAAAAAAATAGTAAGCAATAAGAGGTACAAAGATTGCAAGCAGTAGAGCAGAAAGGGAGGTGTCAGGATGGTTGCTGGTCATCCAACCCGAGACCAAGGGTCCGCGTGGGAGCAGGGGAGACAGGGCTCCAACAGGCCATCACTGAGGTGTCAGGGGATGAAAGATTATTTTACACGGTTGAGCATTTAGACACGTATACTATAGCACTTGTGTAAATAACTACAAATTGAGGCAATTGGCCCCAAAGAAGCAGAAGTTGTGTGAGCAAGGAAGTAACCACCATAGTCCACTACTTGGCTCAGTAGGGAATGGTATCTCATGGTCCAAATGGAGTCAACGCTTTTGATTTTATTTAAAAACAGTGATAAAAGTCGATGGGGAATATTGGGACAGGAAATGAAAGACTGAAGGGTTGTGTAAGAAGCTAAGTCCTCATTCCCGTAGCCGGAGGATAATGGACGATGCTAACGTCCAAAACTGAGCGACCAAGTGCAGCAGTGTGAACGTAAGATTGAGAAACACCGGACTGAATCCCAAAGAAATAGCTAAAGCGGTTAGGAGGGTTTGCCTCTGGAGGGCGGGACTAGAGCAGGAGTAGGGCCAGGGACTGCCACCTGTCAACAGGGGGGCTTTTAGTACCACTTGGTTTTAAGATATAATTTTGTATATAGAATAACAGGTTTATGAACTCTGGTTCGTTGTTGTCAAAGTGTGCTTTGAAATTGCTCCATTTATGCTCCCTTAAAAAACTATGTTCTTGTTTAGCACATTGGTCTTACTAGTGTTTTATATTCAGATTTTAAAAATAAATATTATTTTTCCTTATTGCTTGTAAAAAGTTTTAAAACAGAGTTAATAGGGCATGGAAGGAACGTATTCGAATGATTTTGGGCAGCTCGCAAAGATGGGCAGAAGGACGGGGAGTCAGGGCTGAAAACCTCTGGGAAGCCAGATGGTGGGGACGTGATCAAGGTCACTTCTAAGCACAGTCTGGACAGGCCACCGTCATTGGACTCACAACGCTACCCTCATTGCTGGGATTAACTTTTCAATTAGATCTTTGGGTCACTTTCTCATGGTTTGAGGGAGTCCATGGCGCTAAGCTTAGGTCTGTGGTGACCTGTGTCACCTGGGGAGAGGGACCTTCTCCCTCTGCAGCCCCTCACCTCTGGCCGAGACACGTACAATGGGCGTCTCCACAAATCAAGGGTGTTCTGATATTGGATGGCGAAGGCCCCACATGTGGCCAAGACCCCCATTCCTTGCATATGGGATGGCCCGAACCACTGGGGACCTGCCCATGGAACCGTAGCGTATGCTGAGAACCACACATCGCTCTTGCCTTTCTCTCAGACCTTTCAGATGAAGAAGATGAGGCCCAGAGGAGTTACGTGAGGTAGAGGAGAAGCACGGACTAGCACCCAGGTCTCCTCCACATACAGGTCTCCCTTGCCTGATCACCGGGAGGCCGGCCTGATAAACGCCCCCCTTAATAAATCCAAGAGGAAGAGCATGACGTCACAAGGCAGGAAGAAACCCCAGGTTGGTGCGAACCGTTGGGATAGAGAAGCAGACAGATTCCAGCAGCACGGAATTCTCAAGGATGCTGTGGAGCCTTCCTCGAGGTTTAGAGCCCTGTGGGTCAGTCCCGGGTACGGCGGAAGGCAGGGGAGTGTGTGAGTGTGAGTGTGAGTGTGTAACTCCTAATTTACCAACCACGTTCCGGGCAGCGGGGCAGCCGACGTGCACTGCGGCCCCGGGAGGTGGCGGGTTGGCTGCAGCGCCCAAGCGGCCGCCATCAGAAGGGCCACGTCTCATGGTGGCGGGAGGCTGGGGGGGCCTCTAGGCCAAGCTGGCGCCGCTGCTGCGCTGCTGCCCGGGAGAGGCTCTTGCCCGCCCGGGGCTCATGGCCGTGGCTCGTCTCCCACGCCCTCGGGGCCGCCGCCCTGGCTCCCGCTGTCCCCAGGCTGGGCCCGTCCACTTCTGCTCTGCTGTGGCTATACCCCACGTCACGTCGGATCTCCTCCTGTCCTTCCCTCTTCGCCCAGTGCCCAGGGACGGCCACATCCCGCCCGCGCTGCCTTCGCAACACTTGCATCCCCTCCTCTCCATCCCGGGGCCCCACTCCGGGCCCGCTGCCAGCTGGCCCCCGCGCTCCTCGTGCTGGGGCACTTCTCCTCCAGCGGCGCCCCCCCCTGCAATCCATCCTCTCCCGAGGACACCTGGACCACCATGTACCCCCCCCCCCCCGCCGTTCTGTTGCAATCTTGAGGTCTTGTGACATGTCTGCATGTCCCTTGAACAAAGAAACTTCACACTCTGGGCGAGGTGGTCTTGATAAACACGGGGTTCAGCCAAGGTCGATGCTTTTCTGTGAGATGAGGACTTGTCTGATAGCGTGCCCCGCGGTTCCCCGAGGTGGGGATATCAGTGTGTTGTATCTCAAACCTCCTGACCACAGTTAGGAGCTTGTGTTTTGCAGGACTTTTAGCATCTCCTGCATTAGGTTGCTGGGACTGCCGGAACAAAGCAGCACGGCCTGGGCGGCCTAGACCACAGAAATGAATCGTCTCGTGGTTCTGGGGGCCCGAGGTCCAAGATCAAGGTGTCAGCAGGGGTGGTTTCTTTTGAGGCCTCTCTTCCTGCTTTGTAGATGGCTGTCATCTCATTGTGACCTCATGTGGCCTCTTCTCTATGAGCACGTATCCCTGGTGTCTTATACTCTTCTTCTTTTTTTTTTTTTTTAACATTTTATTTATTTAATCATGAGAGAGAGAGAGAGAGAGGCAGAGGCACAGGCAGAGGGAGAAGCAGGCTCCCTGCAGGGACCCCAATGTGGGACTCTATCCCAGGACCCAGGATCACGCCCCAAGCCGAAGGCAGACGCTCAACCACTGAGCCCCCCAGGAGTCCCTCGTACTCTTCTTATAAGGACACCAGTCATACTGGATTAGGCCCATCCTGATGGCCTCATTTCAACTCAATCATCACTTTAAATACCTTATCAGCAAATACAGTTACATTCGGAGGTACTGGGGATTAGGACTTCAACATAGGAATCTGGAGGGGCTGCAGTGTAGCCCGTCACGTTCCAGCGACATTTCTGTTAGTGTCCTTTATGGTTCTGCAGGGTGCAGTTCATCTCAAAGTTTCTGAGCATAGATTTTTGTTTTTTCTTAAATAGGAGAACTCTTAGCAACCCCTCAGCCTCTTCTATTCCCTTGTACTCAACCTGGGGGCTCCGGATTTACAAGATAAAAGCCTGGCTTGGCTGCATAAGTCCTGCCTATTTGGGACCTAGCAATATTTCGGGTCACAGCTCATTCCTCATGCTACTGATCCTCCTGCCTTTGATTTTGAGCCACAGAATGACCAATAGTAGGGATGCTTCCTGTGCAGATTTAACTCCAGTCAATAGGCACGTAGGCAGACAATGCCACAGTGGCCTCCTCAATAGGCAATGGGCACTGTAAAGCTTGACACCGTAGAGAACCTGCTAGAAGGAATGTGTGCATGGTCTCAAGAGCTTCTCCGCACGGCCAGCCTGACCTCCCTAGAATGCGGGGCTGACCATACACCTCCCATCGTTACTTGCAAGGCAGGAAGAGATTCCAAAACGGTGTGGTCTGACTAACTGGATGGAGCAGCCATCTGGCAGGACAGGATAGGGATTGTGGGTCTCTGGGGCCAGGCAAGTGGGTGATGGTTTAGTCAATACATGCGGGGATGAAAATGAAGCTCTAATTGAGGGCCATAGAGACACATTGATTAATGAAGGTCAGAGGAGTGGATCCAGGATTCTCTACACAAATTATATTTTCTGCACTACACTTTATCCATGAGCTAAGGAGTCTTCATGGCTAATTTTGATTATAATTGATTTTCGCCTCATCTAATGACTTTAGGATCAAATCTTTCTTCACAAGGTGTGAAGATGTGACTCGACCATCACGCCCTAACCTAATGCCCTTTCTCACCTCCAGGCTTCCACATGCCATCCCCTTGGCCTGGAATTCCCGACCACCCCCACTACTGCCCACTCCCAACATGGGGACGTCCCCTCTGCAGGACAGACTTGGTACCTGGCTCCTCGTTCACTGAACATTCTCCTATCACTGCACCTTCTCCTTTTATCCAGGAGCATTTTCTCTCTGTATTGAACTGTCTCTCTAAGTACGCTGGATTCACTCAAGGACAGGGCCCAAGACTTCCTTACGTCCTTGTCCAGATTGCTCATAGCACCCGGCACCTAGGAGGAACCCACGTACATGGTTGTTTAGTGGGTGGGTGAATCCTGCTGTTGTCTCTCTCACACTTGCTCATGGATTTTCTCGAGGTTGATACCTGCTTCTTTGACTTTTTAATTCCATGATTCCCCAAAGTGGATGAATCCAAGAAGTCTTTTTTTTTTTTTTTTTCCTCCTTTGGTCCTCCCGCATGCCTTGCTGTTTCTCTAGGTCAGGCAAGTTCCTCAGGAAGCCTATGTGGCTAGTCCCTTTCTAGCCTGAGGCCTCTTGCCTTGTGCCAGTAGTCCTTCCCCTGAGCCCAGACCAGCATCAGTTGGCACTTGGCCTTCCCCCTGGGCTATACCCAACCTGGTCTTAGGGAGCACAGAGTCGAGAAGCATCAAGTCTATAGCGAATGACCACAAAGAAGGGGCCCGAAACCATCACGAGTCTCCCCATTCTTGGGGTTTGGTGGGCCCGATAGCTACTTCAGGTAGGCTGACAGGTTGTCTCCTGCTCTCGTTATGGGGCTGTACTTCTGGGTCCTCCAGTCTAGGCAGAGACGATGCTATTCCTGTCTGTGAACCCAAAGAGCTGGCTGTTTCATCATTTCCTAGTTTGCTTTCCTCTTCTTTTAAAAGGGATCAGAGATGGTTGCCTTTCAGGATTTGTTGCAAGAAATAATGCCAATATAGATAGAGAATCGACATTTTGGAATAAGCACCTCGGAGGCCATGTGGAAAGTCTGGTCATGAAAGCAAGAAAGACCAGTGTGAATCTGAGGTGGGACTTGAGAGAAATGCGACGTTGCCCATCCTGGGCATTTTGTGTTTGTTGATTCATTGCTATTTCTTTTTATCTGTGCCCCACTTTGCCTACAAAGGTGTATGAAGTGGACTTTGTGTGTGTGTTTATGTGTCTATACATGTGCACGTGCACGTGGATGGGAGGATTTGGGGAGTTTAAGGTTTAACATTGCCCTGGGGTTCAGGTAGGGTTGCCTCCTATCTTCATGTGGGTCACCAAGATCATCCAATTAGAGGAAACCAGTGTGATGCTTCAGACCTACAGCTCGAAGGCAAGTAAGCGTAGGGCACAGCTATGGTGGGTTTTCCCCTGCTCTTTCTACTCCAGATACTCAGCCGAGGAGCCCTGCGCTCAGAGCGCCCTCCTCAAGCAGGGTTGTTGCATGGGTAGGGCCTTTCTGAGCACCACGTGCTGGTCACCAGAGGGGAGGATGCGGCGGGATGGCCACAGCCCACAGACGGAGCGTATGTGTATTTGGCTTCGGTGTCTACCCCCTGTAGCAGCTGAATGTAGAGTTACACGGCTTGATTATTAGGCCTAGAGGACTTTGGGCAAAAACCAAGGTCTTGGCCATGCCCGGGCCTGGGATCCAATTGCACAGAAGTTTTGTACTTGGAGAGAAGCTGTTTGAAAGGTTGTAGGGCAGCTTATATTGTGGATTCTAAAGAACATAGTTCCCCCCTCTCTCTTTTTCACTGAATCTGCAATATCCTCCCCTCCTTACTCCCCAGGACCTCCTGGTCCCACCCCCGGCCTCTCTGAATCACTGTCAGTGGGGCGAGAGAGTGTCGAGGGGAGCTTGAGGCCCCTCTGCTGGTGCAGGGCACTTCCCTGGCTTTCCCACGTCACAAATCAGGGACTTGTTTCCTGACAATTCCAGAGCCAGAGAACCCCTCCCCAGCACCCTGAGGAAGAAGCAGTTCTTGTCTCCAGAACTGAAAAGGAGATATTTTTCTTTCTATTCCATTCTCCGAAAAGTCAGGCTCATAAAAAAGAATACAAATTACACCCAGCAGCTCTTATCAGCTTGGTAAAGAATTGCTACTTTCAACTTTATTGCCTTAAAAAGAATTCAAACGCTTCCATCTTTTAAAAACAATTTAGGTTGAGCAAAGGAATTAGATCCGTGTGCAGAAGCGGCTCGCCTGGCAGGATTGGAAGGGGTCACGGTATTAACCTTGAACGCTGATGCTTTAATTGAGCCGCCCGGGCAGTGTAGATGCTCTCCCAGTGGGTATGTGCGGGGGTCCAGTCTCCGGGGCTGATGGCCACGCAGGGGGGCAGGCCTGGGGACTGGATGTGACCCAGCGGCCCCGGGAGGGGATTTTCTGCCCCAGATGGTCCCCAGCCCCTCCTTTCCCTCCATAGCTCTGATGCTCCGGGTCCCCGGGGCCAGTCCTGCGGATGCAGGCAGCGCCTTCTCAGGCTCCGGCACGAATGTGTAATACTCGTGGGAGGGAGGAGAAAACCTTTTTAATCAGTTTTGGACTTTGCTTTGCTTATATCTGAAAACGGCTGGAAGCCGGAGCTGAGGAGCAGGCTGTGGAGAAGCGGTTCAGCCGCCACCTGCTGCCGAGAGCCGCGTCCCTGGGCCCGTGGGGCCGCGTCCAGGACCGTCCTGGGCCCGCTGCACAGGCCGCCGGCTGTTCTCGCCGACCAGAAGTGCCTGGTTCTGCTGAATGTCGGGGTCCTCGGGATTACCATGCAGGAGCGCCCCCGACTCCCGGGGAGGCCCCCTGGCATCCGGGGCTCCAGGTGGCAGGGCAGTTGAGGGCATCAGGGCCCTCTGATGGAACCCAAGCGTCCACCAGCTGCTACTGGCCGCCAGCGCCCGGCTGCGCTTCCCCGGGGCTCCTGTCCTGCGGCGCTTGGGGAGCGGACCCCATTTCATTTTTCTGCTGATATTAACGCCTCCTCATAAATCGTCTGCATGTAGCGTGTTCTCACTTTTTATTACACGAAGTTGCACTTGCAGCACAGCCCCCCAGGGGCTGCCTCTCGTTCTTCTGAAGGACCCACAGCTGGTCTGTGATGAGTCTCCGTCCCTGGAGGCCGTGAGCTGGGGTGCCCGCCCTGTGCGTGGACCGCGAGGCCAGGGAGCCGTCTGTCTCCTGCTTGGTAAACAGTGGGGACCAGGGCCGGGGGGTCTGCTGATTGACTAGGACCACTCAGCCCTATCAAGCTTTTACATGTGTTTAGCCAACGATGCTTTCTTTATTTCTTTTTTTTTTTCAATAGCAACGTAATAGGTTTTCTGAGATCAAAGCTGGTGCTAAAAAAACAAAAACAAAAACAAAAACAAAAACAAAAAAAACAAAAAACAAACCACCCGAGGATGAATACCCTCTCTCCAATGTTACAGTAATATCTTTTAACATGCCACTGATTGACCAGACTTGTCCAGAACTCACTGTGTTGCTAAGCAGGTTATATATGGAGCTCCAGCACTCAGCACAAATGAAGATGCAATTATATCCCCACAGCAAAGCTCTAAAACTTGATCATGTTTCCATCAGCTCCCAAAGGTCATGATGTCTTGCATTTATCCACCTTTCAAGTTCACTTTGTTTCATTTCACCTTCTCTCAGATGTGTAGGAAAACGGTGCTATTTTCAATCACAGGCAGCACTTTGCACGGAACAGTGTTAACCAGAAATCAAGTGCACATCCAAACCGCGCAGAACAAGGACACGGGGCCCAGATGCGCGGGTTTCCATTAAGGCAGGACCACGCAAAGGGAAGAGTACCCGTATGTCAGGACCCCTTTTGACTCTTTGGGGGCTTCCGGCCTGTGTCCTTGACTGTCGTCATTCTCGGCATCAGGGAAGTGGGCAGTAGTGTGAGTCTGTCGTTCGTTGATTCCAGATGCGTCTTTCAAAGTTCATCGTCTGCCGGGGGCTATGTTGGGAAGGAGCTGCCTGGTATCGACACAAGGCCGTAGCCCTTAAGGACCCCCGATCCGAGAGTTTGGAGTGTTGGTGGTGGGGGGTTGGCGCTGGCAGGAAACTGCAGAATCCAGGACCCCAACCCGAAGTCCCCGGGGCTTCCCAGGCAGGCTGGCCAGGCCTCATCACCATCTGCATTGCCTTCCAGCCTGACTCTTGCTTTCCTATGAAACATCCCCACGAAGTGACCAGATTGAGTTTGTCTTCAGGTTGGCGCGACGCCCTGGAAGGGGCCTCAGTGACACTTTGGGCAAGCTTCCCCATCCGCCCGCTCAGCTCGGAAGCTGCTTTCAGTGGCGTGGCGTGGCATGAGGACTCGCTGGGGCCTCCTGTGTAGATGCTTTGCTCAGGGCCTGGGTAAGGGAGCTATTCAGAAGGGGCGAGCGGCTGCACCCAGTCTGCAAGCAGCCCTTACCTGCAGCCTTTCCATCCAGCGTCTTCCCTGAATCCCCAACAGCAGGCTCCCATTTCCCTCAGCAGCGGCCCTCTGAGCATCCCCCAGAGGAGTGTTTGGACGCCACATGGGCCTAGTTCTCCCACACTTTCCCCCACGGCCCTGTGTGGCTGGACATGACTGCCTTGTCTCCAGTGTCCGCCAGCAACCAAGCCTCCCGCCATCACTTGCATGCCAAGCTGCCCCTGCCTGTGCCCAGGTCACTGAGGCTCCTGCTCCCGCCAAGGGCCCTTGGCTTCAAGGATGCTCTAGCACAATGGCAGGTGAGGTGGGAACACGTGACTCATGCTTGGTCAAGAGGGGCTGTTTCCTAGGAGAAGAAACTGGAAAGGGAACCCACATCTGGTTCAGGATTTCCCGGTGGGACCTAGGACCTAGGGCAGGGCTGGCAGGAGGAGCCGTGGACTTGGGGAGAGCACGGAGGCAGTTTGCCGTCGAGAGCAAGGCTCCAGGAAGTTCTAGAGACGAGGCTGAGGTGAACAGGAGACATATCTGGGCCGGAATCTCAGGCCCCTTGCTCGAGGAGCTGGGCCTCTGGGAAGCCCAGCGTGGCCAGGAAGGGTTCCGTGGAGGCTCGTGGTTCTGGACTGTAGCTTGTGAACTTGGGCCTCGCGGTGGTTGCTTTGCCGATTTCCTTGTAAACGGGCTGCTGGGTCGTCCGTAGTCTTGTAGCCAGCTGCTCCCCTTCTTTGCAGATGGGGGAGCTCCAGGGGGTGACGTCACACAGAGAGCATGGCTCCTAAGCAGCACGCTGTTGCAAAAGGCAGCAGCGGGTCTTTGAAGTTAGCGCGCTCTCCATCCTTGGGAAAATGCCAGGGTCTGCGCTCCATGGAAGGAATGTTCTGAAATGTTACGAGTTAGGGTTTTAAAAAGATGCTAATTGTCGACAAGTGTTCATTATCTCGGGCTCCCAGTGTTGGGGGGGGTGCTAGAGAAGTGGCCAACAATTAACACATACATAAATAATCGGTGGCGCTTGCACTTTGTGAAATAAATCCTCAGCGATGCTGCTGGAAGGCTTCCATGTGGAGGTTTTTTTTTTCTTTTTTTTTTTCTTCTTCTTTTTTTTTCCCCCCACTCCATTTATTATTCCTTTAGGCCCAGATAGAGTAAAACAGGCTCATACTTAAGCAACGCCAGTGGAATAATGGTCTCGGGCTGGTGAGAACAAGTTAACCTGGAGACAGAAGGCGCTGCTGCTCGTAACATTTTTCTCAGTTGTGAGAAAAAAAGAGATCATTGTGTCCCCATTGTCCAGGGCCGGGGCTGGGTGCAGGCCCGAAGGCTCGCACGCTTGCTCTGACAGCTGTGTAGGCCTTTTGAGCAGCAGCGTGACCGAGGGAAGGAACTCAGGCTTTGGAGACAGACAGACCTGAGTTCAAATCCAGCCCCTGCCAAGTCCTGGCTGAGGGACCTGTGTGAGCTACAGGGTCGGATCTAGGACTTGGCTCCCCATCCGTGTGATGGGGATGAGAACACTGCCTGGCTCGGTGGGCTGTGTGAACCAAGGGAGGGTGTGTGGTGAAGTGGGGGAGGTTCAAGTATGCAGTGGGGTGCTCGATCCAAGGGGATGGCTCAGCGTTGGTGCTGTGTGAGTGATGGGGAACACAGAGGCAGGGGACCTGGCGGGAGGCACGTCCTGGAGCCCCGTGGAGCCACTGTCTTCCCAGCCTCCTTTTAGGTGTTTGGGTATCAGAGCCGATCTCTGCCTGCATGCGGCCGGGGCCTCTCCAGCCCTGCCCGGCCGGCCACCCTGCATATACTCCCTGTCAGCAGTAGGCGCTGCTTTCTGTCTAGCGCTGTGGGAGCCAGGAGCTGGGCTCGGGGCTGCACCCACTTCTCTAGGGGAGCTGTGGACTCAGGGTGGCTGAGTAGCCAGGACAGGAGTCCAATGCGCCCTCCCCGGGGAGGGCCTGCAGGATGGCATGTTAGTGTCCTGGGTCACTCCTGTTCCAGCTCTGTTGGTGCAGCTGGCCGTGGGAAAACTGTTACGGGCCTGACGTTCAGACAGGGGCTGCTCCTCATGGACAAGGGGGCATATTCCCTTCCTCAGATGGCGGAAGACACGCACCTCCCACCTCCTTAGCAGGTGTCTAGCTCTGACACCGTATTTGCCTTCTCGAGGAGGTGGTGTGCGGGCATCGGGTCAAGTGTAGACACCTAGCTCTGCCTCACAAGCGATGCCCTCACCGCTGGCCAGCTGTGTCCACCGTCCCAGCCTCTCCACGGGCTGCGTGCCACGGTCAGCTCTTTGGGTCCCCTATAGAAAAAGGGGCTCAAGCAGGAGTCAACAAGAGCCGTTGGCAGTTTCCACCTTCTCAGATCTCCTTCTCACGTTCTACGTCGGACAACCTACTGACAGACCACGAGAGCTGGGAAGTCGGTCACTGATGGCCTGGCAAGGCCTCGCGGGCTTGCGGCAGCGGCTCAACCTGGTGCAGCGTGGAGGCACTGGGCCACTGCAGGGGCCTCTGGGGTTCACCGGGATGTGGTCCCCGCCTCCCATGGGGTCTAGGCGGGGTCCTACAGTTGTCAGGACGCTCCCACCTGCCACTGCATTGCTTTGACGGCTGTCCCGCTGCACGGCCCGCGACCCCAGCAGAGAAGCCCGACTGCAGGTTCCGGGCCCCCCACTTGTCGAAGGCCGGACTGGAGCTGAAGGCCGGCTCCACTCCCTTCCCTGCCCGCGGAAGGAAGGGCTGCCCTTTATTTACCTGGTTAGCTTGACGCTGCTCTGCCTCCTCCTCAGTGGCTCCTCGGCTCCTGGAATCCGCGAGGAGGGCTTCGTGCGCAGCCCTGTTAACCTGCTTGTGTTAGTGTCCATACGGTTCAGGCTTCGGGTTTTCCAGCCCTGAGCACGCGTCCCGGCGCCGCATCCTGTGCGCATCTCTCGGGGTTGTCGGCAGGCTTCCCGGAGACCCTGTGGCCGCGCCGGCCTCCCGCGCCCCCGCCCAGGCCTGCGGGCTTCTGGGGACCTGTGTGGACAGGAGGGAGGCCCTGGGCCGGGCGGTCGGGGCAAGGGCTGCAGGACAGAGCACAGTGTAGACGGGGGGGGGGGGGGAGCGTGTCTGGGCCAGGGGCCCCCAGGGGCACCCTTGTCTTGGGTGCAGCTTGGGGCACAGCTGGGACCTCCTCCCGGGCCTCGCAGACGTACTTGCCCCAGGAGCCAAGAGTTCGGGGGGCTCCCGAGGAGGAGGCCAGGCGGAGAGGAGCCCCGGAATCCGAGGCTGGGTGAGGCAAGGCCCGTGGGTGGAGCCTGCAGACTGAGGGGTGCGCAAGGCGGGCCAAGCTTGGGATCGAGCCGCCCGGGGCAGAGGAGAGGCTGCGCTGTCTGCATCTCCACAGCCCGAGAGCAGGTGCCCGACTGACTGTCCCGCTGTCGTCACGGCCTCCCCGCTCACTCCCAGGTGGGTGCGTGGAGCTCAGAGGACAGGGCGGGCAGGGCCCGTGTGGCTCTGAAGGCCGCCTCCGAGAGCCACGTCGGTGGGGCCTTACCTCGGCGGCTCCTGCGTCTGCTGGCTGCTGCTGCTTCTGTTCACGTTTGTTTTCCTTTCCTCTCTGCAGGCTGTGGAGACCAACCTGGCTTCCAAGGACAGCCACTGGGTCTTTGTGAATGAGGTAAGAGCCCGGGACGCGGAGGGGTGCAGCCTGCCCCGAGCCCCCTGCCCTGGGGAGTGCCCAGAGGGACGCCCTAACGCTCCACCGTGCGACACAGGGGTCCAGGGGCTTGGACCTGACCTGCCAGCATGCTCATCTGCAGCAGATGGGAACCAGTGGAAGGGCTGAGACTGGAGCGCAGGAAGGAGTCAGGAGTGAGAGGTGGTGTCAGGTGTGGATGTGCGGAGTGAGGGGAGGCCACCAGTCAGGGGCCAGGGGCTGCAGAGGTTAGGGCAGGTTAGAGAAGGGTGCAGAGGGGGTGGGGTGGAGTAATGAGAGGTGCAGGGGGTGGGGCGGAGGAATGAGGGGTGCAGAGGGATGGGGTGGAGGAATGAGGGGTGCAGAGGGGGTGGGGCACAGGGTGAGGTGGTGGAGAAGGCTGATTTCCGGGAGAAGGTGGTGGTGACTGTGTGTATATGTACGTATGAGAGTGCGCACCCACATGTAGGTGTGTGTGAGTGTGCTCACCCCTGTGCAGCGGGTGCAGCAGCGATCAGTGTAGCCACTCAAGGGGTGGATCCAAAGTGTCTCCCGAGACGGCCCGTCTGCTGCTTTGGCCCTGGGAGGAGGGGGCACCCAGGTCTTCCCTGTGCCTGATGGCTCTAGGCCCTCCCACTGCGAATGGCCTGCAACCCCGCGCCCTGGCCTTCCCGAGGGAGCCCCTCTGCCCACACACCCCTTGAGGAACCGCCACGGAGGAGGCTGCATGACCCCAGCGCGCCATTGGCAGAGCTGATTCTAGAAGGTGCTTCTTGGGACGCCTTCCATCAGGGCTTCAGCCTTCAGTTGCTCCCAGAGTAATGGATCAGTTGCTTATGGCCTCTTTCTAGAAGATGCAAGGCCTGTTGCGTGGGCCCTTTACTCTTTGACGGTGTGTGTTTCCTCATTAGCCCGTGTTCTGTGGCTGAGAGGTCTGGGCTGCTTATTTTCATGATTTTGCAGGGAGCGTCAGAGAGTAGCTCCTGCAGGCACTTCTCATGGCTTTCCTCCGTAAATTCACACCTTCAGAGCTCTTCTGGGCCCGCTGGAGACGCGTGGTAACTGCCCATTTCCCTCGGTTGCGGGTGGTTGTGCTAATCAGGGGAGACGCGACGGCCACCACCCCACTCTCTGGGGCCTGTCAGAGTGCTCCTTGGTCCGGGGAAGTTCTGATCCTCTGGGCTTCCTCAGCTTCTCCACAAGCTTTAAAGTCGGGTTTCCTTGGTTCCGGAGAGGGGGTGCATTCCCCATGCCCCATGAGGCCAATGCCTGGTGCTGGCTTTCATTTAGTGGGGACCCTTCTGAACTGGATCGCCGGTGTTTCTCTGTGGCCAGCCTTCAAAAAGTGTTCTGTCTTTATGTTTCTAACCTATATCTTTTTTTCCTCCCCTGCATCTGACCCACCTCCAGAGCCCTCTGTCCCTCCTGCCCCGTCTTCAGGGCTGGGGGTAATTTCAGCATGGCTAGTGGCGAAGCACCCCCGAGGGCATCGCTGGGGCAGCTGGAACAGCCTCCCTCGGGGGGATGGCTGTGGGACTGCCCTGGTCAGCAGTCCACTGGGGGCCACACACACATCATGTGAGTGTCCCGGGCTGTGTGTGTTCTTCTCCAGAAGTGACCTCCCCACCTCTTGGCTTCCTCTTCTACAGGGAAGCTCTTCCTCTCGAGAGTGAAGTACAACATCTGCTGTATCTCGATCGCCCATTATATGGCAGGCACTTGCCAGGGCATTTGATATTTGGCACCACCCTTTGTCCTCATCGACAACCCTCTGTGACTGTTATTATCATCCCCATTTTACAGATGGGAAAAGGCAGGCTCTAGAGGTTAAATCATCGGCCCAAGGTCATATAATTATGAAATGGTGCGTTTAGGATTCTGTATGAAGACTCTCTGACTCCAAAGTCCTTCCTAGCAAAGGACATCATCATGCATGTGGCCCTGACAAAGATCCTTGACCTATGGTTGGGGTCTGATTCAGTAAAGCCAGTGGTAGGGCTCAGATATGCACACTGGTGGAGACACCCTTGGCTTTGGTGTCAGCTCATGGACATTCTTGAATTCTACGATGTGAAGGTAGGTCCTCCTATAAAGCTTTGGTTCTTAGACCCCAGGGTGGCCTCTGGTTAGTGACCAAGATGTTTTCAAAGTTGCATGTAGACTTGCCTGTCAGATCCAGCCGTGTTCAGAACTGCTGTCTCCTGTTGGCCCCACTGGAGACAAAAGTCAGGTTATTCTTCCAATAGTTCTATCGTCTAGACCCTTTCTAAATACAGAGCCACAGGCGGAGCTTCCTAGTTGCTTCTCTGTCGTACGTGATAGATCAACTAAGGTGGGAAGAAGGGAAGCAGGGGAAGGGACTTGGTGGTTCCAACATGGTCTCTCAAATTCAGCAACTGTACTGGGGCCCCATCTTCCCATTTTCTGAGCTGCTCCCCGCGTCTCTGGGGGAAGTTCAGTTTGTCTGCCAGGCTCAGGTTTGTGTGTCTGCGTCCCACATCCTTCCCCAGGGGGCCTGCACTGTGCTCCCCAGCTCTGCCCCTGCTTCTCTCATTCCTCACTGGCTCTGTCCTCCAGCTTCTCCCTCTGTATCTGACTTTGCTTAGTGTATTTTCCTGGATTCAAGGTAAACACTCAAAGGCACATGTTTTTGTTATTTTCTTTTTTTAAAATAAATTTATTTTTTTATTGGTGTTCAATTTGTCAACATATAGAATAACACCCAGTGTTCATCCCATCAAGTGCCCTTTCAGTGCCCGTCACCCAGTCACCCCCACCCCCCGCCCTCCTCCCCTTCCACCACCCTAGTTCGTTTCCCAGAGTTAGGAGTTGTTATTTTCTTAATGGGTAATTTTCTTAATCTGTCTACCCTTTCACTGGTGTATGTTTGAGGTCTGTCTCATTTGGAGAAGGGGTGATTGGATGCAGAGAAAGGTTTGTGAGTGTATGAGCCTCATCAATAGTTTCTAGTCTCTGCAGGTCTCCAGGTTTGACTGTGGGGACACGGGCAAGCAGATGCGCTCTTGGGTATAAACTGTATTTTCACTGATTGATTAAATCACATGTTAGCTTGAAGGAGGGTGGGGGATTTGAAATAACTCATGGAACACAGAGTGAGCCACTAATCAAGGTGGCTACTAGGTCATGAGTCCCTTGAAGCCACGGCCAGAATCCAGCTCATCGTTGAATCGCATGCCCCATGCAAAGAGTAGGTCCTTAGAAAGGTTTGGTGGAAGGCAGGTCAACACACTTAGGGTAGAGCAAGTTCCTTTGAAAAGCATTTCCCAGGAGGCCTTCAAGGAAAAACAAAGGCAATGATTCAACTCGAGACTCCAGGATGGAGGGGACCACTCTGGGTCATTCATCAGAAGCTGCTAGTTGAGGACCAGTCAAGACTTGACTCTGGATGAGCTAGCTGGCTTCTGGAAACTCTTCTCCAGTGGCTCTGGAGTGTTTCCTCTCCATGTGGCTTTCAGCAGATCCCAGGCCTGAGCCAGGGCCAAGGACACATGTCCTTAGTGCCAGGTGGAGTTTGGGTGCAGAAGAGAATGCCCTGTCCATGAAGATCTGTGTCTTGGGAACCTTGTGGAGGAAATTCTTTTATGGAATTTATATGCAGGTCTCCAGCCTCTTCCAGAACTGAGCTTGATTGGACTTGAAGGGCTGTTTGTTGCTGATCAGCTCAGATGGTTAGACTGGTTCTTGCAGACGTGGGACCAAAGCATGTTTTGATGGAAATGGTTTAAAGTGTTTAGAAAGCAGCGCAGAAGCTCATACGTGACCTTTGTGCTTCTGTTTCTTGGTGGGCGAGGCTCTGAGCTGTGGTCTGTGGAAGAGACAGAGTCAGGGGTCCTTGGCACCCCTGCCCATTTCCAGCAGATGTCAATGACCCCCACATCCCATGTTCGTTCCAGACCTTGCCTCTGGGCTCCAGACCTGGAGATCCAGTTGCTTTCTGGACTCAACTGCTTGGAAGCCTCTTGACCACCTCCAGCTCAGTGTGTCTCTCTCTGCACTCATCATCCCCCCACCCCCACCGCCAAGATCTGATTCTCACTCGGTGTTCCAGTCCTGAGGGCCAGTGCCCCCACCCTTCTGGGTGGCTCCCTCCTCAGTGGAGAAAAAGCCAGCATCATGGGCCCTGCCTCAGAGCCTGTCCAGGATGACCCTGACCACACCTGTGCCCCCTCATTTGCTTCTTACCTGTCTGCCCATTCTTCCGTGGCTCATCCCGGCAAGCAGATGAGAGACTTAGTTCCTATATTTATCTTCCACTCCTGGCCCTGGCCTTTGCCAGGATTTCCCTTTATACCTGGCATGCTCTTCCTGAATCTCTGACTGCCAAGGACTTCCCTTTCCTGCAGGGATCTGCTAAACCTCTCCTTTGCCAGAAGGTCTTTCTGGATTTGCCCATTATTCTTTCTACCATTGTGCTCTCCTTGCCGCAGCAATGTGCATTGGGGGCGTGGTGCACATGACGGACTCCTTGAATAGCCTCTAAGTGGGACCTCCTTTCTGTCAGGCTTCCTGGAGTTCCTAGCACGAGGGTCTCACACACAGGCTGTGCTGTGATAAGGCTCCTGCTTCCTCACCTTGAGTGTGCTTTATCTACTTGCCTACATGTGGAAGAAGAGCATTTGTAACCAATCCCAGCCCTTCACAGACTCAGAAAGCCTTCATCCTGCTCTGTGAGCTCCAGCTGTCTGCACCCCCTATTCCCTGCACCCCCTTGCCCTGGGCTTACGAGTCCCCTGGGGCACAAGCTGTTCCTCTGGGATGAATGCATGTCCCCCTGAGCCCTGGGCCAGGCCATTAGCCAATGGCAGAGTAGCCAGGGAAGAAGGACAGGGGAAGTGCTGGCTGGGCTTCCTACAGCAGGCTCCAAATTGCATTTGGGAACATATGTTCTGCTAATTTGTAGGTGCTTTGTGGAAAAAGGATTCTGTGCTCAAAGAGGGTGGCTAAGTTAGAGTTAAAGAGTGAGAAACAGGTGTCTCCTGTAGGCATCTTCCGTCTCTGATGCTGGCCACGCTTTCCAAGGATGAGGCTGTGCATGCTGGCGGCCGCGTGCATTTGTCCCAAACGCACTGGTGGTTTTCTTTTGATGGGCTCTCCTCTGCTCTTGAATAGGTTGCTGGAAGGTGATGGAGTGTCAAGGCCCATGGGATCGAGTTCACATTCCTCCACATGACTCATGAGGTTGTTCATGAGCCGACCTCTGAGCCCTCTCTGGTCTTAACTCCTGCTGCCTCTGGTCAAGAGAGCTGCTCTGGCTGCATCCTAAGAGACAGCCACCGCCCCAAGCTCAGGGTCGTCCCAGTGTCTGGGCCCTTCAGCCAGCCTTTGCCCAGAATTCTCTTGTATTGTTGGCCCCCAGGCCTCAGCCCCCACCTTATCACTTTCCCTGGTTTGCCACCAACACCTACTCCATGAGGTCCTCCGGGTGCAGACCTCGGCCTGTCCCAGAGAGGACTTCTGTCAACATCCCAGAGAATGGCAGTCCAGACTTCCAGATCTTCCCTACCCCCAAACACACAGTGAGGCAAAGCACATGAAAATGAGATTAGGCTACACATGAATCATGTGGGGGAAAGAAATACTAATGCACTAATTGGCGAACACAAGGAAAAAAGAGGCCATGATACAAATGGTGAATCAAATCGCTTTAAGAAATCTCTATTTGGGACACAGAGAGAGAGAGACTGGGAAAAGATTTAATTCTTCTTTCTTCCTTTCATTTTGAAAACTCGAATTCTGTTTGGATATTAAGTCCCTGTACCATTTCCTGTCTACAAATGTAATTTAGTAACACTCAAAACCAATTATGTGTGTTGTAATTGAGCTGCTTGTGTGTCTCCTCCATCCCACCGACGAGCCCTTGAGGACCAGGGACCACATCCTACCCCCTCTGTAGCCTCAGCTGGAAACCTGGAGCAAGAGTAGGAGTCGTTGTTTATCAGACATTGCAGATCCAGGCACTGTTTTTTTGAGCATTACGCTTTTCATCTTTTTTTTTTTTTTTTTTTTTGCTTAAAAGTTCACAGCTTTATTGAGGTCTAATTCACGTACAATACATGCACATATTTAATGTACAGCTGAGATTTGACACTTGAGTGCACCCATGAACAATGAGGATAGTGAACATGGTCATCCTTGACCCAAAAAGTATCCTTGTGCCCCTTGGCAATCCCACCACCAGCCCCATCTTCTCCTGCTTTCCAGTCCATCACTGATCCGTTCCTGGAGCTATAGATTATTTGTAATTTCTAGAGTCTTACATAAATGGAATCATATAGTATGTACTCTTTTTTTTTTCTATTTTGCTTTGGCTTTTTCTATCTAGATAATTGTTTTGAGATTCACCCATATTGCAATGTATACTGTATTGATGACTATATATGGCTACATCATAATTTGAATATCTCTTTACTCATCGATGGACATTTGGGTTGTTCTAGATTTTTAGTGATTACAAATAAGGCTATTATGAACGTTCATCCTTTGTATGGACATATGCTTTCATTTTTCTTGGATTTGCAAGTGGGATTGCTGGGCCATATGGTTAGATGTATGTTTAACTTTTTAAGAAACTTTCAGGTTGTATGAGAGTTCCAATTACCCCACATTGTGTTAACGAGTTGGTTTGATCAGGTTTTTGAGATCAGCTATTGGGCTGATGTGTGTAATGGCAGCTCGTTATGATTGTAATTTTAATTTCCCTCAGGACTAATGATACTGAGCATCTTTTCATGCATCTATTTGGCATCTGCACCTATATCTTTCTTAGAGAGAGAAGCTGAGAGCATGGACTTGAGAACTTTAGCTTTAGTGCTGTTGACTTCCCCTCAAGTGATTTAATGGCATCCACAAATTTTGCAATCTTGTGTTTTCATTGTTATACAGTTTAAAATACTTTCTGTATTACCTTTTGATTTCTTCTTTGACCCATGGGCTGTTTTAGAAACATGTTATTTAGTTTCCAAATATTTGGGGATTTTTAAAGGATCTCTCTCTTATTGATTTTTAATTTAGTTCCACTGTGGTCAAAGAACATTGTTTCTATTACTTGCATCTTTTAAAATTTATTGAGACTTATTTGATAGCCTAGTATATTGTCTTTCTTGATAAATGTTTTATGTGCACTTGAAAAATATGTGTTATCTCTTGTTGCTGTGTGGAATGTTCTATAAATGTCAATTAGGTCAATTTAGTTGGTAGGGTTGTTTATGTCTTCTGTATCCCAGATGATTTTTTTTGTCTATTTGTTCTATCAATTATTGAGAGAGGAGTATCAAAATATTCAACTTAATTGTGAGTTTGCCTGTTTCTTCTTGCGGTTTTATCTGTTGTTCTTTAATGTATTTTGAAGCTTTGTTACAAGAGGCATAAGTGTTTAGGATTTTATGTCCTGGTGATTAATCGATCTGTTATTATTACAAAATGACCTTCTTTATCCTTCTGCTCTGAAATTTTCTCTACTCTGAAGTATAATTTGATATTACTGCAGCTATTACAGATTTATTTTGACTAGTGTTAGCCTAATATATCTTTTTTCCATTCTTTTACTTTTAACCTACATGTTTATTTGTGTTTAAAATACAGCATGTTTCTTGAAGGCCATTCATACTTGGATCTTGCTTTTTTATCTATTATAACACCTGGCCTTTTAATTGCAGTTCTTACATAATTTATACTTAATGTGAGTATTGATATGATTAGTAGATGTGATTTCTTCACCTGGAAGCCAAATGAGGAATTCATTCTTTCTTTCTTTCTTTCTTTCTTTCTTTCTTTCTTTCTTTCTTTCTTTTCTTTCTTTCTTTCTTTCTTTCTTTCTTTCTTCTTTCTCTCTCTCTCTCTCTCTCTCTCTCTTTCTTTCTTTCCTCAAAAGGTTTTACTTATTAATTTGAGAGAGAGAGAGAGCACAAGTAGGAGGGGCAGAGGGAGAGAGAATCTCAGGCAGATCCTGTGTTGAGGGGGGAGCCCAGCGTGGGGCTTGATCTCAAGACCCTGGGATCATGACCTGAGCTGAAGCCAAGAGTCAGATGCTTGACTGACTGTGCCACACAGGCGCCCTTGAAGAAACCATTTGTACGGGGAGGGAGAGACCACTGACGCCAAGTGCTACTGTCAAGAGGATGTGAGTCATCACATAGGGGGTCAAAAGTGGAACGGAGTTGAGGGGCCAATTCCCCAGGTACTTCAACTTCTATCATTCCATTTCACAGATAAGGAAACAGGCTTAGAGAGATGGGTTGACTTTTCAACATTGCTTGGAAGTGGCAGAGTCAGGACCTGAACTTAGGTGTGGGTGACTCCAAATTTAAGAAAAATATATGCCCTTTGCCATGCTGCTCACTCATACCTTTCCCCCTCATACTCAGCACTAACTAAAAACTGAACACGTGACTGGAATCCCAGTAAAACTTACATGTTTTTGTCATTTGGAAGTGGCAATACAGGTGTTATGGAAAGTATTATTATAAAACTTCTGTTATTTATTATTAGAGTTCTTCCCTTTATGTGGTTTTCCATGTTACCACCTTGTTTTTTTAGATCTTCTGTGGAAATGATGAAAGACCCCCATGAAAATGCACACAATTAAGCTAATGTGTGTCATATGAGTAGCATTGCAAGGGAACAGACCATATTTACTAGAAATGTACTTCCACTCTTCACTTAGAATGTGTCTATGTTGCTTTCTCAGTGCAAAAGGAATCTGTGAACTTTAATCCTTAAGGTGACTGATCCAAGAGGAAATTTTATTGTCTGGTACCGTTCTTTCACCCTTTTCAAAGCTCCATGGGGAGGGTACTTGGAGCTGCACAGATGGGTTTGGGATAGAACTAAGAGAGCAGTGATGGACAACTGTGTTTTAGTCTTTGGGAATGCACCACGGATACTTCTTTGACTCTTGGTAAACTGTTTTATTTCCTTCCTTGAATCTTATTTTCTTCATCTGCTCAATAGGGCTCGTCAAAGCTCCTAGGACCTCTTAGGACAGGTGTGAAGGTTAAGGACGGTAACTCACCTGAAGTGACCCATCACAGGGTCTGGCATATAGCAAGCACTACTGGAGGATAGTTCCTCTTATTAACAAATCACTAATGTCCTGCAAGAAAGTTCATCTTTGGAATTTAATCAAGGAACTAGGTAACAGGTCAGTGCATGTCTTTATGAGGACTGCCAGGGGATGGAGGCATGGCTTGACCCTTCACTGGGGTGACCCTGAGTTGTAATATTTCTGTGTGTTGGGCTTGCTGGGACCCTAGTTCTTCCTTTCAAACCCTTACACCTCCTTTGAGACTCAGCCCAAATTACCCTCCCCTCACTTTGCAACACCTATGATTTTTTTCCATAACCTTTCTTTTTTCCAACACCCCAGAGAACTCAGGCTGCGATTCTTCCCTTGTCCTTAGCTTCTTCTCCCATGTCCTGTCTCCCTCCCGCAATTTGCAGCTCTTAACAACCTATAATTCGCTTATCATACTCTTCTGAACACCTGGGAGGCACTGGGCTGAAGCATGTGCTCATGGATCACTAGCCTACAGTGAGGCGGTGCTTACAGGGGCCACTCCAGATCCCCTGCCACTTGCAACCAACTTCAAGCTCCCTGAAGACAGAACAGCTCAGCCAAATCCCTGCCACTGACGTGGAATCAGACTCCATGCTTTAGATGTGAATCAACTGGCCCCAATAAGCACATGGTTGTTTGCAGCATTTTGACAGAAGGATGCTTGGGAAAGAGAGTGTTGACACTTAGGAGTCTTACAAATGGCTTTAATTACTACATGCAGCAAACGTACCTGAAAACTGATGGATAGTGTTTACCTTGTGGATTCCTATCCATCGCTCTTCCCACAAATGGGTTCTAATGGATTCCGATGAGCTCACTGCTTGTGCCAGGAAGACCCTTTTATCTGTGCCTTCCACTCCGTTATCACACCTCCTCTGCCGTGCTGGCTGGTCACCATGTGCCACACGGAGAGGTGAGAGTGAGCACGCGCGCGTGCCGGGCCACTGCTGGGACTCCGGGCCCTGGGGGGGCTCCCAGGCCATGCGCTTTCAGCCCCGGTAGGGAAGCGAGGTGGGCCTGGCGGCGCTCGGCACCGAAACTTCGCGTGCAGGGTCTGTACGCACGTTTTGGGGCTTTGGCTCTTTGTCCCACTGCCTAAGCCAGGGATGTCCGGGCACCAGGCCCACTGTCTCTGAGCTAGGAACCCCCAGTGAGGGCTGTCTGAGCCAGGTGAAGAACCCCAGGTGAGGGCTGTCCGAGCCAGGTGAAGAACCCCAGATGAGGGCTGTCCGAGCCAGGTGAAGAACCCCAAGTGAGGGCTGTCCGAGCCAGGTAAAGAACCCCTGGTGAGGGCTGCCCTGTTTTGGAAAGGGGAGCGGAGAGGGCCTTTGCCTGGCAGTGGCACCCGAGGATGGGGTTCTGCACCTTGCAGGCCGATGCGGGTTCTGCACCTTGCAGGCCAATGCGGTTCTGCACCTTGCAGGCTGGCTCGTTGGCTGTGGAGCGATGAGGGCTGAGGAGCTGGGGCCGCCTCGAGGGTGCCTGGCCCTCGGTCCCGCTCGGGTGCGGATGGGGCTCCTGGGCCAGCACCACTGAGGAGCCCCCCCTTGGGAGGCCAGTGGTGTCCTCATGGCCTCTGTTGCTCTGTGGCAGCGCAGAGTGGGGGGCTCAGGGGTCCTTCAGAGGTGGGGAGGCTTGCACCCGAGTACCTGCTGCAGGCCAGGCCCCACCTGGGATGCTTTGTGGACATTATTTCCAAACAATTGAATTTATCCATGAAATCCCGCTTACAGGGATGGCGGGAGATTTGAGCCCATCGTAGCGGGATACCTTCCTCCTCGCCTTCACCAAGGTTTTGCAAAGGCCCCTGGATTTTGCAGTGTTAGAATCGATCATAGAACATCTCTGTAGACAGATGCTCCAGCGGTTCTAATGTACTTTGGGCCTCAAGCCTGGGCATGGGCATGGGATTGTGTTCTTTCCTGAGCCTGCAGGACCCCATGTGCTGGGCTCAGCCTTCCTGAGTGAGTACCAGTTGCTCCTCTCTGACACCCTACCTCGGATTAGCGTGTGTCAGGGGATGGTTAGACCCACAAACCCCTCTTCCGTCTCCTTTCCATCTCAACTGGAAGCTTCCCAGCTCAAGCCTCTGACCACTCCCATCCTCTGAGCCAGAAGCTTTGTATCCGACATGATTGCAAGTCCACGTACCTGTAGAAAGAAAATATCTTGGGAGAAAGAAGAGCATAAAGTGTTGCTTATTTTTGTAGGTGTACATGGACACAGGCATGGTAGGAAGAGAGGGTCAGGGATAGAAGGAAAGCAGTGGAAAATTCCTCTGGTTTTCTTTTTTTCCCTGATTCTTCTACAATAGTAAAGCAAAATACAAACTAATATACTAATGAATTATCCTTTCCAAAGCCTTATATATGTAGTTTGTTTTGCCACATTGAGGGTTCTCTGTTACGTTCAGCTCTGTAGCCTACTGTTTTCAATGAATAATGTACAATTCACATTTTATCATGTCAGTAACTGGCACTTGGGATAATATTTGATGGTCTTGTAGTAGTCTGTCATTTGGAGGACTCATAGCTTATGCAAATCTTCATCTTTGGAAACTTAGGTTAGTTAGTGCTGCTTGTAAATGATGCTGCAACCAGCATATTTCCACCTAGATCTGATGTGTCTCTGGTTCCTAGTGATGGTAAAAAATATTGTTTCAAGGTACGGGAACTCTCAAAGAGCCTGAGCCCCTTTTATCAGAGTGCCTGTCTCCTCCCACTCTTGCGTCTTGTGAATATGAATGTAATTGTTTTTCATCTTTGCCAATATTATAGATAAAAAGGCTCACCGCATTGTGTTAATTTGTATCTCTTTGCTTATTAGCTAAGTCCAACACTTTGAACATTTATTTTTTTGATCATACCTGTTTCTAATTTTGTGACTTGTGCTTTGTGCAGATGTATTAGTCTTTTGTTATAGGACTGGATCCGTACAACAACCTTCTGAGAGGGATGGTTCACTAACGCCGGAGTAGAGATTACAAACCTGATGGTCAGGAAGGGTCTAAGGTATCACGACCATATTAAGACAGGCCGGAATTTTGAGCTCAAGCTGATTTCGCTCAATGAGGTGCTTCCTCTGTGCCATCCCAGTTCTACCTTAAAGGGAGATACGTGTTCATTTATGCCTTCTAAAGGTCAAAATTTCTGCACCAAAGAAATCTTCCAATTCTTATATTGGATTAGATCATTTTAATTCCTGAATCAAAACTTAGTTTTACGACTTAAAGTGACAGAATTTTCTATTAACCTTGGTTAAGACCCAGAAAAGTCATGAAACTTTTTCTAACTTGTGTTCAATCGAAGGGAGTGAGCGGTGTCAATGGGCCCATGGAAGACACATAAAGGAGCTTTTATGACTCAATCCAAAGAGTCCTGTGTATGGCCCTGGCTCTGTGTTGTGGGATTCATCAATGGCCCCAGTGAAGCCCCTCCAGGAAGACTTGCAGTGAGGGAGCAAGCACGCTGCGTTCTCTTAGGGGAAGTGGAATCACATCCATGTAGATTGCCCCTCAAAGAAATGTTCCCCGCTAAATCCCCTTTCCTTCAGTTTTGACTCTTCTGGTTGTTTTGTTTTGATTTTTCTGTTTTTGGTTTTTTTTGGTAGACTCCTTGTGGGTGAGACTTTTTCTCAAGAAACTTATTCTCAGCCATCCTCCTTGGCCAATCTCCATGTGTACCAACTGCTTGACTATGGAATTTCATATCATTGAAGCTTGGTGCCCCCAAGGGAAATTCCAATTTAGCATGGTGGCTTAGTTTAATATAAAATGCTATTTCCTCTTCCAAATATTGGCTTCAGGAAGAGGGGTTTTATGATCCATTAGGTTTCTGTACCTCTGTTCCCATGCCACAGCCCAGGGATGCAAGTGCACCCAAGTGAAAAGTAGTCACAGCGATGAGCTGCTAAGCCTGGGAAGTGTGGTGACAATTAGGGGATGGTGTGGGCAGGCATCTAATTGGGCAATATGTTGGA
This sequence comes from Nyctereutes procyonoides, assembly GCF_905146905.1. Classification (NCBI taxonomy): domain Eukaryota; kingdom Metazoa; phylum Chordata; class Mammalia; order Carnivora; family Canidae; genus Nyctereutes; species Nyctereutes procyonoides. Next base: position 54,405,153 of record NW_026575046.1, read on the forward strand.
GTGTAAGGTGCTAATATGTGAGGAAGGGCACAAAGAGCTTCTGCTACATCTGCTCCTACAAGGATTTTGACTTTTATTCTGAGCGAGCTGAGACACCACTGGAGCATTTTGAGCTGAGAACTGATGTAATCTCAGTTATGTTTTGGAAGAACCCTTAACTTCTGTGTTGAAAATACACTGTGGGCATTGGGGTGGGAAAAGACTGGAAAAAAAGGGAAAAAATTAAAAATTAGGGTCTTTAATTAGAGATGATGGTAACTTGGACCAGGGTGGTATGAGCAGAGGCAGTGAAATATGGTCAGATTCTGGAATTTTAATGCAAGGCTGACAGGCATTACTGGACAAACTGATGTATACAGAGGGCAAATGACTAACCCAAGGGCAATCACCTAGCAAGTGTTTAAAGTAGAGGAAGGGAAAAGGAGGTTTTAGGATGTGTGTGTGTGTGGGGGGGTGAGCAGTATTTTTATGGAGGGTGTGCTGGATTTGAACCAGGCAGTCTGGCTCTCGTGCATGCACTAATTATTTTACAAACTGAAATATCATTGACATTAAAAATGCTGCACAATTTGATGGGCTATGGTTTGGAATTTTGACACATACACTTTGAGATTATTGCCACAGCCAGGATAATGCACCTTTCTATTATCCACAAAAGATTTTTTTATGCCCTTAAATAACCAGTTTCTCTCTCTCTGGCCAATCCCAAGTAAGCTCTGATCTGTTTTCTGTCACTGTAAATTACTTTGCATTTTCTAGGACTTTATATTAGCAGAATCAAACAAGACATACTCTTTTTTGTCTAGCTTTTTTCACTCCACATGATTCTGAGATGCATTCATGTTGTTACGTGTACTGATGGTTAATTTTTCTATATTGTGTGAGGTAAAAGTTGAGATTGATTTTTATTTTATTTTGATTTATTTTTGTGCATGAATATTTAATTGTTCCAGCACCATTTGTTGAAAATAAATCTTCTTTCCCCTTTGGATCATTTGTCAAATATCAACTGGCCTTCAATGTTTGGATCTGTTCCTAGATTCTCCCTTCTGTTTCATTGACCTATGTGTCTATTTTCACACCAGTGCCACACTGTCTTTATAACTGTAGCTTAGTCTTGAAATCAAGTGGAGTAAATTTTCCACCTTTGTCTTCTTTAAAAATTTGCTTTTCCCCTCTACATCCTTCACATTTTCACAGGGCTGGGACTAGGATGAGGCAAGGAAGGCACCTAAGGCACAAAATTTAAGGGGGAATTCGCCCTCCAGTGCTTCACCTTAGTTCAGCCCTACATTTCCATACAAACTTTAGAAAAAGACCTGCTAGGATTTTAGTCCATTTGTATTGAATCTGGAGATAATTTGAGGGGGGATTGAGAGCTTCAGTGCTTTGAGTCTTCTGATCCACGAACAAGGCGTATCTTTTCACTTATGTATATCTTCCTTAATTATTTTTAGCAGTGTTCTGCAGTGTTAAATATACAGGTCTTGTTAAATTCATCCCTACGTTTCTGATATTTTTGATCAATTGGGAATGGTGCTGCTTTTTCAATTTAAGTTTATAATTGTTAGTTACTAGTGTGTAGAAAATACAAATGATTTTTGAACATTGACCTTGTATCTCACAACCTTGCTCACCTTACATATTAGTTCCAGTGGCTTTATTTTGTAGATTTACTGAGATTTGCTCTATAGGCAATCATGTCATCTGTGAATAAAGATGATTCTGCTTCTCCCTTTCTAATCCAGATCTCTCTGATGTCTTTTTCTTGCCCTGTTGCACTGGCTAGAACCTCCAGCATAATGTGGAATAGAGGTAATAAGAGTGTACATCTCTTGCTTTTCCCCTGATTTTAGGGGGATACATTCAACTTTCCACCTTCAATTAAGATTTTACATATAGGTTGATCATAGACACTCTTAATCAGGTTGAAGAAGTTTTCCTTTATTCTTGGTTTACTGAGCCTTCTTGACTCGCTTTAACTTCTTTAGCTTCACTGCTATGTTTGTTGCCTTCTCACATCTGAGAGAAAATGCCAGCAAGGTGTGTACCTTTTTCTGTAATACGTCAGAAAATACCAGCTGTAGGTGGTTTTGGCAGACAATGGTCTCACCCAAGGAAGTCCCTGTTGTACAAAGTCTACCAGCATTTACCACTTTCTGTCAGAATCTTAAGAATTAGACCATCAAATCATTACATCATACATCTGAAACTTATATAATATGTTAATTATATCTCAGTAATAAAAAAAAAAGAAAAAAAGATTTTTCTTTTTCTGATTGTGTGGTTGGGTGTGGTTGTCATCAAATTTAGAAATTGTTTGACTATTATTTCTTCCAATATTTTTTCTGTCCTTCCCTTTCTCTCTTCTCTTTCATGGACTTAAACGACATGTCTATTAGGTTGCTTGAAATTGTTCTCCTGTGCACTAATGACTAATGCTCTGTTGATTTTTTCCCAGTCTTTTATTTTTTTCCCCCTCTGTGATTCATTTTGGGACTTTTTGTTTTGATACTTTCAGGTTCATTTATTTTTCCTCAAATCTGCTGTTGATTTTATCTAGAGTAATTTTCATCACAGACATTGCATATTTTATTTGTAGAAATTCAATTTGCGTCTTTTCTTTTTCTCCCTATCATGTACATACTTTGCTCTACATTCTTGAACATATGGTGTGTGTTTATACTATTTATAATATCTGTTTTAATGTCCTGTTCTACTAGTTCTGCCGGCTGTATTATTTCTGGGCCTGTTTCAATTGATTGATTCTTCTTCTCATAATAGAAGAGCATTTTCCTGTGTCTTTGCATGCCTGGTAATTTTAGATTAGATGCCAGACACTGAATTTTACATGGCCGAGTGCTTGATGCTTTCCTTCCTTTAATACTTATCCTCCTACCTTTCTCCCCTTGAACAGAGTTCTGTTACTTCGGAACATTTTGATTTTTTGAGCTTGCTCAGAAGCTTTGTTAGGTCAAAAACAGTTTTAGTCTGTTGCTAACCTGACCCATTATTGAGGATGATTAAGCCTTGATCCTTCTAGGTGGTCCTTTCCTTAGACTCTGGTAGTTATCTCACTCACTTGCACTAATCAATATGCAGCTAAAGACTCAAAGGGAACTTTCAATAGATTTCTGGAGGGCATTTTTTTGTGTGTGTGTAGCTCTTTTTTCTCCATCATTCTGCCTTATGAATTGCAACTGTTGGCCTCCTCAAAACCCAAACTCTCTCTTCAACTCTTGGAGGCCATTAGGCCTAGGTTTCCCCTTCCTCTGCTGCAACCTGGAAAGTCTGTGAGCATTAAGTTCACGCTCACTTCATTTGTTTTTTGGGGTGGTGCCACTTTCAGCTATGCCTGTTGTATGATACCTGAAAACTGCCCTTTCATATGTTTTATTTTTTTATTTAAGGTAAATGGTTAGTTCAGTCCATCATGGTCAGATTTATACATTGACTAACATGCTCTCTATCTTCTGTTCTTCTGAATTTCTATTCTCAGATCTTTATACTTGGTTCTACACAACTGGATCCAGTTCAGATGCAAGGGCTTGATGTGGTAAACATGGGGCTATAAACTTCAGAGCCATCCACTTCAGGGTCCTGGGTCACACAATTTTATTTTAATATCCTATTTGAAAAAAATTTTAAGTAATATTTCAGGATTTTAAATTATAATGCAATTAAAAATTATAATTTTCTGCCAGTTCCTTGGGGATTAAAAAACCATGAAGTATTAATGTGAAACATAAGGTCTCATTTTCCTAGTGGTAGGGATAGTTGTGCACAAATAAAAGCAGATTTAAATATTCTCCTGAGACAAACAAATGGGTATTGCAAACAAAATAATTAAAGTGGTTTGTAGCAAGCAAGCAAATGAGTGCCAGGAAGGATCAGTGCTATTATATTTATTTTTCTGTTTGAATATCTGCCTGGGAGTGAGCTGAAAATTGAAGCCCTGATCAGCTTTTGAAAATTTAACAGCAGAATGAAGAGCATTGGCTTTATGTTGTAGAATTACTTTAGGTCAGAGTCTCAGATACTAAAATTTTTGAGGTTTACCTTTTTAGTGTGTGAAATTCCAAAGAACTCCTTCTCCCCTTTGCTCCATTTCTCTCTCCGTCCCTCTTTTCTTGTCTCTTTTCCTCCTTCACTCTTTTCTCCTCCCTTTCTTTCTTCATAAGTATTTCCTAGGCCTGGTGCTCAATACTAGAGACCAGAGAATATGAGAGACACACCCCTCACCCTCAGGGAGCTGTGCTTGGTTCCAAGTCCAGCATATTTGGAGCAATGATCAGCCCCTTCAGTTCCCTTCTGGTTCTGCAGGGAACACAGAATTTGCAGTGCCCCCAGGTCTGAATCAGGGTTGTGGGTATACAAGAAAGGGCCAGAGGATCCTTACAGATATTGGGTCTGAGTAAATCAAGTTACCTTACTCAGTTCTTAAGACCCCCTTTCCAGGTGAATTCTGTAGTGTTCTACTGGGACCATGAGGTTGCATGAAGGGCCACTTTTTTTACTATGACCGTAGAGCCTTATTACCTGGACAAGTCTTACTCAGACTCTGCCCTGAGCTGTTAAACTGTGTAGACACTACACTATGGCCCTTCCCTCTGAATGGCAGACAAAGCTGTGTTTGTTTGTTTATTTATTTATTTATTTTAAAATTATTTTTATTTATGTTAGTCACACACACAGAGAGAGAGAGAGAGAGGCAGAGACATAGGCAGAGGGAGAAGCAGGCTCCATGCACCGGGAGCCTGACGTGGGATTCGATCCCGGGTCTCCAGGATCACACCCTGGGCCAAAGGCAGGCGCTAAACCGCTGTGCCACCGAGGGATCCCCAAAGCTGTGTTTAACTTGTGCTTACAGTTATTAGTGCTTTTAATACTCAGTCCCACACCTGCAGAAGAATACATTTCAGGTCCAACTTAGAGCATATTTCAGTATCAGCATATTTCAATATCACATCTGAAGAAGGGAGGGTCAGGTTAGCAATCACTGAACAACTTCTGGGAATTGCTGTTCCCTGCCTTAGAGGTTCTGAGTGCCTTGGAATTAAGGGAAACTACCTGAGCAGAGGGGAGTGACATGAGGTTGTGGGAATGCAGAACTTACCAGGCCACAGGGAACAGGAAGGCCTAAAAAGATGGGGGCAGGGAAAAGAGGGAGAAAGGAAGAGTGAGATCCACGGGGGCGGGGAGAGGGGTGAAAATGGGAAAGGAGAAAGTGAAAGGAAGAGACATGAAAGAGAGGAGCGGAGAGAACGGGGTGTAAATCTCACAGACAGCCCACTCCAGCTCAGCCGTCATCCATAAATAACTCACAGCCAGAGGAGCTTTACCGACTGTCTCTCGTAAATGCTGGGGACATGTGTGGGTCCCCTGGCTCGTTGGAGGGCAGATGTCCACCTTGTGCTCATGGTCAAATATAATAGAACACAATGTGGTGAAATAAAAACTCAATTAAATAAAATGGAATAAACAGGACACTAAACATGCAAAACCCAGAGGACATTTTTGGGCATCTCTGGACAAGATAGCAGATTCTCCTATGAGGCGTTTCCCAGGATTGCACAGGAAGCCTGAGGGGACATGTGTTTCACCCTATGGCCCTGGCCAGGTGTAGGTCTTTAGGAGACACTGCTAGCTGGTCTGATGGGGCCACTCAGGGGAATGGGCTGTGAGGGAGGGGGAAGAATTGGGGACAGCTCTGCCTCCTGTCCCCTGGGCAGCCCTGGGTAAAAAGGGCAGGCGACACATGCTGGCTTTACTGTGAGTAGAACCCATTTGTGTCACTTACACAAATAAAAGAAGCCATACAAATCTCGATTAATGGGCCATTTGATTTAATGACAGGATGGTGGAGGCCTGATTTGATGTCTTGGCGGGGAGTCAAGTGAAAGCAGGGCCTCTTGGAGATGAGGAATGGGGAACAGCCAAGTGCAGACTGAGATGCTCGGGAGCCCCCTTAGGGGTTTGCATGGGGCTGCAGGGGCCTTGGGGTGGCAAAGGGCAGGAGGAGGGCTGCTCTGGCTTCCCCGGGGCTGTGCTGTGGCAGCTGTTTTGCTGGACTTCAAAGGTTGTACAGAGAGCTTCAGCTTCTGAGTTAGAAGGATCAAGCTTGCTCACTGCGAGGCTCTCCACTAGACATGCTGAATCCCGTTGTATTAGAGTCACCTAATTAAGTCAAAGCCCCGGGGAGCGCTGTTACCCTTCCACAGCTGACACTCAAAGGAATCAAGTGCCTTGTCCAAGCCATACAGCCAGGAAGAGGAGAAGCCAGGACTGGAACGCAAACCCGTTGGACTCCAGATCCTCTCCTCCCTTCACCTCACTGCCTAGTATCTCAGACCAGCACTTCCTAAAGTTGAGCCTGCCTAGGAGTCGAAATGCAGACTTCGGTTAGCTAGGTCCAGGAGAAAGCCTGAGTTCTGCATTTTTTAAGAAACTCAGAGATGATGCTGATTCTCTTGGTGCATGAACCACATGCTGGGGAGCAAGGGCTTCTTCTATGGCAATTTTCTACATCTTGTGTAAAATAGGGAAGCTCATGCAGGCTCCATGAGTTTTCAGGGGATGATGAATGAGAATGGGCATCTCTGTCCGTCTGAACCACCACTCAGAAAGTGCCCTCCTGCCACCTTCTGTGTCCTGGAGCTGTGACCAGCACCAAGCTTTGGCAGCTTCCTCCCACCCTCTCTTCCTCACCAGGATGTCCTGGTCTCCGCAGAGCCCTAGCTCACCTTGCGGTAAGCACTCCGTAGGGATCTGAGTGCAGCAGATATTCTAAAAAGCCTGTTGGCTTCAATGGGAGGAAATCTTCCATCACGACTTTATTGAATCTTCCTTATTTTTTCTCAGCTTCTCTCAAGCCAGCTTTGTCTGTGGAGTTTCCTTACTATCATCAACTTTAGATTACTGGCACCATGGTTGTTAGGAGGCAAATGAACTTTATTATTCCTCCAGAGATGGAATAATGCTGGTATCACACAGATGTTTGATAGATCTAGGTCTTTCTAAAGAATAAAAGGAAATGACTAATACTGTGATTACACAGCCCTATGTAAGTTTAGAGCTCTATATAAATGTTTAATAATATTTCCCCCTGATATCAGAAGGTTCAGACATTTTACTGAAGTGTTAAAGATCAGACAGGAACTTATTTGTGCATGCGTTTTGCATCAGATTTGCCCAAGTATATATTTAGAAAAAGGAGATCCTTTCCATTTTAATTGCTGTTTTGAAGATTTCTCCTCATTATGAAAATTTATCCTCTATGCTGCTCAAACAGACATGGAGTAAGACTTCTGCAGTGAGTGTCTCTGTTTTAAACAAAACTTTCCAAGAGATGTAAAAGATACAGGGAATGGTATTACGAACACTCACGTGTCCACTGTTCAAATTTTGCCGTAATTGAGATCTCAATTTTTAAGGAGCTGACCATTTCAGATATAATTGAAGTCTGCTCTGTACCCACTTACATTAAGTCCCATTAAATTCTGTGTCAGTCAGGTTGTTTTTTACTACAAGTAACAGTAAAATATGAATCCGATTTCCGTCAGTGATCTGAGGGCGTATCATCTCACCTTAGCGAAGGCCCGCAGGTAGGTCGGGAGATCACAGGGCAGGGTGATTCAGTGGCTAACTAGTCTCCCTGGGGATCCCTGGGCTGTCTGCTGTGTTCAGTATGCTCAGCCTGCCATCAAGGGGAATTTCCCATGACTCAAGCCTCCAGAGGCATGAAAGATGCTATGTTTTCGTGGTGGTCATCTTAGGATTGAGCAGACCTTCTCAGAATCCCTCAAGGAGAACCCCTTCATACCTCAACAAACAGAGATGGAGTCATGAACCTTCTCCTAGAAGTCCCTAGAGTGGTCGGACCACTTGGCTCAGACCAAGCAAGATGCTCCGGGGTTCTGAGTCCAGGGGTCTTTTCCTGCCACTTCAAATCCCAACGTGGAGGGAAGGGCATCTGTTCACACTGGGTTATGCCAGCATAGAAGAGGAGGGATAAGGCTGGCAGGTAGGCAGCAAATCTATTTTCTGGCCCCCTCTGTTTCCACAGAAGCCACCATTCTCCTGAAGCTGGCATATGTCCTTCACATCTGTTTTTACTGTTGTGCGTATCTCTACTATAAAAGTCCTGCATTTGAGGTGTCATTCTGCAACTTGCTCTGCCTTTCCTTCCTTTCTTGTCTGTTTTCCTTGCCTGCAGCTTACCCACACGCTGCAGGTGGTGATGTCGTAGTACTGTAGGTGTATTCAATGATTTTTGTAGCTGCACAGTAGTTCCTCGCATAAATCTCATTGTCACCTAGGAGGCCCAAGTGGAAGTGAGGAAGAAGCAGCTGAGTCGGATAGACATGAAGACTCTTGTGTCTCTCAATTATCCTGTTGTTGTCCTCGTTGTTTTCATTCTTCTTGTAGTTAGCAATAAGGAGAACTTTCAAAATCGTTACTAGCTTCAATATCAGTTGTTTGCTAGCTTTTTGGGGTCAAAGGCTTCTTTGAAAATCAAATAGAGCTCATAGGCTTTCTCCACAGGAAAAGGCACACATACTTGTATACTTAACATTTTTCTTTTTTTAATGGTGAGCCCCCCTGAAGCCAGCCAGAGACCCTGGCTGAAGACACACATTGCCTCTGAATGGAGGTAATCAGGTCTTATTCTGTTCCATGTTGTGCTCTTTAAGAAGGACAGTTTTGCTTTCAACCAGTGGATTAAATAACACCTGAAAGGATGTGAGGATTCGCTTTTCTTTAGAATTTTTCTGATTTTTCTTTAGTCTTAGTTGTGTGTACAGGGAGATTTGTAGAGGTTTCCTGATAATTTATTTGACTCAAAATGAAGATGGTCTAAGTTTCAGTGTGCATGTGTTCAGTACAAAATTAGAGGGAGTGGGTATTTTTATTATTCCATCTCATGTTTGGTTCTTTTCATAGAAATCTTCCTTTTAGTATGCTGCAAGGCATAAGAGTCTCCCCCCACCCTCGCCCCATCCCGATGTCTAGAAGAATGGATACTTCCTGGGAATTCTATCCCTGTTTTCTTCTCTACTTGTTTTAGTTGTTACAATATTTTTGTTATCAGACTACAAGCATTTCTTACATCGAAAAAGGATTCAGTGGTACTTTGCCATCACTCTGTTCCAATCTCATCAGTCAACCTGTGCTGTAGGTTCTGCATTTCAGCTATCTAAAGATGATCCATTTGCAACAACCCTAGTCCAAGACACCATCATCTTTCACAGAGATGGTCTTTTGAGTGAGCAGTATTGATGAGAAAGGATTTATGGGGGGTGGGTAGCTATTAGATTGTAGGATTGCAAGGTAACAGAATATTTTAGGGGAAATAGTCCTGGAGCAACAGACAAAATAATTTGGAACCTGTAGAATATTTACCTTTTTGGAAACACAGCTGGGAGATAATTAATTGAAGACTACAATTGGGATTTGACCAAATGGAGAAGATTGTCTTCTCTTGGGCCCCTCAGAGATAGCTCTCCTTCTAACATTAATGACACTGAACTTAGGGAAAGGCAGTAAAATAAAGCAAATAGAAATTGTAGCACAATCACTAAAGTTTAGTCAAACAGCCAACACATAAGAGGAGTTTGGGAGGTGGGTGTGTGTCCCAGGAAAAGAGTGGGGCATATGCTAAAGAAAGAAAATTCCATATAAAAGGATTAGTAGTATGTCTTTATGGAAGAATAATTAGCCTGAATGACACTCCCAGATGGAGAACTAGAAAATCTGGGTAGAATATTCTTTAAAAATATTTTAAAATGGATCACTTAGCTGTCAAAAGTAATGTCCACAGAGGCCAAATATAAAGTGAATACTGAAACTTTGGGAAATATAGGAGCTTCAGATTTAGTTTTTGCCTTGAATCTATTGCCCAAACTGTGGGAACTTTGAACTTTTGTTCTTCTGTCTGTGTGGGCATGGAACACATGAAATCAATGTAAGAACCAATCAGATGTGGGGCTTAGTGAGAGATTTTATTATAAAGCTAGAAACCCAGATCCTCGATATAAAGGTTAACTAGAAATGAACTCACTGTGCAGAAGAGAATAGCATGGAAAATGTTCTATCTTAGTCTTGGAGTTGCATGGAAGGGGTAAATTTTCTCGAGAATTGATGAGCCCAATGCAGGTTTGTGACCCAAGTCATACCAACTGTGGTGCCTAATGAAGCTCAGAGGAAAGTTTAATATTAATGTCTGGGGTTATAGATTGGTAGTGCTCCTAGGTAGGCTGTAGGAGCGAGCATAAATATTTCCTGAAGTAATGCAAATTTGAGTCAGACTTCAAGGAATTCATAAGGAAGTTCTGAGGGAAATAAGATTATACACACAAGAAAGGGAAGGAAGGAAAGAAAAAGAAAGAAAGAAAGAATAGAGGGAGGGAGGGAGGGAGGAAGGAAGGAAGGAAGGAAGGAAGGAAGGAAGGAAGGAAGAAAACCAACCACCATGAGTGAGAACCAGGGGCCGGTGGGGACCGTTTAATCAGATCTGAAATGAACTGTAGATATTAAAGTGATCTGACATAGACTATTAAATAAATATGCTTATATATGTTAAAAGAATAAAGAGATGCTGGAAAATATAAGCAAGAAATAAAAGCCATTTAAAATTGAAGTGGAATTGAGAAATAAATGCCTTCAGGCAATTAAAAACCTAATCACTGAAGTTAAAAAATTTAAAGGATTAATTAACTATCAAAGTGGATACATATATAAAGAATTGGTGAATAGGAAAATGTGGAGAGGTTATATAGAAGGCAGCCCAGAGATACAAAGAGATGGAGACTATGAAAGGGAGATGAAAGCACATGGAAGAGAGATGATAATATTGGATTTCTAGGAGGAAATAGGAGATGATGGGGAAGAAATAATATGAAAGGATATTATGGTCTAGAATTCTCTGAAATTACTGAAGGAAACCAAACCCCAGATCTAGGAGGCCACAGGATAAAAATAAAAGCTGCATACCTAGAGACCTCATTGGCCTGATACCACAGAATACCAAAGACAAAGAAAAATCTAGAGAGCATCCAGGGAGAAAACACAGGTCTCCTTCAAAGAAATGGCAGTTAAACGGATTCCTAATATCTGGAGTTAGTAGGCTGGATAATGGTGCACAAAGATATCTAGGGCCTAAACCCTGGAAACTGTGTTACCTTATATAGCAGAAGAGATTTTGCAGAAGTGATTAAGTTAATGAGATGGAGAGATTATCTTGGGTTATCTGGGTGGGCGCTTGAAATGCAATTTCAAGTGTCCTTGTGAAAGGAAGCAAAGGGAGATTTAAGAGAAGAGGAGGAAGAGATTAGAGTGATGTGATGATAAGCCAAGATGTGCTGGCATTCACCAGAAGCTGTGAGATGCAGGAGCGTCTCCCCTAGAGCCTCTGGAAGCCACGCATCCCTGCCAACGTCGGGTTCCAGCCTAGTGAGGGACATCGGGCTTCCGGCCTTCAGAACTGTGGCGGAGTGCAGTTCTGTCCTAAGCCGCCCAGCCTGTGATGATTTGTTATTGCCGCCAGAGGAAGTTGACGTAGTGAACAGAAATGGAAGCCGGGAGCCAATGTCATAGTAAATTCAGTGTGCTAAGAGCAAGTAGGAGTCAATTTAGACTTTTATCTTTCAAGAGTAAGACTTAAAAAAAAGACACTTTCCAGCATAGAAAACTGAGTGTATGACTCACAAAATGACATTAAAGGAAATGCTAAATGATGTACGTCAGGAGTACTTCTGTCAGATTTGAGTTTAGAAAAGAATGCCTAACAAATGCATTGATAAATATCGGTTAAATGGAAAGATACTGACTGTATAAAGAAATGGGAGTTATATGTAATAGGAAGGCCCACAGAAAGATAGAATTAAAATACTGGATATTACCATCACATTAGTTGGGATGATGGTGATTAGAAATAAATGTTGGAGGAGAGAGTAAGAATACTGATTGACTTCATGCCTTATTTAGTATGCATTTTAAAATATCTAAGATAGCCAAGAAAAGAATAATGTGGAGAGCCTAACTTCTGAAAGAGGGTAAAATAATGAAAATAAGAAGAATAGTCATTCCATGGGGGAGTGAAGAAGGAGAAAAAAGAAATAGGAAGATGTGTAATATGAATAATAGGATAGAAGTCAAAGTAAATGTAAGTAATCATAGTCCAATATAAATAGATTAAGATTTCTACTAAAAAGTCAAAGATGAATGTAAAAACACGTAGTATATTTTGCTTCTAATAGACTCCAACTAAAGTGTGAGACAGAGAAAGATGGAATCGCAAAGAGGCAGAAGAAGTTAGAGCAAGCAGCTAGTAACCAAAATAAAACTGGTGTCGCTGTGTTAATATTGGATACAATACACCAGGAGGAGTTACTAGAAGTAAGGAGGTTATCTAAATAATGGTAAAAGACTCAATCCAGGAAGGCGTTATAGTTTTCCATGTATATGTACCTAATAAAACACTGAAAATATGCTTTTTTAATTTTTGAAAATATAGGCTGAATTCAGACAGAAATAGACTAATTCCTAAGCTAACGGACCTAAAAGTAGGTCACTGAAACCTACAGCAATGGGACAGTTAACACACATGAAACATTCAGGCACACTGACCACATGATAAGCCACAAAGCAAAGCTCAACACATTTTAAAGGATTAGCTTTATACAATCCATATTCTCAGGTCACAGTGCATTCAAGTTAGAAATCAATAGGAAGATACTAAGAAGAATATGCTCGTGTTAGGAAATTTTTGAAAAATCCCTAGTAAAGTACTTATGGGTCAAAAATAAATCAAAATAGGATTTTAAAAAGAGTGATACAATTTATATGTATAACCTGTGGGACACCGCTAAAGCAAGGTTTGGGTATAGATTGATTGTCTTCATTATTTTTCTTGAAAAGACAAAGGGTGTAAGATTCCACAGCTGAGCTTCATACCTAAAAACTTGGAAAAATAGCTACTTAATAAAGCCAAAGACAATAGAAAAACAATGAAGAGTAGAAATTAATGAAATAGAAAACCATGGAAACTCATAAAACAGTACCAGTTAAGCCAAAACTTACTTATTAAAAAGAATTTAGGGGTGCTTGGGTGGCTCGGTTGGGTGTCTGACTCTTGATGTTGGCTTGGGTAGTGGTCCTGGGGTCATGGGATCAAGCCCTGTGTTGGGCTCTGCAATCTGGGCAAAGTCTGCTTGGGATTCTCTCTCTCGCTCTCCCACTGCCCCCCACTTCTGCTTTCCTCTCTCTCAAGTGAATCTTAAAAAAAAATTATTATATAAACTTTTAGCATCAAAGTAAGAGAGAGGGCACAAATAATGTTGCTCTCAGTGGATGAGCTCACACAGCTTTAGATGCATCAGAGAGAGAGAGAAGTAGAGAGACATACATTGTGAAAAACATATTCCAATCAACTAGAAAGTTTGGACAACATGGCTGAATTTTTAGAAGAAAAAAGTGACTTAGGGCAAAGAAGGAGAAACAAGCAAAATCCCTATATTAAAAAAAAGGAAATTTAATCAGTAATAAGAGAGAACACCAGGTTAGATGAGTTTATAGGCCAATTCTACCAAACATTCTAGAAAGTGGAGAAGATATTTATGACATGTGACAAAGAATCACCCAGAATTTTTTTTTTTAAATGTTCCCACAAAATCTACATGCAAGACACCCAGCCCAATGGAAACTGGACAAAAAGACAAATACAAGAGAGGAAACACAAATGATTCAGTTATATGAAAGCTATTTAACCATATTAAGAATTAGAGAAGTGGAATTAAAATCCAGTAATGAGGGGATCCCTGGATGGCTCAGCGGTTTAGTGCCTGCCTTCGGCCCAGGGCGTGGTCCCGGAGTCCCAGAATCGAGTCCCCCATCAGGCTCCCTGCATGGAGCCTGCTTCTCCCTCTGCCTGTGTCTCTGCCTCTCTCTTTGTGTGTCTCCCATGAATAAATAAATAAATTTAAAAAAAAATCCAGTGATGCACCAATTCCTACTCAACAGGTTGACAGACAAAATGTTAGGTACCGGCAAGGCTGCAGGGGCTCTCTTTACAACACAAGATCATAAACTGGTGCAATTACTTTGGAAATTTGGACATGTCCACATTCTACTATTGAGGAATTCTAATTCTAGGTGTATACCCTAGAGAAATTCTTACACAGTGCACCAACACATGTGCCCAAGAAGAATGTGTGCAGAAGCTTCATAATAGCAAATACGTTCCGATGGTAAGGAGCGCTAGGGTAAATAAATAGCAGCCTGGTCATACAGGGTGCAGTTGTGAAAACAAGTAAACTAAGCTGCACCCATCACCGTGAACAGATTACAAAAAATGGTAAACCAGTGGGTTTTAGATGTTCACGAGCATTGGGATTATCTAGGGGGCTGACGGAGAACACAGCAGCTTCACTTGTCGAAGTGGGACAGGGCTGACCTCTGTACGGTATCGAGTTCCCAAAGAGATGCAGATACACAATAAAGTTTGTGAACTACTGTGTTAACACACAATTGTGGGGGCGGGGGGCATGCAGAGAGTTCAGCTTGCACAAAGCTGAACAATATATGTAAGACAAAATTATACATTATTGGGGCTACACATGTAAGCCGGAGCATGATATTTAGCCGCTGGCAAGGAGGAAGGGGCGAGCATCTGGGGAGGAGGCCTCCAACCAAGAGGCAGGATACACTTTATTTCTTAGCTGGGCAGAAGGCACACTGATCATTTTATGATTCATACTTCATATAATGTTTGTGCCTAAGACCTACTCCACAGTAGAAGCTTACAAAGTCATAAAAGCAAGATTTATTTCCAGCCCGTGCATCCCAGTGGGCATCTGGGTGGGACACGTAATTGCTGCCATGGCCGACTTGCAGACTTGAGTGAGGGGAGTGCAGGTCACGCGGTGTACGCACATTGTCTTTCCTCTGCTGCTCATCAGCAGCACTATCTGGAAGGCGTGTTCTACTGGGGCAAAGGGCGAGCTGGTTTCCCAGGTGGGTTGTAGACATTGGCTGCTCCATGGGGAGGCCCATAGGTTGGATGTCTTCACATCAGTCTGGGGCTGACTCGGGGTGAAGCCCGGAGGCAGTGCCTGACAGCAGCAAGTAGGGAGTGGGTGGATCCCTGGGGGTCGCCCTGTGCCACTGAAGGGACCCCGGGGGGACCAACGGCATAGGAGAGGGCCCGGCACAGAGGTACTGGAATTGACTGATGATGCTGGGTGGCAATTTTCGGAGGGGAAGGACACATCCCTCGGAGGAGAGGTGACCCTTTTCGTTGCCCCCCTCCCCCCAAGGGATCTAGGGAATTGTTTCCATGGATTCTTAGATTCTGGGCAACTGTCTCTGTAACGGACATTAAGGATGGACCCAGAAGTGCAGGGAGGCCGGGAGGAGTGTGCTGGGAGGCGGCGTGTGTGCTGTGACCCCGAGTGATGGAGGAGAACCGGGCCAGTGGGGACAGGATCTGCAGACGCCATCACTAATGTAGCTCATGGGTTGGGTTGAGCTGTGCCAGGTTTGCAAGGGGTTCTGGGCAGGCAGGATGAAGGGTAGTATAAGGCCCACAGCAGCTGGGGGCAGCCCCTCACCCCCTTGTGTGGTGGCTGCCTTTGGCTCCCTTAGCCTCTCCCCCCAGGTTCTGCTGCAGCTTGCTGGGGAAGGTGATGGGCGTGCTTTCCAGAGAGGTACCGTGCGCCCATAAGTCAGGCTCTCGGCAAGCCCGGGGGTCCTGTGCAGGGTGCAGTGGGCAGTGCGCAGTCCGCTGACCAACCGGGACGTTGAGAATGTGGGAGGGGTTTAACAAGAGAGCTTCTCTAGTGGTCCTGCCGTTAAGGAGTCAGGGAGGAAAACCAAAGGTAGGTGACCCCCCCCCACTTCCTCTCCACAGTGCGTGGGCTCTGATTAACCCTCTTGCGTGGAATTCAACTGACCTCATGGTTTTTCGAGAAAAAATCCGCTACATTCCTTGTCCAAGGAGGGCCACCACCTCCGTCATCGCTGTTCCCTACCACCCTACCGACCGTCAGGTCACAGGTGATTTCGCTCAACCCGCTGTCGTGTGCTCAGGGCCGCTGAGAGCAGAGCCCAAGCATCCTGCTCACCGGGGAGCCCCGAGGTGGGAACACTTCGCGGTTGTCCCACCTCTGGCCTGTTGATCCCCATCCAACAAACTATCTTCCTTGAAACAGTCTTTTGTTTGAAATACAAAGTTTAGTGGTTCAAACCCAGATTCATGTTAATTCTTTTGAGATCACTGTGAGTCCGCCCCCTTGGGGACTAGCCGTCATCCCAAAGGGCTGCAAGGCTCCGAGTCCTACTCCCCTGGGCTGGCCCGGGGCATCAGGCTCCTGGGACAGTCCCGGCCTTGGTCGCGGCCACAGCGCACTCTGCTGTGGCCTCCACGGCTTGAACCGCGGCTGTGGTCGCCGTCCCAGCTCCCTTCAGGACCACTCCACTGCCCCTAAGCTGGGACGTGTGGTCTGCAAGCAGGAGGATTTACGACCTATTCTAAGGCCTAGTTGACCCTGACTTGCCGCCAACCACCGGTGTAGATGCGCTCGGCAAACGAGAGCCTCTTCTGGCCAGCCCGGGCCTGGCTCCGCCTCTAAAGCCCTTGATTTCTGTTAGTCCGGATTTTCTGTCACTCCTGTATCACCCCTGGCCTGGAAGCCGTTTTGTTACTTCCCTGTCGCCTGGCATCTCCCCACGGCAAGCTTGCAGCCCCAGGTTGGGGAGGCCCGGCGGTGGCTGCCCTGCCTCCCAGCCGGCAGGTGTAGGAGCCCGGCCCGCGCTCCGGGCGGCTCCCCCTCTCTGCTGGGGCCTCAGGTCAGAGGGGCCCGACTTCCTGGGCCTGCCCCCCCTCGAAAGCGGGTGCCCCAGGCTGGGCCCGTCCCCAGGCTCAGCTTCAGGGCTGCTCCTCGTGGAAGCCGCCTCGGCCTGCAGGGAGCTCACGGTGGCCTGCCGCCTCCTCCGTTTCCAAGCCTTCAAGTGCTCAGGGAAAATGGGGCAATGATAGGATTTGCCTCATGGAATTCCTGGAGCATGGGAACCAAAGGAGGTAACTTGTGCAGAGAGCTTAACGCACGTCCACGCGGAAGCACAATGGGTCGGTTTCCTTGGCTCCTAGATCTCCCATGGCAGCGCTCAGCACCTTTCATCTAGGAAGGCCTCGAACTTTCCTGGGTGGGATTAGGCCTGACTCCTTCAAGGCCACGTCCCCAGAGCTTGAGACAAAACAAACCACACAGAGGCAGCCCGGGTGGCTCAGCAGTTTAGCGCCGCCTTCGGCCCAAGGCGTGGTCCTGGAGACTCGGGATCAAGTCCTGCGTTGGGCTCCCTCCCTCTGCCCCTGTCTCTCTCTCTGTTTCTCATTAATAAATAAATAAAATCTTTTTTAAAAAAACAAAACAAACCACACAGGAGATGTTGGGTATGTTTCTGTGCAATGAATGAATGAGTGGATTTAGTTTCAGAATTTGTATGTAGATCTGAAAAAAAAAAGCAGCAAATCTAGTTATTAAAGGCTTAAGGGAAACACTGCATTTTGGTCAACATCAGAGAAAACCAGCGTTGTTGCTCTCAGCTAGAGAGAAAATTGGGAAAATTTCCTTTTCCCAATAGGAAACTTAGCTTTTACTCCCCACCCCAATGTCTACCCTGACATTCGATGGCATGGGTTCTTCAGAGCTTGACCCCGTGGAAGCCAATACATCAATGGTTTGGCTGCAGACATTTTTTTTTTCTGGATTTCAGGAAAGCTGCTGAATAGTCCTGTTTGGATTTTAGGGTTAGCAAGTGTCATTTATGACCAACTGACGCACCGTGTGACCTGGGCCCCATCCCTTGACCCCTTTGGCACCAGCTCTTCGGGCCGGTGGCCCTCGGTAGCTCCCGGGGGGGCCTTCTGCAGACGTAGTTTATGAGCCAATGGTAAGCATGGGTGTGGTTTGTCTTCCCAGGAAATCAGCGACCCAGAGATCCTGGATCTGGTGCACAGCGCCCTGGGCAGGATGACCGTGGTCCGGCAGATTTTCCCGTCTGCAAAGGACAACCAGAAATGCATGAGGAACAACCACCGCATCTCCTCCCTGCTCTGTGACCCCCAGGAAGGCTACCTCCAGATGCTGCAGGTCAGTGTTCCCCTCCTGAGCTCCCTCCAGAAGGAGGTCTCGCCGGTGCCCTTGGCCCGCTGCGGGCGACGGGCAAAGCGTCGGCCGAGTGCTGTTGCCACTGACTTTAATTACTGGAACCCTGTCATTTGCTGAAATTGAAACCGGTCGGCTGGGCAGTGCCTCCGAGCAGCATTAGCAGGCAGTTATGCCTGTTGCCAGCAGACAGGGCATATTAGCTCACTGGGCGCCTCTTGTATTTAAAAGTTACGTGTTCAGGGGGAAGGAGATGAGATCACGGTCTCTGCGGGTCTGTGCTGGCTGCTCTGTGGGTGGCGGGTTCCCCGGCAGGATGGAGAATGGAGCTTTCCTATGGGGACTCATCACTTTGAACCTGTGTCAGGGTCATCCCCGTAGGAAGGCGGTCATGTGGACGTAGCTCTCGTGCAACAACTAGGGCCGGTCCTGGCTCATCTCTGAGCGCTGCGGCTTCGCTCGACCCCGCGCTGCTGGAGTCCCGGCTGGGCAGGGAGAGGCCAGCAGGTGGAGAGGACATGGCCCGCTGTTGCACTCTTTGCAAGGCAACAGGTAGTGAGTGTTCCCAGACAATGCTTCTCCCGCATCTTGCGCCGCCCTGTGTGCGACCCGTGTCACCTTCTCTTGGGGCCGGGACTAAGAGGTGCAGTCGTGAGCCCATTGAGAGAGGTGGTTTTCTCTCTGGATGAAGCACACTGGAGATTGGCCATTGGCAGATCGGAACCCACTTCTCCGTTAAAAATATTGTGCATAAGAAAACCATCATTGGGAGGCCCCCGGGGGGCTCAGTTGGTTACGCGTCTGACTCTTGGCTTTGGCTCAGGTCACGACCTCACGGCTGTGGGGTGGAGCCCCAGTGGGGCTCTGTGCTCAGTGCAAAGTCCGCCTCAGATTCTCTCTGCCTCCCTCTCCCTCGCACAAGCTCTCAGTCTCTCTCTTTCTCAAATAAATAAAATCCTTAAGGGAAACCCAAAAAATGTTCTTTGATGCTTGGTGGGTGACACACAGCAGAAGGAAGTTTCTCCCAATGGAGTTTGCAAAAATTGCCCAGAAGTTTGTGCATGTGGTAAGCCTGCCACCCGGCACTTGAAAATCACCAGCCCTTCTTTAGCGAGCCGGACATGAGGCTGGAAACCAGGGTTTGGGACAGAGATGGGCTGTATCTGCCTCCTGAGTGTCCGTTCCATCCCAGGACACTTTGTTATTACCTCCTCGGGGCCACACATCCTGGGGAGGGGACTGTTGGAGTCTCCGGAGTGGCCTGGGTACCTGTGTAACTCCCCACAGCATCACATCCGGTCTAGGATCTTATGTCTAGGGAAGGAGGAAGGAAACATCCTGGGACGGGAGGGGGACCCTGTCACTCCCGGTGTGGCCAGACCCCGAGAGGATCGCACTCCCAGGCAGGTCTCCCCAGGCCGTCTCCCCTTGAGGGCTCATCCCTCTCCCGCCCCACCCCCACCCCACCCCACCGTCCCATCAGCTTCTCCAGTCCTTGCTGGCTTGTCTGTACTTTCTCCCCGAGGAGCGCTGGGCCCTTCCACGGCACACTAGTTAGGGTAGCCGCAGCAGGGCAGGGCCAGGACTAGTTAGGGTAGCCATAGTAGGGCAGGGTCAGTACTAGTTAGAGTAGCTGCAGCAGGGCAGGGTTAGTACTAGTTAGAGTAGCTGCAGCAGGGCAGGGTTAGTACTAGTTAGAGTAGCCGCAGGGTCAGGACTAGTTAGGGTAGCTGCAGGGTCAGGACTAGTTAGGGCAGCCATCGCAGGGCAGGGTTAGTACTAGTTAGAGTAGCCGCAGAGTCAGGACTAGTTAGGGTAGCTGTCGCAGGGCAGTAACAAGCAATAGAAGCCGCAGCAGAAGAGCCACATCGCCGGGTTCAAGTCCCTGGAACTGCAGCTACTAATGAAGCATATAATCACGATTATTTATTTGTCACCTAGTTCCCAGCTTCCTGTCCTGTAACCTGGCAGGGTCGTGCCCGCCCCTTAGAGACGTGCGACCTTTGCACGCAGGGGCACACGGAAGGCGTCTAGAGAGGACGGAACTATTCACCGTGTCACTACGGGAGGCGTTGCGGTTCAGCTTCTGCGGAGAGGCTGCCGCGGTCACCTGGTCTTGCTGAGCACGCTGTCTGGGGACGTCCCAGCCCCTCTCAGGGCTTCGCACCACTTACTGTCCCCGGCCCCCTGTGGGCTGATCTGTCCGGGGAGGCTATGTCCCGAGACCGCTTAACCCCCATTGCAGACCCCGCTCCTGGCACACCCTCCCTGAGGACTGTGGGGGAGGATCTGTTAATAGTGCGGGTCTTCACACCACTTTAAGTGTTTCTAGAAGTCTCTTTATGTATCGATACATAAAGCACTTTATTAAAGGAATCTCTGTCTGCATTTGCTGCCTCTGCCTGGAGCGGGTGTGGCGAGAGGGGACTGGGGATCACTTCCTCATCCCGCCCCTCCACCCCCTCCACGCTGGGGCAGCTCCTCATTCATCTCATTTACAAGCCATTCTCTTCCAGCTTCCTCAGTAGCTATCACCGCTTCTTTATTTCTTAATGACACTAGAGAAGACAAACTAATTTCTACTAGCCTCTAGCTGTGAGATTTATCGAGAAGGCGCTAACATGTTTAGAACAACTAACTCAAGAAAAAATAAAACATTTGTGTCATGGATTATTAACTTCGTCTTGATGGAATTAATGAAAATCCTTTTGGAAATGGAGCTCTCAAGTCCATCTTTCAGTTCTTCCCGCAGACGGCTGCTCTTGGGACAATAACTCTGGGTTAGAAGCCTTCATGAGGGTCATCATGAATCGTCTCTCCCTTGGCTTCTCCACTGAGCTGGTCTCAGAAACTCCATCATCTTCTATTAGGCCTGTGGTCAGGGCTTTCTGTGCCCCAAAGCCAAGCCAGCAGTCTCACAGCAAATCAGTCTGGTTCCCACTTAGTACAAAGAAAGCCCCTTGGAGGAGAAAATACCTCGGTCAGTGAGTTCTCGTGGCTCCGAGCGCCGTGCTTGCCAGTGTGCTGTTGTTTATTTTCCCCTACAAAGCGCCGTCTCATTTGGGTGTTTGTCATTCTTGTTTTCCTGACAAGTGGGCCCAGGGCTTGTCTGACTCAGCCAGTAATGGAAGTGATACCCAGTGTCTGAGAACCTCGAGACTTGGCTGCAATTGTGCGGGCGGCCTTGCTCGGAGGAGTATCTGTAAGGCCCTTGGTCTTCAGAACTGCACAGTCCAGTGACTCCGGGGCTGCCGGCCAAGTAACAGACACGTGGTCACGCTGCCACCCCAGTTAGTCACACGGGCTCCCTAAGGGGGGCAGGCACATGATGTAAGTGGTGTCTTCTGGTCCCCACGGAGCCTGGTCCTTGAATTAAGCTGTGGGGCCCAAGGCCACATACTAGTATGAAATGCTCTCTCAGGTTGGGATTTCTCCTCTGTGCATTTAAAAGTGGTTGCATGGCTTGATAGATGTGACCCCTCTTCCCTTGCTCCATCTATTAAAACATTTCAAACCTCCCCCTTCCCAGCTGTCCCTATTTCTTCAAGGCTTTCTGTATTATTCTCTGGCTACAAGTTGTTTGTCACCCTGCCAGGACAGTCCTTTTCTCTGGGCGACAGCCACCCCACGCCACAGTTACCTTGGGCTTCATGTCACTTGCCCTGGTTTCCTTCTTTTTTAAAAAATTTTACCCTAAATGTTCCAATGGAATGTGCAGCCACTGTCAGTCCTGAGGCGTGATGGGAGTGGGGTCGTCGCTGCCTTCGTCGGAGCTGGTTGTGCCCCGGTCTCTGGCCGAGCCTGGCTGCCATGGTGGCCGCACACAGTTGGCGGCCGGGGAGCCCCAGGCATGCAGCGTGCACCTGTGCCCTGCCCACCGTGCACACCGGGCCCTCGGACTCTGTGGGAGCGGGGCCCCTCACGGGACAGGCATGCAGGCAGCAGTCTGCCCAAAAGGCCTTGCCAGAGTGACCTCTCTGGCTGCGACAGCCGGGCGTCAGCGTGTCCTCCCAGGCGGACCCTCCACCGGCTGCTTGTCTGACATTGCTGGATGACCAGAGCTATTGAGGACATGGTCGGAGGTCAGTCCCTTGGCTTGATGAGCGACGGAGGGAGGAGAAAGTGGGGCCCAAGACTTGCTGGGTGAAGACATTTCTCGGGTTTCTGCCTTTGGCGCGGGGCAGGTGGCAGCTGGGGGCCGAGGTGCAGTGGCCCATGCGGCGGGACCGGCCTGCTCTGCGTAGCTGCCCCGAGGAGCCCCGAAGAGCCTGGCATGGCTCAGGGGCCGGGGGGCTTCTAGTCTGCGTGGCTGGGCGCTGACCCTGCTTCCAGGGCCTCGCGTAAGTATACGGCCCTGCGGCTGCCGGGCCTGTGCCTCCCTCAGTGCTGACCCAGGGGGAAAGCAGCACCTTCCTGGCTTCACTGGCAAATCCAAGGCTCGACGGTTCTCTTACATGGGGTCGGGGTCCTGGGGGTGGGGGTGGGGGGGTCCCGGCCTGTGGTGGCACAAGCAGCCTGTGAGGTCCTCAGTCCCTTCTTGCTGCGGAATGTTCCCTGCCTGTCCCTCCCCTTGGGGCTCCAACCTTTCTTCCCTGGTGGCCTCCTTATCCAGCCTCGATTTTCTCTCTCTGGGCCTTGACTCCAATGTAGATTCTCCTTATTTTTTTCATGAACATCAACCTAACAGTTTTCCCGGTCGTCTTTGCTCCTGCTGACACAAGGTCTTTTCCTAAACAAAATATAGTTACTGATGTTGCAGAGATTCTGGTGCTAACTCTGAAAAAAAAAATCTGTTTTTGTTTTTGTTTTTTTTTTCATCCTGGGTCCTCAGTTGGCTTTGTGCAACTGGTCTTTGGTGATCCAGCAGCCAGGAGGGCCTACCCGGGTTTCTCAAGAGCTTGTGAGCCCCAGTCAGGAGCTCCTGGCCAAGTTCTGTCCTCTACCTCCCAGAAATGTGTCCTCACCTTTCCCATTTCCCTTCTCGGGACCCACTTCCTGCATAGATTTTTGGCTTTGGAAAGGCAAGCCTTGCCAGGACCCCCGCCCACCATCTCCCAGATACACATACCCCAGGTTCTGATTGGAGATGGACACTTCCCCATGGGACATGTCGGGCCAGAGCTCCTGCACCCTTTACCAGGGTGGCTTCTACCTACTGACAACCATATTCTAAGAAGAATCCTTTGTACAAATACCTTGCTGTATCTTTACCTTGCTGTTCTTCTTCTAAGAATGTATTTAAATCTATTCATCTGGCATTCATTAATTCCACAAATACTCATCATGCACTTATTATGTGCCAGTTCCTATGTTAGACATTTCACAGATGCTCTGTCTCTTAATTCTCACCAACTCTAAATAAATGGGGCAAGTTTCATCTCTATTCTGTGGCATGGGCTCCGTAGGAAAACTGGCCTGTGCCCCAAACCCGGAGGCCCAGGAGAGCAGGGGCAGAGAGTTCAGTGCGTCTGAGGCTCGGGGTATGAGGCAAGAAGTGTTGGAGCTCAGTCAGAGAAGAGGGCAGCCGCCAGGGTTCTAAGGATGGGGTGTAGGTAGCCCCTGGAGATGTGACGGGGAGGGATGTGCCTCCAAGGAGACAACTGTGTGCAGGGGGCAGGCAGGGGGAGGGCCTGAGGCTGGGAGACAAGGCAACCAGGGGTCACTGTCTCCCTAGGGAGAAATGAGGGCACCTGGACCCTGCTGTGGCCATGGGAGGTGACCACAGAGAGAGGATAAAGGAAGCTTCCTTGCGAGGGAAACCCCTCAGTTGGGATGGGGGACAGGTGGCAGGTGGTGCAGTAGAGAACACGGTGCTCCCGCGGGGCTGGCCTGCAGCTGCCCCTGCCTGCCTCCCCTTGTCTCCTGCACTCCCGGGTGGTCTCACTGTCGCGTGGGCCATGCGGAAGGCTCCTGTGGGCGAGCCAGCCCCGCGGTACAAACGTCAGACCTTTGACTGCAGTGGGCCAAGCCACCTCCCTTGCGGGAACCTGCGTCAGGGCATGGCGAGGCCCCCACTCTGGGCCCTCCTGTATTGGGACCTTTTATGGAACATCCTGGGGGTGGAGAAGTAGAAGTGGCCTTTCCCATAATGGGGAGCTCTGTAGCCTCTCAGCCCACGCAGCCCCGAAAGGCCTGGCTCAGGCTCTGGGGGCCGTGGAAGCTGTAACTTTGCTGTGGGGCCAGGGGGAAACCAGTGACATGTGTCCAGGCGAGCAGTTTTCAGGCCGAGCGGACATGCAAGGCTCAGGAGGATCCTTGCTCAGACTTCCTAGACACAAGCTGCAAAATCCTGATAGGACTCATGCTCAGACCCAGGGGCACCGGGGGGAGGGTGCACGGTGTTGGCAGGTATGAGTTCATTTCCCAGGGGGCCGAAGGCTTCTGTGTACCAGCCCCATCCCGGGCTCAGAGAGAGGACACCCTGGAGGAGCTCCCAGACCATCCACATTGGAGTCTGGAGCCGGTGTAGATCCTTTATCCCCACTTCCCATTTCTTCCTGTCTCTGCTCCCTCCAAAAATAAAGCAGCACACAGAGGGCTTAGGACAGCACTTGGCCACAGGACTACTGTCATTGCATTTCTTGGGGGGCTAGGTCAGGGCCATCCCTACTGCACTTCTCTGGGGGCATTGGTCATATTGGGTTTGATTGTCGCCAAGATGAATCCAGAGCACTAAATGGCTTGTTCAGTATGACTCTGCAAGCGGGTGTAAGTGGAGATTCGGGTCACCGTTCAGGCAGCATTGACCAAGCACTCGCTAGGGGCATGCGCTGGGGGAAAGGGGGGCAGTGACAGGGCCGGCCCGGGTTGGGCTGAAGTCCAAGCTCTTGCCCATCCTACCAGGCCACCCGGCTAAGCTGCACACATGGTAGAGCAAGCATCGCTGTGTATGGCAGTGAGAGAGCCATCAGGTGCTCGTCTCCAGGGTGGCGAACCTAGCTGGCTGGGCCCCGTTCCAGCTCTGACCCCACCGAGGACGGAGGCCCCGGACTCCAGCCTCGGGCCCCTGCCTGGCTCTGGCTCTTGTCTGCCTCTGGCATCCCTGACCTGGCTCCAGGTCTTATGTGCCATACTCTTGGCCTCAAACTTCAGTCTGTCTTCAGCTTCTTAGGTCTACTTTCACCTGAAATGCCTGTCCTCCCTCCCTCCCTCCCTCCCTCCCTCCCTCCCTCCCTCCCTCCTTCCCTCCCTCCCTCCCTTCCTTCCTTCCCCTTTCTTCTTTTATTCTTTTGGCTTCTGTGTGCAATGTCCCCAGGCCAGCCAGAGGGGATGAGGGTTTAAACAGTGACAGCACCTGCTCTGCTTGTCGTCTTCTGTGAATGAGCTCTGTGCTGCACCTTCCCTGAGAAGCGAGGGAAAGAGGCAAGTGTTCCTTCAAACCAGGCCCCTTCTCCCTGCCCCTGTGGCCTGGAGCTCCACCTTGGGGCATGAGCCCTGAGAGCCTGGCAGCGAGTGGGTGTTCATGCAGGTAGGAGTCTTTCTCCTTCTAGATTGCAGCTCTTGGCTCAGCGGCTCATCATGACCCTGCCCTCAGGCTGGGTCTCCACCCACCTCCCCTGAGAAGAGGCCTGCCTTCCACTTGTCAGGACTCAGATGGACCCCAAGCAGAGGCTGCCTTTCTACTATTTGCTCATGATCCTTCCCCACAAGGTCCTGTTTCTAATCTCCAGACAATCAGACTGACATGGCCTCGTACTGGGAGAAGGGACAGGAATGGGAGAAGGTGGAGCTCCAAGTGGGCATCAAGAGGACATTTTGAGTGGGCTATAAATGAGCAGCAAGTTGTTATTTGAACAAAGGGTGTTCCTTCCTGAGTCAAAGTGGAGATGGCCAACCCCTTTTTCCTACTACTTTCTCTTTTTGGGGAACCAAGATCAGTGTGTACCCTTCTAGCAGAAGATGCATCCATCATCCATCATCCATCCATCCATCCATCCATCCATCCATCCATCTCCCCATCCATCCATCCATCCCCTCATCCATCCATCCATCCATCCATCCATCCATCTCCCCATCTCCCCTCCATCCATCCATCCATCTCCCCATCTCCCCCTCCATCCATCCATCCATCCCTCCCATCCATCCATCCATCCATCCATCCATCCATCCATCCATCTCCCCCTCCATCCTTCTATCCATCTGCCCCTCGCCTCTCCCATCTACGTATCCCTTCATCCAACTATCCATTTGTCCTTCCATCCATCCACCATGCATCCATCCATCAAACATACGTTAAGCACCACTGTCTGCCTTGGTTGGTGCTGGATGCTGTGTTTAGAGATAGTAAGAAAAAAGTCATATACATACATACGTATACATACCCACTTATATGTAAAAGTCATTTACAAGTTGTAGAGGAGTATGCATACAGTCACACATATAAGATGCATATGTCTAAGTTCTATCTCTAACATACATACATATTTCTAGATATATCTATCTGAAAAAGAGCATTTCTAAAGCCTTTGAACTGAAAGCTTATTTCTTTGACCTGAAATGTTTTCACCTTTCCCAGCAGACATACTTGTGGGAGGGCTGAGGGCTTCCTTTAGTCTTTCTGAGTCACATCCTGTTTTTGCCTCTTCATTGCCAGCCTCTCTGCATTCACACACTCGTTAAGTACCTTAATTCACTATGAACACAAGCGCTGGAGGCAAACAGGGATATTCTGTTGGGTGTTGGTCGGGGCCTCAGCTGGGGTGGTGCCGTCCCAAGGGGTGTGCTTGTGTGCGCGTGGGAGGTAATGTGGGTCAGAGGGTCCCGGCTGGTTGAATAGCATCGGCTATGAGTGGGTGGCTGGGAGCCCGATGAATATCTCAAGAAGAGAAGTCTTCACATCATCAAGGACTCTCAGCTTTGAGTTATTCTTTTGGAAAAAATAAAATAGACCAAGCCAACTCTAAGTGGCCGACACTGTCCTGTAACAACATCTCCATTATGAGTTGGCATTCCAGAGGGGCGCTGGACGTGTCAGAAATAATTTCACGAGTGGTAGGAGAGCTCCTGGGCCGGCGGAAAGGGGGGCGACCCGCAGAGGGAGTGGGTTCATCCTTCTCAGCGAGGGAATGTGCCCTCAGGGCTCGAGGGGCAAGAGGCCCAGTTCTATCAGGGTATTCCTGCAGGAGGGAGCCGGCTTCTCTCCACTGTCAGGTAAGCCTCTGTGTACCGCAGGCCCTGGAACGTGTCCCCAGGCACTGAAATGCCTGCCTCTTCTTGGCCCGAGGCCATGGTTGAGTCAGCGGTACTGAGGAGTCCCGGGCACACTCCTGCCACATCTGAAACGTTGCCTGTCCATCCTGTACCCACTGCTTACACAGGCCGTAGTGGCACATATCCCTGTGCCCGCTGTAAGGATGCGGGTTGAAGGTGGAGAAGACAGGGAATCTGCAGGTATTGCCAGGGCACAGGGACACCCACAGAACAAGTGGCCAGCTCTGCCCAATCTGCCGTGGCACACGAGGGTCTGTGTGAGCTGGGGGACAGTCATGATGTAGCAGGTGCTCTTGATGTCACACCCTGGCTCCCTCAGCGCACCGCTGAGGCCACTTGCAGAGGGCGGTCCGTGCTGCCCAAGCTCTTGTCTGGGGCTCTGCTTTGGGGGCACCCAGTCCAAGACACATGAGGAGAGAAATTACAGGTGCAGCACAGGGCACGCAGGTCCCGGGGGTGTGAGGGCCATACCGGAGACTGGTGAGACGTGAGGCTGGGAGGCAGTAGGGGTTCTTCCTGCAGACCAAGGATCTTACTTGATTCTCCCGGGAGTCCTGTGAGGTTGACACATTCTCCTATTTATATCCAGTGATTTTGTTTTTCTGAAATATTTTTAGCAGACCCCTTGCTGCTTAGGTGTGCGGAGACTATCCCCTTGACCCACTTTGGCTGATGGTTGTTTGTGCAACAGTTACCCAGGACAGACCACACACCTGAACAGGGGTGGACGTTACCTCTTCTCCACCCGCTCCCCTCACTCCCCCCACCCCGTGTGCTCTGTGACATCTCCTTGGGTGAGAGGGGTAATGGGAAGGTAACACCCGAGAACAGGGCTGCCTTCCTTCCTACAGAGGGCTCTGGGTGGGCCCTGAGAGGATGGGTGCTGGTGTTCAGGCTCATACGGATCAGGGTTTTTTTTTTTTTAAATTGTTTATTTATTCATGAGAGACAGGCACAGAGAGAGAGGCAGAGACATAGGCAGAGGGAGAAGCAGGCTCCTCGCAGGGAGCCCGATGTGGGACTTGATCCCAGATCCTAGGATCACGCCCTGAGTTGAAAGCAGATGCTCAACCGCTGAGCCACCCAGGTGTCCCCGGATCAGGGTCTTGAATCCCCATAACGAGGGAGAGCCAGACCTGTCCCATCCCTGGATACCAGCGCTAGGGCGGTATCCTCTCCTCACTGTTGTTCCAGTCTCTTCCTCACACTCGTGCTCTCAGGGGCTCTGTGAGCCATCTCTACTCACCCAGCAGCTAAGCAGGGGGGTAGTTCTCATATGTGCACAGTTGCAATTCCCAAATGTATCCCCTGGCTGGCAGCGATGCCACTGCAGAGCAGGCTCTGTGGGCTCAGGATCTCCATCAGCACAAGTGACCAGCATCACTCAGGCCACCGAGGCCCATCTGGGGACCAGAGCAATCTTTCCAAGACACAGATCTGACTCCCGGGCACAGATACATCCGTGGCGTCCTCCTCCCTAAAGTCACCTATGTGGTTACTCCTTAGTGTGGCCCATGAGGCTCCCCTTGGCTGGATCCCTGATGCCTGGCTCCCCTCGATCCCACTCTCCTGTACCCATAAATGCAGACATTTGGCACTGTTTTCAGTCCCTCTCACCCAGGGCTTGGCCACTTTTGGTCCTCGGGCTGAATCCAGATCATTGCCCATTTTTTTTTTTTAAATCTAATTCTAACTAAATATTTTTTTCATAAAGATGTATTGGCACATCCTTTGTTTATGTATTGTCCATGGCTGTTTTCCTGCCCTAACAGCAGAGTTGAGCATTGAGAAAGAGACTTTAGGGTCCATAGAGCCTAAGGTCTTTCATATCTGGTCCTTTATAGGCAGTGCTGCTGGACCCTGCCCTACCTGACTCTGCTCCTTTGTACCTTCATGTCTTTGCATAATGTGACCTCCCCGTAATGCTCCCCATCCTTTATCCTACTAATCCTTCCAGACCAAGCTTTCTGTCCTTCCATCCTCCCCAACCACCCCCGTCCTGTGTCCCCTGAACAGGATTTCACCTTCTAACCTTGCACCTATCTCAACCATGATGCTGACCATGCTGGTTCTCCTACCGAGGTACAGACCTGCCTCTCACTCTAGTTCCTGAAGCAGGCCTAGTTCTTCCTACTTAGGACTCTATCACCTGGTCAGGTTTTTAAGCAAAGTTGGAGGATTGTGGTGTAGGTACTGGACACCACTTGTTGGTGCTGGCACCCTGGATCACCGAAGCCCTCTGCTAGTTTCTCCTCATATCTGAAAATATATCAATGGAAAGGGTTTCACTGCCTTTGTGTTTGCAGATCTCCAACCTCTACCTGTATGACAGTGTCCTGATGTTGGCCAACGCCTTCCACCGGAAGCTGGAGGACCGCAAGTGGCACAGCATGGCCAGCCTGAATTGTATACGCAAGTCCACCAAGCCATGGAATGGAGGACGGTCCATGCTTGACACAATCAAAAAGGTGTGTGCGAGGGAACACCTGCTGGGCTAAGGCTGAAGACAGGCCTTCCGTTGCATATGCACACACACGTTGAGCAGGTGGTCTGAAGCTGAGTTCTCTGTGTGATTATCCCGCAGGCCTGTCCTAGGCCTCTCTCCATGCCACTCTTCCTATTCCAGCATTGAGGGCTGGTGGGCTGGGCTTCATGGATATGCTGCATCATCATCATCATCATCATCATCATCATTATTATTATTATCATCTCTGTTTTTCTACAAGGAGATTGGACTTTAGAGAGGCTAAGTAACCCACCCAAGGTCACAAGTAAGCAAACAATGGAGACAGCTGCCCAGCTCACAGGTGCCACTGTTCCTAAGAGAGGCTGTCTCAGTCAGCAGTGCATGTGCTCATCGCCCAGACCTTAGCTTGTGTGAGCATTTGTGTGTGTGTGAGCATTTGTGTGTGTGCACATGCATTCATTTATGGCGTGTGGCCCACACTGAGGCGTGACACCAAGTTGGAAGGCTGGGTTTGGAGAGCATTGGGCAATCCATAGAAGACTTGTTAGAGTGGATTGGCTTTCAGAGGCTTCAGAAGAGCATTTAGGGGAGTCTATGGTGCTGAGGGCTGTGGTCACGGTCACGATAAATGGTGCGTGGTGTCGTTAGCAGCGAACATATTCTGGTGTTGGTTGAATCTACTGCAGCTGAGGCCGGAGCTGGGCCCCTCCTTGGCCAGTTCGGGCTCCGGGACTCTCCCAGCTTGCAGTCTGTGGGAGACCGAGGCTGGATGACACCCCCACCCTAGGCCTGAGGAGAGAAGGGGCTCCCCACAGGCTCCCTCTGCCACCTGCTCGCAGGGGGCCCACTGAGTGGCCAGAGAGGAGCAGGACTTCCACACCTACCACATCCCATCTGGGCCAGACACCGTGCTTTGTACACATTTCACCCCTTAACCCTTGCAGGCTCTGTGGCGTGGACCTGCTCTAATTAACCCCAGGCTGGAGGTGACAGGCGACGTCTTGCCCCAAGTGGCGCAGCTGGCGGGGCCAGGACTGGAGCTGGTGTGGGCCTCCAGTGCGCACGTTTGCTGCCCTGTAGCTTAGCACCCTGTGACCTCCCTCTTGGCTCTGGCCAAGGGCGCCCCTGGAGCAGATTGCAAGGGAAGACCGTACGCTCCGGGGAGGTGGACACGAAGCCATCATTCTTTGATCTCGTGGCTAGCGTGGTATGTGGCACAGCACAGACGCACTAATCATACTGCCCACGGGAGTGCCAAGGGCAAGCCTTAGGAATCTCCCCTGTGAGCAGAGGTCTGGGCGGCGGGGAGCCTACCCGGGGCTTCAGGACTGCGAGGAGCCCCGGCCTCATCACAGCCTGTCCACTGCTTCCTCAGGACCTCGGCTGTCCTCTTCTTGGCCATCCCTCCTTCCTCTTCTTTGTCGACGGGATTCCATCCCTCACCTCATCCATATTTTCCTAAATGGGTTTTTCTTCTCTCCTGCAGGGCCACATCACTGGTCTCACGGGCGTGATGGAGTTTCGGGAGGATAGCTCAAATCCCTACGTCCAGTTTGAAATCCTGGGCACAACCTACAGTGAGACCTTTGGCAAAGACATGCGGAAGGTGAGCCTCCGCGCACCCACCTGCCTCTCCCCTGGCGGCGGTGACCCCGAGTGGGCTCCGAGCGGGCACTAACCAGCACACGGCGTCCCCTCCCCGTGATGCTGCCGTGCACACTGGTGTTACGGGGCATGGTGTGGAGAGGGCACAGGCGGTTCTGCTAACGCTGTCTCAGTACAGTGGGGCCCTGGCACCACCTGGTCCTGCTGCTAGGCTCTGGGCAGCCAGCCAGTGGCCGAGGCCGAGGCCGGAAGGTGCAACACGTTTTCCCAGAGCGGCTGAAATGCACCCTACCATAGGGCCAGGTGTCACGGTGGCTGAGGCAGGAGTCCGGGCTTGCAGCCAGCGTCCCCCAGATCTAAGACTGAGACAAAGCCACCAGTGAGACAATGGCCATGAGGAGAATGAGAAGCAGGGGGCAGTGGAGCCCAGTGGAGGGAGAAGGGAGAGGCAGACATGCTGCTGCGTAGCTTAGGGTGGGATCGGGCTGTCTTATTTGGTGCTAATGCAAGTGGCAGGCCTGGGATCTCGTTGCCTCTTCCCCTCTCTCCCTGCTGAAGGAGCAAAGACGAGGGTGTGGGGGGAGGCAGCCCTTGCCTGGAGGTGGAACCCCCAAGGTTAAGGGGAGGCTTGTGAAGTCAGGGATCTAATGGGTACAGGGACAGAGAGGTCGCTGCAGCAAGCAGGGGTTGGAACAGCTGTCCTAGAACCCCAGATGTGGCTCCTGTGAGCCAGCATGGAGCCCATGTGGGCTGGCAGGCCTGGCTGCCCGCTGGCTCATGCACACTCCTAGAGTGGACCACATGGAAGGCCCGCGTGTTTGTCGGGGCCTTACCTGCTGGCATACGCTCAGGCGCGGGCTCATGCCACCACACGCACGGAGAGCCTGGCTGGCTGGGGTCCACGTGCAAGGTGGGAACTGGGGAGCTCCGGCCCATCTTCAAACGGAAGGTGAGGTCACAGGATGGTTGTGTAAATCATGGCAGTTCGAATAATTGGTTGTGATGCAGCAGTGACGCTTTGGCACTCGGAGGTTTATTTGTGGCATCGTAAAGCGTGTTGGCCACGACGGTGTGATACCCCGGGGGTGCCAAGGTGAGATGTGTGATGTCGGGGGCATCAGGGATGACGCGTGATATCCGTCAGGGACACCCGGGGGTGTGGGGCTTGGTGCGGGTCATTTGGAACGGCAACAGAAATGGGCTTGTGTTGGGACTCCCAGCCTGGTAGTCAGGGGGCCTCTGAGTCCCCCCATACAAGGGGCTTGCAGAGCATAGCTACCTGCTGAGGTGGCTGTTGCCTCTGCACTTGCGTCCATCCCGCAGGGGTCCCCCCAACCCCAGGCCCTGCCAGCCGGCTCCCTTGCCACCTCCACAGCAGCGTCCCACCGTCATGGGGGGGTTGGCCTTGGGGGTGCCTGCCTGCCAGGGCCTGGGAGCCCGAGAGGCTCTGCACTCCCTGTTCCAGGTGTCCGGGCCTTCCTTCCCCGTTGCCGTGGCAACGCTCCTCCAGGACCCTAAGCCACTGGGAGCTGGAGTCGCTTCATGGGAGGAGCTCCAGAGAGCAATAGGCCCGCCTGTAATTGAGTTGCAAGGGAAGCTGATTTTCAAGTGGGCTTTATTTTAAAACGTATCCTTTTGTCATTTTAAAATCTGACCTTAATAACTGCATATCCCAGTTGTTATCTGTCTGCCTGGCGGCTTATCTTGGTTAAGGGGAAGTTATCTGGAAAGCAGGGAATGGGATTTGCCACAGCAAATGTTGGTTATTCAGGCCCATGGTGCATCCAAGCGAAGTCTGGGAGGTTTCAGGGTGAAGCCAGGCAAGGGGATTGGGACAGAGGATGTCGCCGGTCCAGAGCAGCATTTGAATGCAGGGCTGAGCTCCAGTTGCCGGTAGAAGACGGGGCCGTGCAGGCGAGGGCTGGGAATTGGGGGTGACCTAAATGCGATGTTTAGGGCAGGCCGCAGGATGGAGGGCAGGACTAGGGTCCCGAAGCACCCAAAGGCGATGCAAGGGTCATTCGTCCTAAGGAGGCAGGGGCAACCCCGAGGAAGGCCCTCAGGGGCACGTCCCTGGCTGCGCCCCGTTCCAGATGGCTGGAGGAGCCAATGGGGCTGATGCGTCGATGCTGTCGCGTTGGAGCGGAGTCGGGCTCTCTGTGAAGACGACTTACGTCCCAATATGTGTCTATACCCTGATCGCTTCCTTTCCGTCGACATGTATCTAATTTCTCCGTGTTACGTATCACGGGGTCTATTGTGAGCTATGTAACTTGTCGGTATTGGGTGCGTGCACGTGTGTGTATGCGTGTGCGTGCGTGTCGATGTGGCTGTAAGCATACGTGGGTGCGGAGAAGTCTGCAAACAGCTACAGGGAGACGAGCAAACGGGCCCAACAACAAAAACCAAGTAGCTTCCTTAAGATTAAAACCAAGAGGAACTGTTTAAATTAGGGAGCAAATGGATGTTTTCTTGAAGCAAATGCTCTGGAGGGAAACCTTGGAGGGTGAGTCACCCAGACGTTTTAGATTAAGTGGCACCGAGAGGCTGCGGATTACTCAGCCCCTCCAGAGCGGGGAGGGGTCAGCGATGGCCCTTCGCTGCAGGGTGCTGGACAAACACTAATTAAATTATCTCATCCAGGAAGTGCGTTCTGGTTGAGGGACGCTGGGTGGCAAAATCAAAGGTCTGTATCACCAGCCTGCTGTGCAACTCCAGGCAAAACATCCATCGTCCCCGGGTTCTGCGTGGAGCCGTCTGGCCCCCGTGATCGCCACGCAACCCCGCGGGGGGCAGGCTTTGCTGGCAAGTCGCGTCGGGCTCCCACGGGACTCGGCCCGGCATTTGTCCTGGGGGGACATGCTTGCTGCTGTCACAGCTCCACAGGCCTCTCCTTGGTTTTCTCTGTGTCCAGACAGAGGTCGGCAGTGGGGAGCCCCCGGGCCTACCCAGGCAAACGTCCTTGGCTGATAATGTGAGCTGGGGCAGGGTGCTTGGAAGCCTCCCCAACCCCTGCCCTCGCCCCTGTAGGGAGGTTTCCAAGGGTGGGGGGCGGGCATGGACAGCTGGGCAGCAAGGAAGGGAGCAGGGCACGAACTCAGGAGCATCTGTGAACAAAGGGGCTTTGCAAGCCCGGTGTGTCACTGACCCGGGGCCCTTGTGTCCCTCCTGCCCCCGCCTCTCCTGAGCTCCCGCAGCCGCTTCCCTCCTCCGCTCCTCCGTGTTCTCAGATGGGGCCTGCAGATGCCCGAGCCTCCTGATTGAACCGAGGGGCCATCAGTCGTCATGATGACCCTGATGTGGCCCTTGGCCCTGAGCCCCGTCCTGTGTGCCGCGGGCCCTCGCTTCTGGCAGCGGGGCCCTACCCCTTCCCTGTGTAGCCTACTCCCGACCTCATGAAAGCAGAGGCTTGCAGGCAGGCTTCGAGGATGGCCCTCCACCTTGACGCGCCCCGGACCCCCGCGCCTCACCATCACAAGTGCCCAAGCCTGGGGCCCGAGGCAGGAGGAGGCCTCTGTGTGCCCGGCATATCCACTCTCTATAAAGACCAAGGAGGAGAGTGTGCCGGGCACTTGGGCTCTGGTAGAAAGTTATTCATAATATTTCCTTATTGTAATTTTCATGTCTATAGAATTTGTTGTAATGTTCCCTCTTTCATTGAAATTGTGTTTTTAGGACATTTTTGGTGTGATTAAAGGAGGAAGGAAAACAAGGTTGCCCCCCCTCCCGCCCCCTGCTCTGTAAGCATGACTTGCCTGCAGTATAGCACCAGCCGCGGCCTTGCAGGAACATTGTTCCACGACCTGGTTGCTGAGGATGTCCACCCTGTTCCGTCCTGATGATACTCATGCGGGAGACTCGTTCCCTTGTACTTACGCGGAGTCCCTGCTGTACTGATGTCCCAGAGAAACGGCCAGCCGCCTGGATGAAGGCCCTTTGAACCTCATTTCCCACGGGCGCCTCCACCTGATTCACGGGCTTAGTGGAGGGCAGCCTGTCTCTTTGGCCAGGAGGTGGGGAAGTGGGCGAGAGGCATCAGGGGAGCCTGTGAGTTTGCTCTGGGTGTTGGCATTCCAGGGCGAAGAGCGCTATGCCGAGAGGACAGGCCCGCCTCTGCTCCCTGAGAGAGTGGGATCCAGTTAGAACCAAGAGGCTGAGAAGGAATTTAGTCCAGCGTCTCCAAGCTTTTCTTTACTCCTAGAAAGTCTGTTCCAGCAGAATCGAACTGGAACCCGACACGTCCAACAGCTGTAGAAGCAGACACGTGCTGGTTGCAGTGGGGCGGGGGGCGGACCTGGGATCCAGGGCCCTGGGATCCCGTACCCTCGCCCCCGTCCCGAGTATCTCTGCGGTTTTCTGGGCAGCTCCACGTGGGAGACTGAGGCCCAGAGACTGGGAAGACTCAGTCACACAGCACCAACAAGCACGTGGCTGTGCGGGGGCTGGAAGGCGGGTTTCCCGAGGGCCTCAGAGCCCAGGACCCCCTTGCTCCGCTCAGCCCGCCTCCCACCCCATCCTCCTATCGCCCTACCCTACCTGCCCCCACAAAGCCAGCAGTCAGGCCTCAGAGCCCACCTTCCCGTCGGTGTGGAGCCCGCGGATGTCCCACCAATGCCCTCGGCTCAGCCTCCCAGCAGTGACCCAGAGGGGAGGGCGGCCTTCGTTCTCCTCTGACAGCTCAGGACACTTCTTCTGTCTTCTCTGTCAATGTCCATCTTCATGAAAGCTGTCTTTGGACAGGAATCAAATGCCCTCCTCGACGTCCTATCCCTGGGCAGGCCTTGCGGCTGCTAATTCACAAAGTGCTAATTGCTCATCATGTAGTGCTCATCGCCGTAGGACCCACAGGATGCACAGGTGCGTGGTTAGCATCCTCACCCAGGTCTCCTGCGCCGCCTTACAAACCTTCCCACCTTCTCAGACTCCGGAGCCTGTGGGCGGCGAGGCCAGGGGGGAAGAGGCAGCAGCCAGGAGACGGGATAGCTCTGGTGGTGATGTGGGGGCTGCACTTGGAGCGCAGGTGGGATCCTGTACCCGGTGGCCCCGCAGCCGCTACCAGGAGCCACACGGTGCCCTTGGCGATGAAGAAGGGGAGGTGGGCTGTGGCGGGACTGGGAGTCTCCGGCCTGAGGGGATTGTGCAGTGTCTCTATTAAGCTGCTCTGAGAGAGGCTCCCAGCTGTGCGCAGTGAGTCACAGAAGAGACATAAACTTCAGTCTCTTCGTGGATTAGCATTCTTGCAGCGTATTTCCCGAGTAAAATGTCAACCGTTCCGAACCCTTGTGCAGAACCACTTTCCACGGAGCTGAGAACCAAAACAAACCCTGCTGCTGCATCTGAGCAGAGGGATAAGGAGGAGATACGATTAAGTAGTTCATTTTAAGTGCGTTTATCACTTCATTTTGAAGAGAGCATCAATACATGCTCATTTAGGGCAGAATGATCAGAAAACACAGATAAATGAAAAGAAGAATGTAAAAGTCAGCTGTCATCTCTGAACCAACAAATAAATACCGTTAGCATTTCTGGTGCATTTACCTTCTTTATTATTTTCTTTCTTTTTTTCCCTTGCTCTGTACAGAGAGATACAGAGAGTGATTTGTATATTTATCAAATTGCTATTTATTGTGCGTCCATTTTATATCCTGACTTTCTACTTAAGGCTGTATTGGGAGCATTTTTTTTTTTCATTCTCTCATTCTTTACTGGGATTTTTAATGGAAATACATTCCTCAGCTTACAGGGAGCCGTCACTTATTTTATCTTCCTATATGATGACTGTTTAAGGCATTTATGCCATATTATCATGGAATAAGGTAGTAATGAATATCCAAAATATAGGCAGCTTCCTTGCACTTATATCTCTTTCCTTCTACTTTTTAAGAAGTGGAATTACCAAACCAAGAATAATAATTTTTTTAAAGTTCTTTATATTGTTGACACCTATTTTCAAATTGATTACAGAAAAGTATAATCATTTGCACATAGTCTCTGTTGCATTCTGTGCTCAAAACATTGAGTGACATAGTAAACGTTTTTACTCATTTGGTAGCAGTGTGGAAACATAATATTGATAAATTTGCATCTCTGTGGAATTTCGCATTTAAAAATGTAATCATTGGTCAGTTGCATTTCACATCTTTGTAAACTGCATCTCAGGTCCTTTGCTCTTTTATATCAGGGATGAAGTTTTTTCTTGTCCATTCCTATAACCTGTCTTTCAGAAGGGGGTTGATAGTTATTTGTGTAGAATATTTTGTTCCCATGAATTGTTTGCCTTTGAAGAAAATAATGTCACACAGGGACATTTAACAATTTATGTATTTGCATTTTTTAGAAAGTCATTTCTAATTCTCAAAGTAGATGCTCTTCATCCATACTTTCTTCTAGTATATTTACGGTTTGGTTTTACTTCCGTGTAATCTACCATCTACTTGGGACTGATCTGGGGTAAACTGTGATGTGGTGACCTAGCTTTTACATTTTTCGGTACTGATTTCCTTCCCTTTCTGTCCAGGAACCCTCCCTTTCCCTGTTGACTTGAACGTTGCATCTATCCCGTGCGCTGCCGTATTTCCCAGATCTTGCCATTGATTTTTAAAACATTCTTAGGCCTGTTTCTTTCCTTCTTTGCTCTCCGCTTAAATTTAATCAGTCTATGCACACTTTTAGAACGTACTTGTCTGCAAGGAACAGAATGCTCATCTCGAGTGGATTCAACAAGAAGGAGGACTTATTACCTCACATAAAAAGAGGCCTGGAGCTAGGGTAGCTCCAGAGTTGGCCAAGGCAGACGTTCTGTGCCCAGATCAAAGGCCCAGGTCTTTTTCATCTCCCTACTTGGCAATCCTCAGGGCGTAGTCTGAGCTGTCTTCATGATTTCAGGATGGCTGTGGTAGTTACAGCTGTCCTACCGGAAAGACAGTAGCAAGTAGAAGGAGAGGACTGTTTTCTTTCTGTGTCATTTCCTTTTTTTTTTTTTAAGATTTTATGTATTTATTCATGAGAGACACATAGAGAGAGAGAGGCAGAGACATAGGCAGAGGGAGAAGCAGGCCCCTCACCGGGAGCCCGACGTGGGACTCATCCCAGGTCTCCAGGATCATGCCCTGAGCCGAAGGCTGCACTAAACTGTTGAGCCACCCGGGCTGCCCGTTGTTTCCTTTTATAAATGAGGAGACCTCTCCCAGGAGTTGAGCCTGGCCACCTGTTTTTATAGAATGATGGTCTTACTTTTTTTGTTATTACAGGTGAGGTTTTCCAGCTACATGTGTATGTGACACTGACCTATGGTTTCCCTCTCGGATGCTTTTGTTCAACCCGCGTTAGGCTTGTACGCCCTGCTTAATGTGGGTAGAGAATCGCTTGTAGGGACACAGCTCTTGAGAGCTGGAAATGATTTAACTTGCAAAATTACTTGGGCCAGTTGTTGGGTCTTGGAGCTATTACTTTGCTATCTTGGAAATTCTTTCCTAGTTTCTACATTTCTTTGAGTAATTTTTAGTAATCTGCTTTACAGAAAATCTTGTATAACCCTGGCATTTTCCAATTCATGACTGAAACTCTGTACAGTATTGGCAAATAATTTTAAAAGGATCTATCAGTTGAAATAGGCCTCTTTCCGTTGCTCCTGTTCTGTATTTGTGTTGTCTCTCTTTGTGGCTTGATTAGCTAGACACAAGGTTTTTTATTGATCTTTTTCAAAGAACTAGGTCTGATTTGTTTAATCAATTCTGTTGTATCTTATGTTTCTCTAATTAATTGATTTGTTTTTCTTCCTGTCTCCCTGCTGCCTTGTGTTTGCTTTATTGTTAATTTTTAGACTTATTATAGGAGGTATCTGATGATTTATTCTTTCCAGTTTTGGAATGCTCCCTATTTTATTCTGAATATCGCTGTAGCTGAATCTTAGTGGTTTTTCTAATGTGAACTGACATATAACACTCATACAGAAAAGGGCCTAAAACCTTGAGTAAATCACAGTGTATGTTCCAAAAGTGGATGTACCCACGCAGTCTGCACCCACATCAAGAAACAGGACGTTCTCAGTGACTACAGGGGTCGCCCTTGTGCCCCCTTCCCATCACTACACCCACAGGCAGAAACACTATTGAAGTCCAAAGCACACGCTCCTCACACTTTTGCCTTCTTTTGACCAACATCATGTTTGTGAGATTCACTATTACTGTTGTATATACTTTAGTTCATTCATTCTTACTGTGTTTAAAAATGTAGGTTTTATTATTATTCCGGTATGGTGAGGACAACAGATCCAGAGATGCCTACCGTTGAAAGACAGTTTGTTACAGTTCCTGAGAGGTGGGCACATGCCCCAGCACCACACGGGGCTGCAAGGGGAAGCACCAGGGTCGGTCAGGCCACAGAGGGAGCCGGAGAAAGAGCTTTTATCGTGGTTTTTGTGGGAATGAATAGGTGAGGCCGTGCAAACAGGCTCAGGTCCAGGTAGTTTGAATTGATGTAATGTCAGCGGGCTCTGGAGTTTAGGGGTTGCCCCTAGCTGCCTGCTGGCTCACCCTACGGTGAGGGTGGAGGAGTAGTGGCTCAGAGTGGAGGAGCTCCATGAAGCAGGTATTGGGGTGGGGGTCGGGGGGGGGCAGCAGGCTCTGGATTGGTTAGTCTGCACTAGGAAGGCACACCTGCCAGAGAGTCATTTACTGAATTGGCTAGCCCTGGGAGGAGCAGCCTCTCCTAGGATTAGTGAGACCCTAGGTAGCAAAGCTTCAGAAATACAGTAATGAAGAAGATGTGATTAATATACTCTGCCTTTTATGACTATTTCCCACTCGGTTTATGTGTTACGTTGTTGAAGACACTTGAGTTGTTTGCAGATTTTATCTATTACCAATAGTACTGCTATAAATATTCTTAGATACATCTTTTTGGAGACATATATATGTCTTTCTGTTGGGTATATACCTGAGAGCGGAATTGCTAAGTCAAAAGATAATGTGTATGATTAACAGATACTGCCAAACACTGATCTAAAATACTTGTTATCGGGAGCCAGGGTTGCTCAGTGGTTGGGCATCTGCCTTTAGCTCAGGGCATGACCCTGGGGTCCTGGGATCGAGTCCTGCATTGGGCTCCCTGCAGGGAGCCTGGTTCTCCCTCTGCCTGTGTCTCTGCCTCTCTCTCTCTCTGTGTCTCTTCATGAATGAATGAATGAATAAATAAATACATAAATAAAATCTTTTAAAAATATATAAAATAAAATATATATACTTGTTAACAGTTTACATTCCTAGGTTGGTTCCTAAGAGTTTCCCTGATGCTTCACTGACCCTCAGGGAACTAACATGGGTTGTTAGTCTTTACACATTAGCCATTCTGGTGGGTGGGCAATGGTTTCTCACTGTGGTGATTTCATTTCCATGATGATTGATGATGTTGAGCTCCTTTCCATGTGTTTTTTAGTCATTTGGAGATCTCCTTTGTGAGGTGCCTGTTCAAACAGTCTTCATGCCCTTTTCTTTTTTCAATTTGGCTTTTGGCCTTTTCCTTAGTGATTTGTAGGTGAACTAGATATATGTCCTTTACAAATATGTATTGGAATTGTTTTCACATGCTGTTCCTTGCCTCTCTAATGCTCTTCAATGCCATCTTTTAATGCATAGAAATTCTTAATTTTAATGCAGTTCAATTTATCCAATATACTATTTTTTTTTCCTATTTGTGTACTGCATTTGGTGGGCTGTTTAAAAAATGCGAACCTATTTAAGAACATAGAGCTGTCATCCTATATTTTCTTTTAAATATGTTCTTGTCTTAAACTGCTCATTTTTATCTGCATTACATCTGGAATTGATCTCTGTGCAATGTGTGTTTCAAAGCTAGATGCATTAAAAAAAATACAGATACTTGATTGGCCCAGTACCATTTATTGAAAGAATAAACTCTTTCCTACTGCTTTGCCATATTACTTTTCTCAGAGGTCAGGTAACTGTATATTGTGAGTCTGGTTATGGACATTCTCTTCCATTTCATTTGGTCATTTGCATGTGTATCAGTATCATACTGTTCTAATAATTAAAGTTTTTTTTTTTTTAAAGAGCATGTAAGCTGGGGGCGGGGGGCAGAGGCAGAAAGAGAGAGAATTTTAAGCAGGATCCATACCGAGCAGTGAGCCCAATGCAGGGCTCAATTCCATAACCCTGAGATCATGACCTGAGATGAAATCAAGAGTTGGACACATAACTGACTGAACCACCCAGGCGCCCCAATAATCATAGTTTTATAATAGCTCTTGAGGGGTGATAGTGTAAGTCCTCTAGCTTTCTTCTTTTTTTCAAGATAGACTTGATTATATGTGGCCCTTTGCATTTCCTCAGACATTTTAAAATTAGATTTTTATTTTCTGAGAAAAATTTAGGATATTGATTGAGATTGCCTGGACTCTAGATCAACTTAGGGAGAATTGACACCTGACCAACATTGAGTAACATACTCTGCCCCTCGATTCATTTAGCTCTTCTTGAATTTCTCTCAGGAAAGCTTTGTAGTTTTAACTGCAGAGATCTTCAATAAATTTTGCTTGATTTTTCCCCATATATTAATATTTGTGGTTATCTTATAGATAGTATACATTCAAATTTGTTTTCCTGCTGGTTTGTTGCGTGTATGTAGAAATGTTATGGGTTTTGTGTATTAAACTTACTTTTGGTAAACCAGTCACTGATTTATTCTAATAGTTTGCCTGTAGATTCTTAAGAATTTCTATTTATATAGTCACATCATGTATTCAAAATGCGAGTGATTTTTTCTTTACCATTTTTATGACTTTTATTCCTTTCTCTTTCCTTATTGCATTACTTAGGGTATTTAGTTCAAGTTGAATTAATGGAGTGATAGTGGGCATTCTTATTCTGTTCTTCATCTCAGAGGACAGCTTTTTATAATCCACAATTTTACATTATGTTTGCTACATATTTTTAGTAGCTGCCTATTTTAAGATTGAGAAAATTCAGGACACCTGGGTGGTTCAGCGGTTGAGCGTCTGCCTTTGGTTCAGGTTGTGATCCTGGGTCCAGGGATTGAGTCCCGCATTGGGCTCCCCACAGGGAGCCTGCTTCTCCCTCTGTTTGTGTCTCTGCTTCTCTCTCTGTGTCTCTCATGATGAATAAATGGAATCTTAAAAATATTGTGAACATTCCCCTGAGTTCTTGGCTTGCTAAC
Organism: Nyctereutes procyonoides; assembly: GCF_905146905.1. Taxonomy (NCBI): domain Eukaryota; kingdom Metazoa; phylum Chordata; class Mammalia; order Carnivora; family Canidae; genus Nyctereutes; species Nyctereutes procyonoides. The sequence goes on from NW_026575046.1 coordinate 54,447,792, forward strand.
AGTTTTGTCAAGAAGGCATATTAATCCCGTCAAAGTCTCTTTTACATCTATCAAGATAATTATATAATTTATATTTTCACTTTTTCCTGTAAATATGGTTAAGTTACATTGACTGATTTTTTTTTTACCTTTTTCATGCTGCTTATTATTTCTCTTTTCTATACCAGTTCTATACCTTGCTGTTTTGATGCTTATTATTTTATAATATGTTCCATTATTTGGAAAGGTTGGTACCATCTGATTTCTCTTTCTTTTCAGAATATTCTCCTTTACATTAAGCTTTTATGTTGAGATTAACATAATTCCCATTCAGTTATAAGAAATAATAGAGATCCAGCGATCTAGTATGCCCTTATTGAGTTTCCCCCAGTGGTGATGCCCTGTAATACTTATGTACAATAACATAAACAGGATATTGATATTGATACAGGTTATGAATCTGATTCAGTTTTAGATTTCCTCAGTTCCATTTGTACTTGTGCACGTGTGTGTGTGTGTGTGTGTGTGTGTGTTTGCTCTGGGCATTACTATATACATGTGTGACTTATGATATGTCTACTCATATCACCATTTTGTCATATCAAGTGATGTCTGGGAATCTTACTTTCATTTAGGTCCTTTTTCCTTCTTCACTTTTAACTATTATTGTCTTGCATATCAGATGGTATTATAATTTATCTTTTAATCATCAAATATGATTTATAAAACTCACGAGGAGGACAGCCTATTGCATATACTCATATCTATGCTCTTTTTGCTCTTCTTACATATTTCTGATGCTCCAAAAACTAATTTATCCTTTCCTTTCTGTTTAATAAACTTCCTTTGGCAATCTTTAAGGATCTGCTAGCCACACGTTCTTTTAGTTTTCCTTCATCTGATCATGTCTTTATTTCCTTTTCATCCCTGAAAGATAGTTTTGCCAGATATAGAATTTGTGGAGGAGAGTCCTCTTTTCCCTCTGGAGAAGTGAGAAGTGGAGAAATGTTGTGCCATTTCCTACTGGCCTCCATGGTTTCAGATGAGGAATTCACATGTCATGTCACTTGACTTTCTTCTGCATAGCTTCTCTCTGGATGCTTTAAAGATTTTATTTTTCATCTTTAGTTTTCAGAAGTTTTATCATGATGCCTCTTGATATGGATTTCTTTGAATTTATCCTGTTTGCAGTTCCTATGTTTTTGACTCAGGTTTATATGTCTTTTGTGAAATTCAGGAAATTGCTAACAATACTCTCTCAGCCCCCACTCTTTCTTTTCTCCTTCCAGGATTCCACTGGAATGAAATTTAGGTTTTTTTTGTCCTCCAAGTCCCTAGCTGAGGTCCTATTCATCCCTTTTTCAGTCTATTTTCTCTCTGCTGCTCATGTTGGGTTCATTTCATTGCTCTGTTCTCCAGTTGCGGATTGTATTTCCTGTCATTTAAATTCTATGATTGATTCCATCCAGTGGCTTTTAAATTTTTGTTATCATATTTTTTCCAGTGGCATGGCTTCCTTTTCATTCTATTTTATACTCTTTTTGCTGAGATTTTCTACCTTTTTTTTTTGCATTTGTTTCAAGAGAATTTGTAATTGCTTGTTGCAGCATTTTTTATGATGACATTTAAAATCCTTATCAGATAATTCTAACATCTGATCATCTTAGTCTTAGCACTAGTTGCTTTTTCTCAACCAAATTGTGATTTTTGCTGGTCCTTGGCATGATGGGTGATTTATTTATTATATTCTGAACATTGTGGTAATTATCTTAGGAGGCTATGTTCTATTTAAATCTTTTTTATTTTATTAGGGAGTTACCCTCTTTAGTTTTGGCACACAAGTCTGTCCTACTTTTCTCTGCTGGGCTTCCAATGATTACTTAATTTTAAGGGCTGATATTGTTTTGTTCTGCTTTTGGTGTTTATCTGGTGCTTTGGGGGCTTCTTTTGTTTCCTCTTCATGCTGCCTGGGGAGAGCGAATGAGTTTCTCTAGGATGGGTCACCTGGTACCTCTTGTCCAAGGAAGGGAGTCTCTGGCCTATGAAGGTGAGGACCACTTCCCAGGCTAGACATTTGTGGTGGGATCATCCTGTCTTTGAGGAATGGAAGACACTTCTCTGGCTGAGCCTTGATTATTGTGGCAGGATTCACCCTGTTAATGCTGTCAGGGGAGGTGGGGATTCTCAGGCCAATGGGGACAAAGAGGCCTCATGGATTGGGCACTGGTGGAATCACCCCTGTTGGTTTTGCCCAACTGCCCAAGTAGTTCGTGGTGGGTTAGGGGAGGTGCAGGCTGACACGGAAGGGAAGGATTTCCTAGGCTGTGCCATTTGTTGCCGGAAGAACTTCTAAAGGATTTCCCTGTCAGGTGCTTCTGGGCTGGGCTGGCTGGGGAAGAATGAACCTCCTCAGGCTACCTCTTGTGGCTATGTTGGGAGTTCCCAATTCTAGGCCTGAGAGGCTTTCTTCTGGTGTTTGGGGACCAAAAGGCACTCTGCCACTGTGTGCTTCCAGTCCTGAGTTCCCTAGCCCATTTTTGTCCTCCTCTCCCTATCTTAACAAGGTCTCCTTTGGTTGCCTCTTGCATCATGTCCAGGGATTCCAATTGTACTTATTTTACTATGATTTGTTATTCTTTTCAATGGCTTCTTGATATGTTTGGTTATGTAATTTATTTTTGTTTTTCTTCTTTTCATTTATAGCTACTGATATCCTTTTCAATATAGTATAATTCTAGACTTTTGATTGGTGCCGTTTTGTCTATTTACATTCTAAGAAATGGCTAATCTATTTGGGCTTATGGCCATCATTTCCAATTTATTTTCTATTTGATCTACATGCTTCATATTCTTTTTTCTTTTTTTGCCTTGACATTGTTTATTTTTATTTTTTTAATGTGGTTTATTTTTTAAAAATTACTTTATTTTCTCTCTCATAACTGTTGAATCTACATGTATTTTAAAACCCTACAGGTTATTACTATTCAGTTTGAACAATCAATATTTTTATATTAGACACAGATAAGTGCTTCCTTCTATTTTCTGGAAGAGATTGTATAAAGTAGTGATTATTTCTTCCTGAAGTCTTTGGTGGATTTCATCTAGGAAATCATCTATGCCTGAAATTTTCTTTTTTGAAAGTTTTTTTTTTTTTAAGATTTTATTTATTATTCATGAGCGACACACACACACACAGAGGAAGAGACACAGGCAGAGGGAGAAGCAGGCTCCATGCAGGAGCCCGAAGTGGGACTCAATCCTGGGACTCCGGGGTCACACCCTGAGCTAAAGGCAGATGCTCAACCACTGAGACACCCAGGCGTCTCTTGAAAGGCTTTTAATGACAATTTTTATGCATTGAATATATATTAGGGATATTCTGGTTATCTATCTCTTTATGAGTAAATTATGATACTTTATGTCTTTCAAGAAACTGGTGCTTATCATTTAAGTTGTTTAATTTATGAGCATATAATTATTTATAATATTTACTTATTGTTTTAGAATCTGTAGTGATGTCTCATTTTCATGGAGGATATTGGTCATTTGTGTCATTATTTCTTGATCAGTCTGACTAGTTTTATCAATTTTTTTAAAAGATTCTATTTATTTATTCATGAGAGACACAGAGAGAAAGAGAGGCAGAGATATAGGCAGAGGGAGAAGCAGGCACCATGCAGGGAGCCTGAGGGGGGACTCGATCCCAGGTCTCCAGGATCACACCCTGGGCCGACAGCAGTGCTAAACTGCTAAGCCACTGGAGCTGCCCTAGTTTTAGCAATCTTATTGATATTTTTCGAAAGCTAGGTTTTAGTTTCATTTATTTCTCTCTATTGTTTTTCCTGTTTCTAAATTTAATGACTTTCTCTTATCTATATTATTTCCCTTCTTTTGTTTGTTTTGGGTTTAATTTCCTTTTTTTCTCTAAGGTGGAAACTTAGGTTACTTATTTTATCTCTTAAGTCTTTCTCTATATAAACTTTTAATGCTATACATTTCTCTGTAAGCACTGCTTTGGCTACATTCCATAAAATTTGAGAGGTTTTACCATTATCCACCTATTTATTTTCAGTCTGTTTAGTATTTATGTTTAAATTCTGAGTTCTATAGGGAGTTCATACTCCCTACTTTTTGTCTAACCTGTTGATATCTGCTATTAAATCGAAGTTTCAGACCACTACCATTTTAGGTAATTATTGACAGAGTTAGATTTATGTCTACAAGTTTGTTAATTGTTTTATTCTCTTTTTATCTTGGTATTTTGTGCTCCCTTTCTTGCCTTCCTTTAGATTACACATTTGAATACTTGTAATGTTCCATTTTAGTTTATTTATTTGATTTTAGGGGTTATCTCTTTATATCAATATTTTAGGACCTTATTTAGGGCTATATTTATCTATATGTCTGTCTCTATATCTGTCCGCATTTCGTAGTATACCTTGAGCTAATATTGTATTATGCTACATAAAAGGTAACATGGAGGTTCTTATAACTCTCTCAGCTTATCTTTACTTTGTGTTATAGGTGTCATATATATCTACATACATCTCTCATATAATAAAATGGTTTTTAAAATTTCAGCAGTCATACATATTTGAAAGTACTTCCGGTGGGGAAAAAAGTCTTTAGATATTTACCATTTATCCTAGTCTCCTTCCCCCCAAAGATCCATGTTGCCCTTTGAAACCGTCTTCCTTTTAGCCTGAAACAATTCCTTTAGCATTATTTGTAGTGCAGGTCTGCTGGCAAAAAATTCTCCTGGTTTCCCTTGTTCTGAGAAGATCTTAATTCTTCTATATTCCTGAAGGATATTTTAACTTTGTATAGAATTCTAAGTTGATGGTTTTTTATCCTGGCCTCTCTATTCTCTGAGAGCAATCTATGGTCATCCCAATCCTAGTTCCCCTGTGTGTAATGTGCTATTTTCTTCTGGCTGCTTTCAAATTTTTTTCTTTGGTTTTCAGCAACTTAGTTAAGATGCATCGAAGCATAGTTTTCTTTGTGTACATGCCTTTTTAAAAAGACTTTATTTATTCATGAAAGACACGGAGAGAAGGCAGAGGCAGAGACACAGGCAGAGGGAAAAGCAGGCTCCCCACAGGGAGCCCAATGTGGGACTGGATCCCAGGACTCTGGGATCAAGCCCTGAGCCAAAGGCAGACACTCAACCACTGAGCCACCCAGGCATTCCTATGTAAATGCTTTTAAGAGTTCATGGAGTGTCTTGCATTTGTAAATGTATATCTTTTAACAATACTGAGAAATTGTCTGTATTTATTACTTTAAATAGTTTGTGTGTGTTGTGAGAAAACCTTTTTCTTTTCTTCTGGTGTTCCAATGGCACATATATCCATAATAGTATTTATATTGTCTAGTAGGTTCCTGGCCTCTTTCATTTTCAAAATTTACTGTACCTATTTGTTTTTCAGACTGCATAATTTTTGTTTGTTCAGGTTCACTGAATCTAGAGCAGTGATGGATTTCCATGCTGCCCTTAGATACCACTGCTATCACCCAAACACTGATGATAACAAGGCCCCCCTTAGGGGTAGAATGGAGGGAGAACAGTGGGGAGAGAAATATAAATAAAAATAAATAAATAAATAAATAAATAAATAAATAAATAAATAAATAAATTTATCCACATGCATATATATGCGATTAATACAACATACACCTCTATCTGTGTCTAGTCCACATCTTTGTCTATGTCTGTACAGAGAGAGAGAGAGAGGGAGAGAGGAAACTCATCTGTGTACAGTTTGCTTTTCTACATTTTGACATTTTGCCTACACTTTTTTGTCACCCATTAGAATCCTCAGGTGATTGTTTTCTGCATTTTACCCAGAAATTAGAGTTCCATCAAGCAGGAGCTATGAGGTATAGCCACCATTACAGAACTGGAACTCCAGTTATAGGTCTTTTAATAAATTAAGAGAAGAAAGTAAAAAAAATAAAAGTGCTTCTAACTACTTCAACTGTACAAGAGGGCTTCTACAACTACTTTATTTCATGACCATTATCACAGGGTATCTCACCATCATTTTTTGAAATATTTTCACTGGGTATCAAATTCAGGTTTTCAGTTATTTTAAAAAATACTTTATAAATGTAATTTCATTATCTCCTGTCTACCTTGATTTTATTTTGATAAGACAGTCATCAATCTTATTGTTGTACCTTTCCAGGGAGTGTATATGTATATATATATATGTATATACATATACACTCCCTGTGTATATATATATATATTTTTTTCAAGGTGCCTTTAAGATTTTCTCTGTCTTTGATTTTCAGAAGTTTGAGTATAATATGTCTAGATAGGTATACACTACCTAGGGTAGGTATACCCCCTTTATCCTTTTTCCCCCCTCCTTTCCCCTCCCTCCTTTATCCTGCTGTATTTGTTGAGTCAATGGTTTAATGTATTTCATTAGATTTGGTAAATTCTCAGCCATTATTTCTTTTAATATTGCTTGTGACACTTTCTCTCCCTTTTTCAGACAATTAAACATTTATGAGGCATGTTTAACAAGAACCCATGTCTTTTGTACTATATTTTCCCCATTTTTCCACTCTCTGAGCTTCATTTGAATATTGGGTATAAACATATCTTTGAGTTAACTAGTCCCATCTTCTCTTGGGCCCTGTTTTTACACTGATTCAGTGAATATCTAATTTTACATTTTTATTTTACAGTTCATGACTGTCTTTATAATTCTTTTTTATGGGTTTAAATTATGCGTGTAAAAATTTCAACTTTATATCCAGATTTTTCTCATTTCTTTTGTTTTTCTTAACATACAGATGTGACCTAGATGTATTATTCATTTTCAAATCTTGGTCTGTTTTCTGCAACATTCATGTACTAAAGATTTAATTTTATTGGCTGTTTTATCTCTTGATTATCATTATTTTTAAAAAAATTAAACAAGTATAACAGTAACATGTTTGATCCTCAACTGTGGGAGGAGATAGGCTGTAGGATCTGGCTTATATTATGTTTTTCTGATGACTGTGAAATGCTGTGCTCAAACACATCTGAGTTATTAACAAACCATCTTGATACTCTTGAGGATTGGTTTTAGAACTGGTTACAGTAATTCTATTGTAGGTCTTTCCCTCACTCTTAGGACTGGATTCTTACACTTAGGACCTTGCCTCCTGGGGTCTCAATTGAAAGTGAATGGTATTCATCAAGCTATTGAAACTCAAGCTTTTAGTCTACAGTTTGACATGTCTCTAGCATTCTCCATCCTCCAAAATATCTACTCATTTCTCCATTCTCCTAGTGGGTCAGTCACATCCTCTTAGATTCTTTGCAAGCTAGACACACATCTGAGGAGTCATCTAAAAACTTCTGTATAATTTTTACAGAGATTTTTTTTTACCTTTCCTCTTCATCTCCTTTCCCTCTTGTAACACACTTCAGAGTTTTGTTTCACCTCGATACCACACACTGTCCCCTCCACCTAGTGGGACTGCCCTTCCTTGCTCTTGTTTGATTTCCATCCAAAATGAACCAAAACTGTCTTCAGGTGAGAAGATCTGGCGTGACTATCAGGCTTTTTCTTCTCAGGGTTTTTTCATGATCTCAAATGCAGTCTTGTATTGGTTGATATATAAAGGCCTCAAAACAGTTATTTTATACATTTGAATAAGTTTTATAATTGCTTACTGTGGTCAGTTCTGTCATTTTTAAAAATATTTGATTTATTTATTCATGAGAGACTGAGAGAGAGGCAGAGACACACAGAGGGAGGAGCAGGCTCCCTGTGGGGACCCGATGTGGGACTCGATCCCAGGATCGAGTGGGACTGTGATCCCAGGGGTCACAACCTGAGCCTAAGGCAGACACTCAACAGCTGAGTCACCTGGGTGCTCCAAGTTCCATTATTTTTATGATCCTTTCACATATGATTCTGCCCCCTATCACATCTTGGCACATTATTCAATTTAAATAGTTTTGAGATTTCAAACGAGGGTATTATGTTGTAAATATTCTCCTAGAACTTAACTTTTAAGTTCAACATAATGTTAATAATCTTTGTTAATTGTAGCCAAGTTGTTTACTTTTTAGGGATATATAATATTTTATTTTCTGAGGACATGATTTATTTATTTTCCTGAACATGGACACTTGATTTATTTCTGGTTGTTTTTTTCCATTTTATAAATGTTACTGTTATGAACATTATTTGGCATATGTGTGCTTATGTACAAGAGTTTTCCTTGACCGTGTACAGCCATGGAATTGCTGGGTTGTGAACAATCAACCTAAAAATCAATTTATAATAATGGTTTGTTTTCCAAAGTGGTTGTATTAGTTTATACTGCCAGCAATGTATATGATATTCCATTGATCCACATCTTTTTCACCCTTTACTATTTTTTTTATTTATTTTTGCCAGTCAAGACAGTATAAAATGGGGCCATATTTTGATCTCGGTTTGTATATTCCTGATCACTGTGAAGATTGATCGTCTCATCCCATGTTTATTGAGCATATGTTTTTCCTGTTAATGTTTACTCCTCATTTTTTCTGTTTATTATTGATTATTGGATTATTTCTGATTGTCTCATGATTAAGTATCTCATTCTTCAGAGTTCTTCAGTTGTTCCTGGAGCTTATACTTTTTGGCTTTAAGTCATGCAGTTACCATCTATGATTTATATCAGGGTTTTTTCCCCTCCATCTCTTCCTCTGTTTTAAAAGAATTATATATTTATTTTAGAGAGAGTGAGCATGACTAGAAGGTCAGAGGAAGAGGAAGAGAGAATCTCATACAGACTCCATGCTGAGCATGGATCCCAATGTGGAGCTGATTCCCCAACTATGAAATCATGACCTGAGCTGAAGCCAAGAGTCAGGCATGCTTAACTGATTGAGCCGCCCAGTTGCCCCATTTTTCCTCTATCTCTTCAAGATATCTTTAAAATAATAAATTCTTTTTTTAAAGATTTTATTTATTTATTCATGAGAGACACACACATACACACACACAGAGAGAGAGAGAGGCAGAGACACAGGCAGAGGGAGAAGCAGGCTCCACGCAGGAAGCCCGATATGGGACTTGATCCCAGGTCTCCAGGATCATGCCCTGGGCCAAAGGCGGTGCTAAACTGCTGAGCCACCCGGGCTGCCCCCTAAAATAATAAATTCTTAAGAAGATTGATTTCACTTTGCTATCAAAATTAACATCTTTTTAGATTTATTTGTTTATTTTAGAGAGAAAGAAAGAGTATGCAAGTGTAAGAGAGGGGAGGGGCAGAGGGAGAAGGAAAGTGAGTCTCAAGCAGACTCCGTGCTGAGTGTGGGGCAGACATAGGGCTTGATCTCACAACCCTGAGATTATTACCTGAGTTGAAACCAAGAGGCTGATGCTTAACCAGCTGTGTCACCCAAGTGCCCCTAAAATTAGTACTTTTTGTCTAAATCTAAGGTAAGATATTTTCTTATATTTTCTAGCAAAAGCTTTTAAAATAAATTTTGTTGAGATATAATCTGCAAACAATAATGTGCACCCATTTTAACTGCACAATTAGATGAATGATGATAAATGTGTTCACTACTCTGTTTAAAGGGTAGGACAGTTCCATGGCCCTTTGACTTCAGTGCCCCCTCTGTTGTATGCAAATGATGATCTCATATCTGTCACTATAGATTTGTTATATCTCTTCTGGAACATGTAAGTAAAGTGCATAGTCATCTTTTTTTTTTTTTAGAGGTTAATGATTTAATAGTCATCTTTTGTATCAACTTTCTTTACTTGGCTTAATGTTTTTAAGTTTCTCTATGTTTTTTTTTTTTAACATTTTATTTATTTATCTGAGAGAGAGGTGGGGGAGAGAGCGCATGAGAGGGGGAGGGGAAGAGGGAGAAGCAGACTCTCTGCTAAGTAGGGAGCTGGGTACCGGACTTGATCCCAGGACCCTGAGATCATGACCCAAGCCAAGGGCAGATGCTTAACTGACCCAGCCTCCCAGGGACCCCTCCTATGTTGTTCTGTTCATGAGTAGTTTGTTCCTTGTTATTGATGAATTGCATTCTATCATATGAATATTAGCACAATTTAATGGACAGTTGGAGTCTTTCCAACTCTGGATCATGAATACAGGTACTGAGAACATTCACATACAATTCGTTATGTGGATGTGAACTTACGCTTTTATTTCTCTTGGGTAAATAACTAGGGTTATGACAATTGTGTGTCTAGCTTTATAAGAAATTTCCAGAGTATTTTCCAAATTGACTATACCAGCAATACCACCAGCAATGTGTGAAAGTTCTCGTTGCTCCACTTTTGCCAAAACTTGGTATAGCTATTAAATTTTTATCATTCTAGAGGCTGTGCAGTGGTATCTCTGTGTTTTCAAATTCCTCTTCTGTATTGGCTAATGATTTTGAGCACCATTTTATTTACTTTCCTAAAGTGTCCTTTTCTGAAGTGCGTATTCAATCTTTTGCCCATTTAGAACATTGGATTGCTTATCTTCTTTTGTTGGGTTGTATGATTTCTTTAATATTCTGGATACCAGTCATTTATTGAAGATATATATTAATAGTTTTTCCAGTCCATAGTTTGCTTTTTTATTTCCTTAATGGTGTTCTTTAAAAGGCTGTTTTTAATAGTTATGCAATCCAGTTTATCTTTTTTTAAAATGGCCATCGCCTTTTGTTTCCTTTATATATAAAAATTCTTTACCTACACAAAGCTACAAATACTGCCCCCTACATTTCCTTCTAGAAGATTTGTAGTTTTAGATTTTGCTTTTTTGTCTGTGATCCTTTTGTGAATTATTGTTTTGCATATGATGTGAGCTACGCATCAAAGTTTTTATTTACAAATGGTACCTAACAGTTGAAAAACTACCTTAATGAGTTACTTTGGCATCTCTGTTGGAAATCAATTGAGCACGTATATGGGACATTTTTTCTGGACTCTCTTCTGTTTCATTTTTTCTATGCATCTGTCCTTATGCTAATAACCACATTTTATTACTGAAACTTTATGGTAAATCTTGAAATTAGGTAATAAAAATTCTCTACTTTTGTTCTCCTCAGTAAAAATTATTTTTTCTGTTTTACGTCCTTTAAATTTTTAGAATCACAGGGGAGTCTGGATGGCTCAGTTGGTTGAGCATCTGACTCTTGCTTTTGGCTTAGGTTGTGATCTCAGGGTTATGGGTTAGAGCTCAGTGTGGGATCCTCTCTCTCCCTCTCCCGTTGCCCCTCCCCCCTGCTCATGCATTCTTTCTCTCTCTCTTAAAAAAATAAAAATAAAAAATAAAATAAAAAAGTTTTTAGAATCACATAATTTCTTCAGAATTATATCGTTAATTTCTCAAAATACCTACTGGGATATTTTGGAAGATTGTCAAATCTTTTGACCCCTATGGGGTTTATTAAACATCTTAACAATATTGAGTATATTTCCTCTATGAACATAGCAGATCTTTCCATTAATTTAGGTTTTATTTCATTTCTTTCAGCAATATTGTGTAGTTTTTAATGTATAGGTCTTACACATATTTTATTTAACTTGTCATTATGTATTCTATGTGTTGTACAGTTTCAAATGTTATGTTTAAATTTCACTTTTTTAGTTGATAATTGCCGGTATGTAGAAATACACTAGATGTTTACATATTGACATTGTACCCAATGATCTTAGTAAAACTACATCTTAGATCTAGTAGTTTTTTCCTAGATTTCTATATACATGACCAAAAAAGACAATCAACTTCTTTCTACCTCCCTTCTTCCTCCCACTTCTCTTTTTCCTCTCTTTTTTTCTTTGTTTCTTTCCTTTTACACCTCTAATAAGATGTTGAAAAGACATGGCGAGAGTAGATATCCTTTCTTTGTCTTGGTCTCAGTGGGGAAATGTTCAGACTCTTCTCAGTAAGTATGATGTGAAATGAAAGGTTTTTTTGAGCATAAGCTCTTATCCAGTTCCTACTTTTTAAAATTTCTTTAGTAATTATTGGTGTATTCAGAATTCTTATTTCTTCTAGTGTCACTTTTGGTTGTTTCAATCTCAAAATTGTTTGTTTTGGTTTTACATTTCATTTAGGCTTTCAAACTTATTGGTGTATTTTATTTTTAACATTTCTTCACTATTTTTATCTCTGTAGAATCTGTACTGGTGTTCCCTCCTTTACTCCTTATATCAGTAATTTATTGTTTATTTCATTTTCTTTCTCCCTTTGATCAGTCCAAAAGGGTTTTATCAATTTTCATTGACATTTTCAAGAACTAATTTATGACCTCGCTATTTTTTCCCATTTTTTCTATTTCCTTTATTTCCCTTTTTAATGTTTTCTTATTTCTACCTACTTTGTTTCAATTTGTTCTTCTTTTTATCTCCTACTAAACATAAGCTTGGGCTAGTGATCTTAAGTCTTTTTATTTTTAGAAATGTTTAAGTATTTAGGACTTAATTATTTGTTAAGTATGGATTTAAATGTTTCCCACAAACTTTGATATATTGGATGTGTATTTTGTTTTAGTTCAAAATATTTTCTAATTTTCACTGTGATTTTTTTGACCCAGTGTTTATTTACATGCATATTTGAACACTTTCATTATTTAGAAAATATTTAGAATATTTTGTTACTAATTTTTAAACTGATTTTGCTCTGGTTACAGAATATTATCTGTATGATTTTAGTTCTTTGAAATTTATTGAAACCTGTTTGATGAAAGAACAGTAGTTTATTGGGGTGAGTAGTAGTTCATTTGCACTGTGGTTATTAGATGTAGTGTGCCATAAATGCCAGCTAGGGTGAAGTTTGTACATAGTGATGTTTCAGTCTTCTGTATACTTACTGATATTGTTTAAATACCAATTGCTGAGAAAAGAATATTGGAATTTTCGGTCATCTTTGGGTCATATATTTCAGTATTCTTTTATCAGATACATACATAGATGAATTATTACTTCTAATTTTGAAGGGGGGACAGAGAGAGAGAGAAAGAGAATCTTAAGCAGGATCCACACCCAGTGTCCCATGTGGGGCTTGATCCCATGATCCTGAGATCATGACCTGAGCTGAAATCAAGAGTTGGATCCTTAACCAACTGAGCCACCCAGGTGCCCTTCTTTTATTATCATAAAAAGCCCTTCTACTCAGAGCCACAAATGGTGCTCATTCCCTCATTTCTTGATCCACTTTAATTCTTTTTACCCTTAAATGTCACCTCTGCTGGGCTTCATGCTTTATCCAGTGCTATGACCCAAACCCTGACCCTGACAAGTCTGGGCTTCTAGGAATAATACTTCTCAGGCTGGTTGTAATTCACAGCCACAATCGGCCAAGGCAGCACCTAGAGGCACCCAAAGGATCACAGGATTTCCTTCCTGCCCCCATCATGGTAACAGGGTTATAACACCTCCCAGTAAGCTTGCTGTCTTCTTTTTTCACTTGCCGGTCCTTGGACACCAAGAGTTAAAGAGAAAGAAGGAAAGTAAGTAAGCAAGGGAGAAAGGAAGGAAAGGAAAGGGAAAGATTTTGCATGCATGTCATATGTCATTTTTCATCCTTTTATTTTTAACCTGTTTCTTTACATGTGAACACATCTTATAGACAACATATTTGCTTTAAAAAAAATCTATTCCAACAATCTTTACCTTTATGTGTGTGTTTATTTTGTTTGCATTTGCTATCAGTATTTATATGGTTAGAGCTAGGTCTATAAGTTTGTTATTTGTCTATTTGTATCATCTGGGTTTTCGTTGTTTCTCTTTTACTTTCTACTTTGATTTTCTCTTTTATCTCCTGTATTGGCTTGTTAGATATATGTCTTTAATTTTTAAATGTATTTTTAGCGCTTGTTATAGGGTTTATCATAATCATTTTTATTTTATTACCTTCTACCTTCAAATAATATTATACCAATTCATGTATAATGTAAGAATCTTGTTAACGGTATACTTTCAGTTTCCAATATCCTATACATTATTGTCATTAATTTTGTTTTTACTTATGTTTTAAAGCCACAGTTTAATCTTATTAAATTTGTTTTACACACTCAAATGTCTTTAGAAATGAAAAAAAAGAAATCAATTATATATATAATTAATATAATTATATATAATTAATTTATATATATCATTTCCTTCACTTTTTATTGTTTGAATATAGATTCACATTTCCGTGTGATATTACTTCAGCAGTCTGACAAAACTTCCTTTAAAAGTTTTTGTTGGGAATTTCACTGTCTGTAAATATGTTTTCTTTTCTCTAAAGGGATTTTATGTTTGCTGCATATAGATTTCTACTTTGATCATTAATTTTTTTTTTCACTAACAATTTTGTTTCATTATCCTGTGCTTTGTATTGTAATTGCTAAAAAGTCTGCAGTACCGTTTGCATCTTATTTTCTACTCTAAAAAGTATTTCTTTCTTCTCTGCCTGATTTTTAAGACTTTCTCTTTATTTTAGCAGTTGGATTATAATGTGCCTTGGTGGGATGTGTGTGTGTGCGTGTGTGTGTTTACTCTGCTTGGGGTTCTAGTGAGGCTGTAAGGCTCTCCTCATTTCTTTTCTCTCAAGGACCACGCCTTGCACTGCTGCCTCTTCTCTAATACCTGACATAGTTGTTTCCAATTATAGAGTGCAACTTTTTAGTGATTTTTGTTGGAAGGGCTACTGTGATAGTGATTACTCTATTATGACTGGGATTAAGAGTACTCCTTATTAAAGTTTAAATGTTTTTCTTTTATTTTTTTAATAAATTTATTTTTTATTGGTGTTCAATTTGCCAACATACAGAATAACACCCAGTGCTCATCCCGTCAAGTGCCCCCCTCAGTGCCTGTCACCCATTCACCCCCACCCTCCTCCTCTTCCACCACCCCTAGTTCGTTTCCCAGAGTTAGGAGTCTCTCATGTTCTGTCTTCCTTTCTGATATTTCCCACTCATTTTTTCTCTTTTCCCCTTATTCCCTTTCACTCTTTTTTATATTCCCTCATTGATTTGGGGAATGTTTTCTTTTAAACTTCAGGTATAAATGTATCAAGAAGTGATTTTTATGCATTATGTAAGTTAGATATAATTTTGTTGTTTTTTTTAAAGTTATGGACTACCATTTAGTCCAGGTCCATTTATGGAATAGTTCTTTCCCTATTGAGTTATTGTGCCTCCTCCTCCCCCATGAAAAATTTCCATATACGTGCGGGTCTGTTTCTGGCTTTCTATGCTATTATGTTGACCAATTGATCTAACCTTGTACTAATACTGAGGTATCATAATTTCTATGGCCTAATTATACATTATATGGATTTTACTATCTTTTAAGTTGGGTCCTCTGTCCCAGTTCTTTGGAAATTTCTTAGGTATTCTTAGCTCTTTATTGTTCCAAGTTCATTGGAAAATACTGCTTTTTTGTTTGGAATTTCTTTGCCTGTATAGATCAACATGAGAAGAATTGATATCTTCAGCATATTATGTCTGTCTTCCTTCAGCGTGGGTTAACTGTTCTTCTTTTTTTAGTTCTCTAATGATCTTCAGTAATTTTTAATGATTTTCCCCATATGGATCATGTAAACATTTTCTTAGAATTATCTGCTATTATAAATGCTGTCCTTTAAAGACTTTTTTTCTAATTGTTTGGTGCATAGACAAGCAATTGACTTTAGATGGAACAGATTTTATAATCATTCTTCTTGCTAAATTCATCTGTTATAGCTAGTAATTTTTCTTGAGATTATTTTGTTTCATATATACATGAACATGTAGTCTAAAAATAATAACTTTGATTTCCCTCTCTATAATCCTTAAGTCTTTTTTTAATTTCTCTTATTATATATATATTCTGTAACCTCTAGTATAATATTGAATAGATTTGATAATAGTGAGCATCCTCTTGTCTTTCTGATTTTAAAGTAATAGCTTTACTATTTCCCCATTTAGGATTGTGTTTATTAAGTGTACTTTGCAGATACCTTTTATCAGGTTAAAGAACTTTTCTTAATGTATCATGATTTTCATCATGAATAGATATTGAGTATTATGGAGAGCTTTTTCTGACTCTGTGAGGTAAGGACATGGGTTTTTTTCCATTAATTGTTTAGAATTCTATTTCAGATATTTTTGTTTAGATATTTTGCATCTATGTTTATGAATGAAATGTCTTGGTGATATTTTCTTGTACTACTTTTGTGTCTTTGGGGATCAAATATATAGTGGATCTGGAGATGGTTTAGGTCTGATCCTTATTATTATTTTTTTTAAAAAAATACTCTATAAATTTACTCTAAGTTGCTTATAAAACTGCCAAGAAATTATTTGTGGGTAAAATATAAACTACGGCTTTAAAATTTCTTGAGAAGCTGTAGAAATTGTCATGTATTATTTCTTCTTGGCTCATTTACGTATTAGCTTAACAAATATATTTAAAATTTTTTCACAAGCTATTAGTATAAAAGCATTAATATTGTCATACTTTTTATTCTCTGCTATATTGGTAATTAGGTACTTTTCCATTCACTTTTTTGTTTGTTTGTTTTTTAGAGTGAGAGAGTGTAGGCAGAGAGAGAATCTTAGCAGGCTCCACGCCCAGAGTGGTGCCCAACCTGGGGCTTGATCTTACAACCCTTACTTAGATCATGACCTGAGAGGAAACCAAAAGTGCATCATGTAACTAACTGAGCCACCCAGGCTCCCCTCATTCACAGTATTTTTTATTTGTACCTTTTCTCCCTCTCTTTAAAAATCATTAATCCAAGAAGCCTATGTCATTATTCTTTTTTTTTTAATTAACTTTCATCCTTGATTCAATACTTTCTACTTTAACAGAGGAAATAGCCTCAACTTTGTAGTAAGATTCTGGCAGTGGCGATTATTAGTTGTGTGGTCTTGTGTAAATTACTTAAGCTCTCTGTGCTTCAATTTCCATCTTTTCCTAAATAATATGGTTGTTATGAAGATTAGATGAGTTACTAAAATATAAGGCACTTAAAACAGCATGTGGCAAATAGTTCTATAAAAATAATTTTTAATAAACAGATTTTTTGGTCTTTTCTGTTCTTATCTTTATCTCCTTTTTAATGTATCTTTGTAATTGTTGTTATCTTCTTTGTAAATATTTAGGTCTTACTTCTCTTTTAAGAATTGGAAGCTATACATTTTCCTCAAGTTACCATTTTTGCTACATTCTATAAATTTTGTTATGTGTGTGGCAGTGCTGATTGTTATTTTATTATTATTTAGTGCTATGTGATTTTGAACTTTGAACTATGCACTATGAATTTCTTATGATTTCTGAGTTACTTAGAAGTATTTAAAAATTTTTTATATAATACAGGAATATCTTATTTTTGTTTTTATTATTAACTTGTAACTTTTGGTCAAAAACATAAGTTGTTCATGTTTAGTATATAATTGGTTTTAAGAAATGTACCATAATGTATCTGAGAAGAATGTGTATTTTTAAATTATCCAGTACATAATTATATGTTTATTATTTTGTGCTATTCACATTTTCTATATCTTTGGTAATTATTTGGTCTGCTTGACCAGTGATTGAAGTAGCTTCTTAGAAATTAATCACTATGTTGCTAGATTTTCACATTTCTCTTTGCAGTTCTGTCTATGTTTGCTTTATACATTTTGAGGCTAATTATTAGGTACATATTTGTTTAGACATATCTTTTTGATTAAAGTCTTCAACATTTTGTAGTGACTCTGTATTCTTTATACTTTCTGCCTTAATGTTTATCATGGCTGATATTGTTTTCATTTTTTTTTCTTAATTAGTATTCCATGATATTTTTTTCTCATCCTTTTTCTTTTAACCTCTCTGTGTTCTTAAACATAATTTGTAAACAAGTCACAGCAGATTCCCTCCCCACCATTTATAGTCTTTAAACTGGAAATAATATTTATTGTGATTACCAAGAACTTTGAATTTTTCTATCATTTGAGGACTTGATATAAAATTTCCAAATTTTTCTGTCTTTTAAAATATCTTTTGCCTTTTCCCAAGTAATTAAAATGTAACTGCTTTGTACCATTAGTTTCTCCCATTGCCCTCATCATCTTGCTGTTTTCTAGAATTTTCATCTTGGTTTCTTATAGATTTACTTTGTCTTTTTCTTTTGGGGGTGCTTTAGACTTTTGAAATACAAAAGGCAACTTTACAAGTATTATTCTCTCCAACTTTATGAATCTCTTACAACATGCTAGATTTGTTCCTTTTCTTATTTGAGTACTTTCTCACAGAGTCTTTTTAAAATGTGCCTTTGTGTGACAAACCTAATGAACCCTTGTATGTCTGACAGTTATTTTATGACATTTGAAAGGCAATTTGGCTGGTTATAAAATTCAAGATTTAATGTTCCTTTGCTTCAAAGCCTGAAGAAATACGACTCCATTGTCTTGTGAACCCAGTGTTGCTGCTTGAGAAGTCTGATGTCGAATGGTTCCGATAGGTTATTTGCCCTACCTTTCAGGAAACAGTGAATATTTTCCTTCATTTAGAGTATTCTTAAATTTCATTATAATATTGATTCTTACATTTTCTTGTTTCCCTATATGCCGTCCTGTGGTGCTTTCAATACCCGGTCATTCAGGGTCTTTAAGTCTTAGAAAATGTATCTCCAGAGTTTCCTCATTATTTTCTCCTCCACATGCTTCACCACATGCTCTCACCTATAGACTGCTTTTCAGTTCCTTTCTTTGCTCTTCCTCTTTCCTTTTCTGTGGTGCCCAGCATGGCTCAGGGATACTTTTACTACCATCCTACACCTTGCATTCCTATGTTCCAAATGAGGGCTCTTAATATTGTGTTGTGATTTTGTTTTGTTTTGTTTTTTGCCTTTTGTTGTTGTTTGTTTTTTGATATTCTGTCTACTGTGGAGAGGAAAGAGGAGGACTGGCATATAATTATCAGAAATGCAAAGATTCAAGTTAAAACATATTAAGTAAGCGCTTAAGTTATTTCAGCGTTCAGTGTCATCGTTTTTCTACTGTGATTTGCCAATCTTGCTTTCTGGGCTCTGTTATCTCTTTCAGGTGGCTGGATTATATATTCATGCAATTTTTCCAACTATGTCCCTTTTTATTAATTTCTGAGCCTTTTATATCTGGCAGTGCCCTTCTTAACCTACAATGCATATCTTGTGTTATTACACAAGCTGGAGACATTTACTTTTTTTTTTTCTGTTTGTAATGTAAGAAAGGGAAAATCTGAATCTCACTGATTTTAGTAAACAGGATTTTTTTCCTCTAAAATGTTGTTGTAGCATATATCCTTTCTCTAATTAAAGTACTTTTTACTAGAATAGGTATAGATTTATTTGAAATGATTTTGTTTTGAGCATCATAAGTCCCTTTGATTTCCTGTTGATTCATTTAAAACCCAAAAAACATTTCTTTGTTTGTGTTCTCTTTGGTTTGGTGAAAGTGTGTATGTTTGCCGGTTTGTACATCTATTTCTCAAGAGTCTTCTGTATTTCTGGTGTTGCTCCCCATTCTTTGTCCTCCCCACACTTTTCACTTTAGCCCTTGTCACTACTGTCTCTCACATTGCCAGAGAGAGAAGGTGTCACCTCACCAATTCTGTCTTCGCTTCGTCGATTCTGATGTACACTTGAACTTGGGGATTAGAGGTTTGGTATAATTTACAACCCTTCCTTCTTTAACTCACCAACTTCCCTCAAGCTCATTTAGACATATTTGTGTCCCCTTCTGTGATTTTTTTTTTGTCTTAGCTCGTATTCTTCTTTTAGTTCTTTGTAACAGTTTCATAAAAAAAGAAATGTCCTCTGAATTATTTTGCAAATGTTGTTTGCTACATTGTACATTGTTCTATCTATGGTCATTCTCTGGCCCTCAAAATAGATTATCAATAAGCTACTACAATGCCTGCTGTAAGAAGTTAATGATTCTTTCTAAAGTGTCTTGGCCAAATGAGCCTTGCTGGCGGGGACTACATTTCCTGGGACTCAGTATATCCTCACCTGCTCCCTTTCCTCTCCACTTCTAGCCCAGGAATTCTCAAAAAATTATTTTCCCTGAATGAATAGAGCATTTTCTGAAAATACGTTTGAGGGAACAGTAGTTCTTCTCAATGTGCATAGATGTTAAGTGAAAAGTAAAAATACTATGTATTCAAATGCATTTTAAAAATACTGAATGATGGGAACCCTGGGTGGCGCAGTGGTTTAGCGCCTGCCTTTGGCACAGGGCGCGATCCTGGAGACCTGGGATCGAATCCCACGTCAGGCTCCCGGTGCATGGAGCCTGCTTCTCCCTCTCCCTCTGCCTATGTCTCTGCCTCTCTCTCTCTCTCTCTCTCTCTCTTTCTCTGTGACTATCATAAATAAATAAAAATTTAAAAAAATTTTTAAAAATAAAAATAAAAATACTGAATGAAACAAAACTCTAAAAGATGTTTAAATTGGATGGCTTCTGAGAGTCTTTAGTGGCTCTGTAGGTCTTTGAGATGGGGGCTAGCTGAAGGTCTTTGAGAGATACCTTGTAAGACTGATGTTCTGCAGGATACCTCTTAGGAACGTTTGCTATCAAAAATTTGGGAAGATTCAGAAAATCATCTGGATGCCCAGAAGCAGGAAGCACACACTAAGGGAATTGATGTACACTATAGGAGTTAGTGTAGACCCCAGGCTCCAGTCTTAAGAGCAAGCAAAGAAGGGGAGGGTGATGTTAGAATATCCACTGATAATGTTTCAGAAACGTGGGGCTGCCCTGTCTTTTGCAGAAGAGTATAGGCGGTGCACTGATTATATTTCTCAATCCATATCCATCAACCGTATATTCAATGGAAATTTCCCCAATATTTACAAGATGATTGCCAGTATTGTCTTCATCTTTTTTCTTGATTTTTTTTTTAAATCGTTTCTGTATCTTTGTAAATATTTTAGTTAGAAGTTGGGGGAGAATGTGCCATCTGCCATTTTAAATGAGAGACCTATCTAAATAGTGCAAGGGGTTGGTAAATAATCCACATTGAATTTGCTGTCTCTTTGGGGGCAGGGAAAGCCATCACTTGGAAGTATGCCAGCTTTATGCTTCTCCATGAGTGTTTGACCTCAAGGGCACGGCTGTGTTGCCTCATGATTACAGCAGGCAAATGCACCGTCTTATCTCTGGCTCAGCTGCTTCCACAGCATGGGGCTCTATTGGCACCCAGTGGTAAGTACTGGCTGCACCCCAGCACTTGTTTAGAAGTAAAACGTTGACCTTGCCCCTACTGGCACCCCATCAGAGGTAGGTGGGGAGAACCAATGCGTTTAGTAGATTACCTGAAAGGTCTTCAAGGTATCCACCCTTTAGGCACTCTAAGGTTTATAATCTGGGAAGGGCTGGGCGGGGAGCATGCCTCCTCTGTTGAGACTCCCTCTCCTTCATGGGCGCCCTGAAATATTTTTGGTCTGATGTTATTGGCTGTCGTTGAGGGGCAGGGTTAGAAACATGCTCAAGAATTAAGAAACTGGGGCAGCTCGGTGGCTCAGCGGTTTAGTGATGCCTTCAGCCCGGGGTGTGGTCCTGGGGACCCGGGATTGAGTCCCACGTCAGGCTCCCTGCATGGAGCCTGCTTCTCCCTCTGCCTGTGTCTCTGCCTCTCTGAGTCTCTCATGAATAAATAAATAAAATCTTTAAAAAAAAAGAATTAAGAAACTCATGATCAGCTTTATTGTGGGCATGAGCTTGAAAACACTCTCTGCCTGACATGTTTTCTCCATAAGCCCTGGCACACTGAGATCTGGTCTCTTAGAAATAGCTCTGCTTTTCCTTGTCCTGTGATATTATAAATCATGTAAATGATTAAGTTACTGATCATGTTAAGTAGCTAAAATGATGGGTGATAGAGTTGATATTGAAATCATTATCTCAGACTCGGGGAGGCTAACGAAATAACCTCAGCAGGGGAGACTCTGCAGCCTTCATTTGGGTGAAAAACAATCCATTGAAACACCTGTCCTGACAGAGAGATTAATATGGCATTTCCAAGAGTGTGTTCTGAGCAACAGTGCTTCAAGGAGATGCTTCCAGAAGGAGGGGGGCTCGGGGAAAACGCAGTATGGGGAACTCTACATGTTAAATCTATCTTGTGATGATTCACAGTACACGTTAGCGTATTAAAAGTTTGTAGTAAAGAAATCTGTTTAATTTTTGTCAGAGCCATTTTTTTTTTTCTTCCAAAGTTCATTTACCATGGACTTTCCTGGTTGCTGTTCCTGCTCTTCCCCACAGGGATCTGGTGCTGTTCGAGCACCGCTCCATAGGGCTCACTTAGAAAATGTGGGGTTAGATCAGGCCACCTAAGAGCCGTGGATTTTTCCTTATGCCATGGGCTGTCTCCCAGTATAATCGTGCTCGTGTTTTCCATCTGCTCATCCTAATCTTCCTGGAACTTTGTTTTCTTGGCAATAGTCGCGGTAGTTGCCGTCTGTGGGGTGTCTAGGACCCGTTCCCCCTTGGGGCAGAGTTATTATCGATACGCAAAACAGGAACACTGGAAGATGGGGCCCTGCAGAGACCACCGGGCGCCTGGGTGGGACAACACATGACTGCTAGCGGCCTAGAAGCAGGACTGGACTTCTTCGTTCCCATCCTCGCTGGCCTTCCGGGCCTGTGCCAGGTTCTGGGAGTGGTTACACATGCACGAAGATGTAGACGTTGACTCCCACGGCTGGGCACCTGGAGCGGGGGCAGGTAAGTGAAGGTATGGGGCCCGGCGTGCGACAAGGCCCGGGGAGGAGGCTGCTCCGGAAGACGAAGTGAGGAGTCCGGGGTCCGGGGACACTTGGTGAGGAGAGCACAGCTGGGCTGCTGCGGGAGTCCCGGGCAGAGGACGTGGCAGCCCGGGCTGCAGGGTCAGCAGGTGCCAGTGGCTGCCTCCACTGGGGACAGCGGGCAGAGGGTGGCCACGCGCAGGACCCCAGAGGAAGGGAAGGTCGAAGGAATGAGTTGGGCCTAGAGGGGCTGCCAAGGCCCATCTCTGGGGGCTGACCTGCAGCAGGCGGGGGTACACCCACCGTGTGCCAGAAACACGTGAGCTGGGATCTGACCTCTGGCCCTTGACAGCTGCTTAGTCTCAAGAAAGCTACTTAGAGATTTGCTAAAGGTCCTGCTCTTGTGAAGTGCAGACTTTGTACGGGGCTTATTACCTAGGGTGGTGCGGGCGTAGCCCAGGGCCTGGCGTGTCCGCCGAGCTCCAGGCAGGTTGCCTGCTCCCCGATGCCTGGGTTTCATTTTAGAAGATCAGTCCGTGTGGTGAGGGCTTGGGGGGAAGAGGGCCTGGAGGTGTGCAGCCAGGTGACGAACGTCTGAGAGAGGAACGTGCCAAGTGTCCAGCGAGGCTCTGGCAGGGGGGCTGGAAAGCATGGAAAGGTTTGAAGGAATCCAAGAAGGGCAATGGGGCTTGAGGGCTGCTTGGGACGACGAGTGACCTTAGATTCTTGAGACCCTGTCTCCTGAAAGCACGCATGTCCCTAGGAGTAGAATGGCCGCGTGTCTTATAGAGGAGTGGGGCTGTGTTCTGTGTTGTTCCAGAAGGAAGAGATTATAGGAAGACAGCTTTCGACGAAAGGAAGTTTCCAACAGAGCTGTCAGGAGAGAGTAGGGAGCGCCCCATCACTGGGGGTATTCTCGTAGCATCCATACGCCATGGAGGGGCTTTCTGTTGCCTCTGGGGTTTTTGACTATCTCTCCTCCAAAAGGAGAAGTGTCTGTAATTCGGAGCCTCGTGCAGATTCTGAGGTAGTCGCTGGTTCCTACAACCAGTCGTAAGGATGGGGGCAGATTGCAGGCTACACCGTACAGGTAACTGCACAGCAGCTTCTCTTCTGTCGTGATGGAGGGACCTGCACACCTGGGTTCGGGCTGGGCAAGCTCCTCTCCTCCATCCTGGAGGCCTCTGGAAGCCTAGCAGCTCCCGTACGGGGCCATGTGGGTCCTGGTGGCCGCTCTCCGGCTGAGGTGCTCAGCGTCGGGCACCGTAAGGGCCAGGGCTACGTAGGCACCCCGGGCTTTCTGTCTGCGTCTCCCTGAGGAGGCCTACGTGGATTTCCTCCTTGGGGGCTTCTGAGTGTCAGGCGCACGACCCACCAGCAAGTACGTGGTTTGAAGGTGGTAGGAAGAAAAGGGTTCCGGCGACAGTCCTGGGGGTGCAGGACCTGGCCTGCCAGGGCTCCCAGAGACCGAACACCTCGGCTAAGGGCCACACCAAGTGCTCCTTCCTGCAGGGCGCCTACCTTGAGTGGGAAGGGGGTGGCTGGGACGCATGTGGGCCAGGGCCGGATAGTCTGAGCAGAGTTGCATTGCTGGGACTGTGGTCGTTTTGTTGGGCGAGGAAGGGCCTGAACTGCCCTCCGCTTTGCTGGCTGCCTTCTCCTGAGCGCAGCACTCTGGACTGGTTTTGTGGAAGGGCCATGGCTGTGGGTCCCCCCCGGGGGTGGCATTCTCCGGCTGTGGGGACGGGCTCCCACTGCAGGTGGAAGAGGATGGCCTGCACAGAGGAGGCCCTGGGGGGCCCTGCCCGGGAAGCTGCCCGGGGGACCTGGGGGTGCCCGACAGGCAGCCGCTGCACTAGCCTGCACCGGGGGGGGGGTGCCGAGGCCTCAGGGAGCCCTCAGCGTGGACCCTGAGCTCTGTTCCAGGGTAGTCGGCCCCGAAAACAATCACTGCGGCAAGAAAGGGCTCTGGCTCTCACGTCTGATGACTTACTATGAGGAAGAGCCAAGAGGGAAAATCATCTGAAAAATATTGAAGGGCACCTGGCCGGGGCTCCACCGGCGATGAAAACATAGGAAACCCCGGTACAGGATTATTCAGGGCCACGAGCCCCGCGGCATCATCCGGAGCCCCGACAACACTGTCCGCGTTTCGGGGGTGACGGCGGCCTGTGGGTCCCGCTGTCCCTTTCAGAGCCTTGCAGGCACCAGCGGCACTCAGGTGGCCTGGCAGTGGGGTCACGACCCCAAATGGTCCACCCCTGCCCCCAGGTGGTGCTTCCAGGGAGGCGGGGACCCCAGGCCTGGGAAGGAGGGTTCGGGGATGTGTGGCCGGGAGGATGCCAAGAACTTGAGCGACACCCTCGCCCCAAAGGCGCTCCTCCCCTCTGCTGGCCCCCTGGCTTAGGGGGTGCCTCAGCACCCCTGCACCTCCCCTCGCGCCTCCCCTCCAGCCCCCATGTAGCCCCTGCACTGGGCCCGGGGTCCCCCACTTCTCCTTCCCGAGCCCCACTATTTTTCTTTGTCCCTGTTGTTTTACAATCTCTCTTCTTTGAAATGGGGTTTCTGCTGTCACTTCTCTGAGCCCGGAGGGAGCAGCTGTCTGGGCTCTCAGTCCTTTGTTTCCCTCAGAGGTCCTGCCTTGCGGGTTGGACCCTGTTAGCCTCTGCCCTTTAGACGCCCCTTTCTTCCCCGCCTGCCCGGGTGCCCCCCACCCACTGGGGGGGCAGTTCTCTTGGTCATTGCTCCTTTTTGGTGGTTGCCCATGTTTGGGGGGCACCCGCCCCCTGCCCCAGGAGGCTGGGGGGAGGCTGGGAGCCAGGGTGGGGTGGGGGGAGGCCATGGGGAGGTAGAGGGCCCGGCCTGGGGTGGGGTGGGATGGGGGGAGGCTGGGTTAGGGTGCTTCCTCCACATGGTGCCTCCTCCACATGGTGTCAGGTGCCGCAGCAGGGCCGTGAACCCGTCTCACCCCCAGAGGCGGTGTCCATCCCCCAGCCCCGCTTTCCGGGCCAGCGAGCGACTCCTGGTGACTCCCCAGCCTCTGCTGTGCGGCCCCCCCCCCCACGTGCATTCTGAGCCTCCAGGCAACCCGGGCCCCTCCCAGGCCCTTGGGCCGGGCCACCGGGCGCCCACCTTGGCAGGTGGCTCCGTCCCACGGCAGCTCCAGGGCTCCTGCTCACGCAGCCTGAATCCTGGAATTCGAAAATAGATCAGAGACACGTGGATGACCTAAATCCAAGTGGAGTGGGGCACCCTGGGGGAAGACGGAGCTTATTTATTTATTTATGTTTATTTATTTATATCCTGCCTCGTGCCAAGAAAGGATTAGCGGCAGCTTACAGAAATATTAATGTCCGCGTGGAGGTTGGCTTCCCCCCCCTCCAATCAAAAAAATGGGGGAAATCAGGGCAAAGGGAAATGAGGGCAGGGATGCAAGATGAAGCCAGTGGGAAGAGGAGACCAGAAACCGCGTGCGCCCGCGCTGCCCGCCCCCTCCCGCCCGGCTCTCCCTCTGGTCATGTCCCGGCCTGGGCCGAAGCTGTCATGGGCGCCTGCCCGCCCGCCCGCCCCGCTGGTGCGGTTCTGCTCCCTTGGACCTGGAGCCGGCTACCAGCCACACTGAAGAAGGAAACAAGTCCCGGTCAGAGGGCCAGGCTGGTCTATGGAGAAAAGAAATCGGGCACCGCGGGAGGAGATGAGCCTTCCTGGATACTCAGGACTTAAGAAATCTTCAGTTGATGGCTTATATTTATTTATTTTTTAAAGATTTATTTACTTATTAGAGAGAAAGAGCATGAGCAGGAGGGGGGCCGAGGAGGGGAGAGACTCTCAAGCAGGCTCCTCGCCGAGTGTGGAGCCCGACGCAGGGCTCAATCCCAGGACCCCGGGATCAGGGCCTGAGCGGAAACCAAGAGCTGATCGCCTAACCCGCTGTACCCCCTGGGTGCCCCGGAGGTTTCTATTCAGAAACATCTAGGGCTTGTGTTCCGCCGGAGAGTAAAGTCATGTGCCCAGGCCACAAACCCGCCCTGACCCTCCGCGGGGCTGGCCACTGCGCCCGATGTTGCAGGGAGGACAGCGGGGAGACAGACCATCGCAAGAACACCCCTAAGCATAAGCATTAAAGATTGAGGTAAGCATTAAGGAGGAGAAGGGAGGGCTTCTGATGGAGCCAGGGTGGTGCTGGGGGCAGGCTCCTCCAAGCCCGATACAAACAGAAGCCCAAACCCTGAGCCGGTGAAAGCTGTGTGAAGAGCCGGCGGAAGTGTGCTGCCAGCCGAGGAAGGGATGAGGCAAAGGCACCGGGGCGACAAATGTTGGAGAGTCCTAGGGATTGATGGAGGTTGTATGGCTTCGACGACGTCTTTGGTTCCACAACTGTTTCTACGCTAGGGCTCCTAGGGCTTCTTCCTGAGAGCCTGCCTCTGAGACTAGCCCAGGTGATGGTCCGGGTCCTCTGACTGTAGCCCAGGTGACGGTCCGGGTCCTCTGACTCTAGCCCAGGTGACAGTCCGGGTCCTCTGACTGTAGCCCAGGTGACAGTCTGAGTCCTCTGACTGTAGCCCAGGTGACGGCCCGGGTCCTCGGACTGTAGCCCAGGTGACGGCCCGGGTCCTCTGACTCTAGCCCAGGTGACAGTCCAGGTCCTCTTGCAGGCACAAGAGGCTCAGGAGGATTCAATGGTTGTGCCCCGTCAAGGAGAGGGAGCCCATTGGGCTGGCTGGATGCCGGCTTAGGATGCTGTGCTCCAGCAGGGGGACTTCATGTTCTCTGCTCCGGATTGGCCCCACCTGATGAGAAGGGGAGGTGTTGGAAGAGGAGGCTGTGTACCTGAGGCAGCTCTTGATTTGTGGCAAAGGACTGGAGCACAGAACCAAGGCCAGGAAATCAGGCATCCTCCAAACGGTGCCCTTATACCAAGTCATCAGGTGATTCCTCCTAGAAGGACCCACGGTGAGCATGGTCTCCCTGAGGACTGCATGATACGGAGCCGCGTGCAGAACCCTCTGGTCATTGCATCAGTTTACCCATTACTGGTCAACACGTCGTCCCCAAGATGGAGAAGAGGGGGTCAAACTCAGCGGTCTATTTGGGGCACGAAAGAAAGTGGCCTTGCCTGGTTCCCCAACCAGTGAGATCTGATCGCAGGCATTACGTGGTGCAGAAGGGCCCATATTGGACCTGCCTTATCAGCTACTGCCTTTGGGAGAGGCCATCAGGGGCATCGGGAGAACGTGAAGGGCAGACAGAGAGGCCCCCCCGGGGGGATCTGTTTCCTGGGAGGCTGGGTCCCAAAAGCCCTTCTGAGGCTCCGTATCGCTGCAGATGCTCCCAGGGCGAGGCTGCTGAGTGTGTGGGAAGCGAGCCTTCAGGTGTGTGGCGGTGGGACATACAGGTGGGGGCGGGTTGTCCAGGTGATGGAGCAGCGCTGCCTGTGCTCTCAGTTCACCGATACATCTGCACTTTGCTTTTGTATCTGGAGGGCAGGGGCCAACGGACAAACCATTGAGCCCGAATGTAAAAAACTGGCCCGGTAGCAACTCGCAGATCTTCAGAAAAGCATTTAAGCTGAATTCAGTTGTTCTTGGCGAACGTAAGGAGCGAAGACGGTCCTGGAGTAGCGTGAGCCAAGCGTGTGCAAGCTGCATGTTGAGCCTGGGGTTCCCACCCTACCAGGTAGGAGGAGGCCACAGGGAGGCCCCATCTGCTGGGCTGCTTACCTTCACTAAGGCTTTATCTCCAGGGCTTAGGATTAGCCTGTCAGAGCCAAGGTCTCCCAGGGCTTTCCAGCTCCGTTCACATGCGTTATTTCCCCAGAGAGAATGGAGGCCCTCTTTGTCATTTGCTGTACCTTCCTCCCTCCCGGACTCATGGGTCCAGGGCCCTGCGTGGCATCGCCCCAAGCCCTCCTGACTACGTTCCCTAAGGAAAGTCCCCCCCACCCCCACTCCACGGAGGAGGAAATGAAGAAAGTTAGAGGCTGGCAAGCTCTAGGCATTAATACTTTCTTTTTTTTTTTTCATTCATTCATCAACTCTTAATTGGAGTCTTCGTGTGTCAGACACTCTGCTGAGGGGTAATTAAAGGCAAAATAACTTTTTTTTTAAATGAAGTTTATAGCCTCCAGAGGGTGACCGATGAGTAAGCAGATACTTGTGATAAGTATTTTGCAGGGGTAGGAGATGAGAGCAGAGAGCACAGCCGGGAGCAAACCCTGGGGGAGGAATTTTGGAATGAATTCCATGAGCCATGGGATCCCTCCTTGGGGACGGGGCAGGATCCTCATGCATGGGAAGAAATGCTGGCAGGGCGTGCTGGCGGCATTGGCCCTCAGCTGATGGGCGTAAGCAGGACAGAGCGTCAGAGGGGGTTGGGCTTTGGCAGTAGATGCATCTCCTTCTAGCCTGGCCAAGAGGCGGTCTGGCCGGGGGATGGCGGAGGCCCAGCTGGTAGGGCAGGGCTCTTGGCTGGATGGACACCTGTTTCAGACAGATAAGTGGCCCTGAGTGTCCCAGTAGCGGTAGGTGTCACTGAAGCTAAGCAGACTCTGGGAAGGGAGATAGGGCTGGGTGGGCAGGAGAGCGCCATGACGTCAGCTCCCAGTTACCCCACGCCAGGACTCAAAATAGGGCTGTAATGCCTGTAGGAGAGACGAGTGAAGGGAGGCTCGGGAGGCTGGCACCAAGGTGGGTCCCCAACCCACGAACAAGCCAGGAGCTGCTCAGGTGGCCCTTCTGTGAATGGGGTCCAGGTAGACAGCAGGGCAGATTGGCCTCTGCATGGCCGAGGCAGCTCAGGCTCTGCTCCTTCTAGGGCATTGTTCAGATCAGGGGGCTGAGCTGACCCTGAGGAATCCAGTGGGATGGGAGTGGCCAGGACAATGGAAGGAGTAGTCACACTTGCCAGACCCTTCTCCCTGCCGGGCCCAGGCTGTCCTGGACGCTCCAGGTCTGTGGTCTCACTACCATGTAATGGGTACGGGAACAGGAGCAAGGCTCAGAGGGTGTCCGTGTCGCTTGGTGGGTCTTGTGCTCCCGGCAGACACCGTGGCCCCGTTGCAGGTAGCAGAGCTGGGAGGCCGAAGGGAAAGTCCGTCCAGAGCAGAAGGACTCCGTCCCTGGTTACACTGGATCATCGTGGGAAGCCCGGCCACGACCGTGCCCCTCACCCGGGCTGCGGGGTCAGCTGGCTGTGACCCCGGGGCAGGCTGGCAAGAGACCTCATTCTCTAATGGCTCATTTATTTGCAGGTTGAAAACTCCTGCCTCCCACTGCCCCTCCTCAGCCTCCCTGCCCTTTGCAGCCTGGGCCCGGGGAGGCTGGAGTGACATCCAACGCTCACAGCAGGTTCATCGCCCTCTGCACAAATCTGCTTCATATCAGCCGGGTCCTGGTGGGGGGGGTGGGCGTGCTAATCTAATCGGCCCTTTCCCCTCTGTAATTACTGTAATCTATAACAATAATTACAGTCCATTTTATTTTAGTGCCACTTATCTAAATGTGGATGTGCACCACTGAGATTGCCAATAGCAGTAAGCCCCTGGGGGAGGGAGGGAGGGAGGGGGAAGAGGCTGCCTCACAGCTCTTGGCGACCACTTTTGCCTTCCCGAGCTCCTTGCTACCCTCCCGGGATGCCCCCCACCCCACTTTCTGCTGGAGTTCAGCTACCTGCAGACAGGTGAGCCATCGAGCCGTTGGGAAGGAGGCAGCACTGTCCCATCAACCCAAAGGCTGACTCCCCAGGGACGGGGTCCTCTTGGGTCTGAGAGCCAGAGTGACTACCAGCTCCAGCAGCTGGGGGGTGGCCACTGCCGTCTGGGGGTAAAGTCCCCTGAGGACGGGGAGGCCTTCCTCTACGCCCGGTTTCTCAGACGCTGTCTGGCACGTGATAGGTGCCTTGCAAGGGTTTGGCTTCTGATTGTCTCTCTGCAAGTCTGTGCTTTACCCATCAGCCTCCACGGCCACATCCGAGGTGGGCGCTGGGGTCTACACGTGTATGACTGTGGGCTTGAAAAGTGGTTTATGCAAACCAGCAGTCCGAGTTTGTGTTTGGCGTTCATGTGTGTACTGGTGGAGAAGACACCAGAACCTGCTACTGAGAGGAGTCAAACGTGCTCTGACTTGGAGCTGGCGTGATTTTATCTTTTTTAATTTTAAAAACGTATTTATTTACTTTAGAGTGAGAGTGAGCAGGGGCAGAGGCAGAGGGAGAGGGAGAGAGAATCTCAAGCAGACATGCGGAGCCCAACACGGGGCTTGATCCCGGGACCCTGAGATCAGGACCTGAGCCAAAATCAGGGGTCGGGTGCATGAGTGACTGAGCCGCCCAGGCGCCCCTGGAGCCCACATGCTTTTCACACCTTGAACGGGGAGAGTCCTGATCAGACAATAAACCCTCTGGGAGAGTTATTCCAGAACAAGACCCATGTTTCTTCTACTTTCCTAAAATTCATGCTATTTTCCAGCTCTCCTTCATCAGTAGCAGATTTTGGTGAAGGTCTGACACGGTGGAGACATCACGGCCTCGTGCGGGAAGCCGCCCAGAGATTCAACGAGACGCGCTCTCGCCCTTACGGGGCTCCCCCCGCCACTCCCCGCCCTGTCACATCCGCGGCACCCCCGACCTGAACTACCCAACACCTTGCACACACCTGGCCTCCTGCACTGTCCTGGTCCGACCGTTCTCAGAGGCTGTACTTTTGTGATGCTCTGGAGACCGGGCTGAGGAGGGGGCGGTTCTTTTGGCTCAAGCAAGTGTCCTCTGGCACTGACTTTACATTTTTTTCAGAGTAAAATGATTGACTGTGGCCATGCTAGATGAAAGGGAGGGTTGGTCGGCTCCCGATCGCCCATTTGTCCGGCGCTGAAGCACTTTCCTGCCGTGATTCCTGGTCCCACCCACGCTAATCCTTGGCACAAGTGAGACAGGGTCCCATTAGCATCCGTGGTTTCTACAAAAGGACGTCGTCTCTGCCTGGCTCCACCTCCTGCTAAGGCTTCGAGGTCCCTACTTGACTGGCAAGCAGAGAGCCGAGCTCCTGGAGCTCGCTGGGCAGCTCCAGGACCGTCCTGAGGTCCCCATCGCTCTTTCTGTCCAGCAATCAGCTGCAGGAGGGCCCACTCAGGATCGTAGGAAGGCAAGAGGTCTCTCACCTCTTCTCGGTGTCACAAAGTGCATGCTGAAGTCTGCGTGTGCATCTCAGGGCGGCATCCTAGAAGGCCTGGCCCTCCCCACCCTGGTGGGGGCAGGACTAGTGTGGGTCCTCGTAAGCTGCCACCCAAGAAATGGGATCTGGAAAGCTTTTCCCTGCATTCCTTGCAAGCAGGCTGCTGCTGCTGTTGGCCACTTTTTCCCACGGAGTCTGGGCATTGTCATGCCAAAAATAGTCATGATCCCTAGGGTGATTTGTCTGCACGCCTCTTCTGGAAATGAGGCATCGGGGGCCAACAGCGCTTCCCCGTTGGTGCTGCTTCCGGGGAGCCTGGGAACAGAAGTGGGCTCACCCGTTGGAGATGCGGAGACCGTCTTTGATTTCTAGTCAGGTGCTGGCTCTGGTTCATTTCCACCCATGCTTATTTCTTTCTTCTCTTGAGCCCAGGTCAGTGTAAGCTGTTGCAGTCAGCTTCGTGTGCTGCCCTAAATCCCTCCTGGAGACAGGTGTATCCATACAGACACACACAGGCTGGTTCATGATTCTTGTCTAGCGGAGCCCCCGAGGCCAATGTGACTTGCCACCCCTGACCTCCCTGACTCCACTAGAGCTGCCCTGGCCTCCTCCTCCCAGGCACACACTTCCTCAGGGTTTTTGCACCTGCTGTTCCTTTAGCCTGGAATGCTTTCCTTCCATACTTGCTCAAATCCTTCAGGGTTTTACTGAAATATCTCCTCTTCCCCTCCCCTCCCCTCCCCTCTCCTCTTCCTAAAAAAAATTTTTTTTTTTAATTTATTTGAGAGAGACACAGTGCTCATGAGTAGGGGGGATGCAGCGTGGGGGAATGAGCAGGGAGAAGCAGACGTCCCTCTGAACAGGAAGCCTGATGAGGGCTCCATCCCAGGACCTGGAGATGATGACCTGAGCTGAAGGCAGGCGCTTAACCAACGAAGCCACCCAGGTGCCCCAAATACCTCCTCTTCAATGAATCCTTTTTTTTTCTTTTGTCCACTTAAAATTCAACACCTGAACATTCTCCATCCCTCCTCTCCTATAACCATTCACATTAGTAGGCTAGGGCTCTCCAGAGAAACAGAACCAATGGGAGAAATATATATATGTATAATTAAATATACCGAATATGAATATGTTATTAAATATGCATATGTATGAACTGGCTCACGTGGTTATGGAGGCTGACAAGTCCCCAGATCTGCCGGTGAGTTGGCAAGTGGGAGACTCAGGAGGCCTGAGGGTGTAATTGCAGTCTGAGGCCATAGGCTCAGGACCTAAGGGAAGCCCGTGTTGTAGTTTGAGCTCGAAGGCAAGCAGGAGAAAGCCGATGACCCAGTGTGAAGGCAGTCAGGCTTCGGGGGGACTTGTCTCTCCCTTGCAGAGGGTCTGCCCTTTTGTTGGATCCAGGCCTTCCACGGATTGGATGAGGCCCACCCTCACAGGGGGGGAACCATGTACTTCAGTCTACAGATTCCAGTGTGACCCTCATCCAAAAATAGCCCCACAGAAACACCCAGAATAATGTTTGACCAAATATTTGGCCACCCTGTGGCCTGGTCACCTTGCCAGGTGACCATCATGAGCTTAACCATCATGCTCTCTTACCATACTCTCTGTTTTTACTTTCTTTGCTTTGTTTTCGGTCTTACTCCCTCTACTAGATCATAGCGTACAGGAGAGCTGTGAGTTTTTTGCTTGTTTAGGTTTAGAATGAGGCCTGGTAGTCTCAACCAACATTTTCAAATGAAGAGATTCTGTTTTCAAGCTGACAGCAAACGATGATACCGTCCATCCCACAGAGATCTCGGGAAAGGCATCGGTTGCCAGCAATTGAAGCATTTTCCTGGCGTGATGTTACGATACACAGACTACTGTGTGCACACACCTTTCTGATCCGAAGGTTAATTGTTAAGCGTTATAATTAGTATCGTTGCCATCATTATCATCTTGTGTTCACTCGAATGACTCCCAGACCTGGCTGGCTTCTGAACGTAGGGGTGTCATGACATTCTTAAAAGAATATTAATTTGGATTTATTATAATTAAACTTCTCATTCACGCCCCAAGGAAGATTAATCTTGAGACAAAAGACTCACAAAAATAGGTCAAATCCAGTGCTAACCTAGTGAGAATTCCTGGCCTCCTGAATGACTCGCAAGGTGTGTAAGACCTTGTCGGGGCTTCCGAGACCAGACGTGTCAGGGTTCAAATCTAAGTCCGACCCATCACTGACTGTGAAAACTAATCTGCACTATATCATCTATCTATCTATCTATCTATCTATCTATCTATCTATCTATATTTATTTATTTATATTTATTTTTTATTTTTTATTTTATATATATATATTTTTAATGCACAATAAATCTCCATTTCTTCGCTGGAAATTGGAGAAAGGGATATTTACTTCACAAGCTCACGGAATATGATTCTTGGTGTAACGTGGCTGCTGCTCTGTCGTGTAGTAGGTGTTCATTAAGTACCGGTTCTACTCAGGAGGCTGAAAGGAATGAGTCAGCACTTAGTGAGCCAAGGCCTCGGCTTGGAAGGTGTTGACTAGCCGAGAGGCATTTTCTCAGCTCAGCTACGTGCTCATGCTGGTCAAGCCCCTGTAGGAATGCTTCTGTCATCAATGATGCCACGTTTTTATTTTATTTTTTTAAAGATTTATTTATTTTAGAGAGAGAGAAAGAGAGCATGTGAGTGGTGAGAGGGGCAGAGAGCGAGAGGGAGACAGAGAGAGGAAAAGCAGATGCCCCACTGAATGGGGATAACCATATTGGTTATTCCAATTATGATTACTCTCTTTACTCAAATGTATGGTGATTTTTTTTTAAAGATTTTATTTACTTATTCATGAGAGACACACAGAGAGAGAGAGACCCAGGCAGAGGGAGAAGCAGACTCCCCGTGGGGAGCCCAATGCAGGACTCGATCCCCGGACCCTGGGGTCGCACCCTGGGCCCAAGGCAGACGCTCCACGGCTGAGCCCCTCAGGTGCCCCTCGTCATGTTTTAATTAAAACAGAAAAGCTGGGGCTGGGCAGGGAGAGGAGTGGCTGAGCCCATCCTTTTGCATTTGCCCAGCAGCTCAGCGTCCTACTGGTCTCTGTCCTTCTGGGACACCCGGGGCGGTGCGTGCTGGGCGCTCTCCCGAGGCAAGCTTTGCACTTTCCTGAGCCGGGCAAGCTAGAGCAGGAGCAGGAGCGGGAGCAGGAACCGAGCCTCGTGGGTTGGCAGGGCGACTGGAGGCAGGGTGCTCTGCAAGCTACTCACCTCCTCCCCGACGGTCAGGCTCCCTGGCACCCAGTGGCATCTCCAGCAGGAAGTGGGGTGCGGGGACAGCAGGACGGAGCAAGGTAGCCTCCTTGGCCTAAGACACGTGGAGGAGTGACAGGAGGAAAGGGTCCTGGTCCCAAGTCGGCTCCCTGTGGGCCCTGCACGCTCTCCTCTGCTCCCATCCGTCCACGCGTCGCGCCACCCCAGCTACCTGGCTCGTCTCGCCCTGGCGAGGGGCCTCCCGCACGCCCCGCTCAGGGGGCCTTGCCTCTGCTTGGGGCTCTCGGTTTCCTGTGTGCCCTAAGTTGAGATGCAAACCGTGGGCGCAGCCCGCATGGCCTGTGTGCCCCCATGCTCCGCGGGCGTTTCTTCTGGGTGAGCTCCCTGAGGCCGGGAACCGCAGCTTTTGCCTGTCCCGGGGCCTCAAGGGCCTCCAGCCACTGGCCGTGAGCAGCACCCATGTGCACGTGTGTGGACGTGTACGTATGTAGAGGAACAACTACATGATTCTGGACAACCGGGCAGGTGTCCCCTGCCGCCATCCCACCTCGGCTTCCCCATGTCTCCCTGAGACTCGCTGGCTGGAACCGGGCATCGGATGTGCTTATCCCACGTCTGTTCTCGTGCCTCCGGGACCCCTTGTGCTGGAGCTGGGGCTCTGTGCTACCCGGGACCCCCCTGTCCTCTGTGGTCACCCTTGTCCCATTGCCTCCTGCTTCCATCCCGTCTACCCATCGCTGACATCCCCCAGGGCGCACAGCCTCTTGCTAGAGATTCTGGGGACAGCACGATCCCGCACTTAGATGTCTGCCCAGGAATTGGTGAGATGAGTGAGCCCCCTGTGTCCGTGACCATGGACAGAAGTGCATCTGGGGTGTGGATTCGTTCTCTCCTCAGTACGTTCCCTAGGATTTTGGTAGAAACTTCTGCATGTACGAGTATCTGATGACGTTCAACGTCTGTCCAGGACTGTGACCGACGTGGCACCCTGAGCTATGGTGACCAACCCCCCAGGTTCGCCTGCGAGATAGGGTTTGAAAGGTGCTCACCCTGCCAGAGTCCTGGGCCAGCCTGGTCTGTCTCCTGAGCCTTGGCCAATGAAGACGTCTCCTTAGTAGGTGAAAGGCTGCGTATTTGCTGCTGTAACGATCTTTGGCGCCTCCGTCAGTTTATAATATCCATGAAGACAGGTAATGACACCTTCAAAGAAATAAGACAGCGATAGCATACAGGCTTCTGGAAGCTCTAAAAAATTCCAGTGCCCACGTCCCACCCCATACCAGTTAAATCATATGTCTTGGGGGTGGGAGTGGCCTTCCATCTATTTTAAAGACCTCCAGGGGGGGATCTGGGTGGCTCAGGTGGTTGAGCCTTCAGCTCAGGTCATGATCCCAGGGTCCTGGGATGGAGCCCCACGGTGGGCTTGCTTCTTCCTCTGCCCTGCTCATGCTATCTATCTCCCTCTCTCAAATAAATAAATCTTTTTTTTAAAAAAAAATAAAGATTCCCGGGAGATTCTCACGTTGAGCAGGGTTGGGACCCCGATCATGTGGAGCTGTGAGGACCCAACTCTGAATGGGTTTGATGATGAGTGGACTGGAGGTGGAAGGTAGGCAGAGCACTGGTAGCAAGATTGTTGGCTGACTGGGAGGAAGGGGGGCGCTGGACATGGTGGACCCCTGGTATCGGGCACTCCCATCACTCAGTGATGGGAGTGCTTGCTTCTTTGCAGAGGAGGATCCAAGTGAGACATCCTGAGTTGGGGCTTTGGCCATCGTGCTTGGTGGAAGCCACCCATCTGGGGGTCTGCAACTTCCCTTTGGCCCCTGGGCACTGTAAGTCTTGGCACAGGCCACACCAGCTCATGCCCATGCTTTGCTTAGGCGACCTTCAGCTCTGCCCCAGCCAGGATCCTCACCCTGCCTTGTAAAAGTGTGTTTCTGTATTCCTTACGAGAGGGGTGAGTGAGGAATCATTTCTTATATTTAATCTTTGGTATTTTGTCTTCTGTCCATTGTCTCCCATGTCCTTTATTGAGGAAACCATGCTATTGAACTAAGCTTCAGATTTCTTATTTATAAAACAAGATTGCTTTGAATATAAATTTTTACTACACACGTACATGCTAAGCGCTCATTCTTGGGCCCGTCCCGCCAAGAACTCCTTGCTGGATCTTCATAGCCTTCTGTTGTGAGAGCAGCAAGGACTGTGGCCACTATCTCCTCCAACAGGTGAGGCCCAGGAGTGTTGGGCGAGTTGGGGTTAAGGAACGAGGAGGGGTTAAGGTCAGGAGGTACGCCTCTGTGCCTCGGTCCACAGCTTCTAGCTAGCCACCGTGCCGACACCACCATCAACAGAAAGTATTTGACTGTTTTCCTGATGGTATAGAACTCAGGCAAATATTATTTTAAAAGTTCATCAAGTTCGATTTTTTTTTTAAGATTTTATTTATTTCCTTGACAGAGAGAGAGGAGAGCCAGAGAGCACAAGGCAAGGGGAATGGAAGAGGGAGAAGGAGAAGCAGGCTCCCCACTGAGCAGGGAGGGAGTCCGATGCGGGGCTTCTTCCCAGGACCCTGGGGTCATGACCTGACCCAAAGGCAGACCCCTAACTGACTGAGCCGCCCAGGACCCCAGAATTTTTTTGATTTTTGAATTGTTTGATCATGTAATATATTTACATGGTTCGAATTTTTTTTTTAAGGATTAGAAAGATATGCAGTGAAATTTTCCTCATATTAGTTCAGAAAGAACTGCTCGATTCTGTTTTTACAGGTGCATTACTACAGGTTTTTGTTCATTTGCCACTGCAGTAGTTTCTTGTGCGTGACTGGAGCAGGATTTATTTTAGCAGTAGTCAATAGAGGGATGTGGAGGCTGTTTCCAGTCTTTGGTACTGGAAACATCGTAGAATGAGCAACACGGAACATATATTCATTCACAAGTACGTGAGAACAATTTTAACAGAAATACCTAGGAAGAGAATTTCTGGTTAAAGGATTTTTGTGCGTGTAATTTTGCCGAATATGGCCAACTTGCCTTCCCTAGGGTCAAGGCTATGAGGCTATGTCTCGGGCCATTGACAATATTCGGAGGCAGCGAGTTCCCTCCAGCCTTGTTCGCACAGTGCCTTACGTGAGATCTGTGCCAACGTGGTAGGCGGAACACTGTAACCTAGAATAATTGGAATTTATGTTTTTCATTGTCCTCCACAAGGCTGTGTACCTTTCCAAATACGTTAAAACCATTTTCTGTTAACTGCTATTCGTATACTTGCCCATGTTAAAAATTGGGTTTTTGGTGTGTCTCATTCTTGCTCTTTTGTAGGTGTTTTGATACATCAGGGAGATTCCCCTTTAACAATATTGCGGAGAAAATACTGGCAATATTTTTCTCCGCAATATTGTTAATTTATTGTCATTATTATTGTTGTATTGTTACTTTCGTACCACATGGAGGGGTTCTGTGTAGTCCAGTTACCATTCCTTTCCCTTTATGGACCCTAGATCTAAATCGTTTTCTGTGTTTTCTTCTAGTATTTTTAGTTTTAATTTGCTACGTTGAAAGCTTTGATCCTCTTGGAATTCATCCTGGTGTGTCGTGTGCCCCGTATGAAGAATGGATCCCACTTAATATTTTTCCAGATGGTCACCCAGTTGTCCCAGTACCATTTATTGATTTATTGAATAATTCATACTGTCTTTACTTTCTTAGGGTTTGGTTAAGGGCAACACATTCTCAACTTGCATTCTGCCTTAATGGATTTTTAGCCTGGGATTTCCTGGGAAGGTGATAAATCTCTTTGTTCGGGTCTCTGGTGTTTGCCTTTCCCGTTCTGTCTGGGATTATTGTGCGCTTCGTAACTCTGGCACCTGACGGATTTCCAAGGCTCTGTGGCCGCCTCCCTCCGCAACAAGATTCGTTTCCTACAAAAAAAGCAACTTGAAGGCTTTCTGTGTCTGATGTGCCTTTGTGGTGGCCTTAGCACCAGTACCGGCCAGAGCCAATGACCAGCAGAGAGCTTTCTCTCAATACCCCCGGATCGCAAGGCTTGCAAATTCTACCAAATGATTCTGCCTCAGGACAGAAAGGGTGCTTCTAGCCAAGAGAGATACCCGCAGGTGGCATAGGGGCTACATTTGGGAAACGAGAGCGTAAAGGTGGAGGAAGGTGTCAGCCGTCAAGCACATGGAATGCGCAGCCCCTTCCCTGAATTCCACCTCCCTGATTTTCCGATTTTCCGTCTCCCACCCCAAACTCTTGCAGATGGAATGACTAACAAAGAGCTGAAAACTCCAGCAAAATGCCAATGACTCAGGACTTCTGGGCCCTGTTCCTCTACTGAGGCGGTCCCCTATAACGTTTATTTCCCCTTAGAAAAATAAGCATGCTTATCATGTATGAATACACTTTTTAACTTTTTTGCACTGTTAAATGAATCTCATGCAATAAAGAATAGGACGCAGCTAAAGAAATGTTTAAAAAGGTAAGAAAGAGTAGCTGGTGGATTTAGTGCCTCCATAGTGAAGGAGAAGAGATTAATAAAGCCCGGGGCTGGGGGATGGTGGTCTGGGAAGAGGGTGGAGTCACAGAAATATGAATTATAGGGCAACCTCACACACAAATTTGACGAGTCACAACCTTTACTGTAAGATAAAGAGCCGGCAGGTGAGAAGCCCAGCTTGGCTTGACGCCACCTCCCAGGGCCTAGCTCTCCCTCAGGTCCAGATGCTCATGGGACTGACGGTCACGTGTGTGGATGTGCTTACAGGGGACGGGAGGAGCGAAAATGTACCCTGACCCCGTGCAGCAAAGATCCTTTACTTCTAGTTGGCTTTGCAAGCTGGGTGGATCCCTGTTTTGTGAGACGTGAAGGGTATGCAGTTCCAAAGGACTTTTTTTTTTTTAAGGAAAATAACATGAAATTGTGAATATAAAATCAGGTGTGACATTGAATATTTATACACCAAGAATATAAATCATAACACAAATCATACGCATGAAAAAGTTGACAAATGCAACAGAATCACACACACACAGACATAACACGCTGCCTTGTGCACTGTTCTATGATACTTTTCTCCCCTTTCCTTTTTTATTTTTTATTTTTTTAAAGAATTTTTATTTATTTATTCATGAGAGACACAGAGAGAGAGTCAGAGACACAGGCAGAGGGAGAAGCAGGCTCCCTGGATGGAGCCTGATGCAGGACTCGATCCCAGAACCCCAGGATCACGACCTGAGCGGAAGGCAGAGTCTCAACCCAGGTGCCCCTCCCCTTTCCTTTTTTTAAAGAAAGTTTTAGTTAGTGCGTCATCATTGCTGTGGTTCTGTAAATTCAAGATTCTTGTCGAATGTGGGATTTTTGTGTGTGACCTGTGAGATCTGGGACATTTCCCCATGGCTGGCTTCTGACCTGGTTTCTTTCAAACCCGGTCTCTCCAGCCCTGCCGCCTGCGTCTGGTGGCAGGGGCTGCAGGATGTCCACAGCACCTTGGTGGTTCGAGGCCAGGTGAGCCGGCGTGCAGGGTGGTTAAGGGGAATCCTAGGCTGCAGCCCTGAGACAGGTGACAGCCCGCTCACTGCACAGAAGTGAGACCACGGAAACGCGTCCTGCCCAACTCACACCAGAGGTACCCCTTGGCTCCCTCAAGTTTCTACCAGCTGCCCCATGTGCAGTAGGTAGAAGAGCAAGTGGTTGGAGACAGTTGGAGTGGGACAATGGCCCTACTGGTTTTGGTTAACGATCTCACTTTTGCGCATTTTATAAAACCAGAGAGCGTGGGGAGCACCCAGCCAGGCCCTTCCCTCGTGGTTGGCCAAGGCCAGAGCAACAGGAGGGCTGCGGGCCCAAGGAATTCCCTGGGGCTCGGGGGCCTGCAGCTCGTGGACTTCACAGGGTGGCCGTGGTCACCGCCAGGCCTCTGTGGGCTTTAACATAGGGGGTTTGGGGGCGGGCCCCAGATCCCAATGGATCGCGCGTGACCCGGCTGAGTCTTGGGTCTCAGATCCCCTGATCCTCCTCGGTTCATTGGCTTGGGCATGGAGATCACTGTCCTACCAGGAACGAGTGGGGTCTAGATTACATGAGATACATGTTGGCGGTGGTCTTGTGTAGCACCCGGCACTTCATTCGCTTTAAATAAATACCACGTAGGAAGCCAAACCGGGCACTTGGAGAGAGACCATTGAACCATGACCTGTCCTCTGGGGGGCCAAGAAAAGTCCCTGCTGCTTCTGTGCTGTATTGTCGAACTACCCTTGATATTTGAGAACCATAAAGGTCTGGCCTTTCGACAGGTAGAGCCTGATTTCAACTTTCCCCTTCCCTTTTCCTCGAGTTGTGCTTATGTCCGTGACTCTGGCCAACCCTGGACATTAGCCAGAAGCGTGTAAGTGGAAACCGGAGCAAAGTCTAGCTGCTGTGAAGGGGCTTGCCTAGTGCAGGTGGCAGGGGACCGACTTGCAGACACAGGTTCACTGACTTAGAGTGATGTGGGAGTAAGATCCTGGGAGAGTTTTCAAGGGTTTGGGGCGAGGCCTCAGCGCAGGCATCTCTCCCCACCATAGAGCGGGCCCTGGTTGGCCCTGGGCCCCGTGTACCTGGGGACCTGCAGCGCCCGGGCAGGGGCTGAATTTCTCCCTGAAGCTGGTCCTTTGGGGGACCACGGAAGCCCACCTGGGTTCGCTCCATCTGTCCCTATAGGGTCTCACCGAGGGCTCGTGAATGCTGCTGAGAGGCACTGCATGGGGCCAGGCAAAGTCCCTGCAACTATGTGCAGCCCTGCGATGGGGCAATGTGCCCCATGTGCCCCCTACTAAAAATGGTGCTTCTCAAGGGGACTCTGTGCTGCCCTGTGGGACAACCCCTTTGCCCCGGCCATGTAGAGAGACGTGATCGCTCTGGTTATTAGGCGCGGGCTGCCCCTTGGCCCGGGAAGAAGGATTTATTGAGCATTTCGGATCACCTCGTGTCACCCTTCATGGAAAGGGTCCCCATTTGAGAGGCCCATCCTCCCTTTCCGGAACACACTGGATTTCTGCAGGCGGAAAACATATTTATTTAACTTTTACTAAGAGCTAATGCGAGAGCATCCAGCAGTCTCCAGAGGTCTTCTCTGTGGCCTCCTCTATAATTTATGTATGATTTAATCTTCAGATGCAGCCTCCCAGAGACTGCTGGATTTTCCTCATCTACCTTCTCACACAGAGAAGCAATTATTCCCCAAGCGTCTTAGATCATGAAATGGTACCTTTTGGAAATGAAAAGATAATACTGTTTATGTACGAGTACGAGAGAATTACTTTACTTGTCTGTAGTAACACTGATTAAATTGAAATGTCAGAGCTAATGTTACAGCTAATAAATGTTATACATATTCAAATCTGTCTAAATACTGAAGATTGTGACTAATGCAAGAGGATGCTATTTAAAATTGCGGGAATACCCGAATCTCCTTGTGAATGCCACTTGTGCTATCCGTTTTCGGTGACTAAGGTACGAACGTGTATTATAATATGAGGCCCGTGTTGGTGATACCTGCCAGCGATGTTTTGTCACTTGGAGTTCCCTTAACCGGATAAATTGGTGCCATCACGAAAAATCTACCTCGCGTTTGGGGAATGTTTTGTGAGATAAGCTGCATTATGGAAATCAGAAGGGAAAGGGCGAGTGGCGTGATGTCCGTCCTGCACGATGGGAACGTGGAGAGGCAGGCATCGCGGTGCCGAGGTCCACCAGTGGGCCTCCCCTCGTGCTCCCCTCTCGGAGTCTCGTGAAGAAGATCTATGGTGCCTTCTCTGCACAGCCAACCGCTGCCTCGGTGGGTGTCCTTGGGAAGACGGCCACAGCGTCCTTTCTTTCAAGGAGCAGAACGCAGCAGAAGATGTGAGAGGGAGGAACCCAGAGGGGTGGGGATTAGGGCAGCTGGCTCAGGGTCACTGGCCAACAGGGGCCAAGAACCCATTGCGCTTGGCCTGTCCTCTGATGGCCAAGTCCCAAGTTTTGAAGAAGGGTTGGCCGCCTCTTGCTCTGGCCGCGGGACGGCTTTGTCCGCTTGCTGCCCACCCGCCGCCTCTCCCCAGGTGCTCTGCATTCTGCTGCAGTTTCCCAGCTTCCAGAACGAGCACGAGATTGCCCAGCCCCGTAGATGTAGTTGCACGGTCCAGCCTGTCCCATGCTACGTGTGTGACTTCAGGCTTCAACAGTGAGGCCGCTCAGGAGCCCCGTGGGGTGACTGGGGTACACCTGAGCCAATGCTGTGATCCTGCTCCTTGCCGTGTGCCACTGCGTGTCAGGCACCTGCTAGATCACCCGCTCGAGCTATGCTCGCTCCCACGCGCTCCCACACCGCTGTTTTACACATTTTTACACACTGAGGGTTCTCCTCTTCTCCCCTCTGCACCCCTCTGTCCTGGCAAAGCCCACTCAACTTTTCTGATGAGCAAGAAGGGAGCAAGCAGTCCGTCTTCCTTCTTGCTGGCATGAGGACCGGCCTGGGGCTGAGCTAGAAGGGACGAGGCCAGAGGCGGCACAGTCCTTCCGTCAGGGCAGATCCGGGCGTGGTGGAATGTCCGGGACAGAGGAGCTCATCACCCTCGGAGGATTCTAATTCAGCAGGATTTGGCCAGCAAGTGACTGTAACAAAGAGAGGATATATTAAAGTGTGCATTAGGGATTGTGGTTATTATAAATTCTTTGAAATCTCATTTAGATCCAGGAAACAGACTGCGTCTGGAAGGCTCTGAGGATTAATCCTTTTGGAACAATGGAGTGTCAGTGATCATTTGGAAAAGTGATTATGCCAAATTTAATTATCATGCACGTGCGTTTCATCGGCATCATGGTGCACGCCCAGAGGGCGGTGGGGGGAGCCTGCCCCAGCGCCTGCCCAGACCCAGGAATGCGGTGGAAAACGGTAACGGTAACGCGTCGTAAGTGAGCGCCACGTAATGTGAGGCTTGATGGGTAGGAGGGAGATGTGGGTGGAGCAAATGGGAGGGGGCCTTTGGCGCGCTCAGCAGATGTTCCAGATATCTGTAAGGCTTTTCAGTGTTTTCAACACGCTGGAGAGAGGAGCAACCCACATTTCAAGCAGGCTGATAAAAACGTTTCCCTGTCCTAAGCATTTCTTTTGTGCTGTGTTCTTGCGGTAGCCTCACCTCTTCTGAATCGCAAAATTTGGTTGGGGACAGTCAAGGGCGCTGCTCAACGGAAGGACCGATGGACCATGGCAGTGCAAATCCCAAGATTTTCAGAGCTTGTGATTTCGGAGGGTGACCAGTTGGGGACTCCCGTCAGGTTTATCCATCTCTGGGACCCCATCGCGCTCTCCTCCCTTTGGCTGGCTAGCAGTTATGCTTTAAAACCTACTCTCACGGTCTCTTCTTTAGAGGGCCTCCCCTGATGGCCTTGGGTTGTGTTGGGTGCCAGGCACTGACTTGCACAGCACAGCAATACCATTGCTGGTTGATATGCCTATTACTTCTGTTCACCGTGGGCGCCTGCCCTGAGGGAAGTGGCCACATCCCACGCTCAGCACTGGCACCCCAGCATCACCAGCATCACCACACCGTCTAGAGAGGGCTCAGCAAGTATTTGTTGGAACGGATGATTCCCAAACTGGAAAGAACAGGCATCAGTTCTTCCTCTGTACACATCCC
Organism: Nyctereutes procyonoides; assembly: GCF_905146905.1. Classification (NCBI taxonomy): domain Eukaryota; kingdom Metazoa; phylum Chordata; class Mammalia; order Carnivora; family Canidae; genus Nyctereutes; species Nyctereutes procyonoides. Next base: position 54,492,584 of record NW_026575046.1, read on the forward strand.
TATCCGTGCTAAGCCGAAACAAGCTGCTGGAGGGTGTGATCTATAGCACTCGAGGCAAAACCACTGGTGTTTGGAACATGGCTCTTCCATTTGATGTGTGACAGGAGCTCCTGGGTGAGCGTCTCTGGGGCTCAGTGAGCATCGTAAAGTCTACAGCATTGGCTGTAGACTTCCTGAAGAGGACAAACCAAATAGTGTATAGCAGGTGCTAGGGCCTTCTGGGATGCTCATGAAGTGTTGCTTTTTATTTGCTCAGCTGAGCTCAGAATCTCTTTATCTTTTGAAGAGCTGGCCACAAACTTATTAGGGATCTAAAAGTGAGAACCTTTAAGTTCGGGTTAGAAGTGTTGCTGTATTACCAATGCCACGGGGCTGAGGTCAGAGCTCAGGGATGGGAGTGGTCAGTGGGAAAACGTGTCCACATTGGAGAAAGACCTCCTGCCTCTGCTCTCGGCAAGAACCTCACTGCCGCAAGTGGGTTCGGTGGCCCTGCTGGGGTTTGGTATCCATGAGATCCAGCCTTCCCTGGCAGGGGTGTTTGACCCAGGCCCATAACTCTCAAATCACTCCAGCCAAGCTGACTGGCTACCACGCTGGAAATCCAGGCGTAACCACTCCCTTGCAGAGCTCTTTGGAGAGATAAAGTGGGAAAATTATGGAGGAGGTGCTTGAGAAATCACACAGAGCATCGCAAGTGTACACGACTGTCAACCTCCATCTCACTAGCTAACACAATGAATGTGACCAACTGCGATTGCTCTTTCAAGATATGGGCGGGCTTAACGACAGAGGGGCGCAAGACCCCTATGACCTCTGTGGAGTTCATCCAGTCTTCCTGACGGCAAGTGAATGAAGCCAACCCCAAAATAGGCAAAGCGGGGGAACTCAATTACTCAGAATTTGGCTGGCATGTCAAGGCAGAGCACTAAGTACAGTATCTCGTGTATTTTCATCCGATTCTCCCGACAACCTGAGAAGTAGGTGCTACTGACTCAATTTATAGGTGAGTAGCCCAGATCATGCTGTTCATAAAAAGAATAATGGGGAAAAAGAACATCTGAAATATGCTGGGTGCTTGCCTTATGTAGGCATTGAGTAAAACCGGACCCTACGAAATGGCCCTACGTGTAGGTCAAAAACGGTTGATGGTCAACCTTGTGTGTTTCTCATCTGTGGCTGGATTAGCATGGCAGAGAGGGCTGGCGGTCTCCAGATTTTCTTCTATGACACCACCAGAATCGGATGTCAGCATGCTATTTTATAGATTCATAATAACCACCATTGTTATTATTTTATTTTATTTTATTTTATTTTATTTTATTTATTTTATTTATTTATTTATTTATTTATTTATTTATTTATTTATTTATTTATTTAACCACTGTTATTTTTTAACAGTCCTGCCAGCCGCCATGGAGAAGGCAGGGGCCTGGCGGTGGAAGGAGATGGTGAGGATATGGGAGGGGGTGAGAGCACGTCCCCAGGCACCGTGCTTTAGGGATCATTTCTTAAGCTAATTCTTCACCTGGCATGGCAGGGTGCCCTCAGAGGTGGAAGATGGTTTTGCTGTATTAAGTTTAAAATGTCATCACTAATTAGCTAGGATTGCAGGCTGGAGCGTTATAACGCCAGGCCTGGGGACTTAACTTTATAGACACAGAATCGAAGAGGGGGGGAAAATACATTTTACAAACTCATTTTAAAAATAGTTTCCCTTGGAAATTAAAACCATTAAATGTACATCATTATGCAGATCAGTATTCATGCTTTAAAGAAACATAATTTTGCCTTCATTTAATTTGTTTCTCCTAGACCTAATTATGGATTGGATAAAAAGTTATTTTTCTATCTCCGAGCAAATCGCCTTTTACCCCCCAGGAGGACAGTTCTCTCTGGTTTTCCAGAGTTGTTTCCACGCTGTGACTAGCGAAGGAAGAGTCCGGGCGATGTATTCCAGGAGGGAGCTGCTTGTTGGGGGAGAAGAGGAAGCAGGGCAAGTACACTAAGAAGACAGAGTGGTGGGGACTGGCTGGGCTGGGTCTCCAGGTCTGTCCCCCAAGAACAGGTGCAGTCGGTCACCTGGGCAGGCCCTGCAGGTGTGAGGATGCTGTAGGCCACGGGGTGATCCAGGGGCCCGGGGCGGGTCCCCTCAAACTGGGCTGCCTGCAGGGGGCCCCAGGAGGCCAGACAGGAGGGTGGGGCGGGGATAGTACTCAGCAACCCCTCCCGACCTTTAGGCAGAAGCCTGGAGGGAGGTGGATCCTGAGATTCGAGTGGGCTCTGATCAGGGTTAGAATAACAGCAGGTGCGTCTAGCGTGTGCCCTGCGTGCAGGCCCTTGCGTGTTGTCAGACACCAGTGCTCGTGCATTTTACTGTTGATGTGCATTTGAAACACTTTGCAAACACCCACTAGTCCTCACAGCGACTCTAGAGGCAGGTGCTGTTACGGTCTGCGAGCTGCAGGTAAGGACTTCGGGGTGCCCGGGGATAAGGAGATGTCTTGGGTCACGTCGCTGGTGGGCGGTGGGAGTCCAGCGCTGCGCTGGGTTCTTTAGCTTTGCCCCCTCCGCCGTCCCACCTCTCGCTACGGCAGCTCACCCATGGCCTGCCGAGGCCTGTACCTTCAGGCGTGCGCTAAGGCTTTCACTGAGGCAGACGGGAGGCCGGTGGGCTGTTACCCTGCGGCCTCGGCGAATCACACCTCCTGGTGCTCGCGCCCTTTTCTTGTGCCTCCCCTTGCATTTGGACCGACCTCTGCCATGCCTTAATCCATGGAAGCTGGCGGAACTGGCCCTGTGACAGTTCTGGGCCTCGACCTCGTGATGCTCGTCAGCCTCTCTTGTGTTTTCTGGCAGAAGCCAGTCGCCTCGTCAGAAGGCTGACGCTCCCTGCAACCACCACGCTCGGCAACGCGGAGAAGCAACCTGGAGGTAAACGGAGGCCCCAGCCAGCAGCTTCTGCCGAGCTCCCATCGCCTTGCAGCCGGTGAGCGAGGCCACCCCCGTGATCTTTCCCGGCTGATGCCACGCGAGGCAGCGATGAGCTCTTGCCAGACTCTGTCCAAATCACAATAGCATGAGCAAATAAATGAGCCAACACGAGCTTAGTCTTAAGCCGCCAAGGTTTGCGACTGTTAGACAATGCAGCAGCAGATCACTGAAACGCCTGTGAACCTCATGTTACAGGTGAGGACTCGGAGGCACAGAGAGGCTGTGGCACTTGCCCCAAGTGATGTCGCTGGGAAGTGGCAGGTGCAGAAATTGAATCAGGGAGTGTGAGTGCAGAGACCCCTCCGAGCACTTCCCGGCTTCCTCTGTTGGTGCCTCCGCCAGGGTTTCCTCAGTGCCGAGGACCGAGGACCCTCTGGTGCCCTCCGGCCCACGGGGCGGGGAGCCTGTGATTCGTGGCCCCCTCCCCTTGCCTGCTGGGCCCTCTTGGTCTGGCTGGAGCCTACGTTGCCCCCTGGAATTCTTCCCAGCATTGGGGGGCGCTGCGGGCTTTACTGGACTCCGGGATGCGCTCGATGCCTTTAGGCGTCCTGATCACAGGATCTGAGAGCAGGTGAGATGAGCGCTCCCACCTGGCGGCAAGAAAGCTGCGCCTGCCTCGGAGGGCTGGTTGGCGCTGGCGCAGGGCGCGGAGAGTGCAGCCGGCGATGGAACCTGCTTCGCCGACCTCACTCAGGGCCCGGGGCCCAGCCTGGCCTCCCGCATCTGCTCTTGGGCTCCCCAGACACGCTGTCCCACCATCTCCCCTGTTCCTGGGTCCAAATTCAGCTTCTTCCCCATGTCACCCAACGCCGGGGGCGGCCGCGGCCCGGAGAGGCTTTGCGGGCTGGTAAGACGGCGCACCTGCCAGCCTCTCCTCCAGCCTCGTCGGGGACTGCTGTGTCCATCTGTCCGTCTGTCCGTGAATGGCAGCTCCCGCGGAGGACAGCTGGAGGATTCCCTGCCCTCACCCTCCCCGCGCCGCTCAGCTCTGCTGTGCATCAACAGAGCTTGGCAGGGCGGTCAGGATGGGCTCTGGCAGGGCCGTGGAGTCCTCCTCCCGTGGGTGATGAGCGGGGAGGTGCTCCTGGTGAAGGGCTGTTCCTCCTGGGAGGCGGCGCTGGGGCCTCAAGGGGAATGAGAGGCCTCAGGCTGTGTGGAGGCCCCTGAAGGGGCGGCTGCCAAGAGCCTGAGTCCCCCCGGCCTCTCCTCTGGTGGCTTCATGTATCTATCGAAACTTAATCCTGCTCCCAGCTCAGGGCGTGACCCAACAGCCCAACCCCTGCAGGTCTGTGTGCAAGAAGCTGGCAGACCAGGAGCACATTGGGATGAAACAGGTGCAGTCACCTCCCCTCAAGCGAAAATGACTTCCTGCCGCCACCTCCCCACTGTACCTGGAGTTGGTGATGGTGTGGTGAGGGGGGGCGGGCTTCATGTTTGTGCAGAGCTCAGCAGCGCCTGGCATAACCTGTGTATTTGTTGGTTAAATCCATAAAGAAGGGATGAGTAGCCCCGTGTACGGGACAAGGGGACAAGTGGCTGGATGCCTATGCCTACGTGTCGCTGGGGGATGAGAGACAGGGATGGAGTGGGTGGGAGGGAGAGCAACACAGTGAGGGAACTTCTTTCTTTCTTCCTTTCCTTCTTTTTAAAGATTTTATGTATTTATTCATGAGACACCCAGAGAGAGGCAGAGACACAGGCAGAGAGAGAAGCAGGCTCCATGCACGGAGCCCGACGCGGGACTCGATCCCCTTATTTTAGGATGGGGGGGCTGGCTCCGTCGCGCAATGGATAGCGCATTGGACTTCTAGGATGGGGGGGGCTGAGGCCCTGGGCCCTGGGAGAGGCCTATGTCATTTGGAGGTCATGTCAGACCTTTCCCATCAGGTCACGAAGATAAGGGTCCTTGGAGGGATGTGGGGGTCAGACCTGGGGATCCTTGGGGGGGGGTCTGATGTGGGGTTTGCTGTGCCTTGGGCTTCCTGCACAGGTGCCCAGGTGTCCCTGAGCAGAAGTGCCATGTCAGAGCTCGAGGGTGACAATGTCACCGTCCTGGCTGGGTCAGGCTCTCTCAGGGTGACAGCTTCCTCAGCTCTGTATGCACCCTTGGCATTTGCCCTTTGCTGCCCCTTCCTTCCAGATAGGGAGTCTCTTGCTTTGCCCTAGGAGACTAGGCTGGCCAGTGCCACGCTTTGACCCATAGAAAGTGGCACAGGTGACATTGCGGAAGTTTCAGAGCCTCAGGAGGCCACTCAGCTCCTGCTTGGTGCACGTGGATGCTGCCCTGAGCCGGGCACACGCAGAGGAGCCCAGGTTAGAACCACAGGAGAGCAGGGCCCGGTGCCCCCCATGCCCTGCTGGCCCACCCGCTGCATGCAGGTGCCCCAGTGGGCCCTGTTAGCCCCCTGACTTGTTAAAAATAATAGATTGTGGGTGCTTTCGGCCACCAGGCTTTGGGTGGTTGGTTTTGCTGCAGTAGGTAACTCAAACGCCTGCCCAGGTCGTACCAGGCTTGGAGTCTGGCTCCTTTTCTAGGTGCTCCTCTACCAACTGATGAAGTAAAATTGATTAACGTGAAGTAAAAGTAAAAATGGATTGAATTTGGGCAAGGGCCCCTGGGACACTAGCCTCAGGAGGAAGGGTGGGAGGAGCTGGTGAGAAAGCCTGAAGCCTCGAGGCCACAGGGTCAGGCGCTTTGTTTCCTGCCCGGCTGACCCTGACCCTGCAAACAACTCGTTGAGTTGAAGAAGCAGGGAGGCTAAGTGACTGAGCCAGGATCTCCCAGTGTGTTGGGGTGGCGGGGGAGGGTCGCGAGGCTCTGAACCTGGCTTTGACTCCCCAGGACACCCTCCGTCCCTGAAGGCTCCATCTCCGTCCACAGGATGGGTGGAGCTCAAGGAAAGTTCTGGAAGGAAGGAGGTGCTCTCTCTACCCCCATGATGTTGTGCGTGCCCTTCTTAAACAGCAGGGACTTTCTCCTGTTCTCTGCTTGGGGAAGTCCCACTCAGCCTTTGGTACCACACGGCGCTCTTTGTCCTGCCTCTCCCCAGGGTTCGGGGTGCAGAGGGTCCTCCTCCCCGCAGACTTCCCGCGGTGCCACCTACAAACCCTCCTCTCCGGGGTCCCCATGATTTTCGATAAGTATTTATTTATTTATTATTTATTATTTATTAATTTATTAATTTATTTATGTGTTTGTCCGTTTAATAAACATCTTGACAATTCAATAGAAGACAGAAGCCTGTGGGCCCTTTTGCCCAGATTTGGGAAACGACCCTTCGTGTTGGGGGTGAGCTCCCTTCAGCTCCACCTCCACCTGCTGGGGGTCTAAGTAGTCACGGAGGCTCCTGTGGGGTGGCTTCTGAGGCCACGGGAGGATCTCACCAGATCAGGATCTCATGAGCGAAATGGGCCGTGGGAGGTAGAGGATAAAATTAGAACATTTCTTCAGAGTTTTTATTATTATTATTATTATTATTATTAATTTCCTGGAACTTGAGAAGGAAATGACGCTTTACGGTATTTACCGTGCAGAGTGACATGGGGCAGCTGGAGACTGGCTATCGCTGCGGCTAACGCGGGTCCTCCTGGAAGGAGACAAAGGGAGGCCTGGGAGCAGGTGCTGCGATCGTCTCCCACCCCGTCCCTCTTTCTCTGGGGTGCTGTCCTGGGACGGTTGCTCATCGCCTTTCAGTCTGTGATGTGTACGGGCGTAGCCCAGGCCTGTGAAACTGCCACATTGAGGTCGGAACGGCCGTCCGGCAGCAGGGCACCTGGCACCCCGCAGTTCCCAGGACAGTCCTGCGGGCCCTTTTGCTTCAGGCCTGCATCATTTTCGACGTATGGCAGCAAGACCCAGGAGCTGGTGCATCCTTTCTCTGTCTATATAAGTAACGGACTGTCTGAATTTTTTTAAAGATCATTTACTTATTAATTCATGAGAGACACAGAGAGAGAGGCAGAGACACACGGGCAGAGGGAGAAGCAGGCTCCATGCAGGGAGCCTGATGCAGGACTTGATCCCAGGACCCCGGGGTCCCGCCCTGGGCCACAGGCAGACGCTCCACCGCCGAGCCACCAGGTGCCCCACGGGGGGTCTGGACCTAGAGGTGGCTGGTTGTATCTTTAGCAGGCCACCCGGTCTAGGCCTTGGCTGCGGCCTCCCTCTGTCCACACGGCTGTCCACCCGCGTGTCTGCACGGCGACACTGCTCAGCTGTCTGTAATAAAGGACGCCTCCTTTTTATATTTGCTCTGCCCCCGACCAGCATTTTCATGAAGTGTAGTAAAATCAACTTCCGAAAAGATAAAATGGAAAACAAGGCCTGCAAAATGCAAGCCCGTCCCTCTCAGTTAAATCAGATTCCACAGTGGAATCCGTCAAACTGCTAGATGTCTACGCACACTTTCTTTTGATTTCTCTGCTTATTTCATCGAGGACTAGAAAAACTAGAGTTTGAGGGCTGGCACGGCTCCATGGATGACCCTCCGGGCAGCACCGCTGTGGGGAACGTGGGGTACCCCCGGGGGAGGTGGTGATTTCAGAATGCAGATGGTTTGCCCCCGAGCCCAAGTTTTTATTTGATTTCAGTAAATTATAATATATTCTAATTCATATCTGCCCGTTAAAGGATTTATGGATAACACTGAATTTATAACTGAAATAGTCCTTAGAGAATGAGAAAAAAAAATGGTTTAAAAGCTATCTGTTAATAATTTACAGGTTAAAGATAATACTAACCAGGCAAATACAGCTAACTGTGTGAAAATGGTTGGAGGGGACATTTCTCCAGATCTAAGACAGAGCTCGCTGTCAACCATATTAGGAGGTAAAAGCAGGGACATTATATTCTGATGTTACAGGAAGTGCTTTAAAAAATTCCAAGTTATCAGTAGAAGTATTTATGAAGACAAATTAATTTATAGTGGTTGATGATGGACCTTGCCTTAAGTGTATATTGGCTCTTGAAATATTCCCTAATGGTGATACGATCTATCAAGTCCAGTGGGACACTTAACCCGTAGGTTTTTGCATCTGTAGCTCCAGTTGTGAAATTCTACTTTATATACATTTTATAATACATACAATATAATTCCACTTTACACAGTATGTTTGTATACATGTATGTTATATATGGTATATTTATGCGTCATAAGCGAGCATCCGCCTATTGTTTCGAGATTAACCTTCTTCCACTGAAGGAGTGGTGTCCTCCTCAGGAAGTAGGGAGCCAAGGTGGCAGGAGGTTACTTACCTTCTCGGCCCTCCCAACCTCGGAGAAGGTGACCGCCCACATCTCCACCTTTAACCCTACAAGTGCAGGTGGAAATTTCTGGACTTTCTTTAGCTAGAGTGCCTCTCCAAGAGCAGGGCCTCAGTGCTGGGTTGTGTTTCCCAACGATCCTAGCTCATAAAGGGCCTGAGTGCTGGGACTGTGTGTGCTTTGGTCTTGTACCAATTACGAGGATCATAAAGATACACTCGAGGGGCACATCGACTCTTTCCACAGTTTGTCTATTCCAAGCTTCATTAAAGAATGTGGATTAAAGAAAGGCCGTTTGGGGAAGGCTGATGTGGCTTGGTCGTGGCCAGAGTGGGCTGGCCAGCATCAATGCAGGGATGATGGCTTTCAGCTGCTCACTGGCACTGCGCGTCCGTGGCCTTCTCTGCCAGTGAACGCTGGAGCTTTCTTGCATAATAGCATGGCCCAATTTAAAGTTACAGTTATTTTTCTTATTAGAAAAGCAAGTCAGGCTCGTTATATAGGATGCTTTAAAACTGCATTGAATTCTAAAGAAAAACATTCAGCAATAATTTCGTTATTTAAAGGAATCATTAAAAAAAAGGAATCATTAACTTTTGTATCTGCATCTGCCTATCAATCTATGTAAGATATATCCCCCCGTACTATGTACCATCTATATGTGTATATATATATATATATATATATATATATATATATATATTACTAAATATATATGGTGGCAATAAGAATATATACTTATTTACTTTTTCTGTTTCTTTTGAAATCATGTAATTTTGATTCCCCACCTGTACCCGCAGTGACCCCCAAAACCACTGAGGACAGTGAGCTGTCCCGGTCTTAGCAGGTGAGGTTTCTTCTCCATGTGACCAAAGGCGCCAGACTGAACAGGTGTGTGTGGACTCAGGCTGCGATGGGACCGTCTCGGTGCAGTGACAGCAGATCTGGTGTTCTCCAGCTTTGGACTAGCTGCTCATTCACATGTGGAGCGTGCCAGGGTCTCTCCCCAGTCACCCTTTGCGTCCTGCACAAGCCCTTCCCAAACTTCCCCAGACCTGCCCTGAGGCACAGCTTCCTGGAGCCAACCTCTCCCTCCCCCAGTAGCTGCCTCCTGCATTTGCATGTGATTTGGCCCACTTATAATGTCATTATCCAGGAGAGGGAGGACCGTAACCCGGGCAACCAGAAGAGGTAGTTTTGCAATTCAGACTTTCTGCTCCATTTAGTTGGATTCTGATCCCCTCTTGGCTCCCTCCTCTCTTGAGATTGTAAGAATGTAAACACCCAGAATCTTCCTTCATCTCCTGTCCTTTGCTCCCAGGGCCTCCCCTCAGCCCACTGACACAGCACATTCTAGGTCTACTGACTAAACGTTTCTTCAACAGTGACGAGGTTTCCTTTCTCATTACTATTACCCAACATTTAGGATCATATTTTCTAGTGTTATTACGATCTCTAATAATCATTTTTAATGCTGCATAATATTATACCTGGGGGCGGACCGTAACTACTTCACAATTCTCACATAATGGGCTTTTAAAGTTTCTGTTGTTATTTATTTTAACCATTATATTTATTTCTCTGAGGACCATTTCTGCGGATTTTTTTTTTTTTTTTTTTTTGGTGACTTGTATATAGAATTCCTTCCCTATGAAAGTCCCCTAGAATTGAAATGACTGGTCAAGAGCTATGTTTGTTGGGCTCTTGATGGATACTGCTAAGTACTCTCCACAGAGTGTCAATTTAGCCTCTATTATGATCGTGTTCATTTTACTCTATCGGCACCAGGTGGTTTACTATTTAAAAATATTTTTATAAGCAAGAAAGAGCATATCACTACAACTTGTTTTTTATTATATTAAATTGAATATATTCCCATGCTTGGTAAGTAATTGCATATTCTCTTTTGTGGAAATTATTTGTATATTGTTTTTTTTTTTTTTCCTACATTAAATTACCGGCTTCCTTTCTTTTTGGTTTTTAAAAGTGTTTTATGTTGCAAGGTATTCCTTCTGTGAGGCCAGGGCATAAGCCCTGTTTTGGACATAAGAGTATGACACCTTCCAAACAATCATGGTGGATGATCAGATGCCCAAACTTGAGATCGGGTCAGAAGAGTCATGTGTTTCTGAGCAGAGCTGAAGCTTCTCTGAACTTTATTTTTTTTTTAAAGATTTTATTTATTTATTCATGAGAGAGACAGAGAGAAAGGCAGAGACACAGGCTGAGGGAAAAGCAGGCTCATGCATGGAGCCCGACATGGGACTAGATCCCGGGTCTCTAGGATCAGACCCTGGGCTGAAGCTGGCGCTAAACCACTGAGCCACCTGGGCTGCCTGTCTCTGAACTTTAGGTGAGGGAAGGCTGCCTGTGATCTCACAGTAGGATTCCTCTACATCTGCACTCCAGCCACCCATCTGTACCCGGATTGATGTTCTGTTGGAACTCAGCTAACTATAGGCAGAGGTTTCTGCATTGTTTGTTATTTTTTTTGCATTGTTTGTTATAATAATAGTAATAATCGTTAGCTTTTACTGAATGTCTGATCCGTGTCCAGCATTTAACAAGTGCTGAGCAGACTGCTGAACATGGGTCAAAAGTATTCTATTCTCACGTAGCTTATATTCCAGCTTGGGGAGATACACTCTACATGTATATAAATTTTATCAATTAAATAATAAGATAAGTTGGATAATTTCACGTAGCCACCCTTACTCTTTGGAAATGAATGAGGAAAATAGGATAGAGAGGGACTCAGTAGGAGAGTCTGTTTGGATAGAATTGGCAAGGATTCCCTTCCAAGAAAATGAGGACTAAATAATGCATAAAAGCCAACTCAGGATAGTTTAAGGTACAAATGCTTCTAGACGAAGAACATGTACAAAAGCTCTAAACCAGAAAGAGTCTTAGAATGGTTGACAAACAGAAAGAAGGCCAACGTGGCAGTTTTAGATAACTAGGAGGAAGTGATAGGATGCTATGGGATAACTAAGCCAGGACAAGAGCTCGGAGAGTAGGTCATGCTTAGGCACTTGGCTCTTATTTTAATTGGGAGCTCAGGGAGCCTTTAACATGAAGGAGTGATATGAAACCATTTATGTTTCTGAAATGTCACTCTGCCTGCTGTGCGAAGGATGGGCTTTGCTCGGAGTAAGCCGGAGTGTGTTATTGTCAGAGGCTTGATAGCGTATGTTTATTTCCTGGTCACACAAAGTTGGTTGCTTAAGCAGGCTTCACTCATCCTTGATTTCACCTCTTGCAGAAAGCCAGACACGAGTCGTGAGGCCCCCCCTGTCCCTGAGTCCTAACAAATGAGAATGTTTGCAAAAAGGATTCTTACTTTTGGTCCAGTATGTGTAAGTGCTTGTGTGTTTATCATTCTATCTCCTCGTTGGTGCCACGGAGGTCACATGCCGAGAGTGTATAATCGTGGGATAGATGTAGTGTGGGTCCCTGAGTCACTGCGTGGAGGAGATATTCCCTAGAGGTGGCCCTGACCTCACTGAAATGAGGCTGAGAAATTTAGGGGAACATACTGATATTCGATAAATAATACCTACATGTGACCACATGAGCCTGGTCATGAACCTAAGTAACGTCAGTTATGTCACAAAACGGTTTTAGTGATGTAAATGATAACCGTGGTTGAGATTTGCAAGGTAAAAATAGAGATGGTTCAGTTTCAGGATGTATTTTAGAAGCAGAGTCAAGGGACACCTGGGGGGGGCTCAGCAGTTGAGCTTCTGCCTTTAGCTCAGGGTGTGATCCTGGGGTCCCGGGATCGAGTCCCACATTGGGCTCCCTGCAGGGAGCCTGCTTCTCCCCCTGCCTGGGTCTCTGCCTCTCTCTCTCTGTCTCATGAATAAATACATAATATCTTAAAAAAAAAAAAAGCAGAGTCAAAAGCAGATGGTTTTTATATGGGAAGTAGAATCAAGGATGACGCTGCCACGTTTGGCTTATGCAACTGGGTGGATGATGGTGTTTGTCACTGGCACAGGGAAGAAAGCAAAAGACGAGCACATGATGTGTATTTGGGGAGTTTGAGGATCAAAAGTTATGTTTTAGAGGTTTTCAATTCTGAGTTGTCTCTTACGTACTCAAATGGAGTTGTCAAGTTGGAATCTGAATATTGGAGTCGAGAGTCCAGGAAAGAAAGTTGATCCAGGAATAGAAATTTGGAAGTGATCAGAACATTGGTGGATTTTAAAACTCCTAAAAACTTGCCATCAGCACTATTATATCCTCTGCTTTAAAGAAGCAAAACTTGAGACTAAAAAGTGTTCAGTAACTTGCTGAGTATCTTAATTAGCATATGATTGAGGTAGGATTCAAATTCAAGTCTGTCCAAACTCATTCTGCCAAAGATAATGATTACATTAGTATCATTAATACAACATCCACTTTTTGTTCCATTTTATAGCTCTCACCCTCTTTTTCATACATGGTTTCACTAGTGGAAGGGGTAGATATAAAAAAATTCCAACCCCCGCCCCGCAATTTTCAAGTGATGACAATGAGACATAGAATATTCAAGTTTATTGACTAAGGTCATATAATAAATATTTCCTGGGCAATCATACGCTTGATTTGCAAGTTTTTCAACCATACCACATTATAATCTATTATACTGCCTTTCAACCAATAGTCACGTGAACATTCTACGCCATTCTATTCATTTCAGTTCAGTTATAAATGTCCTTTTATGAAATGGCCTTACTGAGTTATTTGCTGTGAGTCCAGAGTCTCTGGAGGCTGCAAAGAGGCACCCTTAGTTGCCAGCCTTCAGCTGCACACAGCCAAGATGACCAGATGTCTTTCACTCTAATGACTCATTTCCCTGCACATAGCCTTGAAGCTCATCAAATGCAGAGCCCCCTCCAAATTTTACAAAATCAAGTACTGATCATTCTGTTTTTTACTATTGTAGAAGTAAAGGTGCTTTATTTGGCTACCATCAGATCTGAGTTAAATATAAAATTAAGAATCACTGGTATAGAAGCAAATACCATTTTACCTTCTTATTATGAACTATGAAAGGGAAAATTAGAAACGAAAAAAGCTGTCTTTCTCCTCCTGCTCTGTCTCTGTAGCAGCTCCAGGCTTCCACTATCCCACATAACATGAAATCTCCATCCCTTGGTACCTATTTCCTAATATCACTCCCCAGATTATAATTACAGTCACTTTTAAGTTTTAGCTCTCTCCTTGCCACCCTTATATACATTTTCTGGGTGAGAATGATTGACTCTGGTGCTAAGGGAATGAGAGTCCATTTGCCTTCTGTGCAGCTGGAGAGATTTCTAAAGTATAGGACTTAGAGCCAGGGGCAGGAAGAAGGAGGTCTGAGCCCCGTGAGGTTTCCACATTACACCAGTGTAATGATCTGGCTCCCAGAACATCAAATAAAATTTTGGAAGAATGGGAGCTCACAAATGCTGACCTCAAGGGTGTCAACCTTTGTAAATCTGGGCTCGATGCCTCATCAGTAACCCCAGAGTCCAGATGAGATTCCATTACTATCAAAATTAACAGCCTTGGGCACATTCGTTCTTTCTTTCTGTCTTTATGAAATGAGTAAATGCTCTTATAGACCCCGCTGTGTGCAGAAAAAGCGTTTCACAAGAGAAGTCCAGTGGACTTATATTCAGAAGTCTAGAGTTCACAGCCTCCCCAAACTATTTAATAGACACACAGCAGGTCATGTAACTTCCCTGAGCCTCAATTTCTCCATTGGCAGGACTTCTCTCACAAAGCATTGGTGGCACTCCAATGAGATGTTGGGTATTGGGATCCCTGGGTGGCTCAGTGGTTTAGCACCTACCTTCAGCCCAGGGCATGGTCCTGGGGTCCCTGGCTCGAGTCCCACGTCGGGCTCCCTCCATGGAGCCTGCTTCTCCCTCTGCCTATGTCTCTCTCTCTCTCTCTCTGTCTCTCATGAATAAATAAATAAAATCTAAAAAATAAAAGATGTTAGGTACAACAATGCTTTGTGGAGTATAAAAAAATAGGTCCACCCATTGTGTGCTGTCAGCCCACCTGTTGGATGCTGTGAGAATGCAGAGATCCAGACATTCTTAGAAGATGAGCATGAGGACAAATGCTTGGGAAAGTTTTAGTATTGATGCAAAACAAACTGCCCCAAACTTTAGTGGCTTCAAACAACAATCATTTTATTGTATCTTGCAGATTCTATAGGTCAAGACTTTGAGTAGAGTTCGGCCGGGTGATTTTTTTGCTCCATGTGGCATCAATGAGATCATTTAGTTGTACACAGTCTGTTGATAGACCAGTTTGGAAAGTTTAAGAGGGCTTCACTCACATGTCTGGCACCATGGCAGGGGTGATGGAAGGCTGAGCTCATCTAGATATGCCAGGGCACCTACGTATGGCCTCTTCAGCATATGGTCTCAGGGCTGTTAGGTTTCTTATGTAGTAACTGGCTTCCCCCAGAGCAAATGTCACAACAGAACCAAGTAGATATTGCATGATCATTTAAAATGTAGCCTTAGAAATCACAGTGTTACTTCCACCTCAATTTATAAATCACACATGAAACCAGTCAAGATCCAAGGGAGAGGAAAGGGGTTGGGCTCCACGTGTTGATGAGGAAATGGTGAAGTCATGTTCTAGAAAAGCATATGGTATAGATGATTTTGTTGTTCCCCCTCGAACACACCATCTGCAAGTTTCACTCTTTCCTCTGGCCACAACGATCCACACCCCTTAGCATGAAAAATATTCCTCATTCCTTCCCCTAAGAACTCCGGAGCCTTGCTCCATTGTGTCATTGGCTCATATCTCATCATCTAGATCAGGTCAAAATAAGGATGAAGTTCTTCAGTACGGATTCTTGGATGTAGCTCTCTGAGTGCCGTTCGTCTCAATCTGAAGACCTCAGTCTAAGGAGACAGATTGTCTGACCTCCCCACAGTCAATATATGTAAAGGTAAGACGGTGATAGTATAACTGCAATAAACACTCCCCTTCAGAAGAGAGGGAGGAGATAAGAGGCACACGGTGATCACCGGTCCGTAGCGGTTCCCATAGCCAGCCACCTGGGCTCATGTCATTAGCTCCTTAATTAGGGCCTGTTACTGTTTCCCAGGAGTGATTTTCTATCTGATCTTCTTTGAGCTCTTGATTCTCCCTCCGAAGTCATCTTTACTTTCCATAAAATTTATACTGTGTTGGCAGCTGTACAGTTTTCACAACTGCTTCCTACCCAGAGGAATCTCTGGTCTCTCTTCCTTTTACATCCTCTCTGTACTATTTAGTTTGAGCTGGCTGTGCTTCTGTCATTACAATTCCGTTAAAAATCATGTGGATTTTTATTAAGTTTATTGTTTGTTCACCACACCAGATGACAGCCATGCCCACAACTTTGAGTCAGGCCCGTCTCTATCTGGAGCTCCCTGGCAGGCTGCTATGGAACTCTAGAAGCTCTGTTGTCTAATAGAGAAGGTCTGAGACACACACCTTCAGATTATAGAGGTTGATCTCTCTGAAGGTATACAGGACGCTTTCCTGAGTGTTTCTAAGACCTTAAGGAAGGGTATTATCATCATACCTTTGATTTCATGGTGCCACATTTTCTGGGACTTGTTCCTTGCATCAAGAACCTCTATTATTTTAGAATTCTCTGCTAGAAGAGGCTGGGCCTGAGAAGGTTTCATTTTTGAATCCAACATATCATGGCTTCTGTGTATTTTCTCTAAATTTTGCTTGAAAACAAAATTCCTTCTGTAGTTTATTCAGGAATCATCTATGCATATATGCCTACAGTATGACACACAGTTAAGAGAAAATAGAATACAATTCTGCGTGATACCGTCTTAGCCAGGTCTATCAGCTTATTAAGGAGATATGGTTTTCCTTATTATTGCAGATAATGGTTTTGCTAAATTTTCTGCCGCTATATCACAACAGTATTCTTTCCTGCAGCTTTCAATAAAACTTTCCTCATTTTCCTTTAAACTTTCATCATCTGTCCCCTCAGAGCTTATTTTACTTCCACCAAAGTCTCCTCTAGGTCCTTCTAGGCTTCTCCTGCCACACAATCCCAAAGCCGATTCTACATACTTTATATGTTTGTCATAGTGACATCACATTTCCAGGTACCAAATTCTGTTCAAGTTATTATTGCTGCATAACAAATGTCCCCAAGTTTACAATTATAAGTAAAAATTTTATTATATCGTATATATTCTTCATGTCAGACATTTGGTCAGGGCTTGGCTTGGCAACTTTTTTGACATTAACTGAGACCACCTGATGCTACTTATCTGGCTGATGGTCTGATCTTAAGGATTCAAAATGGCTTTGCCCACATTTCTAGCACTTTGGCAGAGGTAGCTGGAAGGCTGAATTAATCTGGAACTGTTGCCCAGAATACCTACATGTGATTCTTCAAGTGATTTTTCTGTGTGGTTTCGGGGTGTTGAAATGTTTTCCACGGCAGCTGGCTTCTCCTAGATAAGTGGTCCTAAACGGGAGGCAGTTATGTCCCCCAGAGGATATTTGGCAATGTCTGAAGATATTTCTGGTTATTATTCTGTGGGAAGGGGACACTACTGGCATCTGGTTAGTAGAGGTCAAAGATGTTGCTAAATAACCTAAAATGCACAGGCCACCCTCTTCCTCCCAACAAAGAACCTTCTGGCCCAAAATGTCAGTGATGTCAAGGTGGAGAAGCCTTGTCTTAGAGCAAGTATCTCAAGAATTAGGCAGAAGTTTCGTGGCCTTTTTGTAACCTCGCCTCAAAGACATGTAGCATCAGATGCAGACCAGATTTTAAGAGAGAGGAATTAAACCTCACTTCTTGATAGAGGGTGGTGAAGTCACACTGTAGAGGAGTGGGTGGGATGGGAAATATTGTCACAACCATCTTTAGAAAATACAGTGCGCTACAGGAACTGTCAAAGAAACCCGAATGTAATTAGTGCTATGGAAAAGGGACAAGTATAAGGCTTTAAAGGTGCAGGCGGATCTGTCACCTTTGATTGGAGGGATAAAATGAGGTTTCCTAAAAACATGACAATTAAATATTTTTTAAATGATAAATTAAGTCTTGAATGAAGGGTAGTGTTTTAAAAAGTTCAACTGGAGGGGAGAACATTCTAGGCAGAGGGAACAAGAGAAATGAAGTATCAATTATTAGGGATTAGTAAACTATATATAGGCTTTGGGCCAAATCCAGCCTGCCACTTATGTTGTTTATTGGAACCCAACCACACTCATTGGGTGGTTGACCACAGAGACCATATCGCCCAAGAAGACTAAAATATTTCCTGTCTAGCACTTTCTGGAAAAGTGCTGCCCCTAGACTAAGTTATTAATTGGTTTGCTTATTCAACAAAAACTCGTTAAGAGCTCGGCTCACTAAATGCCAGAAATTGTATCAGATGTTTACTATACGACGCTGGGCAAAAACAAGTAGGACAAACATCATTTCTATTGTGGAGGGTGATTTTTAGAAATTACAACATCTGAGAACTATAAAGAAAATAACAAAGTCTTGCACTTGAGAATTTAGGAAGAGTGACCTGGGAGGCTTTATCAAGAGGATAACTCAGCGGGTAAGACCTGCCAGGTGGGAAAGAGCCAACCATAGGATGTGAAGGATGGAGATAAGGGTTATCAGGGAAGAGAAGGGTGTACACAGAGTTCCTAAGGCAGGAAAGATGTTGGCTTGAGAGAGCAATTCAAAGGTGGTCAGCATCCGCGGGGCGCAGTGAGCAAGGTGGGACTCGTGGCCCGAGATGAGGTTGACGGGCAGGTATGGACTAGGTCTCGGAGACTCTCCAGGCCATGAAAAGGAGATATGCTTATTTTTGTTTTTGTTTTTCTAAAACACACTTCATATTTCCTCTTTTATTATGTGAATATCAGTTTAACCTTTTACTCTGAGAATATAAGTGTTTTAGGAGGATCTCTGTTATTATTTGTACCAGTTCACAAACAGTACAATGAATTGATAAAGGTCTCTGAGTTTCTTTAACTCCATTGGTCTTGCATGTTGCTGTGGAGGATTCTAAAAAAATAAACAAAAACTCCAAAAAAATATACATTCTACTCAAAAGTGTTTTTTTTAAAAGCCACAAGTCCCAACCCCCACCAAAATAAAGAAAGCCATATATATATATATATATATATATATATATATATATATATATTATTTTTTATTTATTCATGAGAGACACACAGGGAGAGAGGCAGAGACAGAGGCAGAGGGAGACGCAGGGTCCATGCAGGGAACCTGATGCGGGACTCAATCCTGGAATCCCGGGATCACGCCCTGAGCTGGAGGCAGATACTCAACCACTGAGTCACCCAGCTGACCCTAAAGAAAGCCATCTAGTCCTCCATTTAGAAACAGATTTTTGTAAAACCCACAAACTCCCATTTTATTAACAGAACAGAGATAAAACAAGAATTTCAGTCTCCTCCCCTTCACGTTGCAGCCCCAGGGGCTCCATAGGCCAACTGTGCTTCTGCTTCCAATAGGAACCCTCCCCACGTGAGCTTTTTGTGGGGAATCTTGGAAGAGGATGAGGCTGGGGCATAATTTGCATATGTAATAATCATTTTCAAGACACAATCTGCATCCAAATAAACAAAGTTCAACTCTCATTTCTTCCACACATTTGTGCTATAAATTAAGTCAAGATTTATGAACATTCTGGCTGTAAGTTTCTTCTCCTTGCCCATTGGGATTTGAGGATATATGCTTTTAATCTGGATTTAACTGGGAACCACATGAGAATTTTAAGAAAGAGAATGAAATAAAACAATTTTCATGAAAAGAAGAAAAGGAAACTCTAGCTGCTGTGTAGGGTTTCAATAGGAAGCAGATCAGAGAGGAATTGTGAGATGGGTAAAGCAGCTTATGAAGATTCCAGGTAAGGGATAATGATGGCATGATCTAGAAACTGCTCTCAAACTCCACTGTGCCTATGTGTGACCTGAGATTCTTATCAGAATGCAGACCCCTACTCAGTAGTCATGGGGGTAGGGCCAAGATTCTTGGATTTAAACAAATTCCCCAGTGACTGGGCACAGACCTCATGTTGTGTAACAAAAGTCTAGGGGTAAAGACGTAAAATGTGAGTTTTAAAAAAGGTCTTCTGAATCATTCACTTTACTAACGCTTTTTCAATGACTCAAAGTCTTAAAGTAAGTTTGCAAAACAAAACCACGCAAAGGAGAAAATCCAGTGCAGGCACTTCCAACCATCATAAATAAATCAGTGCTGACTAAGAAAGCCTCTTGCAGAGCTTCAGATGTGAGACCTACCTGAAACTTGAGTTTGCGAAGAGCATGAAATTCCGACCAGTTAATGGGGAAGTGCCCAGGACGTGGTCAATTTTATTAATTTTTCTAATAAATTTTTATCGAGCGAGTTGCAGTGAAGAACAGATCGTCTCTGCCACACAAGAGATAACAGTCTATTTGTGAATAGGTAGATGTGGAATTTAATGTATCATGAAAAGCATTTCCACCAGCAAGTGGTGTAAGGTGGAAGGAGTAGGGTGTAGGGTGCAAGGAGTGATCTTTACTCTTGGTGTAGGGTGCAAGGAGTGATCTTTAAGGGGTGACTAGGCGTCAGAGAACAAAGGAAGGGAAGAGCGGTCTAGGGAGAGGAAAGAACCAAAAGCTTATATGGAGTATTTGGTCAGAGACACCTACTTTTATGATGCAGGGACTCCTAGTGCCTGGGATCCACGGGCTGAGGAAGGTATCTTGTCAGACTTCTGGCTGATGTATAGTGCGTAAAGTGCATTAATTCTAGTCAATGCAAGCTGGCAAGAATTTCTTGAGCTGCTAGTATGGGCCCGTGCAGAATAGAGACCTGAAAGCAAAGAATGCATTGTCGATGACAAAAGCTCGCGTCTATTAATAACTAATAACAGATTAGGACACTTGAGGACAGAGATAGAATATGACCAAGTCAAGTAACTCTCCAGAGGCGTTCGGCCTGCTAGTGGAAGAAACAGAATTCCAGCCTGGCTCGTCTCACTGTAGACGCTGCCCGTGCTGAATGTTCCGTTTATCTAGAGAGACAAAACCAATACACCTAAGCAATTAGAGATACAAAATCAACATTACAGTTACAAGCTAGATTGCAGCACGTTTTCAAAGTGAAAGCAGCTTTATTGTATTTCCTCTGATTATAAAAGCGATGCTTTCTCTCTGTAAAACATTTCAAACAGTACAGGGTAGCGTGGTGCAGGAGACAAACATCCCTACAGTCCCACTACTCTGCCTACGGCCGGAAATAGCCATTCAACCTACCGATTCGTCTTAGGTGTGCTTATGTAGCATCTCACAAAAAGAAATGAGCATTAAAGAGGTGGATCATACTACATACAACGTTAGGAGGTCAGTCCCTGCCCCCCCCCCCACAGACACACTAAGAAACTATTTGAAGGTAAAACTGCACTTCTGTTCTTCCTAAACGTTTATGCAGACACACTCAGTTCTTCTGGATTAATAGGTAATTTCTTGGCCACTTGATGCCTGCTTAGCTTCAGCTAGTTCAAGAATGACGGTACCAGTGCGCTAACGTCAGTCATCATTAGTATCATGTCTCCATCCTTGCTTTAGAAGTCGTCATTCTTGCCAAAGGGTCGTAGGTGGTCCACCTATGAGAGGTTAGTGCTCTACTCCACTTCTCCAGCACACGGCTTCACTGCTTTCCAAATCACTAGCGTGTGTGTGTGTGTGTGTGTGTGTGTGTGTGTGTTTGTATAAAACAAGTTAGGCCTATTTGGAGGCAATTTTGTGCAATTAACTCAGCCACTGCAGGTGCACGCTGTCCGGTCCAATGCACCCAGTGGTATGCGTACACTTCAGCCCTCAAAACAAGGACTACATCCACTACCCTATTGTAGCCCTTCTTCCTCTCTGCATCCGACACCTTCCTCCCATTCCTGGCTCCAGGCAACCACTGATCTATTTTCAGGACCAATAATATTGCCTTTTCAAGCAAGTCATAGAAATGGGGTCGTAAAGTCTCTGGTGGCTGGCTTCATTCCCTGGGTGTGATGCATGTGACCTTCATCTGTGCGGTTACACAGGTCAGTAGCTTGTTGCTTTTTATTGTTGAGTAGTGTTCCATTGTGTAAGTGCCACATTTTGTCTATCCATTCATGGATCGCCGTGTCCAACATTTGGAGCGTTTCCATTTTGGGGGTAATTGTGAATAAAGCTTCTGGGAACAGCCACACACTGACCTTTGTATGGACGTACTTTAGATCTCCCTTAGGTAAGTGACTAGGAGTGGAATTGCTGGGTGGGAGAGTCAGTGAGTATTTGACTTTATAGGAAATTGCCAAATTGTTGTCGACTGTGGCTGCACTTTTTGCCTTTCAGATCCTCACCAACACGTGGTAATGTCAGTCTTTGATTTTAGCCTCTCTCATGAGGCTTAGTGGTGTGTCCTTGTGGTCTTATTTTGCATTTCTCCGATGACGTATGATGTTGAGCATACATAGTTTTGTGTTCACATTATCCTTTCACGTATTCCTGGAAAAATAAGTCCTTTTTCAATTTTTAGAAATTACAATTTCTTCTTATAATTGAGTTATAAGACTTACTCAGGTATAGCAGACACAAGCCCAATAATAGATAAACTCATATCAGATATTGTCCTATAACTTTTGGATGCTCTGTTCCTCTGTCCTGTTTTTGTTTCTCTCACTCCACCCCCCACCCCTCCCAGGCTTGGAGGAAAGAGCTGATGAGTGGGTGTGGCCTCCCTTGTGTCTGGGCTCCCAGGGAACCTCACCACAACTGGATCTTTAAAAATCTGGTGAAATTTCAGTCTTTTATTTTTCTTTTATCCGCTGTTATTAACTACAACTTCTTTTCTTCCATCATCTATCAGAGATGAAACATTCCTTGTGTCCTGTCTGTCCTTAGAGGGGCTTCTCATCTTTTGCAGTTTGTAAATTTACCAGATGGTTGTGTGACCACAGCTCTCTTGGAGGCTAAATTTTTAAAAATATAGTTTTATTGATTATCTGGTTCTTTGTTACAATGAAAGAAACTTTGTCTTGCTGTTTTCCACGTCTTAGGCCGAGTGGAACTGCCTCCATCCTTGCTGTTAACGTGACAGAGAGACTCCATCACTGGCACCATTGGAGTTGGTCAGTCCTTCTATCCCTTTGTTGGCCCAGTGGGTCCTGCATGCCTGTACTTTTAGATAGTGGAGGCTAGCACTGGGGCATGTCCATGGTCTCCATCATGAATGACCTGGTTGCCAATGTTGATGGCACTTCTGCTTGTTTTTCTGGTCCCCTTCTCCAGCACCATTGGGGAGTATCCTTCTCCCGTCCTTGCTAAAGGTTTTTCATGAAGCCCCCATTTGTGACAGCTCTCTGGCCTATTTTACTCTTCTTTTAGTTTCTCGTGGCTCTGCTCTCTGGACGTGTAACACAAGTTCTGTTGAGGCGTGTTTTTAGGAAGTACAAGCTTTTGCCAAATGCATGATTCCTTGCACACATATGTCCTGGGCTGAGACTTTCAGTTCTCCCCTAAATTCTTCGCTCCCACATGAGTCTCCTCTTGTTATAGCCTGTCCAGGGCTTCAGGAATGGCCCTGATGATCATCTTCTGTGGTTCATACTCTACGAGGCCCATATCTTAGTGGCTCTGATAGCCTGGAATTCCCAAAATGAAATTTAACTTTTTTAAACAAAGATTTTATGGGGGATCCCTGGGTGGCTCAGCGGTTTAGCGCCTGCCTTCAGCCCAGGGTGTGATCCTGGAGTCCTGGGATTGAGTCCCACGTCGGGCTCCCTGCATGGAGCCTGCTTCTCCCTCTGCCTGTGTCTCTGCCTCTGTCTTTGTCTCTCTCTCTCTCATGAATAAATAAATAAATAAAATCCTTAAATAAAAAGATTTTATTCATTTATTCATGTAGGCAGAGGGAGAAGCAGGGTCCCTGCAGGGAGCCTGTTGTGGGACTCCATCCCCGGACACCAGGATCACTCCCTGAGCCGAAGGCAGATGCTTAACCACTGAGCCACCCAAGCATCCCTACCAAAATGAACTTTAAAATTAGACCTTACTTTAGACACCCTGGCCACAAATGATATTCTATGCTCTGATTCTTACATTCAGTTTCCAAGATGCATTTTTGTGTCTAAACATGTTGTGCATGCATTTAGCTAAAGCTTAAAATGTGCAATGGACTCTCTGAAGCCAGGGCTGGCTGGATGCCCCAATTCAAGCTGAGTCAAGATGTGGGTGCCCCCTCTACTCCAGACCTCCCCAGGACTGCGATCCTTTGAAATATACATTGAACCCATCTATTTACCCATAAAAATGGACAATAGAACAATAGCTAATAGAGGGATTGTTGCTTTAGAAAAGTCCATGCACTGCCATGAGGATAAACCCACTGTGGCTGTCACTACGGCAGCCCATATCTCAGCCGAGGCCGCGCGCAGCTGAATGCAGTCACCGGTCAATGAGGGTACGGCTCAAACTGGACTCCGGCAATGGCTGTGAGGTCTGAGAGACGTGGTCATAAAAACTTCACTTCCTGCCTTCAGTGCTCTCTTGAGATAAGCTTATCACTGAAGTAGTTGGTCACTTAGTTGTAAAATGCGGCTGTAGGTCATTGATCTATTGTCTCGCTGGATATAGTTAAATATGGGATTTGGAGTTAAGCAAACCTACTTTCTTTCCTTCCCTCACCTCCCCCCCAGGAATTGCTCAGGCTCTCTATATGAAACTGGTCACACTCCGTCGCTGGGCTGTAAAGCAGTTGGATGGCCTCTCCTCTCCCCGCCACCTCCCCATGGAAAGGGATGACACTTTAAGAAACCTCTGTAACTAGATTATAGACCAGAAAGACCATTCTCCCAAGGAAGGCCTGTACCATTTATGGTTAATAGCCCTGCATTTATTAAAGACAAGGCCGCAAAGTCCCAAATCCCCACGTCTCACAACTCAAACGCTAACATGAAGAACACCCCAACTGACTCACGAAATATATTTTCCCGAGACCACTGGTTTATGAAATTTATTCTCCAATTGGCTGGTCTCTGGAACAGTTGTTTGTCATAATCAGATTTTGAAACCATATATCTCCTTCCAGGGGATGGTTGTGCTGTAACCTCTGGCTCTATCCACACTTCTGGTCTGGGCGCAGTAGACCTCCCGCATGAATGAGAACCACGGCTGTCTTATCAAATCGTGGCAGTTCTCGTTTTGTTTAACAGTGCTGGAAATTAGTTTTTCAGGCACTGATCTTGACAGGTCAGCTGTCAAAAGTGGGTGTCTGTGGCCAT
The DNA here is from genome assembly GCF_905146905.1 of Nyctereutes procyonoides. Taxonomy (NCBI): domain Eukaryota; kingdom Metazoa; phylum Chordata; class Mammalia; order Carnivora; family Canidae; genus Nyctereutes; species Nyctereutes procyonoides. Next base: position 54,517,139 of record NW_026575046.1, read on the forward strand.
AAAATTCATCGATCCCATAAACAAAATCCTGTCTGCAAAATACAAGGGAAAGTCAGAACAGACGCCCTTATGTACAAATGAAATGGTCTGCAGCTGTGTGACTAAGTGTCAGGACTTCTCCAAGGGAAAGGTTTTTCTGGCTTCCCATTTATCAAGTCTATCAAGCTTCATTTGGCTCTCGTTGACTGCACCTTTTTCCTCGGCATCCTGAACCAGGAGAACCAGGCGCCCCCGGGAGGGAAGCCGGATACCGTCTCTCTTAATCTGGGTCGGCAGCAAGTTTGGGAATCCACTTAAAGGCTTTGTTTTATTTCTTTTAAAAAGAAAAGTCCACTGGAGTCTTCTGTTTGGGCTGTGCTTTTTTTCCGTGTTCTGGTCTGAGCATATCAGGTGTTCAGAGGGATGGCCTCACTCAGAAATGAAGGTTTTCTGCTCTGGTCTTAAGATTTGGGCAAGAACACAAGGCTTTGTGAAAATGTGGGGGATTCACTCAGCCTGGGGCGCTTGGCTTGAGGCTGATGTGAGGGAATAAACTTCCCTGCCCAACTCAAGGATCCTGGTTCCTAGAACATGGTTGCACTTTGATGTGTTTGAAGGTGGAATTTTGGTTTCACTTTGAAGTATTTTTTCTTTCTCTCTCAGAGTACAGGATGCCCTGAAGGCCAGGGAGGCAGAGGTCTGTATTAAAAAACAAAAACACACAAAAATAAAAGCCTTTAAGTCCTGAATACTTGCAGGAAAAAAAATAGGGGTAATTATAGGCTTGGAGGAATTTTTTTTTCCCCCTCTCAGGTACTTGCATTTTGATTTAAAGGCTTTGCCTTAGGATTGCTGTCCTTCTTTCTAGTGGAGAAAGCTTGTCTGTCTTCATGGAGCTGGGCCTCAGCAGTGGCTACTTCCCTGTCTCCAAACCCAGCAGGCTCACCGGGCCCCGTGCCATGTTGGGGAGGTCACAGAATGGGAGACGCCGTGCTGGATGACCCACAATTGCCTCTTCTAGGAGATGGGCATGCCTTGGCCACAGCTCTTTGCAGCCCGAATCAGCCCGAGGACTGATTCATTGGGTTCTGATGCTCAGGCTGTTCTTGACACACCAACTCTGATAATTTAACCCTCCATTCAGTCCTTAGTCATACAAATGTGTGTGACAGGACCTTGTCACCTATGCTAGTTATTTTGATCAAAAGCATATTTTCCCTCCTGTGAAAGTAGTGAAAAACCTGTTGGAAACACAGAACAATGTCAAGAAGTTGCAATGATTACTCATAATTCCACCACCTGGATGTATCCATATATTACATTTCAACAAAGCTCCTCCCATTTTTACCACCACCCTTTTAAAAAACCTTAATTGAGGTTTTATTGCACACAGAGGTTTATATCCTGATTTTTTTGTGATTATTATTTTATAGCAGATTATTTCAAAGTGATTTTTTTTTTTCCCTTTTGAATAGCCCCTAAGTGTTTGGTAGGCAGGGAAAGTATTCTTATTTCACTTTTTAGATAAGAAAATGGAATCTTAATGGAGTCAAATTTATGCAAAATTCTAAGCATCATGGTAAAATGTGCTCTCTGAGGTCACCCAGGTAAGTGGTGGAAACAGCTAGATATAGGTCAGTCGACTACCAAACTTACGCTGCTTTCATACCTCTGAGTTCCTCTCTTCTTCCCTAGATCTTTACCGAGTGTAGTAAGTTGATCTTTGAGAGGAGAACATGGCGTTCAAATCAAGGTTGGAAACCCTGAGATGGGAATAAGCAAGGCAAGGTCTAGTCCAAGAGCCTGAAATTCTAGACAGTTTCTGAAGACAGGGTTTTGATCGAAAGGGACAGGGTAACCAACCCAAATTGCACAGCAGGGTCACAACCTTAGGTCCAGCATGGAAGACAATGGGGGTCATCTCTACCCAGCTCTGTGCAAATGGTGGAGATTGGGCTCATCAGCATTGCATTCGCTGCGAGCAGTGTGTTACACTAATGTAACATCTTGGATACGGAAAACTGGATGTGGGGTATATGGACAGCCTCTGCACAACCTCTACAACTTTTCTGTAAAACTAAAACTATTCTAAGTGAAATCTTATTAAAAAAATATGAGTTAAGAATGTACCAGACCCAACCAAAGAGGAATGGTATTACAGGCAGAAGGAACTGGAGGAAGCATGCCATGTGAGGTGCATGAGGAGGGTGAGGCACTTGCTGGGGTGGGAGTGGACTGGGCCTACACAAACCTCAGTGAAGCTGATTGTCAGGCTTGATCTCCATAAGGAAGGCCTTTTTCTTTAAGGCCAGGCTTCAGAGTGTTAACGATTTATTCTGCAGGAAATGGGAAGTCATTCGAAACTTTTTGTTAACACAGTTCATGTTTGGGTTTATTTATTATAAAGGTACAAATCAGCACAATGGGAGAGGCTGTCAGAGAGAGGTTGGGGTTCATGAGATCAATGGAGAGGCTGCTGCCTTGAGCCAGGCAATGAGCTAGAAGAGGGTTGTACCGTTAGGGACTGAGAGGCAGAGCCCTTCTCACAGCTGAGCTAAAACTCTAGGACAGAGCTTCATCCCAACTGCTTTTTCTGCCTCTCTTCCCCATCCTCAAGACTGATTACAACCCCAGGAGACAGACAGGTAGAGTTTGTTTGCTCAAGGCCAAGCAGAGCCCCATTCCAGGTGCTTACTCATGCAGGTGCTAGCAGGGAGTTGAGGTGCCCCTTCGGCTGTGTCACGGAGGTTTGGCAGCACATGATAGGACGTCAAGTCCTGCTGCAAGGCGAAATATCTGGTATGTGGCACTAACATGTCATTGTTAGGACGAGCTTGCCTTCATTAGGACTTTATCAGTCACTGAGGTGGCCCAGGGGCCTTCTTACCACCGCCCAACCCAGGAGGGGCAGCAGATTACCCATCAGGGCTAAGCAGCTCCAAGGCTGTGCCAGCGGGCAGCCCAGATACACATCATGAGTACCCTGGTCCATATCGGAGGGTCCACAGGATGTAGGGAATCAACACCTCAACTCTTTTCATCTGGGTTGGTCTCTTCCCTTTGACCAGCATTTTAATCCAGATGCAAGAATTGATTCTGGATCCCAGGGCTGTTTCCTGAGACCCAAGGGGGAAACAGCCTTGAGTTTTCCTTCTCATGATGCCAGTTCCCAGAGTGTGAATTCTTTGATGTCCTTGAACAGGAGTTTGGGTAGCTTTTAACTTTGCCCTTAACTGCAGTGCCCCTCAAATTAATTGGTGGCGGCCGTGAGGAGCTCCTGAGAGCACATGGCCATGCTCTTAACTAAATGATTCATTCATCACTGCCAGGCATCCTATAGCTTAGGATGGAGTGGGTCTTAGTTGGTATTGTGTACAAAGTGACAGCCAGAGTTTCCAGGTTCCTTTTAAAGTGCTTCGACAACCATGTGTCTCATTCCTGTGTTCCTGCCTCAGGGTTCTAGTATGTTCCAGGTGGAATGGTCCCACAGATTCTGCAACTGTGGCCTCGTAGTCAACGCTTGGAGTGCAGACCCTGCTGCAGATGTCAAGGCTAAGGGACATGCTGGGAGAGTAGAAGTGTCCTGAAGTAGTGCTATTGGTGGCTCCTTTAGGGCACCTGGTGACATTTCTCCACAGAGGGATGGCTCTGCCCAGCCTAACTAGGGGACTTGTCGGTTTTCTCTGATGAAGCAGATGCTGCCCACAGTGGTCTGATCTTTTAACTCCTTGCTGCTTAAATGGTGGTCATGGAGCAGCAGCAGCAGCAGCAGCATCACCTGGGAGCTTGTTAGACAGGAATAACCACAGGCCCCAGAATCAGAAAGTGCATATAAAATCCCTGGATAATTTGTGTGCATATTACAGTTTGAGAATCACCTGCTTTAATCTAGAGCAGAGGTTTACAATCCTGGCTGTGCATTAGAATCACCTGGGGAGCTGAAATATTCATTTCTAGCCCACCACAGACCAATTAAATTCAAATCTCTGGGGATGAGGCCCAGCCTTCAGTATGTTTTAAAAGCCTTCTTAAGAGAATCTAATCTGCAGTGACCTAAAAGGACAGGGTTTCTCAATGAGGGTGGCTGGGGTTGCATTACAATCCCTGGCGCCCAAGTGCTGAGATCCTGCTTAAGGTGCCTTGTACCTTTTTACCAATTAATGATGGAGAATCATTGATGAGACCAAGATTTCACCGTGGTTTCCCGGGCCTGCAGGGATGCAGAGAGGGGACGCCGTGCGAAGGACATTGCGTCGCCTGTTGTTTCTGAGCCATAGAGGGGCTCCCCAATCGCCCCGGGGGGCCTGTCAGAGCTGCCTCCGGCCGTGGGAGGGACTCCGCAGCCCTGGGGGGCTGTGGCAGATCCAGAGCCTGGGTGTTCCAGGCCTGTACCTGCATATCAAAGAGAATCATGACATCTGCCCCCCCAGCGAAGACAGACCGCGAGCTCTCCACCCTGCCCGCAGTGGGCATCGGGGCTCAAGGTGAGCCAGACGTGCTGCTCAGCCTCATCTTGCCCTGGTGGCAGCGTTGGCTGAACTCAGGGGCCCTCCGGCCTGGGCAAGTCATGGGGTAATTAAAGAAAGAAGACACTTTGTGGGAGACGTGGTGATCTGACCCCCATGGGCGGACAGGATAACCTTAGACAGAAATGTTCATTCTGGAAACAATTTCCTACCAACTGGCTTTACTTGAAGGATGTGACAAGTCTTCCAAGTTATAGATGAGTTGCTGGAGGAAGGGGGACCTTCTGTCACTCACTTATTCTTTCTAAGGTTTTAAGGTGGCCTTGAGTCTCCGGGACATGGGGGGGGGACTGCTATCCTCCCAGTGGCGGAACCCAGGATCCCGGTTTGAGGGCCGCGGTCCTGGGCTGCACGCAGGTGCCCATTCTGCCCCTCACACTCCCTTTTTCCTTCACAGCTGGCGACGTGGGACTCAGAGAAAGGCCTGAATGGCAGCCTGCAAGAGAGGCCCATGGGCAGCCGCCTCCAAGGACTGACTCTCAAAGTGGTGACTGTCTTGGTAGGATCACGGGCATTTTGGGGTGGTTCACCATTTGGGCTTTGGAGTTAGGGGCTTCTCTCTGTTTGGCTTCATGCTGGGCTTGGGGGAAGGGGATCTCGGGTAGTGGCTTGGGGGCTCATAAGGCCTTTCTGGCAAATAATTTTGCAAGTAATGAAGGAAGAGGAGGGTTGGAGATTCTGTCCCAGGGCCTTCCACGGAGGTCACTGAGCTGCTCGGGAGAAGAACCACTAATCTCCACGGCCAAACTTCCAAGCAGATGCAGCCCTACCTGTTCCTGGACGTAAACAGTATCTTGACCTCCTGGTAGTCCTCTGGAGAGCTTTGCTGGCAGCCAGAGTCCTCAAAGGTGCTTGGAGGAGGCCACTCTTCTGGCACCCAAACTCGCCAATGGCCCTGTGGGACACAAACTTCACAACAAAGACCGTCTGTTGCAGTTTTCCTGCACGGTAGTCTTGGAATCGTAGACTTTAATATCTTTAAGAGACTAGAGGCATCTTCCGACCAAGTTCTTCCTTCAGCTTTTCAGTGCTGTAGGAGACATTTTATATTCACACGGTTCAAATATTCCCTGTGTCCTGTCAGGTGCTGACGTCTCTTCAGCCCTAGAAGCCTTTGGCAGCAGCGTTCTTCTCCATCCCATGTGCACATCACAGAATAAGCATTATGTCATAACCCCCCACGGCCCCAGGGACACTAATGAGATATATTCTCTGGGGCTGTTTGCCCAAAGTCTTGTTCGGTTTCATATGAGTGTGATGGGGGAGGCTAAGGCTTTCTCCAGAGGACCACGTGCCCTGCAGGAGCACACATGTCACAGGACAAAATGTGTGAATGTGGCTTTGGGCTCGGGAACGGCGGGCTTTAATTCTGTCCCAGCCTTTGACTTATGGCGTGACCTTCTCCCATGAATCAGAATCCATTTTCTAGTACAATCTGATGGATGTAATATTGTCTTCTCTCAATCTAATATCATAGAGCTTTTATTGTCGCTCTTTATCCTGGATGAGAAGTAACCACATTTCTCATGTGGGTCCTAAAGAATTATGGCATTTCCTAAGGACAGAGTCCTGAATGTCACAAATAAAGGAATGAAAACAAATCATGTCATTCTGGCAATGGGGTTCCGAGCAGAGGCTGGGAAAGTGTCACACAGTACAAGTAAATCTCCCTCCCTCCGTCAATGTGCTGGTGGCAGGGATCTTCCTATCCACCGCGCGCCAAGTGTCCATAAACTGCTTTAAACCAGGGCCGAGATCTTCAGACCTCAGGCCTAAGTTGGGTGAACACATGCCCATGTCCGCAAACATTCCAAAGCGGATTCATCAGGTTGGTCTCTCCAGCAGTACCCTGGAAAGGTGTGTATCCCGGGACCCGTGATTTAATTGAAGAGCATTCGTTCTGTTGTCCTCAGGAAGAGCCTTTTGTGATGGTGGCTGAGAACATCCTTGGACAGCCCAAGCGCTATAAAGGGTTCTCCATAGATGTCCTGGATGCGCTGGCCAAGGCTCTGGGCTTCAAATATGAGATTTACCAGGCCCCCGATGGCAGGTACGGCCACCAGCTCCATAACACCTCCTGGAACGGGATGATCGGGGAACTCATCAGCAAGGTAGGTCCCAGGGCCGGCCCACTGGGTTGTGGGGGGCACCTTGCCTGCCTCTGCGGTGATCCCTAAATTTGGCCCATTAGGCATTTAGAACTCTGGAACTAGCTAAGCAGATCACAGGTCACCACTCTTCACCCACTAGAGCCCTCTCTTCTTGAGCCCACCCCGCCCCGCCACACCCCTCCTCTGGGTTCTGTCTCTCACTCGCTCACACTTTGTCTTCCTTCCGTACCCACTGCTGCCATTTCTCCAGAGCCTGCCCTGTAGCACACCCTTCCTGCAACCCTCCCCATGTTTGGGCTGAAATAGGAACTTGGTTCTCGCGGGCAGTGCTAGTGAGTGCTGATTCTTTTCCCCCTCGTGGCTCACAGTGGGGTGTGTCTATACAGATGCACGCATGTGAGTGTGTGCGTGCGTCTACACTGTCCTGTGTAAGTGATACTACATTCCTCAGATTAATTTCACATAATTACTCTTCCTCTCTCCTATAGAGCCTGGGTCCTCATTGAGACTCATGGTATGAGGCCAATTCACCGTGTCCCCCTCCTCACCCCTGTCACCCCAGACCCGTGGGTCATCTCCTGACGGTTATTTATGGTGGTAGCATCTGCTCTAGGCCTCGCTCCCTAGTACTGCTGTTGCCACCATCTCTGATGTTACAGACATCCCCAGGGGACCCCAGTGTTCTGACTGCCCTGCCTCCCTCCGGTGACCTCTGTTTGTGCTCCATGGCAGTGTCTGCACCCATGCGTTCTGTTAACATCTTGAATGTTGCTGTCACTGTTCCACTCTGACACTACCACCTGCTGTTCTGAATCTTTTGAACTTTTGCTCCTAAAACACAGGTCCTTTGCTTTATAGACCCACAAAGGCACACACAATCTCTCCAATTTTAAAAAACCATTTTATTGCAGTACTATTTTATTTATTTTTTATAATAAATTTATTTTTTATTGGTGTCCAATTTGCCAACATAGAGAATAACACCCAGTGCTCATCCCGTCAAGTGCCCCCCTCAGTGCCCGTCACCCATTCACCCCCACCCCCGCCCTCCTCCCCTTCCACCACCCCTAGTTCATTTCCCAGAGTTAGGAGTCTTCATGTTCTGTCTCCCTTTCTGATATTTCCTACCCATTTCTTCTCCCTTCCCTCTTATTCCCTTTCACTATTATTTATATTCCCCAAATGAATGAGACCATATAATGTTTTATATATAAAATACACCCATTTCAGATAATTCAGTGACTTTTAGGAAATCTACTGAGTTGTGCCAACCATCTTCATAATCTAGTTTTGGGGAGCACCTGGTGGCTCAGTCGGTTAAATGTCTGCCTTTGGCTCAAATCATGATCTCAGCCCCTTGTTGGGCTTCCTGCCTCAGTGGGGAGTCTGCTTCTCCCTCTCCCTCTGCTCCCCCCCCCCCCCCCGGCTCGTGTGCTCACACACTCTCTCTCTGTCTCAAACAAAATCTTTTAAAAAACAATCTAGTTTTAGGATAATTCCATCAATTCAGTGAGATCCCTCATACTTATTTATAGTTAATTCCATTCCTGACCCCAGCCCTAGGCAGCCATCAATCTATTTTCTATTTCCATAGATTTGCTTTGGTGAACATTTAATTTAAATGGAGTCATACATGGTTTTTTGTGTCTGGCCCTTTCCACTTAGCACATGTATTTGAGGTTCATCTTTCTTTAAGATTTTTGTGTCCTTGTGATACCGCATCCTTCCCTGGCTGGCATACCCTCAATATTTGACCAGATAATCCTGTGTCCTTCATCTTTTGTGATTCTCTTTGTTCTTGGTTTCTTACTGTACTGAAACCCTGACTTGATTATATTATCTACCCTCTGAATCTGACATCCAAGTTGCTGCATTCAATTAGAGAAGAAAATCACAAATCTGCCCAAATGGATGTATGAACATTGTGTGGCCTCCAACCTGAGCTAGGCCTTCAGGACAGACTGAGTTCCTTAACTTGTCCTTTGTTGGACCCCTTGACTATATCCTTTAGAGACTGTTTCAAAAGTTTGTCTTTCTCTTTAAGCAACCTAAAAGTCTTCTCTCCTAAGTAAAAAAAAAAAAAAAAAAAAATTGTGCTCCTATATTAGGAAAAGAAATGGAGATTTGTGGGCTTAAATACTATTTCAACTACCTATGAAATTCACATCTGCAGACACCTGCTCTAACCTCCAGTTTCAGAGGTGGGAGTGTTATGACCCCTCTACTGGGGTCATAACTCAATCTCCCTGTGCTTCTTCTAGTCCTGGCTTCATAAATTACTTTCCCTTCTTCCCTGTCCTGCTCCACAAGATCTCTTCTTAGTCCTTACATATGCTTTGAATGCTCCAAATTCTTAAAAGGAAATCTCTGGATCTTGAGTTTTTAAAAAGAGAGGCAAGAACCAGAGATACAAATGTGATAAGTCTAAGAGGAGAGCTTCACCCTCATTACCTCCAATATTTTTTCTTTTTACTCTAGATATGTTGTTGGATTTCACAGTTTATTTATTTAATTTTTTTGGATTTTATAGTTAATTTTTTAAATATTTTATTTATTCATAAGAGACACACAGAGAGACAGCGACACAGGCAGAAGGAGAAGCAGGGTCCCTGCAGGGAGCCCCATGTGGGACTTGATCCCAGGACCCCTGGATCCCACCCTGAGCCAAAGGCAGAGGCTCAACCACTGAGCCACCCGGGCATCCCTGGATTTCATAGATTAGAATATCAGTGTATTTGTCAGTCTAGCCCACATATTAAACCTGATAAAAATCTTTTCCTGATAAAGTCTTTTTATGTATGTTTTCCCAATGTAATTTATTTTTTTAAAGATTTTATTTATTAGAGAGAGAGAAGAGAAAGAGGAGGAGAGAGAGAGAAAGAGAAAACCTGAAACAGACTCCATACTGAACACAGAGCCTGACACGGGGCTTGATCCCACAATGGCGAGATCATGACCTGAGCTGAAACCAAGAGTTGGCTGCTTGATCGACTGAGCCACCCAGGCACCCCTCTTTTCCCAATTTAAATATGCACATTGGATCAGTTGTCAGAGCTGATTATTCTAAACTAAGCAGTTCTGATGATGCCTCCTACTTAAAGGTCCAAGAGCCAAGATTAGGATGATCAGTGTATATTTTGATGCTCTTGTGGTTGGAGTGGGGACTGCAGGCCCTTTATTACCCACCATCATCCCCTGGGGCCTACTTATCCTAACCTCCACCAGTCTTGGCACTTTCATCTTGCAGTCTAGTTCCATCTTATTGGAGTCTTTGTCTATTTTTAAAATTAAGCCCATCTTAGAAAGCAAAAATATTGCAAGGTGCTTTTTAAAGTCCAGCGTGCCCAGAAAGTCCCCTCCCAACATGGCTTTAGTATATGAAGAATCAACCCATATGTCTGCGAGGCCATGAATTAAGGGCTGATCAATAACAGTACATAACCCCTTTCGTCTTGGAGGATATTACTCTCTGGCATAAAGTCTGCATATAAAACAACCAGGGACTGGGACATTAATGAAATTTCTAGTAGTTGTACAACTTACCGCGTAATTCTGAAGCATCTGAAGAGAGGGAGACATCCATGTGGGCTAATGGAAGCTTGGAGAGGCTTGATGAAAGTATAGCAAGAATGCAGATAAGTCTAGAAGAAGATAGAAGGAAGGGCCTTCTTGGTGGGAAGCAGGGCGGGGGTAGAAGGAAGAACTGGCAAAAGAAAGAAGATAGTGGAAGTTTCCGAGAACAACAAGAAAGTGAAGAAAAACTATAATTCAAACAGACAACTTAGTGTTTTGTTTTGTTTTTTTTTTTTTTTTTACAATATTCGAGGTCACAGGTTGTCACCTCTTGAATCTGTTTCCTCTTGACAAAACAGCCCAAAGGGTAGAAGGCAGGCCTTGCCCCGGGGTGGGACCCCGCAGGAAGTGGGAACCGATGCCTGATGAGTTGGTTTTGCCTTTCAGAGAGCAGACCTGGCCATCTCAGCCATCACAATCACCCCGGAGAGGGAGAGCGTTGTGGACTTCAGCAAGCGCTACATGGACTATTCAGTGGGCATCCTGATCAAGAAGCCTGAGGAGAAAATCAGCATCTTCTCTCTTTTTGCTCCATTTGATTTTGCTGTGTGGGCCTGCATTGCAGCAGCCATCCCTGTGGTGGGCGTGCTGATATTTGTGTTGAACCGGATCCAGGCCGTGAGGGCTCAGAGTGCTGCCCAGCCCCGACCCTCTGCCTCGGCCACCTTGCACAGTGCCATCTGGATAGTCTACGGGGCCTTCGTACAGCAAGGTACGTGTCCTGGTTTCCCAATGTCGCCGGAGCCCCAGGGGCCTGAGAGAACTTGCCCACTGGCCGAGTTCTTAGATAGGTTTTGGCAAAGTCATTTTAAACGCAGTTTTATTTCATCTCTAGGACAGGACCAATATCAGGCTGCCCCCAATTTCTCTGAGTAATACAGATAGAAATTAAATGAAGTGACAAGGAACTCAACTTCAAAGCCCGGTTCTCCGCTTTAGATAAAATTAACTTTGGAGTTCTGCTTTGCACTCTTCTCCCCTCCCACATTAGGTTGATTGTTATGCATCCGGGGTTGTCAGATGAAACTGAATCTTGCTTAAATTTGCAGTCTTAATAGGCAAAAAAAAAAAAAAAATCACAATTGCTTTTCAATCATCTAACAGTACTCCATCCATTCTTGAGATACAAAGTCTCCTTCCTCTGTGAAGTCTGGAGAGCACTTGGTAAGTTCCTGGTTCGTGCAGTTTTGACCTAAACTATGAATTGCAAAGTTCCTAATGTGAGTGTTGGCTTTGTTTGCACCATGGCAAAACATGTATCGCCTGTTCGCCAGGTTATATAAGATTAGTCTGTGAAACGCTTTCTTCTGCTACCACCGAAGGGACCGAGGAGAAATAATTGGCCTCAACGGGGCAGCTTCAGACTACAAGTCACAGGCAATGACTTCTGAAAATCCTAGGAAAAAAGTCATCTAGTGAGGGCTGAATATTAATAAAAGTGAGATCTCATTTCTGAGGTTTATAAGAAAGCCAGGGAACCCTCCAGGTAGGAGGTAATTCTATATTTACAGAACTCCGGAGACTACTCTCTATGAATTCGAAATGGGGAAAGGCTCTTACATCAGGTTGCAGCCCTGGAAGTAGGCAACCCAGTGAAGTCCTGGATCTTTGTATTTGGTGGTTCTCCATCCCTTTCCAAGATGAATAATCTTTGGATTCCTTCCCAGAATTGTCACAGTCCCCCATAACCAGCCAGCAACTCAGTTCCCTGCTCCCTAGCCCAACATCTTGGTGGTTCCTTGAGCCCGGCTGCAGGGTGGAGCTGGAGGATTTCTGTGGGGATGGGAGTGAGCACGAAGTCCAGGGCCAACCACTTTGCTGGCCTCCTGCAGGTGGCGAATCCTCCGTGAACTCCATGGCCATGCGCATCGTGATGGGTAGCTGGTGGCTCTTCACCCTCATTGTGTGCTCCTCCTACACAGCGAATCTTGCTGCATTCCTTACAGTGTCCAGGATGGACAACCCCATAAGGTAAGATCCATTCCTCCCTGCAGATCTGGGATCATGCAGCTCCAAAAAGCTGTAAAGACAATGTAACCTCGTGTTATAGAGGTAAACAGACTCAGATCCCAGATCTGCAGTTTGATCATCGTACTCCTCAATGCATGGAGAGCTTCACTCCTCTTGTATTTTACTTCATACACAATTATATAAATGCTTAAATGAATTAAATAATACTTCTCTGAACATTTAAATGCTGCTTATAAGACTAAGAAATCAAAACATTAAAAATTAACAAATTAAATTTCCTCAGGCATTTAAACGTTGATTACAAACTTATTTAATCAAAATTTTCTAAACATTAAATTAAAATTAATTAATACCACAAGTCTAAGATATTTTCCCAAAACTTCAAACACCTTAAACTTTTTTAAAGACATGCCACTATCACAGTGATTAGAAAACTTATTTCACTTATACTTGTGAAATTATTGAAATCAGGGAATAAAAACATTTCTTTGTTTTACCAAAGTTTTAAAAATATGGTATAAAAGAATTAGTTCAACATAGTGGAATAACATGGGAGCACCTTTGTTTTAGGATCAGAATTCCACATACTGTGTAAATTGCAGATGAACTTGGGCCAAGTGAAGGGGTGTTTGCAATGTGGTTGCTGAAGTGACCGTGGGCACTAGTCTAGTCTGCGTTTCCTCTGGTACCATATTGGCCGCAATATCCCCTCTCACTGGATTCCTGATTATTGTGTTGTGTAATTTCTCCCTTAATTCATCATACTATCATTATATGGATTCTTTTGATCCACAGCCCTACCTGGTCATCCGTACTTAACTAGCTTCTATGGCTCCCAGCAGCCTATTTAAAAGAGTTCAGACTCTGGCCAGGATTCAAAATTTAGTATGATAGCATCCAGTCTTATTTTTCAGTTGGCATTTTTATTGAGATAATTATAGATTCACATGCAGTTGTAAGAAATAATGCAGATAGATCTCATAATACCCTTTAACTGGTTTCCCCCCATAGTCACATTTTGCAAAACTATAGTCATCTTATCACAGCCAGAGTATTGACATTAAGAGAACTGGCTGATTCTATTCATATTTCCCCTCTTGTACTCATTTCCCTGCGCACGTGCGTGTGCGTGCATCTGGTGCTACACAGTCTCATCACGTGTGTAGATGTGTGTATTCATCACCACAGAAAAGATGATAAAGAATTGTATTCCTACGAGGATTCCTTGTATTTTCCTCTTATGGCCACACCCATCTCACACACACTTCTTCCCCTCTAGTCCTGCTCTCAACCCCTGGTGACCACTCATGTGTTCTCCATTTCTAAGATGTTATCATTTCAGGGCACCTGGGCGGCTCAGTCAGTGAAGCGTCCAACTCTTGATTTCAGCTCAGGTCACAATGTCAGGGTCCTGGAGTTGGGCCCCACCTCGGGCTCATGCTCAGTACCAAGTCTGCTTGTCTCTCTTCCTCTGCTCCTCCCCCCTGCTCACTCATGTTCTCTCTCTCAAATAAATAAGTAAATAAAAATCTTTAAAATGTTGTCATTTTATATATGTTATATGAATGGAATCATAGCTTTTGGATTGCCTTTTTCATTTAGTGCCATTCTCTGGAGGTTCATCCAGGTTGGTGTGTGTATTAATAATTCATTGCCTTTTTGCTGCTTAGTAGTATTACATGCACCACAGCTTGTTCGTGAGTTCACACACTGGAGGACGTCAGCTTGTTTTCGCCCTTATGCAATTATGAAGAAAGCCACTATACGTATTTGTGCGTAGGTTTCGGTGTGAACACAAGTTTTCATTTGTTTGTGATACATAGCCAAGAGTGCAATTGCTGGGTCATGTGGTAATAGCAGGTTTTATATGAAATTATGTTTTATAAGAAACTATCAACCTGTATTCCAGAGTGACTGGAACTTTATATTACTACTAGTGGTATGGTAATGATCCGGTTTCTTCGCATCTTTGCCAGCATTTAGGATTTTCACTATTTTTTTATTTTACCATTCTGATAGGCATGGACTGATATCTCATTCTGTTTTTTTTTTAAATTTATGATAGTCATACAGAGAGAGAGAGAGAGAGAGAGAGAGAGAGAGGCAGAGACATAGGCAGAGGAAGAAGCAGGCTCCATGCACCGGGAGCCTGACGTGAGATTCGATCCCGGGTCTCCAGGATCGCGCTCTGGGCCAAAGGCAGGCTCCAAACCGCTGCACCACCCAGAGATCCCTCATTCTGGTTTTAATTTGCATTTCCCTAATGAGCAATTGTGTTGAACACCTTTTTTTTTTTTTTTAATGATAGTCACAGAGAGAGAGAGAGGCAGAGACACAGGCAGAGGGAGAAGCAGGCTCCATGCACCGGGAGCCTGATGTGGGATTCGATCCCAGGTCTCCAGGATCATGCCCTGGGCCAAAGGCAGGTGCCAAACCGCTGCACCACCCAGGGATCCCTGTTGAACACCTTTTAACGTGCTTATTGCTAACTATATAGTAACCTCTTTGGTGAAATATCCATTTGAGTATTTTGCCCATTTTCTTTTTCTTCCTTTCTCTCTCTCTCTTTCTCTCTCTCTCTCTTTTAGAGAGAGAGAAAGAGAGCACACATGCATGAGCAGGGGGAAGAGCAGAGGGAGAGAGAATCCCAAGCAGGCTCCATCGCAGCACAGAGCCGGACTTGGAACTCGAATCTCATGACCCTGAGATCATGACCTAACCCAAAATCCAGAGTGGGGTGCTTACCCGACTGAGCCACCCAGGAGCCCCTTGCCCATTTTCCAAATCAGTTGTTTGACTATTACTCTTGTGTTTTGAAAGTTCTTTATATATTTTAGATACTAGTTCTTTGTCAGACATCTTATTTGTAAATATTTTCCCCACTCTGTACTTTCTCTTTTCAACATCTTAACAAGTTCTTTCACAGAGAAAAAAATGTTAATTCCTGTGAAGTCCAATTTATAAATTTATTCTTTTGTGGATCATACCTTTGGTGTCAAGTCTAACTCTTGCCTAACCTAGACCATGAAGATAATCCCGTTTTTTCTGTTTTTCCTCAAAGTGTTGTAATTTCACATTTTACGTTTCAGTCTACAGTCAATTTTGAGTTAATTTTTGTATAAGGCATGAGGTTAAGTGAGTTTTAGATATATAATTCTGTTACACACACACACACACATGGTTTTGTATATGAACGTCCAGTTACTTTAGCACCATTTATTAAAAAGGCTGTTCTTCCTTCATTGAATTGCTTTTGTAATTTGTCAGAAATCAGTTGGGTGCATGTGGGTCTATTTCTGAGTTTTCCATTCAGTTCCATTGATCTATGTGCCTGTGCCTTTGCCGATACCACACTGTCTTGGTTACTATAGCTACAGAGTAAACCTTAATATTGGGCAGAGTGACCCCTCTCATTTTATTTTTCTTTGTTCAGCTTGTTTTAACTATTCTGGGGCCTGCATCTTTCTACTCAAGTTTTATAAACTTATGTTTATAAAAAATTTTCCATGATTTTGATAGGAATTGCATTAATTATAGTTAAAATTGCATTAAACCAATAGATCATAACTTGCTGAGACTATCATGAATGAGTATTAGATTTCTCAAATGCTTTTTTTTTTCCTTGCTTGACAGTACCATATGATTTTTCTTCTTTAGCTTACTAGTATGATAGATTACAGTGATTGTTTTTCAAATGTTGTGTACCTTGAACAAATCTCCCCTGGTCATGATCTATGATTCTTTGCATATATTTCTGATTCTTTCTGCTGATATTCTGGTTGAGGATTTTTTCATCTAAATTTATGAGAATTGGGCAACCCAGGTGACTCAGCAGTTTAGCGCTGCCTTCAGCCCGGGGTGTGATCCTGGAGACCTGGGATCAAGTCCCATGTCAGGTTCCCTGCATGGAGCCTGCTTCTTCTGACTGTGTCTGTTCCTCTCTCTCTCTCTCTCTCTCTCTCTCTCTCTGTGTGTGTGTGTGTGTGTCTCATGAATAAATAAAATCTTAAATAAATAAAAAAATTTATGAGAATTATCAGTTTTCACTTTTATTTATTGTGCTATTTTTGTCTAGTTTTGGTTTCAGGGTAGCACTGGCTTCATAAAATGATTTAGGAAGCCTTCTTATCTTCTGTTTCCTGTGAGAGATTATATAAAGTTGGTGTTAATTCATCTTTAAATGTATAATTCTCCAGGGAAACCTTCTAGAAGATTCATGTTCTTGGAGCTTTTAAGTTAATAATTAAAATTTTCAAAGTATAGGGCAATTCATATTGTCTATTTCATCTTCAGGTTTAGTTGGTTTATAGTCTTGTTCATGTTTTCCATTTAGTTGCTGATCTTCTATTGCTGTTGTTGATCAATTATTGAATGTGGGATATTAAAGTCTCTAGCCATTTTTTTCAGAACTGCTTATTTTTCCCTTCAGTTTTATCAATTTTGATCCATATGTTTTGGGACTATTGTTAGGTGTACATATGTTTCTAATTGTAATTTTTTATATTCTTATCAAATGACCCTTTTATATACTGTTCTTCTTTGTCTCTTACAAAAACTTTTCCCTTAATGTTTACTTTGTCTGGTATTAGTATCCCACTCCAGTTCTCTTTTGGTTATTGTTTGAACAAAATTTTTTTATTCTTTTATTTTCGATCTATTTGTCTTGGAATCTAAAGTGAGTCACGTCCATATAACATACAGTTAATCATGTTTTTTCATCTTTTCTACCAATCTCTGCTTTAATTGGATAGTTTAATCCATTTATATCTAATGTAATTAGTGATAAGGAAGAAATTACTTCTGCCATGTTATTATTAGTTCTTTTTCTGTCTTACACCTCTGTTGTTCCTCATTTCCTCCATTACTTCTTTCTTTTGTGTTAAATAGATATATTCCGTATACCATTTTGATTCCGTTTTTCTTTTACTATATAGAGTTTTGAGTTATATTTTTAAGTGGTTGCCCAAGGCATGTCAATTCCCATCTTAATTTACAACAATGTAATTTGGATCAAAGCCAACTTTATTTTAATAGTATGAAAAAATGTTTCTCTCTGTTCTACTCCACCTCTGCCCCAGGAACTCCTTTATGAAGCTGTCGAATCCCTTACTTTTTTGGGAAGTAACAAAATTTTTCCCAATTTATTCAATGGATGCTCTTCTATATTTAATTTTTAAATTCTTTTTTTTTTACTTATTGAATAAATTTCATAATTTGTTTCAAAACAACTTTAATTTTAATTTTTAAATTGTGATGAAATATACATAACATAAATTTTATCATTTTAATTATTTTTAAGTGTACAGTTTATTTATTTTTATTTTTTTAAGATTTTATTTATTTATTCATGAGTGACACAGAGAGAGAGGCAGAGACACAGGCAGAGGGAAAAGCAGGCTCCATGCAGGGAGCCCGATGCGGAACTGGATCCCGGGACTTCAGTATCACGCCCTTGGCAGAAGGTAGATGCTCAACCTCTGAGCCACCCAGGCGTCCCTTAAGTGTACAGTTTAAAGTCATCGAGTATATTCACATTGTTCTATAAACATCATCACCATCCATCTCTAGAATGCTTCATATTGTAAAACTGAAAGTCTATACAGTACTCCCCATTCCCTACTTTCCCAGACTCTGGAAACCATAGTCCTGTTATCTCTCTATAAATTTGACTACTCTAGGTACCTTGGATAAGTGAAATAATACAGTTTTTGTCCTTTCGTGACTAACTTATTTCATTTAGCATGTCTTAAAGCTTCATTGATGTTGTAGCGTGTGTATAAATGTGCAGCATATATATCACATTTTGTTTATACATTCATCTGTTGAGAGATGTATCTGTTGCTTCCATCCTTTGGCTATTTAATAATGCTGTTTTAAACACAGGTGTATAGGTATATGTTCAAGTCCTGGCTTTAAGTACTCTTGGGTATATACTCAGAAGTGGAATTGTTGGATCATATGGTAATTCTATGTTTAACTTTTTTTTATTAGGAACTACTTTATCATATTCTACAGCAATTCCACCATTTCACAGTCCCACCAGCAACTAACAAGAATTCCAGTTTCTTTACAACCTTACCCATACTTATTTTTTGTTTTGTTTTTGTTTTGTTTTGTTTTCATAATAGCTATCCTAATGGGTGTGAAGTGGTATCTCATTTTGGTTTTGATTGGCATTTCCCTAATAATTAGTGATATTGAGCATCTTTTCTTTTTCTTTTTTTTTTTTTACATTTTTATTTATTTATGATAGGCACACAGTGAGAGAGAGAGAGAGGCAGAGACATAGGCAGAGGGAGAAGCAGGCTCCATGCACCGGGAGCCCGACGTGGGATTCGATCCCGGGTCTCCAGGATTGCGCCCTGGGCCAAAGGCAGGCGCCAAACCACTGAGCCACCCAGGGATCCCTATTGAGCATCTTTTCATGTGTTAATGGCCATTTGCACATCTTCTTTGGAGAAATGTCTGTTTAAGTTTATTGCCCATTTTTAATTAGGTTGTTTTTATTACTGGGCTGTAGTTTTTTATGTATATCCCAGGTATTAATCTCTCATCAGATATTGTAAATATCTTCTCCCATTTTATGGATAGCCTTTTAATTCTGTTGGTAGTGTCTTTGGATGCGGAGAAGTTTTTAATTTTGATGAAGTCCATATTATCTATTTTTTGTTATTGTCAGCTTTCCTTTTGTTGTCATATCTAAGAAATTATTGCCAGATCCAATGTCATGAAATCCTTCCTGAATGTTTTATTCTAGGAGTTTTATAGTCTTAGGTCTTATATTTAAGACTTTGATCCATTTTGTTAATTTTTATACATGGTGTAAGGTTAGGGTCCTATTTCATTCTTTTGCATGAGGATACCGGGTTTTCCCAGCACCATTTATTAAAAAAAGACTGTCCTTTCCTCATTGAGTGGATTTGTTTCAAACCTTTGTTTGAAATGATTTGAATATAAATGAGATCTGGGCTTTTTATTCTATTCCATTGGCCTGTGCATCTCTCTTCATGTCAGTGCACACTATTTTGATTACTATAGCTTTGTAGTACATTTTGAATTCAGGAAATTGGAGATCATCAACTTTATTCTTTATCAAAATTGTCTTGGCTAATTGGGGATCCTTGAGGGGAAAATTTTACAATGGATTTTTCTATTTCTGCCTAAACCATCATTGGAATTTTGACAGAGATCACACTGAATTTGTAAATTGCTTTAAGTAGTATTGACATTTTAACAATATGAAGTATTTCAATCCATGAGCATAGATAGGTGTCTTTCCATTTATTTGTATCTTTAACTTATTTCAGAAACATTATTTAGTTTTCAGTATATATGTCTTTTGCCTTTTTGATTAAGTTTATTCTTAGGTATTTTATTCTTTTTGACATTATTATAACTGGAGTTGTTTTTGTATTTCCCTTTCAGAGTATTCACTATTAATGTACAGAAATGCAACTGATCTTCGTTTATTATTTTTTTAGCATACCACTTTGCTGATTTATTTATTAGTTCTAGTATTTACGGTTTTTGTGTGTGTCCAATTTTAAGGTTTTCTACATAATCAGGTCATGTTGTCTGACAGCAGAGATACTTCCACTTCTTTCCTTCCAACTTGAAAATCTTTTATTTCTTTTTCTTGCCTAATTGTCTGACTATGACTCCAGTACTATGTTGAATGGAAGTGGTGAAAATAGGCATTCTTGTCTTGTTCCTGACCTTAGAGGAAAAGCCTTGAGTATAATGTTAGCTTTGAGTTTCTTTTATATGGCCTTTATTACATCAAGGTAGCTTCCTTTTCTTCCTAGCCTGTTAAGTTTTTATCATGAAAGGGTATTTCATTTTGTCAAATGCTTTTCCTGCCTTGAGATGATAATGTGGTTTTTTCCCCCTTCATTTTGGTAACATAGAATTTTATACTGACGGATCTTGGTATGTTGACTCATCCTTACATTTCAGAATAAATATTGGTTGGTCCATATTTAAAAACATATGCTGTTGAATTCAGTTTCCTAGTATTTTTTTAAAAGATTTTATTTATTTATTCATGACAGACAGAGAGAGAGAGAGAGTGAGAGGCAGAGACACAGGCAGAGGGAGAAGCAGGCTCCATGCAGGGATCCAGACGTGGGACTCAATCCCAGGACTCCAGGGTCAGGCCTTGGGCTGAAGGCGGCGCTAAACCGCTAGGCCACCAGGGCTGCCCAGTTTCCTAGTGTTTTGTTGAAGATTGTTGAATCCACATTACTCAGGAATATTGGTCTATAGTTTTCTTTTCTTCTTCTTTTTTTAATTGGAGTTCAATTTGCCAACATATAGCATAACACCCAGTGCTCATCCCATCAGGTTTGTAGTTTTCTTTTCCTGTAATGTGTTTTTAAGGTTTTGATATCAGGATAATGCTGGCCTCTTAGAATGAGTTAGGAAGCATTCCCTTCTCTTGCATTTTTGGAATAAGAATTTGAGGAGGAATGAGTTAGGAAGCATTCCCTTCTCTTGCATTTTTGGAATAAGAATTTGAGGAGGAATGAGTTAGGAAGCATTCCCTTCTCTTGCATTTTTGGAATAAGAATTTGAGGAGGATTGGTGTCCATTCTTTACATGTATATTGTATGTTTCTAGGAATTTGTTTATTTCAACTTATTGGTGGACCACCGACAGGTTGTATAATATAAATATATTTAATTTTCTCTCATGTCTACTTATGCATTCTAAATTATTTTCATGATGTTTAGTATTCTATTACCATTATTATTAATATGGTTCCCTAGGACCACCACCACCACCACAACTGGAAGTTAAGGATCCTCTCTTAACCACCAGTGGTTTCCTTTAGGCTTCAATATACATGCACTGTTGTTTCTCTTTAAGAATCAAGCTTGAAACCATATATTTATATCTTTCCCTCAGATGGTCCTGGAATATCTTTTTGTCCTTCCCTCCTACTCAATCATGTTTTGGTAATATAATCTGAGATTTGGGGCCCAGTTTACTATTGTTATTTCTTTCCTTCTCCTTCTCCTCCTCCTAATATTTGATGGTTTCTCTAATATATATGTTTAGCATTTCATTCTTTTGTTTTATCACATCTACATTTATAGTCATTATTTGGACTGAAATCTATGTTCCAGGAGTTTCAGTGATTGTTGAATGTTTCTCTACTCTGTGATTTGCCATAGTTCATTTCTTTATTTTGATAAAATTTTGTTCAGCTAGAGTAGTTATTTGAGCAATAGGTCTAGCAAGAATGGTATATGTTGTGAGATAATATATCTGAGAATCTTTTTCTGTTGCATTTATGCATGAA
The DNA here is from genome assembly GCF_905146905.1 of Nyctereutes procyonoides. Taxonomy (NCBI): domain Eukaryota; kingdom Metazoa; phylum Chordata; class Mammalia; order Carnivora; family Canidae; genus Nyctereutes; species Nyctereutes procyonoides. The sequence goes on from NW_026575046.1 coordinate 54,538,603, forward strand.
TTAAAAAAACTAATCTGGTATAATATTCTTGTTACAGCTTTTCCCCTTCATATTGTATAGAATTTCCTCTATTGTCTGAATTCTATAGGATTTGCTCCGTTGTTCTTCCTGTATGTAATGCCTCAGAGAAGCATGAGAATACCCCATTCACCTCCTTTTCCTCTGCTCCTCTTTCCTTTCCTATCTTTTCTTCTCACTCTTTCCCCTACTCTCTTTTTTCTGTCTCCTTTTTCTCCGTTGTCTTCTCCTTCCTCCTTCCCTTTCACTTAACTTCCATCCTCCTCTCTCCTTCCTACCCTTCTTGTTGCTTTTCCTCTTTCTCCCTCTACTTTAATCCCTCCTTCTCCTTCTTCTCTTCCCTCTTCTTCCTTCTTCTCTACCTCTTCCTTCTCTGTGTCACTTTCCTTTTCACTTCCTCCTCCTCCCCCTCCTTCCTTCTCCCTCTATTCTTCCCCACTGTTCCCCCTTCTTACTTCCTCTCCATGTCTTCTTCCCATTATTTCCCACTTTTTTCCTTATATCCCTGCTCATCATCATCTTCCTTCTCCCCTTCTCTCCTTATGATCCCTTTTCTTTCTTCTCCCCTCCTTTTTATTTTCTTCCTCATTTACTTCTCCTTTCTTATGCTTTCTTCTTTGCAATTAACCTTAATATCCTTGAATATAAAAACTTCTATCAATATTTAATGAGTTGGCCTACATGTCATTAATTATGATTTGAATTCTGAATTCTTTATTACATGCAAAAAACAACCTGATAGCTTTAGCTCATTAATTTTGTCATTTATTAAATCTTCCCTTATCTATTACATCTTTTGCATTTGTCTTTGTCTTGTTTCCAGGAACATTGAATTTTTGTATGTTGATGCTATGAGTCCTTTATGTCTGTTGTACTCCCTGATAATTCCATTCATTTTTCTTTTTCTTTTTATTCAGAGAGTTCTTTACCTTGTCTTTCAAATTTCTGATTAGATTTTTTCCAGTGTTCATATGTTTTTCAACATTAATGAGTATATAAATTCTCCTTGTATATTTGTATTTCTCCTTCATTTTTCCTCTCTACCACTGTTAATACCTCTTTTATGTCTCAGCCACTCTTTATGAAATTAATATTTATTTTTTGTTTTAAAGAGTCTTTAATTATAGTGTATTATACCTATAGAAAAACAAATATTTTTAAAACTTAATTTTCCTTAGTATATACTTTTCAAACAGTATGTTTTAGGGTCTTTGATGCAATATAATATATTTACACATCATTTCTTTCATGCTAAATCCTTTCCTTATACCTACATGTTGTTGTTTTTTTTTTTAATAATTTTTTATTTAGGGATCCCTGGGTGGCGCAGCGGTTTGGCGCCTGCCTTTGGCCCAGGGCGCGATCCTGGAGACCCAGGATCGAGTCCCACATCGTGTTCCCGGTGCATGGAGCCTGCTTCTCCCTCTGCCTGTGTCTCTGCCTCTCTCTCTCTCTCTGTGACTACCATAAATAAATAAAAATTTAAAAAAAGATCCTAATAAATTTTTATTTATTATTTATGATATCAGAGAGAGAGAGAGAGAGAGAGAGAAAGAGAGAGAGATAGCCAGAGGGAGGATCCCCATGTTGTTGTTTTTATGTTTAGTATGCTCTTTCGTGATTCTAGAGAACTCTTTCCATAAACAGGGAGTCCAAAGACTCCCTGAATCTTCTAATATTTCACCTGGCTACTGGTAGAATCATCTTCTCAGATCTTAACCTGATCTTGTGAATTTAGCTGGAGACTGTGATGTAAATCCCCATTACAAGCCCTGTGCATTAGTGGAAAGCTTCCTTTTTAGAGTTTTTGCCTTGATAAAGTTTCTGTTTCTAGAATCCTGATTGATGCAGCCCCTGCAACAGTATAAAAAGTCACTGTATTTCTTAACCTTCTTTCTGGCAATGCTCTTCTCTGTCAGAGACAAATGCCAGTGAATTGGGATTTCTGAATATTGTATCTGCAGAGGCCAGAGGAATTCAAGGGCCTTCCATTATTGCTACTTTGAATTGCTTTGTCTATGTAGCTATAAAAGGAAATCCACTGAGATGATGACTTTCAATGCAAGATGAATTTGAGTCTTGCATTGCTGTGTCCCACTAATTTGCTTCTTCCAAATATCTGATAAGTGGGTGGCATCCTTCCCTAGGTTCATGATACATGATCGCCTGTAGTTTACAAAATTACATGGTCATTTCAGGAGTTATCTGGAAGGCTTAATGATGGATATCTGTCCTATTTTTACTGATGAGTCTTTCTTATTAATCAAAATGGTCTCTGGCCTATGCATTTTCAAACTAATATAAAACCATTCAGTAATGATTGTTAAACTCCTTATAAATGTTCATATTCACTGTCCATGTAAATATCCTAGTCTTTAAAACCTATAAATTCCTTTACAAGCTTAGGGAAAGCTGGTATCCAAGAGAGGCTGATTATATATATATATATATATATATATATATATATATATATATATTTATATTTTTTTTAGAACAGAACTATACTTAACAATTACCTTAAGCAATTTTTATCTTTCTTGTTTGGAATGGGTATAAAGTCCATTCAAGGAAGAGGACCTATCTTCATTTTAGTTCACTAAACTTATCTCAAAATATAATTACTTTTATCTCCATTACAATTACAAGTAGATCTTTACCTATTATCATGAAGAAAGCAGAGTCATTTGGAAAAGGTAGCACTGACAGGTAGTTTGGCACTACAAGCATCAATGCCCTATATTTAGGAAATGCTTTGGTTAAAAGTTGATTAGTAGAATTCAGAGGGATCACATTCAGAGGGATCCCAATTATCCTACAGGCTTGTGTTGGCAGGCAGAAGCACAGTGGTATGACTAGGAGATATAACAAAGTGCAGTTGTAATGAGCATAGCCAGTTAAGCTTAATTGCCAGGTTCACATCTTCTCTCCCACTTACTAACTATGTGATCTTGGGTGATTTACCTAATCTCTATACACCTTTCTTTTCTCATCTATGTATAAGAGTAAGAGTAGCATCTATATCATAGGACTTTTGAGGGAGATTAACAAACATATGTTAGAGTTTAGAACATTACCTGGCACATAGAAAGGACCATATATAAGTCTAGAAACAATTGTTGTTGACAAGGACCTTGGCAGTCAAAGTAATAGCTCTGGGATTTGGAATCCTGGATTGAGGAAAAGCACCATGACTGGAAGATGTGGGTAAGAAGATGACAGTCTAGGAAGTAGAAAAGTGTTTTGGTAAAGTCACCAGCTGGCTGGCTGACATTAATCATTCCTCCTTTCTCGTTCTTAGTTTCTCTATCTGTAAAATGGGGAGGTTGCTATAAATGGCCTTATTATGATATTTTACATGTCTGTTCATCTTTCCATTGAATTTGGAAACCTCACATTTGTAAACTAAAATGACCAAAAACTTCCTACAGATAAATTCTTGGCTAAGCTGGGGAAAGATACACCATCCATAATAAGAGCTTTTTCTTGTGTCCACACATTCATATAGTTTCCGAAGGAAAAATAAAATGATTGAACATAACAGCAATCTAATTTATCCCAAGATAATTTTACCTCTAGTCTTCTTGGTTTAAAAATTGATCTTTATTCACATAAACTTGCTGTAACTTTTTATTATAAATTTTTTATGATTATTTGCAGTCTTATGATAAACTGGAAATCTAGTTCACCTTGGATGTGGTGATGGCTTCTTAGCTACAACACCAAAAGTACAATCAATAAAAGAAAAATTGATAGGTTGGGCTTGATTAAAATTTAAAACTTCTGTGACAAAGATACTGGTAAGATAATGAGAAGACAAGTCAGAGATTGGGAGAGAATCTTGGCAAAATATATATCAAATACAGCATTAGTATCTAAAATAGATAACTCTTAAAATTGAACAATAAGAGAACAAATAACTCATTTAAAAAACAGGCAAAAGAGCAGAACAGGCATCTCACCCAGAAGATTTGCATATGGCAAACAGCCCTGTGGACAGATGCCTAATATCATATATCATTAGGGAACCGAAAAATAAGATAACAATGAGGTACCACTACATTAGAATGGCCATAGCGCAAAACCACTGACAGCACCAAATACTAGTGAGGATGTGGAGCAACAACTACTCTCTTTCATTTCATTTCCATTCATTGGGAAATGGCCACTTCAGAAGAAATTTTGACAGTTTCTTACAAAACTAAACCTATCCTTATCATATGATCCAGCAGTCACACTCCATGGTATTTACCCAAATGAATTGAAATCACATATCTACACTAAAACTTGCACATGAATTTTTATGACAGCTTTACTTGTGATTACCAAAATATGGAAGCAAGAGATGAATGGATAATCTCAGGTACATCCACTCAATGGAATATTATTCAGTACTAAAAATAAATGAGCTATCAAGATGTAAAAAGACATAGAGGAACTTTAAATATATATTAATAAGTGAAAGTGTTATGCAAGATAAATAAATATATATTTAAAATTATACTTTATTTGTAATATTACTTATATGTAATTATAAATATTTATGTTTATTTGTATACTAGTAAATTATTATTTATATTTGAAAAATATATATGGATTTTACTAAGACCTATATCAGTTTTAAGATAACTTGTGGATAAAATGAGGAAAAATATGAAGGGCAGGGCTAGTTATCAATTAGGCCAAATGAAGCCAACTTACCAATTTTTCTTTTTTTGATCATGTTTTTGGTATTATATCTAAGAAATCAAACCCAAGGTCAGACCCAAGGTGGATCAGTTGCTGTTTAGAGTTATTTAAAGGCTGTTTACATTTAGATTATTGTTAATTTATATGTGAAGTTTCCATTTTTATAATTACTATATGCTTAAAGACATTGAACCAGAATCATAAACAGTTGGATATGATGTGAATTTACCTTAAAAGCTGTTTGTTTGTTTTTAATCTGGACAGATAATGTTTTAAATATTTAAATTTGAATGACCTTGATGGTGCTAGTACTCTTCTGATTTCCTCTGGTCCCACCATCCTGTTTTGTTTTTGTTTTTACACCTGCTGGTTTCACACTTTCATATACCCACCTTCCACCATCAAATTATTCAAGTCGGTAACCTGTGACAGAGAAGACCTGCATGACTCTTGGCGAGTTAGCAAGTCCTATACATTCTTGCTATTCAAACCATGTCCCACAGACCAGCTCTCATCTCAGATCTCCTGATTCAAAATTTTTATCTAAGTCTCTAAGTGATTTCTATTTATGTTAAAGGTTAGAAAGAATTGCCTCTGATTAGAAAAAAATGATCTATAAAATTCTAATAGACTGAAGTGACTGGCTGCATGTAGCAAATGCATTTTAGCACAACTACACATCAGTTCCTACCTTTGGGGGACCACAACCTGGAAAAGGATGGTGGTGCATATTAATGGTGTTCATAAAAAAAGAATGTGGGACTTCTACCTGCCTTAATGGAGTACCAAGTATCTGACTAAACTTTCCATCATCAACAACAATAAAACATGGGGGAAAAATTGCTGTCTACAAGCATTTTGAACTTAGGGGCACAGGTTGAAAGGGAAGAGAAAAGATATACCATGCAAATAGTAAGCAGAAGAAAATTGGTGAGGCTGTCTTGATATTAAAGTAGACTTCATAGTTGACCCTTGACCAACATGGGGATTGGGGATGTTGACCTTTGCACAGCCAAAAATTTGCATATCACATTTGACTTCCCAGAAACTTAGCTACTAATAGCCTACTATTGACAGAAGCCTTACTGATAACATAGTCAACACATATTTTGTATGTTATATGTATTATATATCATATTACTACAATAAAGTAAGCTAGAGAAAAGAAGATGCTATTGAGAATATCATAAGGAACCCTATTTAAAGTACTATACTTTATCAAAAAAATAATCCACAGATAAGTGGACCCACACAGTTCAAACCTATGTTGTTCAATGGTCAACTGTATACCATACAGTATTACAAGGGAAAAAGAGATATTATCTGATGGTTAAAGGAGCAATTTTACCAAAAAAGCAATTCTAAATATGTATCCATCTAATAAGGAAGCATCAAAATGTATGAGGTAAAATTTGACAAATCTAATGGGAGAAACAGAAAGATCTAAAACAGTTCACATCCATTTTGAGTTTATCTTTGTGTATGGTGTAAGAGAGTGGTCTAGTTTCATTCTTCTGCATGTGGATGACCAATTTTCCCAGCACCATTTATTGAAGAGACTGTCTTTCTTCCAGTGGATCGTCTTTCCTCCTTTGTCGAATATTAGTTGACCATAAAGTTCAGGGTCCATTTCTGGATTCTCTATTCTGTTCCATTGGTCTATGTGTCGGTATTATGCTGAGTGAAGTAAGTCAATCGGAGAAGGACAAACAGTGTATGTTCTCACTCATTTGGGGAATATGAATAATAGTGAAGGGGAATATAAGGGAAGGGAGAAGAAATGTGTGGGAGATATCAGAAAGGGACACAGAACATAAAGACTTCTAACTCTGGGAAATGAACTAGGGGTGGTGGAAGGGGAGGAGGGCGGGGGGTGGGGGTGAATGGGTGACGGGCACGGAGGGGGACACTTGACGGGATGAGCACTGGGTGTTATTCTGTATGTTGGTAAATTGAACACCAATAAAAATTAATTTATAATAAAAAAAAAAGAACAGACACTGAATCCACTGAGCCCCCAGGTACCCCATGAATGTCTTGACAGCCTCTTTCCAGATTATCTCTTCTTTCCAAAGTGATCCTTCTATTTTCCCCAACAGATTTTTCAAACGAGTGCCTTTTATGTATATATCTTTTGTATCTTGTAGCGATTATTTGTATTTTATAATAATTTCTCATGAAATACTCAATTTTTATGTCACTAAAAAAAATAAAACGGTTCACATTTTTTAAAAAAGATTTTATTTATTTATTCATGAGAAACACAGAGAGAGGTAGAGACACAGGCAGAGGGAGAAGCAGGCTCCCTGCAGGGAGCCTGATGGGGGACTCGATCCCGGGACTGGGACATATTCTGAGCTGAAGGCAGACACTCAACCGCTGAGCCACCCAGGTGTCCCAAAAACAGTTCACACTTTAACTTCATTCTATTAGAAATTGACCTCTCAAGTAAACAAAAGACCAGTAAGGCTGTAGAAGACCTGAACAACACTATCAACCAACTTGTCAACCAATGTGGTGGACATTTATAGAATACTTCACCCAACAATTGTAGAATACACATTTCTTTTGAGTATACAGGGAACACTCACCAAGACAGATCATTTCTTGGGTCATAAAATTAAATCTCAATCCATTTCAAAAAAGTAAAATCTTACAGAGTATATTCTGTCAATATAATTAACTTAGAATTTTTTATTTTTTAAAAGATTTATTTATTTATTTATTTATTTATTTATTTATTTATTTCTGAGAGAGAGAGAGAGAGAGAGAGAGGCAGAGACACAGGCAGAGGGAGAACCAGGCTCCCATGCAGGGAGCCACATGTGGGACTTGATCCCAGGACTCCAGGATCACGCCCTGGGCTGAAGGCGGCACTAAACCATTGAGCCACTCAGGCTGCTCAAGTTAACTTTGAATGCAATGAAAATAAACTATCTAAAAAACCTTCAGTGGCATTTAAATAACATAATTCTAAACCTCTGGGTCAAAGGAAAAACATCAGAAATAAATCACAAAAGATATATAAAAAATATTTCTAACTAAGTAATAATGAAAAAAATGTATCAAAATTTGTGCAATGTTGTTAAAATAGTGCTTACAGGAAAGTTTATAGTTTTAAATGCCTATTAAAAAGCACAGCAATGCTTTTTAAAGCATTCATGATTAATGCTTAAATTCAGGATTCTTAGTTTCCCCTTTAAAAGGAAAGAAAAGTAAGAATAAGCTATACTCAAAGTAATTTTAAAGAAAGAAATGGAATAGGTATGCTAGTACAGAAAACTAGCAAAAGTGAAAGTTAGTTTTTTGATAAATTTAATATGTTGATAAACCCCAAGCAAGACTAATACAGAACAGTAAATGAAAAAAAAAAAAAAAACAGAAAAAAAAATAAATGAAAGAAAAGTGAAATTATCAATATCAGGAATGAAAGTGAGGATTTCACCTTAGAAATTTCAGATATTAAAAGGATAATAAGATAATATTTTGAAAGTTGACAACTTTATGCTGAAAAATTAAACAACTTAGATGAATATGGATTTTTTTAAGCCACAATTTATAAAAACTGATTTGGAAAGAGACAGAAATCTGAATATCTTTGTAATAAAGATAATGGATTTGTGAACCTCACAACAAATGAAATTCCAGGCCCAGATGGCTTCACTGGTGAGATCTATCCAACATTCAAAGAACTAAGACTAATCATAAGCTCTTTCAGAAAATAAAAGTGGAGAAAATGTTTTTAGATTCATTTAATTAAACTGCCATAACGCTGATACCAAAAGCTAGAAAAGGTAGTAAAAGGAAAGAAAACTGATGGCTGGTATCCTCCATGAACTTAGATGCAAAAATCCTTCACAAAATAGGAACAGACTGAATTCAGCAATGTGTAAACAGAACACATCATATTCAAGTGAAGTTTTTTTTTCCCCTGGGATACAGTTTTGTTTCAGTATCTGAGAACCAGTGTGATTCAGCACATTAACAAAGTAAAGGACAAAAATCCCATCATCATTTCAAATGATACAGAAGAGCATCGGACAAAATTCAACACCCATTTATTATTCAAAAATAAGTAAATAAAAGGAAACTTCCCCACCCTGATTAACAGCCCTAGGGAACCGACTGCTAACAAGGTACTTAATGGTGACATTTTTACTGTGCTTCTCAGCATTGTCTTATGTGTCCCTGCCTCACCAAGAAGCAGTAAAAGAAAAAGAAAGTATACAGTCGGGGCATCTGGGGGGCTCAGTCGGTTAAGCATCTGCCTTTAGCTCAGGTCATGATCCCAGGACTCTGGGATGGAGCCCTGGTTGGGCTCCCTGCTCAGTGGGGTGTCAGTTTCTCCCTCTCCCTTTGAACTCCCCCACTCGTGATCTCACCCTCTCTCTCTCTCAAATAAATAAATAAAATATATTTTTAAAAAAGTGTACGGACTTGAAAGGGAGAATTAACCCTGTCTTTATTTTCTGATGGCATGGAAGTCTTTGTAGAAAATCCTAACAATCTTCTGATAAAAAATAAATAAATTTAATAAATAGATTTAATAAAATTAAACCTAATAAATCTTCATAGTTTGCAAGAAATAAAGTCACCATATAAAAATCAATTGTATTTTTATATACTAGCAACTAACAACTGGCAAACTAAACTTTTAAAAAATTACAATATAATCAAAAATATAAAATTCTTAGGAACATATGTTTTAAAAGACGTGAAAGAATTATATCCTTAGTGGAAAAATTAGTGGAAGATATTGCTGAGAGAAATTAACCATCTAAAAATTAAATGGACAGATATCCAATATTCATGGATGGAATTGGAATGCTCAATACTGTGGAGTTGGAAGGCCTTCCTAATTGAGCTATAGATTCAATGAGGTCGCCATCAAAATTTCAGCAGACTTCATACACACACATAAAGGATGTAGAATGGGGAAAGAGTTTTGATGAAGAGCAAAGTTGGGAGACCAACACCACTTTATTTCAGGACTTTGTACAAGGCTGAGGGGCATTGTACAGCCCTCTCTAGCTTTATCTGCTATAATTTCTTAATGCTCTTACTTTCCTGACTTTGGTATGTTCATCAAAGATCATGGGTAGTTTCCTGCTTTGGCCTTCACTTAAACTAATTCATATTTTTAGAACATTCTTCTCTCTCTCTCTCTCTCTCTCTCTCTCTCTCTTTTTTTTACCTAGTCAACTCTGACTCATCCTTCAAGCCTCTGCTCAAATGTCATTTCCTCTGAATGGCCTATCTGGATACACTGCAACTTGAATCACCCTTTTCTGTGTTTCTTTCATAGACTCCAGTCCTTTTCTTTCTTAGCAGTTATCACATTTTGTAGCTATGTGTTTATGTGCATGTGATACCCGTGCAATGAAGGAATTGGCTTTGGAGTTTTTGTTTTTCTCTATTTATTTTTATCTTGAGGGCAAATGCTTATGTTGGGTATACATATTGGTCTCCTGCTGGGCAAAATGTTGACATAACACTTTTTTCTAAAGGTCAAATTGGAGATTTTCCACATCTTTTGATTTTTTTCATCTTTCTTATTCCTCTTTGCTCCTGTATTCATGGATCCATTAGAATTGTGTGAAATGCAGCTTTGCAGTCTGCTTACTGTTTCACATTTGAACCATGAGATTCATGAATTGAAAAGCTCCAGACTTTATAGCTGTGCTAAGTCATCCATATACACAAACTGGCTTTTGAATCTGTATTCACGCTCAGGCTTATGAATGCAAAAATAATACGATTCGAGGGAGCTGGGTTCATCAGGGGCAAATGTATTGTGCAACTCCCGTGATGGGGTATACACCCAGTTCTCTCCTGTCACATCTACAGCTGCAGTGTCATGTTGTTAAAGAACTTCACAGGCACAGAGTCCAGTCCTCTGAGGCAGACACTGGCTTCCTAAGGAACTTAGGAAGAAAACTTCCCCAGCCTTACTCTGTCGACTGTGTTCAAGAGATGGCCCTCCTCAATGCTAACCTAAAGTGCCACTCCCGTGGTGCTGGGAGTTCCCACGCTGGTACTTCTTGCACCTTCATTTTGTCTTTTAACAGTAGATTATTTCCTTGAACAGTTTCACGTTTATAGGAAAATTGAATGGGAAGTATGGAGAGTTCCTTTATATTCTCTCTCACTAATTTCCCCCAACCAATAATGTTTTACATTAGTGTGGTCCATTTGATGAGCCAGCATGCATGCATTAGTATAAAATAAATGTCATGGTTTACTTAAGGCTCACTCGTTTTGTTGCATGTTGCGTAGATTTTGACAAATGTATAGAGATATGTTCCCACCATTATAGCAGCATACACGATAACTTTCACTGCACTAAAACTTTCCCTTGCTCCACCAATTGATCCTACCTTCTTTATCCTCAAATATTATTTTTAACTAAGCAGAAGTTGGGATCACTCTAAACACCTACCACGCCATATTCTGTGAGACTGCTCTGTCAATAAATAATATCCATTCTGCCTCATAAATCTCTTGAATAGTTGTCCTTTTTTTTTTCTTTTTTAAAGAGTTTATTTATTTGAGAGACAGAAGAAGCGAGAGAGAAAGAGCACAGGAGCAGGGTTGGGGAGGCAGAAGGACAAGCAGGCTCTCTGGCTGAGGAGGGAGCCCAACATGGGGCTCTATCTCAGGACCCTGGTATCATGACTGGAGCCCAAGGCAGATGATTAATGGACTGAGCCACCCAGGGGCCCCATCAAATAGTTGTCATTTCTCTCTCTGTCTCTCTCTACCATATCCAGGTCCTGATGACTACTTAGATTACAGCAGCCTTTTGACTTTCCTTTTTCTCCTCTTTTCACTTCTTCAACCCTTTCTCCATCAAGCCAGCAGAAACACCTTTGTAAAATAAGCTCTGATCAAACCTGGTGTTTAAATCTCCAGTGGCTTCGAATATATTTCTGGTTAAGATTCACATTCCTTAGTACAGCATTTTCACTTGGCCTCGGCCACCTTTCCAGCTTTCCCTTTATTTATCTCCTGCATGTACTGTCCTGCCTCACATGGCTAAGCCCTGGTGGGTATCTTAAGATATGTCCTGTGCTAGCTAGTTTAAGAGTTGAATTCTTCGAGATGCCATTTTGTTTTCTTTTGTTTTTTATCTTGTATGTTTTTTTTTAAGATTTTATTTATTTATCCATGAGAGACACAGAGGGAGAGAGGCAGAGACACAACACAGGCAGAGGGAGAAGCAGGCTCCAGGCAGGGAGCCCAACGTGGGACTCGATCCCAGGTCTCCAGGATCACACCCTGGGCTGAAGGCGGCACTAAACCGCTGAGCCACCTGGGCTGCCCTCTTGTATGGTTTTTAAAATTCTTTTCTATGGCAGCTTCTATGTCGAGCTTCTTAAATTCAATTTTAACCCTTATTCATTTCTTTTCTTTGTGTTTCTGTCATTGGACTTATTAATGGAATTATTACCATTTGTCTATAGGTTATTTCCTGCACTAAACCACAAGCTCGCTGAGGGTGGAAACTGTGTCACATTCATATTAGAATTCTCCATGCTAAGCAAAGGACTTGGCACTAAGCTAGAATTTAATAGGGCTGCGGTAAATGCATGAATGAATAAACAGGGAACTTGACAGACTCTGGCAACCTAGAGTCAGGAAGAAAACAAATAATAATAAAAATGAGCATTGAAAGTTGGAAGAAAAGGATGATGGGTGTAGAGAGAAAGTCGCGTACACAGGGCTGCCAGTGAAACCAGGGACAATATTTGCTGCTGAGAACAAGCTCCTCCATGGGCTCGTGCTGTGTGATGGAGGATAGTTGGGTGTCAGAGAGGCTGGCTCAGGAACTACTGAGAGGGACACAGTGACAACTTGAAGTGAGACATGCAGTGTCCAATGGGACTCGGACTCCAGTATCCCCTGGAGTGGAAGCAAGTAGTTCCAAAGGCCACTGTTGTTGATGTTCAGTGACTGGGGACATTTATCTTCCAGCCAGCCCAGGTGTTTTGGGTGTTCAGTGACTGCCTTCTAACAAGACGAGGTCAAAGTATCTTGGAAAACAACCAAGATTTTTATGGCAAATGTGAAACCATGCGAAGCTGTTCTCATTTTAATTATTATGAAAAGAAAATGATTTTTTGATAATGCAAAGTGATGGGAAGTTTGGAAGGAAGAGAAACTACCTTAATGAAATTTATTGTAACCAACATGAAAAAGAAGGAAGGGCCAGGCATAATTTAGCTGTTATCTCAGGCTCTAGGAGGTTTCAGAGGGAAAGGTCTTTAAACCATGAAATGGTAGTAGTCTAATCACACATTACTCCAGCGTGGAAGGGACAGGCAGATGCCCAGGGGCCCTCCCGGGGAGTCAGATGGTGAGAGACAAGTGCTGACGTTGAAAGGCAGTGCCCGGGGTAAGAAAGCAGGGACATCCTGTGATGTAGGTAGGGTCGAGTTAGAGAACTAGCTTCGACTGGGGAAGACCGCCAAAGAAAACAAGTGTAAAGTTTGGGCACAGTTAGTTTCTAAGCCCTAATTTTGCTTAAAAAAATGTTTCTCAAGGAAAGAGAAGCTAGTGCTTAAGGCCTGCTGGCCCCGTGTGTTAACGGAATGCAAAGGAGAATCGTGCTGCGATATAAAAATCATTGGATTTGAATGCTGTGCTAAGCGGGTGGTGTGCTCTCTATGGCTTTAGGTGGTCGCTCTACGGGTCAGAGCCTTTGCTTTCTCACCCCCACAACATACACAATTCAGCCAATTCAGTGGTGTGCCCTGTCGGTTAAAGTAAACTCTGTGTGGTCCACCATGACATTGGCATGCCACTGGGCCTCAGTAAATAAACCCATTCGTCTTTCCCTTGATGCCTTTTGAGATCTTGCTTCCAGATGCCGTCAGATAGTTTATTCCAAGACATTGGAAACTTAGAGAAATACATGCAAGTACACTGTTCATAATATTTGAAAATGGGAATGGTGTCAGATTATTGTTGATGGTTAAGTATTTGAAAAACAGGTGTATTTCTGGATTTTTTTATTTGCTATGCCAGTGAATTTGATGTGCAACCATGGAAAAATTTATAAATGATCCACTTGGAAGGAGATTTGTGAATATTTAGGAAAGATCCGTAGGAGGTAGTACCAATTTCCCAGGAAAAAGATCATGTTGGGTTAGACTAACCTCTTTCAATTTGTTTTTGTTTGTTTTTGAGAGGCTTATTAGATGGGCAAATTAGAATAAATCTACGGATATAGTGAATCTTGATTTCAACAGTACAGTTGATGGGTTTCCATAGTCATCTTGTGAATAAGATGGAAAATGTTGTTTATAGTTAAATAGATTTGCAATCGGTTAAAAGTGGTCCCAGAGCATTAATAATACTTGGCTCAACTTGGCAGATGATTGCCTAGTTGAGTAGCATAAAGTTCTGACCTTGGAACCATAGCGTTAAGCAATCATCAAAGACTTATTAGATTAAGATAGCAGAGACATACTAACCAATTTCACAGATGATATAAAATTTAAAGGACTTATAAATGCATTTTATACAAAGTCTAGTATTTAAAAAATAAATACACAACTTAAAGCCCCCCAAATAAAAGACTGTGTATTTCAATGCATAATTATGTTATCGCAGATTCAATTCATGGCCAGTTCTAATAGGTATGGATTATCAAAATCTTTCTGCTTAAGAAATTTTAATAAGCTGGATGTGGCTCCTGCTGATAGGTTTTTAAAAATTTAAATATCATTCTATATACAGTTTTTCTATATTTAGGTTTTTTACTGTCAATTTAACTCTTGATTGGCTAAAATATGTCTTCAGTAGGTGTTCCAACAACAGAATATAGGCATTTTCTCTCCTAATCTCCTTTCTTTACTGCAGATGTGTTTCATTTCTGGTTCTTTATATATGAAGGATAACCTGCTGGACCTAAGTTTATATTCTCTACCTTGTAGGGCTCCACTGGGTGTGAATGACCAGCTTTATTTTTCTTCCTTTGGCTCTGTACCCTCCTCCGATTTTTAAGCTTGAATTCCTGTAGTTCATTTCCGACAAATTTTTGTTAGTATGTGTACACGTGGTGTATGTTTCTTTTCATTGGATTTCCTTCGAATGTAGTGGACCCTCACAATTTTCATGCTTCTTATTTTGTTCATTGTATTTGAGGATGTTTTCTTCAATTATAACTATGATTATTGTACATGTATACTTACCACTGGTATCTTCTGAGGGTGATGCTCTGGTCTCCAGGCTCGGTAACTATCACCACTGTTTTCTCATTTGCCTTCCATTGCTTTGTTCTTTTATTCTGAATTCAGAGGCAACTTTTGACATGTGTTCTTCACCCTCATGCCACCCATCCTGTTTTCTCTACTGTCAGTGTGGATTTCACTTGAGTAACTACAGTTTTTCTCCCTGCAATTCATTTTATTGACCATTTTCCTTTACACTTCATCCTGTTGACTCTTTACTTCTGGCACTTATCTTCTTAGGCTCTAGGTACCAGTTCCAAAAATATTTGTAAAAAGCGGCACATTTGCTATTTTACTAACTTGTAATTATTGAGTGATTGTGTGACATTTTCCCCCCATTATGGTTATTTCATTAGGACGTTGAGAGAGTAGTATGTGCTGTGAGAAACCATTTTAAACTGGAAGTTCTGGGATGGCTAATCTGTCGATGGATAGGATCAAGACTCTAAATGATATCAACAAGATGGAAGAAAGTGCTGAAACCAACAAGATGGATAATGTAATCTGACAAGCTGCCTAAAAATAATCAACCACTTAAATACAGCAGAGGCTAGAGGATGCCTGACATAGTATATTTCTAAGCTTACACATTCAGCTCACTGCTTAGCTCACTCTCCTGCCCTTCCTGGGCAATCTAATCTACTCCGAAGGCTTCAATTACCAGCAAATACTGAAGATGTGACATCTGTGGCCCTGGTCCAGGCCAGGCACCTAAACTCAACATGTTCAGCACCGAGCTCATTAGCTTGACCCCTGAACCATTCCACCAACATTATTCATTAGTTGAAAAGCATCGCCATCCACCTGGTCACGGAATCGTCCCTAACCTAGTCTGTCCGCATTTCCCATGGGCAATCATTTGTTACCTTTAGATGTTTTGTAAATATTTCTCAAAATCTTCCCTTCTTCACTATACTTTGGGAGCAGGTGCTCAGACACCTGGATGATTTCCCCTTTGCCTTTAGATGTATTGAAACCCATCTTTTCTGCTCTTCTTTTACCAGTACTTTCTGAATATCTTTTTGTCATTTTACTTGTTTATTTTTTAAAAGATGTATTTATTTGAGAGAGGGAGAGAGAGATAGAGAGAGAGCAAGAGAGCGAGAGAGCATGAGTAGGGGGAGGGCAGGGGGAGAGAGAGAGAAAGAGAGAATCTCAAGCAGACTCCCCACCGAGCATGGAGCCTTATGCGGGGCTCAGTCTCAGGACATTGAGATCATGATCTAAGCCACGATCAAGAGTCAGACACTCAACCAACTGAGCCACCCACCTACCCACTGAGTATCTTTACAAAAGGCAAATTGATCATGTCATTTCCCAGCGCCCAAGGAAAAGTCTGTTAGTGTTGCGCCACTCGCAGTCAAAACTCTCTCAGAAAGCCCCAGAAGCAGTAATCTTTCAACCCCTGCTGCCTTTGAAACCCCACCCTTCTCCATTCGTCCTCATACATATTATAATTCCAACAAGTTGTCTCCTTCCTGTGTATTTTATTTTGTTTTAGTTTTTACATCTCGGAATACTTTATTCCTCTCACCTTCCTGGAAAACTCATCACTTTCTGTTCAAGAATCTAGTCAAGAGTTCTGTCCTCTGTGCATCTTTCTGGGATCTACCAGACTTGGTGAACAGCCCCCTGTTCCTGTGCTTTCCCAGCACTTTTCACATACAATTTTATTAGCCAGTTTCCTCTACTGAAACTGTGTCATTAACAAACTATCAATCTCCACACCTTTTCTGGGTTTTTAAAATTCATTTCAGAAGTAGAGTTTAATGATTCATCAGTTGCATATAACACCAGTGCTCATGCCCTCCTTAATGCCCATCATCCAGTCACCCCACCCCTCACCCACCTCCCCTCTAGCAACCCTCAATGTATTTCCTAGAGTTAAGAGTCTTTTATGGTTTGTCTGTTTTTATCTTATTTTTTTCCTTCCTTTCCCCTGTATTCATTGGTTTTGTTTCTTAAATTCCACATATGAGTGAAATCATAGGATTTTCGTCTTTCTCTGACTTAATTCACATAATACCTTCTAGTTCCATCCACATTGTGGCAAATGGCAAGATTTCATTCTTTCTGGAGGCTGAGTAATATTCCATATTCTCTCTCTCTTTCTCTCATATCTTCTTTATCCATTCATCAGTCAATGGACATCTGGGCTCTTTATTTACATAGTTTGGCTATTGCAGACATTGCTGCTATGACCATTTAATCTTTACACTTTTAAATGTAGGTGTTTCACTGTTCTTTGAACCAGTTATTTTCAGATTTGCTTTCCTCTACTTCCCACCACAAATCCAGTCCTTCAGTTCTTTGTGATACTTGACCATTCCTCCCAGTCTATATACAGCCTGCTCTTCCTTAGATTGTTCTTGAACTTTTCCAATTGAGTTAGTATTTCCTACCTTAAAATTCCTTGTCATGTACTATCTGGTTCTTACAGGTTGTACCTAATTCTCATTGCCTTATTAGTCTTAAAATAATGGTGTATTTTTAATAAATATATTTTATTCATATCATAAAAATTCAAATGCAAAAAATAATCATCAAAAAAATTTCCCTCTGCCTCAAATACTCAGTATCTTTATTTGGAGAAAATAATTTTGGGTATCTGGCTGCGCATGTTTATAGATGGATATAGGGACGTAATGTAGAAAAAAAAGAGATCATACGATCAAATCTATTTTTAGTAAAATGATTATGTTTATTTTTACTTTGAGGAAAAATGAACGTAAGTAAAATTAAACATACTACTGAAATTTGATAGCTTTTTTTATCACAGGAAACATTAGTTTCTAAATTATTCTTCTGTGGTTATATAATTAAATCTGAAAACTGAAAATTCATGTACATTTTAACTACCTGCTTCCATTATTTGTATCTCTACTAAGAAATTCTCACACACAGTTTGCCTCCCATTTCCCTAAGCATTACTTTACATTTTTGCAAGTTATCATATTTGTGTTGTAAAAAATTATGACATTTGCATTCCTTTTCTGTAACCACAATAACCCAGAATTGCCAAATGTTGGTTCTGCAGGTAAATGAATCCAGGACTTGCTCAATATTTGTATTTTCACCACAGTTCACATCTCTTCAGTTATCTAGGATTTGTACAAAACATTTAAATTGTGAGAAATATTTTAAAATAACACAAGAAACACTTATGTCCCACCACGTACATGTAACCAATGTTAATCAATTTCCCTCAAAATATGCTTTTGAAAAAAAATCTTATGCAGTTGAACACACATTCAAACTTATCCTGTTTTATTTTTTTCCTATTCTATCCAGAGCCATTTACTAACATGAATTCAGAGTCTATTAAGTTCACATATATACTGTGTATATAAAATTGTGCTGTATATAATATGCATCTATAAAAAATAGGATTATTTTTAATATATCTAATATATTTTTATATATTAATATATTCATATCTATTCAGATCTTTCATATATTTAATATGTTAGTGTGTTTTTAACATATAAATATATAACATGTAATTTTAATATGTAAATATATGATATATTTATATTTATGTTACCTGTCTCCCTACTGACATTTGGGTTTTTTCCAATATTTTGCCAGAATTAATAGCCCTGCACTATGTATTTTGGTATCTGTCTAATGAACACATGGATGTATTTCTTGGGATCCAAACCTTGAAATAGAATTGCTGGCTCATTGATGTAGGCCTGTTTAATTTTGTTAGATATTGCCAAATTGCTCTCGAATGTGGTTTTACAAATTTATATTCTTAATAGCTATGTAACAGTACCCATTGTTTATCAACCTTGTGAATATTTGATAATTTCATACTTTTCACTTTTGAAAATCTGATGGGTATGACATGATATTTTATATCTATATTAATTTGCAGTTGCCTGGTTACAAGTAGGCTAAGCATTCTTTCATAAATTTATTTTCACTTAGGCTTATCCTTCTGCACATCTCTTATTCATATTCTTTGCTTTTGTTTATTAGATTATTTGTTTTAATCTTATCAATCATACATTTATCTGTCACATTTGTACAAATATTTTCCTCCTGTCTGTGGCTTAAATTTCATTTTGCTTACAGTGTCTTTTACTGTCAAGATTTAATATTAATATGGTCAACTTTATCAGTTACTCCTATTAGGATTTGTTCTACTTGTGTGTTATTTAACAAATATCACTGCTAACTCCAGAGCATATAATTTGCTTTAAAAATTGTACACTATTGAGTTTTCACATATATGTTTTTTTATCCATCTTGAATTTATTTTGGAGACTATCATTTAACCCATATGAATAAACAATTTTTATGCACCACTTATTGAAGAGATCAAGCTTTCCCCTCTGCTTTTAAATAAATATTTTATTTTAGAATAATTTACATTTATGTAAAAATTATATAACTAGTACAGAGAATTTTTGTGTACTCTTTACCCAGTATCCCCTATTGGTAACATCTTACATTATGATGGTATTTTGTTACCACTGAAATTTGACATTAATCTATTACTGTTAACTAAACACCACAGTTTTCCCCAGTGTCCTCCTTCTGTTCTGGGATTCCATGCAGGACACCACATTACATTTAGTTTTCATGTCTTCTTTGTATTTACTACGGTTTCTCATGACCTTGGCAGTTCTGAGGAGCATTGGTCTGATATTTTGTAGAATGTTCCTCAGTTCGAGTTTGCCTGATTTCTTTTTTTCATGGGTTTTTGGAAGAATGCCCTTCTTATCACATCATGTCAGATTTACATTCTGTGGACATTACTTATCACTGATGCTATTAGTTTTGTTCTCTGGCCAAAGTAGGGGTCACCAGGTTTCTCCAACGTGAAGTTATTTTCCTTCTTTTCCCTATTCTATGCTTTAGAAACAAGTCATTAAGCACAAAGACTTAATTTCTACTTCCTGGAGGAGGGAGTATCTATGTAAGTTAGTTGGAATTCTTTGAGGGAGGTTTATTCCTTCTCTCTCCATGTATTTATTTATTCAACCATTAATTTGTGTTACTATGAACTCATGAATCTTTTATCCTTCGAATTATAATCCAATATTACTGGGATGCCTGGTGGGTTTAGTGGTTGAGCATCTGTCTTTGACTCAAGTCGTGATCCTGTCAGGGTCCTGGGATCGAGTCCCACGTCGGGCCCCCTGCATGGAGCCTGCTTCTCCCTCTGCCTGTGTCTCTGCCTCTCTCTCTCTGTATTTCTCATGAATAAATAAATAAAATATTAAAAAAAATAATCCAATTCTACTATATTTATTTTGTTGCTAAAATGATTTCAGTTTTGGCAGTTGGGAGCTCTTTTGGGTTGGCTCTTGTGTCCCTTTGGTACACCCCCATTCTTTTTCTGCCTTCTGACATTGTAGAGGTGTTCCACGATCACCTCATGTGTTCCCTGCCCCAGTCCCAGAATCAGTCATTTCTCCAAAGACCTTTATTTATGAATGGTACTAGAAACCTAAGTTATGGGCTCTAGGTGTGCTCCTTGCTACTAGATACCACTCCTGCTGGCCTGTCTCAGAGGTTAGAGCTAGGAAGTATCTGTATGTGCACTAATGCACGTACATCAATGCAGTTGTTTCATCTGTACCTTCACTGAGCTACACTCGAGTTCATTCTGTTGTCTCTGATTCTCATCTGGTACCACATGGGTCATTCTAGTTTTCTCCCTTTGCTTCTTTGTAATTTCTCTCCCCAACAGTCAGAATCACATAGCCACCATTCATTTATTTGTTGAACTCCAGCATATGTGCACACCAGTTTCAGAATCATTAACTCATACTCCCATGAGAGACAAATATACCAACTAGAACACAGTGTTTATGGACACTTCCTTTTGCCTTGAGCCTTACACTTTATAGGAAAACACTGTTTATCAAAGTTACTTACATTAGCTTGTTCTTCCCCCAGCCTTTCAGAGGTTCAACCAGACATTTAATTATAGTTAGATTTCTGTCTTGCAACTTACATTCCATTCTGGATTCCCTCCAAATCCTGGTCCATCTGTAAAAACTTGTATGCATTAAAGTTCACTATTTGTGCTGTATACTTATTTAGGGGTTCTGACAAGCCCCACCAGTTTCCAGGGCCTGTTCTATCACGCAAGAAGTCTTTGTATCACACAACAGTCCTAGAGACTGTTGCTGGGCTTTCTTTTCTCTTCCAGTGATCTATTTGTCTATCCCTAGACAACGTAGTAACTTTTTGTAATTGCCAAACTCATTTTGGCATTTCTTTCCCAGAACTCCCTTGGACAGTATTCTTTGTTACATTTTGAAATCCGCTTCTTAGATTTCACAAAAATAGTACATATATTTACAGATAAATTTTGAGATAATTGGCCTCACTAATGAGCCTTTCTACTCATGAACATTGTGTATCTGTCTTTCCATTTTTTATTTATTGTAATTTTCTTCAATATTGAATATTCTAACCTATGTAATGGTACTCTCTCCATTTATATAAGGATTTTTCCCCCTCTGTTTAATTTCTCTAATAATGATTTTGCCACAAAGAAAGACAACTTTTGTTAGAATTATTACTTGGTACTGGAAATTTTCATGTCTTTTTAAATGATATCAGTTACCACTTTATTTTGAATGTTTATGTTGCTGGTATGTAGAAAAACTATTTGCATAGTGATTTAATTTAATTTAATTTTTATTTTTGTTAAAAGATTTTATTTATTCATGAGAGAGAGAGAGAGAGAGAGAGACAGAGACAAAGGCAGAGGGAGAAGCAGTTTCCATGCAGGGAGCCTGCCCAGGACCTCGAGATCTTGACCTGAGCTGAAGGCAGGTGCTCGCTCAACTGCTGAGCCCCCCAAGCACCCCTGTACAGTGATTTTAAATCTAGTTATTGTTCAGGACCATCTTAGTAATGATAATAATTTAACTATAGGTTTTCTTGGAATTCCTATGTACATAATCATATCACTCATGAAAAATCAGAATTTCGTTTATTTTTTCCATTCCTTAGAGTTTTATTCCCTCTTCCCTTTAATGCATCAAATAGGACCTCCAGCATAATGTCAAATAAAAGCAATGTTGGTGGGTACTGTAGAGTGAATTGTATCTCCCAAAATTGAAGCCCTAAACTCCAATGTGACTCTATCTGGAGTTGGAGTCTCTAGGAATTAAGGTTCAGTGAGGTCATAAAGATGGAGCTCTAATCTGATAATATTGTGGCCTTATGAAAAGAGCAAGAGAGATCCCTGTCTCTCTCTATCTCTGTGACATGTGAGGACACAGTGAGAAGGTGGCCATCTGCAAGCCAGAAGAGAGCCCTCAGCAGAACATGACCCTGCTGGCACTCTGATATTGGACTTCCAGCCTCCAGAACTGGGAGAAAATAAATTTCTGTTTTTTAAGCCATTCCATCTGGTACTTTGTTGAGGAAATCTGGACCAGCACAGATGTTGGTGTGTGAAGTGGGGTGCAACCGTAACAACAAACACCTAAACATCTGGAAGCAGCTTTGGAACTGGGTAATAGTTACAGGCTGGAAGAATTTCAAGGTGCACACTGGAAATACGGATGTTAAGGACAATTCTGGGGAGTTGTCAGATGAAAATACGGAACAGGTTATTGGGAGCTGGAGGAAAGGCAGCTATCAGTTGGCAAAGAACTTGGCTGAACTGTGTTCTGGTGTTTTGTGGAACTAAAACTCGTGAGCAATGCAAGAGATAGTTCACTGAGGAGGTTTCAAAGCAAAGTGTCGAAGGAGCCCCTTGGTTCTTCCTGACTCTGGTTAAGACACGGAAGAAGAGATGGCTTGAAGGAGGTGTAACACAGGATGGAATCAGAACTCAAAGATTTGGAAAATCATCAGCCTACCCATATTGCCAAAAAAAAAAAAAAAGAGAGAGAGAGAGAGAAAGCTTATTCTAAGTAGAATGCTAAGGATGTGCCTGAACAACCATTTAATAAAGAGATCAGGAGTGTGACTCATGGACCTAATCAGCTGTCTCAGCAGAAGCCAGGAATAGATTGGAATATACCGGCAAAGACTCTTCCAGTTTGAGCTAAAGGGTACAGAGAAAGTGGGTGGGATGAAGGAAGTCATTTTGTACTTCTTGGGTTCTGCAGGACCGAGCCATAGAACTGTCTGGCTGAGTGTGTATGGTTCTTCAAGGAGAGAGAAGAATGAATCTTAAGGTGATTCAGAGATCCTTAGGGCTGCCAGTCCCACCCCAGGCCCAGGTGGAAAAGATGTTTCCTACCTGGTTTCAAGGAGTGGAGCCCACCTCTCTGGCTTCAGAGGGCTAAGATGACCCTGCCCAGTGCTTTGAGGTGGGAGCACTGCACTCAGAGCCTCTTGGGCAGGGCACTCACCGAGATCCAATGGGGAGGGGTGGCCTGCAGAGCTCCTGATGGGCAAGTAAGCAAAGAGGATGGTTCTCCAGCCTTAAGATCTAATGGGATTTACCTCACTAGGTATTGGACTTGCTTGGGGCCCATCATCCATCCAGCTCATCCTTCCTTCCTTCCTTCCTTCCTTCCTTCCTTCCTTCCTTCCTCCTCCCCCCCCTTCCTCCCTCCTCCCTTCCTCCTTCCTTCCTTCCTTCTTCCTTCTCCTTCCTTCCTTCCCTTTCCAGGTTTTCCCTTTAAGGTGGGTATGCTGATTCAGTACCAGATCATTGTATTTTGGAAGCACATAACTTGTCTGGTTTCCTGAGTTCAGAGTAGGAGAGGAATTTTGCCTCAGGATGAATCATATGCGACTTCAAGTCACACCCATATCTGATTTAGACAATATTTAGATGAGACCTTAGGCTTTAGAATTGATCCTGAAATTAGTTAAGACTTTTAGGGCTATAAGGATGCAATACATGAATTTGGAATATGGTAAGGATATTAATTTTGGCAGGCCAGGGATGGAATATGTCCTTCAGAACCCAGCCGTGATCTCAGACTTCCAGCCTCCAGGACTGTGAGATAATACATCTTTGATATTTAAACCAGGTAGCCTATGGTATTTTGTTACGGCAGCCCAAGCTGACTAATACAGTGGGCCTGTTCATCTTGTTTTGTGTCTCAGAGGGAAAACTTTCAGTATTTTGCCATTTAGGGTGATGTGTGTTATGTTTTACAAATAAAGATTCTTAAGAATCTCCTTTATTCCTATGAAGAAAGTTTTGTTTTGTTTTGTTTTTTTAAAGATGAATAGATATTTTTATTAAATCCTAGAGGATTTAGCCATAGAGGTAGAAACCTCTATGAAGATAATCATAGGGTTTTCTTTTTTTCTGTTTTAATGTGTTCACTGGTAAATTATATTGATATTTCTAAAGCTATACCAACTTTATTTCTGAAAGAAACACAATTAGGTTACAAAGTTTATCTTTAAAAATATAGATTACTGTGTTCATTTTTATGATATTTTCTTTAGGATGTTTACATCTATATTTATGATTTTGACCTCTAATTTTTCATTCTCTTACTCTCCCTGTCAGATTTTATTATCAAAGTTCTGCTGGTTTCATAAATTGTGTTGGGGGGAGGCTACCTGGGTGGCTCAGTGGTCAAGTGTCTGCCTTTGGCTCAGGTTGTGATCCCAGGGCCCTGGGATCGAGTGTTGCATCGGGCTCCCTGCAGGGAGCCTGCTTCTCCCTCTGCCCATGTCTCTGCCTGTCTCTCTGTGTTTCTCATGAATAAATAGATAAAAATATTTTAAAAAATAGATAAATAAATTGTGTTGGGTTATGTATATCTATCAGGTTAGTCTGGGCTATACTGAGTTGATAATCAAATGCCAAAATGTCTTAATACAATCATTCTGGCTTTTATTAGTATCCAGTACACTTCAGGGGACTCCCCATAGGGATGACTAAGAGATCCGTAATATGTGTATATTGTGAGACTTTCACTTCCTATGTATGGTTTTTCAGGATTATACAACATTCTGCCCATATGCCATTCATTTGAGTCTAATCAGATGACCCCAACCCAACTGCAGGATGTAGTGTTGTGTCCAATAAGAAGAAATAGGTTTAATTAATAAGCATTCAGCCACTGCTGATCACAGGAGGAAGCCTCCACTGGCTATTATGTATACTGGAATTTATTGAAGACTGGTACTATTTAGTTCTTAAATATTTGGTAGAATGCTAGAGTGAAGTTGTCTGGGCCAAGAGTTTTCAATGTAGGAAGGTTTCAAAATATAGATTTGGTTTCTTTAGTACTTACTTGTAGGACTATTCAAGTTTTCTATTTTTTCTCACATCAGATTTTACCAGAGGCAGTTTCTAGATTTTGCTTGACACAGTTTCAAGCATTTTTTCATGGACAGTGGCCATGAAAAGCTGTAGCCTTGAGGATTGCATGACAAGTTTCTGCTGCTTTTGATGAAGAAAGGAGGAAATGTGAATGCCTTTGAGTTGACTTCATGACCTTTGCATGGTCCATAGCACCATGTCTCAGCTCTCCAATCCTCAGGACACTTCAAATGCCCCATGTCAAGTCTTTACTAAAGGCCTTAAAACAATATTGTGAAGAACCATTCATGTTATTTATCAGATCATAACTTTAAAAAATTCCTCTTTTAAGGTTTAGAGATTATGTCTCTAATGGGATTTGTATATTGCTGCTGACACTCATGCATCCCTTAAAACATATGGCAAGAGACCACTTCCACTTTTGTCCAGTGAAATTTTGTTTTTCTATTTTTTCCTGTATGTCTACAACAACCTCTAGAACTTTCTATCTAGTGAGGTCTCTCTTATTGAGTAGGTTCCAGTTAGAGACAGGAGGATCATCTGTCAGAATTGTTGTTGATGTGGGGTGGTGGTGAGCCGGGTGTGTGAGGGCTACTAGCCCAACATGTTGCCATGGGAACTGAGTGCCACTTAAGTACTGATTGTAGAAAGAAGTTGCTTTACCAGACCAGCTGAGGCAAACTGAGAAAAAAGTAGAAATGAATCCTGAGGGAAAATGCAGGCTGTTTTTCATATCCTTGGAAACTGGGAAATTTCTGAAGAGCTGTCTAGCCATGAGCCATCTTCCTCGGAGGATGCCAGGGGGAGGCTTTTCTTTGAGGAGAATTCTCAGAATAGGCAGGCTTGTGGTTCTTTCCAAGCACCTACATTCCATGAGCTTGGCTGTGCCCCAGATGCAGGGACTAATCCAGTCTGGTTTCTGGACTGCTGAGACCACGCAGGCTGTGGGGAGGAGGCCTCAGTCCCTGCTGGCAAGGGTGTCTGAGGTCTCAGTCTCCTATTCACACCCCATTGGATGTCACAGGTACTGTTTCTCTTCCACCTAGTGAAGAAATCTGTCTGTGTTTACAGGGAGGTGGAGGGAGTGGCAAATGTAATTTATTTATTTTCTTTCTTTCTTTCTTTCTTTCTTTCTTTCTTTCTTTCTTTCTTTCTTTCTTTCTTTCTTTCTTCTTTCTTTCTTCCCACAAACAATGATGTCCTGGAGCTAACTAGCCATAGTTCTGTGACATCATGTTGCTAGCTTGAAATTGGTTATGGTAGGAGCATCTATACCATAGAAATTGGTGAACTCTACAATTCAGAGCTTTTTATTTATTAACTAATTAACTTTTATTTTTTTCTAATTTTACTTTTGCTGATGTAGCTTTAAGAATCTGTTTTTGAATATTTACCTTATCAACCATAGCACAGAATTGCTGCATACCCACTATGTGCTAGACTCTCTAGTAAATATCGTATTTTTTATGTCTTATAAATATAATCTCATATTATCATCCCAACTCTCTGAGAGGAGTATACTATGTTTTCCCTCATGTCACTGAAGAGGAAACAGAGGATGTAGGAAGTTGGGAGACTTGCTCACTATTACATGACAGCTCATGGACGTGCTGGTCCTGGGCTTCATCCTTTACTGTTGGCTAGGATCCTTGCCTCTTGCTGCTGACAAGGCCGCTGATTCTGAGAGGGCAAGTATGTCTTCCTGGTCCTCATCACCCAGCACCTATTGTTCTCTGCTGCTTCCCTACCTAAAGAAAACTGCAGACCATGATGAGAAAGGGAATGGGATGCTCTCGCCATGCCTGCTAATACATGAGCTCATCCAGGGATGTCACTGAACACACTTTTGAATGAATTGCCTGAGCTACCCCAGTGTTCATTCAACTCTGGTTGAGAATCAGCTCTGTGAAAAACATTGTGCTGCGCATGTATGGGGAGAATGGAGCATCTACTGTCATCCTTGGAAAGGACCCTCCATCAGAAAGATTATTGTGTGACATGGGAAGTAGGAAAGAAACAGAAATGCCAGCAGAACAACCTAGAATGATGTGTCAGATGCGTGGGCCAAAGGCAGCGTGGAGGAAATAATTATTCTCAGCTGAGGTAGCAGGAAGGGAGCTGGGCTGTGAGGGAGGTGTAAGATCTAGAAAGTGATGGCAAATGGCAGGGCATTCTAGGTAGAGACAGTGCATATTGGGTAAAAGCAGAGGTGAGAATTCACAGCGTGTTCTGGAGATGCGTCAGGTTGGACCAAAAGGAGCAAAGATATGGAAATTGTCAGACCAAGATCTGAGTTCCTGCCCTAAGAAGGAACAAACCCCATGAAAGTAAACTTTTCTTCCCTTGTTTTTTTCTTCTTTTCCCTTTTTCCCGAAATACATGAAAATGCTGATATCTGCTTTATGAGGGTTGTTTGGATTGGGGGAAAAAAAGCTAATGCGTTTAAAAGTGCTGGATGTAGTGCTGGACCCCAAGGAGGTGCCCGGAGAATCCATTCAGGGCTCCTTTTCTCTCTTCCTGGGTTCAGAGTAGGTGGAGAACAGGGCTCATAAGGGAGCTAGGGGATTAAACTTGAACATGAGGTTGGACTGGGTCCCTGGACAAGGAGCCTTGCATTCGAGATCAAATCTTTCTACATTTAATGATTAAGCTAATGAAGGTTTCAATCGGGATTTGGTGATGATCACATGTGGCACATCCGGGAGATGAGTTTGTGTGAACAGGCTGGAGCGAGAAGCAGTGAGCTGGATAGGGAATGGTGGGAGGTATGGTCTCCAGGTGCAGCCCCA
The DNA here is from genome assembly GCF_905146905.1 of Nyctereutes procyonoides. Taxonomy (NCBI): domain Eukaryota; kingdom Metazoa; phylum Chordata; class Mammalia; order Carnivora; family Canidae; genus Nyctereutes; species Nyctereutes procyonoides. The sequence goes on from NW_026575046.1 coordinate 54,566,550, forward strand.
ATGGAAAAGCACCTGCAGAAGATGCAGCAGAGGATAACTGGTGGGATTTGGGTGCTGAGTGGGACATGGCCTGGAAGGAAGAGGAGGGTGAAGGGTATTAAGCTTGGCTTTCCCAGGTCTCCCTGCTTCCTAGTTCTCTCGCCACGTTCTATAGGCTCACTTGTCCTCACGTTGACCCGTCAGTATTATTGGGAGATCCGAGACCTCCCTGGAACGGCTGCAGAACAGGCTTAGACACAGAGAAGAAGAACAGGTCGGTGGTGTAGACACCATGTAGCCTGATGTGGTCAAGGTTATGGACGCAGTGGAGCCCAAGCTGCCCTTGTGGTGCCACATGCCACCCTGTAGCCACCCACACTGACCCATTCCACTTCTCCTGGCCTTTGCAGTCATTACCTGCTCAACACTCTCAGGCTATTCCTTACAGGGGGTTGGGGCTGCCTCAGTGGCAGGGATTGGAGTGAATTAATGTCACTGCAGTGACTCTCGCAGGTCGTTTGCCATTGTGTTCTGAAATTAGTTCTGAGATACTTTCTGCCTTTGTTATATCACTAGATCCTCTTTTCGTCACTTTGCAGGTAGTTGGGTAGCAGCTTGTCTAGAACATTTCGGCCTCGTGTACTTCCCTGCCCCTATCAGTAATGCATTTTGCCTAGCAGACCAGGGGGGTCCCTTGTTCTATATTCCATGCTCTTCACCATTCTCCCTCTGCCTGGAAGGCCTTGCTCTCCTGCTTCTCCAGGCACTGACATCTCTATTTTTACCTTGAGACTCAATTCAGTTGTTCCTTGCTCTGAGAAGCCTTCCCAGATCCCTCTTGGATGGATTGACAAATAGCTGTGGATCTGGGGGAAGTAAGGGCTATTGAACCCAGAGCGCTCAGAGTCTTCTGCTAAGACCTATACTCATCATTATGGAAGTTGATGAATTTCCAATGGAGATACTGTAGACTCAGGATACGCAGTAGGACGGAACCTTGGACAGCAGTAACATATAAGATATGGCTGAGGAAGAGGGTGGCAGTCTGTGGTTAGAGAGGTGGGAGGGAGGCCCAGGGCCCTGGATTGCCATGGTGTTCTAGGGGGCAGCAGGGATACAGCAGGGGTAGTGGAGGCGGTTGGCCTGGGGTTGATATCTGTTTCCCTTGGGGTTCTGTAGACTACGCTCCCTAACACCACAAGAACCGTCTCCAGGAGAGTTAAGCCTTGCTGCCAACAGGCGGATGTTCTCTCCCTGGATGTGATAGGGCCTGCGAAACTAGAACGAACACTGGCTTAAATGACAAATGAAGTCATCAGCATTCTTTGAGAGCCTGTTTTCTCTATGGCAGGTGTAGATTACCTATAATGAGGCATGTTAAGCAGCAGCGTGGGACTTGGCTGAGTGTAGCTCGCTCTCCTTTATCCACTGAGAGAGAAATTTAGTTGCATGCTAAGGGTGTAATTTAAATTTCAAGGAGTATAAACCAAAGTTGAAGAAGTGAGGATATATCATTATTGAGACCTTAAATGGTGAGAGTCAGAGGAAGGGCGGCCGTGGCTTGCAGAGGGGGTGGCAGCAGGGTGGGAGGTGGGGAGGAGCTGTCCAGAGCAATGTGAATGTTGTAGGCATGGGTTTTGGATGAAGAGGACCTGATCATGCTTTTAGATTGAGAGGAACCAGAGGGAAGAGAAAGAGGGCCTGGCTGATCAAGGGGCAAAGTCTCTAAGACTAGATAAAATGAGATTAGCAGCGACATTTGAGTAGAGAAGGGAACCTGAGAATAGACGTACAGAGACCACCCGAGGAGATGAGTCCTCTCCACCGGCCACCAGCTGCTGAAGAAGCCAAGCTTCCAGCCTGCCTTTGGGTATTTGTCCTTCTAGAAGTCCATATTTACTATTTTTGCTCCTAGGGCTGAGAAAGGGCAGAAGGGGAGCCTGAATTCATAACTGTCTTTGAACACGTTTGAAGAATGCTGGAGGAGAAGTCAAATGAGTGCGTAATGTCCAGCCTCTGTTTGATCTTCTCCTTTAGGGCACTGATAAGAAAAGCCCCTTCCTTCTCTGTGAATCATTCCAGTTGAGGTTTCCTCTCGGGGCACACCAGCCAGCAGGAGGGTGGTCATTCCTCTTGGCACTCAGCAGGGCCCTGAGCCTCCTGCCCCACAGAAGCCTCAGTTGATAAGCTCATTAGAAATGACTCCATTTGTGCCAGGAAACCTGCTCCAGGCCTTGCCTCCACTCTGGCCAACTTCAAGTCTGGGTGTAGGAGTCGGGGGGGGGAGGGCAGGAGAAATGGGATTCTTGGCCTTTGAGCACCATGTCACTGAAGAATGAGAAACAGCATCCTGCCTGCACATGTCCTAGCTAAAACCCTTCAGCAGATTCCAGATTGTTTGGTGTCTGAGAGGGCCCTGGAAACCATCATGCTCTGAAGTATCTTGATTTTGTTTCTCAAGATGCAGCTCTATCAACTCACTTCTCTAAATCTCCCTAGTCTTCAAAGTGCATCATGTCCTTTACCCCCTCGTTCACGTTGTTCCTATTTCCTGGTTTGTTCTTTGTAGCTAATGTACCTCTAATATTCTACTTTTCATTCTCAGCTCAGCTCATAAGCACTACTTCATAAGGGAGATTCAGAGTCAGACCCAAGATTCCATTCTCACCAGAGAAGTTCCCATCTGACTGGGATTCCAGAAAAGTATTGAGTGTAGAACTATGATGGATGAAAATCACCCTGACTGATGCAGGCATATGTCTTCTCAGCTCTGTTTCCTTGGGGCTCTTAGATAGAAATATGAATCCCTTCTTTATAAGGCTGAAAAGGCTAATAAGAGATGACTATGGGAACGCATCTAGCACATGCTTGTTTCTCCATTAGGATTACTGCCTCTCTGTTCTTTCCCTCTCCTTAAGTTTCTGATTCTTGACACATCCAGGAACTCATTGACTTCTGACCTCACTCTTCTATCACCTCCCAAGTCACAAGGGTGACTCAGGCTACAACTTCCTCCTCCTGCTTACTGGCTAGTTGGTAGTGAGTATACTGCCCAATGGAGGACTCGATCTACAGCCACCACCCCTGACTGAGTCCCATTTTCTCTCTTTTCCTATTGGATACTTTGGCTCCTGAGATTTTGCTTCAGAAATAGATTCCAGGCTTAATACTGAAATGATCCTGGCTATTTTGGGGGTCAGGAAGCTCTGCTCTGAGATTACCAGAGGAGACCTTGTCCAGAAGCATCAGGACAGCTTAGCATGTACAGTGCAACGTAGGGGCTAAAGAATTGGTTTCCCAAAACAAAACAGGATTATAGGGGAAAGGAGGAAAAAATAAAATAAGACCAAACCAGAGAGGGAGACAAACTATAAGAGACTCTTAATTCTAGGAAACAAAAAGGGAAGCTGGAGGGGTCATGGGTGGGGGGATGGGGTAACTGGGTGATGGGCATTAAAGAGGGGACTTAATGTAATGAGCATTGGGTTATATGCAACTGGTGAATCCCTAAACTCTACCTCTGAACCTAAAAATAATTAATTAGTTAATTAATCAATTTCTCACCTTGTCTAAAAACAGCATCCACTGTGGAGCCAGGTTTCCTCCTAGACCTTAATTATTTAATTTTTCCCCAAATAGAAAAATGATGGTTCCTTTAACTCTGCCTGCCATTAAATAATGGCAAACTCAGTGACTAATTGTGCTTGAATCTGGTGAGCAAGTGAAGTTAATTGTCCTTATAGATCCTGGTTCCTGCAGACTCGGGGGAGAACAGAGAATCGGGTGTGCAGAGAGCAAACCATATGAAAATAGGGAGTTTTGTCAATCAGGTCAGACCTCTGGGATTTAATGGGTGCCCATGACGTGCTCAATTCTGTGCCTCCTAACTTGGAAGTATATGCCTTTCTAGCTTCTACCTGCCTTCCCCGGGCTAGGAGAAGCTCATTGGAGTCTGCATCTTCATTATGGTATGTTCGGCCCCATTGCTCCAGGCCTCTTGCCTCTCACTGGGACCCCTGCAAGCAGAGCCTGAGCCAAGGAATCTTGCACAAATGATTTGGGGGGGGGGTGAGCTGAGGGGATGGGAGCAAGAGGGTAGAGTCTCAGGAGAAGCACAATTAGGGAAATTGGGTGAGACAGGAAAACCTTGTTAAGCCAAAGATGTTCTATCAGTCAGAAACTAGCTCCAGACTGATCCCACAAGAGCTCTGGTGTGAGGGTTGCCCCACAGAGCACGGAGTTGGTCCAACCATCAGGCAAAGGGGCTGGCCTTTTACAAGTCATTCAGTTGTTGGGTGTGGGCTGCCCCCTGCAGAGGAGATGGGGAAGAGATCATTTCTAGGAGAAGCAGCAACCTCCAAGGAGGGTAGTGCTCCTGGCCACTAGCAGCCAGCACTCACAGGAGGATGGTACATTCTTGCAGGGTGGGAGCCCAGGCAGGGCCCAGACAGCGGTCTGGCTGCAGGTCTGACTTCCCTTGCTTCCATGAGCAGGGGCTCAGAATATACCCACGTTCTTTGCTGCCACGAAACCCCTCCTGTTAACAGCTGTCCCTCGTGCACTGCATAACCTTTTTAGTAAAAACCACCTGGCCACAGGCAGGGCAGGAGACAGAGTTGGACAGCCGCCCTTTGACAAAGCTCAGGATTCTGAACCCATGGCCTGACCCTGGAACTTCAGTTCCCTATCACGGCCTCCCTCACAGGTCCCAGCCCTCACAGGGTGCCTGGAATGCTCACGGTGCCTCCCCATGGCCACCTGACATGGACTCCACCCCGGCCTCGGACTTGGCCTCAGAGGTCCATCACCAGGCCTGCCCTGCTCCTGCACACACACCTCGGGTGGACACCTCCAGTTTTGTCTGTACCGGTTATTGTCACACGTGGCTCTGCAGCATTCTTATGCAGGGGCCCTGCCGTGCAGGGAGAGGGCATGATTCCTCTAATCCCTGAAGTTTGAATGCCGACTTCATTGTGTTTATGATCGTCCTCTGTCTGGGAGAGATAACGATGGAGAGAGCAGTAGGGGTTCATTCTCCACCACGTAAACACATTTTATTTATTTATTTACTTACTTATTTACTTATTTATTTACTTATTTATTATGCATTTTAATTAACTTACTCTGTCCTGCCCTCAGACATCTCCCTTAAGGATCTTGAGCCATAGTCCACAAGACCCAATAGACAACCCCTCAAGTGACATGCAGACAATGTCCTTCTTCAAAGCAGCTTTCCTTCCAGCAGTCATGTCAAGCTCCCCCTGCAGTGACCTGCCCCAGGTCAAGTTCTTTATTGTCTCCTGACATGGGAGAAACTGGGGGAAGGGGAGGGGGCGCTCGCGCCCCAGTCCATCCATGCAGGGCCAGCCGCCAGCCCTGCACGATCCCATCCCTTCCTCCCAGCCACATCTCTCCTGTGTGCGCCGCCCCAGGGTAGACGCTAACAGTAGGCTCCTTCTGGACGCTCTAACAGTGTGAATAATTTCTGGAAACTTTCCCTGAGATAGGTTTCTCCTTTCTTCTGGGCAATTTTCCTAAGAGGAAATGACACAAACCAGCAGCATTGAGCCTGATGGACGGTCTCTTATCTCCTCCGAAACAGCTGTAAAGCCATTGATAGAATATTGAACATGAACCCAGAAATGAGCTCTAAAAAATAATTTTCAATAAACTCCAATGGAATATATCAGCAGTTAAGGCAGAATGATTCTCTGCATCTCCTCAGTTCCACACCCGGGGTTTGTCCTATATATTTATCTCCTCCTGGGGTGAAGGACCTGGTGTGCATTTGGTTATGATTTGCATTAATAATGAATGAGCATCCTATTAACATACACTGGGTGTGTCAGTGGCAGGTAATCCACTTGTCTCTGCCATGGATGGACTTAGGTAGCACCTGTAAAGTCTACAATGTCAACTCTGAACTTCTTTTGTGTTAGCTGACATGGCAGAGAGGACAGGTGATGGCGTCCCACAAAGTACTAGCTCCGTGATCCAGAATAACCCTTAACCTCTTAGAACTTTCATTTCCTGATCTTTCAAATGAGGATAATTAATCGTAGTTGATCTCAGGGAATAGTCATCTTGCTCAATCAATGTCACCCATGTGCTGATTCCCGAAATACTGTAAAATGTCACAAGAGATATAACTTACAAGCTTTTATGATTTATCAATCTTTGATATAGGACTTTTATCGTTTTATAATTTGTCTTTCCTGAGCTTTGAGTTGTGCAGCAGGATATGTGGGAGGTGTTCTCCAAGTGGAGAAAGATGCAGACTTCCTCCTCTGGGTAGTACAAGGGGAGAACACACCAGCCTGCAGCTTGTAGCTAATGAGCAAGTCACGGCACGTGAGCCAGAGAAGAGAGAAGGGCAAGCTCACACACTCAGTCTGGAAAGGCGGATGGAAAGGAGCAGCGAGGAAGTCACCTCTGAACTGGAACAGGTGTGGCAAGTAGAACACGCAGAGACACAGGAAACAGGAATCAACAATTTTTAATGTGAACCAAGTTAAAAATCTGGATCTTCCCAGTGGTGCCACGATTGTGAAAAGAGATGCTGTCTGTAGAGTGCTCTTCACAGCACCTGGCATGTGGGGAGATCGCAATAAATAGGAAACTCCCCACCTGCCCCCCCCCCGCCATCCTCCCCCTCTACTCACGCCCTGCCCCACCTGCCGTGGACTTGGTGGAGCCAGAAGGGAAGACAGTGTCCTAGATTTGGATTATGACCTGAAATAGCCACTGGCAGAGGGAGTCAAGTCAAGCTTGCTTGGTACCGCATGCTTGTTCAGGCCTGGCCCTGGGGATCCTGTGATTAGCACTGTCTTATCCTATGGGAATCAAAAGAGGATTCCTGACTTGGATAATTCTTCCCAAACACCTGACTTTGCAGGCAGTTTGGGTCACTTATTTTGCCAGTTTGGGTCACTTCTTTTCCCTCTGGCCTCCTGAGCTCTGGACCCCCTTAGACCACAGTCCACTGTCATGAAGAGTTGTGAGCTGTTGAGAACACCATAACCAACGTGACTCTGAGGTGCCACACTGAGTGTGAATACTGGTGGCCTTCCTCTGCAGCCTTCTCTCACAGCATAGCTGAAGTGTGGGATGAAGTCTGCCTTTGAGCTGCGGCAGGCTCTGTAGCAGCCCCTCAGACATTGCTCAGAGTCCCCTGGATCGGAACTGAGAGTGCTGGCACCCTCACCAGCCACGTGTCCTTGGAAAAGTGACGTCCTTTCTGGGTCTCATTTTCTTGGTGTGTACAATGAGGGGATTTCATAAGACCCCTGAAGAGTCCTCCCACTCCAGTAGTTTGTGAGCTTATCAGCCGCATGGCTGTGACTCTGGTCTTACAAACTAGTTTCTGTAGAACTTCTCGGAATTGGCTTCTCCTGGCTCAGCACATTAGGAAAATCAGGCCTCAGACTATGGGCAGGAATAGACACATTTTCTTCCCTCTGCTGCAGAGCTCCACATGAAGAGGACACACATCAGCCCACGCACACCCACTCAGAGGGCCCCCCCCACCCACACACACACAATGTCATAACCATACACTCTGTTGCTCATATGCAGAAGCATATTTAATCTTTGCTTTGCCTTCTTTTATGTCCCTCTCTGCTTTTGGCTGCTAAGGGCAGGGCTGGAACTGAATTTCTCTGTCTAGGATTTCTCTCGAGCCTCTGCATCAGAGCATTTCCTGTGTCTGATGGGCTGCGAGATGCACGTGCATGCCTGATACCTCCACGTGGCTAATGCACCTTATATTGTAACAACAACAATCAAAATACCCAGCAGGTTAGCATAGGCTTTTCCTCCAGGCATGGGGAGAACTCAGCTGGCAAGATATACGTGATCTCTGCAGGGCTGGGCTTTGCCCGGGCATAGCGGGTACTCTCCCATGGAGGACACTGGCCCAGCCCAAGGGTATGGTGAGGTGAGGAGGGGATAGGTTTCATGTCTTGCAGGGGAGGGAAGCTGAGTCACGCCGCAGGGCCAGGAGCAGAGAGTCGCTGAACCATTGCAGGGTTTACATAATGCGGTGCACTGCAGTGGGGCAGGCTGGCCTCAGCTAATCACCCACTACCACCCTCTTGATTACCTACTATGTGCCAGGCACTCCGCTCAGTTTGGGGATGCAACGGGGAAGAAGCCAGACAGGTCAAACGTTTTCATGGAGCTCAAAACACAGAAGCATGGCTAGGAATGCAGGCTGGGGAGCCAGGTGCCCTGATCTTACATCCTGGACCCAGTGTTTAATGGACGCATCCCTTTGGGCAACTCAAACTTCCGGGCTCCAGATTTGTCTTTTGTAAATTGGGAAGAATAATAGATCCTACCTAAAAAGCTGCTCTGCAAATACTCAGAACAGTGCTCTGTAATCTGTGCAGTAATAACCTTCTTCCATTTGTCTTTCTTCCTGTTTTTTTTTTTAAATAACTTATTAGGAGAGCAATCAAGCAAATATGGGACGTATACTATATATAAGACTTTGGTTAAAGAAGACTGTGCTACATAGCAGATTGTCGGCCCCAACCTGGGGTCCTCGAATGACACCAGAGGGGTGAGGTCTGTAGTAACGAGACTTCTCTCTCCTCAGTCCGTTCCTCTCTGCCTCTGCTTGGATCTCCTGTCTTCACAGCCTAGTGAACGTTCTCTGGATTTTCCTGACCTAGGGCAGTGACATTATTTGAGGAGGACAGATCTGAGAAAGATGGAGGAAGCTGGGTTGGTCAAGGGTTTCTGGATGTGACAGGTGGGAGGGGGCAGGCAGCCCAGGCTGGAGGGCTGGGGGGGCCGGTGGTGCCTGAACCTGACATGAGGGTACAAGGGAAGAGCAGATGGGCCCCGCGAGGTCCAGTTGGGACCAGATGTTTTAGATGCGTATGGATGCCCAACAAGTGATGCTGGTGAGGGGGCTCAGGATAAGCTGCAGTTATATCCCTTACGGTTCTGGAACTCAGGGCACACGGCACAGGGGCTGAGAAAACTGATGCACTGACCACAACGGAATTGACCTAAATAAAACCATGAGAGCACGAGAGTCCCTAAAATCATGCATCGTCTCCTGAGGTCTTCCGGGTTAACCCCAGCTGAATCTTGGACTTCTCCACCCAGGTGGTGGGAGGGGCGACAGCAGGTGATGGTCCTCTGGAGGGAAGCTCTGACCCCGTTCGTTCCACCTGGCCTGCCATTCCTCCCGGTTTGCCGCAGAAGTGGCAGGGAGTGGTCTTCCTCAAACCTGGTTTTGAATGCTGGCCAAGACATTGAGTAACCACGGTGGGCCTCAGTGTCTTCATCTATAAAATGGCACCACTCCATCTTTGTCAATATTGTGAGAATTAATGGAGTATATCATAACTACCCATCGCGTGTTAGCTACTCCCCAGGCCGTATCAGGGGGCATTTACAGAGATAATGGTCTAGTTCTTATGAAAAAGGGGGCTTAATCGGATAGTTGCTCTTGGCCGAGGTTCTTTGTCCGGTCTGGGGGAGCCTTCACCAGCACCAGAGCTGTGACCTCCAGGGGTGAGCTGCGCACACTCCTCTCCACCTTCCCCATGGTAAAATTATGCTGATCTTGCCTGGCCACGTGCCTCCCTTCCTAAGACAGCCTGGAGATGCATATTTATGTATTTTCAGTCATCACCCCAAGAGCTCAGATTTTCCTGTCCTTGGTGTCACTTTAATTAATACACTCCCGTGTGCTGGGTGACAAAATTAGGTTGCAGGGGTGGCAGGCGTTTATATCACGAAAGGAGAGAAAAAGGTGTTTTGTACCATTTTCCTTCTTAAGCTCCATTATTAATCTTTGCAATCAATACTCCTTTATTTTTGGCTCCAGGAGGTGGTGGGGTGGAATCAGACTGTCAAGCAATTTAAGGCCACATCTGCATAAGTAATAGAGATGGTTTGTTACTTTCATTCTAGGTGAGAACATGTGTCCCCGGCCAGATGTGGCAGGGCTTGGCTCTGTGATTCTCATGCCAACTTTATGATATGTTTGATTTAGGTAAAGTGCCTGGAACCTGCTGGGACTAAGTTGTTATTAAACACCATCTGCGGTTTTCACTTTAATTAATATCATAAGAATTAGGATCTCATACTTTAATTACCATGGTAACCCTTTACAGTCACGGGAAGAGGGAGAGAAATGTGGCAGTGGGGACCAGAGTGACTCTTGAGAGGCCTTTGGATCTATGTGTTGATGCCCTTTACCCTGAGCCCCAGAGCTTTGAGCATGTGCTGTGGGCTGGCCGTGCCCCAGTGTGGCCCCGGGCTGCCGGGGTTTGCTCATGTGGAAAGCGAACTGGACTATATGGCCCCAGTGGAGAAGGAGTCTGCTGAAATATCAGCCACACCCATTCCCATCAGGGGGTATTATTTGTCAATGAATTGCTGTTATTTTACTATATTATCTGATATGCACTCTCTCCATCTGCATGTATGTCATATATATACATTGCGTCATACGATACAGTTATGTGCCTTGAGCTAAGTGCTCTACCTGCATTTTTATCATTTTTTAATAAGATTTTACTATTTATTTGAGAGAGAGTGCGAGCAAGAGAGAGAGAGAGCATGAGCAAGGTGGGAGGAGGGGCAGAGACAGAGGGAGAAGCAGACTCCTTGTTGAGCAGGGAGCCGGATGTGGGGCCCCGAGATCATGACCTGAGTCAAATGCAGATGCTTAACTGACTGAGCCCACCAGATGCCCTTACATTTTTATCATTTAATTTTTACCACATTGAGCTATTATTGCTGAAAAGGAAACCAAGGCGGAGAACCAGTCCACACACCAGGTATGTAGCAGAGCCTGGATTCAAATGTCTGCTTGTTTGCACCAAAGCCAATGCTCTTCCTGACATACACCACTTAATAAAATATTCATGGTGAAAGTTGAGAGGGAATTCTCCAAGTTGAGAGGCGATCTGTTGGGCCCTCCTGAGTTTCATTTTCTTTGATTCTAGTATCGCTGCCGCCGCCACCTCTGAGGTACCCATAGCCATGGCTGCGTACTCTACTCTCAGCAGAGACTGAGCTCATCGCTCGGGTTCCCCAAGCACAGCTAAGGTTGGCTGGGACTTTGGAAATGCTTTTTCAGCCCATGTGGAATGATAAAACATGAATACATTAAGACATGACAAGAGATGAAAAACTGAAAACACACAGTGAAATCTGAGGCGGAAGTCTGGCCTCAAAGTAACCCTCCAGGTCCAAGGGAAGAGCATTTTGGAGTCAGACGCCACTGTGAAATCTTTGCCTACACCCTTGCCAGCTGCAAGGCCATAGACAAGTCACCTCTCCCATAATGCCTTGGCTTCCTCATAGGAAAATGGAGACGTGCATGCTTAGGTCTCTTGGGGTTCGTGAAGATTTGGCATGGTGCCCGACACATAGTAGGTGTTCTTTAAGCAGCGTAATTCCACTTGCTGAAGGCTTGTCAAAGTGGACTGTCACACTAAACGTGCAAGGGGGCTATGATCTTTGCCTCCTGGGTGGGAGCTCTCCACTGGGCATCTCCATCTCACTGTGTTCCTGCTCTTCTACAGGTCAAGGACTGTTCATCCCTAAGAGTCTGACGCCAGAAATAAACTCCTCCTAGAGGGGAAACTGAGCTTTCTCCGTTCCAGGAAAATCCCAGTCCTCTTCACACATTAGTTGATACGGTTGTTCATTTACTCATTCATCACACAGTTACTAAGCATCGCAGTTATTGGGCTGGGCATTAGTGGGGTGACAGTGCTGTGATGCTACCGCCATGTGATTGACACAATGACCATGATTATAAGAGTTCCCCATAACCGGGGGTTGTTCTATCCACTTGTTAATTCACTCACTCATTCCTACAACAAAGAGATCGTGTGTTATTGTGTGTCTGGTGTTGTGTTAAGCTCTAGAGAAAAAAATGTCAATGAGAAAAACATACGGTCCATCTTCATAGAGTGGCACTTGCCAATTCAGAGGAATAAGCAGACCAGTGACTCAGTGCAGCACAGTGAGGAAAGGGCTGTGAGAGAGGAAGTGTTGCTGATTATCAGAGCACACGGGAGGTGTATGTACGTATTTCCTGGGGCTGCCGTTACAGAGTACAGGCACTCCTCAGAGATACTAGGGGTTCAGCTCCAGACTGTCACAATCAGGTGAATATAACAATAAAGTGGATCAAATGAATTTTAGGGGTTCCCAGGGCATATAAAGCTATGTTTATACTATAGTGTAGTCTATTTAAGTGTGTAATAACATTAGGCCTAAAAAAACAATGCATGTATATTAATTTAAAAATACTTTATTGTTAAAAAATCCTAACCATCATCTGAGTTTTCAGTGAATCATAAACTTTTTGCTGGTGGAAGGTCTTACTCCCATGCCGATGGCTGCTGACTGATCAAGATGGTGATTACTGAAGGCTGGGGTGGCTGGGGCAATTTCTTAAAACAAGAAAAAAGTGACGTTTGCTGCATCAACTGACTCGCTTATGAACAATAGCTCTGTTGTGCGCTGTGCGTATTTGATAGCATTTTTCTCACGGTAGAACTTATTTCGGAATTGGGGTCAATCCTCTCAAACCCCGCTGCTGCTTTATCAACTAAGTTTGTGGAGTCCTCTGAATCTTCTGTTGTCATTTCAACAGTCTTCACCAAGAGTGGTTTCCATCTTGAGAAATCCCTTGATTTTGCTTATCCGGAAGAGGCACCTACTCATCCATTCAAGTTTGATCGTGGGATTTCCGCAATTCGGTCACGTCTTCAGGCTTCAGGTCTACTTCTCGTTTTCTTCCTGTTGCCACCACATCTCCACTTGCTTCCTCCATGAAGCCTTGAATCCCTCAAAGTCATCCCTGAGGGATGGAATCAACTTCTTCTTTCAAACTTTGGTTAATGGTGACATTTTGACCTCTGCCCATGAATCCTGAGTGTTCTTCATGGTGTCTAGAATGGTGAATGCTTTCCAGAAGGTTTTCCATTTACTTTGCCCAGATCTGTCAGAGGAATGCCTGTCAATGGCAGCAATGTATTACAGAATATATTTCTTAAATAATAAGACTTGAAAGTTGAAATTATTCTTGATCCATGGGCTGCAGGAGGGATGCTGTGTTAGCAGGTGTGAAAACAACATTAATCTCATTGTACGTCTCCATTAGTGCTCTTGAGTGACCAGCTGCATTGTCAGGGAGAGTAATATTTTGAAAGGAATCTTTTCTTCAGAGCCATAGGTCTCAACAGTTGCCTTAAAATATTCAGTAAACTGAGTTGTAAACAGATGCACAGTCATTCAAGCTTTGTTGTTTCATTTATTGAGTGCAGGCAGAGTAGATTTAGCATAATTCTTAAGGGCCCCAGGACTTTTGGAATGCTAAATGAGCAGTGCCTTCATCTTAGTCACCAGCTGCATTGGCCCCTAACAGGAGAGTCGGCTTGTCCTTTGAGGCTTTGAAGTCCGGCATTGACTTCCCCGTAGCTATGAGAGTCCTAGAAAGCATCTTCACTGGTAGAAGGTGTTTTGTCTTCATTGAAAATCCGTTGTGGTGTGTAGCTGCCTTCCTGAATTGCCTTAGCTAGGTCCTCTGGATAACTCGCTGCATCTTCTACATCAGCACCGGCCGCTTCAGCTTGCACTTGCACGTTACGCCGATGGCCTCTTTCCTTAAACCTCGGGAACCTTAAATCTCTGCAGCTTCCAGCTTCCCTCCTGCAGCCTCCTTGCCTCTCCCAGCCTTCACGGCATTGAGGAGAGTTAGCACCTTGCTCTGGATGAGGCTTTGGCTTGAGGGAATGTTGTGGCTGGCTTGATCTTCTCTCCAGACCACGGAAACTTTCTCTCTATCAGCAATAAGGCTGTTTCACTCTCTTATCATTTGTGTGTTCACTGGAGTAGTGCTTTTAATTTCCTTCAAGAACTTTCCCTCTACATTCACAGCTTGGATAACTATTTGGTACAAAAAGCCTAGCTTTTGGCTTATCTCAGCTTCTGACAGGTTCTCCTCACTAAGCTGAATCATTTCTAGCTTTTGATTTAAGGTGAGAGACCTGCAACTCTTCCTTTCACTTGGACACATAGAGGCCATTGTAGGGTTATTAAATGGCCTAATTTCAATATTGTTGTGTCTCAGGAAATAGGGAAGCCCGGGGAGAGGGAGAGAGATGAGGGGAATGGCTGGTCAGTGGGCAGTCAGAACACATACATTTATTAAGTCTGCTGCCTTCTCTGGGTGCAGTTGTGGTACAATTATAATAGTAGCATCAAAGATCACCAGTCATAGATCACCACAACAGATATCAGATATAATAATAATGAAAAAGTTTGAAATATTGTAAGAATTATTGAAATATGACAGGAACATGAAGTGAGCAAATGCTGCTGGGCCAACAGTGCTAGTAGATTTGCTGACACAGGGTTGCCACGATCCTTCAGTCTGTAAAACACGCAATGTCTGCAAAGCCCTGTAGAGTGAAGCACAGTAAAGCGAGGTATGTCTGCATTGCAACCGGGTGACTGAACAGAGATCCGTTGCCTCCCATTCTGGAGGCTGGCAGTTGGAGAACAAGGTGTCGGTGGGGTTGGTTCCTTCCCCGGGCTACAGCGGAGACTCTGTTCCGTGTGTCTTTCCTGACTTCTGGGGGTTTGCTGGAAATCTTTGGAATTTCTCGGCCTGTGGATGCATTCATTACCCTGATCTCAGCTTCATTTTCATGTGGCATTCTCCCAGCGTGCATGACATGTCCAAGTTTCTCTTCTATAAGGACACCAATCATTGGATTACGGCCCATTCTAATGACCTCATTGAGATTGACTGCCTCTGTAAAGATGTAAAGATGCTGTCTCCAAACAGGGTCATGCTCTGAGGTCCTGGGGGTTAGGACACTGACATATCTATTTTGGGGACATAGTTCAAGCCATAACAGAGAGAGTCTTAAGCTGAGTCCTGGAGGTAGTCATATGTAACCCAAGACCTAGAAGATGAGGGGTAGCTGTGTGTTTAGGAAGGAGAAGTGGCCACATGGCAGATAGGAAGGACCAGAGGTGAGAGGAAGCCCAGTGGGCTTGAGGAGCAGTGTGGCCAGGACAGGAAATATAGACGTGCTGGCTGGAGGACCAGGTAGGCATGAGTTCTAGAGGGCTTAGAAGGCCCTCATGTTTAGGAGGGGCCACCCTGTTCTGAAAGAAATGGGGATCCGTGGAGGATTGGGCAGACAAGCATCATGGTCAGAACTCACCATAGCTTCCCACTCAGAACACGGTCATGCCAGCGGCAGGGAGCCACGCCTCCTGAAACTCAGAGTGCAACTCTGGTCACCCGAGTTCCCCTGGTAGGCCTAACACACTGTACGTGGCTCCTTCAGGCATGGGGACAATGTGGCCTCCTCCCTAGAGATAAGTGCTGGCGTGTGCAAGACAGGGGGCTGCCTCTGGTTGGCATTGGCCAACGTCAGCAGGGAGGAGCATGGGAAGAGGGATGAGGGAACCGTGTGCGGGGCTGGAGAGGTGGGCTCCATTGGATGGCCCTGCCCTTCCCACGGTGCCATGCTGAGTCCCACGGTGCGTGAAACCTCTCCTCCTTGCATCTGAGCCCCCTCCCAGCTGGTGGTCTCCTCATGCCAACCTCCCTCAGATCCCTTTACCCTTGTTTTCTCCAGACTGGCTGGTCACACCCATAAGGGGTATTTTTCAAAAAGGCCTTTCTAGGGGATGCCTGGGTGGCTCAGCAGTTTAGCACCTGCCTTTGGCCCAGGGCGCAATCCTGGAGTCCCGGGATCAAGTTCCGCATCGGGCTCCCGGCATGGAGCCTGCTTCTCCCTCCTCCTGTGTCTCTGCCTCTCTCTCTCTCTGTGTCTATCATAAATCAATCAATCAATCAATCAATCTTAAAAAAAAAAAAAGCCTTTCTAGAGAGCTTTCAGCAACCCGTTTGTCTGACTGGAACATCCAGAATAGAAAAGAAGGTGAGGAAATGCATGAGGCAGCAGAGGTATGTGGCTTACATGTCATTCGTCCACTCAAACACAGCGAGACGTACTGTGTACTGAGTGACTCTTGTGATCTGGGCATCAACATGCAGATACAGTTGGGTCTCGGTCTCTGGAACGGGAGGCAGCCTCTGCCCTGGCTGGCCCGCTGCCCTGTGACCGTGGCAGGAGGGGGACACTTCAGGGGGACACAGCTATCTGAAGGGACAAAGAAAGCGCACTGACTTTGAATAGCACAGGCCTCTGAGGGATCCCATGGCAGGCTCTTTTCTCTTGAAGACGGCAGGCAGCTTCTTCCTAATATTCACTGTCAACTCTTCCTGCCAAGAACTTCTCTTGCCCTACCGAGGAAGGGAATGGCTCTGCCTGGAGTCTATGGCTGCGTTTGGTGCGTTGTCTTTCATCCCGAGGCCCTGTGGGGACAGTCTTGTGTTGCTGAGAGTCAGGGAGGCCCACAGAGACCTTTGCCCTGTCGAGTGTGGTATGGCCATGGCCTTGGCAGGACTTGACGACAAGCCCCGGCAGCCCCTGATGCCGGGGAGGTGACTGCAGACCCTCCATAGAGGCAAAGCTCCTGGTGTCCAGGCATGCTGAGTTTTAATTGGCAGAGGCCTGTTCTTTGTGAGATCCTCCCCACGGTAGCTCTGAGTCCCGACAGGCTTCAAAATGAGATTCCAGTTTTCAGAGAAAAACAGCCACGTTTCAGGGAAAACAGTCCATGGTGCTGCTTTGTTGGAGAGAGAATCCTAAATGAGATAAGGATTTAGTGCCAACCCAGGCAATAGAGTCGTGAAATACCACCATGGGGAGCTCGGAGGGCTCGTCGTGGACGGGGGTTTCAATCACAGAGGTTTACAGGGCAAGATGGGGTCAGTGTGGGTTTAAGACCCAGGAGAGTGCGAGGGTTCGGGGTGACCCGGAGATGGCATGCCCACGTTAAAAGCATTCAAATTCGAAACAGACAAACCCTGTGCTAGCCAAGTCAGCCCCTTCCGGACCCGTCACAGAGACGGGCATCCTGTCACCATAATACAGCACAAATCTCCCGTTGAATTGCTGGGCTCGTGGATGCGACCACATACCAGGTGTCCCCCACGGGCCTGCACTTCTCTCACTGCGTTGCGCTCAACCCGTGGACATCCCCGTTGTACAGAGAGGGAAACTGATGCACTGGGAGGGGGGCTTACCCTGGGCCCAGGGCTGGCAAGTGTCAGGGGGAAATTCTCCACTGTAACCTGACCCCAGTGTCAAAGTTGGGAACCCAGCCCTGCGTGGCCGTGTGTGCCCCTCAGAGCTGGAACCCAGGCCCCAGACCTCCGGTCTGAGAGCTCCCACGCAGACCACGTTGCTCCCGCTTCTCAAGAGCATAGCAGGTCACGGCAGGGCCAGCCTTCGGAGCCCCATCAGACTGGTTTGTGAGCCCAGCTCTAGTTCTGGCTGGCGGTAGGTCCCAGGTAAGCTGGTGTGCGTCTCTAACTCTTGGGCAACTTAGTTCAGCTCTCAGGGTTCTGAGAATAAGGAGTGTGATAGCTTCTGCCAGGGCCGTCGGGAGGATCCAATAAGGAGGGAATAGCATAGGCCTGCATGTGTTTGGAGCCGTACATGCCAGTGCCTTCTTCCTCCCTGTCCTCTGGGCCGTGGAAGCTATGGCGTACTTCCCCAACAGCCACCCTTTGGTGATTCATCTCGTGCTCTGCAGCTGGGGGTGTTGCTCCCATCGGACAGCTTGCTGGTGGGCGTTGGCAGAGTGGTCCCAAATGTCCTGCCCAAACCCTAAGAAGTTAATGGGATGGATGATTATCTTAAGCAAAAAGCAGGATGATGGGCAGTCCTGCCAGCATCAGATGCTGCAGTGTAGGCCATGTGTCTCTGATGAAGGCACCCACGGCGACCAGCAGGCCCCACCAGAGAGAGTGCCCAGCGCAGGCCCCGACGGCTCCCGGGGTGTGTGGCTGGCACCCGACATTGCTAATGGCACTTGAAGAGCCTTTTGTCCAAGTCAAAACCAGCTATCACCGGATGGTCCGTGGCACAGACA
This sequence comes from Nyctereutes procyonoides, assembly GCF_905146905.1. Taxonomy (NCBI): domain Eukaryota; kingdom Metazoa; phylum Chordata; class Mammalia; order Carnivora; family Canidae; genus Nyctereutes; species Nyctereutes procyonoides. The sequence goes on from NW_026575046.1 coordinate 54,584,535, forward strand.
CCATCCTTGGTCGGAGCTGATATAGGATCTCGAGTGTCTTAGAAACACAGGCCCGAGAAGCTCGGCATCAGGCCGGCCAGCGAGCTCCACCTGGTTCTCGCGCCCAGAAAACCTCATCACTTCCTCACGGATCAGGCGAGATGAATCATTTATCACAAAGGCTGATTCTAGGGATGAAACAAGCCGAGCCTCATGCGGCACTTGACACCGAGTAGGGCCTCTCGCCATCCCTGCGCCCAAACAAGACCGCCAACAATACAGCGTGCCGTTCTCCTCCCGCCGCCCTCCCTTCTCCTCCCCATCAGTCTTGTCTCCTCCTTGAAGTGATTTTTCTGCCCACGGATTCAGAACAGCCAGCGTCTTGTAGCTTCGCGTTTAATTGCAGTCGGTTCTGTGTTGTTCAGTAACAGGCTCGCGCGTGCTCCAGGTTTCTTCCCCGCTTCCCCGCATGGGGAGGGCCCGGGTCTCTGCTTTCCAGGCCCAGAAACAAGCTCAGGTGGGCAGACGTGGCATGAGACATGATCCCCGCGCTGGCTGCTTTGTTTGGCTCCTTGTCACACAAATCTGCCTCCCGCGCGGTCGCCGTTCCACCCCTGAGGAGCCCCTCGTTGCTCCTTTCTTTTCAAGCCTGTCACAGTGCATGACATCTCTCCGTCTGAGCGTCCCAGCACCCAGCAGCGCCCCCTCCACCCGGCCCCCTTCCTCACACCCTGGGGTCCCGCCAGGCACACTCCTACGTGTACATGCCCAGGCCCTAAACACACGGACACCTGCACGCATGCACACACGTGTACAAGTGCACGGGTTCACCGTGGCTCCTCAGCCCTGCTTCCCGCAGTTTCCCCACCGCCTGGTGTACACAGGTGCGCACCTGTTCTCCGGGGCTGGAATCATCGGGGGGACGTCAGCCCTTCCTCCTCCATCAGGTCTGAGCTTCCATCTCATTCCAGTGTCCTCAGTAGTTTCTAAGTAATTAGCCCTTGGTCCTCTCCATAGTAGCTTCCTAGTTATTGACCCTTCCCGCTCCCTTACCTGGTAGTAGTTCCCAGAGGGTTCACCCTCCAAACCCCCGTGGTTTGAGTGTACGGTCACCCTCGCTCAGAACATCTCTTGTCCGTCTCCTCCATGCATCTGCTTCTGGTTGCTCCTTAAGGCGGAACTTAAGCCTCACTTTTCTGCTGACCTTCCCTGCAGGCCCCCACCCCAGTCTCTCTTCCGTGGAGCTGCGGTTGGCTCACCAGCGTGTCCCAACTACCCTGAGCTTCCTGCCAACAGTGTGTTTCGCCTGGTATTTTTGACTGTCTGCTCGTTCATCCTGCCCGTGTGGCAGGCTGCTTGACATCACTGCAGGATGACAGTCAGGTGGGTGGAAAGGTGCTGAGTGGAAAGACAGCTCTCCTACTTTCTGCCTCTGCAGCCTTCCATGGGCTGCTTAATCTCCTTGAGCCTTGATTTCTTCATCTCTAAAATGGGGGGTTAATAATGACTTTATGTAAGAGTTCAGCCAAGGTTAATGAAGCAACACAAATGAAGTGTTAGCACAGTGACTGGAAGTTAGCATTATTCCAGCTTTCTTGCAGCCTATCGAGTGACTGCCTGGGAAGCTGACATAATTGAGGGGCTCAGTCAGACATCGAGAAAGGAGAAGAGGGAGGGAAGGACAGTGAAAACAAAAGCCGGCAGTGAGAGGGGAGACTCAGGCTGTTTCTCTGGAGCAGAGGGGGACGCAGGTTGTGCCAGGAGGCAATGAAGGCACCTTCACATCCTCCCGAAGGGCTGCTGCTCCCATTTGCATTTTGGTCACATTTATGACAGCTTCATAATGGATTAAGAGTCCCAGCACTGATATATTAAAGGTTAATGGTGCATCCTGCTTTTGTATTGATTTGTGGCAGCAAATATTTGCGGGTGTCGAGAGCTGGGAGTCGGCCGTGTTCCTGGCGTGGAGGTACTGCTGGCTGGCGGGGCTGTTTTGCACAGGACTCTCACGGAGGGCGAGGGGCACGGGAGCCGGGGAAGCAGACTGCATGGAGGGTTCAGGACCAGAGGATGCTCTCCGCCAATGCTGCTTCCCTTAGATCCAAAGAGAAGCTGGGTCTTGAAGCTTCAGTATCCTGAGGAGGAAGCCTGGGGATGACCCGGTCCCATCCCCGAGTTCCTCGGTGGCTGGTTCCTGGGCCGGCTTTGACCACATAGCTGTGTGCTGTGTGTCCTGGCTCAAAGCTGCATACAGTTCCTCTATTCAAGTCTCAAGCCGTCATTATGCCTGCCTCTCTGCAGATGACTGACCCGCTTTTGTCCTGAAAGGAGAATGGTCAACTCAAGACAAAGACCTTTCCAACGCAATATCCAACCTACCCATTTGGAAAGTGAGAAAAAAAGCGAATTCATTAATATATTATTCATGCACATAATAATAACCCATATTTATTCGAGTGTCTGCTCTGTGCCGGGCACTGTTGTAAGTAGGGATGCAAATTATCCCAGTTTGGCTGCAACTATCCTGGTTTTAGCACTGGAAGTCCTGTGTCCCAGGAAATCTCTCTGCCCTGTGCAAACCAGGATGATTGGTCATGCAGTTGTTGGCACTGGTGGTGTAGCAGTAAACCCAACAACCAAGTCCCATTCTAGGGAGAGAACTGACATTAAAAACCTGTGATATCTTTCTTTGCTTTTATCCTATAATTTAAGAAGTGTGGTATTTTATATAGGGCTGTCAGCAGAGGCCTCACGGAGAAGGTGACATTTGATCAGAGACCCAAGACAGCTGAGGAAGTGAGCCAATTAAAGATGTGAGCGAAGAGTATTTGGGCAGAGGGAAAACAGCTACAGAAACCCTGGGGTGGGAAGGGAGGATAAGCCAGTGTGGTGAGAGCAGAGGTGTTGGGTTCTGGTCGTGTGGGACTCTTCAAGCCGTGTGAGGATTTGGGGTGTTTCTTCGAGAGAGAGGAAGCAACTGAGGATTTTGGACAAAGAGGTGACATGATGTGACATAGACTTTAAAAGGATCATTCTGCCCATCGCCCTGAGGCATAGATTGTTGAGTGAAAGGTGGAGGCAGGGAGACCATGGGGAGACGGCCCCAGTTTCCACCTAAGACACAGAGTGGTACACAGTGAAGGTGATGAGACGTAGTCTGCTTCTGGAGCTCTCTCAATGATAGAAGAGAGAAAATATGCTGAGATAGTGTGTGAGACACACAAGGAAGAGAGGAATTGGCAGGAATTCCAAGGCTTTGTCCACAGCAGCTCAAAAAATAGAGGCATGTTCTTTGGACATGAACAAAGGAAAGGAGGAATAGGTTTGGTGCTGGGTTCTTGGGCTCCCAATTCAAGAGCTTGGGTTTGAACGTGTTCTGTCTCGGGCCCTATTAACCATCCAAATGGAGATGTCGGGTGTGGGCAATTTGCTAGAATTCAACGGGATGGGTCAGGACTGGGGTGGCCCCTTGGAGGCATCAGGGTGTAGATGTATTTGCAGCCAGTTGACTTGACCAGATCATGTTGAAAGGGATGTCACTAGAGAAGAGAGGGAATCTGTGGGCTGAACCTGCGACACCCCAAGATTCAGAGTCTGGGAAGAGAAGGAGTGGAAAGGAGAGGGATAGGGAGGCACCTGCGAGGTGAGAGAACTAAGAATGAGTCATGTCCCAGAAGCCAAGTGAGGGAAAGCCTTCAAGAAGGACAGAGTGGTCAAGTTTGTCAAATTCCACTGGAGTGGGGATTTGCTGCCATCTTTGGGAGATCATTAATGACCTTGACAAAGACAGCTTCAGTTCAGTGTTAGGATGAAAACTTAATCAAGGTAGGTTGATAAGAAATGGGAACAGTGACTATGGATACCTTCCCAGAACTGGAGAGTGGTTGCAGGAGGGCATGATCTCAAAGAATGAGTTGGTTGGTCTTTCTTTTTTAAAGACAGAAGATGTTTGTGTTCCATGCCGATGGAAATGATCCATAGAGAGAAGCAATTTGATGATGTAGGAGGTAGAGGTGGCAACTGGAAGAGCAACGTATTTGAGAAGGCAAGGATGTCTGGGCTCCAGGAGACAGAGTAAGACGTCATTTGGAGCAAGGACAGACCGCCATTTAAAAGTAGGGCCAGCAGGTATTCAGTGGTTTTAGGAAAGGAAGTTCTTTTTCTTTTTTAATTTTTAAAATAAATTTATTTTTTATTGGTGTTCAATTTGCCAACATATAGAATAACACCCAGTGCTCATCCATTCAAGTGCCCCCCTCAGTGCCCGTCACCCAGTCACCCCGACCCCCACTCACCTCCCCTTCCACCACCCCTAGTTCATCTCCCAGAGTCAGGAGTCTTTCATGTTCTGCCTCCAGGAAAGGAAGTTCTTGATAGAGAAGCAAAGTTCTCTACTATTGCTTCTACTGTCTTAAGAGACGGGAAGCAGGGTCATCATCTGAGAGTCATCCATGGGACAGGGAGGATGAATCGAGGAGGGGAGTCTGGAAGCCCGACAGGCAGCACGAGATCCACCTGAGGTTAGTGGTCGTGATTCTACAGTGAGACCTATCACCACGCTGGTCTCCAGCCTAGATTTTGTTCCCCCCATGATATTCAGCTATAAACACAGAGTTGTTGTAAACCAGAGTTGATTCTTCCAGAAAACACGATGTCAGCACCTCTTGTCTTCAGTCTCAGTGTGGGGTCATAGGGAGCCAGACATGGGCAGAGCTCAGCCCCGGTGGGGCTCACCGTTGAGGTGAGGAGACAGATGTGTCGATGGACACATGAAGTCTAAGGGGGTCGATGTGACAGGGCCTGGATCCTGGGGGTGGGGCATCCGTTGTGCCCACTGGAGATGTCAGCGGAGATGATCCCTAGGATGGGAGGGAGGATGGGAGGGGTTTAGTCCTGTGCAGAAGGCAGGGCACGGAGGATGGACAGATAGCGAGCCTGAGTGGAGGCGTGGAGGCTCGGAGAGCTGAGGAACCTGAGGCTGGACGAGACAGATCTGGAATGCAAGAGGCTTCCAGACTGAGCACCCATTAGCGATGCTTTTAGGGGTCCCCGGTTTTGACTTAGTGGAGGATGTGGACGCTCAGCCTCCGACATACGCCAGGGCCTCCACTCAGTCCCTGGCCCAGTGCTCAGTCCCTCCCTCGGGGCCCGTTACTGAGTCCTGCTCACTTCCAGGGTCTAGGCCGAGTTGGCAGACCAGAAGCACCTGAGCGCATGGGCCCACCTTTCAGAAACGTTGCCCCCCCCCAGGGCAGCAGGCAGGGCATGTGCCAGAGAGGGAGGTTGCAGCCTTCGTTGGGGAGGGCCCTCCGTCCCATAGGCCCTGGCTGCCCCCAACGGCCCAGCCCTCCGGGTCAGCCTGCAGGCCAGGAGCTCGTGGGGCAGCAGAGGGGCCGCTCTCACCCCCGCGGGTCCCCGCGGCCCTGCGCAGCTCGCCGGGGTGCACACAGGGTGCACGAAGAGCGCGGACAGCCCACAGCGTCCCTTGGGCAGCAGCAGGGTTTTAAATGTTTAAGGATTTGTGTTGTGTTTACAGTGTAATTAAAAAAATGCAAAATTTACAGAAACACGTTTGTAAAAACTGGAAGTCTCGCCACCACTCAGTACTTATCCCCCCCCTTTTTGTTCCTCTATTTATTTACCTTTAGTAATGGTTACTTTTTACCCCAATGCAAATATACTGTCTACAAATACCAGTCCTTTCATAAGAGTTTATTTGGGGCATCTTTTTATGTCAACAGCATTCCGAAAAATGGAAAGGGAATTGTAGAGAGAAAACAATGCGGAGGGTGGGGTGGGGAGGGGGGTGGATGCGACCGGGTGCTGGGTGCTGAGCGCGTGCCCCCCTCTGTGGCCGCCGCAGGGCTTGCCTTTCAAGGTGAGGACTTGGTCAAGGACGTGGCTCCCTGTCGTGGGCCCCGCCGCCCTCCTTCCGGTGGGTCACCAAGCAACCCCAGGAGGTTGTAGCCTGGCAGTTTTCCCTGCTGGGATTCACACCTGTGGTCACTGCCATGGCCGGCGGCCTCCAGAGGAGTGCGTGCACCACCCCAGGGACCCTTGGGCTTCCATGACGACGCGGGCCCTGCCAAGCTGTGCTAGGGAAGGACAGGCTGACGGACTTGGAGCCTGCCCGTCTCTGCTCCCCGGGAGGCAAGGCTTCTCCAGATGTCAGCCCACCCCCCAGGGTGCCCTCAAGGGGCCCCGAAGCACCTGCCCCCCACCGTGTCAGTTTCAGTGTCCATCCCCCCCCCCCCCGCCCTGTGCACTTGATCTAATCACTTCCTCCCTTATTCTCTAGCATCCTTACTCTGCTTTCTTAATCTTCTAGCACCTTTGGTCACCGGGTACATGCCATTAGGGGTCTGCCGACCACAGCCCCGCAGGCCACAGGAGCAGCCAGCAAGCTAAGACAGTTTTTGTTTTTGGAAACATTTTCAAAGCATTCTAGAAAAACAAAAGCACAAAGGGCCAGAGCGTGCGAGGCCCTTGTCTCCCGCACCTGTGTGCTTCCCCCCCTTTCCAGAAAGCTTGCTGACCCTGGCATGCCTTAATTATTTGTGTTTGTGGCTGTGTCCATGTGTGTCTCTGCCTCCCTACTGCCGCCACGCAGAAGCCAGGAGGGCGGGAACTCTGTGCTCCCCACGCTGGCCCCCGAGGGCCATGCTTGTTGCAAGCAGATGCCGAGGAAATGGGCTTGTGGATGAATGAATGAATGAATGAATGAATGAATGAATGAACGAAGGCACTTGTGAAGCCTTTTGGAGCCCAAGTTTGAGAGGCATCTTGGGGTGTCTCAGCCTTCGCTTGAGGCCCAATCCACCTTGGGGGACCCCGGGGTGGGGGAGGCGAGAACAGGGATTGGCAAAGCCCCGGATGGGAGAGTGCTGCGTGGGGGGAGAGCCAGAGGGGCCCCGTGGGAGGTGGGAGCTGGGGGCACCGATGCCCGATGTCCCCATCAGCGGCCTGGTGAACCCAGCCAGGCAATCCCAAGTAACTCGCACAGCGTCCTTCCTGGAGGGTCAGACGGGAGCGATGGGTCCAGGCTGCTGGGTCCACATCAAGGCATCTGTGGGCCGTAGCTGAAACAACTTCAGATTACGAGGAGGAGCACCCCCACCCTGCCATGCCTTTGGGGTCCTTCTACTACATTCTTTTCCTTTTAAGGAACAATAACGGGGCTTTGGATTTGGATTTGTCGGGCTGTGATTACGGCAGCCCCGCAGTTTTTAAAATCTGCTTTACCTGTACTGTACATTGATTCCGCTCCTGCTACGAGGGCATTTATCTCTATTGCCAACGTAAATCTCTCTGTAACATGCAAAGATGTATTTATAAATTCTGTATCATTGATTTTCCTCATGCTGCAAACGCATTTATCTCTTTGTTAATGAAAACGTATCTAGGAAATAGTAAGACGGATTCACGGAGAAAGGTACAGGGAGGGAGGGGGGTGGCACCGAGCCGGCAGGGCGCCCCTGGCCACAGCTGGAGGAGACCGCGTGGGACTGCCCGAGTGCCTGTTCCACGCGAGGGCGTGGCTCGCAGAGGCGGAGGCTGCTTGCAAGGCCCTTTGCCAGGCGGTGGGGTGCGTTCGTGGGAGCCAGCCATGCCTCCTCTAGGGGAGAACCCCCGGATAGGCCCCCCCGGGCAAGAGGTGCAGAGGAGCCCCTCCCTGGGTCTCAAACCCGGTTTCCATAGAGCACAACTGAGTGAAAGACACTGGCTCAGAAGTGAGCTCGGGGGAAAGGCCGGGCTTTGCCACGGGAGGATTCAACACTGCGCGTTGTCAGAGGACTGACGGCGAGGGACGGGTGCAAACCACAGGGCCACGTTCCTGCGGTGTCACCCTGCGCAGTGACCGCAGGCCTCCACAGGCCAGCCCAGGGAGGACGCTCTTCAGGACTTCTCTCCCTAACACAGACGGCGCTGTCCCCAGAGCATCGCATGGTGACAGGTGGCCACGGCACTCAGGCCAAGCGTCGCCTAAGGTACAGACTTGCTCAGTCACCATGTTGTACACCTGAAACCAATGGGACATTGCGTGTCAACTGCACTTCAGTAGAAATAAACGAATAAAGACGCCCTTCCTGGGAGCACCCCCCCCCCGCCCGGTGCTCACTGCATTCCCGGGGAGCCACTGCAAGCCCTTACCGTCATGCCCTTCACAAGAAACCAAGCTCCATGTGGCCTGCCCGTCGACTTGGGTATCTTCATGCTCCTTCTGGGTTCAGGCTCTTTCCGGTTGTCACTTAGGGCATCCCGGGACCTAAAATGTGTCCTGTTTACAAGGCGGCCCATTGCATGCTGCTCAGGAGCCATTTGCATGTCCCTTGGCGACAGTCTGGGCAGCAGAAGCTCGAGCGCGGGCTCCTTAGTGGGGAGGCACGTGGGCAGATGCCAAGGCAGCCTTCAGTCTTGTGAGCCCAGAAAAGTGTAGGGGAGCTGCCTGTCCCGGGTTGCTTCCATCCGAGTGTGGCCGTGTCGGCCCCGTCACTGAGGACTCCTGTGTACCGTTCTCTGCTTCCACCACTTGAGCTACCTCCTGACAGCTGCACAGAAGGGCTGCCGTTTCTACACAGCGACTCCGTGTGGGACATATGTCTGTGACCCTTGATTTTCACCACAGATGTGAGAAAGGTGAGAGCTGGGGAGACCAAGGTCTGCTCCGGTGATGCTGAGGCCTGTGTGCACACACCCTGGGGGGCCGTGAAGGCCATGCGAGCACAGATTGCTGAGGGCCTCCCCCCAAGTGTCAGACTCAGCAGTTCTGAGAGTGGACCCCAGAATCTGCACGTGTTCAAGGCTCCTGGGTGATGCTGATGCCATGACTCTGAGGAGCATACTTTGAGAACTACTGGTCTACCTCCCACAGGCAGGGTTCACACCCACACCTGCAGGATTCCAAAACCTACGTCATCTTAGCCCATAGGAATTGCCCTGGGGCGTGTGTCCCATCTGGACCCTTAGCACCTGCTCAGGTGATAGCTTGTCTTGCTGGAGTACCTTACCCTCGACTCTCCGTCCAGCTACCCCCACCCATCCTTCATGGCTCTGCTTCACGTTTCCTCTTCCACGAAGCCTTCCCTTAGCTCTGACCATAGCCAGCTGCTCCACCCCTGGGCTTGCCAGGGTCCCCCAGGCAGGACCCTGTTTCACATTGCTCACGTTGTTTAGTTCGCGATCACTGTCCCACCCCTCCCCGTGAAGCCCGTGAGGATGCCCAGCATTCATTCCTTGCTCTCTGAACCTCTGTGCTGTAGCTCATGTCTGTTCCATAGCTGTAGGATGAGTTGTTGAACGACTGTAGCCAGTGGCGGCATGCATATGGAGGTCACACCGGCTGTGACAGACAGATCTTCATCTCTCTGTGGTGGGGGTGCATCAACACTCTGCAGCAGTTGTTGCTAAAGGGACTAATTTGAGGAATATGTTAAATTAAGTGTGCTGGTGCTGCCTTCTCCAAGCTCGGCATCTCCCGCTTGTTCGGATGGGTTGTCCTATCTGATGTGCACCTCTGTTTTCTCTGACTGCCAGTGTTGGCTCGGAGCCTGACGGGCTAGCTGCTCCCGTCCTCCTTTACTCCTCCCTCTGTGTCCCTTCCAAAGCTGCACACTCTGACGAGAGGGTGAGAGTGCCCCAAGGAGATGATGGCTCTGGTGTATGTGTAGTTGGGTCCTCCCGTCTAAACCTTTGATGGTGTTAATTGACTCTGAAAGATGGTGGAAATCCCTACTGTGTGCTGGGCATGTTAGTGAGCTTGGGAAGTTCCCTTGAAAGAGGAGGTGCGTATCTGAGATGAGAGAGGTCCCTCTGCAGTGACTCATGGCTTCAGGAGATGATCTATGGAGGCCGTGGGGGCAGAGCCATGAGGCTGGCACAGCAAATGGAGGTGGTGTTTGGGGGTGGGAACAATGAGGTCTCCTGGGACAGAAGTGGACATGAAGCCATAAACATTCGGGCTGCCTACTTGTCATCCAGAGATGATCCCTGAGCCTCTGGCCAGGGGCACAGTTATGAATAAATACTGAGAAGAGAGAAGAAATCTCCATTTCAAATGTGGGGATGGAACAGTAGTGCTGAGCTCCTTGGCAGTTACGCATTCATTCCATACTCATGGAAACTGCAGTAATTTAGAGCAGTTCAGTATTTAGACTCAACTGTGTAATTCATCCTGATGTTTCCCATTCATCAAAGCCTTGCGTTTGTTTGTATTACCATGAGAAAAATAAAAAAAAAAATGTGGGAAAAAAGATTCCTCCTCCTTTCATTACAGGCAGATTACGACAGAGTTACAACCCTTGGGGCCCTTCAAGCAAAGGAACATCTTGCTTCAATTAGATATAAATAATGAACAATAATTAGAAAGATTTCTTCATCGAATTTGTTATTTTATGTTTCCTTTCATCTGTAATGTATGGAAACAAATACCGAGCTCTGTTTCTGGGCCATGTAGCAGGGCCTGAAGGAACTCTGTGGAGTGTGTCCCCAGAGCAGAAGGAAGCATCCATGGCTGGCTCCTCTCTGTGCATGCTGTGGAGGCTGGTGTCAGCCCTGGATCCAGGGCCACGGGTGCAGAGAGGAGGCTGCCTCGGCCCCAGCCCTCCAAATTCTTACAGCCTGCTGTGCAGAATAATTGTTACTAGCTACTGGCCACCGAGTTTGTGTCAGGCCCTGCTTTATGAGCTGAGCACACAGCTCCTCAGTTAGGCTTAATGGCGGCCCCATGCCATGGGCTCTGCTTCTTGCCCTGTTTTAAGAGATTTGAAGACTGAGGCACAGAGAGTTTAGAGCTAACCTGCCAGTCCTGCAGTGTCAGTGATGGTGGAGCTTTGAGGTAAGGCAGGTGGTTAGACTCCCGAGATCTGCTTCCTCTCGCTCTAGGATGCTGTCCTCTGAAATCACAGTGATATTATGCTGCCATAGAAACCATGCAAGGTGTAGAGATGGCACGGGAAGGAAAGGGATGGTGATGGCTTTGCACGGGGAAGGGAGGCATCTGGATCTTCAGGGTGTGTGCAGGAAAATATCAGGTGGATAAGTGAGATAAAGGGGCTCCAGGCAGAGGAAGCACCATGGCCTGGTGCAGTAGAGGAGGACTGTGTAGAATTTCTCCTATCAGCATTGGCTCTGGGGCTGCGAGGAGACAGGTGCAGCAGCTGGAGATGAGACCAGAAGATGGAAGGGTGTGCAGGTCAGGTTGAGAAGATGGGATCCCCTCATGGAAAGGGCGACTCAGGGAGAGGAGGCGATGATGATCCTGGTTGGCACAAAGGAGAAACAGGTTTCTGGAAGAGAAAATGAAGAGTGATCAAGGTGGAGCCTGGAGAGAGAGCATTTAGAGGATTGTTGTTCTTTTTGCCGTTTTATTCTACATGTGACGATCTCTCAACACTCTGAACCAGGTGGTGCTCATTTAAGGCGAGGGAGAGCTTTGTGCCAAGTGGTCCTTCCCGGTCTGACTATTGCCCCTACCCCAGGGAAGCCTCTCCTTATCCACCCCCTCGTGCTCTCCCTCCCCCCAACATGCACATGGCCTGAGCTGCCTGCTTCTCCTTCGTGTACAACAAGCCCCAGGCTCTCAGAAGTGCTTTGTTTTTATCTTTGCCATCTTTTAATAATTGTCAACACCTAAAAATCAGGACACTTCATATAAAATCACAGATTTCTTTGTTTACTGAAGACAAATTGAGGGGTGGTGCTCAAAATGCAACAACTGGGTGGGACTCTAGAAGAGCTGCAAGCTTTGGCGGGGACATGGCTCTTCACTGCACATCCTGAGTGCATGTCCCTGCCCACACCAGTTCTAAACGGCAGGGACTTGTCATCATCATCATCATCATCATCATCATCATCAATCTTGCCAACAATGTATTTCCTCCCGGTTCTGTAGGCGCTGGAGTTAGAGACCTTTGGGGTCCAGCCACCCACGTTGCCCTGACTCTTATGCTGTGGTTGTCTGTATGCTTCTATGGCTGAGGGCAGGAATGATGGCTTATTCACCCTTTTGTCCCTTGAACTCAGCACAGGACCTGGTTTTGGGTGTTCAGTAACCCTATTGAATTAATCTACACTGAGGAAACATCATTGTGATAGGATTAGGCCCTGGCCAGTCATGCTCTGGGCTGAGGAACTGCAGCTACTTGGGGTTTGGAGTGAAGAATGTGGATAATGGGCCACACTGGGGTCCTCAGGAGAACCTTGCGGCCCATTCATATCCCCGCGGTGTGTGACATACACCTACCCTTCACTCCTTTTTGCCCTTTCAGGACGTTCCAAGACCTCTCCAAACAAGTCGACATATCTTACGGCACCGTCCGGGATTCTGCCGTGTATGAGTACTTCCGAGCCAAGGGCACCAACCCCCTGGAACAAGACAGCACGTTTGCTGAACTCTGGCGGACCATCAGCAAGAATGGAGGGGCTGACAACTGTGTGTCCAGTCCTTCGGAAGGCATCAGGAAGGTAGGCGGGAGCTGGCCTTGGCTTCGTGTGTGCTGTGACGGGCTGTGGGCACCGTCATCTCCAAGGTAGGAGACACCTTTCCAGAGCATCTCCTTTGAGTAGCCCTGTCACCTGCAGGGCGATCCGTCTTCAGCCAGTTGGATAGAAATTTGTCACAGGCACTTGAGTGTGGTGCACACATTCTTTAGGTAAGATGCCCGTTCTTGGCAACAGAAGCAGAGGGGCTGCTCATTAGGTATCTTCTAAGTTTCCAAAGTTTCAGTCAAGAGCAGACAAGTTAAGCCTGAGACATGGACCCCCTGCCTCCTGGGTTTATAGGATGGGGGCCCACAGGGGCCTGCCCAGCCCAAGGGAGAACACTCAGCAAAAGCAGAAGTAGAGGACCAGGTAAGAGGTGGAGGGACTGAGGGGACAAGGTTGAGGAGAGGGTGGGCACACCCCGGGCAGGGTTAGAGTGGAGAAGAGCACACGTGAGGGGCAGAAGGCCCAGAGCAAGAGCTGGACAGTTGGCCTGGCGTGTCTGGGGGCCTGTGCTTTGGAAAAGAGGTGTGTTTGGGGGGGGTGATGAGGATAGCAAACCCAGGATGGAGTCTATGGTGGGGGAAGCTGAAGGAGAGCAGGTGAGAGGGAGCCAGGGCCAGAGAGAGGGAGGACGCAGAAAAGCCATCACCTTCTTCAGCAGCGGGTTAGACTCCACTCATTTATATCATCTAATTGCCCACAATGACCTGAAGTAATCATCGTCCTCCCGTTATACAGATGAGGGGGTCAAAGACAGGGGGTCACACTCCGAGGTAGGTTCTGATGCCTGGGTCCGGGCTGTGTTTGGCATTTATCCACCACGTGCTTGCGGAGCCCTCGAAGGTCAATGCGGAAGAAGATGGCGGAACGAAGGCAGGTGTCTCATCAGGGAGCTGCTGGTGGTGGTGTCCTGTCCGGGGACCCTCCCGTGCAGTAGCTGCTGTCCCTGAGGTTGCTAGTGAATGGTGTGAGAAAGCTGTGCACCTGTGCAAGGCTGCTGTCTCCGCGCAGACGAGCAGTCCAGCCTGCCTCTGCGCCTCCTCCCTTGCCTTCTGTTCTCACGCAGCAGCTCGCCTGGGATGGCTTCTTGCTGTTGAGCCACACTGAGCAGCGGAACGCGTCTGGGCTCTAAAGCCTGACGCGCTTGGGTGTGAATCCCAGCTCCGTGCTCACCAACTATGTAAAACCGGGGACAGCGCTCTTCCTGTCTGGAACCTTCTCAGAGTGGAGAGAGGCCCTGTGGGGCCTCCTCAGAAACTTAAAATATTCAGAAGAACGTGTTATGGTGGATACCGCGCCCAAGTGATAACCTGACAAAAATAGTAGAATGCAATATAAAAAATGTGCTATTCCCTTGCTTACAGCATTTATTAAAATCTCTTTGTTTTTAGTGAATTACAAAGGATGGCGCTCTAACCCCAACTCCTAGGTCTTTTTTCATCCCTGACAATGAATCTTTGCAGCTGTAGGCGACCTCATTTGGAGAGAATGAATACAAAGTTGACTTAAGGCTTCTTATGAATGTAAGGCCTAGGCCAAATGGCCTTTGAGTTTCTGCTCCCTGCTTGCTTTGTCTCTCAGAGAGAGCCGATAGTCCCATTCACATAGGATTCTTTTTTTTTTTTTTGAGAATTTTTTTATAAATCTATTTTTTATTGGTGTTCAACTTGCCAACATACAGAATAACACCCAGTGCTCAACCCGTCAAGTGCCCCCCTCAGTGCCTGTCACCCAGTCACCCCCACCCCCTTCCCCTTCCACCACCCCTTTCTGATATTTCCCATTCATTTTTCACCTTTCCCCTTTATTCCCTTTCACTATTTTTTATATTCCCCAAATGAATGAGACCATATAATGTTTGTCCTTCTCCGATTGACTTATTTCACTCAGCATAATACCCTCTAGTTCCATCCACGTCGAAGCAAATGGTGGGTATCTGTCATTTCTAATGGCTGAGGAATATTCCATCGGATACATAAACCACATCTTCTTTATCCATTCATCTTGGATGTGAGGGTGATCTGGCTGTAACATCTGTCACCCCATTGATCACCAGGGTTGATTCACATAGGATTCTTATGAGGATTCATTGCAACGGTGCTACAAAAAGTACTCCTTATAAAGGAAAAGATGGCTACTTTTGACTTTATTAAACTTCCATTCATCGTAAGACACTCTAAAGGAAAAAAAAAGACAAGTCACACACTGGGAGGGGATATTTACAATGCATTATAACCAAGATAGGATTGAATATCAAGGTTATAGGAAGAGCTTTTCCAAATCAATAGGAAAAATTCAAACAATTTAACAGGAAAATGGACAAAAGACTTGCACAGGCCTTTCACAGAAGAGGCAATGCGTATGGCCAGGAGGCCTAGGAAGAGATGCTCCAAATCATTAGTGATTGAGGATATGCAAATCAAGACCATAAAGGTATATCATTTTACACCAATTAGACTGGCATAAAACGAGAGGTGGTGGAGAGGACGGGAGTAACAGGTGGTTAATTGCTGGTGGGAGTATACCCAGTACAACCACTTTGGAAATGAGCGTGCTATTCTCTTATAAAACGGAACATTCATATACCCTGTGACCCAGCGAGGCCACTCCTATGTATCCGCCGAAGAAAGGACACTCCTGAACGCACTTCAGAAGTGAGAAAGGTCAGGGTAGTATTGCTTATAGAGTCAGAACCCTGGAAATGATCCAAATGAGCTTTAACAAGGTGAAAAAATATGACCTGCAATGAAATGAATGGCCTACAGCTTCATGGAATAGCACAGTTGAATCTTCGCAGAATAACACATCGAATCAGAAAAAGCATTAACGGCAATTTCATGTGGGCCCACTAATAGGAAACAACGTACTCCTTAATACCCCATTTAAGGAGTACGTTCATGGTGTGTTCCTGTTGTCCTGGACCTAGGGTTGTGATTAATCCCGGATTGTGTACCTACCTACCCTTCCAGATGCGTAAGTCCCGACCAAGCCAGGCAGAGGTTGGCTCCTAGAGACGCCAGGCCCTTTTGTCCTTGCCTGCTGGCCTCGCTCCTGGTGCACCTTAAGAGAACAAACAGCACCGCAGGGCCCTCACCACAGGGAGATGAATCTGGAGATGGGTCGTCAGGGAAGTGTCCCCATCATCCTACTCACCCCTAGCCCATTGCTGGCACATTAAAAATCATCCCCCCGTGGTGATGTGTAGGGTCTGAACTCACAATTAAAGCAACGTAGAGAAGGTAAGTAGGGGAAGATGCAAAGAAAGGATTCCTTCCAAGTGCCTGTAGCTTCGTGGTACAGAGCCTAATCTTTCTCCAGTACATAGGATGTGTTACTTTTATGACACCTTCATTTTATAAACCCCAAACCAGCTTTGGGATCACAAATCTCCCTCGTATATTCGGATCTTTAAGAAAAAAAAAAAAAAAAGACCGACTGCCAGCACTAGACAAATGTTAAGGGTTTTATAACTAGTGTCATAAAAGTGAGTTTATGGTATTGTCAGAAAATGGAGTGGACTGCATTTTTTACTGGAAGGAGAGCTCAGCTTTGCTCTCAGATCCTCTTCGTGGGCCTGGGAGGCAGCGGTGAGGAGGGGGGGCTCCTATATCTGAAACTCTCCCTGTCTCCTGCCCCCATGGGGCGGCCCCTCACCTGTCCCCCCACCCCCACCCCCTTGCCAAGCTACAGCTTCAGAAACCTGGAGAATGCCACCCACCAGTTGCAGACCAGGCTGAGGGGGGGCGCCGCCCCAAGTGAGGGTCGTGTCCTGAATTCAGGAACTATTAAGGAAAAATCCAGCCAAAGACACCTTGCTTCTGTGCAGCGTAGGGAGCCTGGCAAAGGTGAGGAGGGGGTGCCCTCCCCCCAGAGACGTCACCAAAAGCTCTTTTAGCAAGGGGAGGGTGACCTCGCTTCTAATTTCCAGTTACTCTTTGGCGACTCTGGCTCCATTTCTGGAGGGCGCTCGGGAGTGGAGCGATGTCTAATTGCTACTAAAGTCAAGGAGCTTGGAGTAGAGGGTAACCTCAGAGCGCTGCTATTATTTTTTCTTTGGGAGTGCTACAGCTTTTAATGACTTGAAACCAATTTAGGTGGGAAATTGCTTAGCAAGAGGTGATTACTTCTCCGCAACATCAGAACCAGGGGAAGGGATCGTGTCACGGTGGCCCCACCTCTGCGACCCACTCCTTCCTGCTGGTGGCCGCTCAGACGTGGAGGAGAGAACAGGAAGGAGTGTATGAGGGAAAGGCAGTTTTGTTTATTTATTTTATTATTATTATTTTTTTAATAATAAATTTATTTTTTATTGGTGTTCAATTTACCAACATACAGAATAACACCCAGTGCTCATCCCGTCAAGTGCCCCCCTCAGTGCCTGCCACCCAGTCACGCCCACCCCCTGCCCTCCTCCCCTTCCACCACCCCTAGTTGGTTGCTCAGATTTAGGAGTCTCTCATGTTCTGTCTCCCTTTCTGATATTTCCCACATATTTCTTCTCCCTTCCCCTCTATTCCCTTTCACTATTTTTTATATTCCCCAAATGAATGAGACCATATAATGTTTGTCCTTCTCTGATTGACTTATTTCACTCAGCATAATACCCTCCAGTTCCATCCATGTTGAAGCAAATGGTGGGTATTTGTCGTTTCTAATGGCTGAGGAATATTCCATTGTATACATAGACCACATCTTCTTTATCCATTCATCTTTCGATGGGCACTGAGGCTCCTTCCACAGTTTGGCTATTGTGGCCATTGCTGCTATAAACATCGGGGCGCAGGTGTCCCGGCATTTCACTGCATCTGTATCTTCAGGGTAAATCCCCAACAGTGCAATTGCTGGGTTGTAGGGCAGGTCTATTTTTAACTCTTTGGGGAACTTCCACACAGTTTTCCAGAGTGGCTGCACCAGTTCACATTCCCACCAACAGTGTAAGAGGGTTCACTTTCTCCGCATCCTCTCCAACATTTGTGGTTTCCTATTAAGTGCCCACAGCATGCAGTTCTACCAACAGGCCTGCCCGCGCTCCGTAAGTCTCCTAAACACGGGGTTGTCCCGGGATGAGTCACGTGCTGGCTGGCTGAGCAGAAATGCATAAATCTGAGATGTAGTTGGTGCCATCGGTTAGCAGGTCACCCCCGTGGATTCCCTGATGGGACTGGGAAGGGAGGTCACTCCAGGCTCCAGCTCAGGCTTGCTGCTTAATGGCCCTGTCTTAGGAAGGAAACCCGGCCAGTCCGCACAGAGGAGAGGGGCTGCCTTCCTCTCCCTCCGTCACCCGCTCCTGTCAGCCCAGGAAGGCGTAGACCCGTACGGGCAAACCCCGGTCCATGGGCGAAATCTGGCCTCCCGCCTGCTGTTGTAAATGAAGCTTCACTGGGGCACGGCCACACTCCTTCACTTACGTGCGGTCTACGATGTCTCCCCAACTGCCTCAGCAGAATTGGGTAGTTGTGACAGAGACCATAAGGCCTTCAAAGCCTAGAAGGTATATGACGTGGCCCTTTGCAGGACATGTTTGCGGATCCCTGGTGTGGGCCAGCAGCGGGGCCGGGGACGCTGCCCTAGTGTGTATCTAAGAGCTCATATGCATGTCCAGTCCCTTGTCATCTGGCTCTGCATGGTCTCAGGGTGTGCAAGGATACCAAGGCAGGAGCCCGTTCTCTAGTTCTGTGCCATCTAACAGCCCCTAGGCGTCTGCGGCAGCACAGCACCCAGCTCTGGGCCACCCAGTGGTACGCTGGCGTATCTAGCCGTGCGTCATCTTAGCTCTGTGCCGTCTAGTGGCTCACGGGCTCTGCCCACACGCTGTCCTCTCTTGTCCTTCTCAGGTCTAACCCTGGTGGCCCAGGGGCTTCTCCTTCACGATCCTGGGTCCCAGCTCTGCTCCTGGCCCAGCCTTCGTCTCCCCCTGAAATCTGTTGAGCCGTCTCTGTGGTCCAGGCCCTGTGCCAGACTATCTACGTGTATTATTCTTTTCATCCTAAACAGAACTACTTGATTATCATTATCTATGTCGTATAGAACTGGGACCTGAGCCCCAGAGAGATGAAGTGGCTTTTGCCCAAGGTCACAGGGACCTGAGTAAGTCATGGCACAGTCCAAGCCAAGGCTCATTCCAAACTTCCTCTTCCCAGGGGGTAGCATTCCCATCTCTATGCCTCACTGTGCCTCTCTCCCTCGCGTCCTCTTTACCTGTGCTTTTATTTCCCTTCCTCTTTTACGCCAAAGTAAGGAGACACTGGCTTTTAAAAGCCTTACCTGTCCTTCTGTACCTTAGCAAAGGTTTCTTCAGTCTCCGATTTTGATCTTTTGATTTCCAAACTACTAAAATATCAATTAAAGACATTTTGAGATGCAGAATTGGGCTGGCAGGTGGCTCAGATTTATACAAGAATAACTTCATCACATGAAATCAAACTTCCATGTTGTTGGAATTTTTTTCTTCAGCTTTTGATCAACACAAGCAGGTAATATCCAGTGTAACCCAATTTCGGTGCAGTGCCAGGGCTGACCTGGACTGCCAATTTATTAAGGCTTTCCATAAATCAGACCTCATATTTAATAACATTGTCAAATAGAATACGGTGTTAATAGTTCAAATGTCAATCTTCGCAGCTCATTGAGCTCTTCGGATACATACACAAGTCGCTTGTTTCAGACCCTGTGGCTAGAGATAGTATTTTTCCGAGGGAGGTAGCTTTTGAGTCCAGCAGTCGTAACAGAAGGTGGTTTTTTCCACT
The DNA here is from genome assembly GCF_905146905.1 of Nyctereutes procyonoides. Taxonomy (NCBI): domain Eukaryota; kingdom Metazoa; phylum Chordata; class Mammalia; order Carnivora; family Canidae; genus Nyctereutes; species Nyctereutes procyonoides. Next base: position 54,603,743 of record NW_026575046.1, read on the forward strand.
CGGTAAATACCGCTGAGGTCATAAAGTGTGAATGCAAATTCAGGAAGAAAACAGGCCCACAAATCTTATTTATTTCCACACTGATCTAATGCTCGCCCTGGACCAGATTGGGTATCAACCATCAGCCACTGTGCTTTGTCCCTTCCTCTTGCTCTCTGCTCTGTGACAAGGGCTGCCTCCTTTGCATACGCTGTCTGCTGAATGTCAGCAACTGTACCCTGTGGCAGAAAAGGATAGGGTTAGGGGCCGTACTCTGAGGCGGGAAGGTCCTTCTCGGGGTCCCCAGAAAGACTGCAGCTTTCCATGGGAGGACAGGGAACGTGGGTGCCCCACGGGTCTTCATCTGGAAGGAGCACGTTGAGGAAGCATCCTGGTTTCCCAGCCTCTGGAAGTTCTCACTGAGGAGTGAGTGGGAAGAGGCTTTGATGGAATATGTTCCTTTGTATTTGGGGGATGCTAGGTGCAATGACCAGGGAGATTTGGCCAGCTTGATCAAAGGGACTCTTAATGTGGCTCTGGCCTCCTGGAAAGGGGACCGGTACAGACAGGCAGCCCCTGCAGAAGAAAGGAACAACACAGGCTTGGCAGCAGCCAGGCCTTCCAGGCTTGTCCAGGACACCTGTTCAGCTCTTTCTCTGCTTCTGAGTCCATGCATACCAGGGATTTGACGTGCCTCCTTCCTTCTGAGATGCTCACACGGGATAACTGTTCATCTCTATATCTTTTATACTTGCTCGAAAGCACCATATCCATTTTTCGAGTTGGATAGTCTCTTCTCTTTATTTGTCCATTTATTCACTTACTCATCCATTCAAGACACGTAGCTTGGATAGCTTCTCCTAGGAGTTTGGAGATGGGAGTTTAAGTCCCACTTTTGACTTAATATAATCTGTGGCTTGTCTCTGGTCAAGTGAATTCACCTCTCTGAGCCATCTGTGAGACTGAGAAGAGCCTGCCCAGGTTAGCGGTGAGCCTACCAATGCATTCAGCAGGAAGTGTCCAATATGGTAACGAAAGATGAGCATTCAATTGGAGAAGGACCATCATTATATGGTCTCATTCATTTGGGGAATATAAAAAATAGTGAAAGGGAATAAAGGGGAAAGGAGAAAAAAATGAGTGGGAAATATCAGAAAGGGAGACAGAACATGAGAGACTCCTAACTCTGGGAAACGAACTAGGGGTGGTGGAAGGGGAGGTGGGCGGGGGTGGGGGTGACTGGGTGACGGGCACTGAGGGGGGCACTTGACGGGATGAGCACTGGGTGTTATTCTGTATGTTGGCAAATTGAACACCAATAAAAAATAAATTTATAAAAAAAAAAGAAAGATTGACATTCGGTAGCCATCAGCAAACTGCCTCAGCGTCTACTCTTTGTGAGGAAAACAAGATAGCTAACATATAAAGACAAGTATCACCTAGTCCTTTTATGAGGTATAACTGACAGACAATGAAATGCACATGTATTAAGTGTTTGTTGCATGGGCTTAGACAACTGTATACAGTTGTGTAATCAACACCGAAAACAAGCTATAGAAGCTCTCCATCATTTGGGGAAATTTCCTCTTGTCACTTTCTGGATACTTCTCCCTATGCCCAGAAGCAACCACTTACAACTTTCTAGAAACACAGATTAGATTTACCTGTTCTTGGAGCCCCTCGGTGGCTCAGCGGTTGAGCATTTGCCTTTGGCTCAAGGTGTGTTCCCAGGGTCCTGGGATCGAGTCCCACCTCGGGCTCCCTGCATGGAGCCTGCTTCTCCCTCTGCCTGTGTCTCTGCCTCTCTCTCTGTGTCTCTCAGGAATAAATAAAATTAAAAAAATATTTACCTGTTCTTGTAATTCATATAAACAGAATAATATAAAATATATGTATTGTGCTCAGTTTCTTTCACCCAGTGAAACACCAATGAGATTTAAGTTGTGGATATCAGTACTTCTTTTTCTTTCTTCTTTTTGAGTAGTATTCCATTATATGAAAAACCCTCAATGTGTTCATCCAGTTGACATGCATTCAGTTGTTGCCAATTTGGGACTGATACGACTAAGACTGTATGATCATTTTTATACAGATCTTTTGTGGAGATATGTTTCCATTTTTCTTTACTAAATACAAAAGTGGAATTCTTGGGTCATGGGGTAGATGTGTATTTGCCTCTATAAGGAATTGCCCAAGCAACTCTGCCTCTATTTTATGCTCCCACTAGTCGTACCTGAGCCATATACTTGTAAGCTCCAGTTACTGGACATCCTAACCAACATTTAGTGTTGTAGTCTTTTTGACTGCAGACAATTTAGTGGATGTGAAGGATGGTTCTAGATAATTTTGCCGCAGACATCCTGCTGCAAGCATTTTCACTGCAAACATTTTTGCCACATAACTAATTAGCCACCAGGCGATTTGCCATAAAGATAGAATAACTGGTTGACAATCTGGTTTCATTTCTCCATTGAAAAATTCTTCTTTTTTTATATTATATAAATCTTAGCTAGCCCTCATAATTTCTACACAGTAACATGTAGAGATGATGGTCTTAAAATAGTGGATGATGACAAATCCATATGTTGACTTGATAGAAAATACAGTGATAAAACTTACTGGAAGTGTGAAATAAGGGAGTGTAAAGCCAGATTGCACTCTAGACAACACTAGAAAATGACGACAGATCAGTTACAATGATCACAAAGCTCAGTTACAAATGTATTACAGCGTTAGCATTTCTTCCACATTTTCCATAGAACATCTGTCAGTGGACGTGTGACCCTGTGCCAGGAATGAACAGTGTAGGAGGCTCCCATAATGCAATACAAAGCTCAGTTACAAATATGCATCCTAGTATTTGGAAAACCGATATCTATCTTAATAATTAATTTTATTTTTTTCATGTTTCATTATGTCCTTTGTAATGTCCTTCTTCTCTTTTTCATTATTTTATCTTTTATAGCAAAATTGCCTTATGGCCAGTTAGTTATGCGGTAGAAATGCTTTCAGCAAAGATGACTGGCAAAGATGCTTATGACAAAAACGTGGACATGGTGAAGGATATCCCATTTTTTAATTGGCATTATTTTGGCGGCTAATGATGGCTAGCATCTTTCATGTGCTTATTGGTCATCCACATAGCCTCTTTTGAGAAGTGTGCGCACAATATTTTGTTAATTTTTACAGGCCACTGCAGCTTTTCATTATAGATTTAGGTGAGTTTTCAATATCTTCTAGATGTAAGTCCTTGATCAAATGCAAGTCCTGCAGCTATAATTTCCAGTCTGTAACTTGCCCGTTCATTTTCTTAATGGTGTTTTTTAAAGAGTAGAATTTTTAAATGTTGATAAAACCCCACATATAAGGGTTTTTTTTCTTTTATGGTTTTAATGCCTTTTTATCCTAAGAAAATTTCCTACCTTAAAGTTGCACATTTTATCCTATAAGATTTTCACATTTTTTCATCTATTTATGTTTCACATCTATGTTGCATATCATATTAATTTTTGTATATGGAGTAAAGAAGTGGTTCAGGTTCACTCCCCCCCATATATATATCCAATTGATTTAGCACAATTTATTAAAATAAAAAATAAAAACATGTTTGCCTAACAAGGAGAATAGATGTGTTGATTGAAAATTAACTGGCCATATATTTGTTGGTCTCTTTCTGGATTCCATATTCTGTTCCACCGATCTATATACTTATACTTTTTTTAAAAGATTTTATTTATTTACCCATGAGAAACACAGAGAGAGAGAGGCAGAGACAAAGGCAGAGGGAGAAGCAGGCTCCATGCGGGAAACCTTGATGTGGGACTCAATCCCAGGACCCCAGGGTCATGACCTGAGCCAAAGGCAGACGTTCAGCTGCTGAGCCACCCACATGCCCTGATCTATATATTTATTCTATGCCAATACAATAGTGTCTTGATCACTGTAGCTTTGTAATAATTCTAATACCTCCTTAAATCAGGTAGTGTAAGTCCTTCGACTTTGTTTCTCTCTTATAAGAGTATTTGGGCAATTCTAGATCATTTCCATTTCCATTTAAATTTTAGAATCATCTCGTCAAACTTCTTCAAAAATGCTTGAAATTCTGATAGCTCTTATACTGAATCTATAGATCATTTGAAGTAAAATTGATATCTTCACAATTTTGAGTCTTCTAATCCACAACAGTAGTTTTTCCTTTCAAAACACCCAACTTTTGACTTTATTGATTTTTCTCTGTTGTTATAGTTTGTTGATTTCAGATTTTTTGTTAAAATCTTTTTCTCCTATTCACTGTGGTTTTAATTTGATCTTACTTCTTCTTGCTTCTTAATGTTGAAACTTATACCATTGCATTTTACTCTTGTTCTCTCTCTTGATACAAGCATTTAAGGCTATAAATTTGCTTCTATGCCCTGTTTTAGCTGAATCCCTTGGATTATTATGTTGTATTTTCATTATCATTAAGCTCAAAATATGAAGTGTCAGACTTAGTCTTTTTCTTTACAATGTCCCTATTGAGTTCTGGAGGACAGCAAATGGCTGTAATTTAATGTGGGAAGAGGCTATAGGTATAGAGAGCAGAGATTTATTCTGTTTAGTGAGACTGAGGAAAGCTTCCTAAGGTTCTTCTGTCATGAACTCACATTTACAATCCAAACACCTCAATTCCTTTTCAGTTTTGAGGATGCGAGGGTGAGAATGTGAGAGAAAACTGGCAAGCAGAAAATCAAACACACAGAAATATAAAGGAAACCAGAGCGGCAAAAAAGAGAGTTGACTGCCGCGCAAACAAAATCCATTTTTATTTCTATGGAACGTATAGGTTCCTTGTAGGAGGATGAAGGCAGTGGTGTTTTCCGTGCTGAGCAGTTGCTGTCTACACAACCCCTTCCTGGGACCTTGGGCTGAATTCTAAGTGTCTTAGCCATGTAATATACCTCGGCCTTTAACTCTGGCCCAACCCAACTCCAAGCACACTAAGGTTAAATATCCCCCAATCCATGCCAGGGTTTAAAGTAATAAGGGCTTTTAAGAGGAAATCATATAGATTTATAATTTAAATGTAATATATCACCATTAAGAAAAGCTTGAAGTACTCCTAAAAGTAAGCAGAGAAAACCAGCCAGACTTTTTTTTTTCATCACCTAAATAAGCCTCCAGGGATTTCTTGTATATATTCCTGTCTAGTCTTTTTTGAATCTCTACAAATACCTTTTATTCTACAAAGATTTTATATAATTATAATGTTACCGAAAATATATTTTATCCTGTTTTTCTAATACTATTACAGAACTTCATAAAAATTATTTTTGTGGCTAATTAATATTGCATCAAATAGATGTAAAACAATTTATTTAAATATTTTCTTCTTGATTATCATTTGGATTATTCCTTAGTTTTCACAAATATAAATAACATTATTATGAACATCTTCAGGTGTAATGGTTTTTTAGGTACTATATTTATTCCTTTTAAGATCAAATTCTCAAAAGTAGAATTATACTATCAGAAAAGAATATATACATTGAAAGCTCTTGACACATATTGCTGAGTATCACCAAAAGTAGAACTTTAAGTAAATTACCTTCTTATCTTTGAGATCAGAAGAATACTCAGGTTTCAAAAATTTTTTTCTCATCAAAACCTTGTGGATTTAATTTTAGTATAAAAGATCTTTTTTATAAAATGGTACTTTTTCTACTTTTCTCATGTCCTCTGTTGTGATTTTCTTCCTTCCTTTCTTTTTCTTTTTATATAGGTACATATATATTTTTGCTTTATTTTGCTTTATTATTCTGGGAATGGAAGTAAAGAAGAAATCATCCTTTCAACTCATTTTCCCCTTGGCCCACATTAGGTGTCACAATCCATGATCCATGAATTTTTGTGGGTTTGAGAAAGTTAAGATCATGGTTAGATGTCTATCTTTATTTAATAATCAGAATTGATGCAAATACAAACACCTTCCTCAAATATGTATTTTTTCAGCAATTTACTTTGGTCTCTTATCATTCATTCATTAACTCATTTATGAATGCTGAGCTCAGTTAATATGTAAAAGTGGGCTTGATACTTTCCTTCTAAAATTGAGTTAGAATTGATGTAAGGCCAAATAAAGACTGAGGCTGATTTTGGACAGTATGTTCTTTCAAACATTAAAAAAAATAATTTATTTCTTTTCTTACTTTATCCACGCCTTTCCTTCCTTCTGTTGGAGCCTGGGGTCAATGTTTAGATAATCAGGAGATTCATATAACTTGTTGGCTGCCATTAAAGAGACATGGGATGGCTCAGGTGTGGTGTGAAGCTTCTGCCATGTTGTAGCTGAGTTATGCTTTAGCACAACCTGTTTATTAAAGAGAAAAACTGAAATTCGTGGAGGATGAGGGACTTCCTGAAAGTCAATCTTGAAGTCAGTTTGGGACCTGGGGCTTGAGCTCAGTATTTCCCTCACTCCAGCACCTCCAGGCACATTGCAGAAGTGGAGGGAGAGACATGATCAGAGTAAAACTTCACCTCTTGCCTTCCACTCATCTGGTAGCCCGACTGCTTCCCTTCCCTGTCCCCTCATTTATACATCACCTGACGATTGGAACATCCTTCCCTTTCTTGGTTGGCCAGACTGCTTCCTAGTTATTCCTCCACTCTTAGCAGAGGCATTCACTCTTCCTGAAGCTCCTACCCTCCACCCCATCCCTAGCTCCCCCTTCCCCTGGGGCAGGGCCAGAGGCTCCCTTATCACACTGTGTATCCTCGAGCAAGGCTTCATCAGATGCCATCCGTTCCTTAGTGCCCTACTTTGCCACAACCCCCAATACACTCAGAGGCTCCTTAGGTCTGTGTCTTAATCATTCATCTGTCCTCAGGTCCTGGAGCAGAGGTAGGCATAGCAGCAAAGCACTTGGATGTCCATCCATCCCTTCTAAAAATCAAACAAAATAAATGCTCAATGAGTAACAAATGAGAGTGTGCAGAAATGTAGGCATGTGCATCTTTCTTCAACACAAATGTGTGGGATTGCTGGTACCCAGTTGCCAAGAGAGCAAGAAGGGGTGAGGAGGGACAGGGAAGGCGGGGGGGTGGGGGACTTAGTATCCTGGAGCAGGTTCCCATACAATGGACTAAGTTGGCCCCTTCGTAACACCCTGCTGCTTAACTCTGTTTGGTGATGATTGGTTTGGGATAATATAGTCCAAAGATCAAGGAAAGCCCCCACTGTGCTTCTCTTATTAAATTACTTTGCTTTGGGTTTTGAGCATTGCCAAGCAAATCTCGTTATGAATTCTTCAATTACTTTCTTTTGCGATTTTAATAATTTGGTAGGGTAAGCTCTGGAATCAAACCAATATCCGTGCCATCATGCTAACTTTGATTATTTTCAAATTCTTCATTAGAGGGGTGGGAGGATATTCACTCCCCTTAAATCTGATTTTATTTTTCAGATTTGCTCTGCCCCATAATTTGCTTTGTACCCAGGTCTGATATGCTTCACCTTAGTGCTGGCTGTAAATGTGGGCTGATTCCATTCTGTTTGTTCCACTGAGTATTATTGCTTTGGGTTTTATGATTTAAGTTTTTACATGTTGAATTGAATTGTTTTGTTATTTGATTACATTAAAATCAAAAAGCGATTGCTGATGAAAACAATTTTGATTTATTGCGTCAGCCAGATTGTTTGTTGGCAATTTCTGTTTAGCTTAGTTTTATTTCCATTTTGTTGGTATAATGTTGTTTCTGCAGAAACAGGGAGAAAGGGAGGAAGGGAAATAACATTTATAAAGAATGATTCCATGGGACATTGTGCTTCTGTACTTTATCTTCACCATTGATGGCATTTTGTGATATTTCCATTTTGCAAATGAGGAACACAAAACACAAGAAGGTTGAACAGTTTGTCCAAAGATTATCGGACTCTTTCTGCCATCCATGTGTTCATTATTATTACTATTATTATTACCATCACCATCACCATCATCATCAATAATATAAAACCTATTTGAGTAGAAGTAGTGGTTTCCAGTGGGATGCATAGCTCTAATGAAGAGTCTCTTTATCTTCCGAGATAGAGGCGAGATAGAGATATTAAGGATTTAGGTGGCTTCGAACCTGACATTTGAAAATTTTAGTATGTGTTGGCATGTGTGTGAAAGGCGCACATACACATGCACACACACACACAAAAACACAGAGAAGGGCAGAGACAGAAGGAATGAGGGGTGGATGAACTTAAATCAGGAACATCCTTAAGAACAGTAAAAGCTCTGAAGGTCGTGCCCCCCAAGAATCAGATCAAGAAAGCAACCAGGGATGGCGCGGAGCTGGCGAAGAGCACGCTGAGCAGGGAGACCCGGTGTCCCTGGGATCTGCAGAACCCCCACCTGCAAGAGGCCTCGGACCCCGTGTGCAGCCGAGATCTCAGACCCAGCTTCCTACGTGAGAAGCGGTCTCCGCGCTTTCTCAAGGCCTCGGCACCCCTGGGCCATGTGCCCGCCACGTGCTGCCAGGTGGAGCTCAGAGTTTGTTCACGAGAGACGGGGGTCCACTTCAAGCTCTCTGGTCCGGGTGTGGCCTCCCTTGTAGCTCCTCAAAGCGCTTTCAGGCTATTGCGGGAGCTTTTTGTCTCAAGGCCGACATTTCAGCAAAGGCCATAAAGATGGGCTTGGAGAAGGAGACTCCTCACCAGGAACCCCCGGAGATGGCCTCCAACACCTGAGGCGGTCGTCTTTAATATGAATCGTGACCACACACGATTTTACTGCCTCCCTGTCCTTCGGGCACGAGATGCCAATTCCCAACACCTTTTATGGCTAAACTAACAGTGGGAGGAAGTGACTACAGATGGCAAAGCCACCCTGGCCTGGGGCAGCATTGCGGTGGGGTGGGTGGGGAGGGAGGAGATTCATGCATCTCCTTTGAACTTTGTCTCAATGAAGTCAAGTGCTTGGTTAAAGCACCATAGGTGGGGGGAGTGCAGCAAGGGATTGGGACTAACAAGAACTGGGTTTGGTTCTGGCCTCCCCTCTTGTGCCAGAGGCGAGACTTTGGCGAGTTAACTCACTCCCAAAGTTATGGCCTCTGAAAAATAGGAATGATCATCCTGTGTCTTTCCAGGTTTACCTTCCAGTTTAGAGGTGATGTGAGGTGATGGGTGCAGTGCCTGAGAGAGCACGTCGTTCTCAGAGTGTGGCCCTTGGACCAGCAATACCAGCATCATCCAGAACATGTTAGAAGTGAAATTCTTGAGCTCTGCTTTCAACCCTAGTAAATCAGAAGCTGAGGGAAGGGCACAAGGCAGAGATTAATAATCTGTATTTGAAGATACCCTCCTGGTGATTCTTATTCCTTCTTCAGTTTGAGAACATGCATTTGAATGAGTGGTGTTTATGGTTATTGTTATGATCGGTGTTTTGTTAGTATGAATATTTGATTTATTCCTGGATCTTAGAAAGTGACTCTTGGCCAGAGACCCGAGGGTGTCCTCTGATGCTGCCCATGAAGGTCAGCCTCTGGAGGAGAGAACAGGACTGAGAGGAGCAAACATGATGGGGTGCACAGGACATATCCAGTCCAGCTCCAGTGATGCTGATGCTGCAGGTCCAGGGAACACACTTTGAGAACTACTGGTCCATATCATAGATTTTTGAGGCTGTTAAAGCCAGAGAAGACCTTAAGGATGATGTCCACTCGCCTTCCATATTTACAAGTCAGTAGTGAGTTGGTAACCGGGCCAAGACTGTGACCCAGGCTAGCAGTCTTCCTAATTTACCAGGCTGATGACTGAGGAAGATCCCAAGTGTTGTTTTCCCCAAGACATTTGCATTTTAATGCAAAAAAATCAGGCTTCCCAGATTCTAGCATTTGTGCCTTCAGTTCTTCACTTTATACACATTTATTCAGCACCAACTGTATGCCAGATATCATTCTGGGCAGTGACTAGGACATGCATGGCCATGGGGCTGACATTCCTTCCTGTGTGTGTGTTTGTGTGTGTGTGTGTGTGTGTGTGTGTGTGCACGTGCGCACACAGGGAGTATCTGCACGGCCCCAGCCCCAGGCTTCTTCGTAGGATGTTTGACCACATGCCTGTCCTCTGTCTGCCAGATTCATGTATTCTTGAGTTGGTTCCCTTCCCTAAGACGACATTTTTCATTCTGTATTCTTTTCTCTTTATAACCTATTTTGTATCTAAGCAAGTCAGTTTGCTCTTTCTTTTAGATCATTCTTAATCTTTCCCATGGAAAAACTCAGATTAGATTGCTGTTTATCATGGTCTTTGGACAATTTAAAGTTTTGACAAATCATCTAAAATCAATGTGTCCCTCTGCCCTGCTGGGAAAGCTGTTTATAAAGCCCTTGGTTTTGCTGACGGTGAGCAGTTTTAGACTTTGAGGGGGGAGCCATTGATTATTCTAAGTTAGGACTTTTCTTTTTCCTTTGTACCGAACCAGCTCCTTCTCCCTTTGAGATGTGAGAAACCTTCTCCCACTAGGACAGTCCTTAATTCACTAAATAAGACTTTCTCCGAGCGTTAGAGGCCCAGAAAAGGAATGCAGCCATAAAGCTTCCATAGGGTCAGATGCTGGAGGCAGACATCATTAACAAAAGCTTGGCCAGAATCTGGTAGCAAAAGAGGAAAGAAAAAATCAGTATGATGACAGAGACAGCTGCTCAGGAAGCTCTGTGTGGCTCTTTGGGGCTACTAGGTCGAACTTTTGATTTGGGAGAGTGGAAGGCCATCTGCAGTCAAGGAGACCTGGGGAGATGTTCAATCTCTGTCAATAGCTGATCCTGTGGTTTTGGGCACAGGCCTTTTTGAGCCTCGGTCCTTTTGGTAAGTGGACAGTTTGTGCTGTGGAAATTTATCCTGAGCTTTCTAGGAAGAGAACGGATGGGAAAGCACCAAGGAGCACACTTGGCAGGAAGAAGATGCAAAGTGTAACTTTCCTTTAGTGTTAGCTTTCAGTAGTCTTGTTGTCTCAGCTCAGTGCCTTTGCTCCTCCATTTAGTGCCCTAACTCTTGACCCTAGAGCCGTAATGCTCTCCCCTTTCTCAACCTCCTCTCAAGAAAAGATCAGAAATTAACTGACACAGAGGCCGAAATCACTGGATCTCTCAGCTTTAGCAGCACACATCAGCACCACCCAGAGAGATTAGTAGATCTTTGGGCTCCACTCCCAGAGTCTCTTATTCAGTGGCTCTGGTATAGAGTCTGATCATTTATATTTCTTATTAAGTTCTCCAGTGATGCTGATGCTGCAGGTCCAGGGAACACACTTTGAGAACCACTGGTCCATATCATAGATTTTTGAGGCTGTTAAAGCCGGAGAAGACCTTAAGGACGATGTCCACTCGCCTTCCATATTTACAAGTCAGTAGTGAGTTGGTAACCGGGCCAAGACTGTGACCCAGGCTAGCAGTCTTTCTAATTTACCAGGCTGATGACTGAGGAAGATCTCAAGTGTTGTTGTCCCCAAGACATTTGCATTTTAATGTGGGCCCAAACTCTAAGCTATAAGGATGATGCTGGTGGTTATCATGATCATGAGGACCGTGTCTTATTGTTTGAGTTCTTCCATGCATCAGACACCTGCCATGCTATCTGTTCCTGTGATGGGCCTGTGAGGTGGGCTCATGATTCCTGCCTTCTAGATGAGGTCTTGCGGGCTTAGAGGCTTCAGGTGGCTGGCCAAGGACTCCAGGGGAAGGCCTGGTCTGCGCATACCCAGACCCTTATTCTCACAGATACACCACCCCTTGCTCTGTATGAATGGAGCTAAAGATTCTATAAAGTTAAGGTATCAAAGAGAAAATAATAAAGAGTAAGGACATCAGTGGCCTGAGGACTTATGTGCCATTCATTCTCTCTACCCCTTGCTGTGGTCCTCACTATTGACTATGTTCCTCTAGGACATAGGAATACTAGGATGGGGCAGGCAATCATTGCAGACATCTTGCAGGCCTAACGCCTGGCCATCAGGAGCCATTTGATGCTGCTGTGGCCTTAGGACATTTCCCTTATCCCTCTCTTCTCATTCAGGTAGTGGGCAGCCTCCCTGGGAACCCCATGACAAACCTGCAGCATTGCCCTCAGACCTGCTCTCAGGTCCACACGCAGACACACCACACACAGACACGCAGACACACACGCAGGACATCCCAGTACCAGAAGGCCTCGTCATCTCCTCCGTTGTGTTATCTCATTATCCAGCTCTATCCCATTCATGCTGGTCTGCAGCCAGGAGCCAGATTGACTGTGCACCCCATGGACACTTTGGAAGAGCAGCCATAAGACTAACTGTTCAGTTGCTATCTCTCCTGCCATGGAACCTCTCTGGTTTGCCTATGTTTTCTGGTCCAGGAGCTGATCCAGGCAAGTGGTCAAGACATCTCATTCCTCAGGTGGCAAGTTTCCTTACAGCCTCCTGAGATTGGCTTGTGAACCCTTTGGAGATTCCTACTGATTGTCTGCCCCACATTTGCACATCATTTTGGACAACCTATCCATTGTTGTGACCAGGACAGGCAGGCTCCTTACTGGCTGGTGGTCTACTATCCTCAACCCTTTGTGTTTCTTCAGGCACTTGGTACCTGAGTTCACTTCTCTGCTGCTTCCCTGGGGGCTGTGGTACTCACACACACACATACACATGCACAGTGGCATGCACTCACATGCACACATTCTCAGTACACACTCACATACCACACACTCCCACAGAGTACATGGATGACTTCATCAAGGTGGAAGAATGACTGGCACAGGGGAGTGGGTGGGAAGAAAGACGTTCTCTTAAATGCTGACAGACTGGTCTCCTGAATCAAGCTGAGGACTGCAGAAAGGAGGAGAGGAGCATTACCATGCCCTATAATGTCACACTCAGAATAGCCTTCTAGGAAATATTAGTCCCCAAGATTGTAGGTTCACTGAAGGGCTGCGATGTGGCCCTGGGTTTGCCTTTGTCTAGAACTCTACTCTTTTCACTACACTGTGCTCAAGGAAGGAGGCCAAATCCCTAAAAATCTCCCCTTGGACAGCTGTAGTCACAGAAGAAAAGCTTGCCAAGCTGCCAAAACCATGGACAACATGACAAATTGAAAGAAACCACCAGACGTCACCTGTGGTGGCATCATTCCAAGATGACCATTGTTGGTATTTGGTGCGTGGTTTTGATTCTCCATACACCTAAAAACATTATTTTTACACAATGATTTAAAAAGGATATCACAAATCCTCATGCAACAACAGATTCTCATCCACTAAACAGCATAGTACTGGTTGTCATTTATTTAGCATCCACCATATGCGAGGCAAGGCCCAAACCATGTCACACTTACTGAAGGGTTTACTCCTCGTCGGAACTCTGTGAGGTATGGACCGTGTCGCATCCAGGAGAACAGAGGCCCCGAGATGTTAAGCGACTTGCCTGCAATCACACAGCCAGCAGGCAGTGGAGCTGGGATGCAGATCAATATAGTCGGAGTCCAGAACCCAGTCTGGTCCTTGTGTACCACAATTTTCCTTAGTTTCTTAAAACTCCATAGTAACAGTAATGTAATATTCCATCATTTGATACTATCCTTTACCCCATTGATTCTCAAGTGTTGAACATTTAGTTTATTTCCGACGCTTGCTAGTTTAAACAGTGTTACTCTGAAAATCTTTGCGCAAACATCTTTTCAGAAACTGAATAATTCCTTAGGATAAATCCTTAGGGGTACAATTGCTGCATCCGCACATTTTAAAAGCGTTTGAGTCTCCCCACCAAATTGCCATTCCAGAAATATCACGCCAGCCCGCATTCCTACCAGCAGACTGTAAAATTGTCCTTTCCTCTACAGATGGTCTGGGTTTTCACTGCGCATCTTGTGATTTGGTACCGTGCAAAATACAGGTGTCACTGTAGCTGGGGTTCAGGCTGTGCGTGGCAATGCGTTGCCAGTTTGCAAACATGACCACAGGAGCTAAGACTTTGGATGCTTGAGAGGGCTAAGCTCTACTTTGCTGGAGTGAGAGGTAGATGCCAGGAGAGGCACCGGGGATGCCCCCGGATGGTGGATGCACATGAAGAGGCAACAAGAGTCCACAGAGTCCCTTGTATCCGACGACTCCATCCAGAGACATGGTATGGGTCCCCGTGACCTCCAGCTCACTGAATTTCAGCAGCTCCACAAGCCGCCTCTGTTTGCAGAGCTGGAGTGGGAGAGCTCTGAGTGCTCTGCCCTGGGAAGTCCCCAGCAGGCGAGAACACTAGGAGCGGCTTCCTTCCCCAGCCCAAGCAGGCAGAGGGGAGAGCCAGAGCAACTGGGCCCTCCCCTTGACCTGGCTCTGCCATTCACGATCTGGGTTTGTTTGGGGCAAGTCACTTTCTTTCTCTGAATCTCAGTTGCTTTGTCTGCAGAAGGGGATTCGTGTTCTGCTCCTCACAGTGATCCCAGGGATGGAGAAGGAATCAGGTTCCCGAAGGTCCAGGTAGCCAGCAGGGACTCTACACCTGCTCTGTCCCTGGCTCTGCAGACACCTGACGTCCTTCAGCACTTCCCTTCCAGTAACATTCATGTTTGACGTTTCAGTACCAGCATTCTTGTTTTGGGGAGCGACGCGGCTGTTTGCCCATTTCCAAGAGCACTTAGAACGGAGTAGAAGAGCATAATGAAGTTCTTGCTTCCGAGGCTGTTGTCTCTGAAAGCTGGTGCTCCGTGTGAGTTCTGGGAAGGGTGGAATCAGCGGTGCCGAGAAAGGCAGTGCCGTCTCGTTTTAGGATCAGTGTGGAGCAATGGAGTGAGTCTTCCAATATCCCAGCACACCCTCGGCTTTGTGTATTGCGCCCCAACGTTCCTCCAGACATAGAGGCGGATCGCTTTCCCCCAGATTTTGGGAAAGGTGCTGCAAGCGCTGAGGCCAGGCACCTCATGTCTCCATCCCTTCCCGTTCATAGTGTTCCAGCATGGGCGCAGCGCAGCAGAGCGGACTTCAGGGAAGGCCGTGGGTCCTGTTCACTAAGATGCTTGCAGGGACATAGGTCGGGGTGGCCTGTCTACCTGCTGCTCTCCTGACTTCCTGGGGTTGGATGTCCAGACCCCTTTGACTTTCCCTCTTATGGAAGCTGTTCTTGGCCTCCTGCCCCCGAGTCTCCGCATCTTTTCATTTTTATGTCTGAACCTCGTGTTTTTCCTTTTCCTTCCAGGGAAAAGGGGAAAATGAAACAAAGCAGAACGTTTAGAGGCATCCCAGGGAAATACGGGTTGGGTTGTATTTGGGTAACGTCTGGGAGATTGGAGAGCTCTGTAGGAGCCCGTGTTCTATTGACAGGCAGCGGCACATGGGGGAGCCGAGATAGTGTGGGATAGCACGGACCGGGCAACAAGATTAAAGAACAGCCTTTAAGCACCTTGTCCCACGAATCACCAATACCCCTCCGTTAGGTTTTGGCAGATGACATGTGTACAGAACAGTAATAATACTTCATCCATCCTATTGTTTTCTGCTACTTTCACTTTGTATTATGTGCTTCTGCACATGGACATATCCATGTGCACACACGCCAGGCGTGGTGGATAGGCGGCGCAGGACGAGGAGGTGGATAGGGCCCAGGGACAACTGGTTCTGGTCCTATGAAGGAGAAGCATGTGTTAGAATTTGGGTGTGTGTTGGCGGGGGCTGTGCGGACCTCATTCCACGCGGGGACAAGAGGGTCTATAGCAAGGGGACATGACCATGACGGATGGGGTGTTCGGGCTTCTTATAACGAGTGTCTGAAATGTTCCTGAGGGCAGACCCAGAGCTAAGAAGGCTTCTGTGCTGCACAGGAAGATAGGGAGACATCTGCGAGGCCCAGAAAGTTTCCCTGGAAACTACGGGACTGGGAAGCCCAGGGAAGGGTCTGGGGCTGCATTTACTCCATGCTGAGAGGAGGATGAAGGAAGCTCTGAGAGGCTGGGGTGTGGGGAATGGAGAGTATGTCATAAAGATTGAAGGGCCTCTGGCGTGGCTCTCCTACAAGATCCCCTCCGGATCCCCCTGTTGGCCGTCGTCAGGTCAATTTGGGATCGTGCTTCTTGAAGCAAATGTAGGAAACAGAAGAGTTAATTTAGTCCCCACTTACAAATGGGGAGACCGCCTGTGTGGGGTGCCAGGCATCCCAAGAAAGAGAACCACCTTCCCCTCTTCCCTCCGCTGCCTGGTCGCCGGGGCTCGCCGCTGGGCCATCGTAGCATCTTAGCATCGCTTCTGCGGGCTTCCTGCCGTCTCACGCAGGCCTGACACCAAAGATGTTTCCTTCACGCACCTGTGCTCACCTGTCCCTGAGCCCGCAGTGCAGCCACCAGGGCCGGGGCCGGACGGAAGGAAGGTGGCCCATGGCCATGCGGCCTTCGTCAGCATCGGTTTCCGCTCGATCGGGCCAGCTTCTTTCCTCTTCCTCCTTGGAGCCCCACGTGAAAGGTGGCAGCGAACCCCGTCTTCCTTCTTCCTCCACCATGACCTGCCCTTTTGAAATCCTACAAATAACAACGTCTGATTGTCCCGTTGAATTGCGAGCGTGAATGTGAATGGCTCCAAAGGCAGGACGAAGCCAAATATTAGGTCCTAAGTCAACGTTTTGCTGAGAAACTCGGATACTAAGAGGTTGAAAATGTCTGTCTTTTCCTGAGAAAACTTGTTTGCCGGCAGGAAAAAAATTTCAAAGACTGTTGTCTTCCCATGTGGGGGGCGGGAGAGGAGGGTGATTTCGCAAGCAGGGCCAGAGTCCTTTAGGGCTTGGATTGGCTTGGCCCAGGAGCAAGGCTTTGCAGTGATATTTGGATGGCTCCCTGGGGCCGGGCCCACGGCGGGCGGGCACCTGTGTCATCTCTTACAAGGTCCTTGGGCACAATTGTATGAGTGGCCGGGAGTAGCGGCTTCCTGCCGGGGGCGGGGGGCACCACACTCTACCCACAAACCCTTTGGATGGAAAACTTCTGAAGAGAAAATGAGCTATTCTGGCCCGTTCTAGTAGGCGTGGCCCTGGGTGGGATGGCTCGGGGCCCTGAGCCCCCAGCTCATGGGCGCCCCCACCTCAAGGGAGCCCCCAGCTCATGGGCACCCCCAGCTCAAGGGCACCCCCAGCTCAAGGGAGCCCCCAGCTCACAGGCGCCCCCAGCTCGCGGGTGTCCCCAGCTCACGGGAGCCCCAGCTCAAGGGAGCCCCCAGCTCAAGGGCATCCCCAGCTCAAGGAGCCCCCAGCTCGTGGGTGCCCCCAGCTCACGGGCATCCCCAGCTCAAGGGAGCCCCCAGCTCAAGGGGACCATGCAGCAGGCCCGCGAGGGACCAGCAAGCCCACCGCCCAGGGTCGCAGTGGCCCAGCCTGCCCCCAGCCCTCGGGGGAGGGAGGAAGTGACAAAGGGGCATCTGTGCGCTCTCTGCGGAGTCAGAACCCCGCGCTTGGCCGCATCGGGAACAGTAGGCTCTGTTTTCAGGGGGTCCAGTGACGGCGTCTCGGGTGCTTCTCCTTCCATGAAGCAGAGCCGTTGCCTCCCCTCTGAGTCCGCAGGCGGCGGGCAGAGTCTTGGTTAAGGCCCAGAGACCAGACGAGTGCTGCGGCTGTGCGTGAGCGCGTGGGCCTCCATGTGGCCGCGGGCAGGTGCCTCATGGAAAGGTGTGCAGCCGTCGGGCGACGGGGAAGCCTGCTGCGTGCGCTCCTGCACACGTGGGTGCGCGTGCCCCGGCATCTGCACTTGCACACACATGCCAATGTGTGTATGTGTATGTGTTGGTGCAGCTCCGTGTACACGGGGACACTGTGGGGACCCTGAAAGGTGGCACCATAGTCACCGGGACCCTGAGCTCAAAGAGTCCTCACCTTGCAGGGCGGGACGGGACTTGGCGGTGAAGTCATGGCCACTGGGGCGCTGCAACCAGGGCTGCTTCCACGCTCACCCTGAGCAGGGGCCAGGTTGAGTCCTAAGCAGGAATACCAGGTGGGGACCAATAGGTGCCCCTGTGTGTCCGAGGTCCCTGGCTCACCCTTGTGCACTCCCCAAGGACAGGGCCCACCTGAGGGCGAGCCCCCAAGGGGAGCTCGTGGCCAGGCTGGTGGGCAGGGGCCGCGCGAGGGTCCCGCAGATCCCACGGGGGCTGCCCGCGCCTCAGACTGACTCGAGCCTGCCTGACTTGCTGTGATTTTGGTCTTTCAGGCGAAGAAGGGGAGCTACGCCTTTCTGTGGGACGTGGCGGTGGTGGAGTACGCGGCCCTTACAGACGACGACTGCTCCGTGACCGTCACCGGCAACAGCGTCAGCAGCAAGGGCTACGGGATCGCCCTGCAGCACGGCAGCCCCTACAGGGACCTCTTCTCCCAGAGGTGGGCGCCGTCCGCCCGGGCCCGGGGGGTGGCCTTCCCCTGGGATGAGGGCCGTGCGCACCGACTCCCCGGCTTCCCCAGCACCCGCCCCTGCCCTCTACCTGCTAGGCCCGGGCGGCCCGAGCCAAAGAGGCCAAGTACCTGGTCCCTCCTGCGGGGGCACAGGCCGTGCTGTGGCCATGGGCGCCCACGCGGGGCACTCAGGGCGGCAGGGAGGCTTCCTTGGGCAGCAAGAGGGCAGAGGAGAGCAGACTAGACCCGCTGGGGGCCCAGGGAGGACTTCCTGGAGGAAGTGACACCTGAGGCCCCAAGGGCGAACAGGACTTAGCGGGTAGGCCCAGCCATAGTTAATTGGATCTCACAAGGACCCAGCAATTATGTACCCCAATAAGTAACAGGAACTCCTCAAGTTGGCTTTCCGTGAGAAAAGTCAATGTGGGAAGTGTCGATGTGGAATCTCAAAAAGTGTGGTCAGAGAAGCACGTTGACGCTGTCGTCATGTGCACACAGGCCGGGGGGCAGATGCTGGGGCCTCCAGGGACCTGTGTTCCACGGCACAGTGGACGGCGGCCCACCCCTGCCCCTCCCCCTCCCCCCAGATCTGCCTCCTGGTAACCCACAAGCGCGTGGGGGTAGGGTGGGGTGGGGTGGGGGTGACAGTGGTGGGGAGGGCTGCGTGGGGCGGGCGATGGCCCAAGCAGAGGCACCTGGTACCCTGCACCAGAGACAAACCGGCGTCCAGCGTGGATCGGCCTGGTTAGCTGCCCGCGTGATCTGCTGGGAGGTGTCCATCTCTTGTTGAGCCTCATCGTGTCTGAGCCCTGAGGCGTAACTCATGCAGAGGGGCAAGAGTGGCTGGAGGTCTTGTTACACCCGAAAGCTTGGAGAGGGTCACTCAGCCAGCTCCTGGCAGAGTCAGGGTGAGAACACATGTCCCTGAGCCCCAATCCTGCACCCATGTTGCCGTCCGGCCCCCAATCCCCACAGCCTCCTTTCCCTGCTTGTAGAGGTGGGTTGGGGTTCTGTGATCATGAGCAGCAGAACCTAAACCCCATCAGGGACAGGCTGAGGAGGACACCCTGTGACCCATCCGTTCAGTGGTTTGTCTGCAAACCTGGGAAAAGGGGTAGAACTAATTACGTTAAATGAAGCTTTGGGTTTTTTTCTGGAATTCAGTCAAGTATTCATTCTGTGCCTCCCTCTGCTCCCTGGAGAGACAAGGGGGAAGGAGGAGCAGAGTCCGAGCAAATGCTCAGATGGAAGGTGTAAGGAAGGAAGGGCTTCTCTCCAGGATGGGTGTTACCTTGGTGTTCGGAGGTTTACCCCACTAGGTTTTCTGAGACAGGAGGCTCAGGGCATTGCACACGCCAGCAGCCTGTGAGCAGTTTTCTGGGGCACATGGTAAGGGAGCTGGTGGGGCCAATGTGGCAGCAGCATCAAGACAGCTGATGGGCCCAAAATAGCACCCACAGGAGCCCAGGGTCCCCACGTACTTGAACTGTCGAGAGAGCTCCCACGGTCTGCAGAAGCAATCATTGGCGCCCTGGAGAGAAGAGAGAGCTTGCTTCCCAGCTAGATTGTTCAGTGAGTCAGGGCAAGAGAAGGGCCGAAACCGGCTCCGAGGGGAAGCCAAGGATGTTCAACCCAGAGCAGGAAACGGGCGAGGAAAGGGTGGTTTTGCTCACTTCCAATACTGTGAGGCCTGCTAGGTGCAGAAGGAATTCCGCATCCTTTGTGTGGCCCTAGAGGGCAATGGACCAGGACCAGCATCGGCGTGTGGGGTCCCAGAATCCAGGCTTGCCCTCATTATCCATGCACTTGCTGACCATGAGGTGCTATTGTAAATGTCGCACCATGGAGACTCTGTTGGCTGCTCCCCCAACCCCAAGAGTGACCATAAACAAAGTGCCTGGCCCAGTTTCCTGGTTATTCTGGTCATTACCCTCTGCTTTCACGAGGAAGCCAGGTACTCTGTGACTGTAAGTAACTGTCCCTAGTGGGCTGCACCAGCCTCCCGATTATCACCGCCTGTCTCTGTGTTGCAGCCCCTCTTGAGCCCCTTTAAGGGGCTCTGTTGTAAGGTGCATACACAACGGTGAGCTGCCCCTACATGGGGCGTGCCTCAGAGCAGCAAGGGGCAGACCCAGGAAGCAACGCTCCATCCCATTGGTAGGAAAAAATGTCTTATGTAAGTAGCAGAGCCTGGTCTTCCCTGGAGTTTCTGGAACTTCCTTTCCCTTAGTTCTGAGAATTAAGCCATGCAGATATGCTCCCTTGCTTTGGCCAAGGGCGCGGGCCGCGGCCTATACCTTAGGAGTGTGCACAGTGGTGGCTGCGTGCTGCGGCCTGTTCGTGGACCGGGGCATGCCGAGCAGGCATTCGATAAATGTTTAACAACTTAATAGCCATTTATGGGGCACCTACTGTGTAGCCAGCTCCATGACTATTGACCAAAAGAAAGCACCTGCAATTATATCTGTCTGGAAAAATAGAACAACTGGCTCCAGGAAGTGGCTATTATCACTCCGGCTTATTCCTAAACAGGAGTACGGATTATCACGGCGCGCGTTATGTTTAGCCTCGTTCTAGGCCTCGTTTTGTGCCCGTGACTTGTTTTATCTTTCCTCTGCTGCTTACATATTTAAATTTTCCTTTTGATTTGTTTTTATTTTATTATATGTTTTCCTAATAAATTGCCTTCCATTCTTCCCGGAATAAATATCAGGCATAAAAATGCATACAATTAAAAGGAAGAGAAGCATCAGCAGAACTAAGCAGCCTGCCCGATGTTGCGGTCGATGAGCGGAGGAACAGGAGTCAGACCCCACAGCCGTGCTCTGGCCAGAGTCCCGTGGTCTCCTAGACCAGAACCGAACTCTCCGAGAGCAGGCTGCCTGCACTTACCAGCCTGATGTTCTGGGAAGAGCGTGGCTTCCCGGGGCAGCGTGACCCAGCTCTGAAGAGCAGCCTTGCCACCTTCTAATTGCTACCGGGGGCAAGTCATCTAAGATGTTCAGCCTCAGGTCTTCAAGATGTAAAAACCGACATAATAAGACCTACTTTACAGGCTGTTAGGGGGATCAGAACAATGGAAAATGATCAGTCGGCCCATGTCTATACTGGACTGGATAGGGCCGCTGGTCAGCGTGGCCATCGGACCATGCAACGGGAACCAGCCTTTATGGAACCCTTACTACTTGCCAGATCTTGAGCTGAGTGGGGCCCACGTGTCCTTTCTTTCTTTCTTTCTTTCTTTCTTTCTTTCTTTCTTTCTTTCTTTCTTTCTTCTTTCTTTCTTTCTTTCTTTCTTTCTTTCTTTCTTTCTTTCTTTCTTTCTTTTTCTTCCTTTCTTTCTTCCTTTCTTTTTCTTTCTTTCTTCTTTCTTTCTTTCTATTTATTTATTTTTATTTTTTATTTTTTACTTATTTTTTGTGTCCCCTCTTTCCACTTTGTCACAAGAATTCTGTGGTAGGAGTTATTTTGATCTCCATTGTTTTTTTTTTTTTTTAAGATTTTATTTATTTATTCATGAGAGACAGAGAGAGAAAGAGGCAGAGACACAGGCAGAGGGAGAAGCAGGCTCCCTGTTGGGAGCCCGATGTGGGACTTGATCCCAGGGCTCCAGGATCACGCCTTGGGCTGAAGGTGGCACTAAACCGCTGAGCCACTAGGGCTTCCCCTGATCTCCAGTTTTTGTAATAAGGGCTGCAAAGGGCAGAGGTGTCCTGCCACTGCTCGCGTGTCTGCAGGTCTAGGTTTGGACTGGTGTCCGTCAGAGCAGGATCCGCATAATAAATACAAAGCTGTGCTGTCTCTCCTCGGCGAGCCAGCCGTCTGCCCGTGAGGCTTCTCACAGCTCTGAGATCTTGCGTGCCCAGCCCTGGGGTTCCTATAACTGCCAGGAGGCCCAGCTTCCTGGGACCTGCCAATGGAGACTTAGGTGATGGCCTTTCAGCTTGAGCTAACTGGTGGACCGCTTCTCTAACGTGTCCAGAGCCACACGGAGGTAGTGGGACACAGCAGCTGCCCAGTTAATCATGGCTGTGCCACGGGAGAGGTCTGAGGCACCCAGCAGCCTACCGAGCACGAGCCCGAGCACGCACCTGCACATGCTGATCATGGATTTATCTCAATGACCAAACACCTACGTGCACAGCAGCATTTTAGGTCTTTTGTGCCGACTTGTGTCCTTGGCACTTGACAGACATTATCTCATTATCTCACCACGACCATTTCAGTTTAGATTAGTGTTCACTATTCAATTAATGCCTTCATAATATATGGATGCAACAAACATCCGCCGATGGCCCGAGTTGGGCCCCACTGCGCTTGCTCAGGAAAAACCATGGAGAGTAACACACAGCCCCGGACCTGAAGGATTTGCTCACCTGGCAGGGTTGTGGGTCTGTCTTGTAAAGATGGGACACCTAGTCACTTGTCCCGTGACACTCGGCTAAGATCTGGTGCCTCCGTAGCCTGCTCTTTGCACCAAGCCAGGCTGTTCACAGCCCGTGAGAGCCATGCTGTGCTGCACCCACAGTGCTGGCAGGTCAGAGGACTCCCTCTGGGCTGTCACCTTCCCTCTCCACCAGTCACAGCCCACGCGGAGTCACAGAGCCCAGCCTCAGCCTGTAGTCGGAGCTGGCCTGCAATGCAGGTGCAGACAGAGACCAGCTCCTCAAGTGGCCACTTGCAAGTGAGCTTCTCCTGACTGCACACCCAGAGGGCTCAGAGCTGCCACCACAGGTGTTATCCCCCGACTGTGGGGGGGATGAACTAGGCGGGAAGAGGGAAGAGCTCCGGTTGGAGGGGCCTGGGGACGATCAGTTACTACTAGCTCAGTGTTCAGACCCCTGCACTACGGGGGAATCCATCAGATACCACAACAAAGGACAACCACCAACCAGACACCTACATGGGAAATAGGAGAGCAGCACGGGCCACCCCACCTTGGCCAGCGGGTTGGAATCCAGACTCCCTCTCAGACCTTCTCTGAGCCTGCGTTCTTGGCTTTTCCTGCTTTACCGACTTCATCTCCCACCGTCCTCCTCAGCCACCATCCTCCAGCCTCAGTGGCCACGTTGTCGCATCTCAGACATACTGGGGACATAGCCGAGAGCAGACTCTCAAGCATGGTGGTAGTCTCTCCTCGTTGAACGCCATCCCTGCCAACCACCAAGTGACTTAGTCAAGATGCTCTCTATCTCCCTGTGCCTCCATTTCCTTCTCTGGAAAGATGGGAAAATGGAAGGAACCATCCTGAAGGGTTGACATGAGAACAAAATACTATTTGTCCAGTGCTTAGGATGTGTCCTGGCACGTAGAATGTGCTGGACAAGTACGTGCTATTTGATGACCAACCTTCCTTGAGGCGTGTGCTCCCCCTGTCACCTCCTGCAACACCCCAGCCTGGACTACCCTCCCCGTGCACCATGTCTTAGCTCTTCTCTTTCCATATCCTAGTATTGATCACAGCTTCTGTCTCTACACCAATTGCTGTGATTGTTTCGAGGTCCATGTTGGTGTCTCTCATCTCCCCCGCAGCCGTGTGGGACATCCTACACACGCGAGGCAGACACTCCTCAGACCAAATGAACAAATGAGTGAATAATTTGGTGAATCCTAGCAGGAGAGACTCCCGATGCTGTTCCTGAATTTGAAAGAAAGCGTCTTTGTAAATCTGTGGTCTCAGGGTTGCCTCATCCAGTTCTGTATTTTCCGATTTTATCCCCAGAGCCTTGGCCCTGATCCCACGTGAAGGGTCCTTGTGTCCTTTGCTATGGAACTTTATCCCTGGGCAGCGAGACGGGGTGGGAGGGAGCATCGAGGCTTTTGAGGAGGAGAGAGACAAAGGCTGATGTGTTTCGGTCCAGAGCCCTCTGCCTGCAGAGTGGAGAACGGGGTGGGGAAGGGAAAGGCTGGAGCAGCAGAAGCGCTACCACGGCGGTTCAGCAGCGTCTCTGGAAGGGCCAGCCTGCTGGGGGAGGGCCCGGGGTCCCCAGGACCACATCCGGGGGGCCAGTGGTGTGGCTCATGTGGATCGTGTCTTGCAGGATCCTGGAGTTGCAGGACACCGGGGACCTCGACGTGCTCAAGCAGAAGTGGTGGCCGCACATGGGCCGCTGCGACCTCACCAGCCCTGCCAGTGCCCAGGCCGATGGCAAGTCCCTCAAGCTGCACAGCTTCGCTGGGGTCTTCTGCATCCTGGCCATCGGCCTCCTCCTCGCCTGCCTGGTGGCCGCCCTGGAGTTGTGGTGGAACAGCAACCGGTGCCACCAGGAGACCCCCAAAGAGGTCCGTGCCCTGAGTGCAGCTTCTCCCTTCTGCAGCCTAGAGGCAGGAGAGCCACACTGGGCAGTTTTCTTCCAGTTAGTATTTACCGGAGTCGCTCGTGTGGAGACAGCAGTGTTTTATTTGGGGTGGGGGGCTGGTGTCGTTTTATGTGGATTTTTAAAGCAAGAGAGCAAATGGAGGGGATGTTTTTGTGTTTGAACAAAGGGCCAAGGCACCAGCCGTGGCCACTAAAGTCCTGTATTTATCTGTAGAGCGGGTACAGCATGAGCAGCGCCAGAGAGCCCTTCCCTACCCTGCCCCGCCCATGTGCCTCCACCCTGACCTGGAGAGAACAACTGTAGGGTAAGAGAGGAAACGGAATTCCTTCTTGGTTCTCTTTGCTTTCACATCAAGGGCCACAGGGCTCTGCTCTTCCAGCATGCAGGTAGGGACTGGCCCCTGCCCTCATCCCTGCCTCCCCTCCCTGCCTCATCTTCACAGGGTGCAGCTGGGCCCACATCCGTCCAGGCCCTCCCGGCACAGGGTTCGCCATGGCTCTGTCCACACTCCAGGTTCTGGCACACGTCCCTCGTCGCGTGTGCCAACTGCAAGCTGATTCTGCCCACGACACTTCCTTCTATTGGGGTTTTACTCTTCAAGCTCTTTGAGGTTGTTTTGTTTTGTTTTGTTTTTTTGTTTTTTTATGAAGCCTTCACCAAGGCAGCCTGGAGTCCGCTCCCCAAAGGGAGGGTGGCAAGAGTGCCATCTGGGGAATCGGGGGGTGATATCCTGCCAGCAGAATCCTACACCCAGGCAGCAGGGCGTGAGCCCAGCCACTCCCTGGCAGGGCTGCCACGGTGTGCTGCATACACCTCAGCCTCCTCGGAATCATAATCAGCAGATTATGTGGCGACAGGCAGGTGTAAGTTCCAAACAAGATGCAACAGCCCAGAATTGGGCCACGTGATGGGCCACAGCGCCTAAGTGGGTCTGTTACGGGGACCCCACGGGTGGAGGTGGTAACACACTCTCCATTCCTCTCAGGCAGCAGCAACTCTCCGTCATCACACTTAGTTTTTGCCAGAAGAACCTTGCCGTTGGACTCAGTGTGTTGGAAGTGTTTGGGGACATCCATCTTCTGCCTTCCGTGTGCCTCCTTGCAAGGAAGCGCAGGGCTTGGCTCTCCCATGGCCTCCTGCTTCCGCTCCCGCTCCTGGGCTGCAGCAGAGGCGGGCTGAGGCGTAAGGGGAGGCCGCTCAGCAGGATGGGTAATGATCTGCCTGTGTGTCTATGGCTCCTGAAGATTTTTTTTGTGAAAAAAGTCACGGGGAGGACCTGCGAATTATTTGAGGAGTCGTTTCAAGGAAAGGCCGCAGATACGTCCCATTACCGAATTGCATCTCACCACCCAAGCCTATATGCACAGAAGCATCAGCGTACACCGAGGGTGGTAGGCTGGGCCTGGAGCTTCGCCCCCATGGGACTAGAGAGGACCAGATCCCATTGCGCCCACTCTGTGTTGTTTGCTTTGCAGAAAGGGCTCCCTGCAAACCTCACTGTCATGGGAGCACTGACGGGGATGGCATGGGCAGAGTGGGTGCCCAGGCTCAGCCCTCCAGGACACCACTCGTGAGCCAGGTGCAGAGAGGCCATTCTTCCCCTGGATCGGGTGTCCTCATCTGCATCCAGTCATCATGTCCCTTCACATCCCCTGTTTAGTGTTTAGGGACAAGCCTGGCCTGAGTGGCCCAGAACGAATGATCACTGTGTGTGTGTGTGTGTGTGTGTGTGTGTGTGTGTGAGAGAGAGAGAGAGAGAGAGAGAGAGAGAAGGGGAGGAGGAGAAGGACCAGCATCGGGATCAATTATTGGAGAGACATGGAAGGCAGGGGTAAAAGAAGCGCAGAGAGATGACCAGGAGACTAGGGAGGAACAGCTCCCTGTGGGGAACAGCTCTCTCCTTGCCAGTAAAGCACCCTGCCTTCTCTCCTGGCTTTTGCATAAGCTCAGGATATCAGGCATGAGAGGTGGGGATGAAATACATTGGTCCTGCCTAGAAAGTGCAGGAATTTCTGCCTCTGCCACTCACCTGCTTCCAGGTAGGAATGGGGACCAATAAAGAGGTGGGTTGGAAAAGCATAGTCGCTGCCTTTCCTCCAGCCCCTCCTGGTGTTGCTAAGAAGGGGTGCACGGTGGGAGAGGGAAGTAGCCCGTCTTCTTCCTGGTTTTTGTAGGTTCCCGACTTCCCAGTGAAATTTCTCCCTCCCTCTTCTTCCTTTCATAAATACGCCGATAGGGGCACAGCCTGTGTCCTTGGGGAATGTGCCCCCGCAGGGGCGGACGGGGCGGAGAGTTTGACCTCTTCGTTGAGCACGAGCATTCTCAAGTGATCAGAGGCTACCTCGGATGTACCAAGGGGACACCCAGCCCCACTTGGGAGTGGTGGGGACACGGGGGCAGAGGTCCTGGCTAGTGAAGAGCTCGTGGGACTTGGAGTTGCTAGAAGCCGATGCTGAGGGGCTGGTACAGATCCTAGAGCTGGAGGGGAGATTGCGAGTGGCCTTCGGGGCAGGGTGAGCCCAGGGAGGGCAGTAGTCGTCATGCCTCCAGGAGCTCCGCAGTGTCAGCATCGGCAGCGGGAAGGAGCGGAGCAAGGGGCAGGGGCTTGCTCTGATGGACTCGGGTGCCAGGCCAAGTGGTCGGAACCTCCTCCCGAAGGGAAGAGCCGCCAGGAGGGGGCTGGCACACCAGGATAGTCGGGGCACGTCTTTCAAACCTTTGACAAATAATAACGGTATTTAATCCAGAACCACTTTGTGTTACCGGTTGCCCGTGTTTTATGGAGCAGCATTTGCAATTAGGTGAGAGTGTCCGGTTAATCTTAGAGCGCTTCATTTCAGGGCATTGGCCATATTTCTTAGGAGCCCGGAAGCTGTCTTTGGGTTTAGTCCTAGCTGTGTTTAACAGCTTGTGCTGAGATGTCTTCAGACTTTAGACACCTACTTGAGGAAGAGTAGTAATGTGCGTTCAACCCCTTAATATTCATGTGGGTTTGGGCTCATATTTTTTCTAAGGAATCAGACTATTATGTAGTTACCCGGTGCAGGTGAGTGCAGCAGGCACCGCGGCTGCAGGGAAGAGCCACTCTCTAGATTTATGGGGGCGATGGAGCCATTGCTCTGAGAATAAAATATTCATGAAATAAAGATGAGAAGCGCACAAATGGGAGATGACATGAAGAGGGAGGGATGAATCATCTGTCGCTGGGCTGGGAGCCTGGAATGGTTGTGCTTCCTGCCTTGCCTGCCCGACCCGGGCCCTGCTGCCACCGCAGACGGGAGCTGACAGGGGCCAGGGCGCAGGGGGCAGCAGCAGAGTCGCCGCCCCTACAGCACCTCCCTCCCCCTGGGGAAGATTTGTCTCCGGGGACACTCCCTTTGGCTCTGTGCCCTTCTCTGCCTCCACTCCTCTGGCGCTTCTTCCCCCCCACCCCCGGTCCTTTAAGCAGCCGCCCAGTATTGCCCTGAGGTCCCAGGAAGGAAGGTGTGGAAAGGGCCATAAAGAGCACCTGCCCCCGGGACGTGCTTGGAGAGCGGGAGCCCACGCGCTGCTGCCTCCCAAGGACCTAGAGGTGGGCAGTCAGGGGGTGGGGAAGGCACGTCACATCCCAGGGCACCTTCTCTGTGCCACATGTTCTCTTCTTAACTGTCCTGATTCTCTTCGAGGACATTGGAGGGAGGCATCCTTAGCTCCAGAGGAACAGGACGCAGAAGTGGCAGGGACAGAAGTGGGATGTGAAGGATGTGTGTGCCGCTGGGCCTCCCCTGGGTTGTGTGCAGGAGCAGGGCATCCTACCTAACGTTCTCCGGGAAATTTGGGGGAACGACAGGTGTTGGGATTTTTCTTGAGCCAGAATGCTGGCTCCCAGCTATGCTCTGACGTCCTATGACTCCCAGTTTCTCTCTTCTGCTGAGAACTGAGTCTGGCCCAACGGCTACGCTGCTGATACCAGACCTCTCAGCCGGGAGGGCGAGGGGAGCGAGTGCATGTTCCGCGCCGGTGATAAGTGTATGCTGACCACACGCCGGCGCGTAGCTCAAGACCAGTTCAGACGTCGACCGCCCCCGAGCACGTCCCGCGCTCCCCCGTGGGCTGCCTCCCTACACACACACACTGGCACTGGCGGCCAACGGTCTGCCGCCTGCCCCCGCTCGCAGCCCGCTGGCACTTCTCCACCTCTGCATCCCCATCGCTTAGCCCCATCTCTGATAGCAGAGCCTCTGGTTATGCGGTGATGGATGTAACTGGAGTATTGAGCACCTTCTGTATGCCAGGGACCAAGACGGATGCTTTACCCAGAACATTAGCTCATCTGGTACTCGGAGCTCAAAAGTGTTTATCGAATGAATGAACCAGCCTGGGCTCCTATAAGGAAAACGTTATTAATGTTAAATTGTGGTGTAATCATTGCAGCTGGATCAATGGCTTTCAATTCTGGCTACACCTCAGAGGTGATTAATCCTGGAGCTTTTTAGAAATACAGATGCTTGGGCTCCATCCCCCAAGGGGTGGTTTCAGGTAGATCTGCGCAACTGTCATTTCGAAAGGCTCCACACATGCTTCTGAGATCCTGCCAAGGACGAAAACCAGGGTCTAGACCATCCTTCCGAGGGGGAATTGGGAACACACAGCCTGGCATGGTGGAAAAGAGCCCAGTGTTTGGAGCCAGGTAGATGTGAGTTCAGATCCTGATGTTCCACTTACCGTGCAGTTGCATGACCTTGAGCAACTCTCTTCACCCTGAGCCTCGGTTCACCCCTTGTGTGCCCGCTGCCACCATCTATGATGGGGGGGTGTTCATTAGCTCTCTCCTCTTGTTGCCTTCTCCTGTGAAATCTGTGATGGAGCATCAGAACTCTTTCTCATGATGCTCAGGAAACTGCCCATCATCTCCCAAGACCACTTCATCAACTGTTGAACTGCTTCGCTCTCACCCCACGGCCATCCTCAGCTCTCCAGCCCAGCCCATTGGAGTTGGGCAAGTCTTTGGAGCAATACTTAAGGAGACCATCTGGATGGTGCTTGTCCCCACCGTTGGGTCTCATTTGCAACCCAGCCAGTCTCAGAGCTGAGCGGGGAACCACACCTCTACAACCACCGCAGTCCGGGGGGAAGCCCCTCGTCCCATTTTGTTCCATCCCAGCTTAAAGTAAAAGCCATTGGACACCACACAAAGCTGGTTCTAACGAGTCCCACGTGTAACCGGCTGCTACATAGAGGATAGTTGAGTTAATTACCGTTTTCCAGCACACTGAATTATTTCCACGTTGGCGAACAGCGGCTTAATTACAGAACTTCATCTCCCTGCAAGACAATGCCTGGGAGAGGGTCGCCGGTAACCTCAGTTGGTGCATCTGTCATCATGTTTAATGCGAGGTGAGAAGCGCAGAGCTGGAATTCAGCCGGACTCGTGGAAAAATGCGGTCTGTGAATTTTCTGTCATATTCAGGGATGTTTGACTAGGTCAGTTACCTGCAGTAAATTAATGAAGACAGCAGCAAGTTTCCATGCGGTTGAACACCGAAAACTTGAGATAATGAGGATGTAAACTGATGTAGTTCACATAAAAAAGTCCATTATTTGAATTTGCATAACATAACAGAATGTCCCGTTTTGTCTAAAATATAGATAATTATTCAAATCACTCCTGCATCTTTCCTCGAGCAGGCGGGTTATTTCCGCCTCCTCCATTCCTTGGCCGGGGGCCCCTGGAGATGACTTCGTGGGGGCGAAGCCTGCGGCCCCAGGTGACCCAGGATCGACCCCATGGGGGTTTCTCCAGTTCTCTGCGTGTCGGCTCCGAGCCCCGGCAGGCCGCTGAGGACGTCGCTGCGCACGTGGCCCGACTGCAGGTGCTCGCAAGGCGCTAGGCATTTCCCTTCTCGTTTTGCCGTCCAGTTGAACAGTCAAGTATGGGCAGCTCCCGGCGGCGCCTTGCCCTCCTGGATTCGTCTCACGTCCGAGCTACCAGCTCTATAGAAGCTGAGTACAATGAGGTCCCGCTGGTGCACAGAGTATTAATGACTTGACTGCCATTTGGGGTGGGAAGGTCTCCCCGGGGAGTCTGTTTGGCTGGTGTGGACCTTCTCTCTGCATCCTGACACGGGGAGGTCACGGGCTAATGATGAGCCTCCCTGGAAGCCGACACCAGCCGCTTCATAGGACGGCTTCATTTGTCCTGAACTTGAGGCAAGAGAAAAACTCTTTGGATTCAGGAAACGATTCAAGCTCTTTCCTCTCAAAAATACTGATTCTAGGGTAATTGGGCTGTCTCCACACCTCCACTCTGGGCTGGTTTTTATTCTAGATGCTTTGGTATTACCAGGTCAAGTCCTCACAGCCGTGATCAGTATGCTAGGCCGGGGCCCACAGCCGACCCCTTTTAGAATCCTACTCTCGGAGCCTCTTCTCCCTTGTACCTCCCCTGGTGAGGGATTCCATCTCGGAGACCTCTTTTGCTCACGTTCTTCTTCAAGGATTCTGGGTGGTTGGTCTTTCCCCAGGGCTCTCCTTCTGTTTTGTGTCTATGGCATTAGGGAGAGAGGGGGCTCCCTTCACTGGGCCCCGGCTCTCGGCTCTCTGCCTCCTGGTGGCCTCCTTGGACAGGACGTTCCCCTTCCCCTTTCTCAAGACCCCGGCAAAAGGGGGAGCATCTCCTGACACTTTCCTTCTGACTTCCAGAGTGAACAGGGCTGGGACCAAGACACTTGCCTCCCACTGCAGACTAGTCCACTTCTAAACTTGACTACTTTCCATTCCCCCAAAAGATCCTGAAAGCCCTGGAAAGAAAATCTAAAGGAGGAAAAGGTGAGATTCCGTAACTAACCACTGCTTCTCATGATCCCAAATCCCGTGTCCATCGGTTTTCCTTTGATGGAAACTGAAGACTCTGCCAACGGAGACATCGGCTCAACCAGCCTTCTACGAGCTTCGGTGTCTGCAAAGAGAAGGGAGGGTTATATTATTAAACCCCAAAATTGTCTGAACTTCTCTTTTAATGTGTCCAGCTTCCAAGACCTCTGATACTTGTGGCCTGTCCCATATTTTGAAATGAAAATAACCAAGAGATAGAGGTATTTACCCACATAGCTGTGGCACTGACTTTGGGCCAACGCCAATGAAAGAATTGTATCTGTGTTCTATCGGGGGCACACGAGACGGCTGGAGAAGCAGAATGGGTTGGGGGGGCAGGAGTCAGGCTTGTCCGCAGACTTGGGGGACAAGATCCAGGAGGACGGTCGTGGCGCAGAAAGTTTGTTGAAGTACTACTGCTGTATTGGAAGGACAATCACCTTTTTCTGTCTTTCTCTCTTAGTTCAGGATTCAGATTCAGTCCTGTTGCTCTTGCCTGCATCGTGGGCCTGCATCTTAGCTACAGGTGGGCAGGACACCTGCCAAACCATTGTCCAGTGAGGTAGAAGTAGTTCCCCAAAGCACACAAACCATGGTGTCCTTAGGAAGGGCTAATTGATGCACAGTGGCCTTAAAACAGCCAGGGGTTAATACAGCAGGTTAAAAAACTATTAAAAAGAGTTTCATAGGCAAGAATAAAAACAAAGCAGATAAAACACAGAGAAGGGAAGCAAGGTTGCACAGAGCTGGATCAATATGCTGTAAAGTAATTAAGAGAACTGAATTTGGCGTCTTGTATTTTTTCACAAACTTGAAAGAGTCCATGAAAGACCAACACATGCATCACAGTCAGTCCGGCTGAGTAAAGGCCTGGTACTCTCCAGCCACTCCATGCAGTTTCACCGGCGACATTCGCCACCCAGAGGTGTCCTCAGCTTGGAGCTGGTTTCCTTGCATCGGGAGCTGAGCTCTGCTGTGTGGGGCTCAGGTCCCTGGAGTGTTGGCTCCGCCCGTGGGGCTCTGCGAGCCATCTGTTTCCATCCAGGACACAGATGTCGTGTCTTCCATCCTCAAGCCAGTTGGCTTTCTGATTCTCAACAAGCAACAAGATGCTTGTTTCTTTGCTCTTGACCCGGAATGAGTTCTTGACTGTCTTGTGGGTGGTGTTAGTTTTCTTTTTCTGGGAAGACGGCAGCTGCCCCACAGAAGCCAACCTCTGTCTACCAGTCATGAACTCAGCAAAGGTGCGGAGAGGGCCGTGGGCCTGCCTTCGCGCCAGGGGGCACTGGGAACAAAGAGTAGACTGCAGAGGCAACGTCCTTGCTGGAGGAAGGCTAGTTTGAGACTTCCCGGGTGTCAGCCCACCCATGGAAGGGAGACTTTCACCACCTACTTGGTGGCCTCTTTCTGGGGAAAACCCTCTCCCACCAGCCTCCTAGGAGCTCAGAGCAGCCACAGGGATGGCCCTTGGATTTGTACAGTTCCTTTTCTCCTTTGAAAGCACATCCAGGCCTTTTCCATTCTGTGGGATTTCTAACCACCCTACAAGTTGGGCAGGGGACAGGTTCCTCTCTCAACCTTATGGGTGTCTCCATTAGACGGCCTGTGATGTTCGGTCTTGGAGCGGAGCTTTGACATGGTATTTCTCTAGGAGCTTGGCATCAGAAGCTTGAGCAGTAGGCATGACCTTGCCTGGCACATTGGCACACTCATGCTGCCTGCAAATTGGAGTGAAACTTTGAACCCCTCATCGGGGAGCTGGGATGGCTATGGACACCTGGTCGTCTGCCCCACCTCCTTGGGGGCCCCAAGCAAACCAAGTGCATCATCTTTGTCCTTTAGGAGCTTCTAAGCAGCTCGGCCTCCTTCATTTATTTTGATGTTGTAGACGAAACATCAAGTTATTTGAAAGGAGTGATAGTTCCGTTTTATTCTTTTTCTTAAGCACACAACCAAACCCATTTCCTTGCCGCCATTTGCCATACGGAGAAAGAGTCAAGGGTGAGGGTCACCCATCTTGGCGGTCTCAATGCTTTGGATACCAGCAATGTCATCTGAGAAGTCCCTTTCCTCACCATCCCCACCCTCTTCCTCATCTAGGAATTGGCCCTGTGAGCCTTGGAGCCAGGGAAATGCCTGTTGGCTGGCGTCTCTGGAGATCCTGCCCTGGGGGGTGGGGGACGGGGGTTTCGGGGTGAGCCAGGACTTCACTTCCTCCTGCAGGCTTCCCAGGCCACCCCTGCCGATCACAAGGGAGGCCACTGACCTTCCTGAGGTGTTGAGGTCCTCCTTTTGTTGGATGATGGGGATGATCACACAAGGCTTCCTGAACATTGTAAACTCTGACAAATACATGGGGGACCCCAGGGGCTCAAGGACCAGTTGTGTTTATTCCCACGGGGACTCCCTCATTCTCCTTTTGTCTCTGCTAGTTCTTCAAAGCATCTCCTCGCAAGGGCTGCATCCGGGTGTGACCTGCTTGCTGGGTCTTCGCGACCTAGGGGCAGTGTGAGGGGGCGCGGGGGGATCAGGGGAATGCTCACCCCCTGCCCGCCCTCCCCTCCCCACAGTGTCCAGCAGGCTGAGCAGGCCTGAGGTGGTCTCCAGGCCTCCCAGAGTTTGTAGAAAGCCAGCCGTGGCTCATGTTAGGGCTCGGCCTGACCTTCCTGTGCTTTCCCTCCAGGATAAAGAAGTGAATCTGGAACAGGTTCACCGGCGCATGAACAGCCTGATGGATGAAGACATTGCCCACAAGCAGATTTCCCCAGCGTCCATTGAGCTTTCGGCCCTGGAGATGGGGGGCCTGGCTCCCAGCCAGGCCTTGGAGCCGACACGCGAGTACCAGAACACACAGCTCTCGGTCAGCACTTTCCTGCCTGAGCAGAGCAGCCACGGCACCAGCCGGACACTGTCGTCAGGGCCGGGCAGCAACCTGCCGCTGCCGCTGAGCAGCTCCGCCACCATTCCCTCCATGCAGTGCAAACACAGGTCGCCCAATGGGGGCCTGTTCCGCCAGAGCCCGGTCAAGACCCCCATCCCCATGTCCTTCCAGCCTGTGCCGGGGGGCGTCCTTCCAGAGGCCTTGGACACCTCCCACGGCACCTCCATCTGACCGCGCCGCCTGCCCTCCCGCCCGCCCATCCACCCACCCGACCAGCAGAGCTTTTTAATACGAGACAACGACAACACACACCACACACACCTGCACACACACACAGAGAGACTCTTTCATTTCTCTTGTACATATGTGTAAATAATGACAGAATGGAGTGGGGTAAAAGTGTATTTTGAATATTCCCAATTTTCGAAGTCAGTAAAAAAAAAAAACACAAAAACTGTATGAATGACTTTGTAAATTTTGTTCTATATGAATAAAAAGGCAAATTACTTGTGATCATTCTGAAGTGCCAAAGAAACCCCGTGTTCCTGGCCTTTCTGAAGGCAGGAGGTGTGATCAGACCAGGAGCCCCTTCCTGCCGGGGAAGAGGGGAAGACAAGCAGCCACCCCTTTAGAGGAACCCCAGATGCTGCTTGTTGCCATTCCCCGTGGTTTACGGCCACGTCCCCCCACGCCTGGCCCTCTGTTCCTCTTCAGTCCTCTGGGCTGGATAACGGGGAGCCAGCCTTGGCGCGACCCTGGGCCACTGTGCTGGGGGGTGACCAGCTGTTCCCGTCCAACCAGCTGGGACCTGGGAGACTCCTGGGACATGGGGCAGTCCTCTTGGTCACTCCCTGCATGACTTGGGGGCTGTGGACCCTAGAGAGGCACCCCAGTGAGCTGACCACCCGAGACTATTGAGGCTGACGCGCTCGAGGTTCATACAGTTGGCTTTCTTGTTTGACTCTCTTCCCCTGATGAGAGGAACCGACAAGGATAGACTGTGGGAGAAGGCAGAGAGGCCCCGCCATGGGCCAGCTGGGCCTGCCCTTGCATGCTGGGTGTTGAGGCGTGAGGCCAGGTAGGCAGGGAATAGCCCCTGGGGGTTGGGGCCTGTGGTTTCAGGTGGAAGGACTCCGTTGCAAGAGGAGGGACGTACCCCGGTGAGCAGGCCAGGCTCTGGGTGGTGGTGAGCACTGGGACGAGGTCACAGGGGCCGCGGTCCTTCACAAAGGCAGGAGCCTGGGCCCCTGGAGGAGCAACTCCTCCGCAGGGAAGAGCCCCCGATGTGAGTGGATGTCTCCAGGTGCAAAACCCGGTGGGCAGACGCCAGCACCCAGTGCCCGTCAGCTTTGCCCACCTTCTCCGGAGCAGCCCCCAGTGGGGACCCCCTGGCCGGGAGCACCCTGTAGTCTCTGCGGCTTCCAGAACAATCCCCGCCCTGGTGAACCGCTGGGCGGCTCTGTCCCCAAAGGCCAGGACAGCAGCCATCTGCCCCCCACCCCAATGTCCTGGCGCTGTCAGGAGCAGAGCCATTGGGTGTCCGCGCTGTGTCACTCCAGCCCTTCTCCTGAGGGCAAAGGTGACTGTGCCCTCCTGACCTGCCAGGGTGGTGCACGCAGACGACCGGGGTACCCCAAGGCCCGGCCCCCCAACCCCACCTCCGCGGGCGCTGGGAGCCCTGCTGGCCCGCTAGCCACCTGTCCCCGGCCTCGTAGGTGGCCCCAGGGCTGCGGCCAGGCCGGGGTCACCTGCCCAGGGGATTCCTTCCCCGACACCCCGACGGCTGAGCAGAGAGGACCGGCCACCCCACGGTCGCTGCAAGCCCCGGGGACAAGTGTTCGTAGTTCTTTATCTGCGGAGGCTGAGTGTGGCCCGACCATTCCCGCCACCAAGGCCGCCCACGGACACGTCTTGGGTGGGAGCGCGGGCTCACTGTCCCCCAGCAGCACCCAGGGGACTGGCCCTGCATGGTCAAGGGTTTCATATATATCTATTTTTTTAATCAGATTCTGGTCTCACTGCCTTATCTCACTCCCAAGTCTAGTGTTTCTTTTGTCTTTTGTTTTTTTCCCGAGATGATCAGTCTTCCGGGGCACACCATGGATGTGTTCTTGGGCTGCCTTGCTGAGAATGGGTGTCAGGGAGAGGAGAGACGGCCCGTGTGCACGTGCATGCGTGTGTGTGTGCCTGCGAGAGACACAGAGAGTGCACATCTTTGGGGAAAAGGCATTTCTGCATATATATATATATGTATATATATATATATATACATATATATATATATATATATATATAAATCCCTTAACACCTCATGGTGTTATTCTTCACCATGTTTATGTTATTTTTAAAATTCCCTACCCTTGGCATGAGGGGAAATGATCGATATTCAAGGAAGTCCTCCAGAAAACAACGACGACAAAACTTCCCACCTCAGATTTCTGTGTCAGCTCAGAATGTATCTTTTTTTTTTTCATGCTTTGCTCTTTGGATTTATAACTCTGTTTAGACGATTCCATACATTTTAGGTATATTTTGTGCCTTCTGACACTGCAAATAATAATCAGCATTTGGATTAAAGTTGTTTCATAATAAAACTTGCCTCTGCTCCCTACCCTCTTCTTCTCTGGGGTGAGCAAATGCTACCTGCGTGTTCCCGGGGAGGCTGTGGCCGTGAGCTGAGCTCCGCCCGGTGGGGACGGGTGGGCATAAAGGAAGCCTCTCGACCGAGTGGGTATCAGACATGCCTGGGGGGGGGCGCCTTCCCTGCTGGGTGTAGGCCCTCAGCCCCCCACGCCACCCAGGGAGCGAAGCAATTCTAATTTTCGGTTAACCTAATAATTTCCTGCAAAATGTGAGTCACTAGCAAACTCCTAGGAGACAGTTTGGCCATACTGCATGGAGAAGGGTTCCCGTGGCTTCGGGGAGTGACACTTGTCAGTGGACTTTGTTTCTTGTCTCATCCTTACACCTACACTCACTCTTACCTCAGAGGAGTTTTTTTCTCGGTGCTTCAGCCTCAGGGCTAAGGGGTTGCCATTCTCTGGGGACCCCCAGCTTGGCTCTCCTGTCTCAGACCCCCAGAAGCTCTGTGGGTACCGTTCTCCAGTGAAGATCCATCAGTCTGGAATCACCAGCCTGGGGCCCGGGACCCCGCAGACTCATACGCTCCCCATCCCCACCTTCTGCGTCGTAAGGCTCCCCCTCTGACTTCTGGGCCCTCCACGGCTCTACCGTCAGCCTTGGGCCAAATGGGGCCCACCCGAGGGGCTTGGTTTTCATGATCAGGACCTCAGCTTCCAGGAGCTGAGAAGAGAGCGTCGGGCCCTTAGGCTGTGCTCTGCGCCGGTGAGTGGCTTCTCCAGTGATGGGTACAAACTCGGAAGGCTGGGGGGCTGCAGGCAGAGACCCAGCAGACGCTCCCCGATTATCTGGCAGCACTGGCCCGAGTGCCCAAAAGCTACGTTTTCTTAAGAAACCACCCAGTTCCTAAATCCTAAGTCCCCCAAATCATGCCAAGGTCGAGCCAATTCCACGGAAAGAAGAACAAAGACACACAAAGGAAGACAAGATCACCACCGGGCCTGAAGGCCCTGATGGATGGCGGGGAAGGGATAGCTGCTTCCCCATAACCATCACAGGGCCGGGCAAGGCCTGGGGAGAAATGTGTGACCTCGTGCTTGTGCACGACAAAGGGCTGTTTACTCCCAGGACCCCGCTGGCCTGCGAGCTCAGGCGCTCAGGTCCCTCCCTCCAGGAGCTCACCTTTCACTCTCATAGGTATGTGCTCACGAATTAGCATCTTCGTATCCGCCAAGGCCCTGCTTTGTGCTCCTGGCTTCGGCCATGGCCACGAGAGCTGTAGGTAAAAGCTCCGAGAATTCTTCTTATTGCTACAGACACAATGAAAGACACCGCATTTCCGTTCCTAATGTGACATTCCTTACATCGAAATTACTATTTTATTTCACCCCCATTAGTTGCTTTTAATAAATGAAATCATGTTTGATTCTTATTACGCTCACCTTTCACACCAGGAAACTCCAGATAGGTAACAATTTTCTATGCTAATAACTTTAATCATTGTCTCCCCCCCCCCCCCCCGCCCATGGCAGGTAGCCGGAGAGATTAATTATGAGAAAAGCGCACAAATTGCGAGCAAATCAGGTGAGCTAACCGTCACATCCTACGAAGGAGGGAGGGACAGTTGTCGGGGATGTGAGTCAGACCCTCCCTCCAGCTTTCACTCTTGCACCTCCAAACTTGACCTTGGGTGCTGAACCCCCGGAGAGAGCGTTCTCAGATTCCTACTAGGGAATTTTGCAGTGACCAGCAGCCAGGATCTTGAAGAGGAGGCACCAGGGGAAGCGACCACGTGTCTCCGGGAGGGTTCAGCTGCTGGCAGACGCATGCGTACAGTTGCCAGGACAACCAGGTGTCCAGGCTCAGAGGAAAACACAATAGTCCCCAACACTGAGACTTGTCAACACACAAAATAAGTGTACAGAGGCACAGGAACACCTGTGCACACGCTCATGCACGCACGCTGAGGTCCATGCACGCATACTCGTTAGTTCAGGCTCGCGCACACGGAGTTCTGAGCAGCGTTCCGCCGTGGACCTGGGCCACGCAAGCAGAGGAAGTCCTGCTTGTCAGATGTGGGAAGAAGAATCTACGGGAGGAGGGAGCTGCTTCAGGCCTGCCCTGCCCGGCGCATAACCTCAGTGCAAGTTCAGCCAGGGGTGCCGTGGAGGGAGACACGTCTCCTGCCCAGTGCCTCCCCTCTGGCCAGGCCTGTGCGTACCAACCATCTTCTGCCGCCAAACACCGGCTCTGAAATCCTCCTGACTTGCAACCCAGGTCCCCAAAATATGCAGAGAAGTGTCGAGTGCTCCCCAAGCAGCGTAAGGCTCTCTAAACAAGAGCACCCTTTATGGTATTCGGCTCAGCGGCTGTGTCCGGCTCGGGTGGCGTCGCAGGGACTGGCTCACCCTCACAGCAGCCCCGCAAGGCAGAAAGCACTGTCCAACTCTTAGAAAGGGAAAAGGAGCCCCGCACAGGCGCCAGGCCAGCGTTGGAGTCCCACGTCCTCACCCGCCTCACCCTGCTCCCGTCGCAGCCGCAAGTCCTTGCTGCCCTGTCCCGCGGTGCAGGGCCACCAGCACGGCCACGGCCCGGGCCCACGTCCGCGGCCTCCTCCCCGCAGCCTCTGAGCACACCGGGGCCTGCTGGGACAGCTCTGTGGTGGCTGCGGCCCTCCCGGCCTAACAGGGTCGCTCTTGGCCGAGCCACCTGCCTCCCAACTCTGCTGCCAGCCATGCAGCGCACCAAGGTCTGCAAGGCTCACCACGAAGGTGAGATGGGCCGCTCCTCCCAGGCCTCTCCTCCCCTTGCCTCCCTCCTAGCCACTCTGCCTGCGGATGGTCAACCGTGCACCAGGCCAAGGGACGCTCTGGGGCCGATGAGCGCTCTAAAGTGCTCTGGGATTCTCTCTCAGGGCGGGAATGCCTCTCCTGGAGTCGCTGAGTAGGTCTCAGGGTGCTTGAGAACCTTCTGAAATCACTTGCCAAGGGGTGCCTGGGTGGCTCAGCCGGTTAAGCGCTCACTGGCCTCTTGGTTCCCACACAGGTCATGCTCTCTGGGTCATGGATGGAGCCCTGGGCTTGGCGGCCAGTCTGCTTGAGAGTCTTTGCCTCCCTTTCTCTGTCCCTTCCCTTGCTCGTGGGCACCCTCCCTGACTCTCTCTCCTTCTCTCTCAAATAAATAGGATCTTGGAAGTTGCTTGCCATATTGCTGAGGGTGTGTCTGCATTTATTCCAGAAACAGGGCCCACATCTACCAATAAATTCTTAGAGTTCCCCTGTAAGGGCTCGAAGCCACTGCCCTGTGGAGCCGGGAGTCAGGCAAGGCCCTGCGCTGCAAGCTGTCAGCGCGTGTTTAGGGGCAACCCTGTGTCAGCGCCTTGAGAGGAGGGAGTGTGGGAGATGCACTGCAAGTAAGGCCTGGGTTTGTTTTTTGTTTGTTTGGTTTTTTTTAGGCCTGTTTTTTTTTTTGTTTGTTTGTTTTTTTCTTTTTTTCTTTTTTAGCTCTAACCTGGAGGCAGGGAAGCCCCACTGGCAGGACACAGGGGAGCTGCGAGGTGCAGGGACACTGGGCCATTGCCGATGCCCTATTGCACAGGAAGGTGGCTCCGACAAGGCAAAGAAGATTGAAACTGGCCGAGCCTGGGCTGTCCTGGCCACACTATCCTCAGCACATAGTTTTGTGGTTTTTTTTTTTTTTTTTTTTTTTTTTTTTTTACTCTTTTTGGACTTCACTGCTTCCATCATATATTGACGACAGTCATATCCAACACGGGCTTTTGTGAGGACCTCTTAACTGGTAATCCTAATGAAAACTGGAAGTCATGGAGAGCTCACCGTGTGTCAGAGGCTTTTCTGTACCATTTCATTTGCTGACGAAGACGTGCTCACCTGGTGGAGAAGGGATGTGACGCCGCCCAAGAGCTCTGTGCCCAGAGCCTGGACCTCCCCGGGACCCAGTCTGAGTACTTTATTTTGCAAGCACCCCCGCGGCGCCTACGGTGCACCTGCACTTGCCTCGTTCTGCTGGGTCTGGCTCCGCGGGCGGCAGGCTCGAGAGGAAGGGGTCAGCGCCTCCCAGACTCCGAGCTCGGCCAACGGCGAGCGTCATTGAAGTCGGTGAAACTCGGTTTACATTTTGGTTCTGGATAT
The DNA here is from genome assembly GCF_905146905.1 of Nyctereutes procyonoides. Lineage (NCBI taxonomy): Eukaryota > Metazoa > Chordata > Mammalia > Carnivora > Canidae > Nyctereutes > Nyctereutes procyonoides. Next base: position 54,644,853 of record NW_026575046.1, read on the forward strand.
TCTAGCTGTGTGATCTCAGATTTGAAACGACGAGGTGGTGCTGTCCGTGTCCCCGTCTCCCAGTTTACAAGCTCCCCTCTTCTGACACCTGAGCCTCTTATGCCACCTATGCGGGTCCCAAAGGCCAGCGCTGGCTCCGACAAGCAAGGCCCTTGCTTCGTGGAGGTCAGACTACTGTCCTCTGCATTAAGGTGGAGCCAGGTGTGTGGTCTAGTGCTCAGACCAGGGGTGCAAGCCGGGCATCAGGCATACCCGGCTTAAAAAGCTTAAAATCTGTTTCTTAGCACTCACAAGTGGGTATCTGCAGCCCCGTTGCCGTCACCTCCCAGCCTGCATGGTGTCCCCTCCCCATAGTGAGTCCCGAGTCCCGAGCTGCGCTGAGGATCAGTGATGTAGGAGAGGCGGCACCACGGCTCAGCGGAACTGCAAGGCTCTGGGGGCCACCGAGTGTTCACGGCCCTCCAGCCTGGGCAGGGCGTGGAATTGCCCCCCAGCTCAGGGAGCAGCAGCCCTGGGGTGCTCGCTTGATGCCCCTGTTCTGTCCCGTGGGGCACGGGCAGGCCTCACTGTTCCCGGGACCCGCTCGGGTAGTGGTTCTGGGTGTTCCCAGGAAACGAAAGAAGAGCAGCCCGGCGTCCTGTGGGCTGTGGGCCCCGTGCCTCCCGGGCACCTGGCTGCCGCTGCGCTGGGGATGGGCTGCAAGGAGCACCCGCCTCGGGCCGGAGGACTCCCTCCACTCTCCTCAGGTGGAGGCGCCTGGCAGGCCAGGTCTCGGTCCGTAGGACCTCGGGCCTGGGGCCCTTCCTGGCGTGACAGCCTTTGCTTCCGAGGTAAGACCCAACCAACTTCCTCACATTTCGTGGGAAAAATAAAATGCATAAATTTGGAGCGACAAAAAGCACACGGGCTGAGATACCTTTATATTTACTCTGTGCCTATTTTTTTTTTTTTTTAACCTTCTGCCTCTTTCTTCCATCTGCAGCTCACAATAGCCAGGTCGCCCTCAGTCGGCAACCTGTGGCCTGGACAAGCCAAGTTATCTCACAGGGAAGGTGCTCCTCACACGTGGGAGGATGCGACCGCGTGGGATCAGCGTGGATCCCGCCTTCCCCGGGGAGACAGTGCACGCTGAACCGCAGGGACTGGGGGCAGGCTACTCAGAACGATGAACCCCAGGGGGTCGTGGAAAGCCATGGGAGAGTGGAGACAGCTGCGGACAAAAAGAGCAGCATCCCTTTACGCCCTCACACCAGGCAGGACATTAGGACGTGGGGTGTCTTCTCATTGAGACAGGAAGGGCCGGAGCGGCCCGCTGGCCTGCTTCCAGAGAATGGGCCATGGATGGTGATCCCACCAGGAGCGTGGGGAGCCCCTCCTCCGAACCCACTGCCCCCTGCCTCCCGTGTCCTGACAAGCACAAGAGCCGAGGACAGGGTGCCACGCTGACCAGCCGGGGCAGAGGAGGGTAGAGAGGGGTGGCAAATGGGTATGGAGCTGTGGAGGTGTGCAAGGCACAGAGGTAAAAGACATTTATGTAATACATTGGGGGCCGGGGAAGAAAGCAAAGGGATTCACAGGGATTCTATGCCTCTCCTGTCCTAGGACAACTAATTCATTTCTTAACATTGGAAAATCAAGAAATCTCTTTCTGACAAATGAGGAAATTGAGACTCAGAATAATTAAGTGGTTTGCTCCAGGTGATCCAACTCACTGGTCAGCCTAAATAAAACCTGTGCTCCTTCTACCCCGCACGGCCCCACGTGTGCAGGAGATGGAGATGTGAGACACCATCAGGCAGAGGGTCACTCCCAAGATGGCGGGCTCAGCCACCAAGGGTTGTAGGCTCGTGCAGAAGGGTGGGTGGCATGGAGGAGGTGGCACCTAGAGGAGACACTCACCGGCCTTCTGGCAGCGGAGGCAGGGTGACTCAGTTCTACACAACTGACTTGGTTGTTGGAGGCCAGGCCGCTGAACGGATCCCCAGAGACTACTGAGGCCGAGCTGGGATCAGAAAGCTGTGCTTTCAAAGTCAGGTCCTACTGCTTTCTAGCGATGTGATGACGAGTAAGTCATGAGCCCCTCTGAACGTCGGCTTCCACACCCCTGAGGTCGACACGATGAGGGCAGCTGTCCCATCTCAAAGGACGAAGTAAAAAACTCGGGATAAAGCCTCTCGTTCTGGCATCAGTGGGCGGCTCAGCATAAGCGTTCAATCGATGTCGACTCCGATGAGTGTAGGAAATCGGGTTGCAAAGGGCCTGATGATGAGCCACAATTTTTAAATAGGCTTTTCAAAAATATATATCATAAAATATGTGCAGAAAAGTGCACAAACCATAACCATAGAGCTTGATTCATTTTAACAAGCTGAGTCCTCCTGCGTAACCACCAACCAAAATAAAACTAGAAGGTTACCGCTCTCCTGACTGAAACCTCCAGAACCCCAAAGGTAACCATGACTCTCGGTTCCATAACCACTGATTAATTCCGTGTATATTTGAAATCTGTATACTTAGAATTAATTACCTCTTTCTGTCTGGCTTTTCTTCGCTTGACGCTGGCTTTAGAGACTTACCTATGTCTCCACGTGAGGCTCATCTTCGTTGCTATCGAGGATTTCACTGTGTGAACATCACAATGTATATGTTCTACTGGCGATGGACTTTTGGTTGGTTTTCATTGTGAATTATTACAGGTCGTGTTCCTATGAACGTTTTTTGTATGTGGTTTTGGGTGAATCGATGTATGCCTTTCGGTTGCCGTGCCGGGCCGTCCGTGTGCATCCGCGTGCCCTTAAGAACATACCGCTCAAAAGTTTTCGGAAATAGCTGTTAGTGACTGATGTGCTTTATGTGAGATGTTTGCGATTTGTGATTATTCCACATCCTCACTGTCACTAGTGCTGTCCGGTCTTTTAATTTCAGCTACTGTTGCGGGAATGCAGTATACCTACTTGTGGCTTTCGCGTGCATTTTCTGGAGGGGTAATGAGATTGAGCCCTGAGGTAGTCCTTTGTGAAATCTGTCTTTCATGCTGTGGCTTGCCTTCTCACTCCCTTCCTGGGGTGTTTTGATGAACACAAGTTCTTCATTTTAATGTAGGTTCACGTATCAACTTTTCCCTTATCCTCAGTGCTGGGTGTGTCCTGTTCTGAAAGCTTTACCTTAACGCAGGCCGGGGAGGCATTCTCTGTTTCCATTGTTGCCTTTTGTTTTGCCTTTCACATTTACATCTATAACCCGCCTGGAGTTGGTCTTTGACCATGATGTGAGATAGAGGTTGAAGACATTTTCAAAAATACAGATCTTTGCTTATTCTAGCACCCTCCATAGGAGCAAAAAAAAGTCCCTTTGCCATCAATGTCATAGGGTCACATTATCTTAAATATCTTGTATGTGTTAGCCCATTTTCCTATCCATCCCAGTGGCCTATATGTCCATTTGGCACTAACACCGCTCTGTCGTAGTTACTGTGGCTGTGTGGACGGTCTTGATACCTGGCAGTGTAGGCACATCCTTTGCATTCACACAAAAGTTGTATTTATTGTATTTAATGGATTATTTTATTTGAATTCAATTTGCCAACATACAGTATAACACCCAGTGCTCATCTCATCAAGCCACACACAAAGTTTAGAATCAACATCCTATTTGCACAGGAATCGCCTTGAGATTTTAATTGACACTGCACTGAATCCAAAATCAAATGAAGAAAATTGACACTTTTTCATTCCTTACTTTCCACTTTTCTGTGCTCTTGTACCTAAGTTCTGGCATTTGTAAGCAGATTAAATTTCATTGTAAGTGTGTACAAGGTGAGTGTGTTTATTATAGTTCCTTAAATCTGTAGTTGAAGTGATTAGTCCATTCACATTCAATGTAACTGATGACATATTTGGGTTAGATCTATAATCTTACTACTTTTTTCTATTTGCTCCTCTCATTTTAGGTTAATTATAACCCTTTTTGCCTTCTTTTGTACTTAAAATAATGCTTTGTTATTCAATATCTCAACTCGGTTAACTTGTTGGTTATGCATTCTTATATTCTCCAAATTCGTAAAGGAAATGCCCTAAAAATAGAAACCTGTATTTTTACTATGCCCAAGGCAAGACCAGGACCTTACAACACTTTAAATTCATTTATCACTTTATTTCCTACCTTTTATTATTTAATTTCTAGATATATTTTCAGCAAGATGAGATGTAATCGTTGCTGTAGGCAGTCAGGAATAATTTGAGTTTATCAGTGTGTTTATCTTTTCTACATCTCTTCTTTCTGAAAAAAAATTTTTCTGCCTCAAAAATTCTCTTAAGAATTTCTTTAGCTGTTGGTCTGTTGATGGCAAAAATCAACCCCCTTTTTTGGGAGAAGTCTGGAAATCCATCCTTATTTTTTACTTTCAGGGAATGTTTTCACTGGGTACAGAATTATAGGTTGATTCTTATTTTCTCTCAATATCTTAAAAATATCACTCCTTTGTTGATCTCAGGCTTCCAGGGTTTCTGCTGAGGTCACTTCTCATTACCTTTGTTTTTCTTTGAACATAATGTCTTCTTTTCTGGCTGCTTTAAGAATTTCAATTTTATTTGGCTTTTTAGCAATGTTACTATGATGTACTTAGGTGTGTTTTTTTATAAATGTCTTCTGCTTAGTGTTTTTGAGTATGAACTATTGTCATTCATCAGTATTAGTAAAATATCAACCACTCTTTCTGTGGCTCTACCTGTATTCAAACTTGTGATTTTTAAAAAAACATGCCATATAGGTCTCTTAGGCTTTTTTTTTTTTTTTTGCTACATTTTCTTTTCTTTACTTTTTTTTTTTAAACTACCTTCTTCAGTCTAGCTATTCTTAAGACTGAGCACAATTTTTTTCTTTGTCCAAATCCTAGGTCACCTATCAGTCTGATTTTATTATTTATATTTTTCTTTTTTTATGTTTTTAATGTGCTTTTTTGTTCTATATTTTAAAAAACTTTTTTCACCTTTCACATATTACATATACATCCTTATTAGAGTAAGTATTACTATTTTAATAGGCTCTCTTTTTAGAGTACTTTTAGGTTCACAGCAGAATTGAGTGGAAATTAAAGTTCCCACATATTCACCGTTCCCACACGTGCACTGTCTTCTCCACTATCAGCACTCCACACTAGAGTGGTCCATTTGTTATAATCGATGAATATACACCAAGACATCCTATCACCCAAGGTCCATTGTTTACAACGGTGCTGATCACATCCTATGGTTTAACAAATATATAGTAACCTGTATCTACCTGACGTATCACACAGGATAGCTGCACTGCCCTCAAATCCTCTGCACTCTTTATTCCTCCTTCCCTATCTCCTGACAACCACTGACATTCTTACTGTCTCCATAGTTTTGCCTTTTCCAGACTCTCATGTAGTTGGAATCATACAGTATGCACCTTCTCAGGTTGGCTTCTTTCACTTAGCAATAGGCATTTAAGGTTTCTCAGTGTCCTTTTATGATTTGATAGCTCATTTCTCTCTAGCATTAAATAATATTCCATTGACTGGATATACCACAGTTTATTTATCTGGTCACCTATTGAAGGACATCTTGTTTGTTTTGGTAATTGTGAATAGGATTGCTATGAACATCTATGTGCAGGTTTTTGTGTGAACATGAATTTTCAATTCTTTGAAGTTGAAATACCAGTGATTATTAGTTCCTTATACCAAGATATACTAAGCATTTTGTATCTGGGCCATTCTGAAAGGTGTGGGGTAGGACCTTGTTTTAATTTGCAATTTCTTGAAGACAGTGATGTGGAGCATCTTTTCACATGCTTGTTTGCCATCTTTCTCCTTTGATGAGATGTCCAAGTTTTTTCCCTATTTCTAACTTGGAATCTTCAGATAGTCTTAGTTGTGGGGAGTCCTCTTGCAAAACACTGAAAGCTGGGGGAAGAGGACCTGGAAATTCTAAGGACTGAGCAAGCCTAGCAGTAACACCAGAACATGACACAGGGACCTGGATTTAAGGTCTGAGAGACTCAATACAATACTCAGACCAGCAGCCAGCAGCCCAATGGCAACTATTCTCAAACCTAAGCGCATGACTGGAGATACTTACAATATCCTATAAGTTTGGGATAATTAGGTCTTCTCTCCCTGTTTGTAAGTAATATTCCTTTGGAGGCATTTCACATGTGTCTTAGCAGAGCTTAGCAGAATCCTTTCTTTGTTATATGAGTCTGGGAGATCTCAGAAGGATGGGGAGAGTGTACCTAAATGGACTGCATGGTGAGGACCACAGAGATGAATGAAAACCAGGATGGGCCAAGAGAGGTGGTCAACATTTATCAAACACAACAGCATGCAGGGTAACAACTTCTTCTGGGGATGCAGTGATGCATAGAGACTTCTATGGGAATATCAAAGCATACTGTTGTGAGACTACACTGTGAATGACCTTGCATCCTCGCCTGCCAGAGACAGTCCCAGATTGTGCCTATTGTCCCAGAAGTTATTAATAGTTTTTAGTTAGAAGGAAAAATTACCTGGTGACTCTAGCTACCATGGATTTTTGGTTAGTTTCATGCATCCACTTGGCCGGGCCACAGCTCCCGGACGTTTAGTCAAATACAGTCTAGATGTCATTGTGACATTATGTGGTAGAACAGCTCAACATTTAGATGAATAAACTTTGAACAAGGCTGTAAACCTCTACAATGAGAATAGGCCTTGTCCAGTCTGCGGAGGTCCCCAGGGGGTGGGGATCTGCCTCTCTTCTGCCTTCATACTTGAGTTGCCACATCAACTCCTCCTGGCTCTTCAGCCCGCTAGTTTGTCCTGCAGATTTCATACTCGCCAGCCTCCTCCATGAATGCTTGAGCCAATTCTTTAAAATAAATCTCTCTTTTCTTTCTGTGTACACACACCCACACCCACCTCAGATACACCCTATTTCTGTTTCTCTGGAGAATTCTGACTAATACAATGGACTCACACATACGGGGCTATGGGGACATAGTTGCAGGAGGCTTTGTTTCTTCAACACCCAGGCATTTGAAGGGGATGCTGTCTGAATAACAAGGCTGGGGAGGGAAGAGTTTGAGGATGCTGAGGAGTCCTGTGTGTCTGGTAACTTCGTGGGTGGGGCCTGGTAGAGGGACGGGGGGTATAAACTCTGAAGGGCCAAAGCCTGTTTGTGCTTCTGATAAGGTGCTCCCCAGGTAATGGCCAACTACTGGGGGCTTTTAAGATGGGGGAAACCTGGGTGGGTTTACTTTTTCCTAAGCCTCTCCCTTGCAGTGGATCAAGTGGTGGGATGGGGAAAGGGTGACAGTAGGGATGGTGAGGAGGTGCTGGCCAGAGCTCAGAGAGCAAGACCATGATTTCGAGCAGAGGCAGCTGCAGTGAGCATGGAATGGACAGAGATAGATTTCAGAGAAGTTCTCCCTCCTTTCTTGTTGTTGGGGTGCCTGTTGGGTGACACCTGTATCCTGAATAAATCCAACCACCTGCTTTCTCTATTCCTCCACCCAGATGGTGGAGCTCGAGGGATGTAAGCCACTCAACTGAGCAGATTGCTGGTGTTAGAAATGCATGATCCCCCATCTCCGAGAGCCCGGCAAATGCCACCATGACTTTTGGGCCAATTCAAGCCTCACATTTATCCGGAAACTGTTCATATTTTTAAAATTCATGAACATGGCTTTTCTCCCCCACTCAACATTTTTAATTTAATTGTATTTTATTTTATTGCATTACGATTTTATTTATTCAAGAGAGACACAGACAGAGGCAGAGACACAGGCAGAGAGAGAAGCAGGCTCCCTGAGGGGACCCGATGTGGGACTCAATCCTGGGACCCCGGGATCATGCCCTGGGCCAAAGGCAGACGCTCAACTGCTGAGCCACCCAGATGTCCCTCAACATTTTTTAAACTGAAATTAAAAAATGTTTAAAGATAGAGGCACCTGGGTGGTCAGTTCGTTAAGCATCAGACTCTTGGATTTGGCTCACGTTCTGATCTCATGGCTCGTGAGATTGAGCCCCACGTCAGGTTCCCTGCTCAGCAGGAGTCTGGACATTCTCTTCCTCTGCCTCTCCCCTCTCAAATAAATATGTCTTTTAAAGATATTTGAAAGATAATTATAGATTCACACGTAGTTGTAAAGAACAATCCAGAAAGATCCACAGTACCCTTTGGTCAGGTTCTCTAATGGTAATGTTCTGCAAAACTGCAGCACAGTATCCCCACAGGAGATTGTTAGCTAGCTAGCCAGGATGGAGAATGTCTTTGCCATCATTGGACTCTTCATTGTATCTTTTACAGCCACATCCATTTCCTTGTGCAACTCCCTAACTCAGGGCAACAGCGAATCCATTCTTCATTTCCATAATTTTGTCATTTCAAGAATGTTACATGTAGAATCATGCAATATATAAATTTTGGGAATTGGCTTTTATCACTAAGGATAATTCTCTGAAGATTCTTCCAAGTTGTTATGTGTATAAGTAGTTTGATCGTTTTTATTGCTGAGTAATATTTCAGGATGTGGATATACCACTATCATTTTAACCATTCACTCATTGAAGGACATTTTGGGTGTTTGCAGTTTTTGCCTATTACAAATAAACCTGCTACAGACATACACACACAGGTTTTAATGTGACCATAAGCATTTGTTTTTATGGAATAAAAATGCAGGAGTGCGATTGCCGGATTACAATTGCTATGATGGTTACACACTGGTTTTCCAAGAAATGCCACATTGCTTTCCAGAGTGGCTGCACCATTTTACATTCCCACCATCAATTTGGTGGTGATCCAGTTTCTCTATAACCTCTCTAGCATTTGATATTGTCATTATTGTTTATTTTAGTCATTGTGATAGGTTTGTAGTAATAGCTCATTGTGACTTTCATTTTTATTTCCCTAATGGCCAGTTATATTGGACATCTTTCCTTGCCATCTGAACATCCTCTTTGGTGAAATGTCTCTGTGGTTTTTTTGTCTGTTTTCTGAGTAGATTATTTTGCTGTTCAGTTTTGAGAGTTTTTTTTAATATATTCTAGATATCAGTCATTCGTCAGGTATGAGGTTTTATTGGGAGAGGTCATTGAAAAGACGTGACTGCCAAGTGACCTATGAGCTAGACCTGGGTGCTGGGAGGTCCCCCTATGCCTCCCCGTCCTTGGGCTGTGGGCTCTGCTTATCTTTCCTACTGCCAGAGGCTGCTCCAAGAACATAGCCTTGAGATAGGGATGTAGTATTGGGAACAGCTGTAAGGTATACACAGCTGAAGCCAACTAAGTCCTCTCTATAAACTCTGTGATTCGGGTGAGCAGTGAGGGTCTTGCTATCCATTGATCTTGCTGCAGCCACAAGACAAGCATCATATGTAAGTTCCCTTTACTTAACAAAACTGCCACTTGCCAACCTGGAGTTTCCTTGCTTCTTCCTTTGGTCTCTCCCTGCCCTTCCTGTTAGGGGACCAGTGACAGATTTCACCTGGAAAACTCCCAAGAAGGTTTTGAACCAACAGGTTTGCAAATGTTTTCTCCCAGTTGTCACTTGTCTTTTCATTCTCTTCGTGGGGTCTCTCAGATGGCAAACATTTTAAATTTTGTTGGAGTCTTATTTATCAGTTTTTTTCTTTTATGAATAATGCTTTGATGTCAAGTTTAAAAGCTCTTTGCCTGGCCTTAGGTCTCAAAGATTTTTTTCTTTTAATAAGTTGTTTTATGGTTTTATATTTTACATTTAAGTTTGTGATCCATTTTTACTGACTTTTAAAATAAGGTATAATAAGACTTTGGTTGAGTTCCAATTTTTTGCCCGAGGATGTCCACTTGTTCCATCGCCGTCTTTTAAAAAGGCTACCTATCTTTCCTCTGTTGACTTACTTTTATTCTTTTGTCAAAATCTAGTTGGGGGATCCCTGGGTGGCTCAGCAGTTTAGAGCCTGCCTTTGACCCAGGGCGTGATTCTGGAGTCCCAGGATTGAGTCCCACGTCGGGCTCCCTGCATGGAGCCTGCTGCTCCCTCTGCCTGTGTCTCCGCCTCTCTCTCTCTCTCTCTCTCTGTGTGTGTGTCCCTTGTGAATAAATAAATAAAATATTTAAAAAAAATCTAGTTGGGCATATTTATGTAAGTGTTTTCTGGGTTCTCTGTTCGATTCCACTGATCTAAATGTGCATCCCTCCATCAATACCACACAGTCTGGATTACTGTAGCTACAAGTCTTGAAACCAGACAGATGAACTTATTACCCTTTATTCTTCTTCAAAATTATTTTGGTATTCTAGTCCTTTGCCTTTTCATTGCATTTAGAACAATCTTTTCCATATTTACAAAATCCTTGCTGTGAATGTTACAGTAATTGCATTAAACTTGTATATTAATTTGGGGAGAATTGACATCTTTACTATATGTTTTCCAACTTATGAACATAGTATGTATCTTCCTTTATCTAGATCTTATATAATTTTATCAACAGTTTGTAGGTTTTTAGCATAAAGTTGTAGACATATTTTATTATATTTACGCCAAAGTGTCTTATGTCTAAAGTAAATGATTTGTATTATATTTTCAAAATGTGGTATCCATGTGTTCATTTCTATTATACACAAAATTGGTTTTTTTGTATGTTTATTTTGCATCCTGCAACCTTACTAAACTCATGTATTAATTCTAACAAGTTTTTTGTAGATTTCTTGAAATTGTGTAGGCAATCATGTCATTTTCAAATAAAGATAGTTTTATTTCTTCCTTCCCAATCTGTATGTCCTTTGTTTCCTTTTCTTCTCATGGCTAAAACATCCAGGGCTATGTTAAATAAGATGCTTTGTTCCTGATTCATTCTTTCATGAATAAGTATAATGTTAGATGTAGATATTTTTGTAGATGTTCTTTATCAAGTTGTAGATTCCCATATGCTCCTCTCAACAATCAAAGACAACCTGACAAGTAGTCTAGAATCCTTATTTGACTTTTGTTGGCAGGAGTTGAGGTGAAGCCATGGTTTTGAGGTTGTTCCTTTCTTCTTTTTCCTGCTGTTTTGCTATAGTAGAGTTGTTCTGTCTATAGTTTTCTGCCTTCCTAGGCTATCTCCTGGCCCTTTGGCTAGAAAGACCAGGCTTTTGTTGAATCTCTCTCCTCTCTCTCCCTCTGGTCTGTTTCTATTTGTATTCCTAGGTTGCAGGTTTCTTGCAATAAGTCTGGACTGTATAAGACAAAAAGAAAACCCAGGAAACTCACTACTGTGTTGTTCCTTCTGATCCCAAAGCCCAGACTGCCACCTTCTCATACTTCAGAGTCTTCTGCTATTTGCTCTAAGTCTGATGTTAGGATGTATTTTATATACAATGTAGTCGGAGGGAGAAGTAGGGAAAAATATGTCTACCCCATCTTTCTCGAAGTAGAAGTTCTTGCTCAATTTTATTCCATGTCCACTTTACAGAAAAAAAAAATGAAACAAAATAGAAGCTACCAAACAAGAATTCCCTTGTCTTCCCAATTACAAACCTATAAAATGATCTACATACTTCCAAAACTAATCTCCCTTTTGTTTTTTCTTGTTATAACAGAGGAGACTTCCCACTTGGGAGCCAAGACCAAACCTACTGAACACTAAATCCCATCCACTCCTATTTCCCCAGGAACATTAATAATAGATTATTTTTCCTTTCCCTTGTACATAGGTTCCTCTTGTTAACTAGATTTTTCTATTAGATTTAAATTGTGCTTGTGCCCTTTCCATTAAATACAAGCCAAATCTTGGTTGCACATTTCTTCCAGCTCTGGCTCCCTTCTTCCTTTATTGAATTTCTCAAAAGAAAATAACTTTATTTCCTTATGTCATATCTACTCCCCAACAACTCCTATGTGGCTTTGGTTCACATAATTTCACCTCTGAGTAGCCTATTGAATAGAAGTATTTCTATATGCCGTCTTTCTTGATCACTCCACATCTTTTAGCTCTGATGATTACTGCCTACTTCTTGAAACACTCTCTGCCCTCAGCTTCTGTAAGACAGCACTCTCCTGGTTTTTCTCTTACATCTCATGCTACTTCTCTATTTTCTGAGCTCATTCTCTTTTACCCTACCAGTAAATGTTGTTCTCAGAGCTTGGTCACGTGCTTTTTTTCTCAGATCACTCAAGTTTTTCTCCCTGAACATTTTCACCTACTCCATAACCTCAGTTATCAACTACATGCAGATAGTTCACACATGTATATCAAGCCTCATTTCTCCTCTGAGTTTCACACTTGTAATGTCTAATCTCTTTTTGAAGGTTGAGAATCCCTACAAACCAATATGCTCTAAATTGAAATTGAGATCTCCTTAACAGTTCCCTAGTACTCTCTGACATCACATAATCCTCTCCCCTTGTTCTTTGAGCTAGTGAATGGCACCAGCTTTCATTCAATTATAAAAGCCAGGAATCTATGTAGGAATCAGATATGATATTTTCTTTTTTATCTCTCATATTCAACACACTACTGTGTCCTTTTGATTTTACCTCCCAAATAACTCAATAACCTACTCACTCATCTCCAATCCCACTGCCCTCACCCTGATCCCAAAGGCCATCACCTCTCTTCTGCTCTAGCTGCCTAAACATTCCTAGCATCTAACCCTGCTCCTCACCAAGCTGGTCACCACATTGAAGAAGAGAAATTTTTTTCAAGCTTCAAGTTTGATCCCCTGCTTCTGTTTATTTATTTATTTATTTATTTATTTATTTATTTATTTATGACACGGGGGCGAGGGGGAGAGGGAAAGAATCTTCAAGCAGATTCCCTGCTGAATGCAGAGTTCAATGTGGGGCTTGATCTTAAGAGCCAGGAAATCATAACCTGAGCCAAAATCAAGAGTCAGATGCTTAGCCAACTAGCTACCAGGCACCCAGCATCTCTCTGTCTTGTTCCCTCCTTCTCTTTCTTTCTCTCACACATACATACTCTAATGCTTAAAATCTGTAGATATCTGCAGTTGTCTTGCCAATACTCTTAGGGCAGAGACCTAACTTGTTTATGTGGTCTAAAGTTCTGTGCGGTCAGATTCTCCCCTAATATTCAATCCTATTTTGCCCAACTTCCCCCATTTACCCCCCAATTTCTGCTTTAGCTACCTGGCCTTTCAGTGACAAGTATGCTTCACATTGACTCTGCCCTAAGACATTTGCCTGCATGACTTTTTGTCCTCCTTTATTCAACTCTTTATCTTTCCCTCATCTTTCAATTTCTGGCTCGGTCATCATTTCCTACTATATCTTTGCAGTGTTTCATTTATTTGATAGCCACTTTATTTATGTCTGTGCTCTTCCGTTAGATTTTAAGAGCCATGCAGGCAGAGAATAACCTTTATTGCATGTTCTTATATCCCCCATGTGTAGCATAATCCCTCACAGAATCATTGTGTTGCACAAAATGCATGATGCCCCTAAAGTTGTGCATTGTTGCAGGTAGAATTTTTTACTTCATATGCAGGGGATTTCAAATAAATACTTTGAAATGAATGAATGAGAGTAAATCAATGGTACTTAATATTGATTAGGCATATGTATGGGAGCACCTAATAAGAAAAAGTAAAACATCACTCTTAAGTTTTGACCTTGAGGAATTGTATCCATTTTAATGCCATTAACTAAAACCAAGATTTCAGAAAATTATTTGAGGACAAGGAGGTTGGACTTAGTTTTTGTCATACAATTTTTTGCTATGTAAGTGCAGATCTCTGTCTTAAGTTGAGATCTGGGCTTGGGAAACTGATTTGAAATCATTAGCTAATAATATTCAGTGGAGGAGTGGGAGCAGGTAAAGTAAGAAGAAAGGAGGGTCAAAGATAAGACCCCGAACAGCCTGCCCTAAGACTTAAAAAAAAAATGCATAGAAGTCACAGAAGGAGGAAGTGTCAAAAGGAGGGCATGATAAGCACTATTAAAAGTTATAAATTTCCATTAAGATGAGGAATGGAGTGGGGACTATGGACTTAGTCCATATCTTTCCAGAGGGACCATGGGGAGATGGCAGGGGACTCAGGAGTGAATGGAATATTTGATGGTCAACCTAAGTACACAGTGGACATTTAATGGCACGGCAGGGTCCAGGGAGCTCTTTGACAAAGTGAGATCCTACTGAAGACTGTTGGGATATTTGAAATCTGGGGCATAGGTTGGTACACAAATAGAGAAGGTAAAGGGATTTTAGAGAAAAATTGAAGTAGTTCATGCTTAGTGATCTCAATTGTCTCAGTTACATAGACTACTTCTTCATCAGCTGAGAGAATGAGGGCAGGAACCTGGTAGGGTGCCTGAAGACAAAGACAAGACTGAGAGTCACCACCATGGTGAATAGGAAAGGGACCCATCAAGAGCAGGATAAAGCATTTTTGAGTGAGATTGGTACCTTAACAGCAGCTAAATTCACATGTGTGTCATGGATTTTATCCAGCAGCACTGTATCCCCAGGGCGACAAAGGGAAAAGCAGGTGGTTGTATTAATCCAGGGCTAGACATCATCAGAATCTGTGCTGAGAAAGATTAAGGGATCAGAGTAGTGGAGGGAGTTGGTAAACACGAAATGACTGACCTAATAACCAGGTTGACAGGGAAGGAAGTGAGGCTGAGCTGAAGTTCGTAGATGGGGATGATGAAGCAGGACATGGGCCTGGGGTTCTCCGTGAGGCTTAGAGTAGTTTTATTGGGACAGGTGAAGAGAGAGGCTTTAGGCAGGTGCTGCAATGTCAAATCAGAGATCGTAGAAAAGAAGCAATGAGGGCAGCCCCAGTGGCTCAGCGGTTTGGCTCTGCCTTCCGCCCAGGGTGTGATCCTGGGGTCCCAGGATCGAGGCCCGCGTTGGGCTCCCTGCATGGAGCCTGCTTCTCTCTGCCTGTGTCTCTGCCTGTGTCTGCCTGCCTCTCTCTCTCTCTCTCTGTGTGTGTGTGTGTGTCTCATGAATAAAATAAATAAAATCTTAAAAAAAAAAACAGAAAAGAAGCAATGAGAAACTGATAAAAATATATATATCCTGTGATATTAGACACACCTGTGTATAAGTTCTGTCTCTTAGTTATTAGCTGTATGAGCTTGGAACTCAGTTGCTTTATCTGTAGAAGATGATATTAGTTCCTATGTCCAAAGCTTGTGGTGAGAATTTAATGTGATAATACACATGAAGCGTAGACCATGGTAAGCTTTGTAGGTATAGGTAGATATTTCTGCTCTTACTATTATGATGGTCATGATGTGATCTTGGAGTGTGACTATGATGGGGAGTAACTGAAGATGTGCAGTGGTGCAGGATTTAGGAGGGGAGAAAGCTTGAGACCAGCACTACAGGAAGGGTGATTCACATGGATCGGTGAATATCCTTGCTTTGTCTCCATGACTGGCATGCCTGCCACAGCTGTAGACTAGAGACACTTCTTATGCTTCCCCTGCACCACTAAAGGAACTTAGCAGAGGCAGCCCGAGGCTCAACCCATTTGGGATCTCCTTGCAACTGGAGGTACATGTGCAGCTTTGTTTGCTCATCACCATTCCATGTGGATCACGGTGCTTCACTTGCATAAAAAGGATGCCCAGGTTTTAGTAATGAGACCTTTTTAATTGTTTGGTTTCTGCACATAAATTGGTTCTGAGTCAGCCAAATATGCTCATAATTAGGAGACAAACAGCAGAGACCAGTGAGTAGCATTTCCTTTTGCTTAAATAGTCGGCTTACTTGGAGTCAAGCCATATTGATTCTGAGAAAGCTTTATTCAATTAGTGCCCACATGTATTTTCAGCACTGTGTAGTCACTAAGGACTCAGGTGGGCTTGGGAGTGGACTCCAGGTACTTCCCAGGAGTGTTTGGTCACCACTGGTCCTGCATAGAAGATGAAAAGAGTCTGGTCCCTGCAAGATGTCACTTGTGTTACCTCTTTAGAAACCGACCAAATCAGCACCTGCAAGGCCCCTATAGTCCAGCTGGCAACCCATTAAAGCCCATGGATTTCAGTGCCCAGAGTAGTCTGAAAGACCTGGGGAAGAGAAGTTCTAGTCCCTGCTTAAGGGAAGAAAGAAATCTAGCAGTTAGTAACTGCCTACTGCTTACCAGGTACTATTCTAAGTACATTACCAATCATTTAATCATTGTCCTGTCCTCCAGCAAGGAGACCTAGACTCAAAGAATTGCCTTTCCTAAGATCACACGAAGTGGTGAAACTGGAATATGGCATCTAAGGCGCACATGCTTAATGGACTGCTAGTGTGTTTTTTCCTTTGTGTGTATATGTGTGTTTTTGTTTTGTTTTTCAGGGCTTACTTGGAAATTTGAATAAATTACATAAAGGGTTTTGTGCTCATAGGTAGAGAGACAGCCTATGTGGGGCATGTCCAGGCCCAAGGTGAGACTCTGGCATTTAAGAGCAGGGTCCTTGTCATCCAGGACCTATTGGAAAAGTGATGGTGAGACTCACTGGAGCTGATAGTTACCTACAAAGTCCATAAGAAATCTCCTGGCACAGGGGATCCCTGGGTGGCTCAGCGGTTGAGCATCTCCCTTCAGCCAAGGGTGTGATCCCGGGGTTCCAGGATCGAGTCCCACATCGGGCTCCCTGCATGGACCCTGCTTCTCCCTCTGCCTGTGTCTCTGCCTCTCTTTCTCTCTCTCTTCCTCTCTCTCTCTCTCTTTGTATGTGTCTCTCATGAATAAATAAATAAAATCTTAAAAAAAAAGAAATCTGGTACATTTCAAGATCAGAGATCAAGGTCTGTCAGTCTTGGATCTAATAGGAGAATTTCTAATAGGAGATTGCCACACTGGAGGGAAGACAGCCATCTTTCTCTTTGGCTTAAGCAACATAAAAAGAATCGAGAAAGACCCAGGGGTGGTATCAAGATGTAGTATATGAAGGCTCTAGCGATGTTGGCAGAAGTATTTCATGGAGTTCACTGGTAGGATCAATGAGATCTCCCCTTAGCAGGGAAAAGAACAAAACAGTTAAGTGCAAGAGTAAGGCTTGAGGGTGTTCAGTCGTCTAGTTTGCTTAGATCTGTCATGGTTTTGCACTGAAAACCCTACTTCTGGGAAATCCTTCATTCTGGGTTGAGTCAGGAATGAGTCATCAATGCAGATTTCATGAGAGGCTCAGGAAAAAGGTAGGGAGATATGATGGGGCAGCTAAGTGCTTCGTCACTATAATGGATTCTCTCTCTCAGCTTCAGTATCCTTAAATATGCAGTAGAGAATGGGATTCCTCTCTTGCGTGGTTACTGTGAGGCCAAGGGCATAATGGGGATTGGAATGAAAGGAACAAGGGACTAAAATCATGCAGCATTCTCTTTGAACCCATGCTGGCACTACACTGTCTCCTTCAATATGCACTTGTAATATTAATTACAATTTTCCTTATTTTATAGAAAAAAAATAAGTTAAATGAATTAACACACTAAGCAACTTGTCCCCATGACTAGGAAGTAGTAGAGTTACATTTGAGAGCCAGATGGGAGGGATAGGGAATTACACAGAGCTGAAATAATTCACTTGCCCGTAGGACTTGTGAAAAATCCAGAGTTGGTTATCCCACTATTCTAGTGAGGTCTTGCTATTAGGAAGAATGGCTGGGGTTGATGTCATTCTGGTTTGAAGTGTCTAAGCTATAGGATGATGGATGGATCTCAAAGGAGCTGACCTTTTTGACCTGAAACTTTGTATTTATTTAAAAAGAAAAATCATCATATTTTTGAATTTCCGTTAAGGAGAGGGTTGGCTATTCCAAGCAAATAAGGCAGAGATAAAATGGAATAAGATCTGCTGCAGTAATGCAAAAGAGTGTTTGTCAGGGATTATTTCTTCTTAACTTGAAAGAGGCTAATCAGCTCAGAGAAGAGAAGATGACTTTGGGTTTGAAATCCGTTTTTACAGTAGCTGGTTGGCAAGCATTCAATCAGGTGGATATACATACACCTTGATCCACTGCAATCCAGAAGTCCACTCCATTGGGAGTGTTTCCATTGGGAAATTAATCATTTTTAACTGAATTAACAAGGAAGGGACCTTTCCAAAACCAGCTCATGGGAACTTTAGAGATCCATTGGATATTTCTAGGTCCTGGCTCTTGGAACTTCATGGAGGCCTGGAGATGCCATCCTGCTTTGAGGAAGAAAACTTTAGTCGGACTGGCCTTCACACCTAGCATACAGGACATCTCAAAAAGAACACCTGGCCTGCAAATGTTGACCTTTGAAATGATAATTTTCTAAGTTTTATTCATTACCTTTTAATTTCTGTAGAGATATTTCTAAAGGAGAAAAAGTGACAGCTAATCAATATAGAATTTGAAAATTACCAGTTTGCAACCCCTATATAAAAACTTATTGAAGCAAATATTAGCAAATGGATGCAAACTCCTTTGGGTAAAATATTCTTGAGGAAAGAAGATATTCACGTAGTGACAAATATCACTACCCATTTATTTGCCACTTATATAGATGTAGGTGTATAATACAGTATTATGTTACATATATATGATAATAAAAGTGCAAAGGACAATTAAAAAATAAAACTTATGCTATGGCAAG
This sequence comes from Nyctereutes procyonoides, assembly GCF_905146905.1. Classification (NCBI taxonomy): domain Eukaryota; kingdom Metazoa; phylum Chordata; class Mammalia; order Carnivora; family Canidae; genus Nyctereutes; species Nyctereutes procyonoides. The sequence continues at coordinate 54,663,405 of NW_026575046.1, forward strand.
TTTCTTATATTCATGGCAAAGTTAAGTAATATTAACCTTTAAATTAAGATTCTTTTTTTTTAAAGATTTTATTTATTTATTTATGGGAGACACACACACACAGAGGCAGAGACACAGAGAAAGGGAGAAGCAGGCTCCATGCAGAGAGCCCAATGCGGGACTCGATCCTGGGACTCTAGGATCACACCCTGGGCTGAAGGCAGATGCTCAACCACTTGAGCCACCCAGGTGTCCCAAATTAAGATTCTTACTATAATTTCTAGAATTAATACTAAACATATACAAAGATGTATAGCTGAAATCCTAACAGAGAAATTAAAATCAATTACTAAAAAATGTAAACAAAAATGATAGGAAAGGAATAACAGAAAAATTAAAAATATATAGGATTAATTGAAAACAAATAAAATAATACACCTAGATCCAGCATGTCAATAACTACATTAAGTGAAAAGGATAAAACGCTTTAACTAATTAACACAGCCTATCAGGTTAGATTATTTAAAAATGACAACAGGGTTTAGCTATCTATTGTCTATGAAAGATAAAATTGAAATATACTTAGATGGTTGAGTAAAAATTTGAAAAAATAAACCATGAACCCATGTAGCTAAAGGAAAATTTCAGTGGCAATAGTCATTGTAGACCAAATAGACTTCAAGTCATGGAGATTTGTTTAGAGAAAAAGAGGAATATTTCATAATAACAAAAGTATCAACTCATTAGAAATATTCAGCAATCATAAATTATTAGTAATAAGTAACCAAATAATTAACAATAGTAAGAGCAGAAAGCAATGAGAGTAAACAGAACAACAAAACAGAAAATCAACAAATGTGAAAATTGTCTTTAAAAAATTTTAATGAAGGGACACCTCAGTGGCTTAGTTGGTTGAGTGTTGAACTCTTGATTTAAAATGGGGTCATGATCTCAGGATTGTGGGATCAGCCCCAAGTCTGGCTTGGGCCTCAGTGGGAGTCTGCTTCTCTCTCCCTTTTCCTCTGCCACTCCCCTACCTCACACATACTTTCTCTAAATAAATAAATAAAATAATCAAAAAAATTAATGAAATGAAATATATAATCCTTGAGCAAGGCTAATCAAGAAGAGAGGAAAAACAAATATCCACATCAAGTCTGTAAAAGAGAAGATAGCTACAGATTCTACAATTATTAAAGAAAATAAGAAACTATTATTAACAGTTTTATACCAATAAATTTTACCATCTAAATGGACTAATTCCTTGAATGCATGTCTTAAAACTGACACAAAAGGAGTTAGAAATTCTGAATGGTTGTCTATTTAGTAAAAGAATTTAAGCAAAAAAAAAAAAAAGGAATTTAGGTATTATTCAAATATGATTTACATTTGCTTGTGAATTCTACCAAACACTGGATGAGGAAGCAGTACCAATCTTACACAAAATTCTTTTAGGAAACAGAGAGGAGGGAAAATTTGTCAACTTATTTTACAAAGAAAACATGACACAGATACCAAAATCTTACAAAGGTATTACCAAAACCAAAGAATAACAAGTCAATACCATCATGGATATAGAAACACATCCTTAACATGATACATGCAAATTGAATCTAGAGTATATGAAAAATTATAATAGATTATAATGAAATAGGGTTTATTCCAGGAATGTAAGTTTTTCTATATTTGAAAATCAATGCAATAACCAGATTTTCAGAACAAAGGTAAAGAATCATGATTGTCATTATTGGTGCCTACAAATAATTTGATAAAATTTAAAACCTATTCATGTTGAGAACATACTGAAAGCTATACATAAAAAGAAAATTCCTCAATCTGAAAAAGGTCATAGGAAAAACACCTAACAATAGACTCAATGACAAACTATTAAACATTGTCAGCTAGTATTCAGATCAAGGCAGAGATGTCTGATATTACCACTCCTATTTAGCATTATGTGGGATTATTATTTATATACATTATTAATAATTATTTGTAAAAATTATATTTATTAATTTTATAAATATATTTTATTTATTATTATTTGTATAAATAATCCCAAGAAACCTATGAAAAACCCAACTTGGATGAGTAAATTTAGTAAGATTGCAGGATACCTGAGCAATATACAGAAAAAAAATTTATAGAATAGTAAAAGCAACACAAAATAAGAATAGGTATAATGAAAGACATGCAATAAAAAATTTAATATGTAGCTGAAAAAAATTGAGACCTAAATAAATGGCAAGATATACCATGTTTATGATTAGAAGTTTCCATATTTTATCATGTCAGTTTCCCCAAATTGATCTGTAAATTTAAGGTAATTCTAGTCATAATCTCAATTAGTGTCTAGTAGAAATTTATAAGCTAACTCTACAGTCATGACAGTCTTGAAAAATAAAAACAAATATAAAGGAATTAAACTTTATGACTTCAAGATTTAATATAAAGCTACATTAATAAGACAGCGTAGTTTTTGGCACTGATTATGGAAACAGTAAACAGATTATTGGAAGAGAAAAGGAGAGTCTAGAAAGAGACCCCCACTATTAATTTGTTTAGAGGTGATATTATTATTTTTAAAATTACTTTTTAATGTATGATTGACAAAATTATAAGATATTTAAAGTGTACAAAGTGATGATTTGATGTATATTGTGAAAGCTTTTCCCTCATCAAGTTAACACACCCATCACCTCACATATTTATCATTGTTTTAGAAGACTTAAGTTCTATTCTCTTAGGAAATTTCAATTATATGATGCAGTATTACCAATATAGTTAGCATGTTTTACTTTAGATCCTCAGGCCTCATTCATCTCATAAGTGAAAGTTTGTACCCTTTTATTAACTATTCTTACTTTCTCCACTTCCAACCCCTTTTGGGCAATCACATTTCTACTCACTGTTTCTATGAGTTCAGGGTTTTTTCTTTTTTTCTTTCTTTTTTTTTTTTTTTTTTAAGATCCTACAGTTAAGTGATAACACACGGTATTGGCATGGAATCAATAGAAGGCAGAAAGAAAAGTTAAAAAAAATTGCGTGAGGACACAATTGACAGAATATTCATAAAGGAAAAGCAAATTAACATCAACTCTTACCTCACAAAACTTAATTCAAAAAAGGATGTAAAGGTTAGATATAAAAAGCATGTCATAGAAAACAGAAGAGAATATCTTTGTGATGTGGACATAGACAAAAATTTCTTAGAAAGGGCAGAGGCTGTGAAATCCATAAATCATACTTCGAAATTCTGCTGATTGGAAGATATTCTTAATACAATATCTAGGCAAGCCAAAGGTAGAAAATATTTGTACTTACAGCACAGAGCTGATGAAAGACTTGCATCCACTATACCTAAAGGGTAGTAACAACTTAGTGAGAAAAAGTCAAATAATTGAACAGAAATATCACCTAAGTGATGGTGGAATGATCAGTAAGCCCGTGTAAGGGTGTTGCACATCATCATCCCTCCTCCCCTCTCGGACCCTTGCTTTGATGAAGCTGCAGTGTTGTGAACCCCCGTCTGGAGAGGCCCACGAGGGAAGGAACGGAGGCCTTGTGTCCAACCACCTGCCAAGAACTGAATTTTGCTCACAACCACGTGAGTGAGCTTGAGTCCTCTCCTTTCCCAGCAGCATTTTGAGCCAACTAAGCTTCCAACTACACCCTGATGGCCCTGCAGAGAGACCCGGAGCCAGCAGACCCAGCTCGGCAGTGCCAAGATTCTCTTTTTCTTTTTTAAGATTTTATTTATTTATTCATGAGAGACACACACAGAGAGAGGCAGAGACCCAGACAGAGGGAGAAGCAGGCTCTATGCAGGGAGCCTGATGTGGGGCTTGATCCCAGGACCCCAGGGTCACGCCTTGAGCTGAAGGCAGACTCTCAACCACTGAGCCCCCCAGGTGCCCCCGGGGCCAAGATTCTTAACCCACAAAAATTCTGAGATAATAAATGTCTGTTGCTTTGAGCTACTAAGTTTTGTGGTAATTTACAATGAAACAATAGATACCTGATATAGTGACGTTGTAAAAAAAAAAATCAGTTGATTTATTGGCTCCATTTCCAGTCTCTTTATTGACCTATTTGTCTATCTTTACCCCAAGAACATACTCCCATGATTTTTGTAGTTTTCAAATTAGCTATCACAAGTCCTCCAATTTTGTTATTCTTCCTCAAAATTGTTTTATTCTAGGCTCTTTGTTTCTCATGTTGATTTTAGAATTATAGTACCAACTTCTTTTTTTCCCCCACTTTTTTCAGCTTTATTGAGGTATAATTGAAAAATAAAAATTGTCAATATCATAGGTCATAATAATACAAATACATTAAAAAGTTGGACTAGTTTATACTCCAGTTAATAGTAGCTGAGAGTACCTCTTTTTCTGTATCTTGTCAACAGCAAGTATTAACAAACTTTTAAATCTTTATCAATTTGGCAGGTGAAAAATGGTATCATTTTAATTTGTTGCTTGTTTACTCATTAGGTAACATTTTCTTTCTTTTTTTTTTGTATTTTTTTTATTGGAGTTCTATTTGTCAACATATAGTATAACACCCAGTGCTCATCCCGTCAAGTGCCCTTTCTAAAGCATGTAAGTAAATAAATAATAAAAGCCTGGTGTGATTTTGACCGAGACGGCATTGGATTTAGATCATTTGAAAAGAGTTGACATCTCAACCACATTGAGTTTTCTAAAATAGGAACATAAGAGATAACCTCTCTCTCTCACTCACTCTCCTTTAACTTTTTGCCTTTAATTTTTTTTAAAAAAGATATTAAGAATTTCTTTATTTGAAAGAGAGAGAGGGAACAAGCAGAGGCAGAGGGAGAGGGAGCAGCAGACGCCCCGCTGAGCAGGGAGACCAACACGGAGCTCAAGCCCAGGAACCCGGGATCAGGACTTGACCCAAAGGCAGATGCTTAACCGACTGAGCCACCCAGGTACCCCTTTTCTTTAATTTCGTTCTGCAATATTTTGTAGTCTTTAGTATAGGAAACTTGCATATTTTAGTTTTTTTCCTAAATATGTTTATGATACTGTTGGTGGCATTATTGTTTTGTTTGTCCATTGTTATTTGCTAGAATTAGAATTATATTCGGTTTCTGTATATTGACACTACCTTCTGTGACCATGCTACATTTAGTTTTTACTTCTGGTACATTTTTCAGTAGATTCCACAGGGAATCACGTAAATCATTTTTCTGCAAATAAGCCAATATTTTTTTTTACAAAAATTTATTTATTTATTCATGCAGGACAGAGAGAGAGAGAGCGAGAGGCAGAGACCTAGGCAGAGGGAGAAGCAGGCTCCATGCAGGGAGCCCGACGTGGGACTCAATCCCGGGTCTCCAGGATCAGGCCCTGGGCTGAAGGCAGTGCTAAACCGCTGAGCCACCTGGGCTGCCCTAAGCCAATAATTTTTTGTTTTCTTTTCCATTTTTTTTTCCATTCCCCTTTCTCCCAGCTCCTTCCCTGCCCCACCCCCCTTTATTTTCACTGGTTCAGACTTTCAGTACAACGTTAAACACAAATTAGGACAGCAGATATTTTTGCTTTCTTCTCGATCTTTGTGGAAAATCATTCAACATTTCACAATTAAGCATGATGTTAGCTACAGTGGGGTTTGTTTTTGTTTTTGTTGCATAAATGTGCTTTATCAGAATGAGGAATTTCTCTTCTGTTCTTGGTTTCCTGAGAGTTATTATCATGAAGAGGTGGTAAATTCAATCAAATGCTTTTCTGCATTTACTGAAATGATCATTTTTTCCCCCTCTTCATTCTGTTAATGTGCTGAATTGCATTGCTTGATTTTCAAATGTTAAAACAACCTTGCACTCCTGAGATAATTTGCACTTGATGATTTATTATCCTTTCTAAAGACTACTGGGAAAGATTTACTAATATTTTATAAAGTATCTTGTGTTCATGTTCATGAAGGATATTGATCTGCAATTGTTTTCCTTTTAATGTCTTTGATAGGTATTGGTATCAAGATTATGTCAGTTTTATAAAATGTGTAAGGAATTGCCTTTTGTATTTTGAAAAAGTTTGTGTTTAATTTGCATCTTCTCTCTTAATGTATTAATGAGTTGTGATGAGGTCATCTGAGAGTGGATTGTTCTTTGTGGAAAGATTTTTTATTATTAAAAAGTTATAAATTATTTTAAAAATTAATTTTGTGATAGATATTGAGACTTTTAGACATCTAGATTTTTAGATTTTCTATTTCTACTTGTTTTAACCTTGGTCGGTTTTACTTTTCAAAAGTTTGTTCATTTAAGCTATGGTAAGGAATTTATTGTCATAATGTTTCTTACACTATTCCCTTATTTGCTTTTAATGTTTATAGACCTATAATGACATCCTTTCTATAATCCCTGACATTGGCAATTTAGGTTTGCTCTCTTTACCTTAACTATTCTTCCTAAGTTTTTGGCTAATTTTATTACTATTTTCAAAGCACTGAGTTATTGATTTTTGTATTTATCATTTTTCTATTTTATTGACTTTCAGTATGTTTTCCCCTTCTACTTCCTTTTGCTATAATTTCCTTTTTTTCTAGCTTCTTAAGGTGAAGCTATTGTAATTGGTTTCAACCCTTTTTTCTTGTCTACTATCGTCATTTAAAGTGATTTCATTTTCTCTAAGCACTTCTTTAGCTATAACCTACACATTTAGGAATGTCATGTTTTCATTATCACTCAGTTTGAAATACGTTTCAATTTTCTTTTGATAACTTGTTTGACTCATGAGTTATTTAAAGTGATATTACTAAATTGCCACATATTTGGGGGTTTTCTGGATCTCTTGATGCTGTTTATTTCTAATTTAAAATCCTTTTGGCCAGATGATACATTCTGCGTGATTCCATCCTTTTATATTGATTGAAACTTGTTTTACGACCTAGAATATTGGTCTACCTTGATGACTGTCCCATATGCAACTGAAAACAATGCATCTCTGCCATTTTGAGGTGAGATGTTCTATAAATGCCACTTAGGTCAAATATCATGATAGCATTTTTCACATCTTGTCTTTTACTGATTTTTGTATACTTACTCTATTACTCAGAAAAGAGTGTAAAAATACCCAACTATAGTTTCTCTTAGCTCTCTGCTCTACCCTTAGCCTTTCCTTTGAAAGCCTGGCTGGTCTTGATAATTTAATTTCTCTCAGTTCCCTTCCTGCCTCTGCTCTTGGAGGATATTTGTTTTGCAGTTGAGGAAAGGCCCATGCACCTCGCTGCAATCTCTCCCAGCTCTTATCCTGCTTTCAACCTTTCACATGTTACCCTTGAGCCTTCAGTGAAGATCCATGCCAGAGAGTTGGTGGGTAGAGCGGTGGCTAAGGTGGCTCAAAATTTCAAACTACCATGAAAGCCCACTCACGGCTGTGTCAAGAATGTTAAAAGTTTTTGTATATTCTGGAGTGCCTGGGTGGCTTGATTGGTTAAGTATTGGATTCTTGGTTTCAGCTCAAGTCATGATCTCTGGGGCTTGAGATCAAGCCCCATGTGGGCTCAGTGGGGAGTCTGCTTGGGATTCTCTCCCTCTCCCTCTGTCCCTTCCCCTGCTCATGCTCTCTCTCTCTTTCAAATAAATAAATCTTTAAAAGTTTTTGTATATTCTCCTAAACCTCATCCATGATAGAATATTTTCCCCTTTACAACTCCATGAGCCATCAGTTTCATTTATCCTATAATGTGTTTATCCTTTTCTGGAATATAGTACATTTGCATTCTCAAGTTTCTGATTTTTTTTAAATATAATTTTGTTTCTTAACCAGCTTGTTTTGGTTAATAATGTAAAAACAATGGATTCATGCAACTTTCTAAACACTAACAGGAGGAGAAAGTCTGTTTCAGTTGATTTTTCATTGTAGGTATTACTTTTTAAAGTTGTTTTTGAATATGTAAAACATTTACTTGGTTCAAAACCAAAAGTGCATAAAAAGTGTACTGTGAGAATTTTTATTTTAATTCTTCTTTTCTCTTTTTAAAAATAATGGCTGTGCTTTGCTTCTTGTCTGTTTTTTTTTTAGTATTTCTATTTTCCAATATAAATGTATGAGTCTATGTGTGTGGTGTGTAGACCAACAGATAGGTAGTTTAATTTTAATTTTAATTTCCCTTTGTTTCTTTTTTTTAAGACTTTATTTATCCATGAGAGACACAGAGAGAGAGAGAAGCAGAGACATAGGCAGAGGGAGAAGCAGTCTCCATGTAGGGAACCCGATGTGGGACTCGATCCCGGGACCCTGGGGTCACGCCCTGGGCCAAAGGCGGCGCTAAACCACTGAGCCACCCAGGGACCCCTCCTGTCCTTTCTTGTAAGAAAAAATTACCGTTCTAAAATTGTTTTTTACGTTGTTGGATTGCAAACAACAATAACAAAAGTAAAGTTGAGTATAATAGAGAAAAGTCAAAATAAGTAGCAAGAATATAGAGTAGTAAATAATTATAAATGAATACGTTTGTGTGATCACTATGTTTTCTGAGAAATATTAATTGAAACGCATAACTCTCCCTCATGTCCCCTCTTAATTACTACACTTCTTTGCCTCAAATACAGCAAATATCTAGACTTTTACCATCACTAATTAGTCCTGACGGCTTTGAAATTTTATAGGTGAAAGTACACAGACATTCTTTTGTGTCTGACTTATGTATTCAACAATATTTTTGTAAGAGACAACAGTGACTTGATGAAAAACACTTAGTTCATTCATTTTTTTATAGCTGCACACTATTCCATTGTAGGAATACCATGAAATTTATTTTGCTCTTCTATTCCTCATTGATATTTGCTATTGGAAACTGCATTTGTAAATTATACATCATCTAAAAATAATTGTAGCTTTAATTCTTACTTTCTGATCCTTATATACTTGCTTTCTTTCCTTGCCTTACAATGTCAAATAGAAGGAATAAGAGTTGCTAAATGTCATAAGTATTTTTTTTTTTGAGGACTGAGGTGAATGTTTATATTTTGGATTTACTAGTTTTTTTTTTTATTTGTGTCATCAATAGAGGTTGAATATTATCAAACAATACCTGAGCATCTTATGAGATAATATTTTTCTCCCTTGTCCTGTTAATGAGTCACATTACATTGATTTTTGGATGTTAAACCAACCTTGCAGTCCTGTGATAAACTTAAATTGGACATAAAATGTCATTTTTACATACTACTGCATTTTTGCAAATAATAACTTTTAAAATTATAATTTACATTTATAAGTAGGATGGGCCAATACTTTTACTTTCATATAGTGCCTTCATTGTGTTTTAAAACCAAGTGAATTCTATTTTCTTAAAATCAGAGGGTGAGTTCTCCCTCTTGTCCCATCCTCTGGAATGATTTTAAAAGCTTAGGTTATTCCATCATTACAAGTTTAGCAGGTTTGTCCTGTGAAGTCCTATGGGACTGCCCTTTCATTTTTGGGGAGTTCTTTTTCTTTAAGGTTACAATATCCTTTGATATCCTAAGGATATTAAAGAAAAAGAACTATTTATATCTTCTCTTTGTTCCTTCATCAATGTTTTAAAATTATGATTTTTCTAAGAATATATTGACTTCATCTAAATTATGAACTTTATTGTCAAAAAGATTATCATAATACCTTCTATTTTTAATTGTGACTTCCTCCTCTTTCTAATTTAGGGAATTTTTCTTTTCTTTTTTCTCTGTATTAGTATTAAAATTTTTTAAATCAATTTTTTACTCTTTCTAAAGAACCAGTTTTTGTTTTTTGTCAATCCTATCTCATATTTTTATTCTCTATTTCATTTATTTCTTTTGTAATGATATTGATATTTCTTCATGGATTCCTTTTGTGCTTTCTTTTTGGATCTCTGATTCACCCTCATGGTGGATCATTTTCCTATTTTATGTAAGCATATCTTCAACAGAGACTATTTTTGTCTATAGATATCTTATACCCTTTAATTTATATAGCACTTAATACGAATTGCTTTGCATTTGATTTTGCCAAAGAGTTTCAATAGTTTGAAGCTAGACTTTACTTTTGTTTTTCTCATTTGTTAATCATCATGAGTTTGGTTTTCATAGGAGGCAGAGGGCATTTTTACCCACCCAAAGCCCTAGGCAGGAGTATGCTCACTCCTCATTTCCAAGTGTCATAGGGAAGAGGGCAGGTATTCTCTTTCTCTTCTTTCTCTTGTCATTCAGATACAACCCTTCTATGATTCTGGTTCTGAAATAGGCCTCATTTGCCCTCCTTGACTCATTTGAGCCCAAAGCCAAGTATTCTGTTTCTAAGACAGTGCTGAAATGCCAAATCTTTCCTCTGAGGCCTCAATCTGTCATGCTGTTCTTCTACAGTGACATCTAAAGGGCTTATTATTAATTCTACCTAATTTTGCTCCTGTTTTCTGGGTTTTCTTTAGGCTTTGGAATAAGTATTTCATTGGGATAGAGGTTTATGCTAACTCTATGACATTACTGGGCTTCTGATTCTAGGCTACCTTTATAAAAATTAGACTGGAGTCTGATTACTTTGTTTCAAATGAAGGGAGTGGCAATATTGATGGGGATCTGATAGAAATGAAAGAATGAATTTGGATGATTAGAAAACAAAACAAAACAAAATGGATGAATTGTGTAACATGCATTGTATTCTGTTGGCAAGATAGCCAACATAGAAATATACCACTTCCAAGATATCTGAAATATCAAAAAAGTCTCAGCAGAGAATGTGTCTGTGGAAGTAAAGATAAATTAATCATAACATAAGAGTTACACCTCTCTATAATGCAAATTTATGTGGGATTTGAGGTTTAATATACATCTACACCGGGGAAAAATTTAAGCTCATCAACATGTATTGGGTTTTAGTGAACTTGACTTTACTCACCCCTAATTCTAGTGTTCTAAAGTTTGCAATTAAAAACTACAACTGAACAGTGGCTAAACATAGATTCATTAGTACAGAGTTACAAAAGCTTAAGAAAAATCACCTAAATTGTAGACCTTGGCTGTTCACAAGGCTTCCTCGGTTTGGGCAAATCAGTGTTTTAAAGGTATAAGTGTCTGGCTGGGGAAGGGATTGTATTTATTGCTTACTGTGTATTTATTTATATCAATCTTCTATTGTATCTCAGACTCAGAGAGATGTGCTTCACTAGAACGCCACCATTCAATCACCCAGTATAAAACCTCCTTCCTTTTTTTTCTTAAAAATTTTAGAGCAGCAATGCCTGGATGACTCAGCAGTTGAACATCTGTCTCCGGCTCAGCGCGTGATCCCGGGGTCTGGGGATCGAGTCCCGCATGGGTCCCCGCAGCGAGCCTGCTTCTCCCTCTATCTATGTCTTTGCCTCTTTCTCTGTCACTCATGAACAAAGAAATAAGATCTTTAAAAATGAGAGCAGTTTTAAGTTCACAGCAAGATTGAGAGGAAGGTACAGAGATATCTCCTATTGCTTCTACCTCCATACATGTATACCTTCCCTTGTTATCAACATCCCCCACCAGAGTGGTTCATTTGTTATAATTGATAAACCTACAGTGACATATCGAAATCACCCAAAGTCCATAGTTGACAATAGAGTTCACTCCTGATATTATGTATTCTATGGATTTAGACAAATGTATAATGACATGGATCCACCATTACAGTATCACAGAAAGTATTTTCACATCCTTAAAAATCTTCTCTTCTCTGCCTCTGCACTTTTGCCTTTTCCAGAGAGTCATATAGTTGGGATGTAATTTAGTCTTTTAGATTGGCTTAATTCACTTAGCAATATGCCCTTTGAGTTTTTATTTCACCCATCCCTAACTCCATTTCTTTTTCCCAGAACAGGTACCATAATGCATAAAATTCACATGGTTGGAAGCATATATTCATGCTTAAAAATGAATAGATTATAGTAGATAATGTTGATAGCCTGCAGCATCCCCTAACTGCCACAAATGTTGACTGATAACACCCCTAGTTGCCCCTTGTCTGGAGAACTGCCCTTAGTAACATGGGAGACCTATCTCCCGCCCTATTTGCTTCCATCATTCTCTTCTCAAGAGAAGCATTTCCACAAGAACTCCTCTCTCAGGCTCTGTTTTTGTAAAATCTAAACTAAGACACAGGTTTGTCACAGAAATTAACAATGTGATTCATATATATATAATATGCAAATATCATAGATTTATATGCTGTATAAGTTTTAAATTTATATGTAATTTGAATATATTATAAATAATATAAATAAAATAACCACATAAGTTATAAATATATGAATATATTATATATTATATCAAATATTGTATTTATATAAATGTGTAAATTATAAACATTATCTATGCATATGTCAAAAGGGTCAAGAGTAATCAGAATAATTTGAAAAAGAGTAACAAGAGGAGGAATTTTCTCTGATAGATGTTATGATTAAGTGAATATTATATTATTTAAAGAGAGCTTCAAAGCTTTGAGGTTTTTAGGAACAGGGATATCAATTTAAATAAGAGAATAGAACAGGAACCCAGAATGAGACTCAGCATTAATTATTTAATCATATATATGTGTGTATATATACACATACACACACATATATATATACATATGTATGTAATACATTTATAAAAACATATCCAAATATATGGTAGATAACAAAAACATGCTGAATGAATGGAAAATTGATATATGATAGAAATGATGTAACAAGCCAGTTGGGAAAGAAGGGGTAATTCAGTAAATGTTTCTGGAACAATAGTAGGTGAAAAAAATACTGTATTCCATTTCACACTATAAAAACAAATCAGTTCCAGTCAGTTAAAGATCTAAATGTGAAAAGTAAAACTCAAAAATGTTTAGCAGAAAATATAGAAAAATATCTTTATGATCTGGGTATAGGAGAATGTAGTTGGTTTTTTTATCCATTAAAAAAAATGAACAATAGAGGAAAACGTGGATTAGTTTTACTATTAAACAAGTTTTTGTATCAAAAACATAAACCCACTGAAAAGATAAGCCACAGATGAAGAAAGCTATTTGCAATATATAAAACTGACAAAGGATTAGTATTTGCTGTATACAAAAGTTACTATAAATCAGCAAGAAAACAGATGAAAATGGAAAAATAGACAAAAGATATGAAAAGGCAAATCCAAAAGAGTAAATGAAAACAAGATTTTCAACCTCAGATGACTTTTTATATTCATCAGATAAATAAAATTCTAAAACAACATCTACCAATCCCTGAATGTGCCACATGTCACAAGGACGTGCAAAAGCAGGTGCATTTGTGCAGTGCTGATGAGAACGTAAATCCGTATCATCTCTTTGGATAACCATTAGCAATACATCCAGGGAAATGTGAACACCAATGCCACAGGAATTCCAGTTGTAGTTTTATGCCATAGGTCAGCCCATATGTACAAAAATGCTCATTTCAACATTATTGGTAATGTCAAAAATATTGAAACAATCTGCCCATCAACAAGACAAGGAAAAATAATATATGTGCATTCATACAATGAAATACTCTACAGTCAAAATGAATATACTTGATGTTCAGGAACAACAGAAAAACATTTAAAGATAATGTTGAATAGATCGAGGTAGTTTCAAAAGGATATGTACAGTATGATGTCTTTTTTATAAAGCTTTAAACAGGGAAGTCATACTGTATGTTGCTTCTGTACAAATACGCATTTGGTAAAAGTATGAAAGCATGAATGGAAATGATCGGAAAGTCAGGCTAGCTTTAAACTCTTGTGATGGGGGAGGGGAGTATGTTCTTAGAGATTTAATTTTCAACGATAAGTGGGTTGAATTTTACCAGTAATGTTTATTCCTTAAGCTGAGTGGCAGGTATATTTTAGTTCTATTATGTAAACATTTGTATGCCCAAAATTTTCTTGATAAGAAAAATATATTTTATACTGTTTCCTATGCACTTAAATTTACCTACATATACACACGCTGCTTTGTTTTATACTTTATTCCCTCAGGATTTGTTTTGTTACATTTTTTTGTATTACTTGTGTAGCTCCATGCAGATCTCAATGTTTCTGAGCGCTACCCAGCATTCCTGTGTTCATCCCTCACATTTTTACCTTTATTCTTCCAGTGAGGGACAGATAATTCCCCGCCACCTTTTCACCTGTCCTCTTGCCCCTGCACAGGAGTTTGCTTTGTGTATTGCTGGATCGTAGGAGGCACACATATGTAATTTCATGAGATATCCCCAGATAGCTGTATATCAGATAGTTCAAAATGACATCTCATTTCCTACTTCTACCAGAAGGGACTCTATTTTCCCACCATCTTTTAGTCCATCATTGGTTAACAAAACCTACAGCATCCTTTGTCAAAAGGGAGTTCCTAATGTGAGGTAGAAAAATAAATTCATCTTTACTTCATATTATGTACTTTTTTTTTGCATCTGATTTAGAAAATTCATTGCCACCCATGGTTACAAAGATATTTGGACCTGAGGATTGTTTGTTCTAAAAGGTCTATCATTCTACCGGAGAAGCACAGCTCTTTGAATGTTCTTGGTCCCAGAACTGTTCTCCTCTATCTGGGGACATGATCCTTCTCTACCATAGGGGCAGTTTCAGGAGGAATGTCCCTGGAGTTTGAGGGCGAGGACTGTATTTAGAACACCAGAGTACATGTGCTGTCCAGGACCCCTGGTGGGGCATGAGTTGTCCCACATAGGGCATTCTCACCTGGGAGAGTGAGACACTTCAAGGCAAGACTTAACAAAGCCACACCGGACCCAGCCTTCCCGTTTCTGCACCTCAGGGTTCCCATACGTAGTATGAAGAGGCTGGGCAGTAAGATCTCTATTGTCTCCTTTACCTCAAACAGTCCATGATAGAATATTTTTTTAAACCAATTTATAAATTTCATCTCTAGAGCTGTAGAAATCAAATTTGGTGATAATTTCTCATGTGTCCTAGACCAAGGCATTCGGGAACCAAAGTGATCTGCTATTCTAGGTGAGACCATATTACACTGCTCAAAAAGTGCATTACTCTAGCTTCACTGTCTTACGTATAAATTCTTAAGCCTCAATAACTTACTGCAATGGAAACCAGTGTCTCATTTCTCATTTCCCATTTCTTTTTAACAAGATTTATTTATCTATTTGAGAGAGAGAGAGAGAGAGAGAGAGAGAAAGAGTGAGAATGTGAGCAGGGGCAAGGGGCAGAGGGAGAGGGAGAGAGAATCCTGGAGCGGACTCCATGTTGAGTGCAGAGCCCAGAGCAGGGCTCGATCTCACGACCCTGAGATCATGGCCTGAGCTGAAATCAAGTGTGGCAGCTTGACTGAGTGGCCCAGGCGCTCCAGTCTCATCCATTTAACAATCAAGAACAATCAAGCATTTCTAGTTGGGTAGCTTTCTAAGCCATCATTCAAGGACCTGAGAGTTCTCCATCTGTGGTTCTTCTCTTTTTAAGAATCTTGAAATTCTTGCTAGTCACCTTCTAGATGAAAAGAGAAGAGAGTTCACCGTGGGAGGCTATCTGTTAAACTTTGAAGTGGGACACATCACTGCTGTTCACATTGGCTTTGCCAGAACTTAACCCCCTGGCCACATTAACAGAGACGGAGGCGAGTGTGTGCCATGAAGAGAAGGTAACACCTTTTGAAGAACACAGAGTAGTCTCTGCTGTGCCAAGAGTACCTGGCAGGCAGCCGCAGAACACAATTAGTTTTGTTTTCATTTTAATATTATTTTTAATTTTTTTAAAGATTTATTTGAGACAGAGGAAGAGAAAGAGCAAGTGAGTAGAGGGAGAGAGAGAATCCTGAAGCTGACTCCCCACTGAGTACAGAGCCCAATGTGGGGCTCTGTCCTAGGACCGAGAGAGAGATCATGACCTGAGCTGAAACCAAGAGTTGGCTGTTTAATGGCCTGAGCCACCCAGGCACCCAAATTTTATTTTAATTTTTGAAGTAATGTAACAACATTAAAAAAATGGTGCTTCAAATCACCCATAATCCCATGCCAGGAATAAAATATCTGTTAGTATTTATGCAATTTTACATAGCTGTAATTTTGGAAGAATTATTCCCTCTCCCTTTCTTCTTCCCTTCCCTTCCCTTCCCTTCCCTTCCCTTCCCTTCCCTTCCCTTCCCATCCCTTCTCTTCCCCTTCATTCCCTTCTCTCCCCTCCCTTTTTCCTTCCCTCTATTTCTCCCTCCCTCCTGATTTTCTAACTTTTTAAAACATTTTTTATTGTCTCCTGGGTGGACTAGATGCCAAGAACACAGAGATCAATAAGACATAGCATTTTGAATTTGCCTTCAAGAAGTTCCACTAGTGTGAGAGCAGGCAAGTAACCCCCCATTACACCGTAGTGTGACAAAGGCTTATAGAAATAAATACAGAGTATTGTGGAAGCCCTTATCCCCACCAGAAAGATGTTTAGAGAAGGTGGTATGTGGGCTGAGCAATAAGGATACATAGACACTTGTGTGTGGTTAAAAACAAAAACAAAAAATTTGAAGAGCCTTCTGGAATGGCATCATTCTCAAAGGCTGGGAGGCATGAGATAGAACCATGAGCTCTGGGAACTACATAAGGGTGTGATCAGAAAATGGAGTGTGTATGGGCAGTGGTAAACGCTGAGTCACAAGAGTTCTGGTGGATCAGATTGTGAAAGATTGTTAACTCAGGTAAGGAGATAAAATTTTAAACACAAGAGGGGGTGTGGAAGTATTTTAATCAGAGAAGTGATATGATCAGAACCTTGCTTGAGAACGATAACCCTGGTTGCTGTGTGAAAAGAACTACAGAGGGAAAACAAGGCATGAGGCCAGTTAAGGGACTAGTTTCACAATTCATAGGAGGTATGATGGCGGGGGGCAGGGGGCTGATTGACTTTGGAGGCAAACATGTGGTATCCAGGAGATATTCAGTGGGACTTCAGAACTGGGTATGAAGGGTCAAAGAGAGAAATATGTTCAGATTGCCCCTCAGGATTCCAGTTTGGGTCATCGGATTGACAATTAATCCAGGAATGATTGGGGAAGAAGAGTGAGTAATGAATTCAGATTTATATTTTAATTTTGAGGTACTTTTGGAAATATAAGCAGAGAAGGCTGGTAGCAGGTAGATTGAAAAACTGAAATTCAGGAGAGAGACCTACAGGGAAATTAATATTCTTAATTGAACGTATACGAGTGAAAGAGGTTGTCTAGAGACCATGTGTAGAGCATGAGGTCTACTTCAATGTTCTCCAGTGTTCAAGTGAAGAATAAAGGAATAAAAGCAGACAGTGGAGGGAGGTTCTGAGGAGGCAAGCAAACAAATAAAAATGAGCCACGGAATAAGAGTGTCATTAAGTCACAGAAACCAAGGGGAAAAAAATCTTAAGGGCTAAGAAGGGATCAAGGCAAATAAAGATGAAAAAGTGCCCATTAGATCTGGCATCAGGCTGCTCATTGGCGCCTTTGCGACTACAATTTTTATGGAAAAGAATCAGATGGTTTGGATTGAGCTGTCAATGGAAAGTGAGGAATCAGAGATAATGACAGTAGATAGCTAATAATAAGGAGGAGAGAGAATAGGATAAAAGCTCTAATGTTTATTTGAAGAGGGATTTTTTCCCCAAGTGGAAAAAATTTGATAAAGTATAATGCTTTATGGAAAAATCTCGCAGAGAGGGGTACTTTGAAAATAATAGAATGATAAGAGAGGATAAGAGAGGAAGAGTAATTAGTAGGGTGAGCTTTTGAGGAGACCAGACAGGAGGAATAAACCTTTCATTTTAATAGGCAGAAACAAGGATTCTGGATGGGGCCACTTTAGTGAGCTCAGTAGGGGGAATTGAGGGTGGGTCTCCTGTGGCAGCTCCTATTTCATTTGTGATGAAACCCCAACTGCTGAGAGAAGGCAGGATGATAGGGTCAGATATTTGAGAAAAATGGAGTTGAAAGCCACCATTGAGGATGAAGATCTCATGAGAAATATATAACAGGATCACTTAATAGTGCCAGGCGCTGGGCACCTCCGGGAAGTCCAAGGTGCTGCCATGACCACGTCCCAGGATCTGCTTCAGGGACTTTCTCCAGCAGTGCTCAGGGTCCTCTGTGTGAAAGAGGAAAAGGAAGACAAGTGAATGGCTGCATGCTTGTCAGGTGCATTTGGCAAAGGGAAGTAAAGAAATATCAGAAAATCTACACTGACCATGGAAGAAGGAAAAAAATCTCCATGGGACTGGTGAGTCTTATAAAATGGAGATTAGCCTACACTAATGGGGTAAAAGAAGAAGAGTACCTGACTTCTATTTTCAACTTGCTTTTTATTTATTTGTTTTTTATTTTTTCAACCTTCTTTTTATTTTTATTTTTTAATAATAAATTTATTTTTTATTGCTGTTCAATTTGCCAACATACAGAATAACACACAGTGCTCATCCTGTCAAGTGCCCCCCTCAGTGCCCATCACCTCAACTTGCTTTTTAAATGATCAACACAGTAAAATGGATTTTTATTTTAATGTGTCGCTCTATGACTTTTTAAATAATAGAATGATTTTGTAAAAAAGATTTTATTTATTTATTCACGAGAAACACACAGAGAGAGGCAGAGACACAGGCAGAGGGAGAAGCAGGCTCCCTGTGGGGAACCCAATATGGGACTTGATCTCGGGACCCCAGGGTCACAGCCTGAGCTGAAGGTGGATACTGCACCACTGAGCCCCCACATGCCCCTTAATAGATTATTCTTAGAGCACTTTTAACTTTGCAGAAAAATCAACACATGGTACAGAGTTCCCATACACCACCGCTTCTTCCCCCTACCCCCCCATACACAGTGATCAGCATCTTGTATGACTTGTGTTATGATCAACAGAGCGGTATTGATACATTATTATTGATGAAATCCCATAGTTTACATTAGGATTCACCTTTTTGGGTCGTTCGGGTCTATGGGCTTTGAGAAGTGCACATGTGATGCACCCCCCCCATACAATCCAGTTTTACCATCCTAAAAATCTCCTGCGCTCCACCCCTTCACCCCTCCATCCCTGGCAATCATTGATCTTTTTTCTCTACGGTGTTGCCTAAATAGAGAAGGTCATGGGGCAGGAATCATACGGGATGTGGCTCTTTCAGACTGATTTCTTTCACTTAAAACAGGCCTTGAAGTTTCCTCCATGCCTTTTTGTGGCTCGATAGCTCATTCACGTTCAGTGCGAACTACATTCCATCACCTGGATGCACCACGATTTATTTACCCATTTGCCTCCTGAAAGACATCCTGGCTGCTTCTAAGGTTTAGCAAATTCATGTGTTGGTATTTGTGTGGACCAGCAAGGAGAGTTCTCGCTGGATCGTACGGTTTTGCATTTCCTCAAGCAATGGTGGAGGGTCCCGTTGTTCCAAACCCTCAGTGGCACCCGAGGTTGTAAATGTGCTGGATGGAAACTGGGCTGAAGGGTGGCAGTGGTGTATCGTTGTTACTTCTATTTGCCACACTTGATGATATGCGGTGCTTAACATTTTTTTTCTTATCTTTATTTACCATCTGTTTATCTTCTTGGGTGAATTGTCTGTTTGAATCTTTTGCCCATTTTAATTGAGTTGTTTGCGTTCTTGCTTTAAAGTTTGAAGAATTCTTCATGTATTTTGAGAGTTCTTCATTGGCCTTTATTGTGTGTTTGGAAACTATTTTGTCCCAGTCTGTGGCTTGTTTTTACATTCCCTTAACAGCGCCTTTTTAGAGTAGAAGTTTTATACTTCAATGAGGTCCAGTTTATCCAGTTCCCTTCTCTTTCTACATTTTTTTAAGTTCCTGATTTATTTATTTTATTTTATTTTTACATTTTTCGTAAAATTTTTTTGTATAATTTTTT
The DNA here is from genome assembly GCF_905146905.1 of Nyctereutes procyonoides. NCBI lineage: Eukaryota > Metazoa > Chordata > Mammalia > Carnivora > Canidae > Nyctereutes > Nyctereutes procyonoides. Next base: position 54,683,229 of record NW_026575046.1, read on the forward strand.
ATTGAAGTTTGATTTGCCAACATATAGCATAACACCCAGTGCTCATCCCAAGTGCCTCCCTCACTGCCCGTCACTCACCCCATCCCCCCGCCCACCTCTCTCTTCCTACATTTTTATCATGAATTAATACTGAATTTTTTAAACTAGTTTCCTCCATCACTTGATCCGGTAACGTATCTTTTCTTCTTTGGACTTTGAATATTGTGGATCACACTGTTTGCTTTTAAAACACCAGCCTTAGTCTCTTAGGATAAATTCGACTTGGTTGTGGTGCATTATGATTACGATTACATCACTTCATCTAATTTGGTAATATGGTGTTGATGGTTTTTGCATCTCTTTTGGTAAAGATTTTATTTATTTATAAGAGAGAGAGAGAGAGCAGGAGAATGAGGAGCAGAGAGAGAGAGGGACAGCAGACTCCACGCTGAGCACCGAGCCTGACTCGAAGCTTGATTACAGGACCCTGAAATCATGATTCGAGCTGTTAGGAAGAGTCAGATGCTTCGCTGACTGAGCCACCCAGGTGTCCCAGTTTTTGCACCTTTTGATAAAAGATATTGATCTGTAGTTGTCTTTTTTCCTGTGGTCTTTGTCTAGTTTCGGCACAGTGTGATGTGTGCTTCACAATACGATTTATGAAATGTTTCCCTTTGTTCTATTATCTAAGAGACACTGTGTACAATTGGTGTTAATTCTTTGAATCTTTCATGTAATTTACCTGTAAAACCATCTGGGCCTGATAATTTCTTTTTCAGGAGATTTTTAAACTACAAATTCTAATTCTCCAATATTTATTCCATTTCTCTAATATTTATAAGACTATTATTGCCTTCTGTGAGTTGGGTAGTTTATAGTTTTCAAGGAATTGCACCATTTTTTTTTTAATTTTTATTTACTTATGATAGTCACAGAGAGAGAGAGAGAGAGAGAGAGACAGGGACAGAGACACAGGCAGAGGGAGAAGCAGGCTCCATGCACCGGGAGTCTGATGTGGGATTTGATCCCGGGTCTCCAGGATCGCGCCCTGGGCCAAAGGCAGGCGCCAAACCGCTGCGCCACCCAGGGATCCCAAGAATTGCACCATTTTAAGTAAATTCTTGACCAGAGTGCAAAGAGTTGGGCAGAGTATTCACTCATTATCCTTTTAAATGTCTATGGCATCTTTAGGGAAATGTCTTTTTTCATTTCTACAATTAGTAATTTGTGTGTTCTTCCTTTTTTATCATTTTTTAAAAAGATTTTATTTATTTATTCATGAGAGAGAGAGAGAGGCAGAGACACAGGCAGAGGGAGAAACAGGCTCCATGCGGGAGCCTGACATGGGACTCGATCCCGGGTCTCCAGGATCACACCCTGGGCTGAAGGCGGCGCTAAACCTCTGAGCCACCTAGGCTGCCCCTTTTTCTTATCAGTTTTGATAGAGTTTTGTCAATGTTATTAATAATTCAAAGAACCAACTTTTGCTTTAATTTTTATTTTTTGTTTTCAATTTTATTGCATTTTATTCTTATCTTTATTATTTCTTTATTTAGGCTTGTTTGAGTTTATTTTACTCTTCCTTTCCGCAGTTATTAAGTTAGAAGCACAGATTACTGATTTGACACATTTTTCTTCTTTAATAAAAGCATTTCTTGCTATGAATTTCACCCCAAGCATTATTTAAATACACTTCAAACTCCTGATATTGTTGTATTTTGATTTTTATTTAAATTCACATTTTTTTTTTCTAATTTACCCTGGGACTTCCTCTTTGACCTATGAATTATTTAGAAGTGTTTTGTTTGATGGTGTTTGGAGATTTTCCAGTTATCTGTTATTGATTTCCAGTTTAATTTCACTAATATCTGAAAACATACTTAAGATCTAATTATTTTAAATGTATATTGAAGTTTGTTTTATGACCCAAACTACGGAATATCTTGGCGAGTGTTCCATGTGGACTTAAGAAGAGTGTATATTCTGTTATTGTTGGGTGTAGCGTTCTATAGATGTCATTTTGATCCAGTTGGTCGGTGGTTTTGTTTAATTCTTCAAGATCCTTGCTAGTAGCCTGACTTCTAGTTCTATTACTCAGTAATGTGTTTTGAATTCTCCAAATTTAACTGTGAATGTTCCCATTTCTCTTTTAATATCTGTTAGGTTTTGGGGATCCATCCCTGGGTGGAGCAGCGGTTTGGCACCTGCCTTTGGCCCAGGGCGCGATCCTGGAGACCCGGGATCGAATCCCACGTCGGGCTCCCGGTGCATGGAGCCTGCTTGTGTTCTCTGCCTCTCTCTCTCTCTCTCTCTCTCTCTCTCTCTCTCTCTCTCTGACTATCATAAATAAATTTAAAAAAATATCTGTTAGGTTTTGCATATTGGATCTGTTCTCGGGTACATATGCACGTAGGATTGTATTTCTTTTCCATGAATTGAATCTCTGATCAACATGCAATGACCCTCATAACCCCTGGTAACTTTCTCTATCCTGAAGTCTTCTTTGTCTGATTTTTAAAAAGATTTTATTTGAGAGACAGAGAGAAAGAGAGAAAAAGAGAGAGCACGCATGAACAAGTGGTGGAGGATGGGGCGCAAAGGGAGAGGAAGAAGCAGGCTGCGCACTGAGCAGGGAGCCTGGCATGGCCTTGACCCCAGGACCCTGAGCTGAAGGCATATCCTTACCCAATGGAGCCACCCAGGTGCCTTATCTGATATTAATACAGCTACTCCAGCTATCTCTGGACCAATGTTTTCATGAGACATAATTAACTGTATTTTTTTCGCTTCTTTCATTGTATTTGAAGTGAGTTTGTTGTAGACAGCATGTAGTTGGGTCATTTTAGAAAACCCACTCTGGAAACTTCTCTCATTTAATTGCTGTGCTTGGACTGTTTGCATTTAATATAATTATTGATAAGTTTAGGTTTAGGTCTGCTACTTGATTGTCTGTTTTCTGATTGTTTCCTCTATTTTCATTCCTTTGTCATTGGGTGAATTTTATGTTTTTTAATTACATTTTAATTTATATATTGTGATTTTGACTTTATATAGATTTTTTAGTGGCAATTCTTATGGTTAAAATATGCCTATTTAGTTTTTACTGAATCCAAAGTATTTTACCATATCAAGTGGAATATATAACATTTACCATCATCTAGAATTTTTACTCTCCCTCATTTATAGCAAGTGGTCTTACATTCTTCAATTTACATTAAAAACCTAATTAGATAATTTTAAAAAATTTAATTTTCAGTCATTGAATATATTTTTAGAACCCAAGAAGAGGCTACCACATTGACCAAGATATTTAGTATTTTTGTTACTCTTCGTTCACTCCTGATATTCCAAGTTTCCTTCTGATAGCAATTCTCTTCTGTTTGAAGAATCAGCAATTCTTTTTAAGCAAATCTGCTAACAAAAATTGTCTTAATTTTCTTTTATGTGGGAGTGTCTTTATTTTATCATAACTCCAGAGAATAATTTTACTGTAGGTAGAATTCTTGGTCAATAGGACTTTTCTTTCATCATTTAAAAAATATGATACTTCTGGCAGGTCTGAAAGTGGTTATCTCAACTGATTATTCATAGTCAGTTATGGATCAAACTCTTTGTTCTAATCTTACCCCCTTCTTACCACTGCATTCAGTCCCCCCTCCTCCAGGAAAAAAAAAAGTGCTACTTCTTTCTGGCCTTCATGATTTCTGATGAGGAATATGCAGTCATTTGAAATCACTGCTTCTTTAAAGATAATGTGTTGTTTTCTCCTAAATACTTTCATAATTTCTTTTACTTTAATTTTCAGCAGTTTGGCTATGGATTTCCTTGGGTTTATCCTGGTTAGGGGTTATTGACTTTGGATCTGTAGAGTTCTATCTTTTGCCAAAATTGGGACATTTTAAGCCATTTCTTCTCTAAATAGTTTTCTAACACTGTAGTTCTTCACTTTTAGAACTCCAGTGAAATGACTGTTAACTCTCCTGTTATTGTCACACAGTCTCTGGAGCTCTGTTCATTTTTTCCCCAGTCTGTTTTCTCTCTGTTTTTGCTCTTAAGCCCATCCAATGGGTTTTCAATTTTGGTTCTTATACATTTCAGTTCCAAGATTTCTGTTTGGCTATTCTTTATATATTCTATTTCATTACTGACTTTCTGTTTTGCCCCCCCCTTTTTTTGAGTGTTTACTATTGCTTATTGGATTATTCGTGTAATAGCTGCTTTTGTACTCTTTATCAGGTAATTCCAACATCACTGTCATATTGATATTTTTTAATTGTCTTTTCCCATGCAAGTTGAAATATTTCCTGTTTTTCTTCTCTTCGTAAGGCAAGTAATTTTGGATTGTTTCCTGGTATTTTGAATATTGAATATGTATTTTTGGATCTTATTTAAATTCTATGGAATACTTGGTATTGTTCTTTGAGCAGTCAATTGCCTTGGCTTGATATAGACTATAAGTGCATCCAGTCTCAGTTTAGTGTTCAATGTCTTGCGGTATTATTCGGAATTGTCCCAGGTATGTGCCGCCCTGTACTCAGTATGGGCTCTGGACATAACCTATTTGTTAGTTCAGTTCTCTAAATCTTATACTCAGTTGAATCAGATCCACGTGTGTATAGTGTGAAGTGAGCCCAGGAGTTCCGATACCACTTTGTGGGGTGGTTTTCTTGATATCCTCCTTCTTCATAGTCTCCTGGGTCCAATATACCCATCAATTTTTAACAGATTGCAAAGGGTCCCTGGAGCTACTCCTCTTTACCTGCCAGACAAAGTGCTGTGGCATTATTTTCCTTCCTCTGCCCTGCACTTCTGAGACTGCACCTATATCCGGGGTCAAGTGGAAGGAGGATATGGGGGGTAAAAAACAATGGTGGTTCACTCTACACTCCTGAGATCCCAACCTCGATGACTAAAGAGGCCTCTGCCACATATTATTGCTTGGGGTCTGGGTATGAGACATCAGAGAAAAGAAAACAAACAAAAACAACAGCAAAACTTCAGGGGACTTTCACATTCTCTTTGCAATTTCAGACTTCCTTTCCAGCTTCAGGAGTGAGGACCAGAGGCCCCTTCCTGGAGGTCTCTCTGTGCTGACAGCCACTTCTAGGTTTCATTTTGATTTACATGCAGGCCAAAGGATCTTGGAGGAAAAAAAACATGCAAACCCACCACTATTTTGATGGTATTTTGAATTTTGGTCCTCTTTCCCAATCCACCTGCTACTATTTACTTTTCAGAGTCCTAAAATAGCTCCTCCAGGTATTGAAGTCACAGCAGTGGGGGAGACATGGGAGCATACTTACTCCACTTAACAGAACTGAAAACTTGCCATCAGGTTCTGTAAATTTTTTTGGCAGTTTTTTTAACTTTTTAAATTTTAAACTAACTTTAAACTCACAGAAGTTGCAAAAAGAATAGTTTCTGTGGATTCACCCCACTTTCCCCAGTGATAGTATTTTATATACCATAGTGCATTTTCAAAACCAGGAAGCTGGCAGTGGCACAGTACTATTGATTAAACTATAAACCTTATTTGCTTTTCATCAGGTTTGGATGATGCTGGTGTGTATAGCACTATGAGACTGTAGCACATCACAGTCAAAACAGAGAACTCTTTATCACTACAAAGAAACTCCTTCATGCTACCTCTGAATGGTCATACCGTCCCCCAAACCTATCCCCGGGCAACCACTGATCTGTTTTCCATCACTATAATTTTGTCATTTCAAGGTTATTCTGTAAATGGAATCTTACAGTATATCCATCAGTTTTTTAATAGAATCCAATCTTTGGTACCATGTGTTTTGCTGCTATTAGGCATTCAGACATTCAGCAAGACACCCTTTCTGGGACAAAAGCTGCAAAATACCACCCTCTCTCCTCGAATCCCTCTAACCAGTATAAGAGTTTAAAAAGAAGGAATTGGGGACACCTGGGTGGCTTGGTGGTTGAGCAGCTGGCTTTGGCTCCGGTCGTGATCCCAGGGTCCCGGGATCGAATCCCACATCGGGCTCCCTGCATGGAGCCTGCTTCTCCCTCTGCCTGTGTCTCTGCCTCTCTCTTTGTGTGTGTCTCTCGTGAATAAATAAATAAAATCTTTTTTAAAAAAGAAGGAATTACAGCCTATGATATATAAAGCGACTAGGGTCTGTTAAAGGACCAAATACTCATAACTGCCCATTTCTAAACACACAACCACTGGCCTTTGGAAGTCGGAATGAAACCAGCTTCCCGGACATAACACATCTCAGTCATTGCCTCAGTTCCCAGGCTATGTCCAGGGATCCATGCGCGTGCTCTCCCCCTAGCGCCAGTGGCTCCTCTGCCTTCCTGTGGCTTTGAGGGCTGGAGAAAGGTATGTTAGCACACCACAATGAAGCTGTACAAAAAAAAAAAAAAAAAAAAAAAAAAGGCTGGCACATTTAAACACACCTATTATCCCTGTGGCTTTGTCTACAAAATATTTCAACTCCTGATGAATCTCTGTGTTCCTAGATTTATTTTTAGGGGCAGTGCAACAGATTGTTTCTTTGTTTGCTCTTCTATTTGCTCATGGTTATGACTTCCTCCTGAATGGTTCATCATAGCAGCAGTCATGCAGGAACCATCTGACAGTATATTATTATTTATTATGTATCAAGCGCCATAAAGCTTCATAAAGCTTACCAGGTGCCTATTATGATAGAGCAGTAGCCTGCAGAGCTTACTGATGCACGTGGGCACTTACTGGGGAGCAGGAACTGGAGGTCCAGATGGGGCAGGCAGTCCTGGGAGTGATCTATCATGTCTTGCTTCCTCTTGGCAGGGAAATGGACACAGAGCACAGGAAGCTCCGTGGGGCCGGGGCACGGCGGAGGAAGTAGATGGCACGAGATCTTGATGTGGATCTCACAGGTGAAGGTGGTGGTACCTGTCCTAGCTTGGGTGGCTTGACTCCTTCAGTTATGAAACCACAACTCTGATTGTCCTATCTTCTGAAGTGAGAGTCTATATTTAGGAAAGAGGGTGGGGAAGGAGAAAAGGGAGCCAAGTTAACTCATGTTTATGCATCATCTCTGTCTGCCAGCACTGATGTAGGTGTTGGGATATGGAGGACAGAACTCATGGTTAGACAGACAGACAATGGATGAATAAATAAATGTACATTATAATGTTTAAGAAAGTGATGCAAGATGGGCAAGGAGATAAAGCATAGGGAGATGGTTATTTTTGATAGATTGGTCAGCAAAGAGTGCTCTGAAGATTGGCCTTGGAGCAGAGACCCTGGTGAACTGAGGGAGTGAGCCAACATCTGAGGAGGAGTAGTGCGTAAAGGGGAACAGCACGTGCAAAGGCCCCGAGTTGGGGCACCGTCGGCCGGTGGAGGAGCACGGATTCTATCCGTGGAGCCAGAACCCAGCAGGCAAAGGGGAGGGAGACGGAGATGGGGTTGGAACAGCAGCCGTGGACAGGTTGTGCAGACCACGGGGAGACCTGTGGATTTGCCCGCAGAGTGATGAGGAGCCATGGAAAGCTGAAGTGGGGGAGCTGCATGGTCCTGGCCATGAATTTAAAGGTTCACTTTGAGTGTCGTGTTGACGTGTAGAAAATAGAGTAGGGTGCACAAGGGTAAGGATGTGTCTGCGTGTGGGCAGCAATCGCCTGCTGGACCACTGTGCCTGTCACGTTGGATTCCAACACCAACGCGGGAGCTGGGTGATAGTCTCCCCACGCACAAGAGTCTGCCACACGAATAAGTTGGGCAACCTGGTCCCCATCACTCACATAACTGAAGAGTCAATCTGGCATTTGAACCCAGGCCTCCTCTACTTCAAAGCCTCCTTTGCACAGTAATAGCCTGAGTGTGGGTGCCTTCACCCTCGAGAGCCCAGGAAGCCTGCACCCCTGCATCCCCTCTCTGCCCACGGCATTCTCGGCTTAGAGCTCCCAGCCGCTTTTTGCCTGTGCACGACACTCCCCAGCTGCCCCCCCCAGCGCCCAGGTCACCAGAGGTCATGTGCCCTGGCCAGCTGAGGCTGGGCCTCTGGGGACACCCTTCTCCTCCGGAGTTGCTACCTCCCCGTTGAAGACACTAGGGCTTTTCTCTCATCCCCATTCACCAGTGCAGTCGTCTCAAGAAGTGTGGTTTCCTTGGGATCCCTGGGTGGCGTGGCGGTTTGGCGCCTGTGTTTGGCCCAGGGCGCGATCCTAGAGACCCAGGATCGAATCCCACATCGGGCTCCCGGTGCATGGAGCCTGCTTCTCCCTCTGCCTATGTCTCTGCCTCCCTCTCTCTCTCTGTGTGTGTGTAACTATCATAAATAAATAAAAAATTAAAAAAAAAAGAAGTGTGGTTTCCCTAAATGTGCTCACCCTTGGAGCCCCAATCCTGTGTCAGCCAGTATGGTCCTTTAGCAGAACAGTAACCGGGGTGGGTTGTCAGAGAGTCGTCATGATCTCTAGCCAAGTGCTCCCAGGACACACCAAGGGGGAGAGAAAGGTTCTTTCTAATAATTGATGAAAAAGTCCAGCAATTTTGCAGCATTGAGCAGAGGGAGGAGGGAGCTTGCATAGTCCCACTGGAGCCCTAAGATGCCTGAGATCCTTCTTCTGGGGGGAGGTGACACCAGGGCCAACTTCCTGCGGTGGCTTCCACGTGTGAACATGTGAACGTGTGAACGTGGCTCCCCTTTGTAGCAGCGCTCTGTGTCCTTCCTGAAGGAGGGTTTCCTCCCTCCCTCCTGGGAACATTCCAGTCACAGGAGGGCAGCCCTGTGCTCCGTGGGGGTGTGACGGGTGTTTTTCCTCTTTTCCCTCCTGTGCAGGGTAATATTTCACACTTGTTCCCCCATCTCTTACTCGGCGTTTACAAGCCCCAATCAGCTAAGATTTTGTCAAATTTAATTTTTGAGGTTTGTTTATAAGCCAGTGCTCCCACGGACTCTGTTTTATCAGCCAACTCCATGACCCTCTGGAGATTTAGGCTCGCCTGTTTATTTCCTCCTGGATGAAAATAAGGTATAATTCAGAGATCCCTGAAGGTCATTCTTTACTTTTGATTGCAACTCAAGCCTGATGAAAAATTTTCCCCATTTTTATTACTTAACAATCCTTCTAATGAAATTAATGGGAATAGACGCAGTTAGACCCCTGTGCTCAAATCACTATCTCACCTGAAGTCCTAGGTGAGACCAGTACTTTGAAGGACACAATGGTCACACATTCCTAGATAAATCTGCCCAATGCCTCTAGGTTCATGCTTCCTGTCGGGCTCCTCCGCCTTCCCAGGCAGGCTCAGGTGAGGTCTGGAGCTTCTGGGAAGCAATGGAGCTGTCCCCATGCATAACAGGGATATGGCCTTGGTTTTGAACACCCCTCCAGCCAATCTCTAGGCCCGTCACAGGATCTCCAGCCCGTGACGCATGTCTGCCTCGGGCCCGGTGCTCACAGCCACCACTGTCCTCTAGGCCCTAACTGTGGATCTGTGTGGCCGCTCACCTCACAAAGACCTGGAATAGAAGTTCCATGAGGACAGGGTCTGGGCTGCCCTTGCTCTTCCAGACCCACGTCAGGGACATTCCCAAACCCACACTGATGTCTGGCACAGTGTAAACTCTGGACATTTACTGAAAAATGAATGAATGTGATCTGAATTATGAGCTAGATACGTTTCATACTGTATTTTGCCTGGATGGGGGAGGCTTTGCCCACCCAGAGCACACGGAAGATTTTAACAAACTCTTTTAGCTTTGGTGATGGCGCACTGTAGCATATATTTAAACATAAATAAAGTAGAAAATTACAAAAAATTTTGTAAATCAATTCATAAAGAAATAAACATCTAGTTTTAATGAAGAACTTTCTTACCTTACGGTGGTCCTGTTTTTAATCTGATAGTTGATAGACAAATGTTGATTATCTACTCCTATCGCAGGGCATGGGATTATATACATAATCTGTATGAATGTATATAATCAGGGATTATATACATAATCTAGCATCTGAGACAACCCAATTAAACCACCGGTCTCCATGGGATTGTTCTTCCCAACCTCAGGAAACGTTGACTTTGTATATATTCCTCCTGAGTCTTAACCAGGTGCTTCAGAAATTGAGTTTGACTCACTCTCACATGTTCTGATTTTTCAGTGATACTAACTCAAGAAAATTGTTGAACAACCTCTGTTTCTATTTGATTTCTCCCTCTGCCACTGGCGCCCCGCTCACTTTTATTCAATCTCCTGGTCTTTCTTATTTTGCAATGTGAGGCATCCTCTTCGAGAACATTCAAGAGAGCATGGAAGAGGAAACAGGGAGGGAAACATTCTTCTCTAGAAACATAGCAGTGGTAGGCAAAAGTTCTAGGAACGGCACTCAAGATTCTACACCGTAATCCTTGGAGCCTATGGATTTGCAGAGGTATCATTCCCACGGTTGTGTTGTGTTTTATACGGCACACTTGACCCATCTAGAGAAGGAAAAATTCTCCCTCTACCCTTCAAGATCTTCTTAGCAAAGAATTACATTGATGTAAGATTAACAGGAGGAAAAAAACAAAGTCTCATTACTTGCACATGGAGGCTCAATGATGAAACAGACTTAAAGAAAGGACCAAGGCAGCCAGTTTTTTTTTTTTAAGATTTTATTTATTTATTCATGAGAGACAGAGAGGCAGAGACACAGGCAGAGGGAGAAGCAGGCCCCATGCAGGGAGCCCGACGTGGGCTTGATCCCGGGACTCCAGGTTCACACCCTGGGCTGAAGGGGGCGCTAAACCACTGAGCCACCTGGGTTGCCCCAAGGCAGCCAGTTTTTATACTTTTTAGGCAAAGAGACAACAAACCCATGAGGAATTGACAAGACAAAGCAAACTTGGGCATTTCACTTAGTAAGGAATTCTAAACAGAACTTGGGCTGGGGTAGTAAATTAGTTAAGAAGAACTAAGGTTGTTGATGCAGCCTCCTTGGCTTTAAATTTTCTCTCTCTGGTCGTAAGGATGTGTCTTATGTCCTTGTATGGGTATCTTTCCCATGGGAGATTTCTTTCCTGCTTTCAGAAGGGAGGCAGAGGAGGCTCTCAGTGTCCTGCTTGTCCAGGCTCTTAAGTAACTTTTCTTGAAAATAATCAATACGTCCAAGCAGCACACTTTGAGGTGGCCTGCCCTTGGCCCCTACACATAACAAAAGGGAAATTATCCAGGGGGACCAGATCTGATCATATGAACCTTGAAGCACAGAACTTTCTCTGGTAGCAGAGAGAAGACTCGAGAGCTGTAAAGACAGAGAGGTAGGAGAGCCTGTGAGAAGGGATGTAGGTGCTTCCAGCAGCAGAGAGCATCCCCTGCTACAGCCAGGATGGAATTTTGCCAACAAACTCTGCGACCTTGGGAGTGGGTCCTTTCCCAGAGCCTCCAGGAAAGGCCGCAGCCAGGCCGCATGCATCTTGCTTTCCCCAGAGACCAGCACCCAGAGGAACCCTCTCAGATGTCTGACTTACAGAGTAGGAGCTAACAAACAAAATTTTGTTTCATGATGCTGACTCCATAGCACTTTATTACAGTGTCGAGGGAAAGCTAACACATCCCTTTCGTGTGTAATTAAACTCTCTACACAGAAGAGGTAAATAGGGATCCCTGGGTGGCGCAGCGGTTTGGCGCCTGCCTTTGGCCCAGGGCGCGATCCTGGAGACCCGGGATCGAGTCCCACGTCGGGCTCCCGGTGCATGGAGCCTGCTTCTCCCTCTGCCTGTGTCTCTGCCTCTCTCTCTCTGTGTGACTATCATAAATGAATAAAAATTAAAAAAAAAAAGAAGAAGAGGTAAATGGAGCCCCTGAATATACTACCTGTGGACGCTAAATTAGTGGGTGTGGATTCATTTGCTGGAGGAAAACATTCTTTACATTACAAAAGGATGAAGAAGTCCCTCTAAGTGGCCCTTCTTCAAGTGTTTACAGATTATTACTTGCTTAACGGGGGAAGAGATGGAAGGCTGACGTGTTCCAAGCTATTGCTGGTTAAATAGCAATCAGAGATGAAGATAAAGTATGAGATTATCATAACAAATGGACATTTACACACGCACCTCAAGTATTTTCACTCTGCACAACTCAAAGCAAAAATACCCGCATCTCCTGTTCTTTCCAGGACATGGGCCCTTCTCATCGAAGTCACACCTAGTGCCATCAAGAAATGTGACTGCTCTGGACGCCCTAAGAGTACAAACAGGAGACAAGGGATTCTTGCCCTTGGGTCCTTTGCTCCAAACTAGTGCGCCTCTTAATTCTTTCTAACGCTGAACTTCTGACTAGAGGAGCAGGTAGGGAGCGAAAACCTCAAGAATCTCAAAGGGGGAAGGAATGAATCCCAATAGCAGGGATCTTGATTCTGGGGAAGGAAATGGGAAAACTTTTATTGGTCCCCCATCCCAGTGTCTCGTGGGAAGGGAAAATAAGTCCAATGACATTTGTCAAAGATGACAAGGCCGACTATATTTAGGACCATTGCCACGGGCCCACGGTAATGGGGTTTTACAGCAGGAGAAGGGGGAGAGAGGTTGGACACAACTCTGACTACAGGTGTGCAAGTGGGAATTTATAGCCTGGGTGCAAGCTGAGGTCAATGCGTGGGAAACTAAAGAAAACCGCAAGAGTAAGGGCCTTCTGGTTGGATGGATCTAACGGGAGTCTTGCTGAAGGCAGGCCAGGTGGCTCAGACATCTCCTGGGGCCCAGCCAGTGGAGGATGGGATATGGAGGATGAGGCTGAGGAGTTACAGAGGGTAAAGGATTCTTGCTAAACCCATGTATCAGGATTCTGGCTAAAACTGGAGTTTACAAGCAAGGGCATATACGTGAGCCCAGGGCAGGTGCAGGACCCTGGCTGGGGTTTGGCCAACCAAAGAATCTTTGTCACCAGGCCGGGCCCACTGGATTCATCTCATTCTATTCTGCAAGACGGCCGGTTTTGCCCCCATGTTTCAGGTAAATTAACCAAGGTTCCAAGAGGAAAGCCAATTTGTTCAGGTTTACAAACACCAGAACAAAAGGCAGACTCCGTTTGCGTCGCAAGCCCCTGCCGCTTCTGTTTGCTGCTCCAGACGCTTGTGGACGATGACGGGAAGTTACAGAATGAACACTAGGGCAACGTGCCTCGAGTCTACCTTTGTGACAGTGATCTTGGGACTCTGGCCAGGTAGCAACCAATCAAAAATTTTGACTGGAAGATTCCTAAGTGCTTTGGCACTTCCTCTTTCTATCTACATTTTTTAAACACAATTATAGTTAGTCCTGAATATTTTCACAATTACCTTTGATGGTTAGATTCAGGATTAAGTTGAAGCAGAGACGCATCAGGCACAAGGGACCCGTTGTCAATCAAAACCTACAGTGGAACTAGGCCCCCTCATTGCCAGCATCTCCTACTGCCTTGAACTCAAATTTTACCTTCAGGATATAATAACTTCTAAAATTTATTCAAACCAAGTACATACATCCATTCTTTTACTCTCAGCTTGGTGAATACTGAGGTAGTTTCTCATAGAAGTTCAGGGTGACTGGGTGATGGGCACTGAGGGGGGCACTTGATGGGATGAGCACTGGGTGTTATACTATATGTTGGCAAATTGAACTCCAATAAAAAAAATTAAATAAAATAAATTAAAAAAAGATAAAATAGTGCAAAGTACAGAGCATGGAGCCTGGTACTCTGGAGGTGCTTAATAAGTGCTGAGTGATTGAACTGAAGGAACATTCCCATCTTCTAAGGACAAGCCATATACTCACAAATGACCATGCAGGGGGCCTACCGTGCTCCAGGGCTTTGATTTGGTGTCATGGACCCTGCCTTTCCCTCCCACCCAGACAGCGGATGCCGTTGCCAGCTGTCAGATATGGAATCAAAGAGTAAATGTTGAGGCTGCTGTAAAAACAAAAACAAAAACAAAAACAAAAACAAAAAACAGCTCAGGCTTATTAAACATTTCACCGGGCATAAACCAGGTATCCCATAAGTATTAAATTAATAATAGTGGTCTCTAGCTAATTCTGGCCCTTTCTTGTAATCCCATGGGTTCTACGATGCCGTCGCTCATACCCTCACTCACACTCTGACTCATGAAATAATTAAAACTCTTATGATCAGTTCTGTTTCATTTTTATTCACTTACCTCACTCTCTTGAGTGTTTTGTGTCCAGTTTTGTTTTTCTAGCTCAAGTAAGAGTCCAGCATTTATTGAATGATTTCTATGTGGCAAAGACGTTCTCATGTCTAATTTTGATACTGGTCTGATGCAAGATGGTATGCTTGGTAGCAGTGGGATTCTGAACATAACTACAAAGCACTCATTCATTCAACAAATATTTACCAAGTGCCAGCTATTTGCCACACACCAGGAATGCGAATACAGAGGTGGCTGACATGTCTTCTGTCCCTTGCAGTGCTTCTAATACGCATGGGAGAGAAAGAAGATCTTACCGATGGCAAGAAACACTGGTAAGTACTTCGATGCTGGCAGGATTCAAAGAAGAATGCAAACACAGGAAGGAGGCCTAACAGAGGTGGGGAAGGAGGTGATAAAAGGGCTTTCTAGAAAAGTTACAAAATGAGTGCAATTGTAAAAAATAAGCGGCAACCAACCAGGTGAATAAGGGAAGAAACGAAGGATGAAGCGTAGGCTTTGGAGAGCATGGTATTCTGAGGGCCGTATTGAGAAGCTCAGACGTGGCTGAGTGATGTGTAGGAACAGAGAAGGTGCGAGGAGGAGCTGGGAAGGTCGGCCTAATTCCCTTGAACTTGTGGCTGCGCTTGCACACAGGCTGAGCTGATGAGCACCGTGTCCGACAAGGTCCTGGCCGAGAAGCAAAGCCGACGGCTGCCGGATCCTGCTTGAAGTAGAGGCTGTCCCCCAAGGTGAGCCTGGGCTTGCCTGCCACCATCCACCCCAGCTGGGGATGGAGTGAGGGACAGGTCGGGAGCTCGCCATGGGACCACCGCGGGCATCCGTGCGCGTATCTGCATATGTGAACTGGGGACTGGGTCCTCCTGGGTCATTAGCCACTGCCCGGAGGCACCAGAGCCCCGCTCATATCAAGACAAAAGCAGGCAATCTTCAGGCCTGCACGTTGTTTTCAGGCCCGAAATAGTCCTGCCAAATGTCCCAAGATAGCACGAGATGAACTGCTGCAGCCCAGCTCCCGCTGTACCTGCTGGCCGTCCTGCCCTCACTGGGTCACTAACACCTTGGGTCTCCTTCCCTGCCCTCAGGGCACGTGGGGTTCCGACCTGGACTCCGCTGGAAAACACATAACAGAACTCTGGGAGCCACCCGGTCTCCTTGGGGGGACCACCAAACAAAAAGGGGCGGAGTGAGACGGCCGGACCCTTAGCACAGAAGCCGAGGTGAGACCCACGAATGCAGTCGGTGTCAGAGGAAGGTCAGGTAAGCCCATCTGCAGCCTCCCCGGGTGGGCGCACACTGAGCAAAACCAAACCCATCCTGTCGGGCCCGGGGCATTGTCAGGAATTTTGCATTTTAAGAACCAAGTGTGTTATTGACTTTTCCGCCAGGAATCTGATTAGTAAAGTTGAGATTTTGTTTCCAATGTCAAGAGCCAAGTCTAGAGGGAGAGCCCTAGTCACTGTCTCCCCGCGGGCTTCCTGTCCCTGCTCTCCCCACATCTGTCTGTCTTCCCATCCACTCTGGCATCTGTCTGTCTTCCCACCCCCCCACCCCCCGCCCCAGGTGAGCTGCATTATCTTTGTCCTTGATTCCCACCTTGGCCGGTGCTACTTCACATTCCAGCTCGGCTGCCCTTCCTGGGACACCCTCCTGCTGCTTTCCCGCGAGGCTGAGTTGATCCAAACCATTTCTGAGAGGTTTTCCCTTCTCCCTGGTCCGTCCACGGCAGCTGGCCTCTTGGCTGGACAGCTCACAAGACCTGTGCGTCGCCTAGACCTTTCCTTCCTCCTTGCTCAGGGGCATCAAAGGCTGAGCCTCCTCACATGGGAAAATGGGAAACATTTGCAAAGATCACTCCTCTGTAGCCTCGTTGGGGGGGGGGTGCATCGTCTGGCGATGGTTCCCAGAGACGTGAGGGCGAGGATCCCCCGCCACTTGCCCTAACCAGCCTCATAAGGAAATCCCAAAAGAAACATCGTCCTCCAGGGAGAAGGAGGAGGGAAGCCCTGCAACCGGGCAGCCGTCACTTCCCTGGGGCACAGCACCCGGAAAGCAAACCCTCCAAGGAGCCCGTATTTTCCATCGTTTTCCTTGCTAGCATTTCACAGCTGGCTTTCTGGATAAGAACGATTCCTAACATCTGTAACATAACTTCACATCTGCAGACAAATCTCTTACATCTGCAGCAGCCTTGGCTATTCATTGTCTTATTCGATCCCGATAACTGTCATGGATAATCATAATGATGATGATAAAAATTATTTAATACTGAATCTATTCCAAGCAGTGACCTAGAGGTTTTATGCGAACCCCAAAAGGGAGAGATTTTATTATCCCCACTTTTCAGATGTGGAAACAGAACTCTACGTCTGTTATATCCCCCGGGGCAAAGCATCCAGGTTTTCAAGGTCATGCTGTTTCTTGGTCACAGGGCCATGAAGGGTGATGGAATATGCCAGCCCCAAATTTGGCACTTTGGCATTTTGAACTTGAAGGTGCTTGAGAACAAACCGATACAGGGAAAGCTCTCTGTCTTCCCCCGGGGCCTAGGAGTAGGATGGACCTGGTGAAGGTGTCCTAACCCGACCAGGAAGGACAGGAGTCAGTCACCAGAGGTAAGTCTAGACCCTTATCAGCCCAGGGGCAGTGCAGAGCAGTGTAGATAGCAGACTTAGCAAAACCAGCCCCTCTGTACCATTCGTTTCCCTGTGTATTTACTTTTCCATGGTTTGCCAACCCTAGAAACTCAAAAGCCCTTTTCTCTGGTCATGCTACTTCTCTAAAAATGTACTGTTCTTTAGTGAAGATGCCAAACAAGCCCACGCTTTAGGCACCCCTTTGAGTTACTCAACGCAGGCGCTCCCATGTGTATGGCAGCTGCACGTGCTGATCAACGTCTGTTTGTTTTTCTTGTTAATCTGTCTTTTTCGGTCTAATGTATAGGGCCCCAGCCAATGAACCTAAGGTGGGCAGAGGGAAAATTTGTTTCTCATCCATATAGTTGGTACCAAAGATCAGATACCCCATTGCATCAGTTTTTGCTTCTTATGTTATACCAGGTTCCTGCAAACGTATCCTATAGAATAACACTTATCAAACCTTAATGTGCACGGGAGCCCCTGAGGATCTTAAAATGCAGATTCCAATCTAGTAGGTCTGGGGTGAAGCCCATGAACATGCACTTCTAACAGGCTCCTGGGTGCTGCTGCTGTTGCTGGTCCAGGGACCACACTTTGAGTAGCAAGGCTTTAGGAAACTGGAAATGTGCTCCCAGTCTTCGGTTCCCTTTTGAGATAAAAACAACGTCCAGAGGAAGTGCCACCTGGCCCTCATCTTGTTGCTCTGACTCCCCTGCCTTGAGAGGGCAGCTGAGCTGACCATTTGAAAGGCAAAGAGCAATTCCTAAAGAACCTCTGAGAATCTACATTGTGTGGGCATCAGAGCCTCTTTCTGGGAGCTGGGGAAGGTGTTGGTTAGAGAAGCAGCCCAGGGCCCTTTATCTCTAAGGCAGCCAGACCTGGTATAGCAGAAGGAGGAGGCAAGGCAGTAGGTACATCTTTTATCCCAAATGATGCACTTCCCCCTCAGTTTATCGAAGCCGAAGCCTCGTGTATCTTTCACAAATCATTTGCAAGATACTTGGAATAACAAAAGAACTATTTAGCTCACTCAGAGCTTAAAATCTAGCAAAAACCACTATTTACAGTTTTTACGTACTCACAATGAGTTTTTAAGCTGGATGTTGCCATCAACTGGTAAAGAAAACAGTTGAGATCACACAGCATTTTTAGATTTATGTGCAGCAACGGGCTTAAAATTCTGCTAGAAGTACCTCCTTACGTTATTAAGGATCCTTTGTAAACATCATTTTTGATGGTTGCATAATTTTCCACCATGATTTCCTAAACTATTCCAATATTTCTATTCTTTCAAGTTACTTTCAAGTTTTCACTGTCATGATCGATATTGAAATAAATCTCAGTTTACATTTCTTTGTGGTTTTCTTACAATAAACTCCTACGAGAGAAGCTAGTGAGGTTTTAGACAGTTTGAAGACTTTGGTTGCATATTGCCAAGTGGCTTTCTAGAAACGCTGTTTTCCGGAGAAGACATTTTTCAGATGTCTTCTTCAAGATGTGATCCTGTGTCATGAGACTGAGCTCACCCACAGAGGCTTCCTCCTGGGGGAAGTTCACATTGGACTCCAGCTATTTGCTTTGTGACTGTGTTCCCAATCTTTGCTCCCTCTCATTTTCGGAAAAGTGGTGGTAGAGGACCAATTTGATTCTTAATGCACTTTTACTAATTGCACCGTATGTTACACATTCAGGTCAAAGTAGTTTTGGATTCTGTGTGCGAGTCTTCAGGGAAGGAGATGAAAATGAGCCAACAGAGGAAGGAACCAGTGATGTGGGGAGCTTGGCTCTGCTCTCCATCTTGAAGGCTGCAAGCCATGCTGAAGGGGACTGGGCACAAAGACCACCACAAGATTGTCTTTTTGGTCCATATTCATCATCTGGCAATTTAGCTGTAGTTAAGTTTAACTGTAGCTAAATTGCCTACAATTTAATTGTGGGTTCTTCTCCACCCTTGATGCTGTGTTTTGTCGTTCAGTCACATGTCTTCTGACATATTTCCCCGTGGAAGACGTGAGCTGTACGTGGGCTGTATGGGAGATGCTGTCCCCTGGCAGTGTCCTGCATCCCCTGGTATTGCCACTGTGGAGCAGAGCCTGGCCTGTATTGGGCGTGAGGTGGGCCAGGGTGCTGGGAACCTCGGGCAGCCTATGTGTGCAGTGGAGCACGGCCACGTGCAGGAGAGGCAGCGGCCACATGCTAATGACTGCCAACTCCGGTGAGGGTTTGAGGCACAGGGACAGAAATGAACTCTAAGCCTGCAGGACTTCAACATAGGAATTGGGGGGACACACACATTCATGCGTAACCTTCTCCGTTGACATGGGACAAAGGCTCTGTATCGCCAACCTGGCGAATGTAGGTAGGGGTCACCTGTTAGTGACACCAAATGATCATTCCCGACCCATTAATAATTCAGCTAGTGATGCTAGGCCTTTAGTGGCACATGGGAGCCTGTGACCTCATCAGGTGGACTTCCTCCTTTAAAGGTAAATACCTGGGCATCCTGAATACCCTTGCTCTGCGTGATACCTGCTATTATGGCGAATTTCCACCCGGCATCAACCCCCCAAGTTCATGGCCACTGTCCAGTAACTCAGAAATTATTCTATTCTGGATACACCCTCAATCACCAGATCTCACTGGCGTTGCACCTGCAAGAACTGTTCGTCTCTCTCAGAGATGCGAGGGAAGGCCGGCATAGGTGAATCCCCTTCCACTCTTCTACGGAGAACTGGGCCGCAGAAACCACGAGAGTGGGGCTCCTTTTTTGTTAGCAACAGACTGGCCCAGATTCATGAAGATGTGGGAGGGAGGAGTTGCAGCCTTCTTATACAAAGCAATGAAAAGATCATATTGCTCCATCCTTAATACAGCATTTTAAGTCAGTATAATTATCCTCATTTGCTTAAAAAACTGAAGCTCTGAGATGTTCAAGAAATTGCAAGCCCGCACTGTTACCAATCTAAGTGAGGGTTGAAGAGCTAATTTCTACATTGAGGTGGCCGTGCTCTTACATAGAGAAAAACCACAAATCAGTTTGTGGGACACAAGAATGAACCTCAAGTTTTATACATTTTTGTGATGCGTTTTCACTAGGCCCACTCCTCTTGTCCCTGCCTGAGATGTCTGGAACTTTGGAGTATGACAAGGTCTCCCAGACCCCCTAGGTCGATATCCAAGCTCCACAGAATGGGAAACCAAGGTCAGGTTGCTTATGTGACAAGCTGATTACCAGCGAGAGGGATTTTCCAGATCACGGGGAAAAACCCACAAGTTTTGTAGTAGACCAGAGACAAATTTCTTGGCATCTTTCAAACGTCTCTGCTTCCTTATTTGTAAAATGGGAATAATAATAATACCTGCCATCCAGGCCCATGGAAAGAATTAAATGAAAGTACATTTCTGAACCATCTGTCACTATGCCATAAAGGTTTAAAGAAAAAAAAAAAAGTTCCAACTTGCAGAGTGCTTCTAAAGTCTAAGAAGTTGGGAATCCAGTTCCAGTCCCCCGTGGACGTGTCTCCCCTCCTCTCCTGACCTTTGCCTGCTCCTTCCTGCCGCCGCCCTCTGCAGGGCTCAGTGCTGCCCACCTGCTCTCCCTCCCCTCCTGGAAGTGCACTTTATGTGTGCTCGGTCCCCAGGTAGCCTCTCTCCACTACTGCCTGCTTGAGTAAACTATTTTGGGTGTCAGAGGACACCTGTTTGGTCAACTCGAAGCCTGTGACCTCTACCTTCCTTATTGTTTGTTGTATAGTCAAAGACAAGTAATGGCACCAAACAATGCTTGGTGTGCTCCGCGCCCGGAGTCTTAGAGCTGTTTTATCTGGGGGATTATAAAGCCCCAACAGGAGGAGCCTTCATTCTCAGCTCAGCAGAGTGCATGCTTCGGCTCAGGAGAGCAGCGCTAGGCCTGCCCTGGCCCCTCAGCCCATCCCAGACCTGAACAGCTTAGAACAGGGCATGGACTACGGGGGACAGGGGCCTGGGGTGGGAGGTGTCGGACTCTTGGTGTCAGCTCGGGCCATGACCTCAGGGTCATGGGATGGAGCCCCACGTTGGCCTTGTGCTCAGTGTGGAGTCCACTTGAGGTTCCCTCTCCCTCTCCCTCTCCCTCGGCCCTGGCTGCTCACGTTCTCTCTCTCTCAAATAAATAAATAAAACTTCACAAAAAATAAAAGAATATGGAAGAGAAAGGAGGGAGAGAGGTTAGCACCTTCTGCTGTGCTGTTCCTCCTTCCACGGCTCTCCACCCCTGCCTCGCATGCACACTCACACTCACACACACCCTCTCATACTTAGCAAAACAAAGCACAGGACTGGACACGTTGCACAGCAACATCTTGTGACTGGTTTCTTTGAAGTGTCCTCTTGGGAATCGCCACCATTATGAACTCAGGTTTCGCCCATGACCGAATTTATCTAAACAAGTCGGGCTAATTTTGTCACTAAAGACTCAAAGGCTTTGGCTAATTGGTTAGTGCTCCGACTGATGGAGGAGTCTTGCCTCAGCCGCATGAGGTACATACGATGAAGAGCGCGAATAAAGAAGCTAACCCACTGGGTTCATTCCCCTGATGTTGAAGGATTGAGAGAAAATCTGATCCTAAACACTTTCCAGAAAATTCCATAAGGCTTGCTTTAAACACAGGCCTATCCTGAAGCTACACGCGTATAATCTGACAGGGCACACTTAATTTTCCCCACTCGGAACAGTCTCTCAGTTGTTCCCAAGTGCCTCAGAGACATAGAAAAAGGGAGTCAGAGCAAAATCAGATTACTTCTGATTTGATTTCTTTCTCAGTTTCATGGATCATAGGTTTAGGTTATTTTAAGAACCGCTGCCAAAGAAAAAAAGGCAAGGAATCCAATATATAACACTAGTGACATGACGGAATGGGTCTGTGAAAATTTCTGCTTGCCCTTCTTCCTTCCCTTCTTCCCATGTATCCTCTTTTCCTTTCTCGAATACAAGTTATGGAGCGCGAGGCCACAAACTAGGTCCTGAAGACAAGGAGATGAGCAGGAACAACACCTTCTCCTAGTCCACAGGCTAGTGGGCCGGGGGAACAGCCTAGAGGGACCCACTTTCAGATCAAAGCTCTGGCAATAGCTGCAGAGTTATGCTAAGCATGTCCTTCCCTTGCTCCACCCCAGTGTCCCCACTGGGATCACTGGGATTACTGTTATCTTTCAGATTCTGTGGTATCAAAAGGGAGAGACCTTCATGAAGAGGGGGGTTCCAGTGAGAAAGAAGAGATTGCAGCAGCAATATTATAGCCAATTCTGAATTTCAGGATTCTTCCGTATTTATTCCTTTTTTGCACTATTTGTTTTTAATAGACTTTCTTCTTACACACAAAAGCTCATGTTAGAACTATTATTTAGAAAATAATAGCTCACGTCCACTAAGTTCCTACTTGGTTGCTGGGCCTTGCACACAGTGCTGTCTGTGAATTACGCACCTCGTTGCTACTGAGACCAACGGGTTGCGTTACTTAGGTGCTAGAGCAAATAAATAGCAAACTGGGACTTTAATCAGAGTGTGTTAATGTTAGAATACAGCATTTAACTATGAACGTATTCTGTCAAGAAAAACAGGGTCGCTAAACCCCATTGTGACGTTATCTTGGTTAGTATGTTCTCTACTTTCTAAATTTTACAACTCTTATTTTGACACCAATTATATTGGGTTCCACTTCCATATTGACATTCAGTAATATTGGCAATAGCACATCACCTTACCTTGTCTCAGGTTTCAAAGTTTTACCAAGCATAGATGCTTAATTTTATCAAAATCTTTCTTAGGAACCATTAGGATTCTTTTGCCCTGTAAATGTGGTTAATAATATCAATAAGTGTGTGGATATGGAAGCTTCTGTTCATTTCTAGTCAAGGTTGACGTGAAAGTGAATGGCTGATATAGCGTCCTCCCTTCATGGATCATACGTTACTGAGGGAGGTACATATCTCCCCTGGTAGCAGGAGTAATAGATAATGCATAAGAAAAGAAATACAGCATTTAGCACAGTGATTAGTACCACCAAGAGAATAAACAATATCTGTGATAGAGAATAATGGTGAGGAGTTGTTGCTACATTTATAATGTAACCAATGGAGGACTCCTAAGAAGGTGAGATTTAAGCTGACTTCTAGAAACCAAGAAAGAGTGTGTCATGTAAAAAGCGAAGACAGTTGAAATCCAGGAATATGGCAGGTACAAATAGGCTGAATCCAAATTTTAAAAATCATTGTCAGGTCCCTTTTAGCTAGAAAGGCAGACACAGGTCTGACCATAATCTGGTAGGTCATGGCAAGTTTTTCATGCTAAATACAATGGGTAACCTCTGAAGAGTTTTAAGCAATGAAAGGGTAGTATAAAATTAATGTCTTTAAAGACTTTATTTGGTTACTGTGTAAAATCAGGACTTCTTCTGATAAGGGATTGATATCCAGAATATATAAAGAACTCCCACAATTCAACCACTAAAAACAACCTAAGTCAAAAATGGGCAAAGGACTTGAACAGACATTTCTCCAAAAAAGATATACAAATGAACAATAAACACATAAAAGATGCTTTGAACATCACTAAGGATTAAGGAAATGCAAATCAAAACCACAATGAGATACCACTTCCAACTAATAATGGTATCTAATGTTGGTGAGAATGTGGAGAAATCAAACCCTTTTCACTGCTAGTGGGGATATAAAATGGCATAACTGCTCTGAAACAACAGTATGGTAGTTACTCAAAAATTAAAAATAGAATTAATATATGATCCAGCAATTCCATTTCTGAGAATAAATTCAAAGGAACTGCAAAGAGGGACACTTGGGATATTTGGGCACCCATGGCCATAACAGCATTATTCAGAATAGCCAAAATGAGGAGGCAACACGAGTCTCTGGCCATAGATATACAGATAAGCAAAATATTGTATAAACATACAATAGAATATTATTTAGCCTTAAAAAGGAAGGAAATTCTGACATAGGCTATGACATGAATGAACCTTGAAAGCATTAGGGCTTATGCTAAGTGTAATAAATCAATCACAAAAGGAAAAATACTATATGATTCCATTTATATGAGGTGCCTAGAATAGTGAAATTCATAGAAACATAAAGTAGAATAATGGCTGCCAGGGGCTAGGGAGAGAAGGGAATGGGAAGCTAGTGTTTAATGGGCCTACAGTTTCAGGTGGGGAAAATGAAAATGCTCTGAAGATGGATGATGGTGATGGTTGCACAAAAATGTGAATATATTCAATGCTACTAAACTTTACACTTAAAAAAGGTTAAAATGGTAAGTTTTATGTTATATATATTTTACCACAATAAAAATGATGGTACTTCTGCTTCTGACTATGACAGAGGAACTGGCATTAGATGATCTGACCTCTCTTGCTGCAAACATAAAACTGGACAAAATGTATGAAGTAATCTTTCAGCCAGGGTACCACCACACCTGGAAAAGAAGGAATATTCATTAGGCAAACCTCATCATGGCTTCAGGTTTCTTCTGGGAGGTGATTTCCTAATGGCAGTGCCATGAGCTAGAGTCCAAACAGGGAGCAGCACCACCACTGATCAGAGAAGGCAGACATTAGGGTTTGAGGAAGTGTTGGAGTTTGAGAGGCTGGCAACTTGGAGATGCAGCTGCCACAGAGTACAGGGAGAATGAAACAGGCACTAGAGCTCAAGCACTGCTCAGGGATGCTGGAGGCATTCAGTTGAGACATCAGGAAGGCCTGGCCTCCCGAGGAAGGATTGCACTCTAAAACAAGACCTGCTTTAGTCCACTCTGACAAAGTCTGAAAGCAAACTCAAACAAGATTCTGAGAAGAGACAGAGTTTGGAGGTTGAGTCTTGCCTGTTGGAGAGGCTAGGGAAACCGATTTGGCTTTCCACAGGTCTTCTGTAATAAAATGTAAAACAAACCTAGTCAGTCCCAAGGTGGGCAGCCAATAGTCAGACTACCTATTAGGACATTCTTCACAGGAAGATAACAAAATCTAACATACAACTTTAAGTCCATACAACTTAAAACAGCCATGCCCAGTTTACAATAACAAAAATGCTGAATGCAGAAATGAACCAAGACAATGTGACACATAGTTGGGGCAAAAAGTCAACAGAGACTGACCAAACGGTGACCATTAATACACAGTCAGCAGCAAACAACCAAAGCTTTAAAGCAGCTACCATGAAAGTGTTCAAGAAACTAATGAAAATATTTTCAAAGAATTTAAAGAAATTACTTATGTGAAGGGATCAGGGATCTCCACAGGAAAATGGAAACCATAAAAAGTAATCAAATACAAATTTGGAAATTGACTAAGATGAAAAAATCATTGGATGGCTCTATTGGCAGGCTGGAGATAAAGCAAGGGAGAAAGAGACGGTGTGAACTGGAGTTAGATCCAAAGAAATAATCTAATCAGAAGAAGAGATAAAATATAGGAAAAACTCAACAGAGCCTTAAGGATATGTGGGTCAGTGTCCTATCATCTAGCACATACATAAGTAGGATTTCCAGAAGGAGAAGAGATTTATATAATATAGAAAAAAAAAACCAGTTGAAATACAATAACTGAAAAGTTACAAAATGTGATGAGAAACATCGACTTATAAGAAGCTCAGTGATCTAGAAACAGGATAAATACAAGGAAAGTCACCTGTGTGCATATCATTGTCACATTACAGAAAACCAAAGAGAAAGAGAAAGTCTTGAAAGCACCCAGTGCTAAAAAGTCTTACTCTGCACATGAGAAACAGATGAGACTGTCTACTACCTTCTCCTGAGAATACGATGGAAGGCCAACCTTAAAGCATGGGGGGGTGGGGAGTAGAGCCAGTCTGCCAGCATTCTTTCTAAACTAGAACATCTTTCAAAAATGAGAGTCGAGGGACACCTGGGTAGCTCAGCGGTTGGGCGTATGCCTTCAGCCCAGGGCGCGATCCTGGAGACCCAAGATCGTGTCCCGCGTCGGGCTTCCTGCGTGGAGCCTGCTTCTCCCTCTGCCTCTGCCTATGTCTCTGCCTCTCCTCCTGTGTGTCTCTCATGAATAAATAAATAAATAAAATCTTTAAAAACAAAACAAAAACCCAAAATGAGTGTCGAATAAAGAAATCTTCAGAGAAACAAAAGGTTAGAGGATTTGTGACCAGCAGGCCTGCAATAGAAGAAATTTGAAATCATATCCCAAGAGCCGAAGGAAATGATATCAGGGAAAAAAAAACTCCAGACAACTAAGAAGGTAATAAGGCAAGAGAAATTGAAATTAAGCAGTTAAACACAAAAGAATGTGCATTTTTTTAAATTTAGAATACCTATAAATATGAACCGACTGTTTCAAATGAAAATAATGACATCATAAGAACTCACAGTGTAGGTAGAAATAAACAAGCCCCAGGGCACAAATGAAAGGTTTGTGTACGTAAAATTATACTTTTCATTGGTTATTTCATTTGAAAGGTGGTAAGTAGGAGGTGTGAAGAGTAAAGTGGAAAGTTGTACCATCAGAAATGGAAAGCCTCAGGTGTGAAGTGGCACAGTCTTCATCTAGCTGGATATGGAAAGTGAACAATACATCCTGTTAGCCCTACAGCGACTGTTAAAAGACAACCAAAGAGGTATTGCTAAGGAGCGTAGAGAGAAAGCGAAACCGAGTGTTATGCTCGACTCCCCCCACTACTCCCCCCAAGGAAGAAAGAGAGAAGACAAGAGCAGAACAAAAATAGTAGATCCAAATGGCAACCCAAGGGCAAGACGGTGGCCTTCAACCAGCCACAGGAACAGTCACACAGAATGTGACCCGACTACACGCTCCCAAGTCAGGGCTTCTCAGCCTGGGGAGAGACCCCGGAGCCCACCCCATGCACACCGAGCCCGGGTGCCCCCACCTGTCACTTCTATCGTTCAAGGAGGAGAGGATCCCACTGGTGTGCAACTCTTGCAGAGGCTGCCTCATGTTGTGAATTCCGTATTAATCACCCGGATTCCCAAACGAGACGCATATATCACGAAACTACACATAGAACAAAAACTACAGAGGAATGTCCCTCATGAACTTGTCTATGAAATCCTTAAAATATCAGCCAGTTGTTATCTGTCGTTGGGCCCGCCTCCCCACGCCCAACGTTTTCTCCTTAGCCCCTTAGCGAAATGTGTCAGGACGCTGTTTGCTTCCTTGATATTTACGGAGACACGTAAAGGTGTTCATTCTAGTTTGGATTTTGTTTTAATAGCATTTCAGCTTTTAGACTGTATTTAGGGTCTGTGTATGTCTAGAGGGTAATATTATGTTTTATTTAGTTTCCAATACCCTACTGTCATTTAAAAAAGATGGCTGAGTACAAAACATATACATCTAGCAAATTAGTTTTATTTACTGTATTATCCAGTTCCCTTAAAACCCATTGTTCTTGTCTACATGATGGATTAAAGATTTAGAGAATTGGCTTGCTTTCCTAACTTGATTATGATTCCACTAATTTCCCCTCATATTTCAGCACTTTTATATTTATGCTAATGCACTGTTATTCCACATACACACTTTGTGATATGTCTATGGAGAGCAATTATCATTATCAATAATGCTATTAATACTAAATATAGTTCCCACTTATCTTTAAATATCCAGTTCAGGAAGCACCTCCTCCAAGAAGCCTTGCTCTGGTCCCCCAGGCTCCCTTTTTTCTACATCCCTCAGCCCCCATGCTTAATTCTTTTAATTTTTAATTTTTATTTATTTTTTTATTGAAATATAGTGACACACACTGTGACATTACTTTCAGGTGTACAACATAATGACTTGGTTAAGCCCAACTGCACTTAATTTTTCTGCTGTACTTAGAGTTCTTTGTTAATATGCTGCATTGTGTGACATTCTTCATCATTAGATTGTGAGAATAGAGTTCATTTTCTTTTAAATTCCAATTCTTTTTTTTTTTTAAGATTTATTTATTTATTCATGAGAGACACAGAGAGAGAGGCAGAGACACAGGCAGAGGGAAACGTAGGTTCCTGCCTCTGAGCCCCCAGGCATCCCTTAAATTCCAATTCTTAGCCTAGTTCCTGAATTGGGGGTGGAGCTGGGTAAAATTTGTTGAATTAGACTGGAAAAAAAAAGTGACAAAAAACAATAGCATTTGGAAATAGTCATCACAGGCCTTAGAGGATGAGCTGGGTATGTCAGACAACGAGAAGAATCTGAAAACAAAGAGAAAAACAAAAGGAAAACTGCAGTCAGCTGAGCACCTGCCCTCGCCACCCAGCCCCACCTCACCCCCAGCAGCTTCCCGAATCCCTCTGTTTGCCGGGCCCTTCTGGCCCAGCGTCAACCTGCGCCCTGCATGCTCTTCCCTCCCGTGGGCCCGGGAGTGCAGCAGGTCAGACGGCGGCGTGCAGTTTGTGTGGCGCGTCTTCAGGCTAAAACAGAACAAAACCAAAACCAAACCAACCCTCAAGAGCAGTGTTTTCCCAGCTCCGTGGGGTGAAGTCCTTCCTTACGGGCCACCTCTTTGTGCTTCTGCCTTACATGGGGCTGGACAACAAGGCAGCAGCCGGGGCGCTGTGTGGAGACACGGAGGGGCAGGGGAGAAGCCCGTGTTCTCGCTCCAGTGTCAGACCCCACGGACACCCGGCCCGGAGCACTCTGGAGGGAGGCCGTCGACAAGCCTGGGCCTGGGGAGCAGCAACACTGCGCCTTCAGCCCCAGGGGCCACCTGCTCCCCACCTGTGCATTCCTAAGGCCTCCTGTGCTATAGCTTCAGCCAAAGTCACCCTAGGGAGACACGAGTCCCAGGCCTAACCAATTCCTTCTCCAGCCCATCCCCCCCCCCCCCCCCAGGAGGGGAAGGGATCTGACCAAGAAAACTGCATCTAATTCGCGAAAATAGGATTGTGTGCTTTCCACTTCAGCCTCTGCACCTGCTCTTCCCTGATCCCGGAATGCTCACTGCCCTCCCCCAATGGACCTCCTGTGATTCCATAGGTCTTCCAGGAACCAGCTCCTCCGTGAAGACTTCCTTTTCTCCTAAGCAGTGTTGATAATGTCCTTCCGTGTGCTTCTAATGCAGCCTGGTTATTTAGCTGTCATAATAAAATTTTAAGATACGCAGTAATGTTCACGGCAGTGAATATTTTTGTTAAGATATCTTTTTCTTAGCCTGTGGGATTCTCACAGACAATGAGATCTTAGTCACCTTTTGCATTCTCTGTACCTGATGGTTGGGACACGTTAGCACACAATGAAAGCTGCGAAGGCACTGGAATCGAGGGTGTAGATGTACTAACCCACTGATAACCCTAGAGAAGCATGCTTTGTATGGAGGACCGGCCTTTCTGGAAATGTATGGGGTATTTCTGATTCCCAGAACCTTGCCCATGTAAGTTCCCTCTGTCTAAAAAGCCCCCTCTCCTTACTCACGCTTCAAGGACTAATAAGGACCACGTGTACCTGCTGGAAGGAACTCCGGCTCCCCTTAAGCACTAAAGCAACATCGTCTGCAGGCTCTGGATCCCACCCACACTGAGTCGTGTTTCTGCTCTAGTATCAGTAGAGCCTTGGTCTTGGTCAGGTTATCTCTCTCTCTTTTTTTTGAGTCAATTTATTCATGTGATAGAATGCAGATATTAACCCCTACTTCTTTTGGTAGAACCACGGCTTGTGACTTCTTTTATTCTAATAATTTTTGTATGAAATCTAGCCTATGACTTAAGGCATCCCTGACCTCCCCGGAGTATCATAGAGATTAAATGAGATGACGGAGAACCCCGATCAGGACAGCACTGGGAGCCCATGCTGCGAATCTCCCTTTGCTTTAAGCACATCAGTGATGGATGAGCTGTGCTCACAAGCAAGAGGAAACGCTTGGGAGCCCAGAGCATAACTGAAGCCCTCTGTGGTGAGCAGGAGAGGTCACAGGCCTGCTGGGCCTAAGTCTGGAAGCAGGCAGAAGCAGCTTGGAGTAGGGTGTGACATCTGTGGGGTAATGGGAACTAAATGCACCCTGTGTGGGGTGGGGGTCCCACGCCAGCACATTGCATGAAACAATGGTAATGTCAGGGTTCTTGCACCTGGGGAAAAAGGCTGACGAGATGCCGTTGACCCTGTCCTGTGGTCAGCGTGCACAATGTGTCCTTTGGCTCCTCGCGCATGCCTCAGCTGAGAAAGGATTTTACAGTTCACTTAGGACTGGGCCCAATCCCCTGCTAATATGGTTGCTGGATCTGCTAGGTGACATTTGCAATATGCGTCCAGGATGGCGCCCCAGGCCACCAATGGAACACCTGCTTGTGGACTGGATGACACAGGGACATGCAGATACAGCCGCGAAGACAAATAAATTGCCAAACAACAAAAAGAGTCTCTCCAGATGAGTCTGCAGAAGAGCAGTACCAGACAGCCTGGCATGTCCTAGGAGCTCGCCAAATATTAGTACCATCTCTCCCCTCCTGCAGCGACCCTATCACTTTCTCCTTTTCCTTATGTACCTTTAAGTGCTCGTGTTTTCCTTCTAGACCGTGCGCTTTTTGAGGACAGTGACTTCTTCTAAGCCCCTCTCCCCCACTCCTCCCTGCAGGGTACAGGACAAACGGTAGGAGCTCAAGAACTGTTTGCTTTTGGCAGAACTCTGTGTACACCAAACACTGTGACTCTGTCGCGGAATCACAGGGGGTGTGATCAATGTCTTTGTGAAAGGGAGCTTCAGATACTGTCTTTTCCTTGGACCATTTCTGAAGATTGGGTAGTCACTCCGGGGAGCTTTGCCTATTTCTTAGCACTAATGACATCTCCACAACACAGCCTTGGTGCCCAGACATCCTTCTGGCCATGGATGTGGCCTCCATCACAGAGCAGAAAAGTCCCAGACCAACCACCTCCCATGTTCAAGGCTCATCAAGTGTGTTTCATCTCTCTGGCCGGCCAGTGTTCAGTGTTATTCTCTCCGCTGCCTCTTCAGATCTTTCTTTTCCCCTCCCCTCTATTTTGCTTGCCTGGCTGGCAGCTGCATGCTCCAAAGTTGAGGAAGCCAGTTTGCCTTCAAAACAGTAGGATGGTTTCTTTTGTTTCTTCCTCTTTTCCCCCCTTCCAAGTGTTTGATATTTTCTGAGAATCTGACATCCTTGGGTAGCATCTGTCACTGCCTACCCTGGGGCTGCAGTTTAGGAGTGAAATTAATTTTTTGCCTCTGAAATTCTCTCCATTAATTATTGCTGTTTTGCTCCTGGTCCGTTAGTTCCTCTCTGCTCATCAGCTCCGGTCCTGTTCACGTCTGGTCTAGCTCCCTGTCACTTCTCTTTGCTCTGAAGGGCCTGGTTTCCAGAGGCAGAGCCTGCGCCTTGCTAAGGTAGTCCTCTTCTATTAAGTCGTCTCTTCGCTGTATCGAAATCTTGGCCAGGGGTCACACACTATTCATGTCCTGCTTTGAACTCACAACAGTCTCAACTGAGTCCGAGTAAGACAAAATCCAGGCA
Source organism: Nyctereutes procyonoides (assembly GCF_905146905.1). Lineage (NCBI taxonomy): Eukaryota > Metazoa > Chordata > Mammalia > Carnivora > Canidae > Nyctereutes > Nyctereutes procyonoides. The sequence continues at coordinate 54,714,486 of NW_026575046.1, forward strand.
AGGAAGGCAAACGACAAGGTGATGGCTTTTAGACTCCAGGCCAGACCTCCCTGACTCCAGAGTTTGTGTTTCCTCCATCCCCGCGGGATGACCCCTCTCCCTGACCACCAGGCACGGTGGCCAGCCTTCTCTCGGCCTGACCATGTCGTGTGCCATGCTTCTTTCTGGTGTTGCCAGTCTGTCTGCTTAGAATGCATCAGCATGTTTGAAAGAAGGATCTAAATCTTCTGCTTGGGGGATGCCTGGGTGGCTCATTGGACGTCTGGGTGGCTCAGCGGTTGAGTGTCTTCCTTCCTCCCTGGAGTCCCAGGATCAAGTCCCACATCGGGCTCCCTGCATGGAGCCTGCTTCTCCCTCTGCCTGTGTCTCTGCCTCCCTCTCTGTGTCTCTCCTGAATAAATAAATAAAATCTTAAAAAAAAAATAAATCTTCTGCTTGGGTGGACATATTCACACAGGCTGCCAGTGTTGGCAATCTGCCACGGCCCTGACCAATTTATCGGAATTAGAATCCTGGATTTTTCTCCTCAGTCCTCACCCTATTGTTGAAAACTTTACTCTTCTCTAGTCCATAACTTTGCCTCTTCCTAATACTGTGTCTGCGCCCTCCCATGGCTTCCTTTCTGGACTCTGGTGTGAAAGCAAGCAGATGTTAGACTAACGCAGTCTGCTTTTCTGCTTCTCAGCATTCGTCCTTAACTTCTGCCTTCATTTAACCTGCATACAGCAGCGACTTCATGAGGCAGAGGGGAAGCAACATGTCCTGCTATCGGCTGTGCCCAGAGCAGAGTCTAGCATCTCCAGGTATCCACTGCCTTCCCTACTACGTCTGGATGCAGTTTTTATATGGTCTATTGATCCACGAAGTGAAATGTAAATATAAGCACCACTTCACATACCTCAAAATAATAGGGGGAGGGAAAAAAAGAAAAGAATTGATTGATGTATACTTTTACACTTAAAAACAGCATAGCCGCTACAGTCTTGTTTCTGTACCTGGTCATGGGCTATAATGTCTTCCCTACAACACTTTCCATATTGTTAATTTTCGCCATATTGATAAGGTATAGATATATTCCATTTTGGTTTTAATTTTTATTTCTCTGATGACTGAAGATGATGAACACATTCTCATATAGTCTTTGGACATTTAGATAGCCTCCTCTGTAAAATACCTGTTGAAGTATTTTTCCCACTTTTAGTTCTATACATTAAGCTGAATTGTTTGTTTTATTCTTATTGATTCATACATATTCTTATGTAAAATCTCTAGACAAGAGGTGATGATAGATCAATAGGTGATAGATAGATCGATAGAATATCCTTCCTCAGGCATGCATATTCATTTTCTCATTGCTGTTTTGGACTAAAAGAAACTCATTCTATTAAAGTCCAGTTTATAGATTTTTTTCTTTAATTATTTGTTTTGCTTATGAAATTTTTGATTTCAATGTTGATGAGAATTTCGAACAGTCAAAACCATCTATATGTTGGATAACTGGCAGTTATCTGTTAAAGCTAGGAATCATCTATTTTTATTTTTTTTAATGATTTTATTTATTTATTCATGAGAGACACACAGAGAGACAGGCAGAGACAGAGCCAGAGGGAGAAGCAGGCTCAATGCAGGAGCCTGATGTGGAACTCGATCCCGAGTCTCCAGGATCACGCCCTGAGCTGAAAACAGATGCTCAACTGCTGAGCCACCCAGGTGCCCATAAAGCTAGGCGTCATCTAACCACAATTCCACTTGTAAGTATACAATCAAAAGAAGTGTATTTATATGCTTATTAAAACACACATGAACACACATACTTGTACGCTAATAAAGATTTATATAATAGTCCAAAACTGAAAAAAAATTCTATGGTGGATTATTTCCAAAGATAACCAAATCAATATCCCCCCCTTTTTTTTTACATTTTTAAAATTTAAATTCAATTTGTCAACATATAGTATATAACACCCAGTGCTCATCCCATCAAGTGCCCTCCTTAGTGCCCATCACCCAGTTACCACATCTCTCCACCCACCTCCCCTTCTGGAACTCTTTGTTTCCCAGAGTTAGGAGTCTCTCATATTTCCCCTTCTTTAAGAATTTTAATTCCAGGGGTGCCTGATTGGCTGAGTTGAGGTCAGCCCTGGACTCATGTCATGATCCTGGGGTCCTGGGATAGAGCCCCTTGTCAGGCTCCTTGCTCAGCAGGGAACCTGCTTCATTAGTTTCAGGCGTACAATATAATGATTTAACGCTTCCTTCCATACAACACCTGGTGCTCACTACAGGTGCGCTCCTTAATCCCCATAACCCGTCTCCCCCATGTCCCCACCCACCTCCCCTCTGGTAACAGTTCATTCTCCATAGTTAAGAGTCTGCTTCTTGGTTTGTCTCATTCTCTCTCTCTCTTCTTTTTTTCTTTTGCCCATTTGTTTTGTTTCCTATTCTTTATACTTTCTGAAATGAGATTGTGCCACTGCTATCAAGTGGTAGGGCCTATTTATTTTTTCTCTCCTGAATCTGCACTGGCCTTCTGATTTGCTCAAACCAGTATCTTCTATTTTTCTTCTTCTTGGAGCCTAAACAAAATCATGTGAAGAAATCCAGGCTAGTCTTGGTACAAGAGTACCAAAATGCGAGTAAAGCCTTCTTAGATCTTCAAGTTCAACCCAGCTACAGCTGATTCAACCGAAGAATGACCCCAGCCAAAGCTATTTGGATCAAGCAGAGGTGTACAGTTCTACCCTCCTTGAATTTCTGAACTAGAGAACCAAAAGAAAGATTATAAGTCATTATTCAAAGAGCAAAAAAAGCTGATTAGAGGACAATGAGGTGACCTAGAATTGACCACTGCACTCCAAGAGATAGATGGAAACAGGTGGTATTATTATAGGGCAGGGGCCAGTCTGTGGAAGTTGGTGCAGTGGCAGTGCTGTTTTGTGGTCCCAGGACCACAATGGGAGGCTTGTGGAAATGGAAATCGTGGAGAAGATGCAGCCACAGACAGTTTCTGCTTCTGATTGACTTAATTTAAAACAAAGAAGGGGGGAAATACCCTGGCTTCTCCCTCCCTCCCTCCTTCCTACCTTTCAGTAACCCTCTAGTGTTTCCATTTGCCTGAATTTATCTGGAAACCAGTTAGGGAGTTTTGGAAAGGTAGTTTGAAGGGTTCAATTGTTCAGTCCCTTGTGATGTTGAAGAGCCAGTGAAGGTCATGAAAAGTATGAGAGCTAACAAGAAAAACCATAAAAGCATAGACTCTTTTGACCTTCAGAAGAGAGAATATATGGAGCATCTTTGCAAAAGTTTGCGTAAGAATATTTTATTTAGGGAAGGAGAGCAAATTCTATTTGAAACACAATTTCCTACTAAAAATGGTGAAATGACTTCTTATTTTGCTGAATACTTTGAAGGTTGTTTTGAAGGTTGGTTTAGAGATAAGGGTGGGGAGAATTGAATGAGTTTGCCTAACATAGGGAGTAAAATATGGAGCTTCAGAAATAACTAGAAAGAGGGGAAGAAACCTGAAAAAATAGTGTGAGACCAAGAGCTCTGTGAAGAAAAGTGCCAGTGCCAGCTCTGTGGTGGTAAGTCAAGTCAAGTGAGGAAATTTTACCACTTCATGCTAAGTGTGGAATTTTTGTTTCAATCATCAAATGTGATTTTAAAAACTCATAAAAAGAAAGATTGCCTATTGTATGTATCCATATTTATGTTCATTCCATATTTTTTTTCTTCCTTCAGAATGCCCCAGGTCTCTTTCTTTTGTCATTTCCTTCTTATTTGGAGAAGTTCCTTTAGTTACTTTTTAAAGACAGGACTGTTGGTGAGAAATTACTTTTAGTTTTCTTTCATCTAAGAATGTCTTTTGTTTCCTCTTTATTTCTGAAGGAAAGTTCCACTGAATATAGAAATCCCAGTTAATAATTCTTTTCTTCAAGCACTTAAAAAAAATATTATGCCACTTCCTTCTGGCCTCAGTGATATCAGAAAAGAAAGAAGTTTGGTTCAGACTGAGCCAATTCCTGTCTTTAGGAAATATGTTGTTTCTCTTTGAATGGTTTCAATATTTTGTCTTTAATTTTCAGAAATGTAATTGTTAGGTGCATTAGTGAGGATTTCTTTAGGTTTATCTTGTTTAGCCTTGGATTAACTTCATGAATCCAAAGTTTTATGTCTCTCACTAAATTTGGGATATATTCAGCCATTATTTCTTTGAATACCCTTGTAGACACTCTTTTTCCTTGTTTTCTGGGACTCTGATCATATAAATGTTGGATATTTTGTTATTGTTTCACAAGTAGCAGAGACTTTATTTTTTTAATCTGTTTTTTTCTATGTCTTTCAAATTGGAATGATCATAGTGATGTCTTCTCAAATTTACTGATTCTATTGTCATATCCTCCCTAGTATTGAGTCTATCCCATGAATTTTTAAAATTTCTGTTACTGCATTATTCAGGTTTATCATTCTCTTTTGTTTCTTTTTTATAATTTCTTTTTTTTTTTTTTTGGTTGATCTTTTCTATCACTTGTTTCAAATGAATTGTTACTTACTTGTTGAAGTGGTTTTATGATGGCTCATTTAAAGTCCTTGTCAGATAATTCCAATATCTGATTCATCTCAATGTTGTTATGAGTTGGCTGTCTTTCCCTTTCAAATTGTAATCTTGGTATGAATGAGTGATTTTTAAATTTTGTCCTGACGTTTTTATTATTATGTTACGATATTCAGGATCCTATGGAAATCTGTTATTTTAGCAGGCAGTCCCCTGTTTAGGTTTCACATGCGGGTTTTGGACTACTTTGGTGACTTTGGTTTCAAAGATCATTTAATTTGAAGAGCCATTTTGGTGTACTCAGTTTATCATGTTTGGTAGGACTCTCACTGCTCTCTGCTGATAATTCTTGAGGAACTGGAAGGTTTTCACCAGGCAGGAATGTCTGGTGACTCTAGGTGGGCAAATGATTATAAGCCATGGGAATGAAGAGTGCTTCCCAGACTGGGCTTCTTGTTATGGGAAGATATCCTTTAGCAGTGCTTTCAAACTTACCCAGTGTTGTGAGAGGGACTTTCACTCAGTCTGGTGGAGGAACGACCCTACCTGCATGGCTTTCTGTTGCTAAGTTGGGGATTGGAAAGGGCTGAGCCTGAACTGCTTTCCTTTGTTGGATGGGATAAGGGGATCTAAGACTACTTACCTCTACCTTCTTCTCTGGTTCCTGTTTCTCTAACCAGTTTGCCTTTCTCTTTCCACCTTTCAGAGTTCCTGATTGGCTCTTGCATTATTTCCATGGGTTATAGTTGTTCTGAGAAGATTCAGAGAGAAACTAGTTTACGACATCTTCTCTGAATAGGAATTTCTCAAGAGAAGAAATTTTAAGCACTAAGGTGTCTATAGTTTCACATTGTTGCTGAATCAAAACCTTTCTTAATCTCTCCATTCCCATCGACAATCAGTTTTCATAAAGTCTATCATACACTCAAAGAAACACAGTTGTCAGTAAAATCCATGCCTAAAAATACAGGGGTATGTATGTATATGAGAGAGTGAGAGCAAGAGAGTGAGTGTGCAAGAGAGAGAATAATCTAAGAGATTTTTTTTTAAATTAGAGAGAGGGAGAGCAGAGTGAGAGAGCAGGAGCCGGAGGGGGGCGGTAAAAGGAGAGAGTGGAACAGGCTCCCCCCTGAGCAGGGAGCCCAATGCTGGGCTCAATCCCAGGACCCTTGGTCCTGGTTAGGAACTAAGCCACCCAGACACCCCTAAGAGAATGTTTCTCAGAGCAGTATGCTATAGAGCCAGCAATAATATTTATAGAAGGAATCATTAACCCAGAAACTATTGAACTCCAGTGCTAGCTGAAATCAGAGGAAAGGCTACCATAAGAACCTCAGCCTATTGTGTATTTAAAAACAATCTCTGAGAAAACAAACATTTGACCAAATATAGAATAGGGATTCTCGGTTATCTTAATAAGGTATCAAAGGCCAGAAGATGCCAGCTGATGTGTGAATTAATGTGTTTTTCCTTATCACAGAGTCAGGACTTGTGCTGTTACTAATTGTAAAATTGCTAACATGTTTGGAAATAAGTTGGACATGTAAGTAAAGTCACTCTGGATTCATTATAATCACCTGTTTGTGATGTCTGTGTTTGAGCTGAAAGGTAGCCAGCTAAAGTAAATTGTCCCTTTGATGCCATGAGCTGTCAAGAGAATCAAAGCTATGCTCACTTGTCTATTCATAACCCGTGTACATGACTGTGAATTTTGAGTAGGAACAAGCATTTCTACCCAAGTGCTCAACATCTGGTTGGTGGCTGGTTCTGTGGGCATGGTTGGAATTACTAGCAGGAATATACAGAGAGAGGGGACACTGAAGTAGTCTCAGGAGACCAACATATCTAAGAGGCAAGGTAAGGGCAAAGATCTAAGGATGGCGACTAATTACAGAACAGAAAAATAGTGACAAGGAAATGGTACTTTGTTTATCATATTACTCCAGGGAGAGAGAAATGGTAAGAAGGTCAAGGAGTTGCTCTTGTAGCCGTCTGAGATGGCCTAGGGGAGGCCAGTCCCAGTGAGCGGTGGGAAAGGAAAACAGATTGTAGCGGTTGCACAGGGTTCATGACACAAAGAAGACTGATCTTTAAGGACAGATAATAATCTTGGTGAATTTTGCATTCTCAATAATTCCCTGTGGAGAATTGGCATATGGCAGCTGTTTAATAATATTCTCATTGCCCCTCAGAGTCTGGGTTTCTTTGCCTCCTCTAGGCAGCGGGTCTGAGCCTCCTTCTAGGGACTGGCTAGGTTTCCTGCAGCGGGGCTGGTGATGGCGCCTCCTAATGGAGCTTGACATGCACCTGGGTATTGGGCCCTGAGCCCGAGCTCTGCAGTGCCCGACCCGCAGCCTGCTCACTAGTCAGGGCTTGATGCTTATTATCCCACAGAGGATAGAGAGGGCATTGCAACGTGCACAAGCTTTTGCTTAGATAATTTCACACAGTAATGACAAGTCATCCATTATATGTACAAATGTTAGACTAAGGGAAACACACTGTTTAACAGCTGTAGGGTTAAGAGATGGTGTTGTCAATCATGGCTCCTCACTGGGCAAAGACATTTTTAATTAGCTGGTTTGGGGAAATAATCAAATATAGGACATTGTTCTAGAATTGATGAGTTAGAATCGGATGCTGTGCAAATTTTACGTTTTCCCTCTGTGATGCTGACCACATGATCAGCAGTTCTTTGCCACCATTTTTCATCTCCGTGGTCTGTCTCTTCTGGAGTGGAGCTTCTTCCTCAGCCATGACCTCAGTGCCACTTAGCCTCACCATTCAGTCTCTCTCGTCAACAGCAAATGGGTTGTGGTTTCTCTGGATTTTCTCCCCTGGATCCTCCTTCATGTGTCCCTTTGAGTCTTAGAAGTATGCTTTTGAAATAAAGGAGTGCACAGAAGAAGCGTTATGTTCCTTGCCTTTCCAAGAAAAAGAGTCTAAAATGCATTGCTTCTCTACTATATGCTAAGCACTTCCGCATATTTTATCTAATTTAATCTTCATTACACTATAATGAAGTGTATTTTATCCCACTTCAGAGATAAATAAATTGAGTCTCAGGTAAGTGACTTGCTTATGCTGATATATCCATTTTATAATAAAACCATAATTTATAGCCAAGTCTGTCTTATCCAGTGCATTCCATACAGCATATTAAATCCACATGATAATAAGTGATATCCTGTACCACTTGCTATTTGCTTTACCTGGAATGGTCTTCTCCTGTGGCCAGATTCTTCTTTTCATTTGGACATACACTTAAAAATCATCTCTTTATAGAGCCTCTTATGACCACTCTAGGCCTCCAGTACTTTCAATTATCAATACTTGACAGTTTGCTTTTTATTTTGTGTCCTCATCATTTGTCTTCTCTTTTTAGGATGAAAATCAACTAGTCACCAGCATATCTAGTCTCTATAATAGTGTCTGGCATGTCCTAGCCATCCAATAATTTCTTGGTGAATGAGTCAATAAGTAAATGGATTATGGATGAAACAAATGATGGAATAAATGAATCAGTAGAAATTTTCTTTTCCACAAACTATATTTTAACTATTAAGTTTTACCCAATAATATAAATTATAAATTGATATTTCTAGGAAGGAATGAAGCATTCTTTTCAAACTGAATGAAGTTTAGTTGACTTAAAAAATATACACAGCTTTGGTAAATAATGGCCAGTAGGAAAAAAATGAACACTGATGAGGACATAAGGGGCCTGGGTACTATCACTTAGTTAGCAATGTCTGGCTGATTCAAATAAGTAACTTTTGCGGAATCAAATTTTCCATTCTTTCTTGGTTTTAAAATATAAAAGTGTGTGCAAATATTTGCCTAGTTTTTTTAGGGGAAAGCCCCAGTTGGCATTCAGGGACTTGGCACTTAGAATATGTTTCTTGAAAAGAATCCTTGATATGAATGCAGAACATGAAAAGGTGCATATCAATTTACATTCCTGGGTGTGTGGGCATATTAGTTTCCTATTGTTATTGTAATAAATTACCATAAACCTAGTGACTTAAAACAGCACATATTTTTTCTCTTAAATTTCTGGAGGTTAGAATTCCCAAATGGGTCATTTTCTTTGTAAGGTAACATACTCATAGGCTTGGCAAGTAGTATGAGGGCATGTTCGAGAGTCCATTATTCTGTGTACCCCAAACTTTTGGGTATTCCTAGCATGGCCTGCAAAGCTGTACACTATCTGGCCTACATGTTTCCTGTATTGTTTTGTATTGTTTTCCCCTTTATGAACTATATTTGCTATGTTACAATTTTCAGCTCTCCATGGTCTTTTCCATTCTTACCTTTCTTTCCCCTCATTCTTACCTGTTTGCTTATTCCATCAAGTATCTCATTGTCTTGTTTATTCCCATTATTTTTATCATATCTTAGAATTATTTTATGTCTTTTGCTTTGTTGTTTTTTTCATTTTTTGATCCTCCAGTAGAAAACATTCCCTTAAAAAAGAACTGTGTTTGCTTTTCTCTTTTGCTCAAGGCACCTCCAGTGCTTGTACAGAGCAACCATTCAACAGGAGTCTGTTAAATAAATAAACCAACAAATGGCTTGAAGTTCTTTTAAAGACATTCCTCTTTATTTTAATAGTGAGGAAGACTTTAAAGGGAATAGGACTGAGATGGATTTGACATGATCTTTTTAGAATTTGGAAATATTATTTTGACTGATGTGTAGAGAAGGGTTCCAAGAAAAGCAAGAATGGGTGCATAAAGGCCAGTCCACAAAAGAAATGATGTTCACTTGACATAGGTATATGAAATTGAAGAGGGAGGGAAATCTTGATGTCATGGAGAAACAGGTGTAAAGAATGACAATTAGGCTTCTTCTTTACTCAACTGAATGTTGATGCCATTCCCTGAGGTTGGTAAGAAGAGATTGCTTTTTGGTAGAGAAAAGTGAATTTAATCTTAAAAATATTGAGTCTGAGAGATCTCAGGGACATCCAAGTGGAAAAGTCAAAGAGGAAATTGTTATACCTTGGGTGGCCATGTGTTCAGGTTTGCAAGACAGATCATAAAATGAGCATAAGGTGAGAAAAGAAAAAGATCAAGTACCAAGGCTTTGAAAATTCCAGTGATGGCATTGAAAATATTGATCTTACACAGGAGACAGAGAAGATAGGACTAGTCCTAGAGAAGATAAGGAAAGAGAAAATAAATCTTACATTTCTTTTTTTTTCCTTTTTTTAAATAAATTTTTTAGTTAAGTGCTCTCTATGCCTAATGTGGGGCTTGAACTCACAACCCTGAGATCAAGAGTCACATGCTCTACCAACTGAACCAGGCAGCTGCCCCTCTTACATTTCTATGTAAAAAATATCAAATGCCTCCAAGTTTACAGTCTTGATAGATTTAAGGTCAATATGCAATATTAATACATTTGATCCAAGACCCCTATCATCTTTTCCAAAGTAGTGCTCTTGAGACAGTGCTACTATATGATGAAAAGGAGGAAATCAGAGCATAGAAAGAAGCATACAGAAGAGAGGGAGGGAAAAATGTTGATCCAGGCCTGAGCCAGGAAGGATATCTGGTCATTCTGTTTGGTGAAACAAATAGTGAAGAAGTTTGAATTTTAGGCTATAAAGACTTCAAACCATCTTCCAGAGTTGCTGGATATCCACAGCACACATAACAGTGATATGAACACATCAGAAGCTCTATAAATATTGGGTTGCAGAGGAAGTAATTTGCTTGCTTGGCTTTTATTATAAAGTCTTAGTCTTCACACCAACTGTGGTAGGTGGAATAATGGACTCTTGAAGATGCCCAGGTACTAATTCCCAAGCCTGTGAATATGTTGCTTTACACAGAAAATGGAATTTTGTGTATGTGATTAAGTTAAGGCTGTTGAGGTGGGAAGATTACCCTGCACCATATGAATAGGTTCTTTGTATCAGAGTAGGAATATCAGAGTAGGGGAGATATTTAGAGATAGTAACCTGCTGGCTTTGAACATGGAAGGAAGGGCCACAAGCCAGAGAAAGTAAGCAGCACATAGAAACTGGAAAGGACAAAGAAATCCATTCTCTCCTACAGCCTCCAGAGGAGTGTATCTTGGTCAACACTTTGGTAGCAAATTGGGGGGAAAGGGAGAAATCATGAAGTATTTCTAAGATTATGGTTTGAGTACCTGGAGGAATGGCAGTTCTATGAGAGAAATCTAGAGGAAGAGTGAGTTTTTCAGGTATGTAGTGCCCATTACACCATCAGGAAGAAGCGTTGAGTGGCCAGTTGGATATAGAAGTCTGGAGTTCAAGAAAGTGATTAGGTGTGGAAATATTCAGTGAGGGAAAGACATTTCCTCATGCTAACAGCTTAATTACCAATTCTAATATGCATGCTCCTACTAAGGGCATGTTCGAGAGTCCATTACTTTGAATGCAAAGCCCGACAAGTACAAAGGGAAAGAGACTAATCTAAATTAGATCTGGAAATTTTAACATTCCTCTCTCAGTAACTGGTCAAAGAAGTAGGCAAAATAATCAATAAGGATATGAAAGATTTGAACAGAATGATTAGCAAATTTAACAAAATAGGCTACATATAGAACATTGCAAACAGCAAACACAGAATGAACCTCATTTTCAAGAATACATGCAACTTTTACCCAATATAGACACGTGCTGAGTGGTAAAGGGAATCTGAACAAATTTTGAAGGGAAATTCTACAGAGTGGCTCATTGACCAGAGTGACATTGAGCCAGAACTCAATAATGAGTTAGGAAAATAATGATTAGGAAATTCCCAGATGTCTTCCAATTAAGGAGCACAGTTCCAAATACCCATGTGTCAACATAAATATCAAATAATGTTTGAACTGAATGATAATGAAAGTTCATATCAAAATTTGTAGAATGTAAGTAAACACAATCAATCTTAGAGTAAAATTTATGACTTTAAATATGGATATCATGTCTATGTCTTCCTCTGTGAGATTTCTCTTCATGTCTTTTGCCCATTTCATGATTGGATTGTTTGTTTCTTTGGTGTTGAGTTTAATAAGTTCTTTATAGATTTTGGAAACTAGCCCTTTATCTGATATGTTATTTGCAAATATCTTCTCCCATTCTGTAGGTTGTCTTTGAGTTTTGTTGACTGTATCCTTTGCTGTGCAAAAGCTTCTTATCTTGATGAAGTCCCAATAGTTCATTTTTGCTTTTGTTTCGTTTGTTTTCGTGGATGTATCTTGCAAGAAGTTACTGTGGCCAAGTTCAAAAAGGGTGTTGCCTGTGTTCTCCTCTAGGATTTTGATGGAGTCTTGTCTCACATTTAAATCTTTCATCCATTTTGAGTTTATCTTTGTGTATGGTGCAAGAGAGTGGTCTAGTTTCATTCTTCTGCATGTGGATGACCAATTTTCCCAGCACCATTTATTGAAGAGACTGTCTTTCTATCGAAAGATGAATGGATAAAGAAGATGTGGTTTATGTATACAATGGAATATTACTCAGCCATTAGAAACAACAAATACCCACCATTTGCTTCAACGTGGATGGAACTGGAGGGTATTATGCTGAGTGAAGTAAGTCAATCGGAGAAGGACAAACAGTGTATGTTCTCACTCATTTGGGGAATATGAATAATAGTGAAGGGGAATATAAGGGAAGGGAGAAGAAATGTGTGGGAGATATCAGAAAGGGACACAGAACATAAAGACTTCTAACTCTGGGAAATGAACTAGGGGTGGTGGAAGGGGAGGAGGGCGGGGGGTGGGGGTGAATGGGTGACGGGCACGGAGGGGGACACTTGACGGGATGAGCACTGGGTGTTATTCTGTATGTTGGTAAATTGAACACCAATAAAAATTAATTTATAAAAAAAAAATATTAAAAAAAAAAAACCCACTGTAAAATCATTCCCAGAGGGTTGTGATTACAATTAAAAAATAACTCACAAATTAAAAAAAAAATAAATATGGATATCATAAAAAAAATAAAAATTGAAAAGTTAGTATCCTAAGTATCTTTCTCAGGAAGTTAGGAAAGTAAAACAAGTTAAACTCACATAAGGCAAACTTCAATAAAAAAATATGCAAAAAAAAAAAAAAAAAGAAAGAAAACAACCCACAGGACTATGAATCAGGACTGAGTTTTACTGTATGTAAATTACAAATAAAAATCTCTAATAGAATAGATATATTTTTACCTATTCAATGAGCAGAGATTTATAAAAAGAGAGAAAGGTCATATTTTGATGAATGTTTGGAGAAATACACACATTTATACACCACTGATGGGAATGTAATTTGTACAACTATACTGAGGACAATTCAACAACATCTTTCAGATGCCCGAATAATGGTCTCATCACTTAAACTCAGTAATTCCAGTTCTAGAAATTTGACTGCAAAGAAATAATTAGGAATGTACATAATGATTAATGTACAATGTCTATTACATTTTATAGGCAAAATTGGTGATATGCAAAATGTCCAAGAGCATGCAATCATTTACCTAAATTTTGTGAGATCCATATGAAACATTATGTAACACTTAATACTGTGTTTTCAAAGGATGCTAATGACATGGAAATACATTGTTTATTTTCAAATGAAAAAAATGGAGAACAACATATACAGTATGATGTCAATATTTGTTTTTAAATTATACACCTAAAACTAATATAACACTGTATACGAACTGAAATTAAAATAACTTAAAAGGAAACACACACACACAAAAACCTCACATAAAGCTTAGAGAAGGAAACTATAGAGGTACGAAAAGAAAGCACATGAGATTGAAAACATGCAAGGAGGGGATTAAAAGTAAAAGTTTTTCCTTGAAAAATTAATAAAATTTTTAGGGGTCTGACATAAACACACGTGCACGTGTGCACACACAAACATGCTTGTGTGCACACAAAAGAAGACTCAATTATTCATTTTGAGGAATGAAAAGGAAATGTCAGTATAGGTGCTAAAGACTCAGGGTAGATAATGCGAGTGTATGATGAATGGCATTACAACAATACATTTGAAAATAAATACCCACAAAATTAAATGCTATAATAAATACCTAAAAAATAGAAATGTTTTAATTGATCAAAGGAAAAAAATAGTAGAGTATCCTAAATGCTAAAGAGGTGAATCTGGAATTTAAAACCATCTAGCCAAGAAAACTTCACACCCAAGTGGAATGTCCTTGGAAAATTCTATCAATATTTAGGGAAAAATAATGGTGAAAGTTGAAAACTTTCTTTCTTTATTCCCCCCATTAATGTTGTATTATTTTTATCTTTAGAAAATGTCAAACCCAAAAAAAAGTTAAAAGCTGTACAGTGAAAACTTAAATAAGTTTACCCCTTACCCACATAGTCCTTAATGTCTTGCCATGACCATTCCATCCCATTCCATCTCTCTTTATATATACAGGCACTCTTTTGCCAACTACAGGCATCATGACACATCACTCCTAAATATCTTGGCATGTTTTTTCCTTGAGAAAGGATATTTTACTGCACAACCACACCACTTTTACCATACCTTAAAAAAATAATATACACTTTATTGATTGATTGATTTGATTTATTTTAGAGAGAGAGTGTGTGGGGGAGGTGGGAGTAGAGGGAGAGCAAAAGATTCTTAAGCAGGCTCCACCCTGAGTGCAGAGCCTTTTGTGGGGATTGATCTCAGGATCCTGAGGTCATGAACTGAGCTGAAATCAACAGCTGGTTGCTCAACTGACCTAGTCACCCAGCCACATCAAAAATCAATATTATTTTAACTTATACTCACTTGTAAAGGTAGATCCAGAGAACTTACCACATTTTTGCAAACAGAGCATGTTTTATTTCTATATATATATATACATATATATACATTTGCATGCATTGAATATTAAAAAGTGTATATAAATGCATATATACAAATGTATTTATTGAATGTTAAAAAATTAAGTAATGTGATTTATTACATTAACAGAATAAAGAAGAATAAATATGTGATCACTGCAAAAGAGGCAAAGATGCTGATAAAATATAACATCCATCCATCTTTGATGTCTTAGTGCCTATGAATAGAAGGGATTTGCCTTGATCTGATAAAGAATTTCTTTAAAGAATGTTATTCCAAATATCATGCATAATGCAGTATGATGTTTTATAAATTATACAAGTAGACCAAAGGAATAACAGACAGCCCAGATTCATACCTACTCATAAAGAGTCTTTTGATTTAAACAAAGGAGGAATTATAGAGCAATAGGAAAACAAACCTAATATAAATATAATACATAATAAATGGCAGTGGGTCAATTGTCCAATTGGAGAAAAATGAGACTTGAGCCCTATCTTGTACCTAACACAAAAATAAATTTCAAGGAGGCTGTAAATCTCTATATGAATTATAAAACAATAAACATTTTCTAAGAGATAATGAAAGTATGTGCATGATCTTAGTGTAGGAAAAGCCTTTTATTTATGTAAATATCTGTAAGTCTAGAGGAAAATATTGAAAATAGAGCTATATTAAAGTGAAGCACTTTGGTTTAACAAAAGGCCAGTATTGAGAAAGGAAAAAAACAAACAAAAAAACAAGCTACAAAGTAGAAGAAGATATCTGTAGCCTGTATAACCAATAAAGCACTTATATAGAGAATCTATAACTACTTCATTGAGAAAACATAATAAACTAGAAAAATGGGCAAGAGACCTGAACAAACACTTTACCCAAAGTTGTTTGTCCAATTGGCCATTAATATATTTCAAAAAGTGCTCTACTTTATGACAATAATCAGAGAACTGCAAATTAAATCACAGTGTAATACAAGATTCCATACACCGGAATGGCTAAGAGAGAAAGTAAAAATGACTCCTGTTACTAAGTGCCGACAAATTTGATGTGCTGTGAAGAAACTCTCATACACGGATGCTGGGAGTGTAAGGTGGTCTAAGTATTTTGGAAAACATTTGGCATTATCTATTAAAGTTGAAGATATATAAAGCCTGCAATCCCTCATTTTAATGTCTGTACATGCAAAACGGGTCTCTATAGGTACATACCACAGGCATGTGCAAGGATGTTCATAAGCATTATTCCTAAGAGCCCCAAACCGTGAACAATCCAGTGTTCTATCAAAAATAAAGAGGTACATTCATATAACCGAAGATTTCTTTAGTAATGCAAATGTATAAGTTACAGCTTTGTGCAACAACATGATGAATCTCAGAAACATGGTCTTGATCGGAAGGAAGCGGATCCAAATAATGTCCTACCATATGGCTACGTTTATATCAATATGCAACTTCAGGCAAGCTAAACTGTAGCGTTTAGGGATGCAAGCATAGGTGGTAAAACTACAAAAGCAAAGTAAAAAAAAAAAAAAAAAAAGCGAATAAAATAAGAATAGTTAAATTGGGAGTGCAGAGAGAGACCCGCAGGGAAGGGTGGTTCTTCTAAGGCGGTGACAGGGTTCTGTTACTCTGTTTTTGACCTGGGTGGTGATTAATTGGCTGTTGGATTTATATGAAAGGGTGCTATATTTTACAATTTAAAAAAAATTGTGCTCCTGTGTGTGTGTGTGTGTGTGTGTTTGTGTATGGGAGAGAGAGAGAGAGAGACAGAGAGAGAGAGAAGAAAGGTGGAAAATTGCTCATGAAGACAATTTTATCTTTTATTTTATTTTTTAAAAGATTTTATTGATTTGAAATGGAGGGAGTGAGGGGGAGCGAGGGCCCCTGGGCGGGTGGGGCCCAGGGAGGCGGAGGGAGAAGAGGCTCTGCCCTGAACAGGGTCCCAGGCCCCGAGGTCGCGGCAGGTGCTTCCCCCACCGAGCGGCTGGCGCCCTAAAGAATCGTATTTAGAAAAGGGCAAAGGAGGGATCCCTGGGTGGCGCAGCGGTTGAGCGCCTGCCTTTGGTCCAGGGCGTGATCCTGGAGACCTGGGATCGAATCCCACATCGGGCTCCCGGTGCATGGAGCCTGCTTCTCCCTCTGCCTGTGTCTCTGCCTCTCTCTCTCTCTCTCTCTCTCTCTCTCTCTCTCTCTCTCTATCATAAATAAATAACAATTAAAGAAAGAAAGAAAAGGGCAAAGGAGAGCACGGGGGAGAGGTCAGAGGCCTGTGGCCTCCAGGCAGGGAGTGTGGAGGCCAGGAGGCGGCCGCAGTGCTTCCTTCTCACAAAGATTCTGCGGCAGAGAAACGAGGGAAAGGGTCCTTGGTGGGTGATGCGGGACCCAGGGGAGCCCTGGGAGGGAGGCGTGGGCAGGAGTGGAGGGTGGGCCCTGGAGGGAGGAGCGCCCGCGGGAGTGCGGAGGGGCGGGGCTGGGTGCAGGGGGGGTGCGGGAAGGGCCGTGCTGGGTGCAGGGGGGTGTGCGGGAGGGGATGGGCTGGGTGCACGGGGGGCGGGGGTGCGGAAGGGGCCGGGCTGGGTGCCCTTGAGGGCTGCGGGAGGGGCCGGGCTGGGTGCCGGGGGGAGGTGCGCGGGAGGGGATAGGCTGGGTGCGGGGGGGGGGGGGTTGCGGGAGGAGCCAGGCGGGGGGGGGGGGTTGCGGGAGGAGATGGGCTGGGTGCAGCGGAGAGGCGGCCCGGAGGGGCTGGGCGTGGGGCGGGGTGGGAATGGGAGGTGGGGGCACGGCCTAGGAACCTCAGCAGGCCGCGCTGTGCTCCCCTGGGAGGACGTGCACCTGCCTCCCTTGCTCAGCGCGCCCTGGGCCGTCGGGGTCCTGGAGCACGGAGCTCCTGCCCCTGAAGCTCCTGCCCTAAAGCCCGGGGCCCAGACCTGGTGGCACAGGGCTGCGGGGCCTGTAGGTGGGCTCAGGCCGCAGAGCCAGGCTCCCGGGGCGAGGCCACAGCACTTCCCGGGTCTGTCGGGCTCGAGGCAGCAGGAGCCCCATTCGGGGAGCCTGCTCTCGGGGCGCACCCCTGCACAGCGCCCACGTCGTGGAGGTGCCGTGTTTTAAACGCATGAACGCCTGAAGAAATGAAGGTCGCACCGAGTATTTTTAGAAATACTGTTTGAAGGAGTCAGAACGTGTTGGCAAAAAAATGTTATTAGCGATGATGTTTCTGCTCACTGATCAAATGCTCTAATATATCTAACCTAATAAATCATACATTCATTGAGACAGCCACTCATTAATAAACATGTATTTAGTAATGACATTATGGGAATGGTCACAAAGGCAATTCCGTCTGCAGGGAGGTAGGAGAGCTCTGGAAACAGCCCCCGGCTTTGGGGCTGGGGGTGTAAATTTTAATTCCAGCTCTTCTTACAAATTCATAGGCATTGGGTTAAGTCCCCTAAATTCTTGGAGTCTGTGTCTCCTTATTGGGAAAATGGGACTCCTCGTTCATCCCTTGCATTATTTTTTTTATCTTCCAATATTTTAAAGCCTCGTGAGGCGCCTGATCCGAAGCTGTGTCTTGCCCTTGGTCAACATCTAAGTGGAGAAATGAGGCAAGAAGCGTGGGCCCTAAGCATGTCCAGCCTCTGCACATTCATGGGGAAGGGGGACCAGGGCTAAAGGAGGGCTTGGGTTGATCCTCAGGTAAACACAGTGCCTGGGCCACAAGGAACTTAGGATTCACGTAGTCAGAAGACCTTCTTCACAGGTGAGGCCTCGGTGGCTCCGAGCCGGAAGGGCTGATGCAGGCCTGCGGCTCCGTCTTGGAGCAGAGGGCAGCCTGTATCTTAGAGACGGCACACTTCTTCCCGCTTTGCCTGTGGGGGCTCTCAGCTGGGGCGCTAACAGGCAAGCTATTTTGAGCCAGGAGTCATAGAAAGAAAGGCTCCCAGCAGTGCCCGGCCTTGGTCTTGCCATTCTGTTGGCCTCCTGTGATGCTTCCCTCCTTGCGAGGCACTTTGTGTCAGCAGGAACGGGAGGCAAGTTGCGAAATTCAATTAATTCTACAGCCAGCCCACACCCCTCCTTCCGGGGCTGGCCAGGGACTGGGAGGCACGACCTACTCTGAAGCACCAGGTTTTCAGACCACCACCCCCCTTCCCCTCCCTTCCATCAGCTCTCTGTTAGGTCTTCCCTCATCCTCTCTCTCCGTCCTGTTCTTGCTGGAAGATGAAGCTGATCTGCGGGGATATGTTGCAATATTAAAAAAAAAAATGTTGCATACTTAATTTTGATTTGCAATCTCTGAAAGCCTGAATTATAGATTTGCTTTTGTTGACTTTGGGAGAGAGGGACTAAGATATCCTCTCCTTCTCTCTAGAGTTCTAACAGAGTGAAGGCAAAAACATGACTATCTATATGACTGCTATGATTCTGGGATGCACCTGTAATCCTTAAGTCTAAGGCTTCCAGTTAAGCAGAGGCAAAATAGGACCACCGGTTCTCTCTCCTATGAAGGAGAGGGCAAGGAGCAAAGACTTGCCTGAGTTTTAGTGCATGAGGCGAGGAAACAGAGTCCAATGCTCTTGTAATAGATCTATATGTCAGGAGGTAGGGGTGTGGGGTGTGGGGAGGAGGTGAGGAAGTAGGGGGGCATCTTATTACAGCCTGGAGCAAATTAAGTGCTCTGTCCCTCAAAGCTAGGGAGTGTTCTAGACTCTAATTAAGTACAGTAAGAGAAAATACAAGAGTTCAGAGAAGAGCTCAAGTATTCAGACCACTATTTTCATCTTCTGGGAAGTTAAATAAAAGTCCCCCTTTTTGTGGATAAAGTGAACACAGGGAAACACTGGATATCTGCTGACATTCTCCAAAACATTTCACATTCATATATTGAATTTGGGAGTATGCAGTGAACCAAAACTGTAGCTATCATTTTTGAGGCTAAAGCTCTATGACTTTTCAGAACAGGCCCGTCTTTCCTTTCATGAGGTCACTCTTGATTAGAGGTGGAAGCTCAGATATGCTCTCCCACCCAGAAGATTGAAATGGATTAGAGTGAGTCATTAATTAAATCAGATTTTAAGGTCAGTTTTTGCCCTTGGGAAGTGGTTTACCCATGCTTCTGTCTCCATCCCACATGAAGCCCAACAGAGAAGACCACGGAAGGCGGTATAACAAACAGTGCATATGGTGCATATTACCGGCACCTTCAGAGCTGAGTGCCCATCTTCAAACCGCTTATGCTTCCACATTTGTGAAAAGTCCACAGCAATGTTCCTAGCAGCATTATTCCAATGCCATAAAGTAGAAACAATTGAACTAATGAATAGGTAACACATGCCTGGGGCCGGGGTGGGGGGGGATAGTTACACCAATGGAATATTGTTCAGCAATAAAGTTGTGTAAAGTACTGATACATACTATTACATGGATAAACCTTGAACATATTAAGCTAAGTGAAACAAGCCAGACACAAAAAGGACATATATGGCTCCTTTTATGTGGCCTGTCCAGAAAAGGCAAATCCATGCACACAGAAGTTTGGTTCATTGTTTCCAGGGGCTGTAAGGCAGGCAGGTGGAAATGAGGAGTGACTGCTATAGGGCTTGGGGCTTCTTTTTTGAGGTGTAAAAATGTTATGGAGTTATATAGTGATGATGGTTTCACAAATTTGTGAATATACAGGGGATTCCCGGGTGGTTCAGTGGTTTACTGCCTGCCTTCAGCCCGGGGCCTGATCCTGGGGTCCCGGGATTGAGTCCTACTTCGGGCTCCCTACATGGAGCCTGCTTCTCCCTCTGCCTGTGTCTCTGCCTCTGGGTGTGTCTCTCATGAATAAAAAAATAAAATCTTAAAAAAAATTGTGAATATACCAAAACCCACTCATTATTCACTTTAAAACTTTTATTGGTGAATTTTATGTTATGTGAATGATATCTCAGTAAAACATATGTCTCTATTGGCATTTCCTCACTTAATAGCACAGAATGATGATCCAGATTGATTCTGTATTTTTCCTTCTTCCACCCTGGAACCAGACTGTTCTTCAAAGAGCTCTGATTTCTTTTGGTTGAAAACACATTTAGAAACTAAGATGTGGGGGATCCCTGGGTGGCGCAGTGGTTTGGCGCCTGCCTTTGGCTCAGGGCGCGATCCTGGAGACCTGGGATCGAATCCCATATCGGGTTCCCGGTGCATGGAGCCTGCTTCTCCCTCTGCCTATGTCTCTGCCTCTCTCTCTCTCTCTCTCTGTGACTATCATGAATAAATAAAAAAAAATTTATAAAAAAAAAAAAAAGAAACTAAGATGTGGGTTTAAGTATGTTTATTACTATAATGGTGTTATTGCTTTGTCTTCCTTCCTTCCTTTTCCCCTCCTTCCTTCCATTCATCCATCCATCCATCCATCCATCCATATCTATCATCTATCTATGTAATCTATTTATCTCTTTTTATGTTAAAAAAAGCATGAGTTTGTACTCATCCTTCCCAAGGAAAACCAAACCAAACATGAGTCCCATTATCTGCAATAAGCTTACTTACTTGATTAAACTAGAATACATAATTCTATCAGTGTTTGCTACTTAATTTTTTATTTTGAGAGTGTATTACTGGGCTCATAAATTGAATTTTTATATATTCCTAGACATGTAGAATTGTTATATGACATTTTTATCATAATGATTATCATTTTTTTTTCTTTAGTAAATCTGTCTTTGGGTTTTTGTCAGGCTACATAAGAGTTTTGGTTAATTTATATGATACATACATTTATTTTTACTTGTAAACTCTCTATGTCTTTATATTTAACCTGTGAAATCTTCAAACTAGTTAATCCATCCTGCTTCATGTCCACACAATTCTTTATGCTATCACATGGCACAAGCCTTTTCTTAACCTCAGGTTGTTTTAGAGTTCTTCTGATTCCAATAATCTACCTGTGCTCTGTTGACCTTCCCTCAGGCACTGGTGTCTTTAAGGTCTTGTTATATGTGAAATAGGTACATACCCATCATCAAAATCCTCACTGGATCTTCCTTCTACTTGATAAACTAAGATTCCACATCTCTTCTTTCTCTTTTTTTTTGGGGGGGGGGAGGGAGAGAGAGAGAGTGCATGAGCTGCAGAGAGGGGCAGAGGGAAAGGGAGAAGCAGACTCCCTGCTGAACAGGGAGCCCCATGTGGGGCTGGATCCCAGGACCCAAGACTGAGCCACCCAGGTGCCCCCCACAGCCTCTATTTCTTGCCACTCTCATCAGCAGGTGTTCATCATCCCCTTACTCCTCAGCACCCCTTTCAATGTGTCACCCTATATTCACATTCACCACACCTCCCATTTGCAGCAGTGGCTAAATGTGCCCAACTGGGAGTCAGATAGCCTGGAAGAAAATCCTGCTGTACTGCTTACTGAAAGGTTATATGACCAGTGCTCATTTGTAAATTGGGGAGAATAACAGTAGATCCCCCATAGGGACATTTTGAGGATTAAGTTAATAGAGGTATTACTGCCTGGCTCACAGAAAGTACTTCATAAATGTTAGCAATTACGGTGGTATTGTTTGAGGCTCATGATGTCCAAATATAACATTTTCTGCTGCTTTCTTTTTACTATCAGGTTAGTCATTCATCACAGTTTGGGTGATTTGGCCACCTGGTCTACAGTGTTCTATACCTTCAAGACCTGCTTTCACTCCAGGTCACATGCAAAAATATCCACTTGACTTCCTTGCATCTGGGATCCTCCCATTTCTGGATCCTACTACCTTCTGAATTCTTTCTTCTATGCCTTCAGCCATTTAGGCCCTGCATCAAATCCTTCAGTTTATTGAGATGACAGACCTTTGCTTTTCTATGCTCTCCCATCTATCAATGTCCTTTCAAATTCATCCTTTTTCTATAGAGCATTCTGGCCAATACCTTCATCCCATTTCCCCCCCGCCTGTAAATAATTCCATGAGCCTAGATAAATAAAAACATCTGCCATAATTTTTCTTGCATTGGAACTGCTGGGTATACCTACAGAACATTAGACAAACCTGAACATTGGTGCTACTTTGGATTCATGGTCACCAGTAGCTATTGGGACATTAGTATTTTCTGATAATCTTTCCAGATAGCCCTGTCTTAACTGTTTTTTAATTTATCTTTCCACTCTCATTTAAGAGTATAACTATTTAGAAAAAAATTTTCTCTGATACCAAGCTAGGTGGGTGTTCCTCCTTCATGCTTATATACCATCCTGGCTTGTCTCTTCCACAGCTCATATTAAATGGGGTGGTAATTTATTCCTTAATTATCTCAATCTACTACTAGACTGTAAGCTCCTTACCAGCAGTGTACTCATTTGAATAATGTTACCCCAAAATTAATGTCCACTTGGAACCCCTGAATGTATTTGGAAATAGGGTTTTGCAGATATAATTACTTGATTTAGGATGAGGTCATATTGAACTAGGGTGGACTCCAAATCCATGAAAGAAGACCATGTGAAGACAGGTAGAGATTGGAGTGATGCATTTGCAAATCAAGAAATGCCAAGAATTAGCAGCAACAACTGGAAACTGGGACAAAGCAATGGAACAGATTTTCCTTCAGAGACTCCTGAAGAAACCAACCCTGCTTACACACTGATTTTGGATTTCTGGACTTCAGGAGAGTGAGACAGTAAGTTTCTGTAATTTAAGCCTCCCAGTTCCTGGTACTTTGCTAAAGCAGTCTAGGAAACTAATGCAAATGGAAACCCTATCTTTCACATCCATACATTTAGCTTCTAACTTGGAGCATGGCACAGGGTGAATTCTCAGTAAACGACTGTTGAGTGAATGATCAAAGCAAAAAAGGAAATCTAGCTTGTAAGCTTGGTACTAGTATTCGGGTTGATTTAGTCTAGTTTGCTGAGTGTAGGAAAGGCTGAGCCACAAAGATTAGATCAGAAAGATCATATGGCAGTTCTGCTTCTGGCCCTCTGCTCAAGGGGATTCTGGGAAATAGGAAAGATTTTCCCTACTTTGTCGTTGTCATGGGAAAAGTTGGGTGGATGCATGAACGTGGGAGCCAAAAGAGCTGACACATCACAACAGGAAACTCGGAAGTAATGTGGCCAATGCCTGCGGTTGAGAGAAGACCAGATTCTGTGCAACAAACCAAGTTATCAGGAGCGGAGAGTAGAAGGATCATCATCAATAGGGGAAACGGAACGAGCATAAAGAGGAACAGAGAGGGATGGCGGTTCTTAGCCATAAGGTGAATTTATTTGAACACAGATAAAACAATCATATCACAAACATGTCACAAGCATGCTTCAGGAAGAGAAATTATTCCTGGAGTTCTCAGGATTCTGAAACTGGAGGAAATATTCTGTTTCTATTACTAGGGTGTTAGCTTTCATAAAACTAGGTGCCACTTGTGATTCAATTATCTCCACCCAGAGGCCCATACAACTTGCAGATAGAATGAGAATTCACTTCCTCACACCCAGGAAGGCTTAACCTCTCTAATGCAGATGAGAATTTGACTAAAAACACTTGGCTTATAGCACCTGGAGAGGCAAGCACAGTCATCTCATTTAGTGGTTGTTTCACTGCTAAGTGTTATTAAAGGAAATCATTTGCTTAGAACTTCAGGCCGGTTATTCAGTCATTCTTCTGCTCCTTTTGTTTGCTTTGTCTTTTTGCAAATGCACCCCTGGGCTAGAAGCCATTCTTGTTTCCATTTTGCTAGAATCCTAAATCCAGACAAATAAAGGTGGCGTTTGGCATAAGCACACACGAACCATCTCAGTAATTAGAATAGCCCATAGATTCCAGCAAAACAAGAGGACTACTGGACTGGAGCCTGGGACTTGTTAACGACAACCCCATCCACGAATCTGTTGTTTTCTTGCTTGGAGATCAGCGGCAGGTGAAATCCATTGTAGTTCCCTTTTGAGCCTGTGCAAGTCCCATCAGAGAATTTTGGTTCATATGTACAATTTCCTTACCTGTTTGCTTTTTGGGTCCAGAAGTGTGCGTGCTGCAGGTGGGCTACTGTTGAGGCACAGATTTGGCAAATCAAGCAAAGATGTTGCCTCCCCACAGGTCAGGCTAAACTATGGAAGGAGTCAGTAGAGTAACTGAAAAGAAAAAAATGGCTAAGGATACAAGGAAGAGAAGGAAGTCTGTGGAACTCAAGCTGCTAGCCAGTGGCGGTTCCTGTTTACGGAAACAGGGGCTAAGGGATATCAGTATGAATGGAAGGGAAATGGTGGGTAGCAGAGAATTCTAATGAATCTGTAATAATGTAGTTATTTGGATTCTAAAACTGAGGTCGGCCCCACTTACTGTGTTCTCACTATGTGCTATACACTGTGTAAGTGCTTTAGATATATTGACAGGTTTGATGTCACAAGGTAAAGACTATTCTTTTACAGATGAGGGTATTGAAGCAAAGTCGCACAGACCCCAATGGCATGACACCAGGATCCAGTCTCTTAAACCCCCAAGCTATATTCTCTCTCATGCCTCCTGTTTATGTGTATGTGTTTAGCTGGTCATGGAGATAACATGATGATCCATCCTTGGCACTGGATGATTACCAGTTCAAGGTCAGGCATTGAGGAAGTTGTCGGCGAGGCTGACCATATAATTTACTGAATAAAATTGGATCATTTTTGACCAGCAACTTGGATTTATTATATTTGTAACATAGAAAATGGTTCTTTTCAAAAATATTTTTTATGATTACTTCTAAAGCAAATATAATGCTGTCTTTCTGTGTCCATTAAAACAAGACAAACTTTATATTGATTATCTGAAATGAAAAAAGTAACATTAAACAAAATAATGTATTCTTGGTGTACTCTCACCCATCTTAAGCGATTTTGTTGCTTTATGTATCTCCCTTGGATTTTTAAATACCGCATTTTTCATATGATCTTAATTATATTATTACATAAAATTATCTTAAAATTCTTCAAGGTTACATTTCATGGTTACTAAATTCCAAATTGTGATATTTTGAATCAATCTTCTTCTGTTAACCATAATATATATTTTTTTTGACCATAATATTTTTAAATGAAAAAGTACTGTCTTTACAAGCTTTGAGATACTTGGCAATTTCAAAGATAATGTTTACATTTAGCAGTCTAAATGGAAGTTATTCATAATTCTAATTTTTGCAGTAAAATTGGTGTCTATTTTAGACTACATAATTTCACAGGACTGTTACTTTGCCTTAATCAAGTGTACCTTTCTTTGAAAAATATTTTTACCAGTAAAATCATGTCAAATTATGTTGAATGTTTCACCAAATGTGGATGCTCCAAAAACAGAGGACATCTCAATTTTATTCTGCTCTGGTGTTAAATATCAATTTATTGAAACAAATATAGAAACTCTATCAAAAGATCCTTCCCACAGTTGAGATATTTGAAAGAGTAATTACAGAATTTGAAACTTAAATCTTGAACACCATTTGAATTCTCTTTGTTTAATTTGTTCAATTTTACTTTTGCTTTTGCAAGATTAAATTTAAATGTCTACCTGTTTGCAAGCGTGGCTTTCAAAAGTCTCAATTTACTGAAAATTGAAAGGCTGAATTGTTTTGTACTCTTCTTGTTGAATATGCTGATTAAAGATTTACAGCTCATTTTTAATAAAATGCATCCCGTATATAGAAGGTTGATTTAAAACAATGTTTAATACCATTGTAGGACATTTAAATTGACTTACAAAGTATGTTCAAAAGTCCAAACATTACTAAAAACTGGCTGATGTTAAGAAACAAAGAGGGAAAATACGTGCTGTCAAAGCTGAATTTTTAAAGTCAACATTCTTGTCACACTAATTCTGTAATTAGTTTACTCTATGTATATGTAAATATTTATTTTTTTCTATAGTTTTTACCTCAACCTTTGAAATATTGGTGCTTCTTTGAAAGCAGCTGGGAATACACAAGTGTACT
This sequence comes from Nyctereutes procyonoides, assembly GCF_905146905.1. Classification (NCBI taxonomy): domain Eukaryota; kingdom Metazoa; phylum Chordata; class Mammalia; order Carnivora; family Canidae; genus Nyctereutes; species Nyctereutes procyonoides. The sequence goes on from NW_026575046.1 coordinate 54,740,799, forward strand.
GCAAACAATTCTGAGTGCATTTTTGTTCCATCAGTACATTAACTTAGTGAAAATAATCTACTTGTCATGACGCTATGCTTCACAGAGTATTCGGTATTTTTACTGAAAACAAATTATTTCTTAAAGTTGAATTTTTAGCTGAATTTAAATTGCACTAGTGGGATACCTGGGTGGCTCAGTGGTTGAGCATCTGCCTTCAGCTCAGGTTGTGACTCCGGGGTCCTGGGATCGAGTCCCACATCGGCCTCCCCACAGGGATCCTGCTTCCCTCTCTGCCTGTGTCTCTGCCTCTCTCTCTGTGTCTCTCATGAATAAATAGATAAAATCTTTAAAAAATAAATAAATGAAATTGCATTCATAGTAACATCAGATGCTTTACCTTCCACAAAATGAACTTCAAACCAGCTTTTGTTTAGCTTCTCTGAAAGGACTTAAATCCAGCCCATTATTGGAATCAACTTCACTGGTTTCCTTTTTGAAGCATCTAATAATACGTAAGTCTTACTTCATTTAGCTATTTGCAAAATCTACCTTCTGCTATTGAAGGTAACTTAATAGCAACTGTTCTTCACCCCTTTTTATGTTCCTAAGAAGATTTGAAACCAAATACAAATGAAATCAACTTAGAAAATCAGTCATTTGAAAAGTTATGAAAAGTCATGGTCATTATATAAATATAACTTTTGCATGAATGAATTAAATTAGGCATCATTTATTTTTTTTAAATTTATTTTTAAAAATGTTTTATTTGTTTATTCATGAGAGACTCAGAGAAAGAGGCAGAGACACAAGTGGAGGGAGAAGCAGGCTCCCTGGAGGGAACCTGATATGGGACTCAATCCCAGGATCACAACCTGAGCCAAAGGCCCAACCACTAAGCCACCTAAAAAAATGCCCCCATAGGCATCACTTAAAAAAAAATGCTAGCTTTTGAAGTTGTTACTAAAGCTTTATCATATTTTTGTCTTTTTATTTTAGTGTGATCATTGATATCACTACCATCCCCCCTGTGAAATAGAAATAAAGGGCAAGAAGTGGGAGGTAAATACAATGAAATGACAAAGGACAAACACATTGATGAAGTTTTCAGAGATCCTGGGGTCTATGGCATGTTGAGCTATTTTTTCCAAAATAAGGTACATGTTGTCCTTGTCCACAGAAAGAGACAAGACCCATTTTTTTGTGGGGGCAGTTTTGGACCATGGAGGCTAGATTATACTCATTTGCGTGTCTGCTATGAACCATTTACTAAGTAATTCAAGAATCTGCTGGTTTTGAGAGGGACCAGGTAAAAGAGATTCTGTACAAGGGCTGGACTCCTGTTTTGTCACTTGTGACTTATAATGCAGCAGACCCTGTGGGATTGAAGCATCTGTGGTCCTTAGGGTGCTGTATGAAGCCTTTGGCAAACTGCCATAGGAGGGTAACAGCACAAAATCACCAGGGTTTTGGGGCAAAGACATGCATTATCTGGAGATAACTATCCTACCTTCCTTTTATACTTTTTTTCAGGTGAAATTTATAATTATAAAATTCACCATGTTAAAGCGAGCAATTCCCTGGCATTTAGCAAATTCACAATGTTGTGCAATGACTACCTCTAGTTCTAAAACATTTCCATCATTCTACCATAAGATCCCTTACCCATTATGCAGAATCTTTCCATTCTCTTTCCTATGATTTTTTGAAACGACCTACCTGTGTTCTGTCTCTATGGATTTATCTACTAAGGAAATTTCATATAGATAGAATTATATACTATTCCAGATTTTTATGTGTTTGGTTTTTTCACTTAGCATATTTTCAAAGTTCATCTATATTGTAGCTTGTATCAGTACTCTACTCCTTTTTATTGGTTGAATAATATTCCACCACATGCCTATACAACAATTTGTTTATCCATTTTCACCAGTTAAGAGACACTTGAGTTGTTCCCATCTTTGAGTGCTACTATACACACGCACATACATATACTTGTTTGAGTCCCTTTTTTTACCTTTTGGGGGGTATGTATCCAGGAGGAAAGTTGCAAGGTCATGTGATCACTCTTTACTGAATTTTTTGACAAATTGCCAAACGTTCAGTGCTTTGTGGGCGATGGCTAATGGTGATGCCTAATGGTCAGGGACTTGGAATGATAAGATTTGAAGATTAGTGACAGAGAATCTGAAAAAAAAAAGGAGATATAGGGAAAGATCTCTCAACATGAGCACTGGAGAGGATATTTATTTTCTTTGTGTGGATGCACACCAAAGGGAATCCACTGTAGTCTTTCAATAATCAGGATGAAAAAAATGACAAAATGACAAAATTGTGGCTGTCGTTGATCTCTTTTCTTGGCCACTGAAGTGCTCGTTCATAGAATTCAAGGATGAAGAGACCAAGATAGCTGGGATGGAGGATTATACGTGGGCTTGACAACACAGTTTTCCCCTGACTGAAACTGACCTGGCCGTCTTTTCTTTAATGTGTTTACCTGCCAATGACAGAGACCAATGGTAAGCCCCCAGTACAATCACATCTTACAGGGGTATCAGTCATCTACCTAGTGGCAGATGAATTACAATGACCTCTTCCATCATGAGTGGGCTTTCCATCATGGATATATTTGTATTCAGTAGAGAACCTTTTTGCTTTAGGTATGGACTTGCTTTAATATCCCAATATTTTTGCCAGCATCACCACCAAGAGATTTATGGAATGCCTTATTCATTCACTATCCTTTTATCCCAAACAATTTTGCTTCTGAGCATGGGAATCATTTCTATACTGTTTTTTTAAAGTGGTTTTTATCATTACATGTTTCTGTTCAAGTAGATGATAGTCTTCATTGCCACACATCCCCAACAGCACTGACTATCATCCTATTCAATTTAGGGGAAAACAATTTGTCATTTTCTGGTGAAACTGAAATGAGAATACCTTATAGCTTAGCAAATAATTTCATTGGTACATACTCTAAAATACTCTTGAGAAAGTTCATGAGAACATACATATACAAATGTTCATATCACCATCATTCATAATACCAAACAAATGGGAAAAATCTGTATTTACTTCAACAGTAGAACAGACAAATAAATGTTGGTATATTTATACAATACAACACTTGCAAGCAATGAAAATAAATAAATTAGAGCTGTATGTTTCAGTGTGAATAAATTTCAGCAGCATAATATTGAGCCAAAACAGCAGCCATGAAAGAATATATGCATTTTGACTTATTTATATAAGGTTCAAGAACAGAAAATCTTGCCCTCTCTCTCTATTTTTTTAGGAAGTACAGATAAATGTTGGCATCTATATAGGTGAGTAAGGGATTGATTGGTCAACACAAAATCTAAGATTGCACTTTCCAATTTTAGTATATGTGCTGCTGAAGCAAGCACCAGATTGCACTTTCCAATGGGAGGGTGATGAAATGGAGAATGTTTGCGCTTCTACAATACTGTAGAAGTCCTTGTTGAGCTGAGTGATAGGTGCCTGCATATTCACTTTATTATTTTCTTTAAGCTGTGTTTTCCAAAGAATATACTCTGTGCTCACTAGACCTTTTCCTCTTCCTGGTTACATAAGGGCACAATGTCTCCTAGCTTCCTTCTCAGTAGGGGAAACCATGACATCAGTTCTAGCCAAGGAATTGTGAGGGCTGTCCATCACTTCCAGGCTGAGAGAGTAAAAGCAGCTACATGACTCTCTTCTCCTGTCCCCTTGGTTCATGTCACGATGAGGACAGCTTGGACCTCTGAGTTACTCGGAAGGGGTATCCTGTGGAACCTCTGGGTCTGCACTGGACTGTGTGGGTAAGAGCTATAGTGTATGTGCCAAGCTACTGAGATATGATTGTTATTGCAGTATAAACTAGTTATTCCTGTCTAATGCAATGCACTTAGATGATTTATGTATTTACTCTCATATGTAGTACATTTCTCAATATAAAAAGAAAGCTTCTGCTTTGGAGCCAAACGTGGAGAGAGAAGTTGTGAGGAGCAGAATCACTCACAACTCCATTCCATAGCAGGCGGGCTCTTTATTCAAGTAAGGAATTCCCTGGAGCATCAGTTGCTTCATTAAAAAGGAAGAAGAAGAAGAAGAAGAAGAAGAAGAAGAAGAAGAAGAAGAAGAAGAAGAAGAGGAGGAGGAGGAGGAGGAGGAGGAGGAGGAGGAGGAGGAGGAGGAGGTCTACCTTGTAGGATTGTCTAGGTATGGCATGGGATAATGTATATCATTGGCTTGGTGAAGTGGCAGTATGTAGTGAATGTCGAATCAGTACATTTTAATTTGTCCCTTTCTTCTCAGAAAGGAAGTGAGAGATGGTACAGAAAAGGTAAAAGGCCCATGGTTTATTAGATGAAGATATTCTGGTGGTATGACTGAATTAAGACCAAACAACAAGGAAGCCGATAGAACTAAAATCTCTCTCTCTCTCTCTCTCTCTCTCTCTCTCTATATATATATATATATATATATATATATGTATTTATATATATATAAATGTATATGTGTATACATATATATATGTATATAGAGAGATACATAATATATATCAGTCAAAGGAAAGCCCAAGTAAACCTCAGGGGTGGATGGTTAGGATTTTCCTCCTCCCCGTGCTAGAATCTGATACTGGGAAAACATGAGGGTCGTCACAAAGGTGATATTGGGTCACGATTCACGGTCCCCACAACTAGAACTAACTTGAATGCTAAGAAATCCATTGTGACTTTGAACCAGCCTCCGCAGAGTTATGTCTTTTCTGGGGCCTTTCTGGTTAGAGCTGTGACTAGTGGGCTTCAGGGTAGGGTCAGCCAGTGGTCTGTCCCTGGCCAGTCAGTTCCTAATGACCAGAAGGTCTCATGCTTCTCTATGTATATACTTCTTGCCACAGCTTTCCTTTCCTCCCAGAGTCCTAGCAACTTTAAAAAGAGCTAAGATTTCTGGACCAGTGGATTCCAAACTTGTGTGTACATAAGAATCACCTGGAAATTCTTGTTAAAACACAGATGGTTCGGCTTCTCCCTCAGAACTTTGGATTCAGTAGGTGACACTGAGGCCCCAGAATTTGCATTTTGAATAAGTTCTCCTGTGATTCAGATGCTGCTAGTCTGGGAACCCCACTGTGAGAACCATTGCTCAAGAGCCTCTCATCTTTTGATTTTCTCCAGTGCTCAGAAAGGTTGGGGAAGGCAGGAGCCCCAACTTTACTAGAGGGTCCGATTCGCAGGGCTCTGCATTTCAACCTGGATATGCATTTGCTGGGTCCCGTGGTCTAGGGCTGGATGTCTGCCCTCCTGATTCGGGAGTAATCCCAGCAATTACTTTGGCTTCTTTCGTGTGATTAGATTAAACCGCAGGAAGTGATGGAAGAAACCAGGGAAGAGGCAGGAGCTGGACTCCTTGAAATGGACTTTTTCGTGAGAATATCTGTTAGCCTTTGTGTTTCTCAGAAACCGTTGCTGTAGGCTGATTGTGGGAACAACCCTTTTTAGGAAAGGGGAGAAGGCAGCTTTGGGTACCCAGTGGGACCCTCCCGGCTCTAATTTCTCTCATTGTAATGAAGACTGATGGGTAACGGTATCAGCTTTTTGCCCAAAGGCCTGTATGGTTCTACAGGAACCGCCTCCCACTGTGGCACATTTAGTCCATGGGGAGAGGATGGATGCTGGAGGCAGGCCTACTGACAGGAAGCCAAATTCAGGCTGGCCTCCTATCATCTGATTCCCTGTGTATTTGGCTGGCCCAAGGGAACCACATGCCCTCCTTCTTACTCAAGGTCGAACAAGGAACAGCAAGAGCTGATGGCTGCCCCTAGTTACAGCCCTTCAGGGCAGGCGCTGTGGAGGATTGTGATTCCATTAAAACATAGCCATCCCCTTGGGGCAGCTGAAGGAGACAGTAATAATCTTTAAATCCAACCCTGAAGTTTAAAGAAATTACTAAGAATAAAAACATGTCAGCACACTTTGCCAAAAAAAAAAAAAAAAAAAAAAACTAGACCAAGTCTAAGCCAGTTAGGAAAGTTGGGATGAAGGAGAAGAACTAAGATTTCTTGAGCATTTTCTAAGTACCTGGTGATTTAAATACCTTCTCTAAATGCACATTTAGGGAAACCCTGGAAACTAGAATTTATCATCTTAATTATAAGGACGTAAACTCGAGTCAGAGTGAGTAATTGATTTGCTGAAGTGTGATAAGCGGCAGAGCCACATCCATGGCCCTACAGCCCTGCTTTCCAAAATGTTAGGTGGCATTTGGATCAGAATTAAGCCGGCCACCAGGGAACAAAATACCTATACACATTGAGTATATGTCTTTAATGCTTTCTGGAAGGTTCACATGTTTGACAAACTCCATGCTTTGTTCCTGGTACAAATGGAATATTCCATTTCTATTATCCTTAATCTTACCTTAAGAATCAGCACAAATGCCAAATGCCTAATGCCTAGCAATTTCTTCCTTAGCTTTGTGCTACCAGGAATCTTTCCCTCTCAACTTTTGTGTTTCACAATGGTATTTTTCACCTCATTCATTCATAGATATTTATTGAGAGTCACCTACTGTATTCCAGACACTTGTTCCAGGTTTTAGGGATGCAGAGATGTACAAAATAGGCCAAGGCCTTGCTTCCCTGGACCTCTATCATCATAATAAAATATATATTATTTGATTTCAGCTGGTAAAGCTTGTTATGATGAAAAATACACTAGAATAAGGAGTTTGAGAGTATTTGGGGGAAGGACCCATTAGAGAAAAAAAGGTCATTAAAGGCCTTGATGAAGAGAGGACATCTGAGAGGACAACTTAAAGCTATGGAGTGAGGGATGTGAATGCATGGAGGGAAGAAGAATATTCTGGGCGGATAGGGCAACTCATTCAAAAGGGCTGTGTTGGAAATGAGTTAGTGTGTTTCATGGAACAGCATGAATTCATGTGTGGCTGGGGTGGGGACCTCTAAGGGGATAGTTGACAGTACTATGGTCACAGTGGTAGAGCAGGCAGGGTGTGGACAGCTCAGAGCTTCCTAGCTCAACCTTGGACAAGGCAATTCTCTTTTTTGAGGCCGTCTGCTCACGTGTAAAATAAGGGCTACAAATGCCTATTGTGCTGGATTGTTTGGAAGATGAACCTAGAAAATATGTTAAAGGCCCTGGCTCAGATAGGACTCAACCGTATTTACTTTTCTTCCAATTTTTCTCTTCTTTTCCATTTTTTCCTCTTCTTCTCTCCCTTTTTATCTTCTAGAAAACAATCTGTCCATCCTGGAAACCAGAACCTGTGCTGGTCCTTGGGCTTATAGAAAGGATTGAATTTCTTGCTCTTTCAGAGGGAGAGGTCACAGGGACAGGATAACTTGCCTGATGGTCTGAGAACAGGATCTGATCCTGCCATACCAGGGAGAAGAAAGGGAGTATCTCTGCCGGGTGGGGGGGGGGGGTGTCACTGAATGAATGCTAGAGGATATGTTATTTGAGCTATATATTGAAGAAGGTGTGAAATATTCCAGGACACTCCAAGTAGGGAAAAGTGTATTTCTCATGACAATAAGAACAATGGACTCCCAAAATGTCTGCATATTAATTCTCAGAGCCTGTGAATAGATTCCCTTCTGTGGCAAATTGGATATGATTAGGGTTAGGATCTTAAGATGGGAAGAGTATCCTGGATCATCCAGGTAGGCCTAATGTGATCATAAGCATCCTTATAAGTGAGGGTAGCAGGAGAGTCGTAACCAGAGAGGGAACCGCAGATGCTAGTTGGTTGGCTTTGCAGATGAGGGAAAGGGATAATGAGCCCAAGAATGCTGGCAGCACCTACAAGCTGGAAAAGCTTCTCGTCTAGAGTCTCCAGAAAGAACCTAACACTACCCAAACCTTGGTAGTGGCCCTAGAAGACCCATTTCAGACTTCTGACCTCCAGAAGCATAAGATGATAACTTTGGATTGTTTGAAGCCACTACCTTTGTGGGAATTTGTTACAGCGGCAACAGGAAACTAATACATTCTCATTCTAAAAGCAAGGAAAAGGTGAGTCAGACCCAGAGAGAGGAGTGGGCTTCAAACTGGGAAGGGTCTGGTCCTCCATGCAATTGTATCCTGTCATCCGGGGACATTTACCCTTTTCCTCTGCTTTATCTTAGAGCATTTTAGCATCTAGCAAACGGCACTTCTAAAATCCTGGGTACCTAGTTCAAAATCCTCTTCACGACTCGAGCCCTCCTTCCTCACTTCCCCTTCAACATTCATCATCGTATCTGTCAGGCAATCTGTAGAACCATTCCCAGGCCAGAGCTGCTTTATATCAGACATCTCGAGCCCGTAACTGGTCCCAGACTACAGCTTCCTTATCTTGCTTTTCACTCCTTTGAAACACCCATCACCACGTTGTAGTTCTCATATCAGACCATACTTCCAGCTACCAAATTTAGCATCTCAATTTGGATGTCTTGAGGCAAATTAATTTTGTAACTGAATTATACTCCCCTCTCAAATAACCCTGCTATGTTATAATGAAGGACATAAACATCTTCATGGAAAGATGCTCAAATGTCAGAGGCATACTTGGTTTCTCCCTTCCCACCCTACCCTGATGTCTAGGTGCCAATGTGCTTTGATGCCAACCTTTTTGTTTGTTTGTTTGTTTGTTTTTGCAGCTGTCCCTCCTTCCACTGTCCACAGTCATTTTCCCTCTTTACTGTTTGCCTCTTGCCTGACCTTCTGCAGCCAGCCTCAGTGTCCTCCAGCCTACACCGGAGGTATCCAGTGAGGTTGGTGCCACAGCACATCTCAGACGGAGCAAGTCACTCCCCATCAAGCGTATCCTGTCGCATACATAATAAAGTCTCTTATTCTTTGTCTGGCATTTCAAAACCTCCCCAATTTGGCACCAGCCTACTTTGTCATACGAAGCTCACCACATTTCCTTCCCAGCCTACTATGCATTGCACCATTCCTGGCAATTCTCCAATCCTTGAATATACGTTTATTCTTCTGATTCCATGCCTTTGTTCAAACTACATCCTCCATGCTATGACCTTCTCCCTATTGAAGTGCTTCCTCTTACAGATCTACAGGAAATATTAACATATTTTTCCAAACCCTTATGCGATTTTCTTATTGATCTTCTTAATTAACATCCCTCTCTCTTATTTCCCAGTACTGAATATGAAAGTGGAGCTCTCGTTGTAATGAGAAATGAGTCATCTGGTATAATTTTATGTCTCATAACCCTTAAAGTTCATAGCAACATTTTATTTCATTTGAAAGACCACTAGGTGGGACGCCTGGGTGGCTCAGCGGTTGAGCATCTGCCTTCAGCTCAGGCCATGACCCCGGGGTCCTGGGATCGAGTCCCACATCGGGCTCCCTGCGGGGAGCCTGCTTCTCCCTCTGCCTGTGTCTCTGCATCTCTCTCTGGTTCTCTCATGAATAAATAAATACAATCTTAAAAAAAGAAAGAGAAAGACTATTGAGGTTCCTAGGTCGGGTAGTTATGAATTGGGGTAGACTCCCTCTTCTCCCCACCTTCCTATGTGGAACTGAATGCCTATCCTCAAGGTTCCCTTTCTCTCAAATATAGCTCTAGTCTTGGGAAATGTGCTAGACCCCTTCCATTCACCCCTCTAATTCTGCTCCCCAACCTTCTCTACCCTGCTCTGTGTCCCTGGAGGCAGAGCTGTATGGATTCCATTGATCATTTCCGTTGCCCACTGGCTTTGGGTTGAATTTGTCCAGTGAAGAGCCTCAGTAGGAGATTAGAGCGAAGAAGATTAGAGAAGAGGAGAGACTTTTTTTTTTTTTTTTCTGGCTGTTACTTCTGGTGGCATCATTGTAGGCTGGCTACATCCTTGCTTAAAGGCCATGACTCCTTTCAGGCCTCCCCACCTTCATACCTCAGTGTTTTATGGGAGGTAAAGGCCCATTCTGCTCTTCCAAATAGGACACTGCACCATTATTTGTTTCACTTTTCCTAAACCCTGCCTATATCTTTTCAAATATTCCTGTTGCTAAGCTCTCCTAAAACTATCAAATGTGAGTATGCAATGCCTTTTCTAGCAGGACTCTTAACAGGCAGCCTAATTGTGTGCTATCCTTTGAGCCCCTGCTCTGCCTTCTCCCGATCCATGGTGCACAGAGCACGGCCCAGCATGTAGGCTCCAGCAAATCTTTGTAATGGGAAGGCCGTGTGGATGCTGCCCAAGCTCTTTCTGCTGCCACAGATCCTACAATGATGGTAGTGCAGATGTCACTGTGGTCATTCTTATGAACTTCTGGAGCAATAGTCACCGAGCATCTCTGGGTCTCCACAGTGCACAGTACGTGATGATCGTTTGGGAAAGCAGGGTGGAAAGGACCTACGGCTGACTTCTCTTTTCCCTGCAGTTGTTGGAACTCAGAAATGCCTACTGCTGGCGGCAGAATGATATACCTGGGTCACATAATCTCATTCTCACCCAAACCTCACTGCTTTCATATATGTGATAAAATTGCCCCAAAGGCCATTCTGATTTTTTCTTGGATCAAAAGAGCATGGAGATATTTGCTTGGTAGTCTAGAAAAGGCAGCTTCTCTGCGAAACAAGGCTAGATGCCTCTGAGGGAGTGAAACAGGGACATCTCTGGGGACATGGAACCCCAGCCCTTGGCTGACACACAATTGTGGAGAACAGCTCCCCAGAAAGAAACCCCACTCAACCTGCCAAATAAAGATGCTCACTCCACTCCAGTCCTTGCGCTAATCACAGGGAGAGAAGAGTAGTTCAGAGAAACCCCTGTATATGGTGTTGGGACAAGGAAGAAGCATTTCTGGAGGAGTTGGGGCAACAGAAGGCCAAAGTGTTGGAAAGGAGCCTCACAGAACAAGTCTAAAGTGGAGATACTTGGGTCCGCCCGGGCATGTCCTCCGGGGTGCACTGACATTTGAGCCTGGAGTGGGTTCCAGCAGCCAAGTTCTGGCGCTTTGAGGAAGACGGCGAGGTCCTCAAAGTGTGGGCCTGGAACAGAAGCCTGGGCATCGCCTGGGAACCTGTGAGGGATTCAAATCCTCAGGCTCCGTCAGCTGTTCGGAATCGGAAGCTCTGACGGAGAGGGCCAGGGAGGGGTTCTCTGAGCCGTCCAGTGATTCTGAGGCTTGCTACAGTATGACAGCTGAGTCAGACCAACGTATTGGGACAGTGGCTCCTGGGACCCCGGGTCTATTAGGCGCCCTCCTCCTGCCTCTTGGAGCCTTGGTGTGGGAAGATAGATGGCACTTATTAAAAAAAAAAAAAGTCAGCCTTTTTGCCCCAAATGCCACCCACAATTCTTTCTTTGTGCAGCCTGGGATGGCTGGAGGCCGGGGATTCCTCCGCAAAGACGGAGGAGTAGGTTGGAGCCAAGCCCCACGTAGTAGGCGTGGTCCCCTTGCTTGGGATCAAGCAGCCTCTTGCTTGGGATCACACAAAGGGTCTAGGTCACACCACATTTTTTTTATTGTAAATTTATTTTTTATTGGTGTTCAATTTGCCAACATATAGAATAACACACAGTGCTCATCCCGTCAAGTGCCCCCCTCAGTACCTGTCACCCAGTCACCCCCACCCCCACCCTCCTCCCCTTCCACCACCCCTAGTTCGTGTCCCAGAGTTAGGAGTCTTCCATGTTCTGTCTCCCTTTCTGATATTTCCCACTCATTTTTATTCCTTTCCCCTTTATTCCCTTTCACTATTATTTATATTCCCCAAATGAATGAGACCATATAATGCTTGTCCTTCTCCAATTGACTTATTTCACTCAGCATAATACCCTCCAGGTCCATCCATGTCGAAGCAAATGGTGGGTATTTGTTGTTTGTAATGGGTCACGCCACATTTCTGTGAATGAGAAGCTAGGTGGAGCTGGGACAGCCTTAGTGTCCAGCGATTGCTAAATAAGAGCAACGTGAGGGAGATGCTCAGGTGTAGACATCTCAGGGAAGGAGTCAAGACCCTGGCATCAGGGCGGGAGCCTCACATTCCAGAGGCTGCAAGCAAGGGAAGGGAGGCTGAAGGCCGGAGGCCCGAGGACACACCATCAGCTGAATGCTTAGGCCCGTGGGTCTCATCAGGCGGACGCAGCTCTGTTTCTTTGGCTGATGTATGACACGGGATAGACAAGATCGATGCTCAGGTCAGTAAGAGCTCAGCTCTGCATTCTTGGAACCCCTCAGCTCGGTCGGAGGTCCTTTTATTGGGGCTTTTGAATAGACGCAAAATGTTAATCCTGTTATAGCTGTAACTATGCTGGATGTCAGGGCTGTTTGAAGATATTCAGCTGATATTTTTGTGATATTTGGGAAGAGGATCCAGGAACAGTCAAATCAGCTGTAGATGCCTACGAGGCTCTCGTGGGACATATGTGTGCAGAGAATAAAGCCAGGCAAAGCAGCACTTTTTTTTTTCCTGACACAGTTTGGTTCCAATCACTGGGAATAAGTGCAGAGTGTCGCCTGCCCATTGGAGAACCTTTGACCTCGGCCGGGTCATCTGCTCTGACCTCCTCCTCCTGGAAACCTGTGTCGCAGAGGTTCATTCCACAGCCCTGGAAAGGTCACACAGGCAGGAAGGGAGAGAGAGGGATGCCAGAGATGGGAGACAGATGCCAGGGAAAGCAGTTGGGAAAAAGGGGGAGGTCAACCCCCACAGGGCCACTGAGAAGTTAATCGAGGTCCGAGATACTCTTTAGGCTTCTTATTATTAGAAACATGAAGAAATTGAAAAGAGGGTTATAAAGATGATAGAGATTACATGTTTCCTTTGAGCAAAGTGATGCTTTAGCACAAATGAAGCAGAGATTAGCCTGTGCAGCCTCCGGAGTTTAAGGAGATCCCACGCGTGGAGCAGATGCCCTAGGAGGGTGGTGCAGGAAAGCAGGGCCCGGGAGGGCTTGGTTGGGGTCTCCTGCCTCCGGTCGGCCCGGTTAGTTCTCTGACTGCCCGTGCATGGTACCTGATGAACCATCCGAGGTGTGGCGCCTTCCCGCGTGATCCGCTTCCTGACCGGCCCAGAGGCGGCCCGAGCACGACTGTCGTTGCAGGTGGCGGCCTTCGTGCTGAATTGCCCTCCCGGAGCGCCACAGGCTGGCCGTGTAGACGACAGGAGTGTCTCCCGCCCGGCCTGGAGGCAGGAGGTCCACCGTCAGGGCATTGGCAGCGGGTGGCGGCTCCTGGCGTTCGTGCCCTCGGCTCGGGGAAGGGGGTCCCTTCTCGTGCCACCCTGAGGCTTCCTGCCGGGCAAGCTTGTCCGAATCTCCTCTGTGGACGAGGACCCCAGTTACGGTGGATCAGGGCCCGCCCGGAGGACATCAATGCCACTGAGTTACCTCTGGAGGGACCGGATCTCCCAATAGGTCCTGGGATGCGGGGGGCGGGACGGGCAGGGACACCACCTGGCCGATCCGGCAAATGAAACAGGGCGCCCCAGTTTGGCCAGGCCCGTCAGTGACAGCTGGCCCACAGGAGGGACGCCTCAGGCTGAGGCCAGGGATGAATAGGAGCAGAGGCCTCCACTCCCCTTCTAGAAGCAGCCGGAGCCTTGGGACACAGCGAGGCCCCGGGAAGCCAGGAGATGAGGCCTGGGTGGAGGTGACAAAGGGAGAAGCACTGCTGCTGAACCCGGGCTCCCCTGGCCCATGGTTTCTCCAAGCAGGAGGGCATCGGGGGCATCCCTGGGACTGGCCATGTCTGTCACCGTTGCGCCCTTGAGCAAACCCAAGTTTGCCTGGTGTTCAATGCACACACAGTGCTTTTGTCCTGCTGTCAGGTCCCTCACGGCTTCCTCGAGGCTTCCAGGGCTGTCGCCTGCCAGTCGGGGAGTGGCAGGGGTGACGGGGCCCCGCTGTCCCCTCCCCTGCTGCCACCCTGGCCCTGGGAGCCTGCGGAGACATTAAGCTGCTCCCTGGGCAGCAGCGGGGAGCGGGGAGCGGAGAGCTGGGGCGGGGGGAGACACCCTGTCCCCGGGCCGTCACCTTGAGTGCCCACCAAGCTCCGTTGGTCTAAAACACGATCTGGAGACTGGATCTCTCTGGAAGTGTGGAACTGGTTCCTCTGGCAAGGGAGGAGCACATGACGGGGCCCAAGGGCAAGGACGCCCCGGGCCAGGCCTGCAGCGTCTGGGTCCCCTGCCAGAAGCGCAGGAAGGTACGGGCGGGTTATCTGTCATGTATTGAGCACCTGCCAGGCGCTCATGGAACCTTCCAGCTGCCTTGTAGGAGGAGTATCCTCCCTGCCCCCAGAGTTCTATACGAAGAGACTGGGGGGAAAAAGGAAAGAAAGAGATTGAGGGTCGAGAGGGAGGCCTGGGTGGCTCAGTGGTTGAACGTCTGCTTTTGGCTCAGGGCGTGACCCCGGGGTCCTGGGATCGAGTCTTGCGTCGGGCCCCCTGCAGGGAGCCTGCTTCTCCCTCCGCCTGGGTCTCTGCCTCTCTCTCTGTGTCTCTCATGAATTAACAAATGTAATCTTAAAAAAGAAATAAAAGAAAGGGATTGAGGGTGTCAGAGAAGCTAAAACATTTGCCTGAAGTGACCTGGCTCGGCCTTGGTGGAGAGGGACGGAACCCAGGGTGATTGGACTTCTGAGCCATGCTCCCTCCAGAGCGCCCTGTTTTGGGGCCACATGACACCTGAACCGCGTGTGAAATGAGGTTCCCCGGCTGGACCGGAGCCAAGAAGTGGTGGCGGAGGGAAGACAGACCCAGAGAAGGGACGAGTCCCCAGCGCAGGGCAGGCCAGCCGGGCCGCAGGAAACACGGAAGCCGAGGCAGCTGTGCCAAAGCTCCTTCAGCTCCCAGGCCCCTTGGGGACAACGTGAGATTTGTGAGGCTTTTCCCAGGAAAAGAATCACACTGCGCTCCGCGAGTCAGCTCCCACTGTGCAGCATGCCCGCCCTGGGGCCTCAGCCTTGCCTTACGGAGGGGCCTGAGGGGACAGAGAGGATGGAGGGCACAGAGGGGACAGAGGGGCTGGAGGGGCTGGAGGGGATGGAGAGGCCTGAGGGGATGCAGGGGATGGAGGGGACGAGGGGGACAGAGGGGTTGGAGGGGATGGAAGGGCCGGAGGGGATGCAGGGGCCAGAGGGGCCAGGCTTAGAAGGCTCTGGGCGCCCCCATAGCTTTCAAGAATTCATTCCATCGCCTGTGGCCCGGCTCAGGGGAAGCCAGAGACGCGCCCAGCTCCTGGGTGGGCACCGCGCCCGCAGCCCCGAGGCCAGGCTCTTCCTCGTCGGTGTTGGGGAGCATGAGGATGTGCACTCGGTGCCCTGTGCCTCCTCGGCCCGTCACCTGCACCCCATGCACCCGCGATACCAGCGGGCATGACCAGTGAGCAGAGTGGAGGCCCGAGTGTTTGTGGGCCTCAGGGCACAGGGTGGCCACCTGGTCCGGGTGTCCTGCGGGCGCCGTCCAGCTGCCCCAGCACCCCCGAAGCCGGGATGCCCGCACGCTGACCCAGGCCCGGCTCCCGGCGCCGGAGAGCAGGACAGAGCGCTGGCTGGCAGCGGGCAGGCCCTAGCTCCCGCGGAGGCCCGGCGGCCCAGGCGTGGGATGTGGCAGCCGCTGCAGATCTCCAGGTGCAGGGGACACAGCACCTCGAGCTCACCCACGGTGCACCCCGGCCTCCCAAAGGGCTGCCTGCCATCCAGCCTTGTCCCCCACGCCTTCCTCACCCGGCCAGGCCACCTGTCCCCTGCAGCCTTGATGACCTCACTGGGCACTGGCCTTGCAGCACCTGCTGGGGGCCCTGCTGTGGAGGCCCTGCTGGAGGCCCTGCCCCGCACACAGGCTGCATCCTCCACCCTCCCCCACTAACCGGCCCCCTCTCCCTCTGCTTCTTCCTCTCTTTACCCCGTTACGTGTCAGCCGTGGATCTGGCCATCCTCTGGTCTGACCTGTCACTTGCATCTCACCTGTTGGAGATCCCCATCTCTTGCTAAAGGGAAAGTCCGCAGAGCAGGGTGCTCGGGTCCCCTGTTAACATTCTATCACCAGCGCGGGGAGGAAGCACACGGAGCCAGTTTTGTTGAACCAAGCGCTCGTGACCATGCAGGGCCATCTATGGGTTCAAGACTTTGCCCCAAGTCTTGTCTTACCAGGGCTTTTATCTGGCCGGGAGGGAAGGATTCAGGAAGCTTTGTAGACGAGGTGCTGGGTTGTAGCTCTCAGATGACATGAGCTCCCAGATCCTATGTCTGATTTCTGCCTGTTCTCTTGCTTCTCAAACTCAGCCTCACCGTTGTGCATGTGATTTCTGGCTCCCGGGAATGGCCTGCCGGCCCGGCCATGGCATCTCACCCCAGTCTTTGCTGTGCCCCTACCATGGGGCTCCGCCTGACGGGCTGGCATGCTGGCTCAGAGCTCGTGGACCGGAAGGAGCTCGGAGCAAGGTCAGCTCCTCCCTTAACTGTGGCGCATGGAGCCACGGAGGGTCACGATGCTCTGTGGCCCGTCACCAGGAGAAGCTGGGCTGACTGGTATCCGAGCATAGCGTGGTGATGGTGGTTGATGATCACGGTGGTGATGATGGTTAGATTATGTCAAACGCTTACACTCTGATGAGAGCTCTGCTAATTATTCTATATGTTATTGCATCCAGTACCCACAGCAACCTGACAACATAGGTCTTATTCATAGTTTTTCAGATGAGGAAACTGAGGTCCAAAGACATTAAGTAACTAGGACTCGAGTGTGACTCTGAAGCTTGCCCTTTTAACCACTGTGTTCTGTGGCTTTGGGTCCCGCGGATGGGGGAGCCTGGATGGGCAGGAGCGTGCTTGAGTGTGGAGAGGCTGTCTGGGAGGCTCCTGCAGCCTCTCAGGTGGGGTCGTGGGTGGCTGAAGCTGGGCAGGAGCATGACGTGGTTTTCCTGAAGTGCCCCTCTTGATCAGGGGGGCAGAAACAGGGAAGAAGAGGTTTAATGAGAGGAGGATTTTGGGAAAATGTCCTAAGATGTGAAGCAGAGAACATGAAGGTGGCCAAGGCCAGGGGAGAGGACATGTGTGCCCCTGAGTAATGGTGCGGGGGGAGACAAGAAAGCCTTGGGTCCACAGGGAGCTAGGGAGTTCCAAAGAAACTGGGACACAGTATGTTGGGGGGTGTGCGGAGTGGGAGATAGGCAGGGTTATGGGGCCTTGGAGACCTAGTGGCAGCTGGGAAGTGACAGGAGTGACTGTCCACCTGGTGCCATGAACGATGCTGGGTTGAGGTGCCAGTTGCAGATTTCATAGAAGGTAAGATGTTTTCCAGATAGTTGGTCAGAGCTGCCAAGTTGGGAAACCAGGCTTCCAAGCTCTCACCTTAAAGACTTTTTCAGAACTGCATTATTCTCTTCATTTGTCCCATACACTCTTCCTCACATGTGGTATTTTCTTAGATTAGACTCTGCAGTATCATGATCTTCTGAAGGTCTGTGAGCACCAAAACAAAACACCCCAAAAAACCTTTTTGTTTTGTTTCTTATATAAACACATATGATTCTTCCCTGTTCAATTTTGAGGGCAAAATGATTTACCGACACTACTGACAAAATGATCACAAAGCATTTGTTCAGTGCACATTGTCCTGGTGTCTTCCCAACACGGGGCTGAGTCGAGGGAATCCAGCTCTTTGCGTTTTCCTAAACGACTGGAAGAGATAGCCAGCGTGCACCCAGATGTGGGTCCTCTCTCTCCTCCGTACTGTGAGAAAAGCACTTCCCATTTCCCTGGCAGTTAGGTGAGGTCCAGTGACTAGCTCCAGTCAATTAAATAGGGATGGGGAAAATGCATCACTTCTGGGCTGCATTACTGCACAGCCAGGGTTTCTCCCGTGTGACCCTGGGGGTCATCACCTATCCCGACTTGGTTCTTTTAGTGACCAAGTGGAGCAGCATCCAGATCCTCCCAACTTCATCCCAGACCCTCACTGGATATGCAAAGTAAACTACTGTGATTTTTTTTTAAGGTTTTATTTATTTATTTATGAGAGAGAGAGAGAGAGAGAGAGAGAGAGAGAGAGAGAGGAAGAAGCAGGCTCCACGCAGGGAGCCCAATGTGGAACCCGATCCCTGGACTCCAGGATCATGTCCTGAGCCGAAGGCAGACGCCCAACCACTGATCCACCCAGGCGTCCCTACTGTGAATCTTTGTTATCTTAAGCCCTGATATTTTAGGGATTGTTACTAATACACTCTCCACTTACATGCTCTTTCCTTTGTCTGGAATGTTTCCCTTTTCCTTTTCTGCATGACAAATAGCTACATTTTTTTATATACCCAGCTGTCATAGCACCATCTTGTAGGGGATTTTCACCACTTTTAGGCACAATTACTTGCTCCCTTTGTCCCCTATACACTTTGCGTGTACCTTATTATTACTTTGCCTTGTGCCTATCTGCCCTTTATGAGGCTGTGAGCTCTTTGGAGACCAGGACCATGCACTGTTCATCTCCCCATCCTTAGCGCCAGCACAGGCAGGGCTCTCCGAAGGAAGTCACACAATTTGGGTGATTGAGCTTCAGCAGGACACTGTTATATCTCTGATAGATTAACTGAGACTTTTCCCCAGAATTTCTTTCAGTTTTGTTCATTCAGATTTTTATTCCTGGCGTCTTCATGGCCAATGAGGCCCCACACATTTTGCCTTAATACCAGGTCCTCTGGATATATAGGAAACCACTCCTGAGAATGGATTCCTTCTTTCTTCTTCTCGGTTAGCATCCTACTATTATTACTTGGCTATTAAGTCTTAGAACCTGCATCACAGCTTGATGTGGCTACACCACACTGGAATATTAAATTAAAGCATAAGATTTGGGTGTGGATTTGGTTCCTGATTGCTTCACCTATTGATGTTACCTTGACCAAGTCACATTCTGTCTTAGGCTCCCACATCATAATCTGGAATCAAGAACAACATCCTCCCTCTCAGATTTGTTATGGGGTTTAAATAGATAGAACCAATTTGTATTTTTCTCTAATTGAAATGCCTCCAAGTAAGCAAACAAGAAAGCATGGGAAAAAATCCCTGGACGCTCCTATCTCCACCTATCCCAGGTATGATCTTCCATCCAGGCCTTGTTGGGTGAGAATGGGTGAGAACTCTGCACATCCCAACATAGGCATTTACCACCCACGTTGCAGGGGAGGCCCTACAATTCAAATGTGGGGTGCCAATGGGGCAGATGCTGGCATTTTCATATAGAATATCTACCACGGAGGATGAGGGGATGGACTTGCCTGTTGCCCACCATCCTCCAGATCTGGGTTTTCACATGTGGTCTGAGGATAGGCTTCACTTGGAGTGTCTGTGGCATCCGAGTTGTGTACACATAGTTACGAAAAGCTTTGTGTTCATCTTTCTGAGGTACAGATCCAGTGCATTCACCAGTTTCTCAAGGAGCTCTGTTATCCAGAAGAATTGAAAGAAAGCCAAGTCCTAGATGACAATCCACAACAGAGAGAGCAGCCTGGTACCCAGCCACACTGCGGGCTCCAATAAACATGGAAACAGAGGCGAGGGGACAGGGATGTGAGATGTGTGACAGCCTCCTCACACTCTAATGTCTTCTCTTTTTGAAGATGTCCATGCTAGATGAGGCCAGTCGAAACAAATCTGGCGGCGGGGAGTGGGGTGGGGCAGCTTCCTGCATCCTCTGGGTCAGCCTTTGCCTCTGTAATCCCTGGAGCCTCGTGGATAACCTCGAAGGGTGGTGCTGTACAGTGGGGAGAAGTAGCTCAGCAAACAAGGCGATTTTTTTTAAGGTAACCAGCTAATAAGTATAAGATCAAGGATCTTAAACTCAAATGTGCCTGACTCCCTTGTCAGAATTTTTTGAAAAGAGAAGTGAGAATAGAGAAGAACAGTTATCATCATTAGAAGCAACCCCTCAAATCTTAGCAAATATGAGAGCTGTGATAGACTCAGGGACTAACATCACCATGGGTGACATGGAAAAAAAAATCAATATTTGAATAAATGATTAAAAACACATTTTTAGTTTTTCTTCCTTCTTTCCACCCATTCTTTTTCCCTTTTTCCTCCTTCCTCTCTCTCTTTTTCTCTCTTCTTCCTTTCTCTCTTCCATCTCTTTTCCTTTCCCCTTCCTCCCACAAATGTCTCCTGCACCACTTTTAGGTGAAATATAGAGTATAGGGCATCGAGGGTCAGACAAGGACCAGAAAACCTGCTCAATGTCTCCCACTCTCAAGAAAATCTTAAAGTACTGGGACACTTATATCTAATCCAATATCCCAGGAGAGAAACTACTTAACTACCTTACTAAAAAAAAAAAAATCTAGGTGAAAATTTAGAATACTTGTTGAATGGTTGGGTGGAGACATATTTTAGGGAAGAAACTCAGTGTGTATGGCTGGAGAAATACCGTTATAGCAAAATAGATAGGGTATTAGTCAGGTCTCTTTCTTTTGCAAGTGAAAAAATACAAGTAAAGCTAATTTAAGTTAAAAGAAAATTTAGAGGCATTCATAGCTGGAAATCCAAACTGAACATGGTACCAAAGGTTAATTCCCTAAATATATCAGAAGTTCCCACATCTTGATATGGTGCCTCCATGGAAACACATGCATGAGTTTAGGTATGGGGAAATGTACACATTGCTGAAGGATCTGTAAATCCATGTAACTTGTTAGAAGTTGGAGTTTTAAGGGCAATTGAAAATATCCATATATTTTGACCTTCTGGAAGTTGATAGTAGGAGCATACGTGGACCAGGACGTTTAACGCAACATTTGCAGTATCCTAAGGAAATGGAAAAATAAAAAACCATAAAGATAATACAATGACATATCCACTGGAAGGGGATAGTTGAATAAGCCATGGAACATTCTTACTATGAGATTTTATGCTGTTGTTTAAAAGGCAGAATGAGGTCCATGTGCGGGTCAGAGGGCTGTCTATGAGGGGTTAGTATGTGAATGCAAATCAAGGTATGGAGCTGTGTGTACAACATCTTCACACTTCTGTAAAATAATGCAAATGGAAAACAGCATTTGTGCATCATATATATGGTGTGTCTTCATCCAATCAGAGAGAAGGCGAGGGACGATGCACGTAGATTCCACTGCTGATGCTCAATTCAGTGGAATTGGAGGTGGAGAGAAATTGCAATCCTAGTATTTCTATTTTTCCAACTGCATTTTTAAATGTCTTAGAACTACCACGCCTTATTTTTTTTTCCATTTCTACAAGAAACCGAAAAAGGGAAAAATAGAAAATCAAACAGGGAGGTGAAATTCAACATAGTTTTCTGCATTAAGAGGGAATGTGTGTGTGGGGGGGAGGCGGGGGTCGCTAAGGCTGAGGCTGAGGCATAGGAAGACTGGGCCTTTTGTGGAAGTCAGTGTGGTGCCGTTGTGTCAGTGTCGGGGTGGCTGCACTGACTTGGGACCCACCCTGCAGACAGGAAGACGGCCTGACTCTCCAGAGGCATCAGGGGTGGGGGGAGATGCACAAGACCCCCCACATTTCTCGGCCCCTTGACGTTAAGAAATGAGACAATGGTGATACTCTGTTTGTCATGTGATTGAAAAGCTCCCAATTTTTATTGTAATCGTTAAAAAAAAAGAAAGTATTTTTTTAAGAGTATGGTTTTTTTAACCTTTGTTATAACTCAGCATAATTTCTCTGTTGTCTGTTGCAGACCATTCCTTGTAAAGCAATTCGTGTTCCTCAGTCCCAGCAAGTGTCTATCTTACCTTCAGCAGTTGCAGCAAGTTGGATCATGATAGACATCAATTTAAAAACCATGAGACACTTGCTGAAGTGAGAAGACTTGGGGACAATTTTTTCAAAGTGCAAATTAGATGGAAGACACAGATCCTAGCTGGTTGTATTGGTGCCAAAGGACAAGTTCGTCTTCTCAGATGCTACCGAGCGGCATAATAAAGGCTGTGTCACGGGCCTCCAAGTCATGTAAGCTGTTTGATTTCAAACCCCACCTGTCTTATAAGCAACTGGATCATTAACCTTAAAAATGTCAACTTGTTCATGTTAATGGGAAGTGCGTTCCAAGCCAAGGGAGCCTGCAGGACCGGCAGGTGTTAGGGACGTGTACCAACATTCTGCCTCACGTCCTCAGGCCGGAGGTCAAGAGATGGGCAGAGAGCGGGGTCACCCGCGGGAGCCTGTGTCTGTCAGCGCTGTGTCCAGGGGGAGGAGGAGCGGCAGGATGGGAGGAGCTGGGATGGAGCCATCGTGGAAGGTCCAGGGCATGGGCTGAAGCTGAACTGAAGGCTGACCATGAGCATGGACTAGGGGAGGAGCCCAGAAATAGGGGTTCAACAGGCAGGAAAAGGGGGTGTTGTACCAGAAGGACCTTGTGGGGTGAAGAGCATGGAAATGTGCCCCCAGCTCAGCCTTTCCCCCATAGTTCTGTGGCCCCGACCCTCCACCCTCTACTTCAAGGATCCTGACCTGGGAAAAGCAGGAAATTCTTTACAGGAATTCATTTAGAGTTAATGGCCAATATGGACTGTGTTAATTTGCTCAGGCTGCCTTAACATGGTACCACGGGCTGAGTGGCTTAAACAACAGAAATTGATTTTCTTATAGTTCTGGAGGTGAGAAGGCTAAGATCAAGATGTCAACAGGGTTGGTTTCTTCCGAGGCTTCCACCCTTGGTTTTTCGATGGTCGTCATCCCTTTCTGTCCTCATAGGCTCTTCTCTCTGTGGGCATTTGTGTCTTAATATTTTCTTCTTGTAAGGATACTGGCAGTGTTGGGGTAGGGCCCACCCACAGGACCTCAGTTTAACTTAATCACATCTTTAAAGGCCCTATCGTAAGGGATCCCTGGGTGGCTCAGCAGTTTGGTGCCTGTCTTTGGCCCAGGGCGTGATCCTGGAGTCCTGGGATCGAGTCCCACGTTGGGCTCCCGGCATGGAGCCTGCTTCTCCCTCTGCCTGTGTCTCTGCCTCTCTCTCTCTCTATGTCTATCATGAATAAATAAATAAAATCTTAAAAAAAAGGCCCTATCGCTAAGTACAGTCACATTCTGAGGTGTTAGGGCTTAGGACTTCAACATCTGAACTTAGGGAGACACCATTCGACCCATAACATCAGCTTTTCCCATCTTCCCCTCAGATAACACCAAATGCCCAGTAAAAAGTGCGTGCATTTGTGTAGATGTGTGTGTATTTATGTGTGAATATGAAATAGTTATTTTCTTCCTCATAGTCTATTTCCCCTAGGTTTCAACAACTACACATAAGCAACCCCCGAGCTACATACCTCCAAAGAGCATGACAGCAAGATCCCTCAGAGGGACAACAGACCTCCAGGCATATTCACATAAACGAGCTTTGAAACCCATTTCCATCACTGGCCCGGAGCTGGGCAGAAGCACTAACTCCTTACAGAGGGCCTGAGGTCAGGATCTGATTTGATGACAGCCCCCTCAGTCTGCCTAGACCCTAAAGGTGCAGCCATCATTTACCAAGTGCTCGCTCTGTGCTCAGCCCTTCGCCAGGTTCTTTATGGGGTTTGGTGCACTGACATAGAGATGTTAGGATCCTCTCTATCTCTGTGTCACCATAGGTATGTATACATATTTGCATGTTGACTGTCCTATGCTTCTTTTTGGATTTCTGGACCCAATTCCAGCATGAAGGGTCCCTCCTTCTGTAACACCAAGCAGGTTGTCCTCAAATTCAACTCAATTCTGACACTATCTACTTGGAAATAGCATCAGAGTCTACAGGTGAAGGGTTTAATCCTACAAGATTGCCCCCCATCCATCACTTTCAACACCAGTCAGAAGCCCCAGCCTGTTAACCTGTGCTTCTGATTGATTGGCTACAGATTGGAGGTTCCAATGACCTCTTCCTTAGGTTCAACTAATTTGCTGGAGCAGCTCACAGAATTCAGGGACACACTTATTCTCATTTATCAGCTTATTAAAGGATATAATAAAGGACACGAGTCACCAGCTAGATGAAGAGATACAAAGGGTGAGACCCTGAACAAATGAGCTTCCGTCTTCTTGCTGCTTGGGGTCCAGCTCAGTGGCACAGAGAAGCATTCTGGTTCCCCAAGTATGGAAGCTCTCCAAGAAGGGCTGTTGTCTAGTGTTTGCTGGAGGCCTTGTTACGTAGTCCTGATTGATTAAGTTATTGGCTAGTGGCTGATTCACCGTCCAGCCCCCTCTCCCATCCCAGGAGGTCAGGAAAACTGAAAGTTTCAACCCTCGGATCATACCCATCCTTGGGTGGGGTCCAAAGGTCATCCGTATTACTAACAACACACCCACTTCACCTTTACGGCTCTGAAGCGTGTTCAGGAACTGTGGGTGAAGACCAAATATATCTGAGAAATATATATTTGGCCATTTCTTATAAGTCATTTTGTTCCAATACCACTTACTTGGAGCCAGATATTCTGGGTGTGATGTACGTGTTAATTCATCTAATCTTCACAACAACCCCGGAACACATTATGCCCATTCTTCGGTTGAAGACGGAAGCACGGGGAAGCAAAGCCCCTTCTCTGAGGTTAAACACCCGCCAGCCAGTGCTGGAGCCTGCACCCAAAACCAGGTGGTCCAGAGCATATTTATTCTTCATACAGTCTTGTGAGGGAGTATCTGCCATCACTGTCTCGCAGATGAAGAAAGAGATTTATCGCTGGTTAGGCCTAGGGGTGTCGAATTCTAAAACCATTTTTCTTTCCATTGTGCCAGCCTGTTTGCTTGGACACTGCCTATTCCCCAAAGCCTAGGCTAATCCTCCCCCTTGTCACACATCCCTCGTGAACACCCAGAGACAAGCACAGTTGCTTCTTCACATCAATATTTCAGAGCGTCAAGTGCTGTCAGGTCCATTTGGTGAGATGGAAAAAGCGCAGGCTTTAGAGTCAAGTAAATCTTGCTTCAAATCTCAGGTCTCTGGATCTCCAGCAGTGTGGTCTTTGCCAAGTTATTTAGCTCCTCTGAGTCTCTGTTTTCTCATCATCAAAATAAAGCTACTAATAACTAGGTAATAGTGGGTCTTAAGTGTTTCCCAGGTGGTGGTTAACCCACTCACCGTGTCACCACTGACCACTGTGGTAGATTGATGGCAACGTGACTCTGCAGTTCTCCCCAGCAAGAAATGACACTCGCTTCTCTACCCTGAAATCTGGGTCGGCCTTGGGGTTCGTTTTAGCCAAACGCTGATGACGGAAGTGATGGCGTGTCAATTCCGAGTATTAGGAGACCTCGTATACTTCCACTTTTCTCTTAGACTCGTACGGCCATCGTGAGAACAAGCCGGGACTAACATGCTGGAAAATTAAAAAACAAGCAAACCAACAATAAAAACCACATGGAACAGAACAGAGTCATTTCAGCTGAGGCCATCCGAGACCAGCAAGTCCCACCTGACTGGCCAGCTGGCCACAGATGTAGGAACAAACCCAGCTGAGATCAACCGACCACCCGGCCATCCTGTCTGACTCCTGAGAAATAAGACACTTGTTATTTCAATTGTTAATTCTGGTGTGGTTTGTTATGCAGCAAGAGCTAACTGATAACCATTAGAAATAATACTATCAGGAGCTCAGAAACATGCTCAGCCATACCCGGGACAGTGCTCCCCATCTTGTGCACAGTATCGTGAGCAGACTCCTATTCTCCCCATGTGTTCACAAGAGAAGATCCGCACAGGCTAATGGATGATGATTCTAACAACAAATGAGAGCAGTGGATTTTTGTTTCCATAGAAATAGTTTCAAATAAACGTTCTTTACACATGCTTCTCATTGTCCTTATGTCAATATTGGCTTATGGAACTGGAATGTTTTTATGAGGTCTTTAGAGTTTGATTTTAGCAAAGAGGCTAACATTTCTTTTTGGCATAGAAGACACAATTCAAATGGCATTAGAGCGTTAGAACGTGTCAGCTTCCTTCCAACCTAGTCAGTCCAATGGGGCCGGAGGCCCACAGTCATGGTTCTGGGTCCTTGATGGTCCTTCTGGTCCTTGCTACAGTCAGTCCTAGGGTTACTCATTTGGATGGCCGAGGTACACCCCAAGTCCTTGCAACAACCGCTGGCCTCACATGAGCCTGCAGGGCCGATAGCGTTCAGCAGCCCGATGGCTATTGCTCATGTATGTGCATGTGCATTGTGTCTTCCTCCCACATTACACTACGTGGCAGTGAGTTTGAAGACGGCTGTCCTTTATGGGGGCCTGTGTATTTACAACAGATGCTTCCTACTGCAGTTGGAAGCTGGATCAGGAGTTCCCACCAAAGCTGCCTGACTTTGGGGAACCTGGCAGCCCCAGCTCTAGAAGAACAAACACAGGGGCCCTTGTGAGGATTCTCACGCCGCATCCACGCAGCCCCCTGGTCAACGTCTGCTGCACAACTGAGTGAACCTGCAACCACGGTCCATGCAGAACCCCTCCAGTGCTCCCCACCCTCAGACAAAATGTTCATTTCTTGGACACCAGCATGATCGTTAGGAGCCTAGTTGCATTCAGATCTCCACTCCAGCACTTTCTACCGGACACAGCTTTTACGAGCCCATTAACACTGATGAGCCTCAGGTGCTCACATGTAAAATACCCAATATTTACCGTGTGGTGGTGAGGAAGTGCACGCAGGGTAGGTGTGAGTCCATGCAGGATGCTTAGACCCCTGCCTGGTGCACGGTAGGCACTGGATGCCCATCACCTCATCTCCATTCATACATTTGTTTAAATCCCATTTTCAGAGCAGCAATTATTTGCCAGCTGTGAAGTAGGCAGAGATACAGGGGTTAGAGACCTGGCCCCCCTGTGAGCAGCTCTCCTGCTAAGGGGGAAAGTGACAGTAAATAAGCACATCGGGATTGATGGGGGGGGGTGTTTCAGAGATGACATTGCGGGGGGGGGCACTCGGGCGGGAGCATCCAAGTCCTTCTTTGTTCCCAGTCCTGGGGAGAAGCTGCCCACAAGGTGGTATGCAAGCCCAGTTGAGGAGGAGGAGGGGGATTTGACCTTTGAAAAGGCAGAGGGAAGGGCCCGTGGGAAGGGGCAGGGCCCGCAGGGCCCGGGGTGCTTTGTGGGGGGATCTGGGCAGCTCGATGGTCAGAGGGCTGCTGGGAAGAGGGTGCACGGGCCACCGTGGGCTGTGGGGTGTGTGGCCTCCAAGGAGAGCAGGTGGGGAGCACCGAGGGTGCTGGTGGGGAGTCCGGGAGCGGGACGGCTGAGCTCCGGACAGAGGTGAGCTAGCAAGGGGGCACAGGCCAGGGTGCCCGCTGGCCCCGGGGGTGCACACCTGCCTTCGGGCCAGGGCCCCACGGGCGTCCCTGCTTAGCGGAGGCGCTGCCCTGCTGCCCCAACTCATGCTCTCTCTCTCTCTCTCTAATAAATAAAACCTTGAACAGAGAGGCACGCCTCGCAGGCAGGCGACAAGCACAGGGCCCCGGGAAGTCACCGAGGCGTCGGGCTCGTGTCACCCCCTGAAAGGACTTAGCGGAAAGCCCTGACTCGGTTTCGCCTCCGGCCTGAAGAGCCGAGACACCGAAGTGGGCGCTGCCGCCTCCCACATATGTCGCATGTCCCCTGCGGTATTGGCTGGCATGATGTCGTCTCTAGGACACGAGTGTGGCTGTCACCTCTTCAGGTAGGGGTGGGGGGGACGGCAGATTGTGAGGCGACTTAAGCTCAGGGCCTGCCCTCTCGCGGTGTCAGGGCGCCTTTCCTGCGCAGAGAGGCTGGGACGCCCTGGGCTTTCACCGTCCTCCAGAACACACGGCCAAGAACATGGGCCGCGGGTGGCCCAAGGTCTGCGGCCACATCCAGGAGCAAACAAACAGAACTGGAAAGTCAGGGTAAGGTCGCAGCCCGCTGTCGAGGGGCCACACGGTGTCCCGGTTCTCCAGCTGCACTCCTGTGGGCTGGGCCTTCGGGGGCTCCCCAGGCTAGTGCCTCTCCACCTCCCTCCGGGTTCCTGGGTTGTCACTTTGCATGGGCTGCTGGGTTGGAGTTCCCGTCCCTCCCTGGGCCTGGACAGGGCGGCAGGTCACAGGGAAGGGGAACCTCACACACCAAAGGAGCTGGTTGCAAAGAAATAAGATAAATAAAAATGCCCTCCTGGCTGTAGGGCGGAATTGCTGCAGGTGACGAGGTGTCCCCCGCAAGAAGGGGACACTGGTTTGTAGAGCACTGTGTCGCAGGGCCCCACGCCCCACACTTCCCTCTTACCTCGCTTCCTCCTGCCAGTGCCTCAGGGCGGGGACGTGGCAGCCCTCCTTTCCCAACAAGCGACTTGCTCACACCTTAGGGCCTTATTAGGGGGCTCACAGGTCATCCTGTAGGTGCCCCCATTCTTCCCGAATGGGAGCAAGCTGACAGCACCGCTCTGTCGCCCGAGATCGGCTCTTGGCACCCCGGGCCCTCATAGCCCCTGGCTCCACCGGCCTCTGGACGGTGCTAGAAGCGTAGTGGGGGCCTTGCCACCACCCCGGTCTGGTGGTCTCTTATGTGTGTGCAGCAGCAGCTCTTCAGGGGCCACAGACGCACAGTTGTCCTGTAAACAGTCAGCTGAGGGAAGGAAGGGCTTTTAGATCAACGAGTGAGCGCAGGCGGCCAGTCCACACGGCCACGCAGGGCGATCCCGCTTGTGCGCAACGGTCAAGGCCTGTGTGTGCACCCTGACCCGGTCTTTCACAGACCCATGCACGCGCGCACACACACGTCCCTACACAACGTGCACGGAGATACACACATTTGCCTCCTACACCTTGCGCGCGCGCACACACACACGATACACTGGGTCTACAGGGCATGAGGCCGGGGGTTTCATCTCAGCTTTGCCTCTGCCGCCCGCCCAAGTGATCCTGGACCAATCTTCCCATCGCTCTGATGCGCACTTTCAGCATCAACAAAATGAAAGTAATTGTAGATCCTCAAAGGTGGTATGAGGATCAACTGAGATGGAACCTGTAGAAAACCCAAAGCCTCCCATGCATTTAGCTACGTATACATTTACATTAAATAAAAAGTCTTATTAAGCTACATGTATATAGACCCACATGGGTACACATTTGTTCAGGGGACGCACACACACACTCTGTACACAGTTGTCTCTGCATACGTACAAGCACGTGTACAACCATAAATACTATGATGATTTTATGCACATGCGTGTATGAATATTTATAACCATTCATATCCCTGTGTTTGCATATATACACCTGAGCATAGACTTATCGGGCACCCAGGAGGCTCAGTGGTGGAGCGTCTGCCTTCAGCTCAGGGCGTGGCCTCGGGGTCCTGGGATCAAGTCCGGCATCGGGCTCCTTGGATGGAGCCTGCTTCTCCCTCTGCCTGTGTCTCTGCCTTTCTCCCTGTGTCTCTCATGAGCAAATAAATAAAAAAATCATAATAAAGCACATAGACTCCGTTCGCATACATCAACTTGCTCTCGGATGCACCGCAGTGCTAGCCTTATACACACGCACACATACACATGATGCGTACCATGCACATGTATGCGTATCGGGCACACATCTGTGAATATACATGTACATATATGCCCTATAAAAACATTTTACAGAGTAAGGATTTATCTCCAATATGAAGACAAGTGGAGACAATTCACAGCTCTGAAAATAACCCTCCGAAGTGCTGATCTTATTACCATCTGTATGGAAAGCCATTCCTGTTGCTTCTTTTGGGGAAAAACACCATGGCTTGGGACATGGATCCCCTGATCTTCATCGGCCTGTTGGTGGTGGCGAAGGCCATCACTTCCTGCCAGGCGTGGGGGAGACGCACCTGCTCCCCAGGCTCGGGAGGGGACCTGGGTGCTGCTCCGCCGGCCTGAGGAGCCAGGGTACATTTGGGGCAGCCCCGGCCGTTGGTGAGTGGGGCTGGGCGTGCTGGATGCACGGAGGGCTTGCACACTCCGCAACAGGCCGCAGGGAGAGGCCTGCCCTCGGTGCGTCTGCAGTGGGGGTGCACGGGCAAGGCGCTGGCATCCCGCTAGCTGAGCATCCCAGCATGTCCGGGGGCTCAGGGGCTTGGGCTGGAGGTGGCCGGCCTGTCCCCTGGCCTTGGGGGAGCCCCCAGCCGTCGGGCCTGCCTCATCGGTAGGACGGCGCGTCCAATTGTGAGTTTTGGGAGGGATGGGGAAGAAGACTTTGGTCCATCAGATTCAGGGATTCAACAACTGCTGCCATTTCAGACAGCCGGATCCCTGAGAATTCTTTTTGCAAGTATGCGTGGGGAGCAGAGAGGAGAGGCAGGTGCTAAGTGTGCCGTCTGTTTATGAAATGTCACACGTGCTTGCCGGGGTCATTACGTGGGGACAGCATAGCCCCGCTGGAGTTTACAGCCCCCTGCGGCCGCCACACCCCCCGGCCCAGAGCCCCCCGGGAGCAGGATCCCCCCAGGAGCAGCAGCCAGGGCCTGCCCGCCCTGCCCAGTGGCCCAGATACGGCCTGGCCGTGGTCCTGTCAGGCCCGGGGCATCCGCAGCATAAGGAAGACACGGAGTTGACCTTAAGCAGCCCAGGGCACTTCTCAAGGAGGGGTTTTATGGTGACTTTCCCAGAGCTGGTGGGACAGCACACAGCATAGGAGAACCTAGGGCTGTTCTCTAGGGGGGGTGGGGTGGGGGGTGTTCCTTTCCTGGTTTTTCCAAAATCTTGGCATCTTCTTTGATGAAGAAAGACACCCTAGATTTTGGCAGGCATGATAGCTCCGTATTATCTGAGGCCAAGTCACTCGGACTTGCCCAGCTGCAAGCCTAGGGAGGTACTAAGACACGGGGGTGTGTGCTAGTCCCGGTTTTTGTTAAGTCAAGTCAGTTGACTAGTCCGGGGGGTGCTCTCAAGTCCTCTTTCACTTTGACCACTGATAACTTTTGTCACAGACGTGACTGCTCGAACCTCAGGAGGGTCTCTCAGAGGCCTGGTTTGCTTTGCCACCGTCTTTCCTCAGGCCTCCCAGGATGACCTGAATGACATCCTATTTGTCCCTCTGCCTCTAGTTCATCCTCCACTTTTCTCCCAGGGTGGCTTTGTCTTTAGGATGTCGTGGTTATACTTACATGCACACCACCCCCTGCCTCCCGTAAACCCTGTGCCATGGCTCCTCTTTGCCTCTCACTTTGCTTCCTCAGCCCCCATGGGCTCCCCAAACCTCAGCACCTTTTTCCATGTGGCCTCCACTGTGCAGAGGGCCCCTTCCTTTTCTTTTCTTTTTTTTTTTTTTAAAGATTTATTTATTTATTTATGATAGACATAGAGAAAGAGAGAGAGGCGCAGAGACACAGGAGGAGGGAGAAGCAGGCTCCATGCCGGGAGCCCAATGCGGGACTCGATCCCGGGACTCCAGGATCGCGCCCTGGGCCAAAGGCAGGTGCCAAACTGCTGAGCCACCCAGGAATCCCTACCCCTTCCTTTTCTACACCCAACTCAGTCCTACTGACCCACTGACGTATCTCGTCCAGACGCTAAAAATGACTGCTCTGCTGAGAGCACTTGGCCACCGAATATAAAATCTCCTTTTTCCAGGGCCCACCCAGATATGGGCCAGTCCAAGATAGAGTCCTGTGAGAATTTCAGTTATTATGCTGACGTGCCAGGAGTTTGGGGGCAAAGGGAAGAGAAGAGGGAGACAGTCCTAAGGGAGATGATTGAATGATGTGTGGGATCAGAACTGATTGGCCCCAGAGTGAAGGATAAGGATGAGTCCAGGACTGTTCCTACTGTCCCAGGCAAGGCAGGGACCTGGGGGGGAAGGATGGATGGTGTGGTGACAAGAGTAGGTGAAGCTAGGGAGTGTTGGAGAAAGGATGGCACCGTTGTCCCAACCGGGCCATCCGACTGGACCCGAAGGAAGAGGGTTAGTAATATAGGGAACACTGTCCACTGTTATAATTTATAGGCCTAGGCAACTCGCCTTTGCTTGCATTTGGGTAACATGTTCTAGCAGTCAGTTCCAGGGATCATAGCCCCTAGCTGTAATCATCCCCTCTTTTAGGATAATTATAGGATTCCTCAGTGGTTACATTCTTCCCTCTGATCCCATTGTGCTTCATCCACGCTGAGAGGGCTCCAGAGAGATGTAGGGAAGCTCTACTCATCTCTGTGCTAAAGCTCTGAGCACCTGGCATATATCTGCCTTTGATAAGACCGTGTCACGGCGCTGTCCCGGCCTTCCCTCACCACCCGCTAAAGAATGCCACCCTGTGGTCATTGAAGCTTCTCATCTCAAGAGGCTTTGCCTACACCTCTGCTTGAGGTCTCAGGCCGTGTTAAGCACTTTCCTTCTGTCATCTACTCTTGTTCATTTGGGAAGCATTTCTCTTCTCAGTGCCAAGGAAGTAGAGAGCCCTTATTTAACTGAAAAACACAGAACAAATACACGCTTAATTCTTCTAGCCATATGCTACATTTCAAGAATGCCTAAGGCCTCAAGTTGGCAAATTAGATCCAAGATAAGGCTCTTGAGTATAAACATCTCGTCCAGGGGCAGACTGAAGTCTACACTTCAGACCCACGTCTCTCTCTCTCTCTCCTCTGGATAATGCCCTAGACATCCATAATGGATGTTGGTATTAGAATAATGAAAGAAACCTGAACCAAGAGGGAATTAAACCTGAACTGGGAGGGGATTATGCAATCCTGAAGGGGATAGGTCAGATTTCTTCCATTATTTTAGTATCTGCATTCTATGATGGCGATCTACATACATACATACATAGATGTGTGTGCATATATAAACTATACGTGTGTGCACATGCACATGTCAATATATACACACACACGTTACTAGAAGCGAGTACTTTGAGCCGTGATCCAGTCTGTTCCTACGATGGCAAAGAGCATGATGAGACGAAAACAAGAAACAAAGCAAATAAAATTTCCAAATGACTGCAAGACAGATTGACCTTTCTGTTCTCTGCATGACCAAAGACTCTCCACAACATGGACCACCAAAGGACTGGAGATGAGGAAGGCGGGCTTCTTGTGCTGGGGACCTCTCCAGCACCACAATTCCAACACATTCAATACATCGGAATGGAGATGCCGATTCCCACTTGTTTTCCTCAAGATACCACATCCCCTCAGGATTGGAGTGCGGTGTTCTCACCTCTGCATTCCTCATGCTAACTATAGAACCTGGTACATAGTCATACTATATATATATATATATATATATATATATATATATATTTATATTTATTTTATTTATTTATATATATATTCATATTTGGACTGAAAAAATGTCCTTGGCTAATTGTCATGTATTTTCATGAAATTCGATCTTGCTAAATTGTATATGCACAGATGGAATAGGGTCTTACTAATAAAATTTTGAGACAATTTCTTCTTCCATGAATTTTGAGGAAAGGCAGGGAAGGGCCAGCTTAAATAAGCTATGGAAAATGGAGACATTATGGATTCTCTTAAAGGCCTTTCAACTTGAAGGCCCAGCAATTAAGTTTAAAAGCCTTCTGTGTTTCTGAGATTCTGTTATATAATATAGGCATACAATTAATATCTTCGCATTTACTTATTATATTTTTGTCTATCTACCCGTCTCTCTGTCATCTATCATCACGGCTCGCTGTGTATATTGGCACTTGTGTATAGGCACAGTAACTACAGAGGAGAGGCTTTTTACTATTTCCCCAACTGGTAGACCTCTGTGGGTAGAGACTTCCCCTTCTACATTGTACAGAAAGACTGCACGAGCTAACACCATTGGATCATGATTGGGGAGGGGGGTGTTTTCTCATTCTCGAAAACACCTGTTCCATCTTTCCCAAAGTGCCATCTGGAAGCCCTGCCACTCTCCATGATGCCGAACATGAATCTCAGCTGCTGGATGCAGTTACTTCTCCGCTTGTCTTTGGTTTCAGCCCATTGTTCACGGTCTGTACATTTCTAAGACCGCAATCTGGACTCATTGTATCAGCCCCGAACCAGCAATGCAAGACTCCATGGGAAGGGAGTGTAAACCAATCTTGTCTGACAGGTTCACCTAATGAAATGTTTTCAAGGCCATGCAAGGTGAATGTAACCATGTTCTGCTCCGAAGGGGCATAAAGCTTCACGGGCCTGAACTGCCTCCCCTCCTTCCTTGGGTGTCCCCATTTCCCCTTGTCTTCCTGTATTCCTCTTGCTTGCAGCCCTCTCCCGGTGTCCTGAAACTCTTTCTCCCCCTGCTCTGTGACAGTGACCTTAGTCTTTCCAGTCTTTAGGTCCTCTTATAAGTCCCAGAGCCTCACGGTTTATTCTGTTGATTCCAAATGAGCTCTGGACAAGAAAATTGGTGGTGATCAGGGAACTTCCGACCGTGGCTGTGCAAAGAAATATTAATTTTATGAGAATGAATTGCATTCGGAAGACCATCTAGCCTGACCTTTGTCCTTAGGGTTCTGGTAATGCTAACAATGGCCTTAAGGTGCCAAGGGCAGAGGCCCCTCTCCTTACCTTAGAGTTTAGTCTAGAACCATCTTGTGTTAATAGACAGAGTGTACCACGCTCAAACTGTTTCTGCCAAATCACTTGTAAGAAAGAGGGAACAACTCTGATTTCCAAACCCAAACCCTCCCAGTTCTTTGTTTTGTTTTGTTTTGTTTTGTTTTTTTTCCAGAGCAGTACGTGGTGGACTAAGCCTTTCTCTTTGTGACTCAGCCAGCCATTAACCATAAGGTTATTGGCTGGCCCTTATTGTGCATTTCAAGCAGATTAATAGATTGAAAGTCAAGATCCCCTTCCCATAGATTCTTGCATTGCTGGTTCTGTGCTGATACAATGAGTCCAGAAATGTATGGACCGTGAACAATGGGCTGAGACCAAAGAGAAGCAGAGAAATAACTGCATCCAGCAGCTGAGATTCGTGCTGGGCATCATGGAGTGTGGCAGGGCTTCCAGATGGCAGCCCAGACTGCTGCACACCCTGTATCTCTAGTGCCCTGGACAATAAGCCTCCTTGAAAAATATTAATAAATGAAAAAAATGGATAAACTGATTAAAGTTTAGTGCCCTACTTACCCTATCCCAAAGTGATTGCTTCTGGGAAAATATTATGATAACAAAGGATAGTTAAAACATCTTTTATTATCTTTTGACAGAAATCTTCTAGTCTTTGAAACAGTATGTTTCAATCTATGAGCAATCTGCTAAGGAATCTTACTTTCAGAAACTGAATTTGTTCTGGAAAATCTATTGGGAATAAATGACAAGGTAGCTCAAAACAGCACTTTTCAGGCTGTAATGTACACTTGGATCATCTTGGGGATCTTGTTAAAATGCACATTCTGGTTCTGTAGGACCAAGAAGAGGCATGAAATTCTTTATTCTTAATAAGCTCTTAGATGATGTGGATGCTGAAGCTGTTGGTCCCTGGACCACACTTTGAGTGGCCAGGCTTTAGACGCAGCCGCTACAGGGTCTTAATATGCGGTAGGGGTGGGGAAAAAGGGTTTGCCTCTCCTTCAGTCAGATATTTGGTCATGTCTGGGGATTTTTTCGATTGCCACAATTAGAAGGATGCCACCATCCTTCTAATTGCCACCAAATTAGAAGTAATTTGGTAGTAGAAGTGAGGAAAGCTGCTAAACATCCTACAAAGCACAGGATGGGACCCACACGAAGGCATTCTCTGGCCCAACATGTCGATAGTGCTGAGGTTGAGAAATTCTGCTGTAGAGGAAGAAACATAGATATACAGTCTGCTTGACCTGGGCTCAATCCATGAACATTCCACTTCACTGCCATAACCCTTAACAATACTCTCCAGAAGCTCAGTTCTTTGGAGAACTACCTAACTAGGATCAGTAGAGTGCCTGGATATGCAGTAAGCGCTCAATAACACTTGATATCAATTAAAAGGTCAAAGAATTGTCTTCCTTAGAGACCTAAAGAAAAGCAATTACGGTTATTGAGTACCTATTATTGTATATCTAGATAAATATTTTGGGTATTTCAGAGATACTTCAGATTACACGGGCTGAGCCAGGGGCATACACTGCCTCTTGACAGTCTCTTGAGTCTGTAATTTTAGACTTAAAAAAAATAGTGCTCCATTCCCCATTGTTAGACACATATTGACAGCAGCTGTTTTCACAAAGTAACCAATTGTAATGGCCAGTTGATGGAGAGAGCTGAGCACTGGTCTTTGACCATCCCAACGGCAATGGTGTTTTCTCATCTCAGGGACACCCGGCTTTGACCTGGCAAAGGCCTGGGTACCACAGAGCCCCACTGCTGGTGATTTCATAGGCTGGCTTGGCTTGGTGTCAGAACAAGAACAAAGCTCTAGCCCAAAAGAGAGGTCCCAGCAAGGGTGGTGGGGTGGTGTCTGAGAGTATTTTCTACATGTTTTTCCCATGCCAGACCCACCCTGCCGCTCCTCTGCCCACTGCATAAACAGATGAGCACAAACGTACATAGACCCCCTCTACCTTCCTCCCCATATTCCCCCGTCTACATCTCAACAGATGAGTCTTTCTGCTGACTGCCTGTAAAAAAGAAAAAAACAACCAGATGGCACAGCTGGAAAAAAATGTCTGTGTTTTAGAGGGTATACAGAGCTCTTTATCATCCCAGCAGGAATGGGTAAGAACCTGGCAGGACACGGGGGTGCTCAAGAAGACTGTGAGCATCTGCTTGACATGTTGGTGGAGCTTTCAAGAATCATCTCCAGGCTGCTCTCTTGCTAAAGATACCTGCATGATAATCCTGGGACCCGGGGACTGCCCTTTCCTTCTTCCTCCATCGTTTACCATGTTGCTCTCCAGCTTGTCTGCCCATGGAATCTCATGGAGACGGTTCCTGAGTCAGACCAGTTCGTGCGGTAAGGTGGTAGGGTGGACGGTCTGGGATGTGGAACTGGCTTTGCCAGGGGTACTGGCAGGACTGGCACACGGTCATCCTTGTGCCTGTGACGTTCTACAAGCAAAAGGCTACTAAGTACCATCAGCCAAGGGAAGAGGCACAGGAGGCAAGGTCTGGAGGAGGCCAGCTGCAGCATTCAGGGTCCTCTCCCGCTAGAATCACACAGGATACTTACCCCCCCCCCCACAGCAACATGGGTGAAGGGTTGCCAACCAAGAAAGCTCATTAGAGACTCAGAGCAGAGGTTTTCTGTTGGGGGCTGGTCCCATTGGCAGCCTCTAGGTGGATGTGCCCAAATTCCAGACTCCCAGAAAGAAAGCAGGTGTTCAGCATAAACCTCGTTGTTCACACAAACAGCACGGTGAGCCACTCTCATCACGTTATGGTGGGAACTTCTTGAAATATGGGTTTCCAGACACCAGCAAGGAGCCCACACTGCAAGCCAGCCTTTCCTGGGGTCACAGTTGAGACCTGACATGTTTTCTGCACAATCATGGATCCTATGCTGGTTCCTCTCGCTTCTTCCCCGGGACAGGTGGCAGCTCAGTGGGACCCCAGAGCTCCAGAGCCGTGACAAGGTGCCTTAGGACCCACATTCCTCCCACCAAGGCAGAGGCAGCTGGTTCTCCGCCATGCTGCCTGGAGTCTTTGAAGATGGAGGTTCCGCGGGAGAGCACCACAATTCCTAGGGACAACAGGTTATGCCAAAAAAAAAAAAAAAAAAAGGCAATCTCTTCTTCTCAAAACCTCTGTCTGTAAGATGAGCTGCTCCATTTTCTTCTTTGTTGAATTAGGAACACTCAGGGTTTTATTCTTGTAAGTCAAAGAATCTTTTTGAAGGATGGCTTGTAAGTTTTTTTCCCTCCTATTTGGCCTAAAAGCTTCCAGGAGTCTTTCTTTATCTTTGAAATTGAAAGCTTTTCCCTCCTTCCCGTAGCATATGGTTGGGCATATTTCCTTACTATTAACTCTGTCCAGCATGTGATGATCCCTCTAAATTTCTTATCTCACATCTTTTAAAATATTTTCTTTTCAGTTCTGCACCGTTTCCTTTTATTAGGCCTGTGATTATTGATGCCCATCCTTGAGATACTGACCATTCGGGAACTGAATGTTCCTGTTCTGCTTTGTCATTCATTCTCTAACTCATTCATGTATTTAAGTCAGAGATGTGTTCATTGATTCAATCAACAGTTCCCAAACATTCATATCCGTTAGAGGTGCTACCAGACGCTGGAAAGTCAGAGACAAAGGTCTTAGTTCAGGTTGCTGTAACAAACTGGGTGGCTTATATGGCAAACCTTATTTCTCATAGTTCTGGAGGTTGGGACATCCAAGATAAAGGTAGCAGCAGATCCAGGGGCTGGTGAGGGCACAGATGGCTGTCTTCTGGTAGCCTCGTAGGGTGGAGGGCAGAGCTAGCTAGCTCTCTGCTCTCTTCTTATAAGGGCATTAATCCTATTCATGACAACTCCATCCTCAAGACCTTGTTATTTTTCAAAGGCTCCACTTCCAAATACCATCGCATTTGGATTTGAGTTTCAACATACAAACTTTGCAGGAGGTGGGGGTGGGGGGCACCCAAACATTCAGTGCATTATAATAACTAAGGTGTATTGTTGGCCACTTAAGATCTCAGTAGTGAAAACACATGCACACAAATCCCTGGAACAATGAGGGCTTTAGTGGAGGCTTACCCAGCATTCTGGGAGCACAAAGAATGGGGGGCTTTTGAGTGGTGGGGTCCTGTTTGTGGACTGTTTTTTTTTTTTTAATTTTAATTTTTTAAAATTTTTTATTGGAGTTTAATTTGCCAACATATAGCATCCCTCTAAGTGCCCCCCTCAGTGCTCATCCCTCCAAGTGCCCCCCTCAGTGCCCATCACCCAGTCACCCCAACCCCCCACCCACCTCCCCTTCCACTACCCCTTGCTCATTTCCCAGAGTTAGGTGTCTCTCATGTTTTGTCACCCTCACTGATATTTTCAATCATTTTCTCTCCTTTCCCTTTATTCCTTTTCACTAATTTTTATATTCTCCAAATGAACGAGACCATATAATGTTTGTCCTTTTCCGGTGGACTCTATTTCTTAAGTTTATCCTCTATGTTAACATTTGGTTCTCTGGGGAGCCACACTTTGCTTAGTCCAAGATCACCTGCCTTTGGTTGGCTATGGTCTATTCTTTCACATTTCATTCATAAAAGCCAGGATTTTGTATTTAATGTGAGGTGTGGGTGCCCATTCTTCCCTAACTGTCTTAAGGAGATGCTTTAAGGCTAGTTCCCACCCTGTCCTGCATGGATCTAGTCCTAAAGAAGAAGGCAACGAGAGAGGCCACTTTTTGCTCTTTCTTCTACACCTTGGGGCTGACAATGCCCTCACCTCAACCCAGATTCAGAAAGTAGAACAGGTAGAGGTTTGAGTGCTTTTACTCATCTGCCTAGAGCGACCAGATGTGGAGGGTGTCACCTGGGACTGAGCCTGGGGAGATGGTCTGAGAGTCTTGGGGAGAAAGCCACAGAGACATCATCAGTCTGGCTGCATTGGGGAGCCTCCCACTGGATCACAGGTGGGATGAGAGGTGGGAGCTGCTCCTGAACCAGCCCCAGGGGCCAGGCACTTTCAGATGGTCTCCTAGACCCTCAAGGGTACCACTGCTGGGGAAGGGGAGCAGGTTCCTACCACCACCAAGGAGGCAGGGCTGCACAGAGAGTCCTCCCTTCAGTGCTGCGGGAGTGGCGTGGCTGAAAGGAAAAATGGGATGTGTCTTCCATCTCCTAGAGTCCCCATGAGTCCCTGTAATTGCTGTTGCTGCAAACTCCTTGGATTGGATGATTTAATAGTAATAACAATGAGCATTAGGGGAAACGGATTCCTTGTTATTCATCTTACTCTACCTCTCTTCGGGATTCTTTTTACCAGTTTATCTTCAAATAAAGGTAATTGAAAATTAATTTTTTGTCATAAAAAATAAAAGCTCTCTTGATATAATTGGAGCCACCGGAGAGGGTCTGTTTAATCAAAAAAGCAATCCCTCCCAGTTACCGCTTTCCGGGGGGTGCTGGGAGGGATTATTTCAGGTTATCTCGCTAGAGAAAAGGGTCGGCGGTCCTCTATTGAGTACTTACCACCCGTTGGGTGCCGGGAGCAAATCTCTACCTGTGTTACTTCATGGAGGCCACAAAACAAACCAACAAATGAAATCATAGTATCCCTACCCGGCTGATGATGAAACAGGTTTGTATAGTTGAGGCTGGGAGAGCTATACTTGAAGAAGGTTGAGGAGTTTCAGTGGTTTCTGGCCCATGGTATCTAGAAGCACACTTATCTCAAAAGGTTAACTCACCTCTCACCTGCACAGGTTATGGAGGTCCTTCCCAAGAGCCTCTCTCCATTTGCTTTGCCTGGTTCCGGGTCAACATCCTTCCTTATTAAAGCTTGCTGAGTCTTTTAGGGACCAGGAAGAACCTTCACACGACCCCCACCCCCCAAGCCGAAGCTCATGGTTGGCTCTCCAACCTAACCCTGGTACTGGTTTGTCGGCAGGCTGAGTTTATGATGTGCCTCTTGGTCATTTGGCTGCTCAACGTTCACCATGAGTGGCCATTTTTCATTAGTTTCCATTCTAATTACTTATCCTGAACTGTTTTTTTTTTTTATCACTAGATCAGATGCATTACCACGACATTTCTTTTTCTAAAAAGACCTTTAATCTAGGCATCTCACTGCTTGCATAGGTCCTGAAGGCTGGACAGTGTACCTGTGCCCTAGGTGGGGCTAGCCCCAGGAAGCAGAAGACTCAGTATGTGCTCATGCCTCTTGGATTACACAGATGTCATATAAATGGAGGAGCTAGTTATTTGTTTCAAGGGCTAAAACTGTTTTTGGTCCTGTCAGGAAAAAAGTAAAAAAAAAAAAAAAAAAAAAAAAAAAAAGTGTTTGGAAAAAGAAATCCAAAGCAAGGCTCTGGGGTACCTGGGGATGGTGAGCGTGCTCTCCTGTTGTTGACGGGTGGGCTTGAGGCTCCATCAAGGGGGTGCTCTGATGGCCCTAGAGTAGAACACATTTGCAGCTCCTTCCAAGCTGCTGCTTTTGCCACTAACAGTACTGCCCCTGGCCTCACATGGGAAACCTTCCCATATATGTGGTTGTGAGACTGTCAATTCAAGACATTGTTTGGTACCTTTGGGGGGAGAAAACATCTTTGCTGAG
Source organism: Nyctereutes procyonoides (assembly GCF_905146905.1). Lineage (NCBI taxonomy): Eukaryota > Metazoa > Chordata > Mammalia > Carnivora > Canidae > Nyctereutes > Nyctereutes procyonoides. The sequence goes on from NW_026575046.1 coordinate 54,781,826, forward strand.
GTCAGCTCTGAAGGTTGCACTGTCCTTTTTTTAAATTAAGATTTTATTTATGTATGAGAGAGAGTGAATGAGTGAGAGCATGAGCAGTGGGGAGGGGAGAGGCAAAGGGAGAGGGCCAAGCAGACTCCCCATGGAGCAGGGAGATGAACAGGGCCTGATCCCAGAACCCTGAGATCCTGACCTGAGCCCAAGGCAGACACGACCTACTGAACCACCCAGCCTCCCAGAGCACCAACAGTCTTTCATCTACATGTTTGTTGTGTGGATTTTCCCAGCCACCATGTTACCTTGTGGACGAGAATATTTTTGCCCTAGGTTGTCATGATCAAAGAAGGGCATCAATGATACACCCAAAACAAATCCATGTCTCCAGTTTTCTTGTTTGTCATTTGTTTTCCCTTTCTCTTTTCATTTGATGATGTATTTGTCTGCCTGGTAGGGGTGAGAAGAGGGTCATCTAGCACTAGACGGAGGGTCTTTGCAAGACTAGTCAAACCTTAATCACAGTTTTAGTCATTTGTTCCTCCCAGGGTTCATAAACAGGAACCACCTGTTAGCACTGCATGTCATAATATAGCATTGCTTCTTCACTTTTTTAGTTTTTTTAGTGTGATGGATCCATTCCAGAGCCTGACGTCAGCAGTAGGCAGCATCCTACTTTTCAAGGTGTGATTACCTTGACACTAATATATGGGCCCAAATCAAGAAACCACAAGCTAGATCAACTCCAATGTCTCTTCTGATTTTTAGTACCTATGATTCATTTTTAATTATGCAGATATAAATAATGAGATTTCTAGGTAGGGAATTAAAAAATAAACAACCCTCCTCTCCATCCCTTCCATCACTACTCAACTTTAAAAAAAACAGCCTCATGGTGCCTGGGTAGCACAGTAGGTTAAGCTTCTGACTCTTGGTTTTGCCTTAGGTCATGATCTCAGGGTCTTTTCCCTCAATGTGGAGTCTGCTTAAGACTCTCTCTCTTTCTGTCTCTCTCTGCCCATCCCTCCCTCTCTCAAATAAATAAATAACTTAAAACAAACAAACAAACAAACAACGTCTTTGATTTGACCCTAAAAGTGGCCAGCTTCAACGTGTGAAATCTAAAATGTGGATTTGATAGCGTAAGGCAGAAACTGGCCAACGTCTCTCTTGGGAAGGGCTAAGGGAAGCAAGTGTCACACCTGTGCAAAGCCGTGTGGGGATGGGAGCCACTCTACTGAAAGCCTCTCAGCAATCACAGCCCCTTCCACTCCGAGCCAAGTGCCCCTCATTATGTGTGTAGGCGTCAAAAAGCGATGAAACCCTAATTAAGGAGCTGCTACCGTTTTTAAGTACGGGCACACAGGCCTAGCCTGCTGCCATTTCAGAACTAATTCAGACCATTCATCTGGAGGGGAGTAAGTCCTGGAAATTTTAATTCCCAGCCAAAATATGCCCTGATTGGATCCTCTCCTTTTCTCTCTCTCGAGCTTATTGAGATGAACCTTCCAATTACTTGGGAAAGTAAAGGAGGCTTGTGGAGGGTAATTGAGGCAGGTGGGGGCCCTTAATTGAGGAGCCCACATGCATGTTAACTCCAAGGGACAGCTAAAGGAAAATGAACAGGAGGGAAAATTTCCCCTTCAAACCAGTTGATTCTTCAACAACAACAGGAAAATTGAAGCTGAAAAATCAATGGAGCTCCAGCTCATGAAAAGCTACAGTGAGGGCTCTGGGGAAGACAGGAGACACCTGCTAATGAGAAGAGTTTAAAAACAATTGCAAGTCTGAGTTTTTATTATTTAAAAAAAAAAGCACCCCTAGAATGACAATTTCTAAAACTGGAGGAGAAGATAGAAAGGGTTGAGATTTTTTAAAGATGGAATCTCTTGCTGAGACAAACTGTCAAATTTTTCATTATATCCGTTTCAAGGCAGGCATTTATTACCTTTCCAGTGACTATATATCTCCTGTAATGTTCTTACTGGGGTTCGCCTCTTAATTACCTGCAAAATTTGCATTTAAACGGAGTTAAAGTGTGCTCTCCACTCTTCCTCTTCCCACAGTTGTTTCCATGGTAACCAAAGGGGTCTCCCAGAGCCCGGCTGGGCTGGAATGTCTGCTTCAGCAGGCCTGGAAACATCTTGCCTTCACCATCTCCTGCACTTCACAGAGGAAGGGAATGGAAAGCACCAAAGGATCCACTGACCCCTGTCGGATTCTTCTGGAAACTACTTTCAGTAGCAAAATTTTCCCTTTTTGGAGGAATCTTTCAGGACTGGGATCTGGGCGGATTTCTCCCTGTGTGGTCTGCCCGGATTTCTCCCCGTAGCTCCAGATACATGAACTGATCAGACCCAATATCCAGTCTTCTCCGTTGACCCAGAGACCTTAGCACAGGTCCCAAGCCAGGGCCCCTCCTTGCCTGGAGTTGTAAGTGGACCCTCTTCTGATGGGGAAGCAGCATGACCCTACATCAGCAACATTAATTAAGATAGTTATTGCCCAACTTGCACAAAATTGGTTCAGTGCACCAAAGCTAAGCAAAAGTGAAAGGAAGGTAGATTTGTAGTGGGTGATTTTCCTTGATCCCTTTGGCACTGAAAACACATATTTCTAAGGCTACTTTTTTTCTCAAAGAGAAATGGATTAAAAGCAAACAGGCAAAGGTACAACATAATCATTTTGGAAAAAAATCTGTGGTACGGCCCTCCGCCTACCACCAGGGAAGAAACACAAATTCCTGACCCAACCCGTGGAATGGCCTAGGACTTTGAGGCAAGGAAGCAAGAAGGGAACCATGCAGCTCTCTGTGTAATTCTTGGCCTCAGCTCTCTGAAAAGGCTAACACTATGCTCACACTTCTAATAGCCCAGCCCCTCAATATTTGCCCGTAATGCTCTCTACTAACCCGTTGCTGGGGTTGGGCTGAGAAAAGGCACACATCTAAGTCTGCCATGTGCTTTTTTTATATACCATCTCATAATGGAAGAAGGAACCCACGTGGGTGGGGGGCACGGTAAAAAGACTCCCAAACCACATGGATGGGAAGTCTGTGAGAATAAGCCGCCAGTCTGGGATTCTAACTAATTCTACTTGATTATCCTGACAACCAACTTTCTAACACAACCAGATTTCAGAAGGTAAGAGTATGGGTCTCGTCAGTTATTATATCTCCATATTTATTAACATCCTTCAGAAAAGCTGCTTTTTTGGGGGGTGACTGGGTGGCCCAGTTGGTTAAGTGTCTGATTCTTGGTTTCAGCTCAGATTGTGGCCTCAGGGTCATGAGATCTGTCTCTCTCTCCCTTTGCCCCTGCTCTTGTATCACCTCACATATGCCCTCTCTCTCTCAAACAAACAAACAAAAAGAAAAAAAAAGGGAAAAAAGAAACATCGGTTTGTTGGATCAAAACACTTAATCTGGTTTGTCCTCATAATTAACCGTATGTGGACCTGTAATAATGTTTTTTACTGTACGGCTTTCTTTTCTCATTTGATGCTGCATTAAACTTATTTCAAGTACCTCTTGAAATACTTTTTTTCTTGAAATGCCTTTTTTAAAAAATAATAATTTCAAGTACCTCAATTTCAAATTCATCCGTGATTTAGACTGAATGTCTGTAGCATGTGGGGGTTGTTACACGTCTTCTTAGCATAATTCCCTAGTGATCTCCGGGCTGACTTCCTGAGAGAGAATGTGCTCCCTGTACTCATCTTGGCCTGTTTCCATTGGGTCCCAGAGTGGACCACAAGTGGTATGTATCTGTCTGATATGTGCTCATCAGGGTGGTAATTATGAATATAAAACTTTCAGCAACTTGGTTTTAGAAAAAAGCCTGCCTGGCAAGCACTTCAGCTGTTGGCTGGTTGGGGTAAAATTTGGGAACCTCCAGGGCCTGTAGGCATGGAGGCTGAGTCATTTTATGAACTGAGTAATCACAGACCTGTATCCACCACTCTTAGTTCCTCTCTCTTCTTACAACTACTGGAAAATGAAACTTTCTCTAGGTTTTCTGTCCCCTGAGCTTTAGGTGTCATTGTTCTGAGGCCTGACTTCAATGGCTTCCATTTTGGTTCCTGCTCCAAAGAGATTCAAAACAAATTTAACCTTACTGAAGACTAGGAGACACAGAGGCTAATGACTTGTCTTTTTTTTTTTATTTCTTTCTCTTAAGTCTTTTAAAATCTAACCTTTGAAGGTACATAATTTGAGTCCCAGGATATAAGTTTCATGGATATATTGAGTCATATATATATATATATATATATATATATATATATATATATACATATTTGCATGGCTCATGTCTACATGATATGAGTGAACAACTTCCCATCCAGTGATGGAGGGGTTCCCGTGATCTTCCAGTGAAACAGTCAGTGCTATCTTAAAGGTAATCACTTTTAATAGCCCACTCCTGATTTTAATTACCTCATTAATTATTTCTCTTTCTGATGCAATTAAGAGAGACTCAACCTAAAATATCCTAAAAAAAAAAAAAAAAAAAAGATGGGAAGCAATATATTGGTTCATGGAGTTGAAACTACCATGGAAGAGCTGACTTAGAATGGATGGATCCATGGACTCACATGAGGCCATTTGGAGCATGTGTCTCATCTCCTGGCTCTGTTTCTCTTTGTATTGCTTTCACAGTCAGGTAGGTTTTTCATTTGAGGTGGCAAGATGGTAGTCACAGTTCCAAGCTTATAGGGTATCTTCCTTCCACTAACAACAGACAGAAGAAAGGGAAGTTCTCTTTCTCACTAAAAATTTAAGAGGTGCTAATCATTGGATCAAGTTAGGTCACATTATACATATTTGATCCAACAACCACTGTGGCCACAGAGATGAAGAACAATGATTGGTTTAGGTTTGGTTCCTCAGATGGGTAGGCTGGGACCAATCCCACATAAACAATATGGAGCAGAAAAATCAGAATACTACAATAAGAAGTATAACTAATCCATTTTTTTCTTTATTTCACCAGTATGAAAAAAAAAGAGTTATTTTCCTTATGCAAATAAAGCAAGTGATGCCATGGGTAGTAACATTACAATACTGCGGAGCTAATAGATTGTGATCGGGACACCTGTCTTTCTGGCACCACAGTCTGTTTCCTGATACTCGGTTCTCATGCTCGGTTTTCTCATGGTCACATTGTGGACATTAGGCTCAGATAACTTTCAGGTTTGGCTCCTCAAAGTATGCTAACTTCAGTACTCTGAATCTTACACAATGATGATAATGATTTCTTTAGTTGGTATTACAGTATGCATTTCTAAATATGTTCCCATCCATTATTTTCCTACTCGCTGGTGATTTAAGCAAGTGTTTTTGCCCCCATTTGTGTTTTGAAGCTGAACAAGATGTAGGCAATTTGCCTGGTCACCCAGTTAGTGAGGGGGTGAGCCAGGATTACAAACTGGGTCTCTGGTTTTTTATTTCAGAAATTCTTCCAATCCTTTGTTTTCATTTCCTTTCCTTTGCCCAGCACAGATACCCTGAGGAGTTGAGTGAAACCCTAAGCATCCATATAGAAGAGGTCTTAACTAGTCCTGTTGGAAAAGCCAGGTGAAATGGTCTGCAGATAAGTGGATGAACACGTATGAGGGTTTATAAATGGCTGTATGACCCGAGAAGCCACCTTTGCTGTGAGACTAAGAATTGCAGGCCCCACCAGACATCTCTGTTGGCCCTAGTTTGTTTTCGTTTCTCTGAAGGATTTCTAGAATACTGTGAGGACGAGGAGCTCTTGGCACCCCCCCTTCCCTTGTTCCCAAGATCCCTCTATTTCTGCAGCAACCCCAGTGGTCCACACCTTAGGCGGAGGACGTGCCAATCTGAGAGGTCTGATCCTATGACAGGGACTGGCCATGTGAACTCATGAGCAAGATCACTGATGTCCGGGTGGGTAGCGGTGTCTCACAGGTAAGGCGGTGGGGATGTCGGCCTTGGCTGGACACCATAAGGGGATACACGGTCTGCCCGGGGTTGAAAAACAATGCTAACATTGACAGCTAGAAGGTGGTTTACTTTTCATTACCACTATGTTCCTGCAATTGTAAACTCAAAGTCAGTGATAAAACCCTTCTCCTCATGGAGGCATCTGCCCCCACTGCCCCCTCATCCTTTATATACCACTGCAGGTGGGTCAAACAGGTGTAGAGGTCAGTGGGAGTCGGATAGAAACCTGCAACTCTTAGCATTTACTGAAGCTGAACCCGCCTCCTCCCCCTGCCAGCCCCTCCCCCAGCCTGCCCACAGATGTTCTGGAGGAGCACACTCCACGGGAGATTTCTACTGATCTATAATTGAAAACCGTCTGAGCTCCCTTTGGGGTGTTTGCCTCTCTCAAGCAACTCCCGGCCAGAAAGTGTTCAGCAGCGGGATTCCCAGGGGCAGCATAATGGCCCAGACTGTACATGCAGTTATTGGCACCGCAGCCCTGGAGAGAGAGGAGGAGGGGGACGGGGAGAGCGAGGGGGGCCTTTGGGGTGAGTACAGGAGCAGGGGGCACAAGGGCATTGAGTCAGCGGGAGACAGCGAGTGGGTGAGTGTGGATGCGGGTGGCTACACCTGAGGGGTGGGGAAGGAGGGGGGGAGCATGCAAGAGAGGGTCATTGCGGCATGAGCCCACCCTGCCTTCTGACCCTCAGCTCCTGTATAAGTGGCGCCTTCACTTTCTATTCTTTGCCTTTCTCAGCAACCTGTCCTCACCAGAGTCACCACCTACACCTCCTAACCCCACTGTTCTAGGGAAGAGCTGGCTGCCTTAGGAAAGGAAGCAGGGTGTGGGGGGAGCCTTCCCGGCCTCCCTGGGTCCGCGGCACATGCTCACGCTCCATGCGATGGCCTCGCGCCGTGTCCCGGGATGGTGGCTTTCCTGCTTCCCGAGTCCCAGAGGCCGCAGGCCCAAGGTCGAGGCATCGGTGGGGTCGGTGGGGTCGCGCCCCCCTCCTCGGCTGTAGATGGTGTGGTCTCTCCGTGTCCTCACACAGCCTCTCCTCTGCTGTGCATGCTTCCCTGCTGTCCGCTTGGTGTCTTCGAATCTCCTCTTCTCATAAGGACACCGGTCACATTGACTTAAGGTCCCACTCTAAAGGCTTCATTTTAACTTAATTACCTCTTTAGAGGCCCTATCTCCAAGAAACACTCACATTCGAGGTGCTGGGGGTTAGGGCTTCCACATAGGAATTTTGAAGGCTCACAATGCAGCCCATAACAACATCCGTCTCATGCTCCAGTAATCCTAAACAATTTCAGTAATAACATTTTCTTTGCCCCCAAATTCTCTTTGTGATCTAAGTTCTAAGCAATTGCTCTCATTATTATTGATTTTTTATTACCTAAGCTTTAATAAAAAGATATGTAATGTTGAAATTAATGTAAAGAAACACCAGTTACATGTTTGGCCCCTGGAACACACGGACTGAAGCTATATGTCGTCAATTTTAAGAGTTTGTTCTTAGAAATTTGAATCCTTTAAACTCCCATCTGGTACAATTTATGTCCCCAACCCTTCTAGTTCCTCCATACACCTGTGTTTAAACGATCAATTAGAAATTAAGGGTAATTTTAAAGATGAACAAGTACAACTCACGTTACTTCAGTTGAAATTAATGTTTAAATTTTAAAACAGTGAAACAAATGGTTATTTTAGTCTTACCTCCAGAAATTCATAGTTGAAATTCCATACGAGATTTGCATTGTCTGTAGGTAGTCTATAGACACAGTCTATAATTTCTGGCCGTCGCCATCACATGACTGACACTGGACATAACTTGACATAAGACTGGGAACGTTAAGACAAAAATGTCAACGTGTGAAGATCTTTAGTGCAAGGAAAGCAGTTGGCATTGAGATTTAGAGGAAAAGGAGAGAGGGAGCCCGCAGGTGGGCACAGGTTCAAATGAAGATAGCCAGTGACTAGGGTGAAGGCAGGAAACTCCGGATTCAGTGCACACACACCCACGCCCATGCTCACACCCATGCCCACACACCCACACCCACACCCACACGCACACACCCAGGCACAAGCCCAGGCACACACACGCACACACCCAGGCACACACCTATGCACATGCACACGTGCACACCCAGGCACACACCCATGCACACACCTATGCACATGCTCAGGCACACCCACGCACACACCCGGGCACACGCCCACGCACACACCCATGCATACGCCCAGGCACACCCCCCCACACACCCATGCACACACCCGCAGAGATGAGTGAGATCTTATCAGTGACACCAGACAGATGTCCACTTCCCTGGGGCCAGGTGTAGGTGCCCTAACGGGGCTGCATGTCCTGCAGGTCACAGCCACGTCAGACCCTCTGTCACTGCAGGGAAGGTGGCGGCCAGGACCCCAAGGGAGGCTCAGGGCCTGCCTCTGGGTTTCAGGCAGGACCTACAGGGACTGTCAACTCCCACTTGGCCCTTCACTGAGCCGAACCCCCCCACCCTTGTGCTGCCTGCTGCAGAGCGCCAGGCAGGGCCACAGCGACGACCAGTGGGTGGGACGGGAGGTTGCCCTCAGGGAACCAGTGCCCGGGGTGCCAGAGATGTAAAGAAACACCCTCCCTGGGGCCGGATCTCCCCCTCTGCCCGAGAGCAAAGTGGGGAATGCATGTGGGGTCAGCGGAGACCTTCTGGCACCCAGGGCTCGTTCCAGCCTCGTGTCCCTCGAGCCCACAGCCGTGCCCCGACCGGCTGGGCCAGGCTGGCACAGTGCCCGGCCTGCTCTCCCGCACCACCCTGGGGTGCTGGGCCCGGGGCTTGGGGCTGCCTGCGAAGCCAGTTGTCAGGACAAAATCACTTACCTCGGTCGAGTGAATGAGAAGGACAAGGGGGGCGCAGCAGTGGGTGCCGGGGAGTTCCCGTGGGGCTGCTCCCTGGGGTGGAAAGGATTCAGTTTGGGCAAGAGCAGGAGAAGACAGGTAGGTCCCAGGAAGAGGCGTTCAGGGAGCCGACCTGGTCCCAGGGGTCCCCCCGGGGGAGGTACTGTGCGGCCAAGCACCTGTGGACACTGGAAACACAAAGCCCACGCTGGCTCCGGGCTCCAGAACGTTCCGTGCCTCCTGCGGAAAGACAAGGAGTCAGGCCAGCAGCGCCAGAGCTCCGTGTTCTAGGTCAGTCCTCAGGGAGGGTGACTCTGGCCCCGCCACCTGGCTGCCCCAGGAATTGGGGCAGGACGGCCCCTGCAGGTGGAGAGATGAGAGGCTCAGCAGGGGAGGCAAGGCAGGACTGGCTGGCTTCTGTAATGGCCTCAGTGGGGTGTATCCAGCTTGTTAAAATGCAGGTTGAATTAAGCTTCAGGCATTATCTCCTCTCTGTCCTCTGATCCTGGGTTAACTTTCTTCAATTACTGCAAGAGATAAGAAAAAGCTCAAATGAGAGAGAGGCAGGTGGAGGCCGGTGCCTCTTCACCCCACTAAGAAGGAAATGTAGGGGAAAGAAGTCAGGTTGGGGAAGTGGATTCACTCCTGAGCAAATTAAAATCAACAAATTGGCCAAACTCTAGGATGTGCTCATTATGGCTACTTGAGACAGGAATTCCCAGGAACCTGAGCATTCACTGTTGACCTCCAGAGATCAGCTAGGTTGCTCCTCCCTACTGAAAACTTTTACTTAAAATTTATGTCTTTTTAAAAAATAACTTTTTTTCTTATTATTCAAGAAATATATGCATTGTAGAGTCTTTGGGAAATAGAAAAAACTTGAGACCTTCCACAAAACCTAATACTTGGCCACTGCCAATGTTAAGATCTTGTTTTAATCTTTCCAATCTTTTTACATACACACACCCACCCTCCACACACACACACACACACACACACACACACACACGTGCATGCTCATTTAATACATCTTGTTTTACCAGTAGAATGGATGGTACTGTTTAAAAACCTGATTTTTAACATTAATTAATCCATTCATAAAGCACGTACTAAAGCCTCTTGTAAAAAAAAAAAAACCTCTTGTGAAGGCCCCCTCTAGGCTTGAGGATGCAGGGGCATCAACAGCCCTCCCGGAACTGAATGGGTGTAGAAGGATATAACATCCTATAAACCCAAAACCAGAGCTTACGATCAAGTATTCTGATGGTCTGAGGTGTTGAAGCAGAGCTTAGCAGGGCTGGAGCAGGGCTTCTGGAGCCAGGTGATGTGACACCTGAGATCTGTTTGAGATGGGACAGTCAGAAGAGTGTCCCAGGTAGAGGAACAGCAACCTGAACTCCACAGGTCTTGGTGTGGGGAGAGAACTTGGTAAGTGTGACACACTGGAGGGAGGGCAGTGTGGACAAAGCAGAGGGAACTATGAAGCTGGAGACACAAGGTCAAGCTGGAGGGGGCGGCTAGGGCCTCTTGAGCCACTGAAGGATTTAATTTAAATAAAGTAGGAAGACAGGAATGGGTTTTAAGCAATAGAGTTTGTTAAATAATCATTTAAATTATCTTAAAACGTCACTTTGGCTAGCTGTGTGAAGAACATAGTGAAGGGAGCTCATCAAGAGTAGAGAGAGGCTGTCCCAGGAGTGCAGGCAACATGCTGCTCCACAATCAGTGAAGACCTTGGAAGGAAGTTCTGCAGTTGTCAAGGGAGGGAAAAGTCAATGAAGAAGACAGAAAAAAGAAAGGCCAGTGGGGCTGGGATGGGGACAGTATGAGAACACGGTTTCATAGAGGCAGAGAGAGGAGCGTGTCTTACCTTTCACGTGACTAAATACATCAACCTTAGGTTTTAAGACCTGTACGATAGTTTATTGAGTGGCTGTACCAAAGATTATTGAAGCCCCCTCACTCCCCGCACCTGCATGCACACACCTGGATTAGAGGATATTTTGACTGTTTACAACTTTTTTGCCCCGGTAAGTAAGGATGCGATGAACATTATGGCAGTAAACCTTTGGGCACATACACGATTCATTCTGAAGGTAGATATTTAGAAACAGTCCTGTAGACTAAATGGTAATGTATGACGTCTTGCCAATATGTTTATGAAAGCACTGAGGAGATTAAATGGCATAATTTCCATTGGAAAAAAGCTCATAGTCTAGCAAAGCCAATCCAGAAAGAACACACACAAAAAAAGCATGAACTAAATACTATGGAGTCCTACATATCGTGAGATATATTAGAACTCCTACTTCCTAGGTGTAGCACTGAGATTCAGGCATCTCCCTGAGCCCTCAAATGACCTGTTTTGTTATAAAGTTGTAAAGACTGGAGCTGATGTGTGTCCGTCTCTGTATTATTTATTTAGCTAACCTAAATCTCTCTAATCATTTCTTTCAACTGTTCCTCTTTTATCTATTTCAAAGTCTGCATTGTCCCTTCCCATAGTGGGCACTCTCACACTCCAGCACCTTCTTTCCAATGTTGGACAGCTTCTTCTGGTTTTGTCCTAGTCAGTCTCCTGTCCTCACCCACTTTCATGAGTGACTGATCCTCACCAATTCCTCCTTACGGCCTCTTCTCCATCATGAGGTCGTTTTCTGCAGGCTGTAGTGTTGCGTGCTTCTTACCCCAACATCACTAGACAGAGCCCCCAAACCACATCTAATTCATCTCTGTAAGGCTTCAGTAATTCTAGAATGCATACATGTTCGTTAAAACTAATCAATACTCATCTTATGGATTAACAAATATAATAACCATCACATCATGACAATCATTTCTCCAACGTACCATGCTTTGTGCTCATCAGTTTACATATAAAAATACTAATCCTAGAATCAACACTGTAACACAAATGAGATCTCCATTTAAAAAAATAAGGGAAGCCAACCCTGCAATAAAAAAAAAATCTTCATTTTAGATGAGAAACGTTAAGAGAGATAAAATATATTATCTGAAGTATCACTGGTTCTCTAGGGACAGAATTTAATTCAAATCTGCCTGACTCTGAAGTCCATGCATTTGATCATCGCACAATCTTGCTTGCATGCATACAGAAAGTACCATTTACAGGTTTACCATAAAATTGTTCTGAGAAAAATCTTGGAATCTTCAATTAATACAACCTTATTTCACATTTTCCAAAGACTGGAATATTTTTCCATGAATAAGTGTAGCAAAATGCCTTATTACCTACCGTGAAACATGAGCGATAGGAGCCACTCTGAATGAATGTTTTGTAAATGAACGAGTACAACCACAGCAATGGAGTTTTCACCTCAGGGGAGACCTGTCCATTCTTCCCGAAAATCACCTTTCCTTCTCTCACTCCTGCCACCATGCCTTGGTCCTACTCTCGCTTCTAGGGTCTTAGAATTCTGGGGCACATTTGAAGAGAATGGAGCAGAATCTTGTAGGACTGATCAACTTAACGCCTGTGTGATAGTCAACAGGGCATGTGCTAGCTGCTGTCCACAGAAGCACAGAGACTGCAGCGGGCCAGGAATTAAGACAGCACCTCCACAAAGGTGATGCGCAGCCCTTCTCCAAAAAGGAACTGTGTTAATAAGGGTTCTCTAGAGAAACAGAATCAATGGGAGATTTTTAAAAATAAAATCCTTCTTTTTAAAAAGATTTTATTTATGTATTTGACAGAGGGAACCACAGAGAGAGAGCACAAGCAGGGGGAGGGACAGATGCAGGCTTCCCTCTGAGCGGGGAGCTGGCTCCGGGCTTGATCCCAGGATCATAACCTGAGCCAAAGGCAGACGCTTAACTGACTGAGTCCCCCAGGTGCCCCTCAATTGGAGATTTTATATATATATATAATATATATATATATATATATATATATATATATATCTGTATCAGAAAGAGAAAAAGGATGTATTATAATAATTGGCTCATGTAGTTTTAGAGGCTGAGAAGTTTCATAATTTTCCATCTGCAAATCGGAGAACCAGGAAAACCTTCAATGTAATTCAGTCCAAATCCAAGGCCTGAGAACTAGAGGAAGCAAGAGTGTAAACACAATCTAAGGCTGAAGGCCAGGGAAGCAGGGTGCCACTGATATCAATCTCACGGTCCAAAGGCTGGAGAACTAGGAGCTCAGATGACTGAGGGCAGAAGACAGATATCCCAACTTAAGAAGAGAAAGAAATAATTCGTTCTTCGGTCCCTTTGTTCTACTCAGGCATTTAGTGGATTGGATGATGCCCGTCCACATGGTGCCAGTGGATCTTCTATACTCAGTCTACAGATTCAAACAGTAATCTCTTCCAGAAGCACCCTCACAGACACACCAAAAATAATGTTTTACCAGTAACCTGGGCAATCTTCAGTGCAGTCTGGTTGACACATAGAATTATTACAATAACTCCTGGCAGGTGGGCTCAGGACGTGCTTCCATGATTCTCGATCAGATGGAGGCTGGACTTCCCTTGATGCTAACTGGGCTTAACATCAATGTTTCTCACAGATTGTCACTTCCCTCCTCTTTCCAGGCATGTGGAGAATGGCTCCTCTGGATCCTTGAGTTTGGGCAGAACTATGTGACCACATCTGGCCAGTGAGTTTTAAGTATATACATAGGGGATATATATCATCTTGGCTGGAGCATTTAATTCTCAGTTTGACATGGCAACTGGCCACATTCAAGATGGTAACTGCTTGGTCAGCCAAGGTCTGATTAATTGGAATGGATAGATTTCTCCAAATGACCCTTAATAGACATATTTAAATATATATATAAATATATTTATAAATTTATTTATATAAATATTATATATATATATATATATATATATATATTATATATATATATATATATATATATTTAAGCCTCTGAGATCTAGGAGTTGTTACTGCAGTAACAACCCTGCAGCATGTCCTAACCTAATTCACTATTTCCTTTTCTGCCTCTTTGTTCCCTTGAGATCTAGTCACCTCAAGTCCAGCTTCATTAACCTCTACTCCAGGCCCTGTGCTTCGTAGCCTTTTTCCTCTCCATGACTTGAGGGACCTTATCTAGCATGTGGCTGCAGGTGGAAGCCATATTCAGACCATATGCTTTTCTTTTTCTTTTTTCTCTTTTGATGCCTTGTATCCTCTCAGGATTAAGGTTTTGAAGCTTTAGAAGGCTCTAATAACCCTTCTCTGAGGCTTCACTGGGGAAGGCCAGGGAATAAAAAATATCATCTGGGAAAAAAAAAAGAAACACACCATTTAATATATTAAAATGTTGTTCCAACTCAGGTATATCACACTGAATCCCTATAAACCACTTTATTAAACTGTGCTTTTGTGTGGCACTATTTGATTAAATTTAAGGACACTATAAGGAATAATTCATTCTTGTGAGTGCTGTCAAAATGTTACTGAGGACCCTATTTATTTTATCATATATGGTTCTCTGTGTGAAGATACTCAGGAAAAATTCTGAACTAAGAATGGTCATAACTTTTGGCAATTTTTAGAATATTATTGATACCGTGAGCCATGCAAATAATTAGATGCAGATCCATTTATCTAACTACCTGTGATTATTGAATAAGATAATCCTCATTGTACATATAGTCAAGCAAACCCAGTAGTAGGATTGAACTTGGCTATTCCTGCTCCATGGCGCACTATAACCCTGGGTTGTCCCCTGAACCAGGGCCAGCTGGCCTTCAGCTTTTGCATTTTGGGAGGAAGGGCTCTGTCAAACTTGAATTTGGGTCACTTCTCAGTAGCTTCAAAGGATTAATAGAGGCTATAACAGCTTAAGCCCAAGATTTAAGTGTTCCTTGTTAAGAGTAACAGATTGACCATGGAATTATCCCAGATATCCAATATTGTTTTGATGCATCAGGTATCCAGCTGCAGTAAGAAGTAATAACACCTCAGAGCTTCCAAGATCCTCTTCTTTAACTCCAACATCAATATTTCTGGGTGTTGCATCTTTGCAAGATGACGTTAGTGTGGGTAGGCTGAGCTATCCTTCCCCAAATTCCCTTCATCTACGTTCTCAGTTAGGGCGGGCCACAGGAAGCTTCCAGAAATATTTGGAGGCAGAAAGGAAGCATCAGCCAAGTGGCAGCTCACACACATTGTTGCCGATCAAACCACTCACCTCGACATGAGGCTTCAACTGGGTCCGCCATTGCTCTACCTGGCCCTGGAGACTCCTTTGCTTCTCTTGATTTTTGGCCCACGTGTGTGTTTAGTTACAAACAAAGGGCCCTGGCTTCTGCAGGACATCCATACCTCCACGATTCTGCTTCTCTGGCTGAGCCCTGACTGGTACCCTGGGATCTGCATAACGCAGGGTAAGGAATCCGCATGGCCAGATGGCAATAAGAGGCTCTTCTAAGTCCTTCCTGGGCAGCTCCATTCCCCAGGATATTCTATTTCTGCCAAATGTGTTGTTTCATTTCTGACTCACAGCTTTGCCTGTTGGTGCGTAGATTTGTACGTATCCCTTAATTCAGGACATAGAGATTCAGCCTCTAATATCTAACGTACCTCAGTCGCTTAGATTCTGGGAGTACAAAGATAGATGATGTGGGTAGAGATAGTGTGCAAATCACGGATAAAACATGGTAGGAGGCAACAAACAGATGCATGTTTTCATAATAGGAAATGGGAGAGAACGACTGCTGTTTCCTAGGAAAGACCTGAGATCAGAGAGGACCTCACAGGGAGATAAGCAATGCCAGGCCTTACGTGACCCATTCATCTGGCATTGGTATTCTTTGAAATCACAGAAAAATCCCTTGCAAGGTGACCCTTGCACTTGGCTGTTAAGTGAAGAAGGGTACATAGGAGCAGCAGTGAGGTGTAGACGGATAGAAGCTGCTAATTCTCTTTTGTCGATGCCAGGGCAGCAGCCAAATAAAGCTGTCCCAGAGAATGTTGTCTGTCTTAGCCCAGGCCTTCGAGAGAGGGTTCTGGGCTGGAGGTACAGATTTGAAGGCTTTCAGCGCAGAGCTGGGACGTGGAGTCATGGACTCAATCCCAAGCCAGGCAGCTTGCCTCAGCCCGTGTCTCTGCTCACTGCGGCGGGAACTACAGACTCCAGCTCCTTGCTCGTTTTCCCAAGATCCATGTCTCCCGTCCGCCCCGGGCTTTGACTCCCCAGTTCCGACTCTCCCGGCTTCATGTCTTGGTTCATGCTTCTTATCACCCAGTGTGGTGCCCTAGCCATAGCGTCTGCTTACATATTCCATTTGGAGATCACATGGGTCCACCTTCCGAATGTCCCCTAGCGTTCCTGGGATCTGGCATCGGGGACTCCAGTGTTCTCTGCTGCCATCTTGAATCCTGTCCTAGTGATGCTACTTCCAAAACATGCTCCGCTGCTGTAAGTGCCATTGCTGCTGCGGCCCCGGTCTAAGCTACCCATCGTATTTCATCCGGACGGGACTGTGGCCTCGTCACCACCTCCCTGCTGCCAAACGTAGGCCCCTATAATTCACTCCCTACACAGCTGCCGGGGTGATCCCTTCAAAATAAATCGGATCCTTTTCCTCCCCCACTTTAGCAGCAGTTAGTGGCCTCCCATTACACTTCATATAACTCCAATTCCTCACCATGGCAGAGATGGCCTTGCATCATCTGTCTCCTGGCCTCTTTTCAAGGGTTGTCATGTGTCCCATTCCATCCGAAGCACCTGCTTTGGCCACACTGGCCCCTCTCCTGCTCCTGGAATGCGCCAAGACCTTCCTCCTTCCTCCCTCCTCCCTTCCTCCCTCCTCCTTCACGTTGGCTGCTTGCCCCACTATGTACTATTCCTTCTCCCGGCTCTCCAAAGGCCCTGTTCACCCTTCAGCCACCGGCTTCAATGTCTGTCCCTCAGCACGCAGTCCAGAAGAGTGCCACCGCCTGCCCGCACCCTCGCCATTGCCATGCTCCTCTCTAACTTCCCACAACCAGTGAGCGCCTTGTTCTCTCGCGTGCTTTCTTGGTCTGCGGCGCTCCACACTTCGCTGAGCTTGTGAAGACACACGTTTACCCCTTCTCTTCCCATCTCCACTGCCCAGGTCAGTGTTTCGCACGGAGGGTGCTCGGATTTGTGCTGTGATGTTTGTGAGTCATCTGGAGGTAGTAAGGGGTGTTTGTGTGTGTGTGTGTGTTGTGTGTGTGCACGCGCGTGTGTAGGGGGGTAACCTTCTCCGTATCTGAGGAAGATGACTTGATTTGATTGTTTATGAGCCAAGGAAGAAAGGCTGAGTCCTAGAATATGTTCTTACCATTCCGCGGTTTCTACTATTTGCATTTTGCTTTACTTCACACTTATTCCAAGCTGGACATTGTCCGAATAAATATTTTTATTTGGAAAGTAAATCATGTCTCTTTGTGTTGATTTATCATCCTCTGCATTTGCTTGGTAATTGGATTATTTACCAGAGTTGTGGTTTTTTTTTTTTTTTTTCTTTTCTTCTATTTTCAATTGTATTTCTAGGAAAACCTAAATTTTCGTTTACTTTATCCAGGAGAATTTCTTGGGGGATATAATCACAGAATTAGAGTTTCTGGATCAAAACTGTGAACAATCTTAAAGGTCTTATTTCACAGCCACACATTTCTCCTTAGAAAGATGGGCCCAATTTGCTAAGCCAAAAGCAACGCACAGCTGTGCCTGTTTCCCCATGGCCTTTTCAACATGGACTTTAAACATTTATTTATTTATTTAATTTATTTATTTTATCACTCGTACCTTGTTTTGCTAATTTAGGTACCTTGGGAGGCACCAAGGACCATTTCACAGATGAGAAGTCGCACAGCAGTCACTTGCTCTGGAGTGAGGCAGTCATTTCCGCAATCCTAGAGACTTGACCTTGTCAGAGGCCATGTCTGTTAGAACGTTCTAGGCCACAGGGAACAGAAACACCAATTCAGACGCGCTGGCTTCAGGAAGCAGATGTCCTGAGGCAGGCGGGGGCTCTGGGCAGGGGGCTGGGCTGCATGTCGCTGTCATTCATGCTCTGGGCTTTGGCTTCCCGTCAGGGTCCCCTTGACGGGCGAGGGAAGCCTGCTGAAGCCACGCTAAGCCTCACATTGGCGTGTGACAATCCCCAGCTGATGAAGGAATCCTGATTTCCGGCGACTCTCTTGTAAGATTGAGGAGACTTTCCAAAAATCGCTCCTCTCCTCTCTCCGGTAGATCCCTTGGGTCTCATTGAACTCAACTGGGTCCCCTGCTTATTTCTGAACTAATTGCTGCATGTCAGCAGTAAGTGCGGGGATTATCTTAAGCCTCCTTTTATAGTCCTTTCTCTTGTAAACGGCTCAAGAATCTGATTTTCTCTTTTTAAAAATTAATTAGTTAATTTATTTTACATTTCTTTTTTCTTTTTTTTTTTAAACAAATGGTTTAAATTTTTATTTATTTATTTATGATAGTCACAGAGAGAGAGAGAGAGAGAGAGAGAGAGAGAGAGAGGCAGAGACACAGGCAAAGGGAGAAGCAGGCTCCATGCACCGGGAGCCCGATGTGGGATTCGATCCCGGGTCTCCAGGATCGCGCCCTGGGACAAAGGCAGGCGCCAAACCGCTGCGCCACTCAGGGATCCCCACATTTCTTAATTTAAATTCTATTTGCCAACATATAGTATTGCTGCCATGCTCATCCCGTCAAGTGTCCTCCTCAGTGCCCGTCACTCGATCACCCCATCCCTCCACCCACCTCCCCTTCCGCAACCTTTTGTGTGTTTCCCAGAGTTAGGGGTCTCCGACTTGCATTCGTAGGTTTCCCCACTTTGGTTTTAGTACCTGTGGGTGATTCAGACTGTTCCCAGGTTTTGCAGCCAGATAAGCAAATTTTATTTTTATATTTTTCCCATTATTTATTATCTCCAAGATGTTTGGCTTATGCGGGGAATTTATAGCAGTATCAGTGAAATTACTTTTACCAGTGGTTTTTTTTTTTTTTAATAGAATTGTCAAAATTATAATGATTTGTAGGAATTCTTTGTTTTGGATACAAGTCTTTTTGTTGGATATATGTATTGCAAAAAGGCTTATCTTTTCACTTTTAAAAGTCTATCTTTCAGGTTAATCTCCAGAAAACATCTTTATTTACTCCAAGTCATGACAATATTTTTTCCTATTTGATCCAGTTTTGTAATATACATGTAAGTTTTTTGGAGTTCAGTGATATATGCTAAACTCCAAAACTTGGGAAGTTTTGATGTATGTTTATACTTGTGAAGGCACTTCCACAATTTAAAAAAATGAACATATTGTGATGCCGGGGTGGCTCAGTGGTCAGGCGTCTGCCTTCAGCTCAGGGCGTTGCCCGGAGGTCCTGGGATCGAGTCCCACATCGAGCTCCCTGCGAGGAGACTGCTTCTCCCTCTGCCTGTGTCTCTGCCTCTCTCTGTGTGTCTCTCATGAATAAATAAATAAAATCTTTAAAGAAAAAAAGTGAACATATTCATGCCCCCTAAGTTTCCTCCTACTCCTTGGTAGTTCCTCCCTCTGGCCCTGCTGGATCCACTGTCCTCCTGAAGCTTTTTGGTCACTATTCATTTCTATTACTGATCTGTTTTCCATCATTGGTTGTTAGCTTATTTTTTGAAATATTTATTATACATATTATAAGTGGAATAATATAGTATGCAAGGATTATTTTGACCTTTTTGTTTATTTTGGTTTTGCTCCTTTCCTTTGGCATAGTAGTTCTAAAATTTAGCCATGTTGTTGCTCTTTATTGCTGAGAACTCACTCTTGCATGGACATACAGCAATTTGCTTATTTATTAATCTGTTTACGGACATTTAGGTTGTTTCCATTCTGGGACTATTACAAATGAACTTACTATGAACATTCGTGCAAAAAAAAAAAAAGCAACATGCTTTCATTTCTCTTGAGTAAATACTTAGGATGTTTATTACCAGATCATGTGTTAGGTATATAATTAAATATTTTTAAAACTGCCAAAATTTGGGGTTCCTGGGTGGATCAGTCGGTTAAATGTTGAATTCTTGATTTTAGCTTGGGCCATGCTCCGGGTCATGAGACTGAGGCTCAAATTAGGCTCTGGGCTGGGCATGCAGCCTACTTAAGACTCTCTCTCTCCTTCTCCCTTCGCTCCCCACCTCTGCTTGAGTGCATGCACTCTTTTACCTTCTTTCTCCAAAAAACAAACAAACATAAAAATCTGCCAAGCTTTAATCTGTTAATCTTCGACTTTATTTCTTCTTTATTTTCATTTTTATTTTAGTTTCCTAAAATGACAGTTTAAGTCATCAATTTGAGCTCTTTGTCCTTCTGTAATATAAATGTTTAGTGCTATAAATTTCCCTCTACGCACTGCATTGGCAGCATCCCACAAACTCTATATTGTATTTTCATTTTCATTAAATTCTGAGTGGGTCTTAACTCCCCTGTTGATTACCACATTTACTAAATAGGAGTGCATTAGTTAATTTCCAAGCATTTGGGGATTTTCCAGATAATTTTTTGTTCTTGATTCAAATTTAATTCCACCGTGGCTAGAGAAAATACTTTGCATGATTTAAATCATGTTAAATTTATTAAGTTACTTTATGACCCAGACGATGGACTATCTTGGTAAATGCTTCAGGTGTCCTGGAAGATGTGTGGACTCTACTGCTGTGAGGTAGAGTGTTACAGAAATGTCAGTCAGGTCAAATTGTCACTGGGGTCACTCAAGTCTTCTATATCCTTCATGGAATTTCTGTCTAGTTGTCCTATCAATTATTAAAAGAAGGGCATTGCAGTGTTTGTTTATTCCTTCTTTACAGTTTTGTCAGCTTTTGCTTCATGTATGTCAGAACTCCTTAATTAAGTGCATAAACATTTAGAGTTGTATTTTTTCTTGATGAATTGACTGCTCTATCATGATGAAATGCATTTATTACTGGTAATACTCTTTTCTCTGATATCTGCTTTGTCTACTGTTATTAGCTATTCCAGCTTTCTTTCATTTAGCTTGACCATGGTATGTATGTTTCTTGATCTCTTTACACTTAATCTGTTTGCTTAATTATTTTTAAATTGAGTTTTTTTTAAAAAAAATCTTATTTATTTATTTATTTATTTATTTATTTATTTATTTATTTATTCATGAGAGACACAGATTGAGAGAGGCAGAGACACAGGCAGAGGGAGAAGCAGACTCCTTGCAGGGAGCCTGATGTGGGACTAGATCCTGGGACTCCAAGATCACGACCTGAACCAAAGGCAGGCACTCAATCACTGATCCATCCAGGGGCCCCCTTTAAAGTGAGATTTTGGGATGTCTGGGTGGTGCAGTGGTTGAGCACCTGCCTTTGGCCCAGGGCATGATCCTGGAGTCCCCGGATTGAGTCCCACGTCGGGCTCCCTGCGAGGAACCTGCTTCTCCCTCTGCCTGTGTCTCTGCCTCTCTCTCCGTGTCTCTGCCTCTCTTTCTCTGTGTCTCTCATGAATAAATAAATAAACTCTTTAAAAAAAATAAAGTGAGTTTTTGTGTCCAGTATTTCTATGTTGCTTTTTCATTCAGTCTGACAATTGCTTCTTTGTATTTGGGAGAGATGGTGATTTAGACCATTTAAAATGAATGTATTTATTGATATGCTTAGCTTTAAATTTACCATCTTGTTTTTGTTTTTTATTTTTTCTATTTCTTTTCTTCTTTTTGTTCTCTTCTTTTGAATAAACTGAACACTATTTGTGATTCTATTTATCTCCTTGTTGGCTTACTAGCTATGATTCTTTGATTTGCTATTTTACATTTGCTCTAGATTTTGAAGAATACATTTTTCCTTTAACATTGTCTACCTTCAAGTGACATATCATTTCCTCTGTGTTATGAAAATCTAATAAAAATAGACTTCCATCCTCCAGTCTCTGGTTTTCTTATTTTTGTCATTCACTTTACTTCTACATAAATTATAAGCTCACACTACCATGTTATTGTATTTTAGTTAATTATCCTTTAAAATATTTACATAATAAACATTTCTCCTATATCTGCCCCCAGAATAACCATTTTTAAAATTTTCTTCAGTCTTTCATATAAATTATTATTTTCATCTAGTATCATCTTTCTTTTGTCCCAAGGACTTCCTTAACATTTTTTGTAGTGTAGGTCTGCTGGTGATGAATTCTTTCAGCTTTTGTATGATTGCAGAGAGACCATTTTTCCTGTGATTTTGAACAGTATTTTCAAAATGTATAGACTTCTTGTTTAGCTGAATTTTTTCTTT
The DNA here is from genome assembly GCF_905146905.1 of Nyctereutes procyonoides. Lineage (NCBI taxonomy): Eukaryota > Metazoa > Chordata > Mammalia > Carnivora > Canidae > Nyctereutes > Nyctereutes procyonoides. The sequence continues at coordinate 54,803,914 of NW_026575046.1, forward strand.
TAATGTTTAAAACATTTAACTCAATGAGTAGTCTGCTGTTATTTTCATCTTTCTCCTCTAGTACTTAGATTGTCCTTTTTTTCTAGCTACTTTGATGATTTTCTTTCTATCGCTGGCTTTGAGCAGTGATATCTATCTATCTATCCACCTATCTATCATCTATCAATTCTATAATCCATCTATCTACCCACCTACTTACCTACCTATCTATCTACCTATGTTCTGACATCTTTGCCTAGCTCCTATATCTATTGCTTTTTTTCTAATAATTTTTACTTTTTTATTTCACTTTCCTATCCTTGGAAATTTTCATTTATTTCTTCTATCTCATCTATTGTATATATTCACTCTCCTCTGGGGATCATGCAATGTGTTCTTTATTATTGAGATGATAGCTCTTATTTAATTTTATTTCCTGACGTCAATCAGCTCTTTACATCTTTTCTTTGAAAATTTCTTTTTTGTTTTAAAGATTTTATTTATTTATTCATGAGAGACAGAGAGACAGAGAGAGAGAGAGAGAGAGAGGCAGAGATACAGGGAGAGGGAGAAGCAGGCTCCATGCAGGAAGACTGATGTGGGACTCAATCCTGGGTCTCCAGGATCATGCCCTGGGCTGAAGGCAGTGCTGCCCTCCCTGAACATTTCTAATTCAAGTTTGATATCACAAGTTAATATATATAATTTTATTTATAATTTTCAATTATTTATATTAACTTCTTTCATTAAAAATAATGTTTTTGAGAGTTAGCTGCATGTATCATTAGCCCATTATTTTTTATTGTATGGATATACTGCAATTTGTTCTCATCTACTGGTGGGATAGAAATTTGGGTTATTTCCAATTTGGGGTTATTTTTGATTAAGTGCCTAAACTTTTGCATGCAAGCTTTCATGTGGACAGAAGTTTCATTTCTTCTGGAGTGGGATTCCTGGGTCTACTGTTGCAAGTACATGTTTAACTTTAAAAGAAATCATCAAATTGCATTCTCAGTAATGACATATGAGTGTGTCAGTTACTCTAGATCATCAGTATGAGTTGGTAGTGTGAGTCTGACATTTCTAGTGACTGTGTAGTAGCAGTGACTCATTGTGGTCACAATTTGAATTTCCCTAATGTTGAATTTTATTTTTATTCTTTTCACTTGCTTATTTGCTCTTCATCTACCTTTGTTGGTAAATTTCTATTCTAATCCTTTGCCTAATTTTTTTAAATTTATTTTTTATTTTTGCTTGTTTTATACTGAAAAGTCCTTTACATATTCTGGATAAAGGCATTTATGTTATAAATATTTCCCCCTACTTTGTGACTTGTCTTTTCTTTTTATTACTTGACTAGTAGTGACTTGAAAAACAAGGGAAAACTGGGTCACAAGATTTTCTCCTCTATTTTCTTCCAGAAGGTTTATAGGTTTAAGTTTTACATTTAGATCTTAGCGACTTGGATTAGGCAGAGATTTCTTAGATAAGACACAAATACATGAACCTTAAAAGAGAGAAAAAATACATTAGACTTCTCCTTGGAAATAATATATGGCAGAAGACACTGGAGAAATATCTTTACAGTACTGAAAGAAACAAAGCAAAACAAAACTGTCAACCTAGAATTCAATGCCTAATAAGATTTCCTGGAATGTTGAAGATGAAGATTTTTTTTTCTGAACGCACAGAAGGTGAAGGAATTTATAAGCAGCAGACTTACACTATAAAAAAATATTAAAGGAAGTCCTTCTAACAGAAGGAAAAATGATGTGAGATGGAAGTTAGATCTCCATGAAATAATGAATACCACTGAAATTGTCAAATATGTGGGGAAATACAAAAGGATTTTTTCTAGCTTTGTAAAAATCTCTTTATAAGATAATTGAGTATTTAAAGTAGAAACAGGGCAGCCCGGGTGGCTCAGCAGTTTAGCGCCGCCCAGGGCGCGATCCTGGAGACCTGGGATCGAGTCCCACGTCGGGCTCCATGCATGGAGCCTGCTTCTCCCTCTGCCTGTGTCTCTGCCTCTCTCTCTGTGTGTCTCTCATGAATAAATAAATAAAATATTTACAAAAATAAAAAAGAAAGTAAAAACAATGTATGATGGTTTATAACACGTGTAGAAGCGAAAGTATGTTAATAATAGCACAAAGTCCAATAAAGGGAAAATGGAAGTGTGCTGTTGTAAGGTTTCTATACAATATGTCGAATGTTATGATGTTACTTGAAGGGTGTGCTAAGTTAAAGATGCATACTGTAAACCCAAAAGAAACCATTAAAAACAAAATAAACCAGCATAGCTAATAAACCAATTAGAGAAATAAAGTAAAATTATAAAATATTTTATGTCTGAACACAGGCACACACGCATAAAACTTGGAACTTGAATTCTTACATGTGTAGGAATTTTCCAAATATAGAAGTTCAATGAATGTTGAGCAAATTTATTAAAATAGCAAAATGAAATATCTTCTCATTAGTGTGTAGGAACTGCTGATTGACTTCAGGAAACATGGAAATATACAAGTCCAATTTCTGCAAATACCACTGCATAATTGGAATGGAAAATGATGCTATGATTAATTACATACAGCCAATGATGACCTTCTTCATTTAGATTCATGAATGTTTGTGGGGCATCTTTTTCAGATACTATAAGCCATTTTTTCAGATACTATAAACCAAGGATCAAAATAAACTGAACTTAGAACCAGACTTTTGAATTTCTACATCACCAGTAGTGAAACAAATATTATTTTAAAATGGCACATATTCAAACACATTGTTCCTATTACAATTTTATTATTTATGAGAATATTTACTGTAAGAAGGTTTTATGTATATTTAATATGCAAAATAAATTTTAAAATAGAAACATGGGTTATTTCATCTTTATCTCATTGTTTTACTTTTATGTCATCTATAATTTACACAATGTAGTATCTACTTCTGTATTTTACAACTGCAATTTATTCTATTATATATTATTTATCATAAGAATTGTCTTACATGTAACATATACATATATAGTATAAAATACATGTAAAATATGTAACATAAGTCTACTTTACAATATCACATAACCATAAGAATGAGCATTATATAATATTAATAATTTGGACAGTAAAACAAATAAGCATAATAATGTTTTCGGTTCCAAAAGCTTGGCGCCTTTGCCTGTGAGAGACAATGTAACTGGATGGTCAAGCATGAACTTCCAGAGAGAGACTTGCATGGATTCAGGTCCAGTTTTAGCACTTTCCAGTACAAGAAAATTCCTTGTCAAGTCTTTAATTCAGTGCCTTTAATTCATGCATTGTAGCCTTTTTCCCCCTTTTCATAAAAAGGAGCATGTGTTAATACCTATCTCAGTGAATTACTGAAGGGCTTAAACAACATATGCAAAATAATTAGGATTTGTAATTAAACCATGTAAATTAATTAGAATAGTGCACGATACACAGAGCTTACAGCTATGACTATTGTTACTACCAATAATGATTGCTAATATTTTATAGCATTTAATAATTGCTAGGCACTATTTTGAAAGGAATTTACGTACATCAACTCACTGAATTCTCATTTTAAAAAACCCAAAATGTATGCAGAGCCACTGCATGAGACAGTATTCCCACTTTAGAGATGAGAAAATTGGCATACAGGACTTAAATTTCATTATTATAGTGTGGTGTGTTAAAGCAACCTTCTATTTGGAGAATAAGTGATTTTGGTCATAGCAGATAAATAAGATTTTATGTTGGTTAAGGTAAGCTTGAAAAATAATTTTGCGTTGATTGCCACAAGTTAGGTGAGTATATAATGCTATTTTTTTGTTCTCAACATCATATTTGACAGTCAAAGTCAGATTTGCTTCATAATAAGAGAGCATATTTGCCTTAATCTTTTAAATCTACTTTGAAATAGTTTGTGTAATATAGGAGTTATTTCATCTTTGATATAAAAAAATCTGGAAAAAATTAAATTAAGGCCAGCTGTGTGTGTGTGTATTAACACACAACTAATTATAGCATGCTGTGAGGCACATTTCTTTGAACTCAAATGATGATGGAAAAATATAACCACTCCATACATATAAGCATCCAACAACCGAAGATTTTCAAGGCACCTTTGGGTATACTGTGTGAATGATCATTATGATTTCTATTAGCTCTTAATAATTAATCCTTCTCTAGTCAACGACTTATTGAAGGCATAGATCCATCGGATCAATGACTGCAACCTTTATTTTTAGAAATAAAGCAGTAGATACCTCATGATGTCTTTTCAATTAGCATTTATTGTGTACCTACTTTTATGCCTAGTGCTGTGATAAGTTATGGGCAGCTACCAATGGGAGAAATCAGAATTCTTGTCCAGAGCAACTCACACTAAGTGAGACAGTCGTGTAGGAAAATAATGACGATACATAGTCATAGGTGCTGTAATAGGTGAATACAGTTATGGATTCAAGAAGGTCTCCATAAAGGAACTGACATTTCAGTTTCATCCTCAAGACAAAAGTTCCCCCTCCCTCTTGCATGAACTAGACATTCAACACAGTAGATGTGAAAAGGTATCAGGTATATTTTTTTAATGATTTTATTTTATTATTCATGAGACACACAGAGAGGGAGGCAGAGACATAGGCAGAGGGGGAAGCAGGCTCCCTGCAGGGAGCCTGTTGTGGGACTTGATCCCAGGACCCTGGGATCATGCTCTGGGCCAAGGGCAGAAGCTCAACCACTGAGTCACCTGGGCGTCCTGAAAGTGATCATTTTGAAAGAACGGGGCAGGTATAGAAGTAGTTCAGTGTCTGGGGCTAGTTGCTGGAGGTAAAGATGGACAGGCAAGCTGGGGTTCATTCATGAACGAACGGTTTAGCTTTGTTCTTTATAGAGAATAGGAAACCAATTAAGGTAATTTCCACATCAGATGTGTTCTTTTGATCAACAAAAAGTCAGTTCAAATGTCACCTCCTCAAAGAGGGCTTCTATGGCCACCTTAGACAAAGAAAATGCTTTCCCTAGTCACTTTCTACCCCGCAACCCTAATTTATTTTCTGAAGACATTTTCCTACCTGGAATCATCTTTTTTATCTATTTGTTCATCTCCTGTTTTCCTCGGCTGGAATGGGAACTGTATGAGGGCAGAGAGGTGGTCTGTTTTGCTCACCACTTGATTCCAGGGATGGGAGCATAACAGGCTCTCAGGACACCTTTGTTCTGTGTTGAGTTGATGGACATAAGAGAGAGGGCTCTGGTTAAATTGGAAGTCATTGGTGTTAAGCTCCCTGTGGGTAAAGGTGTTGAGGAGGATAAAGTCAGTCTTTTGAGACACATTTCTGGCAATTTTTTTTTTTTTTTTTTTTTTTTTTTTTTACTTCTTCCTCTTCTCTAAAGGGCAAGATGACTTACAGAGGACATTTTATTCATCATGACAGGAGGAACCACATTGTTCATTCTCCAAACTAGAGGATTTTTGAAAGTGAAAAAGTGTTGTGTCAATAACTAAATCAGGATAACAAGTATAAACAGAACCATTCCAGGCAAACCAGAATACACAGCAGCCACATAATTCTTTATGCTTCTTTGTATTGGATTAAAATTTGGTGCCAGATGCCAGCTAGGCCATTTGAAGTCTTTTTTTCTAGGGATTTTAGGACTGGTGGTACATATGGCTGATGGCTGTCCTTCTCTTTCTGGCTAATAAAGCTAATCATGCCAATCTACCAGTGGCCATGTTTTCCACAGAGTCACCTGAAGGACTATGGGTGTAGGTATGGGGACTGAGTGAAAGACCCTAGAACAACACATGATCTGCACATGTGGTCACCACGTGGTTGGCACTCAACCCCTAGGAACATGACTGGGTTGGGCTGATTGGAGAAGGTAGCTGAAAACACTAGATGACCAAGAGGTGGGTGAACCCTTCAGAAAGGCCAAGTGCGGCCTCTATCCCTTTGACCATCAATGCCAGCCCTAGTGGGCCTCTTCCAGACACAGTGTCTGGAGCTATCAGAGCCCCAGTCCACTTCATGACGTGCCCATAGATGTGGTGATCACTTAAAAGCCTCACTCTTCTCATGATACCACAAGGCGGGGTTGGATGATCATATGATAGCATCCACTTGAAGTCTGCTGCTAAATGTTTTCTCCACTTTAGGACTTTCCTCTCCTGGAGGAGTCTGTAGTTTTCCCTCAGGAGTGACATGTTTGATCAGGATTTCCCCCCAAAGTCTCCTCCTCTCAGGCCTGAGGAGGGTCTTGAGTTTCCTGGAAAACAACGTGGATGTAGTTTTAGGGCAATACCTGGGATATCACACATGTACTTCATCTCTTATCCCAAATGAGTGGGCTTGAAGGCAACTGAGAGTTCTGGGTGAGTTCCTGTGCTCTCCTTGGAAATCACAAAAAAGAACCATCAAGATAAGAAGCAGCCATGGGCACCACCCAGCCGGAGAGAAGGAACCAGGAATCCTGGGACATTTGCAACTTTACCTAGTTGTTTCCATTTTTTTTTCTTAAATACTCTTCAATCTTCATCTTTTACTTTATGCTCTCTTTTTATAGTTTTTCCCTCTCTCATTTCATTCTCCTTGTCCTTTTTATCTATCTGCCTCTCAGCCATCACACCTTCTTTCCTATTCCCCTATTCTTTTGCTTCTTCTCTTCCTTCCTCCTCATTGTCTCTCTACACCTCTTTCCTCCATGAATAGACACTGTCCACCTACCAAATACATTTGCCCCTGGCCCTACCTGCTGCTTGAAATGAGACACACTCCTGGCTCTGAGGACATTGTTCTGCTTCACCACTTAGGGGCTGTGGTGTCAGCATTGGTGTGAGTTAAATGACAGCTGGTTTTGGAGGAGCACCATCCCCTGAGGGTCCTTTAGAAGGAACTCGGTGAATCATGCAATCCTAGGTCCTCTCTCTACAGCTGGGCTTGGAGGTTCAGAACTGATCGGCCTGAGCTCCTTTGGGGGCAGGCATTTCCTGCGGCCTGACCCTTTCCACAGAGCCTGCTTCCTGGGCTGAACTCCAGCTTTGACCGTGGTCTCTTTGGTGTACGATTTGCCCGTGGTCAGCAGCAGATCTTCAGTCGCCACTCCACAGTTTCAGCACAGCACCAGGAAGTGAGCAGAGAAGGAAACACAGAAACTCAATGACAGCTATGAGGATCAGGAAAAGCTAATTCGGAAAATGAAAAAGAAACTGTAAAGAGACATCTTCCTTCTCCTGAGAAGAAAAAAACAATATTCACAGCCTTTCCTGTTGAACTTGAAAAATACTTCATAATATACTTTTCTCTCATGTTACAGTAAAATTCTGTATTCAAGACTTTGGAGGGAGCATGTGCTTTACTACTCGACCATGGTGAATACCCCCTATTCATTCGTTGGACAAATAGGCCTTGAGCTCCCATAATGTGTTGGCTACTATAGCACACGCCGGGTTAGAGAGGAAACTGGGACAGGTCAGTTTTCTGCTATTCAAAGTGCTTTTGTTCTCTTGACTGAAGATACAAACAAATGAATCAATGTGTGATTTCAGATTACTGCATTTATGAAATAGAAAGAAGGCCAATATGGCCGAAGTGTTGTGACTAGGGTCTTGATTGTGTAGGATGAAGCTGGAACGGGCAGCGACGGGTCATGACATGTCATTATAAGGAGCATAGACTATTCTCGGTGGAAGTGATGCTTCAGAATCATGACTTCATCTTCAAGGCCAAAGCCAGAGACCTGGTCCTAAACGCCTCTCCCTCTCCTCACTACCTCCTTTAACTGAATGTGGCAAAAATCACCCACTTGAGATCCCCTTTCAGCAGAATTAATTCCAATTGCCCCTTGATCTCCCACAACTTATTTCACAAAACTCAGCTCTCTACTTGCATGTCTGCTTTCACCGCGAGTTTCCGGGGGCTGCTTATCTCCTCCTGATCTCCTGTTCACTCTCTGTCTCTGTGATTATGGGTAAAATCTGTCATGTGCATTTTTCTGGCTCTTCCTCCACCCAGTGCTTGAGGTATAAAATATGAATTAAAGAATAAGCCATTTCAGTTACTTTCCCTTTAATCTTTACAGACAGCTGGGGAATGTGCCATATCAAGCATCTTGTTTGGTATCCTCTCAGAGGCATGAAATATCTGCAGTTTGTCAAACATCGCCAAGTATGACAAAGTGGATTGAGCACTTTTAATGTCTCTTTTACCCAAATTGACCTCTCAACCCCCCCAAAATGTGTGTAATATTTCACAATAAAAGTAAAACTTGGTTGCAATTTTCTAAGAGTCAGAATCCAGTTTAGTGGATCTTGGCTTTATGTTTTCCCTGTTTAGCTCTTATAGAATTTTCATATTTACTACATTTTTTAATTAAAGGAAAGTTGCAGAAGTTTGATCCTGTGTATTCAGCTAGTCTTCATGGAATTGTGCGTTTTAATAGAAACTTCTCGTTTTAAGAGCTCTACTTGGAGAAACTCCTTAATGGAGGAGCACTTTCCAGTAAGATCAAGAGTCAGTAGATGCAAGCAAACTGCAGCTGAATTCAGGCTTTCATGTGGCTGGGTTACTATGAGCCATGCATTGTTCCTATTGTTCTGTAGATCTTTGCTGGAATGTTGTTGATGCTTATTGATTTCTCAAGGCAAGTACTGGAGCTCAGTGAAATTTCTTTCTAAAAAGAAAAGTGTACAACTTTTGTTGTTCAGATGTCCTTACACTACCTTCTTTGCACCTCTGACTTCCACCTCCCTCCAAGGAAGGAGAATTACGTGGGCAACAGAAAGTATGGAATGGTGGATAAAAAATAGGATAAGGGAAATGACAGAAAGGGGAAGAGTCTAATGGACAGGTAGAGAGTGCGAGAAGAGATGTGAGGAGTTGAAGTTGGAAGAAGGTAAGTATGGGACCACCTCCAAAGTAGGAGGTGGAAGTGAGAGGAAAAAGCTGAAGGAGGTAAGAGGTGAGCAAAAAGAGATTGGGGTTTTAAAAATTAATGGGGATGGGGTGCCTGGGTAGCTCAGTCTGTTAAGTGCCTGTCTTTGATCTGAGTCCTGGGATTGAGCCCTGTGTTAGGTTCCCTGCCCCACGGGGATCCTGCTTCTCACTCTCCCTCTGATCCCCCACCCCCTGCTCCTGCTCTCTCAGTTTCTCTCTTTCTCAAATAAATAAATTGAATCTTAAAAAAAAGAATTAATGAGGAGAAAGGATGCAATTTTTTGGCCTGAAATTGACCCACCCTTGTATTAGTATCTTGTGGCTGCTTAACAAATTATCATAAATGCAGTGGCTTACACATCACAAATACATTGTCTTATATCTTTTGAGTTCAGATGTCTGAAATCGGTCTCAGTGGTCTAAAAGTAAGGTGTTGGCTGAGCCATGTTTCTTTTTTTGAGGTGCTAAGGGAGAATCTGACTCCTAATCTTCCAGCCTTCTAGGGGATGCCCACACTACTAAATCATCAAAAGCCAGTAATGCCGATGTTGTCTTTCTCAAACCAAATTTCTCTGACCTCTGCTCCACATCTCTGTCTCTGACTCTCTCTTTTGTCTCCCTCTCCTACTTATAAGACATTTGTGATTACATCCAGGTAATTCAGGATCATCTCTTTATCTCAAGATCAGATGATTAACAATCTTAATTCTATCTTCCACCTTAATTCTTCTTTGCCTTGTAACCTAACGTAGGCACAGATTCTGAGGATTAGTATGTAGACATCTTCTGGTGGGGCAATGTTATTCTATCCATAGTAATCCTTGTATTATGATAGGGATCTGCATGACTCTTGGACTTCTGTGGCCAACAACTCCACAATTGATCTATTTTTGTCACATTTTCATCTAGAAAATGAAGGTTGGTACAAGGTTGATCTTCATTGGCTTCCTTACAGAGGCCACAGGGAATCACTCTTCCCATACCTCTAGTATCTGGAATCTATTTTCCAAGTTCTGCTTCTGTTCACAAACTCCACCAAACGTGATACAGTTTTTAAGCAAGATGAGTCCTCGTTTGGCAGGACCAAACTCCTGGGAAGGCAAAGATAAGGTGAAGGGTATGAAAATGCATAGGGATGTTTTGATCTCTCTAACTGGTTACCACATTCTGTAAAGAGAAAGTCCTTGCATTCTATGTGAGCAACACCAACTAAAGGAAGAACTGGCTCATAAGGCCGAGGGACCTAGGCTGGGGTTAGAGGAGGTGCTCTAATAAAAACTTCAGGAAAATATCAGAGAAAGTGTTATACAACTTCTTTGCAGTTTTTGCATTTCCTGCCTGGCTCGGAGGATATAATTATTATTTAATAATTGATATATTAACTGACAAAATAAGACAAGCTAATATTGTAATGGTTGAGAGCCTAATATTTTAGATAATAGAAAAACAAAGTAGAATTTAAAAATTAATGGGGATATTGAAGAGAAAATGGTCTAAGCCAACAAAAATAAGGGTGAGAAAGGAGCAAACAACAACATCAATAAATAATAGAGAGTTTAATAAATAGAAAATACAAATTAGGATGAAAGGAACAAAACCAAATAATTTAGCCAGCACGATAAATACTAATGGATGAAATATTCTATTATGATGTTGGTTTTTAGAATATTATACACAAATATATACATATGCATACATGATTTGCTAGATATTTTCAAGTAGTATGCTCAATGAAACTATCCAAGAAAAATTTCAAAGAAATAATCTAGCAAGGATAAGTCAAACAAGCTTAATATAATGAAAGTAGGATGAATGGCCAAGGCCAAAGCTAAACACAAAGCCAAACGCATCAGCCAGGAAGAAGAAAGATATGATGTGTAAAGAATTATGAATACATCTTTTTTATGGAAAAACAAAATGGCAGCCAAATACATAAAGCAAAACTACAGGAAATAAAACTCACTAACATTATTATATACGATATCAATAAAACTTTCAGAATGGAAAAATTAAGTGGCCAATAAATGAACACAGATAAAGAGAATGTAGATGATCAAATAAAATAATTTCATAGGCTTAGAGATAATTTTATTTCTCTATTGATTATGTGTTGTTTTGCATGTACAGAATTAAATAACATTTAAAATTCCAAGTTGAGATCTTATTAGCCTCCTTAATTGCTCATACATTTGTAAAAAATGCCAACCTTAAAATTAAATGAAAAATTAATACGGCAATGAAGACACTCCTTAAATAATCTCTGAGGCAAAAAGGATATCATTTATGGAACTGAAGCTATTTGAAGAAAAGCTTAACTCCTGGGGTATGTATGTGCTAAAATACATATGGCACAGTGAAATATATACCTATAGGAAATTTAGGATGGCATATTTATCATTATTTTTAAAGATTTTTTATTTATTTGAAAGAGAACATATGCAGTGGTGAGAGGCAGAAGGAGAGAGAGAGAGAATCTCAAGCAGACTCTCGGCTGAGCACAGAGTCCGATACGGGGCTAGATCTCACAACCCTGAGATCATGACCTCAGCTGAAATCAAGAGTCCCACACTCACCCAACTGAGCCATCCAGGCTCCCCTGGCATTTTTATTATTATTATTTTTTATATTTTTTTCTTTATTTATGATAGTCACAGAGAGAGAGAGAGAGAGAGAGAGAGAGAGGCAGAGACACAGGCAGAGGGAGAAACAGGCTCCATGCACCGGGAGCCCGACATGGGACTCGATCCGGGGTCTCCAGGATCGCGCCCTGGGCCAAAGGCAGGCGCCAAACCACTGCGCCACCCAGGGATCCCTGGCATTTTTATTATTAAAAAATAATTAAGAATACATTGAGTATTTGCCTACAAAATTAACAATATAAGAATAAGAGAGGGAGATTATTCAAGATTAAGAGCTAAAATTGAAGGAATAGAAAACAATTACGGTGGTGATACAGGACAATTAATAAAATGCTTTCTCTTCCAGCAATAGTAAAATAAATAAAATCCTAACAGGCTACATTTGCAAGAGGAGACTACAAACATTAGGAATGATAAGGGAGGTGTAAGCTCAAATACAAATAAATTAAAATATTGATTTAAAAAATTATTAAGCTTAGCACTTTGACTGTGACAATCACGTAGAAATAGATAACTGCCTAGCCAAAGAAGAAATTTTCCTGTTTTATGATGGAAAGGTGAGCTTTATGACTTACCCCACACTTAGCCCCACCACTGCCATGAATGGCTTCACAGAGTAGAGGATATTAAAAGAAAAACTGACCAAACTAAACCAAACAACAGCAACACATGAACAGCAATGAGTGGTAAAGAAATAGAGTTACTCCAAAAAGTCACTGAAATCATAAAAGGTTATTTTTGGGAGAAAGTAGACAAATACCTGAAACTCATAAACAGATACTTTTAGTTGAAAAAATAAATAAAACCACTGGCAAACATGAAAAATGGGCACAGAAGAAGATTGCTAATATGGTTGAAGTGTTTTCAGAATCTCTCTTAGCCTGCAGATGGAAGATTCTGGGAATAGATGGGGGCCTACTGTTCACAAGCAGGATGATCGGTTGTGACACCCAACTAGGCCAGGTTTTTGACACCTGTTTCATCTGTCCCATGCAGCATTTGCGATACCACAAAGCTGCCTGGAGGGCTCAGGGCAGGAGCAGTGAATTGGGTGCTGGGGTCAACATTTCGGGCCTATCCCAGAAATCCATGGGCGGAGGTGGCACACGGCTGCCTCCAAGCACCCTGCATGGATCACAGAGTGCTCCCAATCACACCAAGTAACTCTCACTAAAAAATATGCTCAGCATAACTACTTAAGAAAAATTTGTAGCATGATAGAGATCACATTCAACCAATGAAAATCCTTATATTGAGTTGAAAATAAAAGGGATTTTTCTTTGTTGTCCTAGAAAGGATTTGAAAGGGTTGGTGGGAGGAGGGCAATACAGGTATAGATTAATGTTAGCCAGATTTTGTTTGACAAATATAACTTCAAGTACAAGTGTTAGCACCTTAGGGTAAACACTTGAAAAATGGAAATAGAATTCATAACTTGCAGATCATTAGAGGAACAAAAACAACAAAAAAATCCTTGAAGGAAGTGTGATAAGTAAAGACATACGTAAAAATCCAAAAAGTGAGGGGGAAAGGGGGTTAGATATCAGGATAAGTATAAATCACTAAATAGGGCAGAGGATGTGTCCAGATTATTTGTAATAATGTATCACATTATTTTTGAGTGGATAAAATTTATGTATTAAAAACAGATTTTTAAATTGCAAGAAAAAATAAATAAAGCAAGCAGTATTAAGTAAAATTCAGGATGAAAATCCTTAAAAGCAAAAACAAAATTTTTCATTTTGATGAAAGGAACAATCCAGTGTGAAAATATTACAGTCAATAATATTTATGTACCCAACAACATAGCTTGAAATATATAAAGGAGAAATGATTAGCCATGGAGAACAAATTGACTAAGCTACAAACCTAGTGAGAGAGTTTATTACACCTCTCAGAAATGACAGAACAGATAAGTAGACCAAAATAAGTCTAGGTGTATTGAATAATAAAATGTTTGAACAAAGAATTTGAATTCAGTAGAAATTGCACATTGTTTTGTGAATTTGAATAATGAAAAAATTAAGCAAATACATATTACTTCAAATTTCACAAAACTGTACTTCTAAAAAATATATAAAAAACATCCACACATATTAATTATGGATCAGAACCCAAAGGAATCTCAATAAATTACAAAAATCTGATTTCATGTAATCTATAGCCATTAAACAAAGCATGATACAATTAAGAATTAACAACAAAATAGAAGCCAAAAATTGCATTCGCTGAAAAATAAAGCACATAAAACACACAGTTTTACCAAACTTCTATACTGAGTCAGAGAAAATATAAAAATGGCAATTATTACTTAGAAGACTTTTGTCAAAGGTAATGCCTAGATATAAAAAACAAACACTGAATAATTTATGGCCTCAAAATAATACGTTAGAAAAATAAGAAATTTTGTAAATAAATGAACTGAAATTTCAATTTATTTATTTATTTATTTATTTATTTATTTATTTATTTATTTATTTTTAGAATTATAAATTTATTTTTTTTATTGGTGTTCAATTTGCCAACATATAGAATAACACCCAGCGCTCATCCCATCAAGCGCCCCCCTCAGTGCCCGTCACCCAGTCACCCCCACCCCCCACCCTCCTCCCCTTCCACCATCCCTAGTTCGTGTCCTAGAGTTAGGAGTCTCTCATGTTCTGTCTCCCTTTCTGATATTTCCCACTCATTTTTTCTCCTTTCCCCTTTATTCCCTTTCACTATTTTTTATATTCTCCAAATGAATGAGACCATATAATGTTTGTCCTTCTCCGATTGACTTATTTCACTCAACATCATACCCTCCAGGTCTATCCACATCGAAGTAAATGGTGGGTGTCCATCGAAAGATGAATGGATAAAGAAGATGTGGTCTATGTATACAACGGAATATTACTCAGCCATTAGAAACGACAAATACCCACCATTTGCTTCGACGTGGATGACCTATCAATTTAAAAGGCTAGAATAGGACAATTTTAAAAAGCAGAAATAATAAGGTAATAGCTAAAAATAATAACATAAAAAAGTAAAACATAAAGTTAAACAAAAAAGACAGAGAAGTCTTTATATTAATACTTATAACATTAATATATAATAATATTTATACAACTTCAGTGTATTTGAGGTTACTTCTCAGCGTCCTGACATTCAGGGAAGTGCCTGGCTTATATAATCCTCGGCAGAAATCGCGTGCTTTATAGCCAATAACTGACTAATCGTCTGATTGATCCATCTTACTGTCCAGAGGCCCAACACACTGAACTACCCTTGTCCTTACAGAGAAATGCAGAGAAGGTGAGGAGCTCCATTCACCTGCTGAAAATGCTGATGATCGGACCCAAAACAAGACAAGTTGGGGAGCCCTGAGCAGGGCGATGGATTGCATTTCATACAACCCCAAATCGTGGGTGCCCAGGTACCAACCTGGAGGTCCCTCGTCAGGCCGAGGGAGCTCTTCCAGGAAGTAGACACTAAAGCAGTGACCTTGAATCTTGGCTGGCTGATGATGGACCACAAAGAATTGACAAAATCCAGCAGCTCGCCGGAAGATACCTGGCTTCCTTCAGCAGGCAGTGAAAGATGAACTAGATTGGCTTAAAAAAAAAAAAAAAACACCAAAGAGCTTTGGGCTTATTGATTTTTTATAAACAAAACCCTTTGGGTGCCCTATGAGTAGAAAGACACTATGACTATTTGTCTTCCTGGAATAAAAATAGAAACATGTATAAATTAAATATACTTTACCTCTGAAATATATGCTAAGGTAGAAGTAGCCTTAATGACTGCTGGACCTTTTCCTTTTGTTGTTTGTTAAATGAAAAAGAAGCTTATTTAGCTCTTTCTTTCTAATGAAGTGGAGACAAAGGAGGCGAGGTCTCTCCAGATCCTTGATTTTCACAGAGATCAAGAGTTGGATTGAAGCTGGATCTTTCCCATCTTCATCCACCCTCAATCTTCACTAGACAAACTCATACACATTTCATACGTTTTCATGTAAATGGACATTTTTGTAGTATCCTGGGTAGTTAAAATATTCTCCATTTCTGGGTTTATAAAATTTTTGTTCATTTTTCCATTATGAAATTTGTTAGATGATATTGTCTGTTTGTCAACCCTTCCTCCCCACACCTCCCAGCCCCCTTCTCAAGGAAGCAAACTAAAAGTTCACTGTGTATACAAGAGGTGAAAAACCAAATCTTTTTTTTTTTTTTTTTAAGATCCTATTTATGTGAGAGAGGGCTCCTCAGAGCACAAGTTGGGTTGGGGGAGCAGAGGGAGAGAGAGAAGCAGACTCCTCGCTGAGCAGGGAGCCCACGGGGGACCCCAGGCTCATGACCTGAGCGGAAACAGATGCTTAACCAACTGAGCCACCCAGGAGCCCAAAACCAAATCTCATTTTTGTTTCTAAGACCAGAGAGAAAGAGCAAAGAAAGGAGGGAGTAGGATCATGAAGTTAAATTTTAGTGAACGATTACTCTGTATAAGACATTATCCAGGTCATTTCACATTATATTACATTTAATCTGTACACCAACCTAGCTATATTGACGCTGATCTCTTCAGATCATATATAAAGCTCACAAAATTTAAGGGCGTTAGCCCAGGTCACGGAGTTGGTTAACATTATACCTTTCATCTCATTCCAAAGAGTGTGCTCTCTTTGCTGCTACATAATCATGCCAAATTTGAAAGCAAAAAAGTTCCCTTCAATATTGTCATTCCCCGCAGGAGACGAGCCTCTAAGATGTACAGCGGGCCTTTCAATTGCCAATGATCATGAGAAAAATCAGAGCAGGTGATATGACACCTTTTGATGATGGTGTTTATTTAAGTGGAACAAGCCTGAATTTAAAACATAGCCCAGATAAGATAGAGAAGACCTTGCTAGCATTGAATGGAGTTGTCAAAGAAAATGCACAATTTAACTGTTTGTCACTCAGTAGGAATCGGAACACAAATCCATTGAAGGTATTTCTAGATCTGATTTGATATTCAAAGTTAGGGCAGCCCGGATGGCTCAGCAGTTTAGCGCCGCCTTGGGCCCAGGGCGTGATCCTGGAGACCCAGGATCGAGTCCCACATCGGGCTCCCTGCATGGAGCCTGCTTCTCCCTCTGCCTGTGTCTCTGCCTCTCTCTGTCTCTCATGAATAAATAAATAAAATCTTTAAAAAAAAGTTACAGCAAGATCATTCTCTTTGGTATGACATTAACAAAATAAATATAAAAATGAATCTATAAAGTTAATTTGCCAGCTTCATAGCCTTCAGTTATGATGAAGCTGAATGCCCGAGTAATTTCTTTCTGGCCACAAAAAGATTTTGACCACTCGATTTTAATTATACGCTTTTTATATATTATTAAATATATATCCATACTACACATACAGATATTTATATACATAAATAGTATATACATACCTATGTACATATAGCATATACCACATGTGTGTATATATATGGTGTATATATATGGTGTATATGTGAGTATGCATCATAGGTATACATATTCGTACATGGGTATATAGAGAGATTATTTTGTTTCAAATGACATGAAGCAATTTTAAGTAGTTTAAGTTAAACATAAATGGGAACTTTTGGAATGATGCTCTGCCCTCTTATGAAATCAAAGAAAATAGTGAATCAAACATTATTAGGGAGGCAACAAGAACGTATCTAACCCAAGGTATTTGGTATCAGAAATACATCAACGGGGGTACCCGGGGGGCTCAGAGGTTGAGCATCTGCCTTTGGCCCAGGATGTGACCCCGGAGTCCCGGGATCGAGTCCCACCTGGGACCCCTGCAGGGAGCCTGCTTCTCCCTCTGTGTCTCTGCCTCTCTCTCTCTGTCTCTCATGAATAAATAAATAAAATATTAGAAGAAATACATCAAACTTCTGCCCAACTGTTAATACAAATAGATTCAGCTCACAATATGATTGACCCACCTCGGACTAATCGGAGCTGCCTGCTGGTACAAAGTCATTTCACATGGATGCGGCTGATGGGGGTGGGAGAGAGTCCCCATTGTTCCCGGGGAGGGAATCATGAATCTGAGTGATATATCCTGTTATGAGTATCTTGATGAAAGTTTTCTCCAAACTTTATTTTTATGTTTCCAATATGTTCCACATTCCACGTTAAGCACGGAACAAGCATTTTCACCAGACTGGAAACTCTGATTCTACTTAGCTGGGCCCACCTGCTGTAGCGATCGTCCTAACGGTGACATGGTATATGAAGAAACCAGAATGATGTATTCAGGATGACTAAGCCCCTACTCTGTGAGAACTGTCTAGACTGCAGTTCTTAATCTGTTCAATTCTCAGTCTTTTTTTTTTTTTTTTTCCCAAGCCAGGCCCACCATGCTTGGCTTCTCTAGCATTGTAACCTGCTGACTTCCCACGTCTCCGGTGACTGTTCGGGTGAAGCTGTGGCTCTCCATCTCCTTAGCGGGAGAGCGCTGTCTCCATGTGGTCTGTGCATCAGCAGCGTCCTGCTGCAGCTTTGGAATACAAGCCGGGCCTCCAGGAACGTCCACGGGAGAAACTGATGAGAGCAGATGCCCAGTGTGCGGAAGGCTGGAGCCTCCTGCATCCTACCTTTGCACAACCCTCCAGCAGCCACAGTTCAAGGGCGTCCTTGCTGGTTTACACCCAGTGTCACGGTCTGTTTCATGTGCAAATACCTTTGCTTTAATCAAAGTGTTCATTCCATATTCCACTTCTTTCTTCCCCAGCTGAAACTAATGTATGTCAATTTCCTACACGATTTTTGAAAACATAATTTTAACATTTGCATGTAACATTCGATTCCGTGGATCAACTGTAATTTACTCAACCACTCCACTATCATCGAAACAGCGGATTGTGTCCTTTCACTACTGTGAATCCTACATACATGCAGACCTGGATAATGGTTCTTCCCAAATAGTGGACCATTCATTTAATCCTGTCAAAAAGTAAAAATCTTATGTTTTCTACTGATTGTCATTTCTTATTCCTCGACATTTTCAGTTCTCATTTTCATTGTCACTTTCATTATACAAGACAAAATTTTTCTTTTTCTTCCTAGGATCAGATATTTATTTACATCCTGCTGGTTTCATAAATGTAAAAAGTGCTGGTTGCCCTTTTTTCCCCCCTTAATTATCAGCAAAGGTGAACCATTTTTTTTATGTCCTTGCTTAAAATATTTACTAGTTCTTATTTCTCCAGCAAAATGTCTACTTTTTTTTTTGTTGTTGTTCATTTACCTTTGCCAAGAGTCATTAGCATGACTTCCCTGCACGGTCTAGGTTTGAAGCCAGAATTGTCAGACCTTGGGCAAGTCATGTCATGTCTTTTCTCATCTATATACTTCAGGGACGTATGGCATTTCAATGACATAATAGATGTAAGACTAAAATTTGAAAATATTGGATATTCAAGAAATGGTTCTTGATAATTATATCGTTATTTTTGTTGTTCTTATTACATAAGTGACCTGATGATCCAGAAAGTACTAAAGACCAGTGATGGCACAGTTATCCTTATTTGATTCTTCATGTTTATTGCTTTATTGCTTCACATTGGTAATTTTCATCTTGAATATTGGCCTTTGGTATATACCGCTTATTAGAAGGAATTTAATAATTTAAAAAGGCTTTTCGGTTTCTATTGTGATAAATTTTGTTTTGCTTTGTTTTTGATTTGACCAATTGATTTCGTGTTTCATTATGATAAAGTTATTGAGACTTAACCATTTTTGTGTTTGAAAGATTATTAAACCTTATTTGGGCATGGTGGAACTGTTTTAGTGAGACACTAGCTGCTATTAAGAAAGACTTGAGGGTTTTCAAATCTATATTTATTGATCTGTTTTTGGCTTATATTAACCTGGTAGTTTTTGATATCAGGACCATATTTCCTTTATAAGTCAAATTGGTCTGCTTTATTTCTTCTGGGTGTTAGATCATTTTCTGTTCTGTGAAAAATGTTCTGCTGCTGAATATTTAGAAGAACTAGCTTTTATAACCAACAAGACCTGAGGCTTCAAGTGGATCACTCTTTAACACATTTCTGAACCACGTTTCATGTTATATATGTATTCTGTGTTTCTACTTGATTTGGTAGTAACTTACGTATTTTGAATTTTTAACATTCTGTGAAAATTACCTGTGCATAAGATTTCAGATTAATCAATATATGCTGTTTTATTTTATTATCAATTAGACATCTCTTCTGAAATCACCATCCCATCTCCTTTCTTCTCACTTTATTTGCATATTTTTCCATTTTCAAAATTTGTTTTGCTGGACATTTATTTTTCAAAACACAGAATATTATTGATTTCCTATTCACTTTAACATTTCTAATATTCATTTTTATAAGCTCAAGTCTTTTGTAAATTTCCAGTGCTGACATTATTATTTTATCATTATCATTATTGTTAAAAATGTTAATCTGCAAATTCAGCTTTTCTTGCACCTTTGCAATAAGATATAACTCTAGATAAGGTGCTTTTATAAATTGCATTCATTGAAGTAGTATTTATTTATTACCGACTCTGTACTAGGCCATTACTAGGAATTTACAATATAATTATGACTATGATGTTTATTTTACCACTTGGAGCTTACACAGGAAAAAAGGAGATTACTAAGTAGGGATGCTTTAAACACCATGGTAAGTATTAAAATAATAACCACATGGAAACACAGAAAAAGAAGCACATATTAGCAGTACCATAAAATGCTGTATAAATATTAAATATTGCTTTTGCTTTGCTTTATTTTTTGACCGTGTCATCCTTAAGGCATTACACAAAATACTTGAGGGTGTCTGTCCTCCACCACCCCTCTCTCACTCCTCATTTGATAGGATACTAATGAAATATGTCCAAACGGTGGCTCCTATCTATCTATTCTCCTTCTCTCCCTCTCTGTCTACCTCTGTCCCTATCATTTATCTGTATATTGAATCTGTCTATCCATGCAGCCGCAGCGTATTCTGTTTCTTACAACACAATGTTTACCAAACTGGCTTCCACAATTGATAGGTATTATATGAAAAAGATGAAAAAGAAATAACCTGGGAATCTCTAAGTCACATAATTATATTTCCTATTAGATTGTTAAGGACTTTAATGTGCTTTGAAGCCCCTGCAAAGGGATATAATATATAGAATTTTTGTATTAATTTCATCATGGGTTTCTTTGATTTGGGGCCTTCTTGAGAGAACAATGTTCCTTGCCCTTCTTGTGAAGAGCTCTTTTATATTCCCATGGATATATTTGGGTTGGAATCCTGCCAGCCTCAGAGAAGAGACGTAGAAAGGCTACTGAATGTATCTACATGTATTGGGAAATGTTAATTGCACAATAAATCACAAGTAAAAAGGAAAGCATACACAAAATAAAATGTACAATATCATATGTAAATATGTATACCATTTAGAATACAAATCCTATAGTGCTTTGCAGTGTCATACAACACAATTTTTTTTAAATGAGACATAGCATGTGTGTGATGCATTGCCTAAGAATGCCTATTAGACAATTTAGGAGAAAAAAAAAAGTGGATCTTTCGTGAGACAGTCAGCAAAATGGCCCAGACGATGTAAAAAAATGATCGGAAGACTGACTTTTTATTTTTAAATTGGTGAAACTTATGATTCACATTTACAGGAACCAAACCATATCCAGCTGGGTAAATGGTATAACAAATTGAATCCACCCCTACTTGGATGACACCAAAGAGAAATTCATAGTGAGAAGAGAACTTCTATACTCTTAGAGCATGGAGACCAGGAGGATTGACTGAAGTTTGGTGATAAGCAAAGCAGGACAACGACACGGCACATCAACCCAGGGGATCTTTATTTCCAAAGCAGAATATTATCAGACTGTGTATCACTCTTTTCTTTAATTTTTTTGAGATGATTTCAGACATAGAGAAGAGTTGCAAAGATGGTTTCTGTAGACTATGCGCACAGCTTCTCCTAATGTTAACATCTTACATAACCGTGGCTCAATGATTAAAACTAAGAAATTAACATATGAATGATACTATGAATCATGAAAATTACAGACTTTATCTAGATTTCCTCAGTTTTCCCAGTAGTGCCCTTTTCTTTTTAAATTCTTAGGATCCAATCCTGCATTGTACATTGCATTTAGTCGCTAGATATCCTTAATCTAATCTATAATAATTCTTCAATTGTTCCTTGTCTAGTGACCTTGACACTTCTGAAATGTATTAGTCAGCTATTTTATAAAATGCTCCCTGATTTATGTTTGTGTGTTTCTCATTATTAGAATGAGGTTGTACATTTTGAGGAAGAACATCCGAGAGCTGATGGTCCCTTGCTATGGCATCATTATCAGACCCATGTCATCCTAATACGACAGGTGCTTTTCACCTTGATCACTTGGTCACAGAGTCTGCCAGATTTATCTATTGTAAAGTCATTATTTTTTCCTGTCCTTATTCTACTTATTAGCTGTGACTGCCTAAATCTAACCCATGCCTCGTGGTGAGGAGTTAACTGCCACTACCTGGAAGGAGTATCAATGAGTTGGTACCCATATGTTAAAATCACCATACCAGTTAATAAATATTTCAGGAGAGATACTTTGAAGATATTCAAATATCCTAATTCTCTTTAATATTGCCTCCGGTAAATTTGGCATTTATCAGTGGGTTTTGTTTGCAGTGATTATTACAGTGGCATTTCAATGGCGATTTTTTCATTTTTCTCATTCTTCTATGTTTATCGATTGGGATTCTTCTCTAAGGACACATGACACTTTATACCTCATTTATTTATTCAGTCATGTATTCTTTGGGTTGTAACCCAAAACTACCATTTTTCATTTTCTTGCTCAAATAATTCCAACTTTGGTCACTGGGAGCTCTTTAAGATTAGTTCCTGTGAACCTTGGACAGGCCCCATACTTTGTGTTTCTTCTTTTTAAATCATTTCCTTATTTCTGGCACCGAAAGATGCTCCATGTTTATCTTGTTTTCATCCTTTTTTCCAGCCCTGGAATCATCTATTTCCCCAAGGAACCCAGTTTGGTTGTTAGAAACCAAGGTGTCTGCCTGTGGATCTGTCTGCCTCTCTCTAATTTTCATTCTGGTTCCAGAAATATATAGACTCTTACTTACATATCTCTGTATCTGTGCACATATCAAGAGTCTTGTGTTCTATCAATTGAGCTAGGCAGGCGGCCCAAGTACATTTATTAAAAAATATAAATTCATACTGATTTATTCAATCCCAATCCAGCTTCATGGGTTTATTCTAACATTACCTCATTATTTATTTGTTTCACTCTGACAATGATAAACCTGGCTTTCTGCTGTCTACATAGATATTGTTTTGTCCAAACTTAGTGTGCGTGTAACCTAGTTTCAGCATAACTAACTTGTACTCCTGTGAGGAACAAATTTACCAATTAGAATACAACATTTACATATAGTCCTTTATTTTAAAGATTTTATTTATTTATTTGAGAGAGAGAGAGAGGGCTTGCATGCACGTTGAGGGGTGAAAGGGGCAGAGGGAGAGAAAGAGGGAAAGACTCTGCTCTGAGACCATAGCCTGACGTTGGGCTCAGTCCCAGGACCCTGAGGTTGTGACCTGAGCTGAAATCAGGAGTCAGGCGCTCACTGAGCTGTGCAGGGGCCCCATACGTATGGTTCTTTTTGTTTTCAGCCTCATGATATACTGGGTTGACCTCACTGTTTCTCAGAGACAATGAGGTCCGATCCTTTCTCGCTTACATCCTTCGGCCTGGTTATGTTATACATTTGTAATACAGTTAGAGTCGTTTGTCAAAGCCTAGATTGCATTTTGGAGTGCGAGGATCTACTGATTTTCTGCCTACTTATACTATCAAGGGAGAAGTGTAGGAGCCTCTGCTCTGATCCTAGGCATGGATTTGTTGATCTCTCAATTCAGTTCTGCCAATTTCTCCTTATGTGTTTTGAGGCTTTGTTGTTAGATGCACATACTTTTATAATTAATATGTCTTCTTGAGGGTCCTGGGACTGAACCCTGAGTCAAGTTCCCTGTGCAGTGGGGAGTCTGCTTTTCCTTCTCCCTCTGCCCTCCCCTCCCACCTGTGCTCTCTCTCACTCTCTCTCAAACAAATACATAAAATATCTTTAAAAACCATATGTCTTCTTGGACAACTGAGCTCTTTCATCTTTAATTAATGTCCATTTTGTTCCTGAAAATGATCTTTGTTTTGAAGTCCACTTTGTGTGAAATTAATATGGCTACTACAGCTTTCTTTGGTCTGTCTTTGGATGGTATATTCTTTGGTCCTTTACTTTTAACTCACCTCTTTTTTAATTTAATATGATTTCTTGCAGATAGCATTTTTAAGGTCTTGCTTTGTGTCCAATTTGACCATTTCCATCTTTTAAATAATTTATTTATTCCATTCACCTTCAATGTGTGATTTTATTTTATTTTTTTATTTTTCAGTGTGTGATTTTAAATAGAATTAGATAGATATCTGCCACCTTGTTGGCTATTCCATCTTTCTGTCCGTTTTGTCCTCTTCTTCTGACTTCTGTAGGGTTATATGAGTTTTATTTCATTTATTTATTTATTATTTATGGCATTTAGAATATTTTAGGGGTAGCCCAAGGGTTTACAATATATAGTTTTAATTAATCTGAGTCTACCTTGAAATAGCAATACACTGCTTCACATAATGTCAGGACTTTACAGGAGTATATTCTCAACCCACATCTTTTGTGATATTGTTGGCATATATTTTACTTTTACACTTGTTATGAACACACACTATGTTCATATTAAAATTACCTCAGGATGTCAATTATCCTCTATAGCAATTAGAAATAAATTAAAAATATGAATTTCATTATACCACTATATATTTTCTTTCCCTTGAGCTCTCCATTTCTTTTTCTAGATCCAGATTTCCAAACAATATTTCCTTCCTTTTGCCTCAAGATCTTCTATTAATATTTCCTGTTGGATAGGTCTGTTAGCAACGTGTGATCTAAGGTTTTGTTTGTGAGAGAATGTTTTATTTCTTTTTCCTTTAAAAAAAATGGTTACCATACAGAAAAACTGACCCATTTTTGGTGTATATTTCTATGTATAGATTTATGTAACCACCTACACAATAAGGAAACAGGATAATTTTGTTCCCCAATGGTTCTCCATCCCTTTGCGGTGATTCTTTGGGTTTAGATTGTGGTCTGGTCTTCCAGAGGTGATTTCTCAATGTCTGCTTCCTTCTTGGCTTTGAATCTTTCCTTTTGCTCTGTGCTTCAGGAGGAATTTGTCTCCTACAGTTCTACAGCTAGCTAGCATTATACTGTTATTTATTACTCTATATGTATTAGCCTGTTGGAGGGTAGCAGGTGAGGGGTGTTCTCGGATGTTCTGATTAAGTATCAATCTTGGGTAAGTATCATATCCCTACCTTCCTAGCATGTAGCCTTCCTTATGATCTTGTACCTCTCTAGTTTTTGTGCTATGCCTAACACATATTTCTGCCCTTCACATAGAGTTAGTTTCTTTTTTTGTTTTTCTTTTTTTTTTTTTTCTGTCTGCTTTACCCAGCTGTCATGGATGCCTATGAGGACCTCTGGGCACACTGTTTGATCATCTCTCACTGCAGACAAGGGTTTTAATCTGCATAGGCAGTAGGGGAGATGCAAAACCTAGAACTTAAATAGGCCATTGAATTTAAAAACTTTTATTTGGGTTGGTCAGCAAGTTGGCCACAAGTGAAGAAAGAATTAGTCAATGAAACATCAGAAGAAAATATTCATACCGAAAAATGGGAAGGTAAAAGCAAAAAAAAACACAAAAAATAGAATAAAAGGCATATGGAGTATGGTGAAAAGCTGTAACATATGTATAATTCAACTCCCAGGAACAGAGAAGAAAGAGAAAATGTGGGAGATCCGTATTTCAGTACATAATGGCCTAAAATTTTCCATAAACTGGCAAGTAATATAAAGCCACATATTCAGAAGCTGAATCTCAAAAGGAGTTCTTTGGAAACCATACACAGGCACATAATAGTTAAACCATGATCCAAAGACAAGGAAAAATATCAAAATCAGCCTGGACTTGGGGGGTGGTATATACATTTAAAGCATCAATAAGGCCAGCAGATGATTTCTTAACATAGTTAATGGAAAGGGAAGACAATTAAATTATATATTCAAAGTGCTGAAAGAAAGCAAAAATCCATCAATTTAGAATTCTAGACTCAATACAAATAGCCTTCAGATATAAAGCAAAAACAAAGATATCTTCAAATACAAATAAACATACAATACCAAAACCTTTATCACTAGTAAGCATAGCCTAAGTCAAATGCTAAAGCCAGTTTTTGAGGAAGAAGGGAAAAGTCATCCCAGATAGAAGCTCAAGAAATATATGGGAATAAAAAGCAATGCAAAGAGGGCGCAGGTAGATAGATTTAAATGAATGTTACATGTATTAAAATAGTAACAATGTATTACAGGAATTAAACACATATTGAGTTCAAATAATTTTTAAAAACAGCATGTAAGGTAGAAGAAGATCAAATATAGATAGAAAAGAAGAATGAAAAGGTGCAGAGATATATGATGGAAAGATGGAAATGTTAAAAAGAAAGAAGGAGTAATAATAATATCCAAGTCGACTTTAAGGTAAAAAGCACGGACCCTCAAGAATATGCAATCATGACAGGAGTTTCATTTCACCAGGGAATGCTACAGACCTTCAGTTTCTATGAATCTGGTAACATACCCTGTCTGCTGGTCTCTCTGCCCGGCATCTCTGCTTCCTCTTCTTAGAAGGACAATCACTTTGGGGTAGGGCCTGCCCTAATCCAGCATGACTTCATCTTAACTTATATCTGCAAAGACCCTATTTCCAAATAAGTTTATATTAACAGATTCCAGGAGTTAGGGCTTCAACATATCTTTCAGAGACTCGGTTTAACCCATGACAGCCTCAAAATATGTAAAGCAAATATTGATGGAACTAAAACAAATGCATAAAAACCCAAAACAATGAAACCAAGATTAGTGTGGGTGATAGTAACTTACTCTTCTATTGTTGACACGAATAAGAATCCAACAAACCAGCAAGAATCTTGATTAAAATAATGATTAAAGGCATGCATATCACAGCAATAAAGTATATATTCATTTTTAAGAGCACATGGGCTATTCACCAAAATTGACCAATTGCTGGAATAAATTAAAATTCCAAATAATTGAGCTTTTCAATTGGAGAGATTCAGTAGAAAAAAAAATACAAACAGAATTACAAAAAAAAAAAAAGAGAGAGAGAGAGAGAGAGAGCGAGAGAGAGAGAGAGAAAGAGAATATGTTCTCTGACCCGACAGGAGCTATGGTGGAAGTCAGTAGCAAAACGACAATTGAAATTTCCTACGTGTTTGGAAATCAAGCAGTACACTTCTACATCATCACTAGATGAGAGAAGACATGAAAATGGAAATTGGAACAAAAACAAATGGGAGGCGCCAGGGTGGCTGAGTCAGTTAAGCATCAGACTCTTGATTTCGGCCTAGGTCATGATCTCAGGGCTGTGAGATGGAGCTCTGTGTCCGGAGTGTGCTTGGGATTCTCTCCTTCCCCCTCTGCCCCTTGCCCACCCTAAAAAATAAAGAAAAAGAAATCATGAACTGAATGACAATACAAATATTATGTATTCAAATTTGTGATACATGATGAGAGCTGTGATTATAAGTACGTTTATAACCTTAGAATGTAGAATATAGGATAAGGCCTTTATTTCAAGAAGTTCAAAAGGAATTATCAGGGACACCTGGGTGGCTCAGTTGGTTAAGCATGTGCCTTCGGCTCAGGTTATGATCCCGGGGTCCTGGGATCAAGTCCTGCATCTGGCTCCTTGCTCTGCAGGGAGCCTGCCGCTCCCCCGGCTGGTGCTCTTTCTTTCTCTCTGACAAATAAATAAATAAAATCTTTTCTAAAAAAAGAGATTACCAAATTAAACACCCCGTAAGAATAGAAGGTGGTTACAGTGAAGACTAGAACAAACTTAGTAGAGTCAAAAATAAATCCATCACCCAGAGAAGAAGCACAGGCAAAGCTTTTTGAAAAGACATAATCGATAGCCTTCTAGAAGCAATGAGCACGACGGAAAAGTGTGGAAGGCTGGAACGACTCCACTGTTAGAGATGAAAACCGTCCCAACAGCATCCGTACTCACTTTTAAAGGGTAATAAGGGGGCACTCTGAACCACCATCTGCCAATAATTTTGAAGATTTTGGTGAGATGAGTTCCTAGAGACTATAGTTGAACCAAACGTGACATGAAGAGTATAAATGATCTTCGGCCTAAAAGAAATGTAATTAAATTAAATCTCTGGGAGATACACTTCCCGCCAAACAACAACACAACCACCCCCCGCGGGCTGACAAGCTTTGACCAGTGAAATCCAGCAGGCACCCAGGAAAGCAATGGCCCAGATGTTGAACAACAAACTTGTCTGCGTAGGAGAAGAAGAGGGATTCCTTCCCGACCCATATTTTATGAGATCCGTATAACTTGATACCAAAAGCTGAGAAGGAGTTTGCAGGGAAGGGCAAACCTCTTGAGGGACAGAGGTGCAATATTCTTTTTTTTTTTATAAATTTATTTTTTATTGGTGTTCAATTTGCCAACATACAGAATAACACCCAGTGCTCATCCCATCAAGTGCCCTTACACACTCATTCTTGAGCCAGATCCAGAGTTACAGGAAAGCAAAAGTACTCTTTTAACTAAGCTGGGAATTTTTAATTCTAGGAATTAAAGTTTGCTTTAACACTTGAAAATCAAGCGCTGTGATCTACCACGATGATAAAGGACAGAAATCACGGGATCCCATGGAAAATAGCAGGTATGGCAGGAAAAAGATGTCATTAGTAAAATCTCAGACACGCATGCTCCTGAGCTTGGGTGCACACGGTCCCCCCCACCCCCGCCCCACACACATTCTGCTCATCAATTCTTTATTTCCTGTGTGAATCTTCAAAGTCTTAGCAGGAAGGAAATTTGGCCCTCAGGACGTGCTGGCGTGCCTTTAGTAGCAGCGACTTCGAAGATGCAGTCAACGCGGAGAATCCACTTGCCAGAGCGGAGTAGCTGACGGTGGCGGCAGGATCTTCAGGAAAGCTTTTGGGTAAAGCTGCTACTTTGGATAGGATGCAACAGAGGATTCCAAGTGACACAGATGCCCGCTCCCTCGGATGGGGCCCAGGGAAGTGATCAAACCCAGAACAGAAACGGCTGCAGGCATGTCTGTGCCTGAAAGCATCTCGGATCTTTCCTAGTGTAGGAAGCTTCCAGCAAAGGGGAACCTCTCTCTGCACCGGGAGTATCCTGACCCTGGTAAGAGGCCAGGTTTTCTTTTGCTATTTGTTTTTTTAAAGATTGTATTCATTTATTCATGAGAGACACAGAGAGAGGCAGAGACCCAGGCAGAGAGAGAAGCAGGCTCCATGCAGGGAGCCTGATGCAGGACTCGATCCCAGGACCTCAGGGTCATGCCCTGAGCCGAAGGCAGATGCTCCACCGCGGACCCCCCTTGGCATCCCAAAGGCCAGATTTTCAGGCCACTGTGCTGTGGTTACAGGCAACCTGTCTCCTGTGCCATAAAAAGGCTCCGCAGTCCGCGGAGGGCCAGCTGCCCAGCGGGGAGCCTGAGGACAGGAGCCCAGAGACCCCAAGACTGTAGCGGCCCGTGTGGACCAAGGAGCGAACCCTGAATGTGGTCAGTCAATGTGAGCACACCCAGCACGGTGCACAAGCACCCGGACGGGCCACCTGCCGTCCCATCCCACCCTAAAATTTTGACGCAGGCAAAACTTTGGAATCCTGGACAAAACTTTGATCAAGGGTGGCGGGTATCCCTGAATTGGCTCCTAGGTTCTCAACTATAAGCTACCGGCAAATCATGTCTCACAAGACAGAAAAAGAAAGAAAGAAAGAAAGAAAGAAAGAAAGTTAGTTATAAGGAACTCTGTCTGCTTCGTGCACCTGCCCATTGAGTGCAAAGTGAGCCTTCTGGGCAGAGACTCTGGGGTGGCCAGGCCCAGAGTGGGAGGCCAGGGCATCCCTGCAGGACGGGGAGGCCAGGGCACCCCTACAGGACCGGCAGGCCAAGGCATCCCTGTAGGACCGGGGAGTCAGGGCATCCCTGCAGGACCAGGAGGCCAGGGCACCCCTGCAGGACTGCAGTCCAGGTGGAAATTCCCTTCCCAGATGCAAGGTCCGGCAGCGGGGGGGACGCGCAGGCAGCTCAGGCTCAGACAGGGCAACAGTCTGGGGCCCGGCCGGAGACACGCCGGCAGCTCCCCGTCCCGTGTGTGGCTCGACGTTTCAGGCGTGTCTGCAGCTGGCCTCCAGGAGGAAGGGCCCAAAGCCCGTGGAGCGCTGAGATCGGCTCACCCAGAGGAGCCGCGTCCCTGTCCCGGCCTCCAGCGGCGTCCATCCTTCAGGCTGCCACCTGCCAGGGGTCTCCCGTGAGCCCGGGGACTTGGCGGGTCTCATCTCAGGGCCACACCAACTTGTTCGACGTTGCCCCCAGCCCGTGAGATTCAGCAGGAGCAGTAAGCGCTCTGGCCCGGACTCTCGTCCGTGCTCTGCTGTCCCACAGCTGGGCGACCCTGAGCGACGCCGCTGGATTCCTTCAAATTCTAATCTGTGAAATGGGCACACGGTGGCCGCGCTCCTGAAAGCAGGGGAGCCCGCTGAGACCTCCCGGTGTCGCTTGGCTCCTCTTTTTATATCATTAATTATCATAATATGGAAGTTAGTATTTGTCATCCTAAAATAGGAAGGGCCCATATGTCGGGATTTAAACATAGAATAAAGTTTGCATGTCTCGCTCCCCCTTCCCTCCAAATCCATCCCCTCCGGGCTGACATATTTCTTGTTTGCTCTGAACTTGGAAATAGAATGTTTGTGGCTCTGTGACTCCTCTTGTTTCCTTCTTTTACAGGAACAGGGTAACACACGCTTCTATTTTGGATGGAGGCCTTCTGTCTGGAAAGTTTTGGGGAGAGAAAGGCCTGCGGCCCTTTGTCAGCGCAGCATATGTCCGCGTGGCACAGAATTCACTTTCTGAGACGGAGAACGCGTGTGTCTCCCACCTTTGAAGGAGCTCTCGCCCAGGCCCCACCGTGGCTTCGGGGACCTCAGTGAGGCCGGTTCTCGGCAGGGGGAGTAGAGAGGTGTAGGGAGAACCCAGGCCGAGGCTTCTCTGAGGGCCCTGGGTGTGAAGTGGGAATTGGCGCGACTCCTAGAGGGTGCTCCGCACGTGCTGATGGGCTTCCGAGTCCAGGGTGCTGGGTGCTCGAAGATGGGCAGACGGTTCCCACTGCTGAAAACCTGCCACCGTCCTGATGGGTCCACGTCCCTGGCAAAGCACTTCTCTGAAAGGCGTGACAGTGAATCCTGCCTTCACGGTCCTGACTCTGTGACTGTCGTGGGGCCGACGGCGCAGGGGCAGGTGCCCAGAATCAGCTCCCGAGGCAGCGGGGGGCTTGGGGACGCGGCCTGCCCTCACTGGGCTTCCCTTCTGGTTCTGCGCCCTGGGAGTGGCCCCAGGAGGCAAGGCCTCGCCACGCAGATTCAGTTCGGGAAGCCGACAGCGTCCCGTTCAGGCGCGCGGGGCCCAGGACACGCCAAGGCGCCTGGGCTCCTTGTATCAGGAGACGGGACAGGGGCCCTCTGCAAAGACTGATTGTCACTGCTGATCCACCCAAGTAGGGTGACCAGTCTCCTCTCCCCCCACTGCTGTCATTAGCCTGCCGGGAAGTGCAATCTATCCCTTCTCCGATGAGTGCGGTCAGCTGGCCGAGGGTGGCTGTGCAACGTGTGCACAGGGTGGGCTTCGGTGTACAGTTCATTTACCGTCTCTCTCTTTTTTTTAAAGATTTGTTTATTTATTTATTATTTATTTATTTATTTATTTATTTATTTATTTATGATAGACATAGAGAGAGAGAGAGGCAGAGACACAGGAGGAGGGAGAAGCAGGCTCCACGCTGGGAGCCTGATGCAGGATTCGATCCTGGGACCCCAGGACTGTGCCCTGGGCCAGAGGCAGGCACTAAACCACCGAGCCACCCAGGTATCCCCTCCCTCTCTCTCTCTCTCTCTCTCTTACACACGCACAGAAATCTATGAAATTGGAAGCATTTGTATAGGCCTGGGATAAAGCAACACTGAAAGTTATTTTTTAAAAAAAGATTTTATGTAATTATTCATGAGAGCCACAGAGAGAGAGGCAGAGACAGGGGCAGAGGGAGAAGCAGGCTCCCTGTGGGGACCCAACGTGGGACTAGATACCAGGACCCGAGGGTCACGCCCTGGGCTGAAGGCAGATGCTCCACCGCTGAGCCCCCCAGGCGCCCCAACACTGAGAGTTTATCGGAGGCTTTTTTTTTTCTTTTTTTCTTTTCTAGCAGACATGCACTCATTTTTTAAAAAGAAAGTTTCTTTCTTTTTTTTTCTTTTTAAGATTTTATTTATTTATTTCTGAGAGACCCAGAGAGAGAGAGAGAGGCAGAGACACAGGCAGAGGGAGAAGCAGGCTCCATTCAGGGAGCACGACGTGGGACTCGATCCCAGGACCCCAGGATCACACCCTGGGCGGAAGGCAGGCACTTAAACCGCTGAGCCCCCGGGCGCCCCAACACTGAGAGTTTAAATACACAGTTGGACTGGACTTGGCTGGAAATGTCCCCAAGAGAAGCCGGAACCCACCGCAGGAGGCTGTCCCTCTACAGGCCCCATGACAAGTCCCCTGCCCTGCTGCTGACCCCTCTGTGGAAGCGGCCTCTCCAGGGGCTCCAGGGGCCGGCCACCAGCTGCAAGCGTAGGGACCCTGGTTTCCTGTTCATGTCAACTGAGAGCTGCCCCCTGAAGCGCTCAGTCTCGGGCCAGCCCCGGGCCCCCCGCTGGACGAGCGTCACTCCTGTCTGTCATCCTGGGGGCACCACAGCCCCGGTCCCCAGGTGGTCACTTGCCCTGTCCTGGCTGGTCCCCTGAATGGCCTAGTCCGTGATCCGCAGGGACAAGCGAGTGGTGCAGCCTGGACAGCAGATGCAACCCGGGAGCTCACGCTGCCGCTTTGTGATGTGGGGTCAGAGTCACCACCTTGCTGGCACTTCTTATGGGAAACGCAGCAAACCCAAGACTTCCTTCACCTCCTCCCTCTTCTGAACCCGCGTGATTTAACCAGAGATGTATTATTAACTGAACCAGGGGGAGTGACTGCTGGAAACCCAGGAGTTAGCTATTGGTCCACGGCTAAGGGTAAACCCCAAAATTAAGAAAATGAGCAAGAAAGAGAGAGCCATTGTGTCGCATTCATTTTTTTTCTTTCAAAAACTGTGGCATAATTACGTTGCCTCAAAGCTATATAATTAGAGCTTATAATTCTTATCCTATTATAGTAGCTTGGAGCTTTAGTGGATTTTAAATTTAAGCAATATTTATAAGACCTATTATGTTTATAAAAATAAGGAAAAAATAAAAATACAATCAACCTGCAATTTAAGTAATGATTGTTTTTATGGATCTTCCCTTCCCCCCCTCCGCGGGCTGCAAGATAAAGGCAGGAGCTTATGGTTGCAGATGATCTCCATCCAGCTTGACTATGCGGTGCCTTGTTTTTTTGTTTATTTGCCTGTTTGTTTTTTTCTGAAAGTCACAAAAAATAAATCCTTAGCACCTTAGCAAATGATTTGAAATTTTATTTATTTATTTATTTATTTATTTATTTGTTTGTTTGTTTGTTTATTTTTTTATTTATTTAGAGAGCAGTGGGGAGGGACAGAAGGGGACTGAAAGAGGATTTTAACCAGGCTCCAAGCTGATGTAGGCGGGGTTCGATCTCCTGATCCAGGATCATGACCTGAGCTGCAATCAAGCATTCAGGTGCTCCTGAATTTCAATTTTTTTACACAAACTTTACTGAGGGTCTGTCAAGCTCCAAACACAATGATGACTATGTTGGATTTTCTTTTCTTTCTTCTTTCTTTCTTTCTTTCTTTCTTTCTTTCTTTCTTTCTTTCTTTCGATTTTATTTATTTATTCATGAGAGACACAGGGAGAGAGGAAGAGACACAGGCAGAGGGAGAAGCAGGCTCCCTGCAAGGGTCTCGATGTGGAACTTGATCCCAGGACCCCGGGGTCAGGACCTGGGCTGAAGGCAGACATTAAACTGCTGAGGCACCCAGGGATCCCTCCTTTCCTTTCCTTTCCTTTCCTTTCCTTTCCTTTCCTTTCCTTTCCTTTCCTTTCCTTTCCTTTCCTTTCCTTTCCTTTCCTTTCCTTTCCTTTCCTTCTTCCTTTCCTTTCCTTTCCTTTCCTTTCCTTCCTTCCTTCCTTCCTTCCTTCCTTCCTTCCTTCCTTCCTTTCTCTTTCTTTCTCTTCTCTTTCTCTTCTCTTTCTCTTTCTCTTTCTCTTTCTCTTTCTCTTTCTCTTCTCTTTCTTTCTCTTTCGCTTTCTCTTTCTCGCTTTCTCTTTCTCACTTTCTCTTTCTCCTCTTTTTTCTCTTTCTCCTTCTCTTTCTCTTTTTTCTCTTTCTCTTTCTCTTTCTGTCTCTTTCTCTCCTTCCTTCCATTTCATGATGTGTTGTGATGTCTGGGGCTAACAGGGGCCTGCGCAGACGCTAGGAAGCATCTAGTATCAAGAGCAGAGGAGCAAGGTGCCCTTCCCCTTGGCTTGTGGCCAGCGTCCTGGTCTGGGCCACGGGCTCCTGCCCTGGCTGGCGTGGCCCCAGATGCCACCCCTGGAGCTCCAGCCAGCAGCGGAGCAGGCTGAGGAAAGAATGGGGAGTGGGCAGAGGTATGTGTCCCCCCAAGAGGGCAAGGCAACACTCCCATTGCTCAGGGGGATGGAGCAAAAAACCCGACCCCACTGGAGGCTAAAATGATGTCTGCTTACTGTGTCTGACGTCAGGCCCAGGCAGAGGCCGCAAGGGAGCCCAGGGTTTCCGGTACCTGGTAAAGGGGGAGACAGAGGCCTTACAAGGTTGAGTCGCTATGAGCGAAGCCAGGAATTGGAACCAACCCCAGGAAAAAGGAGAAAGTAGAGACGAGCAAATGCCCAAGAAGTGAGGAGATAGCGTGGCGGCAGATGGAGGGCCCCGGGCGGCTCAGCAGTGGCTGCTCCCGGTTCCAGGGTGGCACCGGGAGGTCCTCCTCCCTCCGGGCCTTCATGGGCCTCACGCTGTGGAGGCACGACTGCCAGCCCCATAGCCCAACAGGTGCGGCTCACAGGCCCCGCCCGGGACACATGATCCCTGGCTCCCGGGTCCTGAGGAAGCAGCTTCTGCTTTAATGCCAAGGAGTGGCTCGGGCACCTGCCACGGGCCACTCCCTGCCCCCTGGGACCTCCCGGTACTTCACCTGCTGAGATGCTCGCAGCTGGCGCAGGCGGGCCGACCACTGGCCACCCAGTGCCAGGAGGGGCCGGTATTTCTGATGATGAAGAGTTTCATGTACTGCTAAGTATTATTATAATTAGGGAGCTGAGCAGATACATTTATCCTGCATCTACTAATTAGGCAGGGGAGTAAATTAATTTCTCCCTATCCATGCTCATTTTGCTTGTTGGTTATTTTTATATCTAGTACAAGGAGAAAGCCTTATCTCTTTCGGGATGGATCATACACGCGGAGCTCCTCTGTCCAACCACTGAGATAAGGCCGGATCCGCCCCGAGAAACTTGGGGGGGGTGTGGGGGGCGGGGGAGGGGAGGAGATAAGACCTCCTCGTCTGAGTGGGTTATAAATAGCAGACAAATAAATAGAAAGTCCCAGCTGCTGCTGGGAGGGAAAAAAAGTGTATTTTTCTATTTCTCCCGCTACTGTATAATTAGCCTGAGTCACTGTCCTCTCCCTGGGAGCGGGGGGAGTGGACAGGGAGGCCGCTGAGCGGCCCGGCACAGAGGGGCACGGTCCCCAGTCTCCTCCCCGAGGGCCGGGCCGGGTCGGGGTCGCAGCCCAGTCGGGTGGCCTAGGTCTCTGTCCCCGCGCACCCCAGACGGCACCTCGGCCCCCTGCCTGCCCGGGGTCTGGGGTGCGAACGGGGTGCCCCAGGGCGGCTGCTGGGTGGGGAACCTTAGGACGGCCGTCTCTGTGCTTGCCGCGAACATCCTGCTGCTCCGTCCTCTTCCATGTCCCTTACTCTGTCCTGCTGCACATGCACACGCACACGGGAACGCACACACACTCGCACACACATGCACATGCACGCATGCATACACGCACAGACATGAACACATGTGCAAACACGCAGACATGAATACATGCGCACACACGCACACACGTACATGCACGCACACATGCACAGACATGAACACGCGTGCACACATGCATGCACACACGAACTCAGACGCACATACACTTGCACATGCACGCACACAACACATGCACACACATGCACACAGATGCACATACGTACATGCAAGCACGCACATCATGAACACATGTGCAAACACATAGACATGAACATATACCCGCTCACATGCATGCATATACACGCACACAGACACATATACACTCACATGCATGTGCACACATGCATGCACACATGCAGAGACATGAACACACATGCACATAGACATGCGCTCACACATGCACGCACGCACATACATGCATGCACGCACAAGCGCGGATGTGAACACATGAGCACACATGTGCACGCACACACTCACAGACGTGCTCACACATGCATGTGCACACATGCAGATATGAACATATGTGCACACACGTACATGTACACAGAGACATGAACACATACATGTGCATACACAGAGACAGATGCACAAACGCTCGCACATGCATGCACGCACACACATGGGCGCAGACATGAACACGTGCACACATGTACACATGTGCACACATGACACATGAACACATGCATGCACACACATGCCCAGCTCCCGTGCCAGTAGGAAGGTTCCTGGACCCGCCTAGCCTCAAACCCGCCCACCTCTGTCCTGGCTCTGCTCTGTGGTGTCTGAGCACGAAGCACCCCAGGCCGCCTGCACCACGGGGAGGTGAGTAAGGCCCTTTGTGCGTGGAAGTTAAGGACCTGCCCATCCTCTGGAGCTGGGGGCTCCCTCGGGAGGACCTGGGAGTGTCAGGCTCCTGAAGCGGTGTGCCTAAGCACCTTCCTGCCTCACCCTCCTCTGGGCAGCTCCAGGGCCTTTCCTCTCTGAAGGAGCCCTGTGGGATGATTCATTTCCACGTTCACAACTTGTCAATATGTTACCTTAAATGGAAGCAAGCTCAGGGCCTGTTGACATGAATAAATAAAGACGAGGTGCATAGAAGATCTATGTACACACACATAAAAGGGACTGTTACGCAGCCATGGAAAGGAATAGTCTTGCCATTTGTGCCAACGTGGATGGACCTAGAGGGTCTTAGGCTCCTTGAAATAAGCTAGACAGAAAAAAATAGATGCCGCATGATTGTACTTATATGTAGCATCTAAAAAACAAAAAGAACAAACAGAAAACCAGAGATGAACCCATAGCTGGAGAGAACAAACTGGCTGTTGCCAGAAGGGAGAGGGGTGGGAGGTGGGGTGAAATGGGGGATTAAGAGGCACAAAATCCTAGTTATTAAAAAAAAATAAGTCACGGGGACGACGAAAGGTACAGTATAGGGAAAGTAGTTGATAGTGCAGCAACGGCTTCGTGCGGCGACAGCGTCGAGTCCAGCAGCGCGGACCATGACTGTCAAACCGCCTGCTGTACACGTGAAATGAATATGACGTTGCATGTCATCTATACTCCAATTAAAAATTGAGAACAAGCAAGAAAATAAACAATAAGCAAAGAAGTTCTTTGCAGGTGTTGGCTGACGTGCAGATCTTGAGTTGGGGAAGGTTATCTGGACCCCGCTGGGCCCACACGGTGATTGTGGTGTCGTCAGAAGAGGGGTGCTCTGCAGAGGGACATCTAGGGACCCCGCAGAAGTGGGGAGGGGCGACCACACCGCCGTCCTGGCCGAGAGAATGAGATTTGAAGATGCTCTTCAGTGGGATTCAAAGGTGGAGGGCGACACTGGCCAAAGAATGGGGTCAGCCTCCAGCACGTGACAAGCGACATTGTCCCCTCGAGCCCTCGGGGGAGCACGGCCCCTTTGATTCTGACCCACAGAGATTATAAGGGAATAAAGGGGTGCCCTTCGAAGCACTGGCTGTGGCAGCCGGAGAGGGTGAGGCAGGAGCAAGCTCCCGCTAGCCTGGGCTCTCCCCGGACTCTGGGAGGCGCGCCGTCCGGCCCAGAGCAGGGAGCCGGACAGAAGGACGCAGACATCTCTACGGCCTGCCGGCCCTCGGCCTCAGCTCTTGAGGTTACTGCTAGAGATGTGCCCTTGGCACGTGCAAGCTCAGCACGGGGCCCGGGGCGAAGGGGGCGTCTGGGCAAATGTCACGGCGCTGCCTCTCCACGAAGGCCTTGGGCGAGGCTCTGATGCCCCGAGATATTTACTGAGCGGGGCCCCTCAGCTCGCCCTCAATACACAAATGAGTAAACAGAGGGGACTTAATGTACTTGTTCTGGCCTCTCGGTTAATAAATAGCAGGACAGGGATTCCCTCCTAAGGCCGAGGATGGAGAGCCCCTCCGGAGCCTGTGGGATCTGGAGCTGGACAGGGCACAGGCCCTGACCGCCTGGGCAAGGCAGGGGTGCAGGCACCGGCCCGGGGTGGGGGTGGGGCACCTGCAGGACAGGCCCTGACCGCTGCACGTCTCCTCTGTGGCCTTTCCCCGCCTTGGCCGGGCTGCTCCCGCGGCCTCCCGTGGCTTCCGACACCAGGCTGTCAGCACAACATCCTGCCCTGGTCGCCCCCGTCGCCCCCGGGTTCCCGCAGACATACCGGCTTGCGTGCCTGCCCTCTCTGATGTACTCTGCAAGCACGAAGTCCAGAGCGCCTTCCTCGGCTCAGCCTCAGGGCCCACGAGGCGCCCCGGAGTTCCCCCTGCAGCCCTATCTCTCCACTCGCTGGCTGTCTACTTGCCTCCTTCCCAGACAGGCAGGATCTCTATCTTACAGGCTTGATTTCTGCTCCCTCCGGGGACCGGCTTGATGCCCGGAACACCAAGGTCACTCCACGGTCGTGTGCTCCGCAAGGGACCGAGTTAAGACACAGAGAGAACAAGGCGTGCTGTTCTTTGGATAGGAAATTAATCCTGGGATCTCCAAGTAGCACCTTGGAAGGCGCGCCCCGGGGGAGCCGAAGCCCGAGAGCATCCTTGCAGGACAACTTCCAGCCTGACCCTTCGGAAATGGGGCGAGGGACCGCCGCAGCGGTTCTGTCTTCTTGGGTTTTATATTTCATTTTGGTGACCACATCCCGTGTCAGCCCCGGTGGAGCCGTGTGCCCCGTAGAGCACATTGACGCAGAGTGAGTGTGCCTGCGAGACTATGCGGGCAGTTGGAGATGAGCATCAATTTACCTGGGCTTGAAAATAAAAGTTTCATGCTAAGAAAAATCCACAACGTGCATCTTTCCTTGAACCCGGAGGTAAATGAGTGGGTGCGTGGAAGCAGTGATACTTTAAAACCACGCAGCTGACTCCAGGCGAGTAGAAGACTCGGCGACAGGCCCAGGGCAGGTGGGGGGGGGTGGTGCAGCCTCTGGGCAAACCCAGAGGGCTCTTTCTTCTTTCCCCATCTATGCAACTTCTCCCGCCTTCGCCGTGCGGCTGCCTTAGCGGTGGACCCGGCTCAGAAAACCCCTGTGTCCAGAGTCTGGTCCCTTCAGCCTCTTAGCTTAGTGATTATATATCTGAGTCTCAAAATTCTGCAATTTCAAAAGCTGCAGAGTCTGGCGGACCGTGAGTCCGGGGAATCGCGACAAGCAGAGCGAGGAATAGGCTTCAATCTTTGATCACAGCAAAACGAGCCCTTCCAAACGGATTTGGCTTAAGAGTAAGTGCAGAAAGGCCCTGCGCATTGAAGCATTTTCTGCTTCCAGACCCAGTGGCAATAGGACAGGTGTAAGTCAGAGGGAAGAGGGGAGCGGGGGTGCCCCCGGGGCCTCCAGGCACATACTCCAGCCCTACCCCTTGCTCACAGAGGGATGTGCCACGGCCTCAGCTTCCCTCACCAGGGGAAGGACACGTGTCCCCACCACAAAGAACCGCTGTGGCTATAATCCACGGAGGACACACGCACCAACCCTGACGCGTGCAAAGCCCGCCGGGGAGTCAAACCAGCAACGTTCCCACTTCCCGGTGATCACCTGTCTGCTAAATCAGAGGCAGAGACACAGTCGCATGGCGTACGAGTGTTCTATGACGGGCTTTATTGTTTCCGTGCCGTGACTTCACCCTCCCTGACCTTTCCCCACGAAGCTAATTTTTTTACATTTCTCTGGGTGAAGTTTTACGTTTGCTACAAATATCATCTACGCTCTTTTCTTTCTTTCTTTCTTTCTTTCTTTCTCTTTCTTTCTTTCTTTCTTTCTTTCTTTCTTTCTTTCTTTCTTTCTTTCTTTCTTTTCTTTTCTTCGATATTATATTTCCAGAGGTGAAGTGATCGATTTGCTTCTCTTTGGGCTTCAGGACATGGAAGGGTAGCATCAAGTCCTACCTGCGGCAGCCAACGCTGGCCTTCAAATCCTTGATGGGTCTATCAGAAGACTAGTCCTGAGTGGTATGTGTATGTAAATTCACACCCCTGCAGGTGCACAGACGTGTACATATATATATATGTCCGTGATAACAAAATGTATGCAACAAATGTGCATGCATACCTGTTACGTGTATCCAGAAATGCACACACAGATGCAAGTGTGTATATGTTTACACATGGAGCCTGGGTGAGTGGCTCTCAAGTCGCTGTCAGCCCCGAAGCCGTAATCCTATATCCATTACATTTGGCTTCTCCAGAAGCTCTTGAGAAATTGGAAACGGTTCTACGCTAAACGCTGTCCCTTTTGGCACCGACTTGTGCTGCGTCAGGGATTTTCGGATGCGAGGAGCGGAAACCCACTCAGAGAAGCTTAAGGAAACAGGAGCTTGATTATAAGAAGATGGGAAAGTGCAGCCAGGCCTCGTGGGGAGTGCAAACCCTCTAGGCTGACATGATTTCCTATCTCAGACTCTCCCGGCCTCCGGGGCTACGTGACTTCTTGTCTCGGTGAAAACTGGCTTTGAGAAGTCTCCTGCTTTTCTCTTGTGGTTTCTGTGTCCTCGTCCCCCATTTCTTTGGTTTGCCTGTGATGGGATTCCAGCCAGTCCCGGCGCCACCGTGCACATCGCCGCAGAGCACAAGTCTGCTGTGTTTTAGGTTCCTCGGAGCAAAATGTGATGCAAAAAAGAGAGGGAGATTTCTTCTGGGTTGGCTCAGGTGCCATCTGTTGTGGGCAGGGGTAGGTTTAAAGTCAGGGTGGTGGCATATGTTCCATGAGAGACTCAGGCTGGAGGAATGTGTTTGCATTTCTATTACAGGAGGTAAAAGCACATGGTCCAACCTTTTTGAAAAAAAAAAAAAAAAAAGAAAGAAAGTTGGAAAAAGGAGTTTTAAATTTGCTCCAAATCTTTGATCCGTACGTTCTACTGGTGGGACTGGAGAGTCAGAACATTATCCTCAATTCAAAACCAGTCACGACAAAAAAAAAAACAAAAAAAAAAAAAAACAAAAAACAGTTACAACAATGTTCAATGGAATATTCACAAAAGTGCAAAAGGAAGCGGGTTCTAAATTCACAGTGATAAGGAAATGATCCCTTACGTTGTCAGCTGCTCCTGATGCATTACTTAACCGTTAAATGTTTAAGGATGAGGACTACCCCTTGAGTTCGTTTTTTAAAATTGCAAAATTGTACCTACAGTAACATCTAAAATATGCTAAGAATATGCACAAATCAAACACAGAGCATAATACATCAAGATATTTGCATATGGTGGCTTTGGTATACAGACTTCTGTTTCCCCCCCCTTTTTCCCTCTGCATTGTCATGTTTCACAAATTCTGTGTTATGAGTATGTACATTTTATATGTACAAATTTACCCTAGGTTCTGTGACTGTTTAAGAGAGAAAAAGAGAGAGAGAGAGAGAGAGAGAGAGAGAGAGAGAGCTCTTCTGGCTTCTTCTTCCATTTTAGCTTCTGTACTGAGATTGGAAACAAACCGAGACACGGGACCAGAAAAGGTGATGAGCAGAGTCATGCTGATGAGATGTTCAAGGAGTACATCTCCGATTTGTGGCAGGAAAAGTATACTAAACACGGCTTTCATTTTGCCAAATATCAATTAACCTTAGGCCCTTTTTAGATACATTGACACTTTTTTTTTTTTTGCCAGCTAAATGATGATTACTCAGTCTGCATGTCTCCAAACCCTCATTAAGTCTTCTACTGAAGGCCTCACAAATTACAGCGTTTTGGAGACACATTCCACTACGCAATCGCGAGAAACCTTAGAAAATGTCATTGATCACTTCTTCCTTCTTGGGGAGGAGAAAAACCTCGATAGAGTTATCAGAGATGTATCAATATAGCCTAAAACAGCATCCGAGCTGGCACAGAAGGTGGTCTCTGACAAAGGGCCGGTGATTCGTTTGCGTTCTAAGAAGGCCTTCCCTCCGCTTGGGCCCTCACATGCATTCCCCTGCCCTGGACAGTCGGGCTCCTTCATGAATGAAGGCGTCTTACTTGCGTACTCCCTCTGGAAACTGATGGTCAATAAGATCAATTTTAATACCACTGGGAAGAAAGAAATGTCAACACAGCTCTGTTACGGCCAAACTGTACTTCTGTCTCTCCCTGAAGCTTACATCGTGCCCACGCCACCGTGATTTGCAAAGTTTCACTATAACGTATGCATCCATGTATCCACTCATTTACTCAACAAACATTGGAAGAAATGCTTCGGAAAGCTACACAAACACTAGAAAACTATCAGAAGGAACTATTTGATGAAGTATAAAGAATATCTTGGTGCATTTGGGCTAAGCAGGCCCCAGGTGCTGGGGGTATGGTAGTTAACAAGGCACGATCCCTGCCTTCAAGGGACTTACAGTCCATGGAGGAGACACAGAAAGAAGCGGACACATGTCATACATTCAAGGCATAGTAGATACGCATAAATCTAATAATCACTATATTATGTATGGAGTAACACGTGCATCTGTAGTTGACATGATGCCTGTAAGCATGAATGTACTTATGTGGAGCCTCACCCCACAGAGACTAGGAGACTACGTGCTGCTAGAATGAATGGGTTTGAGAGTCCCAGAGGCTTGTTTAAACCCTGGCTCAGTTAAGTCCTGACCTCATGGACTTCAGCGTGAGTAATAACGAAGCAGGAAAAGAACAGATGACACCCAGAGCAGTGTTCTCAGTGTCTGAGACTGACCAAGATCCACAGTGGTGGCCAGAGTTCTCACAAGGCAGAGAGATCCAGTCTTCACCTGAGCCCTTAGGCTATACCCAGACTGTGCCAGGTACTCCTTTAACACTTCATTTAATAATACTAGCAATACAGGATCCTGGGGGGCTCAGCAGTTTAGCGCTGCCTTCGGCCCAGGGCGTGATCCTGGAGTCCCAGGATGGAGTCCCGGGATCAAGTCCCACATCAGGCTCTCTGCATGGAGCCTGCTTCTCCCTCTGCCTATGTCTCTGCCTCTCTCTCTCTCTTTTATGAATAAATAAATAAAATCTTTAAAAAATAGCAATAACCAATTAGGAAGGTGTGTGTATTCACTTAAGCTTCGTCTGAGGCTCAGAATGTTGAATTTGCCCAAGGCCAAGGAGTCG
Source organism: Nyctereutes procyonoides (assembly GCF_905146905.1). Classification (NCBI taxonomy): domain Eukaryota; kingdom Metazoa; phylum Chordata; class Mammalia; order Carnivora; family Canidae; genus Nyctereutes; species Nyctereutes procyonoides. Next base: position 54,847,270 of record NW_026575046.1, read on the forward strand.
GTCGTAGTAACACATAACTCTGCCCACGTCAGATTCTGTGCTTTATTTGCCCATACTGAACTATGATTTGCACTCCATTGATTCAAATATCACCCCATTGATTCCGGGACACTTGTGCAAGGTACAAAAGAACTAGAGATATTGTTTAAGGATGTTGGGATTAAGCTACAAAAAGGAATAAACGAGCCAAATGAGCAGAATTCTCAAGTAGTACGAATTTCTGATGCCTGAAGAAGTGTGTAGGCTGTGTTTGCTTTTCTGATCTCCCATCTGTTGGCTTGGCTACCTTTGGGCACCTGGTGGGATCGAGGACCCCCGGGTTTTCAACGAGCTCCCCGACACTCCCTCTCTCTATAGCCTGTGTTTTGCAGTATTTACTAGTTTTCCAGAATGTACATCTTGGTAACTCTTTTTATTTATCATGGAAGCCAGAAAACCTCTCTGAAAGATTGACGTGTCGATGAATGGGGGGATGGAAGCGTTTCAACTTTTAAGCTGTTCTTGAGAAACACTGCAAGCCGTCTGCCGAAAGAGGCTTTAGTTTGGGAAACCAGGTGGTCAATATCACCATAATAGACGTGATAAAGAAGAGGATTTAGAGAAAGGTTAAGGAGAAGAAAGCCTCTTTGGTTTCCATGATAATAACTTCCAGGATATTTCACATCATTGAGGAGGACTTGCAAGTGCTTTGTAGATTTTAACCTGTGTACAAGTCCTTGTAGGTGGGAAGGGCTTTTCAAGAATGCTCCCAACACTGATACTCTGTGTTTCCACCTCTCAGTATTTATAGTGCCGAGATTTCTGATATTCACTCTTTTTATGATCAGTATTTCTGGTATTACATATTTCCATTTGGGGAGATTATTGTACTCAGCATATTAATAGTAAATGTTTCTCTTATTTGGGATTTATAGTTCTGAGACTAGGAGTTTTTTTTAAGGTCTCTCCAACTTCATGTAACACTGAGGTCAAATGTACTTTAATTTGGGGGTTCTCTAGGTCATTGTCTTAGATACGTCACTTTTGTGGGAGTATTTCTTTCTCAGAATTCCTGGAAACAGCTACAAACTGGAACTAATGTAAATTTCACTAACATTCTTGGTATAGGGTATTGAAAAAACAGCAACAGGCAAAATATAAACTCATTGCTAAATCTCTATTCTCCTTGTCTGACCACGGTTACAGAAGAACTGGTCAATGTCATGGGTACCAGCACCTCTCACCTTCCCCAGGACAACATACACCCCTAAGGAGCCTCTTTATGAATATGGATCACCAAAGACTAAGGGTCTTCCAATAAGGTTGCCCTGTTGAACTGTACAGTGTAGTATTTTGAATTTATTATTTTTTCATCTTTATTTTAATGTTGGTGTGGTCTGTGACATAGCACAGATCTGGATAGTCCTGCTTGCTCTCCGACCTTGCTTCTAGATTCATAGACTGACTTGTGAGTTGTGACTTGTGCTTGGTTTGTGGTTCCCTTAGGAGAGCCTGAGCCCTTCTTAAGCATCAGAGTAGGCAGTTTTATATGCAACAGACCACCGGCATGGAGCCGAATCCAATTGCATCCCCGTTTTCTACTGTCTGGTAACTGTGCAAGTATGCAGGAGTGTGCCCTATTTTCATTTTTTTAAATGGAAGTTCAGGACAAGATTGTCCTCTGCATGGCCTCTGTATTTATTTTGCATTACTTTTTAAAGATAATATATTTAGCATGTCACTTAGTAATTCTGTTTAGGGGAGACCCCAGAGTTGTCTTTATTCAAAATTATTGATCTTGGACTTCTCAGCCTCCAGAACCATGAAAGATAAATGTTTGTTCTTTAAGTTTTTAAAATGGACTAAGACACTAAGTATTCTAATTTCCTTGATACACATTTATTAGGTACTTTAGATATTTTTATTGAAGCTTTTTGGAACAAGGCCAATCAGAACTTTTCCTTTATGCATATCAGCTTTCATATTCTTTGGCATGTTGACTTTTTTTGTGGTATTCTGCTGGAAATAAACTTACCTTTTAAATTTGTGCTCTTGGGAAAGTTATTTCTTCTCTCATTAGACAACGTGGTTGCCAAGGGTGCCTGGATGGCTCAGTTGGTTAAGGGCCCAGTTCTTGCTTTCAGCTCAGGTTATGATCTCAGGGTGGTGAGATCAAGCACCATGCCCAGCCTGCTTAAGATTCTCTCTTTCCTTCTCCCTCTGTCCCTACCCCTCTCCTTTCTCTCTTTCTCAAAAGTAAGTAAGTAATAAATAAATAAATAAATAAATAAATAAATAAATAAATAACAGAAAACTATGGTTGCCAGAAATCTTCCCTTGCTGCTCCATTGTTCCCATAATGGAAAGGTCAGTGGTCAAACTTGTCAGCTAATGTTTAGTATCCACTTCCCTATGCATTATTAGTGCATAAATAAACTTATCCTAGCACTTGATATTTCAAGTTTATGCTATATTCTTTTCTCTATAATTCGAAGTCTGGATTTAGGATCTTCATGATTTGTGATGTGTGAAGGTATATCTGATCCTTATTTCATAAGTTGGCTCCATAGAACTTGTCTCATTATTATTGGTAATTATATTTCTAGTAATTAGAGTTTTCATTAACCCTGCTTTAAAAACTCTGTATGATCATCCTAATTAATAGAGAAACTTAAAGCTTTCCTACCAAAATTAGGTATAAGAGAAGGTTGGCGTTTCTCACCACTCCTTTTTAACATTATACTGCAAGTTCTGGCCAATGCAATAAGTCCAGAAAAGAAAAGAAAATGTATAAAGATTTAAAAAAAAGAGAGAGAGAAACTGATTTTGTTCACCGACAGCATGATCATCTCTAAATTCCAAAAAAATTGGCAAAAACCCCTCTTGAAACTAATAAATGATTATGGCATGGTTGTAGGATACAAGGTTAATATACAAAAGTGGGTCACCTTTCTATATACCAGCAATGAACACATAGAATTTGGAATTAAAAATACAATAATATTTACATTAACACTCCGCAAAATGAAAACTTAGGTATAAACCTAACAAAGTGTATACAAGATCTATATGAGGGAAACCACAAAACTCTGATGAATATGATAAAAGAACTAAATAAGTGGAGAGATAGTTCATGTTCATGATAAGAAGACTCAATATTGTCAAGATGCCAGGTCTTTCCAACTGATCCATAGATTGAGAGCAATCCCAATCATAACCCTAGCAAATTATTTTGTGGATATTGACAAAATATGTCTACAATTTACATGGAGGAACAAATACCCCAGAATGGTCAAGACGATACTGAAAGAGAAGAACAAAGTTGGAGGACTGACACTATCCAACTTGAGACTTACTATATAGCTATAATAATCTGGACAGTTTGGGATTGACAAAAGCATAGACAAATATATCAATAGAGTAAAATGTAGAGCCCAGAAATAGTCTCATGTAAATATGATCAACTGATCTTCAACACTGGAGCAAAGATAGTCTTTTCAATAAGCAGTGCCGGAACAACTGGATATCCAAGTACAAAAGATGAATCTAGACTCAGACTTTACACCCTTCATACACACACACACACACACACACACACACACACAGAAACAATTAAAATTGGGTCACAGATCTAAATGTAAAACACAAAACTGTAAAACTTCCAGAAGATAACATAAGAGAAAACCTAGATAATCTTGGGTATGTGACAAATTTTTAGATAGAACACCAAAGATATGATCTAGGAAATAAATAATTGATAAGCTGGACTTCTTTAAAATCAAAAACTCTGTCCTGTGAAAGACAATGTCAAGAGAATGAAAAGACAAGCCAAGATTGGTAAAAAAAAAATTATATATATATATATATATATATATATATATATATATATATATTCAAAAGACACATCTGTTAAAGAACTGCTATCCAAAATAAACTACAAACTTTTAAAACTTCAGAATAAGGTAACAAACATCATAATTTTTAAAAAATGGATCAAAGACCTCAATAGAGATGATATACAGACAGCAAATATGCATATTAAAAGATGCTCCATATCACCTGTCATCAGGAAAATGCAAATTTGAATAACAAGATGCCACTACACACCTGTTAGAACAGGCAAGATCCAAACCACTGACATGGAACGCTGGTGAGGACGTAGAGCAAACAGCGGTGAGGAACTCGCATTCGCCGCTGAAGGGAATGCAAGATGGTACAGCCACTTTGGAGGACAGTTTGGTAGTTTCTTACAAAACTAATCACACTCTTACCATACAATCCAGCAATTGTGCTCTTCGGTATTTACCCTCAAGAGATAAAAATTTATGTCCACATGAAAACTTGCACAAGGTTATTTATCACAGTTTTATTCATAATCGCCTTAACCTAGAAGCAACCAAGATGTCCTTTGGTACCTAAATGGATAAATAAACTGTGGTACATCGAGACAATGGAATAGTATTCAGTGCTTAAGGGAACTGAACTATTAGAATAGCCAGGAAAAGTATGTAGGAACCTTAAATTCATATTGCCAAGCCAAGGAAGCCAATCTGAAAAGTCCACACACTTTATGATTCTACCTATATGACATCCTGGAAATGCACACTTTGGAGATGGTGAAAAGATTGGGGGTGACCAGAGGCTGTGGGGAGGGAGGGATGAATATACAGAGCATAGAGGAGTTTTAGGGTGGCGAAACTCTTCTGTGTGATTCCACAGTGATAGATACTTATCATCGTAGTTTTGTCCAAACCAGTAAAATGTACACCAAGGAGAATTGTAAACTGTGGACTTTTGGGTGATGCTAATGTCAATGGATGTTTAACAATAATAACAAATATGTCACTGTGGTTGGGGATTTTGAAGGTAATAGGTATTACCATTGAAGGTAATAGGGGAGGCGGTGCATATGTGCACCCTCAATTTTGCTGCGAAACTTAAACTTCTCTACAAAATAGTCTTAAAGAGAAGTATGGTGGAGACTGGTCCTTTGGCATTATTTTTGGAAGAGAACTGCCATCCTCACTCCCACATTTCTAAGCACGTTTGCACTCAGTGGATGTCATCAACCCTTAGAGAGGCACAGTTAAATACAAGCTGTTTGTCTTATTCCTCCCCTTTGACCCTACCTACGTCATCATACCCCTGTTTCTTGGCAGAAAACTCTCAATTTAGAAAACAGATGAATCGCTATACCTTGAAGATGATAAATTTTGTCATTAAATCAGGCATCTGACCATCTTATACTGTATATACACTAGGTGCCAGGCCCCTCAGTGTGTTTTGCAGGACAGAGGTGTGGGTTCCTACGTAGAATACACCATCATCACTTCTCTCAAAGAGGGTAAAAAAAAAAAAGGAAATATTAGAAGGGGGAATTTGGAAATAAAACACAAAAACAATAGAGAAAATTAAAAAAAAAAAGACCAACATTTGTGTGTTTGTTTTTTCTTTTTAAAGATTAACAAAATAGACCTCAGGCAAGACTGAACAAGAAAAATTAGAAAATACAAATAAATAACAAATGAAATGGGGCAATAATTTAGAGACATTAGGGATTTAAATACATTAACACCACAATTAGGGAGAGGAAACCAGATAGCATGTGCATGACAAGCTGCTCCAACTCATTAGTAACATGAAAAATGCAAATGAAAACAGCAGAGATCTCTCTCTCTCAACCTTGCGGACTGGCAAAATTAGAAGGCTGGGTGACGTCAAGTGTCAGCAGGGACTAAGAGCCCTGGGGGAAGAGCCCTGATCGTGAATGGGAAAAGATGAGGCCCACCAATCGGGGGAGTATGGGGACAGTACCTGATCCAAATAAGGGTACACGTGCACTTCTGGTTTCACCCGCTGCGATAATCCAGTCTATGTTTCCACTTGGCCAGGTTGTGGGATGCCCAGATATTCGGCCCAGTGTTACTCTGGGTGTATTTATGAAGGCGTTTCTGGATGAGATGAACATTTGAATTGATAGACTGAGTAAAGCAGATTCCCCTCCATAATGTGGGCGGGCCTAGTCCAATCCGTTGAAGGCCTGGACAGAACAAAAAGACTCCTCTTTCCCTGAGTAAGGGAGCCTCTTTCCTGACAACTTTCAAACTGGGGGGACACCAGCTTTTCCTTGCCTTTGGACCAGAACTGAGACACATCAGTTCTCCCTGGATCTTGAGCCTGAAGCCTACACCATCATGTCTCCTGAGTCTCCAGTTGGTGACTCACCCTGCAGACCTGGCTGGCGACTTACCAGCCTCCATAATCACGTGAGCCAATTCCTGATAATAGATTTCTACACACACACAGGCACAGACACACACACACACACACACACACACACACACACACACACACACTCCTTGGTTCTATTTTTCAGGAGAACCCTAACACACATACCACAGTCTTCATTCCCCAGTCCATAAGAGGACATAGGTGAGGCTGTGTTCATTTTATTTGTTCAGGTAGTGAGTGGGTTGGTCACATATGGGACAGTCCACACCAGGGAAGGCTATACCATAGTTGGAAGCAACGGATGAAAAAGAGCAAAATGGATGGATAGTGGAGACTGAGTGCCTAATGCAAAAAGTTAGAAACAGAACGAGCTTATATTACACAATATCATTAGCGTAAATTGAAAATGCATGCATATAAAACAACAGTATACATTTTGCCAAATGAATGCCTTTTTTGCAAGGGTATGGTTTTTTCATATAAACAGGAAGATATATACCAACTACATTAGAATTTTCCCTAATGTGGGAGAAGGAAATGGGAACACGTCATGTAGAAATAGGAGGGAATAACTAAATGATTGAATTAATAAACAAGAGGAGAGCTCTGCATAGGCCGGAGGAAACACTGTACTGAGAACTAAGTAGTGTGATTTACTCAACTCTCTGCACTTTAAAGGGGATTTTAAAAAATCTGGTATCAGCTAGTATCTAATTAGATTGCTTAGACAAGGCAACTAAAAAGAAGTCAAGCACCCTAGGATGGGAGACCTGCTGATTCTCAGAGTTGGAGAAGTCCCCTAAGGCCACGGGCTGCTGTGCCATGATCCTGACCTGCCTCCCTAACCTCTCCGGAAGCAGCTGTGCAGCCTGAGCCCGCGATCAGAGCCACCTGCAGCAGAGAGTGTTCTGTCTTCAGATGGCCGTAGCTTCTAGAATGATCTCCTTCAAAATGTGATTGAAAATCTGCCTCCTCAAGTTTCCTGGCGGGCTCTGGGCTTTGGCTCATAATTTCTTGGTTTCCTTTTTCCTGGTTCCATTACCTCATTACAGTCTCAGCATAATACAATAGATGTGAAAAATTGTCTTTCTGTTCTTCAATCTTCACTGTCAGGATGCTGTCTTGGGAACTCTTGGATAAAGGATGTTCCCCAAATACCCAACCTCAATGTACAACATGAAAACATGAAAACACACTTTTCTAGCTCACAAAAGCCCTGGGAGGCATAAAATTATGTTTAATTCTTTCCTAATTGGATTGGAAGTGTAATGAAAACCACATCAATGATGGAACTGGAGATCTGTATGGAAATAATACTTAAAGGGGCACCTGGGGGACTCAGTCAATTAAGAGCCTGACTCTTGATTTTGGCTCAGATGATGATCTTGGGGTCCTGAGATCAAGCCCCACGTAGGGTTCTGCACTCAGCAGGAAGTGTGCTTCAGGATTCTCTCTCCCTCTTCCCCTCCACTCGCTGTCTCTCTCTCTCAAATCAATAAATACGTATATATTTTAAAGATTTTATTTATTTATTCATGAGAGAGGCAGAGACACAGGCAGAGGGAAAAGCAGGCTCCTCATGGGGACTCGATCCAGGACCCGGGATCACGCCCAGAGCCAAAGGCAGACGCTCAACCACTGAGTCACCCAGGTGCCACAAACAAATCTTTAAACAAAAGAAATAATACCTAAAGATAAAAGTTTAATCTTACATTCATATCTATGATTTATTAGGTATTTTTTTTATTCAGATGGGTCACCTAGTCCAGAACTGAAACATCGGCTAGAAATGAAGTTCGATAACTATTTGGGATTGGATCAGCAAATACGATATTTAATCCTTCCTGGAGGGAGTCAGTCATTCCCTATCATTGGCGCTCATTGGCCTAACAGTAAGAATGACACAGTTTTGGTCTTAGAAAGAGTCGATGTAGATAAAATAGCAGCAGTAGCTACAGCAAAATACCAGGTAACTGAACATCACCAAAGCATGGCCATGCGATGCCAGCCTGGAGGTTCCGAACCAAACAGTTTGATTAACAGCAAATAGACAGGTGGAAAAATGCAGAAAGTTTTCCCTTCCTGGCAGCCAAGAGCAAACAAGGTCCTGAAGATTACTGGAGACTGGGTCATGGGCTGATAATAAGCACAAGATGTCCAGCAGAATGCTCTGTCCACGCTTGTCGCCCCAGGGTCAGGAGGGAGACGACCGGCCCAGAGCTACTGAGCACACAGGAGGCGGGTAGTGTTGAGCCAGGCACACAGTGTGACAAGGATGAGAGGGCCCTCTGTGCCTCACACACGCACACGCACACTCTCTGTGATCCTGTCCCCCATCTGTGCCCTGACAAACAGCGGAGAGGGGAGAGTAAGCGCTTGGTTGACACTTGGGGTTGACAGGCTGGAAGCTCACATCCACCGGAGGCAGAAGCCAAGGGTAAAGCACTTCGTGCAACAAAGATTCCTCTCCTTTTTTATTTTTATTTTTTTTTATTTTTAAAGATTCCTCTCCTTGTTCTGTTTTTCTAACAGTCTGATCAAGCTTATGGTTACCTACTCAGAGTAATTTTTTTTAGTTGCATGTAATGAAATAGTTACAAATACCAAGAAACCAATTATACTGAAAACGTTAACTAAAGTGTGTTCTACAGTAAAATGTACTCTCGCTAGTGTATGATTCTATGATTTTTGACAAATACATATAGCTCAGGAACCACCAGGACAAATAAGATACAAAACAGTCCTGTCACTTCAAAAAAAACTCCCATATCTCTAGTTCCATAACCTCTTCTCCAAGCCCCAATCCCGGCCATCACTTTTCTCTTTCTCCTCCTATAATTTTGTCTTTTCCACAATGTCGGGTAAATGTCAATGGAGTCATAATGAGTCAGTCTTCTGAGTCAGTCTTGCTTCATTCAGGATAACGCACCTGAGAACCACCTAAGTTTATTTCTCTGTAGTACTCCGTTGTACCGATGTACCATTATTTACTTACCCATCCACCCCTTGAAGGGCATTTTGGCTTTTTTCCCCAGATGTTTGTGATCGGGAAAAGAAGATGCTATAAATATTTGAGAACATAAAATTTCAGTTCTCTTCAGTAATAAGGGTGACTAGGTCTATTCATTTATTTCATTGAAAACCCTAAGTTTTAGAGTATTCTTCAAAAAATGCAGAACGATTTCTCCCAAATCTATAACCAGTCTTCAAAGATGAGACTACTTTCCTTGGATTTTCTATGTTTCAATCATTAGACAAGGGTAATGGCCTAGAAATTAGCCAAGTCACTGTTTGCTTATAATTGCTCTATTCATAATAATTTCATTAACACTTAAAGAAAGTTCCTTGGTATTCCTTATGAAGGATAAAGGATTTTTATAGGTAAAAAGTTTTTCATTTGAGCAGTGTGATTATCTTGTTGTGGATGAGGTCTTAACTGGTTATCATGCTATGACCAAATTGGAGTTTACGGTCTTATCCAGGCTAAGGGGCTGACCACACTGTCTTGAGAGAATTTCCTTAGGGCAGTGCCAAGGGTGAAGGCAGCCTAGTACAGGAGGCAAGATTCCATATCTGCATTGGAGGACCCGTATTAGTTCCAGCTGTGTCATCAACTAGCCACGTGAGCTAACCAGAAGCTTTGTAAGCGTGGACATCAGTTTCAAAGCTCGAATTAAGGGGAGGTGAGTAAGGTGCTTTAGGGCACAAAAACTCAGACGGAAGTCATGGTCAGGACAGACCCTGTACCTGCACAGTCCTGTAGCAAGTGCCTCTCAAGCTTTGCACCCAATGTGCCTTACTTACTCAACCCCAGTCCAGGCCGTGACCATTTCACCCGTCAGTACAAGAAGAAGCGCTAAATTTCATGTCCCAACCTAAACCTTATGCCAACATAGAACTAGTCAGGGTAAGACATATGGAATTATTCAGCTGGGTTTGGTCAATAGCCAGCCTCAATAATTCAGACCAAAATACTGTCTTTTCCTGTAACAGGAGGGTGGATTTTCTTTGCTCTCCACCTTAGAACGGTTGTATATATGAAGGTTGCTCCAACACCGTATGACTTAATTACACCCACAGTCATCAGCTGACTGGCTCCAGTACTTTCCTTTGACATTTGGCCCAAGGAGGCCTTCTCTCACCCCATGATGGTATATATTTACCTGTGCAGTTTAGAAAATTCTCAAAATGTGTCTGTGTAATACATGTGTATGTTGGTGGGGGAAAGAGGTCTTAAGAGGTTATGATAGCTGCACCCCTCAGAGTGATTCTTGTTTTATTTTGAATTTCAAATAACTGGAAAGAAGGGTATCAGAATATTTTTAAAGTGCTAATTTGTGATATGATAGTATATTTGCTTTTTAATTTAGAGATTCAATAACAAGATAAAATGGTGAGTCTTAAAACTATAAAGTTTTGAAAGCAGTGATAAGATAAATGATGTTTTGAGAAATTTGTGATCACCGTAATGTGCATTTTCAGGAGAGATTCTAGAGGATGAATTGCTGAATCCCAGGATAAATGTGCTCATCTAATTTTCCTAGATATTGCCAAATTCCTCTATAAAGAGATTACACCCTTTTGCATTCCCATCAGTAATGTTCGAGAGTGCACAGCTTCATCATGCAGTATATTGGCAAACTTTGAGGTTTTTGTCATTCTGATAGATGAAGAAAAATTTATCATTATAATTTTAATTTACATTTATCATATTGTATAAACAAGTTTGAACATCTTTTTATTGGTTTTCAAGTCCTTTTCGTTTCTTTTCCTATAAATTTTCCATTTATTTCCTTAGTCTCCTTTTCTGTGAATTTGCTGGCTTTCCTCTTCCCTATGTTTGAGAGCTCTATGGTAAGAAGATCCAGAATTTGTTTATCTCATTAGTACTAGTCTTTTTTCCCCTCAGTACATAATTTTCCCTTCTATTTTGAATACAGTATTTTTCTCACAAAAAGTCTTAATATAATCAAAATTGTCTATCTTATTTCTATTTGTTGCTTCTGGAATTTGAATGATAGATTTAAAAGATTTCCTGGGGTACCTAAGGTGGCTCAGTCTGTTGAACATCCAGCTCTTGGTTTTGGCTCAGGTCTGATCACAGAGTCATGACATCAAGTCCAGTGACTGGCTCCACACTCGTAGGGCATCTGCTTGGGTTTCTCTCTCCCCCTTCCTCTTCCTGCCCTGTCCCCATGTGCTCTCTCCCTCCTGGAAATAAATGTTTTTTAAAAATGAAAAAATAAAACATTTCACAACTCACAAATTATAGAAAGATTTACTCATACTTTCTTCTGATATTTTCATCATTTCATTAAAATTTTGTAATCCATTTGAAAACTTGGTGCACATACAGGGGATCACCATATTTTTTTCCAGCTACACCAAAACCAATAATTTAAATGTCTATCGTCTTTATTGGTCTGAGATTTTTTTTCAGTATCATGTACTAATTTTAATATATAATAAGGTCTACTTACAGATTTTCTATTAAGTTCTAATGGTACATCTGCCAATACATCACTATTCAATTATAGAAAGTTTAGAGGGTTTTTTTTTTAGAGTTTTTTCTTAAGAGAAGGATGGAGAGAGAAAAAAGGAGAGGAAAGGGCAGACGGAGAGAGAGAATCTCAAGCAGACTCCCTCTGAGTGAGGAGCCCTATGTGGGGCTCGATCTCACAACCCTGAGATCATGACCTGAGCTGAAATCAAGAGTCAGGTGCTTAATTGACTGAGCCCCCCAGGTTCCCTTCACTGCTCTTTTTGAAAAAGAATAAATTGGGAGCAATCAGTCCACCTGATTATAATAATTACTATGCATCTATAATAACCAAAGGCAAAGGCAGTGTGGTATTGGCAGAAGGATAGATACAGAGATGCATGAAACAGAATAGAGATCCAAGACATAGTCCCATGCAGGTATGTGTAACTGATTTTTGATGAAGTAGCAACACTTCAACTGAAGAATTATATCCTTTCAACAAATGGTATTAGAACAATTGAACATCCATGGACAAAGAAAAGGAACCTCAACCTAAGTTCATACTTGATACACAGATTAACTCAAAATGGATCACATCATTAAATATAAAATGCGGGATCCCTGGGTGGCCCAGCGGTTTAGCGCCTGCCTTTGGCCCAGGGCGCGATCCTGGAGGCCCGGGATTGAATCCCACATCGGGCTCCCGGTGCATGGAGCCTGCTTCTCCCTTTGCCTATGTCTCTGCCTCTCTCTCTCTCTCTCTCTCTGACTATCATAAATAAATAAAAATTTAAAAAAATATATAAAATGCACACACAATATCCTTTAGAAGAAAACATAGGAGGAAATCTTCAGGACACATGGCCACATGAAGATGTCTTAGATGTGAAGCCCAAAGCATGATCCTAAGGGAAAATATTGAAAAAGCAGTCCTCATCAAAATTAAAGCTTTTGCTCTGAAAAAAAAAAAAGATAGGTAAAGGACTGAAAAGACAAGCTATGGACTAGAAGGAAATGTTTGCACATTATATACATCACCAAGAACTCATATTTAGAATATATAAAGGATTCACAAAGGAACAGAGAAATTAAATAATCAGAGAATAGTAAAATATTCTGTATGTTGGCAAATTGAACACCGATAAAAATAAATTTATTATTAAAAAAATAATAGTAAAATACATGGAGAGATATTTCACTCAAGAGGATATGTGGATAGCAAGCAAGCCCAGGATAAGAGGCACAGCTTCATTAGCCATTAAGGAAACGCAAATTAAAATCATGATGAGATATTACTACACATCTATCACAACAGGGGGAAAATAGCGACAATATCACACACTGATGAGGATGTATAGAAACTAGATCTATCATTTGCCACCATTGAGGCTATAAAATGGCATATCATAGTCACACTGGAAAATACTTAACATTTTCAAGGTAGTCAGAGTAATGGTCCCCAAAGATGACCCCCTGCCTGCCATCCCTAAACCTGTGAATATGTCCCATTACTTAGCAAAAGGTACTTTGCAGATGAGATTAAGGTTAAGGACTTTGAGAAGAGATTATTGTCCTGGATAATCTGGATGGGCCCAAGCTAATCACTGGAGCTCTTAAAAGCAGAGAACTCTTCCCAGCTTTATTCAGAGATAAAGATGGAGGGCAGGGTAAGAGCTGGAAGGATGTGACATTTTTGTCTTTAAAGCTTGAGGAATAGAGCCATGAGCCAAGAAACACAGACAGCCTCTAGAAGCTGGTGAAGGCAAGGAAATGAATTCCTTCTCAGGGCCTTCAGAAAGGCGCTGCCACCTGCTTGATGTGAGTCCAGTGAGACCTATTTTGGACCTCTGGCTTCCAGAACTATAAAATGAGAAATTTGTGGTACTTAAGCCACTAAATTTGGGTTAAGTTGTTAAAGCAGCAACAGAAAACTAACAAAGTTTCTTTTCTAAAGAACACGAAATATGGTGTCAAGTATAAATATAAATCTCTATAAATAAAATATATATTTATATTTACATAAATAAATATATATTTACTGTACAACTCAGCAATCACACTCCTGTGCATTTATATCTTGGAGAAAAGAAAATTTGTGTCCACACAACAAACTTTACATGAAAGGTCATAGCAGCTTTATTTGTATTAGCCAAATATTGACAACAGCTCAAATGGGAATACTACTCAGCAGTAAAGCAGGGACAAACTATTTGTTTTAAGATTTTATTTATTTATTCATGAGAGACACAGAGAGAGAGGCAGAGACACAGGCAGATGGAGAAGCAGGCTCCCAGGACCTTGGGGTCATGCCCTGAGCCAAAGGCAGATGCTCAACCACTGAGCCCCCTAGTTGTCCCAGGGACAAACTACTGATACAAGGAACAACTTGGAGGGATCTTGATGGCAATATGTTGAATGAAAATGCCAATCTCAAAGCATTACATATGGTAGGATTCAGTTTATATAGCATTCCTGAAATGACAATATTGTAGAGATAAAAAAAAATGGATCTGTGGTTATCAGCAGTTAGGGACAAGGTGTTGGGGGAAGGGATGAGTGTATCTATAAAGAGGAAGTTTGCATAGGATATTTGAGGCAATGAAACAATTCTGTGCCCTGAATGTGTTGGTAAATCTATACATGTGATAAAATCGCATATGATTACACACGCACACAAATGAATGCATATAAAATTGATGAAATTGAATATGATGTGGATTATACTAATGTTAATTTGATTATTTGGAGATTGTACTATAATTATGTAAGATGCTGCCATTAGGGAAATCTGGGTGAAGTGCATATGGGACCTTTTTGATTAATTACGCAATCTTTTTGTGATCGATCATAATTTCAAAGTAAAAATTGAAAATATAATAGAAGAATATTTGAGGGAATTTCCTTCGTCATCTGGAACTGTGAATGACTTTTCTAACTATTACTCAAATTCTAGAGGTCATAAGTGAAGTGATAGATGAACGTAGTACCACGAAAATAAAAACCTCCGCATGGTTACAAAAAAAGAAAGCCAAATAAAGTACATCGAAATTTGACAAATTGGAAAAGTATCCGCAACTTATATCACAAAAGCTCGATATTTCTAATTGAGAAAGTGCTTATAAAAATAGAGGAAAAAATGAGAACATCTATAAGGATAATGAATTAACAAATGAACATTAAGTTTATAGAAAAGGAAATTTAGGGATCCCTGGGCGGCGCAGCGGTTTGGCGCCTGCCTTTGGCCCAGGGCGCAATCCTGGAGACCCGGGATCGAATCCCACGTCAGGCTCCCGGTGCATGGAGCCTGCTTCTCCCTCTGCCTGTGTCTCTGCCTCTCTCTCTTTCTCTCTCTGTGACTATCATAAATAAATTAAAAAAAATAAAAAGAAAAGAAAATTTATTTAATGAACCGTTTGAAAATATGCTTATATCCACTCACAATAAGAGAGATGAAAGTTAAAATTTAATAATAAGATACCATTTCTCAACTAGTAGGTGGGCAGCATGAGATATGTTTGGTAACATTCTCCACTGTCAGAGCTGTGGGGGAAACCAGTCATTCTCCATGTGTCCCTGGTGGAAATGCAGATTACTAAACACCATAGGCCTAGGTGATAATTTTTAGGAAAATTACATATTCATTTATCCTTTGGCCGAGCAATCAGAATTTTTAGGAGTTGATGCCAAAGAACGCACAGGCAAAAATATGAAAAGTCATATGCCCAGGCATTCTTTGCAGGAAAATTTTAAATATCAGTAGAATTGAAACAACTCAGTGGCCAACAGTCTCCACATAGGAGATAGAATGAAGAAACAGTGATATTCCATAGTAGAGTGCTACATGAGTCATGAAAAGTAGCAAGGGATATAACTATGTCTTAATGTGGAAGTTCTTAAGAGTATCTTTTAAAATAATGGGTAGAAAGGGGTATAGCTTGTTACAACTTATCTAAAGAAAAGTGAGGGGTGTGTGTGTGTGTGTGTGTGTGTGTATGTGTGCGTGCGTGTGGTTGGGGGATGAAATAGGAATGTGAGAGGAGGGGCTTGGTTAGAAAGTCATAAAATTGTGATGGATTTTGGAATCCATCCTTGAAAACTTGAAAGGAGAGGTTGAACAAATGATTCTAAACGTTTGTCTATTTGGTGACTAATCAGTTTCTCAAACCTTCATCATTAGACTGTACATGTCCTAGAGGCATATTATTGGCAATACTGCTGTTATTTATTTGTTGTTTGTTTGTTTGTTTGTTTGTTTGGGGGACTGTTGGGTATGTGTATTTGGGGATTCATCAAATGAGTGAGCACATGACATTCTACCGTTCCTGTGTCCTGGAGTCCTGAGATTCAGACTAAAATGTCCAAGCAAATGATAGATCGATCAGTAGCTGGCTATACATAGGGGTGGATACAAACTCATACGCACATGTGTATACATACATACCTATATAAATATATACATATGTATGTGTCTGCATATTTTCTAGCACGTTTCCCTGAAAACGTCTTGAAGACATCATCATATGCCAGTAGCAAGGAACACCCATCGTTCGCAGGCTGCAGTCTTGAAACGCCATTTCTCATCCAAGGAAGCAGAACTCCTTTCAGAGGACTGATTCCAAGCAAGGGGCAAGGAACGTACAAGGTGATCTTGGAATATATTTATTGCTTTACTGGATAATAAGAACCCTACTAAGACGAGGAAAGTTCTAGCTAAACAAGTTTGAAGTCATCTCAAGGAAGTCTCTATTGGCCAAAAATGTTACAATTTCAGAATCACTAAAGTTAATTTCTGCTATGAATTTAAGCACATGAAATATGTATAAAACTATAGGGTGCAATGTGATACTGAAAGAAAAAATAACCTTGGTTACCATTGGAAACTTGAAAATAAAAGGAAAGAATTCAGCATCTTATCATGTCTTCCCACACTACTAGGTCACCAAAAAGTAGACGAAGCAAAGTTTCTCTTTATAGAAGTATTCTAGCAAATGAATAAGGAAGAAATGAAAGAATTGGAGCATCGTCGCTGTGTAACACATAATGAATTCTTAGACGCAGAAGCTCTGGTCATTAACTACCGCGAACATTACAAGAAGTGGAAGTAAACATTTCATATATCCTGATGGAAAAAAAATCCCACAAGCCTATGTGTACACTAGTCATCCAAATCAATCCTGAATCTGATCAAGCCTCCAGATTCAATCTAGGAAAAAGTACAGAAGAGAGAACAATATGTTGGACAACGTGTTATATATTAAACAACAGATGCGAAAAAAAAATCATAGGGCTGTCATCAGCAGAATGCAGCTTATGGGGAGCTCTACAGGACAAAAAGATCCAGTTTCTTCGACAAATATATTGCGAGGTGGATGGGGAAAGATGGAAAGGAACTCAAGGTCTAACAAGAATCTTAAGAGTCACAATAGCAAACTGTAACATATGGAATTTATCTGAATGCTGATTTGAAGAAACTTTTAAAAATGACATTTATAAGACAGTTGGAAATTCAAACACTGCCTATTATTTTTGGTCTGTGATGGCAGTTACTCGACTCTCTATATTTGTCAATATTCACAGAACTGTACATCAAGTAGAGTGAATTTTCCTATTTATTAATTTTTTTAAAGCTCTAAATTAATGAGAGCAAAGCAGATCTAGGAATATGCAAGGCAGGGCACCTGGGGGGCTTAGAGGGTGAGCATCCGCCTCTGGCTCAGGGCGTGATCCCAGGGTCCCAGGATCGAGTCCCGTGTCGGGCTCCCTGCATGGAGCCTGCTTCTCCCTCTGTCCGTGTCTCTGCCTCTCTCTGTGTCTCTCATGAATAAATAAATAAAATCTTTTAAAAAAATATGCAAGCCAGATTATACTGTGAACACAAGGGCTTTTCTTTTTGACATTAGAAAAGTCAAACAATTTAATATAGACATTAATAAATTAATAGAAGTACATAAACACGTCAATAATATTTTGTGGAACCTAACATTTGTGTTAAGACTCTTACTAGGGATCCCTGGGTGGCGCAGCG
Source organism: Nyctereutes procyonoides (assembly GCF_905146905.1). Taxonomy (NCBI): domain Eukaryota; kingdom Metazoa; phylum Chordata; class Mammalia; order Carnivora; family Canidae; genus Nyctereutes; species Nyctereutes procyonoides. The sequence continues at coordinate 54,864,987 of NW_026575046.1, forward strand.
GTTTGGCGCCTGCCTTTGGCCCAGGGCGCGATCCTGGAGACCCGGGATCGAATCCCACATCAGGCTCCCAGTGCATGGAGCCTGCTTCTCCCTCTGCCTATGTCTCTGCCTCTCTCTCTCTCTCTCTCTCTCTCTCTCTGTGTGACTATCATAAATAAATAAAAATTTAAAAAAAGACTCTTACTAAAAGATGAATAGGATTCCCTTCACCTGACAAGTAAATCTACAAAAGTCATATAACAAATATCACATTTAGTGCTGAAATGTTGAAAGCTCTTTGAGATCTAGAGCGAGATAAGAATACCCACTGTCACAGACTGAGTCTTCTTGAAAGCAGGCACTGAGATAGAATCATAACCAGTATCTAAAACACGAAATAGAGTAAAATGGAAATAATAGGAACTTGGGTGCTTAATGAGGTCAGAAAGTATTTCATGAAAATTTTGTTTGAGTTCTATGTATATCTAGCAGATCCTGATCTACAATCTATTTCTTGCTGTGGTTCCCATCTCAGAAGTATGAGGAAAACCACAGAGAATGGGGTCCAACAATTGTGTAAGTCAGAGAAGGCTCCCCATAACCCTCACTCAGCCTACCCCCACCCCACCCTCATCCCACTCCCCATTTCCTTTCTTTTTAAAAGACTTTATTTATTTATTCCTGAGAGACACAGAGAGGGAGGCAGAGACACAGGCAGAGGGAGAAGCAGGCTCCACGCAGGGAGCCCGATGTGGGACTCCATCCCAGGACCCTGGGGTCACTCCCTGGGCCAAAGGAAGACGCTCAACCACTGAGCCCCCCAGGCACCCCATTCCCCATTTCCATACCTCCCTTAGCTTTCTTTCCAGCATTATTTAACTATTTGTGGTTTCTTTTGCTATTTAAAGTCCGGCTAGCTAAGCGCAGTGTGACACTAGTTTCAGGCTCACACTGTAAGGCTCTGCACTCCTCCGCAGCCCTGGGTGCTCATCACACGGGCCTCCTTTTTTTTTTTTTTTAAGATTTTATTTATTTATTCCTGAGAGACCCAAAGAGAAGCAGAGATATAGACAGAGGGAGAAGCAGGCTCCATGCAGGGAGCCCCATGTGGCACTCGATCCCAGGACCCCAGGATCAGGTGCTGGGCCAAAGGCAGATGCTCAACCGCTGAGCCACCCAGGCAACCCACACGTGCCCTCCTTAATCACCATCACCTGCTTCACCTCCTGCCCCCGCTGGAAACCATCAATTGCTTCTCTCTGGTTGGGAGACTGTCCCCCAGCTTGCCTCTCTTTCTCTTCTTTGCCCCATGGTTGTTTGTTTTGTGTCTTAAATTCCACATATAAATGAGATCACATGGTGTTTGTCTTTCTCTCACTGACTTATTTCACTTAGCGTAATACACTCTAGCTCCATGGCAAGATTCCATTCATCAGTCATTGGCCATTTGGGCTCTATCCAAACTCAGCTACTGTTGATAATCCTGCTGTAAACATTGGGGTGCATATATCCCTTCAAATGACTAGTTTTGTATGCTTAGGGCAAATACCCAGGAGTGTGATTGTGGGATCATAGGATAAGTTCTATTTTTAACTCCAGAGTTTGCATTCCCACCAACAGGCCAGGAGGGCTCCCCTTTCTCCGTATCCTCGCCAACACCTGGTGGTTCTTGTGCTGTTAAATTTTAGCCTGTCTGGTGTGAGGGTTTATCTCATTGGGGTTTTGCAGTTTCTGGAGTGCACAGTACAGCTCCAGGTGCTGCATGTTTGCAAATGAGCATCATCCCCGAGTCACCCACCGAGTGTGTGGTTTCCACAGGCAGGCTAATGCCCAGCCCTAGGGCCCTGCCTGCCAAGCGGGCACTCTCCACTTCTCTGAGTCCTCGAGGACACCTTCCCTCTACCTGGCTCAGGCCGTTTCCATAATTGCCACAGGCTTCTTTATGTCTGCGCAGGGTGCTCTTTGAAGCATTTTGAAGGGTTGTGCCTCAACTATATTCTTAATTGGGATAATCGATACTTGATGAAAGTAGCAAATTTCTTTTGGGAGAAAGAAGGGAGAAAAGGAGGGAAGAAAGAACTGAGCCCGGAGTAACAGAAGAGCATTTCCAGCAATGTCTTTATTTAGGCTCGAGCAGAGGGTCTGGGGTTGAAGACAACAGAGAATCTTCCCAACACCCCCAGTCACTCACTGCCTGCCAAGCCCAGCAGCCAACATGCTGAGCTGCACTTTCCCACATGGACCCCTGTCACCCAGACACAGTGACATGCCCCCACAGGGCTACTTTCCTTAATGAGACGCGAGCCACAGAAATACTTTGGCAAACATGCAGTGTTGAGCTGTCAAATTATCCTCTGCTCTGGGGGAGCGGGGGAAGCTCAGCTTCTGCAGTCATCTGCGTCTCATTACTTTGTTAGCTTTATTAGTTTCCTGATGCTGTGTAGACCCTGATGGTGGCACTCAGGGAGTTACCTGAGCATGGACTCTAGCATTTTCTCCACCAAAGCTCCAAAAGTATTCCACTGGCGAACTGGAAAAAGAGCTCTTCTTGGGGGATTGTAGAAACCACTCTAATAATTCTGAAAGTACTTTCTAAGAAGATGGGAGCTCAGAACTTCTCCTTTTTTTGTGTTTTCTTTTAAAGATTTTTTTTTATTTATTCATGAGGCACACATAGAGAGAGGCAGAGGGATGTGGGACTCGATCCCAGGACCCCAGGGTCACGCCCTGAGCCACAGACAGATGCTCAACCACTGAGCCACCCAGGCATCCCAGAGCTTCCCCTTTGGAAAGGAGCCACGAGCCATAATGATCCAAGTTCTAGTGACTTTATGAACTCTTATTTGTAAATAGGCAGCGGAGGAAAAGGAATCGGCAATTAGTTCTTTTAGTAAAGCTGTTCATGAAACCCATTTAGGGAGGTAGGGCTACAGGGCAAAAGGGTGCATTTAACCAAGATTGAGTAACCAAGATTGACTCTCTTTGCATAAACAAATAGAAAAGTGGACAAAATACGTGAGGGAATTTTTTCATATGAGCAGAGGAAGACTATGAGCTTTGAGTGAAGAGAAACAAACCTACAATCACACGAGACTTCTGAGCTGCTTTCCAGAGAAAGGCTTTCTTGTGGAAGGAAAGGGGAGTCCTACTTAAATTTTAAAAAAAGAGAATAAATAAATAAATAAATTAATTAATTAATTAAAAAAAAAGAAAAAAAGAAAGGAGAGTCCAAACACAGAACCGTGGTCTTACTTAGTTGAGGGTAGGTACCAGACTTCGTGGAGGCTGAGACAGCTAGAAGTTCCAGGGCAGATGCCAGAGAAGGAGAAGCCACAGAGAGAAAAAGCAACAGACATTTTTAGAAGCTTCCCTTTGAATCTTTGCATGTGCACACAGAGGGTGATTCCCCACAAGGCCAGGTGAAGACTGACTAAGGACTTGTAAACTGAGCCATTGTCAGAACTCATGCAGGGATAAGAAACTTCTTAGCTCCCACCAGCCAGAATAGAAGGACCTCGCTGAACGTCCAAGGCATCCAGAAAGCAGCCCCATAGGGAATCTCACTGGTAGAGCTAAACACTTCAAAAACAAACCTGGAAGGGAAAACATGCAGCGTTTTGAAAGCTTTGCTGAGATATAATTCCCCCCATTTAGATCCTGCAACTTGGCAGTTCCTTGAAATGCTAAACGTGGGGCTGCCATAGTACCGACTAGTCCAGTATCTATCCCAAAGAAAAGCACAAGTCCACACACAAACTCGAGCACAAATGTTCATAACAGCATTAGTCACACATACTTACAAAGTAGAAACCATCCAATGAACATCAGCTGATGAGTGAATAAATAAGAGGTGTTATATCCATATGGGGAGATTTCATTTGACTGTAGAAAGGAACGAAGTGCTGACACATCCTCAAATGTGAGCAACCCTTGAAAACATGATCCTTAGTGACGGAAGTCAAACACAAAAGGCTACGTATTGAATGGTTTCATTTATGTGAAATGTCAGAACAGGCAAATATATACAGACAGAGGCTGGGGAGGGGCAGGTGGGGGAGTGGAAGTGATTGGTAATTTAGGGAGTGATGAAACACTCTAAAATTAGATTATAATGGCTGTACAATTCTATGAATATACAAAAAATTCTGAACTGTACGCTCCAAAGAGGCGGTTATATACTATGGAAATTACGTCTCAGTTAAAACTGCCCCCCCCCTATGAGTTTTAAAGGGTATAAAAACTAGATACACTACCTGGTCCTATATTGGATGCTCACAGACAAATGATTAATTTTTAAAAATGGTTACCGAAATTTGAATATAGAATGGGCATTATTGAAACAATAAATACTAAATATTGGCACAGCACCATGGAGAGGTAAGTGTTGCTCCTACCAAATGATAAAATAAATGCAGTAGGAATAACAGAAAAATCCCATATAATTTTTTTATTTTTTTTAAAGATTTTATTTATTTATTCATGAGAGACACAGAGAGAGAGGCAGAGACACAGGCAGAGGGAGAAGCAGGCACCATGCAGGGAGCCTGACATGGGACTCGATCCCGGGTCTCCAGGATCACACCCTGGGCTGAAGGCGGCGCTAAACTGCTGAGCCACCCGGGCTGCCCACATATAATTTTTTTAAATGGGTACTTAAAAAACTGGTTAAACAAAAGACAAAAAAATAACAATTGTGTGTGTGTGTGTGTGTGTGTGTGTGTTATATAAAGGTTTGGAAGGACATACAAGAATATACATTAAACTGCTGTAAACTGTGTAGCAGAAATACGATGTTTTAATTTTCTCATTATTTCTTCTTCAATTCTTTATACTCTACACATTACTAATGTCATAATAATATTGTATTTTATTTTTATATGTTTTATATATTTCAAACACGTGCATCGTAGAGAACAGAGAGACGAACCTCCGTCTTCCCACCATGCTGCTTTGACGATTATCAACAAAGCCCGTTCTGTTTTATCTGAACCCCACCAACAGTCTTTTCTCATGACTCCTTGTGCTGTTTGGAAGCAAATTAAAATGTTATTTTTAATTCAAAGATTATTATCGACTTGATACTTAATTAACTTTACATAAATTCTTGGAGGAAGGTCTATTAGGGTACATATCAAACTGTGATTGAGAATGGAATAGGAGTACAGTGGAAGACGTGGACCTTTTATGATGAAAAAGCATTCATGTAGAATTTTTTAAATCATGAAGCATAGAAAAATAACTTAAAAAAAAAAAGAATCAGCCCTCCATATGTACAAGAGGCATAAGATTTTCCTCACATTAGTAAAGGTCTATGGAAAATAATGGAAGGTGCCCTGAACTAGAGCTCAAGAGATGAGAATTTTACTTCTTTTTCAGTCACTGTGACCATCGTGTCTCTGAGTCACTGCTTGTAATTGCTCAAGAGGATCAAGTATATTATTCACTCATCCAATAATATCCTTGAGCATCTACTGTATGCCCTGCATTGTCCTCATTGCCGGAGATCCAGCATGACTTCATTTCCATATTAGGCAGGACTCTTTTGGTTATAAGTAAAAATAATTCAAACCCAAACTAAGCTAAAGCCAAAGAGGAAATGCAACGGCTTGCACAAACACAGAATCCAGGGCTGACCTGACTTTACACGCACCTGGACTGAGGCTAACAGAACGTCATAGGGACCTAGCCTCCTATCCCTCCATATATTACAGCCCTCCACCCGTTCTCCTCAGCTCTGCTTTTCTGTGTGACCTTGCAAGTCATGCAGGTTCTCTAAGTATAAGGACCCGTGGTGGCTCCAGGATTATATCCCCATTGCATCAAGACCAAGAGCTCTGGGCAGTGCCCTTCCTCCTCTGCGTCTATCGTGATCCTGTCTCAATATCCTCTTGTATAAAGTCCAATCAGTGGGCATCAAGCACATCAAGCATAACCTTAACTACTATGTAAATATTACCTCCTTCCACCTTCTATCTACCAGGCTGCATTCCTCAGGTTTGCCAACTACATTCTTTGCATTTTTTAAAAATTTTAAAAAATACTTTTTTTTTTTGGTATTTTTATCTATGATCTGTTTTCTGAGGCCACTATTTGGGAAAGAATGGCCCATTTACTCATGAAGATATTGCGGGCTAATTTCCAATTAAGTAATCATCATTGGATGCTTCCACGTGGAACCATCAGAGATCCTACATGAAGCTACTTTGCAGAACGTCCGTGTTATGCACGCTCAGCACTGAGGAGTGAAGCTGGGCTGTGTTCTCACAACTGTCATTTCAGGGCATACGTGCCCGCGATTCCCACCCCTCTTTTGCAGAAGTGCTTATAGTTTCCCTATCACCCTAGGGCCAGTGAGAACGTCTTTCCTCCTTATTTCCTCTCTCCTCAGTGTCAATGAGGTTTTCCAGAAAGGATAGAACTGAAGAGGCAGACAGTATAAAATCCCATTCATCCCCTACTCGTTGGGGCTTCTTAGAGAGCCATTTGGTTCTTCTAGTCTTGAGTTCTGGCAACTGTTGATGGACCTACCCCCAGAGCGTAGTTGGCAGGGTTGCATGAAAAATAAGGCTTACAAGCTTCTAGCATAGTGCCCAGGGCAGGGTGGCCACGGGCACACAGAAACCCCCGTCCTCCTCCAACGGCACAGTGTTTTCAGATTTCTTTCTCTAGATCTCCCTTTACTTCTTGTCTGACCATATTTTTTTCTGATCTCGGCTGCTCATTCACAAATCCTCAGAGTTTATGAATCATGCTTTGTTTCTTTTTATTGCCCGTTCTGAGCACCATGTCTTTTCATAAGAGGGGCCCTAACAAATGATTCACAGGTATATAAAATATGATGACGGTGATACTCCTGTTCCTCAACTATATGTGTGAGGATACAGCCATCTAACAACCCTACTGTTTGTGAGACTGTGTTCTTACGTGATTTCTGTTTATTTTCTCATCTAATCTAATGTTGTGGACCCAGGTATGGTTCCTTTCTCATTTTACCAACGAGGAAACGGAGGTTTGCACATGCTAAGGACTTGCTGCAAAGACATACAGCAGGTGTGGGGTGGGCCTTGTCCTTAAGCTCAGTTCTGGTCAGTCCGGACACTCAGCCCCAATTGGGCTGCGACACATCGCCCCCATCTCCCAGGTGGGCCCCTGCCCAGGACGTCAACATCTCAGCCTGGTGCACTCCTAGCAGGGTAAAAAGATTGGGCTGAGCCATGAAGGGACTTCAAGACTCGTACCTCGTGGTACAGGTGTACAGCACGTGGGAACAGAGACGTGAGTCTGGGAGGAACCTAGGCTGCAAGAATTCTTCTCCAGCCCTCCAGCCAGTCAGTTATGTACACGGACCCTCTTGTTGCGAGACTCAGGCCCAGTGCCCGTTCCCTGCTCCGCTCCCTCCTCCGAGGACCTTCCATGTTAGGGGCCCATGCCTAGCCTGGGGTCTCCGTGGATATTTTGTTTTGAGTCTCAGGTTTGTGGCCACAACCACAGCCCTCCTTGCCCTCCTGCCTCACCCTGATGTCTCAGCTCCTTTCCAGCTTTTAGATCTACGTCCAGGTGGTCTAGTTACGCTCTAAATTGTTGTGGGAACCTGTTTCCCCAAACTCTCTCCTGGAAAGTAGCATCATGCCTCATTCCCGAGACCTAAAACTTACCAGCAGGCATATATTCCTAACAGCAGGAAAACATTTTAGCTCCCTTTCCACTGGCTCTTTGCCACTTCATACCTTCAAGCTTTCTCTTCTCGATGTCAAATTGGGTCGTTGCAAGCCCAGCCCGGTCGCGGTTGGGTAGAGTGCGATCTGGGTTTGCCATCACCTTCCATATATCACTACTTTTCATCTTCCAAACAGGTCTTTGATATACGTTCTGATGAAAAAAAAAAATTGGGATTCGAGGAGGTGAGGTAATTTGTGCAAAACTTTGGTGTAGACGTGTCTGCTTCCCGAGCCCATGGTGACCTTCTGGAGATAGTAGGGGGCTGTACGTCAACCCCCTGGAGGCCAAGATGGGTTCCCAGCCTGATGAACTGATGGGGCAGGAGCTTCCTGATGTGTTGCCCAGTCAGATCCCTGCCAGGGTGCGACTCAGGTGACCGAGGTGGCGTCTGGCTGCACCTGCAGGAGCTCACACACATGGATAAAGGGGGCCCTGGAGGTCTTGACCCAGGTGGCATCTGGCTACACCCGCAGGAGCTCACACACATGGATAAAGGGGGCCCTGGATGTCTTGACCCGGGCAGAGACATTCTCCTCGGGGCCCCTGGTGGCTGGCCAATCGCGTCGCCATCCGTATCGCCCACTCTTCAACAGTTCACTCCCCTTGCAGGCCTTCCCTCTCGTGCCCCCATAACATGTCTACGGTGATTTAAGAAGGTTCATGTGCTTCCCTGCGTCCCTCCAAGCTTGTAATTCCACAGGGCATGTTCTAAAAATAAAATGAATCTATTCTGAAGTAGGAACATTCGTTTGCTGAGAGCTGAGCTTCTGGGCAGCTCCAGGCAGTCAGCGACATATTTGCAGAAACTGCCCTGTCTCTTGTCAGCCCTGTATCTACTCTAACCTAGAAACATTGCAGCTGCGCTTCGTAGCACTGTGCGGCCGGTGCGGGTTCTCTGCGTGTTATGAGAGAGAAAACGCAGATTTAGTGAGGATCAAAGCAGATGACACTCTGAGCATCTCTAGAGCAACGTAGTAACTTGGAAGCCGCTAGAGAGTAATTGGGGGAGGGGGACAGTGTAGGGAAGGGAAGCCAAACGGACCTGCAGAACCAGGAGCTGTGGCAGATGTGATAGAGACATGGCTGTGGTCACACGAGGACATTCCAACAGCCAGGGCTGTTCCAACGAGAAATGGATTCCTCTGGAAGGTGGTGAGTGGGGCTGGGAGTGGGGCTGGGCAACTGGAGCATAACTGTGGTTGGGGAAGGGTTCACTCGGTGAAACCCTGGTGCACAGGCAGGCTGAGCTTTCCATGCTGGCTGGGGCCAGGGCTCGAGTCGCCAGGCACAACGTGGACAGGGCTAGCTCTTAGCCCAAACTTGCCATCTCGAGGGGCCCCTGCAGTCCATACTGGGGTGGGAAAGGCAGCAGGTCCCGGCATCAGGGATCTGGTGGGCGATGCTAACCCACCTTCGCAGGGAGCAGAAGAAGCAACGAAGCAGGATGTTTGCCGGCATCTGAACGGGGGGCCGGCTCCTCCTTGTGAGCAGAGCACTGGGCCAAGCCCTAGGTGCAGACAAGGCTGACACGCATGCTGTGCCCTAGACGTAAGTGGTGTTGGACGAAGGTGGAGGAGACTGAGAGGGAGTGTCGGGGGCCCATGGGCATGAGGTTCTGGCAAAGGAATAAAGGGACCCTGCCCAGGGCAGAGCCTTTGTGTCTGTGCCAAGCGAGGCCGGAGCGTGGGAGCCAACTGCCAGCAGCTGGGTGACTGCACCTTACCTTGCCTTCAGCTCGGAGACCACAGCACCCCGTGGCCTGAGGGATTTGGGATTTAGCCTAAGCTGTGTTCGATTTGCTCAGTGGTGTCTGTCATAGGTCTAAAACAGTGATTCTCAAAGCTTAGCTTGTGTCAGGATCACCTGAAAGCTTTCTAACCCCAGATGGCTGGCCTCACCCCTGCATTTCCAATTCAGCGAGTCTGGAAGGGGCCTGAGAATCTGCATTCTTAACCGGCTCCAGGGGTGCTCCTGCTGCTGGTCCAGAGAGCACTCTTTGAGTAGCTCTGGTCTAAAGTGATGTTAAGCCCAGGAGCACCCAAGAAAATGGTGCTTGCTTTCCTCCAAACCTTATTCAACAAAGGCAGCAACTTATTTTTTTTTTAAGATTTTATATATTTATTCATGAGAGGCGCAGAGAGAGACAGAGAGACACAGGCAAAGGGAGAAGCAGGCTCCATGCAGGGAGCTCGATGCAGAACTCGATCCCGGGACTCCAGGATCACGCCCTGGGCCAAAGGCAGGTGCTAAACCGCTGAGCCCCCCAGGGATCCCAAGGCAGAAACTTCTTGATTGCAGTCCCCATGCCAAGAACTAGAGATATTCCAGGGAGTGATACGGAGTCCCTGAGGTCAAGTGGCTTCAAGTCTATCAGCATATGAGCAGGCAGTGACAAAGCAGGGTAAGTGCCGGGAAGGGGTGATGACTGGGGGCAGTAAACCTGTGAGCATTTGTACACATGAGTACTGAGACATGCAGTCTTGGGGATGCTAGAAAAAATGTCTAGAACATGTGACCCTGGACCCGGAAGCTGTTTTCAGGGCCGGGAAACCCTGCATCAGCTCCTGGCTCTGCTCCTTGGTACCTGGCTGACCTTAGACCAGTCAATTTTCTTTGAGTCTCAGGTTCCTCATCAACTGCATGGTCCTGAGTCATTCACCACCATGACCGTGGGCACGCTCGAAGCACAGGGCCGCAGAATGAACAAGCCTGACAACCTGACCCCTGCTCCAGAGGAGCTCACGCTCTGCTAACAGCAGCAAGATTGGAGATGGGGCATTGTCTGCAGATGCATAAATGAGCTGTGACAGATGAAAAGAGGATTGTAAAAACAGGGAAGGAGAAGGAAGGCAGATGATTTTAGAGGGGATCGTCAAGGAAGGCCTTCTGGGGGAGGGGTGTTTGGGCTGAGACCTGGATGCTAGATGACAAAGAGGTTGTATTTGCCCCATCAGCTGTGTGCTGTGGGGTGGACATGTGACTAGAGGGGACCTTGAGAACTCTGATGGTTGGGGCATCTAGTAGCACAGCTGGTTGGGCAACTGACTCTTGGTTTAGGCTCGGGGGGTGATCTCAGGGTCATGAGATTAAGCCTCGCATTGGGCTCCCTGTTTGGCCTGGACTCTGCTTGAGGTTCTCTCCCTCTCCCTCTGCCCCTCCCACTTATGTGCACTCTCAAATAAATAAATAACTTAAAAAAAAAAAAAGAACTTGTGGACACCAGGGTGGCTCAGCCCATTAAGCATCTCCCTTTGGCTCAGGCCACGGTCCCATGGAGTTCCCCAGTGGCTCCTGGCTCAGCGGGGAGCCGGCTTCTCCCTCTCCCCTGCTCACGCTCTCTCTTGCTCCCTCTCATTCTCTCTCTGTCTCTGTCTCAAATAAATAAATTAAATCTTAAAATTAAAAGAACTCTGATGGTCAGCCGTCAATAAAATATGTTTCTCTTCCTCACCAGCGTGCTCTTCATCATCATGACTGCTGCTATTGTATCACAACTGTTACAGGTGCTGCAAGGCCACGGAGGCGGGCACGGGGGCAAGGCCCAGAGGAGCGAGGTCTCCCAGGCACATTTGGAGAGGTCAGAGCTCAGCAGCACCAAGGCCTGTGCCCTCCTGGGTAAACAGCAGACTGGGGAGCCCAGTAGGGGGTCAGTGGCCTAGACCCAGCCCTGGACATGGTCTTCAGGAGCCACGGGAGAAATCCGGGTGGCAGGTGATAGGTTTGTATTTATTTGTGTCTTAGGAGAAGCCCCTGTGGGCTTGTCTGCAGCGTGGGCAGTAGGGAGACCTCGGGGACAAGACCTGGGGGCGCCAGGCTGCAGCAGTGGGGGAGCCACAGGTGTTATGGGGAGCGGCCGCGGGGTGCATAGGTGGGGGGTGACGGGTGGCCCGCAGCTCAGGCCCCCAACCTGGGGTCCCAGGCCCTCGACCCGGGGGGGTCACGCAGGTGACCTCGCCGCGCAGGGCTTCTTTCTGCCAAATAGGATTTTCTGCTGCTTCACGGGAAAGGGGATTGTGAGGACCGAGTCCGAGGACAGGTATGAAAGGCACCTTGGCGACTGTGGACCGCTTTTCAAATGCAAGGTGCTATTTTTATTGTCCTGGGCTTCCCTGGATAGAAGGTGACCCAGTAATTGGAGGGCAGCGTCGGGCACTGGGGAGGGAGCCCCGAGGGGACAGCGGGCCCACAGCTGCACGTGCCGGCGCCCGGGACCCGCCCCACACTGCCCTGCAGGGCCTCTCATTGCCCCCGGGGCCATGCTGTGTAGATGGGCGCCCCCAGAGTAGACGGACCCCCCAGCGGGCCGTGCCCCCCCCGAGCCTGGGCCAGCCTCGCAGGGGAATTCCTGTCCTTGGGAGTGGAAAGGGACACCTGCCGAGGTCGATCTCCAGCCCAGCTCAGCGGCCCTGCCTCTCGCCAGGGAATGTGCCAGGTGTCCCACAGCCCGGCCTCCCATCCCCGCCCCGCCTTGGCCTGAGCACCTGCTGGGGTCGGCCACCTTGTTGGCTGCCAAGGATTTTCTATCATGACTCCCCCAAGGGCCGCAGCACAACGGCTCAACCCCAAGCTGCAGCCGCAGCCACGGGCCCCCCTGGGGGTCGTCACCTGCTGCCCCAAGGGCTGAGCCGACCTGCCCGCACCTGCCCGCACCTGCACACCAGACCCCGCAGGCAGGGCGGGCTCCGAGCAACGGTCCCTGCGCTGCACCCCCTTCTCAGGCCTCTTGGCCTGGTCCCGGGGCCTCAGCCCTGCTGGCTCCCCCTGCACAGCTCCCCCCTTCCCCAGGCTAAGCCATTGTGCGGCCAGGCTGCCCCGTTCCCTGCAGTGGGGACCCCTGTTCTGGTCCGAGGCTCCCCGAGCCCGGCTGACATTTGCACTAGTCCAACAAATATTTATTTCCTGGCAATTACGGGGGATACAAGGGGAAATAAGACACAGCTCCTGCCTGCAAGAAATCCAGTCTAGAGGAGCGAGAGACGTGTAGACAAACAAGGACAGTAGATTATCCTAAGATTCCTTTATGAGTTGAAGGTGTTTGCGTTTACCAGGACTGGCTCGTGTCTGAAGAAGACGAAGCACAAAAGGGCCCCTGATTCCGAATTCCTGGGGATCTCCTGTTACTGCCAAGAGTGGCAGTAATATCAGACGCCTTCCCGCCACCGCACCCTGTCTGGAGCACTAGCTCCTGTATACAGTGGGGAAACTGAGGCACGGGGCAGTTAAATGACTTGCCTAAGGCCAGACACGGACTAAATGGCCGAGCGGTACGTGAGAGGCTTGCAGCTTTGGGGCTGCTAGCCTCTTCCTTGACCCTGCCATACCCCGCCCCGGTGTGGCCTTCCTCCTTTCCTGTTGCTACTTGCCCCCAGCCCGCCAATTGGTGGGGGGCGGCCCTTTTCAGGTCATCAACATGCAAGACTGTCAGCTTCTGAAATCAGGCCAGCAGCAGACATGGGACATGACAAGGGGAACGTTTCTCCATTCCCAGGATCATTAAAGGAAATGAAAGCCCTCAGATCATTGTTATGCACCAGGAGACAACATAAATGGAAAACTCTAGGAACATCATATCCACACGTCTCTGGGAAATTTGCAGGGGAAACGAAGGGGCCAGAGTCTGGATGAGTAATGCTTCAGCAGTGGGAACCCGGGAGCTATGGGGCCGAGCTTAGAGCAGCCTGAGCCCTTCTGTTCAGCATGTTGTGAATTCTCGGGTGAAACAGAGGAGAGGCTGTTTAGCCATAAGCACTAGCTCCTTGGCCATAAGATCTGTGCATGTGGGTTTTGACTTCTGGAAGATGAAGGGATGCTTTAGCATATTCCTCTGAGCATGTGGGAGGATGCACAGTGGCTTTTTCTGCAGGTGGGTGGGAGCCCTTTGGCCGCGTCCCCACAAACCGGGCAGGGTTTGGACATCAGGGTTTTGTTCCATGCTCCTCAATTTCTTCCTAAAGATGGGAATTAGGAGATAAGGCCACTTCAGGACGTTGGAGGTGGCATCTGACTCAGTGCCTCGAAGAGTATTATCCTTTCAGATAAAAGGACAGTTCTGGGTTGATTAGGGGAATATTTGTGTTTTTTTTTATTATTTTTTATTTAATTTTTTAATTTTTTTTCTCTTTCTTTCTTTCTTTCTTTCTTTCTTTCTTTCTTTCTTTCTTTCTTGTTTTTTTTGATTAGGGGAATATTTAACTGTCAGGCCAATGTTTCCATTCTGTCCCTACTTAAGCACACTCTGAATTTTCTCCAAGTCCCTGTCTACTTGGGAATCTAGTTCCACTTCTCCAAAACGTATCTTCCTTGTGTAGATATGATTGATGCCCTGGTGGCAAGCCATCAGCCCCTCCCGCAGGGTCTTACACATCCACTAGGAAGCGTGGGTCTCGAGCAAAGCACACTGGACTCTGTCCCTGCCCAGAACCCACCCTCACTTTGTGGAATAGCTCCAGGATTTTTGAACAAGCATCTTCCAGACAGTTATTTGGTCTCTTCGTAGGATATTCTGTAATTTTGCAGAAGAGAGGCTCGGGGCCACTTCCATAATATAGTATCATCTCATCTCCTTTTTAAAAAGGAGAAAAAAATTAAAAAAAATAAAAAGAAGGAGAATAATCACGAGTTAACCTTTAAGAATCAAACTACACGCAGATACGGTAGGAAGTACTTCTCATATATGACCTCGTGTAATCCTCACACATGCATTTATCACAGAAATACTATGGTTTCCATTTTATAGATGCACAGACTAAAAGTCAAGAGGCCAGTAGTGCGGAACCAGGTATTTGCACCCAAGTGCCTCTGACTTCAAAAGTCTGCACCCATGACCACTATGCTGTGGGCTGACTCATGACTCCCCCCTTTTTTTTTCCAGGTTCAAAATACAAACCAGAGGATTAAATGCTCTGAGATGCTCTCAGTAAAGAAGCCCAGTTACCATTGCTTAACATGAAACAACATTAGCAGCTTTGCCAAGCTCTGCCAGGGACCTCGGTCAGCAGGTACCTCCCTTCCTGACCTATGCGCTCAGAATGGGACAACTGTGTAGAAACTGGAATAGTGGCCTTGGTGCTGGCAGCGGTGGTGATAGTGATGCTAGAACTTACTGAGAGGCCGGTGTGTGCTAGGTGCTTTCCAGGCTTTATCTCATCTAATGCTCACAACTATGATAGAGTGAGTAGTATTATAATCCTACTCAGTAGAGGGGGACCCTGGAACGTCGAGAGTCGTCTCGCCCAAAGCCATACCAACAGCAAACGGTAGAACAGGGATTTGGCCTGAGACCTGCCTGAATGCTCAGCCCCCTGGACAGTCTCTGCTTTTGTCTTTCCCTCGGAGGGTGGGCGGCTTCCAGCCTAGCGGACCTCCACCCACCCCGGTAGCTCAAACTCAAAGGACCTGTTGATCTTCTTTCAAGGTCCTCAGCATGCCAGAACAGGCAGGCCCCCCTGTCCCTGTGTCCCTCTGCCTTCTAGAATGCAAAATATCAAAGCCCGTGGAGGCTCTGCTGTCAGCCGAGAGCTCTTCTGCAGGAGCCGGTGAAGGAAAGGCAGTCCCATGAGCCCCATTGCGGTAGCGTGGGCATGGCTCGATGTGGAGCCCTACGGACCAGGAGTAGATTAAAGTTCCAAGATACACGAATTTCAAAATTGAAGCAATAAAGCACATTTTTTTTTCTCAGCTTGCAATTGCCCCTTAATTGGACCATGAATAGCAATTACACCATAAAGCCTAACAGGAATGTGAGGGTAATTAGAGAATGTCTTGGGCGGTGGGTTTTAATGGAGGAACCCGGGTAATCATTGAGTGACTTTCACCTTCTACCAAGTGATAAAATCATCATGAAACGCCTATCAATCACTCAGAAAAATTGCAAGTGTGAATTTAATTCCTGCTAGAACAGGACTAAGAAGGCTGGAAAGCCACTCTGCCCAGAAGGCTCTGCCTTGAAGGCTCTGTGTCCTTGAAGAAGCAGGAGAAGCAGCAGCAGAGGTACGGCCACGTTCTGGGAGCTTACGGTGTCCTGTCTGCAGCTGCGTGTATGCACGGCTTTCTTTAGTCCTCAGCACGGCCTTATGGGCCTTAGCTTTATGCCCATTGCCCAGACGGACACAGTGAGGCTCAGAGTAATTTGGACTCAAACAGCTAGTAAATGACTAATCCAGAATTTAAATCCAGGTGTTTGACTTGGGTCAAGCTTGACGTTCATGACCTTTCAGCTCTACAGCAGCTCAACACTTAGCACTTAACGATGGGCAATGCCTTCTATAAATCATGTGACTTAGGACTTTCAAGCTATGTGAGGTAGTTTTTTTTTTTTAATCACATTTACAAGATATGTGATAGGAGTGGTAATTCTCATCTTTTCTATCACCCTCCTCTACCCTTTTCATCACACCCACCCACCCACACCCCCACATACACACACCACATTTTTCCTGTCCCTCTGTCTCTATTTTCCAGTAACTGAAGCCCCATTTGGGGAGTTCTCTCAAAAGCAGTCTGTGAGATAATACAAGAGACAACTTAAGAAGCACCACCGGGGGGGATGGACAAATGGTACATGAAAGGGAAAGTCCTCCAGAAAGGAGAAGTTAGCAGAACAGCTACCAGTATCAGAACCTGAGGCTTCACCTCACAGGAGCCAGAGAACGAGGTAGACCGCTCAACGAGGAAGCAACGGAACGGGGTGTTCATCTACCGACTTCACTTCATTCTCCAACGCTTCCAGCTCATAATGAATACAGCGAAATGGGTTCCAAAGAAGGAGAAGACCCTCAGCAAAACAATTTAGGGACTCAGAGGCGGTACGGCAGGGGCAGGACACCGACGACAAAGGAACAGACTGGTCTTCAATGAACTAAGAAGCATGGAGAGGCAACAGAAAGCACAGCTCTGGAACTGGGTAGATCTGGCTAGGTGGGCTGAGTATGTCACCTCCTGGCAGTGGGGGCCCTAAGCTAATGCACTCATTGTTTTTTTCTTTTTTTTCTTTTTTTCTTTTTTTTCAGTTCAGTTCACTCACATGTGAGCCAGGGGACTGAGGCCCCCATCACAGAGTAGAAGAATCCAAAGGATAAAACTCGCCAGATCTTGACTTGACACTTGCCTGGCCTAGGGCTCAAGATATTCATTCATCTGTGCCTGGAAAACTGCCTTAAAACCAAACGATCAGAGGCCGTTTCTGGCCTAGCCAAAATATCAAATCGCTTTTCATATAGGTCCTCCGAAGTAGGAAAGTGTGATTGGTAACTTCTCTGTCCACGGGCTCAGAGATTCCTTTGGCAATCTGTTGAAATCTCCCAGCTCCCATCCCAGAAACACACAGGGAAGATACAGAAAGACGCCTTACAGAAAGCAGGAGAGACGCTATCGCCATCATCTGGGGGAACCAATGTGCGAGCTCAGGTACATTTAGTGAATTTGCTGGGTCCTTGCCTGCCGTGTACATTCCCAAGTGGTGATCCCGGTCTTGATGTGAGCCCACCACGTATGAATGCCTGGAAGAAAAGCCTCCCAAAGGGGGTCTACGAGTGGCCGAGGGCCAGAGAGAAGAACCCTTATTATTTATCCCAGTTCCCAGCAGCATCATGACCACATGCTTCAGCAGGGACCAAAGCATTTTGTGAATCATTTGCTCAGTTCGGCTCTGGGCCATTGGTTTCTCTTCATGTCAGCGTCCTCCCAGAAAATGATTTAGGTCAAACTCAAGGATAAATGCTGACTGGTTTATTCCAAGCTCTCAAGTATAAGAAAAGCCGTGATGGAAAATAGAAACCAAGATTGGAGTTATTTAACCTGGCTAAGAGATATCGGTCTTTCCTTGGGGGGATAAAACACACCAATCTGCTGACATCTTGGACCTAAGTCTTAGCTTGTTCCTTTTGGGAAAGAAAATCTCCAGATGGGGGTGATACGGTATTTCACTACCTTTTTATAATCAAATTCCTAAATTTTGCCCGCTGAGGTCCCTCTTCCTTATGAAGCAGAATAGATGAAAACTACACAGCGTGGGACCCATAACTTGACATTGCCCTGTGTCCTCATTTTCTTCTCCCTTTATTCCCTCTTAAAACATTCCAGGACGGAGAGACCCATTCGAAGCATCGGAGGAGGAGTCCTACTATTTCTACTCTGTGCCAAGGGGCTCTTCAGTGTAAGAATAGACTCTGTCCCACTGGGACTTGGGGGGACTGATGAGGGATCACTTCACCACAAGCTTAATGCGGAGCAGTCCCTCGCCTCCCCCGACTAAGCTCTCCTTCTGTGGAAGAGGAATCTGCGACCATCTGTATGTGACAAGAGCAAGTGGCTAGGGGACTGTTTGAGTCACTGGTAAGGATTTATTCCTCCTTTCGAGATTAAAATAGAGGCATATTTTATGTCTTTTCCCCCATCTTCCCTGTTTCTCTCTTACCTTCATTTGTCCTCCATAAAGTATATAGTTATCAGCAGGCCTCTCAAATGTCATGCAACGAGGGAACACGCTGGGGACACAAGAGTGATGGAAAAATAACAAGAACTTTACCTGTCCTCATACCCCCAATCTCCTGGTGCACATCCCTACAGGTCAGCACGTGATGGGGCTGTGGACACACGGGTTTGGGAACCAGGTGGTCCTGGTCAGAGAGCTGCGTGACACTGGGCAAATTTTTCTCTGAGTATCTGTTTCCTCAGAGCAAAGTGGTGACACTCGCATCTGTTGGGGTTGTTGAGAGGAACATGTGAAATTACATACGTGAAATATTGGGTGTATTTGAAGTGCCTGATAGATGTGAGGGCCCTTCCCCACTGCTCTGGGTTCCTGGAAGTCTCTACCACATTTCCCATGCCACATGTTAAAGTATACCCACGTTACAGTGGATCCCGCAAAAGTAGATAAAGGGACACATTTCTTTTCTTTTTGTGTGTGTGTGTGTATTTTTTAACACGTAGCATAACACCCAGTGCTCATCCTGTCAAGAAGGGACACGTTTCTAAAAAGGATGCATAACCGAAGGGAAAACACCTGGCTTCCGAGACCTTCCTGAGCCGTGGGATAGGGGTGCCAGGGAAACATCCTGTTAATTATGTTTTTAGTTTAAGTGTGTCCAAACAGTGCAGAGGGTATATTTGCACTAAAAATAAAAAGATGTATTGTTGATTCAAACTTCAAATTTAACTGGATGTCCTGTATTTTTTCCTAATTCTAGCAAACCTCTGTGTGCCTGCTGTTCACAGCTCTGAGCTGCCCTCCCTGGCTGCCGGGTGCAAGAGCTCAAGAGCAACAGTCAAATTAGGTTGCCTTAATTGGGATCCTGAGCCATGATGACTGTCCTGCATAACCTTACTCGTGTTTTAGGCAACTCTGGAAAGGTATTAACAAGCTTCAGGCAAGGAGAAACAAATATCTTCTTATGATATGCAGATTTGCCAAAAGCAATACAATAGCAAAATGAAACCAGGGCAGCTAGAACCAGATAAACCACGTTACCTCTTCATTCAGTCGCATCGATCTATAAAGGAAATTTAAAATTTTTGTCCTCGGAGTGTGGAGATATACTCTTAGAATATGTAGATTTGCCAGTAGCGATATAAAAGCAAAATAAAAACAGAGTGGCTAGAACTCGTAGGATGTTTGTTACTTCTCTATCCGGGAGCATCAATCTCCAAGGGAAATTTCAATATTTTAAGAGTGTTTCTTTGTCTGTGCTAACATCAGAAATTGGAGAGGAAGGACAGAGAAAATTCATCCAGAGAGAAGATGCAACGTGTCCATCCAGATGCCAGATTTGTGGCTGCCCTTCTCTAGAGGAAGGTGGTTCTTTGCAGACGGGTAGAGACAAGTAGAGTCTTTGAAGGATGTGCAGTGGGAAAATATGAGCTCACAGGGTAGATTCTATAATCTTACTTCTAGATTAATATTTTTGAGGCATTTCCATGGTTGCTGTCTTCTTGCTGTTTCATCTAGCACCCCAGCGAGGCCCGGGTGAGCTCTAGAATTTTGAGATGATAAATGGTGGTTCTTGTTCTTAAGCCATGAGAGTGAGGGTTGCTACATAGCAAGGGATAGATGAAGCACTTTTGTGTGGCTGCTGCCTTTGAGGGACTGTAGACAAGTGTCCCATGGGACCACTGGGTCACTACTGGCTGGGACCCTATTGGAGGACAGAGCCAGTATTGGGAAGATCTGTACACAGAGCAGATGAGCACAAGGATCGGTTGGAAGCCATCTGTGTTGGACCTCCATCAAATCTTTGGCATGTCTGCCTTTACTCCATTCAGTTTTTCTCTCCTTTGCAGAGGACGGGGCTTCCCACGTCTGTGACAGGAGACGGTTTCTGCTTCTCTGACTCTTTGTGGGCAGAGTCACCCTCACTGAGCATTGTCTACCTTGCCTTATCCTGTGGTCCAAGACAGAGCATGTGCTCAGCAGACTGTAATGTAATTTAAATCTTGACCCCCTGGAGCTCATTCCTTCTTTTTCCTCCCTCCCTTTCTTCTTGCTCTCTATCTGTTCTTTATGCCTGTGCACTAAGTAGCTGTGATACACCCAACGCTGGGCTGGGTGTTGGGGCAGATCACAACATGAGTAAATCTGTTCTTGCCTGCCTTACACATTCACCTAACAGTTGTCATTTGAGATAGTGTTTTTTTTTTCTTTATTGTTTTAATTGTTTCAATTACAGTTGTGTGGTTTATTTCTTTTCTTTTTTTTATAAATTTATTTTTTTATTGGTGTTCAATTTGCCAACACATAGAGTAACACCCAGTGCTCATCCCATCAAGCGCCCCCCTCAGTGCTCATCACCCAGTCACCCCCACCCCCCGCCCACCTCCCTTTCCACCACCCCTAGTTCATTTCCCAGAGTTAGGAGCCTCTCATGTTCCGTCTCCCTTTCTGATATTTCCCACTCATTTTTTCTCCTTTCCCCTTTATTCCCTTTCACTATTTTTTATGTTCCCCAAATGAATGAGACCATATAATGTTTGTCCTTCTCCGATTGACTTATTTCACTCAGCATCATACCCTCCAGTTCCATACACGTCGAAGCAAATGGTGGGTATTTGTCGTTTCTAATGGCTGAGGAATATTCCATTGTATACATACAACACAGATTCTCTATCCATCATCTTTTGATGGACACTGAGGCTCCTTCCACAGTTTGGCTATTGTGGACATGGCTGCTAGAAACGTCGGGGTGCAGGTGTCCCGGCGTTTCATTGCATCTGTATCTTTGGGGTAAATCCCCAGCAGTGCAATTGCTGGGTCGTAGGGCAGGTCTATTTTTAACTCTTTGAGGAACCTCCACACAGTTTTCCAGAGTGACTGCACCAGGTCACATTCCCATCAACAGTAAGATAGTGTTTGCAGGACTTAGTGTTGGGGTGAGGGAGGCACCCAGCCCCTTCTCTAGCAGAGAACTAAAGACTCAGACACTTGCTAAGAGGCAAAGCTGATACTGAGAAAAGGCCGCAGGAGAGTTGAAGACAAACTGCTGGAAGGCATTGAGGTTGAAAAGATACATTAAAGTCAGATTATGGGAGTCCTTTAATGCTTGTCTAAGGATTTGGGCCTTTTTCTGTGCCTAATGGGAAGTCATTAAAGATTTTTGAGATGCAGAAGCCTATGGTAAGAGCTGAACGAGAGAGAAGTGCAGGGCCACGGGAGGATTCTGAGATGGGGGTGGTGAGTTAGGCTTATCAGCTGGGGGGTGAGGAAGCAGAGCTGTCTTTGAGTTATTTGTCGCGGGAGTCTTGGAGCTGGAGTCCCGGTGGTGTGCGTCGCCTAGGGCTGACTGCCAGTAGCTCCAAGCATTCAGGTCCTGAGGTCCTGAGGAGGTCCTGAGGAGGTCCTGAGGAGGTCCTGAGGAGGTCCTGAGGAGCAGTTGTGCCATCCTGTTGATGGCAGTGGGGCATCAAGATTCCAGGATACTGGGATTTAAGGCCTGCTGGAGGTCAGGGTTTACGTAGGACTTGGGAGACCGTGTCACACAAGACAAATTCACTTGGTCACACAAGGCCAGCAAACTGTTCTTTTGGCCATGTCCACTCTGACAAATGAATCTTTTCTTGCTTCCAGATCAATAGTCACTGAGCTAAAGAATTGTTGGAGATAATTTTTGACTCAGTGGAGTCATATTTATTTATACATCCTATAAATCATATTTATAAATCATATTTATATAAATCATATTTATTTATACATCCATTCATTCACAAATATTGGTTAAGCAGGTGCCGTGGCATCATGATAGGTAGCACATTGGTGGTGGGGGTGGGAGTGTCTGTCCTCTGTCCCATGGTAGATGGAAGGATTGTATTTCCTTTTTTTTCTCTTTTTTTAAAAATAAATATGCCTTTGTTTGGCAAAATAAAATATTGACAAGCTTATGTTAATATCCCACCTCCCTCCCTGGTCCGCGAGTCTCAGGATAGAAATCATTGCTTCATGACACAGACTGCACATAGTTTTTAGCCTGTCCAAATGTTTATTACGGACTTAGAAAGGCAATGATGATACTCCCGTCAAGTTGCTGCATGACAGGAATAGGAAAGGGTCCTAATATGCAGGTATCCGATATGCTGGCTCACGGTCCAAAGCTTTCTGAACAAACTGCCGGCGCCATCGGGAGCCGGACTGTGGAAGCGGCTGACAACACAGAGGCAGGTGGTGGTTACAGCAGAGGCACCGTGGCTCGGACCAGAGCTGGCCCCGGGGTCTGGACCGGCCAGCCTCCTCCTCAAGAGCAACGCTGACAGACAAGGGGCGTCTAGGAAAGAACGGCCAGCATGGGCAAGGCATTATTTTGGAACAGAAACAGGTGTCCTTCACTGTCCTTCAAACAGGATGCCACCGGCCTCTGAGTCTGGGGGAGCTTGAGGCAAAATAAAAGGGGGAGGATAGCTTGAGGCAAAAGGTAGCAAAGCCTAAGAGTGCTTATAAGAAGAACAACCAAAACCCAAAGTTGTACTGTTGTAGTATAGAGGCTTCTGAATGTTTTATGGATCCCACCAGGAGGCAGAACTAGGACAGAGGATGGAGGCTCCAGGAGACCCAGCTCGTCTCATGCTCAGAAAGCAAAACTGAACACCCAAGCCCAACGATTAGCACTTACCCCACGTGGGACCTATTGCTGTTTTGCCTACTTCCTCATTCCGTATCTAGCTCCTCAATGAACAGACCTCATATTTGACCATTTGGTGCCTCTCCAGACCAGCAGCCATGAAAGTGCCTGGCTCCTAGTGGGGGACAGGCAAGCATCTTGAATTTAATTCAATGCTTCACTGCCCAAGTGTTGATTGGCGTCCAGAATGGCAAGTTTTCATAAAATTCTTTTGAGGCTCCCTCTGTATCGTTGATCCGTAAGTAGAGATTGCTCAGTACACTAAAATCTTAACTTGTAATCCCCGTGGTACATGACTTCTGGAGGCTAAAACAGCACTCTGCCTCAGTTTCTCCATATATACAAAAGAAACTCCCAGGAGACCATAGCCTACATGGAGAATAATTGGAGGAATGTAAAGATACGTCACTCATGGACATTGATTGACAATGATGGAGACTCAGCAGGGTAAGGCTGAAAGAGCAGGGGGGAAGGTCACACAGCCGCTGTGGGGTCACATAAGGTTCATGGAGGAGGTGGTATTTGTGCTGAATTTCCTAGCGGGGAGAGGGGTGGAGGGTTGAGGCATGAGATGAGAGGGGAGAGCATGGGTAGACCCAACCTGGAAGTATTAGGAACAAGATGGTTTGGGGAAGCTGAAAACATGATCTGAAGGGAGGTGAGCACAGATTTTGAGAGTGAAGGGATTGAAATGACAAAAGGCGGGTATTTGTCATTTCTAATGGCTGAGTAATATCCCATTGTATACATAAACCACATTTTTATCCATTCATCTTTCGATGGACACCCACGATTTGCTTCGACGTGTATGGAACTGGAGGGTATGATGCTGAGTGAAATAAGTCAATCGGAGAAGGACAAACATTATATGGTCTCATTCATTTGGGGAATATAAAAAATAGTGAAAGGGAATAAAGGGGAAAGGAGAAAAAATGAGTGGGAAATATCAGAAAGGGAGACGGAACATGAGAGGCTCCTAACTCTGGGAAATGAACTAGGGGTGGTGGAAGGGGAGATGGGCGGGGGGTGGGGGTGACTGGGTGACGGGCACTGAGGGGGGCACTTGATGGGATGAGCACGGGGTGTTATTCTATATGTTGGCAAATTGAACACCAGTAAAAAATAAATTTATAAAAAAATAAACAAATGACAAAAGGCAAAGCTGGGTGGCTCGGCGGTTGGGCGAACGTCCGCCTTAGGCTCGGGTATGATCCTGGGGTCCCAGGATTGAGTCCCCCACTGGGTTCCCTGCAGGGAGCCTGCTTCTCCCTCTGCCTGTGTCTCTGTCTCACTCTGTGTCTCTCATGAATAAATAAATAAAATCTTAAAAAAAATTACAAAAAGCTGTACAGATAGATAAGGGTCAGGATGGTCTTCTAAGGGCAGACCAGGGACTAGGGACATCCTGTGGGCAACGGGGCTTCTTCTCAGGGCAGACCGCTCTGTGGGCCCTGGAGGCTTCTCCCGACCTGTGTTTCCGTCTTTAACCCCCATCTACCTGGACTATCTACAGGTGGAAAGGAGCCGCCCGCCAAGGATTCAGATTTCTGGGGTGCAGGCTGCCGTCAGAGACAGAACCTCGGCAAAACGTGTTAGAAAAAGATGTTTATTTTCCCCTTCAAAATAAATGCTTTCTCTCTTCTCTTTTCAGCCTGTTTCTCCCATTTTGGTGGCAGTAGGAATCCGAGCTTTGACAAATGATCGGGTGAGCTGCCTTCAGACGAACAACAAAAGCAGTTTTTAAAAATTATTATTTTATATTTAAAAATAAGCCTGGCTTCTGCAAGTGTTCGTGTTCTCTATACGGATGACATTTCAGGTGGGCCTCTTGCGAAGAGTAAACACTCCAAATTTCTCCTCCTCCTTGTCGGCTCCTTACAGCTGAGACCCTTTGCTTGCAGAATCACATTTTGATAATTTATTTATTTTTTGTTGTTGTTAAATATTTAAATATTTATTTATTTATTTATTTATTTATTTATTTATTTATTTGAGACACAGAGAGAGAGAGAGGCAGAGACACAGGCAGAGGGAGAAGCAGCCTCCATGCCGGAGCCCGATGTGGTACTAGATCCCGGGACTCCAGGATCGCGCCCTGGGCCAAAGACAGGCGCCAAACCGCTGAGCCACCCAGGGATCCCGATAAATATATTTCTTAGAGCAAAGTTCCCTTCACCTCATACCCAACAGCAGGTATTAAAACTTCACTGAAAACAGAATTCAGAAAGTAGGAATATTGTCCTAGGGCCATGGGCATAAAAGGCTTAAGGACTCCTGATAGTTTTAATAAGATAATTAAAAGCCGCAGCCAAAGTTGAGGATTAGTCCTCTTCTCTCTTTTGCTTTTTTCAGTAGAAAGCACAATAGAAATAATGATTCTTAAAACCATCAGAACAAAAAAAAAAAAAAAAAAAAGGAAAAAAAAAAAAGACAGGCAGGGGGCAGATGGAGGAGGAGGAGGAGGAGGAGGAGGAGTAATGCCAAGCAGAAAATTTGCAACCGTTTGCATGATAAGCAAACGCGTCCAGACAGCTCATCCGGACCTGGATCCCTGGAGGGAGGCTCCTGGTCCAAAAAGAGGTGGTTTGGAATCCTGATAAAGCAGCAGGAGAGACTGCCCTGGGCCAGGTCACCTCCGTGAGGCCGGCCCTGCCCAGCAGGGCCTGTGACATGTGTCCTAAGAACGGGACCTTGTACATAAGGTTCCTCACCCAGTGCTGCTGTCCCCCGGTCTGGATGCTCACCCCCTGACCACCAGACCCTGCTGCCTCCTGCGAAGGTCTCTGGGACTGAACGTGGTCCCGCCCGCCTGCTTGAGCATCACCCACCGGCTCGCCTGTCCTTAGTGTCTTGTCCCCCTTCTTCCCTCTCACCTCTTCCTTCCAGGGGTGACGCCAAATATCCCTGCATCAATATGACGACCCTCTGCAGCAACCCGCCATCCAGGGAAACACTGTGGTAAAGAACTAGTTAGTGCACAACCAGGACTAGTGCTGAGACCTCCCGGCAGACAGTCCACGTGGAGCTCCAGGCCACGGGGCAGTGTCTCCTGCCACCCTCGCACCAAACCTGCGAGGAGCTGGGCCCTGTACCCGGGGGGTGCATGGCTGCCACCAGACTGGCTGAGGTGAGCGAGGCCACACAGCCCATGGGTGGCAGAGCCAGGCCCGGGCCCTGCACATGGTAAGTCCCGCAGCCTGTGGGCAGCAGAGCCAGGCCTGGGCTATGCACACAGTAGGTCCTGCAGCCTGTGGGCAGCAGAGTCAGGCCGGGGCCATGCACACAGTAGGTCCCGCAGCCCATGGGCGGCAGAGCCAGGCCGGACCGTGCACACAGTAGGTCCTCTTGGAATGGCGGGAATCGGCCTACCAGCACCTTCGCCATCGCTCGCCTCTATGCCTGCTGGGAGCCCAGGAAGCCTCTCCTGCACTTTCCGACCTCAGCAGTTCTGACAAGTGTGATTTCCTGATTTAACATCTGTGCCTGTTGATGGATAGGATGGGAGAGGCCTTTCTGACCTGGCTCAGGCGATGGGAGTGGGGCTCCGGGTGAAGAAGCTGCGGGCCGGGCCTCCTCCTCCTCCCCGAGGCTGCCCATGGGCTCGCATAGACGCTGGGGCTGCCGCTTCTTCCTGGAACAACGCCGTCCTCACGGGGCTCTGACCGCTGGGGCATGGGGGGTGTGATCTCATGTCTCAAAGATCAAATCTTTGTGATGTGCCAGAAAATGCAAGTCCCTGGCCTCCCGCCCCTGCTCCCTGGCCATCCCAGCATGCTCTGGGGTGGTGGCGGGGCAGCCTGTGGCAGTGCCATGTGTGGAAGGCTCCCGGGGCCCGGGCTGAACGGCCCCTCCCTGGGGCCTGGGCCGCAGCAGCAAGGGGAGGGGATGGGCCTCGGGACACCTAGCTGGGGCTGGGGCCAGGGCCTGGGCAGGACCTGTTTTCCAGTCCTGCGGGCTGGCCTGTCCATCCACGACGGGGACAGGGGTTGTGTGGTGGCACCCGGGGTCATCCTTTCTGCCTTCGAGCTGCTCTCCCACCAGAATCGAGGCCTATGCCAGGGCCGGGAGCGCGCAGCGGGCGTCCTGGGGCCGGGGGAGCGTCCCCGTCCTCGGCCGGGCTGTGAGGCAGCAAGTCACTGTCACCAGTGCGTCACCATCTCCGTTTTCTGCCGTAGAATTTGGGAGGATCATCTTCACCCAGCGTCATCGCCGGGGAGAGAAGGAGTCACTTTGTGTGCTGACCCTGATGGGCCACCCCTTGGCCCCTGCCATTGGCCCTTCCCATGTGGCCCAGCCGAGCCACCCATCACCTTCTCCCTGTCGCGCTCACGGCACAGCCCACTGCGGGGTGCGTCTGTCATTCCCAGTCGTACCTGCAGCTGGATTCCTGGTGGTGCTCCTTTTCTGACGCCCTCTGTCACTGGGGCGGGGGGGGGGGGGGCTCCCTGGGGTTTCTTGTTTCCACTTCCTGCCCCACGAATGCCATCTAAGGGGCTCTCGAACACCCCCGCCGGGGTCCCTGCTGTCAGCCTTGCTCCTGAGCCACGGGGTCCCCTACATCCCTCATTTCCCTTTTGCTAGGGCTTGAGAAATTATAACTCTGTGCCCTAGGCTACGACCCCAATGGGGCATCTTGCTAAACTGCCTTGAGGACCTTGACCTGAGACCATGTCGGCTTCGCTCAAGCCTTTAGAACTTCTCCGTCAGGGTTCTTCTAGCGGGATGACCACTTGCTTCACCCCAGCCCACAGGCAAAGCCTGAGTAGAGCGCGAACACTGTAAGGATGAGCCGTCCCTCGTCCCCTCCACCGCTGCCCCCCTCATATAAGCCCATTTCGTGGGTCACCTGCACCATTGTGACGACCACCTGCCTTGTGCGTCGGCCTCTATCTCGCTTGCCCTCCGCACGCTCTTCCAGTCTGTTCTCAGAGCACGGCCACATGGGACCCGTTAAACTTGAGAGAGAGCAGCTCAAAGCCCATGGGTGGCTCATTCCCCTTGGGAGGAGAAAGCCTTTGCCTTTTGAGCCCCCACCCCCACCCCCGCCTTGCGCCAGGCCACCTATGCTCTGACCTCCCTCCATCCCTCCTCCCCTGCCCCTGGCTGTTTCCAGCATCTGGGGCTGAACTCTACTTCAGAGGAATGCTCTTCTCCCAGAAATCCATGCAGGGTTGATTTTTCTTCCTTTTCTTTACCTCCTTCATTGGTTTCCCCTCAAAAAAACCCATCTTTTCACCGAGGTCTTCACCAAACACTCTTTTAAATTGCAACCTTTACTTCCTGCATGCTGGTATCTATCATTCTTATTCCCCTTCCTGGCTTTATTGTTTTCTTCACAAGGCTTATCATTTCCTGACATACAATATATTTTACTTAATGTTTTTCTGTCTCTTCCCAAACAATTTTAGGCTCCGTGAGGATGCAAGCGTTTCCATTACCCCAGCACCTAGAGCACTTTCTGGTGCAGAGTGGGTCCTCAGGAAATGCATGTGGAATCAATGTGGTCTGGTAACGGCAGCCACGACCAGGACCTGGGCATGTGTCCATCCATCCCCTTGCAGTGTGATTCCTCGTGAAAGTGCACGTGACTCTTGACTCACTGGCCCCCTAGGTTGCCCACAGCAGGACAATGAGAAAGGCATAGACTCTTCCTTCGGAAAATAAATCTATTCCAACTTTTTTCCAGTCGTTGTTTATACCCTAACTCCAACTAGATTTTTCATTACCATGTGTCACTGACTTTAAGCAACTCTTACGAGTGCTGATGACCTTGTACACACCTGTTTCCCCTTCAAGGGCCAGGATGGAGATGAAGGATGGCCCTGCTATTATTACAACTTGTCAAGAAACCTCATTGGTTTGATCAATCCAGACAACCTTCATTCGGAGGGAAGAGACAAATCAGTTATTTGAAAAGGTGTCAAAGACACAATTGGTTATTTGGCTGAAATGAAACACCCTATCAGGTGGGTTGGTTTTGTTTAGAAATATGACTTCCCTCTAAGACCCTGGAAAGTCTACACATACACCCAGTTATTCAAATCCTCAGACAATAAGTCAAAACTTGCCTTGTTTACTTGTCCTAACATCAGGAGCTTCTATTTCTGGGTGGAGATGGGGGGTGGGGGGTTGATTCCTAGGCACTTCTGTGTAATAGTATTTGTGAGTTTCAATAGCCAGAGTCAGATAGGCTGCACCTGAGACGGGCTGGGGAACTAATAGTCTGCATGGAGTGGTAATACTGGCTGAGCACTTCCCATGCATGCCGTTACTTATTTCTCAGAATAGCCCTAGGAGGTAGGTTTTATCGTCACATTTTACTCATGAGAAAACTGATGTGTAGTGAGATCCAGGAATACTCCAGAGTTATCTGATCTGTAGCATCAGAGCTGAGATTCGAACTCAGGATGATCTGATTCCAAGCCCAGTTCCTTCAGTGTTTCAATCCCTATTCTCATTCTTTCTCTTCTAGGCTAGTTCTGTGGCCAGCTGGGTAAGGGTTTTTCCCTGAATATGCTCCTGTTCTGACACCCTGTGTCACCTATTGGGGCTCCCTGAAGTAGCCAAAAGTTCAAAAGGAAAAGTAGATTGACTATCCAATCCCTTCCCTTTGCATGATCCTTGGAATGTATATGTTTTCCAGCTACGTACATGAGCATTGAGGGATCAGCCCTTCTTCAGCTAATACCCAAGGTCAACCATCACTTACTTCATCCTCTATTAAGATTTATTCAGTTGCTAGAAAGAGAAATACACCTTAAATGTCTTAAAGAATAAAGCAAATGTATTGGCCTCCTAAAAAGTCCCACACGGGTAGTGCCAACTTCAGCAACGGTGGAATTCGGGTGCTAACGTGATGGCACCCGAAATACACGTCTCTATATCGTGTTTCTATTTTCTTCCATGTTGGTATTTTGTCACAAAACTCTCCCCATCAGGTAGCAGCTTGGTTACAATTAGATACACTTATCTCACCCAAGCAATCCCAGAAGAAAGAGGTATTTTTCTTTCCTCACATTTCCAGGAAAACTCAGGAACTGAGTCTCACTGGTCTGGCTAGGGCTATAAGCCCATCCTGAACTCGAACGGCCAGCACGATGGAATGGTTTGATTAGCTAGACGTAGAATTGGAATGGAGTCAGCCCCGCTTGAACAACATGGATGAAAAGTTGAGGAAAGGCATTTGCAAAAGCAAATCAGAGTATTATGTCTTCAGTAATGGTGAGTGGACACCGGACATCCAACAAAAATAATGCAGAACAAGACAAAACATCCAGCCAAAATGACAGCCATCACGCCAACTGTGTGATATAGGGCAGCTTGCATATGCTCGATGGCCATCGGTTTGCTCAGCCATAAAATAAGCGTACTGTGTGTCTCGCAGCACTAATTAAGGATCCAACGATACCATGTTTGAAATTGCTTAGCATGATTATCAATGCTTTGTAAGTCTTCCAAATAGCATTTTATTATTTTGTATTATAATGCCCCAGGCGTCCCGACTCTCCTTACACCTTCCTATATGCAACTTGATTGCTTTATTTTCTCATGCCTCTGGCTCCTTATTTAAAATGACCCAGAGTTTCTCAGACAATTTTGATGATTTTTTTTTGATGGCCACAGGGGCCATGGGAAGCTGGAACTCTCAGAAAGGCTGCTACAAAAGCGGTTGGCAGCCATCATTTTTCAACGAGGGCTGTGTGTGTATGATTTGCGTGGGCACAGTATGAGGCAGAGGTACACATCTCATTATCCTGTTAATCCTCTCACATGTTGCTGTTTCTCCATAATCTCCTTTCCCCAAAGACAAGGAGGAAGAGAGAGAGAGAGACAACAACAGTAACACACGTAACAGATTGTGCTTTGATATACATGAAAGATCTGGGGTGGGGAATAGCATCTTCTGTAGAAAATACTCCATAAAATTTGGCCCCAGTAGCAATTAACTGGTTGGGGACTATCTTTTGGGGAAAGTCATATTAAATAAGCTGTGGAGATAAGCTTCTGGGGACAGCCTCTTCTTTCTCTTTCTTCAAATCCGTTCTGAAAATATTTCAGGATAAGTGCTGAAAGCTGCCTCCCTGGTGGTGGATAGCATTGCTTTTTAGAAAACACAGTTTATAAGCAATGTTCTTCAGAATGCTTAATAACAAAAAGAAAAAAAAAATCAGCCACCTTTCCACTGATGGAACATGAAAATGGGACAGAAAACAAAGGAACTCCAGGGAGTAGATGACCATGACACAGAGGATTCAGTCTTCTCACTTTGTTTTTGACACGTTCTTCGTCTGAAGGTAAATTTTTTTTTTCCCATTTTAGAAGAAGGGAAGTGCGTGCTAATTAACATTCACTCATTAAACCAGGGTTTGTTCTAGAGTCAGGAGATACAGCCATGAACAAAACAGACAAGGTTGTTGCTCTCAAAATCTTATACTCTAGTCAGGAAGACAGAAAGATCAACAGATAATTAAGCAAGAAAACTATTGGAGAATATATGTAAGCCGAAGCGTTGGATCAGATTTATGTGACAGAGTGTGCGCATGGCAAAGCTGGACCAGGTGTTTGCAGCAGGTGAGTTGATGCTCTGTTAGATCCTATTTACAAGCCAGTACACACATCTTCCAGCTGCAAGGGGTGGGGGGGAGGTAATTCTGTGGCCAGAGGCTTAAACCTGCAAACTTTTCTTGAGAATTGTCCTTGGCTGGTAGGAGATGCCTGTGAGGCAGCCAGTGACTGATTGATTCCATGGTACAAAAGCCTGGCTCCTTACTTCAAGGCAGGCCACCTATGAGCAATGATTTATGCGCCAGATGTTTCCCCCACTACAACCCATAGATCAGTCCAAGGCTAGACTTTACCGAAGACCACACTGAAGACAATGTCCTTGTTCTGTTTTTCTCTTCCTCTCTCTGTCCCCTCACTCCGTAGTAGGTTTCCCCTGAGCACACCTTCAAATAAACCATGTGCTCCCAAACCCCTCCCTTAGGCTCTATTTCTAGGAAACTCAACCAAGAAAGTGGGCAACGAAGGCTTCTTTTGAGTTGTTACATTTAAACTGGGAAGTGAGTGGCGGGAAGGATCCAGGAATGCAAACACTTAGGGGAAAGAACTTGGCATGCTTAAGGAAACAAGAGAAAATCTTGGGTGGAGGGCACTGGAAAGGGGAATGTGGGAGAAGAGGGAGTTGGACGAAAAGTCCTAAGAGCTGAGCCTAGATCTTGTAGGATTAAGAATCTTGGATTTTAATCCAAGAGTAATGTGAAGCTACTTGAAAGTTTTGAGCAGTTGTGTGTTCTGACTTATGTTTATAAAAAAATTCCTCCAGGGAACAGATAATCCTGGGGTCAGAACGGAAGCAGGGAGGCCAGGTGGGAGATTGCCATTACCTTGGTTTGGACTAGAAACTAAGTGTGCACCTGTTATATGCTAGACGATTGACCTACACTTTCCCAGTTTTACTAACAACTCCACGAGGTGGTATTGTAGCCATTTTAGATATAAGGACACTGAGACACAGATTTCTTAAAGAACTAATCTGAAATCACCCAGCTATTAAGTGGTATGTCTGCGATTTAAACCAGTCTCTCTGGTTCCAAAACCAATGCTTTTTCTTACTATACTGTCCTCCTCATCTGGTTTCCATGTGTATCGTTTTGTCTGAAAATAGCACAATCTCTTTGGCTTGCCATGTTTGAGTTATCAGAGGTGTTGAAGCATCTCCGTAGCACCGGGGATAGGAGTCCCTGCTGAAGCTTCAGTGTGTTGGGCCCCCTGAAAGGCCAGTCGCCATTATTCAAACACATCTGTTTATAATTATGAGGTGCCCTTACACTTCCCCTCTTTGTCAACATAATTACTCTCAATTATATGAACACTCTGCCCTGACCAGCCCAGGGATCCACTCCCCTGCCAACTACAATGGTTGATTTCCAAAGCCCCTGCCATCCAGTCCAAACATATGGATCCTCTACTCAGATCCAAGCACAAGAGCGTTCAGGTCCAAAAAACAGTGTGAATAGAAGCTCCTTGCTTTGCCTGGATCACTGCGGTGATGCAAGAGATGGTTAACTTACCTGGGGCCAGGTTTGCAATTTGTCATGACATGGTCAACTAGTGGGGAATTTTTAATGGGCACTTAATTTGAAAGTGGCCTCATGCCATGAAAAGCCACGATAATCCCAAAACTCGTCCTCCCATCATGATGCATATAGAAAAAGAGAAGCCAAATCTGTTTCCAGTGATCATTTTAGAATTAGGTCAGAGGAGATCTCCCAGGATCCAAGGAGGGCACAGGTCTGAATAGCAAAATAGGAAAAGCAGTAGCTAGAGCTTTTTACACGGTCAATGAAGATTCCAGATCGAAACCCAAACTTTGCAAAAGGGCAGGTTGGAAAGTTCTCTGTAGTTAGTGTGAAAATTTGAAGTAGAAGGTAAGTCCAATGTGCACTACAATATGGAAGGGAGGAAAAAAGAGGGGGATTATCATTTACTTAGCCTTCCTCTTGCCAGGCATATTTTAAGGTATTTACCTCTATGAGGACATATAATCCTTACACCAGTCCTATGGGGAGGGGGGCAGGGTTATCATTCTGGTTTTCTGAAGGAAATGGACACAGAGTTTAACAATTTGCCAGAAGCTATACACTTAGTGACTTCTGTCATTTCAAAGGCTACCATAACTCCCCCACTCGCAATAGTCAAGATGGAAACGGATTCCAGCAAGGGAGAAGTCCAGAAGGGGAAGAAAACACGACCAGAAAAGATTGTCCTTGGAGATTCCTGACCAACAGGATAGAGCAGCTCTTTAATTTCTTGCACAGGGAACGGGTAGGGAAAATACACAATCCCAATAAAATAGCTTGGTATGAGAGAGACAGAGACAGAGACAGAGACAGAGAGATAGAGATAGAGAGAGCGCACGCCAAGTGCTTGCATGCAGACCCACCAAAAACAAGTGCCTATAATTGCCTCTCATTCCTTGTATCATGTATGGCCTGGTTGTGCTCAAATATTCAACTTTGACTCTATTAATACAGAAATCTCTGTAATCCATGTACCACGCAGCTTGCAGAGTAGGCCCCCACTTCCCCACGCCGGACAGTCCCTAAACACCTCCGTCTCCACTGGAGTAGGGCAGAGCTGAGTCTGGTACTACTCAAAGGAAGTCCTTCACTATCCCAGGTCAGATTCCAGATCGGCAGCAATCACCTGAAGTTAAATCCACAAGCAGGGCCGAGCTGTTGATGAGTAGGAGTCTTTCCAAAGAACTTCCAGTGCTCTACTTGGCTTCTCTCTGCTCTACCCTATATTTTTGTCAGAGTTTCTTTAAGCAATTCCTCTTGTTCCAGCAGAAGCAGAGGCATGAATTCTGCTTGCAGGCTGATGATGCAGATCCTCCGTCTGAGAATAAGGGGACGCTGTTGGGCTCCTTCAAAGGAGTCTCAGCCTTCTCTTTGTAATGTCCTATTCCAAGAAATATGGTGGGAGAACCTTGACTTCAGCAGGGACTCCTCCCTCGTTCTTCCCATTACGGTGGTCGTGCCTATATTCAGGAACTCGGTTACAGTCTGTCCCTGATGGCAAAAATTATATGTTTCTTTTTAAATTTTTTTTTCTTTTCATTTCTTTTTTTGCCCACTGTCTTTGTTCATCTATTTGGCTCATCCTTCGTAATTTTTTTCCTTGTCCACCTAGAACTCAAGCTGGTCTCCTATGAACTCTTTTCTGAGTAATACACAGCCAACTACAGTGGATAGAATTTTCCTTTATCCTCTGGTGTGTCCTTTGAGAATTGAGAAATGCAATTGCCAATCTTAGCAGGGTTCAAAGAGAGCTGTATTCAGAAAGAATAAGTGGGAATATGATCAAGCAAGCATTTTCAAGTCAAGGTAAAATGCATTTTGCTGAATTGACAAGGCTGAGAAACCGACTTACAAAAGGCAATCCTCTCACCAAAACAGCATGGGGATGCTCCCCTGGCTTTGAGAAATGGTCCTCGCCTGGCCAGAGAGACAGCCACCTAGCTGATTCAACTATATGGGATCCACAATATTTGGCTCATGGTAAACTCTGCACCAGTTTTCATAATTCCTCTCTCATGAGTCCCAGTGGTATAGATAAATCTAATAACAGCAAACACCAAATCCTGACCAGCTCATGTCAGAGACCGTTGCAAGCACTGTTGCATGTGTCATCAATGACAACTCCGTGAGACAAGTATTATGAAAATCCCCACTTTACAGGTGAGAAAGTGAGGCTTGAGTGAGACCAAGTATTAACATGGCCACACCACAGGTCAATTTGACATCAAGGTCAATGCTCCCGGCACTCTGTGTTTCTGTTAAGGTAACTATAGATTAGAGCCCCGTGCAGGGGGAAGAAGGTCTCAGAAGGTATGGGGGCCACCATGTGCCAGGTACCATGTGGGGAAATTTATAAGTGATTTATGATTTAATCCTTAAGACAGGGGCACCTGGGTAGCTCAGTCGGTGAAGTGTCTGCCTTCGGCTAAGGTCATGATCACAGGGTCCTGAGATTGAGCCCCCATCGGGCTCCCTGCTCAGCAGGGAGCTTGCTTCTCCCTCTTCCTCCTCCTGCTCATTCTCTCTCTCTCTCTCTCTCTCTCTCTCTCTATATATATATATATATATATATATATATATATATATCCCTCCCACTCAAATAAATAAAATCCCTAAAAATAATTTAATCCTTACCACAATCCCTCTGGCAGTTTACTTTCATTATCCTCCTTCTGTTCCGCATGTATGGAAACGTGGGCTCTGGGCCTGTGTTCCCCAAGGACGCTGATTCAACAGCTCTTCACTGGACATCTGTGAGGTATCCTATCCTATGCTAGACACGAGAGTGGATGGAGTGAGTGACGTTATAGCTCAGAGAAGGAGTTGGACACTAACCAAGGAGCCACACGAACGGGCCGATCACAGCCATCACGCAGGCAGGCCCAGGTGCTGCTCTCAGGGGGAGCACCTGCCTCATGAGCCCATCAGAGGAGACATCCCCCAGGAAGGGACGGACGAGCTGTAATCTAAAGGATGCCCGGCAGGTGCTGAGCAGGAGAGGGAGGGTCATTGCAGGCAGACAGGAGAGCAAGTACCAGGACGTGGTGGGAGTAGGGGAGTGTGACCCGCGTGCAGGGTGGGGGGGAGCTTGAGAGTGACGGCTGCCAGGGCCACGCAACCAGAGAGGTCAGAGCAGCGAGGTGTGGCTGAGCCACTAAAAGCCCACCTGCAGCTGGCCTGTTGCGTGCCACCTCCCGTGGGGCCTCAGGGTCCCCCCCCCCCGCAGGACTGCTTGTGGTCTGCTCGGGTCCGCTCTGCAGGGGGTTAGGGAGCAAGTGCAGGGCAGTCAGAGGCGGGCTTAGAGGGGGCGGCAATGGGGTGACGGAGACACCCCTGGCAGGAAACATTGGCTGCGGCGAAGCAGGACAAAAGAAGCAGTGTTCCTGCAAGGGAGAAAAATGTCAGTTGTGGGACAAATTGCGCAGAAAGGGGGTGTGTGTATAGAATGGAGTGGTGGTGGGGGGATTTCTGGTTTGATTTTTCTCATTATCAAGTATGGCAACATTGGAAAAATTAAAAAAATAATAATAATAAACATCAGAAAATCCCTTGAGGGCCTAGGCTCAGCTTGACTCTCCTCAGATCAGCATGTCTCGGAGCTCTGTGCTGGGTGCAGCAGTGCCACACGACGGGGCAGGGTCTCTACGGAAGCCTCCGGGTCTGGTGTGCCATCACTTTCCACTGGTGGGTCCACTCCTCTCCGCACCGGGAGGGCCTTGGGCCGTGTGGGGAATGGGGGCAAGAGAATTAGAACTTTAAACAGTCATGCTGTCCAGTGGATTCAGACATGGTAGCCTGTCCGACGGGCCAATAGGGTGGTGGAGACTTCACAGGCAAGTCCGCGTGACACATATTTGGGAATCCTATGGTCACTAACCTCGCATCTGGTCCTTCTTAGTCCTTCCAGTTTCAGGATAATCTCCACAAAACCCAGTCTCCCTAACACTGGGCCCCCAGTACCAGAATTCTTACCCATCCCACCCTATTCAAGACTAGGGATTGGATAACAGAGAGTTTGGAGAGTGAGGCATACATGTGCCACCTGATGAGATCCTACTATGCTATTTGAATGCTTGGTCGTCTTGCAGGGCCATTACTCCACTCACCTGTGCCTCTGCTGACCTCTGGCCTCATCAGCGAGTTTCCTGGACCTCTTGTGGACCATAGGCACTTGTTGCCAATTGTCTTTTTACCTGCACCTCTGGTAATCAACAGGTACCATCTGGCTGCCCACCTGTAGGTACTCTGAATACCTGATGCCACCCATCTGCCAATTATCTGTTCCTCCTCTGCCTGAATGGCCACTCTGGGTACCGGATTCCATCTTAGCCTTTTGCCAGGACCATTGCCTGACACCTGTTTTCTCTTCCCTATGACAGAGAGCTTGCTCTCTGGCTCTCCTTTGCATACCTGTGTTGAGTTCAGCCATCAGCCTTCATGCTCTTTCTGAGTCCTTGAGACCTGGAGCCTTCACATCCAGGCCATCCAGACCCCGAGCAAAGCCAGCTGAATTTCAGCAAGCCAGGCCATTTGCAGACAGGGACTGAATTTGTCTTGCTGCCCTAACCTTGGATCATAGCTTATCCATGGTAGATTGTTCACTAAGCCCTGCCACATGTTCCCAGAGCAATCTGTCTTTCATCTCTTGCTTTGCTTTCTGGCTCTCCACACTCCTCTGGCATCTTGACTTTTTGCTCAGTCACTGCCACATCCCTCTTACTGGGGGAAGTCTTTGCTCCTTAAATCCAGGGGTTTTCTACCAAACTGAATGGACTGCCTTGAGCCACAAACCACATCCCACCTGACTGTACGTCATCCCCATCATTCCTTTCCTGGGGATTCTCACGTCCATGTTCTTCCTCAAGGACAGCCTCCATCTGGTTATGGTATTCAGACTATGGTTATTGCTAGTGGCATCAGTCCTAGCAGGGTATCTTTGAGCAACTTACTTCCTTTTTCTGGGTTTCAGTCTTCTCATCTGTTAAGGGGTTAATAACTGTGTCTATAACACAGAGGTGCTGTGAAGATTAAAAGGTTAAGACATGAGGTACACCTGAAA
This sequence comes from Nyctereutes procyonoides, assembly GCF_905146905.1. NCBI lineage: Eukaryota > Metazoa > Chordata > Mammalia > Carnivora > Canidae > Nyctereutes > Nyctereutes procyonoides. Next base: position 54,902,930 of record NW_026575046.1, read on the forward strand.
GAGAGCCCGAGAGACAGTGTGCTCTGAACCCAGCTTACTCATTGTCCCCGCTTCCTGTCTTTCCACACGAGCTGTGCACAGGGACCCGGCTAGGTGAGGTTGCTATTGTCGACCTACAGTCAGCTCTGCAGTGATTGGTCACCTCAGCAGGATCACCTAGGATCCTTGCGTCGTCTCAAAACATAGACCCTACAGGAATCAGAATGTGTAAAGGGAATAAACTTGCATCCATCCATTCATTCTTTTAATCATTCATGAAATATTTATTGGGGCACCTGGGGGGCTCAGTGGTTGAGCATCTGCCTTTGGCTCAGGTCGTGATCCCGGGGTCCTGGGATCGAGTCTCACATCGGGCTCTCTGCATGGAGCCTGCTTCTCCCTCTGCCTGGGTCTCTGCTTCTCTCTGTGTCTCTCATGACTAAATAAATAAAATCTTAAAAAAAATATTTATCAAGCCTCTGCTCCATGGAGGGTGTTGGGCTCTCTGTGTTGCATGCCTTGTTTCCTCCTGTATACAACTCTCTGGGTTGGGCATTTCCCAGGAGCTGGAATCCCCCATGTGGAAAACCAACCCCAAAGGGGTTCTGCTTTGTGAGCCAATGAATCCCCTGTGAGATAGGGGGTCTGTCTAGAGTGAGGGAGCTGAAATGCTCCACACATGCCGCATGCTCTCCATCCTTGCTAGTGTCTCCACATCCAGAGTTGGAGTGGGAGGGGCATTTAAACCAAATCCTTGACAGAGTTCCCCCCAGGCTTATTTTCTAACATCCATGAGGCTCTGACTCATTTCCATTCTTTCTTCCTGAAAGAGTGCTCCCTAAACCCCACCTTGCTGTCTTCTGGCATGTCTGCAGCCACGCCTGTGTCTCTCTGCACCCCTAAAGCCCTTCAAGGCAAGGTCCCCATCTGTCTGAATTACCCATGTCCTTCACCAATTCAATGCTCTTAATTGTCACTATGCTAAGCAAGCACTCTGAGCAAACTGAAAGGAGACATTTTTCCCCCTGGAGTAAAACTTAAAGCCACAATCCAATATATGTTGAATACTCTGATCAGATTCAGAAATATGTCCATAATTAAAACTGCCAAATTGAACACTAGTTCTAAAAGTTGGTTTCATTAGTAATGGGGGAAACTATTTTAATTCACCAGATTACAGATAGTGTTGCTGCTTTTTAAGAAGAAATTAATTTTTGAAAGAAAGAACAGAATAAGAAGCTACAAAATAACACATCCCAGGCAACGAGTAAGAAAGTTCCTCTGAAGTTTTGTATGCTTGCCCCTTCATGCTTATTTAAAAACAAAACAAAACAAAACAAAACAAACAGGTGCAAATGTTCTGCAGTGATAGAGATGCTAAAAGGAATGATTGAAAGACATGGGTGTCCTTTGGAAAATTTTGTCTTACTAATTTACAAAGTTGCTTGATCGATTGACCGAAGGATGGATAGTACTGGGGAAGAGTGAAGAAGTTTTCCGAGTGGCCTGCCAACTCATCTGGGTTGGCCAACATCCATCTGGTGCTTACCTGGGTATTAATCTAGACCACATCTAAGTGCAGCTGAAAGGCTCAGGAATACAGTGGCTGCTGTGAGCAGCTCCGGGAGGAGAGAGGTGAGTTCTCTTCTAAAAGTAGACTCCGTCGCAGGCTCACTGGGGACCAAGGTCAAATTGCTTCACCTCACTTGGTCTTGTTAACTGAGATGGAAAATTGGGTTAGAAGCAGATCACATACGTGGATGATAAAGGCAGCTACCCAGGGCAGCTTTTAGAGGGTAGCAGGGTCTCTGAGGAAGGAAGGGTAGTTTAGCTGGATGGATAGACAGGAATGAGAAAGTGGTACAGGCTCTCGGGGGAGCGGGAATCCCCATTACCACGCGGAGCGTCATGCTGGAAAATCTTTTCTGTTTCCTACTATGAATTGTTGCCCCAGCTCTCTGCGTCCTCTCAGACCCATGGGAGGATTACTGCCCAAACTGGTGTTGGGCTTCCGTGGGCTGCAGGAAATGAAGGGCACTTGGGGAATGAGCAGTGCTCTTGGGATGAAAGGCACTCGATGTAGACCTGGCCAATGAAAGAAAAAGAACAGGCTCACTTCTCCCTCCCACTGTCTTGCAAATTAGCTCCAACCTGAAGTTCTGGTTCCCTGGCTCTGGCTGGAGTGGCTCTGAACTTCTCAGATTAAATTTTGCTCAATGCTGATTTGGTGCCACTAATCCCAGAGCATAACAGGCAACTGTGTGCTCTGGCTGTACTTCAGCATCCTCTCCCATTTCTGCCACACTCATTTCTGTCCAAGGGATCTGGGGCCCAAGTCTGAGAGGAATGACCACCAAAACTTCCCGTATGAAGCAAATGCACGGCTGGATATTTTCCTAAAGTGGATTTATCGAATCCCTTTCTATGAAGATAGTGATGGAAGAGCCTAAGTTAGGTGTGCTCACTCTCTGCACCTCCAGTCAAGCATAACCTCTGAAAGAGAGATAAATTGGTGTCCTCCACTCACCATAGAAAATGAAAATTTTCTGCTGGGCACCTAAAGCCAGACAGGAAACCATTGATCATCCTCAACAAACATCCTTCAATAAATCTTTATCTCTTCTGAAGATAATTGGGAGGACAGTGGCTTTTGAGTTTACTCTCAGCAATCGCCTCCCTTTCACTCTTCCGGGTCTATTTGTTTTCAAAGCCAAAATGTACTACATGGCCCCATCAATCAAGGCGAAGGAACCCCAAATGATTTCCTGTTTCAGCTCCAATGTGTCAAGCTTGAAAATTCTCTTAATCCACTGGCTTTGTGAGGTGCTTGGCATTTTCCATTACAGGTAAGCATGTCATGTTGCCTCGTCCCTCACGAAGGATATATCCACACTACTAACCCCATTTCTCTGTTTGGACTGAAGACTTCCACTCCTTCTCTTCTTTTAATTCACTTATTCAGGTTTTCATTTCACATGTAACTCATCACACGCCCATCACTATGCCAGGATGCCCAGTTGCTAAAGTGGACCTGGTAACAGATGTGAATGTGCCTAACGCCTACCCAAATAAATGTCCCTGGTGTCCTGGCTTCTTTGTCAGTAGCCCCTCAGGTGTGCAACTAAAGCAAAGAAAATCATTTTGGTTGTCCACATTCATAATCAACCCCATACCTTTCCAGTTTTAAAAACCACTGGAGTCTTAATCTTGGTATATTTTTATTCTCTGAACTCTTAATTAGCTATATAGCTGGTACATCAATATCCTAATATCCATATTCATGTTTTTAAAAATCTAGGTTATTATAATGTATAACTTTTAATAAAACCATCCCACTATAGTAATGCAAATCATAGCCCCCTTGAAAGGCCTATGAATCAAAGCCATCACCTCACACCCAGCAGTGGTAGTTATTTGGTATTTGCACAATAACCTTTAAATAGAAGAGTGTGTTCTTAAACATCTTAGGCCTCTGCAAGAGCCGCCCCCCACATGATTAAGAGGCCCAGCCTTTGTGTCACACTGTTATGTGCAAATGTAAGGGAAAGAATTTTTCATGCGGCAGAAACAAATGTTGACTCTTAAAAGATGATTTCATAAGTATCTATTGAGTTCGAAGGTCACCAATACAATTGCAGCTGGTCCTTTTTTGTAAGTGTATAAAATGCAGAAAATAATGGTTTCTATGCACAAAGGAAGATGTCAGATTGCACTGTGAAGGCTGTTTCAATAGGTTAGAAAATAAATGAAAAGTGATGAACCAAGTTACTTTTAGAGTGGAAAAATCTGGAAAATCTCATGTTTACCAAGTGGTCAATGCTCACGTCACCAATCACGGAATAAATTGATATCATGTGTCTCCTGACGGGATGTGCTCAATGAGACAGAATCATTGGTAGACAGTCGTTCTATCAAAAGTCATAGTGTGAGTTTAATTCCGAGACGAATACAAATTGAGGGCTATGTTACTAAAAAAAAAACTTAGCTTGACTCTTTGAAAATATCAAAGTCATGAAAGAGAGAGAAATGAAGAGAAACCATTCTCCATTAAGGAGGATGGAATGAAATGCATGACCCTGCATTAGAGTCGGGATCAGAAAAAGAAAGTGATATAGATCAGCTAAAGATCTATCACCTACCTACCTATCCACCCATAATATCCATTTGTGTGTATTGTGTGTGTATTTGAGTGTATCTCCTAAGAAGAAGGATGCCCTCTTAGATAACCATCGCATAGTTATCAATTTTAGGAAGTTTGGCACTGACAAAACAAAATAAAAATATTATCTGATACTCCCTCCATATTTAAATTTTGCTAATTATCCCAATGCCCTTTAGAGGTGGGATCTGTAAACTACAGCCCACCTGCCATCTGTTTCCATAAGTAAAGTTTTATTATAATAAAATCAAGCCCATTTGTTTACATGTTGTCTATGGCAGCTTTTGCATTACAACCACAGAGTTAAGTAGTTGCAACAGAGACCATATGGTCCATAAAGCTTAAAATATTTATTATCGGGCTCTTTACAGAAATAGTTTGCCAACCCCTGCTTTCAAGCTAGTTTACTCCAGCTCTATCTAGGCTTTGTACTACACTCAGTTGTCAGGTTCTTAAGAAGTCCTTTAACTTATGTTGGTTCCTTACCCTTTGTTTCCCAACCTTGACATTTTTAAAGGAGCCAGTTATAGCATAGGATTTCATTCAGCTTGGGTCCGTCCGATGTTTCCGCACCATCAGATTCGGGTTATGCATTTTTGGCAGGACGACTACTGAAATGACATTGGATCCTTTTCAGTGCATCATATCAAGAATATGCAACCATATCTGTGATGTGGTTTTGTCGCAATATGGATGATGTTACCTTTGGCCAGTTGGCTAAGGTGGTGCCTGCCAGAAGAAAAAAAATATTTTGCTGTAAAGCACAGTATTAAGATTAGTAACGTGCACACATGGGCTATATATTAGGTGATCTCAATCCACTAATATTAAATTTTCATTGTTTGGCAATTGTGCTGTGGTTATACAAAGGAATGCCCTCGTTCTTAGGAAGTCTTTACTAAGGTATTTAGGGATGTAGGGTCATTATAACTACCACGTATCAAATAATTCAGTATATATACACTCACATTGTAAATGTGGAAAATGCTACCATTTGGCCAATCTAGGTAAAGAGTATGTAGATTTCCATGGCACCAATCTTATAACTTTTGTGTAATTTTTTTAAATTTAAATTTTAATTAATTAATTAATTTAGGGAAGAAAGATGCAAGCCGGGGGAGGCAGGAACAGAGAGAGAGAGAATCTTAGGCAGACTCCATGCTGAGCAGGGAGCCAGACACAGGGCTTGATCTCAGGACCCTGAGATCATGATCTGAGCTGAAATCAAGAATCTGAGGCTTAACCAACTGAGCCACCCAGACAGTTTGGTTTAATTTTAAAAATAATACATTACAATAATAACGAACTTCTATTACCTGGCACCCAAGACAGAAACGAGTGGTAGAGGAGAGTTAAGAATCAAGGTTGAGCATGAAGATCATCCCTTAGCCCTGTGAGGAGCATTTGAGGGCATTTGTGTCACCACAAATGGCAACAGTGGATGATAAGGGAAAGCCCAGGCCATTGTCACCTTCCCAGCCATGGGCATTCACTCGTGGCTCAGATAAAGTAGGTTTTTACTTAATTAAATAGAATGCTCAGTGTGGTTTTGATTTACCCAGAAAGTCTACAATTTTGAAAAGAAATTAAGAAAGAAAAGAAAAAGGAAAAATAAAAGTGACAGTAAGGAATTAGAGTTTAAGCCAAAACACATCAGTTATAAAAATAATGCAAAAGTAGTCAAGGGTAATGTCTCAGATATGGTCCAACACAAACAAGCTAGAATATAAGATATCTGCAAACAGATAAGCCTGAAACATAAACTGCAGAAGGGACAGATTGTGGAAAAGTGGTTGCCAGGGGTCATTTGGGGGGAGGGGGCAGAATGAGGAAGTGGGGAAAGGTACGTGGGGGACACAAACTTCCAGCTATAGGATGAATAAGGTCTGAGAACCTAAGGTATAACATGGTGACGAGGCATGATTACACCGTATTGTATAATTACACTTGCTAAGAGAGTAAAGCTTAAACATTCTCACCAGAAGAAAAAGTAATATGTCTGGCAAGAGATGTGTTTATTACCTTGACTCACACACGTGTGCATCCCTGCACAAGGCACATGTATATCAAATCATCATGTTGCACATGTCAAATATCTTACAACTTTATTTGCCAGTTATACCTCAGTAAAGCTGGAGGGCGGGGCGGGAATTACAAAAGGAAAGAGTAGCAATAGGTCAGGCAAATGAAAATGCAGAAAACAGATGTAACAAAATTAATAACAGCAAAAGAGAATGGAAGGGCAAAAGCATGAAAAGATACCAAGAATGCTATTTTATATCTTAAAATAAATAATCCACAACAAAGGCATAATATTCACAAAATGAATAGTAAAACATCCAAAAATGTAAAGAAAAAACTGTTAGAAATCTAAGGAGAAATTGACAACACTATAATTATAGTAAAAGCCAAAAATGCAAATTTTAGTGTTTGACACACTCAGCTGACAAAACTGTTTTTTTTTTTTTTAATTTATTTAATAGAGAGAGCATGTGAGAGCATGGGAGGAGGGAAAGAAGGAGAGAATCTTCAAGCAGACTTACCCCTGAGTGCGGAGCCTGAGGTGGGCTCCATCCCACCACCTGAGACCACGACCTGAGCAGACACCGAGAGTCACCCCTAACTGACTGAGCCATCGAGGCACCCTGACGACATTTTAAAATATGAGATAGAAAAAATAAAAAATCTTTAAAAAAAATAAAATAAAATACGAGATAGAGCTTCATTAATTAGTCTCAGTACTAGGTATATATCAAATATGTAACTACAGGAAATAGCTACAGAAAATACACTTTTTTTGACACCACTATATACAAAGGAAGATCAGATCCAATACTAAAAAGGAAAGAGAACCTCCTTGACTCCAAAAGTAAAAATTCTACAAGCCGTAATTGACTAATTATAGTACAAACAAAACAAATACTTAATATTAAATAACAACCTTTAACAAAATACCCACTTAATAATTATAATTAAAAAAATCATCAATAGATTTAAAATTAAATAAGAGGATTAAACAAATACCTCCACTTATTTTTTTATTTTTAATTTTGATTGAAGAATGAAATTAAAAATTTTGTCAAAATTAGTGTCAAGCTATCGTTACAGTTCAGATTATCCCACACAAAGCTAGTCTCAAGAAAATTCATATGCTTATACAGTATACTATTACATATGAAAATACTTGTAAAATAAACTTTCATTTAATTCTAGAAGCAAAGAAAAATGAAAACTTTCTACAAAAGTCATAGAAAACATTTAATAAAACCAAACATAAATAAATTAGAATTGCATATGATGCAATAAAATTGCAAAATCAAAGACCCAGTTCTTTTTTTTAAATTTTTTTTTAAATTTATGACAGTCACAGAGAGAGAGAGAGAGAGAGAGAGAGAGGCAGAGACACAGGCAGAGGGAGAAGCAGGCTCCATGCACCGGGAGCCTGACGTGGGATTCGATCCCGGGTCTCCAGGATCGCGCCCCGGGCCAAAGACAGGCGCCAAACCACTGCGCCACCCAGGGATCCCAAAGACCCAGTTCTTATAAAAGAACAATAATACAGATGCATCTCTGGCAATATGAAAAATGGCAAAAATAAAGCACAAAAATGTATGACATTATGCATTCAAAGAAGGATACACACACAGACATGAGAATGAATGAAATAATTACGATGGAATACAATGTCATTACAAGTTTAATAATATGCAGCTCATTGACAAATGCATGACTTTCTTGAAATATGTAAATTCCCCAAATTTATTGAAGAAAAGTTAGAAGAGGAAAATAGGCCATTAACTATGGTAGAAAATGAAAGTTGCCAATGAACTTCTTCCAAAACAAGTGTTCAAGCCAAATCATTCTTTGAAATAATTTTATTCAATGTTACTTAAACTGTCAAAGTGTAAGGAACTAACAAACTGCTCAATTACCTGTATAAAACTCTCAGGAAACTGATGTAAAACTCTAAAAGAAGATAGCACCGAAAGAAAGGGTGTAACTCAATCTTACTATGAATACATCTATTTGTGTGTGTGTTCATAAATAAAATACTCAAAACTGTAAAAATGATATACTATAGACTGGCAAGTGTAAATCCCAGTAAAAGAGCAAGGCAAAGGAATTCGAAATTTCGTAGATCCTTTAATAGGAAAAAGAGTCCAATAGGATTATCGGAAAGATAAACAGAAAAGGTATTTGATAAAATCTTGCATCCACTATATTATTTTAATATAGACCACCAGGAAGATAAGAAAAAGTCTTCAGTTTGAGATCAGTAGCCATCATTATGCTTAAGTGATGTGCTCGTGCCACTACCACTAGAGCCCCACGGGCTCTCAGGTGCACGGCTGCCACTTAACATGGCTAAAACCAGTGCAAGCCGCCAGGAAAAATAAATATGACATATGTACAGGAAAATGGAAAAGGGACAGGCAATTGACTGCATGGCAATTCAAAGCAATTTAACCAACAAATTTAGACATGGTGAAATTATCTAAAAAAGCTACTCTACATATAATTACGTTTAGAAATTCATCCTCCAATTCAGAATTGACCATTTGGAAAAAGATGAAAGAAATTCCTTTTCTGTATCTAGTATATATGATACCCAGTATGCAGTATACATAGAAGATATATCGATATTATACAAACTTAGTAAGTGATCTTCAGAATAGTTTTCAGCAAAACCGCCAATTTTACTGAAGAAAATAAACACTTTATATGCATCATATAATGTAATCCTTGTAAGTAGCCTGTGAAATAGATATGATTATCTTCATTTCACAAAAAATACTGAGATTCAGAGTGATTCAGTAACCGGATCAAAGTCTTAGGATTGATCCATCGTATTATAGGTTTTATTTGAGTTTAGTAAATAATAAAAATATGTAGTAACCAATATAGGAAAAGACAATAATGAGCAATAAAAGGAAATCCAAAGACATTCAACACAGTATTTAGATAATATAATTGTGATAAATAGGTTTTTTTTAAGATTTATTTATTTACTTATTCGTGATAGATATATATAGAGAGAGAGGCAGAGACACAGGAGGAGGGAGAAGCAGGCTCCATGCCGGGAGCCTGACGTGGGACTCGATCCCGGGACCCCAGGATTGCGCCCTGGGTCAAAGGCAGGAGCCTAACCTCTGAGCCACCCAGGGATCCCCATGAGCCACCCAGGGATCCCCAATAAAGAGGGTTTTTGAATTAGACTTTGTCACAGGGGAGTAGATTGCTTACTGCTAAAACCAAGCAATCCGTATGCCCCTAGAGCAAAGTGTCCTTTAGATGCTCACTCCCCAGTATACACCAAAAATTTTCCGCTAGGTCATGAGTTAGGTGATAAATTAAGGCGTGAATACAGTTAAATAATGGCAAATATACGTTAACGTCAGGCTGAGAAAACTGTCTAAAAATAACATCGAAAGCAGAATCCATGAAGAAAAACATGAATAGATTTTACTAAATAAAAATGGGAAAGTTGCAGAGGAAGAAAGTCACTATAAGTCAATTCAAGAAGTAAGCAGAGAACCGCAGCCGCATGGTAAGACAGAGTCCATGTCTTTAATCTTGAAATCTAAGAATTGCAAATTTATTAGCAAAAGACCAATACGGAATAATGCAGCTGAGCTATGGTTTTTGGTAACTAGGCCAGGTAATGTCTTAGGCATTGGTAATCGCACTATAACGTGCCCCTCGGCCTTCTACTCCCCGTCCAGACACGACCTCGGGGAAGCTAGAGATACAGCTCTCATGCAGACAGACCCTGTCCTTGTCCTTGTCCTTCCCTTCTGGGGCGGGGGGGTGGCCAGCAAACAAGCAAGCTCAGAAGTCAGTAAGGCCGTTAGGTACAGAGTCGGGCAAGAGCTCTGAAGGAAGGGGCAGCGGTCACCGGCCGTTCCCACGGGGGACGCAGTCAGGGTGGGCCTGCTGCTCCGAGGAGGCAATTGCTGAGATGAGGACGAGCTTGAATCTGCCTGGAAGATGCTGGAAGATGAGACGACATAACCTCTGGGAGGTGCTGAGGAAGAAGTGTGGGCGCTGAGGGAACACTGGGCATCAGGCCTCGGGGGGGGGGGGCGCCGTCAGAGGGGACGCGAGACGGCAACGGAGACCACAGTAAGCCGGCTGGCAGGAGGCCATGGCTGGGACAGGCTTGTGTTCTTTCGTTCTTATTCCAACTTGAAGGGAAGTCTGGGAGTAGCGCGGACTCAGGCCCACCCCAAGATGCGGAGGGAGCTGGGCGGTGGGACCGAGAGAGGCCACGCTGGCCCGGAGGCTGTGGCTCTGTCCAGGGCGAGGCCTGGTCCCCATCACGCCAAATGTCAGACAAAAAGTGGAAACGAATTGTGACGGTAGGTACAACGGGATTCTGGGGTGCAGGGAAAACAGAGTAAAGGCTACGGCGTGAGAGGGGAGTCCTTCTAGAATTCCCCTTCCGAGGCCACCTGGTGGCTTTGTTCCCCACGAATGCCAGTTTTAAAGGGAATATAGACAGATGCGAAGTATCCCGATGGAAAAGCTAGGTGAGCAAAGGAGTGAGGGTGCAGGCCCGGGCTGCTGGGAAGTGTCAGGAGAGACATGGTCATAGGCGCCCGACGGGGACTCAGGGGAGGACGCCCACGGCTACACCCGAGAATGTGCTGGGCTGCAGCTAATGCAGAAGGAGGGGAGCTCAAAGAGGGGTGGTGGGACGGCAGGCCTGGCCATTGGGTAGCTCGGTGAGCGGACGTCTGGGGCCCTGCTGGTCCCTGAGCGGTGGCCCTTCCACCACTGCCGCTCTCCCGGCGACATCAGCGCTCCGGCTTCCTGGGGCGCCAACCCAGGGAGCTTACTTGCAGGCGGTGCCCAGAGCCAGGGCCACCCTCTGTCTCCAGGTCTCCCACCGCCCTCCCGCCCCCTTCCTCGGCCCTCACAGCCTTTGGGAAACCTAAGCCAGGGCCTGCTACTCCTCTGTGCAAACGCTGCAGTGGCAGTTCATCCAGCACGTGCCCCCTGCATGGCCCCTCGCCCTGTGCCCCCCTGCCCTGTGCTTCAGTGTCCCCGAGGCCTCATGCATGGCTTCACCTTGGGGATGGTGTGAGGCCTCGGCTGGCGGCTCCTCAACCAGCATCTCCTTGACGGAAGGATGGGGAGGCCTCACCCCCACCTCGGGCCACGCCGGCCTCCCGCACTAGGCCGGCGCGGGAGGCCCAGGGGCGCCCCTGGGTTCCAGGCTGTGCTTTCGTCGTGCCCCAAGCAGTGCTCCTCGATGGACGGCAGGACAGGTGAACCCTCCCACACCTTCCCGAAGGGCCTGCGAGGAGCCAGACGCCACACACCTGTTGGAGGAGGCAGGCCCGCATAAGGAAAGGCAGCAGCAGGGGGGTGGGGGGGGACAGGTGAGGGGCCGCAGGGAGCCAGGACAGCCCTGCCCTGGCCGCCGGCTCGGGATGCTCACCCCATTGGGGCATCGTGTCCACTTGGGCACATGCTTTTTGTCCTCGAGAGAAAGCTTGGGGCCACTGCAGGAGGTCCTTCAGGGCAAGCTTTGTATTTTTTTTAAGGTTTTTTAAGGATTTACTTACTTGAGAGAGAGGAGAGCGCAGGGGGAGGCCCAGAGGGCAGACTCCATGCCGTGCCTGCAGCCCAACGCGGGCTCGATCCCAGGGCCCGTGACATCTTGACCTGAGCCCATATCCAGACCTGGCCCATTGGCCAACTGAGCCCCTGGGGGCTCTGGAGGTTCTGTATTCCGGGAAGACTGTTCTAGAGGCACCGGAGAGCCGGGAGGCAGGGGTACGCACAGGCCGCGGTGACCGGCTGGGGAGGACAGGTCCCTCTGGGAACGAAGAGGCTCCATGGAGAGGAAATGGTTCCTAGAGACCGGGGAGGTGGGGCCCAGGCATCCCGTCCCCCCCGGGGCCTGGGGGCAGCGATGGTTCCGGAGCGGGGGCACTTCACCTGCCAGACCTGGTTGTTTCATCCCTTCCAGTAAAGGCCACTAGAGAGACCTTCCGAAGGTGTTCAGCGTCAGGAAGAGGCTGTGGCTGGGGACACTCTGGGACGACGGTCGTGGCTGGAACCCCCCAGCCCTGTGACCGGGTGGCCCAGCGGGTGGGCAGGCCCTCCGGGAAGGGGTGCGCTTGCCACTGCGGGCATCACAGCTGAAGTCTCTGTCCCTTGTCACTCGGAGCCCAGGGGCCTCTGTCCCCGCTCAGTGTGACAACGGCAGCCAGGCCCTGCCTCCCCCATGCTCACCGTCTCCGGCCATGCACGGCCTTGGCTGCCCCCAGAGTGTTGGGGGTGGGGGGAGCTCGGCTGTCCCACGGGGCGCAGCCCCCGGGCACAGGTGGCGCCCAAGCAACCCGGAGCCAGGGAAGCATCACGGGGCCTGCCAGCCGTTTTCTTCTAACCCCGGGGCACAGGAAACCCTGGGGACTTTGGAGCCACATAGAGGGTTGCAGGGTTGGGGCGACTGGATGAGGGGCGCCGAGGAGGGCACGTGATGGGGTGAGCGCTGGGCGTCACACTCTACGTTGCCAAATGGACTTTAAATTAAAAATTTTTTTAAAAAAATTAAATTTTAAAAAAGGAGAGGAAAATAAAACAACAACAAAAAATAAAGCGGCAAAACCAAGGCTGCGGCAGGTGAAGCCAGCGGGGGAGAGAGAACCGGACAAACAGGCGGACGTCGGGGCAGAGGCACCAAGTCCCAGGAGGGCCAGGGCGGGCGCCCTGTGAGCTCTGCCCCGGGGGTCGCTGCCGCCCGGCCAGGTCCCCGCGCTGGGCCCCAGGACAGAGCACAGCCCTATGACCGCAGCCCTGGGCCCCCGACACGGCCGCCCTCGCCACCTGGCACTGTCCAGCCGGCCCCTCAGGTGTGCTCGATTCTGCCAATCCAGGTGCCCGAGACCCCGCCGCCGGCCTCCGCTTGCCTCCCAGAAGCAGGCGTGACCCGTCCCTGCGCGCAGCCCGCAGGCCACGGCATCGTTTGTACCAAGGCCGCGGCCAGCTCACTCCCTAGTGTCCCCTGGCCAGCTCCCTCCTGAATGTACCCCGGCCACCTCCCCCACCCAGTGACCCCTGGCCAGCTCCTTCCCCAGTGACGTCTGGCCAGCTCCCCCCCAGTGACCCCCGGCCTCCTCCTTCCCCAGTGACCCCCAGTCAGCTCCCCCTCACCCCCCAGTCACCCCCGGCCAGCTCCTTCCTGAGTGTCCTGTGGCCAGCTCCCTCCCCAGTGACCCCCAGCCACCTCCTTCCTGAGGGTCCCCGGCCCTCTCTGCAGAGGTGCTGTCTTTTCTGAGATGAGGGAAACCACACAGCCCGTGGCAGGGCAGCGTGACAATGACACTGCTCCAATGTGGTGGGGGAAGCTCAGCGCACCGCTTATCTACACTTTATTTTCTTGCTTTTGAATTCGCAGGTCATAATAAAGCATCGCATGTCCACAGTCCGGCAAGAAGAATTAATTAAGGGGAGACTTTTAATGTCGAAAGCAGCTTTACTGAGATAATGGAATAGGCTTTGGTAAGACTTGGCTTAATTGGAATTTCCAGCAATTCCTCGCGTGTTGTACCAGGGATTTTTACTGTTAGAGACAGGATGAGCAAGCTACTTAAAGAGCTTATGAGCAGAACCAGACTCCGAGGTTTGGGGAGCGATGGATTTGGCTCAAGCGATCAGGGCAGCCTCCGAAAACAGCAAGCAGGGAGCCCGGACTGGCCCCAGGTCCCTGAATGGCTGGGATTGCGGGAGGCCTCTACTGTCCAGATCACCCAGAAGCCAGGAGAGCACCCGGGGGCTCAGGCTCCCCTGCGTCAAACCTGCTGCCCGTTTGCAGGTAGAGCCACGGGATGAGCAAAGAGGGCCCAGGGCCAGAACACGGGCTCTGGAGTTTGAAATGCACGGGTTTGTGCCCTGATCCCGCCTTGCGCATCCTGATGAATCCCTGGGGCTAACTGTCACCTTAAGGAGCCATGTGCACGCTGTCCTGTCACAGGATACGGTAAACGCAGGGCTCTGCTGCCGTTCGCGGCCTTATCTGGGTCGGACACCTTAGTGGACACGACACGGACACGTCCTTGGAGAAGTTGAGAGTGGGATGCAGATGGCAGACAAATTATATGGGCCGAGATGAGACCTTTTCCGTCTGACTCACTAACTGCTCATTACCTTAACTGAACGAGTGGAAGCCAAGGCCAACTGAAATTATGCCTTTCAAGGACACAACAGGGCTTCCAGGAAGAAGTGACTCTGTCTCCCTGTGGCCTCGCTAAGGCAGGTGGGGGCACCGGAAGGTGACGAGGGTTTGGTATCGCTTCCCCGTCCACTGCCCCACAGTAAGGCCTTTGCCTTTAGCCTGGGTCTACAGGCCGCTCGTCCTGAATACCGAGGCCTGTATCAATGGGACCCTCAGAAGAGCTGTTTGCCTGGCAATTAGCTTGATTCACATCTGAATCCCCAATGATTACCAATGATCCGCTGATTATGTCTTGACTTGAGCTCCTGATTGCCATAAAGTGCTACACATCACCCTAAAGTACATTCCACTGGAGACCGGTTCTCTTCGCTTCTTGTCGTCTCACCGGGGCTAAACTTTTCAAAATTCTGTTAGCACACTTCATGGGCAGCTCCGGGGAACAAGTGTGTATTCGTCTCTTGTGACGTTCAGTCCCTTTACTAGGTCAGGGAGTGCAAAGAGCAATCAATCCCTTAGTTCCAAGATGGGGGTGAGAACTCTTGCCAGGGTGGCAAGTTCCCCAGTAAAAATACTATTTCTGTTCTTGTGATAACAAAAGAGGATGAAACTGAATCCAGGGCATTGTCCTGAAGCTTTTTCCAAGTAGCAGATACTTATGACTTTGAAAATAAGCAGCCTTAAATAAGTGAGACCCTGAGGCAAGAAAGAATCCAGAAGAATATGTATGTGATTGGAATAATGGCCTTCTAAATATAGCAGCACAAAGCTTCCCCAGTGCAGCAGAAAATTCCAGAATGTGCCATTTAGAAGAGGACAGATTGTAGCAGTTTATGTGAAGGAGGAGTGGACCCATATCTCTTATTGCCCTCCGTCTACGTGTACCAGTGCCTAACATGACTCCATTGCTGTAGCAGCTTTCATGTTTGTCCTCTGGCTTTCCGTGCACGGCAACGTTGAGAAGTACGTATTTTTATTCCCACTTACTAGCAAGGCTGAGGGAGGCAGATCATTTTTTCCAGGTTCACACAGCTCTCAAGACCCTCCCAGCCTGGACCAGGTCATTTTCAAATGTGAGTGCACCTCAGAGTTGCCTGGAGGGCTTATTAAACCCCGTCCTTGGATCCTACTCCAGTCTTTGACTGTGTAGGTTGAGGATGCAGGTGGCACTCAGAGAACTTGCTTTTTTTTTTTTTTTCCTTTTTAACAGCTTCATTGCGATATACTTTACATACCATAAAATTCAACCATTTTAAGTCTACATTTCAATGAGTTTTAATAACATGACCTACTTGCACAACCATCCCTACAGTCCTGCTGTAGAACATCTCCATCACCCTAGGAAGATCCTTTATGCCAGTTTGCTGTCACTGCCAGTTCCCACTCTCTTGCCCCCAGCAACTACTAATCTACTTTCTATCCCTATAGATTTGCTTATTCTGGAACCACCCAATGCGTGGTCTTTTGCATCTACTTTCTTTCATTTAGTGTAATACTTTCCAGATCCATCCATGTTGCAGCATACATCAGTACTTAGTTCCTTTTGCGATTGCTGAATAATATTCCATTCATTGGATATACTGCATTTATTTATCTAGTCATTGAAATGTTGCATTTCTAACAAGTTCCACGGTGATGCTGATGCTACTGTTCTGGTGATATTTGGAGAATCACTGATTTAGGCCAACATTCTCAACCTTGGCTGCCCACTGAAATCTTTGGGACACATCTCACAAAATACCACTCCCAGGCATCATCCATAATCTGATCTAAATGGTCTGAGGTGGGATTCAGGGACTGGAACTTTAAGAAAAATTGTTTATTTATTCATGAGAGACACAGAGAGAGAAGCAGAGACACAGGCAGAGGGAGAAGCAGGCTCCCTGCGGGGAGCCAGATGTGGAATTGGAACTTTTATCAAACTTCCCAGGTGATTCGACCGCATAGCTGAAGCTAAAAATTACATTAAACCCTTGCTACTCAAAGTGTTGACCAGTAACAGCAGTGCTTAACCTAGAAGCCCACTGTAATTTCCAAATCTCAGAAGCTATTCTTACACTCCTGAATGAGAAGCAGCATTTAGCAATATGTTAAGTAGGTAATTCTTTTATATATATATATATATATATATATATATATATATATATATGATGTTCATTTATTTATTGAATGTTCTTTTAAAGTTTTTATGCAAATTCCAGTTAGTTAACATACAGTGTAATATTAGTTTCAGATCTATAATATAGTGATTCAACACTTCCCCACAACAGCCAGTGCTCATCACAAGTGTCTCCTTAATCTCACCACCTATTTAATCCATCCCCGTACCCCTCTCCTTTCTGGTAACCATCAGTTTATTCATTTAAGAGTCTGCTTCTTGGTTTGCCTCTCTCTTTTTCTTCCCCCTTTGCTTGTTTTTTTTTTTTTAAGATTTTATTTATTTACTCATGAGAAACAGAGATACAGAGAGGCAGAGACACAGGTGGAGGGAGGAGCAGGCTCCATGCAGGGAGCCTGACATGGGACTCGATCCCGGGTCTCCCGGATCAGGCCCTGGGCTGAAGGCAGCGCTAAACCACTGAGCCACCCGGGCTGCCCGCTTGTTTGTTTTGTTTTCTAATTTCACATATGAGTAAAATCATACGGTATTTGTCTTTCTCTGACTGACTTATTTAACTTAGCATTATATTCAAGCTCCAATCATGTTATTGCAAATGACAAGATTTCATTCTTTTTATGGCTGAGTGATACTCCATTGCATATATACTACATTTTAAAATTATTATATCTATTCATTTATTTGAGAAAGAGAGAGCACTAGGGAGGAGGAGGTAGGGGCAAAGGGAGAAAGAGAAGCAAGTTCCCCGCTGAGCAGGGAGCCCAATGTGGGATTCAACCCCAGGATCATGACCTGAACCATTAACCGAGTGAGCCACCCAGTCGGCCCTATAACACATCTTCTCTATCCACTCATCAGCCAATGAACACGTAGGCTGTTTTCATATTTTGGCCATTGTAAGCAATGCTGCTATAAACATTGGGGTGCACGTATCCCTTTGAACTAGTGTTTTGTATTCTTCAGGTAAATACTCATTACTGCAATTGCTGGATCATAGTGGAGATTTATTTTTTAACTTTTTGAGGAGCCTCCATACTGTTTTCCAGAATGTCTGCACCAGTTTCCATTCCCACCAACAGTGTAAGAGGGTTCCTCATTCTCTGCATCCTCACCAACACCCATTGTTTCTTGTGTTATTGATTTTCTCCATTCTGATAGTTATGAGGTTATGTCTTATTATACTTTTGATTTGCATTTAGTTGATAATCAATGATACTGAGCATCTTTTCATGTGTCTGTATGTCTTTGTGGAAAAATGTCTATTCAAGTCTATTACCTATTTTGGTTGGATAAAATAGGTGATTCGATTCTTAGACATTTGGGATTTTGAGAGGCTCTACTCCATAGCACAACAAAATGCCAAGGGGCAGAAACCAGGAACAAGAGGAAAATACCACTTTCAGACTGAACTGTAACAAGATCTAAACAAAAGGCCACTAATGAACAGGTGGTTTCTTTAGTAAGAATTGTCAAGATTACTTCTTACATTGATTAAACTATGGGACAGTTGATGGCCTTACTCTTTGATTCCTATGGCTATAGATGAACTTAGTGAAACAAGCTGGGTTGAACTGCTTGCCTTAAATAGATCTCATTCTTTTTCAAGAGACCACAGTTTAAAAAAAATTATTTATTTATTTTAGATGAGAATGGGGCAGAGGGAGAGGAAGAGAGAATCCTTCAGCAGACTTCTCACTGAGGGTGGAGCACAATGTGGGGGAGCCCAATCTCACAACCCTGAGATCATGACCTGGGCTGAAATCAAGAGTCGGCTGCTTAACCAACTGAGCCACCCAAGCACCCTTCAAGAGACCACATGGTTATGGTCTCTGGCCATGGTAGATAGGTATTAGGACACAGAGACCAAGACATGGTGCCTAAATGGAGGTGTTTGGTATACCGAGGGGTTCAGAGGCTCCAAAAGACAGGTAATCCTCGGCCCCAGAAGGAGAGATGACTCCCTCATGGAACCACATACTGAGGGGGAAAGCATAGTAGCCAAGAAAGGCACTCGAGGGCAGTAATTGCTGGCATAATTACTGAATAATTTATAATAATTAACCAGGTTAGGAGGATGAGAAGGTGCAAGGGGCACTAATGAAGCACAGAGAAGTAGGGCAAAGGCCTAGAAACATGAGCACTTTGAAATCCTGCTTCATTTTTTGGACACAGATCTGTTACAAAAAAAAATTTAGATACAGAATCTTGAATTAATATTGTTTGTGGAGCATCACGAGAGGGATTTATGCTAAGTTTTGAGCTTGAAGCCAAAAGTGTTTCAATGCAAATATAGAGACCTAACTACATTTCTAATAAGGCAGCATGCTGTAAAGAGGGTAGGATTGAACTAGAGAGATGCAGGGGATCTGGCAAATAAAGATCTATGCAGAGTCACCTCCCATCTCCTCACCCAGGGTGACAACCTGACAGTTTCTTTCTGGAGCTTCCTTGACTTGGGGACATCCAAGATCATGTTGGCTGGTGGAGCTGAGAACCAGCCAAATGGAGGTTCTCTTCCTCAGGAAATGAGCAGTCCCAACAGGCAAAAGGAGGCTAGGCTGGAAGCTGAAGGTCCTGACCACCAGGATTCTAAAATCAGAGACTGAGACATGGGTTCAAATTAGCGCCTTGTACTCACTAACTGTGTGCAAGGGTGTGAGTTAAACATCAGATGTAGGGTCAAATTTGATATAGATAATCAGCCAATGATAATTTCCTCCTCTGCATGGTTCCTTGCATGATGATATTCTGGAACTCATGCTCAGATTCCAAATATCCCTGCACTATTCACTTTCCTTATATTGTCTAGTACATTTACAGCCTGACATTTATCCATACAACCAGAGCCTCTCAACACTGGAGACTACAAATCCCTGCAGCACTCAGGAACTTAAAGTTTGTTTTCCTTCCTTCCCCCCATCCCTTCCTCTCAAGTTAAATTTTTTTCTGCTGCAGCTGTCTGAATACTGAGGGCTTAAAAAACATTCAAAATGAGCAGAAGGGAATTAATGGTCAAAGGATTATTTCATTTCAGTCCTCAAAATCACTCCACGAAGAATATAATAACACAGGACTCCGTTTTATAAGTCTAGAAACATTGAGGCATATTACTTTGCCCAAGACCACCCAGATACTAACCTGCTCAGTTGCAGGTTTTCCAGATCCAGCCTCCCCTCAAAGGGGCTATTTTATGTGGTGGTGGCTCAACAGACACTACAGGGATGTGGGTTCTCAAAGGCCCTACTTGCAGTAGTGGTTGGGTCACTATCTTCGGAGATAGACTGTGATAGTCTTGGGAACGGTCCTGGACGTGTGAGATGTCACCCTGACTTTGAGCAAATGGGAGAGTCTCCTCAATTTGCTAGGACTGTGGCCCTGGGCCAGGCAACTGAGGTGCTGGCTGGTGAGCGTGCTCACTCTCCTTCATGTTTTCATGTGTTCTACTTAGAATCTGTATCGTGGGGTCAATGCAGGACTCGGATCCAAGGAAGAGTACATGAATCACAGCTGCAAAACAATTCCATTTTGTTGGATACCAGCAGGCGAGTTAGCTTGAAAACAAATTATGTGTGCGAAAGGGTTGGATGAGTCCATTGTGGACAGGCCTGTAGTATAGCAGGTTATTTCTTGTCCTTAATTACACTGTCCTCTGGTGGGGACAAGAAATAAGGTAAATCTATCACATTCTGTCCTGAGTGCTGAGACCTCCTTTGATTATTTCAACTTTTAAAATACTTATTTTGTTCTAATGAATGTGATTGTTGTTTTAAATTTGTAAATTAATATAATTAACAAATAAATCCTAACTGAAGTGTGGGATTACATTTATTTGGCATCTACTCCATTAATGTCTAGCATCTAAAAAGCATTGTTAATCGTGTGCACACTGTTAATTATCTCAACATGTTTAATTGCTGTTTTCTTAAATAACTAGTAGGCCATATGTAAATGATCTTTCAAGCATTAACATTTCATTTTGTGAAAAACTAAAACATTGATTGCGTGATACATTACACTGAACATGATCTTTGGGCCATTCATGCTGTATTATGAAAATGGGAAACCAAGTAAATGATTCCTTCTTACCACCCCAACTCCCAGTCATCAGGCAAACATAACAACACTTGGAAATACTGCAGAATTGTCAAAAGAACAGTTAGTCTGCAGCATAAATTGGGAAACATATGTTAAAATTCTATTTTTCCTGTTAATGTAAACTTTGCAACTTTTTGTCACGCTAGGAAACAAAAATAATGATCCCTAATATTCAGGGAGCACTTGCTATATTCCAAGCACTGCACATAAGCTTAGTGCATTTTCTTTCCTTCTTTTTTAAAATTTATTTATTTATTTATTTATTTATTTATTTATTTATTTATTTATGCTAGAAAGAGAGAAAGCATGAGGACGGAGGGGGCAAAGGGAGAGAATCTCAAGCAGACTCCCTGCTGAGTGCAGAGCCCAACTCGGGGTTCAGTCTCACAACCCTGAGATCATGACCTGAGTTCAAAACGAGAGTCAGACACTTAAGCAACTGTGCCACCCAGTCGCTGCAAACTTAGTGCATTTTCACTTCTCACTTCATTTTCCCAAAAGGACCTATGATGGAGATAATGTGATTACCCCCCACCTCCCATTTTATAAACCCAGGCAGGGATAAGTAGAGTCATTGTCACTTACTGGTGTGGTGGCCATTTGGGATGCTTGTCTAATATTTCCTAGTTTCCTCCTTTCCTGTGGGATTGCCCAGCAGCCTCATGGGTCCAGCGTAAAGCAAGACTCAGAAACACAGGCTTTAGGAGGCCATGAAAGACCCTACCAGGATCTAGGCTCTAATCCTGCCCTGTTAAAAATAGCTCAGTGTTCTCCACCAACTTCCAGACATAATATGGATCGTGCCGCTGGGATGATGGCTTCTTAGAGCTACGCTCCTGGGGTGCAGCCCTGCCTCGGGTGAGACTGCTGGAAACCGTAATGTTTCACAGCCCTCTGATTCTCTGTGTGCTCTCCACTCTGCTTTGGAGAGTCTATCTGCACACCCCTACCTTCACCATCAGCCCATCCCACCCTACTTGAGAAGGGTGAGAAGGCTCCCAATCATTCTTCAGGACTCAGCCTACAAGTTCCATGTCCTGTGAAGCCTTTCCTAATTGCCCCAAGTCATGTTACCTGATTCCTGTGTCAATTCTTTCTCAGACAATAAATTTGCTGGCCATACCTACCATAGCACATTTCTCCCCGTAACCCTAGGACCCAGCAAATGATCCATGAAGCATATCGAATGCATGAGGTAAGGCAGTTAGGAAAGGAAAAGGAGAGGAAAGGGCAGGAAGGGGCAATGGGAAAGGATAGAGAGAGGAAAGAAGGAAAGGAAAGAAAGCTTAGGCTCCAGCCTTACCCCCTTTGTAGTATCAACTGGAGCCCAGAGCTGTAGCCCAGGTGGCCCCGAGAGGCTGTCCCCAGCATCCAGGGCTGCTTTCTCTGTGGCCATCCGACGACCACTGCCTGAG
Source organism: Nyctereutes procyonoides (assembly GCF_905146905.1). Classification (NCBI taxonomy): domain Eukaryota; kingdom Metazoa; phylum Chordata; class Mammalia; order Carnivora; family Canidae; genus Nyctereutes; species Nyctereutes procyonoides. The sequence continues at coordinate 54,924,880 of NW_026575046.1, forward strand.
GCTGGCTGTACTTGGGGAAAGAGGCATCTCCCGGGGTCTCTGGAAGATTGTTGACGTCTCTGGGGTTCTGGTTGACAACACAAATGGCCTATGGATTTATTTCTTTCTACATCAACAACTTAGAGCAGTCATGAACCTGCAGCCCTCTCTAATCAGAGCACCCCGTGGTCTCTGAGCTGTGCCCGCCATGAGACCTGAAAGCAGCCCTCCATCGCCTATCAGAATGAGGACAATTGCATGAGCTCCTCAGACAGCTCTGGAACTCCCAGCTTGTGCTCCAGGAGCCACGGCCATAAACCCTCCAGAGCATGGAAATCTTTAATCCAGAATCTGGGGTCACCTGTCAAGGCAAGTGGGGCCTCTTCTAACGGTTAATATGGTAAAATTATAAATAACAGATGGCCTGACTTATATCTCTGTGTCAGAGGAACTTGAAGGAGAAGTCTTTCAAACCAGAGACCAGACTCACTTCCTGAGGCCCAAACGCTTGGAAACTAGGGCTTGCCCAAGATGGAAAATGCTGGCAGAAATTGGAGTGAGGCTAAATGGAGCCCTTTACTTAGAGAAATAACATAATCTGGGCCTTTCCAGTTTTCACTCCACTGATGACATGGCAGGAGGTGTTGCTGAGCTAGATGTTTGTTTGTTTTAAGATTTATTTATTTATTTGTATATCTGAGAGAGAGCGAGCAAGCATGAGGGTGGAGGAGGGGCAGAGGGAGAGGGAGGGAATCTCAAGCACACTCCAGGCTGAGCATGGAGCCAGATGTGGTGCTGGATCCCATGACCCCAGGATCACAACCTGAGCCAAAGGCAATAGTCGGATACTTAACCGACTGCACCACCCAGGCACCCCATCCCCTGCTAAGTGTTTTACACAACTGTCTTGTTCATCCTCACCACAGCAACAGATTGTTGTTTGAATTTATTATGCCCAATTTACAGATGAGGAAACTGAAACGTAGGGCCATGGCACTGGTGAGGCTCTTGGGAGCAGATGCTGAGATGGAGTTAGGAGTAGATGTTAATTATGAAGTAACATAGGAGCGACAATGGGGAAGGCAGCAGGATTGGTCAAGGGGAGTCATCAGGCAACTGTGTGGATTAAACAGACACCATTGCTAGTCCAGGGGAGGAGAACAAAGACTGGCCAGCAGAGGAGATCCGCTGTTGGAGGAAAGCCTGCACACCACTGTGCCTGGTCACTGGGCCTGGTCACAGGCCTCTGCGGTGGCCTGATCTTGGCCTGGAAGCTGAGGTGGACCTGGCAATAGCCACTGTCCACTCTTCACAGGCCTCCCACCTGAGTGGGAGCCCATAGTTGAAGGGGAAGCTGGGAGGCACATCTCCGTGTCTGCCACAGGCAGTGGACCTTTCCAATCTAATAACTGGTAGTAAGTGGCGGGGCCAGCACTTGACCCCGAGTGGTAGGACTCCAGCCCTAGTGCTCGTAGCCGCGGCTTTGCTACAGTCGTGTCGAGTCGCCGGTACAGGGAGGTGCTCCCACCTCGCCTCTCCACCAAGCTCCCCTGGTGGAGCCCATGGAAAGCACCGCTGAGTCTCTCCAGTAGCCAGGACAGCTCTGCTGGTGGCCACCACGGTGAAGTCCTTATGTGGCCTCTTTGCCACGTAACCGTTGGCTGCAAAAGATGGGCCCTGAGCTCTTTCCAAAAGATTGCCTGCTCTGTTGGCAGCTCTCTCTCCTTCCTTCCCTTGTAGGTCTAGATCATCCCACTTTCCAGCCTAAACTCTTCCAGGCAAGAGAAAAAATAAAATAAAAAGCTTTATTTTAGTCTTTGTCAGTATCTTGACACATGGAACTCTCTCTTCATTTTTTGCAACAATTCTATCGGAGTTGTGAGCCTGCTTTTTCACACCACCCCCTCTCTCAAAAATCTCAAGAACTGGCCTGAAGAAAACACTTAGGCCTACCCCCATCACATCCAAAGTCAACCCTTCTGGCTGCCCTGAGTCCCAGCATCATCCTTCTCCTGCTAAGGGGCGACGTTTCTGTCGGAATCTTACTGACCACGAATTAAACTTCAAAGTGTCCAGTGGCTGCCCTCTCTCTCCCAAAATGCCTATAGAGCCCTTCTACAAAGAAAACCCCTGGTGACCAGCCCTGTTCCCGTGCACCGTTTGGGGTCCCTGCTCGGATGGAAGCACAGGAGAGACCTAGCCCTGCCATCCTTACTACGTGATCAAGGAGCCGACCAAAGGGCCATCAGAGAAGGAGCTGGGGAGGCACTTGGGGGAGACTGTCCCCCACCCCGATTGGGTATGGAATAGCTTCCAGGATGGCTTTCTACCCGGTGGTTCTCCTACAGAGTCAGCTGCTGGTGTATTAACGCAATTCTCTGCAGGCCCAGGTGGCTAATGACAAAGTGGCATGGACACAACTACGCGTTGACAATTTCAGGACTGCTTCTGTCCCGCCAACAGCCCCAGTGGCTCGCAGCTCTCCAGGCCCCATTCTCTGTGGTTCCTAAACCATTCATGACCCGGAAGAGGACAGCCAGCCAATAGGGGTGTGGCTCCTGTCTCAGTAAGGTCATTGCGAGCATGATGGGGCTGGGCCTTGAGCATCCCGTCTCCGTCCCCACGGGGCAGCGAGGCCTCACTGAGGCTGTCCACAGCATGATACTGCTTCTCCCAATTGTTTTGACATTGAGGTGAGGGCTGTGGCAATAACCCAATGGAAAATGGAAAATAGAGCAAAAGAGATGGTAACATGCCACCCAGGAAATGAAGCAGCATAAAAAAAATCTAATTTCCATGAACAAATTTTCAGAGCAGTCACTGATGGGACAATCATATTCACCTAAATCTTTAACTGAACATTTACAAACTATAATTCCATTAGATTTTGAACCAGACTATACTTGCAAATGTGTTTTCATAGAAATCTAATTAAAAGAACCTGATACCATATCATGTGAGAATTAAAAAGAAAAGACTATAAGCTACAGAACAAGAATAAGCTGCAGCTCTCTTTCTCCTGGTGAATATTATGAACCAATGAGATCTTAAAGCCCTCCTGGAAATTAGGATAAAACCTGAAAAAAGGTGTGTGTGCCCATTTTAATATTCTGGTTATATTTCATTATAGCGCTCCTCTTGGGCATGTCTTCATGTTTTTTGTGAAGGGCACACTCAGGGCCCGGTATCTCCTCAGGGACCTCTTGCTTCAATCTCTGAACTGGGCCTCAGGGCCCAGCAGAGAGATCAATCACTCAGGCATCTCCCGGGACACCAGGTCAGGTGGCAAAATTCACCCTCCAGGATTCCTGGTCCTCGAGACCTCTGTGGCATCGATTGTCAGCTTGACAAAGCAGCTGACTTTTTGTGTGCAATCCAAAGACAGCATAAGGCAGAGCAAATCATGAGCAGCCAACACTAGACTTCAGGCTTTCTCAAGAGGAAGAGTGATGGGGCATCACTGAAGGTAGGAAAAACCACATATATCCAGCACCATTTAATAACTGTGCAAACATGGATAAGTTGGGTAGCCCCCTAAGGCCTGTTTGCTCATCTGTGGGTGGGCTGCAGGGGGTGAGCTGTCTCTGTAGAGCTCTAGCCTCATGTCTTGTGGCCCTGGGGCATCCACCCCCCGGGAGCACTCAGAGGGGCTGTCATTGGCAGCCCCCCTCACCTCACCTTCCCAGTCATTCAGTAACATAGACAAAGGTCACATCAAATCTTTATGTGACCATAATGGAAGATGGTGGAAGACCAATTAGACATAGGAGGAAGGTCTTTGAATAACATCCTCACCCTTTCATTGCTCTAGGAAGAAAAGAATCCATTGCCAAAAACCAAACATGTCCTATTAAATGATAAATGCAGGAAGGTCACAGTGGAGCCAGTCACTTGGGCAGTTTCTCAGATTATCATAGGCTCCTGTGGCCACCCAGGAAAAGAGCCCCCAGGAGGCCCCCAAAGAGAGTTCACAATATTTTGACATCCAATCCTAGCCCAAGGCAAAGGATTTGTAATGATGCAGCTTAAGGTTCTGTATCACATTCATAGAGGAAAGGGGAGATGAGAAATGGGGATCAGTAGGTGGGGACAGCTGGGGTTTTCCCAAGTATTGCATGTCATATTAATGGGCAGTTAGATGAGAGAGAGAAAGACAAAGGAGTTGTGTAGTCAGAATTCTTTAATTCCACACACAGTCAATTCCTTAGTGCTGGATGAAGGAAAATGCTAGACTTTTGATATATATCATTAACTCCTCATCCCAACATTTCAAAGTCCAGGTTGATATCATCTCTCTCTACACTGGGAGATGCATGACTTATCCAAGGTCATAGTTACTTGGATTTTATCTCAAGTCTGCTTCACTCTCATACTGATAGTTTTCTATAAGATTATGTTCCCTAAAGAAAAAAAGGAGCAGGGAGTTTCTTGAGGGGTGCTTTAAGAATTGAACAGAAAACTTGTCAGAAAAACCACAGAAATCACAAGACCTGCATGTGTATGGGCAGTATGTATTTTGATGGTCTCCTATACCTTCAAGCTTGGGCCATATTAACAACTCAAGGACTGGTATAGGTCACATTCTCTGTTCCTGCCCAGGACAGAGCCAGGGCAAGTGATATAATCACTGTGTTGAGTACAGAGGCCGCATCTAACTATAAAGTGTCAGTAGAGAATTTTTGCCCTGCCTTGTGGTCGATTTCACGGTAAGCTGCTGCCTAGCTGGGCACCATAATTAGCCAGGTGGCCACAGAAAGGACCACCCTTTTCCAAACCCAGAGCCAACAGGCCCATCAGGCCTCAGAGATTCCATCTAAAGGATGCAGAGCCTCCCCCTGCCACTCACACCCCCCCACACACACATTCAGAGGGGCAGCCTAGGCTTCTCTGTCCCTCTGGTTCTTCCAAATCTGGGAAAACACACGCCATGCCTTTCTCCTTTCCTGGAAAACCTGCCCTGACCTTTCCAGCCCAGATCCTGTTTTTCATCATTAATGCTGAATCTCCAATGGCCATCCCTGGACACAACTTCACTCTGCATGTCTGGACTTTGAAAGTGAGGCTCACACTGCCCTCCCTTAGAACTACACCCCTCACCCTACCTCCACAGAAAATGGGTTTGCCAATAAATGGACTCAAGCTTTTTTGCAACCATTGGTCTTCCTCTACTGTGATTGGGGTCTCCCTGGACTTGAAGGGGCTGCAAGTCCTCATCTTTCCTTCTTAGTCTGTGCCCTTCTTACTGATGATGCACACAGGTGGTGAGACCACCAATGGTCAGTACCTTTCCCCCCTGGACATGGAATCTCATAACTGGTTGAAGTGTCTTAAAATAAATTTTAATATCTAGACAGAACTTTTCTTAAAAGAGTTTGTTTGAGCCATGACACTGTAAATGTATTTCTATGAGAAGCCTACTGTGTCAGAGGACAGTGTCCCTGTCACTCAGGTAAGGAAGGCATCAGTCATGTGGAGGATCCTTGGAAATTCTCCTCATCCGAGCGGGGGCAAAGAATCCCCGAGTCTGGAGCTCTCAGAGGTGGGAGCAGGAGGGAAGCAGTGCACCTGGCCAGTATTGTTCCTGAGGGATGGCGTGGCTCGGGAGACCCCACAGTCCTGTCTGTAAGTTACTAGAGGAAACGTCCACGTGGAGCAGGGGTGGGGGGGCATATAAATGGTACCAACGTTAGGTGGCGGGGTGTAAAGCCATTGTCCAACTGCTCATTATTTGGAAATCAAGTGCTATTTTCTAATATGGAGAAATTGCAGGTTGATGATGTGATCCCAATGGAAACAAAATATAGTGGCTGATCCCTTCCGTCATTCAAAGCCTGGTGTCAGCAGGGAATCCCTTTGCTGAGGGTTAAAATATGATGCCTTGAAAGGGCAGACTTTAAAATACAAATAGCAGGTATTTGTGTTTTACTTTATGGAAATTCTTGACCATTTAGCTGTTTGGTAATTGCTATGCACAGCTGAGTAAATACATAGTGAGTTCCAAATCATTCAATACTGAGAAAATGGATCTCTCTCTCTCTCTCTCTCTCTCTCTCTCTCTCCCCCCCGTTCTGTGTATATATATATATATATATATATATATATATATATATATATATATAACTTTTCCTTAGAACAACTTCTTTTGACACTGTGGTTTTCCGTTCTCTCCAGCTATGACTGGAAGTCAGCTAGGATATTGTGAAATGTTCTAACTGCCAAATATTCTCCTTGATTTCCAATTCAGAAACATTGACCAAAGTGAGGAGAAATAGGAAGGAAAGCCGATTTCTCTGAGTTTGTTTATCTCTCTCTAGTTTATTTTCCCCCATTACTCCAGCCCCACTCATCTGAGCACATCGGACATTTCTACAAATAAATACCTTCATTCCCTTCCTTTGTCCCCTTCGGCCACTGTCGGCAGGGCAGGGACTAGGCAGGGCCTATTCGGGAGACGTTGACCCAGGACACAGAACCAGCTGTCTGCTAGTTTTGTGATTCAGGATCTTTGCACAGGCCATGACTTCTGGCCGGGAAACTGCCCCCACCTGCCACCCTTCTGGCCAAATTCTTTCTCATCCTTCAGATCTCATGCTACGTGCCCCGCAGGCTTTATCTGACCGCGATAGACCAGGCCATATCCCTTGTGATTGGTTCTCTCTGTACTCTAGACTTCTCTTTATAACCTACCATGAGGAGTAACAAAGGGATTCTGAGTGGCTGGCAGGAACCAAGAGGAAGAACATGGGGATCTTAGAAGGCCAAGGGAACCAACCAGCATCTCAACAACACTCATGCAATGGATTAGTCCCCTCTACAACCTCCTCATCAAAGCAAACCATATGGGGTGGGGGGTAACATTCAATTAAAGATAGCTGGGATAGGCCTTTGGGCAAACTTATTTCTGTCTTGGCACTCTGTGGAAATTTTTATTCTGCAAGCAGACCCATTTTTATACTTATGTAGTATTTCAACTGATTTCTGCTGGATCAAAGTGTATATATATATATATATATTCTGCTGGCTTTAAGCTAATTTTCTGGCATGGATCTATTTCACATTCTGACTCATCTTCTTTACCTTTGTTCTCAGAACCTATATCCTCTTACAAGTGAACTCAGCTCCTTGATGTTACGGTGGGCTCCTTGATGGCCCTGAGCACACCTGTCATATCCATAGCTGGGGTCTGGCCCAGGGCCAGCCATTCTCAGCTAGACCTTAGAAAAAGGGCCAGGACTTGGTTTGTGCTCGGGGCTTTAGGGAGGAATTAAAATCCAAGAGAATTAAAAGCAAGACAAGGCCTCGATCTTTGAGAGGACTGAACTTTAGAATAAGTAGTTTTATTTCTCTACTATGAGGTAGACACTCACCTCTTGAATTCAATAACCAGAGCTCCAAGCTTACTGACAGGGCAAGAGTCTTAATGACAGGTTCTGAGGGTGGGAGAGGAGCTCCTGAGTTTAGAATTATTTCTGAGTCTGGCATCCAGAGTCAGACGTCTTCATCTGTGGGCAGGTGCGGGTGCTATGTTCTCACGATGCCACCATCTTTGCATCTTGCCAAGGCTGCTCTCCGTCTGATGTCCAGGTCACCCCTGGGGAATACTGACAAACTTCAAAAGATCAGAAGCCTCAGCCAGTGTCATTTCTTTCTAAGGGACATTGTGGCAGCTGACAAGAGTGGCTTTATTGCTACCTACCAGGAATGACTGTGCATGTGGAAATGTGCCTACCTCACCTTAGAAGGAGTGTTACCCAACAGTTCCTTTGGGCTTTCACAGCTCATTATCACCTCGTTAGAGAGGATTGCAGGTTAAACTCTGGCACCAAAAATCCACTGTAGATAGGTCCTTAGTGACATGATTATTTGTGTTCTCCATTTCAGAATTCAATTTACATGCTAATTACCTTTTGTGCATCTAAGCACATTTAACACATTTACCTGTATATAGTAGTGCTTCTCTTCTTCCTCCTTGAACTTCAGTTTTGTTACGTTACCATCTCACCAAGAAGTAATCATACTCATTGGGTGTTTTTTAGCTCAGAATTGGAGGCATTCCTATTTCAAAACTCAGGAAGCCACGTTCATTAATTTAACTTCCAGAAATGAGGAGCAAGGACAGAACTGTCTGCATTCCTCAATAAGAGAGGGCTTTTTTTCTGCCTGAGTCATTGTGCAAGGCAATATGGAAATTGGTTGTCTAACATTCAATACTGGAGATCAAGTGACTTCTCTCTATCCAAATGTGGCTCCAAAGTCTTCAAATTGTTACTAAGGGAACCATTTTGGCCTCTTTAGTGTGTTTGTGTGCAAGCGTTCTCAAGCACGAAATGCCAAACTGTGTGCATTAACCGTGGTCTGCTCCTTTGCAGATTTTACTCTACAGTTTTAATTCAAACGTAATTGACCATGACAATGCTGAAGGCGCTAAAACTCGTCCTTTATTGGACCTAACTACAAAACATTTCACCCATTGGTGAGATATGTTACATAGGAGAGGCTTATGCAAACATCCTGTTGAAAATTCATAGATAGGAAAATTTCCTGGAAAAGCATAGAAATGAAACTCAGAGGACAGTGGCACAAAAGCGAGGCCCGAAGACCACATGGGTAGGCTCTTACTCCTCTTTGATTTCCATCCTATATTTTTATGGACATTTAATAAGACAGACTTGCTGTGACAAGACAAGCTGCTCTTGTGATGCTGATGCCTCCCAATTGCCTTGATGCTGCTTTTCCCTGAATGATTTATAGATTCCGCCCACACCGGGCACTCTACTAGGGACCTCAGCGTGGGAGTGAGAAGAAGGATGACATATTTGGGATTCTATGAAACCACTTTCAGCATTTCTCCTAAATTGGATCCTACGAGTCTTTCTCAGAAAATGTAATTGAAATTGGAATCTGTATCTCTGGCTGAATAAGACATTATATGAGAAACTTAGCAAGACCCCAAAAGGCCAAATGGTGTTTGAATGGGTGTTTCAGCAGGGTGAGAAAGCCCTGATGTTGAACATGGGGTCTTGGAGACACCTTTAAAAGCATGCAAGTAAGTGCAGCGAACACATTTGGGATGACCTTAGAGGATGCCCTTATCAGAAAATATTTCTTGATCACCACCATCCCTACCACCACCCTCTGCCCCAAATGACCTCTCTGAATATGCCACAAGGGAGTCCTCAGATTTCTGTCACAACAGCTATGAACTAACCCACACTTAGCTTTTTACATAAGTGTCTCTCCCACTAGAAAGAGAGCTCTTTGACACCATAACTGTTTCCTTTCTTTATCTTTCCATATCTTACCACTTAGTAGGTGTTCAGTCAATGCTTGAGCTGAATAATAAAAGACCATCTATATTTCCTATGATTTATGGAAATATGCTCTTGTTATATTACCTGCTTAGCTTTATTTTCCCATGCCCCCATTTCCCAGACAGGTTAGTACTGAGGGAGAATTTCCTACAACCTTTATGTGACACTAGGCCCTCTGGCCCTTTCACCAGTGAGTACCACCACAGACTCATGCGTCCAACTGATGATAATGATATGGTGTCTGTTATCATGAAAGGAAGCTGGGGCATTGCACTTAGAAACCCGCCCAGTTTCTGAGTTCCAGAATTCTCTGGAAGAGGGTTAGATAATCTAAGGCAGGTGTCTGTCTGCCATAGAAGGAATGGACAAACCTCAAGTCTGGACATTTAAGGAAGGAGAAATGATTGTCATTGCTAGTTGACCCCCAGGCACCATCCATGTACAAGATTCCTTGAGTTTTTGTAAATGGCATTGAGCCACCCCCTCATCAGACAGTTTATGCCCTGGAAGCCACTTGAATCTGGAGAACCTCACATTTTAATCATCTCTGGTGTAAAGGAATGAAGCTGGTAAAATCCGAGTAAATGAAGTAGAGGCACGTGGGCGGTTGAGAGTTGGATGAGGTAACAGGAGAGGTGGTGATGTTTTGAGGGTAGGAGACCAATATAGAATATCTCTCAACTTATCCTCCATTCTCTGCTGCTGAAAAGTTACTGGACATTTCACAGATTGGCTTCAGGCAAGTAGAGCTTTATGCCTTGTCTGGTCTGGGACTCCCAGAAAAACTCTCCCTAGTAGTGAACCTGGGAGGGAGGTGAGCTCTGAGGGAGAAGGGACCTATGATTTCCTGAGCTCCTACTATCACCAAGCATTTTACATTCATTATTTCATTTAATACACACAAAATCTTAGCAGCTAAGTATTCTCGTCTCCATTTTACAGAAGTGAAAACTGTGGCTCTTAAACAATTTATGTAAGATGTAAGAGTCATTGAGTAGCTGACCTGACTGCACTGTCCCATTCCAAAACCTATGGTCCATTCATTTTACCTGGAGAGGAAAGGCAAAAATGAAGAAAAGGCAAGGGATGAATAGGAAGGAAAGAGAAGAGAAAATACAGAAAAGAATAAAAGAAGAGGCATTGGGACTAATGAGCCCTTCCCCTTGTCTATATGGGTAAGAGGTCCCAGATCTGACAATGAGCAGATCCACTGGCCTTCTGATTCTTCCTGCCTTACCTCAAGCTAGTTCTCTTAATGTGGTTCTCCATTTCTTTCAGAAAATAATCCAAACTTTGGTGAGCCTCTGTACCAATATGAGTGATAAATTAGGCATAATGACTACAAAAATTGCATGGATTTTTAGGTCATTATAGTAAATCCACTTATAGCTTCATGAGTTGCAATTCCTTATGGGAGAAAGATTGTTTCGGAGCAACCATACACTTTTTTCTTGAATCAAGGGGCATGCCATAGGGTGGCCCTCCGCAGTGTGGACTTGTTCATGGTCAATGCACACAGTGCAATCTATCCCCGAACTTAGGAACTGGGGGAGTTTGGGTCCTAGTTCTCATACCCATCACTAGTTGAATAAATTCACTTGGGAAGGAACATTGAGATCCCATTGTTAGTCATATTTACTGAAACATCATTCCCAGATTGACTTTGCCTTTTTAAACTTGAACATATTCTGATTGTATTATTTTTAAATTTTAATTTAGCCATATCTGTCCATTCTTTTTATTGAGAATTCTTTTACTGAATCTAAGATTAGAAAATTCTTCATGCCTAAACTTTATAAATATTGATTTCTATTTTAATCAATTTTTGTGTGATTTTTAAAATATTTAAGTCCATTAAATTCATTTTGCAGTTTTGTATGAAATAGGGATCTCATTTATTCCAGCAATAGTTATCAAATAATTAACCTTATCCCCACTGACTTACAACGCTTCTCTTAGGTACTCTTTATCAGCTCAGATTTCTTGTATATTGTAACCCTATTCTCTAGACATTATGGCTCATTTTATAGAGGAAGATCCTCTATAGGAATGCCTTTAATTTATAAATGGTTTCTTATTTTTTGCCTTTTCCATCTATCTGTCTGTCTCTCTCTCAATATTTTTTTCTTTTGTCTGTTCCTCCTACTTCCCAACCCTTCCAGGCAGCACTATAAATCTTTGTCTTCCTGCTATCATCTTTGGCTCTTCCTTCAACATTAATTCTATTTTCTATACCATCAATTGTATCCCCTTTTGATCCCAATACCAATTTTAAACCTGATGTATAAAACAAGCAAACAAATAAACAAATAAACCTGACATATAGCTTTTTTTGTGTGTGGGGGGAGTAAGGTTGTGGCAAACTTTAAAATTTTAGCTTATGCTATTTTATCTCAAAATTTTCCCTTTTTATTTCACTTGCTCTTTCTTTAATGTCATTTTATTGTTTCATTGTTCCTCTTTAACTTACTGAGACTTCAAACCAGGTATTTTTTAAAACCTGAGCTATTTTCACAGCAACTGTCCAAGATACACTTTTCCTCTGAGTCTGTCGTATCTGTTATGCTGCAGAATTTTCTCATAAGCCACAATATTACACACAACAAGACAGCCAAATATTTGGCAGAGATCCAAATTCCCTCAGCTCTTTCTTCATAGCTTGTTGCCTCTGAAAGTTCTCAGAGAAAGACTGTAGAGAACACACTAGTTAGTATCTAATTTGTCACCAGCCTCTACTTGGCCCATCCGGGTCTGGAGGCCCTCTCAAGTAGAGGTCAGCCCAGGTCTCCAGCCCCAAGGATGCATAAGAGTCAAAGTTTTGTACATGACCTCTCTGTCCTCCTCCCCCACAAAAAACAGAAGACATAATTTTAACCTTTTTTTTTTCCCCCACAGTCAAAGCCTCATCCTCAAATCTCTATGTGAGGACTTTATCAGCCTGTGAATAGGGAGCCACCTTCAGGGACTATTCCTCACCAATGGATTGGGTATGTGGACAGCTCTACATGGCTGTAAAGAAGATAAAGCTAGAGAGAGGGTACCCACCCCTTGGCCCACATTCTGTTGCAGGCAACTCCACTAGCCTGAAATATAACTGTATCATGCTGTCAACACCTAATTCTCCCCATAGAGGATGAAGATTACACAATGAAGAATATGTGGTGATCTGGAATCATTTTTCTGTTTCCCTTTTTAAAATAAGTGTGCACCCAAAACACTACTTCTATGCTCTTCCTATAGTTCTCACCATCCCCAGTCTAATATACTGACCACAGGAGGACTCTAACTCCCATAATGTCTCATCCCACCTTCTATCATGGATAGAGATGCTGAGTATAGATCACTACTTCTGAGGGGATTTAGAAAGCCAGAAACAGGTGAGCAGCAAGGGTTGGGAATGGAGGGTAGATCTTGAATCCTGGCTCAGTGTGTCACTTGCTTCATGCCTGCACTACCTCATACTCCAGTACAATGTTGGTCAAACTTCAATGCACATAAGCATCACTGGGGATTTAGTTAAAATGAAGATTCAAATTCAGTAGACCTGGATAGAACATGAGAGTCTGTGTTTCTTAGAAATCTCCAGAGGACACTGGTACTGTTGGTCCATGAAGCATACTTTGAGTTGTAAGACTGTGAGCTCCTTGAGGGCAGGGACCGTATGATATGAATTTATTAGCTCGGGTCAGGATTATGGGTCAGGATTATGATAGACAGCTTTTAAGATGTTCATCTGCTGAACTGAAACAGTGTTCTGAAAGAGCACACAGAAAATATAACGTTTTTTTTTTTTTATTATTCTGGCCATGTTGGTGTCACAGTTAACATATCTTTGTCTTAAAAGATGACTTTCAGGCACTTTCAAATCCTAATGGCTGTGAGTAATGGGTTTAGGGGAGAATTGATGAGGAAATGCTAAATTGATTTGGTCTCAAAACCGATTTTTCTTTCCTGTGTATTTGAGTCCTTTCTGGCCCTTGTGCTCCTCGGCTGGCGAGCACCCTGCTGAGCACAAGTATGTTCACAAACACAGGTGACCAACGGGTGTGTTCACACAGACACACGCTGACCCGTCACATCCCATCACCAACCTCACAGTCCCACCAACAAATGGTGCTGTCCATCATGGCTGTCACACAACGCTAGTTCTGGGGGAACTTGAATCAGTTTGGATCTAGTCAGGAGATTGAAATCATACTAGTAATTTTAACAGAGGATATTTAATATATAGAATCACACACAAGGTATCAAGAAATTAACTAGATATCACAGAGGTGGCAAATGCAAGAAGCAGCTCCTGCTCTAGAGCTGGGCATCAGAGGGAAGAGCTTGAACCTGTAAGTTTAGAAGCTTAGAGAAGGGGCCCTGGAAACTGAAACCCAGACCACCAGCGCTGGTGTCTGAGCAGCAACAAGAGGATCTAAGGAGATGGTGTCTGGTCAGTGCTGGGCTCTCTGAGAGGGATGTAACATAGTTGGTTCTGCAAGTGTTGGGAAAACTGCAAACTGGCAAGAGCTGCTGCTATAGGAAGGGCATGCCTATGCTCAAGTAGGAAGTGTGGCTGGGATGACACAGGAAAAGGAAACAAACAGGAAGGAGCACACCTACCTTTCCCTCCTCCTCCAGCCCTATGTCTTCTTCTATTTGAAGATCCTAACAAGGAGCATTTAGTGAAACAGAAACAGCGTTTGCAGAGACCCTGCCTCAACAACACAAAATATGGAAAGTACAGAAAGGGTTTGGAGACACATGTTAGCTAGTATCTCAGTAACTGACACATACATGGGAGGGTGTATAAATACACAGATTTGGGGAAATTTGGGTTAAGTAAATGTGAAAAATCAAATTAAAATTGTCAAGTATCCTGTTTATTAAATCATGACACGCTGTGGCTTTTCACCAGCTGAACAAAGCTTTTCATTGCTGTAGGGAAAAAGTGGTTGCCATCCAAGAACACAGAAGCCCTCTGGAGGGAAGAAGGGGCATATACCTTAGAGACATTCTCATTTTCCAACAAAAGAGGAGAGGAGATAAAAATTCTTCAGGTTCTGGGAGGTGAAAATGAGAAGAGGATAAATGAAAGAAGTCAAAAGATTAGGTACAAGAATCTTGGTTGCTGAAGCTCCAGGAGAAGAAGATGTAAGAGTGACAGAAACCTCAAGGAGGCTCAAGGGAAGCTGTGTTTGGAGCTCCTGGGGGGACCACCCCACCTCAGGCCTGGGAAATGCCCTAGAAATAATCATAGTTTGTGTTTAGGAAGAGGGCCATCCAGAGACAGCATCCTGCTCTCTGGCTGCTCTCACGTGCCATGGAAGACACCCAAGATTCCCTGTGCTTCCAGGATGCAGGGGGAAGCTGGTCTAGAATTAAGATCCATGTGCTTTCTCTGGGTCTATGTGTGTAGGAAAAGGAGTTTCTGTGGCTGGAAAGGAGCTTTGTCTTTTGGCCAACATACGGGGATTTTGAAGGGCAGTAGGAGCCATAGTGAGGCTAGGTTATCAATGGAACCTCCAGGGAGCTATGATATAAAAAGAGGTCATGAATTTCAACAGCCATGACCTTGAGCAGCTGATGCTAGCTGGATGCCAAGTGTCCAGACAAAGTAACGGACATCGCCAGAGAGGCGTCATGATTCCAGAGGGTGGGTCAAGAACCCTCTTGTGAAGCAGTAGGTTCAGCCTCCCTGATGACCTTGGGAAACCTTCAGCAAAAGAAGAATCAACTCTGGTAAGGACTTTGAACTTTGAATTTGACTAAATATTTATTAGCTTATCAAACAGCATCCAACTGAAAGTGATTTTTTTAATGGGAAAACAATGAGATGGCTTGGATGACAAGGTTTTCACCATCCCCTACACACGTGCACGCACACATGCACAATCTAGGAGTTCACAGAATTGAGAATAAGAGGTAAAAAAGAAAGCCAATCATTCAGAAACCTTCCTCCTTTTTTCTACCCCTGAGCATAGCATGCAAATTGCGAAAGCTTCGCCACACAATCAGATGCCTCCATCTCTCAACTTCTCCAAACCTCTAATATAATAGTGAGCACGTGACTTTCCTAGAGAGGGAAGGACGCTATTCCCCCAGGAAACATCCTCAGACAAGTGCATCGTTGACCACCGTTTGGGAAATCTGGATCATAATGAATGATAACACCCCCCAATGGCCAAACACCTACCATATGCAAATCACTGTGGAGTTTGAGAACATGAATCATCACCAGTCTTCAGAAAGGGGAGGTCGTGTTACACCCATGCTACTGCTGAGGAAACTGAGTCTCAGAGAGTTTAATTCTTAGTCAAGATCACACACTTCAGAGCAATTCTAGTAAAACTAAAATTCAAGTTCAGATCTATTCTGTCTCAAACCTACTATATTGGCCTCCAGATGCTACTAAAATAGCCACAAATGACCAAAACAAAACAAAACCCCTCAGACTACATTCTCTGTGATTGGTCGGCCAATATCATCTCCGTCCTTAAGACAAATACCAGAAAATACTGTTAGAGATATAATGGTACAGAGGTCTAGGAGAAAGCATTTGCCACTTCATCCCAGATCATCTGCGGAAAGATTGTTTGCATTTTGCTGTATCTGCCCAATTTTTCTTACACAATTGTCAAGCGTTATCTCTAGATCTAAATTAATTAGAGTCGGCCAGAGGGGACAGACAAGGAAACATTTCGTAAGAGCATATTGGATGCTGCTACCCACAGCACGGCTCTCAATCGCTGTGGGAGACTCGGAGGGGAGCGTCAAGCTGACTTCTCTTCTGCTTCCCCAGTAGCTCCTATTCCTATTATCCCTGGCACCTCACATTCCTTCAGTTCCTCCATTCCACACTGGCACCTCTATTCCCATCCAGCTCTCCGCCTCCCTCCGTCCCTTCTGCAATATTTTAGGAGCCAAGACAGGATTCCCTGCTTTTAATTTGTTGCTTTTCATTCACTCCCTGTGGCATCCTGACTCCTGAGCCCCTCTCTCCACTAAACAGTTCGGGCAAAATGCCATTTATGATTGACTAATGATCAAATGCAGTGGACTCTTCAGTTCCCATCTTATTTGGTTTCTCTGCAGAAGTTGACCCTGGTATCGACCCCATCATTTCAGAAAACTTCTCCTTCCTTTCTCGATTCCTTTGATGTCATTCTCTCCTGCTTCTGATACCTCTGACAGCTCTTTTTTTTTTCCTGTTTATCAAGCTCTCTTCCTTTTACTTCTCTAAAATGATTTTCAGTATCTGTCTCTACCTCCTTAAAACTAACCTTAATAATACAAATCTTTCCCCAACTCTTACCTCCCAAACAGCTGCACTAGCGACTTTAAAGCCAGCTTCATGTTCTTCCCCTCAGCCCTGGAGTTCATCCTTGGCCTGGCTTTGTGAAAGCGGTCTCGTGAGCCACATGAGGTCCTCAAGCCAGGCAGTCTGAGTGCTGCTCTGAGCTACTCCTTTTTGGTTATCCTCACCTTCTGCTCAGTCCCAAGGCAGCAAACCCATCTCAGTGGCCTCTGTCCTGCTCCAGATGAGAATCGCCTCTCAACAGCGCCGCCCCAGCTGCTCCCCAAATATGCCTCTGCCTCTTCTCTTTGTCCCTCCCACATCTCCTCCAATGTACTGAGAAGATGATCCTTCTAAAACACAAATACTTTCATAAAACTCCTTGATAACTAGGAATTTGATAGCTTCCCGCTACCTCATTATCATGTTTTAAATTTACATGGCACAAGGGATTTTTAATACACTGGTCTGCAGTTGCTTTTGCAAACTCACCTTTCTCCTCCTGCAAACCCTACTGTCTATATGCATCATAATTCTCCCCATTGCCTGTAACAAGCTGTGAAACATCAAAACTCTGTGTCTTTGCTCATATTGCTTTCTTTCTTTACTATCCCACGCTGTTAAGACCCATTTCAAATGTCACATCCTTTCCGCTGTGCTCCAAGATCCTCAAACAAAATCAATTGCTCACCTCTTCTCCATGTACAGTTGCCCAAACACAAACCGTAGTGTATAATTAGAAAAAGGACTGTTTTTCACTCCCGTGTCTCAATATTGGTTAGATTCCATGACTGACTGCTTTAATCTTAGGTAATAATAATTTCTCGCATTTCTTTAGTTTGCAAACATAGCTTCAATTCAGCAATTAGAAATGTCAAGTTCCAAAAATGTAATGATCTTCAAAGATAATATCGGCTCCTTGCAATGGAAGAAATCACCATGGTTCTTCCCTTTTTACTGATCTTTTGAGGGAACTCGAAGAAGAAAACATGACAAGGAAGTTCTTACTAGGACAGGAAGTTCCTGTCCGAGTAAGAACTTCCACCAAATGTCTTTGCCATCTCAGGCCCCAGCAGATGTCGACAGTGACACCCCTGGGTATTTGTGCACAGTTTGAGGCCCCCCTTCTGAGGCATACCACGTTCAGTTTCCCGCACTTTTCCCCAGTCCACTGTCTTTAGAGATCCACGTTCACTCTTGCTATTGGAGCTCCACTGCCTTTTTACAGTGTTCTGAAAGGGCCATCAAATAGCTCTGGGAGGGTCCCCTCTTCTGTGAAGTATGCATCTAGTTCCCAGAACATGCTCCTTCCTCTTTGACTCGCCAGCAGAGGTGAATTCCGTTGCTTCCCAGAAGCGACAGCAACTTACCTCCTTTGCTACTAGTGGAGCAGTTTGCTTTTCCTGCCCTTAACATACCTTGACAGGATTCAATCTCCTCTCTGCCCTGTGTGAGGTTCCTGTGGAAGTCCCATCTCCAACCTTGAAGTGAAAAGACGCAGTGTCCTCACGCACCTAACACCCCCACGCCCACTCCGTGGGTACCAGGTAAATCAGGTACCACGTCAGTTCTTGCCAAAAATAGTTCATCATGAAATCTTACTTTTTCTCCACTTTCTCAGTCTTTTATAGTCTAGATCTTTGTCAGGATTTGCTGTTTAAGATGACCATGAGTCATGAAATCAGTTACCAGCTGTTTATTGCGAAATCCTGTCTTTAAGCATGACATGATTCACTTGATAAGCAGCAGCCTTAGTACTTTGGTTTTTTGGTTAAAATTTTTATTTTAAGGGATCCCTGGGTGGCGCAGCGGTTTGGCGCCTGCCTTGGCCCAGGGCGCGATCTTGGAGACCCGGGATCGAATCCCACTTCAGGCTCCCGGTGCATGGGACCTGCTTCTCCCTCTGCCTGTGTCTCTGCCCCCCCCTCTGTGACTATCATAAATAAATAAAAATTAAAAAATTTTTTATTTTAATATCCCGTTACACAGAAATTCATCCAAATGCTTATAGCATAGTTGAGAGTGCACAAATGTTTCTTCTAAATCATCTCAAATCTGGATTAGTCCCACTTCCTGAGAGTAACAAGAAATCTAGTACCGAGCAATCATTTATGCCAGGAAGATTGCATAGATTTTTGCTCCTGGGCTGCGACAGTTGAAAAAGTCTGGGGTTGGCCTCCAGTAATGAGGAGTGTGCTCCTAACAAACTGATGTACCCCAAATTAATAACTATGAACTGATTTAGC
The DNA here is from genome assembly GCF_905146905.1 of Nyctereutes procyonoides. NCBI lineage: Eukaryota > Metazoa > Chordata > Mammalia > Carnivora > Canidae > Nyctereutes > Nyctereutes procyonoides. Next base: position 54,943,698 of record NW_026575046.1, read on the forward strand.
TTCAAAACAAAACAAAATGAGAGAAAACCCCAAATACTCTTTTTAAACATTCCACTGAATTTGATTCGCTGTCATATGTTTAAGGTTTTTATATTAGAACTATTTTATAAACAGAGAGAGGGAGGGGCAAGATGGCGGAAGAGCAGGGTCCCCAAATCACCTGTCCCCACCAAGTTACCTAGATAACCTTCAAACCATCCTGAAAATCTACGAATTCGGCCTGAGATGTAAAGAGAGACCAGCTGGAAGGCTACAGTGAGAAGAGTCCGCGCTTCTATCAAGGTAGGAAGACGGGGAAAAAGAAATAAAGGAACAAAAGGCCTCCGAGGGGGAGGGGCCCCGCGAGGAGCCGGGCTGAGGCCGGGGCGAGTGTCCCCAGGACAGGAGAGCCCCGTCCCGGAGGAGCAGGAGCTGCACCAACCTTCCCGGGCGGGCGGAAAGGGGCTCGCAGGGAGTTGGAGCAGGACCCAGGAGGGCGGGGATGCCCTCGGGCTCCCGGGGACACTAACAGACACCTGCGCCCCGGGAGAGTGCTCCGAGCTCCCTAAGGGCTGCAGCGCGCACGGCGGGACCCGGAGCAGCTCGGAGGGGCTCGGGCGGCGGCTCCGCGGAGGGGGCTGCGGGGCGGGAGCGCGAATCCACCAGCGCAGGCCCCGGAGCACAGGGCGCCGGGACACAGCCCAGGATCCGGCCTCCCCCGGGACAGGCAGAGGCCGGGAGGGCCCAGGACAGCGAGGACGCTCCTGCCCCGAGCTGAGCAGATCAGCGGCCCCGCCCCGGAGCCTCCAGGCCCTGCAGACGGAGAACCGAGAGCCCCGAGCCCGTAGTTCCTGCGGAGGCTGAATCCAGGCTTCCAGAGTTGCCATAGCAACTGCTGCTGTTCCTCCTGGGGCCCCACGGGGTAAACAACCCCCGCTGAGCCCTGCAGCAGGCAGGGGCAGAGCAGCTCCCCCAAGTGCTAACACCTGAGAATCAGCACAGCAGGCCCCTCCCCCAGAAGACCAGCTGGACGGACCAGTGATACTCCCCCGTGTTCCAATACAACTTGTTTTTGGCCACTCTGCACTGAGCAAAATGACTAGAAGGAAAACCTCACCTCAAAAGAAAGAATCAGAAACAGCCCTCGCTCCCACAGAGTTACAAAATCTGGATTACACTTCAATGTCAGAAAGCCAATTCAGAAGCACTATTCTACAGCTACTGGTGGCTCTAGAAAAAAGCATTAAGGCCTCACGAGACTTCATGACTGCAGAATTTAGATCCAATCAGGCAGAAATTAAAAATCAATTGAATGAGATGCAATCCAAACTAGAAGTCCTAACGACGAGGGTTAACGAGGTGGAAGAACGAGTGAGTGACATAGAAGACAAGTTAATGGCAAAGAGGGAAACTGAGGAAAAAAGAGACAAACAATTAAGGGACCATGAAGACAGATTAAGGCAAATAAATGACAGTCTAAGGAAGAAAAACCTACGTTTAATTGGGGTTCCCGAGGGCGCCGAAAGGGACAGAGGGCCAGAATATGTATTTGAACAAATCCTAGCTGAAAACTTTCCCAATCTGGGAAGGAAACAGGCATTCAGATCCAGGAAATAGAGAGATCCCCCCCTAAAATCAATAAAAACCGTTCAACACCTCGACATTTAATAGTGAAGCTTGCAAATTCCAAAGATAAAGAGAAGATCCTTAAAGCAGCAAGAGACAAGAAGTCCCTGACTTTCATGGGGAGGAATATTAGGGTAACAGCAGACCTCTCCACAGAGACCTGGCAGGCCAGAAAGGGCTGGCAGGATATATTCAGGGTCCTAAATGAGAAGAACATGCAACCAAGAATACTTTATCCAGCAAGGCTCTCATTCAAAATGGAAGGAGAGATAAAGAGCTTCCAAGACAGGCAGGAACTGAAAGAATATGTGACCTCCAAACCAGCTCTGCAAGAAATTTTAAGGGGGACTCTTAAAACTCCCCTTTAAGAAGAAGTTCAGTGGAACAACCCACAAAAACAAGGACTAAATAGATATCATGATGACACTAAACTCATATCTGTCAATAGTAACTCTGAACGTGAATGGGCTTAATGACCCCATCAAAAGGCGCAGGGTTTCAGACTGGATAAAAAAGCAGGACCCATCTATTTGCTGTCTACAAGAGACTCATTTTAGACAGAAGGACACCTACAACCTGAAAATAAAAGGTTGGAGAACCATTTACCATTCAAATGGTTCTCAAAATATACCCTAAAAACTACAGAACACTTCTGAAAGAAATTGAGGAAGACACAAAGAGATGGAAAAATATTCCATGCTCATGGATTGGCAGAATTAATATTGTGAAAATGTCAATGTTACCCAGGGCAATTTACACGTATAATGCAATCCCTATCAAAATACCATGGACTTTCTTCAGAGACTTAGAACAAATTATTTTAAGATTTGTGTGGAATCAGAAAAGACCCCAAACAGCCAGGGGAATTTTAAAAAAAGAAAACCATATCTGGGGGCATCACAATGCCAGATTTCAGGTTGTACTACAAAGCTGTGTTCATCAAGACAGTGTGGTACTGGCACAAAAACAGACATATAGATCAATGGAACAGAACAGAGAACCCAGAAGTGGACCCTGAACTTTATGCTCAACTAATATACGATAAAGGAGGAAAGACGATCCACTGGAAGAAAGACAGTCTCTTCAATAAATGGTGCTGGGAAAATTGGACATCCACATGCAGAAGAATGAAACTGGACCACTCTCATGCACCATACACAAAGATAAACTCAAAATGGATGAAAGATCTAAATGTGAGACAAGATTCCATCAAAATCCCAGAGAAGAACTCAGGCAACACCCTTTTTGAACTTGGCCACAGTAACCGGAGAAGGACAAACAGTGTATGTTCTCATTCATTTGGGGAATATGAATAATAGCGAAAGGGAATATAAGGGAAGGGAGAAGAAATGTGTGAGAAATATCAGAAAGGGAGACAGAACATAAAGACTTCTAACTCTGGGAAATGAACTAGGGGTGGTGGAGGGGGAGGAGGGTGGGGGGTGGGGGTGAATGGGTGACGGGCACTGAGGGGTACACTTGACGGGATGAGCACTGGGTGTTATTCTGTATGTTGGTAAATTGAACACCAATAAAAATTAATTCATAAAAAAATAAAAATAAAAATAAAAATAAAAAAAGAACTATTTTATAAACATCCAATATGATAAAACCAACTTGTCCATTAATAAAAAGATTTTAATTGATGTAAATTAATTATTTTAAATGATGTAATTTTATCATGTAGGTACCCTCTTTCTCTTTAAAAATTTTCTTATTGTGGATGATAACCTATAAAGTGACTCTAACAATAAATAAAAGAGAAAAAGAAAACACAATAAGGGCACCTAACAAAACACCACAGTGAAACAGGAAGAGACAGTCCAAGGATCCAGAAAAGGAGCAATGCTCTGGGGATGATAAGGAAATTATCAACAATGAGTTGAGAATAAAATATCAAGAACATTTTGGCATCTTCAATAAAATAGAAGGAGACGTATCTTCAGTGAAGCAAGTGTAGAAAACGTGAAGCCAATGAGAAATAGAGACAGAAATTCAATAGAATGAGATAGGGAATGAAGACGGTGAGGTTTACAGGGAAGTGGATGATCAGAGAAGGATTTTCAGGGCATCTAAACAACCAAACAACAAAATTAAAATCCATGGTAGAGAATAAAAAAGAGCCGAACTGAAATACTTGAACATAACATCAGTAGGGCTTGCAGATCCAAGGGCAATTTAAAAACCACACATTTAACTTGCCTCCCTAACAACCTTACTAGAATGCATAATGAAATATAAAATTGGGAGAAACCTGTATCGCCACTTAGAACTAAGGAAACATGGCACTCAAAGGCAAAACAAAAATTCAAAGACTCTGTGAACTAGCGTGCAAAAGCTCTGGCTAAAATAAAGGGCCAACTGGCTCTTGCAGAGCTCCCTGTGCTTGGGAGTGGGTGGAAGCCTCCAGCAAACTCCCATCATCAATTCCAAGTTTCAAGAAGCAGAGCCTGAAGGCAAGTTTTGGCCATTACGTACCTGGCACAGTTCAAATGCAGCCCTGCAAGAGCCAGTGGTAAGCAGCACTCCAGAATTATTCTTGTCGATGCTGCACCAAAGAAAGGAGAATTTGCTCCAACTGGCTCCTACTGGAGGAAGATCTATTTCCTCCCAAAGCATGAATGCTAACCCAGGAATCTCTGAGCTCTCAGCACCACCAGCAACAATAACAGGAATGACAAGGAAAGGGGCAGGGGTGAGACAGAGAAGTCCTTCACCAGAGTGTGCAGATACACTTTTCTCTCTGTCACTCTCTCATGTGCTCAGACCACTATCCATCCATGCACAAAAGAAAGAGTCAGCAAATCTAAATATGTTCCCCTCACTCGTCCAGCCCTAGAAACCTGAAGGATGCTCTGCATCACCTCTAACCATGTCCATCTTGAATTCCAATGTCAGACACCGAGATCCCTCTTGAATGAGAATGAACAGAAAACAAAATAACACATGATTTCTCAAGAAACTGAGAGATGACGTAAAAAGTTCTTTTCCAAAACAAAGTATTCTAAGGGGAAAAAAACCCGAGGAAGTATTTTGCTTCCTGTATTTATCAAGATCCGAGTTCAAAATAAATGTGTGAAAGAAAAAATGAACAATCAGTAAGTACTATGTTCAGGTGAAAAAATGAGATTATCTGAAAAGTATAAAGTCAACGAAGGTCAGAAACACCAGGTTAGAAACTGTGGAAAACAAATAGTGGATTAAAAATCTAGTTTGTAGGCAGCCCGGGTGGCTCAATGGTTTATCGCCGCCTTCAGCCCAGGGCCTGATCCTGGAGACCCAGGATTGAGTCCCGCGTCAGGCTCCCTGCATGGAGCCTGCTTCTCCCTCTGCCTGTGTCTCTGCCTCTCTCTTTCATGAATAAATAAATAAAATATTTTTTAAAAAATCTAGTTTGTAAGATGTCAGAAAGAGCTCAGCCAGAAATGGTAAGAAGAAAAATATTAAGTTCAAGAAGAGAATCTACAAAGACAGAGTATTTCTGTGGAAAGACACACACATACAAGACTACTGCAGAACACATGAATAAGCAATAGATAAAACAAATTCTATTGAGTCGAGGATTGAGACTTAACATTGAAAATTTTATTAAAGAGGTCTATCCAAAATGGATGATAGTGAACTTTCTGAACCTAAAAATATTAAAGGACAAAAATGAACCTGAGTTCTCAGGTAAATGACTCACTATGCATACATATTTTCTCTTTCTTTCTCTCAGAATCTTCTGAGAATAACAACATTACTCCGAGATGGGGAAAAATGGTGATGAAACAAATATTAAGAAGGATGCCTTCAAAAATCAAAGAAATAGAGAGGATTATTAGAAGATATTATGCTAATGGATAATATTGAAACTTAAAATTCATACAGCCGAGGAACCTTGAAATCTATAAAATAGAAGAAGGAATCTTCTGAAATTGAGTTTTCAAAAAAAAAAAAAAGGTCTCTCAAAGATAAGCTGATAGCGATCAAGAGCAAGGAGCTGGGAGAGTGTGAGCATCCTTACTGTGTAATTACAGGATTACAAAGTAGTTGCTGCAACCCCTGCTCTCGGTCTTGCTGTCTGCTAAATTTTCCAAGTGGATAAAGCCTGCAGGACCACTCTTTGTAGACTGTGGGAAGTCTGCAAAGGGGTCTATACGGGCATGACTTGCAGGTCCTGGTGTGGGAGACAGGGTCACTTACATTTTCCAAATAGCCTTCCTCTGCACCTCTAAGTAAAGCGAGTCTGCTTTTACCCTCCTGTCCACTGGGCACAGTTGGCTTCAGCACTTGTTGCTGCGGCAGTATTAAGTGTCACATGTACCTAGGCAACTCCCATGAGCAATCATCACAGCTGAAGCTATAAAGCTCAGTAATACATGGAAATGAGGAAACAAATATATATATATATATATATATATATATATATATATATATATATCAGACATTGGAGGAAAAAGTAATTTAAAAAACTTAATACCATGAAAGGGGAGAAATCAAAATAAACAAACAGAATAACTAATACCAAGAGGATCAGAGTCAGCACTGAACACAGAAAGATTTTGACTATTTTATATTCATATTTTCATAGAGATGAAAGGATTGCTCAGAAAAATAGAAAGTAATTATTTGTTTCTTTAAAAACATGATTACTAAGATTAAAAATTACGACAACAATACAAAGATTGGATAGCAGAATTGTCACCGATGAAGATTATTTTGGTGATTGGGAAGATAAAACTGAAAAATGATTCCAAGGTACAGTGTAAATGTCAAACCAATAAGAATTAAAAGACACAAAGCAGAAGACATGGTTGTTAGATCTACAATAGCCAATGGCCTCTTAAGATTCCTACTGACATCCAACATTTTATCTAAAACCCTGGAGTCTAGAAAATAGCAAACAAGAATAAAGGAGTTTGAATGCGATAATCCTACCCCTATCAAAACTTTGATTCTGACTATGAGGGGGGAAATGGACATTTTAGACATCAATGGAAGGAAATTACGTATTGTTTATGCTGACTTTTTCAAAAATGTATTCATTAATATATGAACTGAGAAATGAATCTTTGTATGTGGAGGATATATAAAGACAAAAGTCATTAACTTTAAATAGTTATAGATAATGAAGCAATGGACCTTAAGTAAATGGTCTCTTTCCAAAAAATAAGGGTCCAGGAGGAAGAGAAAAATTCAAAACATACTAGGATTCCAGCTTTTTTACAGGAGCCTACGGGGCGGCTACAGTTAACCACCCACTTTTCACATCAACAGGAAATTCTAAGTTTAAATGCATTTGCTTAAAAGTTAACGTAACAACTAGCAGGACAGATATGTGGAGCCCAGTCCGTGAAAACAATAGCAAAAGGATCAACCTAATAAAACTCAGGTGAAGGAACAAGAATCCATTGTAACTTAATGAAACAAAACCTGATAAAGAAGGAACATATCTCCTGCATCCAGAAATGTTGATTATATTTGATGAAAGGACTCTCATTTAAAACCACCTGGAAATATCGGATAAAATGCAATCAAGTTTCTTTATTTGCTTAGCTGAATTCTCAAGAACATTAGAGAAATCTTCATGCTCTAACATCTAAGTGGAAAACTATAGAGATCATAAGCTATAATCGAAGACCTGGCTTTTCTAAGAACATATCTCAGTAATAATAAGCCCAGGTTTGACCCTTAACCTCAGGAGAAAATGCCTTCGGTGCATATAGATGAGAGTTCGACTGAATCCAGTGTATGAATCTCTCAGAGGGTTTACACCTTCAGAGACAGTTACCTGTTTTGAAAGATAAATAACAAGAAATTTTGATTGCCTTGATCATGGTGCTGGGTAAATAAAACAGTCCCTTCCAAAAAGTCATAATTGCTATGCTTGCCCATTTGCAGGTAAGAGGGGTTTAAATTTATTTTAATGTTTCAGAAAGTACAAATTCTGGATATTAACTTAAAGTGATTCTAGGTCCTTGATATCATTTTCAGGAGGGAAAAGAAGGTAGCCTTCTCAACTTTGTCAGAAATAAATACCTGGTAAAAATGAGCTCCCACATAGAAAGTCACTCTGAGCTAAAGTGAGCCGAAACAATCATCAAGAGAATTAAATCTCCAAGGAGTTCAGACAGAGAAATTATTAGATACAGAACATAAAACCTTTACTTAAATGGCTTAGAGAAATAAAATAGAATCTAAAATATGCAAGAGAAGATGCTATTTATGAAGAACATGAGTATGTGAAAAGTAAGCCAAATCAAATTCCTGGAAATTAAAACTTATATTCACTTAAATAAAAATTCAGTGAAGAGGTTGAAAAGCAGAATAGATAACTGGATAGAGAAATAGTCAAATAAGAGAGTGATCTCAAGAAATTACCCAGGAGGCAGCATAGAAATTAAATGTATGAAAGATAGGTTGAGAGACAAACGGTGGCTAGACTGATAAGGATCAACTACGTGCAACTAGTGTCTAGAAAAAGAGATTAGAGAGAGTGAAGAAAAAATAATATATTAGGAGTTCATTCTAGGATCAATCAAATACCTTGCTCTTCAAATCTTAGCAGTAAAACAAAGCCTAATCAGGAAAAATAAAAATGATTATCTGAGTGTAGTTACTGTAAGAAACCCTAAAATTTTTGATGACTCAAACTTGATAAAAGTTTATTTCTTGCTCATATAAAATTCAAAATGAGCACCGTGATTATTGAGTGTCATCTATCATTTCTGCTCACGTTCTTTTAGGTAGAAAACACACAACAAATTCCAAAAAGGATGGGAAATGCAGTGTAGCTTTGAAGCCAGGAAAAGTAAGAAAGGGACATTGATGAATGCATAGCATTTTATCTGGTACATCTTACCTTTCTCATCATGAAATATTCATTTTATCTTTCCCCTGTGCAAGGAGATAACCCAAATGCCCATCCTGTCCTTGAATCTGGTTCAAAGTTGAGTATTTCCAGATGATTCTCGTTCCTCCCATCAGGTTTGTTTGGAGCTCCCCATGGGCCAGTGATCTATGAATAAAAATAATATGTTATCTGCTCTTTCTAATACACAAAGGTGGAGAAGGCACACTGTATCCATAATAAACACTTCCACTGTGAAAAGATAAGTCACTCGTTCATAGGACTAACAAAATCTGGTTGCGCAGACTTTGTGAAAACTACCTCCTTGTCGGTGGGGCAAGTTCCTCAGAGTGATTTTCATTCTTCTCTCTGGCCACGTGTGAAATGCATGAAGGCACACAGGTCCTCGCAGATATTAGGAGTTATTACGAACTTATGCAGTAACCAAACTGTAGCACTAATACGGCACTAGCCAAAGTGCCAAGGTTTTGATGGTGGCATTTGAATGATAGAACAAGTCTTTTTGTATTGTTTAAGGTATTTCAGAGCATCAAAAAGAATTCTAAACTTGTAACATAAAAGGTACAGAAATGTATAGACATAGACGAGTAGGTCATTGAAATGGAACAAGACAGCCTAGGTATATACACCAATTAAATACATGCACCAGCTGCTTTTTCAAATCAGTGAGAAAGGGGTAGATTATTCAATTATTCAATAAATGGCATTGGGACAATTCACTATTCATGTAGGAACAAGATATAAATACCTCATACCACACAGAGAAACAGATTCTAGATAGACAGAATAACTTTCCTTCTTTAATACTATAAAATACACTATAAGATGCATCAGAGAATATTCTCAGATTCTCATAGAGGGTACGATCTTTCCTAATCAATATAAAAAAATTTCAGCAGCTGCAAAGTGAATGATTGACAAATCTGATTACATACATTTTTAATATTTTTTTCTTTTCTTCTTCTTCTTCTTTTTTTTTTTTTTTACAGAGGATTTAATAAACAAAACCAGCAGGCAAAGAAGCCTAGAAAATATAGTCCTCTGAAATACAAGGCAGGAGGAATAAGAGGAAAGGATCTGATAACAGATCCAAATAGACTGAGGCAGAGCTCATTTTAGACTGAAGAATGGAGTTCATTAAATGAGCGGGTCAATTCACACAAAAGGCAACTCTTATTGACATTCCGCACAAGGGAAAAGCTAACCGGGCCACGCAATCCGTATCATATCAGTTATGGAAAAAGACAAGATTGAAAACAACGACCTAAGGTTTAGAGCTTGAGATTGTCCATGTTTCAGATGTAGAACGTTTTGCTTACATGAAAGATAGATGGTTGTGTCTATTTCCGGCTGAGAAACACACCAGGCCCTCTTGGAAACCCTGTGATCACAAAGGGCCACTTAAATTTGAATGGTGCTTTGGTCCCTGCCCAGAGCCTTCAGTTGTGTTATCTCATTTAATCCTCTCAAAACTATTAGTCAGATAATATCGACCTTTTTTTTTTTTTTTATCTACGAGACATAAAAGCTCAGAGAGATTTAGACAACCTCCAGAACGTCAGTGAGCAGAGGAGTTGGGATTCAAATCCAGACCTTCCTCCAACATTGAGACAGTGACATTCCTACCCTGTCACAGTGACCTCTCCTTGTTTATTCCAGGGAGTTTAAAAGACTCTGTAAACAAGTCTAAAAGGCATCACAGTTTGAAGTAAATGATTTGCAACACATGCAACCCACAAAGCACTCCTGAGCTTGCACTCTATAACGTGCTCCTTTGTACCAAGAGAAAAGGCAAACAGACAGAAAAATGGGTAAATGACAGAAACGGACAACTTAAAGATAAAAAATATAAAGGCCCAGAAATACATGAAATTCTGTTCTCCAGTACTGATAATCTAAAAATGCAAATCAAAAATGTAAAGCTCCATCACTTCTTGCCCACCGACTTGGTAAAGACCTGGAGGTTCGGTTATACTCAGTGTTGCGTATTTTATTTATTTGAATTTTATATGATGTCTCACCTTGGTAATCAAAATTCAAGAGAAGCAGTACTGATTGATTAGCAATTGATTAGAAAGCAGCTTACGCGGTATTTTCTGCTAACCAAGACCGAGAACTTGCCAGAGAAGAGAGTAAGGCTTTGGCTTCCCTTCCCGTCTCTTCCAGGAAAGGCCTGAGTATATGTTAAATCTCTGGGTAAGAGTCCGTTGAAAGACAAAAACAAAGATTGTTCTGTCAAGGAGGAAGAGAAGGTGAGAGAGGAGGGAGATGAAGACAGAATAGGGGAGGAGGAGGAGGAGTAGGAGGAGGAGGAGGAGGGAGCGAAAAGCAAGCAGTGATCAAGGCAGAGTCGGTGTTGGCCAACCTGCAGGCACAGGCAGTGTGGGAGGCAGGTTCAGTCCCAGACCTCTTCCAGCTCTGGTTGTCTGCGTGGACACACATACTTGACGTCGCGTGTACAAATCCCACCCAGTCTAGTCATCTATACCGGTATTACGGGATTTCCATGAAAGCTAAAAGGAGAGAGGAGGAGGAGGAGGAGGAGGAGGAGGAGAAGTCTGAGTGAGGCCTGGGGTGGGCAACACCTATTCTTCCCATCATGCACCTGCCTTTGTGCAGAGTATCTGAACTTGGCCACCAGGTGTCCTCCCCCGTCCTCAGGTGATCTGGCCACAGGGCCCTGGCTGGCCAGCGTGGCCTGCGCAGTCGTTCTCTGTCTTGGTCTCTGCTGTCTCTGGGCCACTGGGCCCTGCACTCTTCCCTGGACATCGTCCTGCCACCGGACAAGGCGGCTGCGGTCCTGCAGCTCTACCTGTCGGGCAGAGGGCGGGCGACAGGCGTCTCAAAGCCACCTCCAGACCTGCCTCCCCGGCCCGTGCTTGTCCCCGCACAAAAGGCAATGGTAGTGGGGCCAGGCCTGCCCGTGGGGCTGCAGCCACTCTCCCATCGGAGAAGAGGGTGGCGGGAGGACGTGTGTGGCAGGTGCCCCCCATGGGGACAGGCCACGAGGGGCAGGAGACGGGGGACACCAGGATCCTTCCCCAGAGGATGGAGAGTGTCGAGAGGGACGAAGGTCGCGGGGCCTGCGGGGTTGACCAGCGTCGCTGGACCTAGCGACGGGGCATCACAGGTGAGGGCTCAGGCGAGCCGCCGAAGAGGCAGTGGGCGCGCCAGCAGGATGGCCCAAGGCAGCCACACCTGAAAGCAGGATGCTGTTGGCAACAGGTGAGGGCTCAGGTGAGCTGCCGAGGAGGCCGTGGGCATGCCTGTGGGAGGGCCCGAGGCAGCCACACCTGAGGGCTGGATGCCCCGCCTGACCGACCCCCGCTGTACACTGACCAGCTCAGGGAGCCGGGCGATGACAGGGCTGGGATGTAGGGCGGGGTGCAAGGCAGCAGGCAGTGCTCGGGGACAGCACCGCACCTCTTCTTCCGACTGCTGTTTGGACACCCACAGGAAACACCCATGGCGTGGATACACCTAAATAAGATGCCTTGGCTCCAAGCACCTGCCAGAAACCATCCCATATTCCTCCTGCCATGCTGAGCTGCCCCTCTGCACCTGTAACACCCCCGGGGCCTCCAGCTTGCTTCGCTTACAAGGTGAGCAAGGAGTGTGGGTAAAGGCATAGGCTGCAGAGGTTAGTTCCACCCCTTAGGACCTCGTGATCTTGAACAAGCTTTTTAAATGATTAACATTTAGTTTTATCATGTAAAATTTAAAAATGAAAAGTCCTCGCTGTTAGGGTTATTGGCATTAGAAAGCGTATGTAGCACATAACGTATGAGGTGCTTAACCAGCACCTAGTGGGTGTTCAATGCACAGTTATTATGTGGAGGGTTTGCAGATTGCAGATTTCCAGAAATGTGTGTTTTTAATTTTAGGTCACTTTTGTGTTTGTTTGGCATGTTTCGTTTTCTTATGTCATCAGTTGTGGTTTTGGCGGGAAGTTAGGAGAAGTTGACCCACAGAAAGTTATATACTATCTAGTAAGATGCTGTGTTTAACGGGAGCCTCAGAGAAGCTATGTTACTGTAGTTTTGATTTTTAAAGTATTTAATTATATTTTAATTATTTGCAATTTGATCATCCAAAATGCCATAGCTCGTATATTCCATATATTTAATAATCTACAAATTGCATTTTCTGTCTGGTGTTCTGAGCACACAATTTCCAAAAAGCAGCTCTCAGGATACCAGTCTGAAAATTCAGCTCAATTCTGACACTGTCTACCTGAGGATGGCCTTAGATCTCACAGGTCAAGGGCTCAGTCCTACAAGATGGGATGTGTGTACATGGTCACAAGCACACACACACACACGCACACACACACACACACACCTACACACTTCAGATGGCAGTGGGTTCCTCACGTTCAATCAATTTGCTACAGCAGCAACTCACAGAACTCAGAGAACATGTTACAGACTAGATTATTGTAAAAGGGTATAACTCAGGAGAGACAAGATGCATAGGGCAAGATGGGTGGAGAAGGGGTGTGGATCTTCCAAGCCCTCTCCACGGCCACCACTCTCCCCACATCTCCAGGTGTTCACCAACCTAGAAGTTCTCCAAACCAGTCCTTTTGGGTTTTCATGGAAGCTTCGTTACAGAGGCACTCTTAGTTAAATCATTGGCCATTGGTAATTGATTCAACCTCTAGGCCTTCTCCTGTCCGTGGAGGTCTGGAGTGAGCCTGAGAGTTCCAACCCTCCAATCACTTGGTTGGGTCTCCAGGTAATTTCCAAAAATCACCTCATCATGCATTACAGCTCTACAACTCTCAACACTTGAGAGTTGGAAACCCAACTTGGAAGTTCCAAGAACTGTAGTCAAAGACCAAATAAATTTGAGAAGTACATTTATTTTAGTCATCTGAATGACCAATTTTATATTTCTTATAAATCACAATATCACACATTTCTTTACTCAGTATTCTGGTAAATGTCTTAATTGATTTTCTGACTATTGATGACATTTTGAGCACTTTATTATCACTAAACATTTAAATGAAAGAACAAAATGGACTACTCCTATGTTAAATGCCTTGTCACAAAGAGTTAAGGCACTGTCAACACCTATGTTTATAAAATTGTTTTAAAAAACAAACCAGGGGCATCTGGGAGGGGGCACAGTTGGTTAATCATCTGACTCTTGGTTTTGGTTCAGGTCATGACCTCAGGGTCATGAGATTGAGCCCCTCATCAGGCTCCATGTTCATAGTGGAGTCTGCTTGAGTCTCTCTCTCTCTCTCTCTCTCTCTCTCTCTCAAATAAATAAATAAATCTTCAAAAAACAAACAGACAAAACCAAACTAGAGCCCTTGGCAGCTTTCCACCTTCCAGAATCTCGGACAGTGCACATGGTCTGGAACCTGTCTGAGTTCTTCTCCATCTATGTGGATTTTGGGCTCTTCAGGAGTGCAGACTCCCTGCCTCATCCTCCTCTCTTCCCTCTCTGTCTGTCTCCATGGTCCAGCGACATTGGCCTTCCTTACTCCTGGTTTCTGGATCTCTGTCTGGCACTCTTTCCCCTTCTTTTGAAGCTAATGTCTACCTAGGTTTAGGTCCCAACTTACATGCCTCCTTCTCAGGGACACCTCTGGTACCAATATTACCCTCCTCAATCTTTTTATAGCACCCTGTGATTTTCATCATAGTCCTTATCACAAATGCACTCAGACCTGGCCCTTGAACAGCCCGAGGAGTGAGGAGCACCAATCCTCTGCACAGTTGAAAACCCATGTATCACTTTTGACTCCTCAGAACCTTAATTACTAATAGCCTACTGTTGATGGGAAGCCTTACCAATAATATAAAGTCAATGAATCCCTATTTTGTATGTTTTATGTATTATATACTGTATTCTTACAATAAGTAAGCTACATAAAAGAAAATGTTAACAAAAGCATAAGGAAGGGAAAATCCATTTACAGTACCACACCGTGAAAGAGCCACATGCAAGTAAACATGCACAGTGCAAACCCATGTTGTTCAAGGGTCAACAGTAAGTGGTTATTTATAGTTTTAACTTAATTTCAGCCATCCCTATTAACATGTATTTTTCATACTGAGAGACACTGTATCTTTTAGTTTATTGCTCTATTATTCTCAGCATCTAACTCAGTACCTCTTCAATATATATTTATGGATTGGGTAAATAAGTGAGGAAGCTTGTAGAAGAAGCCAAAGCTGACTCACCTTAAGGCTGAGGCCCAGGCTTGGGTACAAAAATATATTTGCTATTTAGTTGTCCTGCGGATTTGAGCAAGAAACTGAACATCCCTAAGCCTTGGTGTCTTCTCTTCTGTAATATAGAGATGCTATATTATCCTTTCCCAAGTTTATTGTAAGATATAAATTTGGGTGTGTCATGTTCACAAAAACTTATTATAGTGCCTGGCACATAGTAAGCACTCGACAAGTCGTCAGTGCTAAAGGACTACTACTATTCCTTGTAGGGATCTAAAATAGGGATCTAAATATGTCAGTGATCTGGGCCTTGCACATGTGCCACTAAAACCCAAACAGCTGATGTCACTGGAGTGAACAGCAAATCTTCCTCAAAGCTGATCAAGAGTATGAGGATCCTGATATGGCACAAGAAGACCTTCGTCTGCCTCTTCACACGTAGTCTGAGAGACAAGTCATCATTCGGGGTGTGGCATCACACAGCTTCTCCCATGAGAGCTGCTGGCTTTCCAGACGGAGCCAAAATCTGATCCTCAATTACATTGTTTAACATGATGGGTGGTGTCTCTCCTTCTGGGAGGGCTCGGCAGGATCTTATACTCATCACCTTAGCAACTTCTATAGAGTTACTAGCCAGCATCACGAGAGGAAGAGAATATTCCAGTAACACACAGTCTGGGCAGACACTTAGACTTCACATCTAAATTCACAACACATAACACTCTCCCACCCCCAAGGAGTCCACACCGTCTAGTAGAACACAGGAATATCCAGTTCCTTGGAACCCAGCCTCTCCAACATTTCCGTTTCAGATGCAGTTTGTCCTCTACATTAGCACAACAAAACCTTTTCTAAACGTCTATTTAATAATCTTTCATCTCTGATTAAACCTTGTCGAAGATTATGTTGTACCAGGAAGAGAACACTGTTCCCTGTAGAATACAACCTCTGAGAAACTTTGGAGGGGGAGAAAGCAAGTTAAAAATGAAATGTTCGTGGGGTCAACTATTATTAAGTGAATTCACTTAATAATAAAATATCAAATAGTGCGGTGGAGAGAAAACCATGGCTAAATAGCTGTGAAGACAAAGGCAGGATTCGTTCAGACAGAGATGGTTTAGGAGAAAGAACTTCTTGGCCAATTTCCATCATTATGGAGAACAAATACATTATATGCATATAAAAGAGAATTTCACGTTGAAGCTAGTCTCAGGATTTGGAACTACCTAACAATGAGAAAAAAAAAAACAAGACAAAACAAACAACCCAGCTTTGCCATCGAGTTGATGCTAGAAAGCTGATCCTCAAGCAGGGATTACAGTTGCCAACTCTCTGACCTCTTGAATCTAGATGAGGTCATGCAGTGACGGAGCCTCACCAAGGACAAATGAGCAGAAGAACTCCTTATTCCTTTGGGGCAGGAACATTGACGAAGTGGGGATGCTGTCTCTGTCCTCTATTTCCCCATCTGTTGGCTATTTCGTGAAGTATCTGAGGGGATGGGGAAACCACAAATTGGAAGGAGTCTGGATTTTATAATAAGTGTCTGGAGAAAAATCACTTACGGACCAGGAACATCCACACTGTACTGTCGCATTGTAAAAAATACATTTCTCTTGTCTAAAGGCATTGAAATTTTATGAGCAATTATTACAGCAGGTAACATTGTCCCAATTAATATATGCTTTTAAAAGGAAAGAAAGTCATATATTTTTTAAAAGGTTCTTGAGAACTTGAAGTCATCCAAGACGTGGAAACATCTGACAGGGTGAGTGGGATCCAAATTCTATAAAGCGGCAGCTCTGTGTTTAATATGTGACAAGATTTATCCCTGGCACATGTTTGTTCTACTCACATAATTTCTCTGGTCTTTTTGACTTTGTCACACTTTGGGATTCTGATAACCATTTCTGTAATATTACCAGTTACCAATTTACAACACTTTTTAATTTTTGACATTTGGCTCCTTGACTTCATGCCCTGTAATGGACATTGGGGACCAGAGAGTCACCATATATGAGCTCATTATTTCTTCCCCAGTGTATAGAAGGCATGATACGTGCAACAGTCAGCACTTTTGCTGAGACACAGGCCAGAAAGCCATCCCTCTAATCATCCAAAATATATGAAGCAAATAAACTGCAGGCAGGCAGACAAAGCCCTTACCAACTCTCAGAAGCAGCAAGAACTTGGAGAACCAGGGGCACCTGGGTGGCTCAGTGGCTGAGCATCTGCCTTCGGCTCATGTCGTGATCCTGGGGTCCTAGGATCGTGTCTTGCATTGGGCTCTCCACAGGGAGCCTTCTTCTCCCTCTGCCTGTGTCTTTGCCTCCTTCTCTGTGTCTCTCATGAATAAATAAATAAAATCTTTTAAAAAAATTAAGAACTTGGAGAACCAGATCCTAGCCCACTCATAGGATATGCTTGGTCCCAGGACTGAATGAAGTCAGGGTAATTTTTAAAGAAGAGTTCAAGTTGATAAAGACAATGGTGATCATCAAAATCAGAATTATTGTGATTATTTTGTTTTGTTTGTTTTGTCTTTTTCATCATCTAGAGACTCTGAGTAAGTTTGGAGCTGGACTTGGGTAATTGCAGTTTAGACCAATTTCCCGTGTGCTTATAATATACATTAGCACTTGAGAACTACTATGTATTTTGCTGTAAGTTGTGATACATAAGCAGCCAGGAAAATTTAGTATAATGGCTGATACAAAAACGTAAACAAAATTATTTTGTTCTAACATCAAATAGGAAATAGAAAGATACAGCTTCTTCTTTTTTTTTAAGATACAGCTTCTTAAAGAAGAAAAACACATCACGTATAACCTACTAGAAGATACATGAATTATAGGTCCTGTCTTGTACCACAGAGTCTTGCCCAGGTACCTCAGCCCCATGGAGATAACACACTCCACTGTAGGCTCTTAAACAGGTGAATAAGCATCTATAAGGGAGAGGCTAAATCCTGAAGCAGTATCACAATCCATGATGGCACTGGCATAAGGAAAGAGCATATCCAGAAAAGGATGAGTGCCATTGGGTTGTCCATCCTTTGTGGACACATTTCAACCCGATGCTAAGTTGGTTTTATAAGCTCTCTACTGGAAAAATCTAGTGTGATGGAGCAGTGGCGTCATTAAAATGAGCACAGATATGGAACTTCAGGTCTAAACTATAAGCATCCATACTACCACCCAGAGTTGGTCTGAAGGAAAAGATAGGATAATAATTACCTTGTTCTCCGCATTATGCTGAATACTTCATCCACAATGTAAGACTTCATCTTCCAAAGGTAAGTGCTCTACTATATGTAATTCAACGTATATACTTATACTATATATTTATATATATTTTTGAATATCTGGGCTCTTAGCCCTATCCTTCCCTAGATGAATTAAATCAATATTTGATAAAAGTTCTTTTCTAGTCCCAGAAATTCATTGATATGCAGCTTCCTGTCCATTCTCCTTGCCAATACCCTAAAAGCAACATAATATCAAGGGGCATAGGTAATAGAGAATAAACAAGTTTCAAATACGCAGAGTAGGCATCCAGACTCAAAGCCTCATTCTTCCTTTTTACTGCTCCTGTTAGGCTCACAAAACCACTGTTCTTGAGTGTGAGGTTTCACTTCTCACACTCATAGGCGATGTCAAGACTACATGGATCAGTGGCTTTCTGATTCCAAAATGCAAAAATCAAGGCCTTCTTCTGTCACAGGACATCCACTGGTAAGTATTTATTCCTTGGGGTCAATATTTTGTGTGCAATTTTGGTGGCTTATTTATCATCTTCTCCTGGCCTACCTTTTGTTATCCTCTCTTTCCAGTTCAACTTCTCTCTGGAAATTGTAGCCCTGCAGCAATGTAGTCCCAAAGTTGCCATCATTCATTCCGCTGAAGGCCCTGCTCCCTCTGACTCCTCCCTGCACACATCCCATCATTACCTGTGCTTATTTATAAGCAGCTCTATGTATTTTCAACAACCTTGCCGAGGCTTGGAAAAGCTCTTCTATGTGATTAAATATTCAGAGAAACAGTGACTTTTCCGGTGGTCAGGCTCAGGGTGAGTGCCACTTGGAAGAACACTGCGTTCTTTCCAGGTGAACTGCTGTGTCAAAGAGCCATGAACGCAGCTGAGGGTTGCTCACCAGGGCCAGTGAAAGGCAGCATCAAAGGAATGATCTGAAATGTGAAAAAGAATCAATAATCATTCTTCAAAATAAGGCCTTTTCAAACATGGCAAATGTCACTGGCTCTTGGCAACACTACTTGGGATTTATTCTCTCAAAAAGGGCACCACCACAGGGCTAGAATAAAAAGCCCTGGTATGTTATTCTTTGAAATGGCAAAATGACAGAAAAGCAGGCACAGGAATTCAGACTCAGATGCAAATTAAATGTGCATAATTCCTTGGGGGGGTTTGATCCATCTTCACTTAAAGGCTGTGCTGCTAAGGTAAGAGTGGGGCGGGCAGGGGTCACTTGGGTGCAGATCGAGTAAGGACAGAAGGTGTCACAGCACAGCCTGGATGCCTTCACTCACACCCCAGTTTCTTTTTTTTTTTTATAAATTAATTTTTATTGGTGTTCAATTTACCAACATACAGAATAACACCCAGTGCTCATCCCGTCAAGTGTCCCCCTCCGTGCCCGTCACCCATTCACCCCCACCCCCCGCCCTCCTCCCCTTCCACCACCCCTAGTTCATTTCCCAGAGTTAGAAGTCTTTATGTTCTGTGTCCCTTTCTGATATCTCCCACACATTTCTTCTCCCTTCCCTTATATTCCCCTTCACTATTATTCATATTCCCCAAATGAATGAGAACATACACTGTTTGTCCTTCTCCGATTGACTTACTTCACTCAGCATAATACCCTCCAGTTCCATCCACGTTGAAGCAAATGAACACCCCAGTTTCAAATAAACACCCAAAGTGGGAGCTAATTTCTTGCTTCCTCAGCTGCTTCTGTCTCACATGCCGCAGCTCAGCATCGGAACCCTTCCCTGTGCCCACCTCTGAACATCTCGAGCTCCCTCTGATTAGTCCTCTTTTCTCCTTCCCTTGACCCCAAATCAAGCCCCCCGGGTCGCCCTGATGGCCTATCCTCTGGTTCCCTAATGCTGGTTTCTCATTGCTTCCATGCACTCCTCATGTTTACATCAGAAGAACGGGCCTGACACGAGTCTGATCATACCACACCTCCCGCTTACCTCTGAATCTGTTGGGGGTGATCTACAAAAACAGACATTCTGCATCCTTTCCAGTGTAGCTTTGGTCTTTTTTTTTTAGCACAGTCTCCTCTATGAACCCCCCAATCCCTGTAATGTCACTAGAGCTACCTTCCAAACACACCATGCTCAAATGTATGCCATGCCTCCTCCCAGCCATCCACCAGGGAGCAACTTGTATCTGCCCTTCAAATATCAATGTTTATAACAGAAGACTTCATAGTGATAAAAAGAGCTACAGGTACACACTGTACCTGGAGGGATCTCACAGATGAATGCTGAGCTAAAGAAAAATGTCACAAAAGAGAACATACCCTACAAAACCCACTTATATGAAACTCAAAACCAGGCAAAATAAACCCATAGTGATAAAATGGAAGTGCAGAGAGCTGACTTAGGGGGCTCCAAAGAAGCCCACTTAGGAGAGAGAAATGCCCCGTCCAAGACTTTGGTCAGGGCGGTAATTACGTGGGCACATGCGTACAGGAATGGGGGGCGATTACATGGGCGTGTACATACATGGAAATGCCCGCTGGCCAGTGAGGGTCTGTGTGCCACACCTCACTCCGGAAGGAGGCAAACGCCAGCAGGGGAGTGACGCTTGTGGGAAGCATATCTTATGTTCAGCTGGTCACCACATCCCAACCTCTGCTCATAAAATCAGTGACCCTCTTCTTCACGCTCCCACGGCCTGTTATAGCTACAGTTCCAACAGATGTTCCTTATCTGTGTCTCTTTTGCTTTTAGCCTGTGAAAAAAGGATCGAGAAGCATTTTCTTTTCATCCCCAGCACTTAACACAGAGTCTGGTCCAATGTTGCCAGACGAATGCAATAAAAATCACAAATAGAAATGAGTGGGCTCCTGTGTATGTGGGGCCCTCTGGCTGCAAATGTCCACAAGCGCGGCTGCGGACTTCTCAACGGGGAGAACTCGGACCCTCCATCCTCTATGGATAAATGGCACTGTCTTCCCCACCAAGAAGCTGAGGGAAGGCCCCATGACTTACCCCCTCTGGAGACGTCCAGGCCACGCGGTGCTGGGCCAAGAGAGTGCACAGGCCGGGGTCATGCACAGTCAGCTGCACAAGCATCAGGCCGGTTCGTTGTTTAAAGCAAGCAGGACTAATTTGCAGCTGTCAGTCAGTTCAGCGAGATCTGCCTCACTCCTGAAATTTATTGACAGGCTCTAATAACTGGCACCTAAATTGTCTTTTCTGGAAGCAAAGCGACGAAAGGCAAGATCCGGAAATGGGATGCGCACCTCTGGTTCCCAAGCGAAACAGAAAGAGGCCGTTGTGGTCATATAGTTTTTATACCATTTTCAAATCTTAACAGACATTTCTACTATTGGAAGTTGCCCAGATTAGCTTGCTGTTTTTCTTTATTACTGCAGGGCTAATACAGTCTGAGTGTTTTGGCAAGGTTTACCACTCAGAGAGTGAGGGGGAAAGGAGTCGTGATTGCCTGCAATAAAGAGGGTGGCGAAGACTCAGGCTCAACAGCCATTTTATTGAGGGACTTCTGGTGATGGGCACTTTGACATATTTTAATTCAGATACTCTCCACAATAATGCTGTGCAGAGGGATTTGTGAGACCAAATTTACAGATGAGGAAATTGAGAGTAGGGAGGTAAAATAATTGCTCGGTACCACATAGTGATGCTAAAGTCAAAATGTAAATTCATATATCTCATGCTAACTCCTATGAAGTCTGATGAGGTAATAACTTGCGATTTTATAGATGCAGCCTTTAGGACGGGAAAGGTCCTTCCTAGCTTCCCTCAAAACTCATCATCTATGTTTACTTCAATAAACCAGCCTCCTAAACCAAGAGGCCTATCATATCAATCAACCCGAGGCAGTATTTGCAGACAACTACTAAAAAAACAAGCAATTACACATCCATTTATTTTTGTATATGGTAGGGAGCCATAAGAGGAAGAGAAACCAACCCTTGTCTAAAATTAAGAGAACTGGCCACTTCTCCAACATGCACAGGAAGTCAGGGAATGGTGTCCGCCTGATGATCTCTGCACTTGTTTCTCAAGACAGCAAAAAGCAGCCCCCTCCTCTGCCATCGCTCCCGCCTGTGCTCACACTGGCTGTTGCTATTGTGAGATCTTGAGGGATGGCAATGGGCTGCATGACTCTGGGTGTCCAAGGGAGCCATCTCTGTCTCCTGGACTTCATGCTGGAGGTTAGGACAACACTCTAAATGCAGAAGGAATTGATGGGATAATAATGCTTGGATGTTGGGGCCTCAGTGGGGAGCATGCAGGACTTGAGTTCTTTTTTTTTAATAATAAATTTATTTTTTATTGGTGTTCAATTTACCAACATACAGAATAACACCCAGTGCTCATCCCATCAAGTGCCCCCCTCAGTGCCCGTCACCCATTTACCCCTACCCCCCGCCCTCCTCCCCTTCCATTACCCCTAGTTCATTTCCCAGAGTTAGGAGTCTCTCATGTTCTGTCTCCCTTTCTGATATTTCCCACTCATTTCTTCTCCCTTCCCCTCTATTCCCTTTCACTATTATTTATATTCCCCAAATGAATGAGAACATACAATGTTTGTCCTTCCCTGATTGACTTACTTCACTCAGCACAATACCTTCCAGTTCCATCCATGGTTTTTTTTTTTTTTTTTTTTTTTTTTTTTTTTTTATAAATTAATTTTTATTGGTGTTCAATTTACCAACATACAGAATAACACCCAGTGCTCATCCCGTCAAGTGTCCCCCTCAGTGCCCGTCACCCATTCACCCCCACCCCCCGCCCTCCTCCCCCTCCACCACCCCTAGTTCATTTCCCAGAGTTAGAAGTCTTTATGTTCTGTCTCCCTTTCTGATATTTCTCACACATTTCTTCTCCCTTCCCTTATATTCCCTTTCACTATTATTCATATTCCCCAAATGAATGAGAACATACACTGTTTGTCCTTCTCCGGTTACTGTGGCCAAGTTCAAAAAGGGTGTTGCCTGAGTTCTCCTCTGGGATTTTGATGGAATCTTGTCTCACATTTAGATCTTTCATCTATTTTGAGTTTATCTTTGTGTATGGTGCAAGAGAGTGGTCCAGTTTCATTCTTCTGCATGTGGATGTCCAATTTTCCCAGCACCATTTATTGAAGAGACTGTCTTTCTTCCAGTGGATCGTCTTTCCTCCTTTATCGTATATTAGTTGACCATAAAGTTCAGGGTCCACTTCTGGGTTCTCTATTCTGTTCCATTGATCTATGTGTCTGTTTTTGTGCCAGTACCACACTGTCTTGATGAACACAGCTTTGTAGTACAACCTGAAATCTGGCATTGTGATGCCCCCAGATACGGTTTTCTTTTTTAAAATTCCCCTGGCTGTTTGGGGTTTTTTCTGATTCCACACAAATCTTAAAATAATTTGTTCTAAGTCTCTGAAGAAAGTCCATGGTATTTTGATAGGGATTGCATTATACGTGTAAATTGCCCTGGGTAACATTGACATTTTCACAATATTAATTCTGCCAATCCATGAGCATGGAATATTTTTCCATCTCTTTGTGTCTTCCTCAATTTCTTTCAGAAGTGTTCTATAGTTTTTAGGGTATTTTTTGAGAACCATTTGAATGGTAAATGGTTCTCTAACCTTTTATTTTCAGGTTGTAGGTGTCCTTCTGTCTAAAATGAGTCTCTTGTAGACAGCAAATAGATGGGTCCTGCTTTTTTATCCAGTCTGAAACCCTGCGCCTTTTGATGGGGTCATTAAGCCCATTCACGTTCAGAGTTACTATTGACAGATATGAGTTTAGTGTCATCATGATATCTATTTAGTCCTTGTTTTTGTGGATTGTTCCACTGAACTTCTTCTTAAAGGGGAGTTTTAAGAGTCCCCCTTAAAATTTCTTGCAGAGCTGGTTTGGAGGTCACATATTCTTTCAGTTCCTGCCTGTCTTGGAAGCTCTTTATCTCTCCTTCCATTTTGAATGAGAGCCTTGCTGGATAAAGTATTCTTGGTTGCATGTTCTTCTCATTTAGGACCCTGAATATATCCTGCCAGCCCTTTCTGGCCTGCCAGGTCTCTGTGGAGAGGTCTGCTGTTACCCTAATATTCCTCCCCATGAAAGTCAGGGACTTCTTGTCTCTTGCTGCTTTAAGGATCTTCTCTTTATCTTTGGAATTTGCAAGCTTCACTATTAGATGTCGAGGTGTTGAACGGTTTTTATTGATTTTAGGGGGGGATCTCTCTATTTCCTGGATCTGAATGCCTGTTTCCCTTCCCAGATTGGGAAAGTTTTCAGCTAGGATTTGTTCAAATACATATTCTGGCCCTCTGTCCCTTTCGGCGCCCTCGGGAACCCCAATTAAACGTAGGTTTTTCCTCCTTAGAGTGTCATTTATTTGCCTTAATCTGTCTTCATGGTTCTTTAATTGTTTATCTCTTTTTTCCTCAGTTTCCCTCCTTGCCATCAACTTGTCTTCTATGTCACTCACTCGTTCTTCCACCTCGTTAACCCTCGTCGTTAGGACTTCTAGTTTGGATTGCATCTCATTCAATTGATTTTTAATTTCTGCCTGATTGGATCTAAATTCTGCAGTCATGAAGTCTCGTGAGTCCTTAATGCTTTTTTCTAGAGCCACCAGTAGCTGTAGAATAGTGCTTCTGAATTGGCTTTCTGACATTGAAGTGTAATCCAGATTCTGTAACTCTGTGGGAGAGAGGGCTGTTTCTGATTCTTTCTTTTGAGGTGAGGTTTTCCTTCTAGTCATTTTGCTCAGTGCAGAGTGGCCAAAAACAAGTTGTATTGGAACACGGGGGAGTATCACTGGTCCGTCCAGCTGGTCTTCTGGGGGAGGGGCCTGCTGTGCTGATTTTCAGGTGTTAGCACTTGGGGGAGCTGCTCTGCCCCTGCCTGCTGCAGGGCTCAGCGGGGGTTGTTCACCCCGTGGGGCCCCGGGAGGATCAGCCGCAGTTGCTATGGCAACTCTGGAAGCCTGGATTCAGCCTCCGCAGGAACTACGGGGCTCGGGGCTCTCGGTTCTCCGTCCGCAGGGCCTGGAGGCTCCGGGGCGGGGCCGCTGATCTGCTCAGCTCGGGGCAGGAGCGTCCTCGCTGTCCTGGGCCCTCCCGGCCTCTGCCTGTCCCAGGGGGAGGCGGGATCCTGGGCTGTGTCCCGGCGCCCTGTGCTCCGGGGCCTGCGCTGTGGGATTCGCGCTCCCGCCCCGCAGCCCCCTCCGCGGAGCCGCCGCCCGAGCCCCTCCGAGCTGCTCCGGTCGTCCCGCCGTGCGCGCTGCAGCCCTTAGGGAGCTCGGAGCACTCTCCTGCGCGCGCAGGTGTCTGTTAGTGTCCCCGGGAGCCCGAGGGCATCCCCGCCCTCCTGGGTCCTGCTCCAACTCCCTGCGAGCCCCTTTCCGCCCGCCCGGGAAGGTTGGTGCAGCTCCTGCTCCTCCGGGACGGGGCTCTCCTGTCCTGGGGACACTCGCCCCGGCCTCAGCCCGGCTCCTCGCGGGGCCCCTCCCCCTCGGAGGCCTTTTGTTTCTTTATTTCTTTTTCCCCGTCTTCCTACCTTGATAGAAGCGCGAACTCTTCTCACTGTAGCGTTCCAGCTGGTCTCTCTTTACATCTCAGGCCGAATTCGTAGATTTTCAGGATGGTTTGAAGGTTATCTAGGTAATTTGGTGGGGACAGGTGATTTGGGGACCCTGCTCTTCCGCCATCTTGCCCCTCCCTCCCAGTTCCATCCATGTTGAAGCAAATGGTGGGTATTTGTCATTTCTAATGGCTGAGTAATATTCCATTGTATACATAAACCACATCTTCTTTATCCATTCATCTTTCTATGGACACCGAGACTCCTTCCACAGTTTGGCTACTGTGGACATTGCTGCTATAAACATCGGGGTGCAAGTGTCCCGGCATTTCATTGCATCTGTATCTTTGGGGTAAATCCCCAGCAGTGCAATTGCTGGGTCGTAGGGCAGGTCTATTTTTAACTCTTTGAGGAAACTCCACACAGTTTTCCAGAGTGGCTGCACAAGTTCACATTCATAGCTGAAAACTTTCCTAATCTGGGAAGGGAAACAGGCATTCAGATCCAGGAAATAGAGAGATCCCCCCCTAAAATCAATAAAAAACGTTCAACACCTCGACATTTAATAGTGAAGCTTGCAAATTCCAAAGATAAAGAGAAGAACCTTAAAGCAGCAAGAGACAAGAAATCCCTGACTTTTATGGGGAGGAGTATTAGGGTAACAGCAGACCTCTCCACAGAGACCTGGCAGGATATATTCAGGGTCCTAAATGAGAAGAACATGCAACCAAGAATACTTTATCCAGCAAGGCTCTCATTCAAAATGGAAGGAGAGATAAAGAGCTTCCAAGACAGGCAGGAACTGAAAGAATATGTGACCTCCAAACCAGCTCTGCAAGAAATTTTAAGGGGGACTCTTAAAATTCCCCTTTAAGAAGAAGTTCAGTGGAACAATCCACAGAAACAAGGACTGAATAGATAACATGATGACACTAAACTCATATCTTTCAATAGTAACTCTGAACGTGAACGGGCTTAATGACCCCATCAAAAGGCGCAGGGTTTCAGACTGGATAAAAAAGCAGGACCCATCTATTTGCTGTCTACAAGAGACTCGTTTTAGACAGAAGGACACCTACAGCCTGAAAATAAAAGGTTGGAGAACCATTTACCATTCAAATGGACCTCAAAAGAAAGCAGGGGTAGCCATCCTCATATCAGATAAACTAAAATTTACCCCGAAGACTGTAGTGAGAGATGAAGAGGGACACTATATCATACTTAAAGGATCTGTCCAACAAGAGGACTTAACAATCCTCAAAATATATGCCCCGAATGTGGGAACTCCCAAATATTTAAATCAATTAATAACCAAAGTGAAGAAATACTTAGAAAATAATACACTTATACTTGGTGACTTCAATCTAGCTCTTTCTATACTCGATAGGTCTTCTAAGCACAACATCTCCAAAGAAACGAGAGCTTTAAATGATACACTGGACCAGATGGATTTCACAGATATCTACAGAACCTTACATCCAAACTCAACTGAATACACTTTCTTCTCAAGTGCACATGGAACTTTCTCCAGAATAGACCACATACTGGGTCACAAATCGGGTCTGAACTAATACCAAAAGATTGGTATCGTCCCCTGCATATTCTCAGACCATAATGCCTTGAAATTAGAACTAAATCACAAGAAGAAGTTTGGAAGGACCTCAAACACGTGGAGGTTAAGGACCATCCTGCTAAAAGATGAAAGGGTCAACCAGGAAATTAAGGAAGAATTAAAAAGATTCATGGAAACTAATGAGAATGAAGATACAGCCGTTCAAAATCTTTGGGATGCAGCAAAAGCAGTTCTAAGGGGGAAATACATTGCAATACAAACATCCATTCAAAAACTGGAAAGAACTCAAATACAAAAGCTATCCTTACACATAAAGGAGCTAGAGAAAAAACAGCAAGTAGATCCTACACCCAGCAGAAGAAGAGAGTTAATTAAGATTCGAGCAGAACTCAACGAAATCAAGACCAGAAGAACTGTGGAACAGATCGACAAAACCAGGAGTTGGTTCTTTGAAAGAATTAATAAGATAGATAAACCATTAGCCAGCCTTATTAGAAAGAAGAGAGAGAAGACTCAAATTAATAAAATCATGAATGAGAAAGGAGAGATCACTACCAACACCAAGGAAATACAAATGATTTTAAAAACATATTATGAACAGCTATACGCCAATAAATTAGGCAATCTAGAAGAAATGGACGCATTCCTGGAAAGCCACAAACTACCAAAACAGGACTTGAGTTCTTTTTGAGGAATTGATTATATCTACTGTATACAGGAAGGATTTAATGGGGAGGAGTTAGTTGTAGATTAAGGATATTCCATTCCACAAAGATTGGTTGAGGATCTACTAGGCGCTAGGGTTGCGAGCTCCAGTGAGGAAGGCAGAGGTAAATAATGATGTCAGTGTGGGAGCTGCCCAAATAAAATAGGGAAAAAATGTTATACCACAAGTTTGAGTTGGTGGCTCTTTTGAATTGTTTTTCTATTTGTTGGTTTTGGGATTGGCTATTTCTATTCGATTGTTTATCTTACTGTCTTTTCCTTTCTTAAATAAATATTCAGAATGCACTCCTTTTAAGGTAGTGGATCAGATACTACATTAGGGTTCTCCAGAGAAACAGAACCACTGGAGAGAGAGATAGAGACAATAAAGGAGGGAGGGAGATCTATTTTAAAGGATTGGCTAATGCAGTTGTGAAGGTTTAGTAAATCCAAAATCTGCAGGGTAGGTTGGCAGTCTGGAGACCCAGACAAAAACCCGTGCCCAAGGCTGTCTACTGGCAGCATTCCTTCTTGCTCGGGGGAGGTCAGTTTTTGTTCTAATCAGGCCTTCAATTTATTAGACAATGCCCACCCAGACTATATAGGATAATCTACTTTACTCCAATTCTACCCATTTCAATGTTAATATCTTTCAAAAAAAAAAACCACCCTCAACAGAAATATTCCGAATAGTGTTTCACCAAATGTCTCAGCACTGCGGCCAGCCAAGTTGATATCTACAATTAACTCTTACAGGACCATAAAAAGATGTGTTTAGAATTTGGAGGATTTTGTTTTTATCTTTTGGGTAATACAGAGCCCTTGAAAAGTTTTATAATAAAACCTCTGATACATAAGATACATAAAATTGTACTGCAATTGATGCTGAAAATTTTAATTGAACAGATGCTAATGATATTAATGGAGACAAATATAGAAAGAAAAATGGGATTGGGTCATGTCGAGTCTGAAATAGCAGCATGACAGCCAGGTATAAATATGCAAAAGGCTTTGGAAACGCAGGTGTGTGTGTGTGTGTGTGTGTGTGTGTGTGTGCAGCTTAAGGTAGGGGATATAAATTTTGAAATCGTTATTATATACGGGCTGCTAAAATCATGCATTTACAGAGGATAGAGGATGAAAAAGAGCTGAGGATTGTGCTCCAGAGACTACCAACACTTTGTATAGTGAGAGGGAGCAGGGAGAGGGTCAAGGAAGAAGAATTATGACAAAACACCTACAATAAATGGTGAATAGACAATAAGGAAAAGGTCCCTTAGAACATGGAGGAAGGAATGGTCATGGACTCCAACAAAGTATAATAAATTACAAGCCAAACAAAGTCACAAGAGTCTTCGTAAGCTCTCCTAAATACCCGTGGGTGCAGAAATATCTCAGCCAGAAGGCTGAAGGCAGAAGATGGGGGGGGGGGGGACAGGGGAAGCCCTATATGGAAACCTGAGAACTTGGAACTCTGCTACTGCATCCACGTCAATGATCAGTGCAAAGGGGACGAAGGAAGAGTACGTGATATGCTGAACAATGGAGGTGATATGGAAAAGTTGACATGCTCTCAGAGGGACTGTTTGAAAACTAAACGGTGGGGCCAGTAAAGGGGACACATTTTAAGTGTCTCAAGGGGATGTTCTCTGACAGAGACGTAGCCAGCATTTACTGCCCATCCCTTCTCTTCCCTCCAAGTGGAAGATCATTGTTGGCAGAACACTGCTGG
Source organism: Nyctereutes procyonoides (assembly GCF_905146905.1). Taxonomy (NCBI): domain Eukaryota; kingdom Metazoa; phylum Chordata; class Mammalia; order Carnivora; family Canidae; genus Nyctereutes; species Nyctereutes procyonoides. The sequence continues at coordinate 54,973,157 of NW_026575046.1, forward strand.
CCTCTCCCTGCCCCTTCATTTACTCCCCCGTGGTGTATGGAGCAACTTCTCTTATTGGTAAAGATGAAAAGAATAAAGTCCGTGTTTATAAGTCAGGGCCTCCCTCTTCCTCTGCAAGCACAGGGTACCGGCTCTCCTGGGTGCCCTGTCACGTGGCCAGCCTCCCAAGGAATGGGAAGACCTATCTTATCAAATCCTGGGGGGGGGGTCAGGACTAGGGCCCTGATCCGCAAATATCTGCTTCCCTCTCCAGGGCCACTAGTAGAGGCAAAAGAAGAGCAGTTTTGACCTCCTTCTGCTAATTGTTTGTCTTCATGTTCAATAGATTCAGTTAATTGTGCATGAAGGTGAGATGCTATTATTAGGCACTTAATTCCTAATCAGGATTAAAGTAAAGGCGACACGGGCATGTTTTGTCAACCACATCTAGACTGAGCCACCTGAGGACAGGGACGAGCTCTCCTCTTACTTCATTTCCCACAGTACCTCCACCACCCTTAGGAGGCCCCCCAGATAAATCGGGTTTAATTAATGATGAATGAAACGTTTCCTAACTTCTACAGTCTTCTTTTTTTCCCCTGTCTTCCTTAAATGATTATGTAGCAGGAAAAGCAGGCAAAACAGAACTCTGGCATATTCAATACAAAAAAAAAAAAAAAACAGAGATAAGAGGAGTTCCTACATCAATAAGGAAAAAAAAACCTCAAGAACCAGAAAGAAAATAGAGTACAGATAAAGTATTTCACATAAAAGGAAATAAAGTGGTGAATTCACAGCCAAAATAATGCTCAACCTTCTTCACATCAGAGAATGTAAATTAAACAACAATAATTTCATTGGTTCACGAAGATGAAAAACATTAGTGATATCTAATGTTGGTGAAGGTTCAGGGAAAACAGTCACTGTCTGTTGCACTTTCAATGGGTGTGTAAATGAGGGAAGTCTTCCTTGGTACGTGATTCGGCAGTGGCATCTAAACACTAATTATGCAAGTTCCTTGCCTAAGCAATTCCATGCATAAACATTTATTTTAAGACATATTAATACATAATTTCAAAAACACATAGGCAATGGTGGTCTTTTCAGCATTTTAGGAACAATCTTAGTTTTAATTAGTGGGGGTTGTTTAAACAAATTTTGGTACAACTGTATTATGGAATACTCCTTAGCAAGGGCTCTCAATCACAGCATTGACATTTCAGTCTGAACCTGGATATTCTGGACTGCATAATTCTTTGTTGTAGGAGGCTGTGCATTGTAAGATGTTTAGCAGCATCCCTGGCTTCTATCCTTCCTGGCTCCCCCTTCCCCACAGTTGTGACAATCAAACATGCTTCCTGACACTGCCAGATTACAGCATGCTTCCTGGCATTGCCAAATCACAACGTGTCTCCAGACATTGCCAAATCACAACATGCTTCTAGACGTGGGAGCCAAAAGAGCCTGTGGAGCTGGGGCAAAATTATCCCCATTTAAAAAAAAAATCACAGTTCCACAATAGACAAAGGAGAGGCCCTAGTAAATCCCAAAATGTTTTAAACACTAGGGTTCCAAATAATAGTTTCACACAAGTGAAAATAGCATGTTACAGAAAGAGAGAGCACATGATTCATACACTAAAAAGACGGAGATGAACATAAAAATGTTTGCAAATGAAGCAAGTGTAAAGTGAGTATAGGAAGAGGTATTCGAATCTCCAATTGGCAGTGGTTTGCTCTGAGTGGAAAATAGGTGTTTGGGAGTTTTTTCTTTTTTTTCCTTTTTTCTTTTCTTTCCTTTTTTCTTTTTTTATACATTAGTGCTTCTAACTAAAAGAAGTTAGAAATTGCATTCTACTGCAAGTAACAAAGCCTTGAACCTGGTGATATGAGCACGTCCAAAGACAGGCAATCCAGGGCTAGGATGGCAGGTCCACTATGTCTTCCAAGACCAAGGTGGCGTATTTGATCTCAGGTAGTCTCCTGTGCCCACCACCTAGTGCTCATGGGATGGCTGCTCTATTCGGAGCATCAAGTCTTCCTTCCAAGAAGGGGAAGGACAGTCAGGTACCAGGTAAACCAAGCTCATCCTCTCTAGTTATATCTCATTGGCCAGAGCTATGTCACATAGTCACATCCCACTACAAGGAATCTTTAAAAAAGTTTTTTTTAATGTAAATTCAACTTAATTAACATATGCTATATTACTAGTGTCAGAGGCAGAATTTAGTGACTCATCAGTTGCATATAATACCCAGTGTTCATCCCATCATGTGCCCTCCTTAATGTCCATCATCTAGTGACCGCATCCCCCAACTTGAATACAAACTATGGTGGGCGGCTAACAATTATGCCATATATGAAATGCTTTCAAAATAAAGAAAAGGAAAGGTAAGAAAGGTAGGTACTCTAGGGGAGTAGAAAAGAGGGAGAGAGAAATGGATGAGTATAGAAAAAAAGATGGAGTGGAGACAGAACTTGAAGACAAGATTGAGTTTGAATCCTGCTGTCCTCACTCCCGTGCTTTTTGATGGAAAGCAAATTAGTTTCTTTGAGGCTGTTCTCCCAAATATAGCATGCTGATCTTACAAAATAGCTGTGGGATTAAATGAGATCGTTTAGGTCATATTCTTAGGTGATTTCATACAATAGGTGCTAAATAAAGTGGATTTTATTCTTCCTAGAATGCCCACAGCCTATTGAACATGAAAACATTCAAGTGCACATATATAGTTCTTTACTTGTTCCATGGATGCCATGTTGTACCCTAAGGAGAGCTGCTGCTGTTCAAGGGCAGGGAATTTACGATCCTGTGGGATTTCATAAAAAAGTATGAGTATCTTTTATAGCACATTCACACTCATTGGACATCACGTACCTTCTGTCCTGGACACTGGGCAAGGCTGACAGCACAGTGATCCTACACAGAGGTGAGGATGGACCTTTGAAGTGAGGCCCAAGAATTACTATGGTGGGAGTGAGTCCCCAAAACATAAACAGACCTAATCAGAAGTAGCTGGACTGGTTATGAGACACTCAACATGGGAAATGAAGGACAAACTGGAGCTGAGAAAGGAACTTAGAGAACCCTATAGTCTTTGCATGGTGGAAATTCTGTTGAGTGGAGGTGGTGCTTATATGTCACGGTGAATTATGGAGGAGACTCAAAACCCTGGCACATGTATGCACACACACACACACACTCACACACACACACACACACACACACACACACCACTGAGCAAATACCAAGGCTGGAGGAATCCTACTGATAACTTTGTCCTTTTAGACTGTCCACTTTAATCCCATCCCAAGTACAGCCCACATCTCCACAACCTCCCCTCACAGTCTCTTTCTGGGCTTCCCAGTCTCTGTGAAGACCATCTCCATCTTCATAAGCTCTTTTTAAAATATTAATTAATTAATTAATTAATTAATTAATTAATTAATTAAGAGAGAGAGAGAGCAGGGGTAGGGGCAGAGGGAAAGATGGGATCTCAGGCAGACTCCACACTGAACATGGAGCCCAACACGGGGCTTGATCCCATAACCCTGAGATCATGACCTGAGCCAAAACCAGGAGTCAGACTCTTAACCTACTGTGCCACCCAGGTGTCCCATAAGTTCACAAACTCTTGAGTATCCTTCAACCCTCCAGTCATAAAATCACCTGCCAATCTTGCCTTTCCCAGATGTTCCTCTCTTTGCATTTCTGCCACCATCACCTTGAGGTCTGTGGGTTACTTACTCAATCTCCTTAAGGCCCCACCTCCCATCTGCACCTCCATGTGGCTATGCAAAAACTTTGTCCATCAACTGTTGAAGCACAGTTCTCTTATCACAGAGTGAAGTATTGCCCTTGTTTTCTAGGTAAGTAAACTGAAGTATAGAGAAGTGAAAGACCTTGAACTAGATCACGTGGCTTGTAAACTTCAGACACAGAACTTGGTCTCTCCAGCTCCAAAGCCATATTTTTCTCACAATATCACACTGCCTTTCAGGCCTCAGGGAATTCTCTCCATGTTCTTGGAAGGTGGTCGACTTCCTGCCTTCCTCAACAGCCTGTGTCCCAGCTGCTTCCACATTGCTGACAACCAACGCCAGTATTGAGATCCCTGCTGGAAGCCGTAGTGAAGCCAACATCGGGTCAGGATGCTACTTGCTGGGCAGTGAAGTTGAGGAGGAATGAGTGCCAGTGCCTGTGACTTCTGTGTTTTAATATTCACTTAACTTTGTGGAGAGTAATTATATTCCACTCATTCTACACCAGCTGGTATTTACTTCATCCTCCATCAGGCATCAACAGAGCATGGGGCTGCAAGACAGAAATATTACTCTGGCGAGCATAAATATTTCATTTTTCACACCACAAATGCATTGATGATTTATTAATTAGCCTAAAGGCTGCTGCCTCTGTAGAGCTGAAAACGAAGCCTTTCTGCTGTGAGCCTGTCTGGGGCACAGTGCCCATGGGTGATGCTCAGCTGGGAACATGGCCCAAGTTTGGCAAACAGCCTCTGGAATGTCCAATCCAAACTTCACAGGCCTGGTCTTGGCTTTTGACTGCTCACGGAAGCCTCATGGAGAACTTCTTCAGACTCAAAAAATACTTTATCTCTGCTTTTCCAGAATATGTAGCTGGGACCAGAGCCAACTAGTCTACCTACTGAGATGAGGCTGCTAACCTGTGAAGGGGTCAGTACCTGCCTTTGACCTAGCTTTTGAAGCTACATGCCTCATGGGAATTGGATAGTTAGACAAACCAACGAGCCTCCCCTTGAGCTTTAGCCACAGATGTTGGGTCACTGGGAGGGCTCAGGGCCCTTTCTACTTGTAACTGACCAAACACTGTCTGTGAGAAGAATAATTATCCTAGGAATGAAGCACTCATGGGACAGAGGCCCACTTCGACTGGGACGTGTGCACCCACACTAAGCAACTAGCGGAGCTGTCTGAAGAGACCCTCACCTTGGTGCTGAATAAATTGTAAAGTGCTTAAAGGAAGAGTAAAAATAGAGCCCCAAACATCAGCTTTGTTGTTGATGAAGCTAAGTTAGAGGGCATGATTTGGTGTCGGGTCAACCAGTCTGCCAAGTCCCCACATTTTTCTAGAGGGGAGGTTCTTAAGGAGGGAGGAATGCAAGTCTCCAATGTCTGGAGACACTATAGGTTAGTACAACTGTGGGGATGCTCTAGGCACCAAGTGGTGGCAGGGCGGGGATGCTGTTAAACATCCTACCATGTGCAGGAGAGCTCTCAAACTATACTCTGCCCCCAACCAAGAATCATCTGGCCCGGAACGTCAATAGTGCCAAAGGTGAGAAGCTTTGTTCTCCACTTGCAAGCAGCATATGTGAGGTAAACATGAGTCTGTAAAGTAGACTCACTGAGGCAGGTCACTGTCTCCCATTGCTCCTGGAGAAGGAAGAATAAAATCTCACACCTCATGCTTAGAATGTTTTGCTTGGGGAAAAGTTTTTTCCCAAGCAAAATTTGAGGAGAACCTCAAAGATACCATGAACGGAGGACAGATTCTTTCTTCAACAGGATACATTCTCAGACTCCAGCCAGACACACCTATGAACCTCAAACACCAGCAAGTGATCAAGGTAACAATTAGGAAGACATCCTGGCCCATCCCTTAACTTCACCACAACATGCTTTCCTTTGGTACCAGGCCTCAAATCCCTGGCTTCCCGACCTGACTTAGATATTTGTCTTTGGTCCTACTGACTTGCCCCAAACTTTACCCTGGACCTCCACTGGATGCTTCACTCCTTTCTCCTTCTGGGGTTTATCATCACTTTTCTGACTCCTCTTGTTTTACTGAGCCCATACTCTGGCCCCTGGTAAAGGTTAAAAAGTCACACAGAGAAGTTCCCTGGGTCACACCTTTCCATATTTCTTACTGATTTTTCTCAAACATCTTCAGAGTAGGAACTACCATGATAATTTTATTTAAGAGCAAGTTGAGAATGCCTAGGTGGCTCAGTGGGGTGCCTGTGTGACTCAGTGGTTGAGCATCTGCCTTTGGTTCAGGTCGTGATCCTGGGGTCCAGGGATCAAGTTCCACATTTGGCTCCCTGCAGGGAGCCTGCTTCTCCCTCTGCCTGTGTCTTTGCCTCTCTCCCTGTCTCTCATGAATTAAAAAGAGAGACAGGAAGTTGAAGTTCAGAAGGTTGGGGCACCTGGGTGGCTCAGTCAGTTAGCATGCAACTCTTGGTTTCAGCTCAGGTCAAGGCTTCATGGCTCATAGACTCAAGCCCGAGTGGAGCCCTGCATTGTGACCCATGTCAGGCCTGCATCTTGCTCCCTTATTAGCAGGGAGTCTGCTTGAGATTCCTTTCCTCCTTTCCCCCCAATAGCACTCTCTCTCTCTTCTTCTTCTCTCTCTCTCTCTCAAATAAATAATTTATTTTTTTAAAAAAGAAGGAAATAGCAGTTCCTGCAACATACCAGGAGTGTAACAAACATTGAATAGATGTAGATAAACTTGACTGAATGAGCCAGCTAATAGTTGGCAAAAGCAGAATGAGAACGGCGATCTGCCTCAGCCCTAGGTCTGGCTTCCCTACACATTGCAGCCTCCTGTCAGCACTTCTCTGTCTCCTGTTCCAGGGCATATGACCCTTCTCCAGGAACTTTACTTTATAATGCACATCTTTCTACCTATGGTATCCCCAAGCCATCACTCCAGGTCCATGACTATGTTTTCCTAACCCAACATGATGAATTTCAGAAATTGCAAAATTCTCATGATCTTTTGGGTCAAGACATTCCTGTAAGCTCTCACACTGTATATATCTAGATCTAGATCATCTGGAGAGAGGCAATCTACATGCCATTTTTAAAATTTATCAATTTAAGAAATATACATTGGGGAAACAACATAGTGCTTTGGGGGAGGGTTTGGGATGGTGATTAAGAGTGAAAGCTCCGGAGTCAAACTGCTTGGAATCAAATCCCACTTCACCATATATCTGTTTTATGACTTGGAACATTTTTATTAGCCTCTCTCTAGGCCTTATCTCTTAGTATGTAAATGGGAATAATAATAATAATGGCACTTCTCTCACAATTCTTCTGCAAAAATTAACTGGATAAACTGTTTTATTCTCTGCCACAGTGGCATTGCTCAGTCACAGGATAGTCGTTTATATCATCTTATGCAGAATGTGTATCTAATTCATTCAATGACATTCTTGACATTCACAAAAGATAGCAACTTTTGGGTATTTACTCTGTTTCAAGACTCTCCAGGACTTTATCTGCTTTCTAATGAACAAGCAGGTGATGTCCATGAGATACATGCATCAGTAACCCTGTCATACAGATGAGGAAGGTGAGAGAGGCTGAGAGTTCACAATCTGCTCAAGGTGGCATGGCTGGTACACAGCACAGTGAGGATGAGCCTTTAGATTGGCTCTAAATCTCCCTTCGCTAGCTGCTACCCTACACCATGCAAGGGGGTGGGCACAAGACAAGGAAAGACAACGCTGGGGAATGCATGACTAAGGCACACACACAGGTCACCAGAGTCAAAGGCCACGCTGGGGAAAAGAAGCTTCCCAAAAGATGCAGTGTTTGGTTGAGGTTTGATAAATAATAGTCACTGGAGAGAGGATCTGGTGGGGCTCCTTTCACAAAAGGATGAGAACATCAGAAAATAGAGACAGTTTGGTCTTGCTTGCTAGAGCATGGATTGTGAAAACCAGCAGGAAAGAGGAGGGGCTGGTGATGTAGGCACAGTCTAGGCTATAGAGATACCAAGACTGTACTGTACCTAGTACTGTGGAAATAAGTACCTAACTTTTTCTAGAAGGCAGTTGCAGAAGGTCACAGGCACATTTTTGACTTAGAGAAACTCATTCAAGGTAGAGTGGGATAAACAGGTCATGGGTGAGACCAGTAAACCAGAGCTGAAAGAAAGAGGTTCCTGTGATAAGGCCTGAACCAAGAGAGAAGTGATGGGCATGGATGACAGTAGACAGACAAAAGAGATATTTAGGGGGTGAAAATCCCTTGTGTTGAGTAAAGAAAGTTAAAAAGTAATCTCTATGTAGGTAAAGGAGGAGTTTCCTAATGAACCTGGAGCCACATAATAGCAAAGCCCCAACACAAGGCTCCAGCGACCAATGGGCCAGGCCACATGTGGCAGGAAGAAAAGATATCCTTCCTGGTGTCGGCAGAAGCCATTCCCCAGGCATCAGAAAGTCTTTCCTGCAACCAGTGGCCCTGTCCACAGGATTGTTAGGCTACAGCCACAGGCTTCAAGGCTAATACCCAGAGCCCTATGCAGCTGGAAAGGTATGGATTGAAATGAACTAACTGAACAATTCCTAATTTTCATTTTAGTAAATAAAGAAAATCATATAATAAAATTAGGCATTATTCAAAGTGATTAACACTAACAACTTCCCATGAAATAATTTAACCCACTTTGATTTAGGGATCTGGAAACTTTCCATAGAACTATTATCAACATATGGATAGTTTTCATTATTATTAATAAGAATCTGTTAGGCAATGTGTATTAAAAAATGGTCTATGCATCAAATATTGAAATAGTGGTCTCAGAGGTGGCTCCCAGAGCCTGTACACACAGGTGCAGCATCAATGCAGATGTGGTATGACCAGCTTCCTACTAAAGAGGACGAAGACTTTACAGGCCACAGGGATTTTTTTTTAAAGAATTATTTATTTATGATAGACACAGAGAGAGAAAGAGAGAGAGAGAGAGAGGCAGAGACACAGGCAGAGGGAGAAGCAGGCTCCATGCCGGGAGCCTGATGCAGGACTTGATCCCGGGACTCCAGGATCGCGCCCTGGGCCAAAGGCAGGCGCCAAACCGCTGAGCCACCCAGGGATCCCCGGCCACAGGGATTTTAAAGGGAAACTCATGGAGATCAGACTTAGCAAAACCATTTCCTAAGGGAAAAGTCAAAGAGTATTTGTGAACCTTGGGAGTTGCTGATAATTCAGGCTCCATGCCAATTTACCTCTACTAGTTTTATTAAATTCTGGTAATAGTTTGTTAAATGAGACTTTCATATGAAATGCCTGTGCATCAAATTTATTTCTTATGTGATAGTCTGATTTTAAAACAGCTAATGAGAATCTTCTTTTTTATAGTCTTTTAGGTGAATTTTTTCCCATCTAGCCTATTTTTTAAACATTTCAAATGAAAAGCAAATGTCAGTGTAATAATCAAAAGTGGAGATATCTAGAGGAAGTAAAGTAAATGTACAAGAAGTGGCATTATCTTTCAATAATGAGCAAAACAACAATTATCTCAGAGAACACATTTGTCTTAACTTTCTGTTGAACTTTGAGGAGAATGAATAATCGGGACGTGAAGAGTAAAGGAATGGGCTGCATCACTATGGGTCCTTCCTCAGGAGGCTGTAAACAGGGATTTGCTCAGAGACTCACATAACACAAAAAGATGAATTCCTGATAGCTGAGTAGTTAAATGTTTAATAAACAAAACAATAGATCTCTAAAAATTAAAACTGTATACTTCTTCAACTTCTGCAGAGAGGATCTTTGAAGCCACAACTCAATAGAAGAGATGACGAAGAGAGGGAATAAAAGACAATTTTGACCACCCCAAAATAAATATCACATGTATAATAAAAACTTAAAAGGCCAATAATGATTTGGAAAATATTAATATTAAATCATTACTATTTTTATCATGAAAAAAATCTCAGAGTTGATATTTACAGGGTATCTAGCAACATCAGTGATAAGCACAAGAGCATTTAGTGAAGAAAGAGGCTTAAATATGCATATTTTCAGTGAGGTCTTAACTATATCATTGCATTCTTGGCACATGAATCATCAGGCTTATTGCTATATAAAAGACAAAAACCTAGATGTTTCTATTTTGGATGGTCAAAGAAGTAGATGGCCTAACAAACTAATTGCTGAATACTAGTAAAAGTTCTTGCTGAATATAGCAAAAGTTCTTTTTATAATTATCAATGATAGTGGTTTACAAAATGAAAAAAAAAAAAAAGCAGAAAACCTCAAGTTTGATTGAAAAAAATGACCAATCTGCTCCAAAACAAAGAAAATTCAAAATAAGCATAAAAGAATTTCATTATATAAAGAATGAGATTTCTTGGTTAAAGACGATGAAAACAAAAGACATCTTGTCATTCATGAGGACATGGAAGGACCCAGAGGGTGTTATGCTAATTGAAATAAGTCACACTGAGAAAGGCAAATACCATATGATTTCATTCATATGTTGAATCGAAAAAACAAAACAAATGAAAAAACAAACAAACACAAAGCAAAATCAGACCCACAAATACAGAGAACCAACTGATGGTTGCCAGAGGGAAAGGGATGGGGTGATGGGCAAAATGGAGGTAAAGGGGAGTGGGAGATACAGACTTGCAGTTATGGAAGGAATAATTCATGGGAATAAAAGGCACAGCATAGGGAATATAATCAGTGATATTGTAATAGCATTGTGTGGTGACAGATGGTAGCTATACTCGTGATGAATGTAGCATAACATATAGAGATGTTAAATCACTATGTTGCACACCTGAAACTAATGTAACATTATGTCAACTGCACTCAAATTTTAAAAAAATGAATGAATAATGATAGCAAATCTTTAAAAAATGGTAAAGAAAAAAAAAACGACACTGATTGAAGAATAGATGAAATAAGATAGCCAAATCAGATCTGCAAAATGTCCAATATTGGAATTATCAATTAAAAATATAAGCTTGAAAAAGAAAAAAAGTGAAACTAAAGAACAAGAAAATATAACTAAAATAGATTTTTCAAATTATCAAAGTGAAATTCAAGAAGTGGAACAGAATTAGTAATTAAAGTTAAAAATGCAATATCTCGGTTCAACAGCTAATTCAACAAAGCTGAAGAGTCAAATAATTAAAAGGGTGGAATCAAACAAAATGAGAAGGGATGTAGAACAGTAACAAAGACACAGACATTTGGGGAGAAATTTGGTAACCATTCAAAATTAAAAGGTCTAACATAAGATCTGTTGACATTCCAGAGAAAATGAGAGATACTGAGAGAATCTATTCAAAAAGAAAGCGATAGCAGTCAAGACAGTGTGAGACTGGTGTAAAGACAGACAAAAATCAAGAATCAAGGAACAGACCCACACAAATATGGATAACCAATTTTTGACAACAGTGCAAGGGCAGTTTAATGGAGAAAGGACAGTCTTTTCAAAAAGTGGTGGTGGAACAGTTTGATAATCACATGCAAAATGTAAGAATGAGAACTTTAGTGCATACCTCCCAGCACACCCAAAGATCAAATGGATTGTCGGTGTATAATTTAAAATATAAAGCTATAAAACCTCTAGAAAAAAAAAACTACTGGAACAAATCTTTGTGACTTAGGTGAGGTGAAAGTACCCTTTATTTATATATGTATTTATTTTTTAAGCAGGCTCCGTGCTGGGCAGACTCAAGCTCACCCCCGTGAGATCAAGACCTGAGCCAAGATCAAGAGTTGGACCCTCAACTGACTGAGACTCAGTGAAAATGTCTTACATACAGTACTGTTACAGATTTAATTGTATCCTCCTCCTGCAAAATAAAAGTTATATTGAGATCCCAGTCCCCAGCATGTGGCCTTATTTAGACATGGGGCCTTCGCAGTGTTAGTTGAGCTAAAATGAGATAATGAACATGACTGGTGTTTTCATAAAAAGGAGAAATGTGGACACACAGGCAGATATGCAAAGAGGGAGGCTTTGAAGAAGAGACCCAGGGAGAATGCCAGGTGAAAGCAGAGGATTGGAGTGATAGAGCGACAAGCTAAGGATGGCCAGAGACTGTCAGAACACCACCAGAAGCTAGGAGAGAAGCATACACGTGATCCGCCCTAACAGCTGTCCAAAGGAAGCCACCCCACTGACTCTGATTGTGGTCTTCAAGGCTCCAGAATGGTGAGACGACAAACATCTATTATTTGAAGACACCCAGTTTGTGGTACTTCATTATAGAAGCCTTAGGAAACTAATACAAACGCCATAAATATAGTCCATAAAATGTTTAAAAATCATAAGTTAGATGTCACCAAAATTAAGAACTTCTGCTCTTCAATAGTATTTGTTACCAGAATGAGGTAACAGTCACAGACTGGAGAAAATATTTGCAAACCATATAAATGATAAGTGAATCATACCCAGAATATATAAAGAAATCTCAAAATTAAATGAGAAGAAAACAAACAGCCCCAGAAGAAAATGGGCAAAATGTTTCAGGAAAAAAAGAAAATGTACGCTAGCAAGAACATTGATAGCAGGATGCTCAACCTCATTAGCCTCTAGGAATTAAAAATTAAAACTACAATAATAAAAAATAAAAATAAATAAAACTACAATAAGATACCACTTCACATCTATTAGGATAGGCAACATTTGAAAGTCTGGTCATACCACATGTTGGCAAGGATGTGGAGCAACGGGACTCGTACACAGCAGCGGGCATGTAGAAAGGGCGCATTTTGGGAAGCATTTTTACACTTTCCTAAGAGGTTAACATACACCACTTTATAATTCAGTCATCCCATCTCTAGGTGTTTACCTAACACCTAGAGAAAGCATATAAACACACAAGGAATTTGTATCTGAATGTTCATGCACTCACTAGAAATAGCCAAATCTGGAAAGAATCTAAATGTACATCACCAGACCAATGGATTCTATGTGTATATTTTTATATATATCTCCATACAATGGTATACTATTCAACTGGAAAAAGGAATCCACAATTCTTTATAAACAACAACAGTTTTTATTTTTTTTTTTTTTTTTTTTTTTATAAATTAATTTTTATTGGTGTTCAATTTACCAACATACAGAATAACACCCAGTGCTCATCCCGTCAAGTGTACCCCTCAGTGCCCATCAACAACAACAGTTTTTAAATAATTGTGCTGAAGGAAGCTTGATGCAAAAGTCACATACTGTATGATTCCATTTGCATGTAACTCTAGAAAAGCCAAGCTAATCTATAATGACAGTGGTTGACTGGGGATGGGGAGGAAAGGCTGGGATGCACATCAGGGAGGGATTAGGGCCATGAGAAAGTGCTTTTTTAGAGAGCAATGATGGATGCTTATTCTGTGGCTAGTTTTGAAAATTTTATGGGTGTATATACATCTCTGAAACTTATCGAATTATATGCTTATGTGCAATTTATTATGTCAATTATATAGAAATATAATACACAGAGTGTTCAATAAAATTATTACTTGATGTGCAGTTTTGTACAATTGTATAAACCATAATGTCAATTATACAAAATCATAATTAAATTGGACTTAACTGAAAAAGTATAAATATTGAAAAAGTTGTAGAATAACCAGTATATTTATATAATTGTGGCATGTTATGTTGTTATTTAGAAAAAGTTGTACATCGACTGCCAAAGTTAAAAAAAGGCATACCCTCTGACCCATGCATCTGGAAAAAAGTCTACCTTCTGATCCTTCTCATTACATGTGTATATTTATTGATAATATATATCAACATATCATATAGATAATATATTATATATTTATATATAAGATAGTATTTATTAGAGGTATATATATAAAATATGTAACTGAGTAATACCACACATTAAATAAACATTAATATTCCTAGAACAAATCTTTCTCTTAGCAAAAATAATATTAATCAATAGTAGAACACATAACCAGATCCTTTAGTTACGACATGGAATATTATTTGGCAGGGAATGTGAATGAACTAAAACTACATGAGGAACCTCAGGGGGAAATATACAAATCACACATTTTATAAATGCTTTTATTTATATAATGTTAAATAAATATAATTTCCATGTAAATTCTAATACATGGAAACAAAAATGTCACATAATGTTTAATAATATGACACACAGTAAATGATAAAATATTAAATAAAACTCGCAACAATGGTCATAGAAAGAATCTTACTATTACCGATTTTTTCAAATGATAACCAAGAAAATTTTCTTTTTCTTACGTCTGTCATGTTTTCCATCTTTTATTTACTGAGTATATACTATGTTGATAGTGAAAGCAGTAGCCTACAAATTTCTAAGTGTTAGTTTAAATTCTTCTAGGGTGTTACTGTTTGTTGACCAAGTAAGTGTTAGTTTGTGATGTAGATTGTTGAATAAAATAGAGAAACGGAGCTCCGTGATCTTCTTCAGTCTTAGTGATAAAGTATGATGCCCCACTAAAATGGCCAGTGGGTTTCAGCTGATTTATTTCACAGGTCCACAAGGTCACAAACTCTCCTAGAATAGTCCCTAAGGAGCCAAATGTAGGCTAGGACACCAAAAGGGATGCATTTGACAAATTGCCTATGACATCACATAAAATCACAAGTGGAAGATTTTGAATCTGAAAATACTTGACCAAATGGATCACAAGATTCCCAAAAGGCTGCAAGCACTCATTCTAATAGTGGTAAATGTACGCTCCCTAAAACGCTTTGTGTAAATATGGATTTAAGGTGAATGTTATTAGGAAAGTTTCCATTAACCGAATTAATTTTACTCAGATGACCTGTAGGCAAATTTGCCTGCCCAGACAAGTGCCCGTCGTGGTGCCACCAGCCAGCTGACAGGACCCATTGCCAGTGCACAGATCCTCCTAAGAAAACCAGAAAATGCCCGAGTGGAAAAGGAGGGGTCACCACACCTGGCCGCCCTGGTAGGGAAGCCGACGAGAGGAAACACTGTCGGAAGAACGCGGTCAGCAGACATTCAGTTAGTGCTAGTAGGTGCCAGAGGCCGTGTCGCATGTGGGGGATGAGAGATCACCGAGCAGTCGCCACACCGAGACCCGCAGAGATGCATGAAACTGCACCATGACAAGGTCACTGTCCAGGTCCACGTAAGAGGCAGACGGAGCCCAGAGGAGTGAGCGGAGTATCTCCCTTGGGCACCGCGGATGGAGTTAGCCAGGGAGATGCCCTGAAGAGGCATCTTAATTCTGGGCCTTAAATCCAAGTAAGCTTTTTGTCAGGGAAAAGGGAAAAAAACAGAATAAAGAGAGGTCAAAGGCCATGACTTGTCTGTAAATCATAAATCTTCTTTTCATCAGTACCAGATATTTCAATACTTTGGGTGTAAAGTGGTACTTGAAAGTTCAGAGGCGTCAGGGGCAGTTTTGGGGCTACGATGACAATGGGGCATAGCTGTGCCTGCCTCCTTTAGGTACTAGAGACTCCAGGAAGGTGCTCCCATTGTAGCTGCCTCTTCTTTATTTATTTTCTTTTTTAAGAACAGGGATGACACATGATCGTTGTTTTTTTAAAAAGAAAAAGAAAAAGAAAAGAAAGAAAGAAAGAGAGAAAGAAAGAAAGAAAGAAAGAAAGAAAGAAAGAAAGAAAGAAGGAAGGAAAAAGAAAGATGAATGGATGTGAAGAAAAGGAGTAAGAATAGAGAAAGGGAATTACTGTAATAGTCCAAGTGAGAGATGATAAGGGACCAAACTGGCGCTTTAATGCTTAAGGAAGGATTATGAAAAGATTTAAGAAATATTTTGAGAGATGAATAATCAGGGCTTGATTCAAAATTGACTGTGGATGGTGAGAGAGAAGGAGGGATAGATAAGGACTCCGACAACTCTAATTATGACAAGCAGCAGACGCAGCATCATTAACCCAGATAGGGAATGCAGGCCAAGAGCTGGTTTTGGGACGGAGATAACGAGTTCGCTTTGGACACGCTGATTTGTATGTTTGTCTGGTGTATCCGGGAACGCAGAAAATGGAAATAGGGGCCTAGGGCTTAGAGGTGAGTTTTAAGTTACTGAAATAGATTTGAGATTCAAGAGTATAGAGCTGGAAGTTGGAGCTTGCGGAGAGGGGGAGGGAGGGCCTAATAACCAACACAGGGTACGTGACCACCTTGCATACAGCCATTCGTTTAATTCCTCCAACCGTCCTCCAAGTTAGGTGCTGCGATCATTTTTCCTCTGCACAGGAATCTGACCCACAAAGAGTCTAAAATCTCTCCCAGGCCTGGAAGTTGTTGAGCTGGGAGTCACGCCCAAGCAGTTTGGAATCAGAATACAGATGTTACCCTCAGCCAGAGATGGGCAAGAAAGAAACCTGGGGACAGCAGATGTTTGTGGGGCAGGTGGAGGAGGAGAAACCAATGGGGGCCACAGAGGAAAACCCCAAAGAGTGTAATGTGAAGAAAAGCGAATGATAAGAGGGTTTCGTCTGGGGCCATACCTCTGTGTCAAAGGTGGTAGAGGAGTCTTGGATACCTGTGCTGGGGGTCAGGGGCCAGAGAGCAATTTTCTGTGAGGTGTTGGGAAGGGCAGCTGGAGCGCAGTGGGCTATGGGGGGAAGGGGAGGGGAGGGCAGGAGTGGTCAGAGTAGATAGCTCTTCTAGAAAGGAGCAACAAGGGGCGCCCGGGGGGCTCAGATGGTTAAGCATTTGCTTTTGGCTCAGGTCATGATCCTGGGGTCCTGGGATCAAGCCCTACATTGGGCTCCCCGGTCAACAGGGAGTCTGCTTCTCCCTCTCCCTCTGCACCTCTTTCTGCTCTCTCATGTGCTCCCTCTCAAAAAAAGAAATAAAATCTTTAAAAAGAAAGGAAGGAAGAGGGCAGCCCTGGTGGCACAGCGGTTTAGCGCCGCCTGCAGCCCAGGGCGTGATCCTGGAGACCCTGGATCGAGTCCCACGTCAGGCTCTCCGCGTGGAGCCTGCTTCTCCCTCTGCCTGTATCTCTGCCTCTCTCTGTGTGTGTCTCTATGAATAAAAAAATAAAATCTTAAAAAAAAAAGAAGGAAGGAAGGAAGGAAGGAAGGAAGGAAGGAAGGAAGGAAGGAAAGAAGGGTCAACGAATCCTTTCCAAACACAAGAGAGATTTATGGTATTTTCTTTTTTTTAAAGAAATTCAGTTTAGCCAACATCATTAATTTCAAATATAATGTTCAATGATTCATTAGTTGCGTATAACCCCCCAGTGCTCATCCCATCAGGTGCCCTCCTTCGTGCCCCTCACTTGGTTACCCCATCCCCCACCATCTCTCCTCCAGAGACCCTCAGTTTATATCCAAGAGTTAAAAGTCATGTTTGTCTCCCTCTCCGACTTTTTCTCATTAGGTTTTCCCTCCCTTCCCTTATGACCCCTCTGCACTATTTTTTTATATTCCCTATATGAGTGAAACCATATGACAATTGTCCTTCTCCTACTGACTTACGTCACTCAGCATAATGCCCTCCAGTTCCATCCACGGCGAAGCACATGGTAGGTATCCGTCCTTTCTGATGGCTGAGGGATATGCCATGGTATATACAGACCACGTCTTCTTTGTCCATTCACCTGTCAAAGGACACCATGGCTCCTCTCACGTTTAGCTACTGTGGGCAATGCCACTGTGAACATTGGGGTGCAGGTGCCCCTCATTTCACAACATCTGTCTCTTTGGGGTAAATACCCAGTAGTGCAATTGCTGAGTCATAGGGTGGCTCTATTTTTATCTTCTTGACGAACCTCCACACTGTTCATCCCTGCGTATTATCAGGCCATGAGGCTTTGAAACTTGAACTCAATCGCAAGAGGAAATTAGGAAACAATTCACATACGTGGAGGCTAAAGAAGATCCTAATAAAGAATGAATGGATCAACCAGGAAATTAAAGAAGCACTAAAGAGATTCATGCAGGGCAGCCCGGGTGGCTCAGCGATTTAGTGCCACCCTCAGCCCAGGGCATGATCCTGGAGACCCGGGATCAAGTCCCACGTCGGGCTCCCTGCATGGAGCCTGCTTCTCCCTCTGCCTGTGTCTCTGCCTCTTTCTCTCCCTCTCTCTGTGTCTCTCATGAATAAATAAAAATAAAATCTTAAAAAAAAGATTCATGCAAATGAATGAGAATGAAAGCACAACTGTTCAAAACCTTAGAGAAACAGCAAAGTTGGTCCTAAGAGGGAAGTACATTTCAATACAAGCCTCTCCCAAAAAATTATGGTATTTTCAAAAGCCTGGGTTGCTCCGTCCCAGATGTCTGTCTAGGCTCAAATGAAAAAAGCCAGAAATCTATGAAGAGGGTCACTGCCTTACCACCAAGCTTGGCTGGAGATGCTTCAGATGGGCACAGTAGGGCATAGGGAAAGGGTTGGTGCTTAGGGTCACAGGCAGACACAGCAGCTCCAAAAGGTTGATGGAAGCCTAAGTCTCCATCAGAGACAGCGCCTGCCAGAATGAGGATCTCGAGGGGCACGGCCAGAAGGAAGCACGGACGACACAGGACCCCAGAGACTTCGAAGCAGTGCTCACCTCAAGCTGCCCGAATAGCGGGGTCTGAGAATCCGGGTTGAGGAAGCGGTCCGAGCCCCACGTGGTTTGCGGGTATACTAGCAGTGTCCAGGATAGAACACTTTTCTTACCACGAATAACATATTATTTGAAGCCTCCTGTCATTCCAGTCTTTGGTGTTTTCATGCCTGTTTCCTCTTCACTGAGCTAATATCCAGAGGAATCTGTGCTCAGCCACAGGAACCTGAAGATTGCAGGGGCTCGGGATCCAGAGTAGCAGTGGCAGCAGCCAAGCCAGATGGACAAGTAGACAGACACACACACAACTCATATCTCTGAATAGAAATTATTGAGAGGTCAGAGGTTGCCAAACTGGTAGAGCCTTTACTCTCTTTTTCGGTGAACTTGGGTTTTACTTTGCATGTAATTATTGGGTTTCCTCCCACCAGCCTTGGCTTCCTCCTAGCGAATGACAGCTAAAGTCTCCGCTTGACACCACAGAGCAAGGAAGACGTGAGCTGTCAGTGGTGGGACGCAGGGAGCTCTCTGGCCTAGGCCTTTGCATCAACCTACTAAACTCTAACAAACCAGCCAGGTACGTGGGACCCCAGGCGACGCAGTTCCGTGACCACCTTTTGTTTACCTGCCTTAAATCCACTTCCCTTCATATTAACATTCTTGGTTCTCTAAGATCCCCTTTCCCCCTGCTAGGTTTCCAGTATTTCTCCAAAAATACCACTTCCCTGCTCTCCCCGCCCCGTTGCCTGACAGCGTGTTTAGGATGGCCTAGCTGGATTAAACCTCACAACCTTCAAATAACATAAATTTGGTGTTTGCTCTCTGGTCTCTGAAAGATATGCCATTTTCTCTAGGACTCCAGGGTCCCCCTGGCCATGCCCACCTCTTGTCTGGCTTTCCACCGAGGAGACGGTGGACAGATCAAGAAAATGAGTGGCAGCAGCTTGGGGATGCGGCTTACATCCCTCCCTGTCAGCTGTCCTAAATGATTCTCTTTTCTCTTCCCCAGCAGAACCACAGGGAAGCCTTCTGTTGTCCCTCATCATCTTTGGCTTGGAAAAAAAAAAAAAACAGAACCATTTTTGCATAATACATGGATGTCCCTGAATTATAAATATGCTGCGGCTGCGGATTTTCCCATTGCCTTTGTCTATACCTTAATATCAGCTTAAAAAATCGTCTTTCCAGAATCAGGAAGATGAAAGGCAAATTAGGTGTGGCAAGATCAGAAGTCGGAGCAAGGAAACCATGTGTCCTGGGCAGCTTCCAAGACAGAGGGCAGTACCCTAGGCAGCTAGGTTGTCCTACAGCTCACAGGGGCCTATGTCTCCCCGTGCACCTCCTGGCTCCTGCCCAGCCTGAATCCTGAGCCATGAACTTACCTGGTGAGATGTTTATTTTTTTATTCTTAAAGATTTTATTTGTTTATTCATGAGAGACACAGAGAGAGGGGCAGAGACACAGACAGAGGGAGAAGCAGGCTCCATGCACCGGGAGCCCGACGTGGGACTCGATCCTGGGTCTCCAGGATCACGTCCTGGGCCAAAGGCAGGCGCTAAACTGCTGAGCCACCCAGGTGTCCCTGGTGAGATGTTTTTAAAAAAGGATTCTTATTTGACTTTAATGGCTTGCTTTCCTGGAAGCCAACTTTTTATATGGCTCCTTAATGAGCATGGTTGTTTGTTTGAAGTAAAAAATTTCACAGTATCAGATGGTATCTGATCAAATAGAAAACAGAGATTTTTCTTAATAACTCTTTGCCTTTAGTTGTTCGGTCAAAATAAACCAAAGCAAGGATAGATTTAGGAAAAAAAAATAGAAATCTCATGGTAATAGCCGGAAAATATAACTGTAGTTCTGATCTCCTTCCATCTGGCAGTTTCCCCGAAGGTCCTGATGTCCACTTGTGTTCAATGCACGGGTGCCGGCCCAGCCTCTGGCTCACGGCTCTCCTCACCTTACATGTTGCACGTCTACTACCCACGTTGATAAGTCAGGCTGTACGTCGTCTGCTGTCCCTGGTTCTCCAGATTGTCTTGGTGCAGGTCACAAAGAGAGCTGGTCCCCAAAATAAGACCAAATAGTAGGCAAAGAGGTAGGAAAGTCCCTGAGAGATTAGGTGGTTGAGCCAGGTAGGAGCTATCGTCCTTGATGTAAGAGTAGTAAAGCCAGGACCCAGGCATCCTGTCCCCTCCCACCCATCCCCAATGTTACCACTAAGAGAACAATGTCACAAGGACTCCTGCAGTGTCCCAGCCGCTCACTCTTGGCAGTGACGTTTTCATGCCCACTGGTCAACGGGAGAGACCATTCCTGCCAAGGAAACTGAGGCATACGGAGATGTTTTTTTAAAATGTGCTTTGAAAAAAAAATAATAAAAAATAAAAATAGGGCAGCCCCAGTGGTGAAGCGGTTTGGCACCGCCTGAAAGCCCGGAGTCTGATCCTGGAGTCCCAGGATCAAGTCCCACGTCGGGCTTCCTGCATGGAGCCTGCTTCTCCCTCTGCCTGTGTCTCTGCCTCTCTCTCGCTCTCTCTGAATAAATAAATAAATCTTTAAAAAAATTTTAAAAAAATAAAATAAAAATAAAAATAAAAATAAAAATAAAATAAAATGTGCTTTGGAACACTTATGCTCGCTAACTCCCCTGGAGAGAGTCCCATTCTGTTATAAGATCTTGTTCCCCCCTTGCTGATGGATCCTGTTATGTTCGTGAACTTCCTAGGCATTTACTGTGTGCATACACACCATGCAATTTAATGGTGAACCTCTAGGACACGGGCACTCGCTTTCTGTGTGTTCTAGTCCACAGTACTTTGCAGGCACTGCGTGTGAGAACTTGGTTCTCGAGTTCAAATGGAATTGAAACTAGCACCGTGCTTTACATGCTTTCAGATCCCTGCTTTCCCAAGGCAGAAAAATCTATCTTTTCCTCTATCCTGTGCAGTTCTAGGCACATACTGGCTGTGTAAGAATTTCTGGGTGAATCAAAATAAACAGAATCTTTATGAATATATTTGACCTCTTCTACAGGAGTTTGGTGGTGAATGTGTGTGTGTGTGTGTGTGTGTGTGCGCGCGATGTTTTTCTCTTTCTTTCTTTCTTCTTTCTTTCTTTCTTTCTTTCTTTCTTTCTTCTTCCTTCCTTCCTTCCTTCCTTCCTTTCTTTCTTTCTTTCTTTCTTTCCCTCTCCCTTTCTTTTCTTTCTTTCCTTTCTTCTTTCTTTTTTTGCTTTAATAAGAAGAAAATGTGTACTGGTGGGGCATTGATCATCTGCCTATGGCTCAGGTCATGATCTCAGTGTCCTGGGATCAAATCCCACATCGGGCTCCCCACAAGGAGCCTGCTTCTCTCTCTGCCTATGTCTCTGCCTCTCTCTCTCTCTGTCTCATGAATAAATAACATCATTAAAAAAAATAAAAGAAAATGTGTGCTGGTATTCCAACGATTTTCACTTTCCTAACCCACTGAGGGTTTCCCACCCTCAATCCTTGGAGATTGAGTGTAGTATATGTGATATGAAGAAATCAATCTGAATCTTTTCCTCTTTCACAAGCCTCCTGCTCTAGAGGTACACATCTCTAGAAATTGATTTGTGTTTATCTTCCTATCTCACGGGGCCCATATAGGTTGGGGGTTCTGCAAATTATGTGGGAAGGGGAAGAAAAAGGCTGGGCTCATCTGCCATGAGGCCTCCAGAATGGGAAGTAACCCTAGGGAGATTCAGTGTTTAGCTCAGTGCTTTAAAAATGATAGCATAGCTGTGCCATCAAATTCCGAGTATCCAGCCGTAGTCATAGCTCTTTTTTCTATCAGTGCCAAGACATCTCACGTCTTTGGACAGAAGATGATAACTCTGGCTTTCCCTAGGAATGTTAGAACAAGGCTAAGATTGGGGCACCTGGGTGGCTCAGTGGTTGAGCGTGTCTTCGGCCCAGGGCGTGACCCCGGGGTCTTGGGATCGAGTCCCCACGTCGGGGTCCCTGCATGGAGCCTGCTTCTCCCTCCGCCTGTGTCCCTGCCTCTCCGTCTGTCTCTCATGAATAAATAAATAAAATCTTTAAAAAAAAGAAAAAAAAAGAATAAGGCTGAGATTGTCTTTCAAGATTGAGTTCTTCTACTGAAGAAGATGTAGTTTGACATTTGTTTCTATTATGGTCTTTCTCAGTGGTTTGGGTGGTTAACATACGAGAATCATCATACATATGTTGTGATTACTGTATTATACTGAAGTTAAACCAACCTTAAAAAACCGTCCCGCTGTATGAAGGGGATATCTCACTCGAAGAAGCCAACTTACAAATAATTGCCAGAGGCCACAGATGATAAGTTAGGCCCCAGAGAAATAAGACTGAATATCTTATTTAATCATCAAATCACTGCTAACCGAACAAAGCTGACACATGCAAGTAACCCTGCATTTCATCACTGGAGATCATTCCTTGGGCAATCATCATTTTCTATCAATAAGCTGCAGGGGAGAAGTTGTGCTCACATCAGTAAGAAGTCCATAAATGAGCTAAGAGGCTCACACTCAGGAGAGACTGGGGTTTTGCCAATGAGGAAATGTCTTGGTCTAAAATGTGGAAAAAGACATTCTCAGGCTCAGGTGGACAAGGAGGTTGAAAACAGTCAATAAGTCAGTGCCAAAAGGCTGCAAGGTGAGCAGGATCTTTGCATTCATAACCTCCATGGTGTGGTGCATCTATTCATCCCTTTAACACGTATGTTTGTGAGTGCCCACTCCGGCCCAAGCACCTGTGTGAATTGATAGAACAACTACCATGTGAAAAAGAATTACGATTTCTGTCTTAGAAAAAGTTTTGAATACATATAACAGACCCATACTCCTTATCCGTTATATGCAAAGCATTCTTACAAAATAAAAAAAAGCACCAATACCAATTCAATAAGTAAAAAGGGTAAGCGATTTTACTAAAAGTACCCTAAAATACATATTAAGAATTAATCAGTGATGAAAAGATAGAGTACTTGTTAAAAAATAAACGCAAAATATTTACATATTGATTGTCACCTATCAGAGAAGCAGAACTATGAAAGAATTTTATTTTTTAATAATAAATTTATTTTTTATTGGTGTTCAATTTGCCAACATACAGAATAACACCCAGTGCTCATCCCGTCAAGTGCCCCCATCAGTGCCCGTCACCCATTGACCCCCACCCCCGCCCTCCTCCCCTTCCACCACCCCTAGTTCATTTCCCAGAGTTAGGAGTCTTCATGTTCTGTCTCCCTTTCTGATATTTCCTACCCATTTCTTCTCCCTTCCCCTCTATTCCCTTTCACTATTATTTATATTCTCTAAATGAATGAGATGATATAATGTTTATCCTTCTCTGATTGACTTATTTAACTCAGCATAATACCCTCCAGTTCCATCCATGTCGAAGCAAATGGTGGGTATTTGTCATTTCTAATGGCTGAGGAATATTCCATTGTATACATAAACCACATCTTCTTTATCCATTCATCTTTCGATGGACACCGAGGCTCCTTCCACGGTTTGGCTATTGTGGACAAGGCTGCTAGAAACATCGGGGTGCAGGTGTCCCAGTGTTTCATTGCATCTGTATCTTTGGGGTAAATCCCCAGCAGTGCAATTGCTGGGTCATAGGGCAGGTCTATTTTTAACTCTTTGGGGAACCTCCACACAGTTTTCCAGAGTGGCTGCACCAGTTCACATTCCCACCAACAGTGTAAGAGGGTTCCCTTTTCTCCGCATCCTCTCCAACATCTGTGGTTTCCTGCCTTGTTAATTTTCCCCATTCTCACTGGTGTGAGGTGGGATCTCATTGTGGTTTTGGTTTGTATTTCCCTGATGGCAAGTGATGCAGAACATTTTCTCATGTCATGTTGGCCATGTCTATGTCTTCCTCTGTGAGATTTCTCTTCATGTCTTTTGCCCATTTCATGATTGGATTGTTTGTTTCTTTGGTGTTGAGTTTAAGAAGTTCTTTATAGATCTTGGAAACTAGCCCTTTATCTGATACGTCATTTGCAAATATCTTCTCCCATTCTGTAGGTTGTCTTTGGTTTTGTTGACTGTATCCTTTGCTGTGCAAAAGCTTCTTATCTTGATGAAGTCCCAATAGTTCATTTTTGATTTTGTTTCTTTTGCCTTCGTGGATGTATCTTGCAAGAAGTTACTGTGGCTGAGTTCAAAAAGGGTGTTGTCTGTGTTGTCCTCTGGGATTTTGATGGAATCTTGTCTCACATTTAGATCTTTCATCTATTTTGAGTTTATCTTTGTGTATGGTGCAAGAGAGTGGTCCAGTTTCATTCTTCTGCATGTGGATGTCCAATTTCCCCAGCACCATTTATTGAAGAGACTGTCTTTCTTCCAGTGGATAGTCTTTCCTCTTTTATCGAATTTTAATGCCTACTGTTGGTAAGCGCCACGAAGGGCCTTCATTTACTGGCTGATGAGAGTTTAAATTGCTGTAAAGTTCCCAGGTTGTAACTTTGCGATGTCTGCCTTAGTTAAAAATGCCTTCACTGATGACCTTATGATTCAAATTATAGGGAAGAGTTTTATTTATTCGTGAGAGACACAGAGAGAGGCAGAGACAGAGGCAGAGGGAGAAGCAGGCTCCCTGCTGGGACTCGATCCCAGGACCGCGGGGTCATGCCCTGAGCCAAAGGCAGACACTCAACCACGGAGCCCCCCAGGCACCCTTCAAATTTTAGAAATCTATCCTAAGAGATCATAGTACATGTTGCAATGCTTCATGCAGGTGAGAGTGCTGCTCGTGAGAACAACCGTAAACGGCTCCGTATCATGGCTGAGACCTTCAGGAGGCTCTTCTGTTTCATGGGCCATTTTCCGCTGTTACCATTGTCGGTACCTCTGGCTTCACCTGGTGCTGAATGGGCACAGGGAGGAAGGTGGAAGCGGGGCTGGAGCTGCGGCTGGGTCAGGGCTGTGGTCCAAACCCAGGCGACTCAGGAAGCGCAGTGAGCTCAAACCCAGTCTTGACATTAGATCACCCAATATCCTGGGGGAAGCACGGCCAGGGAGTGTGTGAGTGTTTCTTCCCACAGATGGAGCCACAGTGACCCTGATGATCCCCTCTGCTTTCATCAGTTCAACACACCTGAGCCCGGCAGGAGCCCTTGGCGGGGTACAGAAGGGGGCGTCAGACCATGACGCCCCACATCCCGGCACTTGCTGTCACAGGGCAGTGTATCACCCTGCTCTGGGATAGGACACTGGAAAGGGTCAGGCACATAGGAGAATAAACACATGGGCACACGGGCACGTCGTCTACACTGGCACAAACATCCTTCCCTCTTCTGACCACTCGTTTTGAAACATTTTTCTTTTTTTCCTAGAAAATGGGTCTCCGTAACCATGGAAATGCTGTTGTTTCCAGCCCAAGGGGATAGAGGATTGTGTGTTTAAGGAGATACTAAGTAAGCCTTGATTGCTGCTCTTCCAGAGCGTGCAGCTTCATCTGGGCACTGCTCTCGCGCTCCCAAAGGGGGCCCAAGCGGCAGCGGTTCTGAGCCTGCCCTCCGAGCGCCCACGTCCAGTTGAGAGCTGACTTCGGCTGCGTGCCCTTGCAGCTGATGGCAGGTGTGCACGGACCAGCCCCCATGCCCCTCAGCAACGCGTGCAGCACAGGTGGGAGACGGCTGCAACCACTTACAGGCCCTCAGGCCGCCAAAGCTCCGACGTCAACTTTGGCCTGCGGGTCTCGGGGAGCCCCCCAGGTTGTGCCCTGGCTCCTCGGGAGCCTCCGATTCCTCCCCCTGGATGGTCTCTGGGGATCGAGGCCAGGCCCGTCAAGGCCGCCTCCGTGCCCAAGAAATGATGGCCTGCGGAGGCCTGACCGGACAGGAGCTGAGCCCACTTGGCCTGAGGTTAGCCTTGGGTTTTCATCTTTGTCATACTCAGTGCTTTCTGATAAATCTAATAAATCTCCTCTTGTTTAAGTGACAGGCAGTTGAGAGTGAGTGTTCTTTTCTTTTGTTCCTTTTGGCAAATCCTCAAAAGGGAAAATCAACCCACTTATCCCAAAAGGGAGGAGAAATAAGTTGAAACAGAAGCAACGTCTAATTGCTTAGCAGTGGACAGACCTTCGAGGGGGGGCAGGCTTTAGACTAGAGACCCCTGTGCAGACCCAGAGAAGGGTGTGCAGCTCCTGGGGGGCCCAGGGGGCTCCCGGCGCGGGATAGAATGGAGGACACACACAGGCGTGAGCAGGGTAGGCAGGAAAGGTGATGAGTACCTGCACCCCCTCTTCCTGGAAATTTCACACCTTGAGGAGATTCCCGCCTTTGCCTGGCCCACTCTCTGGCCTTTGCTTCACTGATCTGGGCAACAGTGGAGGAGAAAAGGGAAAGACGGCGAGAAAGGCTGCATTCATCTACGGTACACAGCGCAGGAGGCCATGCGGGACAGCAGAGTGGGTGCCCCGCGGCCCGTGGGCCCAAAGGGGCTGGGGCAGTGGGGAGGGACCAGGCTTGGCCCTGCCAACCGGGCCCCCTGGCCTTTGCAGATGTGGGAGGGTCCGAGAAGCGCGACCGCCCCTCAACAGAAAGGCTTAGAGACGGGAAGGCTTAGAGGGGGGAAGGCTTAGAGGGGGGCAGGCTTAGAGGGGGGAAGGCTTAGAGGGGGCAGGCTTAGAGGGGGGAAGGCTTAGAGACGGGAAGGCTTAGAGACAGGAAGGCTTGGAGACAGGAAGGCTTAGGGAGGGGAAGGCTTAGAGACGGGAAGGCTTGGAGACAGGAAGGCTTAGGGAGGGGAAGGCTTAGAGACGGGAAGGCTTAGAGGCAGGAAGGCTTATAGGGGGGAAGGCTTAGAGATGGGAAGGGTTAGAGATGGGAAAGCTTAGGGAGGGGAAGGCTTAGAGGCAGGAAGGCTTAGAGGGGGGAAGGATTAGAGAGGGGAAGGGTTAGAGAGGGGAAAGCTTAGGGAGGGGAAGGCTTAGAGGGGGGAAGGCTTAGAGAAGGGAAGTCTTAGAGGCGGGAAAGCTTAGAGTTGGGAAGGCTTAGGGAGGGGAAGGCTTAGAGGCAGGAAGGCTTAGAGAGGGGAAGGCTTAGAGACGGGAAGGCTTAAGGAGGGGAAGACTTAAGGAGGGGAAGACTTAAGGAGGGGAAGGCTTAGAGGCGGGAAGGTTTAGGAAGGGGAAGGCATAGAGGCGGGAAGGCTTCAGGAGGGGAAGGCTTACAGACGGGAAGGCTTACAGGCAGGAGGCTTAGAGACGGGAAGGTTTAGAGGTGGGAAGGCTTAGAGGCGGGAAGGGATAGAGACGGGAAGGCTTGGAGGTGGGAAAGCTTAGAGGCAGGAAGGCTTAGAGGGGGGAAGGCTTAGAGGGAGGAAGGATTAGAGACCAGAAGGCTTAGAGGTGGGAAGGCTTAGAGGCGGGAAGGCTTAGAGGGGGGAAGGCTTAGAGGCAGGAAGGCTTAGAGTCAGGAAGGCTTAGAGGCCAGAAGGCTTACAGGTGGGAAGGCTTAGAGAGGGGAAGACACCACGAAGCCCCCCAGGGTGCCCTCAGGAGCTGCCAGGGCAGAATGGAGTTGCTCCCGTGGCTCTCTGGATGTCCTGCTGAGTTTCCCTGGGATGCAGCTCGCTGGGTTTGTGGGATCCTGCAGGATCCAGCCACAGCGTGGAGGGTGCCGAGCTCTGGGTTCGGGGGGCAGGTGTCCAGGTCGGACAGTCGGTGCCGGGCCTGGGCCTGGGGCGTCCTCGCCACTGAAGGGACACAGGCCATGGCTGCTGTCCCTTCCCGCCCAGGCCTGCTGGCCTCACATGCATCCACCTGCAAACCCACCATGTTTCCTAAAGGCGCTCTGGAGCCACCACTGCCTTGGCCCAGCCCGAACCCCCGCCATGGCCCCACCTGGCCCCGGCCCTGCCTCTGCCACCAGTCTCCCACCTGCCTCCACCGCCTGCCTCCACCGCCTGCCTCCACTACCTGCCTCCGCTACCTGCTGCGCACTCGCTTTCCACCGTCAGTAGGATCCCGCCTGCCCAGCAGCCCGCAGCTCCCGCCAGAATGAGGCATCACAGTTGTGCGTACACCTGCACAAACTGGCCTTCGCCTCCTACTTGTCTCGTATTAGTTTCCACTGCACCAATAAAAAAATATGCTATAGATTCATGTTTCTTTATTTTCTTATATTTCTTAGAATGTAAGAGTAGGAAGGACGCCCGGGTAGGGGGGTGGCACCCGGGTGGCTGAGCACCTGCCTCTGGCTCGGGCAGTGACCCCAGGTCCTGGGATCGAGTCCCACATCTGGCTACCTGCAGGGAGCCTGCTTCCTCCTCTGCCTGTGTCTCTGCCTCTCTCTCTCTGGGTCTCTCAGGAATAAATATAGTTCTAAAAAAAAGATTTAAAAAGAAGAATATAAGAGTAGGAATTTGTCCTGTTTTGTTTCACCCCTTATGCCCAGGCTGATATATAGCACCTATTCAATTAATATTAGTTAAATTAATAAATAGGTTACTTCCCTGAGGTTTATGCTTCCGTCTCCCAAGGCAGGGGGTGAAATAGCGCTGTCCTTCCCAAGTACTCACTATTTCTGTTTGCAAGAGCATTGTGTTTCCCCTCCCCAGCGTGCCCACAGTGGCCTGGCGACTTGCCCGGCCAACAAGATGCCCGGATGAGCAAGTCAGTGGTACCCCCGGTAAGCTGAGGCACCAGGAGCTGCGCTGGGGTTCCCCATTACTCTCCTCGCAGGTGATGAACCCTCGATAGCTCATTTCAGTAAAACAACAAGGAGCTTCTTCATTTTGGGCCCTATAATAAAGAAAATGTGGGACACAGCCACACCATCCATGGAAGACACCGGGGTATGAGCGAGAAATAAAGGTTTGGTGCTGTAAGCCGAGACGAGGAGCCTGTTATGCAGCAGCATCTGGTGCCTGCACCTGCTGACTGAGGGGCACTGAGGGACGCTCGCTGGCCCATGGATGTGCCCATGATGCCTTCTCACCTCAGGGAGCGTGTGCTCTCTTGAATGAGTGTGCTTGTCCTGGTTAGGAATTCTTTTTTTTTTTTCTTTTTTTAAGATTTTACTTATTTATTCATGAGAGACAGAGAGAGAGAGAGGCAGAGACACAGGCAGAGGGGGAAGCAGGCTCCCTGCAGGGAGCCCGATGCGGGACTCAATCCCGGACCCAGGACCCCGGGGTCACATCTTGAGCTGAAGGCAGATGCTCAACCGCTGAGCCACCCAGGCATCCCCTGGTTAGGAATTCTGTAGGGGACACTCTCTCCAACCTGAAGGGGACAGGAAGAGGGGCCACTCTGGGGCCTTAGCCATTCTCCACAGGCAGAGTGTGACTCCTGGACTTGGACTTTTGCACAGTGTGAATCCGGGTCAATGATGCAGACACCCATTCAAAATGCATTGCCTTGAATTTCCAAACCTGCCACTAGCCCTTCCTTGTTCTTTTTTTTTTTTTTTGAAGATTTTATTTATTTATTCATGAGAGACATAGAGAGAGAGGCAGAGACACAGGCAGAGGGAGAAGCAGGCTTCATGCAGGGAGCCAGACGTGGGACTCGATCCCAGGTCTCCAGGATCACACCCTGGGCTAAAGGCAGGCGCTAAACCGCTGAGCCACCCGGGGACCCCTACACTTTCCTTGTTCTGAGAAAAAACCCCAGAGAAGGGAAGAGCCGGCAGACGAGCTCCACGGCCCCTGCCCAGGCCCAGGTGCTCTGTCGGGATGCAGAGCAGAATGAGGGGGCTTCCATCAACCTCCGGGCTGCACAAGAAAGGAGCGGGGACTAGAGCCGATGCCAGGGGCATGGCAGGCGTGCACCCCACCCGGCTGCGGTTTCATCCCTGAAGGCTACATCCAGCCACACTGAGCCCAGCTTGGCCTCCACAGCCAGGACTCCAGATCCCGGCCTCCGTGGGGGTGGGCATGCGTGCCCCTCTTGCCTGGGCTTCCTCAAAATGCAGACTTCCAGGATTTAGGCTTGAGATTCCCACGACTCCAATCAAGCCCCACGGGATGTGAGGGACCTCGGCCCTCGAGGCTGTCCCCCCGCCCCCCCAACTCCTCTCAGACTACCGAAGCAAGCCTCAAGTCCGCGGGCTGGACCAGTGTGGCCTCCGCTGCCTCCTGCCATTCCCCGAGGTCTGGCCTCAGACAGATGCTGCGGTGATGCTTTGCATTCCAGCCTCAACACAACAATACCTCTTCTTCTTTTCCAACAAACGAATTTTCCAGCGAGTGAAACCAAGTACATTTTGTGAATTAATGAGACAAGGAAAAGGACTTAAGCTTCCTGTGGAGGCTCTGAGAAGGGCCAGGCTGCCCATGAAATATTTAGAGACATTTTCCCAAGGTAGTGGGCTGTAATGAATGGGTAAAATCGAGAGCTGTTTTCCAGAGCCCACAGCAACTGAAGCCCAGAGCTGGGGCCTCGGTGTGATGTTTAACCCTCGCCCCTGTCCTGCCATCCCTGCATGGAGCATCAGCTCTGTCCTCCCCAGCCTGTGAAATCCGTCCTTACTGTTGGATCATCTGTCTGCCTGTTACAATTGCAGCCCTGGCCTGCAGACGTGAGGGGTTGGATCAGATGACACTGAGATTACAGAGAACACACTCGATTGTGCTCATCATACATGGATGGCTGTTTTGTAAATTCTGAAGCAAAGATCCCATGCACGCTCCAGATCTTGCAAGATGGGTTGGTCCCTGAAGCCCCAGGGATGACACACCTTGGTCACATAGAAGTAGCTCCAGGGATGAGCATCTGTCACATTATTCTAATATCTAAGGAGCTTGCAGCCAGGTCATCTATTCACAATCTCATTTGCTGTGCATAAAACTCACTTTGTTGCCATTCATACCAGCCGATCTAGAGTCCCACAGAGGATTGGATTGGATTAGGGTGAACAGGAAAAACACGACACATTACCATTATCTTCGCAAAGCTCCAAGTTACAAACCATAGCCCCCAGGACAGGTGTAGCACTGCAGATGCATTAGGTTCTGGCCCCCTGATGTTTTCAACAAAATTACACAATAATCTTTAAAAACAGGATATGCAGTTTAAATTCTGGATGGTTCTTTCTTTCTTTCTTTCTTTCTTTCTTTCTTTCTTTCTTTCTTTTTTTAAGAGAGGGAAAAAGAACATACAAGCGAGGTCAGGGTTGAATAGGGAGAAAGAGAATCGAGAGACAATCTTAAGCAAGCTCCATGCTGGGCATGGGGCTCAATCTCATGACCCTGAGATCGTGACCTCAGCCCAACTCGAGTCAGATGATTAACCGACTGAGCCACCCGGGCACCCCTAAATGGCTATTCTTAAGCCTTGAAAGATACGGTATTACTGGCCCTGCGTTTTAAATATGGCAAGTTTGCCGGAAATGCTAATTGTTGGGCTTTAAACCGTCATGTGTTCTTCAGTTGCCACCACTTCCTAGGATATCATTTTCATCTCATCCCTCATGGTCATTTGAGTCTGTGATATTGAAAACCTGTTTTGTGATACAATGGGTAGCTGAAGATGCTCGGGAATAAGCTCTATTTAATACCTAAGCTTTCTCCCATTCAGGTGGGATGCAAGGCATGTTGAGCCCTGGCCAGCATGGAGTCAGCATCTTCCCTCTCTGTGCTGTGCCATCGTTGCCCCAGAAATCAGCGCTGCAGATAAAATCACCTTTTTGTTACCCCAGGGAAGACTTTGATTGTCGGGGAGCTCTCTCCTGTGGTGCTTATAATTACAGAGGGTTTCTCTGGAGTCCAGTCTCACCCTATTTCTTTGAGTAATGGTCAGTCCCAGTGCAACAGTCCGGTTGATTATTTCAGCAGTTGTGTCATGTAACATCATATCCCACCTGTGAATGACTTGCTCTCTTCTCTTGAGCAGGAAGGTCCTTGTTGGGGGATTGGGGTGTCCCAGTGACACCTCAGCACCATGCTGTTTTCTGTTGTAGGTTTTACCCCAGACACAGAGATCAGTGGCATCTATATGCACCTTATGACAAAAAGCACCAGCTGGAAAGAGCCTACCAGATATCCACATTTTGATGAACACACACAGGATTGTTATTCATCCCCCTGCCCTGACCCTTGCACCATTATAGGAAAAAGAAAAAAAAACTGTCATCACCCTCTTGTCCTCTGAGACATTTTGACCTGACACTTTGAAATGTACTAGGCAAGCAAAGGCAAGCACTGGATCTCCTCCCACGGTCAGAGGGGAAAACATCAGTGCTATCCTATCATCAGAACACTGGCTCCACAACTTGAAGATTCTAGCCCAGACTTAACTCTCACATTTACAACACACTGAGGACATGTCCAAAGGGAATGGATCCTCAGCAAATCACAGGATAGCTAACCCTCGATCTGAAGTATATCCTAATCCTGTCCACAACTTGATCATCCCAGTTGGTCTCTAACCCAAAACATGGCTGAATTTTAAGAAGAAACCCTAATTCTGACTTCGCATGCAGTCCCATAGACTTCCTGAAGATTCGGGGACTTTATCTAGCTGACAAGAGCAAGATGGCTCTTTGAGCCAATGGTAAACTCTGCTCCTAGGAGCCATTTTTAGCTTACTTTCTTCTCTTAAAACATCCATTTTTGAAATTGATAAAAAAAATTTAACAGAATAAATTCTCCGAATAAAGAGCATGTATATCTATATATGAATCATCCTTTGTTACCCTCATTTACTTGGGACAAGGAGTATATTACTGAGGAAGGAGAAACAGGAAGGAGAGGAAGGGTGGAGGAGTAAAATTAGAATGGAAGAAAAGAAGACAAAGAAGCGGGAAGGAGAGGGAGGGAGAAGAGAGGAGGAGAAGGAAAAGGAGAACAACAGAAAGAATTAGTATTATTCTCTCCTAAGGAGGATCATTTCAGAAAGATAAAAGTTGAGGACCACACTCAATTCATGCCCCACTCAGCTGCCAGCAAGGCAGCCCTCACTATATGCAGGCTCATTCTGGACCCAATATTGAGCCAAGCAGACCTTGGCTTAGAAGTAAATGGAGAACTCTCTTCCCACCAATCATTGGGGCAGGAAGTGGTCTTTAACCTCTGCATCTGTGACTGTTTGGCCCAAGGAGTCAAATGTCCACTTGGACTTGATGTTGCTGCTGCCTCTAAACCAAAACCATGACAGAAGAAATTTGCCCACCAGAATGGCCCCTTGCCTTGCTCCTCTGCTCACAGCAGCACTCACTGAGTTAGAAGTCTTGACCTCGCACTTATCTAGCCAGTGGCAGCCTCAGCTTTGCCAGTTACTGCCATTGAGGGGTGGGTTTCACATCTGACACCAATGCATCAATGTAGACAATGCTCTATGGTCTTGGGATTCCACCCAACACTGAGAAGTGACTGCTTCTATAGATTATAACTTCTGGTATATGAATTTCAATTTCACTGAACTTGAGTTAGGATTTGGATGTTTCCTTCTCCCCAACTCCTGTTTCTTTCTTTCAGGCTCTACCTCTCTGAGCCCAGCTCACTGTCTTCTGTCTTGAGGAGGCTCCATCATACCACTGGTTGGGCTAGCCCACTTACAGCAGGACTGTGTTTCAGAATTTGAGTGCAATGGTTCCCAAGAATTCCTTTTCCTGTCACCTAGCTCATCAGATATTCTGATAAATGTAGAAAAAAATGTAGAAGAAGGAAATAGGTGATATTCCATTATTGGCTCTCTGGGAAAGAGTCCCCTGTACATTTCATTATTATTTAAGCCTTCAGAAAGTGCTGAGGATCAAACACCCATCTTATCCACAAATGACTATTTAAATGTAAATCAGATCTTATCACTTTTTTCTAGGAGCCTGTATCAGCTACCTGCTGCACTGAGAATATAATCAAAACTTTGCACATGGCTCACAGGCACTGCATGCTCCGGACCGGATTTATCTCCTCCAGCCCATCCTTGCCACATTCCTTCTTATGCTCCATGATCCAATACAATCACTTTCTTCTAGCTCTTAAAAGGCAACACACATTTTCCCACTTCTGGACTTTCCATTGTCACAGACCTTGTATCTCTGCTTAGATCACTATTCTCATGACTCCTCTTATCACTCAGTTGTCAGCCTCATAGCAAGACACTTCCTGCTGATCCTCTTGGAATAGGTCATATTAATCCCCATCATGGCACTCTATGAGTTTTACTCATTACTGGAATTGGTAACTTCACAGTAATTTTTTTTCAATTGTGGATAATATGTTTTCCCAATTAGACTATCCATGAAGATGGAGATCACATCTTCTTTGGGTACCAATATATCTTCATTGCTTGGTACATAGTAAAACCTCAATACACATTTTTGTATATATGAATTGATCAGTGATGGAATACAATGATGGGTAGAGCTAAATCAAATTTCATTTTCTGATATTTAATTTTATAGATACCGTAAATTGATATGAGTACAGATGTAGAGAATCCTAGAATGTTTTCTTTCCATTCTCTGCCATTTTCAGCCTAAAATTATTCTGTTCACTGAGCTTTGTGTTAGTTCCATTTGTCATGTGCTGTCACTTGTTTTCATCTACACAGAAGTAATGTCTGTAAAAGATCCTGAATCCCTTCTCTTTTGTCTCTCCACTGGAGTGTTGGAAGTACAACCATAGCACTATCTCATTCAAATTGTTTTAAGACACCTTTGACTACAGGGATTGGCTACCCAGTTTTGGATCTCAGAATGATTACAAGGAGAAATGTCTATAGCTTCCCTAATGCCACAGGCTTGGTTTTTCTTCACATTGAAGTTTCTTCTGTGGGTTGGAGAAAGTAAAAATAGCACTTTAGAGAAGACCAAGAATAACAAAAATATTAATAGCGAATAATTTCCTCTGAATTTCACTGAGATCCTAAAAAGCACAGAAGAGCAGATGGAGACTAGACCTTTGGCATTTGACACACCTTTTTAAAATTAGGACTCAGTGCGTGGTGAGAAGCTTACTCAAAATTAATCCTTTAGAGATGAGTATATACTCATCTGTCAAGGGAGAATAATACTATTAACATTTAGAATGGTTTTGAAGATTAAAAGAGATAATAGGACATCCAAAACAGTGTCTCAATCAAAAAGACATTAATTTCACTCCTTCTGTGGTCTTTAAAGCTCATTCTTTATCTCCAGTTGTAGAAGGAGTAGAAGTCTTCAGGAAATTTCTATTCTTGCCTGTGCAGTGACCCAGTTGAGGAGGGTCTCAAGCAGTACAGAAAACATTTTTTTCCTACTGTAGATGGATTGAGAGTCTGT
Source organism: Nyctereutes procyonoides (assembly GCF_905146905.1). Classification (NCBI taxonomy): domain Eukaryota; kingdom Metazoa; phylum Chordata; class Mammalia; order Carnivora; family Canidae; genus Nyctereutes; species Nyctereutes procyonoides. The sequence goes on from NW_026575046.1 coordinate 55,008,654, forward strand.
AAATACTACTGAGAGAATGTCTAAATACTACTTAGTAAGATAACGTCTGAAAATAAAACACAATGAAACTGTATCACCCCATGACTGGACACCTTTGTTACAAGTCTTATCTTCCTTCTCTACTCACAGTGATATGTTCCTGGTCACTTGATGAAGGATCTACCCAGTTCTCTCCATTAATTTCCAGAATATTCAGGGAAGCACAACCTTTGCTCTAGTCTATAGGTACCAATCTCAGTTAATATTTTCTAATAAGCTACTGGTGATAAAATGAGTGCTTTTTCCCTTTGTTTTGATATTTAATATAAATCCCTCTTGGTTAGATCCTCAAGGGTGACTGGAAGGTGGAGATAAAGAGAACTTCTTGACCTGCTGGTGCTTAAGTACTTTCTGAAAGAGAAATCACACCTGGAAGCCTCAGCTATCCTTCTGGATCCATGTTCAGCTTCCATTTCACCTCTGTGTATGTTTTTTGGAGTCCAGCTGCCTTCTTCAGTTATACTTTCAGAAGTGGCTTTGCTGGCACATCCTGGCTTGCCTGGAGATTCCAATCTTGTGTTATCCTTCAGGTAGATTGTATTTTCCAAAATTGATTGCAACACTCTCATCCCACATCCCTCTCTCTGACCTTGCCTTTCACCATCAAGAGGTATATTCTAATTTCCCTTGCCTTACATCTGGGTGAGAATATGGCTCAATGGTCTCCCAGCAGAAAACCAACAATAACTTACCAGTCCTGTGAGTGAGCTATTTTGCAGGTCTAGCAAATTCCACAGTGCCAGCCAACATTTGACAAACAAGAAAGAACCTCATATGAGCCCCTTCCAAATAGCTGACACAAAATATTGTGAGAAAAATTAAAAGGTAGTCTTAAGTTACTAAGTTTTATGGTAATTTGTGGTAACTAGAATAGTTTTAGATGGGCCATAGTAAGCAGATTTTCCTGGCACATCTGTTTACCTAGATTAAATATATTTCTTTTGTCCTATGCTCCAGGGAAAACTACACTCCAATAGAATTCTCATTTGAAGCTTTCATCTTGTGTGCCTGGAATTAAACTTTTATATCTGAGTTGCCATTGGAGATATGAAGCATACATAGCCATGGTGAAACTACACTGGAATGAAGATTAGACAAGCTAGTCAGGAACATTACCATCCATTTTTTTAAAGTATTTTATTTATTTATTCACAAGACACACACACACACACAGAGGCAGAGACACAGGCAGAGGGAGAAGCAGGCTCCATGCAGGGAGCCCGATGTGGGACTCAATCCCGGTCTCCAGGATCAGGCTCTGGGTTGAAGGCAGACGCTCAACTGCTGAGCCACCCAGGGGTCCCACCATCCATTTTTGATAGCAGATCCTTTTTCCTTTATTGGGAAGACTATCTGGCTTTCTCACTTCAGAAGGCTCTGTGCCATAATCCTTGGAGGTTGAGAAAGGTGATTTGAAGACTCAAACATCTCTATGCTTTGTAGAGTCTTAGCAAGAAGGAGATTCGCAGAAGCTATTTAGCTATGTAGAATGTCACCAAAAAGGCTTCTGGCTGAAAAAGGAGGAAGCCTAGCTTTTTGATTCATTATATCTGCAGGCTAGGACAGAAAGATACCAGGAGCCTTTCTCATATCTAAGTGCAGACTATTATCTGGTATCTAGGAAAGATGAAAAAAAATAAGAGATGGGGATAAAAGTTTCTGCATTTTTAATGTCCATCCGCGTACTGTAATCACCACTGTAATCACCTTACCATCTTAACTCTAAAGACCAAAATAAACAGACTAGGACTCTGAGATAGAAAATAGGAATTGTGTCCTACTGATCCAATAAAATTAAGTACTCAATGCAATCAATGAGAATATGGCCTAGGGCATACATGGATGGCAATAACAAACTCAAATTACATTTCTAATTAGCTCTGGATAAAAGAATAATTCTATAAAAATAAACAGAGGTAGACCAGAGTAAGGATTTGTTTTAAAGTTGGGGCTTTTGAAAAATGTTTCTTGGTAGGAAAATTTAGCACTACTGAGGCTTCTTAATTATGGAGAAGTGAGAAAATACCATTTAGGAAAGCAACCAGAAATCATGGATTTAATACATGTCCTGAATGTCTTCTCCTTAAATCCAATTGAAACATATATAAAATCTTCTGAAGCAAAGTAACAAGCAAAATCTTCTTGAAATTCAAGGATGATTAACAAAATATCTGGCTTGACTCATATTAAATATGAGTCTCCAAATACTATTATCTTGCTGGCAAATGTTTTCACGTAGTGTCTTCATTGAAGAAGTTCTTGAATCACAATCATATTAAGGACACTCTATCAACTAAACAGCAGGAGCTCTATTTAAATGTATAAAATCAATTAACTCTCTATATTAACTGTATATAAAGATATAAAACAAGATTTGAAAATAGGTAGTGTCAAGCCAAGTTTGATTAATAAAGAGATGTTAATCATTTTTCTTTCCTCCAGGTAAATCACTTTTTCCTCCCCTCTTCTTTCAAGCAGGAAGATGTGTTCATGGTATAGGGAAAACAATGTGATAAGATGACAAAGTGGGAAGGAGTCAGGGCCAAATTCTTGGCTTTTGGTTTTCTTAGCATTTGTCTTCGGTGGTGTAATAGTGTCTGTGCATAAGCATCATATATGGAGGACACATGATGGGAGATAATAGTCTCCTACCAGAAGCCTCATAGGCCAAACGGTAGTTAGGAATTAGAGAGGGATGGAAGGTGTATTATGAAAGCAAAAAGGTTAATGGGTCTGTGAAAGAGAAGTATTAGCTGAAAGGGCCCAGTAGTTCGCTATTCCATTACACTATTTCACCCTAGAAGTATATTGCTCTTGTCAGCTCTTGGCCCGGATATGAAAAATCTTCCTTTTCTAAATATAATAGCCTCTCTGTGCAGATGCATAGGTTTTGGGCTTTCTTATTAACCCGTAGAAAGTTGAAGGCCCAAAATCTTTTTTTGCAATATGAACAATCACAACCCCTTTTAATTCAAACTGTCACTGCTTGAGGCATCATAACTATTTTGACAACTTCGTGGGTTTCCTATGTATCTGACCACATCCAGTGAAACCACACTTACAATCCTGTTTGGGATAGGCTTCTCTCTTCTCTGGCATGTCAGAGCACTGTATGAGAACACTGTAACAAATCTTGGAGAGGATAACTAGGCACTACCTTATCTACTTACGATCTTCACACGGGGTCTTAACATCATTTATTTGATTTTACATTGAGGTCTTTCCTCACCTTATTTTGCTGCCTGAATAAACTAGAAACCAGAAGAAAGTTTTATTCTAAAACTCAACAAGAGCTCTCCATTTCTTCTAAATTCTTACAGACTACTTTGCTTCTTAGCTCATCTCTCTTCCTGTAACTTACCTTATATAGCTAAAATAAGCTAATTGACACTTTTTACATTTTGTCTTACAAGTGCATATACCTAGATTTCATTAAGTGTATTTTCTATCTTTTTATTACCAAAACAATAGTGTTTGCCTTTTTTCATGCTGCTACATGACGTGTATTACCTTACTCCATCTTGTTATAGTCTCCTGTCATTAAATTTCCTATTCTCCACTAATGATTTGTTAATAACTCCTCCAGCCTTCTCTCCCACCCTGGTCTCATGTCACTTTACTTAGCTTCCACCTAACACCCAGCCCCAAAAGCAATGCTAAATATTCTGTTTGTATCATGGTAGCCACCTATTTCTAGGAACTAATTCTTATAAAAATTAGCTTCTGTTACATGATTAAATCCTATGAAATTCAAAGGTCTAAAGCAAAAAATAAGCATTTTTTAATATTCTCTTCTTAGGTAGTTGAGACTGCTTGGATAAATACCGGATGGCTGGCTCAACGTCACCTAGGGTGATAATTGCCATGTCTCACATCATTGAGCAAAATATCCCAGGTTCAATCTTATGATGAATGGTGGTGATTACAAAAGACAGGACATTACAGTGCACAAGAACTTTTCAAATCTCTGTTTGCATTATGTTTTTTTAAATGTCCCATGAGCCAAATAAGCTCATATGGCCAACCCTGAGTTCAAGGATGCAGACATAGGTTTCATTTCTGAGTGGAAAGAGTTTGAAAGTCACACTAAAAAAAATCATGACAACATAGATAAGAAAATTTGTGGCCAATTCCTATACATAGTGTATTATAAACCAATAATAATTGAAATAATATTTTTCTTTATAAATAACAAAACCTATATCAGTAAAGGACAATCTAGAACTAGATCCAATTTTGGAAAATAAATCAGCTTATTTCTACTACAAACAATGAGGAATTAGCTGCATTTTGATCAATCTCATCCAGAATAACTAGAAAATCTTGACAACATATGTAAGAATCTTCTCAGTGGAATGAGACAATTACCAAAGCAGTTATGTTTTGTTAGTTCAATAATCTAGATAATAGAGAACCACATAGAGGAAAAGAAGAACATATTGTCCAGATCTTTACATTACCTTTCTTAGTTTTTATAGATGACTGAATCTGTATGAAAAATAGCTTTGTATCCCCTCCCCCCAAAAAACCTCAAACCACGTAAATAAATAGACACTCAAATATGAGTGTTGTTAGGCAAGTGTTTTGTACCAATTATGATTAATGTAGTCTAGAAATGAAAACACAAGATGGAGAATATTTACTGACAGATAATGGATAATGCAAAAAACAAAAACCAGAAGCAAAATATATGAACTAAAAATTATGAACACAACAAATAGGGCTACTTTCAAATTAGACACAGTGAAGACAGAAAGAGGGAAAAGGAAGATAGATCAAAAGAAAATATAGCGATGCATAAATATTCAAAAGCATGGAAAACAAAAACAATAAGAAGCAGATAGTAAAAGTGGAAAGGTTTAACATAGGTGTAATTGTCATCCTAGAAAGAGATGAGAGGAAATGAGGCAGTAGCCATTTATAAAGTGTTAATTGCTGAGAATTTTCTAAAATATATGAAAGACATAGAGCAATAGATTTAAAAAGCATTACAAGCATAACCAGAATAAAAGCAGAAACAAAACCATCCTGGAACGCATGATAGTAACGCTACTCAAAACAGAGGAAAATAGGATTAAAATCAACCAGATAAGAAAGACTCCTTACTTTCAAGAGAATGAAATAAGAAAGGCTGCTGACTTCAAATATATAATAATACTATTTTAGATATCCCAAGGGCAAAAGAAGAAATCAGAGGAGAAATTTATGAACTAAGTGATAATAAATGTAGGTGTATTAGTATTAATGTTTTTTAAAATCTGTAACTATAGGAAAACATATAGCTATAAATGCATGAAATAAATGCTTCCAATATATTCTAATTACATACATTTGTGAATTTTTATATTTAAATGCAGCTTTGTACTCATGTTTTAACATATGCATTTTAATGAACGATACCTACAATTTTCAACATATGTATTAGAAATGAATCTTGTTGCACCTGGGTGGCTTAAGCTACCAATTCTTGATTTTGGCTCAGGTCAGGATCCCAAAGAGACCAAACCCTGTGTAGCCTTCACACACTCAGGGTGGAGTCTGCTTGCGATTCTCTCTCTCCTTCTTCTTCTGCCCCTTCCCCTACTCACAGACACTCTCTCTATATAAATAAATACATATCCTAAAAAAAAAATGAATCTTGACCCCATTTTACACAATTTACAATAATTTCACACAGATTGTAGGTCAAAATATAAAAGGAACAAATCTATAAAATTTAAAGGAAATAAATCTTCTGTAAGATAACATAGGATAATATTTTCATGACTTGGAAGGGGCAAATATTTGTTAAGTAAGACACAAAAAGCATTAACTAATGAGGAAAGTATTGAATTTCCTTCTTTGTAAAATTGTTCTGCTTCCCACTATGTGTCTCTTTGCCTCGCTATGATGATTCATTCACCCAGAAGCATGAAGCAAAGGAGCATGGCTGAGGACATCCTCCAACTTCTCTCCTTACTTTAACATCCCATCTCCAATAGTCAGAAACCTGGTTCCTGCCATCTGTCGTCCATTTACTCAATTATTCTATTCCAGTTTATGTATGAGGCACTTTCATAATTATTAAATTATACCCCTCTGGGAAATTTTTTGATCAGCTAGGGTACAGTGCTTATACAGAGTTCCTTTTAACTTTGGTCCTACAGATTCCACTCACTTCCAAAGTTACTTATGTCAGGAACTTTCCCATCCTGTTCTCTATGGTGAATTTGTTACATGCATTCATAACACAGTTGGATTATTTCATCATTGACTTAAAGCTCATCTGGGGTCGCATGATCTCCTAAATAATTTTTTTCCTAAATAATTTTTTAAGGATGCATTCATGAAGATTCATTACGGTTTTTGCTGTAGAGTTCTGTGAGTTCTAACAAATGTCACGTATCCTATAGAATAGGATAGTATTACAGTATCATAAAGAAGAGTTTCACCGTCCTATAAATTCCCCTGTACTTCACCCCTGAAAGATTACCAACTATAGATTTGTTTGCCATCTCAAGAGTTTTGCCTTTGCTAGGATGTCATAAAAATGGTATTGTAAGGTATGTAGTCTTTTCAAATTTCCTTCTTTCACTCAGTAATAGGAATTTAAGATTCATTCATGGTTTTTCATGGCTTGATCGCCCACTTTTTTTTTTAATCACTGAATGGTATTCTATTGAATGAAAGTACCACTGTCTGTTTATCCATTCACCTAATAGAGAATATCTTGGTTGCTTCCAGTTTGGGGTGATGATGAATCAAGCTTTAAAAATATTTGTATGCAGATTTTGTGTGTGTGTGTGTGTGTGGACACAGGTCTTAACATATTTGGGTAATATCAGCATGATCGCTGGATTGTATAGTAGTAATATACTCAGCTTTATAAAAAAAAAATTGCCCGACTGTCTCCCAAAGTAGTTACATCATTTTGCACTCCCATCATCAATGAGTAAGAGTTTCTGTTGCTCCATGTCCTCTATTGCATTTGGTTTTGTCACATTTTTTAATAAGTAGCCATTTAATAGTGCAAATGGCCCCTTGTTATTCTTTTAATTTGCAATCCCCTAGTAGCATAATATCGAGCATATTTTTATGTGCAAAATTGCCTGTTTATCTTCTTTGATTAGTATCTGTTCAGATCTTTTACCCATTTTTTAAAAGAGCTGTTCGTTTTCATATTGTTGAGTTTAAGAGTTATTTGTATACCTTGGACACAGATTTTTTATCAAATATGTTTTGCAAATATCTTCTTCCAGTATGGTGTATCCTTTCATTCTCTGTGAAAAGCTTTCACAGAGCAGAAAATCTGAATTTTAATAAAGTCTAACTTATCAATATTTTCCTTTCAAGGATAGTGCTTTTGGGGTTGTATCTTAAAACTAATCAGCAAACCCAAGGTCACCTAGATTTTTCTCAGCACTTTTTAATGAAGAGTTTTATTGAAATACAATATAGAGCCTTAAGCACACCAATCTTAAATTTTTAGCTTAATGCATTAGTATAGAGTGAAAATATCCACTTACATAAAAGCTAAATTTAAAAAACAGACTACAACCTGGGGTCAGATCTGGCCTGCCACCTGTTATTATACAGCTTGCAATTTAATAAATTTCTTAATGGTTGGGAACATTTTTAAATGGTTGGGAATATCAGAAAGAGAATTATATTTCACAAAATTCACATGAAAATTATATGCAATTCAAAGTCCAATATTCATAATCATTACATCTATAACTCACATATTATACACATATATAAATATATAGAATATATATCATATTTTATTATTTAATATTCTATTAGTAAGTCTATTATTAACAATTCTTATTATTAATACTTATTAATAATAATTCTAAAATACAATAATATATAATATATTATTATTTAGTATTCTATTAATTCTATTATTATATAATAATATTACATATTATTATTATATTATATATATATAATCTATAGCTGCTACTACAGTAAAGGGAAGAGTTGAGTTATTGCAACAAGGATCATATAACCCACAAAGCCTAAAATATTTACTATCAAGTCCTTTACAGAAAAAGTTGCCAACCTATTATAGAATATTACCAGCACCTCAAAAATCCACCTCATGGTCACTCACATCATTACATCTCCAAAAATAATGACTATTCTGACTTTTATTATAGAGGATTATTTTTATGTTGTTTTTTTTTTGCACATTGCATGAATAAGAAGTATATAACACTTATTGTTGTATCTGATCTCTTTTATTCAATGTTTTATCTATCAGATACATTATATAGCTGTAATTTGTGTATATATATATATATAATCTTTTAAATATATACTACATTCTTCATCCATTCCACTGTTAATGGATGTTTGCACTTTATCATTTGAGGCTATTGTGATTAATGTTGCTAATGGAACACTTGTTCATGTCTTATTCATTGTCTCCATGCATGCACATTTCTGTTGGATACAAACCTAGATGTGGAATGACTCGGTCAAAAGGGTATACAAAACCTTAGCCTTAGTAAATGTCATCAAAGATTTTCAAGTATTAAAAGTATTTTACAAATATCTATGTCCACCTGAACTGCATTCACATGCAAGTTACTTAATATTTTACTAACACACTATGAGTTCATTTTTCTATCATTGATTCACAGGTACCACCTATAATATACTAATTTGCACATTTAGGTTTGTGCCAAAACTTATATTTCCCTGATGACTAATGATATAAATAATTTTTTCCTATACCCATTGGTGATTGTAAGTCTTCTTTTCCAACATGCTGTTTTCAAGCCTATAGCATCCAACCCCTTTTAAAAGATGTATATCACATATATCCACACAAATATATATATACCTATACATAAACTCTATCATCTATCTATCTATCTATCTATCTATCTATCTATCTATCTATCATCTATCATCATCATCATCATCATCTACCGTTTATCTATCATCATCTGAAATACGTGGGAGATAATATTAAAAACAAATATATTATGCTACTCTGTGTTTTTCACTGTCTTCTTTCCTTATATTGTATTTTGTAAATCAGAATTCCTAATTAAATGAATCTACTCCAATCTTTACCTTCATGGTTAGTGCTTTCTAAATACTGTTTAAGAAATCCTAGCTTTCCTAATGATCCTGAAGACATCTCTATATCATCTTCCAAAGGAATTCTTGTTTGGCCTTTCATATTTGGCTACAGTCTATCTATAATTCTTTTTTATATAGGTGCAATAGAGGTGCTTTTTTCATTTATTTTTTTAAACATTTATTTTTTTATTGGTGTTCAATCTGCCAACATATAGAATAACACCCAGTGCTCATCCCATCAAGTGCCCACCTCAGTGCCCACCACCCAGTCACCCCCACCCCCTGCCCACCTCCTCTTCCACCACCCCTAGTTCGTTTCCCAGAGTTAGGAGTCTCTCATGTTCTGTCTCCCTTTCTGATATTTCCCACTCATTTTTTCTCCTTTCCCTTTTATTCCCTTTCACCATTTTTTTATGTTCCCCAAATGAATGAGACCATATAATGTTTGTCGTTCTCCGATTGACTTATTTCACTCAGCATCCACGTCAAAGCAAATGGTGGGTATTTGTCATTTCTAATGGCTGTCCAGGTCCATCCACGTCAAAGCAAATGGTGGGTATTTGTCATTTCTAATGGCTGAGGAATATTCCATTGTATACATAGACCACATCTTCTTTATCCATTCATCTTTTGATGGACACTGAGGCTCCTTCCACAGTTTGGCTACTGTGGAGATTGCTGCTATAAACATTGGGGTACAGGTGTCCCCGCTTTCATTTCATCATCATTTAGGGAATAGAGTCATATATTTGAATTCTCCATTCTGTCTCCTTGGTACATTTCTCTATCCTTGTTCAATACTACAGTTTTTAATTATTGTAGCTTTATAATCATAAAAAATCACTAAAATCACTAAAACTATTGGTGATTTTGATTGATGATTTTAACTGATTGCTTAGTGGTGCAATCTATAGGTATATTTGGGGGAAATGACACTCTTCCATCCCATAGCATGGTATATTCGTCCTTTATTTGTTTTATTTGATTTCTCTTATCAGCGTTTAGGGTTTTTTTTTTTTTGTATAGTGATTTTGCATGTAGTTCATAACATTTATTCCTAGGTATTTGATATTTTTGACACTAAATGACATCTTTTACAGTTTTACTTTCAAATAATTTTTATTAGTATATAGAAATTGACTATAAATGCCATTTCTTTTTCAACTCATATACATCTTGGTTTTTCCTTTACCTTATTTCACTGGGTAGGAACTTCAGTACAATGGTGAATACAAGTGAAGTTAGCAGACATCCTTGGAAAAAATTTTACACTGTATTTCTTATTAGCATGTTAATAGCTGTGGAATCTACAGTAATACACTCTTTTTCATTCCTGATATTGGTAATATAATCCTTCTCTCTACTCTTAGATTTTGTCTTGCCAGAAGAATATATATCTAACTGATGTTTTTTGGGAAATAATATTTGGCTTTATTGATTTTTATTTAAGTATTACAAATAAAATACTCATATGTTATGTATCTCTTTTCCTGACTTCTTGTGGTACATGCTTAGAAAATCTATTTCAGTGTCCTTATTTTATAACATATCAACTCAAGCTACAAATTTGCCTCTAGGCATAGCTTTAACTGCACCCCACAAGTTTTGATATGATATATTTTCATTACTTGGAATAACTATATTTTCTAATTTCCATAGTGATTTATTTTGGGGGTCATGGTTTCTTTATATATGTTTTGCAGTATATTCAAGTATTTGGAGATTTATTTCTAGACGGATTCCACTTTGGTCAGAGAATCATACCCTGTATGATTTCAAATCTAAAATTTGTGGATATGGCCTTAAGATTATCATACAGTCTATTTTGATAAAAATTCCATGTGTACTTTAAAAGGTAATATATTGAGGGCATATGGGTGGCTTAGTTGGTTAAGTGTCTGCCTTTAGCTCAGGTCATCATCTCAGGGTCCTGGGGTCAAGCCCCCACTGGGGTCCCTGCTCCCTCTCCCTCTGTTCTTCCCTCCTTATGCTCTTTCTCTCATTCTCTTTTTCTCAAATAAATAAGTAAAACCTTTAAAAAATAAAAGGTAATGTATTCAAATATATTCTGGAGGTTTTTGGTGTAGTGATATATGTATATATCTATACATCTATATATAATGGCATGTGTTTATTGTATTATGAAAGTCTTCTATAGCTCCACTAACTTACTATCTTTTTATTAGTTACTATGAAAGAAATGCTACAAGTTCCAACTATGATTTTGGATTCATTGATATCCTTTTACACATTTCATTTTGCTTTAGGTATATATTTAAGCTTATATTATTAATCTTATTATGTGGGATCCCTGGGTGGCGCAGCGGTTTGGCGCCTGCCTTTGGCCCAGGGCGCGATCCTGGAGACCTGGGATCGAATCCCACGTTGGGCTCCCGGTACATGGAGCCTGCTTCTCCCTCTGCCTGTGTCTCTGTCTCTTTGTCTCTCTCTGTGTGACTATCATGAATAAATAAATAAAATCTTATTATGTGCAGAATAAATCTTTTATTCTTTTTTTATTTTTTTTAGAGAGAAAGTGTGCACACACAAGAGAGAGCATGCAAGCAGGGGAGGGGTAGAGGGAGAGCGAGAGAGAATCCTAAGCAGCAGAGCCTCACAAGGGGCTCAATTTCATAACTCTGAGAACTTGACCTGAATCAAAATCAAGAGTCTGATGCTCAACTGACAGAGCCACCCAGACACTCTGAATAATTTTTTTAATTATGACATATGCCTTATTTTACTATGGGACTACTGGCAATAAATTCTTTTTATTTATCAGAAATGCATGTACCATCATTTTTGAAATCTAGGTTAGCAAATGTTTCTTTCAGAATTTGTTCTTGTTTTACCATGTGTGTTGGTCAAATATTGCTCGTTTGCAGATAATGAGCCTTTTTCCCCTCACCTGGTTTCTTTCAAGATTTTCATTTTGACTTTGGTTATAGCATATTTTTACTATAATGTGTTCAAATGTAGATTTCTTTTTCTTTTCTTCTTTTTTATTTTCTTATGGTTTGCAGAACCTCTTGAACTTGATCTTGAGGTCTTTCATTAGATTTTGTAAAATTCTTAGACTATAATTCTTCCAACATTTCTTCTGTCTTTTCTGTTTCTCTCTCTCTCTGTCTCTCTGTCTCTCTCTCTCCTTCCCCTCCTGAGGCATCCCTCCCTTACACATAGTTAGACTTTTTGGCATGCCCCATTTTTTCTCCTTACATAACACCATCTGCATATTTTCTACTACATATTTTAGTTCACTATTAGTTCTGTTGCAACCAAACTTCTGTTGAACCCATGTATAGGAATTATTTCAGTTCCAAAATTTCTATTTTACTCTTTTATAGATTCCACATACCCATTATACCCATTGAAATTTGTTATCTATTTTTTTGAACAAGTGAATGATAGTTTCTTAAAAATATCTGGCTAATAATTCTAAATTTTGGAGTTTCACTGCGTATCTGTTGTTTTATTACATTATAGCTCTGTTCCTTTTCTCTTTTTTTTTTTTTGATTTTCAGCCATATGGCTACTTTTTCTGTCATATGTAGTTAGTTTTATTTTATATTTTTAAAATGTAGAGATTTGGGATGATTTATATGCCTCCAGACAGAATTTAATTTTCTTCTGACAGGCTACCTTGGGAAGACTACCTTGATTTAATTAGGAATTAAGATGGCTTGAGGTTTTGTTTCAGGCTTTGTGAGGCTTGGCTTGCTTCTTTGTGAGAGCTGGTTTGCTCTTATTCCTAAGAGGAAGCATTCAAGGGCCTCAGCTAAATGTCTGTGTTGCTTCCAAGATGCCTTGTCCATGGCAGTCCTCAAAATTCTTTTCTGTGTGTGTGTCTCTCTCTCAAGCACACTGGGATTACATAAATCTCATAACTTTTTAATGTTTTAATATCTGTTTGGCTTCTCAGCCCATTAGGAATTGGCAAATGCCTCAAAAGAAAACTTCATGCAGAATGTTGGGCTCACTTTTCTGATACCCTTCTCTCCAGGATTTTGGACCTTCAAATCTACCCATTCTCAGAACTAAAATTTAAGATGTGGGTCGAATTAATAAGAGTATAACCCAATCCTGATTTAGTGAATTTCTTTCACTAAAGAAAAAGAAAATATCCAGTAATGCTACGGAAGAAATTCAGTATGAGTTCAGAAAGCTGTTGGAACTCTCATAAAGCCAAATAAGGGATGGGAAAGCATACCAGAAATTAGCAACAACAGAAAGCTGCTTCTATTCCTTAAGCAAGAGAACAATGTGAGGAGGCATTCGCAGAGGCCAGGAGCCAAGTCTAGCAGGTAGACACCAGAATCAGAACGGAGGCTTCCAACAAGAGTGGGGATCACATGGGAGATGTAGCCAGTACCAAGAAAAGAGAAACAAATGAGACTTTCTTCCTGCCTTGGTAATGCATGCTTCTGGATAAAACTAACTGGTAGTTGAGGAAAGAGTCTGAGAAATGTAGAACCAGTCTTCTTTGTACAGAGCAGAAGAAGGATAGTAAATGCACCTAAGTGCAAAAGCCAAAAGTAAAGGCACCTAAGTGCAAGTAATTTTTCTCTAAAAAGAAAAATCCCTTTAGAGCCAAGTGCTGGGAAACTGATCTCACGACTCCTAGGCCCCATTACCTTCATTCTCTGATTGAAAATATTCTTAGAGTAGAAGGTGAAGGAAGCTAACAAAAAAAAAAAGATTTTTCTGATTCAAAGATTTTCCTAAACAAATATCAAACAACTCTGAAAGAGGGAAGTTATTTCAGTAGTAGCCAATTTACTGGGTCTTGACCAAGACATTTTAAAATAGAATGGAATGGAATAGGAGAGAATAGAACATCACAACATGTAGGGACTTTGAGAGAAAGTATTTGTTCAAAAAGTTTTAAAACTCAGCTGTCTAGGTGAGTTATTTAAAGTTGGTTTCATTTCACTGAAGAGGAAGCAGACAAGGATAATTTCATTTAAGAATAGCAAGTCAAGACCTTTTAAAGAACAGAAAAAGAGGAAAGAAGATTAAATGCTCTTGGAAAAAAAATCTAAAGTGGCAAGTGAAATGCAAATTTTAAATATTCCCCAGCTAGTCAATAAATCCTTACAAATGGGTGGATTGTTCATCAGAATTGAAATAAGCCCTTGAACTTTGATTTTCATTAGTCTGGGTACATGCTGTTTAAAGAATCTTTAAATTTAGACCATCACCTGTGTTGTGAAACATCTGACAGAAGAAACAAATTACCTCCTCATGGATTCATCTCCTTTTCCTTCATTTTTCTCAGATATTCAAAGTGAGGATAACAATGACCCCCTCACTGGGTCTTCATCAAGTGTTTTTGGCTGGCATAAGTGTCTCCAGTCAAAAGAAGGGTTTAATTTCTGGGAAGGCAATTTTAGTTGTTTTGATTAGGCAATTCTGTGACAAAAGGACTAGGTATTGGATCTGAGTGGAACCAGCTGTGTTCCCTTTATTAGCTGCTGAGGGGGTTACGAAAGGCTTTCAGGGGAACTGATGACCTGGCAGGTGGGAGACAGGTAAGTATGGAGGGCAGAGTGTTCTTTCAGCCAAAATTGTGATTGCTTGTATCGCTAAGAGCAGGGTTCATCTTGATATTTTATTAGTAATGAACATTTTATCAGGATCATTCTGGTTGCAGGAAAGGGAAAAGTCCAATCATATTCATAGGTGGGTGTATTCACCGTCAGTTTTGAAGAGCTCAGAGGAGGGGCTGGTGTCAAATGGCTTGATTGGAACATCTGATAGATCATCTGGGACTTAGTTTCTCCCTCTGTTTATTCGCTTAGATTTCCTCCTCACAACCTTCATCCTCAGACGAGCTGGAGAGACTTCTAGGCCGCTCTGGAGCTTGCATTCTCTCTTGGTCTCAGCTAGTGGAAGACAAAAAAGCAAGAATCCCCTTCCAATGACTCCTTGCAAAGTTTTTTGACCATCATTGACTTTGATTAGACAATACATCTTTGAGTCAGGAACTGTGGCCTGGTGGCTAGCTTTGACTTAGGTCACATCCCACGCAAGTCTATGCAAACACGTGGCTTGTGATTGGAAGAGGAAGGATCCTTCCCAGGGAAGCGAAGGTATTTAATAAAAAAGGTTAAATGCACACATGACAAAAATAAATGTCCTCTTTATATGCCGGTCGGGTGCACTTAGCCATGGCATAGCGTCTTCCCAGGGTGAAATGGGTTTCTTATTTGTTGTTTGTTTTCTTTTTCTCAGTTTTCTTGATACATCTTTGGGTTCTATAGTGTCGGAAAAAGTGTGGAGGATGTTCCTGAAAGCAATCTTGTTACCATAGGCCATCAACTACCATGACTTCTTTCTTAAAATTAATTTGCTATATTTAAGGCATACAAAATGGATATGAAATACATTGAATATCTATGCACTCACATCCTTAATAAGGAACAAAACATTGCCAGAAGAACTAAATACCCTCTTTGGACCTCTCCCCGATTCTTTTCTTTCCTCTGCTAGGAAAACACTATTTTTAATTTAGTGTTTTTTATTCCTATGACTGTATTCATATTTTAACTAAAATTTTTATCAATCTCTAAGCAACAGGTAATATTATTTTATATATTTTTCACATATACAAATATATTTCTTATGTGAAAGAAATATGTATGTTTATTATGACTTTTTTCAATTATGTTTCATATATGTAGTTCTAGTTCTTTCATTTTACTCGTATTGTATTTACTTTTTTTATTTTGATGTTTGAATGCATAATAATTGAATTATCTATTCTCCAGGTGATAGACAATTGTATTCATTCCCGATATTGCTTTTAGGACCAACGTTGTTATAAGTTCTTTTCTAACATACATGTTCAAGGATATTGCAATGGTATATACCGGGAAATAAAATTAACAGCTTGGGAAATTTGGACAACTTCAACTTCACTGGTT
The DNA here is from genome assembly GCF_905146905.1 of Nyctereutes procyonoides. NCBI lineage: Eukaryota > Metazoa > Chordata > Mammalia > Carnivora > Canidae > Nyctereutes > Nyctereutes procyonoides. Next base: position 55,024,697 of record NW_026575046.1, read on the forward strand.
ATTGCCAAACTGTTTTTCAAAGAAGTTGTACCAATTTACGTGTTCATCAGCAAAGTATAAGTATCTCTGTGGCTCCACATCCTTGCCAACAGGATATTGCCAGACTTTTTAGTTTTTGCCAGCCTAATTAGTGTCATATCTGTGGGTTTCAATGAGAATGTCCCAAACTGCTAATGACCTAGAGTATTTTGTCAGATAGCTACTGGCTATTCAGATTTCTTCTGTGAATTTTCTGTTTAACATTTTGCTGATCCTCTGCTCTGCCCAGCTTATATGATTTTGTGGTGTCTTATAGATTTTAATATTATTCTGTATATTATTTATTTGGAGGATGAGGGGCTTACATGTGTTGTAAATATCCTTCTAGTTCTTGAATTGTCATTGTACATGTGTGAATTCTTTAATAAACAAAATGTAATTATAATGCTATCAAAGTTATCACTTCATTTTCATGTTTGTGTGTTTTGTAGCCCAGCTAAGAAATTTTTTTTTACCTCAAGTTTTGAAAGATGTTTTTCTGCATTCTTGCTAAATAAGCTTCCCCCATTACTGGGGGGATGGCCTCAGGATGGTGTTTCCACAGAGGGCAAGCCCATCTCAGAGAGAGATAGCTACAAAACTTTGCTAAATTCACTTTCAGTCTCTTCTAGGTAAATCTCTGACACCAAAAAGTAATGATTTCTCTAGAAAGCCTCTTTCACCCCCTCTAGGATGCCTGTGGATCTCGTTTTTTTTTTTTTTGTATACATTGTATTTTTATTTTATTTTTTTAAAATAAATTAATTTTTATTGGTGTTCAATTTACCAACATACATAATAACACCCAGTGCTCATCCCGTCAAGTGTCCCCCTCAGTGCCCGTCACCCATTCACCCCCCTCCCCGCCCTCCTCCCCTTCCACCAGCCCTAGTTCGTTTCCCAGAGTTAGGAGTCTTTATGTTCTGTCTCCCTTTCTGATATTTCCCACACATTTCTTCTCCCTTCCCTTATAGTCCCTTTCACTATTATTTATTCCCCAAACGAATGAGAACATACACTGTTTGTCCTTCTCCGATTGACTTACTTCACTCAGCATAATACCCTCCAGTTCTATCCACGTTGAAGCAAATGGTGGGTATTTGTCGTTTCTAATGGCTGAGTAATATTCCATTGTATACATAAACCACATCTTCTTTATCCATTCATCTTCCGATGGGCACCGAGGCTCCTTCCACAGTTTGGCTATTGTGGACATGGCTGCTAGAAACATTGGGGTGCAGGTGTCCCGGCGCTTCATTGCATCTGAATCTTTGGGGTAAATCCCTAACAGTGCAATTGCTGGGTCGTAGGGCAGGTCTATTTTTAACTCTTGAGGAACCTCCACACAGTTTTCCAGAGTGGCTGCACCAGTTCACATTCCCACCAACAGTGTAACAGGGTTCCCTTTTCTCCGCATCCTCTCCAACAATGTTGTTTCCTGCCTTGTTAATTTTCCCCATTCTCACTGGTGTGAGGTGGTATCTCCTTGTGGTTTTGATTTGTATTTCCCTGATGGCAAGTGATGCAGAGCATTTTCTCATGTGCATGTTGGCCATGTCTATGTCTTCCTCTGTGAGATTTCTCTTCATGTCTTTTGCCCATTTCATGATTGGATTGTTTGTTTCTTTGGTGTTGAGTTTAATAAGTTCTTTATAGATTTTGGAAACTAGCCCTTTATCTGATATGTTATTTGCAAATATCTTCTCCCATTCTGTAGGTTGTCTTTGAGTTTTGTTGACTGTATCCTTTGCTGTGCTAAAGCTTCTTATCTTGATGAAGTCCCAATAGTTCATTTTTGATTTTGTTTCTTTTGCTTTCGTGGATGTATCTTGCAAGAAGTTACTGTGGCCAAGTTCAAAAAGGGTGTTGCCTGTGTTCTCCTCTAGGATTTTGATGGAATCTTGTCTCACATTTAGATCTTTCATCCATTTGGAGTTTATCTTTGTGTATGGTGCAAGAGAGTGGTCTAGTTTCATTCTTCTGCATGTGGATGTCCAATTTTCCCAGCACCATTTATTGAAGAGACTGTCTTTCTTCCAGTGGATAGTCTTTCCTCCTTTATCGAATATTAGTTAACCATAAAGTTCAGGGTCCACTTCTGGGTTCTCTATTCTGTTCCATTGATCTATGTGTCTGTTTTTGTGCTAGTACCACACTGTCTTGATGACCACAGCTTTGTAGTACAACCTGAAATCTGGCATTGTGATGCCCCCAGATATGGTTTTCTTTTTTAAAATTCTCCTGGCTATTCGGGGTCTTTTCTGATTCCACACAAATCTTAAAATAATTTGTTCTAAGTCTCTGAAGAAAGTCCATGGTATTTTGATAGGGATTGCATTAAACGTGTAAATTGCCCTGGGTAACATTGACATTTTCACAATATTAATTCTGTCAATCCATGAGCATGGAATATTTTTCCATCTCTTTGTGTCTTCCTCAATTTCTTTCAGAAGTGTTCTATAGTTTTGAGGGTATAGATCCTTTACCTCTTTGGTTAGGTTTATTCCTAGGTATCTTATGCTTTTGGGTGCAATTGTAAATGGGATTGACTCCTTCATTTCTCTTTCTTCAGTCTCATTGTTAGTGTATAGGAATGCCATTGATTTCTGGGCATTGATTTTGTATCCTGCCACGCTACCAAATTGCTGTATGAGTTCTAGCAATCTTGGGGTGGAGGCTTTTGGGTTTTCTATGTAGAGTATCATGTCATCGGCGAAGAGGGAGAGTTTGACTTCTTCTTTGCCAATTTGAATGCCTTTAATGTCTTTTTGTTGTCTGATTGCTGAGGCTAGGACTTCCAATACTATGTTGAATAGCAGTGGTGAGAGTGGACATCCCTGTCTTGTTCCTGATCTTAGGGGAAAGGCTCCCAGTGCTTCCCCATTGAGAATGATATTTGCTGTGGGCTTTTCGTAGACGGCTTTTAAGATGTCGAGGAAAGTTCCCTCTATCCCTACTCTCTGAAGAGTTTTGATCAGGAATGGATGCTGTATTTTGTCAAATGCTTTCTCTGCATCTAATGAGAGGATCATATGTTTCTTGGTTTTTCTCTTGCTGATATGATGAATCACACTGATTGTTTTATGAGTGTTGAACCAGCCTTGTGTCCCGGGGATAAATCCTACTTGGTCATGGTGAATAATTTTCTTAATGTGTTGTTGGATCCTATTGGCTAGTATCTTGTTGAGAATTTTTGCATCCATGTTCATCAGGGATATTGGTCTGTAATTCTCCTTTTTGGTGGGGTCTTTGTCTGGTTTTGGAATTAAGTAGATGCTGGCCTCATAGAATGAATTTGGAAGTACTCCATCTCTTTCTATCTTTCCAAACAGCTTTAGTAGAATAGGTATGATTTCTTCTTTAAACATTTGATAGAATTCCCCTGGGAAGCCATCTGGCCCTGGACTCTTGTGTCTTGGGAGGTTTTTGAAGACTGCTTCAATTTCCTCCCTGGTTATTGGCCTGTTCAGGTTTTCTATTTCTTCCTGTTACAGTTTTGGTAGTTTGTGGCTTTCCAGGAATGCGTCCATTTCTTCTAGATTGCCTAATTTATTGGCGTATAGCTGTTCATAATATGTTTTTAAAATCATTTGTATTTCCTTGGTGTTGGTAGTGATCTCTCCTTTCTCATTCATGATTTTATTAATTTGAGTCTTCTCTCTCTTCTTTTTAATAAGGTTGGCTAATGGTTTATCTATCTTATTAATTCTTTCAAAGAACCAACTCCTGGTTCTATTGATCTGTTCCACAGTTCTTCTGGTCTCAATTTCGTTGAGTTCTGCTCGAATTTTAATTAACTCTCTTCTTCTGCTGGGTGTCGGGTCGATTTGCTGTTTTTTCTCTAGCTCCTTTATGTGTAAGCTTAGCTTTTGTATTTGAGTTCTTTCCAGTTTTTGAATGGATGCTTGTATTGCGATGTATTTCCCCCTCAGGAATGCTTTTGCTGCATCCCAAAGATTTTGAACAGTTGTATCTTCATTCTCATTAGTTTCCATGAATCTTTTTAATTCTTCCTTAATTTCCTGGTTGACCCTTTCATCTTTTAGCAGGATTGTCCTTAACCTCCACGTGTTTGAGGTCCTTCCAAACTTCTTGTTGTGATTTAGTTCTAATTTCAAGGCGTTGTGGTCTGAGAATATGCAGGGGACGATCCCAATCTTTTGGTATCAGTTCAGAACCGATTTGTGACCCTGTATGTGGTCTATTCTGGAGAAAGTTCCATGTGCACTTGAGAAGAATGTGTATTCAGTTGAGTTTGGATGTAAAGTTCTGTAGATATCTGTGAAATCTATCTGGTCCAGTGTATCATTTAAAGCTCTCGTTTCTTTGGAGATGTTGTGCTTAGAAGACCTATCGAGGGTAGAAAGAGCTAGATTGAAGTCACCAAGTATAAGTGTATTATTATCTAAGTATTTCTTCACTTTGGTTAATAATTCGTTTAAGTATTTGGCAGCTCCCACATTTGTGGCATATATATTGAGGATTGTTAAGTCCTCTTGTTGGACAGATCCTTTAAGTATGATATAGTGTCCCTCTTCGTCTCTCACTACAGTCTTCGGGGTAAATTTTAGTTTATCTGATATAAGGATGGCTACCCCTGCTTTCTTTTGAGAACCATTTGAATGGTAAATGGTTCTCCAACCTTTAATTTTCAGGTTGTGGGTGTCCTTCTGTCTAAAATGAGTCTCTTGTAGACAGCAAACAGATGGGTCCTGCTTTTTTATCCAGTCTGAAACCCTGCGCCTTTTGATGGGGTCATTAAGCCCATTCACGTTCAGAGTTACTATTGACAGACATGAGTTTAGTGTCATCATGATATCTATTCAGTCCTTGTTTCTGTGGATTGTTCCACTGAACTTCTTCTTAAAGGGGAATTTTAAGAGTCCCCCTTAAAATTTCTTGCAGAGCTGGTTTGGAGGTCACATATTCTTTCAGTGCCTGTCTTGGAAGCTCTTTATCTCTCCTTCCATTTTGAATGAGAGCCTTGCTGGATAAAGTATTCTTGGTTGCATGTTCTTCTCATTTAGGACCCTGAATATATCCTGCCAGCCCTTTCTGGCCTGCCACGTCTCTGTGGAGAGGTCTGCTGTTACCCTAATACTCCTCCCCATAAAAGTCAGGGACTTCTTGTCTCTTGCTGCTTTAAGGATCTTCTCTTTATCTTTGGAATTTGCAAGCTTCACTATTAAATGTCGAGGTGTTGAACGTTTTTTATTGATTTTAGGGGGGGGTCTCTCTATTTCCTGGATCTGAATGCCTGTTTCCCTTCCCAGATTGGGAAAGTTTTCAGCTAGGATTTGTTCAAATACATATTCTGGCTCTCTGGCCCTTTCAGCGCCCTCGGGAACCCCAATTAAACGTAGGTTTTTCTTCCTTAGGCTGTCATTTATTTCCCTTAATCTGTCTTCATGGTCTTTTAATTGTCTGTCTCTTTTTTCCTCAGTTTCCCTCTTTGCCATTAACTTGTCTTCTATGTCACTCACTCGTTCTTCCACCTCGTTAACCCTCCGTCGTTAGGACTTCTAGTTTGGATTGCATCTCATTCAATTGATTTTTAATTTCTGCCTGATTGGATCTAAATTCTGCAGTCATGAAGTCTCGTGAGTCCTTAATGCTTTTTTCTAGAGCCACCAGTAGCTGTATAATAGTGCTTCTGAATTGGCTTTCTGACATTGAATTGTAATCCAGATTTTGTAACTCTGTGGGAGAGAGGACTGTTTCTGATTTTTTCTTTTGAGGTGAGGTTTTCCTTCTAGTCATTTTCCTCACTGCAGAGTGGCCAAAAACAAGTTGTATTGGGAAAAGGAGAAAAAGAGAGGAGAGAAAGAAGGAAAGAAAAGAGAGGGATCCCTGGGTGGCGCAGCGGTTTGGCGCTTGCCTTTGGCCCAGGGCGCGATCCTGGAGACCCGGGATCGAATCCCACGTCAGGCTCCCGGTGCATGGAGCCTGCTTCTCCCTCTGCCTATGTCTCTGCCTCTCTCTCTCTCACTGTGTGACTATCATAAATAAATAAAAATTAAAAAAAAAGGAAAGAAAAGAGAAAAAGAAAAAAGGAAGAAAAGAAGAAAAAAAGAGAAGAAAAAAAGAAACAAGGGTGGGGGAAGCAAACAGAAATCAAAAAGCAAAAAAAAAAAAAAAAGAAAAAAAAACACGGGGGAGTATCTTCTGAATCTGTAGACTTTAAGTCCCTTGACTTCCCCTGGAACTGGTCCGTCTAGCTGGTCTTCTGGGGGAGGGGCCTGCTGTGCTGATCTTCAGGTGTTAGCACTTGGAGAGCTGCTCTGCCCCCTGCCTGGTGCAGGGCTCAGTGGGGGTTGTTTACCCCGTGAGGCCCCAGGAGGAACAATCGCAGTGGTGGGGCCAGCTCTGCAGCCCTAGAGTTAGCCCCCGCAGTCACCACAGAGCTCTCCATCTGCAGGGCCTGGATGTTCCGGGGCGGGGCCGCTGATCTGCTCAGCTCGGGGCAGGAGCGTCCTTGCTGTCCTGGGCCCTCCCGGCCTCTGCCTGTCCCAGGGGGAGGCCGGATCCTGGGCTGTGTCCCGGCGCCCTGTGCTCCGGGGCCTGCGCTGTTGGATTCGCGCTCCCGCCCCGCAGCCCCCTCCGCGGAGCCGCCCCCGAGCCCCTCCGAGCTGCTCCGGGTCCCGCCGTGCGCGCTGCAGCCCTTAGGGAGCTCGGAGCACTCTCCCGGGGCGCAGGTGTCTGTTAGTGTCCCAGGGAGCCCGAGGGCATCCCCGCTCTCCTGGGTCCTGCTCCAACTCCCTGCGAGCCCCTTTCCGCCCTCCCGGGAAGGTTGGTGCAGCTCCTGCTCCTCCGGGACGGGGCTCTCCTGTCCTGGGGACACTCGCCCCGGCCTCAGCCCGGCTCCTCGCGGGGCCCCTCCCCCTCGGAGTCCTTTTGTTTCTTTATTTCTTTTTCCCCGTCTTCCTACCTTGATAGAAGCGCGAACTCTTCTCACTGTAGCATTCCAGCTGGTCTCTCTTTACATCTCAGGCCGAATTCGTAGATTTTCAGGATGATTTGAAGGTTATCTAGGTAATTTGGTGGGGACAAGTGATTTGGGGACCCTACTCTTCCACCGTCTTGCCCCTCCTTCGCCTGTGGATCTTGTACAACAGCCCAAAAGGTCTCATCCCAGCTGCACAAAATGTGTGACCTGAAGGGGAGTTGGAGTAGAGGCTCCAACCCCCCACCCCAAGCCTGTGCCTGGAATTTTCATGCATCTTTTCTCTCTGTCTCACACCTCCCCTCCCCCAGACACATAGACCATGTCCAGGTAGGCAGCCTGGTCTGTGCAGCTGAGGGACCCACACTTCAGTAACTGAGAAGTCCTCCACCGTATGACACCCAAACACTGATGTCTGCTAACCCCAATTAAAATCAGAAACTCCTTTCTCTTGCTCTCTCTCTCTCTCTCACCTACTCATTTCTGTATCTGATGTTCCTCTCTCTGCCATGGGACTTGTGACATGGAGAAAGTAGGAAAATAGAAAGTACTAAAAGGTAAAGCTTTCAAAACTAAAGAGTATTTCTACCTGCCAACCAGAGAAGAGTTTTATGATGCTTGTGGGGTGACCACCTACATGCTCAGAAGAATTTCTAGAATCGCGTGACCTTAAGGACTTCTCTCTAGGGATCCCTGGGTGGTGCAGCGGTTTGGCGCCTGCCTTTGGCCCAGGGCGCGATCCTGGAGACCCGGGATCGAGTCCCACGTCGGGCTTCCGGTGCATGGAGCCTGCTTCTCCCTCTGCCTGTGTCTCTGCCTCTCTCTCTCTCTGTGACTATCATAAATAAATAAAAAAAAAATTAAAAAAAAAGGACTTCTCTCCAGCATCAGTACTCACTTTGGTTTGAGGCACTGTGGAAATGAAGTAAAGGAAGAGGTCACCTTGACTACCAGAAAGTAGAGTGTCTTGTCACCTAGTTTAAGCCCATCAAGGTGGGGAAGCGAGCTCGGGGTGTGCCAGGCTTCGCTGAGACAGTAGGAATTAGGCTGTCGAAAGGCAACAAAATCTCCATGCTCCTCCCAGCTTCCTCCCCCGACCATCACTGTAACAACTCCTATCTCATAATAAGCAATCAGCATCCCCGTTGTCTCAATGTACTTACTATACCACCAATCAGTCTGAATGGCCCAGGTGCCTCTGGAAGTTTCTCAAGATTTCAACTTGTGCTTATTATATTCCCAAAAATCAGCACACTGTGGCATGTTTAAAGTCTCTCTGAGGAGAGAGAGAGAGAGGCTAAAATGTTTGGTGTGGGGCCAAGGGAGAACCCAATCTGATGTGACCTAAGCTGATGTGACACTATCCGGCTTCTCCAGGCAATAGCACTAGGTATTTGTTTCTTCACTTCGAGAAATTGAGCAATATAACAGTGACTTGTTTCTTGATTTAAAAACTGATTTCAGGTACACCTCGGTGACTCAAGTGGTTGAGCCTCTGCCTTTGGCTCAGGTCGTGATCCTGAAATTCCAGGATCGAGTCCTGCCATCGGGCTCCTGCATGGCACCTGCTTCTCCTCCCTTTGCCTATGTCTCTGCCTCTCTCTGTGTCTCAAATAAAGAAATAAAGAAATAAATAAAAATAAAAACTGATTTCATGAACTATCAAGCAGTTAACGTATTTCTCCCTCTTGAACAACAGGATGAATAAATTATGTTGGGATATTTTTTGGGGGGGATCATGCTCCTCTTTGCCCCTTTTCTCTTTCCCCATGCTATGTTCCTCCCCTTAAGTTAATGAATTCTGAAGGCCTCTATTGAAATAAGCAACGGGGGTGTTGTCATTCAAAGCTCAAAGTGAGATCATGGTATTGAAGATAGTCTTACTTATTTTAAGGGCTGTTATCTTTTTCAAAAAAGAAAGACCTGAAAAATCTTTCAAAAATCCTTTACCTTTCATTCTAGCTACCCAAAGCAATTCATTTTAATTCTGATTGTACACTTTCCTTTGCTCTCTGTTAACAAATTTTAGAAAGGTGAATGTTCAGCTCCCTTGGAGAGTCTTTGTCTGGCTCTACAGAGCTTTGGCACCATTAGCCTGACTTCTCCCCTTCTTATAAAAAGCAGCATGCATGGGTTACTGAGGAAGAGAGGGGTATAGGTAGGGAGGGCACACCAGCCGCTCTTCTAACCAGAGGGAGTCAGTGTGAATATTCATCCCTAGAAAAGTGTGGAAAGTCTCCCAACAGATCAACCATGACCAGGAAGTCTTCTGACTGCAAAAGAAACACATTCCATGCTAATTTCCATCTCTGTCATTGGACAAGAATATGATTTTCTCCAGAACACAAGTTTGGACTCAACCAGAATGAGGAGACCATACAGCATGGTGAGGGGGGAGAATGGGTAAGAGACTGAAGAGCATTGAGATTAGACAAAGGGGGTGAGGAAGACTCTTGACAAACTGATTCTTTTTTTTAATTTTTTTTTTATTTAAGATAGTCAGAGAGAGAGAGAGAGAGAGAGAGAGAGAGAGAGAGAGAGAGGCGGAGACACAGGCAGAAGGAGAAGCAGGCTCCATGCACCGGGAGCCTGACATGGGATTCGATCCCGGGTCTCCAGGATCGCGCCCTGGGCCAAAGGCAGGCGCCAAACCGCTGTGCCACCCAGGGATCCCGACAAACTGATTCTTGCTGTGCCTGGTCAGTCCTTCAGCAAACAATGCCTGTCAGCTGATGCTCTATGTCAAGATAAAAGAAGAATCTTTGAGGTCAAAAAGTGAAGATTTGGGTTCCCAGACAGAATCTGGATGACCAGGTCCAGGATCTGTCTTGTACCTGGAACAGGGGCCTCTCAGACATGTGCAGTTTTCCAGAATCAAGTCTATATTCAGGTCACAACCTCATAAAGTAAAACTTTTTGGATAAAGCAGTCCACTCAGATTTAAGGCAGCCCTCACTCATTCTTTTCTGTGGTGTTTCTCCGGTGTTATTTACTGAGTCCGAGAGGGCCAACCCTTTGCAAACATAGTTTTAAAACTTGGAAAACAGAATGTTTTCTAGAGTCAGGCCGATCTTGTTGCAGGGTCAACAAGATGAAAACAGGTCCCAGTGTGGTTCTTCCTGAGGTGCTTCCCTTCTCTTCAAGTGAAACTTTCTGACTTTTCACCTTTTATCAGCCTCAGATTCCAGGAAGCTTACTTTTCAACCACCTTCACTCTGCCTCTGATTTTTTACTTAAAGAAACAATGACTCTTTTCCAGTATGTCCTTTCATGAACTGTCATACATCAAGCAGTTAACATATATTTCCCTCTTGAACAGCAGGATAAAGAAATTATATTGGGATATTTGGGGGTTGGAGGATCATGCCCCTCTTTGTCCCTGTTTTCTTCCCCTGTACTATGTTCCTCCCTTTAAGTTAATGAATTCTATTGAAATAAATAACACAGGTGTTGTCATTCAAAGCTCAAAGTGAGATCATGACTAAATGCCAGCCATGAACAACCTAGATCCCTGGGTTTGGGTTCATGGCGCCTCTTTGTCTTTCTTCCATTCAAACTTCTGTCCCAACCCACCCTCATTAATGGCTCCAGTGATGTGTCACTTCCATATGTCACTTTTAACCTCTGACCAACTATTAATGCAAGTGTTCTAACACTCAACCCCTAAGAATATGAGACAGCACAGAATTTTGAAAAAGACTTGGCAAAAAAAATGAGGAAGAGGAAAAGAAATAATCATAGAGAAGATGCAAAGCAAAAGAAAGTTATTCAACTTTTCACGCATTATTCAATGCTTTATTCAGCAAGCAGCAAGCATTTATTTATCGAGCACCCACTAAGTGCCAGGAGTTGGAGACATAACGGTGGGCAGTACAGAACTCCTGCCTTTGTGGAACTGATGGTGCAGCAACAGTTTGGGTTTATATCACAGAGGTTTGTGGATCTCTCATTGGCCCTTGCTTCCAGGGCTCCAAATTCCTCTTCACTTTCATACTCTTTTCCAAGAACAACAAAGCTCAGGAAGACAATGCTGTCCCATGACATGGCATCTAATCCTAAATACACAAGAGCTTCTAGCTCAGATTTTCCTCCAGCTTCCTCCCAGTCAGTCCTTGCCACTTTTAACTGTGAGCTGCAGAGCTGCTGAATGCTGGAGCTTTACACCTTGGGAGGGGCAGGGTGGACTGTTCTGTCAGCCACAAACTTGGAACTCTATAATCTACTCAACAAACTTAGAAACAGGGCCTCTAGCAGTGAGTAAAGATGTTTAGGTTCACAAAAGGAGGATTTGAGGTTAGAAAGAATAGGAGCTAATTCATCCTGGGGATGAAATAAGGAAAGCTAGACTTCAAAACCAAATTTTCCTCAGTTTCCTTATGTGTGTGTGCAGGTGTGTGCATTAGGGTAGCTAAGGCACTAATAGAGACCATACATTTTCCTAAAATATACTGCAGAATGACATTATTGAAAACACATTTAGAACTGTATAAACCATGCTTTGTGGATGAAATCTGGAAAATAACTTCAACATTTGGGAGTGCCCATCTTCCATGACCATATAGGCTACACAGCTTTTCTTTCTAAAATATCCAAGATATTCTGGGTAATGAAAAAACTGGGAACAGGGAACTAGGAGATGACTGACCTTGGAATTTTAAGCCCTGGGACAAGTAAAGATATTATGATTTCAGTTCACATTTCAACAAGACAATTCCTGGGGTTCCAAAAAGAAGTTCTAAAAGGAAGATTGTCATGGGAAACGACACTTGGATGAACTAACCTTACAGAACAGGCTATGATTCCTACCACTTAAGATTTGGGGAGTGAATGTTGTTCTTGGACAAATTATAGATTGCATCTAATTCCTTGAAGTCAGACAATCTCCTTTTGTACAAGTATGATGAAAGTACAGCGAATTTGTACTTTGAGATAATGGTAGTACCAAATGAGGCAGATTAATGAGGTATCTGCATCTTGTACAGGGTTCAGCACTGCTTTCTTCCTCCATTTCTCAATTATCTCTAATGAGCAACTTAAGAAGATTTATATTTTGTCACCTAATTTCAGGCCAGGAGAGCTATTGTATCAAGATGGTACCAGCGGCATGTGCCAGATGACTCATGATAGCAAAAGAATGAAGATCCCCAAGGTAGACTGTGAAAGAGCAAATATTGCCTTAGAAGTCATTATTTTCATCTTATTAAGTCTGTATGTTTTTCTTTTTCTCTAGTAAACATTCACTTCTTGGGAAATAAGAAAAATTGAAAGTAGAAATCAACAAATGTCACTATCAAAGAACTGAGAAGTCTGGTGAAATAATCCACAGGCTTCACACTTGAGAGGTGGTTGAAGTAACTATAGCTGTTTACTTTGGAAAGAAAAAGGAGGCCATGATCATTATCTTGAAAATGTGAAAAGTTCAATGATTTAAAATAAAGATTAGATATAGTTTATGTCAACTCAGAGAACTGACTTCAGACAAGCATTTCATCATAAAAAGCCAAGTCTAGGGGAATCCCTGGGTAGCTCAGCAGTTTAGTGCCTGCTTTAAGCCCAGGGGATGATCCTGGGGACCTTGGATCAAGTCCCACGTCAGGCTCTCTGCATGGAGCCTGCTTCTCCCTCTGCCTGTGTCTCTGCCTCTCTCTCTCTCTCTCTCTGTGTCTCATGAATAAATAAATAAAATCTTTTAAAAAATCCAGGTCTAATAATCACAGTTATTCTAGAATGGACCAGAGAGGTTCCAGTAAAGTGGTGAGATCCATGTTACTAGAGATATCCAAGACAATGGATGACCTTTTGGAGGGAAATGTAACAAAAAAGAGAAAACTAGGAATAGTACCAAATTAGAATCTATTCTATGCTAAGACTTTTCATATCTTATATCATTTAACATATGCCTTAATGAGATGGATATTATTTTCCCAGTTCATAGATGAGGACACTGGGGCTTAGAGAAACAAAGTCACTTGTCTACGGTGACATGGCTAGAGAGTGATAAGCCAGAAGTAGAAATCTAGCCCTATTGGTCTTTTGTTGTTGTTGTTGTTGTTGTAGTTGTAGATAAGTGGTTTATTTTTTCTTTTTTTTAATGATAAATTTATTTTTTATTGGTGTTCAATTTGCCAACATACAGAATAACACCCAGTGCTCATCCCATCAAGTGCCCCCCTCAGTGCCCATCACCCAGTCACCCCCACCCCCCGCCCTCCTTCCCTTCCACCACCTCTAGTTCTTTTCCCAGAGTTAGGAGTCTTCATGTTTTGTCTCCCTTTCTGATATTTCCTACCCATTTCTTCTCCCTTCCTTTCTATTCCCTTTCACTATTATTTATATTCCCCAAATGAATGAGACCATATAATGTTTGTCCTTCTCCAACTGACTTATTTTACTCAGCATAATACCCTCCAGTTCCATCCACGTTGAAGCAAATGGGTATTTGTCATTTCTAATGGCTGAGGAATATTCCATTGTATACATAAACCACATCTTCTTTATCCATTCATCTTTCGATAGACACCGAGGCTCCTTCCACAATAGCCAATGGTTTGCCTATTGTGGACCCTATTGGTCTTTAGTAAATATTTGTTTTGAAGTAGAAGCAATAGATGAGGAGTCGGTCTAGTTGTCTATAACTATGATGCTCACTAAGTCCCTCTTTATGTCTAACTATTGAAGTCTTATAATCATTAAGAGCTGACTTAGATTCCATACTGACCCCAATATTTATTGGCTAGCAGAATTTTATCAATTTATTTATCCTCTCTGTGCCCATTTCTCATCTCTAAACTAGAATAATAGCCATACATCTCTTGTGACTGAGTTGTAAAAAAAAACAAAATAGCACAACAACTGGCACATGGTATACACTCAACACATTTCAGCTGTTATTGTTAATATATAGTGTTTATATTATATATGTCAGTTGGAACTAAGAAGTCTATTTCTAGTGCATTTTTTAAAGATTTTATTGTTTATTAATGAGAGAGAGAGAGAGAGAGAGGCAGAGACACAGGCAGAGGGAGAAGCAGGCTCCATGCAGGGAGCCCAATGTGGGACTTGATCCCGGGACTCCAGGATCACGCCCTGGGCCGAAGGCAGGCACCAGACTACTGAGCCACCCAGGGATCCTCCTCTAATGCATTTGAATGAACACCTAATATCAAATAGGAAACACCTATCACAGATCAACATCTGCCCTATTTGATCAAAATCTGTTTTCTCCTGAATGCTCTGGGACCATGCCTTCTCACTCACTCCACCACTACTCAATGATAAATAACATCAGAAATGGAAAAATTGACCCACATTTCTGGGCTATGAACCCTGTGCTCTCCCATTCCAGCTATCAGGACTAGCCATGATGCCCCTTGCCCTCAGCTCCAGAAAAAAAAAAAATACGAGCCAGGGTGGATTGCCATGTTTTAACCATGCTGTGAAAGCCCATTACTCTGTTGGCCTGCCTCCTTAGCTTCCCCATCCACTACCTTTCTGGAACTGAACTACGTCTGAGTTCCAGCCTGATTTAAGCACTACTACTCTGCATATATCTTTTAATCTCTTTTTCATGTAGGTTGGACCCCATCCTTTATGCTAGCCAATATGAATTAAGAAGGCTCCTAAGGCAGGTTGGCTACCCAGGACATGAAGTGTCTCCTGCCTAACATTGAGCAGTGGGGGGAAGAGTGTGACCAGCATCTATTCCATGCTCATTCTATGCAAGGAATAGAATTAAGCATCCTATCAAAGGGATCTCATTCATGTCTCACAACAATACTTCAAGATAAATACTAAGAGTATCCCGTTATAGAAGAGAAAATTCAGGTTCAGGGAGACAAAGTAACTGAACTAAGGTTAAGTAGTATAACTACTACATGACAGAGACTGTATTTGAGTGTAACTCTTTCTGGCTCTCAAATCCAAGCATTTGGCCACCATATGGTAACTTCTTAACTAACGAAACTGCTTAAAGTCAGGGTGGGCAACTTTTGGGCACAAGGGCCATTCAGGGGAAAAAAATGAAGGGCTTATGAGAAGCATTACTTAATAATTCAAAATAAAGAAAACTTTATGGAATCCCACAGGGGAAATACATATATTTAGCATCAGGAACACATTTTTAGCTTGATTATGTGTGAGTGTGAGACACTTATTTCCAATCTGTTGTCCTAAAAGTGGATGGACTCTGGAAGCAGTTCTCACTTCCTTGGATATCAGTCTCAGACTTAATCATGTTCAGGTTCACCACAGACTTCTGGACACTATGGTTTGGGCTCCTCCCATCACAGTCCAATGGAAACCATTCCTCTCAGTCATCTCAGCTTCCTCTCCATTCCCCTACATATTGCTGAGCTTACAATGCTCTGTGGCCAAGCATCACAAGTTGTAACAACATCAAACGGGTTAATACAAATTATTTTCCTGGGAGGTTAAGTCATGCAAATTGACCTAAAGAGAATAAGCAAGAATAGAAATCTGACTTAGTGATGGATTTTTATAGCAGTAGGCCATTAGAAAAATAGATTTTTGTTCAGTGCCTCTGCATAAAACGAATATCATCTTCAGGCTACTTTGAAGATTTATAAACAAATAATCTTGGAATAATGGACTACTGACAAATATGTCTACTGGGTTTAAAGGAACTACAAGGGATAGTGCAGTGACCTGGGTTTAGTATCAGGGACTCTGTGGTAACAAAATGATGAGGGGGAAAGTAGTTCTTAGACCCAGAGTGGAGAGAATCAGGTAGAGAAAGTTTCCTTGAGAAGAACAGGGTGCTTCAGTTGAACAATGCGGACAACCTTCGTAAACCTTGCAGTGAGGGAGGTACAAGGATTAATGTCCTGGCCTTATTCCTCCACCTTTTTTTTCCAGCTGTGGCTTTCAAACCATAGGAAAGCAAGAAAATTGTACCTGGTAACTTTTCAAGGCAGAAAATAGTATAGAAAAAAAGAAGAAGAAGAGATCTGGAAAGTGAGAGAAAACAGCCTGAAAACCACATGTATAAAAACAATTATGAATATAATTATACACCACAAGGCTTAGCATATTAAAGCTTATAAAAATGCTATAAGAGATTTGAATAAAAAGTTAATAGAGCAGAAGCATATTTGTGCCTTTTTTAGGATCCTTCTTAGAATGTCTTCTTCAGAGAGAATTGGTTCTCCTGCAATGCAAGACCAGTTTCTTACCTGGCCAACCAAAAACTGAGTGATATGCAATACACAGTGTTATAGAGAAGAGATCCAACAATACCCAGTGCTATAGACTGAATTATATTCCCACAAACTCATTAAGTTGAAGCCCCAAGCTCCGAAGTGACTATATTTGGAGATAGGGTCTTTAGGAGGTAATTATAGTGAATGAGGTCATAAGGGCGGGACCCTAATCTGATAGGACTGGTATCCTTATATAAAGAAGGGGCACCAAAGGTCTCTCTCTCTCTCTCTCTCTCTCTCTCTCTCTCTCTCTCTGAGAGCACAGAGAAAAGACGATGTGAGGATATAGCAAGAAGGTAGTCAAATAAAGGAGGAAGATAAGTCTCACCAAAACCCAAACCAATGACACCTTCATCTTGGACTTCCAGGCTCCAGAACTGTGAGAAAATAAGTGTCTGCTGTTGAAACACCGTAGCCTATGCTATGTTGTTATAGGAGCCCAGGAAGCCTAAGCACATGGTTTCTGATCTGTCATGAGAATTTTTGTCCGCCCTTGCCCATTCCACCCAGCCAGCCCTGTAAAACTATGTAAACGTACTACAGAAGGGAGGTTCCAAACCAAACAAGCCCTCCCTTGGACTAGCCAGTAATTTCACTCCTGATGCTCACCCCTGATTGCTTCTCTACTTTTGTCCACAAACCAGAAAATGTCGACACCAACACCCTCCAGTCCTTGAGCCCTGTGTTGTTACCAGCTAGCCAAGCAGTAGGCCATTAGAAAAACAGATTTTTCTAGTCACAGCCTAAGACATTTTAATGTGCAGTTTCTGGGTATCTTCCTAATCATCGCAATATGGTATTTTGGCTTCTACCTTCTGAAATTATCATTTGACTCCCTTAAACATACCCTGTAGATTATAATGTTATTAAGATCATAACTTTGGACTTTACAATGTGGTCTCACGATCATTTCTCCTTACCCTGCCATGACATTATAATCTGGAAATTAGCCTCTGATTGCTGCTTTGAACATGAAAATGAGGTCTCACGACCATCCTCCTTAGACATTATTCTGCAGCCTCTAGGCCAGTGTCTTAGGATATTATGTAATGGCTTTCTGGTCACCAATTTGGACATTTTAATTCAGTCTACTGGCCACCATCCATGGAATTTAATTTTAATAAATAGATGAATACCTGGGGTTTAACTCTGCCCATTTCTGGCTTGCTCTTCTCTGTCCTCTCCCTTCTTGTCATTCCAGCAGACCTTGTGGCACAGCCTGCGTGAATTATGATAAGCTGCAAAATCTAAGACTTGAGCACGCTGGCAAGTTTGATTATGTTTTCTACAATTCCAACAAATGAGTGGAATAATAGAGTTATCTATCTGCAGGATACAGTTAGGAAATGCATTTCCTTAAAAAAAATCAAAATGTCAGCACAAGATAAAGCATCTAGACTTTGTTTGGTTCGTCAAAAATTGCTCTTAGCTTTTAATTTAGAGGAAGGAAATGTCAGTTGTGACCAGTGCCTCTCGGATCAATATTACACTCCAGAGCACTATGAGGAGACTTACAGAGCCAAAATGGCATCTCCTTATTCTTGGACATGGGTCTCCGGTGCTGATGATCCACAAAGGCTAATAAGGAGAAGTTCATGGTATTGCCGTAAGAGGAGTCCTCTACCTAGCTCCCAGGGTGTCTCCAGCCTTCACAACTACCAGGGGATGGGGAGAAAGCAGACACAGCTAATAATCACTGCTCTATACCTTCAGTTATAATTTCAGGCTTGACTGAAAAGTCTTAAAACATAATGTGACACTTTGCATATAATAATAATTTGACCTTGAAGCTTAAATAAATGTCTAGTTTTTTATTTACTAATTTCCTCCTTCCAAGCATTAATGCAGGTCTCCTTGTTGAGATGCAGTTGATGTCCCAGAAAGGGAGTGAATCTGCACACCCCTGCTCAAATTCAGGTGTGTCTGCACATGCCACATCCTGTTCCTCTCAGTCACTGGGACTGTTTCATACCATGGTATTTACCCTCCTTACAAGGAAGAGATAAGAAAGCAATTGAAGCTGAAGGCCTGCTTCACTCTGGGACTCTTGCACAAAAGGGAGAAGAATAAACACCTTTCTCTTAACTGCAGTCACTAAAGTAAACAAGAAACTGCTCTCTGCCCCAGCTTCCTTCCCTGGGCAACAAGTCTTGGAAAACCACTTTTGCCCATGATCATTAATTTGGGGCATTACCCAGGGCATCTTCTTTCAAAGAGTCTTTTTATTTTTGAGATTTGTTTATGGGAGAGGGGGAGGAGAAGAGAGGGAGAGAGAAACTTAAGCAGGCTCTAGGCTGAACGCAGAATCTGACATGGGGCTCAATCTCACGACCCTGAGATCATAAACCTGAGCCGAAACCAAGGGTTGACTGACAAATGGACTGTACCACTCCGGTGTCCCATCATGTCCTCAGTCTTAAAGGAAGATATTCCAGTTTCCTAGGGATAAAGTGAAAGGTTGAATCAGACTCAACAATAATTTCTGGCTTTTTTTCCCCTCTAAAAGTCTGAGTGCAAAGCCTATCTTGTGGCCCAGTGATAAGAAGAGAGTGTTACTGGCCCTCTCAAAGGGACAGCAGAATAACCCTTGGTGACAGAAAAACAAGAGAGAAAGAGGCAAGAGAGTTTGCAGAGAGTCAGTTGCAGGAGAAGGGCAATAAAAGTCGCCCTGGGGTAGCAGCATGCCATCAGCACACAGTGTGTGGCAGCCTCACCTGGAGCAAGAGAAGAGGCCTTTGCTTCTTGAACTTTAACTCAATTTTATCAGCTCACGTCGACTTATTAGTGACACAGTATCTGTCAAGGGCCCATACCCAATAGTTCTATGTATTAAGTGGCCTTGTACTGAAACTCCTTCAGGACCACCAGCAGAGCTGTGAGATATTAGTTCCCTCAACTGAGAAACCATGACTGTGCTAGATCACCTGTTAGAGACTCAGCACCATTCGCCTTCTTCTCTGCTCACTCCTATGTCACAAGGTCTGCAAGCCTCGGGCTAAATTTCCTAACTAGCCAGGTCCTGGTTTGGAATCCATCAGCTAGAGGCCACTCATGGGAGAAATGGAAGGTAGAAGAGAAGCTGAAGCCATATCATTTTTGGGGTAGACACAGGCAGATACCTGGATCTCAGCAGAAGGTAGAAGTATCCCCGAGCTTTGGAACACATTTTAGCAAACCCCCCATGTTGGTGCTATATGCCTATGAGGTCATTGTTGGTAGTCTCTAGTTATCCTAGCATGTATTGATTTCCTAGAAGCCATTAGAAGCTTTCCGTGTCACACCCCAACTCCATCTAATGGTATAATACTTTTCTGTATGAGATACTTCCCTGTTTAGAAGTTGACAGTGATTTCTATTTTAACTGATCACAATCCCATCTGAGACAAGGGTGAGGACAATGGTTTAGGAAGAAGAGAATGTTGGGAGGAGGAGAAAACACATGTGGGACTTCATCTATTCTTCTGGGAACAAAGATCTGGAATCTTGTTGATACCTCGCTCTTTCCACATATGACTTTGAGTGATTTTTCTGCAGGAAACTATCATTGTATTTTAGTAAACATAATTGGCTCAACTAGTTTACATGTTCTCCCACTGCCTCCCACCCACGTCCCTACCTCATGTTTTATCTTATTAATGAAAGAAAGAAAGAAAAAAAGAAAGACATTCAGTCACTGCTCCTCCTTCCACCTTCACCTTTCTATATATTATATAATTATAATTATATTAATTATTATTAATTATAGTAAACAGATGTGTATTATCCCAATAAGAAGACACATAACAGGTATTCAATTAATGATTTGCTGAATCTAGATTTAATGACAGAAGTTGTTTTGAATCCCTCCTGACAGTCTCTCACATTTTACTGGCCTTTATGGCTAAATCACTTAAAATTAATGTTGCCACTAAGAACTCTATAGTTCTGAGTTTCATATCTAACTCTTGATTAAAACTAATCCTTCCAAGCTCACTGTTTAATGCAGGTTAATCTGTGATGTTGTGAGACACAACACCTTCTTCTCATCCACAGTGAAGCTTATTATTCCCTCTTCTTCCAATAAGAAAAGTCTCTAGAGAAGATAACATGTCCTGAACACTTTATAGTTTCACTGAGGCCTCTCTCCTCCAGAGCATGTATTGAAGAGTCCAACTGGCCCATCTCGAGGGAAGCTCCTACACACTATAAGATATGCCCACTTCTCTTAGCATGGAAGGAGAACAGATCTGCCATCTGAGAGTGGTAAATAAAGTCCTATATCAAACATAATCCAATGTCCCAAGACATCATAAAGAGGCCATATTTCCATTTGAAGAATATGAATTTATTCAGCTATGAAACTTCGCTTTTATGAGGTTTTATGAGAAAGTGATTAAAGTAATATCTCTTACCCCATTGCATGATACAATGACAGAGTGGTGGACTAATAAGAATCATGGTCCATTGACACTGGTTGTTTTGTCTTCTCATTGTCATAATTTCCTAGAGCAATGTGTTCATGATGCTTTCCATCAGTAAAATTCTTTGAACATTTTCTCAACATCTGTATGTGTGTGTTTTAATGTATATGTATAGAATGCATTCCTCTGCTAGTATGTGACAGCTATCATAAAATATACACAAAATGTAAATTTTTAAAAGTTACAATGCTATAAACCATATTTTTTAAAATTTGCCTATCTGGAGGGTATTATGCTGAGTGAAATAAGTCAATCAGAGAAGGACAAACATTATATGGTCTCATTCACTTGGGGAACATAAAAAATAGTGAAAGGGAATAAAGGGGAAAGGAGAAAGAATGAGTGGGAAATATCAGAAAGGGAGACAGAACATGAGAGACTCCTAACTCTGAGAAACGAACTAGGGGTGGTGGAAGGGGAGGTGGGCGGGGGGTGGGGGTGACTGGGTGACTGGCACTGAGGCAGGCACTTGATGGGATGAGCACTGGGTATTATTCTATATGCTGGCAAATTGAACACCAATAAAAAATAAATTTAAAAAAATTGCCTATCATGTGGGCTTTGTGCTGTCATTAGCTAATATGTAGTCAAAATATAGACCTAGGGCAAAGCTTCTCTAGATAATATTGTTTTAAAAACTATTTAAAATAGCCTCCTGGATAATTTTTTATTTTTTGTTTTTGGCTGATTCATTTCAGATCTTATTGTATCATCACTGCTTCTACTTTTTTTAAAAAACGATATTTATTTATTTAGTTATTTATTTTGAGAAACAGCAAGCATATATGAGCAAAGGGAGGAACACAAGAAGAGGGAGAGAATCTTGAGCTGACTGTGCTCTGAGCATGGAGCCCTATGAGAGGCTTGAACTCATGACCCTGAAATCATGACCTGAGCCAAAATCAAGAGTCAGGCCCTTAGCTACCTGAGCCACCCAAGTACCCCATTGCTTTTACTTCTTAATATTGATTACCAAGAGTTCATTCTATGAGTGGCAATGTCCACACTATCATCTTATCACCATCCTCTTTTGCTTGCATTCTAAGTAGTACTTTCACCTTTACTTAATCTGCAGTTTCATTATGGGAGTTTTTAAAATCATTTGTCCTTTATAGAAAGTTAGTTTGGTCAAAACTAGATAAGTAGCAAATCCACTTAGGAACACGGAAGCTGCAAAACATCACCATATACCAAAAGTGAACAAAGAGTAAGTCACCACTGACAGCACTTTCCTATTTTACAAGCCTGATAGTTCATCAGCTAAACTCGAGGTGGGATCATCTGACATGTGGACCTAGGAAAGACATCAGTGTTGGCCCATATATTAAGCATTATCAAAACTTCAGTTTTGTCATTTTTTGATGAAATATAGAAGTCCTAATGTTTTCAATCCAAATAATAGTGGATGATCTTGATCTTGAGTATTCCAGAGTGTATATAACCCATTTTAGAAGCCACTTGGTCAAGAACATTGCTTCTTACCAGGTAGTTCATGGACCAAGAAGACAATATAGTTTTGTCTTCGACCAATTCCTGAGTTGGTCCACTGCCCCTGTCTGGCTGTCAAACAATGACTGTGCTCCCTCCATTCTTCCATGACATCCATTGTGAAATGTGTTTGGGGCTGAAAACTGTGTATACAATGCACCTATGAGCCAGCATTCTAGCCAGAAAATTTGTCTTTTTCTCCTAGGTAGTATCTTTGAAAAACCAGAACCCAAAGGACTGTTTTGACTTCTATACTCAGAGTTCATTACTATGAACCTCAGCAGGGTATGAGAAAGAGAAGATAAAAATGTATCTTTGGAGTCAGCTGACCAGTAGTTAGGAAGCAGAGACCTGAACACAAGATGGATGGCCAGGCTGTTCTCAGAGTGGCACCTGAGTGAGCAAATGCACAGGCCTGATTCCAGGTTCCCTGGGGCACTGAGACCCTTACATTAACTGTTGCAGAGTATCTTCATCTCTTCATGGGCCACTCTAATGAGCCAACCACAAAGGCATGTTAGCAGATAAATAACAGTCCTCTTCACAACTTTCTCTTAGGGATGACTGGGTGGCTCAGGGCGAGATCCTGGAGTTCCCGGATCGAGTCCCACATCGGGCTCCCTGCATGGAGCCTGGTCCTCTGTCTGCCTGTGTCTCTGCCTCTCTCTCTCTCTCTCTCTCTCTCTCCCCCACCCTCTGTGTGTGTGTGTGTCTCATGAATAAATAAATAAAATCTTAAAGAAAAATAAGAACTCTCTCTTAAAGTCACCAGTGCTTCCATTTCCAGTTTCAGCTTTATACAGAAATCTTAACCTTACAGAGAAGGTTCAGGGGAAGTCAACATCGGTCCTTAACTCCTGTGTCTAGGGTACTTGGAATTAACTCTGAACGCATGAGTTTCACTAATATAAAAAGGGATTTAAAACTTTATGCTGAAGTCAATGAGCAGGTAAAGAAGGTTTGTGCACACGGGCATGACATAATCAGACCTGTGCTTTAGAAACAGCTCTGGTAGTGGCTTTCTTGAGAGAATGCCAAATGGTTAAAGTTCATTCTCTTGAAACACTCTTATTTCCTGAGTTTCTCATATCCCCGTGTTTAATTAAGTGCCCCATTGAAAGTACAAGCTGTCTGGTCAGCAGTTTTAGTCTTCTGTATAGCATCTGCTTTTATCAGCTGCCCCTACATAGGCCTGGGATAACCACACAGTCCTACATGATGGGGTCACATACAGTCCCCAAGGAAAATAAAAGCTCACGTCAAGACTCTGTGACTACATACTGAATTCCCAGGCTTCTGGAGACTTCCCTACCATGTGCCTCTTTTTATTTCCAAAGGAAAGAGCTTGCACCTGTTTTCCTACATTGGCATCAGTCCTCCCAAGTAATAGACTTAGAAAGAGGCTCTCACAGCAAATAACGGCCTCCATGTGTGACAAGGAGGGGAAATGTGGTCAGGAAACATATTGCACTTCCAGGGGTTTACCATCAACAATCACAAGGGTGAAAATGAGCTGAAAAAATTTGAAAGAGCCTGTCACTGATATTTCAATGCATGAATTTTGGTAGATACAAATTCAACAGCTTGCTTGTGAAAACCCCTATCTAGATGGATATCTCTCTTCACCATCAAAATAACTAAGAAAAGAAGAATCAAAAAAGAAGAAAGTAAAGAGACAAGGGGGGAAAGGAAGCAATTTTCTGATTCTCTATTATGCACCAGATCCTGGGATGGGCACTTTCTCATATGTAATTTACTTATTCCCTACAATAGCCCAGTGAAGTCAATATTCATACCTTACCAATTTTAGATAAATGTGATCATATTAATCAAAATTGAAGAAGCTGAACAGGTTCTGTTGGAATGATGCCTTAGTGTAGTTCTTACTTTAAAATAATCCAGAAAGATAAAATTCCATTTTCCCTTTTTAGGTCTCATAGAGAAAAACCCTATTTGCCTTATTTTTTTTCCTCTTTGCCTTATACTAGTCCAAATGGTATACTCCTTCTATTTAGAAGTTCTTTCTGTTGTCCACCTCAAAATATAATCCACTTAATGGTATTGTTCTGAAAACTAATCCTGAGCCATCTTCTCTTGAACAAGGCAAGGCTCCTCACTCCAGCAGCAGCTCTTCAGCCCCACCAGGCTCTCTGGTGATACAATCTTCTCCACCTCCCATATCTGTCTACCTTTTCTTCCCAGTAAGATGTGTGTTTTGATCTAAGGAGTAGGGACAAAGCAACCAAAGCTGAAGAATGAAACACAGAAGGCTTTCTGATACGCCATGCCCCGCCTCACAACACACACACACAGACACACACACACACACACACACACACACACACAATTCAGGCATTACCTCCTACTCTCCCTACACATAAACCCTGACTTCAACTGCATTGAGTGCCCTGACAGCACCTCTTCTCATGATGCTCCTGCCAGCTTCACTTTTCCCCCTGCCATCACAACAGCTCACACATGACCTCCCCTGGAAGCCCCCCCTCCCCAATTCTCCAGGACAGTCGCACACAGTATACTCAGATTGTGTTCTTTCACTGCATTTTTGTCCCTTTGTTCAGTAATTATTTATGTCCATGCTCATGGACAATGAGCTACTAGAGGACAAGATACTTATCATATTTGTCTCCAAATCTTGGGGTGACAGCACTCATGAATATCCTCTCAATATCTGAGGCAATGGATGAAAAAAGCCATTGGTAACTCCACAGAAAAGTATAGGATTATGTACATGAAACCACATTCCAGAGTCCAGTGCTTTTGGACACTCTCAGAGGAAGGCTTGCAGTTGGTGACCTGGCTGTTGCTAAGGGAACTTCTAGATCTCTATTATTATTCTCTGGGTAGCAATGGAAAATGGACATAAAATCCATTTTGTGGAACAGCAAACAGCAATAGGGACCTTGAGGGTCTGGTACCTCAGACCCATGACATAAATCTGACATTTTACACAACAGTGTCACTGTCACAAACACCCAAGCTGCCCACTTCTGAAACTCACTTTCTATTCCAAATTATTCTCCACAATGAAGGACCTGTAGGTTTGAATTCTAATAAATGGTCCTAAACAGAGAGTGGCCAGTGAGACTTAAAGCACTTAATTTAAGAAGAAATGATGGAGAATTACCCTTTAGACTAATGGCCCTCTAACAACCATGAGAAGGAAGAGTAGTCAGTGCAAGCTGAACAAAGCAGGTGACCAGTAAGTGCTCATTGTCCTTCTCTGGGCCCCAAGAATTTCTGGATAGTAGAACCCATACCTGGCCGTTCTAAGGGGTGTCAATGCAGTTACCTGAGTGACAGCAAAAGGCATTTTATGGAATCTTAGGAGTTCCAGAAATCTCCAGTATACTTTCTGGAGAGAAGTGTTTTCATTTCAGAGTAAGCGATCCAATTATTAGAAGAAATGAGACATCAAGGTCATTACCTTATGGTTTCTGGCGGTTTTGCCATGAGCACTTCTACAGATAGAAGCAAACTCTTGTTAGAAAGACAAGAATCCCCCCCAAAAGCTGCCCTCTGTGAAGTTTTGATGGGCACTGGCTTCAGCATTTGAGGTCTTTCGGTTGCTCTGAAGTCCTGTGCTTGCCTGTGTGTGTGCTGACTGCGCTCTGACAAGACCATTAGGAAGGGAATGGAGCTAGCTTGGCTTGTTTCTCAGCGTGTATTGTGCCAGGTGTTCCATGTGATTTTTCCTCACCCAGTGACCCACAGTGTGGAAATAGAAGCCCCCAAACCATGGTGCACGTTCCCTCTGGCCATTCCACTGGGTCCAGCTCAAAAGTATTTCCCTTCCTTGTGAGCACTCTAAAGGTTTGTTTGTGGTTCTTGTTTTGCAGAGAAAACCACCCTCTGCTCTGGACTTCTCTGTGTAATGACATGCTGACCTGCTCCTGCCCAGGCCTGAGAACTAGACAAAGACCTCTGTGATCATTCCTAGCTCTTTGTAGCCCTGCTGTCTGCCCCTAATGGTGAGAAAGTCCTGTAGGAGGAGAGATACTTGTGTGGCCACCATCCTAGACTACCCCAGGAGCCAACATTCATCACACTAAAACTTAGAGGAATGGTGTCCCTCACTATCTGCAGGGCTGCCATGGCAGTTCCATGTTTGGGTCTCAGGGCAAATGTGGACACCACAGAGCAGTAGGTGTTCTTGTTCCTTCTGAAATATATTCTCCCTAAATTGTGAATAAGAATCAGGAACCAAGGCTCAGTAAAGACAACTCTCCCAGAGCAAGGTCTCCCCCTAAAAAGCTCTCGTCTTCATGTACCCATGCACTTTAGAACTATGTCTTCAACCCAATCAATGTTTCCTTATTGACATGTCATGTCACATCACGTCATGTCGTGTCATACACAGATGAGGAGGAAGGCAGGATGGAGTCCTGGGAGAGGCACATGGATGGATCTCGGGAATCATCAACCCTGTGGATGTTATACAAAGTAATTCACTTCTCATAAGCACATTTGGACATTATAGCTTGTCACTCTTTGGGAGTTTATAGGGTTTACTAGTTGATTTTGTCCTCAGGAGTTAGGAAGCCCCAACTTTTTTTTTTTATCTTTCTTTTACTACATTTGAATTATTCTTTTCCCATTTCCTGTGTCCCTCTGTAGGCTTTCTATTTATCTATGTGCAAACACAGCTGCTGGCCCAAATTATCACACAAAAGAAACATTTCATTTCTCATTCTGGGAGCATTAATGGCAATAGCGTGTATGCTTGTCTTGTCTGTGTCCCAAGAACATGAGATGCCTCCAACAAGGCAAGTTTTCTTTTTAAATAAAGCAACCTCACACTTGTCATATTCCTCCCTGACAAAACACTTTATCTTCCCAAGCTCGTGTGCCCTCATCCTGTGGAAGACATTTGCAGCCGAGAGAAGAAGCCCACAGCAGGGCCAGCCACTTGAGTCCATGCTTCACACTGGTCCCTTTGTCACCTTTAGTGATTTACAGCCATTCTCTGAACACAAGAAGTGTCTTAAATGGGAAGGCAAAGACTTTACCAAATTTCCTGAGAAATGTGCACAGAAAACTCTCCTATAATAAATTTCCCAATCCAGGGCATAAAACAGTAATATCTACAGGTGGTTTTCTTTTTTCAATATTTTCTATGGTCTAATTTTTTGTGCAGGGTCTGTTAGGTCAAATCTGGTTCCAACAGAAAGCATGCTCACTCTGGACTGCTACCGTCGTCATACATATAACACGCTCATCCTGCTTGCAATTTGATTCTCACCAAAATCCACACATGTGGGGTCCCGACGACTGCTGTTAGAGGATAGAGTGGCTATGGCTACCAGTAAATATCTTTCCCTGTTAGTACAGCAAAACCCACAAATGATTAGTTATGTAAAATTGGTTGATTATGCAAAAAATAACTAGCTCAACACTGTAATATTGCTGTATACTTTTGGGTTCGCATAAATATTTTCAGTTGTTGATCTTCACAATAACCCTATCAGGTTGACAGGGAGTGGGAAGTTAGTATTACATTATGTAAGCAAAGACATCTACAAAGAGGTGAAAGCTATGTCATATGCTAGTAACTAAGAAAGATCAGACCTTGTAGAGTTTTCTTAAATAAACTTACAGTGCTTATTCCATGATAGGACACTGTGTCTCAAATTTAAGAGTATACAAATTCAACATTAATGGACCTACAATCACACTTTGACAAGAAGTCTCAATTTAGTCTGTAGGTTTCAAATATAAGAAGGAATTTTCAAAGGGTCTTGGGTGGTATAAGTTTGGGATAGTTATATAATATTAACAAACATCAGATTCCTATAAGATCTGTCTTTTTTTGAAGTCATGAATAATCATAGTTATAAAAGCGAATCTATATTCTCCTCTGTATATCTCAAAAGAGCACAAAGAGGGATCCAGGTAATATTTCACAGCAGTTCCTCTGATGACAATAGGGACCTCTATCCCAGAAATCCCTGAATCCACAGCTACTCTATAGCAGCATCTGAGTAAGGCTCTAACACCCTTCCTTGAACTCAAGGGATGGCTATTTACTTCCCTCCATTACCACCATTTCTTGTTGTGTTTACTGACATAAACTTTCTGGCTAAATACTTCTGACTTCGCTCCTAAAATTAACCCAAAGGCAACATACAAGTAAAAGGAGTGAGAATAATAAAGAAGAGAATTTTGCATTCTTTCTGGTGGCCCGTGCATTTATCCTACAGACACAGGTACATCACAGGGACACAAAAACAAGAAAAAAAAATCCTTGCATGTAAATCAAAACATTCCACTTCTTCTTCTTAGCCACAAAGAGTCTTCAGTTTCCTCTTATGTAGTTTATGAAATCATCTAATTCAGAGAATGCTATTTAGATTGTAGTAGGAAAGAACTGCTTATTGAAACTAAAGTCATTTCATGGCTAATCATTTCATGTTTCATGGGACCTTATCCTTTCTCTATTCTAATACAAATGGCAGCCCTGGTCTGTCCTCAGCACCCAGGGACTTCAGTTCCCTTGTCTTTCTCACCCTTTCAATACCTCTGCTAATGAGTAGAATAAAAACTTCACTGTCAGAGTCAAGACTCTGCTGCCCTGTTGGAGAGACAGGAATGAAGCAAATTTCTGTGTATTGATAGACTTTAGGCTTCTATGCAAATCCAGATGGAGAGGGAACTTGAGGGCTCAGAGAGGGACAAAGAGTTACTATTCTTAGCAATTTGCAGAAAAGAAAATTGAAATGTCCAAGAAACATACAAAAGATGCCCATTCTCACTGGTAATTAGAGAAATTGTAATTTGAGCCACATGCTATATTATTCCACAACAGCAAATCAGCAAAAATTTAAAAATATGATAATTCCAAGTAATGATGAAGGTGTAGAGACATAGAGACACAGACTACACTGTGGTTGGGAGTGTGACCAGGTGCCACCACTTTAGAAACTATTAAGAAGTATTTAATAAAGTTGAAAATGTAGATACCCCAACACTTAACAACCCAACCAGCATTCATATTCTACAGATCATCTTAAAATGGTGTCACAAGGAGCTGTATATAAAAATGTTCACAGCATAATATATAAGTAAATTATAACATATTCACATAATGAAATACCATATAGTTCTGAAAGTCAATGGACAGATCTAGAAAAATCAACATGAATAAATGTCTTATAAACAGTGTCACGGTGTCCATCGACAGATGAATGGATAGAGAAGCTGTGCTCTGTGTATACAATGGAATGTTACTTAACCATTAGAAATGACGAATACCTACCATTTGCTTCGATGTGGATGGAACTGTAGGGTATTATGCTGAGTGAAGTAAGTCAATCAGAGAAGGATAAACATTATATGGTCTCATTCATTTGGGGAATATAAATAATAGTGAAAGGGAATAAAGGGGAAAGGAGAAAAAATGAGTGGGAAATATCAGAAAAGGAAACAGAACATGAAAGTCTCCTAACTCTGGGAAATGAACTAGCGGTGGTGGAAGGGAGGTGGGCGGGGGGTGGGGATGACTGGGTGACGGGCACTGAGGTGGGCACTTGACAGGATGAGCACTGGGTATTATTCTATATGTTGGCAAATTGAACACCAATAAAAAATAAATTTATTTAAAAAATCAAAAACAGAGTGTTGAGGAAAAAAGGCAACTTGTAAAAGAATATATATTCAGTATAATGCAATCCACATAATGTTGAAAAACATGAAAATTAATACCACATTTTCTTTATGGATATGTAGGTGGGTAGTAATAGCATAAAGAAATGAGTATGATAACAGCAAATATATACTGGGCACATCGTGGAGGGAGGACCTCCAAACATTGCAACTGATGAGGAGTATACAGGGGGCCTCAACTAATTTTCTGCTTCTTGGATACACAGCACATAGGTGTTTATTATATTTTCCCCTATGTTTTTATATGGATAAAGTTTCTCATGATTTACTATTTTAAAAATCTCAGTGCCTTGACTGTATGTGGGATCTTACCACATTCACCACAGCTTGACTCCTATCACTCAGTAAGGTTCTGGAACTTGGGATGATGCCCCTGCCGTGGGTAGGAGAGAGGTTGGAATGGTCACCACCAGAGGACGGCAGGTGAAAAGTTTATTAAGATGGATGTGTTCCATTGGTGTGCCAAACAGAAAGTCAGCAGGTCCTCTTCGAATCAGGTCATGAGTGGAAAAGGAAAAGAAGATAGGACAAGACGGGACATTATGAGCGTGGTTTAAGCTTAGTTGAAAGCTCTGAAAAGCTCTCTGAAAGCTTAGTTGCACCTCTCATCAAAGGGGAATTCATTCTGGCCTGGAAACTAGTTTTCTGTGCAGATGTTTGGTTTTAATGCACCACTTAGGCTGCAACAAGGGAGGCCACACCTAGAAAGCACAGCGGGATCCTCTTGGCTAATGGGTCCTACTCCCCACGTTAGGGGACCACAGAGCAGGAAGGGCTGTGACACTAGTTTCCAAGTCACAATTTAGCAATGCTTATTTCTCCACCACTACCTTTGGCAAAGAGAACTGCAAATTCCCTTTCTGGGGTCTTAGTGGCCCAGAAACAAGGGTACATGTGGGCCTGGGACCAGAGTCTCTTGTTTTTTTTTTTGTTTTGTTTTGTTTTCTTTTAAAGATTTTATTTATTTATTCATGAGAGACACACAGAGAGAGGCAGAAACAGGCAGAGGGAGAAGCAGACTCTCTGCAGGGAGCCTGATGTGGGACTCGATCCCGGGGCCTCCAGGATCACGCCCTGAGCCGAAGGCAGATGCTCGATTACTGAGCCCTCCAGGCCTCCCAAGAGTCTCTTGTTTTAAACAAGCTATTCTTCTGCCAACTATGAGGTCCTCATCCAGAAATGAGCTACTAGATCTATAATTCAAGCAAAAACTAGATGAAGAAAAAATTGCACAGTGGATCATGCCAGTGGAATAGGGTGAAGGCAGAGAGGTGGGGAAAGGTTGGGGAATCCATAGAGTACAAGACACCCATCTGGCTAGTGAAACACACGCAAAAGAAAAGTGTGATCATCGAGTGGTACAAGTGGAAAGGAGGGCAACAGATCAGGGGAGGACATGACAAGGAATCCACATTTTGACTTATGGACAGTGGCAGGTGCGGGATACTTAGCTGTGATTAAAAGGCACTGTGATGAAATCATATGGCATTTGTTTTTCTCTGTCATTTAGTATAAGACCCTCTCGGTCCATCCATGTTGTTGCAAATGGCAAGATCTCATTTCTTTTATGGCTGAGTAATATTCCTCTGTGTGTGTGTGTGTGTGTGTGTGTGTGTGTGTGACATCTTCTTTATCCATTCATCTATCAAGGCATATACCTGGGTTGCTTTTTCCCTATCTTAGCTACTGTGGGTAAAGCTGCAGCTAACATACGGGTGTGCATATCTCTCTATTTAGTGTAAAAACAAAACAAATGAACAAACAAAAACAGACTCTTAAATACAGAGAACAAACTGATGGCTGTCAGAGAGGAGGTGGGGGGATGGGTGAAATAAATAAAGGGGATTAAGAGATACAAACTGCCAATTATAAAATAAGTAAGTCACGGGGACGAAAAATACAGCATAGGGAATATAGTCTATAATTTGGTAATAACATTGTAGGGTGACAGATGGTGACCACACTTACCATGATGAGCGTTGAGTAATGCGTGGAACTGTTGAGTCAATATGTTGTCCACCTGAAACAAATATAACACTGTATGTCAATTTAGAAATAAAAATAAAGCAAAAATAAGAAAGCACTCCAATGAGCCAGAACTTAGCTCCTCCTATGCTACATCTTTTGCTGTGTTTTCCAATGCAATTCATTTTCCTTACTTTGCCTTAACACACCTCATTAAACATCGGCATGGAACAAGTGAGCAGGGCCCAGGAATCTGCAGGGACAGAGTCACTTAACCCCCAGTGAGCAGGTCAAGGAACCAGCTATCAGGGTAGAAAACAGCCACTTCCCTACAGAGGAAAACATCCATCTCCTCAGCCAACGAGTTGGGTAAGCTTTGGGCAAATGACTTCCAACCACAGGCGGTTGTTGATCTGAAATGAAATGAGCCACCAAATCACTGGGGCTTTTCTGATTCTGGCTAATTGGCTAAACTCTCTTTAAAGGCTTTGGAAGACGCCAAGTGAAGAAGCGAGCTGCTGAGAGTTAACCCCTGCTGCACCAAGCCCCGCTGCAGTATCCTAGTGAGGGGGACCATTCCCTTTCCTAGGACGACAGAGAAATCCAAGAGAAAATGATGACACAATAAATGTCTTCTAAATATTTATCTGAAGACCTAGTATAAATATTCTCAAGGAGACGTTGAAAACCTTCTCATCTTCAGTTTAAAATGAAAAATAAGGTGCTTATTCATTTGAATGCTGAGGAAAGATAGAGAAATCTTCAAATTCTTAACCCCCAGCTTGATAGGACTGGTTTCCCATGGAAAGCCTCTGGCGTTGAACCTCCTCAGTCAAAGACCTTGACACAGGAGAGTAGAGGGTTTGGCACAGACTGCATAGGTGTGCAGCACGGTTCTGCTGTGCTCCAATTCCAGAATCCTGGACACATAACCTCCATGTGACTCAGTTTCCTCATCTGCGAAATGGGAAAGTAATGATTCCGACCTCCTTAGGACTGAAGCAAGTGTCTCCAAACCAAACCCATGATCCAGATCATCGGCGATCTGTAGGTGAGCGCTCAAGATGAAGACGAGTGGGTTCCATTTCACACCATAAAACAAGCAATTTGATAAGACCTAACTGCAGATCTAGCTGCCCCCCCCCACCCAAGTCCTTCTTTGGCTGTGAGGGTTTGCAGCTCTAGTGACTGCAAGTCCCAAACCTGCAGACCTAAATCCTATGCAGCTCGGGCCTCATCCTACAGTCTTCCCCATTCTTCCACAATCCGTTCTTACTGTGAGAAACGAAATTCCATCCTAGCCCCACAGTCCCGAGAGTCTACACCCGTGGCTTCCATTAACCTCCACAGAAGTAAAGGGAAATTAAAATAACACATTCTTTGTCTTGTTATTTTCCTACTAGGAAGCTGTTAGAATTTGGACGTTGCCCAGATGCCTCATTTAATGTTTTACTTTCAACCACCTGTCGCCTATTTATTTTTAAGCACTTACTGTTTACCATTATTTGATCTTTTGTAAATTAGCTTGTTTTGCAAGCTCCCATCATCATTATCTCATTTCCTTCGTGATTTAATATTTTTACCTGTCACAATATCTTACTATGCTATTGGTTTTTAAAATATTGTTTTATTTTTCTTATGCATGCTTCCTTTTCTTCTCCTCTTGTGAGAGTGTTGATTGTAACCTGAATCAGAATTCTAGAATTAGCAGAGAAGCAGGCATTGATTTTTGCTGTTGTTTCAGTTTTATTTGAAAAGTGTTCCCCTGGGCACCTGAGTGGCTCAGTCGGGTAAGCATCTGCCTTCGGCTCAGGTCATGATCTTGGGGTTCTGGCCTCAAACCCCATATCCCGCTCCCAACTCAGTGGGGAGTGTGCTTGTTTCTCTGCCTCTCTCCCTTTGCTTTCTCTCTCTCTCTTTGAGACTCTCTCAGATAAATAAAATCTTTAAAACAAAAGTGTTCTCCCTTATATGCATTTTGTACTTGTTTGTATTTTGGAATAACTGCAACACAGAAGAAAGCGTCTAGATCGAATTTGTCCTCCTTTATCATCAGTATGAGAAGCAAACAACTTGCATATGTGTAATGCAAATCTGGGATTTGGGGAACCTGCTCCTTTTCACTTAACTTTAACAATCAATGAAAAAAATCTGGGGCACGTGGGGGGGGCTCCACGTGGTTGAGCATCTGTCCTTGGCTCAGGGCGTGACCCTGCATGGAGCTTCCTGCATGGAGCCTGCTTCTTCCTCTGCCTGTGTCTCGGCATGTCTCTCCCTGTGTCTCTCGTGAATAAATAAATAAATATAATCTTAAAAATATGTAATTTTGGATTATTTTTCTTTTATATTTTCCTTTTACATTTTTATCTAATTGTTCCCTTTTATGCCATTTCATAAGTTCAGTACTTTTCCTATTTTTCCCTAGCATACTCTATGTTGATCTAGCCTTTTCTTTAAATTTTTCTAGTAATTTTTCATATTTAAAAATTTTTCTATTTAAGTAAATTTAATTTTCTTTTGTGTAAATATGCACTGTATTCTTTGAGTAAAACATTTCCCTTTTATTTGTTTTAGCTTATCTTAACTCTTTAATCTTTTAAATCTCATAATCCTCAGAGTTCCTCTCTTGTTTTGTCTTATTTGCTCTTATCCTATTTTGAATTTTAATATATTCTAATTATACATCTGCCTTTACTTGTTATTTCTATGTTATACGTTTCTGCACTTAGGTCATTTTATCCATTTGTATAGCAGTAACTTAAAAGAGATTTAGTATTCCTACATACATAAAATATTGAATGCTCAAAAGTATTAGTTCTCCACTCATTCTCTCTAGCCATTTTATATCTGTGTTACTGTGACTTTTTATTTTAAACCTATGAACACATGTATTATTTAACTGTAGTTTTATCACCTTATTTTGTATCATATTCTATATTTATGTGGATTTATACTTAAGAATATCCAAATCCAAATATGACCTATTGACATATGCAAATATGTCAAATTTTATGAAGAATAAAACGTGGGCTATCAGCTCTACTCAGATAAACCCTGTTGACAAATATTCACACAGTATGAATATTAGAACATTCACAGTCAGAAAGAGAATAAAAATTAAAACTATCTTGTGTCCATTTACATCCCTTTTGCAAGAGCTCAACACACTTCTATCCCCTAAAACCATTATTAGTAGCCTGCTATCACTGCAGATGTTTATTTGCACAAATGTAGCCATAAAAACAAAGAGAAAATTTCTCTTACTTGAATTTAATAGGAAAAAATATGCTAATATGAAATCAAAAGGCTTGCCAAACTTCAAATATTTCTTCACTAAAAGAATATTACTTTATAAAAGCTTCCTTTTTATTTTAAGAAATAATATTATGAAAAAAAAACCAAAGAAGCTGAAGTCATTTGTTGATAACATGTTTAAGTTTGAGACAGTAGTGTTTGTGCCCTTACTATGAAAGATAAGGAAATTAGGTCCCCTAATTTTTCCCCAAGGTCCTCCCAAGTTCCATGCATTACATTATTAATCTTATTTTGTAATTATTTATAACATTACTTCTCTTTTTTTGTTCCCACTTTATCGAGATATAATTCAAATAAAAATTGTATATAAGGTATACAGTGTGATGCTTCGATATCCATACACATTGTGAAATATCAGCACAAACAAACTAACATTTCCATCACTTCAAAGTCACCTTTGTATGTGTGGTGAGAGTATTTAGGTCCTACACTCTTCTTACTGCTGCTCTCCAGGAGCATTCCCACACACAGCTGGCTCTGGACTTCTATTGTCTTTGAGTCAATGCCCCACAGTCATTTTGATTCATCTAATAATTCATTAATGCCCAAGCTTTTGTCCTGATTTCTTTCTTTATTTTTTTAAAGATTTATTTATTTGAGAGAGAGAGAGAGAGCACAAGCAAGGGGGAGAGGCAGAGGGAGAGGAAAAGAGAGAGAATGCAAGCAGATTCCCTGCTGCCAAGCATAGTGTCGGACACGGGGCTCAATCCCAGAACCCTGACATCATGACCTGCGCTGAAATCCAGACTCAGATGCTTAATCGACTGAACCACCCAGATGTCCCTTGATTTCTTTCTTTGAAAATTATCTCTAAGTTTTTTTTTTTACAAAAGATTTTCTTTTCCACTCATCTTTAATTTCTTAGCTGATTAACATTTCAAAAGAGCAGAATGTGGATAGGTCTAGGAACACTCCATGTTCTTGGAAAACCTGGTCAGTTTTTCTGGTTGTTTTCCTCTATTCCTACAATACGAGACAATAAATGAGTACCTCAGTCATCATTGCCTGGGAGGCAAAACGTAACTATGATAGTGAAGTGTTTTCCCCTGGACAACCACATGTCATAGGTTAAATCAACTTCTAAAGTGTTAGCATAATTTCCCAGAAGTCTCTTAAATGTCCGTGTCTCCTCAATTCCTTTGTTTTGTTATAGGAGCCAAGGAGAACTAGCTAGTACTAGGGTCATCTCACAAAGAACATTGAGAGTAATGATAGGGACACATCCTAAGGATCATTCTCATCAACAAACCATAACCCTCCTTAGGCAAAGCCTGCTTGCTTAGAATACCACATAACCCTAGGAATTAAACACCAACCTCACCCCGGACGCAGGGTCTCAATGTCACACTAAGCACTACCCGTTTATAAGAATGACAGATTTTTAAGGACAGATTCTTGGGTTCCATTTGTCCACAATCCAAAGGGAGAACTTGATCCCATTCTGGGTCACAGTGAAGCCCTTTAAAATAAGTGTGACAGCAAAAAATTAAAACAAAATCTCCTCTGGTCGATATTTGTTTAATTCGCTTCTCCTACGTACAAAGCATTACACTACATACTTGAATGTTATTTGTAACCACTAAATAATACAATTATGTTATTACAATTATATATACTGCTGCAATAGATTCGACATACTAAAAATTAACTGCTTGATATTAGTCTGGGGTTTCAGTGGATGCTTTCTCTTAGACAGTATTGATTTGAAAGCTGAAAAATAAGGCATTGCTAGCAAAGGGTATGGGGATAGTGGAGGCACGTATAGAGGAAACACTTAGACACAAAGTCCAAGTCACAGATAACTTTAGCCCTCTCAAATACTTGATTGTTAGAGGATCACAGCAAAAAAAAAAAAAATTAAATAAATAAATAAATAAATAAATAAATAAATAAATAAATAAATTTAGAAGGACTTGGAATAATTCTAGGGAGATAAATGAATAAGATTTTCTGGGCTCAGTCACTTATGTTAGTAATCTTGCATTGCAAACCTGGAGGACCAGAAAGACACCAAAAGGCCACAAGTGTAGGGCTGACCTGATAGGGAACACCATACCATGCTGGCTGGAATTGAGAGCCTGGAGTGGAAGGGGCAGGAGTAGCCATGGAAACTGTGGTAGGGACACCTAATGCAGGGCAAGAGACGATGGTGGCTGGGAGTAAAGGACAGATGAAAAGCAGCGGAGTGACTTGAAGACTGTTTGAGGTATGGAATCACCAAGATTGGGGACTGACATCCATGAGGACTGAGATGTTAAGACTGATGAGTTTCCTGTTGGAATCACCAGAGAAACTAGATGAAAAATTAGGTAGATAATTCATTGAGAAGGAGGAAATTCAGCACCAGGAAGGAAATCATCTGTTGGGTTGTGAACTTCCATGCTGGTTAACCACAGATTAATGTCAATCTCATTATCTAAACATCCCACTCATCTCATCTAGTAGACCTTTGGGACTGTTCACTACCATCTGAATCTTCTTTCTCAAATTCCAGGTGATTTCCGGGGTGTAATTAAAACTAAAAACGTAGATTTAGAGATAATTAGTACAGCTTAAGTTCAAGATTCTTAGTAGTAGCAGAGAGGCATATTTAGCTCAGAGTTACACTCCCAGGAAAAAAGTACCCTCCGTTCTTAAAGTAGTAAACTTCTCACCCATAAGTCCTCGGATCAAATACTTTAAATCAAAGAAATCTTTTGATCATATTCATTCCATTCATTCCATCACTGCTATTTATTTGTTTGTTTATATTTCAGCTTTATTGAGGTATAATTAACAAGTAAAATGTAAGATAAAGTACACTGTGGTGATTTGATGTATATACACAGTCTGAAAAGATTCCTTCCATCTAATTAATTTACACATCTATATCATCTTACGTATTTATCTTTTTTTGTTTTTGTTGAGAATGTTCTATCTTAGCAGATTTCGATTACACAATACAGTGTTATCAACCATAGTTACCATGTCTTACATTAGAACCTTAGACTTTATTCATCTTATAGTTGAAAGTTTGTACCCTTTTACCAACCTCTTCCGATTATCCCCACCCCCCAGTTCCTGGCAATCACCATGAGTTTGCCTCTTATATCTTATCTTGTTTTATTTCATGTTATAAGTGATACCATGTAGTATTTATCTTTCTTTGTCTTACTTTACTTAGCAAAATGCCCTCAACTTCCATCCATGTTGTTGCAAATGGCAATAGGTCCTTCTTTCTCATGACTGAACAATATTCATATTCATATATATATATATATATATATGAATTCATCTAAGCACTGAAGTTGCTTCCATAGCTTGAGAATAATGTTGCAGTGAACATGGGAGTGCAGACACCTCTTTGATATTCTGTTTTCATTTTCTTTGGATATATTACATGATAGTTCTATTTTTCATTTTTTGAAGAACCTCCATACTGTCTTCCATAGAGGCCAAACCAATTTACACTCCCACTAGCATTACACAAGAGTTCCCTTTTCTCTACATCCATACCAACCCTTGTTGTCTCTTATTTTGTTTTGTTTATGAAAGTCATTCTAACTTGTATAAGGTGATATCTCATTGTGGCTTTTATTTGCATTATTCTAATGGTTAGTGATTTTAAGCACATTTTCGTGTACCGTTCATTGTACCATTGCAATTTTTATTTGCATTCTCCTGATGATTAATGATATTGACCACCTTTTCATGTATGTCTTCTTTGGAAAAATGTGTATTCAGTTCCCCTGCTTGTTTTTTTTTTAATTTTGTAAATTTATTTTTTATTGGTGTTCAATTTGCCAACATATAGAATCAGACTGGGGGTTTTGGGTTTGTTTTTTGCTTTTTTATTAGTTTGTTTGCTATTAAGTCACACAAGTTCTTTATATAATTTGGACATTAACCCCTTAACATATATATATATATATAGTAGGTTTGGGCTTAAAAATAGACACGCAGACCAATAGAACAGTATA
Organism: Nyctereutes procyonoides; assembly: GCF_905146905.1. Lineage (NCBI taxonomy): Eukaryota > Metazoa > Chordata > Mammalia > Carnivora > Canidae > Nyctereutes > Nyctereutes procyonoides. Next base: position 55,063,743 of record NW_026575046.1, read on the forward strand.
GAGAGCCCAGAAATAAGTTCATGAGCATATGTTCAATTAACTTACAACAAAAGAGCCAAGAATAGGGATCCCTGGGGGGTGCAGCGGTTTAGCACCTGCCTTTGGCCCAGGGCACGATCCTGGAGACCCGGGATCGAATCCCACGTCGGGCTCCCGGTGCATGGAGCCTGCTTCTCCCTCTGCCTATGTCTCTGCCTCTCTCTCTCTCTCTCTCTCTCTCTCTCTCTGTGTGTGTGTGTGTGTGTGACTATCATAAATAAATAAAAATTTTTTAAAAAGAGCCAAGAATATACATTGGGAAAATGACAGTCTTTTCAACAAATGCTGTTGGGAAAACTGGATGGTCAGATATGCAAAAGAATAAAATTGGATCACTATCTTACACCATATACAAAAAAAAAAAAAAAAAAAAAAACCTCAAAATGGATTAAAGACTTAACTGTAAGACCTGAAACCAGAAAACTTCTGGAAGAAAACATTATGAAGTAAGCTCCGTAACTTTGGTCTTGGCAATGATCTTTTGGATTTGACAGCAAAAGCGAAGGCAACAAAAGCAAAAATAAACAAGTGAGACTACATCAAACTAACAAGTTTCTGCGTTAACAATGGAAACCAGCAACAAAATGAAAAGGCACACTATGGAATGGGAGAAAGCCTTTGCAAATCATATATCTGAAAAGGAGTTAACTTCCACTGTCATTTTAAAGCCTTTCATAATTTAAATTGCTCTAATCTTGGCAAAAGTATTTATTTTTAATTACTTTTAATATATGCTGCACTGTAAAAAGATTCAAAGGTATATATTTTTCTGACGGGAGCCTTCTAACTCTCAAACCACATATCTGTCAAGTTGTGGGATATGTTCTCAACTATTTTTTTTTTAGAAAGTGACATTTCTCCATACAATGTTGCACATGGGAAGCTGCCAAATATAAAATAAAGAGATTTTGCTATTGCTCACTTTGATGCCATTTAACTCCCTGATCTTTGTAAAGAGTACGTAAGACTCTCTGTAGCCTTTGCTGACCTCTCAGTGGTTATTCATGAACAGGGAGAAGGCAGGGGCAAAAAGTCATACATTCAAGACACTTAAGCTGTTGTCAGGTCAATGAAGGATAAGTAAAATTTTTCTGGGGTGACTGTGGGATTGCAGAGGTGTATTGCTTTAAGGAGACTAATTTACACCATAAATTGGATTAGCACATGCTCAAATTATCAAAATCCAGGTGCGACTCTGTTTCCGTAGAAGTGGTTTGTGTTTCCTAAGATAAAGCATGTTAGCTCAGGCTACCCTAACAAAATACTATAAGTACTTAAAACTATAGAAATTATATTTCTGGCATTCTGGAGGCTGCAAGTCCAAGATCAGTGTGCCAGTATGGTCAGGTTCTGGTGAGGGTTCTCCCCCTGGCTTGTAGATAGCCACCTTCTTGCTGTGTTCTCACATGGCCATTCCGTGATGTGTGCACATGGAGAGATATTGAGAAAGAGAGATTTTTCTCTTGCTCTTCTTATAAGGCCACCAATCCTATTGGATTAGAATCGCACCCTATGACCTCACTTAACCCCTAAAAGCCCTATCTCCAAATACAGCTATTTTGGGTAGTTAAGACTTTAACATATGAATTTTGGGGACACAAACACAGTTAAGGTCATAGGTAATATACAAGGTAATATAATGAAAGGAATTCACATGATGGTGTGAACATCTATAATTATTCAGTATCTTCATGTTCCTTAATGGGGACAACAGATATGGATACTATCCAGTAAGTGGTGTGCTTAATTTGAATGCTGATTACTAAATATTGTTTCTCATAATCATATCATTCCTTAATACAAGTAAATGCATTTCTCTGGATTCTTACTAAATCTGAAATTATTTCTTATTGGCAGTAATGACAACGCAAATGAGATATGCAAATAATCATACAATTATAAACTTTTTGGCTCTCTTATGTTTTTCTACCTGTAATATGTTGGATGTTGAGGGCAACATAAGAATATGGTTACTTTTTTTCAGCATTTTAAAGCTGTCTTCCTGGTTTTGCTTCAAAAGAGGAGAAAGAGGGTTTAAATTTTCCAAAAATTTTGGAAATCCCACATAACTTTATCGTCGTGGTTCACTCTTCTGTCCTAAAGCAAAACTTCTATACAACTATAGCTCTTTCAAAACCAGTATTATAGATGTGCATGCATATAGTAGAAATTATCATGTTCTATTATCACTTCCATTGGATTCAATAAATTTTATAAACGTTAGGTCCACATTAGGAACTGACCGATTCCGATATGGAGTGTTATGACCCTCCAAAATTTGCTTCGACGTGAATGGACCTGGAGGGTATTATGCTGAGTGAAATAAGTCAGTCAGAGAAGGACAAACATTATATGGTCTCATTCATTTGGGGAATATAAATAATAGTGAAAGGGAATAAAGTGGAAAGGAGAAAAAATAAGTGGGAAATATCAGAAAGGGAGACAGCACATGAGAGACTCCTAACTCTGGGAAACGAACTAGGGGTGGTGGAAGGGGAGGAGGGAGGGGGGTGGGGGTGACTGGGTGGTGGGCACTGAGGGGGGCACTTGATGAGATGAGCACTGGGTGTTATTCTGTATGTTGGCAAATTGAACACCAATAAAAAATAAATTTATTATTAAAAAATAGACAACCACCTTCGATTATTAAGGTGGTTGTTTAAAGTAGAAATAAGAGAAAATTTACTACTAGCTAGAAACCCTACATAGGGTAAGGATAGGGTGGTAGTTGTATAAAGGTACATATTGAGTCTTTCTCAAAGAATTGTACTATTTCTTTTGCTGCTAAACAATCTACTCTCAGAAAATCATGGATGGAATCGATGTCCCAAGTTGATATTCCTACAGAAACACTTTTTTTCAGGTGGGAAAACTAATGCCTTGACAGTGACAACTTCATCTCTGTCCTAATTCAGTTTCAAGTCTAACTTAGAAGTGACTTAAACCTTGTATTTTTGAAGAATGTTTGCTTGTGATTTATCCTTTCCACATCAGAAAAATCTTACCTCTGAGGTCACAAAATATTCTATGCATGCCCCCACCAAAGTGCTTCTCTTTATTGGTTTAACTGCCTGATACCTCCTGCCAGATAATGATGTCTTTGATGATAAGCACTGTATCTTATTGTTCTTTGCTATGGTGAAAGGAGTCAAGACATTAAGATAGTTCCTGGATTAGTCCCAAAATTGCTGATTTTCTGAAGTTATATAGTGGAGTTCAAAACTCGTGTGCATTTGATGGCATGAACCCAAGGTCAAAGGAGATAGAGATGTAAGGGATTGAGTTCTCAACTGAGACAAGGGTTTAACACTAGCTAACCCAGCACCCTGGATAGTGCCACGGGGTGGCTCTCATAATATTTGAAATAAATTTTTATCTATAAAAAATCCCACAATAAATGATCTTCTAAAGTCTCATCATTGACAAGCATATCCTCATGGCTCTTTGGATCTGTCCTCACCACTCTCCCCACCACCCTACCTTACCAGCTTTTAGTGACATCTTCATCAGACATGAAGGTCAGATCTTCATGACCACTCCATTAGGATATCCACACCCTTGAAAGGGTACAACTAGATGACAGGATGGTCTTTTGCCTTTCTCAGGATGTTGCTACATCCTTTGGGGTTTCTAAACTGATTGAAGGAAGTGACCCCAATTTTTTCTCATTTCAAAAGTTCTACTGTCTTTATAGATACTCCTCCTAGTTCCTTTCTGCTTTATTTCTGATAAATCATAACTGAGACATAGTAAATACATCATTAGGTAAGCAACTTGAGCTGAAAATTGGCTATATTTTAAAAATGCTGATGTATGGGATTTGGAGGTCTTACCTTACCTGACATATGGCAAAAGAAAATTAAAGAAAATAGTCACAGCAGATCCCTTCCTCCACACTTCAGTGCTTTGTTAAATAAGAATAAGCCTATTTAATTAATATTGATTTAACACTGACTGTCCTTGAGATATATTACCCTTTGACACATTTTTACCTTCAAAACTGCCAAAATTGCAAAATGTTTAATAACAAAATTCAAATCCATTTTTAAGCTCAGAGTTATTGTGGTTTGTTATCACCAATTCCCAGCTACTCAAGGAAGGAGGTACGTGTCTTAGCAAGTGGCAATGTCTTTATTTATGACCTCTAGTTATTAGTTAGGTTTGCCAGACATTTCTCAAAACATGGCCCAGGTCACCCAGGAGTAGGACTCTAGAGCAGGATAAAAGATTCTGCTATAATTTGGCTTATGATCCTGGCATTTGTTAGAACATGACAACCTCACTTTGATAGAAATATTAGGTAGTTATTTCTTTCTAAATAAAGAACACAAAGGAGGCATTTGTTTATCAGCTAGAAGAAGAGGGAACATTTATTATTCTTGACACCTTCTTTCTGGTCATTTGAGTAATGGATAAATAACCAGAAGCCCTTATTTACCTAAGGTAAGACTTTTTTATTTGAAAATTTGCTTATTCAACTCTACTCTTTCATTTCACCCAAATTTCTGAGTAAGCCTTGGGTAATGGTCCCTTCTAGTAAAACCCTGTCCCCCTGTGAGGAGAGATGTATGCATCATTAGATCTGGGAAGTTCCTCTGAGATACCCTCCTCATTTTCAGTTTTAGAATAGCAGGTCAATGATTTGACACATAAGTTATACTCAAATATCTTAAGAAACCATCACATTCCTTTGTGTCACGGGGCAAATCAAAGACCTAATAATACTGACCCAAACCCCCACAATGAGTGAATGACACGTAAGAAGGTCAAATATCCATTGAATATTTGCTTCACTGCTGAAGAAGGAGACTGAAAGCACTCATTTTAGCCCTCACCACCATGGAAGTCATTCTCCCTTGGAAGTCCTCTGCCCAGATCTGAGGAAAAGCACTTACAGCCTGCTCAGAGACTCACTTCCTGGAGCAACGTGCAGCCAAAAGTAAGAGCCCTAGAAGTGAACATCTCAGCTACATTCTCTTCAAATCTTCTACTTTTATTTCTGGTAATGATGGAGTGGATTTGTAAATAATTGCAGAAAACAGAAAAGTCTGGGAATAGGGCAAAGCCAATGCTCCACTTAGCTTAAAGGAAAATGTGTGGTCACTCAGACTGGTAGGATATTCTCAGTAGGGTTTAGGCTAAATGGTTGGGCATGAAAAGGGGTCAGGACAAAATCAGCTGACAGGATAAAATGATTCTGAGTTGAAGTACAGAAGTCAAGACTGGTAAAAATGAAAAGGCCATCTCTGGAGCAACTTTGACTAAAAGGATCACAGACAGTTCACCTAATTAGTATTTCTGTGAAAATATGAGTTTGTAGCAACCACTGCCTTATTTTCCTTTCTGATAGTTTATTCTTCTGCTCTGCTTTGTTTCTAGGGTAAGCACGCCCCCTTCTCTTGGTCACGACTCTGTTCTCCCTCTAGTCTTAACATCCAGGGCTACAACTTATTTCCACACTAACATGAAGTAAATTATCACAAGAATCATTGGTTTTGTTGCATTGGGGACAGAGAAATAATGTTAAATATGCCTCTTTCTGAAAACCAGTACATTACTCTAGCACCTGAAAGAGTCATAATTGTCCTAAGATGTTCCCATTTCCCACTTCAATCTCTGTGTAACAGCTTGTCTGCTTGGCACCTCCCTCTAGGAACATAGGGAGCCACACCTCTGAAGACTTTTTCCAATGCAGAGATCACAAGGGAGGCATTAATGGAGTCTCTCACATGTTCACTGCCATCGTCTTCAGTCATGAAAAGGTAATTCCATATGTGGTTATATCTTCTAGAAATCCCTTGGGCAAATGCCCTATCAGTTATGAAAGCTCTGACTCTCACCGTTATCCGTCCAATAAAAGAAGGAAAAAAAAATATGTTTTGGAAAAAATAAAAATAATAAGTCATGCTGTTAACTATCATTTTCAAGTAAATCACCTCAAGATATGGGTGCTCCTTTTTTTCCAGAAGGTGTTTGATATTATTTCTACAAACATAACATGTCATACTTTCAAAATTAACATTTGAAATGTCTGCTTAAAGGTGTGCTAACACTTTGTTTAATATCTCTATAAAAGAACAGAAAGAAGGAGCTACACCTTGAATCTGCCTCAAGTGAATCTTGGAGTTTTGATTTTACAGCTTTGCTGCCAATCATTTCTGCTCCAGAGGAAACTAGTAAAGGAGTTGGAAAAATCCCAGTTGAAATTTTTAATGGTTATAGTCAAATTTCCCATTTTGACTCTTCCTAAAAAATAAATATTTGAAATGAAAGAACATTGCAAGTATAGGAAAAACTGAAACTGATGTGGGGGTTAGTGGAAATGTTAGTAGTATCAGTTGTATTGGAAAGTACAAAGACAATCATATGAGCTCTTAACTAAATGCTAATTTCTTGCTCTCTTAAGCCCACCTCATTGTTCATTGCATACAAAGAAAACTTAGACCAACACTAAAAACTGGAGCCATCCTGATTTTGGCAAATACCTAAAACAAAGAATAAATTCTAGGCCCTGAAAGAACCATGGCATTGGAGTTCTGGAATGCAAAGATGAGCTTCATGTTGTCGCCAACCCTGTCCCCCCACCAGCCATTTGCCAACCTGCAAATATCTAAGCCTTCTGGGACTTTTCATATACAAATCGTCATACTTTCCCCTTATGTAACAAAAAAATAATGGTCCAGTAAGAGACCCATATGCAGGAACAATGCTCAAACGAGCTCAAGCATCTCCTGAGTGTTCTGTTAGCCATCCCTGTGTTCAGATTGATTTATGGGCCTCAGGCCCATCATTTCCCCACCATTAGCCATCATTAGACCATTATGACTCCCCACAGTCCCTCAGCTTACTGCTTCCAGGGAGGACGTGCAATCTTGCCCAGCTGTGTTGAGCTCGTTTTCACTACCACTAATTTTCTGACAGAAACTATGAGTAATGTCACATTTCATACTGTTCCAATAAAAACATTTGCTCCTTGGCAGGGCTAGTAAAGAGCTTGATGGAGAAACTATAGAGAGTCCCCAAGGGGGCAAAAGGTGACTGAGGGACTTTGTCATGAGAAAAATTGAGTACCTGCCTAGGCTGACACAGTGGATCAAAACAAAGAAAAAAGGAATGAGGTAATCAGGTCATGACCCAAAGACTTTTAGACATTTATTCATTTACCCAACAATATATTTTGAGCACCTACAATGTGCCAGACACTGTGCAAATAAAATTGTCATGTCTGTTGGACACAACCCCTTGGAGCCAGAAGGTCTGGGATCTGCTCCATATTTCCACTTTATGGAGCTGCACAACCTAATAAAAATTGCTTAACTTTGTGAAATCCCTGGCTTCTAATCTTCTAATCTACATAATAATCATTTATTACATCATATGTCCATGTAATAACTTATATAATATAATCTACATAATCTACATGATAAATCCACATCTTAATTTATTGATAGAAATTCTTGTAGGATGACATTATAATTGGGGGCATTTAGAAAAACATTATTTATGTGTGTGTGTGTGTGTGTGTGTGTGTGTGTGTACAGAGAGAGAGAGAATGGACTCAAGAGGAGGACATTTTCCTAACTACACACTCATCTATCCACTGTAGTAGAAAGACAGGTCCTCACAGCATTCAGCCAACAAGTAAGTGTCATCTCCACATTGCCATGTTCATGAACCAAACACAAAAGTCAACTGAACACTGGGCAGAGTGATGGAAGCACCCAGTTCTCTAGGACATAATTTTAAGCATTATGCTCAGTGGATACTAAGACATCAGGAAATGTGCCTGAAGCATAGCCTCCAGAAGGCGGCACTGTCAATGAGCGCCAATGAGTCTCTCAGACCATCCCATTGGTTTCTACTTACAGTCACTGAGAAATCTGAATATACTGATGCTTCACTGAAGTAACATTCCTCCTCTCTGCATTCGCCTCCAATATGTTGTTACTGCTGTTTTGAGGCTTCAGACTCATTTATGTGCAAAATGCAGGAACCTCAGATAAAGTAACCATGGTGCTTATTTAGTATATTCCATACAGGTTGTCCCACATGCCTTCATAGACCCCATTAGTTGTGTCTTAAGGTGGAAATGGGATCTCAAGGTGGAAATGGGATGCCTAGAACTCCAATTCCCCAATCCTCAAATGGCCACCATGAGGTAATCTACTCTTGGCAACGACCAAGAATAAACACCATGCAATGCCATCTGTAGCCACTGACCAGGGCTTCATTTCCAAGTGTCCAATCTGTTCTCCCATCATGGTTCTAGAACTGCATGACCTTCATTGCCCCTCCAGTTCAGGTCTTGGCTAAAATCTTGTCCAAGGAGCTTTCTTAATGCTCCCCTTTCCTTGAACCCCACTCTGGTTCTTTCTTGATGTTGGTTGTGGGTTCCTCTTAAGAGGGAGGCATTCCCAGACTTATTTCTTAGGATATAAGAATATCCTTGTTAAAGAATAAATAGAAAAACATTTGCAGAATGAGTTGATCCAAAAATTAAGAGAAGAATAGTGGAGTCTCTCCAGCCCAGTTGTCCCAGCCATTTTCCACCAAAGCCCCTCTGTGGGCTCAAGAACTCTATCCTGATCCTGAGAGCATGTTAGGACTCTCTTAAGAGTGAAGGATGGGGGGCACTTGGGTGGCTCCATGGTTGAGCATCTGCCTTTGGCTCAGGTTGTGATCCCGGGGTCCTGGGATCAAGTCCCACATGGGGATCCCTGCAGGGAGCCTGCTTCTCCCTCTGCCTGTGTCTCTGCCTCTCTGTGTGTCTCTCATGAACAAGTAAATAAGATCTTTAAAAAACAGAAAGAATGAAGGATAAAATAAAATGAAGAATGAAGGGTAAAATGGGTGAAGGTGGTCAAATACATGAACTTCCAGTTGTAAAATAAATAAGTCCTAGGGACATAAGGTACAGTGTGGTGACTATAGTTAACAATACTTTATTGTATACTGGAAAGTTGCTAGAGAATAGATGGTCACAGTTCTCATCACAAGAAAAAAAATTTTGTAACTCTGTGTGGGGATGGATGTTAACTAAACTTACTGAAGTAATCATTTTGCAATATAAACATATATCAAATTACCAAGTTGTACACCTAAAACTAATACGATGTTATATGTCAGCTATATCTCAATTTTTTTTAAAAAAAGAACAAAGGTTGGAAGTGATATTTTGTTTCCCCTTAAAATTTCCTACTAATATCTATCTACCTGTGTATCATCAGCCTCACTCTTGCAAAGGAGCAGACTAACGATCCTTTCTCCCCAGGCGATAATTAAAATTTAAAACGGAGACAATTTAGATGGCTTTGGAACACTCCATGTAGGGCAGGACAGTCTGTGAGTAGCGTTTTCGGTAACAGGCCCCCCTGCAGGGCCGTCACAGCTGGTTTGGCTCACAGGGTCCATCTCAACTTGTGAGGGCAAGCGAAGCCAACGTAGAATTACTTACATCGTACCTTGTTCTGCCCAATATTTCTGCCACGCTGCCTTGTACTTCCAATACACACCCACTTGTTTTCTTCACAAGATTTCACGTTTTTCAAAAATCTTTTGAGAAATGGCCCGAATTTGCAGAGCTCCTGCTTGATCATGGTTTGCAGTTATTAACTTCTTCCCATGGTTAAGCGCTGCATACTCACCCTGACCTCTCCAGCCCTCCCACTAGCACCTCACTCCCCCCAGATCTGCCCGCTTCCTTCCACTTCTCCAGGCCCACCGGGACCTTAGCAGCACAGAACCAAGGGTGCCAGTGTTTCCTAGGAACCAGTAGACGTGGATTATCAATATTCTGGATTCCATGACCTCATCATGCCAGTCTGACGTTCTTCATGGTCATAATATTCACTGAGAGAGAGTGCTTATGAAAGAAATGATCACTTTAAACCTCCACTTTATGCCCATCTCCCACACGTAGGTGAGGACCGAAGAATAAGCTAATTATTATCTAGTCAGGAATGAAACCCCATAGACAAAGAACAAAGCTTTAGTTAGCCAATAGACTGCCATTTGGCAACATGACTCATGGCAATGCTTCTCCAACTTTTAGTTTGCACAAGAATTATCTGGGGAGGGGTGCCTGGGCACTCAGTGGGTTGAGCATCTGACTCTTGATTTTGGCTCAGGTCATGATCAAAGGATCATGAGATCAAGCCCCATGTTAGGCTCCACACTGAGCATGGAGCCTGCTTGGGATTCTCTCTCTCTCTCTCCCCCTCTCTCTGTCCCTCCTCTGCTCTCTCAAAAAAAAAAAAAAGAATTATCTGGGGATTTTGTTATAAGTGATGAGTCTCTACTCTCAGAATCTCAGAGACTTGTTGGTCCCTCAAATATGGGTATATCAGGAGTATCTGATGGAGGTAGTCTGTGGACCAACCTGGCAAAATACCAGACTTTACTGATACTGGTTTTGTATTCTTTTCTACTGTCTTTAGCTGGTTTGGTATCAGGGTAATATTAGCTTCATAAAATATATGGGGAAGTGTTCTTTCTTTTTCTATTTTATGGAAGAGAGTATGTAGCACTGGTGTTAACTATCTTTCAAATATTTATTAAAATTTGCCAGCAAGACATCTGTCACTACTTATTTCTTTTAGGGGAACTTTAAAAGTAAACATTCAATTTCCTTGGGGCGCCTGGGTGGCTCAGTGGGTTAAGCACCAACTCTTGTTTTGTTTGTTTTATTATTTTTATTTTTTTATGAATTAATTTTTATTGGTGTTCAATTTACCAACATACAGAATAACACCCAGTGCTCATCCCGTCAAGTGTCCCCCCCGTTCCCGTCACCCAGTCACCCCCACCCCCCGCCTCCTCCCCTTCCACCACCCCCTAGTTCATTTCCCAGAGTAAAGTCTTTAGGTTCTGTGTCCCTGTCTGTATCTCTCCCACACATTTCGTCATCTCCTTCCTATATTCCCCGTCACTATTATTCATATTCCCCAATTAGTGAAACCATACAAAAAGAACCGTTTGTCTCTTCCGATTGACTTACTTCACTCAGCCATAATACCCTCCCAGTTCCATCCACCGTTGAAGCAAATGGTGGGATTTGTTGGGTTCTAATGGCTAGTAATATTACCCATTGTATACATAAACCTACATCTTCTTTACCATTCATCTTTCGATGGCACCGAGGCTCCTTCCACAGTTTGGCTATTGTGGACATGGCTGCAGATACATCGGGGTGCAGGTGCCTCGGCGTTTCATTGCAACTGAATCTTCGGGTAAATCCCTAACAGTGCGAATGCTGGGTCGTAGGGCAGGTCTATTTAATTCTTTGAGGAACCTCCACAATCACAGTTTTCCAGAGTGATGCACCAGTTTCACATTCCCACCAACATGTAAGAGGTTCCCTTTCCTCCGCATCCTCTCTCCAACATTTGTTGTTTCCTGCCTGTTAATTTCCCCTTGCTTTTTACCCGCTGCACTGGTGTGAGGTGGTATCTCATTGTGTTTTGATTTGATTTTCCCTGATGGCAAGGATGCAGAGCATTTGCTCATGTGCATGTTGGCCATGTCTATGTCTTCTGCTGTGAATTTCTCTTCAGAGTCCTTTTGCCCATTTCAATGATTGGATTGTTTTGTTTCTTTGTGTTGAGTTTATAAGTCTTATAGATTTTTGGAAACTAGCCTTTATCTGATATTGTTATTTGCAAATATCTTCCTTCCCATTCTGTCGTTGTCTTTGAAGTTTTGTTGACTGTATCCTTTGCTGTGCAAAAGCTTCTTATCTTGATGAAGTCCAATAGTTTTCAATTTTGCTTTTGTTTCTTTGCCTTCGTGATGTACTTGCAAAAAGTTACTGTGGCCAAGTACTAATATTCGACAAAGAGAAAAGACTATCCACTGAAGAAAGACATCTCTTCAAATACTATGGGTGCTGGAAAATTGTCAACCACATGCAAAAGAATGAAACTAGACCACTCCTCATTGCACCATACACAAAGATAAACTCAATGGATGAAGATTTAAATGTAGACCAAACTCCATCAGAAATCCAAGAGAGAACACACAGGCAACACCTTTTTGACTTGGCCAAACTCTTTGGTTTGACTTGGTCATGATCTCGTGGTGGTGGGATCAAGCCCTGCATCAGGTGTCAGGCTCCACACGGAGGGTGGAGTCTGCTTCAGATTCCTCTCCCTCCCCCTCTGCTTCTCCCCTCCTCCCTGCTTGTTTGTACTCTTCTCTCTCTCTCTCTCTCTTTCAAATAAAATCTTTTTAAAAATTCGGTTCTCTTAATAGATACAGTCATTCAAATTTCTATTTCATATTGGGCGAAGTACGGATGTTTGTGTTTTTCTAAGAATTGGTCCCTTTCATTTAAGTCATCACATTTATGTGTGTGAGCTGTTCATGGTATACCTGTATACATTAGTTTTCCATGGCTGTGACAAATTACCACAAACTCAGTTGCTTAAAACAACAGATATTTACATTTTCATATTTCTGGAGTAAATTAATTCAACATCAATTTCATCAGACCAAAATAAATTGACAGCTGTGCCATGCTCTCTCTCTGACAGTTTTAGGGAAGAATCCATGCCTTCTTCTAGCTTTGGATGATATTCTCTGACTTGTGGCCCTATCACTCCCTCTCTGCCTCTGTGTTTGTCTTGTCTACTCCTCTTCTCAGTGTATCCAATCTCCCTCTGCTTCCTTCTTTTAAAAGTACATGGAATGGCAGTTAGGGCCCATATGGATAATCCAACATAATGTCTCCATCTCAATCATTAATTTAACACATCTGCAAAGAACTTTTGCCCAAATAAGGTAACATTTACAGGTTCTAAGGATGAGAACATGGTATTTTTCAGGCTATTCAGCCCACCACAGTTTATTGTCCTTTTATGCCTGCACGGTCTGTAATAATATCCCTTGTTTCATCACTAATATTGGTAATCTGGGTCCTCTCTCTCTTAATCTCTCGATCTTTTTCTCGATCTCTCAATCTCTCTCCCTGTCTTTGTCAGTCTTAGAGATGTTTGTCAATCTTACTCAGTTTTTCAAAGAACCACCTTTGTTTTACTGATTTTTCTCTACTGTTTCAATTTCTTTGATTTATCCCTTTATACTACTTTTCCTTCTTATTACTTGCTTTAGGTTTATTTTTCTACTCTTCTTCTAAATTCTTGAGATGGGAATTTCAATTATTAATTAGAAATTTCCTATTTTCGGGATCCCTGGGTGGCTGAGTGGTTTAGCACCTGCCTTTGCCCCAGGGCGTGATCCTGCATCCCGGGATCGATTCCTGTATCAGGCTCCCTGCCTTGAGCCTGCTTTTCATAGGCAGAGCCTATGTCTCTGCCTCTCTCTGTGTGTCTCTCATGAATAAATAAATAAAATCTTTAAAAAAAATAAAGAAATTTCCTATTTTCTTATATGTGCATCCGGTGCTATAAATGTCCCTCTCATATTGCTTTGTCTGTGTTTTGCAAGTTCTGTACTTTTGTTTTCATAGCTCAATGTACTTTTTTATATTCTTTGAGACTTCCTCTTTGATCCATTGAATATTTAAAAGTATGTTGTTTAGTTTCTAAGTACTTGGAAACATTCCCTTTATCTTTCTAATATTGATTTCTAGTTTGATTCTATTGTGCTTGAGGAGCACACTCTGGGTGATTTCAATTCTTTTCAATTTGTTGAGGTTGATTTGATGACCAATGATATGTCCTACCTTGGTATGTATTTTGGGAACACTTGAAAAAATGTATAGTTGGTTATTGTTGGGTGTAGTGTTCAATTAACGTCGATTAGATCCTATTGTTAACAGTGTGGTTGAGTTCTTCTAAGCCCTTGCTGATTTTCCATTTTATCAGTTGTTGAGAGAAGGGTATTGAAGTCTCCAACTATAATCATGCATTTGTTTATCTCTCCTTCCAGTTATACTCTGCTTCAAAGAATTTGCAGTTCTATAGTTTGGTGCATAATATTTAAGACTATCATATCTCTTTGTATATTGACACATCATTTTATTTATTTATTTGTTTTTGCAGTTTTATTTGAGAATCAGCAATTAGTTCTCATTCACAGTAACTATATGTAAACTTTTGAAAGTGGTGAAAGGTACATAGGTAACCAATGTTTAGAGCTTGTTTAGTGAATCTTTATCCTCAGTACTTTTTCCCATCGAACACACAGATACAGTATGGAACATTCCTTATTCCTTTGGCCTAGACAGCTTTGTTCAGCCTCGTGTCGATGCATGCATCTGGAGTTCCCATCTCCTTCATGGCAACTTTCCAGATCTCTTTGAGAGCCCAATGAGGTACACTTCTTGAAACTCACTCCATGGATATGCCTGTGAATATTGATGGTGTGTCCTCTGGTTTCTACCCATTGATGGCAAAATGGCCCTTCTCACCATGCTTCTTTGTGGGAGCCATTTTGCCAGTTGGAAAGGAAAAGAGTGCATCATTTTATAATGCCCTTCACTGTCTTTGGCAATTTTCTTTGCTTTGAACTCTACTCTATCTGGTATAATATAGCCACTCTTGCTTTCTTGTAATTTATGTTTGTATGATATATCCTTTCCATCCTCCTATTTTCAACCTGCCTATATCACTATATTTAAAATGAGTTTCTTGTAGACAGCATATGGTTGAGTCATGTTTTAATCTGCTGTACTTTCTTAAAAATTATATTTTAATTGGCATACTCAAATAATTTGCATTTAATGTAATAATTGAGTCGTTGGGACTTAGGTTGGCTTTTTACTTTTTGTTTTATGTTTCTTCTCTCTTCTTTTCTTTTTTGTTTTCTTCTGTGGTCACTTGAACAGTTTTAGAATTCTATTTTGCTTTGTCTGTAGTGTGTTTGAGTATATATCTTATTTAGTTTCTTTTAGTGATATTCCAAGTAATACTAATTTCTTATATTACTCTATTACATGTATATGTGTATGTGTCTATATATATATATATATATGCATTTGGGTCAGTGGCTATTTAACCAAAGTTCTAACTGTTCAATCTCCTTCTTGGGTTGCCTCCTGACATGTTGGCTCAATGGATTTTATCATTGGAGTTTACATCTAGGTTGTGATAGTCCTCCCACCCACTCCTTCACACATGCCATCGAACAACTCTTCACCCAGGATTGCACACATCTCTCCCCTTGATGTTCCACTTCTTTGAAAGTACAATTTGACACACATTTTAATCTTAGTTCCTTCATGAATCTGATTCCACCAAATGTAACATTTTCAGAGGAACTGGTCCCACTCCCCAGTGAAATGAAAGTCTCCTTATTTTGAGGTTGTAGTAACCTTGCCCTCTCCTTAGGAGTCCCTTTACCTCTTTGCTTCCACATTTGTCTCTGATTTATCCATCTCCAAAGAACTACAAGTAAGCCACAATTGCATATACATTAACTTGGGTAACCCTGAAGCAGAAATAGAACCAAAATGCATGACTAATTCTGGTGAGTCAATAAATGGAAAGCCAGGTAGGAAGGAGAGTGGGAGAATGTGATAGCTGGTGGCTTAGAGGGAAAAGAGGCTTTAGGTGACATATGGAGAATTCTAGAAAAGTGACTGAGTGAACAGAGGGATTGTTTCAAATCATATTAGAGGTCATTTCATTTCTAAACTGATACATTTTCACAACTTAACTATTCATCCTGACAGGCATAAACAATATTTGGAAAGGCAAATTTCAGAGAACTGTGATTTAATTGTTTGTCAGATTAGGCCGGTCTCCAAAATATTTGCTGCTCTATCCTGCCAACCAGAGCTAGTTTCATACTCAGAGGACTTTAATATCAAGGCCTAGGAAGATTGGCACCTCCCAAGATCTGAAGTGGCTCAAAGGGGATTTTCTCCCGGACACATGAACTTCATTAGGTAGCCAGCCTCTCTGTAGTTCTCAAATACAGATACCACGTGGGGTATTTGTCTTTCTGCTTCCTCTAGCCTCAGCCTCAGTGAAAATCAAACAGATAAATAAATAAAGGTTTGAGTCGAATTTCAACAGCATTTCCAGAGAAATCTTTCAGAGTTTGATACTGGTTGTGTTTTTTTATATAGCCTCCTCCCCCCCCCCCCGCCCTTCTCCTATTTAGTTTCCAGATAATCTTAGATTTAAGTGTTGGTCTAGGGACTTAACACCACCTCTGCTCTTCGTATATAAATCGCGGCCACAAGATCCCTCACCCTTCTATTCCTCCTTCCTTGTAATGAGCTAAGAATGGGAAGCAGATGCAATTTTGAGACTCTTTCATGCTGTGACACATCAGCTGAAAATGACATCCAGAAAAAGGCTGTGTTCTAATCATAATAAATGTGTTACAGAAGGAAGATGAAGCTACAGTCTCATATATTGCCTGTGAAGTGTACTATATAACTTTTCTCTACGATTATTAGCCTTCATTTTAATGTTTCTCTTTCATTAGCTCTCCTGGGCAAAGAAAGCTGGAACACTTAAAGCCAAGTTAATGCAAAATGTTTAAGCAATATTACCAGGAGCCAGTGTCCTGAGAATATTGATCGAGTCATCACCACCAAGTATTCCTCTGGCACTGAAGCAGTGGATTTGACTTTGGGCATTTACAAGAAGCATTTCAGATGTGACCCCTTCCACCTAATAGGTTAGAGTCCAAGAGTTACTGTACTGGCATTATATTATAATAAAATAGAGTAAATACAAGCATGTTACATATAAACAAAAGGGAGAGAGAGAGAAAGACAAAGAGAAAGGCTGAACTTAGGCAGAATATATTCAAATAACAAACATATTGATAGTAGGCTCAATAAAATCTTGCAGAGTATGCAAAATACAGGCCATACTGATACTTAAGTAGTGAAGGTTTGAGCTGAATTTGCAGACTTACCAGAACAGGTAAGTTTTCATGCTTATCTTGACCAGTTCAGCAAGAATCCATGGAAGAGTTATTATTTCAGGAAATATTTGCAAGTATTGGAATAGCATGGAGAATGTGTTTGGGATAAGTTGCCAAGTCAGAGAAGCATTACAGAAATTCGTTTATGAGATGTCAAAGGGTCGGGCTGAACTGTGGTTTAAGAGACATATGGGATTAGGTGGAAATCTAACTATGGATCATAAAGGTACAGGACTCAGTGGCTATCCAGACAACATGGCTAAATTTTTTTGAAAACAAACAGGTTACTTTACCTCATAGGAAGCTTTTGAGATGTAGCTCATCTAGCTCATGCCATTTAGAATGCCTAAGTCTGTCTGTTTCCAGAGCCTATCCTTCACAGAATGAAGGCACAGGAAGCTCAGTCTCTGGTGCACTGAGTTATTCGTGATCTGATAAGCCTACCTGGAATTGATTAGAAGAACAGGATCAGGATCTTGGTATCATTCAAGTCAATCATGGCCAGTTCAGAATCTTTTAGAAGCACAATGGTGAAGACAAAGGACTCTGAGTCTGAAGTCTAGATTCTAATCTCATCTCTGTGATGATCAGATATGTGTCCTTGAACAAATTCCATGTATACATCTCAGTATCTGAACCTAGGAAATGTGGAGTTTGTTCTACACTAGCATTTGGTAAACAGTTTTCCAAAAACTATCTGTTCTGTGGCTTGTGATAGATGACACTCAAAGATAAGCACAACAATTCCTTCTTCCATTCCATGTGCTCTTTTGAATTGCGTCTGTTTTTCCATCAAGAGTGGATATTAGTTTATATGTGCCTTGAGTCTTGCCTGGCCCTGTGACTTGCTTTGTTTAATATTATACAGCAGATATGATGCTGTTTGACCTCAAGTCTAGGCCTTTAGAACCCTTGTAGTTTCTGTTGTTTGTTCTGTTGAAACATTGCCTTGAACCCACCTTGTAAGGAAACCTTTAGGGGGATGACAAACCATGTGGAGGGGAAGTAAGGCACCCCATTAGCACCAATTGCCAGGTTGTCTTGTACCTGCCAACATAGAAATCCACAGAACTGTGAGAAATAACCCATCATTTTAATTAAGCCACTAATTTGGGGGGCACTCATTATACAGCAGTAGATAACTGAAATGGTATTCAATAGAAATGTGATTTTTTACTATCAAATAAGTTTGAGTGAAGATCAACTGAACAATGTAAATAGGTTTCTCAAAGTGGAATGTCAGAATTTTGAATATGCTAACATTGATTTAAAATGCCAAATTGTGAGAGAGATTTGTATATCATGTCTGCTAGACTTATTTAATCACAGAATATTGTTTTTCCTAGAAAACTGTTTAATCACTTGTGAATCAGTTTGAGAACGCTGATGTAGTTGAGTTCCAAAGGCCTTGCCAGCACTAGCATTCAAACACACACACACACACACACACACACACACACACACACACACAAAATCTGCCAATGAGGCAAGGAGTGTTTTGGTCACTATTTCTTCTTGATTATCTAGATGACAAGAAAACTCACTCTCTAGTTGGTTGCTACCAAATTTCATTATTCACTTCCACTGAAACAATTTTTTAATCAATTAACAGAAGAAAGCAGTATTAGAATTATTAATGAACAATTAAATAGAGATTAAAGAGCTA
Organism: Nyctereutes procyonoides; assembly: GCF_905146905.1. Classification (NCBI taxonomy): domain Eukaryota; kingdom Metazoa; phylum Chordata; class Mammalia; order Carnivora; family Canidae; genus Nyctereutes; species Nyctereutes procyonoides. The sequence continues at coordinate 55,082,290 of NW_026575046.1, forward strand.
TTAACCTGCAGCTTGGTGGTGGAGACTCGGCTGTCAGGTGGTGTGGGAGCCTGATGGATGTAGACCCATGAGAGACTGTCACAATGATGAAACAAGCAAAGAACAGGCTAATAGATTTATCTATTTCTTCTTGGCAGATTGTAATAGGATATGAAATTGTCCTGCTGATATAGGGATCTATAGAAAGCTCCTTATAAAAAGAATGTGATTAGAACAAGACAAACTGTACTCTATATACTCCATATGCTCACAGACTAGTCACATGATCAAAGTGTGTGCACATGATGCTTGTGTGTGCATACTTGTGACAGCAAGCATGGGTGAAGGTGCTTGAAAGGATTGTCTTTCATACTGATTAAATGCGGATTCTGTATGAGTATTTATGATTATCAGAGTGTTTCTGACTTAGTCTATGTATATTTGTGTGGATGTCTGTCTACGTATTTTCTTCTGTATTCATGTTTTTATCTGTGGAGGCAAACATGCATGTACATACATGTGGTTGGGCAGGTTGTGACTGATAATGATCCACGGTTCTCTGTGCACCTAGAGGACATAATACAAGGTGACAGGAATAAACCAGAGGGAAAGAAATGGGACCATCATGGTACAGCGATCTGTTGAGCCAGTACACTGCTTAAATGCCTCCACTGAGGGGAAGCTTTGCCTTTGTCTGGGGGCTAGTGAATTGGTTCCCTGTCATGGCCATCATGTTGGGGAAGATCATAAAGACAGCAAATAGAAATGGACCAATAAAGAAATGCAAGCCTGGGAATCTGATCAGCAAATTCAATCATCTCCTGGCTCTAACTGGCCCAATATCTCCTTTGAGATAGGAAGTTAAGAACTATAAATAAAGCTTTTTTATGGCTTAAATGGAAAGGGAAATTCCTCAATTTTCTCCCTACTTAATATCTGCCCCAGGCAAATTATTACTCATTTGGGTTTTTTTTTGATAAATGAACCCAATCCAAACTCATTTGGGTTCCTATCATTCAGTAATTTCTAAACTCTGGAATTTATAAAGTGGCATGGAGGCTCTCACTCTTAACTCACTTGTGGCATTTATTGGGTAGTGTCAAACCCTCCATTTGCATTTTCCATGCATTGCCTTATTTAATCTTCATAATACCTGAATTAGCAGTATTATTATGCCCATTACAAAGGGGGGCAAGTAGGGTATGGAGAAGTTTAAAACTGGGCCATGGCCACACATCTGTGCAGATTTCAACTCACAGCTATAGTGAATTGACCCCCAAATCTATGCTTATGATAACTGCACTATCCTGGTTCTTTTAAAGGAAAAACTACCCAAGCTCTTTACCCATCCTCTCTGAATCATTGGGGTCAGAACATGAGCATGGAAGAACTTTAGTTTGGTTCCCTGGGGCTGGTGAAAAATCTTCTGACTTTGTTCCATCATTCCTGTTCCCTTAGTGTATTTTGAGCAAAACTATAGGCACTTAATACACACACCTGAAAGCAAGGAGAGGTGGTCTTCTGGACTGAATGATTCCTTGAACTCTCTTTCAAGTCCATCTACCAGAGAAGGAGGGCATATCTTGCTCCAGGAACAAGGATTAGTCACTCTGGGAAAGAGTGACTGGGAGCAGGTCACTAGGTTCTATGACCCTAAGTAGGTAGGACCCTCTGGTAGCTAGGACAATAGGTCATGACAATAACAATGACTCCATTTTAACCAAAAAAAATTCTGAAATATTCCTTCTGGATCAATAGTGACCATGACTTTTGAAGGGGCAAAGATCAGCTGCTATGATCTGAGGTACTTGGAAGAAGTACTACCACATTTATCTGAGAACGTTTACCTTGTCTAATGGACAGGGAAGTAGGCTAACAAGGCTCCAAGAACACCAAGGGATCATTAAAAATCTATTTCTGCAGTTTTGAGGCCTAAAGAATTAGCCCTTGATTGCTCTCTTCCTTTTGATTATAGAAGGTGATGAGGGGCACCTGGCTGGCTCAGTTGGTAGAGCATGTGACTCTTGAACTCAGGGTTGAAAGTTCAAGCTTCAAGTGTGATGTACGTAGAGTTCACTTAAAATAAAACTTTAAAAGTCTAAGAAAAAAGAAGAGAAAGTGATGAGATAATAAAATTAGCACAAGCCTGTATTCCCAAGTTCCCAGGCTTCTTTCATATGAAATTGACAACTTGTAGCCAAATGGGGGAAGTGCGTTATTGAGGTAACTTTCAAAAGAAAAAAGAAAGGTGCCAAAGTGTATCAAATACCTGTTTCATGCCAATTACTATGACACCATCTCCACAGGTTACCTTATTTAATGCTCATAATAGCTTTAGGTGGTAGATATGATCATCTCTATTTTAATTTTTTTAAGTAGGCTCTACATGCAGCATGGAGCCAAACCCAGGGCTTGAACTCACAACCCTGAGATGAAGACCTGAGCTGGTACCAAGAGTTGGATGCTTAGCTGACTGAGCCACCTAGGCATACCTCATCATCTCTATTTTATAATTGAAGCTCCAAGGCATTAAGAAAACTTCCCAGTCTCTTGCAGTTGGTAAGAGGCAAAACTTGACCCTATCATCAGTATATTCTTCCTTTATCCCCACTGAACATCTGACTAATTAAGGTCAGTGTGAATGTTCACATGAATGGTTTATAAGAGGGGACCTCCCCCAAACACATACACGCCCACTACGTCACTACCAAGGGGGAGCTTTGAAATTGAAAGAAGATAAATGAGTGAGAAAAATTAGAGAGGAAGACAAACCATGAGAGACCGCTAACTCTGAGAAATACACAAAGGGATGCAGAAGGGAAAGTGAGTAGGGGGATGTGGCAACTGGGTGACGGGCACTGAAGGGGGCACTCGATGGGATGAGCACTGGGTGTTATGCTATATGTTGGCAAATTGAATTTAAATAAAAAAAATGTAAAAAAAATGGCATAATCAGGAACATAGATTTAGTCAAACAGGCTGGTCCAGGGGGTAGGAATTTTTGTGGAAAAAGTGCAATGATCCAAAACAGAACCAGACTGTAGGGATCCCTGGGGGGCGCAGCGGTTTGGCGTCTGCCTTTGGCCCAGGGCGCGATCCTGGAGACCCGGGATCGAATCCCACATTGGGTTCCCAGTGCATGGAGCCTGCTTCTCTCTCTGCCTATGTCTCTGCCTCTCTCTCTCTCTCTGTGACTATCATAAAATAAAAAATAAATAAAAATAAAAATTAAAAAAAAAGAACCAGACTGTAGAAAATCCTCCTTTTCTTTCTTTCTTTCTTTCTTTCTTTCTTTCTTTCTTTCTTTCTTTCTTTCTTTCTTTCTTCTTTCTTTCTTTCTCTTTTTTTTTTTTTTGTAAAGGGAGGGTCTTATCTGCAGCATCTGGTTAATAAGTTGAGACTCCGTACTACCTTCAGCCTTCAGCCTTTGTCTTGGTATAATCAAGGGGGAGCCAGGAAGGAGCTTCAGAAAAAGAATGTCTATGCAGCAAGACCCTGAAGCATGCCTTCAAATGTAGATCTTGGACTGAGAAAACAGCTATCCTGTTTATCCACATGAGGGCCAATCAAGTCATGAAAGTAGGAGCCACGCGGTATTGGGAATTAGAGCTCCTGCTGGAAATCAAGAGTGCCTCTGGCATTTCCCCGTACATACATCCTGCCCCCCGCAGTGGGGGAAGTGTCAGGACAGTGATTAAGTATTCAGACATTTAGATCCTGGCATTCTCTCACTACGGATTTATAATCTTGCTTTCCATGGGAAGCAATTGAAGGTTCTAAGAGATAAGTCACGCGAAAGCAGTAAGTGATTGCACCGGCGTTGCACCTCGTCTGAATCTAAAGTCCATTATGTTGCTTTCCCACCCCCCCCCACCCCCGCCCTGCCCCGTGTCGGCCCAGGAAGCCGCTTGAGAAGGTCTGGCAATAGGCTGCTGTTCCTACTCCACGACACGAACAGAATTATTATGTTCAGGGCCGACGCCACGTTTGCACACAGAATGCAAAATTAAGTCTCGTCTGCCCTCCAGCAGCTCCTAATCTAGTGGGGAAGACTCACTAGAGTAAAAAGCAAACCATAAGAAGGGGCATAACAAAGGCTATTGTAGAGATTTATGAATATGAAAGACATTAAGTTTATATTCTCCTGGGAAGCATAAAAGAACGTTTTATAGTGAAAGGTGGTCTCTGAAGAAAGGGCAGTTCCAAGACAGGCACCAGGGAGCACCTTTCAAGAAGTGAGAATAACATGAACAATGACAGGGGGCAGATGCCTTAAGGATCCATTCAGGAGTAAGCAAACTTGGGGGGGGGGTCACTGCAGCAGAGCTGAGCTGAGGCAAGAAAAATAGCTTTGACTTTGAAATCAATATTAGCTGATAATAGAGAAGCTTACATTCCAAGTCGTCTTGGGAGTGTATGCCTTGCTTTCGACTCTATGATTTGCATAATAGGGAGATACAGGAGGTCCCAGAAAAGGGAGCTTTAGGAACCTCCCAGGTGTCCACACAAAGAGTAGATGGAGCAGTGGAGAAGCAGAGCCTGAGAGTTCAGGCCGAAGCATTCACTTCCTCGAGGGTGAGAATGATGGGTCTGCTGCTCATTATCTTGCTCTAATCTTCATGTTTTTCTGCCCTTTGTGAGACCCAAGCCCAAAGCCCCAGTGTGTCCCTTTTACAGGCAATGGTCCACAGCTGGGAGGTAGTGATTTTGCCAAATATCCAGATTAAATATTTAGGGCAGGATTATTGGGGAAGGAGTGAAAGTTTAAAATCTAGAGCAGTGCAAAGAAATCTCTATGTATTCCAAGTCAGGATGAGGAATCAACAGAGAGCTCCTAAGGTAAGAGCTGTAGCAAAGCAGGGGGTGCTGATTCTCTCCTCCCTCAGAATCTAAAGAGAGTCTTGATCATAGAATTCATCCTGCAGAAAGGAAACCCAACCGTTGGGACCGTGGCCAACTGGGGACATAATCTGAAAAGGGGCTCCAAGATCTGCCTCACTTTGGTGCAGATCTCTGCACTGAGGGGCACTCGTAGTCTACCGCAGCCTGTTTAATGTCACAATAACAATTTTGAGTTCCAGATCTAACTGGTTCTAGTTAGTTCCTAGGTGGGCCTGGTTGTCTGCTCAGAGACTCCTCCCGCTAGGAGGTGGGCCTGGAATGGGTTTTCTGTGGACCCCAACAAACATTTTCCACCTGTTTTTGAGTCCCCTGCCTATGGAATCCCTTGAACCCTTTGCTTTAATTTAGTCATGCATTCAGTTCTACAAGGAATCAGCCTATGTACCAGCCTTTCTCCCATGTGTGTGCAAACATGGCGTCGGCCCTGAACATAATAATTCAGTTCGTGTCATGGAGTAACTACAAAGGTAACCCATAATTTCTCCAAGTTTCCAGAGAGCTGGTTAGGGTTTAGAGTAGATAAGCTTTCTCAGTGTTTTGCACAAGGAAGCTCTGAAGCCTTATGCTTGTCCTTCCACTGTACTTGGGGAGCCATACTAGTCTTGCCCAAATAACCTCAGCTCTCCCTCTGACTCCATTCCTCTTCTCTGTGTGAGTATTAGCAAGATATTTTAACCTCATCCTTATTCCTGTGAAATGCAGCTAAGATTACTCTTGTGCATGATCCCATGGCCTTTGGGGGGGGGGGGGGAATTACCTGAGGCCTGGTGTGAAGATGAAGATAAGGACAGATAACAAGTAATACTAAGGGGAGCGCACACATTGTATTCTTCTCCATCTGCCTGAATTAATTATTAATAAGGCAAACAATGAATGTTTGAGCTTCCTCCTAAAATATTTTGACTAACAATTCCATGAGTGGGAAGGTTTTAACCAGGCTGTCTCCAAAATAGTAAGTAAAGAAAACAAAGTGAAACATGCTAATTTTGGAGAAAATTAAATCACAACATGGCTGATATCAAGCAATTTGGTAAAATATTAAAGTAAGGAGAGGATAAAATAGACTCTCAAACTTGTCCTATGAGAATCTTACTCTACTACCCTAGGATTTAGCCCCATTTAGCAATCTGGGGTATGAGACCAAACCCTGTAGAATAAGCAGTGTTTCATCAACACCTTCACATAGCAAGACCAAATAACTCGAAAACCAGAAGGTTCTGAACACACTGGGTCTCAGCCTTACTTTCTCCACCATTCAGCTGACCTGCACTGAATTTCCTCATTCCAAAAAGTCCTCAGATTCATCAGCAGTCCCATTTCTTCTTTTACACTTATTCCAATCTTTCCCTTTGGCCTCATTGCACAAGGAACAAGGTGCAGCCTTTTCTTTACTCCAAGCCCGAAGCTTAGAGAATCTGAGGACCCCTGAGGGTTCTGACTGCTGGAGGGAGCACACTCCTTTTGATGCTCATGTTTCCTCTCCTTGAGCTTGAAGGGCTTTGCTTATGCTACATGGGACTCAAGGCATTCCATGCTCTTCCTAAGCAAAGCAGGATCTTGTCCCCTAAAGCTTTTTTGTTCTATGTTTGAAGGTTTCAGTTAATACATCTATATAGACGCCAAGATGCTGACCTTACGGTTAATCTTTTGTCCCCAGCTTTTCTATGAGAATTGAAATACTAAAATGCAAACTGTTAAAAGCAGTATATATGATAGTACTATACAACTGTAAGCTTCCTCTCCCTCAACAAATGTTGTGTTTCCATGCACTCTCTGAGACCAGCACGCTGGCAAGCAACAGGTATGTGACCCAATTGTCCCCACGCTCCACCCAACAGATGGCTAACCACAAGAAATGAGCATGAAGGCATCCTGGACCAGCTAATCTTCTGCCTCCTAAGAAAACCCAACAAACATCAGGGGAACCCAATGCAGAACAACAGAAATGCTCATTCGTAGATATGTCATCAATAATAAACACATTATTTTAAGCCACTAAGTGCGTGGTGGTTTGCTCTATGGTAACAAGTAACCAATACACTAAAATCTGTGGTCATCTCATCTCTTCTCCTGCATCTTTGTCTGCCCTGGTTAATGAGAGAATTCATGAGTGTGTTAACTCCAGTCTGCTAGAGTCTGGGGGAGCAGCTCAGCAAGTTCAGAGATAACAGCTTTACAGCGCAGATGGTACTACAACACATATTTGTTTTTGTTTTTTGTTTTTCAGTCACTCCCTCTGCCTCCAAATACTTGCTGAGGTTGTCATGAATACCACACAATCTCCTTCTCAATTTTCTGAATAAATGTGATCATTTATAATGGTATTTTTCATCTATAACTTTAGCTCAGGAAACGTAATAGTCAGGCTGGACAAGAATAATCAGAACGACTACTTGGAGGACATGGAGATGTTCCGAAAATGGGTTAGACTTAGTTAGATTTTGAAAGGAAATTTCCTGTCCAGGGAAGGAAGAATCAGGCAAGGAAAGGCATTGATTGATTCACCCAACATGATTGAGCAGCTACTCAGGGTCAAGTCCTATTCTAAGGAATATAGATAAATCAGTGAACAGAACAGACAAAAGTCCTACAGGGGACAGGAAGGGAGTAAATAAGTAAAATATTGTCAGATGGTGATAAGAGCTGGAGAAAAATAAAAATAAGGATTTCTAGGGTTTGAAGAGTGGGTCACAATTTTAAATAGGGTGGTTAGAGAAGGCCTCACTCAGATGACATTTGATTTATATCCTAAAGGAGACAAGATTGTAAGTTTTGCAGGTATACAGGGAAATAGCATCCCAGCCAGAGGAAAGAGCAAGTGCACGGGTCCTGAGGAATGAGCACATCTGGGGTTTTCAGGGAAAAGTTAAGGAAGTGAGTGCAGCTGAAAAAGGCAGATCAGAGGTAGTGGGGTGGAAGGCAGTAAAAGGTGAGGTCCAAGAGGAAATGGGAGGAGGGCTTCGAGCAAACGATGACATGATGTGAGCTAAGTCTCAGAATAACCACACTGGCTGCTGTGTTGAGCATAGACCGTTGGGGATCAATGGTGGATGCTGAGAGCCCCATCAGGAGATCATCAGCATAATCAAAAAGAGAAGTGATGGTGGCCTATGCCACAATGGTAGCTTTAGAGGTGACCCAGAATATAGCATGGGAAACTAAGGTAAAATTTGAAGGTAATGCTCTAAGAATTTGCTGATATATTGGATGAGCTCTGTGACAAAAACAGTGAGTGAGAATGGGTATTTTGTGTCTTCATTTGCCATTTATAAGAAAGAACAATCATGTTTGGATGAAAAAATGAGTAATTTGGTTCAGGACAGGAAAACCTAACTCTTGTGAAGCAGTCTGGTCAACACGATTCAGTCAATGTGCCTGGAAAATGTGTCATAGGCACGAAAGCAGGGGGATGAAGGTCAGGGGGGGTTTGGATTAAGACCACAGAAAGTTCCTAAAGGTCTTAAATAGGAGAGTCAAGAGTTTGAATACCTTCCTGACTCTAGGAATGGGAACATAGATGACCAGTAAAATCCTTGGAAACCAGTTGTCCACTAGCAGACCTTAGGGTATGGTGTTAGAGGGACCAGATTATAAAAATAAGAAGCTACCCACTCAAATGCCTATAGCAGCCAGGTAGGAAATGCACATGAGTAAAGCAGGATATAAGAAAAGCAAAAGCATAAGTTCTCTGGTAAATGCAACCCACTGTTCATCTCCATGACCCAGAAACAACAGTTCAGGTGGTAATTGAGATTGTAACCAAAGGAAGCTACAATCTACTTTTTTTTTTTTAAATGGCTGCTAGAAATCTTGATTTTTATATGAGCTCTCTGGATTCGTATAGTTTGGCAAGCTATTTATGTAACACAAACACAGATACTCTTGGCAAAACACAAACACAGATACTGTGTTAAAACAAAACCTAACTTGAGGAAGACGCAGCCCATGGGCTGCTTGTTCTAACTTCTGACACAGATGTTGTATAGTCCCTGCTTTTCAGGAAACCTGATTCAAACTTCCAGTCCTGGAGCCACACCCCCAGGGCATCCTGCTTTTCCTTACTGTTCCTTGTCCATTAGTCATCCTCAGAGGATAAACTATGGCCCATTCCTGGGTCAAGGTCCTTGTAACTCTGACAAGATGATATGGTCTGGGGTCCAATGATATAACTGGATACTTCTTTTCCTTTCCTATCATGATTAGAGCTCATGGCAACAAGGTTGGTAGTCTTCCTATAGACCCTCTGCCCACACTATTGGCAAGCACTGTATTTTTCTGTTGCAAGGCCTCTTTTGCATGCAAAAGAGTCCATGGCTAGAAGTCCAGGGGATTCTGAACCCCTGGGAACAGCCCCGAGCCAGTGACAAAGGGAGTTGATACGTATATATGTCAGTGTCATTGGTTTTTGGGTGGGACAACCTGGAGGCCCATTCTACACCATTCCCAGAGGTCCCAGCTAGACTGAGCCCCAACTATCAAGTAGGTTAGTAACCTACTTACTAACACATCCTACATCCTACACTGAGGTCCTGCCCTACCTAATCTCATTTTTTCACTCCCTTACTAGTGTATCCTGGCACAAATACTCACGCTCAAGACCTTGTCCCAGGTCCCCAGGACAAAGCATCACACAATTCCCTTCAGTGACTGGCCAGGGCATGAGTGCGAGTAGGATGAGTATCAACATTTGCAAGCTCCTCATCTGGGGCCGGATCCTTAAGCATACGGGGACTCTGTGACAAACAAGCTGATTTTTGCCCTTTCCAAGCCTGGTTTTATTGACAAATGCATACAACTCTGCTTGAAACAAAATGTTTTTTAACTCTGTTGTAAACAAGCTAATCCTCAAATAGAGCACTCCCTCTGCTTCCTGTCCCCTCAACCCCTGCACAATTTGTTCAGGATCCTTGGTTGACCTTTTAATTGTATTTCAGCGGTGGTTGGAGAGAAAAAAAAATAAAAAGCCTCACATCTGCATTCATACGAGCAAATGGCTACAGCTTAGGATAAAGTCTGTGATAAAAACAGGGACAGGGCTCTAGCAGCTGCCTAGATAAGCCAGAGACCTTTCGAGCCCAGTAGATGCCCAACCTCCACTCCCCAAGCATGGAGCTTTTAGGGAATCCCTTTGGCTGGCCTAACTGGGTGCTAGTTGCATCTGTTCATCCAACTTAAGAAAGAGAAAGAAACCAGAGAAAGACAGCTGAGATAAGCAATGGGCTTGGCGCAGCCTCTGCCCTGATTTCTGGGGCCTTGGGGTGGCTCCCTACAGAACTGCATTTCTCCTTCATCCTTGCCTTTCTTTCTTATTTTTTCTCTGGCATAAATGTTGAATTTTTCATAATATGGCAGGTACAGTCAAAATAGAGCTGTACAATAAAGGTTGTGATGGCAAAGAATGTGTCTTCAGAGCACAAGGTCTGCACACGGTAGGCATTTGATCACTAAGTGTGGAATTAATTAAGTAAGCAAATAAATACGTTCCAGAGAAGGAGTTTCAGTCCAAAAAGAAAATATATATTTATAATGGCAAAACTAACTGTTGTCATCATGTCAACTGTTAATAGATTTAAACAAATAACATGCACACACATGCATGTGTGCATACACACTCACACACCACACACACACACCACACACAGACCAGTTCCAGGAACATTCCAGATTCTGAAGGAAGGTGCAGGCAATATGTTTTCAGTTTTACAGGGATATTGTTGCTCTGCATCCCTTTTTTAAGTGATTCGTCACAGTCATAAACAAGTTACCAGCACTCAAAACCCATGTTAAAACCATTTTCTTATTTGCTAACTTGTTAAGCTCCTCTCGCCTCTGATTTGCTGGCTCAGGGATGGCTCAAGCCCTCTTTCACTCGGTTTTCTCACCTATAAAAATAGTTATAATACCTGCCTAAGAAGTTCTTATAAGAGGGTTAAGTGAATTATTTCGGGAAAAATACAGAGAACAGTATGTGGCACATAGTAAACTCTTAAAACCGTTAGCTACTGAGTTTATTCGACTCCTGAACAATGGTAGCATGAACAAGATGACAGGAACCTTTGTCCGCTCTAAATCCCATCAACTTCTTTACACCTTCCCAAGAATGTCATTTCTCAGTAGTAGGTGTGAGTAAAACTGCTTTACACCTTTCAGAGAATCCAAACTAATAAGCATCTCTCCTCCTCTCACTGGCCTACCTCCACTTGACCAGCACCGCCTTGCCAATTCCTGCCTCAGAAATCAACTCCCTAAGAGTAAGACTAAGACAAACACCGGCCCTGGTGGCAGCCTTCTTTGCTGTCCCTCATGGGTCACACAGGCCCCGACCCTTATGCCCATAGCACTGGGAGCACTGGGAGCACTGGGAGCAACTGCTCTGAGCACCACCCTCTCAGACAGAAACAAAGAAACCTAAAGACAGAGAAAGAGAAACTTAATCAGATGTGTTAGCAAGGCACCTTAGCCTCAGAAGGTTCCCACAGGGCAGCCTCCAACCTCCAAACCTTGGCCTGGGAGGGTGGTCCTCTGTGAAGGAAGAGATCCATGAACAAATAGATGCAAGGAAGGAGGCTCAAGCCCTAGGACTCCCTAATATCGATCCTTGAGGATGCATAGCCTTAGCCCCAGTGCACTTGGCTGTATTCCAGCCTGGAAATAAGTCTCAACAGGCTAGCAGGTTCAACACAAGCCAAAGGAGCCCACTCAGCCCCTCATAGAAGATACAGATATTCTAGTTCTGGCTTTGAGGCAACATATAGATGGATGGGAAATGGAGAGAAGGAACGGAGAGCTTTCTAACTCTATGACTTACCTTTTGTGACCTGATTATCCAATGGGCTGTGCTCTAAGTGAAGCTTCACTTATAGCCCAGAACCAGTCAAGGGTTGTGAAAAGCAACCTTATCTCTGCTACATTCCACCATTACTTTCTTGTGATAATTCTCCTAGAGAGACAGAGAGAGAATGGAGGGGGTGGGGAATCACAGGAAGAAAGACAAGACAGAGACAGAGAAACCTAAAGACAGAGAAAGAGATGTGTTCAAAGGCAGCTTGCCAAATTAAACATAGAATTAGCGACTTTGGAATTCATGCATTTAAATTTTAAATATAAACAAAAATCCAAACAGAACAAAACTCGATTAAAATTAATTCCAAAGGGAAGTCTTGGCATTAGGCTCTAGGACTAATTAATACGAGGACCTGAGAGCGTAGCTGCCTATGATACCGTTTGGAACAAAGCTGTGATGGACAAACCCTCACTGCTCTCCGTGTGTTCCTTCCTGGGGGGTGCCGAGACCACGCCACAAACTGGGCGTCCAGGCCAGGTTCTGAAGCTGGAAATCCCAGCTCAAAGGGTCAGCACAGTTGATTCTTTCTAAGGGCCATGAGGGAGAATCTGTTGTCTGCCTGCCTCTCTCCTTGCTTCCGGTGCTTTGCTGGCGAGCTTTGGTATTCCTTGGCTTCTGTGGCACCACCACAGTCTGCCTCCACCTTCACAGGCATCACTCCATGTGCACGTCTGTCTCTGTGTCCAAATTCCCCCCTCTTATGAGGACCCACCTTCGTGACCTCATCTCAGCCTGATCATCTGCAATCACCCTCTATCCAAGTTCAATCCTATTCACAAGTCCTGAGGGTTAGGACTTCAACATTTTCAACATCCTTTTGGTGGACACAGTTCAACCCATGAGAAGCTGGAGGCCTCCATTCCTCACACAAACAACTTCCTCAAGTGAGTACGACCTTATTTCCTTTAGTTTTATCTCATTTAGTTCAGAAACATTTCATTCCAACAGGAATTCATTTCATTGGATATTGCCCATTGTGCAGAATTCTGTGATTTTTTTTTTTCCAGAACAGAGTACTCCAGTCCACAGGTCAATTTAGGAGCTTAGAAACTTTCTGTGGTACCATCTATACTAGTTTGGTGGCTTAAAACAACATAAATGTATTCTCTTAAGAGTTCTGAGTTCAAAATGGGTTTCACTGGGCTGAAATCAAGGTATTGGCAGGGCTACATGCCCTCCAGAGCTTCTAGGGGAGAGTCTGTCTTCTGCCTTTCGCAGCTTCTGGGGGGGCGCCTGCATTCCTTGGCTGACCTTCTTCTATCTGCAAGATGCATTGCTTCAGTCCCCACCTTCCATCATCCCATTGTCTCCTCTTCTGTAGTAAGTAATTATATGTCCACTTCTGCTTCCGTTTCATAAGGACACTTGGAATTACATTTGGGGCACACCCAGATAATACAGGACAATCTTCTCATCCAAAAAGCCTTAATTTAATCATATCTCTAAAGTCCTTTTGCCAAATAAGATATCCGCCACAGGTTCCAGGGATAAGGATCTAAATATAATTGGGGAATATTCTTCAGCTTACCCCATCCACCACCCTAGATCAGCTCATCCTAGTCCACCTCATTTTCACAACCATAAACCTTACCCGTAAAAGAACATTAGTTTTCCTAGAAATTTCCTGACACTTCCAGTTTTCTTCTCAGATGCAGTTCCCTCTACTCAGCATCGTATCAAAGCAGAGCCTGATTTCCAGCACAGTGACGCCCCCCCTCCCACCCCCATCAGAGCATGGAGAGATCTGGACTGTAAGAATATGTGTAACTGTTATTAACCTTCAATTCTGCAGACACACTGTAATATCTCATGCATTATCATTTTCATAAAATCTGCACCACATGTCTTCCGCAGGATGCTAGGAATGCAGCAGAATCTTTCTGGCAAATCAAATAATTTCAAGTATTATAAATTAGGACTGTTTAGTACTTCTTCTTTTAAATTTATTGACTAATAATTTTAAGCCATTTTTTTTGCGTGAACCCAGAGCATGCTCCTGTCAAAACGAATACCAGGATAAATGTGCCACATTTGCCACTTGTAGAGATAAGACTATTGTTCAGAAAATACTCTCTCTTTCTCTCCCCATCCCAGCCTCTGTGGGGAAGTCTCCTTTCTACCAGTTGATGTTGAACTTAACCATGCTGCCTGTTTTCATTATGGATGTGGACAGAAATGACAGTTTATCAGTTCTGAGTTTAAGCCTGTCAATGCTCACTGCAAACTCCTGAGTATGTGGTTGTACCACATTTTATAGCAATAGTAGGCAAACACTGTTTGTTTTAATCACTATAAACCAAGAGTAGCTTCAAAAAGCAATTGCCCTTGATATTTGAATTTTAAATAATATATGGATAAGAAATATAACCTCAAAACATTCACTTTAATTTCAATCAGCATATTTATTATTCCTCAAATTATGTTTATTTCTTTATTAATATGAGTTATTCTTAAGCTATCCAGTAAACAGCAGGACATGAAGTTATATATACAGTATGATCTCAATTATGTAAAAAAATCCACAGAAAAAAATGATAGTGAATTATTTGGGAGTAAAGTTTATTTATTATCTGAGTGCTCTGTTGTTCACTAAATATGACTTATACCATAGAACTTATATATTTACTATGTATTATTCTATTCATATTTGTGATGTAGCTGAAATACGTATTAACAATTTTTGTTCTTGAGGAAAAGAATCCAGAAATTCAATTTGGAAACTGAACTATGGATAAGATTGTGAGATAAGGATTAAGATGATGGGGAACAAAGAGGTATGTGTCCATGATGGATATTAGTTTTGAATGGGTATCTGAGGTTAAGTTTTCATGTCTTTCTCTGTGATGTGTTAGTTGGGAACATGGTGTTTTTATTGTTTTAAATCAAGTGTTATATTTTTTTTTCCTTCTCAGCTGAAAGATGATGGTGTGTGATACATTTTCAAATAATAGAAATAAGAGTTTCAGAGCTCTTGTCTTCACAACTGTAGTATGACTTGGCTTCTATTTTAACTGATTCTTCGACATTTATTATATTACAACTACAGAAAGTAAAAGAGCTGATTTTTCAATCATGATTAATTATATGAGCTTTCCCTTTTCTTACTTAGACGCAGGGAGTAGGGGCAGCCCAGGCGGCTCAGTGGTTTAGCACTGCCTTCAGCCCAAGGTGTGATCCTGGAGACACCGGATCGAGTCCCACGTGGGGCTCCCTGCATGGAGCCTGCTACTCCCTCTGCCTGTGTCTCTGCCTCTCTCTCTCTCTCTCTCTCTCTCTCTCTCTCTCTCTCTCTCATGAATAAATATATAAAATCTAAAAAAAATAGAAGAAGGGAGTAAAAATCCACTTATTTATACAGGGAAGATCAAGGCTCTAAGGTTGTCATGGCATGAATTTTTAAATTTAGAAAAGAAGGGATTATATTTTCTGAATTTTTAGGAGCAGAGGACCACTAAGAGAGTAGGGAGATAAATTGTTTCAAGCCACAGCCTTCTAAAATTATCTTGGAAAATAATAATTTTCATGTATCAGAGCATTAGGTACTCGTTCAGCAAGACTGAGTTGTACCACATGATGTTTTAAACAGGGAAGACCAGAGTTAAACAAGAAATTAGAGTCCCTGACCTTGGAAAGCTTAATTTTTTAGTGATTTAGCTGTTTGACATTTTGAAAGATGAGAAGATGAGGGGAATTCTGATTCTAATGTAGCTAAAGTTGTTGTTGTTGTTTTCCATTAAAAAGAAAAAAAAAAACCACAAAGCCACAGCCAAAATATTTGAAAGCCATTTGAAAGTAAAAATTTTTTAAGTGTGGACAATCATTTAGTTAAGATCCAAATTTTCTAACATTTTATTAAAACTGTAGATTCCTAGGTATCTTATGCTTTGGGTGCAACTGCATAAGATACCTAGGAATAAACCTAATCAAAGAGGTAAAGGATCTATACCCTAAAAGCTACAGAACAGTTCTGAAAGAAATTGAGGAAGACACAAAGAGATGGAAAAACATTCCATGCTCATGGATTGGAAGAATTAATATTGTGAAAATGTCAATGTTACCCAGGGCAATTTACACGTATAATGCAATCCCTATCAAAATACCATGGACTTTCTTCAGAGACTTAGAACAAATTATTTTAAGATTTGTGTGGAATCAGAAAAAACCCCAAACAGCCAGGGGAATTTTAAAAAAGAAAACCGTATCTGGGGGCATCACAATGCCAGATTTCAGGTTGTACTACAAAGCTGTGATCAAGACAGTGTGGTATTGGCACCAACACAGACACATAGATCAATGGATCAGAATAGAGAACCCAAAAATGGGCCCTCAACTCTATGGTCAACTAGTATTGGACAAAACAGGAAAGACTATCCACTGGAAAAAGGACAGTCTCTTCAATAAATGGTGCTGGGAAAATTGGACATCCACATGCAGAAGAATGAAACTGGACCACCCTCTTACACCAGACACAAAGATAAACTCAAAACGGATGAAAGATCTAAATATGAGACAAGAATCCATCAAAATCCTAGAGGAGAACACAGGCAACACCCTTTTTGAACTTGGCCACAGCAACTTCTTGCAAGTTACATCCATGAAAGCAAGAGAAACAAAAGCAAAAGTGAATTATTGGGACTTAATCAAGATAAAAAGCTTCTGCACAGCAAAAGAAACAGTCACCAAAACTCAAAGACAACCTACAGAATGGGAGCAGATATTTGCAAATGACACATCAGATAAAGGGCTAGTTTCCAAGATCTATAAAGAACTTATTAAACTCAACACCAAAGAAACAAACAATCCAATCATGAAATGGGCAAAAGACATGAACAGAAATCTCACAGAGGAAGACATAGACGTGGCCAACATGCACATGAGAAAATGCTCCGCATCACTGGCCATCAGGGAAATACAAATCAAAACCACAATGAGATCCCACCTCACACCAGTGAGAATGGGGAAAATTAACAACAAATGTTGGAGAGGATGTGGAGACAGGGGAACCCTCTTACACTGTTGGTGGGAATGTGAACTGGTGCAGCCACTCTGGAAAACTGTGTGGAGGTTCCTCAAAGAGTTAAAAATAGACCTGCCCTATGACCCAGCAGTTGCACTGTTGGGGATTTACCCCAAAGATACAGATGCAGTGAAACGCCGGGACACCTGCACCCCGATGTTTCTAGCAGCAATGTCCACAATAGCCACACTGTGGAAGGAGCCTCGGTGTCCATCGAAAGATGAATAGATAAAGAAGCTGTGGTCTGTGTATACAATGGAATATTCCTCAGCCATTAGAAACGACAAATACCCACCATTTGCTTCCACGTGGATGGACCTGGAGGGTATTATGCTGAGTGAAATAAGTCAGTCGGAGAAGGACAAACATTATATGGTCTATTCATTCGGGGAATATAAAAAATAGTGAAAGGGATTATCAGGGAAAGGAGAGAAAATGAGTGGGAAAAATTAGCGAGGGTGACAGGACATGAGAGACTCTTTTAACTCTGGGAAACGGAACAAGGGGTAGTGGAAGGGGAGGTGGGCGGGGAGATGGGGTGACTGGGTGACGGGCCCTGAGGGGGGTACTTGACGGGATGAGCACTGGGTGTTATATTATATGTTGGTAAATCAAACTTCAATGAAAATAAATAAAAATAAAAATAAAACTGTAGATTCCTAGGTCCTACCCGGGTCAACTAAATCAGAATCTCAGGGAGAGAGGCCAGGAATCTTCATTCTTAAAGTAGGCTCTATGCCCAATGTGGTGCTTGAACTCACAATTCTGAGATCAAGAGTCGTGTGCTCTACTAACTGAGCTAACCGTGCCCAGGAATCTTCATTCTTAAGGCGCTCGTCAATGGGCGGAACATCACACCAATGTCTGAGAATGTTCACGTGGGAAATTTGGAAGGCATTCAGCTAAAAGGTTAAATCTAAATTTACAAATTGCAGATTGATTTTGGTGGATCTTAAAACAATCAATGTTTAAAGTTAATATTCCTTTTAGTTTCGGGAAAGGAAAATGTTCAGGAACTATAGGAGAACAAACCCGCCCAATTCCCTGACAAGAAAGTAAGAGGACACATTCCTCCAAGGAAGCATTCAATATTGTAAAAAATGCAGCTCTGCCCTGATTAACCTGCATCTTTAATGTATTTCTAGTCCAATCACAATATACTTTGCATTCTTTTTGTATGCACTTTGAATTTCCCAAAGCTATCCCATATCTTGCACCCTTAATCTCTAAACTTCTGCCTTTCTCTCTTGTTCTGAATTCTAGGATAATTAGGCAGCTGGCCGAAATGTGCGCTTGGGCTCCCTCATCACCAGAGGACAATCCCAACACTTCCGAGCTTACAACAAGAAAGGATTATTTTTTTTCTCATCATGTTATTTGGGCATCGAAGTTAGGCTGAGACCCCATATTATCTTTGGGAAGGGACCAGGGCTGAAGGAACAGCCCCATCAAGGACGACATCTCCGTCTTGAGAGGGAGGGTCAGAGTGGATGGATGGTGACTCACATTATGCTCTGGAAGCTCAGGTTCAAAAGTGACAATTCCACTCACATTTCACTCCCCAAAGCAAATCAGATGTCCAAGCCTGATGACAGGGGTGAAGTATAACCTAGTGTGCAGGAAATACCATGCTCAGGGGGCCCCACAGAAAAGCAAAGAGGTGTTTTTGGCAGAACCGTAGTAACATATCAGACCTGTAGCTATCTGATTTATGTTTTTGTTCATTTTCCTTTGTTATGCAACACCTACTACCTCTGCTGAAATTGTAGTTTAATTTAATGATTTTTTTTCATCTACAGGATATTATTTTCTTGTTCTCAGATTTTTTATAGTGCTTGGACCTTTAAACCTTTCTAATAAAGCTATTTTTTTATTCCTATTTTCTCAGAGGTTACTCATTGCAGAAACTCATGTCATGTGATCTATTGACAGCTTAAATAGATTCATTCAGAAAACATTTATGCCATGTTTTAATTGATTCATTCTTTGACCTATATTAGTGGAGGTGAGGTGAGACTGAGTAGAATCCTTCTCCTTATGGCTTAGTGGGCTTTTCTTTCCACCTACCCCCCCCCAACCTAAAGAATCCCTCTACCGTAATATACCCAATTTATTATTGAAGTTCTTACATATTTTTGGCATGTTAAGTACTACACTTTTTGTATTTCATCAACTGTTTAGATTTTTCCCTGTTACATTGATAGGGTCATTTCAGCAGGATATTGGAAGTGGGAGAGAGACAAAATGTGAGCTGTGGTCATAGTATTGACATCATCTTAGAGAATCAATGAAATGACCATTCAATCCAATAAGCCAAAAAATAAAAAGTCCTCAAAATGAAACAAAAGACTTAGGAGGAGGAAACATTACAGTTGATAGATAATATTGGTTTTTAATTTGACAAGACCAACAAAGTGTATCAAATCAAACAAGTGCTAAGCAAGGAAAAATAAAAGGAAACAGAAATACACTTATTTTGGAACAATAAAATAGATATATTCGCAGATATGGAGAAAAAATTAATTCTGTGCTGTGTAAAATATTTAATTACATTTTTAAAAATTTAGAAAACATTTCAATTTCTTAAACTAGCATAATGACCCTGATAGCAAAATTTGTCAAATAAAGCACTAAGAAATAATCTACAGGCCAATCTTTCCACTCAATTTAGAGACATGTAAAGAGATTAGAGACATGTAAAATGATTAAAATTGTAGGCTTGAGAGATAAATAGACTTATAGCTAAATACTTGTATTTTAAAGAAGTACTTGGACACTTAATTATTCTATATATTTTCTGTAAAGTGGGATTGTAATACCTATCTTAAAAATAACTGTGAGGGTTGCACACTTTAAATATTTTCAAATTTTTATTATACCCTCAATAAACCTGAAAAAATTATACCCTCAATAAACCTGAAAAAAATTAAAGAAAAGAATAACCATCAGGATTAAGACATGATGTAAATAAGTTTAAAACTATTCTATGCATTCAGTTTACAGCTGCTAATGCCTGCTAATGCATGGTGATGATACTGATAGTTGTAGAATTGCTGAGACACCAAAAATAAAATACAGGATACTAAGTCCTGGCATATGTTATAAAATAAATTCAAAGAAGTCCTACATAGTTTATTCTGGGATTTAAGAAGAGTACAACAGTAGAAATATATTTATTTAATTCACCACATTATAGGTAAAAGCAGAAAAAAATGCATGAACATCTCATTAATGCTAGAAAACATTTGATAAATTTCAACATTCACTTCTAATTTTAAAAAAATCTAGAAAAATTCAGAATAGAAAACTACTTATTTAGTATGATTTTACAAATAGCTATCTGAAACCAATAGAAAATATTGCCCATACCTTGAAGTATTATCATTAAAATCAGAAAATAAGGAAATCTGGCATCACCGTAATTAATTTTTCTTTTTCTAGAACTTCTAAATAATGCCATAAAGAAAAAAATGTACTAATAAATTGAAAGGGTCAAAATCATCATGGTTTTCCAATATGACTGCTTATCTAGAAGAAACTGAAAATATCAAACTGAGAGGTATTAGAATGGATAAGGATATTATATTAGTACATATTTAGAAATAGTCACAAAGATACATGTTCAAGAGACTTGTTATAAAATTTAGCAAGTAGCAAAACAAGATATCCAACCTAAAAGCCTATTAATAAAGAACTGGCTAAATAAAATACAGCCATACCATTAATGCTAGCAGGCCGTAAAAATAATGGTGCAGAGCTAATTTTGTCAAAAAATATACTTGCTTTTTCAGAATTTCCAAATGATTTTGCAATAATATATTACTTTTATAATGAAAAAGCCAGAACTTAGCTATTTATTTTTTACTAATTCTGGCAAAAATATAGGAAAGCATACCATCTCATTAAAGGGTAAATTTGTTAAAGCATTCTGAGGGCAGCTTCATCTACATTTATTAAAAGTCTTAAAAAATGTCCACACTTAAATGGATAATTGCACCCCTAAGAAATTTTCTTAAGGAAACAATAAAAAGATATTTATAAAAGCCCATCAGAGATGTTGAGCATTCACTGGGTGAAAAGTTGGCCATCTTGAGCCTCGCTCACTTGCCCTGAGCTCTTACCGCCAGGAGGTGCTATGTGGGCAGCGTGCATGGCTAGGCAGGTGCAGTGCCCCGGAGGGTGAGAGCTGGCCTGCTTCTGTGGAGTTGGACGCTGCCTGTCCTGTCACCACCAGCCCTCTAGGAGTACAGGGCCTGGGGGATCACGAGTGTTCCTGTCTGCCAAACAGACTCTTGTTCACACAGGATGCATTACAGGGCAGGGGTGCTGGCAAGGGGGCAGTCTCAGGCTCACAGAGTCACTAGGAGAAGGATGGCCTGTGGGTGCTCTGCTGTGCACCATCCCTTGCCTATCCTCACCTTTCAGCAGAGGAGGACAGGTGGTCCCTGGGGCCACTCTGCAAAGTAGAGTAGTGGTACTGGCAACACAGGGACACTCAGATGGCCCTTCTTCCTTGTTACAGTCACCCACGTTGGAGGAAGGGGCAATTACTCTACAAGTATATAAACAGATTTGTCTTTCTTTTACTTATTCTAGGAATCTTGGAACTTTAATTTACAAGTATTTACAGTCTTTGTTTACCACAGGGAGTGAGGGGTGCCAATCACTCTGAGGTGGGAGGGGCCAGTGTAAAATGACAGCAAGACACTCAATGAAGGCGGAAGGCAGGATCAAGGGGGTGGCATATTATGACTTGAGATCTTACTCTGCTGCACAACCATCACTTTATCTTCACAAAAACCCTAGATAGACAGTAGATGGTTTTCTTTTCGTACAAACCATATATAGACAGTGCAAACTTCATTTTCATTTTGTAGACCAGGGAAATGAGGCTTAAGGAAGTCAAGACCCTTGTCTGGAGTCACACACTCAATAAGGAATAGTTCCCGGATTTCAAATTCAGGCTGTCAATCTCAGAGCTCATGATTTTTTTTTAAGAATTAATTTATTCATTTATTTAGAGAGAGAGAGGGACAGCAGGAGAAGAGAGACAGAACCCGGAGTGGATTCCTAATGCTGAGCTCTAGGCACAAGCCAGGCTCGATCTCACGACCTGGAGATCACCACTCAACCTGAAATCAAGAGTGGGTCACTCAACTGACTGAGCCACCCAGGTGCCCCTCAGAGCCCATGAATTTACCCTTAACCCATACTGAAAGAACATAAATATCAACATATAGGTTATTGGAAATACAGATTGTAAATAAATTTTTTTAGTTATTAAATCTCACCTAGCCATTACAGATGACTGCTTGGAAGATAATTGCATAGGGATATGTCATAATAAATAAAATTAAAAATTAGATCAATATTTTTATACATAAATTGCAATATATGTGCACTGGAAACATACTGTGAAAAAATACTAGTGGGGTTATGGGTAATTTTTATTTTCTTTCCTCTAGATTTTTAAATTTCTGCAATACACATTAATATTTATATAACTGGAAGTCAGTAATAATAGAACTACCCATGTTACTTTGGTGCTAGCTACTGTAAAAATGTCCATGCAAGGCAGGGTAGAGAATTCAGCCTGCACGTTGGAGCATGCTTTGTCAAATGGCAAGTAGCTGAGCTGTAGGCATGCTCTCGGAATGACTGTCAGTGAGATCTGAAAGGAACCTTCCAGACCACTCCATTCAGTCCCTTCATTTTGCAGATGAGGAAACAGGGAAATTTAGGAGAAGAAATTCAGGGAAGAAAATCTTTGACCCAATAAATCACCCTTTTAACAGAACTGAGAATGGACATTAATTCCTTAAAAGGTCTTCTATCTTTTGCCCTCTGAAAAAAAATCAATGCCTTATAAAAATCTGATCTTTAGCCTCTGCCCTGAGTGCAAAATTTAACTAGTGCAGAAGAAATGGGTGTTTTGCAGCATTCACCTTCTCTTTAAAAGCTAGAGACTAAAAAAAAAAAAAAAAAAAAAAAAAAACAATGCTCTCCCACCCCCTCCATCAATACTGTGCTGTTCTTGCTTCCATGAGCTAAGAAGAAAAAGACTCCTTGGAGGACATTTTATTTCTTTCATGCATGTGTGTGCATGTATGTATGTTATTCCTGATTATGTAAACGTTAGATATCCATTATAGAAAATGTGGAAAATGCTGAAAATGATACAGAAAAATCCTAGTCATGTATTTGTATTGTCACTCCAAAACAATGATAGTTCTAGATAATTCCAGATTTCTCTCTCCTCTCCCCTTTTCTCTTCTAATAGTTTTGCTATGTTTTGTTTTACTCAGGTGTTAGCCCACTGAAAAAGAAGCCAGTCCCTAATACATCTGCCCAGTCTCACTGCTCTGGTTGTCGCCCTGCACACCCAGGCAAGATCTTGTAGAAGCTGAGGTGATATAACTTGTTCAAAAACATCCACTTCCCCAACCACACCTGCAATAGACGTGAGAATTTCCACCCCTGGGGTGCAGCTCCCCAGGTGACTTGCTTTAACCAATAAGGGGTTAGCAGATGAGCTGCAAACAAGAACTGGAAAGGGGCTTGCTGGAGACAGAATGGTCTTCTCCCACAGGAACAGGGAAACAGACGTCCTCCAGCAGAACCACACCCGGGAGAAAAAGTGAATGATTGGGCCTTAAGCCACTGAGCACTGGTCTTCAAGGACACGCACAGAAAGGTACCTCCAGACAGAGTGCCCACATAGATGCTGACCAGTGCCCCCCAATGATGGGCAACATCATGTCAGGAAGAAGACGCTCTTCTCTTAATGTCACCTTGACTTTTCTTGAGTGGGTAGCACTCATCTCAGTAGATGTGCCCCCTGCCAGGGTGGACTCAGGGCTGTTTTCTTCCACCAGTCATATTTCTGTTTTCCCAGGGTACCATGGTGGTCCAGGAAAGTTTAATTCTTCACAGTAGTAACTTCCTTTAACTTGACTTTCCCCGAGTCATTTATCCCTTCTAGACAGTTTATAATGCATCTTCATCTGGTTACTCCGCTTTGATTTATTACTGTCTCATGTGTCCGTTTAAAGGAGTGCACCTGAATTCCGACAGACAAGATTGATGTGAAGGAAGAGTGGTGGCAGAGTCTGTGAGGCCTGAAGGAAAAAGAGTCCCATGAATAGACATGGCAGAGAGGAAAGCAGGCGAGACCCCAGGGCCCGTGGGAAGGAAGAGGAAGTCAGACTGCCACGGCCTTAGCCGTGCGTGTCCCATCCGAGGAGCCAGGCTCAGGGCGGACTCTCAGCCTGTGCATGGACACTTGGTGTTTGTTTTTTAAACCTTCCAGACTGTATCCCCATTTCTTTGGGTTTATGGACCCCCAACCCCTTTTTGGAAATAATTCCCCTTTTCTCTTGTATTTAATCTTGGCAGGACTGAACCAACAGCTTCCAGCCTCCTCTAGCCAAGTGTTGAGCCTGTGATCCAAGCTTTACAGTTGGACATTCCCTCTTAAGACTTTGAATATTTCCCACAGTGACCCCAAGAAAGAAAACTCTCAGAGATGATTCACCTTGAGGTACTGGGGCATTGTTCAATAATTTCCACTTCCTAGACTTTGGAAGCTGTGTACGCCCCTAGTCTTCCAAAGAACTAATGAAAAGCTTTCCCCGTTTGACTCAGAATATTCAAATTAGTTCTCTGGTTTTTCTCATTAGTCTTCCAGTTTCTGGTGTTTCCCATTTAACCAACATAGCACAGATTTGCAAAAGGCTCGGGCTGATACTTGAGCTGGAATGATCCTATTGCATTTTGCTTTTTTTTTTTTTCAATTTCCATCATGAAAAAAATTATCTTGTGTTTTTATGATCGTATAATATATTCTTGTCATAAACATTGTGAATAATTCATAAGACATTAAGACGAAAATGAAATCTTTTGAAATCCCACCTGACATCACGAATACCACTAAAGTGCTTCAGCCACCTCTTCATGTGTCTCTTCATACAACTCTGTGTAATTCACCATGAATGGGATCATGTGCTGTTTCTATGGTTAATAACATCTGAAGACAGTCTTTTTGTTTATTTTTGCTTACCTCTCCTTTTCCTGCCATCTACCACTGCCAATATAACCCAATTGATAGCTTTCATAACTTTCCCTCTATTTAGATAATCATGTACATATATATTATATATACCACTGCCTACAGATAGTTTTTCTGTTGTTTTAGAAAATGGGATCACATTACTGTACTCTGCTTTTCTCACTTCACCCTTCAGAGTTGAAATCTATCCAAGTTAAGTTATTTCCACAGTCAGTGAACATTCAATTTTGTGAACAAGTCAACATTTATTCAACCATTCCCATACTGATAGACACTTTTTTCTCTACTTTTTGTTTGGTCACTGGATTAATGAAGCAATATATGTCTCTTTGAAAATTAGAATAAAATGGTAAAATTTTTCATCATTTATAAAATCATTTTAATATTAGAAGAAAAGGATAAAAATTGTTTCTGCTGATAATATGTTTGTATGCCTGTAAAATCCAGAACTCTTTAGCAAAAAGAATGAAATTCATGAGTTGATCAGGTGACTGAGTACAAACCAGGTATACAGTCAATAGTGTCTTTCTAAACTAGACATATATGGAGGAAAAGTAATCAATTTAAAGTAGCAACTAGATAAAATAGGTTTCTTAGGAAAAAGTTGACAATAAAAAGCATTATATCTATAATACAAAACTATTATATAATAAAGGACATAAGTATTATAGGAATAAATGAAACACTGTATATTTTTGGATGTAAGATTTAATTTGATAAAAGCATGGTTCTCCCATAATTAATATAAAATAAGTAATAACTATATTTAATTCAATTCCAATTAAAACTCTAATTTTTTGGTTGTTGTTCTTTTGAAACAAAGTAAAATGATATTCTAGATGACGGGGGAAAAGGCTAATAGTATTCAAGATGTATATAAGGAGGACTAATGAGAAGGACCCTGCTTCAAAGATGTCAGAAGGCATTATAAAGTTGATGTACACAAAGAAAGACACCAACATATGTTCCCCAATTCTCTCGCTAAAAAATGTGTACACTATATACAAAACAAACATGAGAAAGTCAGGGAAAAGAAACCAGATGGATTAGGGACCTTATGATTCGAAGAATAATACAGTGGAGTTCTCTGCATTCCCTTTTTGCTTCATATACCCCAGATTTAAAGTTGAAGGAGTCTGAAATTTCCAGAAATTCCAACAAACCCAGACAACCCCCACCAAGACTGCTTTTTCTAGCCAAAGGAGTGGGAAAGGGGAAGACTGGCAAAGAAAGAAGGTATTAGGCAACTACTGCTCTATTCCCACCAAACACTATAGAAAAAAACCCAACCCTCACCAGGGAATGCAGAGAGGCTAGATTTCCACACAGGAGATGCCCCCATTCCCCCATGACCACTGCCATCATGGTTATTAGAAAACACTAAGTAGGAAGCTTGCAGTGACCCCCTCAATCCCACCTATGGTGTCAGTGGAGATTTTGTGGGAAGCCTGGTCTTGCACCCTCAACTTGCAGTAAAGAAACATCTCTCCCACTTCCCACTGGGAGGCCAAGTGGAGCATCAGGACTCCTACCACTGCTGAGTATAATGAGGCGACAGCCTGGGATGTCAGTGGGGGATGTCCAGGGAACATTCAGGAGGCATTCCTACTCTCTCAGCCAGGATGAAATGATCCAAGGCCTAGTGAGGAGCTGGAACTCCAGCCTCACATGGCAGTCATGTAGCATCCCACCACCCTCACTTGGGTGCTCCCAGAGTCTGTGTGGAAGACCTACCCTAACCTGGCAGCAACTACACAATGCGTTCCCTTCCCCTGCTGGTACAATGTCAGACAAACCCAACCTAAAACAAGGAGTTTAACTAAAGTGAAGAGTCTCAACATAATACCCAAATATCCAGGTTTCAACTGAAAATCACTTGTCATATCAAGAACCAGGAAAATCCTGAAGTAAATGAAAAAGGCAATCAACACCAAGATGGCAGAGGTACTAAAATTATACAGACAAAGATCATAAAACGGCCATCATAAAATGATTCAAATAAAATGCTTCAGTGAGGGATGCTTGGATGGCTTATTCAGTTGAGCATCTGCCTCTTGATTTCAGCTCAGGTCATGATCTCAGATCAAGCCCACTATCTGGCTCTACACTCAGTACAGAGTCTGCTTGAGGATTCTTTCTCTCCCTCTGCCCCTCCCCTATTCATGCTCTCTCTCTCTCTCACTCAAATAAATAAATAATTTTAAAATAAAATAAAGTACTCCAGTGAGCAATTATGAATAAGCTTCAGAGAAAACGAAGGAAACAGAAAGTCTTAGAGAAGAAATAGAAGCTATAAAGAATCACCTAGCAGAAATTTGGAACAGAAAAATATATTAACTGAAATTAAAAACTCAATGGATGGTCTCAACAGAAGAATGGAGGGAATGAGGCAACAACTGGTGAACTGCAATGGAAGATAGAACAATAAAGCTTACCCAGTCTGAACAACAGAGAGAAAATTGACTGAAATAAAAAATAAGCAGAACTGCAGGGGCCTGTGGGACTATAGCAAAAGATCTAACATTCCTGTTATAATCCCTGAAGGAAATAGGAGGGCAGTTCTGAAAAAAAAAAAATACTAGCAAAAAATTATTGGTCGAAAAACTCCTAAATTTGGTAAAACACATGAAACTACAGATTCAGGAGGCTGAGAAAACCCCAGAGAGAAGAAACTCAAAAATCCACAGCAAGGCACATCATAGTCAAACTTCTGAAAACTGAAGATGACGTAAACAACTTGAAAACAGCACTTACCTGTAGGAAAATCAGCTCCAATGACAGTGGATTTATCATCAGAAACTATGGAAGCTACAGAAAATGGCACACCTTTTCAAGTACAGAAAGAAAGGAACAGTCACAAAATCCCATACCCACTGAAAATATCTTTCTGGGATGAAGAGAAAATCATGACATTCACCAATGAAGGAAAACTAACAGAATTTGTCACCAGCAGACCTACACAGGAAAATGGCTAAAGGAATTCTCTGAAGAGAAAGGAAATGATAAAATAAGGAATATTACAGATCAAGGAGAAAAAAAGAACATGGTAAGCAGAAAATACAGGTAAATACACAATGTTTGACCATCGAAGCAAAAATCATTACACTCTCTGATGTGGCTCTAAATGTCAATAGAAGAAATGTTTAAGACCATTATATTATAAAGGAGGGAAGAATAAAAAGTCATAAGAAGAGGTAAAATGTTTTGATCTTATTCCAATTGGTAAAATGATGAAATAAGTAGACTATGATATATGGAGAGATAGATATAGTCATACCTAGAGTGACCGCTGAAGAAGATATACGAAGGAATATACTCAAAAAATTCTATAAATAAAAATGGAATGCTAAAATCTGTTAGTGATATCCACAAGAAGTCCACCACATGAAAGGTTGTGCAACATCATTAGCTATTAGAGAAATGCAACATTAAACTCCTAGTATGTCATTAGATACTATCAGAATGACTAAAATAGAAAACGGTCGACAACACCAAATTCTGGTGAGGATATGGAAAAACTGGACCACTTGTGGTGGGAACGTAAAATGGTACAGACACTCTGGAATGCAGTTTGGCAATTTAAAAAAATAAATCAAGAAGTGGTGACTACACAAACAATCACTCTCCTGGACATGTATCCCAAAGAAAATGAAAACCCAAAGAAAACAAAAGCCTGTACATAAATGTCTATGGCAGCTTTATTCATCAGAGCCCCAAACTGGAAACCACTCTATCCCCTCAAAGAGTGATTTGTGAAACTGTGGTATATCTGCAGCACTGACGCTACCCAGCAACAAAAGTGAATGAACCATTGTTACACAAGAACCTGGGTGAGTCTCCAGGGAATGAGGCTGAATTAAAACACAATCCCCAAAGGCTTTATACTGTAGGATTCCACCTGTGTGACAAGCTCAAGACAGCACAGTTACACAAATGGAGGACAATGACTGGTGGCTGTGGTTAAAGAGGCGGTTGGCTTGAGAGGCAGTGGGTGTGGCTATCAAAGAACCACAGGGACCGCCCCGGTGGCCCAGTCGGTTGAGCATCTGGCACTTGGTTTTGGCTCAGGTCATGATTTCAGGGTCCCAAGAGTGATCCCTGCATCCATCGTGCTCTGTGCTCAGTGTGGAGTCTGCTTGAGACTCTCTCTCCCTCTCCCTCTTCCCCTCCTGCTCGTTCTCTCCCCCACCCCCAAATAAATCTTCAAAAACCCAACAACTTAAAAGGCTACATGGCTTTATGATCTTCCCCTATAAATTTTCCTGCTCTCTAGGATTGACAAGGCCCTATGAGACCATGATGATCCCAGGGGCTTGAATGCAGAGGAGGGCGATTTCCCTAATCAACGGGGTGCAGGATAGACAAACCAACACCTCTCCTCCCTAGTCCCTTTTGCTCATACTCTCCTCCTCACTGGGTGCCGTCAGACCTTTTCGGGTTTGTTTCTTGTATTGTCCGTGTGATAGGAAGTCCATGGTGCCACACTGTCATTTGAATTTGCATTTTCCTGATTACTAGTCAAGCTGGCTTTTTTCAAATGTGTATCAGCCATTTGTAGTTCTTTGGCTTGACTAACCTGTTCATCTTTTACCTTCCGTTCTGTCAAGGTCTACTTTTTTCACTGATTGGTAAGAAGCTCGTTGTATATTAGAAATGTCAATCCTGTGCATATTTGTGTGACAAATATTTTCTTTAAAACAATTAACTTGTTTGCAGTAATTTTTGTTGTACGAATGGTTTAAATTAGAAATAGTCAAATGTGTAGATGTTTATCCTTGCAGCTTCTGACGAATTCTGGGTCTAGATCAAGAAAGCTTTACCCACCACCAAATTATTAAAATATTTTATAGATTTCTTTTTATTCTTTGTAGATTTTTATTTAGTTCTTTATACATATAATTAAATAACCTTGAGGTTATTCAAATAGATTAAGAAAATTATTTGGCCTTCAAAAATGGCCTAATCTCATTTATTTTAGAATAGTCCATCATTGTTCACTGATTAAAATGCCATGATTTTCCAAAACCAATATCTCATATATCTAAGTGTCTCTTCTGTTTTGTCAGTTTATCTTTGTGTTGCTGGGCCAGTACTGTTTACGTCTTGTAGCTCTCAGGGTCATTATAATTTGGACAACAGCTGAACACATCCAGTATTTAACATCTTCCGGGCATTTGCTTCTGTTTTTCCACTTCCCTATGCTGTTAAAAAGCTCTGTGTCCAAATCTTCCCCATCTTTAATGTGCAAATCAAATGATGCCTTCCTGAGAAAACAGTTCCAGAGCCCAGGGTCAGTGTAAGGTACAGTTGGGTTTAATCCTTGCTCCCCGAGTGAATTAAGAAAATCATTTTACTTTTTTTGGGGGGGGGGGTGATTTGCTTTTGTTTTGTTTTTATTTTACTTTCATGGAATAGGAAACATAAAAACACCTACATCATACTGGTTGCAAAAATCAATTGAGCGAATACATTTAAAGTGCTTTGCACAATGCACGGCACATGGTAAGTACTCAACAAATACGGACTCCTCAATATTACCGCTACTATTACTCACAGCAGTATTATTTCCTCAGTTATCATTAATCTCTCCATGCTTCTGTTCCCATAATACTTAGTGCTTCGATTTGTACACTAATTATATTCTGCTTAAAGGTATTTTGCTTTTTGAAATTGTCTTCCTCTCACAGTAGACTTTAAGCCTTGTCTTTGCCTAAAGACAGATTAAGTTCTTAGCACCTGGCACAGGTCTTAATATAAACAGTAGCTTAATAAATGGTAAAGTAAACTACATTGATCGTATGGTTAGGTAATGACTATTTTATCCATCTTGGGAAAATATGCTTAGCGATTATCATAAATATAATTCATTTCCTCTCGAGGCCACTGTTCTGAGCACAACTCTGTTGTCTAGGTGCCTGAGATTAAAGCCAGGTTGCAACTGAGGAGGGGTAGGGCAGTGAGAGGAAGGGTTAGGGACATAAACGGAATCAGAATTGTGTTCTCTGAGGGAGGCTCCAACTCTTCATAGAAGAAATGCCTTCCTCAGAGGAAACGGGTGTGAGGGGCAGACAATATCCTTGTTGTCCCCAAACTTTGCAACAGAAAGAGGGCATGCTGCCTGCTGAAGAATGGGCTGGGGACTTTGAGAGACAAAACAGGAGCTGGGCTCCATTCTAGGGCAGTCCCAAGGCCGGTCTGATCTCAGGTCACCTCTGAATCCAGGCTCATGAGGCTACAGCTCAAGGAAGGAAAGAGATGCAGCAGGAACAGGAGATAAGACAAGGAGGAGGAGGAAAGGAACAGATGGTGATATGGAATGACAGACAGAGTGAGGGCAACAATCGGACCAGGAAGGGGTCAAACCTCTCTACTCTGCCAAGCTAAGTTGTGGTTATGAGAGGACACAAAACAACGCCTGCTGTCTTCCTCAGACTCACATCTGCCTTTTGGGATGTTCCCTTTGATTCCAGCTGCCACCAAAAGCCTAGGCAGAGCAAAAAATAATTGTGTCCCATTTACAACACTGATTGGCTCAAACCAGCATCTTTTCCTTTTCCTTTTTTTTTTTTTTTTTTTGTTTTTGTTTTAAATTTCCACTTGCATTTAGTGAGCAGCAACTTGGACTTGATGTGGCCCTGGGGTCTGGGAGGATTCCAAGCTGATGCAAAAAGCGTTTGGTGGCTCCCAGACTGAGTAGCATGAGGGTGGCCGGGAGGTATTACAGAAAACTTTAAAACAACCTAAAAGTTATTTTAAAATATTGATATGTTTAATTACTATGTATTTAATAGAAAGTTATATGATTATTATAGTCAATAGATAAAGGACAGAATGGAAAACTACTTACAACCAGGTATGTGATAAAGGGTTAATACCTATAATGTGATAAAATTTCTCTCAAATTTACAACAGAAAGACAAATATCCAATAGAAACATAAATAAAAGACAAGAAGGAGAAGGAACGCGTGGGTGGCTCAGTTGGTTAAGAGCCTGACTCTTGGTTTCAGCTCATGTCTCGATCTCATGGGTCAAGAGATCAAGTCCTGCATGGGGCTCCCTGCTCAGTGAGGAGTCTGCTTGCCCTCTCTCTCTCCCTCTGCCCCTCCCCCCATGCTCACTCTCTTTCTCTCTCTCTAAAATAAATAAATCTTAAAAAAAGAAAAATATGAAGAAGAAATTCACAAAAGAGAAAATGCAAACATCAACAACCATATCAAGTCTATGTGACCACTGTAGGCATAAAGGAAAGACAGGTTAAAGTAACAACCTCTCTCCATGTTCATCCTGGCTTGAGCATTCACAGGCCAAGTGTGGGGGAAGTTGGCTTCTTTATCAGGAGAGGGTTTCTTGTTTCCTAATATTTTATATATTTATTCATGAGAGACACAGAGAGAGAGGCAGAGACACAGGCAGAGGGAGAAGCAGGCTCCCTGCAGGGAGCCCTATGTGGGGCTTGATCCTGGGATGCCAAGATCACACCCTGAGCCACCCAGGTGTCCCTCTCAGGAGAGCTCTTTTAAAGGCTCTGAGTTTCTGGTCTATTTGCTCCCTGCCTCAGTCAAGATCTGGCCAAGTATGTCCAACCCGCTGAGATGAGTGGGGTGGGGGGAGATTAGCCTCCAGGTACTAGATGTAGGTGCTTTGCCCATCCCTCCCCACCACAGCACTGAGGTTCTACCTCACACTCTGTCCCAGCATGTCTGAAGCACAGGCTTGGGAGGGGAGTTGTATTTTTGGAGAAGCCTGGAGGAGGCAGTCAGGGTCATCTTGTAACCCAATATTATCCTCTTTCCCGCTTCCTAGCTTCGTCTAACCATCTTAGCCTGGGGACAAGTTTTTCCAACCTTGCAAGGCTGCAGGTTATTTTACTCCCAGCTGTTTTGGATTGCAGGCTTCAGGCAGAGTCTCTCTTAATTCTTCCTACCTGAGCACTCTCTCTTTCTCCTCAGGCCAGAATCAAACCAGGCACTTCATTTTATTGTAGGGTCTTGTGGTAGTTGATGTCCAGACAGGTCTGGCAATAATCCGTATCACCAGGTCTTGTCGCCCTTATGTGGGCCTCTACCCTAGAACCTGGGCTGTCCATCTGGTTCTCTCTTAACCTATAGTATACAGCGCAAATGACCCTTCGAGACTTCCAAAGCTTCATTACAAGCAGCCTTTCAAGTTACACCTGGGCCTCTTTAAATGTTCCGAACATGGCCTCTTGAAAGCCAGAAGTCATGATTTGAGAAGCAAAAGCCACATGAAGAAATCTTATGAAGGCACTCTGGTCAAGAGGCCAGCTGAGCTCTCAGAAAGCAACCAGCATCAATCTTCAGCCCTTGAGTGAGCTGTCTGCATGTTCAACCCACTGAGACTTCAGATGACCTTCAGACTGCAACTTGACAGAGCCTAAGCAAGAACCACTAGGCTGAGTCCAGACGACCCACAGCACCATGACAGATCATAATAAATATGTGTTTTAAGCCACTGAGCTTTGGAATGGGTTTTACATACACTGGACAACCAGAACAGACCTTATTCTAAAGGCTACAAGCGGCCATATTCAATTCAAGTTCCCCGGGGCTATAATCTTGAAAGACAAGAGATCTGAATCACAACAACAAACACATGACAATGCAACCAGTTAATTCATGGCTGCATCACAAGGTGTGCTAATCCCACTTACTGAAATACATGATTTCCCCATCAGGACCCTTTCTAATATAGCAGATCAGTCAACTCTGTATCAGTGCGAACACTTCTGAGTCCTACTTCCTGGTACCAAAGTCTACATTTGGTCCTTCCAGTTGAGAGGAAGAGAAGACCCATTACAAAATGGCTGATGCAATAGAGAAACTTATTGGTTCATGTAACTTAAAAAGGACAGACTCAGACATTTCTGGCTCCATGAAGGATTTGATACTGGACTCACAAGATAGCCCCTCCACCTCCTCTGGATCCATTTCCTCTTCAATCTCTAGACTGGGCTCCCAGTAGCTTCAGACTTACCCTCATGTCTCCAGCAGTTACAGGTGTCAGGGACTAACCAATGTTATGCCAAGACTTAAATTCTGGCCCCTCCATTTACTAACTGTGTGACCTTCAGCAAGATGAAAGGAAACTTTGGCTTTAATTTCCCCTCTGTAACGTGGGGACAATCATGGCAGCTAGCCCATAGGATTGTTGTAAGTATCCAAGGAGCAAATATACATAAAGTACTTAAAACTATGTCCATCATTGATTAAGGCCCTTACAAGTGGTAGCATTGTTGGTAGTGGTAGGGTTAGTGATGCAGCAGCAGCAGCAGCAGCAGCAGCAGCAGCAGCAGCAGCAGCAATAGTCTCTCCTACTATCCAAGCACAGCAGAGAAAAGAGAATCTGTGTTCTAGCATTCTTGGAGGCTCCTCGGCTCCCTTTGGGTTTTCTGAAGGTATTAGAGGCCTCACAGGTGGGATACACTGATTGACTCAAGATGCTCAGAGCCACACCTGAAGCCAGGGTGAGGTGAGTCCTGCAAAGGTGGGAAAGAGTTGTTCCGCCAGGAAGGGAAAAGAAGGTGATGGATTCCAGAGAGGCAACAGACATCCCCTAGTAAGAGAGACTGGTACTCGGGGCCCACTGCCATATTGCTGAGCCCACCTAGGGAATGCCTCATTATCTTCCCCCAAAGGCCATTCATGAAAAGGCTGAGCTCAATTGATCTGATTTGGCACAAGAGATTCTTCCGAGCATCTCATTGTGTGTTGATTGTGCTCTTGGCAGAAATGGGACACGGATGGAGCAGCAGGGGAGCCTGTCGCTCCGCTTTCCTCTTACCCAGTCCTCCCAATATACCTGAACTTGGCCATGCCCCTGTAGACTGCAGGAGGGGACCCTGCCTTCTGAGGTTTCCACTGGGACCACGCATATCCCCCGTGTAGATCCTTCCACCTGCGGTGTGAAAGGAGAAGGTCTAAGTCCTAAATTTTCCAAGTGCCAGACTTCAGGTCTTTCCAACTCCAGAATCCATTCTGCTAGTGAGTCCAGGTGGATTTGTATTTTTCAGAGCAAAACTGGTTCAAGCAATCTGTAGCCCATAAATCCCCTCCCTACGGTGTAAGGAGAAAACACCACACTACAAATGATACATGTTGTTTCTTGGTCTCAATAAAACATTTGTCTCTCTTGTACGTAATTAATTGTTAATTGAAAGTATGATGAATTATAGCTGCCTATAATTAATTTAGCCAGAGTCTTTCATGAAATATGACTCTGAGCCTTTCTCCAGACTATTTTTGTTTCAGGAAAGCAGAAGCAGAATTGGATTCTATGTGAATCCTTCTGTGGCCTGCTGTGTTCCAAACGTGACAGATTGGCCGGGTGGGTTGGGTCGGGGGCAAGGCATGATGGTAGCCTGAGAAAAGGATGGTCTCACTGGAGATAGCATCTGGTGTTTGGCTTATCCATCTCTCCTGCACAGGGGTGAGTGGCTCCTCAATTCCGAGGGATGAAGTCACCCACTTGGCCAAGCAGGTAGGCCCTGGGAGGGAGCAGGGAACTCACCTCAAGCCGAAGGCAGAAGTCCTCAGCTGGGTCATCTTGGGGCTAGAGAAAGAGGTGTCCCGTGAGCGCCGGGGCAATCTGATCTTGTCTGGATATCATGTTGGGACAAGAAGGTAGTTTGATCCAGAGTGTGGGTGACTGAAGGGGCTCCACCCTGGTCCGGAGGTGCAGAGGGCAGAGCAAATGCCCCTGACGAAAATGCCCCCACTGGCTGGGACTGACCCCTGAGGGCCTTTGGAGGGATAATGGCTCGGTGTTCCCAGAACATCCTGGCCAGACAGCTGTTTCCCTCTGCCGGACTCCCTCGGGTGACAAGGGGCTCACCACCTCCCCCAGCAGCCTGCTTCACCCTCAGGATGTCCACAAGGGGACATGGACTGGAAATGGACTATTTTTCACCACAGCTTATCAATAGCAGTGTAATTAAAATATCCTTTGATTTTCCAAACTATCAATATCTTTTGTTCCTCCCCATGTCGCCTGCATGTTGATTAGGTCCTTGATTTTTGGAGTTTCTTGTATGATCGGTTCCATTATCTATCCATTCTCATGCACGTCCGTCTCTATCTGAGGCCCTTTCCAGGCCTTGTGTCCATCCCCTCATCAACACAGGTTCTCCCCACTCACAGCCAGCGCTCTTGCCTCTACTTCCCCATCCTCTCCTCCTCTGCCTCTACTTCCCCATCCTCTCCTCTTCTGCCTCTAATTCCTCATTCTCTCTTCTTCTGCCTCTACTTCCCCATCCTCTCCTCTTCTGCCCTCACCTCACTTCCCCCGCTCACGCGCTCTGTCCCCCTTCCCTCTTGTCATCTTCAGCCCCCTTCCTCCAGCTCTGTTCCAGTAGCCCCTCCCCATCTCATAGCCTATCCCCCTTCCCCTCCCGTCCCCATCCCTCTACTCCTCTTCCTTATCCTCACATCTGCTTTCTATAGAAAACTCACCCCCCATCCAATTCCATCATATCCCTGTGCCTGAAGTGATTTGACTCCTTCTCTGTCTACATAGAGACAGATACTCCACACTCCTCCTGTTCCACCCAGAATTTTCTCTTCCTCAATGTCTAAAACTTGGGAACTGATTCTTGCCCTTTCATCAGGGCATCATGTAAGGAAACAAGTAGCATCTTTATGTCTGGGGATGGGGGAAAGCCTGAATGATCCCTGCCCTCTGGGG
Source organism: Nyctereutes procyonoides (assembly GCF_905146905.1). Taxonomy (NCBI): domain Eukaryota; kingdom Metazoa; phylum Chordata; class Mammalia; order Carnivora; family Canidae; genus Nyctereutes; species Nyctereutes procyonoides. The sequence goes on from NW_026575046.1 coordinate 55,118,801, forward strand.
CCCATCTTTCCAGCGGACTCCTGGGACGTTCAGAAGCCAGAGAAGGATGCATATGTCATCCTTCGGCATCATTACAGTCCTCAGAACAGCCCTGGATGATGAAGAACGAAGTAGAGGATCCATATTGGTGGAGAGTAACACTGAAGATCCTTTGTCTTATCTTATTTTGAAGAGAAATGCACTCTGTGCCTTTACTATCTTCCTAAGCAGAGAACCATTCCAAACATCAATAATCACAGTTCACATAAAGCACAAAAATTCTATTTCCACCAGGCTAAAGTCAGACGTGAAAGGGAGAGTACGAGTGAGAAAAAAATGAGCCAGGCAGCTTGAAATAAGGAGAAATGATAAACAGCCTTGAAGACTTCTGGCTGAAAATGATGGCTGAGAGCAGCTCCATGTGCAGCGTCCTCCAACCTCTCACTGAAATAGAGATCAGAACTCGGGGAAGACGTGGAAACACAACACGGTAAGCAAAGCCATGTGGACCAGCGCTAGGCCAAAGAGAATGGTCTCTAATGTTGCTGGAGATAAAGTGGACCTGGGAAGATCCTAAGGTGCTCATCAAAGGAAAACCCCACTTTCATGTTAGAAAAGAGAGGCCACCTTCAAAACCCTAGGAAGGAAATGAACACCTTCTCTACTGTTTGTTGTTCGATTCAGAGACCTGAGTGCAACCGGAAAACTGGGAAACAAACCAAGTCTTTCCACAGAAAATGGTGCTCTGTAAAGTAGGCTGAGCACAGATCCAATTTCCCTTCACCCCGCCAGGTGTTTTTAACACAGAGGTAAAAAATGCAAATTTGCAAGAAAACATTGAAGGAAACTGTAGCTACAAGACAGTGACGTTGCCAGTGTAATCTGGGAAACGTGGTACCCAAAGTGTTGTAAATAAAAATCGGGATTCAAAAGACACTATAATCAAAGCCTGCTGAAATCCTCGGCCTCATTGCCTCACCGTGCAAGGGACTGGGGGTGTGAGAAAGAAAGGGATCCCGGCGGTAGGAAAAGGAAATAGCTTGTAAAAATATTGACATAATCACCCCAACCTCATTCCAGCTGTTGATGGAAGATGAGGATTTAGCGCCCCCCTCGACAACCCCGTGCAACCCACTCAGCCAGCTAGTGGACCCTTCTGTTCTAACCAAGCTGGCTGCCATGAGATTTCATGTGAAAGATACTCAGAGGATAATGAATTATATGGAAATGCTGTAATTCTCAGGCTTTGCTCCCACCTATCTCTTGTCAGCCTCTGCTCCTGGGAAGGTAACATTTGTCGGTTATGATATCCATCTCTGCAGCATGAGCGTCCCTCTGGCAGACCCTCTCCTATTCCTGGCATAGTGGAATGTGGGGGATTCGGCTCTGACTCGCGCCAGCTATGACGTGGGCTTTGGGGAACCGAGGGGCGTGGAACTGTACAACCTAGCAATGAGAAGAAGCATGAGAATAGCCATGCCCCACCGGCCCAAGCCTGCAGCTGAGGCCCCTGTTAGCTCAGAGTCAGTGCATGACTGCTCTGGCCTTAACCCCAACAGAAGTCGTGCCAAATTCTGTATGCAGTGAGGAAGAAGGGTTAAAATGGCCTGACAATCAACAAGACTGTTGTAATATAAGGGCCATTATTTTTTAAAGGGCCTCACTGTTGAGATCCTGATTAAGTTCTATAACCCTGTCCCAGCAGCAGCCCTGAGGGAGATTGTACATGAGGAGCAATGATCATGTTAGCAAGTCATGAGACAGAAACCAAGCCCTCCCCGAGTCTAGGGGTAGGCGTCAGCCCCACAGCCAGGACAAGACCAGACGGGACCCGTGCAGAAATCGTGTGGCACGCAGCAGGGATGAAGGGCCTAAGATCCTGCAGAAACCGAATGGCTCTTAAGGAGAATGACTTTCCACCAGGAAGCTGGACAGGATCCTTGAGAGGAAAAGAGCAGGGAACTTATGGAATGCTCCTTACTTACCACAGTATTTAGCACTGATACGTCTTCACACTTCCTCCCCAAATGGTAGACCCACAGGAGTGAATTGCAGTGACTTTCTTCTGCAACCTCATGAGAGGAGCTCCAGCACCCAGGCTCCTTGGAAGCAGGAATCCATTTTGATCTTTTGGTCCAGAATCACAAAACCCCATCTATGTCTGGTTGGATAGGTAAGAAAGTAGGGATGCAGGGATGTAGAAGGGGCCCACCTCGAGATAGCTGTGCTTGGAACCCCAGCCTCAGTCACCTCTGCTGCTCTATCCCTGTGCTTGAGAGCCTCCTATTTCAATGCCTGGTCACAGGAGTTCTGTAACTGTCACCGGTGTCATGGAGGATAATCTGAGGCAATGGCTCTCAATCCCCATTGAATATTAGAATCACCTGGAGAGCCATTAAAAAAAAAAAATCTCCAAACCAACTAAATCAGAATCTCTGTGGTAGGGACCCAGGTATCGTATTCCCATAAAGCTCCTAATGTGCAGCTGCTAGCTTTGAGACACACTCTCCCGGGGCTCACCTCTCCTGCTCCGCCTCCTCTGGGCCTCTCGCCTGTGCCATACAGGGCCACTGTTATCTAACAAAATGTCCATAAGAAGAAGCTTTTGCATTTGGGGTTCTAAGCGCTAGTTAACCTGCAGTCCCATCTTACTGTCTCATTATTACTTCGCGATAACTGTCCCACATTATTGTTCCATGTTATTTTTCTAGGTTAACGCAGTCCATTCTATAATTCTATGCCATTATGAACTTAGCCAAAAAGTGGAGCCTGAATGAAAGATACACACACACATATACACACACACTACATAGCCATTCACTCTATTTTGCCTCAATTTTCTTGGGAGAACAACTGAACCAAGAGCTACTAGTAAAATGTGGAAGTAAAGAAAGTTGGGCAATCTGAGAAAATTGGAGATATGACAAAATTAATTAGGAATGTGTAGGTTGCAATTTACCAATCTGTCAAAAATTCCTTAAAGAATGATTTAAACTGTAGTTAATGGGATCTATAACTACATACTAGAAAGCCTTTTTTTTTTTCTTTTAAATGCCTTCATCTGTTTAGTGCTACAGTCTCCCTTGCAGTGTTTTTTCCCCTCAGGAACATTCAAATCACTTATAAGGAAAAGCCAATAAATCTCAGATTTATTTCAGTTTGCTCTCCCTACACGTCCAGGTCTGTCGGGAGATGTGCTCGGCAGCATCATGACCCCTGAAGCCATCCACATCCTAATCCCTGGACCCTGTGAATATGTCCCCTTAAATGGCAGAGGGACTTTGTAGTTGTGATTAAGGTAAAAACCTTGAGATGGGGAGATTACCTCAGATTATCCGGGCGGGCCAAATCTCAAGTCGTGAGCACTTGAAAGTGGAAGAGGAGGGAGAAAGAAGGGGGAGTCAGACAGTTGCAATGTGAGAGGGACGTGATGCATTCTGAGACGGAGGAACTGGGCCACAAGCCCAAGAAGGCAGTGGCTTCTAGAGGCTGAGAATGGTCCGCCATTTCCAGCCAGCAGGAACCAGGGCCTGGATCCCACAAGAGCAAAGCACATACTTAATTCTGCCAACAACCTGGATAAGAAAGAAAATGGATGCTTCCCTGGCACCTCCAGAAACTAACTCCTTCCTGTCAACACCTCTACTCCAGCCCAGTGAGAACTGTGTTAGGCTTCCAACCTGCAGAACTGTAAGACGCTGTTTGTGTTGTACGAGCAGCTAAATTTGGGGCAGTGTGTTACAACACCAGTAGAAAAATACCACAAAAGGGAGCGCGAGGGTGGTTTGCAGTTGGGCAGAAGCACCAACTGGAATGTCAGCAAAGTTGACGTTGAATCTGATAGATTAACTTCTTAGATTTACAACTTATATTACATTTCCTTCTCCCACCTTCTCCATTTCTTACCTTTGAGGATGTAGAATGTTTTTGTTGGTTACAAAAAATACATTTCTTAAACTCTTACCAAAGCCAGGTCGAAGAAGTTATCATCAACTAACACTGCTGATTGGGTGAAAAAACATCCCAATCTCTACTTTCAGCCTTATTCCTGTTCCCTGAAACATACTAATAAGGGCAAATGGGCAGGTCTGTGCCTGCACAGTGGCCCAGTCACTTAGGAGAGAGAGTCTGTGTCTATATACCTGGGGAACTGCACACGGTATCCCTCAGAGGTTGGAGCCAGTGCCATTAAAGCACGCCCTTGAAACTGAAGGAAGAGGAAAAGACCAATATTTGTTTTTTTTTTAATTTTATTTTTATTTATTCATGAGAGACACAGAGAGAAGGGCAGAGACACAGGCAGAGGGAGAAACAGGATCCCTGTGGGGAGGCCGATGTGGGACTAGATCCTGGGACCCCGGGGTCACGCCCTGACCCAAAGGCAGAGATGGTCAACCAGTGAGCCACCTGGGTGCCCCCAATATTTATTTATTGATTACCACACTTGTTCTACAAAGGTACAGGTACTACGCTAAGTATCTTACATACATCATCCTATTTAATTTTGTAGTAATAAGAAAAAAAACAGGAGTGTTGTGTCCATTCTGCTACAAAGCAACTGAGGCTCAGGAAGATCCAGTAACTTTCCAAAAGCCACACGTAAGATTTGTATCTTTCCAAAGTGGTCGAGGGGAAACTAATTGTGCCTTAGACTAACATCAAACCTTCTCCCTTGTTGATGCAAAGATAGTGCTATGTTTGTTGTAATAGTTACTGTTTGGGTTATTAATTTCCCTTTCTCATCAGCGCTTGGTTGTGGTACTGACATCAGAAGATGAGCCCTCGAGGTGTTGGAAGGGACTTCCACTAACACCAGACTGTGAGGATGCGGAACCAAGACTGGAGTCCTGGCATCAGGGTAAGCTTATAATTAGCAGTTTGGCTGATTGCTGAAGGTCACTCTAGGGACACTGGCCCAAGACTTTTAAAGTTGGATCAAAGCTGTACCCAACATCTGTTCCAGATTTTAACATATTTCTGTTTAGAAGAAGAAAACTTGATGTTTTTTTTTTTTCTGTAAGTGCTTGATTGCCATAGGTCAGATGCCATGCCCAGTATGGAATAAGGAGGAATTTTTTTTGTTGTTATGTGTCAAATAAGTTAGGAATATAGGATTACAGGGAATCTGGGTCTATCACAGCAGGTTGGTGGAGATGCCTTTGGGGGGTGGATTACAATGCTACCATTGTAATGTACCCCCTGAAGGGTAGCCAGAAACCTCTATTCTGAATTTATGGACACAAACACCGAACTGGGGTATAATGTTACCTGCCTGGGCAGACAACCAGCCACTGGCATCCCTTCAAGTTTACCACTACCGCTAAGTGAACACTACTCTACCCCGACACCAACACCACAGTAGGCCATGGAGGAGGCTAGGTAACTTACATCTATTATTCTTCATTCTCACAGTAATCTCATTAGGGACCCAATGTCCCCATTTTCTGGAAGAAGAAACTGAAATTAAGAAAGGAAAGGCTTGTTCCCAAAGTCAACAAACCAATGAATGCCAAGGCAGAGTTCTGATCCTAGTCAGTCTGAGCCAAGACCACATAGTTTCCAGTCTTCCACAAGACCAGGCCCCTGTGAATCTGATCAGTGGGAACTTCTCTCCCTGCCCCTCTCAGCTGCGACAGTGCCGACAGATACAACAGCTTTTGCCTACATATGCCCTCTGCCTTCGGGACCCCCGCCAAGATTCAGCCATCATGTGAAGTCTTGTTTGAAATTATCAGGCAGTCACGATGTCCTATATCTCCCCTTCCACCAGATGGGAAAAAAAAAGAAAGTTATGTCCTTGAAATTTCTACAGGGAGCTATGGAGAGAAAAGCAAAAGGACCAACCCATTAGGTGATTATAGCAGTCATTGTGTCAACCAAGCTTAATTGATGGAAGCGTCAGACTGAGTTGATGCAAACTTTAACACCGTAATCTCAGCCTTCCCAGGATGTCCTGCAGGTGTTTGCCTTCTTTGAATACAAGGGAGATGTTATATGACTGCATAAAACATGCAGCATTCTGTTCCCAGAACCCAGAGTTCTCTCTGCCAAATACTAAGATCCTGCTAATTGATACACTGTGGTTTTTGGCCAGCCAGTGTCTTATTTCCATAATGTCAGTTGGTGGTTTAGTACATTTTATTTTTTTATGGTTTGCTTGCACTGTTCTCTCTGGGTATAGAGCCAATTCATCCACCAGAGCGTTCAGTGTGAATTGTTGGCCACTGAGCAGTGGCACCGCAGCCTCTGTGTAGATTTCAGATGGAGAGAGGCCAATTATTTTGTGGTATTAATTTGCATTATATTTTCCTTTACTGTTTCAAAAGAGAGAGAGAGAGAGGCAATCTATAGGAATACGGCTGCTTTGAACCTGTGAGAAAACTCCTAAGCAACAATCCTTTAGCAGAAGAACGGGGGAGGGAGCTGCATTGTGAGTAAGAGAATGGAGTACTCTAGAAAGTCAGGTAGCTCAGTGTTCAAGTACCAGTGAGGCTAATAGGTTATGTTGGACTCCAGAAAATTGGGAGATTCTTGGGGTAGATGCATTTGTTCATCTTAATATGATATCTCTTAGCAATATTTATATTTCTAGAGGTTCGTTGTCCATGGACAGACACAAAGTGAACCTATGTTTAGTCACTGTGCGTTGATGATCTTGCAGGTCTGGGGATTGTTCTTCATATTTCCCAGATAAGATACCCAAGTTGTTCCTTTCTGAAGGACACAGGGTAACCAAACACCGGAACCATTGCCCCTGCTGAATTAACATGTGTAAAATGTTATCCTGAGTATGACAAGATTGAGGGAATCCATGGAAGTTCCAGTCCTCTCAAAAATTAGCGTCTATCACCAAGGCAATCAACACGATGATCTAAGCTCTGGGTGTACAAATGCATCTATATTATCAACATGATTCAGCGGGAAAAGCCATAGCCAATGAAATTGCCACTTTTGGTTTAAATTGAGCATAATTTGCAGTGTTCAGTTTTTTGTATGATAACCTTGGCTTGTCCTAACAGTTTAGAAAATAAATCTTCATTATACTTTCTGAAGATCAGACACCCATCTGTCAGTTCATTACAGTGGTTGTAGAGAAAACATTTGGAAGGGACGATTTAACAAAATGTAATTCTTGGCTAGAGGGAACTCCCCAACTGCAGAGAAACAGAATGCATTGCATCTTGGAAAACACAGACGTTGGAAGGAACTCAGAACATTGCTAGAAAGGAAAGCAACCTGGAAAAGCCTTCTTACACTCAGAATAGCACTGCTAAGTCAGTATATACTGAAGAAGAGTGGACAGCTGCCAAACACAGAGGGACAATGGCTAGAGATGTAGGCAGGACATTCAGAGATGTGTTGACAGTGATTCTCAATTCATATGTGGCAGCTGAAAAAGAATAAATTATGCTGGGTATTGGAAAATAACAGCCGGAGTTGGAGGGAGAATGGAAGGTCTGTCCTTTCCCAGAACTGAAATTGTTGAAGGCAGGCAGGGACCTTGGCTCGGGGTCTCCTGTACTCAGAATGAGAAGAAATCATTCTGGTAGACATATACGGCTTTTGCCACTGCCCCCGCCCCCCCTCGCAGTACTATTCTCTCTCTAAAGAGCACCCAGTATTTTCTTGCATAAAGTCACCCTTACCCTGGAGTTTGAATATATATATATTGGGTTGTTCTGATCTCATATCAGGTCCAAGGAGGGCATGGCATCCGTATAACTATGATCTCAAAGTCAGAGGTGGAGGAGTTTGTAAACCATCGTCAGGCATGATCATGGAAAGACCCTGAGTAAATGACTAGAAACTCCCTAGATTCTGTGAAAGGAAGGAGGAGACTCCTCAAGTGCTGGGATAGCAGGAATTCAAGGTCTTGATATGCTGTTTGGATCACTGCTTGCCGAGTAACAGAATTCTTGCCCCGCATCACAGTAGAAGTTGCTTCTGGGACTGAAGTGACTGGGTGAGTAAAAGGCACGTGGTCCTCTGACTAGTGAACATCTCCTCCATCGGGCCTGTCTGTGAGGAACACGGGAACCTCACCCACACACTCACACCTGTTCTTATCTGTATGTGTGATTTTTGTCCTGCTCACTCCATACTTTGAAGGTAAAGCAAAGTCTACTTGAACTGAGCCCGAGTTCACATTTCTGCCAGTCCTTGAACCCAAGCCAAAGGTTGTGGTTAACCCTCGCACACTCTGACCATGACATGTTAGAACCAATCAGAGCTGACCTGTGTCTGCATGTACATGGGCATCAGTGACAGCAATCTGGCCAACCTGGAGGCCATCCACTACTTTGTGGAAATCTTAAATGAGTATCTCCACAATGTCACCTTCTATGAAGTTCACACAGTCCTGGATGAGATGCCCCCAGCTGGCGAGATCTGAGAGACCAGCCAGATGTGGGTGGTGACACAGTCGCTCAGGCTGCCATCTCTCCAGTGAGGGCAGGAGACTCCCTCCTGGACCCTAGCCTGCCCCAGACTCCCCTGCTTCCTTCTTTCTAGGCCTGGGGCCAACCCCCAGGAGCCCCCTCCCTCAGCTGCCCAGGAGGCAAGAATCCAGCTGAATACAGGCCACAAGGCAGGAGACTGCACCAAACCACCCCTGGACTAACCAGCTGTGGGTGGAGACCACCTTGTGTGTACCGAGCAACCAGACCATTGTCATGTGATGCTGTCCACGGAGCCTTGAGGAAATCTGATGTCCTCACCAAAAAAAAAAAAAAAAAAAAAAAAAAAGAGGAAGAAGAAGAAGAGAAGAAGAGTAGTTTTGGATGTTGAGTGAAGTAAGTGAAAGAGAAAGAAAGATCCATATTTCCATCATTCTTGTAGCTGTATCATGACCACACTAAAACTCCTGGGAGGAATCTTGCTGCCATATTATGAGATCCTGCCAGAGAATGAAAAATAAAGAAAAGCAGAATGGAGATGGTAGGAGATCAGACCCTGATGACAATGTGTGATCCTTTGCCTAAACTTAGCCATTTGAAGGCTCTTCACTTAAATTAAAATTTACCTTTTGCTTAAGTTAGTTTGGGTTCATATTCTTTTAATTTTCAACCAAAAAAAATCCTTATTTATTGTGATATGTGGACGGTATCTTGGAGGATTTTCTTGAAGATCCCAGGGATTAAAATTTCCAACAGCATCAGTTAGGTTCCTTCTGTTTCTCATCTCTAAGACCATCCCTCAACCGTTCTGCGACGCTAGAGCTGGGAGTCTAAAAACTACACTTCCCAGGATCCCTTGCCTACTATCTTCCTCGGAGCTTTGGCTAAGGGTAGGCAGTGGTAAGAGATTATAAGGGAGTTGGAGGGAAGAAGAGAGTCTTCCCGCTTTTGCCACTTTCAGTGGTGCCATTAGCAACCACTCCCTCTTGGTGGCTGGAACGGGGTGCCCCACCGAAAGTCTGCGACCCCCTGAGCAGCTCAAGTACCAGTGTTGCAGGGACCCCTCTCCAAGCTCCTAGGACAGTTGTGGTGTCCTCACTATTTCTCTCTTGTGTCCCTAGGCCTAGACTTGTTATGCTTCTCTATTAAGCCACCAGGTATTATTAGTGGGAGAGCATGGGGTCCAGTATTACTGTGGTGACAGATAATGGTTACAACTTCATAACCAATTTAAGCCTCCTTTGTAAAATCTGTTTTTTTTCCTTTCAGACACTGACTAATACACCAACTACCTCTGCCAAAGTAAGCGACACAAGGAATAGCTTAACAGGGAAGCCATGTTATAGGTACATGGTTCTCCAGGGGAGAGGCCAGCTCCAGTCCTTGTGACTAGTCCCCAACTGTTTCTGTCTTCATGACTAGTCCCCAGCTTGGTAATTCCCCGGGGATACTACCCCTAACTGAGCCCTCCCCAACATGGTTGCCTCTGAGTGAAGGCATGCTTAGTCATAATTAAGCATTTATTTACTCCACCCCTACTCCCAGTGAATGGGAATACTTTGCTTTGCCTTATTCTCCCAAACGTAGAATAAGGAATTGTGCAGAGTACGGCTGGTGATGTTGAGCGAATTCCAACTTAACCTGCTATTCTAGTCGTTCACTGTGGCACACCAACAACCTACTGTAAACTCAGCGGGATAAGACCATGAACTTTTTACTCTGCTCTCAGAGTCTGCGGGTGAGGTCTTTGGATGAGGAAAAACAGTCTTGGCTCCATAATGTCTGGGGCCCTGCTGGGAAGACTTGAAAGGGTGGGATTGATTGAAACATCCAGGATGGTTATCATCTGAAGACTTCCTCACTCATAGGTCTGGAAGGTTGGCTCAAACAGAGCACCTACCTGTGACCTTTCCATCATAGCCACCTAAGAGTAGCTGATGTCATTACATGGTGGCTTAGGGCCACAAGAGTGAATGATCTAGAGAATGAAGCAGGAGCTTCATGGCCATCGTGACCTAGCCTCAGAAGTCACTCAGACGGTCTTCTATCATAGCTTCTTGGTTGAAGCATTCGGAAGCCCACCCAGATTCAAGGCAGGGGACGTAAACCCATCGCCATGGTAAGACTCTCAAAGAATAAGCAGTCTTATTCTTAAAACCACCTGTCTTAAAACCACCCACCATTCTCTTGGGAAACAGTATGCAAATAAAGGTATCCCTTCTTTCTTAAATGTCATTTTTTGTTGCACCATCAGTATTGTGCAGACTTTGCACTAGCTGTGGTTCCAGAGGGCACTGGGATAACCTAAGAAGGATAAAGAACTGTTTGCTTCCCAAACTCTTGGGTAGTTTCATTGATCATGCAGGACCCTCTGTAAATACAGCTGCAGGCAGTGGGACATTTCAACCCTAGATGTAAAACACCATTTTTACAAATGATGATACTTATGTTACGTTTCCACATTGCATCCTCTTTTAAAATCTCTTCCAAGTTTAACGCCTCACATCCTCCAAATGATGCACATCCCACAATACAGAGCAGGGTCATCAGTAGACAAGGTGGGTGGAGGGAGCCAAGACAAGCAAGCCTTACCATTGATTAAGACACATTGGTCCTAGGGAGTCTTGTGACATGATAATAACCTACCAGGAACCACTGGCAACCTGCAGAAGTCACCCATTAGTTCTAGAAAAAAATCCACAGGCAGATTTCCTATGCATCCTATGCTGAAGGCATCACTCAGATTTGGATATGGCCTTCACGATGTCCAGCAGCCACACATTAGAGATTTTGATAAAAGAGTAAGCTTATATGAACCCCACACATTAAATAAAGGGATGGGAAGGAATCCCAGCACTATCTAGCTCTGTTTGCATCACAAATGGACCCTCTAAGTGTGCTCTAAAATAAGAGGCTGTGGATTATCGCCATATGGCACCACCAATAGATAACAAACTGTGGGCTGTTCAAAGCCTGTCCACAGGGACAATGGGGTGAGCATAAAGGCCAACGCAGTTTGGAATATCTGCTGACTTCAGACTTGTTCTTATTAAAGACTCCTCCTAATTCCATTACTGATCCCAAGCCTAATTAAATATCCTCTCTTTAAGCCCTTCTGACATGTCCTTTATGGAATTTTGATTATCTTTTGATCTTCCTTTTACTTCTAAAATCTGGTTATTCTCCAATCACAGTCATCACCACTGCCTAAATATTGTGATCAAAATTCAAGCTTCCCAAGGTTTTGTAGCATATATGTAATTACGAGTTGATCACAAGCTACCAAAAATTTCAAGAGCACAATCAAAAGCTTTATCAGAGCCTGCTGCTCCCCAGCCCCCCGATCTGTTGCAATGAATGCCCTTAATCTTGCTCTTTTCTTCACACCTTCCCTTCCTCTCCCTTCTCAGATCCCCTCTGGACCATGTCTGGAGGAGGCTAGACAGCACCAGAACTGGATGGAGAACAGCTGGAGTCCAACATATCACAGCCAGAAATGCTCAGGAAGCATTTGGAGGTGGGTTGGCAGAGCCAGACATGGTGGAGAAGGAAAAAAAATAAAAACTAAAACAGAAGAGCTCTGTTCTAGGATAATGTTTTGTTTATCATGTTTTTCCTCCAAGGAGTGCAAATACCTTGCCCAAAAGAACATACTGCCATTCCTGATAAATTGCCAGAAATACTCTCTGCAAGACTCAGAAAGCAAGGTCTCTATTTGTTTCTACGGAAACCTCAGCTTGACATGAGGTACCTCATACTAGAGCAATCCACAGACGCTAACAAGACCTGACTCATGAATTAGGAGAGAGTGGGGGAAAAAGAGAAAGTCTTGTTAGAACTACAAAGAGAAAAAAGAAATATAACTCTTTGTTCCTAGGCCCTAAAAAGGCACATTGCCTGGCACATGGCAAGTACGGAGTTCCAGGTCATGGACTGAATAATCTCTCTTCCTCACCTCTGTACTAACACATCCATTATGTCTGCGGAAGCACTCACCCCTCCCTAGAATCCTGTCACCTCCCTCCATCCTTCCCCAGAGAGACACCCCACCCCCCTGACACCCTGAAGGCCACTCCCACCTCCAATAGAACACCTACCAGGAAGCAAGAGGCTTGGTGAATCCTCCTTTTTATTTATTTATTTATTTATTTTTAATAAATTTATTTTTTATTGGTGTTCAATTTACCAACATACAGAATAACACCCAGTGATCTTCCCATCAAGTGCCCCTCTCAGTGCCCGTCACCCATTCACCCCCACCCCCACCCTCCTCCCCTTCCACTACCCCTAGTTCATTTCCCAGAGTTAGGAGTCTTCATGTTCTGTCTCCCTTTCTGATATTTCCCACACATTTCTTCTCCCTTCCCTTATAGTCCCTTTCAGTATTATTTATTCCCCAAATGAATGAGAACATACACTGTCCTTCTCCGATTGACTTACTTCACTCAGCATAATACCCTCCAGTTCCATCCACGTTGAAGCAAATGGTGGGTATTTGTCGTTTCTAATGGCTGAGTAATATTCCATTGTATACATAAACCACATCTTCTTTATCCATTCATCTTTCGATGGACACCAAGGCTCCTTCCACAGTTTGGCTATTGTGGACATTGCTGCTAGAAACATTGGGGTGCTGGTGTCCCGGCGTTTCATTGCATCTGAATCTTTGGGGTAAATCCCCAACAGTGCAATTGCTGGGTCGTAGGGCAGGTCTATTTTTAACTCTTTGAGGAACCTCCACACAGTTTTCCAGAGTGGCTGCACCAGTTCACATTCCCACCAACAGTGTGAGAGGGTTCCCTTTTCTCCGCATCCTCTCCAACATTTGTTGTTTCCTGCCTTGTTAATTTTCCCCGTTCTCACTGGTGTGAGGTGGTATCTCCTTGTGGTTTTGATTTGTATTTCCCTGATGGCAAGTGATGCAGAGCATTTTCTCATGTGCATGTTGGCCATGTCTATGTCTTCCTCTGTGAGATTTCTCTTCATGTCTGTTGCCCATTTCATGATTGGATTGTTTGTTTCTTTGGTGTTGAGTTTAATAAGTTCTTTATAGATCTTGGAAACTAGCCCTTTATCTGATACGTCATTTGCAAATATCTTCTCCCATTCTGTAGGTTGTCTTTGAGTTTTGTTGACTGTATCCTTTGCTGTGCAAAAGCTTCAACTAATATTCGATAAAGGAGGAAAGACTATCCACTGGAAGAAAGACAGTCTCTTCAATAAATGGTGCTGGGAAAATTGGACATCCACATGCAGAAGAATGAAACTAGACCACTCTCTTTCACCATACACAAAGATAAACTCAAAATGGATGAAAGATCTAAATGTGAGACAAGATTCCATCAAAATCCTAGAGGAGAACACAGGCAACACCCTTTTTGAACTTGGCCACAGTAACTTCTTGCAAGATACATCCACAAAGGCAAAAGAAAGAAAAGCAAAAATGAACTACTGGGACTTCATCAAGATGAATCCTCCTTTATAGAAACTTCAGGAGAGTCCGCAGGAGCAAACCTTGCTGCTGCCCTTTGTGCAGGCACCTTCTCCATCACTTCCATCTCTACAGCTACTGCCTCCCTCTTCCTGTGACACCCACCTCTGTGCAAGCTCCGTGTTGCCTTCCTTGAGGTTTCATTGTCAGGAATGGTCGTCATCGTGTCCCTCTGCCCTGGGTCACTCTGTTCCAGGAGCTCAGACACCTCCAGCACTAGCAACATGACTTCTCCCCATCCTCAGTGGGTGTAGCTACCTACTTCAGAACCAGCCTCACACTAACCCTGAATGTGCATCCACCCACTATCCTTAAGCAAGAGAATCTGTTCCAACACAAGCTGGACCATTGTCCCTCCTCACCTCTCTGAGGTTATTTTAACTCCTGCCCCATGCCTAGACTAATCACCCACATTAAAGACTAGTCCCCTATTGACACTGCACCAAACACCTTTCAGTACAGTGAAGAGACATCGGAGTCCACCTATGATGAGAAGAACACTCCTTGCAAAGAAACACAATGATAGAGCACTCAGGACAAAGGCTCAGTGTACAAACTTGGAGAACTGAAGAACTCTGAACATTGGGTTTGACCAGGCTGGGTAGGGAGGGTTGATGAAAAGAGATTTTGATGCAAAAATTGAATGCCAGCCTCCCCCTTTATTGTAAAGTCCTGGGAATATCAAAATGAGCTTCCTCCAGGGCTTTAAACAGTGCTTCTCAAAACTTAATGTGCATCAGAATTACTTGAAGAGCTTGTTGAAACACAGATTATTGGCCCTCCACCCCCAGGGTTTCTGATTGAATCTATCTAGAGTGAGGGTGGAAAATTTACATTTTTAACAAGTTTCCACAGGATGCTGTTGGCCCCAGGACCACAGTCTAAGCACCATGAGTAGAGAGGCTTGGCTTTTGAGGAAAGAGGCCTTGCTCTTTGGATAAAGGAGAGTCTGTAGGTTAAGAGGATGGGAAAGGAGTGTAGAGCCCTCCAGGAAGGAAATCAAGGTACCCTCAGACTCTTCTGGGGGAGAAAAAGACATCCATTTTTCCCGGCCTCTCCCATGGGTGAAAAGGAATAGGGTCGGGGAATTGGCACAAAGGCCACCCCCCACTCTTCTTATCTCAGAAAGCATCCTAGAGATCCTGGGAACCTAGACATCAGTGTAAAGTCCTTGGATATCCCCAGTGCCAAAGCAGAAATGATGATTTAACAGCTTCTCACAGAGGGCACAGTGCCCCCAGCCCAGTGAAATGTATGGCTTATGTTGGTTCTAACAACCATTGAGTGGAGGCTCAGATACTCTGTTTAGCGTGAATCACTTTTTCACAACACAAAGCTTCCTCTTTAATGCTGGGATTCCATTAGGCTGCTCCTTTTCTTCAGAGGGATGCCTCCTGGATGATCAGGACTACTAAAACGCAGATCCAAATATGGCCCATGCCCAAGTCCTCAGGACACAGAACCTTTAAGGACACAGAACCTGACCACGTGTGTCTGTGGTGTGGTAGCCATGACAATGAACTTTGATGCTTGGGGAAATATTAGGCATAGTGAAAATAAGGCCCATGGTTTCATAGAATTTGAGTTGTGTTGCTAAGGGAATAATGATACAACGCATAAAGTGCAAGATGCAGGATAATACTGAAAGTCCGGGTTCAACGAAGTAAAAATCAACTGGTAAAAATGGAAACACCAACTTCTATGACCCATTTTCAAAGTATTAGAAGCTCAAATCACTCTCATGTGTTTTCTTTAAGTCTTTTAAAGATGACATGAGATGAGTCCAGTTTCCTGTGATGCTTTTTCACTAAGCACCTGCAAGATACTGCGCCAGATGCAAAGGCCATGCGGAAGAAAGCAGCTGGTCCCTGCCCTCAACCTACTCACTGTCTGCTACTCAGACAAGACTGTGCCCCTAGCCTCAAGATTGGTGGGTCAGAATGCAGTGCTATCTCTAAGAGTATGGGCTGTGGAATCTGAAACACCAGGTGTTAACTCTGAATCTATAGCTCCCTGGCTGCGTGACTGTGAATGATTTGATTGATGTCACTGAAACTCAATTTCCCCACCTTTAAAATAGGGATAATAATTCTTCCCTAACAGGCTGTTAAAGAATCGATCAGAAAATGCTTGTGCAGCATCAAACACCAGACATGACACAGAGCAAGTGAATAAGAGGCATTTTCTTTCTTGGCTCCTGTCCTCCAGGCTGCCTGCCTACAGCTGACATCAAAAAGAAGGAAGCTGGCAGCTGCAAGCCCTAGTCCCCATCTACACATACCCTGAAAACTTAATTGGGTAGAATAGTAAGGGGTTTAAAGGTTTCACTGTCAAGTCACGGTGGATGTCGACACCATTCTAATCTGCACCTGCTGAGACTTGTGCTCCTGTTTCTTCCTTGTTCAGCTGAGTCCCTGTCTTATCCCACTCAGGTCCCTATATCTGAGTCCCATCTGTTTTCTACTTGGTCACCCATGGCCTATGGAAGTACTGAAAGGCCTGGTTTTTCTGTTTTTTTTTTTCCCCTTTTTACATCAGTTCTGCCTCTGTGGCCCCAGTAATGAGTTTTGATTCACTGATTCATGTGTGACTTCTCAATTAATTTGCCTCTTAATCTAATTGGACGTATCCCCAGACATTGGGAACCATTTATTCTGTCTCAGCCTTAGAGTGAAACAAGACGGGAGAGTGCTCTTGGCTCTGGATCCAGATGAAGAAGTTCAGGTGACTGGGCATGTGGACAAGGTCTAGGTAGATCAGAGCTCTGTGGTCAGAGAATTATGCAACTTTCTTTGAGTCATGGCCCTCACCTTCACTCCAGGAAGCCTAATGCTTTCATTTGGAACCTGCCTTATCAGGCACGACTGGTCTATCCTGCCAAGGTCATCTTGAAAACCCGGGATATCTTGTATACCGTATGCTTTAAGTTTTGATGGCAGACTTTGGTAGCACCAAAGTGCCCAGACTCCTCCAAAATGTGCAACATCCCTAGAATGTGGCCTTAATAAGAAAGATTTGGTTATGTTGAGGTCAGTTGCCTGAAAAAGTAGAAGGGATCATCCTTTCTGGTCTCAGTTTAAATCTCTCCTACACACAGCCTGGAGGTCCTGGTCCAAAGAAGACTGGAGGTGGCCCTGGAAAAGTCTTTTCAAAACCATGTACCACTGAAAATATGATTTCTTTAAGAAAATTCTATAAAAGACCTATCAGCTATATAAAGATCCAAATGTCAAGGGGCAAGGTGGAAGCTAGGAAATCCATCAGCAGATCATTGCAAAGTCCAGACAAAAGAGGATGGTAGAGAAGTCTAGGGGGCACTAGTGGAGGTAAGGTAAATCCATGGGAAATGTTGCTACATTGATGATGTAGCCAGCAAAATTTGCTGTTGAGTTGGATTTATTAGCAAGGAGATGAGTCAATGAGGAAGTCAAGGATTTGGGTTGAGGACATTAAAGAACGCAATTTTTTTTTTTTTGAGATGAGGAAGTTTGAGGGAGAAGCGTTTATGGAAGAAATTAGGAGATAAGGTTTGATAATATTAATTAGGAGTTACATGTGAAGTATCCAAATAGAGATGTGCTATAGGTAGCTGGATACAACATTCAAATCTGGAGTCTGAGAGGGAGGTCAGAATTGAAGACACAGACACCTGAGCTGTCAGGCTGCAGAGAGTGTTTCAAAGCATTGGATTAGATGAGATGACCTGTGCAGGAGAACACAGAGTAGCAAAGGGACCTAAGAGAACACATCTCTACTCATGACACTTCTAACAACAAATATGTGGGTTTTCCACACAAAGCAATTCTCTAACGCTCTGCACAGACCAAATGAATATCCTTTAATTTAATATGCTTCTGACACTGACTACCTGGAGTTCATGCAAACCTCACAGATTAAAGGCTCAGTGCCACAAAACTGCCTTCCACTTCAGAGGCTAGTCACATGTATTGGGTACCCACACTTCTATCCAACTTGGCTACAAATTGAAGGTTCTCAGAACCCCCTCCTTAGATTCAATAATTTGCTATAATAGCTCACAGAAGCTAGGAAAACACTTCACTTACATGTGCCAGTTTGCTATAAAGGATACAAATGAATAGTCAGATGAAGATGCAGATAGGGTGAGATCTAGAAGGGTTCCCAGCATGAGAGCTTCAGTCCCCATGGAGTTGGGATATGCCACACCGCCAGCACATGGATGCATTCATCAATTCAGAAGCTCTCCAAACTCGAGTTCAGGATTTTTTTTTTTTATGGAGGCATTATAGTTTATTAGCTCAATCTCTAGCCCCCCTCCTCAGCTGGAGGATGGGGATGGGTTAAAAGTTTTAAGCTTCTAATCACGGCTTGGTGTTTCTGTGAGCCAGCTCCCATTCTCAAGCTACCCTGGAGCCCACACAGAGTCACCTCATTGGAATAGATACTCCTGTCACCTGGATAGAAACTCTAAGAGATTTAGAAGCTCTGTGTAAGATGTTCCTATCATATTTATCACTCAAGAAATTACAAGGTTTTTGGGAGCTCTGTATCCCCTGGGCAGAGGCAAAAATATCTATAAATATATAAATATAAATATATGTCTCCTACTATGTCACAGGGTCAAATGACTGAGCTAAAGGGTATTCCAACATTTAGAGGCATAAAACCCAGAGTCCTAGTGTTCTAAAATTGGTACAAAAGGCTGAGGATCAAGGACAGATTAGGTATCAAAGCTCCATGAATCACAGCACAGACATGCCTCTGGATAATCAGACATGAGAATCCTACTGAAGTACAAGACCAGATAATCTAACAAGAGTGTTTGTTTGGAGATGCCTAAGGCCACAAAATCATGTCTAGTTATTACTAGTGGTAAGAGGATACAGAATCACAAGGGTCTACACCAAGGTCTCTGAAGCTCCTTGACCTCAGGTTCCCATTGCACTCTTAAAACTTACTGAGATTTTGATCAGGAGGGTCCCAGCTATCAACGTTTAACATATTAGAAATTAAAACTAAAAACATAAGCATCAGAACAAGTGATGTCATCGCTTATGGTATTACCTCTGGAAAACTCCACTGTATACCTGTGAAAGAATAAATGTGAAAAAGGGTAGTAACATCTTAGTGGTGTCATAAAAATATGAAAATGTCTATGGTCCTGTGGACTCCATAAAAAGGTCTTAGGGAGCTTTGGGGATCCCCATACCACAAACCATTGATTTAAAATGGTAGAAATTGAGCAAGAAATATTTAAGAAATAGGCCAGAAATAATGTGACTAATGAACTGTGAGGGTGGTAAGGGTAAGTCAGGGGTTTCACATGACATGCAGATTGGGCCTGGGGACTATCTGTAAAGTGTGGTCTTTTAGACAGGGCAGTGGTTTCCAAACATGTGCTGTGATCTTCTTAGAAGGTGGATAATTCAATCAAATCAGTGGCACCAACTACTGCCTGTGTCTCTGCCTCTCTCTCTCTCTCTCTCTCTCTCTCTCTCTCTCTCTCTGTGACTATCATAAGTAAATAAAAAAAATTAATGAAATATACTGGGCAGCCCGGGTGGCTCAGCGGTTTAGCGCCGCCTGCAGCCCAGGATGTGATCCCGGAGATCCGAGATCGAGTACCATGTCGGGCTCCCTGTGTGGAGCCTGCTTCTCCCTCTACCTGTGTCTCTGCTTTTCTCTCTCTCTCTCTGTCTATGAATAAATAAATAAAATCTTTAAAAAAATAAATGAAATATACTGAGTATAAAATGTCATTAATTGTTGTATACACATGTGTACGTATGTATATGAATATGGACCTAAGTTGTGAAACATAGGAGTCAATTTTGAGAATTCTTGAGTTAGGGAGTACTGGAAGAAAGAGCCTCCTGACCAGGGTCCTTGCCTCTACTCTTGTCCTCTATTCCGTAATGACTTTTCCAACTGCCAATCTAGACATGATAATCCTTTATATAAAGTTTTTCCGTGGCCTCTCCCTCATCTAAGACAAAATCCAACCAGCCTAGCATGGATCAGAAGGTACCAGGTAGTCTAAGTCCCACTATCTCTCAAGTGTTAACTCTTAACATTCTCCCACAAATGCCCTATTCTCAAGTAAAAATAAAACAAAAAACCAAGATGACAAACAACAAAAAAACACCTTTCAAATCCCAAAATATGTCCTGATTTCTCTGGGATCTGTACGGGACCACACCCTGTTATATGCCATCTGCTCAGCCTAGAACTTTCAACATTTAGAACCAACTCATGTTCCCGGATCCAGCTCTCTCAGGTGTGGTGAAGCATGGCCAAATCCTCATCAAACTTTCCTCTCCCCAGGCACACAGGAAAGGCTTCCATGCTGTTATGCATCTAGGTGGAGCGTGCGACCAGTTTTGGCCAGCAGAACGTAGGTAGGAAGTGATGTGTGCCCCTTCCAGGCCAACTGCCCAAAATATTCTATGCCATCCTCCATGTTTTCCCTCTTCCTTCTTCAGATCACAGATGGAGAGAATCTCTGGGCCTTAGCAGAGGTCATACATGGTATAATGAGCACATCTCTAATCCCTAGATTTTACATGAGTCCAAAATAAACTTTAAACTTTTATGGTTTTGAAATATTAAGATTGGGGCTGTTTTAGCTACCCTGACTAATATATTGCTTTGACCCTTTAACATTTACCAAACTCTCTTGTAATTTTCCAGGAATGAAATTGGGGGATAGGCATTCCTCTTAGTCCTAAATTCAGGTTACAGTCTACATTGTTTCCAGTCCCCTTGAATCTGTCCAGAATCAACAATAGGCCCAGACAGCTCTGTTCCTTCAGGGTTTAAGATGACAACGGAGGGAACTGTTCATTGTTGTATCACGCAAGGCACTCATCCTTGTTCACGGACTCATAGGGAACAGACATAGCTCATGCCAGGCCATATAATCCATGGTAAGAACTTGGAATTTGACACTGAATGAAATGGGGAGCCATTCAGGATTTTTAGCACCAAAATTATATTATATGACTTAAAGTTGTACCCAGGCTGCTGTGTTGAGACTAGACTGTGTGGTGTGGGGAGGGTGAAGAAGGGAGACCATTATGGAGGCCGTTGGGCAACTCACAATGAGATTTCAATGGGGATTTGGTCCAAAGAGTTAGCAGTGCAGATGGTAAGAAGTGTCTGGATTCTAGACATATTTGGAAGGTCAAGGCAACTTGATTTTCTGTTGTGATTTACCTTGATGTCAAATCTTACTTCCTCTCTTTGTCTAGCCCCCTACCCAAATATAATACCTTCAGAGTGTTCCCCAAACACGCCACCTGAACTAGTCCTCTCGTGCCTGCTTACTTTCCATCTTAAGTGCCTGAAATCACATTTTTTATATATTTTGTTTCTCTCTTAATTGCTCATGTCTCCAAATAAAATGTTCTTTTCTTTAAGACATGGACTGGTCTTTGTCTTCAAAGACCCTAACTCATAGTCGACACTCAAATATTTCTTAAATGTGTCAGTGAACTCATTCAATCAATCTTGTTGGGGCCACAACTCTTGCTCTTAACATACCAAGCAACATATGCCTCTTCTGTAGCAAATTTGCTGTGATGCAGATCCACCTCAGTGGTAAAAAGAGAGGGGTGACCTGGCCTAATGCTTGGCCTCAATTTGCTCTATGGGCCTCGAGCCAGAATCTCACCAACAGGCTGTGCCTCTGCCTATTTCTCCTATATTTTCTTCTCCTCTTCCATCTTGCTCCACAAAATCAGATAGATTTCCAGTTTCAATATATGAACTAGAAACTTCAGGATTGGAAACCACATCGTAGTACTTTTATGTAGATATTTTCATTGCCAGTCAAGCATCTTAGAAAGTATTTGCCACTATCGTCAATGGAAAATTTTTTTAACCTAAACCTCTAAGGCTAGCAGGTTCCCAAGGCCCTTAAGATCTTTATGATGAAAAACAAAGAATCTCCCCTCTTAAGAATATAATTTTAAGAATATAACCCAGGGGGATCCCTGGGTGGTGCAGCGGTTTAGCTCCTGCCTTTGGCCCAGGGCGTGATCCTGGGAACCCGGGATCGAATCCCGTGTCGGGCTCTCGGTGAATGGAGCCTGATTCTCCCTCTGCCTGTGTCTCTGCCTCTCTCTCTCTCTCTCTCTCTGTGTGACTATCATAAATTTAAAAAAAAAAAAAAAGAATATAACCCAGGATGGTTGACTGCATGCCCTATGCGGTACAGCAGATTTCCAGGACGTATTCATCTTGCATAACTGAAACTTCATACCTTTTGGACAACTTAGCATTGCCCCCTCTGTGTTCTTACCATAATAATTTCAAGAGAGCATGGGAGGAACGGGGAGAGGGCAGGAGAAAACTTCTGGAGGTGACGCTTACGTCTATTATCGTGACTGTGGTTAGGGCTTCACAGGCCTATGCACAAATCTATGCTCACCAAACCGTACACATTAAATGTGGAGACTTTTGTATGTCAACTGTACTTAAATAAATCTGTTTTTTGAAAAGATACAACTATAAGCTTTTTAAGGGAAAAGCAAAGAACCTCACTTTGACAGGGAGGGGATCTGGCCAGAGGGGTCAGGTGACTGATGGAAGCGAGGGAATGACAGGAGAAGCCCCCAGGATGCAGGTGAAGTGGAGGACCCACTGCTGCTGCAGCTGCCAGTGCCTGGCCTGTCATCGGCGCCCTCATGACACTTCCCAAATGGCCTCAGTCCAGGTGAACTTGATTTTGCAACCAGAGCAGACAAAGCCAAAGGCAGTGCTTAAAAATAATTTGTTGCGGGATTGCTTTATTTTTTTATTTAAAAAAGGCAATACGGGATGAAAGGAAATGCGTGCAAACCACCTGCAACCCAGCCCACGTTAACCAAGCTATTTTCCTCTTTCCTCCTTCAGACATTATTTCGCATGGTGGTGATTGCGGTGAACCCAGACTGCTCAGTCTTTACCTTACTGATTATTCCATCATCAACTTGGGTTTCAGTTTCAGAGTCCTCGAAATACCATCTTCGTGGTTTTCTAAAATGGCTTTATGTCAGAGCAATAGAATTTTTAAAAATCTCCCCGATGTAGGGTAGTCGATTCCCTTTAAAAATGTTTTTGCTATAATTATAGCTTATACAGCAGAATGCTTGTAACATGCCAGACATTGTCTAAGTGTCCCACATTTATTAATTTATTTGATCCTCACCACAGCCTACAATGTAGGCTGCAACACTACTGCCCACATGAAGACACGCAGGCACAGGGAAGTCACGTCACTTGCCCACGGTCGTCAGGTAGTTAAGGGGGGAAAGCTCCCTCAGGAGTCCAAGGGAATCCCATTCCTCAGTGTCAGCACCGAACTGCCACCCACCCGCCTCTGCGGTAATGAATCTTATCTGTGCAAATATAGTTTTTTCCTGGCAAATATTTTCCTTAAAATAAATTCATAGGGTCTGAAATTACTGGGTCAAGAAATGCGAATACTTTTATGGCTCTTACTAAATAGTTCCTCAACGCTATTCAGAATAGTTCTTTCCACTTCAGACTCCGCCAGCAATGAATAATCATGCCAGCAGGATCATACACTGGACAATCTCCAATTTTATTACCATAAATTTTCATTTTGCTCCTTTAATAGCTGCATAATGATTTCTATAGGTATTTTACATTAGCGATTCTTTGAATACTAAGAATGATGGGCACTTTCCAATCATTTCTTTGCTAATTGTATATGTTCTTTTGTTTGTTCATATTCCTTTCATATTAAAGTATTATCTTCTTCAGAATGCTTGTGCATTTGAAAAGTAAGCTCTTAAACGCTTTATCTTTTTTCCTTAACTTGTCAGATTTGGTGTAAACATTTTCTAAGCAGATAGTCCTTTTTTTCTGTCAATTTTATTATGTTTCATTGTACAGGGGCTTTCAAAAAAGAATTTATGTATATATTAGATTCTGTTGCTCTATTAATTCCAATATGAGATAACATGGCAACTTAGCAGCAAAGTGGCTTTTGATAGTCAAGATTCTTATTACAAAATAGGGATAATAAATATTGCATGTGCCGCATGAGAGCTAAGAGGAAAAAATGAAATGAAATCCTTGAAACCACCGATGTAGATCCATCTTATTTTCTATTACTGTGAATAGATTTGGCGGGGGGTAAATTTCCCATCTTCTTATTGATGGTGGCTGGAGGAAAAGAAAATTCTCTTGAGTTTCATCTACTTTTTATTATGCCACTCTTCTACATTTCTAAGTATAATAATAATAGTTACCAAATTGATTGCTTGAGATTTTCTAGGTACTCACGTCACCAGCAAATCATCACTTTAGCTTAGTTTATTTCCACATTTATGTCTCTTTTCTTTTTTCATGTCTTATTACAAAACTTTTCAAAACAATTTTAGCCACTACTGGAAACTGGGGGCATCCAAGCACTTACAAATTTGCTGTGGGTTGGTATTTTGAGATAATGTCTTTCAACAGCTCTTTGTACTCCTTGCACTTTCCACCCCTTCAGCTGGCAGCAGCATTACCTTGTTGAGAAAACTAGCAACCCATAAAAACAGTTAAGAGTCATCTCAGTTTCAAAAGCCTGAGTTTTGAGCATCTCAGTCCAATGTTTACACCATAAACAAAATATTTGAAACACTGACAGAGAGAGTCTCACCCTCAAACTAGATTAAGATGCTCCAATCAGGAGGAAGGGAAGCAGCAAGTCTGGCCCTAACAAGGTGGCTGACCCTTGAAGAGAGCAGTGACAGAAACTCAAAACTGGAAGGCAAAGTCCAAGAGCAAATTACTGAGTAGAGACAAGGGTACTCACATAAGCCTTAAATTTCTCTGACTGGACCCAACCGTTCTTCCTCCCAGACTCTGCACCGCTGGGTTCCTGTTTGATATTGGTCTATGTGCTTGCAGCGCACCCTTCTGCAGCCTCGGGTACTGTGGAGAGAAACTAAGGCAAATTCAGGGGCAGAAGAATAAGGAACACTGACATTGACTCAGAAGAGTGAGGAACTAAGTTCTGCTGACTCAGGGTTAGTGACAGGAGTCATCAGTCCAAAGGTGAGGTCACTCGCCAGCTCTGTGCTCATTTTCCCAGGTCCTTGACTTATAACCATCATCTGGAAAAAAAATTCTATATTCCCCAAAGATATTCCCAACAGAGGATATAGAGAGAGTATTTTTAGACCCTTTGGAATTTATAAACTTTCCTCAAGTGATTTTATAAAACATTCACTAGAATTATGGTCTTAGGTATTTCTTTTTTAAAAACTCCAGTCACGTGCCGGAACAGGGTTAGGTTCTAGCAGGAGGTAAAGAAGAATGTGCACTTCAAGTGCTCTGTCACCCCCAGGCAGCATCGTCTGCAGCCTGCTGCATCAACAGCCAAACCCTTAGGTCCATGCCCTACCCTAGTGGATACACAGAGGTAGCGTCAACAGGAGGGAACGGGGTCTCATCATGCAGATAGATTGAGGCACGTGGCTTCATCAGAATTCCTCCCACAAGAGTCCCTAAAAAGCTCCCTTTACTGCCTGAGGTGTTCAGGAGCTGTGGGTGGTGAAGGATTAAAGCGTGACTAGCTCTCTGTGTTACTCCTTAGCCGTGGCCCTCACAGAGGGCTAGAGCAGCTCCGCAGCCGAGAGGCCTGTGGGTCTGGACTGTGGGCAAGCCTGTAGTGTGCGGTTTGTTCTGCTCTCAGCGTGAGCCGAACTTCCAGAAATTCCTCTGCCCTGGGTGCTTACTATTGACAGATGCTGGCTTGGCACAGAGGGAGCACAGTGGCAGGCTGGTGCCCAGGCTGGAGTGCAGACTGGCAGCTCCCAGTGAAGTATCTGATGACAATTAGAAGATTCACTTGTAAGATTTTGGAGGTTTATGGGCCCTTCCCATCCCTGGATTTGCCTCTGTCCTGGTCAAGTGGCAATTCCAGAGCTCGGTTCAGACACCCCAGGGCAGCCCTCTCCTCCCAGGCCAGGCTCTCTTCTGACTTCCAGGGTCCTTCTTCCATTTTGTTACTGCAAAAGAGTGTATATTTTCCTCAATGTTTGTATAACTTTTCCCCAAAAATACACCAATGAAGAGAAGGAGAGTCCCAATGTCCTCTTAATTCCTCCATGCCACAGTCTCTCACTTCTCTGAGCTTTTCGCGGTGCTCTCCACTCAGAGTGCTTGCCTTCTCCATGTTTTCCATCTGAGCAATCCCAGATGGCCTGCGAGATGCAGGTCAGGGGTCATTCACCGGTTTGTCAGGCCACCACTGGTTCTGTCCAGATGATCCACGCTGAGCACCTCCTGTAACACCTGTAAATCCCTCCCTCATAACCATTATCACACCCAAGTGCCATTGTTTTAAATGTACAAACACCTTCCCCACTGGGAGCCACCAGGAAGACAAATTAAGAATTGTTAATCCTACTCATTTTTTCTCCTTTCCCTTTTATTCCCTTTCACTATTTTTTATATTCCCCAAATGAATGGGGACCATATAATGTTTGTCCTTCTCCGATTGACTTACTTCACTCAGCATAATACCAGTTCCATTCACGTCGAAGCAAATGGCGGGTATTTGTCATTTCTAATGGCTGAGGAATATTCCACGGTATACAGAAACCACAGCTTCTCTATCCATCATCTTTCGATGGACACTGAGGCTCCTTCCACAGTTTGGCTATTGTTGACATTGCTGCTATAAACATCGGGGTGCAGGTGTCCCGGCGTTTCACTGCATCTGTATCTTTGGGGTAAATCCCCAGCAGTGCAATTGCTGGGTCGTAGGGCAGGTCTATTTTTAACTCTTTGAGGAACCTCCACATGGTTTTCCAGAGTGGCTGCACCAGAAAAAATGTGTGGGGAATATCAGAAAGGGAGACAGAACATGAAAGACTCCTAACTCTGGGAAACAAACTAGGGGTGGTGGAAGGGGAGGAGGGCGGGGGGTGGGGGTGACTGGGTGATGGGCACTGAGAGGGGCACTTGACGGGATGAGCACTGGGTGTTATTCTATACGTTGGCAAATTGAACACCAATAAAAAATAAATTTATAACAAAAAAGAATTGTTAATCCTAGATTCTTTTTATACAGTAAGAAGAGGAACTATCTGTTCAGTCCAAACATTGTCATATGCCAAAATATGAATTTCAGAATCAGAAAGACCTGACATTGGCCAGATACCTAACTCTCTCAGTCTAAATTGTCTCATAGCCCCACCAATTCTCCATTAGTATATTCTGGAATAATTATCCTAATTGCCCAGCATCTAAAATATTTGGAACTAAAGATACTGTCAAACTGAAATGCTGCAGGAATGTCTGGCCAGGAAATGATGTGCCTTCTTCCTGAGGATTAGTGCCTTTTAAACAGAATGGAATAACTATTTTTAAAATCTTTTTACAACAACAGACCTCATGGAAAACCTATTCAGAAATATAAAAAGTTATTACAATAAGAAAGTCTAGTAAAATATTTTTTCAGACTTTTTTATCATAGCAATGACATGTATGTTCATACAGCTATGTCCCTCCACCCATGTCCTTATCCCTCACACACTCTATTCCTTCTAGTCCCTTCTATTCTCCTCTATGTAATTCTTTAGGGGAATACTGGTTGTGAGGCCAACCAAATGAAGTCTATATGTGAGTAGCACTAGTATCAATTTCCTGATTTTGAGGATGTACTATGGTAATAGAAGATGTTATCTTTGGGAGGAGCTGTGTGAAGTACACGAGAACTTTTTGTATTACTTTTGCAATGTATTGTTAGTCTTAAATGAGTTTTCAAGAACTTAAAAAATACATGGTTTGGGAATGCAGAAATGGCTTTTTAACCTGTTAATGATTTCTATACTGAGTGTAAGCATTGGTCCTGCAAGGTAGGTTTAGACAAAATAAATCCATTTATTCCTCATATTCAGGACTAACCAGTTTTGTGAAATTATATAAATAATAAAAATATAAGGAATGAAATCATAAATACCCTAGGATGAGAAATGTGGAAACATATAAGGGAAAAAAATCTATGAAACATTATGCAAAGGTTTTAAAATGTTCAAGACAGAGATGCTCCATGTATACTACATAATTTGTAATTATTTGGTTAATTTATGGTAAGAATACCATAAAACTGACTAGTTTTGAGGAGAGCTTAATGAAATGATCCCAAAGTTCACCAAGGCAAATAAAGCAAAGATGAAGCCTAATGAAGTTCTTTAAAAAGAGTAATGCATCAGAAGAGGCAGTGATGTGCTGGAGCGGTTTGTATCAGCTGACAAAAGCATATTGTTAAATTTTCAGGAATTTTGTGATTTGATTGAGGTCATACTGGTAGCTTGAACTCAATGGGAAAGTTAATTACTTATGGGTGGCCATTTGGAAAGAAAATTGTAGAAAACTTCCTGTCACCAAATATAACAGATAATTTGGAGGAACAAAAAAATAACATACTAAATGTCGCAATTACTTTAAAATGTATAATAAAATTTAACATCATCGGTTTTAATCAAATATTTGGCTCTGGGAGAATGTTCTAAATTTCAAACTAATGAAAGAAATAAAGGAAAAAAACAGAGATATGCTGCTTAAAAACTTACAAGTTCTGGTCAACTACACTTTAATAAAAAAAAAGCAAAATAGAAAATAAAACAAATAAATATAAAAAAATCAATAAACAACTTGCAAGTTCTGTGTTTGACCCAAATTTATGTGTTAATAACTCATTTACAAATCCACAATTAAAAAGTAAATTTAGAAATACATTTGTAACAAATAGTACACCAAAGCTTAATAATCCTAATGTATAAATTACTTATACAATAATAGATAAGTAGAAACACTAAAACTTCAACAAATAAACGGGGAAAGGCCATTAACAAAGAAGTCACAAGAGGCTAATGCATTGTCGATAACAAGTGTGAACACATGGAGTCTGCTTAATATTTAAAATGTACAAATTTTACACCTTTAAAATGTACCAGTTGAAGAGGTATAAACGGAAATAATGAGGCTCAGCTCTCCGGCTGCACCACTATCTCTTCTTGTTCATTATCATCATTTCCTGACATCTGATCACTCCCTATGGTCCCCCACAGGCACCTGCTCCTTCTGCTCCTTCTCTGGCTCAACTACTAACATCTATCATTCCTAAGGCTCCACAGAGATGTTCTATTCACTGAACATTATGGCTTTTTGCTTCCTTGACTTCCTTATTTCTACAGAACACTCCCCACATATCCATGTCAGTCTGCAAAGTCCCTAAATATACCTTGATTTTCCTACAAGAATGTCTCCTCCAAGGTCTCTAGTGAAAAGGCTACAATCCACTTTCCACTAATGCAACAGTCCTCAGGGAACCTGCACTTTCCTCCATCATGACATTCAACCCACTGACCTGCCACCTTCTCTCCATCCCCTGTCCCCATTTCCCTCTCCTCCAATTTAGATTCCATAGCCCATCATTCTCTCTCAAATCCTCCACACTCCCAAGCTCCTCCCATCTTCCATCAAGCTCCCAGGCAAAACCACAGGCATTGATGAATCTATCACTTTCTTCACGCCTATACAAAACCAAGCTTGATTAGCAAAATCATACTGTAGGCAAGTGAACAATCAACACATAATCACCAATTACAACTCACTGGGGTGACCCAATTGTGTTTTCACGACCAACTTTTATTTTTTTTAAGATTTATTTATTTACTTTAGAGAGAAGGAGAGAAAGCGTGGGAGAGGGGCAGAAGGAGAAAGGGAGAATCTCAAGCATGGGGAACTGTACTTGGGGCTCAATCCCAGGACCCTGAGATCACCACCTAAAATTCAGCCAAAACCAAGAGTTGGACGCTGAACTGAATGAGCCACCCAGGTCCCCTTTCATGACCAGCTTTTAAAATATCTTACTGCTACTTCACAAATATCCAACTTGTCTCTCTGCCCCACCCAAACAAACACTTTGCCTCAAGTGAAATTATTTAAACCAGCATGATACCTCCTTCAGATTTCCAACACCAACTTCAAAAAGTTATCTGCATGTAGACCTGTCCTCTCCTCCCTTCCTCCTAACACAATGAGAAAGGGCCCCTCCTCCTATTTTAAGACCAATTTTGTTATATCGGTGCCTAGGCCCCATTTCCACATTGCCTCCTACCTTTGCCAGAGCTTGCTTCATTAGTTACTTTCTTTATTTTTTAATCAGACAAATAGACTTTGTTTTTTTTTCCTAACTTCAAGTTTTTATTTAAATTCCAGCTAGTTAACATGTAATGTAATATTAGTTTCAGAAGTAGAATTTAGTGATTCGTCACTTCCATAAATTCCCAGTGCTCATCACAAGTGCACTCCTTAATCCCCATCACCCATCTAGCCCATCCCCTGCTTACCTCCCCTCCAGCATCTCTCAGTATGTTCTCTTCAGTTAAGAGTCTTTTTATGGTTTGTCTGTTTTTCTCCTGTGTTCATCTGTTTTGTTTCTTAAATTCCACACATGAGTGAAATCATATGGCATTTGTTTTTCTCTGACTTATTTCCCTTAGTATTATACTCCTTAGCTCCATCAATGTCATTGCAAATAGCAAGATTTCATTCTTCTTTGTGGCTGAGTAATATTCCATCATATATACCATTTCATCTTTATTCACTCATCAGTCGATGGACATTTGGGCTCTTTCCATAACCTGGTATTGTTGATAATGCTGCTATAAACATAAGGGTGCACGTATCACCCCTTTGAATCAGTATCTTTGTATTCTTTGGGTAAATACCTAGTAGTACAATTGCTGAATCACAGGGTAGTCCTATTTTTCACTTTCTGAGGAACCTCCATACTGTTCACCAGAAAGGAAATGCACCCGTTTGCATTCCCACCAACAGCATAAGAGGCTTCCCGTTTCTCTGCATCTTCGCCAACACCTGTTGTCTTGTGTTGTTGATTTTAGCCATTCTGACAGGTGTGAGGTTGTGTCTCATTGTCATTTTCATTTGCATTTCTCTGATGATCAGTGATGTTGAGCACCTTTCAGGTGTCATTCTGGAAGGTGTCATCAGGTGTCTTCTGGAAGACATCCAGATGTCAGCCATCTGGATGTCTTTTTTTGAAAAACGTCTATTCATGTCTTCTGCCCATTTCTTGACTAGAGTTTTTGTTTTTTGGGTTTTGAATCTGATAAGTTATTTACAGATTTTGGATACTAGCCCTTTATATGATATGTCATTTGCAAATATCTCCTCCCACTCTGTAAATTGCCTTTTAGTTTTGTTGATTATTTCCTTTGCTGTACGGGAGCGTTTTATCTTGATGAAGTCCCAATAGTTCATTTTTGCTTTTGTTTCCTTTGCCTCAGGAGACATAGCTAGTAAGAAGTTGCTACAGCCGAAGTCAAAGAGGTTGCTGTCTCATCAGTTACCTCTACATCTTTGGCTATTACATCTCCATCCTTTCCTAGATTCTCCTTTGCTATCTAATAATGAAACTTTAGAACACTTTAGGGTTTTATTCCAGGCTCTTTTCTCATCTCACTTTATACTTGTTCCTAAGAAATCTCACCAACTTTCACAATATAAAACACCATCTATATACTAATACATAGCCCTATCACTTATGTAATAATGCCTGCCAAATTTATTCTATGTCAGACCTCTCATCTGGGTTCCAGTCACATATACACTCAGCTGCCGCCATAACTTTTCTCCTTCGAGCCCTCAGATCAAATTCAGCACTTTCACACCTGAAGCCAAATCTCTTCCCTCAATGTTGCTTTCCACACTGAATTCCCATTCATCATAATCACCTACCCCACTGCCCATACCAGCGGTTTGAAAATAATATTTAGCATATGCTTCTTTTTTCCTTTACTTTCCAGAGACAATCAATCACCCACTCTACCTCCTAAATATTATATATGTGTGTGTGTATACACACACACATATACAAAAAACTTCTCTATCTGCAGCCACTTTAGCTCAAGCTGTCATTATCCCTCTACAGACATACTTCAAAGAGTCTTCTCTCTATCCTCTCTCCAAACCATTCTTTACACATTCTGGCTACATTGGACTCTTTAAAACACTAACATAGTAATGTTACCTCCATGCTAAAGATGAAGCCACTTGGTTCCCACAATATTTAGGATAAGGCCCTGGCCCTCATGACTTCTTCAGTCCACTCTTGGCCTGGCTCCCTCCCTGCCTTGCAGTACCCCACCACAGTGGCAATATCCTGGCATGTCTCAGCAAGCCATCCTCCTCTTTCTTTCCAAGTGTTTGCACATCTCATTCCCTCTGCCTGGAATGCCCTTCCCTGTACCTGCCCTTTGCCTGGTTATGCTTATTCATCCTTATGTATCAGATGAAGTGTTACTCCCTTAGAGAAGTCTTTCTGATTCTTCAAGACTAAGTCCATTCACTACCTGATTTCCTCATAGCAGCACTTGCTTCTCCATTACAGCATTCATCATACACACAGTTTTGAGATACCACTTGTTTCTTATTTACGTAACAGAGGCTCCATTAGAATACGAACTGGGTCTGTCATCTTCCCCATTTGATCCCAGTGTCTAGCACAGTGGCTGGCACATGGTTGGCTCCTCAAAATATGTGTTGTTTGAATTAGCATGCCCTT
The DNA here is from genome assembly GCF_905146905.1 of Nyctereutes procyonoides. Lineage (NCBI taxonomy): Eukaryota > Metazoa > Chordata > Mammalia > Carnivora > Canidae > Nyctereutes > Nyctereutes procyonoides. Next base: position 55,151,244 of record NW_026575046.1, read on the forward strand.
GCCTATAAAATTCAGAAATAATCTTACTGAGAATTCCAAATATTGTCAAGGGCAGTGAAATATGCCCAATCGTACACTGCTCTTGGGAAAATAATTTGTCACAACCCTTTTAGAAAATAATTTTACATGATATATTCCAAGTGTTACTTTTGAACTAGTAATTCCACTCTAAAGAAATAAGCTTAAGCACAGGCACAAAAGCTTACACACAGATGTTTCTTGTCTCATTATTTATAATACTGAAAAATTATGAACGACATAAATATCCAACAATAGTTAAGTAAATTAAGGTTAGGCATCTAAGTAGAATGTTATTTCACTATTTTTAATTATGTATACAAAGAGTTTGCAGTAAATTGGGGCAATGTTTATTTTTTTAACACCTCAGATAAAGTTATATAGACAGCAAGAATTCAATTATGTAAAAATATGTAAATAGAGAAAAAAGAGTAAAACTATAAAGAAATAATAGAAGCCATTGTAAGGACAGTGATAATAATGTTAGTAACTAGCATTTACTGAGCATTTGCTATATGCCAAGCATTGTTGTGCTCTACACACACTGATTCATTTGATGCTCACAACAACCTTATTATCACAGTTAGGTATAATAATCCCCATTTTTAAGATGAGGAAACTAAATCTCAGAAAGGTTAAGAGACCTGCCTAAAATCACCCAGGATGTCCAATGGCTGAGTCTGAATATTTTAAAATAATGAAAATGGTCCCCCATAAGAATCATCCCATTTTCTGGTGATATGATTATGTGTGATTTTTTTCTGTTTTCCTATTCTCTGAATTGAACATGAATAACTTTGATAAACAGAAAGAAAAGTCTATCTGAAAAGAATCTGTTGTATATAATTTAAATTGACCAAATTCTTTTTTCCTTTTAAAGATTTTATTCATTTATTTGAGAGAGAGAGACAGCATGAGCAGGGGCAGATACTATAGGAGTGTCCCTTATTTGGGACAATCTTCATGCTAAAACAATCCTGGAAAATGGAAGTGTGAATTTTCAAAGTATAACATTTCAGAAGCCCACTGAATCACCATCCAGGGACTATTATCAGAAGTACCAAGACCACCTGGTTGTTTTAGAAAATTAACCCTTGAGCATCATGTGCAACCCAAAGTACAATCTGCCCCATCCTATTATGTACCCATCTTTGCCAATGAAGTGATCAGGTAAGATAGAGATCACATATTTCTTATTAGGCCATTCTCATGGAAGTATAAGACAATACAGGATCTGAAGCAGTGGTACCTATTCATCAGTGCAGGTGTTTTATTAACATATTAGTAAATTTAAAACTCCTCCTCTTTCCAGCATTCCACGTTAGCAGGAAAACGAAGATCCATTCAGAGGATTTGTGACAGTTACTCCTGAGTCAACTTAGGGCACAGGTGTGTGGCCTACTTTGCTCAAGTAGAGACTGTCCTTCCATCTGACCTCTTTCTAATATGTGTCCAGCAGAACCTTTAATAGTTTGAGAATAAAATCCATACACTTTTTAAAAATTAGACTTAATCCTTTGGAAAGATAGGATTTCACATATGTATGTGCATATGCATGTCTCTGTGATGTGCACACACTTGTGCATGTGTAGATATCCTAAAAGAATGGCAGGGTATATGCCACCAGAGAACCTTTGTCTGGGAGCTTCCTGGGAAGTGTCTCTAAGAATATAGAGAGCTTGAAGTATATAATGATCCCAAGACCGTAGGTGGTATTGAAGCATGACATGATGTTCCACTAAGTGGCTGCTCTCTAGCTCTCTGCTGACCCAACCTCTTCTAGACTCACAACTAAGACACAATGAGAAGAGCAGAATTTGAAATGAGTAAAAATCACAAAAAGTACATCACTGAAATCTCTTTAAGACGTTAACAAAAGAGGCCCCACACTCCTAATTTAGTCTGCATGGGATTGAATACAAACATACATCTCCATTTAGACAGGTGATGGCTGGGAAAGAATCCAAGATTCAGCTGAGGCATCCCTGCATGGGAGAACCCAAAGACATCACCAAATAAATCTCCCTGGAATGAAGAGAGCCATGGGCCAATGACAGAAGGCTGTAAATACCACTAAGAACAAAGAAGGCTGAGTTTGCAAGCACACAGGAGCCACTTCCTAGATACCTACTGTTCTAATTGGGTGAAATTTGGGAGAGAGAATTAAGGTAGAAGTTCTCATTATTCAGATGGATGCTGAGATTGGGATCAAAAAATGCATTGATAGCAGTGATTCCATTATACCCATGAGCTGGTATGGACTGGAATATATGGATTTCATTGAATAATGACAGCAATAATAACAGCATAATAACCTAGAAAAAAAGAATTACTACAACATGGTAAGGAGGGACAAACAGTAGCAGTGCCAACCATATATCCGTAAACAAGATACTTAATGATTAAAGGAACATACTAAGCTCAAAAAATTATGAAAACAAATGATTAGCAATTTAAGAGGAACACAGGAAGAGTAATTTCCAAATTGGCTATACATTGTTAAATAAGAGAATGAAGGTCAAAATCATGTCACAATCGTTTAAAGGAAATCAAGATTCTTGAGGCAATATCAAATGTCATGCATTTGTCCTTTTAAGATGGTAAGAGATTATCAGAGGAGAAAGAGAAGGACAGAGAACCACTAGGGTTTTTGCTCAGTACTTCAGTTTTCTACAGCTGGTCTAGAACACCTCTCAAAGAACCACCTTGAGCCTCAAAGCTTTTCTAAGCCTCAGTATTTCTAAATATCTGACTCCTAGGATTTGTGCCGGAATTGAGACAAATATAAACCCTTGCATAGAACCCTATGCTAGTCCTACTTTTCATCTCTGTTAAATATGAGTATGCCCCTAATATTTTAAAAATGAGTTTCTATTGTAAAATTTTCTATACTGAGAACTATATACATTGGCCACCTGTCCCAAAAAAACTCTTCTCCAGTTTTACCTTTTCCAGAATTTCACATTCATGAAATCATACACTATAGAGCCTTTTCAGATTGGTTTTTTGCACTTATCAATAAGCATTTAAGATCACCCCTCTAAGCTTTTGCATGGCTTGATAGTTCATTCCTTTTTATTGCTGAATAGTATTCTGTTGTACAGACACTCCACTAGGGTTCAGTCCTGAACGTTGCCAACCCTGCCTTCCATCCCTGCCTCCACCACGAGCACTAAAAGTATTGGGGGCCTTTTGTTTTATTCACTCCAGGGGATCCTAATGCTATGGAAACCTGATTGTCTTCTGGCCACACTCGGCCACTACTTCTGGGTACAGATTTAGCTCTAGAAGGAATGATCCTCAGCTCCAGGGAGCCAAGGTCCTGACAGAGCTGTGCCTTCCTATGCTCTATCTCTCAAACACAAAGTCCCCCACACACATTTTTAGGGGAAAGATGTTGGTTAAAATTAGAGAAATTTTCCAACTGAGTTTTATAACAAAAATGTTTTAAGCTTCTCCTCCTGTCTATGGCATAATTCAAAATTCTACAAGCATTAAGAGAATCAAGAATTAAGAAAAATGTTTTAAGCTTCTCCTCCTGTCCATGCGTAATTCAAAATTCTACAAGCATTAAGAGAATCAAGAATTAAGAAAGATGATCAGGATCCAACATACTCAGTGACTCCCCCACTTCAACAGGGAAATGTGAGTTCAACTCAGGTAAGTACAGCTCAGCCTGCAGCATAGCCTGCAAAGTCATGTGGATGCCCTCTGCTCTCTTCCTCTTTGTTGAACATCATTATTCCCTCATGCAGTCCTCTTGTATGTGTGTCTGTCTGGATTGCCAGGGCTTCATCTAGCCCCAGCTATTCCTGACCTCACAGCTATAGTCCTAGTTACTATCTGACCAGCTTAGGCTCTTTGTCTCAATTCCCAACATCTGTGTGTAGTAGAAGCCATCTGAAGTATCTATCCAGAGTTAGAACATGCCCTGTGATCTGCAGACTTGGGCACCAGTATCCACATGTAGAATCTAGCCATTGTTGATTGGGCCAGACCTAAAAAGAACTAAACATATTCTCTTTCTTGAGAATTTTGGAATGTAAATTGAAATCAAGGATTGGAAGTTGACGCTGAATGATGTCAAATGAGGCACTCTAGACGAGAAGTGTTTTTCAAATTATAGACAATATTTTTCATTAGATCATGAAAAAAAATTACTGCGTGATGACTCTCACTTTTGACAAAAAAACTACATAGAATAAAATATATGATATGAGAAAATATTATAGTGCCTTGTACTTAGTAAGGATAAATATTATTTTATAAAACTTTGTTTCAATTTTATATGCGTCCTCTCTAGGGTAAATGTAAAATGTAGTTCTTACTATGAGTCATGGTTCAAAAGGGTAAAAATATGCTGTTCTATAGAAAATGACCACAAACTCCAGATGCTATTTTCTCAAAACCTTGTGCCATAGTTCTTTAGTGTGAGGGTAAAAGTGGAGAGTTAATCAAACTTGCTTTGTTTCTTTTATGGACCAAAATAAGCTTAGCTAATAATACACCCGAAGCAAGATTCTGTTTGGCTGAGCTCCATTCAAGGGTCCAGCCCTCATCCAAGCACCTCTGCTGCTATAATGAAATTGCGTGATCTATAGGGCTGCCCATTCCAAGTCATGAGTCAGACAGGTTCTCCAAGGAGGTTATGTAGAGGGACATGAAATGCCAGGGGTCTCATTGAACTATTTTCTAAACTAAAGAAGTAACCACTTGATGATGTGGAAATGAGCAAAAGTTAGAAGAAAAGAACCAGGTTCTCCTGGGATCTGTATAGCCTAGGACATGCCTCATGGGATCTTCCTGGATTCCTTCTCTAAGGACCTGGCTTCGACTTCTGTTTTATGTTTGGATTCCCCCTACACCAAGTGTCAGCATGTATACAGGAACGGGAATGCCTAGTGAAGGTCTGGAATTGACACCAGTTGGATCACTACTTAAGTCAAAACTCCCCCATCCCAACCTCCATTAAGAAATAGCTTATAAATACATGGGTAGGACCCCTGCGTTTGTGCCCATGCCAGATATATGACCCTGGTTCCTTGGTCATAATGCAGTGGTCCAGGGGTGAGCTGCTCATCATTAGTAGTTTTCTTTGCAAATTTTCAAACTGGAACTGAGAGATGGAGGTCATCAAGAGAATGGCAGGAGATCGGGTACTATAAGCAACTTAATTTCTCATGATCTGGACAGAGCCAGTTTTTATTAGGAGAGAATAAGGAAATAAATTCAGGGATGGACAGAGAGAGGACTCTGGCAACATGCAAGTCTCTGGTTCCAATTGACTTGGGGACCAGTTGTACCTCTGGCCTTCCCACAATTATATAAACAATCCCTGAGGGGCTCTCCATGAATGCCCCATCCTACCCAAGCTCAGGAAGTCACCCTGTGCCACTCTCTGCACATAACGTTGCCATTGCTGCCTTGTTGTCACAGGACCTCTGAATTTCTTTAAGGCCTAAAGTACACAATCACTTTAAGGAACAAACTGTGATCCAAAAAAATAAGTTTTACTACAAAATGGCATTTTCTTGAGCAATTCCAGTCCCCTCCACCAAAGGATTTTCCTAGACGCTCTTAACAAGAAAGCTAATTCAAACTGGGTCTCTGTCACTTCAGACAAAATATTCTGATTATATTACAGTGACCTGTCCAATGCCTTTCTAAAAATAAATCAGAGCAAAAGCTCAGAGAATCTTAGCAAAGCCAGATATCAAAGGAAGTGCAAACAATCAGCAATACTAAATGCCATGTAGTATGGTGGGCTCTACAGAACCCACTTTGAAAATAAGGAAGCAGGGGCACCTGGGTGACTCCCATCAGTTGAGTGTCCAAGTCCTGAATTTGGCTCAGGTCATGATCTCAGGGTCATGGGATCCAGCCATGTTGGGCTCTGTGCTCTGTGGGGAGTCTGCCTAAGGCTCCCTTTCTTCCTCTGCCTCCCAAATAAACAGATAAATCTTGTTTTAAAAAAATAAGGAAGGGCAGCCCAGGTGGCTCAGCAGTTAAGCGCCGCCTTCGGCCCAGGGCATGACCCTGGAGACCCGGGATCGAGTCCCATGTCGGGCTCCTTGCATGGAGCCTGCTTCTCCCTCTGCCTGTGTCTCTGCCTCTCTCTCTCTCTCTCTCTCTCTCTCTCTCTCTCTCTCTCTCTCCCTGTGTCTTCCATGAATAAATAAATAAAATAAAATCTTTAAAAATAAAATAAGGAAACTGAGATCCTAAGGCAACATCTTTGGGGGCACACAGATGCTAAATGGCTGGGGTGGGAGTAGAAGGCAGGTCTGTCTGAAACCGAAGCACAGGGCTCCCCCCGCCCCCAGAGGCTCCTGTGTGTCTGCTGACAAGACAACCTTACCAAGGACAGCTCCTGGCTGCCTCATGAGCAGCTTGTGGTGTCACTTAGCTGAGAAAGTAAGGGAATGCTGGCTCCCTCACAGAATCTTCCCGGGAAAGACAGCTTTTATCACTGTTGGTCTTGATTGGGCTCCAGGCTGCTGGAGTTGTTCATAATGACTCCCAGTTAGAACCATTACTGCATGATGAGGTGTTTAATTTATCATGTGAATCGGGGCACGCGCAGAATAAACTGAGACGTATTTACAAGGTTCTTTCCAAGCCTAGCGTAACTACTGGCTCTTTTTAGTCCTCCCCACCAGCACCCCCACCCCCACTCCCCGCCCAGAGTACATGTTTCCGTGGAAACAGATGCCTGGCTTTCTGAAAAGGTAATTTTAGTTGTGACTAGATTTGCAGGATGAAGCCCCCAGTGCCTACTGGCTGCAAAAGCAGTGCCGGCTTCTGAGAGCTGCCCCTGGCAGGTCGTTGAGCCAGACATTGGGGTTCAGTGGAGTCAGGGGCAGGAACCCTAAATTAAAGGGGTGATGAATTGAATTCAATAACGATGTGCATCCATCCTTGAGGAAGGCTGAGGGCAGCTCTTCCAGTCTCCTTGGGGCTGGGCTCTCCCTGTCATCTACAGACCCGCACGCCCTGAAACCTGATTACGGTTCCCATGGCACGTCCCCCCTCTTGTCCCTACAGTCTCCGTGCTGAGTACGCACGGTCTCCGCAAGTGCATCTGTGTGGCACAAGGCACGGTCACAGAGGGGACAGTGAGCCTCATTCTCCCCAGTGTCCGTCTCCCGATTCCCAGCTTCCACCGCCACGGATCCCTTCCCTGTCCCCCAAAGAGTTGATGAGCTTCGCCCTCAGATGGACCCGGGCTCAAACTGCAGCTCTTTCATTTACACTGCGGGGCCTTCCTGGGCTGGGAAGAAAGCTGTAGCGATAGAGGGCAGGAAGCTGAAGACTAGGGAGAGGTGGCCCTACCTGAGTGAAGGTGATCACACCGCGCGGGCACAGCTCCCCGAGAACTCTGTCCTGGCCCCACTGTCCAGCCACCTGCTGCCTCTTGTTCCTGTTTGAGCCCTAATGCCCAGGACCCCCGGAGGTTAACGTAGATGTCACCTTCTGATCTTTGGTTCTGGGATGCTTCCCGAAGCCTTACCAGAGGCCAGCCTTATAAATGGGGCAGCAACCTTGTTCGCCCTCACCCTTATTCCAATGAACCTAAATAGTTCTGTTTGGCCCGCCACAGAGCTCAGCCTCAGGCAGACAAGGCCTCTTCCTGGGGCACTTAACAGCTGGAATGGGTTCTCCATCTCAGTCACGAGTCCAGCAGCCACAAACTACACTCTGGCTCCTCCTGAACTAGAGCCAGCCTCGGAGAGTTTGAGGAAAGAGCATGTGTGTGTCGGACGCTGGGGGGCAGGTGTTGCTGGGGAGGGGCACAGACATGACCATCACTGGCACCTGAGACCTCCCGAAGTGAGTTCCCAGACCTCTCTCTAAGTTCTTGTACTACTTCTCTGCCTTTCTCTCAGCTCTTTCTTTCCACCCCCTTCCCTTTACTCTGCTTCTCTTTCTTCTCCCCCTCCCTCCTTCCCTCTGTCCCTTTCTCCTCCTTTCCCATGCTGTCCCTATCCCTGTCACTTGCCCTCCCCCTGGCTTTGAATCTTCCTGAAACTATCTCCCTCTTTTTCTTGTCTCCTGGGCCCTTTCCCCAGAAAGCTGGTGGAGGCCTGCAGAGCCCCACCTGTTGGCCAAGCTCCCATCCATCCTCCATACCCCAAAGGAGAAACCAGGTCATCTCTCGTGAGCAGCTTGTAGTTCAGGGGACCACAGATACTCCCGTGCTAAGGGAAGCAGGACAGGCCCAGGCTCACAGCAGAGTGCCCTAGAGATGCTCACTGCCCACCTAGGAAGGCCATGCCATGACAGCTCGGCCCAAGAAGGAGTCTCAGGCTGCTCACACCACCCCCACTGCTCACCACGTAATACCATTCCTTCAGGTGCTGTCACAAAGCTGCCACATGGTTCCTTTCCCATCCCAATTTTCCTGTGGCCAGCCATATGGAGAGGGTGACTGGTTACTTCACTCCCCAAAGGCTCCAAGAAAAGCGGTGATGGAAGATGAGGCCCATGTCATTATCCATGTGGGATCACCGACACGGGAGCCCTTGACCTAGACCTTCCCTCTAACATGAAATTTAAACAGAGGTATTTTCTTGTCTCCACTGAATTAAAGCTGAAGGAAATGACCTTCCCTGGGGGCTTACCATGAGGAGCCCTGGGGGTACAGGCAGCCCCACCTGGGGTTGGGTATTGCTAATGATTTCCACTCGGCACCACGGACAGCACCTTGGCTCATCCTGGCCACCTGGGGCCAGCCTGGCTCTAGCCCACCTGGCTTCCCAGAGAACCTCCCTATCAGCAGCCACATTAAAAGAGAAAGGAATGTGATAAGAGCCCATCAAACTTCTCCAATCACAGATGTAGAAATCCAGCCGGGAGGGTTTGGGGCAAGTCCAGACAAACAGAGCCCTCCCCCCAAATCCCAGTTCAGAGACCGTTCCACTCTGAGATGTTTCCCTCTGGCTCCAGATGGCACATCCTTAAAGCCCTTAAGATAACTCTGGACAAGTGTGCATACATTTATGTGCATGGAGTCTCCAGTGCTCCTGAGGATAGTTTGGGCATGTGTTCATTTGCAGGGATTTTTTTTTTTTTTGGTAGTTTTTCTAGGTTGTTCTGAAGCACTCACCATAGGGCTTGTGTAATAATTTGTGTCCTTTCTCTTTTACTCTCTTTGATCTCTTCTTTAGAAGTTAGGAGAGGGTTGCTTTATAAACTCTTCTGTCTTATAATTGTTGTCATTATCTAAATTACCACAATAAGTTGAAATAAAGAATATTTTGCCTCCCAGTTTCCCAACAGTGGAGGAGAGCAGCAAAACAGAAGTAATTGGAGAGTAGAAAAATTATTTCTCATTCAGTAAGATAGCTGTATCCACTCAAACCTTTTTCTCTTTTTTAAGTCACTGTACAAAAAAAAAGTTGTTTTATAGGATTTTATGTAGAAGGGAAATAATAGAAAAATTCTATAGAAATCATTGACAAGCTTATTTTGTTTGTTCCAACAGGCAGGCAGTTTTCCTGTCAGATACCATAGAGAGTGAAGGCTTTGAATATACTCCTTTGGATATTGTGAGCAATTTTCAATAGCAATTATTTAAAATATTCATGAAAAAAATTGGGGAAAGTCGTCTCCCAAAAACTGTGTAGGAAAGTATCAAAATGCCTATTTCTGGAGGGTGGGTCTAATGCTAAAAAAATACTTCAAAACAAATGAATGATCTGCATCAAAACTACAAAGGAAATCCATAAGAAAGCGTGTTCCAAGAATATATAAATGAAATTAAAACATAAGAGTTGTTTTGCTTTTGTTATATACATCCTCTTTAAGTGAGTTTAGTGGTCAGAGAAGGCTTGTCACATCTATGAAATATAGTCAGAATTTGAAACTTAAGTCAACGGGACACCTGAGTGGCTCAGCAGTTGGGTGTCTGCATCTGGCTTGGGGCATGATCCTGGGATCCGGGATTGAGTTCCTCATTGGGCTCCCCATATGGACCCTGCCTCTCCCCCTCTCTCTGTGTCTCTCATGAATAAATAATTTTTAAAAAAATGAAATTTAAGTCAAAACCAGAATTAGGACTCTGATTCATCTACCTTTTAATACCATGCTCCAAAAAGTAACTGATTAACATGAATATTAATGTGCCTTTATGCTAAATGTTGACCAAGTACCAAACACTTAATTGAATTCTCATAGCAATACTGAGAGGTAAGTACCAGTACCCCCATTTCACAGATGAGGAAACTGAGGTTCAGTAATTTGTTCAAGGTAACAGAGTATCATAGTGATGTTGGTGCTGGAACTCATGACTGTCTGACCCAGAGTCCAAGCCATGAAATGACACTCTTGTATTTGGGATAGTACTGAAGCAACCCTCTGTGAATGAGAGGAAGGTAGGATATCTGTTAGGCCCAACCAGGCATCTAATGCCTCAGACTCTGTTTCCTGGACTGATGAAACTGGTCCTGGAGACAAAGACTGTCCATTACAGTCCTGAGAGAGGGGAATGCCCGTTTGTGGTCTCCGCAATTCCCAGGACCTTCATACTTTCTACCTCTGCTCCCTCCTGCTCTCCTCAGCTCTGCAACACCACCCCAAGGCTCCCCAGAGCCAGGAGGAAGCTGTCTCATGGAGCTGGGTGGGGGTATATCTCCAATATTCACTCAGAGTTACGGATGGAGGGAGACACAGATGCAGACAGGGAGACTAATGCTGCCTTTGGCAACTCAGAGGTTTGAGAAGAAAATGGAGAAGATGTTTTCTACTATAGTTTCTAATGCCTTTATTTCCTCCTGGAATTGCAAGGAGGATGTTCATGCTGGAATAACACCCCAAGAGACTACTTAGTTCAATGTTTTTAACTGACAGGTTGAAGGTGAGACTCAGAGGCCAAGAGAACTTCCGGTGGGGGGGGGATGCTGAGCAGGTAAATTTATCACAGGTGGTCACACAGCAGGTAGGTGGCAAAGCAGACACATAATGAGGAGGGAGGGACCTGCTCCCCAGCTGAGCATGTGATGCAGCCTCATGGCCACTGAGATGGTTAATTTATATGTCAACTTGAGACAGGGCCACAGGATGCCCCAATATCTGGCTAAACAGATATTGGACCACAGGATGCCCCAATATCTTGTTATTTCTATGTATGTTCTGCAAGCGCATTTCTGGAAGAGATTAGCATGTGAATTGGTGGACTGAGTGGAGCAGATGCCTCTCCCCAGTGTGCAGGGACATTATCCAACCTGTTGAGGGCCTGACTAGAACAAAAAGGCTGAAGAAGGTTAGACTCTCCCTCTGTCTAACCACATGAGCTGGGACAGGGATCTTCTCCTGCCCTCAGCACTTCGGGTTCTCAGGCCTTCAGACCAGACTAGAATCTACACCATCAGCCCTCTGGCCCTCAAGCATTCACGCTGCACACCAGCCTTCCTGCTTCCCCAGCCAGGAGAAGGCAGATCACGGGACTTCTCAGCCACTATAATCACCCGAGCCAACTCCTTACAATAAATTTCATTTCTGGAAATTAACCCCCTATTGGTTCTGCTTCTCCGGAGAGTTCTAATACGGCCAGTTTCACTGCTTCCCCACTCCATCAGAATATACATGAGAGAGACCACCCCACACTGGCTTACGCAAAAAGGGAAGGTTTTTGGAGGCTCTCGGTGATGTGCTAAGCTGGATTTCAAGAAGACGCCAATAACCAAGCTTTGGGGAGACAGAAATCTGGATCATTTTGGCCCAAGATACAGAACCAAGAATGCAAATGCCACCAGGATTCCTTTTAGTCATCCCTTACCTCTGTTTCTCTCAGAGCACGGCTCTATTTTCTCCATTATAGAATTGATTTCTACATGGGACAGGGGACATAGCTGCTGGCAGTTCCACATCTATATGAAAGCAAAAAAGCCATTTCCAGAAAGACATTGGCTGGTCTCTGTGTCACATGCTCAGCCTTGCGTGTATGGAGGTGGGAATACTATGATAGACAACCCTCATTAGAGCTACATAATACGACCAGGAAAGAATCAATCACTCCAAAAACATAGGGGTGTTTGAACAGAAGGGGCTCTTCCCCACTCTTTATTTTTTTATTCCCACTCTTTCTGTGCCATGTGCATGCACAGCCAAGGCAAGCAATCACAAAAGTTAGGTAACTTTCCTGAGAACAAATAGCTGCTGCACGTCAGAGTTGAGCCTCATACCCATAGAGCCTTTTATATCCCAAAGACCCTAGAATGAGCTTTTAAAAGAGAGAGAGAGAGAGAGAGAGAGAGAGAGAGAGAGCAAGTGGGAGTCACCTATACCAATTTGTCCACAACCTTCCACCATTGTAATGTTCTACCCATTTCAATATTCAGGGACATTGCCAAGTATCAAAGGGGGCTCTTTGCCCAAAGGAGTAACTGCCTCTTAGAAAAGTTTGAATGAATCCAATTCTTTTGGGTATGTATGTTCTTTGCCCTGGGAGCCCACACTCTTTCTCAGTCCCTAATTTACTTGTACCTTCATTCATTCAACAAATATCTGTGGAGTGCATGCTTTGTGTCTGGCACCATTCTAGGTGTTTAGAATATATGTGTGAAAAAAAAAGAATATATGTGTGAACAAACTAGCAAAGCTTACAGCCTAGTGAAGGGAGATCAAGTAGAAACAAACAGATCAGCTTGTAATATACACACATGTAGGAATAACTGAATAAAGTGTACATGAACAAAAAAGTGAAAGGAGAGAAAGCAATAGAATGCTCTATTTCAGATATAGTGGCCCCTGGCAGCTCTCTTAAAACGGGATATTTAAGCAGAAGCCTAGGTGAACTAAGTGACTGAACTATGAGTATATCTGAGGGAAGATCAATCCAGGCAGAGAGGAGAACAAATGCAAAGTCCTGGGGGTAAAAGAAGTCTGTTTGTGTTCAAGGAGCAGTGAGGATGCCAACATTGCTGGAGAGAAGATGAGAGTTGAGACAATGAGGAAGAACCAGCAAAGGGACAGTGAATAGACTGGAGGGAGCCAGAGAGTGCAATATTATAAAAATAAAAAGATAAAAAGGGTTTCAAGGAAAGAGGGATCAAAACTTTCTCTAAGGATGTAAATACTCAGGTCCCAGTCTCTTTGCCCAGGCCTCTAGGAGTCCAGCTAAGCAGTCGGGTCATGTGATAGGCTAGGTGAGAAATGGAGGAGTTCCTATAACCTGGCTGTCCTGACATCAGGCCTTTGAGCTTGACTCTGAAAAAAAATATCCATCCTGAGAAACTATAGGGTAATCAGTAGCCCAGAACAAAATTCTGCAGGCCATGGATAATTCTCCAGGGCATGCACTTCCCCTAGAATAAGGAATGTGCCTGTATGCCACATGGTTAGCTAGAAATCACCAGAGATCCTGTGGCCAGCCCCAAGTTGCTTAGAATCTCAGAATAACATCTCAGGTTATCTAGGAATACTGTGGTTTGTTAGACAACATGCATGCAATCAGAAAAGAGGGTGATATCTAAGATCTGGAATGTACTCCCTACTTCCACAGGCTTTCTCTATCCGTTCCCAAGGGCCCAGTGCCAGGTCTGTCACCTACAAGTAACTGACTGGGTAGACTTAATCGACTATGACATGGATGGTTAGGACCTAAAATTAGCTATGATATTATAAAGACTATTGTTCTGTTCCTCCTAAAACTAGCTATGGTGTTATAAAGATATCTGATTTTAACTCTTCCTTGAGTAAGTTTCTTTGGTTCAAAACCTAACTAGAACAGGAGCCTCAGTGAACATTCTGAAGAATACAACTTCTATAAATGACCTCATTTTGAAATATTACCACCACTTATGGTGGGAGGAGTGCACTTGCTTTGCTGCAACCAACTTGACCAAACTCAAACTAGGACATGTGAGCTTGGCTGAGTACCTGTCCTCAGGAGACCAACAGATCCCCATGTGGACACCCCCCCAGCTGGCATCCTCTGAGGACATCTAAGATGTGTTTCTTACTATAAACCAGGGCCAACTGCGACATCTTTCTCTGCTTCCAATGTCTCATAAAACTCCCTGTTTTCACCTACAACAACCAACTGGTAGAACTCAGCAAATTTTGAGTTCCCCTAAAAAAGTCAAAACAAATGAATTTGTACACCAGATGGATGTCCCATAGGCTATCTTGGAGGACAGAGAAGGGAATGTTCGCATCACAGATCCTACAAAAAAAAGCTTCAAAAGCCCCATGGGCATTCCTGTTCTCCCAAGTTTGGGATGTCCTTAACCTTGGGCCCACACTCCATCCCACTCGCAACACCTCGGCCTCTTGTTCCCAGACTTCAGGCTCTTCTTTCTTCCTCAATCCCATCTTGTTTACTGTATAGCAGTCCAGCAACTGCCTTTTTTAAAGACTTGTTTTAAGAGCAGTCTTGGGTTCATGGCTAAACTGAGGAGAAGGTACAGGGGTTTGCTCTATGCCCTCTGTCTCGCACACATGCACGGCCTCCCTCAGTATCAACATTTCCCACCAGATCCGTACAGTTGCTACAAGCTATGAACTCACAGTAACACATCGTAATTACCCAGAGTCCATAGTTTAATTAGGCTTCACTCCTGGTGTTGTACATTCTATGGGTTTGGACAAATATCTGATGACATGTATCCATATCATTATAGTGTCACACAGAGTGTTTTCACTGCCCTAAAACTCCTTTAGGTTCTACCCATATCCCTCCCCTCACTCCCCTCCAAAGCCTGGCAACTGCTGATGTTTTTACTGTCTTCATAGCTTTGTCCTTCCCAGGATGTCATACATTTGGAATCATACTGTATGTGGCCTCTTCAGGTTGGCTTGTCTCACTTAGTTATATGCACTTAAGTTTCCTCCATGTCTTTGCGTAGCTCTGTTTTTCTTTTGTTTTGGTCGTTTGTTTTACCATTGAATGACACTCCATTGTCTGGATACACCAGTTTATTTACCCATTCACCTAGAAAGACATCTTGGTTGCTTCCACATTTTAGCAATTATGAATAAAGATGCAATAAACATCAGTGTTCAGGGTTTTATGTGGATGTGTGTTTTCAACTCCTTGAAACAAGTATCAAGGAGCATAATTGGTGGATCAAATGGTAAGAGTATGTTTAGTTTGGGCAGTGACTGGGTGGCACAGTCGGTTAAGCCACCGACTCTTGGTTTTGGCTCAGGTGGTGATCCAGGGTTTGGGGCTCAAGCCCTGTGTGGGGCTCTGCTCTCTGCACGAGTCTCCTTGAGACTCTCTCCCTCTCCCTCTGTACCTCCCTCCTATGCACACTCCCTCTCTCAAGATGAATAAATAAATCTTTAAAAGAAAAGGATGTTTAGTTCACTAAGAAACTGCCACACTGTCTTCCAAAATGGTTGCACCATTTTTGCATTCCCACCTCAGTGTATGAGAGCTCCCAGTGCTAAACATCCTCACCAGCATTTGGTGTTGTCAGTGTTCTGGATCATGACCATTAAAAAAGGTGTATAGTGGTATCTCGCTGTTGTTTTAATTTGCATTTTCCTGATGACAGAGGATGTGTTTCCATATGCTTATTTGCACCTGCGTATCTTCTTTTGTTAGGCAACCAGTGATGTTTTGTTTTGTTTTGTGTCTTGTTTTTTGTTTTGTTTTGGTTTTTTATGTAACTTGAGCATATTCTTAGGAAGTTGTCTCCGGCTCCAGACACGTAGGATGTCTTCTTTTCTCATTATAAACAAAGACCATTTCTTCCCCTTCTGAATCTATGTATTCACCTAGACCCGCATCTGAACGGCATCGTCATCTCTTCCGATCCTGACCCAAAACCCTGGGGGACAATCATTATTTCTGACAATCATTAAGGTTATTTGTGACATAAACTTGCACGATAACAAGAACAGCTACCATACATTAGGCGCCAGCTGTGTGCTAGGCACTCTGCTAATCACTTGCAGTATGTAACATTTTGTCATCTGTACAAAAGCTGCTGGATACAGCTACTAGCATTCCCACTTTATAGTTGAAGAAGCTGAGGCCATACTGCTAAAAGAGGCAGAGCCCATTGCCCTGAGCACACTGTTTCTAGAAAAATAAATATTAAAGGTTCATGCCCTTCCTAACCTTTCGTGGTCCAGAGGAGCCCTGTTCACCCTTCTAAGAGACAGGAAACCTCTCTCCCTGTCCTAACATTCATAGGGACTGGTCTCTTGGCTCTGGAAGGCAACCTTTGCTACTCTGAAGCTCCTGGGTTCCATGCAATGAAGCAAGTTTCTTATTGTTATTTTTTGAGTCAGTTTTTTTTTAATTATAGACCAGAGGTACTGTGTGTTCCATGAACAATCATCTTCCTGACATGTTATTCTAAAGCTTGACTTCCTTCACCGCGACACATGCTGCTTATGAAATATACAGGCCAACAGAGTCCTAATGAAGCGAGGCCAGGGAAAGATTAAATTGGAATCTGAACTAATGCCAGCTAAGAGACCCTACCTCCACTTTATTATTATTATTATGTTTAATAAACAATCACTCATGTTCCATGGAAAGGGAAACAATCAGAGGCACGGCAGGGGAGCCATAAAAGAAATGCTTTAAACCCTGAATAAAAACATGTTTGTTCAAACCCAGAGCTGGTATTTTTTTTTTATTCAAAATGAATGCAGCGAACAGTTGAACACCTTAGAGGTACTGAGAGGCATAAAAGTGGAGCTAGAGTTTGCAGAGAGGAGGCAGCCATGCACCCCTTCTCCTCCCAGCTGAGTCCTGGTTATCAAAGGGAAGATATCCAGGCTCCAAAGAAGGAGTTGGAACGTATGAGCAACAGGATTACCACCTGATGATTTGAATTGATAGTTCTTCTCTGTCTCCCAAACACTTGGAAATACTCTGATCCCCCATGAGGAAAATGAGTGTAATCCACCCAGAACTAAAGAGATTAGCTACATGCAGGAGCACCTGAAAGAATGGTTGTCACCCCAGCTGAAGAAAGCAGACATGGGCCTGGGCATCAAAGCAGAGCTGAAGGTGAAGCTATTATTGTCAAATTATAAATATATCTGAGAGAAATTGTATGTATGGAAAGAAGTTTGTCTGCATGAAACTTAGATAAGGAGAAATCGTGAGCAACAACGTATTAACGTTCCTCAGTACTGCCTGGTAGACAGAGGGCACCTAGTGCCTGACTCACTTTGGTCACGGGAGAGATTGCTCTCTGCCGCGTGTAAGTGATGTTGAGGCTGCCCTAACCAGACACCACCGTGTATGACTTTCCACTTTGCCAGACACATCTCAGAGGCGACTGTGTTAACCATGGTCCCACCAACACAGCACATCACACTCAAACCAGAACAATTCGAAGGTGTGTGGGCAGAGTAAGGAAATCACAATTGACTAATGACATTGTCCCCCGGGATTGAAGGGGCAAGGAAAGGGGGTGCTCACAAGAACCAAGGGGGAAAGGAAAGTATGAATGCACATCCTATGAAAAACCATGATCGCTGTGGGATGTAGCCACTCCCAGGAAACCTTTAGGGAAGGAGCCAAAGAAATAATTACCCTAATCACACCCTCCTCCCTCTGATCACTCAATGGTGCTCCTCATTGTACTATCCCAACCAGAAGCCAGTGGGAAAGAGAGCACTTTGATGTGATTTCTACACATCATCTTTCCTGGGCAGAGAAGGCTGGAGGGAGAATTTAGACGGACAAATGGAATGTGTCTAGCCTAGTAGCATAGCAGAGCAATCAAGCATATGTTTTAAAGTTAACATGAGGCAACATTTAAATTCTGGCCCTGCCATTTAGAGCTATGTGACCGTAAGTCAGTTATCCACTTCTCCAGGCTTCAGATACTACATCAGTGAAGTGACACTAGCATCATTTCCCTTGTGGGGCTGCTGTAGGATTGAAGTTTGCATTAGACATCTCGTCTGCCCCCTCTCTCACATCTGCTCAGATTACTTCTTTGGCCTCGCCATTGCTGAAGCAGGAAACCCCAATCTAAGATTAAGAACATGTCCAGGGGCACCTGAGTGGCTCAGTTGGTTATGCATCTGACTCTTAGTTTCAGCTCAGTTCATGATCCCCAGTCATGGGATTGAGCCCCACATTGGACTCTGCACTCAATGCAGGGTCTGCTTGTCCCTCTCCCTCTGCTCCTCTCCCTACATGTTCTCTTTCATTAAAATAAATAAATAAAATCTTAAGAAACAGAACATGTTTGTACTCAGTACACAGGGGATGCTCAACAAATGATGATTCAGAAGATTATAATGATGATCTCCAATTGCTCATGGAGTTCCCAGATATTTGAAAGGGTGTGATCTAGGTGGAAGGAATATCCATCATGACACAAAGTAGTCTGGCCTTTGGTGAGTTTGGTTAGTATGAGTGAGTCTCAAGGCTGATTGTATATGGTAGCCCTCATGGTACTGTCAGGACTCAGAGAGAGCCCTAGGAGCCCCATGAGGCCTGCCTCTCCTTGGGCCGGGTCTGTGCAGCTAGTCCTCCATGCTTTGACATCTCTGCCAACACTCATATTTGTGTAACTCTATAAGAAAACACCTGTCTCTGGAGGAAATGAACCCCACTTCCCAAGGAGTGCCCACGCCCCCCCCACAGTCAGTCCCATGGCTCTGGGATTCTCTTTGTTTCCTCAGCTGCCAGGATTGCAAGGTCTCGAGCCTTATCCATGTGGGGTCTTGGAAAGAAGAGCCATCAATAAAAAGTCTGAACTATTCTGAGAGTAATTGATGGCTTTCCTAAAGCTCCCATCTGCTTTCCTACTGTCAACAGAATGACTCTGTCTTTGAAGGAACCTGGACCTGGCATCTAACCACATGAAAGGTCAAAACACAAACTTTTATTGAGGTTCCACTGCATGCCAAACACGGGGCAATGTGCTTTATGTGCTTTCTTTTATTTAATCCCTACATTACCCTACTCACCCTGCGGTAAGTAGCATTGCCCCCATTTTACAGAGAAGACAGGGAGGCTCAGTGAACTTATGTAATTTGCTCAAATAACTAAGTGGCAGATATGACAACCCAGCTCCGGTTGACTCTGAGAACAACACCCTTGCCCCTGTTTGGAGTAAGAACAGCAATGCAAATAATCGGTTATGTTTCAGTCTAGTAATAAAGAATGCCATGGAAATAGTGGGAAAGCAAACCTGAGTGAGTAAAGTATGTTCCTCTTCTCTAACTTGGGTATATTCAATTGTCTTTAGTTGCACTTCTGGGAGGAATGGCAGACAGAGAAGTCCAAACAGCAGAGAGGGTGCAAGAAAGGGGCTCCCAGGCTTTCATGTCATCCTCAGCATCTGGAGACGTCAGCTCCCAGGTCTCCCTCGACCTGTGGGGGGTGTTGTGGGAACCCAAATTCCAGAGAGGAAGTACACCTGCACTGTCTGAATGCAGCCCCTTACCCTGGTTCCCAGCAAGCAAAGGGTGGCAAAATGCATTAATGATCTAGGTGCCCGTCGAAGCCTGTTCTGCTTGTTACCGAGAGGCTCAGCGTGCACTATGCAAGGAAGGCAATTGCTTTCCTTCACTGAAGATGCATGCCATAGCCCACGTTTCTCCAGTCTCACTTCCGCTCATAAATCACAGCAAGTACTGTGATTTGGAAACCGCACACAGCATAAGCCGAATGTTTATGTGCCGTCTCTTTGTTCATAAAACCTTCACTAATTACTAATGAGGCCAATAAATTTGCACGGCAACTCTTATCAGAAAAATATTTTCCCATTCACAACTCCCCAGAAGAGTCTGATCTAGCTCGTGTGTTCACCAACAGCTGGCAGCTCTGCAGACTCCCCTCCCAGCTCTGTGGGTGACGTAGGTGGGGAAGCCATCCTTTGGGTTTCACCGCCGTGGGCTTTGGGCCCCACCTGTGCGACACCAACAACTGTACTTTTAAAGAAAGCTGTTCAGTAGGACTCTGACCAGAGATGTGTGACCTGTGATGTGTCTAAGAAGTAGAAAATAAGCTTTAAGAATGTTGGTTCTCCAGAAACAGTGAAGCACATGTTTCCATTGGCAAGTCTGAAAATGACTCCCTTTAAATATAACTATATAAACTTCTTTTTTTTTTTTAAGAGAGTCTACACACAAGTGCAGGGGTAGAGAGAGGGAGAGAGAGAGAAAATCTTAGGCAGGCCCCATGCTCAATGCAGAGCCTAACGTGGGGCTTGATCTCACAGCTCTGAGATCATGATCTGAGGCAAAAACAAGAGTCACACACTTAATTGACGGAGCCACCCAGATGCCCCTAACTCTATAAACTTCTGATTTTATAATTCAGAATAATTTTAACACACTATTTTTTTAAGATTTTATTTATTTATTTATGAGAGACACACAGAGAGAGACAGAGACACAGGCAGAGGGAGAAGCAGGCTCCACGCAGGGAGCCTGACAGGGGACTCGATCCCGGGTCTCCAGGATGACACCCTGGGCCGAAGTCAGGCGCTAAACCGCTGAGCCACCCAGGGATCCCCGGATTTATTTTCTAATAGCACGCCAACTTCATTTTCATATTTTTGAAAGTTGACTCTTACTTTTTGTAACATCAAATAACTAAATATTGTCTAATGGGTATTTTTATTGTTTTCCCTTTGTAAAACTTTTGGCCAGAGCTGATTGAATTAGTTTCCCCGCTAACTTCTGTGTTCATTTCAATACTTCAAATAACTTAACATCAAGCACTTAGAATTAGGCTCTGCTTTATGTTGGAAAACAAAAGATGCCTGACCTGAGTAGGTTAAGAAACTTATTGAAGAGAAATCAATAAAACCTAGAGATTGTTCCATTATTAAGGACCCATTTAAAGCTCCAATTTCACCCCGGGGAGAGAGGCAGAGTCAGGGAGTTGGGGTGTTCTGATTCACAGCAAAGGAGTCTCTCTGTTTGCTGTTTCTTTTTCTGTGCCACTGTCAGTTTTAGAGGATTACATAAAATTTGGGCAACAATGACAGATGCCTGTCATTTTGAGACAGTTTTTGCAAGCTCAGCCTTTCCGATTTTAGTTTTCTTAAACATGATTGGCAGCTTGAAAGTGGAGTTCTACCAACTAATACACTCTAGGAATAATCCAACTCTCCAAATATTTCCCATGACTAATGGGCTTTCACCTGCTGCAAGCAGAAGATGATTATATAGAAGATGCTACACCACATCTCCTGACCAGCAGCCTCAGAGCCCTGCGACAGCACCCTCAACAAGAGGCCATAGGAGCTTCACGAGCACATGGCCAGTGCAGATATAAATAGCAAACGAATAGCATTTTTGAAAAACAGTTGACAGAAAGGTAGGACATGTGCAACTATGGGTCTGGCGCTCGAAGGAGGGACAGGATGGGTCACAGATTAAGCATCTCTATTTTAAAGGAAATAAATGTGATTCAACAAGATCCTCGAGTCTTCAAGTGTGAGGATGTAAAGTAGAAAGGTTGGCTAGCCAAAGATGAATCTGAAGAGGAAAAGGAAAAAAATCCAAAGTACTCAGCTATGAACAACTGGAAAGACATACTATGTTCTCAGACAGAAGTAATAAGTATCACAGAAATTTTCCTTAAATTAATTGACAAATTTGGTAGATTAGCAAAAAAAAAAAGCATCAGATTACATTCTGGAGCTGTGCTCATTAATGATAACAAATATTTGGAAGAGCAAGCACACGAGAATGGCCAGAAAAATCCTGAAAAGGAATTGGGGGTGGGGAGGAATGGCAGAGATGTGGTTAGCCCTTTCAGATACTAAAATTAATTAACAAAAATTTTTCTCATTAAACACTGTGATGTTGATGCATGAATAACATAGGCCAATGGACAATAGAAAATCCAGATACAGACCCAATTTTATATGGAAATTTAATGTACAATAAAATCAGTATCTCAAATCAGAAAGGAAAAATAGATTCAATTAGTAAGTGCTGTTGAGATATTAAATAATGACATAAGTAAGACTGGATCTATGCCTCATATCATGTTCAAATATGTATTCCAAATGGATCAGGTATTTAAATGTAAACAAAATAAAATAAAATCTTACAGGTACTAAAAAAAAAGGGAGATGGAAGTGAATGCCTCCATAATCTGGGAGTAGGAAAAGCTTTCCTACCTATGACTTAAAACCCAGAAGCAATAAGGAAAAGGATTTATATGCTTAGTATTACAATAAAAACAAACTTCAGGCAAAAATATTACATGAAATTTCAAAAGCTGAATGGCAATTTGAAAGAGTCGTGATTTCTATCATCAAGGGTTAATATCCATAGCATAAAAAAAAAGACAGAAAAATCTCACAGAAAAATGCAAGACTCAAAGAACCAGTTCAGAGAAAAGAAATGTCCCTTAAACATAAGAAAAGATGTTCAATCTCACCATTAATAAGAGACATGAAAATCAAAACTACACATACAAATTTTTCAGATTGACATAATCGAAAAAGTTTGATAACATACTCTTGAAACATCTATGAGGCAATAGGCATTTTTATCAATTTTTGGTGGGAATACTGACTAAAAATACCTATGTGGAGGGTAATTTGGCAGTATTTAGCAAAATTTCATGCACTTTTAACCTTTCATTTGGCAATCCAACTTCTAGGAATCTATCTGGATGGTACAATGGCAAAAGAAAAAAAAGACAATTGCATAAGTTAGCTGCAGAGATATTCAATCAACAAAGCCTGGAAATTACCCAAATATCCATTTATGGGAGAGAGCTGAACAGATTATGGTACATCTACACAGTGGTGTACCACGCAGCCCAATCCTGCTATAAAATGATCTCTAGGATATATCATTGTCTGAAAAAGGCAATGCGGGCGGAAGTATTTTTAGCATGTTATTATTCATCTAAGAAGAGGATGGGCTGCAGATATAAAACTATTTGGTTTTATTTTTTAAATGGAAGGATAAACAAACAAAACAAAGGGACACAATTTTATGGTGGCATACCACTATCATGGGATAACACAAAGAAAATACTCTTGTGATTTTAAAACAAAGTAATTTGAATAGATGCAAAATAAACACAATTGTGTAAAATTCCGTGGTCCTTTTGAATGGAAGGGTCATTGTGAGCCCAGGATGATTTCAACTTTGGAATATTTTGTAGTGCTATTTACATGTATTAAAAAGCTTAGAAATGAAGATTAATTCAGCAATAATGAATACTCTTTGTGTCCAGATTGTGGTCTCAAAATACTATCTCTCACTAAAAGGAAATAGGACTCACTGACTCCAGGTCTTGATCAAGAAATATATAAGATGTATTGAATATCTCTTCAAACCTGAAACCAAAGAATATCTTAAAATCCATTGAGAGCCTGCCAAAATGACTGAGGAGTCACCTTGAAGAATATCCCACGGGCGAAAACAGCACAATTTGAGCATCAAGAGGATATTTATGGATTGAAATCACACTTCAAATATTCTTAAGCCCATCATTAAAGGAAAAAAAATTCTTTCTTTGGTCAGTTTTGGAAGATGAAGGTAACCAACTCACTATTTTGAAATCTGGTAAGTGAAGAAAAAAAATTGCACACCTATTTAACCTTTCCTATACAAAATATATCTCTGGGCAAGAAAAGAGTTGATAAGGGGAAGTTTCTCTTTAAAGAAATGTTCTAGCCCATAAATGAAAAAGGCATGATGTAACGATAAAAGCACAATTTGGGGCACCTGGGTAACTCAGTTGGTTAAGCATCTGACTCCTGATTGTGGCTCAGGTCACGATCTCAGGATCCTTAGATTGAGCCCTGCCTCAGGCTCCACGCTCAGTGGGAAGTCTGCCGCAGAGTGCCTCTCCCTCTTCGTCTACCCCTCCCTCCACTCACACGCTCTCATTCTAAAATAAATAAATAACACACTCTCTCTCTCTCTTTTTTTACAAAACACCATTTTACAAAACTAATGAAATGACAGATGTAGGCAATAATCATCCATAGCTGTTAACATCATAAAAAGAGAGTCGACCTCATATTACATGCCAGTGGACAGAAACACACATTACTACCTTTGAATCAGTCTTGCCAAAAGAATAAAAACTGAGTCTTATCAGATCTCTGGATCTAACCACAAATTTACAGGAAGTACAGGGGACAGAGGACCATGTAATCAGCAAAATCTAGTTTTGTTTTATAGAATAAATGACGTAGTGTCCTTCACCAACTGTACAGGGGAAACAGAGAAGGAACAGAACACCTACAAGACTAAAACAGGGATGAGCCAGCTACAGTCTATAGGCCAAATTGGGCCACCACACTGTTTTTGTAAACAAAATTTTTTAGAACATAATCATGTCCATTCAATCAGGAATTATTGTATGGCTGTTTTTCTGCTGTAATATAATGTTGGATTTGAGGAGTTGTGACAGATCATAAGGCCCCCAAAACAAATAATTACCATCTGGCCTTTTTACCAAAAAAACCCAAAACAAAACACCAATCTTCTCTTTTATTTTTTAATACTTTATTTACTTATTTATCTATTTATTTCTCTTATTTATTGAGTGAGCATGAGCAGGGAGAGGGGCACAAGGAGAAGGAGAGAGAGAATTTCAAGCAGACTCCCTCCAGAACCCAACGTGGGGATCGAGCTCATGACCCTGAGACCATGACCTGAGCCAAAATCACGAGTCAGATGCTTAACTGACTGAACTACCCAGGCACATCTGATAATCCTCTAATTAAAGACTCTTGAATGATGTATCAAATAATTATAATACGTGGACCATATTTTGGTTATGATCCAAATGAAGAGTTTGAAAAACAAAAGGGATCAGATAATGATAAAGGACATGTGAGTCTGACCAGTAGGAGAGGCAAGAGTACTAGGCACTCGCATTAAGAGATCTAGGACTATGTGGTCATAGCACAACTGCTGCTGGGAAGCCAAGAAGAGATGAATCCAAAAAACCCCCCGTACATTTGGTGAGGAGATACACTGAGTCAGCTTGGGGGGAGTAATGAAGGAGAAACCATAGAAGTAGAACCCAAAACATAGCCAAAGGAAATGGAATCACCATCAAAGCAATACCTACACCTCCCCATGGCAGTTCAGCATTATTTGCAATCATCCCACCGATAAGGAAAGGGAGAGAAAATGTGTGAATCTATATACACACATACCCACACTCGCATACAATGGAATGTTACTGAACCACAAAACGGGAGGAAATCCTGCCATGTGTGACAGTGTGGATGAAATGTGAGGGCTTTATGCTAGAGAAGGAGACAAAACTGTGTGATCTCACTTATATGTGGAATTTACGAAATCTGAACTCATAAATATGGAGAACAGATTGGTGGTTGTGGGAGGTTGGTGGTGACACATGGGGGAAATGGGTGAAGGTGGTCAAAAGGTACAAACTCCCAGTTATAAAATAAATAATTCCAGGGACATAACAACACAGCGTGGTGACTAGAGCCAACAATATTTCCATATTTGAAAGTTGTTAGGAGAGTAGATCTTAAACGTTCCCATTTCAAGGAAAAAAAATATGTGAGGTGATGGATGTTAACTAAAGTTACTGTGGAAATCATTTTGCAATATATGCACATATGAAGCCAGGTTTTAGCTCGTAAGCTTATATAATGTCATCTGTCATTTATATCCCAATAAAGCTGGGGAGGAAACGCAGAACCCCAAAGTACAGAAGCACTACTTTCTCCTGAAGGGAAGAAATACAGATTGCTCTTGTCAGAGCTTCAGCAGTTGAGAAAGGAGAGGGAGGATCTGGCCACCTGGAGAAAGAAGCGGGCTTCAGAATGGTAAGAGAGGCCTACAGGAAGCTGACCGTGGGTGCCATGGCCCCGAAGCAAGAGCAGAATGTTGTCTATTCATGTGGTGTCAAAGTTCACCAATTAAAACCAAAACCAAAAAAACCAAAAAACTTTAGGACCGCAGTCTTTGGAATCACTCTGGGTATCAAAGTCTGGCCTCGTCAGAGTATCCGAGGTGGACAAAGCCAGCCAGCACTGAGCACCAACTCTTGCACATAGCACATTGGTGAATCTGAATCAGAAGCCCAGGAAATGAAGAACTTCTGCTGACAGCAGAGAATAATCATTCTAGTTGTCACTATTTGGATAAAGACCCTGAACCATGAAGGAACCCTCAGTTCCTTCAAAATCACACAGAGGGGCCATCTGCACTTTAATCTCCTTTTCCCAAGGGGCTTCTGGTATTCTTTTTTTTTTTTTTTTTTTTTTTTTTTTTTTTGTAGCCCTGTGTTTGCAGACCAACAAGATCCCAGAACACCCTCTGCCCTACAAAGCTGAAATAGAAAGCAATTTGCAACCGAATGGCTCTGCTTTGATGATTTGGGATCCCCCTTAATATTGCCTTTGATGGGCTTCTTTCTGTCAGTAGCTACAATATCACTTTCTCTAATTAACTCCGATGTTTCCTTTGAGCTTTTTTTCCTGAGAAGGAAAAATCATGTTTAATTCAGAAGAGCTATCATTACCTTGATGAATGGAAAGCAGCTCTAAGCCACAGGCTTAAAGACAAGCAATAAAAATCAAAATGATTACATCCCCCTGCTATGGTCCTACTCAAGTCCTTCCTACAGGTAGCATCCTGGGTCAGGGGGAGAGGGATTGGGGTGAGAGGCATGAGGAGTAAGGGAAAGGTGAATGAAAGCAGCAGCTTCTAGACCAAGGGTTGGCCCGAGCTACGGCACCCAGCTAATAAAACAATTAGATAATCTGAAGTATACTGCCTATGGAGCAAACTCAACCATACATTTGCACACAAGCTTTTAACCTCACTAGTTCTTACCTACCTTCTTCCCGCCCATGGATTGTTTTGAGAATATATTGATAAATGACCTATTTTCATAAGGCAAATGGCACCTTGTAAGAGCACAATTTTAATATTACTTCATTTTTCTCAGATTGAGCACCTCTTCCCAATCAAGACCTGTTGAACCTCCCTCAGCATACACAGGACATGCCAACTCATTCAAGTGTTATAACCAACTCAAACGGAATTCATACTTTACTTCCAAATAGTCCCAGTTTTAATCATGCATGCTGGGGCTGGGAGAATGGATAACCTCAAAAGCAGATCACAAGGAATCATCTGCATTTTCCTTTAAAAATTGGATGGAGGGGATCCCTGGGTGGCTCAGCAGTTCAGCGCCTGCCTTTGGCCCAGGGCGTGATCCTGGAGTCCTGGGATCGAGTCCCACATTAGGCTCCTGGCATGGAGCCTGCTTCCTCCTCTGCCTGTGTCTCTGCCTCTCTCTCTCTCTCTCTCTCTCTCTCTCTCTCTCTCTCTGTCTATCATGAATAAATAAATTAAATCTTTAAAAATAAATAAATAAATAAATAAATAAATAAATAAATAAATTGGATGGGAAAATGTTTTCTTGTTCAGAGTTCCTGGATTCATCTCTTAGGCAAGAATTACAATCTATTGGAATAATCTTAACATGCTGACTGCCTAGCAGAGACAGATCAAGCTTCCATTGGAGTAGCCACAGATGACCTAGGGAGTACTTAACCAACACGTGATTGATTTAGAAATTTGTTCACCTTAGCATGTTACAGTTCACACTGTGAACTGTGTGTCTGTGTGTCAAAATCAATTTTGTTCTTTCATTCACCAGGTCAAAAATATCACAGAAGTTTCGACAGCAGTGGAGATATGAGTACATTCTCTAGCTCAGATTCCTGTCGGCATTTCCCCGGGCCTAGCAGGCCTGAATCCAATCAGCATGAAGGGTGTGATACATACATCCATTGGGAAGATGGCACCCTTGCTCTGCGGAATGAATAGGTCATCAAAAATATATAATGATATGGAGGTTTAAAGATAAACCTTTTTAATACTCTTTTCCCCATGATCAAGTTTTCCATTTGAAACCAAACCAGTACTTCCTGTAATGGTCCCTTATTACTCAATCCTTGTATCTTCCTATTCTTCTTCTTTTTTTTTTAACATTTTATTTTTTTTTAATTTTTTATTTATTTATGATAGTCACACAGTGAGAGAGAGAGAGAGGCAGAGACATAGGCAGAGGGAGAAGCAGGTTCCATGCACCAGGAGCCTGACGTGGGATTCGATCCCGGGTCTCCAGGATCGCGCCCTGGGCCAAAGGCAAGCGCCAAACCGCTGCGCCACCCAGGGATCCCTCTTCCTATTCTTCAAATGAGAAATTGCTGTTCACTTTCTTGCACTGGGAAACTTGGCCACACATCAGTTCCCCAGACCCACATGACCCCAGAACCCATGGTTTAGGGAAAACGTGCATCACCATTTTGCTACTAGCCCCATGGCAACCCTGCCAGTGCTGGCTTCAGAATCCTCTGTTCGAATATGATCTTAGCAGCTCAGGATAAAATTAGACCATCTCCTCTTCATTTCTATATCTTTTATCCCATTTTGCTGCTTGAGATCAAATCAGTGCGTAAACAGCCCTTCAAATTGCTAACCTGTAATGAGTTGCGATCAGCCTCACATTCTTTCCCAGGAAAAGCTGACAAGTGAGCTCTCTCACATTCTGTACTTGAACAGCCGCCTGTTGTCAACATTTAACACCATAAAAATGTTTATTTAATGTTTTCAATTTGATTAACATTCAACCTCATTTAGCATATTATGTACGTTTTTTTTTAAAACACTCTGAGATAAGTAATAGTCTTATGACACAAGTAAGAAAATCAAGATCAATTCTAGTCAAGCTTTCAGCCATATCACTCTCTGGCTTATTCTACAGCCATGAAAGCATGAACCCAAGTCTCTCAAATAAGCACTGCACAAAGCCGCATGTCACTGCTTCACTGGAGAATTCCAAGAGTTCGTTGCACTGAGGGCACGGAGCCGATCTCCCTCAATTCCTAGTTATCCTGTGACTTGCAATGGCTCTTATTGGTAGCCAGCTGGTTTGGGTCCAAGTCAGATGTCCCTTTAATACCTTTATCCTATGAATTCTCCATTTTTAGTTATTGGTTTTGCTTCATATTTTAGTTGGGTGAAGGGAGTCCTCCCTGCATGAAATTATATGTATGTAGAATTTTTTTTAATCTTTCATATCTAAAAATGTCTTTCTGCTATGTTCCCTTTTGACAGAGAACTTGCTTTTGTTTGAAATTCTGGGGTAAAAATGTTTCTTCCTTCAATATTTGCAGAAATTGCCCCATAATTTGACTTTCACTGATATCGAAGAGAATCATGACAGCCTAAGCCTCGTTTCTTTGTAGTAACCCACTATAATTTCTTGGCTAGATTCTAATCGGGTTTTTTTTTTCCTCTAAAAATATGCCTATCTATATGTTCTTCCATAGAGTTTCTATTTATGGGTGTTTTTTTACTGACTTCCTTGATGAGCTGGATGATCCTTTTACATGTAATTTTGTTTGTTTGTTTTCTTTGCTTCAGGAAGCTTTCTATTATGCCTTTGATTATCACATCTATTACTTTTACTACTTTAATTATCTAACTGACTACTCTTCATTTTCTGACCTACCTATGTAGGGTTGTTGTATACCAACAGGCAGGCTATATGAACAGCCTTTAACCTGTTTCCTGTTTGCTTAAGAAAACAGTAATTCTGTCTCCCTGAACTATAAATTAGAGGCCAGATTAGCAGATACAGCCTTTGTTTAACTCTAGTTTTCATTAGCCAACAGCCTCTTGTCAATCATACATTTGTTTTATTACACAGATTTCTCCTATTTTCAGATAATCTAAATAAATTGCAGAGCTCTTCACCTTCCAGGATATAAAGTGTTACTGTGGACATCCCCATTACCACTTTGTACACAGATGTCTTCTAAAATTTGCTTTCACTGAATAGCTAAGGAACAGAGGTCATTATCTGTCACAGATGGGTTTTGTTTGGACTTCCCAGTGCCTAAAAAATGATAATATTGTTGAGATATGAATACTACCCAACTGGTCTACATATTAAATGCAATCCCTTTCAAAATCCTGACAATGTTTTTTGCAGAAATAGAAGAATTCATCTTAAAATCCATACAGCAAGTCAAGATACCCCAAATAGCCAAATAATCTTTTTTTTAATGGTAGCATTATTTATTTTTTATTTTTTTTAATAATAAATTTATTTTTTATTGGTGTTCAATTTGCCAACATACAGTAACACCCAGTGCTCATCCCGTCAAGTGCCCCCCTCAGTGCCTGTCACCCAGTCACCCCCACCCCCCGCCCACCTCCCCTTCTACCACCCCTAGTTCGTTTCCCAGAGTTAGGAGTCTTCCATGTTCTATCTCCCTTTCTGATATTTCCTACCCATTTATTCTCCCTTCCCCTATTATTTATATTCCCCAAATGAATGAGACCATATAATGTTTGTCCTTCTCCGATTGACTTATTTCACTCAGCATAATACCCTCCAGTTCCATCCACGTCGAAGCAAATCATGGGTATTTGTCATTTCTAATGGCCAAATAATCTTGAAAAAGAATGAAATTGGAATTCTTGTACTTTCTGATTAAAAAACTTACAACAAACTACAGTGATCAAAACAGTGTGGTATTGGCATAACAATAGACATATAAACTGATGAAATAGTAGTGCCTGGTTCAGTCCGTTAAGTGTCTGCCTCCAGTTCAAATTATGATCCTGGAGTCCTGGGATCAAGCCCTACACAGGTCTCCCTGTTCAGCGGGGAGCCTGCTTCTCTCTCTCCCTCTGCTGCTCCCCCTGCTTATACTCTCTCTCAAATAAATAAAATCTTCTTTAAAAATCTGATGAAATAGAATAAAGAACTTAGAAATAAGTCCCCATGTATGTATACAGTCAAGTGATTTTTCACCACAGTACCATGGCCATTTAATGGGAAAAGGATAATAAAAAAATAATGAGAAAAGGATAATAGTCTTTCCAACAGATGGGGTGGGAACTGGATATTCACATGCAAAAGCATGACGTTGGACCCTTACATTATACTGTATGTTAACCTAAGTCTACGACGTAAGCATAAGAGTCAACACGATTTGCAAATGACGTGTCAGATAAAGGGCTAGTTTCCAAGATCTATAAAGAACTTATTAAACTCAACACCAAAGAAACAAACAATCCAATCATGAAATGGGCAAAAGACATGAACAGAAATCTCACAGAGGAAGACATAGACATGGCCAGCATGCACATGAGAACATGCTCCGCATCACTTGCCATCAGGGAAATACAAATCAAAACCACAATGAGATACCACCTCACACCAGTGAGAATGGGGAAAATTAACAAGGCAGGAAACCACAAATGTTGGAGAGGATGCGGAGAAATGGGAACCCTCTTACACTGTTGGTGGGAATGTGAACTGGTGCAGCCACTCTGGAAAACCGTGTGGAGGTTCCTCAAAGATTTAAAAATAGACCTGCCCTACGACCCAGCAATTGCACTGCTGGGGATTTACCCCAAAGATACAGATGCAGTGAAACGCCAGGACACCTGCACCCCGATATTTATAGCATCAATGTCCACAATAGCCCAACTGTGGAAGGAGACTCAGTGTCCATCGAAAGATGATGGATAGAGAAGCTGTAGTGTATGTATACAGTGGAATATTACTCAGCCATTAAAAACGACAAATACCCACCATTTGCTTCGACGTGGATGGACCTGGAGGGTATGATGCTGAGTGAAATAAGTCAATCGGGGAGGGACAGACATTATGTGTTCTCATTCATTTGGGGAATATAAATAATAGTGAAAGGGAATAGAGGGGAAGGGAGAAGAAATGGGTAGGAAATATCAGAAAGGGAGACCGAACATAAAGACTCCTAACTCTGGGAAACGAACTAGGGGTGGTGGAAGGGGAGGAGGGCGGGGGGTGGGGGTGAATGGGTGACGGGCACTGAGGGGAGCACTTGACAGGATGAACACTAGGTGTTATTCTGTATGTTGGTAAATTGAACACCAATAAAAAATAAATTTATTATTAAAAAAAGAGTCAACACTATAAACCTTTTCAAAGAAAACATAGAAGGAAAACTTTATGGCATTGGATTTAGCAATAATTTCTCATATATGACACCAAAAGCATAAGGGGTAAAAGTATAAGTCGATTAATTGGACTTCATCATAATTAAAAACTATTGTGCATCAAAGAATACCATCAACAGTTTGAAAAGGTAACCCACGGAATAGGAGAAAATATTTGCAATCCTATATGTGATAAGGAATTGATATCCAGAATACATCAAGAAGTCCTACAACTCACAACTAAAACCAAACAACTCAATTAAAAAAAAAAGAAAAAAAAAACAAAGGAAGGAACAGTCATTTCACCAAAGATATAAAGATGGTGAATAAGCACGTGAAAAGGTCAATATCACTAATCATTAGGGGAATGCAAATCAAACCACAATTATATAACACTTCACACCTCTTGTAGGATGGCTATTGTCAAACAACAACAGATGTTAGTGAAGACATGGGTAAACTAGAACTCTTATGCGCCATTGGTGGAAATGTAAAATGGTGCAGCACCTGTGGAAAACAATATGACAGTTCTTCAAAAAACTAAACAGAGAACTACCCCCATGATCCAGTAATTCCACTTCTGGGTATAGAAGTAAAGAATTACAGTGGGGACTTGAACAAATAGTTGTACACCAATGTTCATAGCAGCATTGTTCACAATAGCCAAAGGGTGGAAGGCTGAATGAAAACACAAAATATGATATATACATTCAGTGCAATATTACCCAACTTTAAAAAGAAAGGAAATTCTAACATATGCTACAATGTGGATGAAATTTGAGGACTTCATACTAAGCAAAAGAAGCCACTCACAAAATGATACTGTATGATCCCACTTATTCAAGAAATCTAGAGTAGTCAAACTCATAGAAACTGAAAGTAGACTGGTGGTTGCCAGGGTGGGAGATAAGGATAAAACAGAAATGTTATTTAATGGGCACAGAGTTTTAATTTTGCAAGATGAAAAAGTTCTGGGGGTTGATCATACAACAACGTGAATATACTTATACAACTGAACCATACACTTAAAAATGGCTAACACAGTAAATTTTGTTATGTGTATTTTACCACAAATTTTCTTAAATAATTTTTAAAAGGAATGAAATTCTGACACATTCTATAGCATAGATGATTGACATTATTCTTAGTGAAGTAAGTCAGACACAAAAGACATTACTGTGTGATTCCACTTATATGCGATCCCTAGAGCAGTCAAATTCATAGACACAGAAAGCAGAATCCTGGTTTCCAGGGGCTACAATAGGGGAGAGGGAATTTGGTGTTTATGGCTTAATGGGTAGAGTTTCAGTTGAGAATAAGGTTTTGGAGATGCATGGTGGTGATGGTTGCACACCACCACGAATATACTTAATGTTACTGCACACTTGGAAGAACTAAAATGGTAAATTTTATGTTACACATGGCTTAAAGAAAAAAACAAAAAAGGAATTTAATATATTGCTAACATTTGATAATCAAGAGATTTAACATAAAGTAAAAGAAGAGACGATCTGATGATCACGTACCTTGATTCAGACAGTGACAATTGGAAATGAGCAGTGGTTGTCAGATTAGATCAAGGATCACAAATTCTTTGGCTCGCTCCCATTCCCCCAACCCCTTATAGTGCTCAGCATATTGTCTGCCTGGACCCTCAGCCATCTGGGTTTATGGCCCCTCATATAGAAAGATATAAGGAGATGACAATAATTTCTGACTCTTGGACCACATGGAGTCAGCCTCCTTGCAGAAAATTGATGGTGACCATTAAAATGTTTTCAACTTTTGTCAAAATCCAGGATAAGAGTGAGGAGGCTGATACTGGAAACAGTATAGAGTCTTATCTTTATCAAGCAATTATATCCCAAAGACAACATGAGCAGGAGTTTTTCAAAACCATTTTCTTCACTTTGTGGTTAGTGGAAATTTCCATCAGATCCTGCCTCCCTGTTAGAAGTTGTTGTCTCTGTGTGCATGTGTCTATGAGTCTATGTGTCTGCAACTGATATTTTGGAAGTATTTCTTCTTTCAAGTTTCAGCCTATTATTACTGTCAGTGGAAGATATCTAGATCCTATTTTTGTCACCCAATATTTTCTATCCCTTGTAGTTTTTTGTCATAGGTAATATGTACAAATGGTCCTGTTAGATCTTTTATTCACTTTTGTCATAGTCTTGAACAAGATAGGATAGAAAGAAAAACGGTGGGCCAGTTTCTCAGAGGTTTCCCACTCCACATCGTGTCTATTAGTGAATAGCCTTTGGATACCATTGGGCCACCAGTCATAATGCAACTAACCATAGCCTAAGCCCATTCTTATTTCTCCAAATTGTCTTTAAAGACCATGTCAAATAGTCTCATTAGTCTACTATAGTTCCCTGATTTATCAATCAAAGGCAGGGTTTTTAAAAAAGTATTAACCTCACAAAACTCCTTTTCATATATGCTATGATAAGTCTGGGAAAGGGCAAAAGTTTATAGCTGATGGAGTTTAAGGAGAAGTGAACAAAGTTAGGGGACAGCCAAAAATAGAGTCAAGCCAGAGACGAAGATGTTCTCCTTTTACTCTGTTTTACAGGTAAGAATTTGTCTTGGGCGTAATAAAAATACACATAGTTTAATAACCTCTTCAATATTTTTTTCAAATGTTAAAAAAATCAGTACTTTGGGATCTATAAGTAACTATGAATAATGCGTTGAGCTTAAGCATTAGAGTCATCTCTGGGCGAGTGCAGGATTTATTAAATAATAGCATCCCACGTATCTTCCCACCAAATATTTGGCCTTGTTAGAGACCTCCATCTATTCAAGACAGCCCGGTTGAGTCCCACTGTGACAGCTTCTTTGCCACTCAATCTCTGCTGCTGCTGGAGAGCCCCGATGGCTTTGCACACCTGGCAACTCTGCAAGCAGCCAGCAAGTGAACAAAACCTTTGTTCCTCATCCTGGCAGAGGAGCACAGAACGAGAAAGTCGTTAGAGCCCAGGGCAGTGTTTCAGCTGGGGAAGTGGCTGACATGTTATTCCTCAAAAGTCAGAGGCCCAGAGCGTCAGTGCTGTCCCCAGACAGGGGAAGCTGGAAACACCGGCTCAGAATAGGTATTGTGTCAAGTGACAAATTGGAGATGAAACTGGAGAGCACAGTCACAGCCCTCCATGGGGGTGGGAACGGCAGTGCAGAAAGCCTTCTGGGCCACTCTTGGGTTGGCTGGGGGCCACAGTGGACCACATACACAACTGGAGTGGAGCCCTGCAGGACTCAGTGGCCCTCTCGAGGAGGAAATGCCAAAAACCAGCACAGGACTCATGTGTGTGTGCATGGCCACGCATGTTCAGACCAGACAGAGTGCGGAATTAGGTCTGAGACCCCGCTATCGGCTCTCAAGAGTGATATTATCAGCCCAATTCTGGCAGAAACAGACGTTATGCCCAAATCAGAAAAATCTAGAGTGCTGAATAGAGGGGACTACTGACAAGGGTGTTGCACAGAACGTAGGGGTATGACTGAGGGAAACAGTGTCCTGAGTTAGTAGAGGGCCTCCCCTTAGACCCGAAGGAGCAAGAGGAAGGAACAGGCACAGCAACCCAGAGGCAGAAAGGACCTCTCTGCGTCAGTGCTGAGGCCTGTGGCTAGAGCCAGGGCCTCACCGGCAGTCCCACCGGGAGGGAGCTGAGAAATCCGTGTCCCTCCTCACTTGGGCCAGTTGCTCCATGTGGGCCCGGCCAGAGGACAGGGGTCCTGGTGCAGCCTGCATCGCCTCCCTGGCCAAAAGCAAGGTAGACATGGGCAAAGACAGGATCATGGGGGGCAAAGATGAGACCGTTAGCACAGGGAAGGAGGCCTGTTCCTCTGCGGGGGATACGAAGAGAAGCCAGAGAGGTAAGCCAGTGCTCACAGAGCAGTCCTAGATTCTAAACACGGCAAGAATAGTTCTACCTAATTCCTTGCAATTCCATTCCTATTTGGTGCCAGATACTTTTTTTTTTAGATACTTTACACATTTTATTTATTTTAATCTTCACAAACATGACATAAATATTACTATTGGCACGTTACAAATGAAGAAACTGGAACTGAGAGATGCCAAGTAAGTGAGTAGGGAAAACCGGATTTCAACCCAAGTCAGTCAGACCCAGGGTGTGTCCGCTGACCCACGTGGTAGGCTGCCTTTGGGAAAGGACAGAAAGCATCAATGTCAAGGGGCCGTCAGCAATCGGGTCAGCGCGGCCTCTGTTAATCAGATGGAGACCTTGAACTGTGTCCGGAGGCAGGGGGGCAACTTGGCTCCTGGGAGCTGGTTCTCAGCAGCAGCTCTGGTTGGCAGAGGGGGTGTGTGGCCAGCAGGAGTTCGAAGGTACAAATATCCCTGGGTAGGAGATGATGTCCTTGGAGCACTAATTACAGAACAACCCTTCCTAAGCCACTTTTGAGACATAAGAGAGATTTTATGCCACTTTCATCTTTAAAAAATCGAACGTATTGCCATATCATCAGGAGATTCCCATCACATCTTGGGGGGAAATCAATGGTGGGAATTAATCAACTTTTTATTAAATTCACCCTGAACCATGAGTGTGGCATGGTTGAAAGTGGGACAGCTCTCATAGCCTTCATTAATTCAATAACTATCTATTAAACACCTACTATGTGCCGGACACTGTTACAAATCCTAGAGATACAGGGGTTGAAGGACAGATATCGTCCCCTCCCAAACACAGGTCAGAGGTTAGCTATTACACATTTCAAATGCAAGTAGTAATAGGCGACTATAGACAGTGGGACACAACAGGCAGTAACTAGAAGGCGAGGTGGCTGGTGACAAAAGACCTCTGGGCAGAAGTGATGCTTATGGGCAGCCTGGGGGGCTCAGTGGTTGACCGTCTGCCTTCAGCCCAGGGCCTGATCCTGGAGACCCAGGATCGAATCCCACGTCAGACTCCCTGCATGGAGCCTGCTTTTCCCTCTGCCTGTGTCTCTGCTTCTCTCTCTCCCTCTTTCTCTCTGTCTCTCATGAATAAATAAATAAAAATTAAAAAAAAAAAAGAAGTGATGCTTATGCTAACACCTGACCAAAGAGCAGGGCCAGCCGTGATCACTGGCAGAGTGTGGCGGGCCAGTGAGGAGAGACGGCAGCAAGCCAAAAGGAGAGTCGTAGGAGATGAGGGCAGAGAAGTGGGGTTCAGGGCATGCGGGCTCTTAGAGGTCTTTTTGGTCCTGTTCGTGGAAGCCCAACAGATTTTACATGGAGGAGTAACATGATGTCATTTACCATTTTTAAAGATCACTTAGGCTTCTGTGTGAGGAGTTGAGAGGCATGAAACACCCAAGGAGGGAGAGCTACTGAAAAGCTGGTGCCATGGTCGATGTGCAAAGCAGCGTGCATCACAGCTATGACCAGGCCTGCTGGGTGAAGGCCAGGGGTCCGGACGTACCTGGGGGCCGTCGGGGCAGTGGCCAGACCTGCTGGGTGAAGGCCAGGGGTCCGGGCGTACCCGGGGGCCATCAGGGCTGTGGGCAGGCCTGCTGGGTGAAGGCCAGCGGTCCGGGTGTACCCAGGGAC
The DNA here is from genome assembly GCF_905146905.1 of Nyctereutes procyonoides. Classification (NCBI taxonomy): domain Eukaryota; kingdom Metazoa; phylum Chordata; class Mammalia; order Carnivora; family Canidae; genus Nyctereutes; species Nyctereutes procyonoides. The sequence goes on from NW_026575046.1 coordinate 55,188,733, forward strand.
CATTCCAGATCCAAAGACCCAGGTCTTCCACTCAGATCCCCGGGGGAACCGGTGATGCTGTCCAAGCTGCCCCACCCTGGGCCAGCTGGGTGTCCTCAGGCCTTCCGGGGCACTGCGGGGGTGGGTAGGGCGGGACGGGTCCCCTCAAGGTTCACCCCGACCCCGCAGGCTCAGGCCTCAGAGTCCAGCCCTGTAACCCTGGCTCCCCCCACCCAGCCTCCCCGCCCCGTAACCCAAACAAATATTTGATTATTTTAAATATTGTATCATATGTAAGATAGAAACATAACAAATACCCATGAACTCATCCCTGACTTAAGTTCTAGAACTTTCCCAGGTTATTGAAGTTTTCTATATGGAAATCTACAGTTATATCCTTCTCTCTCCCACCTAAAGGTAACCACGTTCCTGAATTTTTAAATTTATCATTCCTTTGCTTTTTCAAATAGCTTTCACGCATATGCAGTCATCCTAATGTTTTTTGCTCTTATTTTGTTTTTTTAATTTACTAAAGTATTATTCAAAATAAGTTCTTAAACTTTTTTTTCTCTTTTCCTTTTTTTGGAGATTGCTCTATGTAATATATTTAGTTTTCACTGTTATAGCAAGAACTATATTATTACAGTATTATAATATTGTATAATATTACAGTATTATAATAACTGTATATTATAATACAGGATTATAATATTTCCTCATATGATCATAACACTACTTTTTCCCATTTTTCTCTCAATTGACATTTATTTACAGTTTTCTGATACTACACATAATACAACGATATGGCATCGTTGTTTATGATTCCCTTTCCAACTGCACAAGAGCGTCACTGTGTTGTAGGGGATGTCCAGGGAATAGGGAAAGGTTCAGTTTCAGCTTCACTACCTAATGCCAAATTGCTTGCCAAAGTACTTTCATGAAATCAACCTTCCCAATAGTTCATTTTGGCTTTCGCTTCCCTTGCCTTTGGAGACGTGTCTAGCAAGAAGTTGCTGCGGCCAAGGTCACAGAGGTTGCTGCTCTCCTCTAGGATTTTGATGGATTTAAGTCTTTCATAAGTCCATGCACAGCAAAGGAAACAGTTGACAAAATCAAAAGACAACCTACAGAATGGGAGAAGATATTTGCAAATGACACATCAGATAAAGGGCTAGTATCCAAGATCTATAAAGAGCTCATTCAAACTCAATACCCAAAGAACAAATAATCCAGTCAAGAAATGGGCAGAAGACATGACATTCCTCCAAAGAAGACATACAAATTGCCAATAGACATGTGAAAACGTGTTCAATGTCACACAGCATCAGGGAAATACAAATCAAAACCACAATGAGATACCACCTCACACCCGTCAGAATGGCTAAAATGAACAAGTCTGGAAACATCAGATGTTGGTGAGGATGTGGAGAAAGGGGGACCCTCTTACACTGTTGGTGGGAATGTGAACTGATGCATTCCCACTCAAGAAGTTAAAAATACAGCTACCCCACAACCCAGCAATTGCACTACTAGGTATTCACCCCAAAGATACAGATGTAGTGACCCAAAGGGGCACCTGCACCCCAATGTGTATAGCAGCAATGTCCACAGTGGCCAAACCATGGAAAGAGCCCAGATGTCCATCGATGGATGAATGGATAAAGGAGATGTATATATATACAATGGAATATTACTCAGCCATCAAAAAAATGAAATCTTGTCATTTGCAATGACATGGATGGAACTAGAGGATATTATGCTAAATGAAATAAGTCAATCAGAGGAAGACAATTATCATATAATCTCACTCTCTGTGGAATTTAAGAAACAAAACAGAGGATCACAGGGGAAGAGAGGAAAAAATAAAACAAGATGAAATCAGAGAGGGAAACAAACCATAAGAAACTTAATCATAGGAAACAAAGAGGGTCACTGGAGGAGTGGGGGTTGGGGGGAGATGGAATAAGTGGGTGATAGACATTAAGGAGGGCACGTGATGGCATGAGGCCTGGGTGTTATGTAAGACTGACGAATCACTGACCTCTACCTCTGAAACCAATAATTCGTTGTATGTTAATTAATTGAATTTAAATAAAGATTATAAAATATCAAAAAAATCAACCTTCCTCTGACAGTTTATAAAAATTAGCATTGTTCCACATTCTCAGCAATTATTTGTATCATTTGACATCAACTTTATTAACTTCTGCTATTCAAGGAGCTATACATTGTTATCTGATAGTATATTTAATATGTATTTCCTTGGTACTGGGGAGTTTGGGTGTATCTTCCTTTCTTTATTGCCACTGTATTTCCTCTTTTGTAATAGGATTGTCGTTTGATCATCATTTTACTTTATGGAATTCTCTAATTCTTACTGAGTTTGGGGAGTTATTTTTATATTCTAGATACCAATAGTTTGTTTGTTATATCCATGAAAAATAATTTCTCAGGTTGCCTGGGTGGCTCAGTCAGTTAAGTGGCAGACTCTTTCTTGATTTTGGGCTCAGGTCATGATCTCAGGGTGATGAAATCAAGCCCCACATTGAACTCTGTGCTGGGCAAGGAGCCTAGCATGGGATTCTCTCTCTTTCTTCTCCCTCTCCTCCTCCACTCTCACATGCTCTTTCTCTTTCTCTCTGTCTCTCAAAAAAAACAAACAAAAAAAAAGTAATTTCTCATAGTCTATAACTTGTCTTCCCCCCCTCTTTATGCCTGATGAGCAGACCTTTAATTTTATCATAGTCACATTAATCAGGTTTATAGATTGTGCTTTGTGTCTTAAGAAATCCTTCCCTACCTCAGTCATAGAAATATTTTCTTATATTTCTTCCTAGAATTTTTTAAGTATTTCCTTTCTGATAAAAGTATTTAATATGCCTACAGTTGATTTTTGTGAACTCTATGAGTCAAATTCCATTTTCTATATATATAATGAACGATCCCAACATAATTGTTTTAAATGAGTTATTTTCCATAAAAGTCTGCAAAATTGCCTCCATCACAATTCAAGTTTTTAGTTTTGGTTTGGTTTTTTTCATTTCTGGACTCTTGAGTCCTGTTCTCTTGCTTTGCTTATCTATTCCTTAACCAATTAATACATAACAGCTTTGTAACAAGCTTTTATGACATCCAGTAGGAAATTTTCCCTCAACTTTTTCTTCCTATTTAAGTGTCTTTTGACTCTACTTGACATCATTCTCTTAATAAGTTTAATAATCAGCTTGTTTGGTTCCAAGAAAAATCCTGTTAGGATTATTATTCAAATCAAAGGAGTCCTTTTGGGAAGGATAGCAAATTGACATTTTAAAATTATTGATGCTTCTTTCCAATGAAGTTGGTGTATCTCTCCATCTATTTTAATTTTCTTTAATATAAAATAAAATTTTATAATTTCCTCAGTAGAGGTCTTATTTACCCTTTGTTCAATGTATTCTTTGATCCATTATATTTTTGGTTGCTGTTATTAAATTCGACTTTTAAAATAATGACATTTTTATTCTTTGTTGCTGGCATACAGAAATATGATTCATTTTTTAATATAAAATTTAAAGGTAGCAAATTTCAACTCATTCTTATTATTTATAAATATTTGCCTTTAGAATCTTTAGGGTTGGCTACATTTACATTCATATCAATGTAAATAGTGTCACTGCTTTTCTACTTTTAAATTTTTTCTTCTTTTCTTGCCTTACTGCACTGGCTAGGGTCTCTTCAACAAGACTGAAGCTACTTATGTTACTTCTGATTTTAAAGAGAATGGCTCTAGACTCTCAGCACTGAATATGTTATATGCAGTTAGTGGTTGACAAATACCCTTTATTGGATTCAGAAAGTTTCTTGCTATTACTATTACTCTTGATTTTTCTAGGAGTTATTTTACTCATAATGTGTGAACATTATGGATAGGTTCTCATCACTTATTCTCCTTTAGTTCTTTAATGTGGTGAAATATAGTAATAATGATCTAATGTTAGGCCATCAATATTTTCCTTGGACAAGTCATATCAGACACAGTACATTCTCTTTTTGGAATACTCTAGATTCATTTAACAAATATTTTTAAGATTTTGCATCTATCTTCTTGAGTGAGATTGGCCTATAATTTTCTTTCTTGTACTGTCATATGGTTTTGTTATTTTTCTTACAAAATAAGATTATATTATCTGGTGGAATTTGTATACTATCAGAATCATCTCTTTACCTGAGTGTTTGTCATAATTCAAATGTAAAAAACCACCTTGGTATTTTGTTGTTGTTGCTTTTGTTTTTTAAATGGGGAGATACTTTTTTTAGCCTCTGGCTTAATTTGTGTTGGTTTTTATTTTGTCTTGTTTCAATTTTGATAAATTACATTTTATGGTAACCAATTTTCAAATCTATAAACAAGTTCCATTTCTGTATAACATAAAATTTTTAATCTCTTGTTGCACATTAGGCTTTTCCCCTTCTCTGTTTATTCAATATTTCTGAAAATTTTACAAGTGGTCTTCTCAAAGAATCAACTTTTTTTTAAAGATTTTATTTATGAGACAGAGAGCAAGGGAGACAAGCAGGGGGATTGGCAGAGGGAGAAGCAGGTTCCCTGCTGAGGTCTGGATCCTAGAACCCAAGACCCTGGGATCTTGATCTGAGCTGAAGGCAGATGCTTAACACTTGAAGCACCTGGGCCACCCAGGGGCCTCATCAAAGAACCAATTTTGCATTATATTTCCTTTTTTCTGTTCTTTTTTGTCTTAAGTCTGTTATTCACTTTCAAATTTATTTTTTTAATTTTATTTTTTTAATTTGTTTTTTATTGGAGTTCAATTTGCCAACATATAGCATAACACCCAGTGCTCATCCCGTCAAATGCCCCCCTCAGTGCCCGCCACCCAGTCACTCCCACCCCCCGCCCTCCTCCCCTTCCACCACCCCTAGTTCGTTTCCCAGAGTTAGGAGTCTTCCATGTTCTGTCTCCTTTCAAATTTCTTAAACAGGATTCTTAATTTACAGGATTTCAAGTGCCCCCCTTCCTAACATTTGCTTGAATTACCACTTCTCTACATCCCACAAACTTCAATATTTAGTGGTTTTATTATTTTTCCATTCTAAGCATTTTCTAGTATTCATTACAATTTTATCTTTGACTTATGTATTATTTAGAGGAGTGTGTTTTTAATTTCTGAATATGCAGGGCTTTTTCACTTAAAAAAACACTATTGAAACCTATTATAATTGCATTGTTGATGGAAAATATGATCTGTACACTACTCATTCTTTCACATTTGTTGAGCCTTGAGTAATAGAGACAGTTTTGATAATTATTACATTGTGTTTGGGAAAAAATGCATATTTTCCAGTTCTAGACTTCTCCATTAGACCAAGCTTGTTAAGTGGGTTATTTGAATCCCCAATATTCTAATTATCCTTGACTATTTGTAGTGTGTTTGACCTTGTACCACCAAGTTATACAACTCTAGGGTAATTGTTTACACAGAGCAGTCTTCTCAAACTGGCTGCATTATTATCACCAATGAGGTTTTTTTAAATGCAGATACCCGTGGCCTGCTCTCATTCTAATTGAGAATCTCTCCCAGTCAGGCCTAGGAAACTGCATTGTTTAAAAGCCCCATGTGAATGTAATGAACAATCAAGATCAAGCAGCTCTGTTTTTTTTTTTTTTATTTGTTGGATTTCACTTGATTGTATTCCTACCAATGACTTGCAAAATAAACTCAATCTCCATTAAGAGCCCGTCATTTGGTGAACCTATGCAATGGGCAAGAGATCACTAACATCTTTAAGACCGGTATAGATACCCATGAGTCGTGACTGTAATTTCCCGAGAAGATGAGAAACAGGAAATTTAGTCTAGCGATAAATGGTATAAACAAACCTAGTCCTGGTTCCTCAGGAGATTAAGCAGGAGATTCTCTCCACTTATGATGCCTTACTGGTCTTTTTCGATATTTGTAGGTTAACACAAGACACTAGTTTGCCAGGGCATATCAGAAAGGGTTCCTGCAAAAAAACACCTTCCAGAAGAAAGGTGAGCATAGGCGATCTAGTGCGGCGCAAGGAAGCATTAAAATCACTTGAAAGCTTGTTAAAAATGCACAACCTCAGGCCCCATTCCAGACTTCTGAACCCACATCCGCTTTTAATAACATCTCCTGATAATTTTTATGTGTACTCGTGTTGGAGACACATTTTAGAAATCAGACAGATTCTGCATCTCTAACAAGCTCCTCTATAATATCAATACTGCTGGTACCAGGCATAGTTGGAGTAGCAGGGTCCCTATCACACGGAATGTAAACAGAGAGAAGAAACCTTAAAACCACTTGGGGATGCCCATATCCTACTAATGGCACCAAGGATGCTATGTGGGCTGAGCATGTTTATGAAACTCATACACACACACACACACATACACACACACACACCCTCTGAAAATTTAACATAATATGGAAGTACACAGAGCACCCTCTCTGTTAACCAACAGAGGCATCCAATTACCCAAGAGAGGAACGCTGGAAACAATTAGAACTGCTCACCTTCTTTCTTGCTCCCTCTATGCATGACAGGCTGCTCTCATCTGTACGACTCAAGTTCATTAATTCTCCTCCTCAAGTTCTCATGGACACACTGCAGCCTCCTGCCCTTTCCTGCCTTTCATTTCTGTCATTCTGTTGTCTATTTTCTCAAGGAACCACAACTGTGGAAGAAATCCACGGAGACCACATTTTCCTATTTAAATGAGCAACATAATCTCAGTTTGTTTTTTAGGAGTTAGCCACTGACATCCAGGCAGTAGTTACATAGAAAACAGCTCTACCCGGTTGATCTCAGGTCTGTCCATCTGGGCTGCATTTCTGAAAGTCAAGCTAGTATGGAGGGCAGGTGGGGGCCCGAACTCCTTCCTTCCTCAGGGCAGGGGAAGAGTGGAAGCAGTTTCAGTGTCTCAGCCATCACTAGCCTTTTGCCAAACCCCCCAGATGCTCCTGGTAGAGGTGAAGCTCATCTCTAATAGATTCTTCAGGAAGGGCTCTGAATACAGTATTCTCTGAGTTTCTGAATATTTAAAATTGTTTTCTATAGCTCTGATACTTTGAGAACAGTTTGTCTGGACATAAAGTCCTTGGCTATCTCTTATCTCTCCTTGCATTTCTTGAAAATGACGTTCCTCTTTGTTCATGCTTCATGGGTTGCTGGAAAGAAATTTGATGCCACTCTGATTCTCTTGCCTTCGTCAGTTATATGATCTTTTTTTTGCCTGGAGGCCCAGAGTTGTGTTTTTTTTCCCATTACCTTTAAAGTTTAGTTTCACTGGGATATGTCCCAGAGCTGATCATTACTGATCAACTTTCCAAACATACAGTATAAGATTTGATAGACAGAGAGCATTTTTTTTATTTACAGATTTTTTTTAGATTATAATTTTAAGTATTAGTTTCATCCCACTAATGATATTTCTTCTACAGAGATTCCGATAGTAAGTACTTTGGATCCTCCTTGCCTGGCTTGTGTAACTGTTTTTTGTTTTTTGCTCTAACCTCTTTCTTAATTGTATTTACTTCTTTCAAGAATTCTGTTTTATTATTTCACTACATTATGCTGTGAGGACATAGAATTCAGTCTTAATTTCTTAGGTTATTTGTTCTTTTTCTTCAAATAATTTCCTAAATTGGATCAATTGTCCTTTCATTTTTGTTGTTTTTAAATTGTTTTGGTTCACTTCACCTAAGAGTTTTTAATTTTGAGTTAAAGTTTTAAATTCTGAATCAAAGTGTTCTTTCACATCTCAAAGTGTTTCATATTATTTACCTCTTGTTGGAGCATTGTGTTACCCTTTTCCTGTTTCATTTTCATGGTAGGGAATGTTTTCGTTAGATTAATAATATGCATTCAGACTTTCCGGTTTGGTGTTTTATTTTTTTTTTAATTTTATAAATTAATTTTTATTGGTGTTCAATTTACCAACATACAGAATAACACCCAGTGCTCATCCCGTCAAGTGTACCCCTCAGTGCCCGTCACCCATTCACCCCCACCTCCCCGCCCTCCTCCCCCTCCACCACCCCTAGTTCATTTCCCAGAGTTAGAAGTCTTTATGTTCTGTCTCCCTTTCTGATATTTCTCACACATTTCTTCTCCCTTCCCTTATATTCCCTTTCACTATTATTCATATTCCCCAAATGAATGAGAACATACACTGTTTGTCCTTCTCCGGTTACTGTGGCCAAGTTCAAAAAGGGTGTTGCCTGAGTTCTCCTCTGGGATTTTGATGGAATCTTGTCTCACATTTAGATCTTTCATCTATTTTGAGTTTATCTTTGTGTATGGTGCAAGAGAGTGGTCCAGTTTCATTCTCTGCATGTGGATGTCCAATTTTCCCAGCACCATTTATTGAAGAGACTGTCTTTCTTCCAGTGGATCGTCTTTCCTCCTTTATCGTATATTAGTTGACCATAAAGTTCAGGGTCCACTTCTGGGTTCTCTGTTCTGTTCCATTGATCTATGTGTCTGTTTTTGTGCCAGTACCACACTGTCTTGATGAACACAGCTTTGTAGTACAACCTGAAATCTGGCATTGTGATGCCCCCAGATATGGTTTTCTTTTTTAAAATTCCCCTGGCTGTTTGGGGTCTTTTCTGATTCCACACAAATCTTAAAATAATTTGTTCTAAGTCTCTGAAGAAAGTCCATGGTATTTTGATAGGGATTGCATTATACGTGTAAATTGCCCTGGGTAACATTGACATTTTCACAATATTAATTCTGCCAATCCATGAGCATGGAATATTTTTCCATCTCTTTGTGTCTTCCTCAATTTCTTTCAGAAGTGTTCTATAGTTTTTAGGGTATATTTTGAGAACCATTTGAATGGTAAATGGTTCTCCAACCTTTTATTTTCAGGTTGTAGGTGTCCTTCTGTCTAAAATGAGTCTCTTGTAGACAGCAAATAGATGGGTCCTGCTTTTTTATCCAGTCTGAAACCCTGCGCCTTTTGATGGGGTCATTAAGCCCATTCACGTTCAGAGTTACTATTGACAGATATGAGTTTAGTGTCATCATGATATCTATTTAGTCCTTGTTTTTGTGGATTGTTCCACTGAACTTCTTCTTAAAGGGGAGTTTTAAGAGTCCCCCTTAAAATTTCTTGCAGAGCTGGTTTGGAGGTCACATATTCTTTCAGTTCCTGCCTGTCTTGGAAGCTCTTTATCTCTCCTTCCATTTTGAATGAGAGCCTTGCTGGATAGAGTATTCTTGGTTGCATGTTCTTCTCATTTAGGACCCTGAATATATCGTGCCAGCCCTTTCTGGCCTGCCACGTCTCTGTGGAGAGGTCTGCTGTTACCCTAATATTCCTCCCCATGAAAGTCAGGGACTTCTTGTCTCTTGCTGCTTTAAGGATCTTCTCTTTATCTTTGGAATTTGCAAGCTTCACTATTAAATGTCGAGGTGTTGAACGGTTTTTATTGATTTTAGGGGGGGATTGGTGTTTTTAAAGTTGTTTTGTATGAATATTGCTTTTCCCTTTCCTTCATTTTAAAATGTCTTCTATTTTTCTAGGTCAGCAGTTGACCTCCTTCTATGTAGGGAGTTAAAACTTTCAGAGAGTCCACTGGGCTTCTTAGGTTAAGAGCACCCTTCCCTCTCTTGATGCAGAGAGTACAATTTCTTTGGGGATTGAATCCAGAGGTTAGCGTATTTTCTGATTCATCGATCTTCTTTCATTTATGTAGCATGGTTTATTTCCTCTATTTGCTTCCTTCTTTATCTTTACCACCTAGTCACCCAGAGACACCTCCCCCTTTCAAGGGACCTACAAAAGGGGCGCCTTCCCAAGATGCTGCTCTGTTTTTGCACATGCTCAAATCTCTGTGTTTCACTTCTTCAGTAACCAGCATTCTAACTTATGAAGGCTCAGACCCATTCCTGCATTTTCTCACTTATAGTAAAACCCTCTTTCTGGAAGCAGTTTTATCAGGGCCTCACCCCCGCTGGGATCCACTGCACTCCAGTCTTTCTGCTCAGTGCTCAGTCTCTCCCTGCCCACTTGACATGCTCTCCAGACCCAGATTCACTGTGAGTTCTTATTTTTCCATTTATGTTGACTTCCCTCTCTGAATTGTGCTTCTAAATAATTCAGGGGTCCAAGAAGAAATTATAGTGGAAAATCAGTATTTTGAACAAAATGAGGATGAAAACACAACATATCCAAAGTTGTGGAATGCAACCAAGGCAGTAGTAAAGGGGAAGTTTATGTCACTCCACAGGGATATTTTAAAAATAAGAAAGTTCTCAATTCATTGACCAAGGTTTCCATCTTAACTAGAAAAAGAGGAACAAATTAAAAGCAAATTAAACAAAATAAACAATTTAAAAAATCAGTTGAAATCAATGAAATAGGTAACAGATCAATAGAGCAAAATGCATGAAATTACATCCAGAATATATATAAATAACCAATAAAAAAGAAATAATAAAAAAATTCAAAATGGGCCAAACATTTGAATGGATATCTCACCCAAGGAAATATATGACCTCAAATAAACACGGACACATTAGTCAATAGTATATTAACTCAACATCATCAGTCATTAAGGAAATAAGAATTAAAAGCACAAGAAGATTCCACTACATGTTATACACTTATGAGAAGACTGACCATAAAAACTGTCATCAAGAATATGGAGAAACTAGAAGTCTCATTCATTGCTGGTAGAATGTAAAATGGTACAAATACTCTATAAAACAGATCGGAATTTTCATGAGTTAAAGATACATCTACCATGTGATCAAGCCAATCCACTCCTAAGTATTTACCTAAGAGAAATCAAAGCATTTTCCCATATAGTCTTGGACATTAGTGCTATCAATTGCTTTGTTGTAGCCGGAAACTAGAAAGAGTCTGACCGTCCAACAGCAGGATAAGGAAATTGGTGTATGTCCATATGATAGACTACTACTCAACCATAAAAATGGGGGAAAATTAATACACACAATACAGATGAATCTAAAATAGTCATGGAAAGTGAAAGAAGCTAGACAAAAAAAGAGCTTGTCTTATATGATTCCATTTATATTTAAATTCCAGAAAATGCAAACTAATTGACAATAAGGGAAAGCAGATCAGTGGTCGCCTGGGGATGGAGAGGTGGAAAGCTGGAAGATAGAATTACCAATAAGCACAAGGTAGCTTTTGGGGGTGATGGATGTGTTCACTCTCTTGATTGTAAAATATTTTATTGATGGTTTCACAGATGTATAGGTCTATGCAACTTATAAAATTGTATGCTCTACATATGTGCAGTTTACTGTAAATCAAGTCACACCAATAAAACTATTAAAAAGCTTGATCATGTAGCACCATTCATACTAATGCTATAAATATAAATAAACAGGTAACTTAAGTGGGAACATAAACTCTGTGTGCTGGTACAAGTGAATTTGCTCCTCGAGTGATTTAGCACAAGGACCTAAAAAATAAAACATGACTAGAAAATATAATGATGACTATCTGAATTGATTGAACCAATAACTTCATTAACTCCTAGTCCTCAGTGCATTATTCCATACAAAATGGGTTATAAATGGTGGGCAGAGAGCACACTCATACACCTACACAAATCTCTAAGGTTTTTGGTAAAGGATATGGACCTTAACAGAACCTCAGAAGTGGCCTGTCATGATGGAGTCCTCTATTGTTCCCGGGGCCTTTGTCTCCAGTGACACATGCAAATCAGGGAGGGCCCAGCCAGAAGTACAAAGAAGCCAATTCTTGTTTTTGTCACTTTTTCTTTCTTTTCTTTTTTGGACTTATATTGCCACTCTGAACAAATACATACACTGAGGAACTTTTCCCTTTTTTGAAGGAAATATTTACATTTTTTTTTACAAACCTGCTTACACTGTCCTCAGTGCTGAACCGAAGTCATTGCATTGCAATGGCCACATGCTCATCAAGGTTAGAAAGCAGGAACAGTGCCAGCTGTCCCCTCTCCTCGCCTTCCTCCAGCTCCCCAGGGACTCAGAAAAATCATGCTGCTGCTGTGAGCAAACCTCAGCTAGTGGTGGTATGAAGCCATTAATGCCTTGGGTTTATTTTCAAAAGCTCAATGTCTTCTGTGGAAAAAATAACAGTAATAACGCTTAGTGTCCCCAAATTAATCGAGTCACTTAAGTCATGTTAAGAAACCGAAAGAAATGAGGCATTTTTCAAAACTATATTCCATATAAGGAACAAGCTACACCATTTATTGGTAAGACTCTTGTGATTAATGCAGAATTAATGAAAAATATATGGTGCCCACAGGGAATCAGAACAAGCTTTTGGTAAATTTTCTATAGCAAATACCAGCACATGAAAGGACATGTGCATCCTCACTATTAGATGAAACTGGAAGTTTGCAAAGGATGAATTGGTTCTTGGCATATGTATAGAATTTATAGTGGAGGAATGCCAGACAAATTCTTGTATTCTTTTAGAAGGGGTAGTTGTTCACATAAATGATTATTTTAGGAGATGTATATGGGTAGAAAAAGTGTCTTACAATTACTATTATGGAATTTTAAAAATGCAAGCTTTCCCTTCCTTAAAAAAAAGTTAGGCCATAATAAAATAATTAGGAAATAAAATAATAAAACATCCTTTCTTTGATTAAAAATATATATATATGAAATAAAAAATAGTGAGTTTATTTCTAAGCAGAGAATCAGCTTCTATAGTAGGAAAATTGTAGAGTCTAAAGTCCTTTGTTTGCTCAGACCCCATGTTATAAATTGCTTTTCTTTGCTGATAAGAAAAGCTAAGAATTCAGAATATTCATGATCCAGGAAACTAAACAAAAACCTGCCTATGAACTAATCAGGTTGAGACAAATATGTAAGACTAAAATGTGATTCTGTTCAATCCTAAGTGACAAGTTCCCTAAGTTGTGTTTTTCTGTCATTCAATATAAAGAGATAAGTATTTTCTTGTCAATTTTACTAATTAAGACGATTACACCTACAAAGCAATCTTTATCCTTCAGTCTTGAGAGAATTGCTAGGAATCGCAGGAAACATTTTCTCAGGAAAAGCAGAATGTGGGTTCAGGAGGGTGGCATGCTTTTACCTCCCTTCTGTTCACAGGGCAGAGGTAACACCAATGTGGTTTCTTCTGTCTTTTTTTTTTTTTTTTTTTTTTTTTTACTCCAGAAGGGTATAAAGAGCTGGTGCAGAGCCTGGTGTAGAAGATAGCTATCAGAATCAATCATCTTCCTTTTGTCAAAGAGTTAAAAAATTATTAAAGGTATCTGACAGCATCAAAACCGAAATGTACCAGGAAGCTGTGTAGGTGTGATGTCCCCGCTGGAGAGCCCCCAGGTGCCACGCATCGTGCAAGAATTTGCACTTAAACACCTAGCCTCATTTTGCTATATTCTTAGAGAAGGGCTGAGGTTAACATTATTTCCTGATCTGGATTCTCTGTTGAAGAAAATATGCATTTGATGATTTCAACCCATAAGTACGTGCCTGTTTAGTATTCTCTATGAAGAAAAGGACAAAGTATGTGATTCTGTTTTTCAAGGATAAAGATGCACACACGAGTCCTCAAAATGAAAGAAGAGATAAAAGCAGTGTTTTCACGGCACCGATAATGCCAGCAAAGACGACTGCTATGATTTCAGGTGGCTTAGTCAACTGGCATATCTCAGTGATAGAGTCAGTTATCTCAAATACCCTGAACCTGGCACGTCACTGCTGCAATAGCTGACGGTTAATGCTGGAGAATGATATACCCAGGAACTCCCAAGGAAGACCAGAGGGTGGTGCATGCCCCTTGATCGTCAAGAGACAGACTCTCCCCAAAATATCTGAGTACTTATTTTTCTCAAAGGGAGGATAATGATGATGCCATCTTGAAATTACAGCTAAGTTCTGCAGTAGAAGGTCACAGAGCTGAGCAAAACCAACAAGTAGGTGGAGAACGCATTGGTCGCTCCCTTTCAAATTAAAACTTTGAACCTTCCAGTATTTGAAAGTGATATAAAGAAGGCATGGAATTGCTGGATTCATTCATTGAACAAACTTAGTGAGTGTCTACCATTTACCAGACAGTTTTCAATGTACTGGTGATACAGCAGGGAACCAAGCAAATAAAAATCCCCACCCGTAGGGACCTTACATCCTAGCACATGTGTGGAGGAAAGAATCTAGGAAGGAAAACAACAAACGTAGTAAATAGGTGAAACCATAGTAAATTAGAAGGCTATAATTACTGTGGTTAAAAAAAAAAAGTCCAAAGCAAGTTAACTAGTGTTAGTAATGCCTGCCAGAGGTGGGTGGTGGGAGGATGTGCAGGTTTCAATTTAAAACAGGGTGATTTGAGGCACCTGGGTGGCTCCGTCGGTTGAGTGACTGACTTCAGCTCAGGTCTCAATCCCAGGGTTCTGGGATCGAGCCCCACATCAGCCTCCCTGCTTAGCTGGGAGTCTGCTTCTCCCTTTGCCTCTCCCTTTGTGCTTCCCCCATGACCTCCATGCTCATGCACTCTCTCAATCTCCCTCTCTCTCTTGCCCACCCTCTTTCTCAAATAAATAAAAGCTTTAAAAAATACAAAATAAAAGATGGTGATTCAAGCAGACCCTATTGAGAAGCTGACAACTAAGTCAAGACTAGAAGGAGGTGAGGAAGGAAAGTATGCAGACAATGGAAGGAAAGCAGAGGACGCAGTTAGTGTGGAGACTAGGAGGAGGCTGTCTGGGTGCTTAAAAGGCCAGAGGTGTGCAGTGGAGCCACTGTGCACCGGGCCTCAGAGATGAGGTCTGAGAAGTCACTGAGGCCAGACCACATAGCTCTTCATAAGGACCCTGGCTTTCACGATGAATGGAGTCCTTGCCAGATTTTTAAAGAGTGGCGTGATCTGGCCTAGCTATTACATGGATCGTTTTGGCTACTGTGTTGAAAGTTGTGGGGCAGAGGCAGTGCAAGAAGCAGTTAGAAAATGATTTGTGTGCTCCAGAATGTTCATGAGACTGGAGGGTTTGAGCCCCAGGGGGGCAGCAGAGGAGGTGGAAGACATGGTGTTCCTTGGATATGTTCCGAAGGTCGGGAGCCAATGGCATTCCCTAATGGAATGGACTTCATACATGACAAAAAGAGAGGAACCATGGTGGCTCAAGGCTCTTTCCCTGAGCAGCCAGTAGACCAGATTCACCATCAACCGAGATATGGGAGACTGCAGAAGGAACAGGTGGAATGGAGCTCATGGTGGACCTGTTGAGTCCGAGATGCCGAAGTGGAGATGTTGAGTGGACTTGCCGAATACACAAATCCGAAGTTTAGAATAGAGACCTAAATGTACATTTCAAAGTCGTTAGGATATGGGTGCCATTCAGTGCCAAGGGGCTGACAAAGGGATGTCAGTAGAGAGGACCATGCACTTAATGCATTCCAGCATTAAGAGGTCAGGAGAGGAGGAGGAGGAAGAAGGAAAAGACACTGGGAGGAGTAGCCAATGAGGTAGAAGAAAAATGAAGCCACCTGGTATCCCTAAAGCCAAGCTAAGTAAGGGTACGAATGAGAGTAGAGGTGATCAGTACAGTGAGGAAATGTGGCGATGCCTCAACTCCTGTTTCTGTAAATAGGACTCTGACGGCATGCTTCACACACACTGGCTCTTCATTCAGGTATCAGGGTCCTGACTTGCTCCCCTGAAGCAGTCATGAGGACCCCGTCTGCTCTGGCAAATGGCATGACCCAAGGTTCTCCACCCACAGAGCTTCAAAAATTAGCCTGGCCTAGAGTCACATTCGTTCGGCTACTAAATATTCATTCTATGCGGCATATTGCAAGGCTGGCCACCTGGTTAGAGAGGAAGTTTCCAGGGCTGGTTCATTTCCACAATCAGTCCCAATTTCCTCCCTGTCCCTACTATGTCACTAAATCCAGCATTTCCCACAACCCAATCCACTGAAGTTATGACATCTCATGAGCAGGGACCGTCTTATGGCTTCTTCATCTCACTAATCACAGTGTGGCAGACCCTCAGTGAGCATTTTGTCAAATGGGACTTTGAGCATCAGGTTTCCCTCTCCTGCTACAGCAGAAGGGCAAAAAAGTCATGCAGGAGGAATCTGCATTCCTTATATGACCTCGAATAGAAAGAGGAAATTTGCACTCCTATCTTGGCCTGCAAGCTGTGGGGTTTCTGATGGAGGCTGAAACAATTCAGGAAAAGGCAGAAATGCCCCCTGAGCCGGCCAGCATCCCCAGCTTCTGTGGAAACTCCCTCAGTGCCTCTGGCTCCTTGACAACAGGGAATGTCAGCTTGACCTGGGAGCCTAATGAAAGATGGCCCCGTGCCCAGGAATGATGCCCCTCACCCATCGCAGATTAGACTTCTGCTGAGTCACCCACAGGAGTCACAACAGGGCCACTGTTCCTTTGGGCCTGGAAGCTTGACTCACTCTCAATCCCCAAACCCACTTCCACTTTCATGAGCAACACAAAAGCACCATGGAGTGCAGCTGATTGCCTCAATAATCGAAGGGAGGCATTTTAGGTCTCTGATTTGAGGACATTGTTGTAAATGTCATTTGCATGGGGCAGCATGAACTGCCTTCATTCCATCCCTAGCAAAAACACAAAGAAGAAAATCAGGGTTATGAAAATTGTTTGCCAGAGGATGACTGAATTCTGATTTAGTAAAAGGTATACAGTCCCCGAGTTCTAGCAAAGGCAAAGAGGAGACAGGGCCAAAGTGAAGAAAAATATCACTTGGGTTACTTGCAGCTAACAGGATCATATAAAAGTGAAATGGAGAATAAAAGTGCGTGATGTTGATGGATTATGATGAGAATTGAGTTAAAGAAAACAAGTGCTTTAAATCATTCAATTCCCCAAATAACATTAGAAACCAGGGAACCAGATGTGTTCAAGCTTATCTGCACCAAATCTGAAAAACATTGGCAAGATTACTAACTGCAATTTCACAATGACATGCTGGGGCCCCAAAAGCAATTCTGAAGACAGCTTGTCTCCTCACAGAGATAACAGACTCAGACATAATCCAAGTTCTTCCAAAGGGCCAATTCAGGGGTCACAGCCAAGATCAAGTTTGTAATTATAATTTTTACCTTCTGCTGGCAGAGAGCATGGAGTCAGAGGAGGCGCTACCCAGAGAGGAGCAATTTTCTCTATAAAATGATCATCATTAACAGAGTTTATAGGGAAGATGACCACGCCTTCGCTCTTCTCAAAGTTCTGATTTTATGTGACCAAAGCAAGTAGTGAACCACAGAGAATCCGAGCTACTATCACCTTGCCATAACTGTACAACCTTACGTATGCTAACTAAAATACCCACCACCGGGCAACACAGCTCTTCTTTTCAGGCAAGACAGTTGAGAGTGTGTTGGTGAGTGCACTACCTGGGCAACCCATGGCTGCTTGAGAAAGGTGGTCAGCCTCTTGCGGAGGCCATGCAGAAGCAGGCCGAGCATCCTGGTGCTCAGATCTCCTTGCGGGTAGGCTTGAAAGCTTTAGCATGACTCCTGCCGCCCCGGAGCGGGGTCTTCCCTGCCCGTCCAGGAGGGAGGCATGCACTCAGCTCCTGAAGGCCACGTGGTGGGCTTTACATTCGCAGAATCAAAACAGGAGACATGTGCTCCATTACAGCAACTCTGGTGATATGGGTGGTGAAGCTGAGAGTCAGATAGAGGGAGTGACCCTCCCAAGATTATAGAGTCAATTAACGGCAGAGCCCACGTTCTGTCTAATGCCCTAAACACTGACTACACCTCCTACTGCAGTACCTCTGATGCGGGAGCTCATGCTGCCAGCCACCCATCTGCAGGGTCAGATATTAAAATCTATTAGAAGAGACGGCCGTGGGGGGCAGAGATCTGACTTAGGCTTGCTGTTTCCTGTTTTTACTGTGCTGATGACTACCGTTACTGCAGATATACCCAGAAAGGGTTTCTTAGCATGATCTTCATACAGAGCCAGAGAGTATATCACCTTGGGGATATGTATCATCAGCGCCCCTCCCAGTTCCATCAGCGAGGGCAACAATATCCGTGTCTTTCCGTATCAGTGTCGTTAGCTTCTTTGCCAAAAGCAGAGATGCGATGATTATCACACGCAATCAGATGCCGAACATAAAATGCAACTCTCAGATGTCGCTGAGAACCAAACGTTGTACATTCTGACGAGACCAAACATCACTTGAGAACGAACACTGGTTTCTGTTGACCTCCTTATGACCTGACATCCAGAAGAAGATAAAGAGTAGGATGCTGCGAACTCAGAAGTCACGGAGGCACAGTCTCCATTCTCGACGTGGGGAAGTCGGTGTTCAGTTGTCACCGGGCCATCTCATGGGTGCTGCAAAGGTGGACTTGACCAGTATGCACTTCCGGTTTTGTGTGTACCTGACGCGGTTCACGGCCACTGGGGCCTCAGTTGAAAAAAAAAAATCATTCCTATCTTGCTATTAATGATACCCCTTATAAGAGGGATAAGTGTCTCTTCTGTAAATTGCAACGCAAAAATAGCACATCTGGGTGAAAATAAGCAAATACATACACGGATGCTTTCAACTGGAATCAAATAGCAATAGCCAATCTTGGAAGCAGCTCTTCTTCTGACTGTGGTTTCTGTACCGACTATTGATTTGTGTTCTCAGAGAGAGTCACATCCCAGCAGTTGGCCTCAGATGCATGTCAGGCTAAGCAGGAACTACGATCCCTCATTCCTCAGCATCTGACACTTAGAGAGTGAGGTCTAATGAAGGTTTCTTTTCTGAGCTACCCCATGAAAAGAAGAGTCGCTATCCGTCGGTCAGGGTCAGGGTGGGTTCGCAACACCAAAAGGCCCTGGGACCCAGGAGGAGCAGGGGACATCTGGGGAGAGGTCCCAGCCACCCTGCTGTGAGGTGGCTAGGCTTGTAGGATGGAGCCTCACGTGAACCACCCAAAGTGCCTCTCCTAATTGTGCTTCTGCTTAACACCGGAGGGCCTCACTTTTTTCCTGTTATGTGCTGGGAGAGGGAAAAAAAAACCTGCCCCGTCAAAGCCACACAAGGGAATTCTCTTAAAATAAACAGCGAAACTTAACTGCAGGCTTTTCTTTCCACGGACATATTTTAAATGTATATAATGCGAGATGGCTGCTGGAAAAATGACAAGTGTCTGTTTCCATTAGACTCCTCAAGTGCACAGACCTAATTGACAGCCTCTCCCAGGCATGGAGGAACTTCCAGCTTCGGGGTTTCCATAGCAACGTGTCCCCACTGCTGGGGCTGCGGTGCTCCCTGCTCCCAGTCATCGCTCACAGGACCCCACGTTCTAGATGCTCGGTTAAGTCATCCAGGACTTTTACTATCCCAAGGGTCACCAAATGCAGTTTCCCCAGCAGGTCAGACTTCCCGCTTTGGGGGCTGAGCCTCTAATTCAGGACCAAGAATTCTTGGTCAAATGTCAGTGCTGCGTCGTCCCTTCCAACCTGGCTCTGCAGTGTACATGCTGCACAGGCCGAGGCTGCGAGCGTCTGGGTTAACTCTCTTTCATCTTCCTCTGATGAACTTGCATGACACCTTCTCTTCTGGGAGGTGCCACTCACCGTGTTCAGTCACCCAGGTGAACCAGGCCAGGGGCCCTTGGGCCCACAAGTCTGCAGGGTGGTAGGAGGGAAGAGGTGAGGCCCGAGGCTGAGGTCCAGCGAGCTCTCCACCTGCCCGCCACCCCCTGCCGGGGGGCCCTGGCACCCAGGACCAGCCCCTTTCCTGATGCGAGCAAAGGGGACCCATGGGACACACTTCGCAGACCTTCATTCATTTCGTCCTCAGGGCCTGTTGACAGAAGTCGTACCCATCCAGAGTCATACTGAGCAAAACCAAGGCTAAGGACGACGCGTGGGTACTGTACCATGCACGGAGCCCGAGTGGCAGGGCCGGGACTCCCCAGTCAGTCCTCCAGCTGCCCCGCACCTGCCCACAGGTCCCCAGTGGGAAAGAGCACGCAGCGGGCTGCCCTGGCCGCTGCACGTGGGGGGAGGGAGGGAGCTGCTGCACACGGACGGTGGCCCTGCCCTAAAGCCACCCAGCTAGAGGAATTTCTCACAAACTGCTCCCTGCAGGGACCCACGGGCGCTTAAAAATCCACTGTCCCCTCAATGTGTATACCGCCACCCGCTGCGCCGTGACACGCACAGGGCCGCCACATCTCCCCGAGATGGAGGGACAGCAGCCACCCCGGTGGCTCTTGGCACATAATGCTGTGTGTTCAGACAAGGCGGTTGGATCCGGGCTAATAGATTCTTATCAGTTAATTGAATCAGTCACTGTTCATTTACCTGGGCGCCCCCGACGGGATCTACAAATGGCCCTTCCCAATCCAGGTCTTCCGGAAATTAGATGGATACGTGAATGGCTTCCTTCAAACTGTCACCTGCTCGCGATGGGAAAGGAATGTTCAGGACTCATCCTCTTCTGTTAGGGAGGGAATAAAAAGTATTTGTTAAGCACGGGGTCAGGGTTCATTTAGGACTTACTGTCACTTCTCTTAATTGAAATTCCATGTCACAAGGGTCTTGTCTTCATTATTTTTTTTTAATAAAGGAGTGTTTTCATTTGTAAGGGAAGTACACAAGTATGAAGTCAGCGGCTGGATGAACTGGGAGACTCACTAGCAACTAACCGAGCCTCAGAAACGAGGCCGTCTAACGTCCGGCCACGCAAAGAGGTGCTGGGCACCGTAAATGACAGCTCAGCACCTCAGCACCTCCCCTGCAATTCATACACAACAGGCTGTGATGAGGTTAAAGGCAAAAGGGCTGTAGACACAGAGGTCAGGGCCCAATGCTTTGAAATGTGACAGCTCAAATACAGCAAAGAAAAAAAGTTTAAGAAGAAAGAAGAGGAAAAGAAGCCAGAAGACTATTTATTCTTCATTTCCCCTTGGGAAAGAGGGGTATTTTTTTTCCAGGCATTCTTCCAAGAATCCTATCTCTCCCCCACCCCCCAACTAAATCATCTGGTCAAGAACATATTTCAGAATGTGCTCTCTCTGGTTGGAAATTCCAGCCACTCGGCTGCAACGAAACAGGAGGAGGCATGAGGGGCAACGTACTTGTAGGCTTAGCGCAGGAAAGCAGATAGAATCCACTCATTTATTCATTCTTTCCACAAATATTTATTCAGTTCTTACTCTGTGCCAGACACTGGGGACAGAACAATAAACAATATATTCCCGTGGAACACACACACAGCGGTAGGAGAAGACACAGTAAACAGAAATATTTCTGTCGGGCGGCCATAAGGAGTGGTGGAAAATAAAATAGGGTAATGAGGAAAGGGTTGTTATTTTATACACAGATGCCCCAAAGCCCTTCTTGATGAGATGGCACCTGACCACAGACCAGAAGTGAGGCAGCAAGCCCTCTGGGTATTGAAAGCAAGAGCAACGTGGTAGAGGAAAGAGCCCATGCAAAAGCCCTGAGCTGCTGTCCGAGTCGGCACTGTTTGAGCCAAGGAATGGGGCCAAGGGGCTTGCGGGAACCGACCATAGGTTATAGACTGGGATCCCTAGGAGCAGACTCTGGGAATGGGGGGGTCACGGGGGAAGTGCATGCAGCGTATGAGCTCAGGATTAACATGCACAAAAGGAAAGCAGAGGAAGCAGGATTAAACAGAAGAGGTTGGGCCACGATGTGATCTTGATAGAGAAACTCAGGCCTTTCTGCAGGTTGCCCACAGGTTGGGGAAGCCCTTCAGGGTTGCCAGGCTCCACGTCCACTTATCCAGCCGTCATCAGATGCAGGCTCCCCAGGAAGAGGCCACGGCCTGGGAGAAGCAGCTCTCGCCATTGGTGGTCAATTTCCACTGGGGCCTGGAAGCTGCAGGAAATAATTCTCTGACCCCTGAACAGGTGCCACACCAGCCAGAGCATTCTCGACAGCAAGGGGGAGAGTGTCGTACGGGCAAGCACAGGAATACACCAGGAGCCAGAGTATCTCAAAGCTGCAGGTAGAAGTCTGGCTTACCATGAGCAGTCACTGGAGGATTTTTTTTTTTAAGATTTTTTTTATTTATTTGAGAGACAGAGTGAGCAAGAGAGGGAGAGAGCACAGAGGAGCAGGGGTGGAGGGAGAGGGAGAAGCAGATGCCCCACTGAGCAGGGAGTCCGATGCAGGCTCCCAGGTCCTGGAATCCTGAGCTGAGCTGACAGCAAAGGTTTGACTGACTGAGCAGCCCAGATGCCCCCCACTAGAGGATTGGAGGGGACTTAGATTTTATTTATTTTTTATTTTTTTAATAAATTAATTTTTATTGGTGTTCAATTTACCAACATACAGAATAATACCCAGTGCTCATCCTGTCAAGTGTCCCCCTCTGGCAACAGACCACGGGGGTGGAATGTTAAGAATAATCGCATCACTGGTACAGCACTTAAAGGAAACAAAAACTGTGAAAGAGAAAGAAAATGAGTTTTCATGAAGGGCAGCCATGGCACCACCAGGTGTTGGTGGGGAGCCCCTGTCAGCAGCAAAACAGGGTGGAAGGGGAGGCAGAGAGCAGATCTAGACAGAGGACACGAGGCTAAGGCTCAGCCATTCACATCTGGAGAAGCATTGGAAAACCTTCCATGCAGATGAATCAGAGGTTCAAATAAACTTTTTTAGTGTGTTTGCGGCAAGAATATAGAGATTTAGAATCTCTCTGAGGGTTCTCAGCACAGCTTAGAAAGTAGGTCATGGGGGGTGTCAGGAAAGGTGACATTCATCAGAGAGCTGTGAAAAAGAGAAGGGGACAGACCTCCTTCGCATTCGGGGCAGCGGTCGTCGGGGTTGGGGTGAGTCGCAACCATCTGCAGAGCTTCCAGAGAACCCAGCAGCCCAGGTGCATTTCCACAGGCTTGGCCCTGGGTCTCCGTATGGCTCCGGGTTTCCCAGGTGCGGCTGGTACCCACAGACGTCATAGAGCTGCTGATTTGGGGGCTCGCTGGACATTTGGATGGGCTCCCCTCCCAAGGAAGAAAACAACCAAAAGACATCACTGTGCTTTGGTTCCCATTCAGAATCAGTGTCCATTGATGTTCACGTATTACTTGCCGCACTTCTGTCCTCTACCAAAAGGTGGATTCATTACGTACTTGAAAGATCCTCCCCACTGGTGAGTTTCCTTGGCTACAAGAACAGGTAAGAGCAGAGTTGCCAAGACTTTGCAGTCGAGTCTCTGTTGGCACAACCCAGGGACCTGGGGACTCTACTCAGAGGGGGGGACCTGCGCAGAATATGGTTCAAACTTTTAACCTTCGTAGAGAAAAATGAAATAAAATGGATGACAGATGTCCTCCAATCATGAAACTATTATTGGGGCTTGAAGTGAGTTCCTCATTTTTTCAAGATTTATTTATTTATTGTTAGAGAGAGAGAAAGAGAGAGAGAACTCATGGGGGAGGGATAAAGGGAGAGGAAGAGAGAGAGAATCTCCAGCAGATTCCCCAGTGAGTGTGGAGTCTGATGTGGGGTTTGATTGCACGACCTGAGCCGAAAACCAAGAGTCGAATACTTAACCATCTGAGTCTCCCAGGTGCCCCTCTCCTTATTTTTGGACAGAAAAGCAAAACTCAAGCAATCTAATTCCTAAGCAGAGGAGCTTAGGAAGCCTGGAGCCAACCCTATAGGCTCTTCTTCCATGTTATAATTAGAGGGACAGACTCCAGAGGTCCTGGCAAAAAAAAAAAAAAAAAAACAGTGACAGCCCATGAATCCCCTCTGGTCCATTGAAAAAGTAACACTCCTACCTGGTAGTGTCATGGGTCCCGGGCTGCATAAAGGGACTTTCAGTAGAAGGAATGCAATTCTTTTCTCATCAACAAGGGGGAAAGGGGATGGGGACATGAAAATTTATGACAGATCTAATAGATCTATTTTTTTAAGATTTTATTTATTTATTCATGAGAGTCACACAGAGACACACAGAGAGAGAGGCAGAGACACAGGCAGAGGGAGAAGCAGGCTCCATGCAGGGAGCCCGACGTGGGACTTGATCCTGGGTCTCCAGGATCATGCTCTGGGCTGAAGGTGGCGCTAAATCACTGAGCCACCCTGTCTGCCCTAGAGATCTAATTTTTTTTTTATTTTTTATATATGTTTTATTTATTTTTTATTTTTTATTTTGAGATCTAATTTCATTTTCAGAAAACTTATAAAGATTGACTCTAGGTCTACACTGCCTCAGTCAAGCTACCACAGGTAAGTGAAGCTTACAGAGAGGCAAGTTTCCACATAAAACCTTTAGAAATATGCCCACCAATTATCCAACCAATTGAAAGAACAAGGCTTTATCCAGAAGCCTAAGAGCCGAATTAAAGCACAGCTGCTCCAGTGACTATCCGTAAGTAGGTAAAGAAAGTATCTAATAGAGAACAACACAGAGATGAGCATAAACAGAGGGCAAGGGTTTTTGCTAACATACTGTATGTTAGTAAATATGTGATACTAATTTTTAAACAAAGTTATATTAACAGTGGAACCAATGAAGTCACAGGCTAAATTCAAGAAGAACAGAAAAGGAGAAGTTACAGAAAGAAGCCAAAATGCAAGAACTTTTCATCTTCCATCAAGTTTAAAATACTGCATTTCACTACACCTGGATGATTACATGAGCGTTCTCCTTGTTGCCTTCAAATAATCACTGTAATTGTTATAAAGAAGAAGATTTATGCTCCAACCTTTAATAAGAATAAAGAAAACGGGGCCCACACCACAAAAAGATTGGGTAAAAGAAAAACGATATGAAGATGTGTGCTGCTTGATGAGGTGAATAACTGAGACCGTGGAAAGAAAGGGAGCTGTCCAGGTAGGGGAAGGGCAGCTGAACAAATAGGAAACCCATGGAAGAGCCCAGAACAGTGGCTTCCAGTGCAGGCACGTGGCCCTGAAGGAAATGCATGAGGGCCGTGCAGCTGAGATCTCCCCCACACCAGATGCCCGGCCTGCGGGCAATTCGCCCACCGCCCCAAGCATTCGGAGACCCTGGACGATGCCCACAGCACCTTTGCTAACAACGTACACACACGCTCCTCTGGGACATACTATCTCCACAGTGTCCACCACACAGCTGCGAAGATGGTCACGTGCTGGTTAGTTAACGTAGGAGTTGGGTTTCTGACCCAACCAATCTTATGATAAAGCTCCCTTTTAACTTCTTTTTTAACAATATTTGTTTGTTTGTTTATTTATTTATTTAATTTAGAGAGAAAACACGTGTGCACGCACACAGGTGAGAGAGGGGAAGGGACAGAGGGAGAGAGAATCTCAAGCCGACTCCACCCTGCACGCAGAGGACGATGCCAGGCTCGATCTCATGACTCTGAGATGAAGACCTGAGCTGAAATCAACAGCCCAACACTTGACCCACTGAGCCACCCAGGTGTCCCAAAGCCCCCTTTTAGCTTTTCCCTTTCGTGCCGAACTGTAGTATGTAGACCAGAGGAGGAAAGCATAGCACAACAACCATAATGTTCGAAGATAATTAGAAAAATGGGAACTTACAGGATCATAACCCAGCAGACTACATTTTCAAATTAGAGCATTAGATGATTCTGTTACAAAATAAAAGCAGAAATAATGACCCTAAGCATTCCGTTTAAAAATCTCAGGGGGAAAAAAAAAAGGAAAAAAATGCAGACTACTAATAACATAACAAAATATACATAAACAAATAGAAAGATGGTAAAATTAATACATCTAAAACCGGTCTTCTGGAAATACTAATGAAAGAGACAAGGTTGTGTTGGAACCAAACGAGACAAAGAAAGAAACGCCTAAGTCAACAAAATGTGCAAGAAGGACGGAGATGCAGCTAGCCGTGTACAAAAGACTGCTTTAAATTTTAAACTAACACCCTGCACACTTGTAAAATTCTATCACTGAAAAGCTCACTGAAAAGGATAATTTCCCATAAGACTATAAACTACAAAAATTGATACAATAAGTAGAAATCTGAATAAGCTAAAAATTGATAGGTAAATTGGAAAAATTTTGAGGGATTACTCAGGGAAAGGCCTGTGTTCCTCTATCCTGCACACCGGCTGTCTACACCTGGCCCTCCTCCGAGCGGCGGCAGACGGGGCAGGTGCCTTCGCTGAAGGGCGTTCGGGCTTCTAGGCGGAGAGGCCGTGGAGGGAACAGAGGTCACAGACTTTCTCCGCCAGTGAACATACTACCACCAAGCCAGGTACAGAGAAGACTAAAGAGACACCGGTAAATGGCCGCAGGAAGCTGGGGCGCCCAAAGGGGTCAACCAGCTTACAGTAATTAAAGGCTCACTGGGGAAATCCCTGCAAGGGTTTCTCCCTGACTCAGAGCTGTGGTTGGCCGTACAGCAGGTGATGAGGCCGGGCCAGCGCAGCTACCGAGCCATGAAAGGACTTCTCCTCCTCCCAACTCACAGCAAGAGGTCATGATACTTAATGTGGCTCAGTGTCCTTGAAAAGCAAGACAAGGCATCATATCAGGGTATAATCTACTATCCGGCTCAGCCCTGGAACCCTAAAGCTTCTTTGGGATTTTTTTTTAAAGAATTTATTTGGGGTGGGCGAGAACAAATGGAGAAGAGGGGCAGAGGCAGAGGGAGAAGCAGACTCTGCTGAGCAGGGAGCCCAGTGTGCGGCTCCATCCCAGGACCCCAGGATCCCGACCTGAGCTGAAGGCTGAAGGCAGATGCCTGACCGACTGAGCCACCCGGCTGCCCCTCTTGGGGTTTTATCAAGCATAGGAACGTAGATACCAGGAAAGAGATGGCAGGAGCTGGTGACCTGGCTTGGCCCGGGCTTCTCCATGCCTGTCCTGTCACCAGCCTGAGGAGATGGATCATGGTGGCGAGACTGCTGGGCTCTGTTCCACCCCAGTCTGCGCAGAAGTCCAGCGAAGCAGCAGGAGGAGGAGGACGTGGGCAGCACTCAATAATTTTTCTCAGTTGTAACAAATTCTGGGGAAATAAAGACAAGATTCTCAGACAAGGTTCTGAGATGTAGACAGTGGGGAGTTTCTTCTGGAATTTTGGAAAAATCGTGCGCTCTTTGGAAAGGCAAGGTCAACGGGTCCTAGGCTAAGCTTTGAGAAATACCTCCCAGAACCATCTGGTTCCTGTTAGAAAGCTGCTGCCGCCTGAACCCACAACCACATCACCTTTGACTCTCCTCCCACCACAAAGTGGGTGCCCCATATCCTGCCTGGTTGCCCAGAGGGCTCACCACTGACTCGTGGAAACTAGTTGCCTGTCCGTGCCCTAGAGCAAGGGCCGTGGGAGATGTAAGGGGATGGTGGTGGCGGTCTTAAGATTTTCTTTTGCTAGAAAGGCAGATTTACAAAATAGGTAACTGCCCAACTGTGAAGGGAGGCAAAATATTTAGAGCATCTGTGAACAACCCATGTTGATTATTACGGCTGTGGGCACGTCGCCACGGTTCCTCTCCTATAAAAGGGAGCATGTAATAATTTCTCTTAAGTGACCTGAGAATTAAATACATCTGCATGTCGCAGAGACTGACACATAATTCTCCAGGAGCGTCCGTTCACAAAGACCCTTGTCTTACATGTACGTGTAAAACTGATCCTGGCTCTTCCTGCGTGTGTTCCCACCACCAAGACACCGAGTTTGAAAATGTCATTCCATATGCTATCCTGGCGTAGGACAAAGCATTGCCCAAAATATTCACAAAGAGCCGGGCTATAAAGTCAAAGTATTCAACCAGTTGACCCAAGAAAACACCCAGCAGAGAACTAGAAGCCACATCGCTCCTCCTTCTAAGGGCAGGGACGCAGTGGGCTGAGGCAGATGCTCCGCTGGGAAGTAAAGTATGGTCAGGCCGTGGAACGGGGCACGGGGCCCGTCTGCCAGGCCGTGTGCTGCACCGCGCTTCTCTCTTTTCAACATGATGACACGACGTGGTGCACTAATCTTACAGGGTAGACACGATTGGCTCCGTCCTATACAGAGAAGAAGCAGAGGTTGAGAATGTTCAAGGATTTCTCCAAGTGAGGAGGACTTGACGAGTTCGAATCAACCTGTACCTTGACCCCAAAGCTTTGCTCTGCCTCTTGCACAAAGTGTCCCAGTCCTGGGCTCCCTGCCAACTCTCGGCTGTCTGCGCCTGTGTGCACGTTCCACCTGCCGTGTGACCAGGCGTGCTTGCCGGGTGACTCCTTCAGCTCCTGCTTCTTCAGATCCCCAAGCTCTGGGACGCCTGGGGGGCTCAGTGGTGGAGCATCTGCCTTCAGTCCAGGGCGTGACCCTGGGGTCCTGGGATCGAGTTCCGCATCGGGCTCCCTGCACGGAGCCTGCTTCTCCCTCTGCCTGGGTCTCTGCCTCTCTGTGTCTCAAATAAATAAATAAATAAATAAATAAATAAATAAATAAATAAATAAATAAATAAATAAAATCTTAAAAAAAAAAAATCTCCAAGCTCCCTCCTTGCACTGATGCTTTCCTGTTTTCCAAATTTGGTGTCCGAGCATGACATGCTGAGTCAGTCCCTTCCTCGCCCTTGGGTCCTGTGATCCTTTTCTGAGATCTTTCAGGGCTCTGCTGACCACTTTTGGCCTGAACCTAGGGAAGCCCACAGCTGGGAGCTGACCATAAAAAAAAAGGATGGGTTAACCACAAAAGAGGCAAAGTTCACTTCTGGTCTCTTGATTTCAGAGCATCCCTGTGTAAAAGTTAAGGAGACCGAGCGGAAAATGTCGGTGCATTTCAAAGTTCAATTACTCCCCCACCAGGCGAGTGTTCAGGGCTTATTCTCCGTGTGATTTCCAGCTTATTAGGGCTGCTGTGATAGCAGTCTGGCTTCAGATCATTAGCTACTTGCTCCTTAAATGGAATCCGTTAGCTAAACATAACCAGGAACCCTCAGTAGTTTGCACTAATTACATCAGGCTGCATTGTTAAGGTAAATAACAGAAGAAACTATCAGTGTACATGTACAAAAGCCATGATCTTCCTGTTTGCCCCAGACAGTAAGCACTTTGGGAATTTTTTTAACAGGCTTATTCAGCTGTCAGTTCGACAGGAGGATTGATCCTGGGTCCTGCTCCAAGGGGATGCTCTCCGCCGGGCAACATTCATTGCACTCTCCCCTCCCGCTGAAAGGTGAGGAGCTGGGATTCCTCGGGGTGTAAATTCCAAGTTGGGAACCAGCCTCGTGTTTCTCTTGCGATGAGGCCTCTCGTAGGAGACTGGTCTGATTGTCACAGGTTCCACCGTGTGTGTGGACAGCCCGAAACCATAGAGGGGGAAAGGGACATACGTCCCTGTCCCTCTCCTCTGAAGGGAAACAAGAGCCGCCTGAACCAACAGTCCAATAGTCACCTACCAGACCAGTGTATTTCTAACCTCTGTTGAGCCATAGAATCACGGAGTATCATGGAATCATAAATGGAAAAGCAAAATGTAGAGACAAATTGCACACATTGAGATATGAGTGCTTGGCCAGTCTATGGCTTTCCACCACTTTGTCACCCAAAGGATCCACAGGATGGCCCATTAAACAGGGCAGAGAGACTATAGCCCATGGTACTGAGATAGTGTGGTATGGTGACAGATGCCAGCTACACTTGTGGGGAACACAGCATAATGCTCTGTTGAATTACAATGCTGTGCACTCGGAACTAACATAACATCGTGTGTCAACTATAGTCAAATTGTAAAGATTTTTTTTAAAAAGAATGGTATTTGTTCCCTGCATTTGTCCCATTATAAAAATGTCGCTTGCCTTCTGGGACCTCTCTTTCTGGCGGACTCAGAATATACTTCCCCAAACTGCCTCAGTTTGGGCCACAGTTGCTAAGCAACCCCTTCAGTGCAAAGCTGTGATAGATGGAGGGGATACTGAGGCCCTGTCAGGCTTTGAAGAGTGATTTTTCACAGCCAGAAGATATGTGAGAAAGACACGGCCCATATTCCAATTGGAGGTCAACATTAGGCCTAATTCTAGAATAGGAATTGCTGGGCCTTCCCCAGCACTTCATTCCTTTTAAAGGGTACCTACAAATAGTCGTTGTTGTTACCAGGTAGGATAACGGTTTGTTGTTGTGTAAGACAAGATCCGTGTACTTTAGGGCTGTCAACCAAAGAAAATCAGAATAAAATAACACGGTGTGTGGAATTTACTCTAAAATATTTCAGCGAAACAGAGAAAGAGAGAGAGATATATAAAGCAAATGTGGCAGTACCTCGGTAATTGTTGAAACTTGGTGATGGAATACGAGGGTTCATTTTTTGAATTTTCTTAAGTGAAATTTCTGATTTTTCAAATTTGTTTTTTTCAATTATTTGAAATCTTCCTTCATCTACTGCACGTAGATATGCCTATGTACCGCAACAATCCTCGGAGAGACTGGCCTCTCCTTTAGAAGAGAAATGATCTGGAATGCACGTAGCCACAATGCCCCCTGTGAAATGCTTGTGAAAATCTGAACATGCTGAAAGCTCAGATGTTTTTGAGGTGAATTTCCTCTTGGGCCACCCGTGTGTGATGAAGAGACCAACATGCTAAAACAGCATTTCCCTAAAGCTCTGCCGCACGACACCAGGCTTATGACAGGCTCCAAGCAAGAAATGGTTCCGCTGTCGTGTACACTTAGGAAACAGATGCAATGGGCTCTGCTCAGCGAGTCATCATGGCCATTAGCACTTTAAAGGTTCTGCTGAATCCTACAAGGACAAAAGGAAAGCTATCCTGTTGTTCTCTTACCCTGTTTGAAAGACTGTGGGTGGGGGGAGAGGTCCAGGTATGGGAAAGGAAGGGACCATCCATCCATCCCTCCATCCCCCAGGGCCTTCCACATATATACCAGACACTGTGGTAAGTGGTTTTCCTGATGTCTGCAGCAAGGCCTCATTATGCATTCGCTCAGCACCCTGTATTTCCCCGACTGGAACATGTGTAATGCTTTACTCCGACTTCTTGTTCAGTAATTTATCTTTCCTGTCATGTCATGAACTGCCCATGGGTAAAGTCTATATCTTGTGTTCATCGCTGATAACTGCCATGGTATCCCTTTCATTTAACATAATTCTTACCAAATTATGGATGCTCAATAAATATTTGCTGGGTAAATAGATGTGCTATCTCATTTAATCCTCAGTACGGCCAGACGAGATACCAGTCTCCCAATTTTATAGATGATGGCTGGAGACACATGGAGATGAAATAGGTTTTCTCAACTTTTTACGACGAGGAAGTGGCATATCCAGCATCCAAAATCAGTTTTGTTGACCCTTGGTGTGCCTTCATGAATAAAGTTTGTAGAACAGAATTGCAGCAATTTGGAAGAATAGAGTAAGGAAAGGGAAAATTGGTAACTCTGCAGACACTCCCTCACCCACGGTGAACATGGCCCTTGATGGCGACGCCCCATGATATGATGTGTTGTCCTCCCACACGATGCGATGGGAAGGACACATCCCCACGATATTCTCCCCACAAGCCCAGACTTCACTCGAATCATGAGAAGACATCAGACGAACCTACACTGATGGATATTCCACGAAATACCTGACTGGTACTTTTCTTACGTGCCAAGGTCATACAGGCAAAAGATTGAAAACCATCACAGAGCACAGACCGGAGTAGCCCAAGGAGGGATGGTGACAAAATGCCCCATGGAATCCTGGACTGGATCAGGGGACAAGGAACATGAGTGACAAATGGGAGGAAATCTGAATAAAGTCCGAAGCTTAGCGAATAATATTTTATGAACATTCCCTTCTTAGTTTTAGTAATTGTACCTTGTTTAAGATGTTACCATTTGGGAACGCCAAGTTTAGGAAGGGTACTGTGTTCGTTGTCCATTGTTGTTATAGCAAATTACCACAAATTTAGGACTGAAACAATGCAAACTTACTCCCTGACAGTCCTGGAACTCAGAAGTCTGCACTAAAATTAAGATTTTGGCAGGGTTGCATTCCTTCTGGATGCTCTAGGGGAAAATCTGTTTCTTTGCTTCTTTTTATTACAGCAAATTACACCTAGGATAAAATTTACCATTTTTTACATGTACAGTTCAACGGCATTAAGTATATTCACATTGTCGGCAACCATCACCACCATCAATCTCCGGGAACGCTTTCATCTCCCCTAACTGCAACTTTGTACCCACTAAATATGTTTACTTGCCTTTTCCAGCTTCTAGAGGCTACCTACATTTCTTGTTTCACGGCCCACTTCCATCTTCACGGCCAGCAGAGCAATCCAATCTCTCTTTGGTCCTCCAATCTCCCTCTCTCCCTTATAAGGACCCCTGCGCTTATGTTGGGCCCACCAGGATACTGTAGAATAATGTCCTCATATCAATATCCTTAATTTATTCATAGCTACTAAGTCCCTTTTGCCATGTAAGGTGACATAGTCCCAGGTATGAGAGATCAGACTTGGACATATTGGAGGAGGGGCATCATTGTTTCTCCACAGGTATTTAGGAACCATCTGTATTATTATCTTTACAATATTTCTGTAAGTCTAAAACTATTTCAAAATAAAATGTTTTAAAAGCACAGCAATAATTGCGTGATCATCTATGATAGACACAGATTGTTGTAATATACATATTCGTAGATTCTCAAAGTTGCCTGGGAATTTAAAGATTTTTTTTTATATTGACCAAATTTTGACAGTCCTTAGGGAATGATAATATGTGGAGTAATAGGTAGGTTTATCTGAAAGTGACCCCTAGAGATCTTTCTGGAAAATGCTTGGCACTGAGTTCGTTGAAACCAGGGGTTCCTCCAGCAACCAAGTCCAATATCAACCCAGAGAAGTATGGAAGTAATCAATTTAAAACCTGATCTTGCATAGCTGGAAAGATAATTCTTTCCCATTATCCTCCCATAAAAACAGCTTCTGGAATCAAAGGTCTTTGACCTCAGGCCAAAAACCAAAGAAGTGCCCTATAAAGAAAGTGGTTGAGAGGAGTCTGGGTGGGTCAGTTGCTTAAGCATCCATCTCAGTTTCTGCTCAGGTCATGATCTCAGGGTCATGAGATCGAGTCCCTCATAGGGCTCTGTGCTCAGGGCAAAGTTGGGTGAGATTATCTCTCCCTCTCTCTCTGCCCCTGCCACTCATGTGCTCCCATGTTCACTCTCACTCTTGCCCTAGCTGTCTCTCTCTCTCAAATACATAAATAAATCTTTAAAAAAAATAGTTGATGTTCTGGGGGGAACACCTCCTACAATGAATGTGGTGAGTTTGGAAGGAGAAGCGGAACAGAGTGGAACCAACTCCAGAACTTTCTAATAGACACTAAGTAAAGGGTTGATAAAGAAAGGAAAACCAGCAGAACAGCTACGCTGGAGAAAGTCCACCTCCCAAGCAAGGATCCTCTTATTAATTGGGCCATCATGTGGGGTCCCCAGCCTTTCAGCCTACTGCAGTCCTACTAACCTAACAAAGTAGCCAGCCGATGCAAATGCCTCTCCCACTTAAAACATCACCACAGTTGACCTGTCCAGGCAAAGGAGAGGCTTGGAAAACAGACCCATGTTGACTCATAAATGTGCCACAGGTCAGGTGTATGGTAATGCAATCTACAGAGGTAAGGAAGAGGAGGGGAATATTAGTTTGCAGGAGATGACAAAGACTGGGAAATGGACAGAGGAAATGCAGGGTTCTCTTTTAGACACGCTACCGTATCAGAAACCATCAAACACCAAGTCTGGAGGAAAAAAAAAATACAACTGTTTTAAACTCTTCTCTCAAGATCAAAATCTCTCTGATTGATTAAAAACAAAATACAAGTATGTGCTTTTCCATGACACAACCAAAGCCAAATAACGTTGGAAAACGAAAATTAAAAGTTTACTCAAGGTCAGAGTGGCCGCCTACAAATGAAAATACCCAAGGTAGGCAGCCATTTCACTATCAAAGGAGAATTCAAAGCAAGATGCATTAAGCAAAGAAAAGGTTATTTTACACCAGTAGAAACTAGAGCCTATAATGAAGACTCTAACAATCGTGAACTTTTGTAAGTAAGTGAATCACACAGTATCAAGGTTTAGGGTAAAACCCATTAGGAATGCAGGAGAAAACTGACAGAAACAATTCCTGTTAGAAGGCTTTGGGCCTACCCAATGTCAAAGGCAGAGAAAGCAGGCCGAAAACAAAGGACGTAAATAAACAAGAAGGACACTATGATCCTAAACAACCCGATGAATGTAGGTGGAGGGCTTCTAGGGCACACACTCCGGGAAGTGATCAGACCAAGCTGGGCTCCTCCCTTCTCCTTTCTCACTCCAATCACTCCCTTCTCCTCCCTTTCCCGCTGCTTCTGGTTTGGTTTCCTCACTTACTCAGAGTATATATTTACCCAGGTTACTCCAAACCCCCTGAGAATGATGGGGAACATAAGTAATCAAGTAAGTAAGGGGGAAAACCTTCCAAGTCTGTGGAAGGAGCCGTTCTAGCTACAATGGTGCTGTTGCCCTGGCCAGGGGCAGAGCCCCAAGCCTTCTAGGTGATGGTTGTAGAACCTTCTCCGTGACCCTATCATTTCTATTCAAGAGGCACAGCCTGCCTTGGCCATGGATGAAACCCTATAGCTCATCAGCCTTTGACTTGGGGGTGAAGGAGGAACATTTCATTACTATTTGAACGTCGCCTCACTATTTTTCCTCCCGGGGGTGAGTTTTGTCCGTATCTTACAGGGATTCTGGATCATTCTTCTTAATCTAACATCTTCCCAGATGAGACCTGGGAAGATTTGGTTTTGCCCTTTTGAAATCAGATAAGAGTGAGGTGAGAGGGAACAGTCTGGAAGACCAGCCTCGCTTCCTGTGCCGGTTGCAAATCTTAGAAGTTCCCAAAACCACACTTCGGTTTGATAATTTGCTAGAAGGACCTACAGCACTTACTGACAGATGTTGCACTTACGGTGCATTACAGGGAAAGGATACAGGTGGAAATCAGCTAAAGAACGAAGCACATAGGACAGAGTCCAGGAGAAGAACCAGACACAGAGCTTCCGCCCGTCCTCTTCCCCATGGAGCCAGGACACTACGACTCTTCTGGCAATTACGTGTGACAGTGCGAATGGAGTATGGCCAACCAGGGAAGCTTACTCAAGCCCCTTCACTGGGGCTCCGTCATTTGACTGCCTACATGGTTGATCTCCATCTCCAGTCCCTGCTTGTCCCAAAGCCCCTACCGACTAATATTTCCTTGTTAGTCTTTCTAGTGTGGCAGTCCCCACCCTACGACGGTCTACGGTGTAGTCAGCTCCCAATCTAAGTCACATTGTCAGACCCAAGGCCCCAGAGTAAACAAAGGCATTCCTACCAGGTATGACATTCTAAGAGGACAGAAGCCAGATCTCTTTTCCGGCTAGATTAAGTTCCTTACTGCATGGAGGACCTAGACCTACAGATCAGGAATGGTGTCTGCAGAGTTGAAGAGATCTGGGCCGCTAGCTGGGATTTACTAAGTTTTTCCACGTGTCAGGCCCTGTGCTACATCCCTTAATGGAGGACCCCACCAGGGGAGCAACCTCCGATGGAACAGGGGCCGATACTCTCCCCAGGGTGTGGGGGTGAGGGTCATAAGGCCATGTGGTCAGCTGGTCTGTTGCTCTGAGACTTGACCCCTCCCGCTGGTGCCTCGTACAGCACGATGACCAAAAGCATGGACCAGTCTCAAATTTCTAAGTGGGGTAACTCTGGGCAACTGCTACTAGATGAAAGTCCACGCAGGCAGAGTCTAATCTGTTTTCTTCATTCCTGTATCTTCAGCCCTGAGAGAACTACCTAGCACAAGGTAAGTAGGTAGTACTCATACTCAGTACATCTTTGTTGAAGAAATGAAACTTACCTAAGCTAAGCCTCACTCCCTACTATTAAGGTAGCAGACAACGTATCTCCCACTAGAGATGCGTGAAGGATAGTGCGTGAATGCCCTAAGGCCCCGGCACCAGGAAGCATCCAGGAAAGGTAGCACTTACTGCTGGGGCCATGATTACTACCCAGATTGGCAGGGAAGCAGGTTCAGACACCCAGGGAAGCCCCTGGCAGGAGTGGGATGTGCATCTGATTGCAATGGGTCCTTCTTTGTGCCCTGCACAGTCTGGACAAGGTACCCCAGGACTGCAGAAAGAAAAGACAAAACAAAAACTTCAACACAAAATAGATTTTGTTCCTTCTTTGCAAACTGTGCTTCAAGCAACTCCTATTTACTCTCTGGGCCTCCACCTCCACTCACACCTTCAATGCTTCTTCTCCCATTTCGTTTTGATTTATCATGTTGTCATTCTTGAATTTTTAAGATGGTGATAATTTTATTTCTTGCCTTCCTTTTTTAAAGATGATGATGTTTGGGGCTATAAAATTTCCTCAAAGTACGGCCTTGGCTATCTATCATAGATCTCACCAGGATATGTTTTCTTTCTTTCTTCTTTCTTTCTTTCTTTCTTTCTTTCTTTCTTTCTTTCTTTCTTTAATATTTATTTATTTATCTGAGCGATTGAGAAAGAGAATGTGGGGAGGGGCAAAGGGAGAGAATCTTCAAGCAGATTCCTCATTGGGTGCAGAGTGTAGGGCTTGATCTCACAACCTTGGCTGAAACCAAGACACTTCACCGACTGAGCCCCCCGGTGCCCCTCACCATGATATGCTCTTATCCCTGCTTTCTAGTTTGCAGTGGCATGTGTATTTCCTGTCAAATCCCATAATTAATTTTTTAAAGATCTTATTTTATTTATTCATGAGATACACAGAGTGAGAGAGAGAGAGAAGCAGAAACACAGGCAGAGGGAGAAGCAGGCTCCATGCAGGGAGCCGGACATGGGGACTCGATCCCAGGTCTCCAGGATCACGCCCTAGGCTGAAGGCGGTGCTAAACCACTGAGCCACCCGGGCTGTCCCCATAATTAATTTTTTAACTAAAATTTCTATCCTTGATCAGGATATAGTTGAAAGTATTGGTTGAGCTGGACTTTTTGTAAGACAAAAATCTTATAAAATCTAAAGGCCTGAAATGGAGTTTTAGAAAATGAGACCTACAACATTCAGAGGCACAGCTAGTGGGTTTTCATCATAAAACACCCATACAACGAGGTTGGCAGATCATTGTGTGGGTCCCTCCCTGGAGATCCTCCTTTAACAGGCAGACATCAGCCTTCACATCTTGTTCCAGAGTTCTCCTGCCCTGGGAGTGAACCCCAAACTGGTGCTCAGGGACGGCTCAGCTCACTGTGGTGCACCTGCTAGTACTTGCAAGAGAACATAATTTGCCAGGGGCCATGAGAATGAGAGAGACAATGGAGAGCCACTCTCACTACACCTAAAAAGAATCTTTATCATATTGCAACTATAAATACACCTTTAAAACACAAGAAATTGGACATCTGGGTGGTTCAGTGGTTGAGTGTCTGCCTTCAGCTCAAGGCATGACCCTGGGGTCCTGAGATCAAGTCCCACACTGGGCTCCCTGCATGGAGCCTGCTTCTCCCTCTGCCTGTGTCTCTGCCCCTCTCTGTGCCTCTCATGAATAAATAAATAAAATCCTTAAAAAATAAAAATAAATAAAACACAAGAAATTCTGGAGCACCTGGCTGGCCCAGTTGGTAGAGCCCGTGACTCTGGATCTCAGGGTAGTGTGTTCAAGCCCCACGTTGGGTGTAGAGACTACTTTAAAAAATAAAATAAAATAAAATAAAATACAAGAAATTCCACCTATAGTTCCTTATTTTTTTAAATGTTTTAGGAGGGGTTCCACTGACACATCTCCTCCAGGATGGTGTTTCACACCTGGGTTCATTATGAAGCAAATTCTTCTCTTCTTCCCCAGGCCTCAACCCTGGGCTGCACCAGCCCTAGGTGGGCACTGGCTTAATCCAAGAGACAAAAGGCCAGTACTGAACATACAAAGCCCAGTGTCCCACTCAGGGATCAGGCCCCAAAACTCAGTAAAGCTTCTCTTAGCAAGATCCCCTTAATTTCTGAAGCAAGAGAACCCAGCCAGGGATGGAACCACAAAGTTATTCCATCTTTCCTGCACACTGAGAATTCCATGAAGCCCCCACTGACTCACCATGTGAGCTTGGACAAGTCATTTAACCTTTCCAGACGTGGCTCCTCATCTGCAAAATGGGTGTAACATCAACCCCACTGAATTGCCAGGATGACTGAATGGGCGAATGTGTGTGAAACACTCAGCATAGGATCTGACACTTAGTAAGCAATGAAGGTGAGCTTTACATTATTAT
This sequence comes from Nyctereutes procyonoides, assembly GCF_905146905.1. Classification (NCBI taxonomy): domain Eukaryota; kingdom Metazoa; phylum Chordata; class Mammalia; order Carnivora; family Canidae; genus Nyctereutes; species Nyctereutes procyonoides. The sequence continues at coordinate 55,226,944 of NW_026575046.1, forward strand.
TATTGTGGTGGTGGTGGTGGTGGCCGAACTCAGACAGGGTTCCCAGGCACTCTTTGATGCACTCCCGGCTATGGAGTAGTTGCAACAGCCCTGAAAAAACAAACATAATCTAATAGAAAAAGGAAGCCTTAAGTAGCATGCTTCGGGGAATAAGGAAAAGAAAAGCAGTATATATCTACCTGTAAATATAACTCAATTCAATATTTGTAAATATATGATTAATATATATATAAATACAAATAACATTTTGGCAGGATCTCCTTGGGGGTCCCAGAATTCAAGGTTCCTAGAACTGCTACTCTGGCTTCTTATTCATAAGCTTTATATCAATGTGATCCTCTGCATATGGAACCAGGAGTAATTTGTGGATTCTTTAAAGTGTATCATAGGGCAGCCCAGGGGGCTCAGCGGTTTAGTCCCTGTCTTAGGCCCAGGCTGTGATCCTGGAGACCCAGGATCGACTCCCACGTCAGGCTCCCTGCATGGAGCCTGCTTCTTCCTCTGTCTGTGTCTCTGCCTCTCTCTCTGTAAATAAATAAATAAATGAATAATAAAAATCATAAAAAAATAAAGTGTATCATAGGTACGGTTCTCCAAGGCCAGGAATTAACATAAATGAAACACATCCTCTGTTTGATTTTAAGGACACTGTGCACCAGTCTGGGAATCAGATTCTGCACCAACGGGGATGATAAGCCAGGGTCCCTAAGAAGTCAGGAGGGGTTTCCTGCTTCAGCACCACCAGACAAAGCAGGCTGGCTGCCACCACACACACACACACACACACACACACATGCACTTGGCTCTCAGCTGCACTGGAAAAATGTACTCGAAAAATATTTCACTTATTTGCCAACATAAAAATCAAATGTTGTATGATTAACAAAGCTTGAGACGCCTGGGTGACTGAGTCAGTTAAGCATCCAGCTCTTGGTTTCGGTTACCATCTCAGAATCGTGAGATCAAGCCCTGCCCTGGCCCTGAGCTCAGTACAGAGTCTGTTTGAAGGTCTTTCCCCCTCTCTTACCACTCCCCCTGCTCATACTCTCTCTCAATCTCTCATAAACAATAGACAAATAATAAATAAATAAAATATTTTTTAAAAATTAGCAAAGCTTGTAGTTTTCATGGTGGGTATTTCATATCATCCACAAAATTTAGGAAAATGAATTTGTGTGGACTAATGTGATGCATTCAGAAAAAAATTGGTTACACAAACACACACACACACACACACACATTCCCCTCATGTTATATCAAAAGTATTAGGCATATTTATTTACTTTGACCTAATTACAAGCCTAGCACTGCAACCTCAGGAAATATGCTTAAATAGAGAACAGTGTTTATTTTAGGGATGTTTATCATACTCTTATTTATAAAAATGAATACTGAAAAAAGCCAAAATGTTCAACAATGGGGAATTGCCAAGTAATTTATATTATCCCCATCTATTGGAATATTATGTAGCCACTGAAGTTGCTTTATAAAGAGTTATAACAATAACGTGAAACTAATGTAGGCTAAAAAAATCATGGTTATGAAAAAGTAATTAGGCAAAGTAAAAAACTGAAAGAAATCTGGTTCAAATGTTATCATGGCTAGTCTTGGGATAGGAAGCTATAGGTAATATTTTTCTCCTCTTCCTTTTTTTGTTTTTCTAACTTTTATAAAATAAAGACCTTTTTTATTTATTTTTATTTTTTATAAAGACTTTTTAAATAAAACAATAGCTTTTATTTTAAAAAATGGAAGTCTATGAACTAAAGGAGAAAAGGAAGAAAAATAAGAGGACATATACTTTCTCCTTGCTCCTCCTCTTGACCCTTGAAAAGTCCTGACTCAAGAGACTTATCCCAAGAAAAGCATTACACATTGTGGGTACCTCACCAAGTTTCAGCGTCCTCCACATCTGGCTTACTAAACGACTTTTTAAATAGATTTTAATTATTTATTCATGAGAGACACACACACACAGAGAGGCAGAGACACAGGCAGAGGGAGAAGAAGGCTCCATGCGAGGAGCCCGATGTGCGACTCGATCCCAGGACCCCGGGGTCGCAACCTGAGCCAAAGGTAGATGCTCAACCATGAAGCCACCCAGGCGTCCCTGGCTTACTAAACTCTTAAGAACTGGCCAGCTGGGATAGGACTGTATTGTTTTCTGGCTCCAGTACAGGGAACAGGATCTGAATACTTAATAAATATTGAACGAAGCAGAGTGAGACCAACCCACACAGGCCTGATTCCAACTGTTCTTTCCAAAGGGACTTTCAGTTTCAGTACTCACTGCCCATCCCTGGTGCAAGACAAGATCAAAATTTCTTGCTGCCTCCCAGCTGACTTACCAAGGAACCCAAATGTTAAGTCTCTCAAACAGCCTGAGAGCCCCTGGGACTGCCAACCTGTGCAGTCCATTGAAGCATACTGCCAAAAATACTAACTATGATATGGATAGACTGAAGACAAATTCTTGGTCATTCAAAGGAGGGAGCAAATCAGTATCTTAGGGGTAAACTCAGCTGCTTTGCCACAAGACAACCATAAGTTTCTTCCCTGCAAATCTCCTATTTATCTCACATTCACCTCTACTCCCAAGTCAAAAGCATCCCCTGGACAGCTCACATTTCTGCAAATTGGTGTCTATTTGTAGCAATTTGGTTTATTATCGCTGGTTCAGGGACAATTTAGAGCAGATTTTGGCAGGTTTTGTGATACCAATCTGCACTGTTGTTCTCCTTATGGAAGACACCTGCTTTGCCAGGAAGATGCATTAGTTGTGGGTGATTGAATAAGAACACAATTAAGCTGTCAGAGTTTCCAGTGATCCCTGCTGGGCCTGGGCACAGTAAATCTCAGGGATACCCATCCCTTCTGCTGGCCACAGAACCTGTACAAAGGGTCCTACCGCTCTCCTTACCACATTTAGTGTCGGAAAATTCAGTAAAGACACAGGGCACTTAGCAAAAAGATCAGGACTTGAGAGTTCCATTAATAATCTTTAGGATAGTTATTTCCTTGCCCATCCTCCTAGAATCATGTATTTCTAACCTAAGCAAACTCTGGAGTCAGCCTATAGCCAAAAGTTCCCAGAAATCCCAACATTGCCAGATGGGTTGAAATGTCTTTCGTGAGGTTCCTGCCCGGCTCCAACGTGGGTCTTTATCAAGGAGACGCTTCTGTGTTTTGATGGCCAAGGTAATAAAGAGAAATTCATCACATATCTCCTCAGTAGAGAATGACTGTCTCTAGAGATTGAGGGGGGCACATGTGAGACCTTCCTGAACTAATATGTTTTTCTATCAACTGTGCCAGCCTTACCCACTAAGAGTCATTCCAGTAACAATCGGAGAGAGCTTCCAAGAAGAAAAGGGAGGGACCAATTCTTGTCCTTGGTTTCTCCCTCCCTCTCCCAAACTGCAACTGTTCTGCCCCAGCCTATAAGTTCCCCATCATACGTGATGTGGCTTCATGAGCACTAGCTTTGAATCCATACCCACATGGCCATGAACTTGGCTCTGACCTTCACAAACTGCAAGACCTTGGGCAAGTCACTTGATCTCTGTATTAGGTTCTTTTTTTTAAGATTTTATTTATTTATTCATGATAGTCACACAGAGAGAGAGAGAGGCAGAGACATAGGCAGAGGGTGAAGCAGGCTCCATGCAGGGAGCTCGACGTGGGATTCGATCCGGGGTCTCCAGGATCACGCCCTGGGCCAAAGGCAGGTGCTAAACCGCTGCGCCACCCAGGGATCCCTCTGTATTAGGTTCTATCTGACACCTTAGCATGTGGGCTTTATACGGCTGTAGCCCCAAACACCTGGTCACGTCTTAAGAGATAGTAAGTTCTTTTAGATTCTATTAAGAAGCATTAAGATCATTCCTTCCTTCATCCTATACCGAGTCAATGAAGTCATTCAGGTCTCAGGTCAAGTGTCATTTCCTCAAAACGTCTTCCCTAACCACCCCCTCTACAGCACCCAACCCTCAGTCAGCCATGAGCATATTACCTTTTCAACGTTATTTTTCATTCATCTATTTGGTCAGTTGCTCGTTTTCTGTCTTGTGATTCCTACAAGCTTTGTAAGGGCAGGGAGCTTATCTGCTCTCACTGACCCCTGCGTGCAGTGTATACAGCATTTCCTGAGACATGCAGAGAACTCATAAACATCTACTGAACCGATGAAGTCAAAGCAGGGGCTCTGGCTGAGAACATCTCACAGTGGAGAGCGAGAGGCACCAACACTCTACTTCGGTGTGGGCTCCAGGCTTCAGTGATGCTTCACCTCAGCCTGTGATGATTGATTGCATACAGCCATCTGACCAGGTGAGGAATGTCCAGAGAACTGGTAAAAAATGTTATTTCTGGGTGTGTTGCTGAGGCTGCTTACAGAGGAGATTAGCACTTAAATCAGTAGATGGAGAAGAGACCACCCCCACCAAAGCAGGCAGGCACAATCCAATCTCACGGCTTGAATAGAACAGTAGGTGGAGGGGGGAAAATTTGCTCTTTTTGCTTGAGCTGGGACGTACCTCTCCTCCTGCCCTCAGACACTGGCATTCCTGGTTGCCAAGCCCTCACGCTTGACCGAATGACATCAGCAGCTTCCCTGGTTCTCTAGTCTGCAGATGGAAGATCCAGAGACTTATTGGCCTCCATAATTGCATGAGCCAATTGTATTATTTATATATATATATATATATATATACACACACACACACACACACATATATACACACACATATATATGTGTATACATATATACAGTTTATACAAATATAATTTTTACATATATATGTTATAATAATATGTGTGTGTGCATATAATATTTTAGGAATCTCCTATTGATTCTTTCTCTGGAGAACCTCAACTAACACAGGTCCCTAGACAGGAGGTCTCGGCAGGTGGCTCAGAGCTCAGGGGTAAGAGCTGCTTTGCACAGAATTCACTTCGGTATGCCTCTACAATCTCTCAAAGTCTCTGATTAAGCAGTTGAGCAAGGGGAGAGGCTCCCACCCGATCAGATCATGCTGAGACCGTCTCACCCTGGACCCCTTAGAGGATATCCCCTGCACTTCACAGGGTAAGTCCAGAAGTGAACAGAAGAGCAGGAGGAAACCTTTCTTGGAAGGGAAGGTTGGAAGCAGAAAGAGCCAATTACATGTTTTCCCAGCCACGGAAACTGAAAGCACAAGTCTTGGGCATGTGCCACAAAACACCTTCTGTCTAGTTGGGGAGCCAGATCTGGGCTCAGCTATCAACTTCTGCTTAACATATATTTATTGAAAAAGAAAGAAAAAGATTTCTATCTCTAGGAAAAATAAAGGTTTTTGTTCTTTAGAAGAAACTAAAACAAAGTGACATTTTAAAACACGTAGGTAATCTAGATAAATACAAATATAAAAATGAAGTGCCATTTTCCCTCATCAAATTATAATAATTAAAGTAATTCTCCATACTGACTCAGGTGAGATAAAATGGCATGCTCCAACATAACTCTTAAGAGAATAAATTACTGTAGAAATTGTGGAAAGACATTAGGAATCTTAGAAATATTTACATCAGGTCTGTCCTTAATGTTTGTGCAAGCTGTGTTTTGCAGAACCCCAAGGGGTACTGTTGACCTTGCAAGAATTGCAATGCACCTAGTGAGACAATTTTCCGGAAGATAGTAGTCAAGTGACCAAAGGAAGGGCTACCTCTTTTTCATGTGCACATGGTTGCTCCATTACCCACTGGCAAGGACGGTTTATATACATAGACACAGTGGCTCCATCTCTGTGGAATCTACACAAAGTAAAAAAAAAATGCCCAATATGGAAAATGTTTTATTTACAAAGATGTTCATCACAGCATTATTCAAAAATTGTAAACAACCTAAATGCCCAATAGTAGAGAGATGATTAAATCAACTGCAGTGTACACAATTGAAATTTATGAACTGCTTATAATAACATGGGAAAAAGCTTCTGCTATCTTATCATTATAATTTTATACGAATGGATACAAAATTGTGTATACAGCATGATTACTACTATGTAAGGCAAACAAAAAATTTTAACAGCTATTCATAATAAAAATGCAGGACGGTAATAAGCCAACATATTAACAGTAGTTGTTTTGGAATGGTAGGTTTACTGGTGCTTATTTTTGCCTCCCTAATTTACTATATTTGACAAATATTTTAATGAGCATGTATTCATTTTATATTGAAATCTCCACCAATAACTATTTAGAAGCAGAGAAGAGTTAGAAATTAGAAGCAGAATCAAAACCTTTCGAAATTCTGTTTCCGAGACTTGAAGACATTAAAACACCTGATGTGGTATTTTAGTATTTGTGGAAGATCTTTCAGTACCTGGGCCAAGGAAATTATTTTACACCACCTGCTCCAGGAACTCCCCATAGGAGCAGGAGCCAGGGACACAGGAAGCTCTAAAGAAGGAGAGAGACTAGATGACATGAAACTATATATAGAAAACCCTAAAAACTCCACCAAAAAAACTATCCAAATCAATAAACGAATTCAGTAAAGTTACAGGATACAAAATTAATACACAGAAATATACTGCATTTCTATTCACTAACAATGAATTAGCAAGAAGAAAAATTAAGAAAAGAATCCTATTTGTAATTGCACCAAACATAATAAAACACCTAGGAATAATTTAACCAAGAAGATGAAAGGCCAATATTCTGAAAACTATAAGGCATCAATAAAAGAAATTAAAGATGACACAAACAATGGAAAACCATACCTCTCACATGGATTGGAAGAATTAGTATCACTAAAATACCCAAACTGTCCAATGCAATCTACGGATTTAATGCAATCCCTATTAAAACATCAATAGCATTTTTCACAGAACAAAAACAAGTAATTCTAAAATTAGTGTGGAGTTACTAAAGACCCTGAATAGACAAAGCAATCTTAAGAAAAAAGAACAAAGCTGGTGGTATCAAAATCCCAGACTTCAAGATGTACCACAAAGCTGCAGTAATCAAAACAGTATGATACTGGTACAAAAATAGACACATAGATCAATAGAACATGATAGACAGTCCAGAAATAAACCCACGTTTTTATGGTCAATTAATCTCTGACAAAGAAGGCAAGAATATAACAATGGAAAAAAGACAGTCTTTTCAATAGATGCTGTTGGGAAAATTGGACAGCTATATGCAGAAGAATGAAACTAGACCAATTTCTTACACCACGTACAAAAATAAACTCAAAATGGATTAAGGACCTAAATGAGAGACTTTAAACCATAAAACTTCTGAAAGAACACATAAGCTGTGATTGCTTGGTCATCATCCTTAGCAACATATTTATGGCTATGTCTCCTCAGGCAAGGGAAACAAAAGCAAAAATGAACTATCGGGATTACACCAAAATAAAAGGCTTTTAAGCAGTGAAGGAAACCAACAATAAGAAAAACAGCAACCTAGTGAATGGGAGAAGATATCTGCAAATGATACATCCAGGAAGGAGTCAATACCAAAAATATATCAAGAACCTATAGGACTCAACATCAAAAAAATAAATAAACAGATTAAAAATGGACAGAGGATATTATGCTGAGTGAAATAAGTCAATTGGAGAAGGACAAACATTATATGGTCTCATTCATTTGGGGAATATAAAAAATAGTGAAAGGGAATAAAGGGGAAAGGAGAAAAAATAAGTGGGAAATATCAGAAAGGGAGACAGAACATGAAAGACTCCTAAATCTGGGAAACAAACTAGGGGTGGTGGAAGGGGAGGTGGGTGGGGGTGGGGGTGACTGGGTGGCTGGCACAGAGGTGGGCACTTGACAGGATGAGCACTGGGTGTTATTCTGTATGTTGGCAAACTGAACACCAATAAAAAATAAATTTATTAAAAAAATAACCTCAAGCTCAAAAAAATAATAATAATAAATAAAAATGGACAGAGGAGCTGAATAGAGATTTTTCCAAAGAAGACATATGCATGGCCCACAGGCATATTAAGAAGTGTTCAACCCCACTAGTCACCAGGAAGATGCAAAGCAAACCCATGTAATGGATTGGTACCACCACTATGGAAAACAGTATGGAGGTGTCTCAAACAATTAAATATAGAAATATGATATTTCTAATACCCATATGATCCAATAATCCTACTTCTAGGTATCTATCAAAATTTGAAAATATATATGCACCCTCATGCTCATTGCAGCGTGCTACCCACAATAGTCAAACTATGAAAGCAGCCTAAGTATCCATCAATGAGTGAATGAAGATGATGCGGTCCACACACACAATGGAAAATAGTACCACATTGTACAAGAGAATGAAATCTTGTCATTTGCGACAACACGAATGGGCTTTGAGGGCAGGATGCTAAGTGAAGAAAGTCAGGCAGAGAAAGACAAGCACTATATGATTTCACTTATATATGGAATCTGAAAGATAAAACATGCAACAACAACAACAACAACAACAACAAGTTCATAGATACAGAGAACAGACTGGTGTTGCTGAGGAGGCCAGGAGAGATGAACGAAGATGGTCAACAGGTACAAACTTCAAGCTATAAAATAAGTCGTGGGAATGTAAATGTTCTGCAGGGTGACCATAGTGAACACCATACTGCATATGTGGAAGGGGCTAAGAGAGTAGGACTTAAAAGTCTTCATTTTGAGAAAAAAAAAAGAAAAAAAATTGTGACTATATAATGACAGATGTTAACTGGACTTATTGAGAAAGATTCTAGGTCATTATGTTGCACACCTGAAACTGACATAATGCTAATAACCATACCTCAGCCTCGTCCCTCGGCACCGTAACCCTGGCCCAGACACAGCAATGCAGGAAATGCCATGAAGAGAGATGAACCAACACTCCAGAATGAGTGTTCCGTGTTAACTCAGCCTGCAAGACAAATTATTCCCCATGTCTAAGCCCTGCTCTCTGCAGCTTCAGCTACAGCTTTCCTTATTAACCCCGTCCGTCCCCTTGGGTTCAACGAAGCATCAACTGCACCCAAGCCAAATGGCTGTACACCCCAGTGTGTGCTCAGTGTTGCAGAAGATGTGAGCACCACACATGCGCCTGAATCCCTGTCACAGCCAAGCTCTGAGTCCCAAACACAGAGTGGTGGCCTTAAGAATAGTGTAAACCACTTCCCAGAGGGAACCCACTAGAGGTTCCTGCCCAGGTTAAGCCATTGCTTGCCAGTGTAGGGGGCATCAGGTGGGGCCTTGAGCTCACTTCTAGACCAAGGTGGGATGCGCCCTGAGGGGCATCTCATACCCCTTGCACTGCTTGGTATAAAATGACAGGCCGGTAATAACTTCATTTGGAAAGGAATGGGAATTTGATGTGTGCAGTTGTAATTTAGGGTGCTATTCCAAGACTTGTGGTCAATGCACCAGTCATGGCTGAACACAAAGAAAGGTGGGCAGAGAGGGTGCTTTCCTCTGCGCTGGACGGTCACTGTGCGTGGACAGCACTAACGTCCTTCAGCCATGTTGAGTGCTTGAGAGCCATGCACCAAGGGACTGCCTGTCATGACAATTCCTCTAACTGTGCTTTCTCGGTCTTTCTTCTGCAGGCCACCAACCAAGATGATGTTGATTGTTTTACTTTAGCTAATGTGTATAACAAGATGCAACTGTATGAATATGCTTTTACAAATTCTACAAGCTGCCTACCATTCAAGCTCTGGATCTGCCTGCCCTGAGGGCCATTTTCTCCTCCATCAGTTGGGAATAATAACAAAATTTGAGGCACACCTTCTTGTGCTAGAGAGAGGGAAAGGTATGCAGCCATACAGGTACACTTATTTTATTTCTCTGCAGAGATTGCATTTTTTTTTTTTTACCAATTGAGGGACTGTGGCAACCCCATACTGAGCAAGTCTATCAACCCCAGTTTTCCAACAGCATTTGCTCGCTTTGTGACTCCGTGCCACCTTTTGGTAATTCTCACAATACTTCAAGCTTTTGAGTTTGATGACTTTGAAAGATTGAAGACTTCCACAGAGAAAGTACCTGCAGATGTGGTGGAAACAACAATTGGACTAGAATGAGAAGTGGAGCCTGAAGATGACCTGAATTACTGCAATCTCATGATTAACTTGAACACATGAGGTGCTGCTCATGGACGAGCAAAGCAAGTAGTCTCTTGAGATGGAATCCACTCCTGGTGAAGATGCTGTGAAGATTGTTGAAATGACAACAAGGATTTAGAATATTCCGTACACATAGTTAACAAAGCAGCAGAGCAAGGCTTGGGAGGATTTGTTCCAATTTTGAATGCAAAATTAACAAGACAGGAAACAACCAATGTTGGCGAGGATGTGGAGAAAGGGGAGGCCTCTTGCTTGTTAGTGAGAATGTGAACTGGTGCAGCCACTATGGAAAACAGTGTGGAGGTTCCTCAAGAAGGTAAAAATAGAGCTACCCTATGACTCAGCAATTGCACTAGTGGGTATTTACCCCCAAAATACAAAAATACAGATCCAAAGGGATCCATGGACCTCGATGTTCATAGCAGCATTATCTACGGTAGCCAAATTATGGAAACAGCCCAAGTGCCCATCCACTGATGAATGGATTAAGAAGGTGTGGTGTGTACATACAACAGAATATAACTCAGCCATAAAAAATAATGACTCCTGGCCATTTGCAATGACATGGATGGGTCTAGAGAGTGTAATGCTAAGCAAAATAAGTCAAAGACAAATATCATATGATTTGACTCCTATGTAGAATTTCAGAAACAAAACAAGCGAACAAAGGGGAAAAGAAATAGAAAAAGGCAAACCAAGAAATGGACTCTTAACTCCAGAGAACACACTGATGGATCCCAGAGGGGAGGGGGTGGGAGGTGGGGATGATGGAACACACTCATGATGAGCGCCGGGTGTCCTATAGAAGTCTTGAAACCCTATATTGTGCTCCTGCAACTAATATTATGAATATTACACTGGATGTTAACTAACTGGAATTAAAATTTAAAACAAGCAAACAAAACAAAGAGCATCCAGGGCATCTAATGTGAGGAGCAGGGTCTGAAAGTCAGCAAGCCCCGCCCTCTGGTTAGCCTTACCCCAAAGATACAGATGTAGTGCAGCGCCGGGACACCTGCACCCCAATGTTCATAGCAGCCATGTCCACAGTACCCAAACTGTGGGAGGAGCCACAATGTCCTTCGACAGATGATGGATAAAGAAGATGTGGTCTATATACACAACGCAATTTTGAGAGAAGTTCTACTGTGGGTCAAATGCTATCAAAAACCGCACCGCATGCTACAGAGAAATCATTTGTAAAAGCAAGAGTCAATCAATGTGGCAAACCTCGTTATTGTCTTGTTTTGAAAAATTGCCACATCTGCCCCAGCCCTCAGCAGCCACCACCCTGATTGGTCAGCAGCCGCCAATGTGGAGGCAAGACCCTCCACCAGCAAAAAGATTATGACTCGCTGAAGGCTCAAATGATGGTTAGCATTCTTTAGCAATAAAGTATTTTTTAATTAAGGTGCATACATTGCTTTTTTAGATAGAACACTCTAGCACACTAAGGAGGCTACAGTACAGTGTAAACATAACTTTCATATGCACAGGGAAGCCAATAATTCATTCGACTCCCTTTCTTGCAGTCTTGATGGTGGTGGTCTGGAACTGAACTTGCAGTACCTCTGAGGTGCGCCTGTAGAAAGTTACAGACCTGAAATAGTTGTTAATTGCCTTTTCTATGCCCGACACCATGCCAGGTGCTTTATATTAATCACTGCATACAACCCTCAGAAAGATGCCTGTGGAATAGGATTATTTCCATTTGCTGATGAGAAAATTGTAGCTGAAATATCTAACATTACTTATTCAAAATTACAGAGCTAATAAAAGGAATATTCAACCCTCCAGCCCAGAGCTCTCTGCCAAATGACTACACCAACAGCCCTTTTACCATACAGATGCACACACGCACGCATGCACACACACATACATCCTGGCACACAGGGACACAAGCAGGTGTCCACTTAGAGGTACACACGGAGGACAAAAATACAAACAGAAGTCTGTCTATCTGCTTTTGTATATACAAATCCATCTGCGTACACATTCTCTCTGGACTGAATGATGGGAACATAGAAGACTGAAGCTCTTCGTCTCTTGAAGTATTCATATGGGGAAGGGGTTCCACACAGTCCCCCAATAGCAGAAATCAAGCTGAAAGTGGGCAAAGCAGGCCTTTTATCTGCACTGCCTTGGACTCTTGGCTCCCTGAGGTAACAGTTGGCACGTGACTCCCAAGGAGGCTTTGAACATCTGCCTGCTTGAAGGCAGCAGCTAGATTGTGGCCAAAGCCTTGTTCAAGGTTCTGTGTTTTTCATTCTCCAGTGTCCTAGAACATAATGCCTGTCTGCAGTGGGAGTATGCTTGACCTTCTGAGTAAGAACGCTGATTAAGGTCAGACGTGGGGGTGGAACACAAGAGCAGCACTTGGCCTTCAGACACCTTTAGCCTGGCACCGAGGGGACACTCAGTAGGGGTTTACTGAGCGGCTGACCAATTGACTCGCCAACAAGGAAAATCAGCAGCTCTAGCAGCAAACTCACTTCCGTGGGTAGAGACGGTTTATATATCTCAAACCTGCTCCTCTTCAGAAGAAAACATTTGCAACTAATTTATCCTTAAACATAGCATCTTCCCTAAGGATAGGCAAGAGGCCCTGGCTCAGCAGCCTGGTTGGCTCTCCAGCTTTCCAGATGGCATGGGCATCCTTGAGCTAGATCCACCTGGTAAATTCCACCAACCCACACAGGCACCATTCTCCAGAAGCTGACTAAAACATTGGTACCCACTCAAGGCAAGGTATTGGTCTGCTCACCTCATGATGCTCCTACCTTTCTCATCCTCAGACTGCTGACTCCTCTCTACTGTATTACATCCAGCTCTTTCCATCTGGCTGCCCTTCTAATATCCTTTAGGCTTTATGGATTTGGCTTCTGCTCACATTCTGACTCTTTCTCTTGTTTTGTTTGACATCACTTGGAGCATGTTGAGAAACCCCTAGCTCAGTCATGACCTCCTCAAAATCTCACTAAAAAAGGCTCCCTTCCTGTTCCCAACCTGAATCTCAGTCCTCTGAACACAGTACAGGCTAAGGGAGGAGACCACACACTCCAACACACACACACGAGCACCAAGAGAGAGTCTTCCAAGGATCCCAATCGCAAAGGGAAAGCACTTTCCCATTACTTGGCAGCTGTACTGCACTGTGATGCCTCCAATTTAAATGTCAGTACAATTTGCCCTTATAAAAACACAGCTCCCTCCCCGCTCCTTCACCAGGGACTGCATCTGTAACCACGGTAACAAAACCCAGGTGCAGCAGCACAACTAGTGTTTCTATGAGGATGGAGAGCAGAGAGGGCAAAAGGGAAGAGGTTCTGACATGCATGCATCCTGGGGTCTGTCCAGAATCTACTTCTGTCCTCACTGCATCCTGCACAGGAGAGACTAAGAACACTCTCACCTATTTTACAAGTAAAACAATCTCTTGCCAGTAGTAATACTCTTCTACCAATTTTTCCACCTAATGTCAAAACCTCTATTCCATCGAATTATTTTACCTAAAAGAAATCATTTCAGGAACGAAACAGTTAAGTCCATTGTTTGACTTGCTTAAAGCCAGAAGGTCTCTCGGGGCGACAGAACCCTAGTGCTTTTCCAGTTGAGTAAGATACTTTGCTCTCTCACTCTCCTCTCTCATGCTCTCTCTCTCTCTCTCTCTCTCTCTCTCTCTCTCTCTCTCTCTTCCTTGCACACACCCTGATGCATACACAGGCAGAGGGAAGGGGAAGAAGGAGAAGATGCTAAGAATTCCTGTTCTTTGATCACTGGATATGGCACTTGCACTTTAAAAATAACTTAATATTAGCTTCATCTATGCTTTTGCATGTATGTTAAACAATAAGCATCTATGTATAGGTGCACATCTTTGCATAAAGATGCAAAGATTTTGCACACATACATGTGTGTGTGTGTGTGTGTGCAATGAAGTTTAATGACTTGCCTAACTTGCAATAAATGGCAGAGGTAAGCATGCTCAAGGTTTATGGTTCCAAAGCTTTCATCACATTGTGCTGTCTCCCAAGTAGAATTTTAAGAACTACACAAAGGCAATCAATCAATCAACCAATCAATCAATCAACCTAAATTAAATTTGGCTGGCATACAAAATACCCACAACTTAGGAAGAACAAATAAGGAGCCACCCCACTTAGCTTAGCTTAGTCATGGTAAGTGCTTTGACCCACTTACCCCACTTTCCACAACGGATGGAAAATTGACAAAGACAGTAAGACTGAACAACACTGTTCAATAATACTGACCATAGAGGTGGCTATATTTATGTGGATAAATACCAACCAGACCATAAAAGACATCTATAGAGCCTTCCATCCAGTGACATCATTATATATATTCTTCTCAACTCCACATGTAACAATCTCAAGGTTAGACTATATTTTAGGTGATAAAACAAGTCTTAATAAATTTAAAAGTGCTGAAATCACACAAACCATGTTCTTCAAATGCAATGGAATGTGATTAGAAACCAACATAGAAACTTGGGAAATGCACAAATAATAGAAATTTCATAAAACACCACTAAATAAGCAATGATCAGAGAAGAAATCAACACAGAAATATTTTTTGTTTTTGTTTTTTGAAAAATTTATTTTATTTTTTTATTTTTTTATAATAAATTTATTTTTTATTGGTGTTCAATTTGCCAACATACAGAATAACACCCAGTGCTCATCCCGTCAAGTGCCCCCCTCAGTGCCTGTCACCCAGTCACCCCCACCCCCCACTCTCCTCCCTTTCCACCACCCCTAGTCCTTTTCCCAGAGTTGGGAGTCTTAATGTTCTATCTCCCTTTCTGATATTTCCTACCCATTTCTTCTCCTTTCCCTTATATTCCCTTTCACTATTATTCATATTCCCCAAATGAATGAGAACATACACTGTCCTTCTCCGATTGACTTACTTCACTCAGCATAATACCCTCCAGTTCCATCCACGTTGAAGCAAATGGTGGGTATTTGTCATTTCTAATGGCTGAGGAATATTCCATTATATACAGCACATCTTGTTATCCATTCATCTTTCGATGGACAACACAGAAATTGGAAGATAGTTTGGGATGAATGAAACTGAAATACAACATACCAAACCAAATGAAATGTAGTAAAAGTAGACTTCAGAGGAAAACTGAGAGCTATAAATATATACATATTTAAAAATAAGAATGGTATCAAATCCACAAACTGAAGTTCCACCTCAACAAAGTAGAAGAAAAGCAAAACCTGAAAACAAACCAAACAAGTAGAATGAAGCAAAATAAAGATCAGAAAAAATAAATGAGATAAAATAGGAAAAAAATTATAGGAAGTCAATGAAACCAAAAATTAGTTCCTTGGAAACATCAACAAAATTGATTAACTTTTAACTAGAATAAACAAGAAAAAAAGAGAGAAGATTCAAATTATTAAAATCAGAAATTAAAGAGAGGATATTACTACTAACTCTATGGAAATCAAAAGGATTAAAAGGGAATAACCATGAAAAATTATGTGCCAATAAACATAACATAGATGAAGCTGATTTAAGAAGAAACAGAATATTTCAACATACATATAACTAGTAAATAAATTAGTAATAAAAAAATCCCATGAAGAAAAAGCCCAGGACCAGATGGCTTGATTGATGAATTCTCCCAAACTTTTAAGAGATGATTCAAATTAATCTTTCACGAACTCTTTGAAAAAATATGAGGAGGAAAATTTCCCTTCTTATTCTAGGAGACTAGTATTAGTATTATCCTGATGCTAAACCAGGCATATATATCACTAGTAAAAAAAAACTACAGGCAAATATCTCTTATATAAGTTCAAAAATCCTCAACACACTACCAAATTGAACCAGCAGAACACTGAATTGACTATATACCATGAGCAACTGGGATTTATCCAAGGAATGCAAGATTGATTAATATATGAAAATCAATCAAAATAGTAAATCATATTAATATCCTAATACAATAAGGACAAAAAAACATAGACTATCTCTATAGACTCCAAAAAGGCATTTGACAAAACTTGATAGTGTTTCATGATTTAAAACAACAACAGGGGGAGGCCCAGGTGGCTCAGCGGCTTAGTGCTGCATCCGGCCCTGGGTGTGGTCCTGGGGACCCAGGATAGAGTCCCGCATCGGGCTCCCTGCGAGGAGCCTGCTTCTCCTTCTGCCTGTGTCTCTGCCTCTCTGTGTGTGTCTCTCATGAATAAATAAATAAAATCTTTAAAAAATAAAAAAATAAAAACAACAACAAAAAACACTCAACAAACTATGAACAGAATTCTTTAACCTGACAAAGAGCTTATATATATATATATATATACACACACACACACACACACACACACACACACACACATCTCACATAGCTAACATTATACATAAAGGTGGAAACCTGAAAGCTTTGCTTGTAAAGGTCAGGATCAAGACAAGTACATTTGCTTTCATCATTTCTATCCACCATTGCACTGGAGATTTTAGGCACGACAGCTGATCAAGAAAAAGAAAAGGCATCCAGTTTGGAAAAGAAGAAGTATGGGTGTGTGGGTGGCTCAGTCAGTAAGCATCAGGTCATGATCTTGGGGTCCCAGGATTGAGTCCCCCATCAGTCTCCCTGCTCAGTGGGGAGTCTGCTTCTCCCTTTCAGTCTGCTCCTCCTCCAGTCATGCTTACTCTCTCACTCACTCTCTCTCTCTCAAATAAATAAAATCTTTAAAAAGAAAAAGTAAAATTATCTCTATTTTCAGATGGTATTATCTTGCATATGGAAAATCCTAAGGAACTGACAAAAAAACTATTAGACCTAATAAATGAGTTCAGAAAGGTTGCAAGATAAAAAAAAAGATCAATAGAAAAGATCAATATAAAAATCCATTGCATTTCTATACACTAACAATGAACAATCCAAAAATGAAATTAAGAAAGCAATTCAACTTACAGTAGTATCAAAATGAATAAAATACTTAAGAATAAATTTATCAAAAAAGGCAAACTGTGAAACTTAAAATCTATAAAACATTCACAAAAAAAAGTAAAGACCTGTATCAGACCTGTATCTGTGTTCATGTACTGGAAGACCTAACATTCTTAAGATGCCAATACTCTCCAAAAGCATCTGCAGATTCAATATAATTCCTATCAAAATGTTAGTGGCCTTTTATCTCCCCAGAAATTGACATACGGATCCAAAATTCATAGTGAAATGCAAGGGAACCAGAATAGCAAATCAGTCTTGAAAATGAAAGATAAAAACTAGAACTTGCATTTCCTAATTTCAAAACTTAGTACAAAGCTAAAGAAATAAAGATTGTGTAGTACTGGCATAAGGATAGAAAAATACATTGATGGAATAGAATTCAGAATCCATAAATAAACCAGTATATTTATAGTCAACCAATTTTTGCTGAATGAATTCAAGGCAATTCAATGGGGAAAGAATAGACTCTGCAAAAAAAAAAAATGGGACTGAGACAATTGGAAATCCAAATGTAAAAGAGTGATGTTGAAGCCCTACCTCATGCCATAAACAAAATCTAACTTAAAATACATCGAAGACCTAAAAGGATTAAAACTATAAAACTCAAAAAAAAAAAAACCTATAAAACTCTTAAAACATAGGGGTATCTTATCGATATGACCTTGGAATAGGCAGTAGTTTCGTATATATACTCTTAAAAGCACAAGCAACAAAACAAAAATTAGATCAGTACAGCTTCAAAAAAAAGATAAATTCAGCTTCATCAAAATTAATAACTATTGTGCATCAAAAGACAGCATCAAGGAAGTGAAAAGACAGCCCACAGAATGGAAAAAATCATTTGCAAAATATATCTGAGAGAAATCTAGTATCCAAAATACAGAAGGAACACTTAAAACTCAACAATAAAAAGACTAACAATCCAATTAAAAAATCAGTAAAAAATGTGAACAGACATTGTTCCAAAGAGAACATGTAAGTGGCCAATTAGCACATGTAAAGATACACAACATCATTAATCATTTAAGAATCCAAACCAAACCACAAGATTCCTCTTTATACCCCTGAGGACGGATAAAATCAAAAGGACAAGTGTTGGCAAGGATGTGGATAAATTGAAACCCTCATTCATTGCTAGTAGTCATGTAAAATGGTACAGTCCCTTTAGAAAACAGTCTGATAGCTCCTCAAAAAAGTAAACATAAAGTTACCACATGACTCAGCAATTCTACTTTTAGATATCACTCAAGATAAATGAAAACATATATCCACAAATAAACCTACGTGAACGTTCATAACAGCATTACTCACAGTAACCACGACGTAGGAACAACTCAAATGTCTATCAACTGACGTATGAAGAAATAAATGTTGTATATGCTTACAATGGCATGAGATCCAGACATCAAAAAAAAAACTGATACTTATTACAAGGATGAACCTTGAAAACATTATACTAAACTCAAGAAGCCAGATCAAAAAAAAAAAAAAGAAAAGCCACATTTTGTATGGTAATATTTATGGGAAATGTTCCTAACAAGCAAATCCCTAGAGCCAGAAAGTAGATAAATGGTTCCCAGAGGTTAAGGGCAGTAAGGAATGGAGAGTAACTACTAATAGATATGAAGATTCTTTTCGGTGGGGGAGGGTGATAGAAATTTTCAAAAAGTAGATAGTGGCGATGGTTGCATACCCTTGGGAATCTACTAAAAAGTCATAAATTGCACATGTCAAAATATAAACTTCATGGTAAGTCACCTTTCTCTCAACTTAAAGGAAAAAAAGAATACATTAGATAACCTAAATCTAATCACAGGGAAATATTAGACAAATGCAAAATTAGAAATGCTTTATTTTTGTAAGGGAAAGAATGTATTCTTCAAAGATGTCAACGTCATGAAACGGTGTGGATTAAAGAATGATGAGCAAGCATAACAACTAAATGCAATACCTGATACTAGACTGGATCCTGTACGCCAGGGAAAACGCTTTCAAGGATGGTAGGTTGGGACATCTGGGTGGCTCAGCGGCTGAGCCTCTGCCTTCGGTTCAGGTCATGACCCTGGGGTCCTGGGATCGAGTCCCGCATCGGGCTCCCCGCATGGAGCCTGCTTCTCCCTCTGCCTGTGTCTCTGCCTCTCTCTGTGTGTCTCTCATGAATAAATAAATAAAATCTTGAAGAAGGGAAGGAGGGAAGGAAGGAGGGAAGGAAGGAAGGAAGGAAGGAAGGAAGGAAGGAAGGAAGGAAGGAAGGAAGGAAGGAAGATTAAATCAACTCCTTAATTGGAATCCTTAAATGGATCAGATGAAATATTTACATCAATGTCAGTATCTGAAGTGGACAACTGTGTTGTAATCATTCGAGAGAATCTCCTTACTCTGGAAATACATACTGAATTGAGGAGAGAGCGAGAGAAGCATTTCTTTATCTAACCATCGATAGAATGAGACCATGCAGGCGATACAGCATGGAGGGCAAAAAGCTAAGAGATGGAAGTAGCAGAGGGCATCCTGTACTCTCACACTTACTCCCATTCTAACAGCCTTTCTGTAGGTTTGAACTTCTTTCCAAATAAAGTGTTCAGAAAGGAGCGAGCACAGAGAGCACAGAGGCTGTGCTCTGTGGGAAGAGCAAGCCGCCATCAGCTTCTCTGGTTAGAGACCTTCTGGGCTGCAGAAACACACAGGCTACGAGGTTCTTGCCTAGAAAGTGCTCCCTAAAGTGGAGGCAGAGAAGAGTTTGCCAACTGTCACCTGGACGAGTCAGAACAGCCGCGGGCGGGAGAGAGGACCATGGTGGCTCAGCGGCAGCATTGCCACCCACAACAGAGGGAACGTGCAAGTGTCCCCCCCCCCGGGGGCAAGTGGATGTCTTGGGAAATGCAAATAAATAAATAAATAAATAAATAAATAAATAAATAAATAAATAAATAAATAAAAACAATCCCAAGTCACTGTGAAGGATTCTGAATGAGAGGGTAGACCGGCGAGCTGGCAAGAGTCGCCAGGAGGCTCCTTCACGGACAGAGGGACTGACAGCACTGCAGCCCTGCAGTCCCAATCCCCAGTCCCTGCTCCCCGCCCCCTCCCCATCGTCTCGGGGACTTCCGGCACCTGTGGGGCACAGCGCAAGGCCCGGCCAGGGTCCCTCTACTCCTCTGTATTGAGCAGCTCTGGTGATAAGGCCCAACTTCAAGCCTAGGTTCCTGAACCCACTGCTCAGACTTAGTGAGTCCAAAATTCAAACTTCTGCTTTCCACCAACCCCCGAGATGATCCCTATTTCTCCTGCAGCCTTTCCCACTTCAGTAAATGACCGACCCGTCCTCCCAGTGACGAGTGGAGTCCTCTGGAGTCCCTCCTTGCTTGTCCATCTCAGATGCTACCCAGACATAACCCTACTGTCCTTACCTTCTGTAGACCCAGAAGAGGACTACTGCTCACCCGCCTTCCTAGTCTGAACCACCACCACGTGTCACCTACATCACCACCATCGCCCGCCGACGGGTCTCCCCACTTGCAACCTTGACTGTCACTTGTCTACTCACAGCCGGAGACGTCGCGGCAAGATTCAAGTCAGATCACATCCTTCACCCACACACACCTCCCCAGGGGCCTCCTCACCTCCCAA
The DNA here is from genome assembly GCF_905146905.1 of Nyctereutes procyonoides. Lineage (NCBI taxonomy): Eukaryota > Metazoa > Chordata > Mammalia > Carnivora > Canidae > Nyctereutes > Nyctereutes procyonoides. The sequence goes on from NW_026575046.1 coordinate 55,247,673, forward strand.
AGCACAAGCTAACATCCCTGCCATGACTGAGGCCTACCATGACTGTCCCCGCCTCCAACCGCCTTCCTAACCCTACACCTGCTTTTCTCCATTTCACTTCTCTCTGCAGCCATACAGGGCGGTTCTGGCTCCTGGGAGATTGGTCTCCTGCGCTCCGACGTCCCTCCCCACATCTCCCTACAGCTTGCTCCCTTATTTCCCTTAGGTCTCTTCTCACATGTCGCATTGCCAAAAAGCCCTTCGGTGTCTGCTCTATATACACTAGCAAACCCGTCCCCAGAAATCCTATTCATCTTTCCTGGTTTACTTCTCTCCACAGCCCCGATTATACTCAGATGTGTTATATTTCTATTAATATATTTTGCCTTGCCTGCTTGAACATAAGGTCCCCGAAAGGAGGAGCATTATTGCCCTGATTCATACCCAAAGCCCAGAACCATGCTTGGCACAACTTAAGAACACAGTGGATAAAGGCTAAATAAATGGATAACTCCGGCCTTGATGCTGGGACCCGGGCGGACCCAGAGGCACCGTGACCGTCAGGGAGGCAGAGCAATGCCACGAGGGGTCAACGAGCAGGCACGGCCCCCACCCAACACCGATGGGTGAGCAGAGTCAGGCCTGAGCAGGGCAGAGAGGCTTCCCTGTATATGGGCAGGAGGCTTGGATTTACACTGATCTCAACTTTTTACTATCTGAAGACGAGATTATTTGAATATCTGAACAGCGCAGAAAGGCTGCAGGCCTTCCCTCGATAGGACCCCTCGGAGGGGAAGGCAGTCGGCCAAACAGCTTCAAGGGCATGGTGGTGGGGGTGGGCGAAAGCAATTTCGTATGCTCCCTGCCTACTGCAGTCCACTTAATAAACCAGGTGCCCTTCCTCCCCGCCGGTGCCGGAGATGGTGTGGAGGCAAGTGTCACGACCAGATCAGAGCACAAGCAGGTCCCCGCTGGTGTGGCAACATCCCTTCCCTTAACAAGGCTCACAGCAGCTTGCACAGTGTGAAATAAAGCCACGTGTGTCCTCTGAGTCCATAGGGGCAGGTGCCTCTCCCATCCCGCATTCAAGGCAAAGCCAGGATTTGCCAACAAAGCCCCGGGTCTATCTTGAGCCTCCATGAGCTGCAGGCATTTACTGGGGCTTTGATTAAAGCATGATAGCCTTGAAAGCGCCCTAGAGAGGAAGGGCTGATCATCTAAAAAAAGCACGCTCCGCATGTGTGAGAAGAAAGGACGGCATGAGGAGCGGGTATGCAGGTGGGAACCAGCAGCGCGGACGAGGACACTCAAGCAACAGCGCACAGCCGTGAAAGAAAAGGGATGTTAGGAGTTACAGGGAGCCAAGGAGGGCCTGACCCAAAGCGTACCTTTGGGGATCAGAATCCTTTCATCCAACCGAGATGACTGTATGCCCTGCACAGCTCCAGTGAGCTTGCCCTTTACATCTTCACCAAAGTCACTAAAAAGTGTGACTGCAGGATAGCCGCAGCCAGAGGGTGTGCAAAGCCCTGGGAAGCCTTCCTTCAAGCTGACCTCAATCAGTTAATGTCAACCATGAGGAGTGGAGAGTCAGCGCAGTCCCCTTCCCATCCTGACTCCAACAGGTATTTTTCAATTTTGTCCATTGGGAAACCCCTAAGAGGCCCAACCAAAGGTCTTCATTAAACCAAACAAAGTATTTTTGCTGGGCACTGAACTTCAGAAAACCTCCTCGGTGACACAAACTCTCACCAACACACACACAACGTGTATCCCATAGTCATGCCATCATTCAGAGGGAACAACCCACACTTATGTAATAAAGGACTCATGTCCTTCATGCTGCTTATCACGGCATGACAACACAACAACACGCCAGCCAGTATTCCAAGAGCTTTATTATAAAATCATTTCATTCTTATAACATCTCTCGGTGCAGAATGATTAAGTAACCTGCCCAAAGTCAAACAGTTAGTCAACAGCACAACAGGGTTTCAAACTCCAGCCATCTGGCTGCTAAGTCAATGACTTTATTTTATTTTATTAAAGATTTTATTTATTTATTTATGAGAGATGCAGAGAGGCAGAGACACAGGCAGAGGGAGAAGCAGGCTCTCTGCAGGGACCCCGATGCGGGACTCGATCCCAGGACCCTGGAATCACACCCTGGGCCGAAGGCAGATGCTCAACCGCTGAGCCACCCAGGTGCCCCAAGTCAATGGCCTTAAAGTCAATTAGGCCTGAGATAGAGATGCTAAATCCTGAGGATACAACCTTGCCTCTTTCCTTCTGAGCTACCTTCACCTAAACGTGACTCCAGTCCAACTAATGACATCCAGGTTCCCATCAGCACAGGCATTGTTTGTACCTCTTCACAAGCCTCATTTGCCATCTTTATACATTCTATGCCAAGGATGGCCCTTATTTCTACGCTCCTTTGCAAGACATATCTGCCACTGTTCTCTTCCACCCAAAGTCAATGCCATGTCCTTGCTTTTCACTGTTTTCTAAAGGGTCTTGCATGCTTTTTACTGCATTTACAGATTTCTTTAAACTCTGAGCAAACTGACTAGACTGAGACAGAGTGAAAGTACAGTTAGTCCTGATCTTATAAGTAGACTCTTGGGATCTCTGGAGGGCCAAGGGTCATATAATATTTCCCTAACCTTTATACGTTTACAGCCCCCACGAAACAGTTACCCCAGTAACTGAGATTCTAAGAAGATGTGCATAGCTCAGCACTAACAGCATCACCAATGTGGTAAGACACCCATCTATAGTCCCTGGACAAACTGTTATGGCTTCGTCTGTTATCCAGCCCTGGGCGGGGCTCCACACAGGCACAAGACTGCTACCTCAAAAGCCCTAGGCTGCTGACTCTCTAGGCTGTGGGAGTTGTCCTGATAACTCCCCCATAGAAGCCAAAAAGAAGGGCTTAGCCGTTCACTCTATCTACAGCAAAAGCTGCATGAAAATTAAGGAATTAAAATGTTTCCCAAGAGAATAAACATAGCAAATTAAACCAATGGAAAGCACTTCCATCAACTCTAACATGGCAGGTGGAGAGGATATTTGGTAGCTTCTAACCAGCCTCCTACAACAGTTGTCTTCAACACCAGGTAAGTAAGTAAATCATCCTATTTGTGGGCTCAAGTAGGAACCTGTAGAGACAATTCATGAGATCCAAGCCACCCTCTGGCTGCCCTGCTATTCACAAAAATAAAAGGCACTGGGCGCCTGGGTGATTCAGTCAGGTAAGTGTCTGACACTTGATTTCAGCTCAGGTCATCATCTCAGGGCCATGAGATTGAGCCCTGTGTTGGGCTTCACACTCAGCAGGGATTTGGCTTGAGATTCTCTCTCTCTCCCTCTCCCTCTGCCCCTCCGCTGCCATGTTCACACTCACTTGCTTAAAGAAAAAAAAATGTGCAGTAAAAATCATGGCAGAGTTCACCTGACTCATTATGTAAAAGGTCGAGTACAGGCTTCAATGTGAGCATCAAGGGGCCCCCAACATTCTATGGCTGACTGACCTGCAGCAGATCCAGCCTGAAAGAGGGCAGTCTTCCCACTGGGAGCAATGCCAAGGGCTGATGTGCCTGAAGCCATACTGTTAACACAAAGGAAGAAAAAGAGAAGGAAGGAACAGAGGGTGAGGATGACAAGGAGGAAGATGAGAGCAGAGGGAAAAAAGACACAAGATGGAAAGGAGAAGAGAAGGAAAGAGATCTTCACTCGGGTCAAAATATAATCATAAACCACTGTCAGAGCTGATAATTTCTCTTCCTTATTTCCTTATTCTTTTCTTCCTTATTTCCTTTTTACATCATCCCAATGACCATCTTCCTTCTCTCTTTTTTTTTGAGAATGCATTTCAAATTTTTATTTATTTTTTTAATTTATTTTTTATTGGTGTTCAATTTACCAACATATAGAATAACACCCAGTGCTCAACCCATCAAGTGCCCCCCTCAGTGCCTGTCACCCAGTCACCCTCACCCCCTGCCCACATCCCTTTCCACCACCCCTTGTTCGTTTCCCAGAGTTTTCCTTCTCTTTTTTAAGCAGTAAATTGTTGGTGACGCCATCTTTGCTTTCTTTTGGGTTTAGGGTCTCATGGTATGAATCACTTCCCATTGAAAAGTCGTTGCACAGATGCCTGGGTGGCCCTGTTGGTTATGCGGCTCAGGTCATGATCTCAGGGTCCTGGCATTAAGCCTTGCATCGGGCCCCCTGCTCAGCAAGGGGTCTGCCTCTCCCTCTCCCTCTGTTCCTCCCCCTGCACTCTCTCTCACTCTCTCCTTCTAATAAATAAATAAAATCTTAAAAAAAGAAAGAAAAGTCTTTGGACTCCAGTTTCCAGTGAAGCTGAATATAGACTCTGATTAATTGTATATTTATGAATACATTATGAATACATAATGAAGAGCTTGGAAGTTGGTGCTCTTCTCACAAGAAAGAGGCTGAGCAAACAAGATCAGCAACTCTTCTTAGAGTCATCAGAAAATGCAGGGCCTGGGTCAAATTATTTGCCCAGATCCGGAGAGATGAGCAAATACAAAGAAAGAAGACTTACCAGGAAGGAGCTATGGCCAGAACCTGGTAGGAACACTTAAAGCATGATTCGACCAGTTTCTGGAGGCTTAGTGTGGACAAGGTGGAAGGAAAACCTCCCAGGGGCCCACCTTTTGGGGGATGGGGTGGGGACACCTTCATGAATTTGAACTCCAGGAACTCTACCAGGTTCTCAGCATGAAAAAATCAGAGAAATATCTCCTCCTGCTTCAAGCAGGAAAAGGGAAAGTGATCGTTTAGAAATGCACCCAGAGCTTTCCGTTCTTACTAACAAAGGTCTGCCCTCAAGGGAAACTATTTTAGTAGATCTTCACCAACATGGGGTTTACCCAAGCCTGACCAGCAAGGAGGAAGGGAAATATCCAACTTTGGCCACCTCTAGTCCTCCTGCGTCACCCAGGGGAGAAAGAAGGAACCAAAATGCACGTGTAAAGGTCACAGCACTGTGACACCGAACCATCAAAATACTGAGACTTTCTCATAAACAACTGGAAGGCTTCTTCCTGCCCCTCACACCCCCACCACACACCAGCAGGGCTCATCTATAATAATAGGAGATTAGAGCTGAGAAGAACGCCAAGGCTCAGGTTCCGTTCCTGATGGAGTCTGTGGGGAAACTCAGAAACAATCAGGGAACACAAACAAGGACACCAGAGGGAATATTAGCCTCCAACACCTGAAACTACAGCACGTAGTAAACAAACAGCTGCACCCCGAGCCAGAAAAACAAACTTCATACTAAGAGCATATTTACCTCATTTCCTTTTACCCAATATAGCATGTTCAGCTTTCAAAAAAAAATTAACAAGGCATTCTAAAAAGCCAAAAAATACTTAAAGCTTAAAAAAAAAACTGTCTGAAGATGCAAACCAAGCACCAGAGCAAGACTTACATATGGTAGATATTTTGGAATTATCAGATTAGAAATTTAAAATGTCTGTGATTAATATGCTAGGGAGTCTAAAGGGAAAAGTGGGTAATGTTTAAGAACATAGGGGTCATGTAAGCTGAGGGATAGAAAAGGAAGAACTGAACGGTGGTGCTAGAAATCAAAAACACTGTCACAGAAAGTGATGAGTGATGCCTCTGAGGGGCTCATCCATAGAGTGGACACAGCCAAGAAGAGCATCAAGCTTGAAGAGATGTCAACAGAAAATTCCCAGACTGAAAAAAAAAATGAGAAAAGAGAATATCCAATACTATGGGGCAGCTATAAAAGGTATAACATATGTGTAATGGGAATACCAGAAGCAAAGAGAGAAAAGAACAGAAGAAACGTGTGAAGATATCACAGCCAAGAATTTTCTAAAACTAGTGACAAACCACAGATCCAAGTGTTCAGAGAACGCTAAACATAATAAATACAATATCTATATCCATCTGTGGGGCGCCTGGGGGGCTCAGTCAGTTAAGCGTCTGCCTTCAGCTCAGGTCATGATCCCCGGGGCCTAGGATCCAGCCCTGCATCAGCGGGGAGTTGGCATCTCCCTCTGCCTCTCTTCTCGGCTCTCTCTCTCTCAAATAAATAAATAAAATCTTTAAAAAAATAATTCAACACCTGCTATGTCATAATCAAAATGTAGAAATCAAAGTCCAAGAGAAAATACGGGAAGAACTGGGGGGACAGCAGCCGACAGAGCCACCAGGATAAGAATCACATGGGACTTCTCATCAGCTGTGCAAAAACAGAGGAGTTTACAGTATTGCAAGAAAAACACCAAGCTAGAGCTCTCCATCCCGATGTGAAATCATGTTTCAAAGGCGAAGGGGAATTACTTACTCAGACAAAAATTGAGGGAATCTGTCACCAGTCAACCCGTTCAATTTGAAAAGAAATTCTTCAGAAGAAAGGAAAGTGACAGAGGTGGGAAACTCGGACCCATGCAGGGAAAGGAAGGGCATTTAGGAATAAAGGAAGAAGGTAAAATAAAACTTTCTATTTTTCTTAGTCGATCTAACAGATAAAATTTGGCTCAAAAGCATAAGAGCCACAATAAAACAGTGGGTGATTATACCTTATGGAGAAGTGACATAAACGACAGCGACATTAGAAGGGACAGGATGGAGGAATTTGGAAATCTCTTGCGAGGCAACCGTGAGGTCTGTGAAGCAGGTGCACTTAGGAGCGGCCGCCGGGCAGCCGTGAGTGTCTATTACAGACTCTAGGGCGACCAGGACCTTAAAACAACAACAACGATGTTGACTTTACAAGTCAACAGAAAGGGAGAAAACCCAAGAGAGACTCTTACTCTAGGAAACACACTGAGGGTCCCTGGAGGGACCCACTGGGCAACGGGCATGAAGGGGTGCATGGTGGGATGAGCACTGGGTGTTAGTGGAGCTGATGAATCGTGGCACACTGCGTCTGCACCTGTGTACGTCATAAGGGCTGATTGAATAAATAAGAAAACTAAAAACAACTTTACAGGCCCATTATTCACACAAGCACTTTCGGGACAACCCCCTCACTTCCACGCCAGGGTTTACCAGAACCCCGGAACATGTGGATCAGGAATCACGTAGGGCCGGGCACCGGGTCACATCAGTGAGGGGACCCTGATGGCACTGGGAGGTGGGCTGGGTGTCACGGGAGACCCTGCTCACTGACCCCATCCACCGGCCACAGTATCTCAGGTCAGAGCCAGTCCAACCCCAGCTCACTGATGGACAGTAAGTGTGGCACGTTGGCCAACCCCACGATTCCTGCACCCTTCCCCAGTGCTCCCCGAGTCAACAGACGCAGTCAGCAGCACCATGAGCAGCCGCAGGAGCCCATGCTCCACGGGGACAGAGCCCACCAGCAGTCTGGCTGCTGCCCCGCAGAGCGAGGGCTCCAAGCCCCAGCAGAGGCCGCCCCTGGCCTCCCTCCCTGAACCCTCCTAGTCCCAGGCGGAGCCTCACCATTCTCCTCCTTCTCCTCTGCATCATCACTTCTCTTGCCACTAAGTTGTTCACAAACACGATGTCATTGCTCCCATATCAAAAAAATAAATGAATCAATCATGACTCCACTTCCCCTTCCAACCACTGCCCTATTTCTCTACTTGTCCTTTATAATAAACTAGCAAAAGCAATTGTATTACTTACCGTTTCTCATTTCTTCCCTCCCATTCTCTTTCAGGTCCCCTGCAATCAGGCTTTCCACCCCCACCAGTTTGTTAAAGTCACCAGGGACCTCCAGGCCGCTGAGAGCAATGGTCAAGTCCCAGTCTTCATCCTACTCGACTTTAGTTGTTTGTCTGCTCCCCTCCATTGGTGTTCTCATCCAGGCTGTGGATTTAGACTCTGCCCATATTTACAGCCCCAGCCCAGATCTCCTCGATTTTCAGACCCACTTTTTTTTTTAAGGTCTTATTTATCTATTCATGAGACACAGAGAGAGAGAGAGAGGCAGAGACACAGGAAGAGGGAGAAGCAGGCTCCACGCAGGGGGGCCTGATGCGGGACTGGATCCCGGGACCCCAGGACCATGACCAGAGCCAAAGGCAGATGCTCAACCCCTGAGCCCCGCAGGCATCCGACTTCCAGACTCCAACCTACAACTGCCACTGGGCTGCGAGGCGTGGATGCCTGAGAGGCAGCACAAACTGAGCCAGGACAGAACCCTCCCAGGGCAACTCCGGGCAACTCCATCCCGGGAGTAGCTCAGGCCCTCGGCCTCATCCTCAACTCCTCCGTTGCTCTCATTCCCACACCCCATCTCTCAGCAAACCTGGCTAGCTCTCCTTACAAATATCCCCAGAATCTGACACCTCCTCCCACATGTATTTGTTAGCACCCTCGTCCAACGGGCGATCACTTGGAAAATCTCAATGGTCTCTCTTTTTTTTAATTTACATTTAATTAATTACCACGTAATGGACTCTTAGTTTTGGAGGTAGAGGCCAGTGAGGCATCCTCTTACAGAGCCACCCATGCTCCCTGCAGGCTGAGCCTCCTGCACACCCACCAGCCAGGTACCCCCTGAGCGGGACCCCCTGCTTGCAGACTTGCTGGCCTGTGATCCTGCCTCTGTGTTTCGGCCGCAATGAGCTTCTCCAAGCAGGCTCCACAGACGCAGATTTTGCACCTGCCCTTTCCCCTGTCTGGGCCATGCCTAGTCACGGCCTACTGGCTCACATCCTGAGCACATCCTCTCGGAAAAGCCCTCCCCGGCCACCCTATATTAGACGGACCTGCACCCCGGGTCTCTCCTCACCCTCCCAGCTTTGCTTTTCTCCACAGCATTTATCAACACACCGCACGCCTCCCCTTTATTCTGCTTACAGCCTGTCTTTCTTCACCGTATTGCAAACTCTGGGAGGGCAGGGCTATCTCTCCGTTTTCATTACTGCTTTGCCCCAACTTCTAAAATGATGCTTGGCAAACAGCTAAGAATAAGAAGAAATTTCTCATAAATGCTAAGTAATTGTTGAATTAATGCTTTGGTCCTTTTGCTTCTCGATTCTACATCATTTTCTTGGAGATTTCTGGCATCTTTTAAAATTCAGACCACTCCTCTAGGATTTTGATGGAATCTTGTCTCACATTTAGATCTTTCATCCATTTTGAGTTTATCTTTGTGTATGGTGCAAGAGAGTGGTCTAGTTTCATTCTTCTGCATGTGGATGTCCAACTTTCCCAGCACCATTTATTGAAGAGACTGTCTTTCTTCCAGTGGATAGTCTTTCCTCCTTTATTGAATATTAGTGGGAAATATCAGAAAGGGAGACAGAACATGGGAGACTCCTAACTCTGGGAAACGAACTAGGGGTGGTGGAAGGGGAGGAGGGCGGGGGGTGGGGGTGACTGGGAGATGGGCACTGAGAGGGGCACTGGATGGGATGAGCACTGGGTGTTATTGTGTATGTTGGCAAATTGAACAGCAATAAAAAATAAATTTATAAAAATAAATAAATAAATAAAATGTAAAAATGAAGGAAAAAATAAAATAAAATAAAATTCAGACCACTTGAAACTGACAATTTCTTAGAACCCATTAGCAACCTCTAGTATCTGCAGAAAACCAACGGCAGACATCAGTTACAATTGTAAATGAAAAGTGTTGCCCCCCAATCAGACAGTGCCATTGCGGTGGCATTCCAGGAGGAAGCGGGAGCAGCCTGCTGGCCTCGGAAGTTCTAGAAGCATCTCCACGTTTCAGTGCCTCCAAGCATTCCCTCAAATTATTTAAATTGGTTCCCAGTCATCTTTGGTACAACTCCAGAGTCTTTTCCCAATACAGCAAACATGCACATTATTTGCACAGAGGAAAAATCACAGAATCAAAATGGCCTGGTACTCCTTAGTAAATTCTATCAGAGTCTAGTAGCAAGTGTTTCCAGGACAGCCTGAGGCCTTGCATGCACAGTTTTAAATTCCATCCTGCCTTCACCCACAGCCCGCCAAAGAGTAAATAAAATTTCACAATAATTGCTCATAAAAAAAAACTTTCTCACCCAAATTAAGAACAATTAAGGCAATCACCCAACTGAAGAATGTAATTATATAATTAAAATTTTATTAATGTGGCCTAATTTCCATTCCCAAAGTGTCCCGTATCAGTTGATCATATGGCATTGTTCTTTTTCCTTCTCCTTTTTGTGAGCAGAGGAAATGCAGAGTTAAAGCATAGCCATTCAGAGGGTGCAAAACCCAGCCCCATGTCCCAGGATGCACTCGGCAGCAACCTGTCCTGGGGTGGCCTCCCCTGCGGGGCCTTATTCTACTGGACATACCAGGGATGGCTCTGCCAGTAGAAGGATAACCAGCCTCAGGGGCCAGGTCCTAACAGATGCCCCTCTCCTGAGCACAAAGACACTTCTAAGACGGATTCTCTTGTGTAGACCCAGAATTTCCCTCAGAGGACTCCTCAGGGCTGAGGCTATGGGCCACGCAGCCAACTCTTCTCCCCGTGGCCAGGAGTTGCCTGCCATCAACTAGTCTGGCCCCACCCCAAGGCTGAAAACCCTCATGCAGTGGAACACCTTTAGCCTCCCTTCTAGGAACATTATGAGGAGATAATTACCCAGAAATTAAGCAAGATATAAAAATTTTCAATTCAGTTTTCAAAAATTTTCAAAAAAATTCAATTCTTAAAAAGTATGTATTAAAAAGTATTATTTAAACAGAATTCTAGTTATCCCAATTTAATGGGATGTGGTCGCCATATTTTCTTGGACAAAAGGAACTGAACACGTTTACGTTTATACATCAAGGAAGGGACAGTTGCCCCGAGCTGTCAGTGCCTGGTTTCTCTAGGCTGCCACACTACCCACCCACACCTGGTATCTGCAGGAAGGGGTTCAGTGCCATGTACTCCTAGAGCCCCAGCATCCTCTTAGAGAGACCAGCCTCTATGACCCTGAAACTCATACTCCATCACCAAGAAATTCCCCGAAGGTTTTGGCCTTTGCCTTTCTTGGTTCCCTTCCCCTTTCTTAATTTAACAGGACCTCTTGCCTGTTCACTGTGCATACAGACCGACACACAGTCCTCTCAGGGGTGGCCACCTTCCCCCCCCCCACAGACCTTGTGCCACTGCGGCTGGAGGTGGGGTCAGTACCCTTCACTCTCTTCACAGAAACACCTCCTCTTCTCCCTCAAAAACTCCAGCTCTACTGAAGCCCAAATGATCAGACCCCCATGCCCTCCATCACTGTAGCCATCTGCCGACTTGTGCTCGCTCCTCATTGAAGATCTCGGGTCCTGGATTAGTCTTCCCCTTCAACACTACTTACATAAGTATTCTTGGGATACACGTAGCTGGTCCAAGCAACAGTCTGTCCTCCCAGTTTCTAGACATCCTTCACTCCACCCATCTTTCCTTCCATGCTACTATTATCACTTCTGAACAATCCCAACTTCACAAATCTCTTCTCAGCTTGCTAATTTTTGGTATCACCATTCCTGCCATTTTCTAATCTTACCGGGATCTGGAATCCCCGATCCTTCCCCCTTTTCATTGTCCATCATGGCCCTCATGGCCCTCATGGCTGCACTCTGCCCCTTGCCTGACTTTGAGCCCATATCGTGACACAGTTACCCAGATCTTTTGTAGACACCCTTGATCTCTTGGCGCCTCCCTTACTCCATTATATTCATTAGGGGGAAAAATAAAGATCTTTCTATTACTCTCCATATTTCTCCTGCCTTCACACGCCCACCCAGGCAGCCAAACTAGGAGCTGGCAAGCTACAATCCTCAGACCAAAGGTGGGCCACTCCCTTTTTATAGTTTTATTGGAATATAGCCACACTCAGTCAGGTATCGTCCATTTCTACTGTCATGCCACAAGGGCACAGTTGAATAGTGCGACAGAAACCATATGGTTCACAGAACCAAAACTGCTCTCTTGCCCATCCCTTTACAGAAGAAATATGCTAAATGCTGTGTCAAACTATTCTCTAAAACAATCCACAATAAGGCTTGTTGGCCTCACTTTTGGTTTATGTCTTCGAAACACAAGTCAATATCTAATTTTAACAGTCATGACTGCTGCGTTCCCTAGTATATCTTACCTGCCCCCACTCTCACCATGATGACCTTACCTCAAAACAGAGACAGAATGTCTCTGCGATCAAATAAAAGCAATTTCACTTTGCATCACTAAATTCGTCTCCGTCTCCTACATCACCTCTCTCTTCTATCTTCTCCAATCATACGTTAATACCACTCATCTTAAAAAAGAGTAACGCAATTTCACTTGACCATGCATCCCCTTCTAGCTTCTGCTCACGTCCCAGCCTGCCTTCATAGAAAAGTTCACCCACTATATCCACTTCCCGCCTGCCGTTCTCTTCCCACTACTTGGCAAAATGGTTTTTTATCAAGGCATCTAAGATACTCCTACTGCTAAACCAATGGTTTATGCTCAGTTCTCTTTGTATGAGACATCTCAGCAATGCTTCATGAGGCTGATTTTGAAGTCTTTCTTGAAGGACCATCTTCTCCTGGTTCCTGGGGCTTGGCTCTTGGATTTCCTCCTCCCTCAATAACAGCCCCATCCCAGTATCTTTGCAATCTCCTCGTCCACCGACAGAGTTTTGTTCTTGGCCTTCTTGTTCTCTGCATCTCTCCTCTCTGTCTAAGTGATCTCATCAAGTCTCATTGGTGTGAGGGCCTCCTCCAGGCTCTTAACTCCCAAACCTATCATCCCATCCTCGGTTTCTACCTTGAGCCAGGTAGCCAACCATCAAACACTTTTACTTTGATGTCCATGAACCACATTGAACTCAGACTGGCCAAACATTCATTTCCACACCCACCCCCTATGGCTGCTCCTCCCCAGTCCTTTCCTTTCAGAAAATGATAGGACCATCCACTCAGTTCCTCAGGCCAAAAAACAGTTTTCTTGGTTCAATGTCTACAATGTAGTAGGAATCATGTCACTATTGACCATCTCTGTGGCTACACCCTAGATGAAACCACCAGCAACTCCCATTTGGACTAAGGCAGCAGCCTCCTGCCTACACACTTGCTATCCTACAGCCCGTTCCTCACATTCGGCCAGAGTGATCATCCTAAACTGTGAACCTGATTGCTCCATCTCCTTACTGAAAATTGTCCAATAGCTTCTCCTTGACATTAAAGTAAAACCAAACTCCGTAACATAGCCAAAAGGCCCCTTGTTGTTACACCCTTGCCTCTGTCTCCAAAATCCTTCCCTTCCCCTTGCTCCTCTGCTCTGTTCACCAGCTAGTAGCCTTCATTCCAACATTCCAAGCTGCCCACTTCCTCTCATCAAGATCTTCTTGGAATGCTCCTCAGCTAGGTCTCCAAATAGCTGTGTTCTTCTCAAATGTTATCATTCAGGGACACCTTCCTGGGTGACTTGTGTTAAAATTGCCCCTTTCTCCAATTTCTAATATTTTTCTTCATAGCACTTATCAATTCCTCAGAACATCTGATTTATATGCATATATCTATATCCATCCATCCATCCATCCATCTATCTTTATCTATTTGCATGTTTATTTTCTCACCAAATTAGTCACTGGCTCCTGGAGGGCAGAGATCTAGTTATCCTTCTACTATCTGCCTAACATCTAAACCAGCACCGAAAACAGAGTAAGCTCTCGATAAATACTTACTGTCTGACTGACAAATGTAAAAATGTAATAAAATGTAAAGTCGGTTAATTTAACACCTAATCCTAAGGATGTTACAATTTATGAGATTATTTTATATTCAGATAACGCCTGAATTTTCTAATTTTGTTGGCTCTCTGATAGAAATATTACAGCCTTGAAAAACCACTGATTCATGCTCTCTCAGGTAGTTAAGCCACAGGAAGAAAATCACATATTTAAAGTGACATTGACCCTGCATACACACATATTTATCCCGACCAGGTGCAAGTCCTCACAGGTACAGACACATTTAATAGCCCTGAAAGCCAATTTTTCCCCTCGAGACACAGTGACCATTTAGGAGAGGTATCGGTTCCTTTAACAAATAGACCATATAATCACGGATTCGCTCAACATTTATCATTTTCAGGGCAGTGTGCTTCTATAACCCAATATTCTTCACCATATGATTTTTCTCCTACACTTAAAGCACACACACACACACACACACACACACACGGAGTTATGTTTACAGAAATACACAGTCAACGATTTTAAAGGGTTTAAACCTTACCCCATCCTTACCTTAGTGGAGCTTTGGCTTACTAAATCCATATGGAGGTAGATCGATGAGACAATAGGAATAAAGCTGTTACCCGAGGCTCCTTTCTGCCCAAGACAAACCCCATCAGGCTCATAAGCATGGGGAACCCCTTATAAAGTTCTGTCTAACACACAATTTTGCCGTGTAGGCTTCAGGGCCTGGGCCGCTCTATCCTATCACTGCGCAACGCCAAAACCCACCACACTGTTGAAGAGGCCCTAAGGACTCCGAGATTACATTGCCTCTTAGCCTACAGATGCGTTAGCTGGTCTGTGGTGCCACTTATTTTCTGGAAGGCATGGATGCACATGCCCAGGCACACACACACACACACAAAGCTCTACACAGATTTTGAGGGCCTTCATCTGCCATCTCTCCAGTTATGAGACTTTCACTTCAAAGCCTCAGATCCTATCCGAATGAAGACAAATGGTACTAACTGTACCAAAGGTGTACCTGGGCAGGAATAAGCCAGTACTAGGCTATCTGTATCACCAGAAGTTTCAATACTCTTGGGACAAAACACACTACCTTTGTCATGAGCATTCCCAGAATCACCTGCTAGGAATGACCTATCCCTCCGAGGTAGTTAGATTGGACAGCCTGCAGCTGAAGTCTGGGAATGCATTTTATAAGCTCTTCTCTCCTTAGCACCCCCTCTGACAGACCCAGTGGCAGACAATATTTCCCAAAAATGGCCACAACAATGTCTTCTATCCCACCTGCTCTTCTCACAACAGGATGTTGAGACGTCTCCCATCATGAACTGAAGTCTCTGTTTCCTCTCCTTGAACGTAGGCAGGTCTCTGTGACTCCACAAACAGAACACAGTGAAAGTGATGCTGCATGCAGCTAGCTAGTCTTCAAAGGTGATGGAGCTGGGCTGGCTCTCTGGCACCACGCTGTGAAGGAACAAGCCCTTGGGGGTTGGGGTGGGGTCTACATAAAGAGGCCTATGGAGAAAGGAACAAAGGCCCCCAGCACACAGCCCTGCAGAGTCACTCCAGCTGATGGTAATTCCCCCACTAAGCCCTACTCAAGCTGCAAGCTCTTGAGCTGATCGATTATTAGTTTGAGCCATGGCATTTAGGGCTGACCTGTTACACAATGGTAGTTAACCCAAACACCTGCTGCCTCTTCCTCTTCAGGCATATCCTCCCTATCTAACAGAGTCAAGGTGGTGCCTTCTTCGTCTCCCTGTTGGCCAGGTATGGGTAAGTCTGACCCACTCACGTTGCTCTGAATCAAAATGTGATTTGTCCTCTCGGGGTACAAAACTTAGCTCTGCCCACCGACTCATTTCCACACTTGCCTTGCTTCTACTCGCCTCTCAGGAACCAATTGTCATCTACTTACCTGTCCGATGTGGTTGTCAGGTTTCCATAAAAACCTGCAATTCAAGCCACCCTCTGAGAAGACTAAAATGAAGGGGATCTCCAAAATTTGAGGGACTCTGTGCAAGTTATAAATGGAGGGGGATGGTGCAAACTGTAACCTAGAGCTAGTCATCCAGGGATGCATCAGGGGCTGTGGCCATCATATCAAGTCAAAATGTGAGAACCTAGGCAGGGTTACAAGCAGAAGTCAAGGGTCACATGAAGTCAGGACATGAGTGCAAAAATGAGGTGTCAGTGCAATATTCCACGGGTGATCAGTCTGTGAGTGGCAACCATTGTTAAGGTCAATCTTCCCAACTTGTTACATCCAGTAACTTTATCACCAAAAGGAATGAGGTTAATCGGAAATGTGTTCTCAGTAAACTCATCTGTGTCCTGGTAAATCACGCTTTCTCTACAGGCCATTATGTGCTGTGTGTGTGTGTGTGTGTGTGTGTGTGCTACAGAGTCTATGTTAAGGGTGACCATTGGATAACGCTATGTATAAGACAATAAACGCTGACCTCCCATCTCCAAATCATAGGCCATGACATCAGATCAGCTATGTGACTTTAAACACATTACTGAATTTTTCTGAGCAGCTGTATCTTACTTTATAAAATGGAGATGATAACAGTATTCATTCTCAAAGAGTTTTTTTTTTTTTTTACAATTTACCTTTTTTTAAACATGGTATTTATTTATCTGAGACAGAGAGCACAAGTAGGAAGAGGGTCAGAGGGAGAGGGAGAAGTAGGCTCTCTGCTGAGCATGGAGCCCAACACAGGGCTCAATCCCAGGACCCTGAGATCATCACCTGAGCCTAAGGCAAACAATTAACCGACTGAGCCACCCAGACATTCCCTCAAAGGGTTTGTCAAGGTTAAATAAAATAACATAATTAAAGCATCAAGCATCTTTAGTCTGTGATTCGTGAATTCTGAATTCTCTCCTTGTTTCCCATGTGTAAAATGTGGCAAGCCTGCCCAGGACCGCCAGACTAAGCCATTTGTCCTCATGCATTATTCAGAGCTTCACCCAGGCATGTCCCAACTCCTGGGGTTGATCCAATTAGTCACTCATAGGCTGTAGCTTTAGGGGTCTTGACACCATCCTAAAAGCTCTCATCAGAAATTCTCTCCTTTCCTCTTCTTCCCTGATAGCTACAATCTCATTTTATCACCAAACAAAACCACATTCCCCTCGTTGGCTGTGTCTAAAGCAACCAGCCTGCCACAGAGCCTCTCAGAACATATCCCTGCAAAGCAATCCCACCCCAGAGTCAGGGCCTGATTGAACTTGATGACGGTGACATTCTTAATGAAAGTCAGACGGCAAGGACTTCAGAGGGTCTGTCTCGGTGGAAGCACAGCAGAAAACAGATTGGGTTAATCTTCTCTGTGGCTCCTCATTTTCCAAGCTTTAAAGCATAACAGAGCTGAAAACAGCCAATTTCTCTCATATTTTCACTTAGGCATCCTCCTTAAACCAGCTCCTTTCCACAGATGACTCATCTTTAGGGACCTATATAGTGGGTAAGCCAGGGGACACTCCAGGACAATCTTGATCTTCTCTGTCTTCTGGGTCTGTTGATGTCTCCTGCAGGTACTGGAGTGGGACCATCACATGACACCTCTCCCTTTCAGACAAAGTAGAAATGTGTCCTAAAGGAAACATCGTAGAAAACAGGATTGAAATATGCTTTGTCCCTGGCAGTGTGCAGGACTCAAGCCTGCATCTTAATAAAGAATCTCTTTAACACGTGCCTCACATAGGAATGAAATTCAAAGGTCAGCCCAGATGGAGTTGTGCATTCAGAGAAACCCTCTACTAGGGAGAACCGATCCTGGAGAAACAGCAACAGCGTGTGATCAGAACAATGGTGAGACCCTCCCATCCCTGCTGTGCACCTCCCCACGCCCCCACAGCCAACAGTAAAGCTGCACAGGGTCATGAAAACAGCTGCCCTTTGGTAAAGTCCACCTGGTTTGAAATTCCAGCTCCTCTAGTGACTAGCTACGTGACCTTTAAAACTCAACACTGGGGACACCTGGATGGCTTGGCGGTTGAGCATCTGCTTTTGGCTCAGGTCGTGATCCTGGATTCCTGGGATTGAGTCCCACATCGGGCTCCTCGCAGGGAGCATGTTTCTCCCTCTATGTCTCTGCCTCTCTCTCTCTCTCTCTCTCTCTCTCACTCTCTCTCTCATGAATAAATAAATAAAATCTTTAAAAAATAAATAAAATAAATAAAACTTAACATTGACATCAATAGAATGGAGAGAACATACACTGGACTCCGAATTCTAGAGAAGAAATCACAACTCCAAGCCACCAGGAGACAGAAGAGAAACACAGCCAGAGCTTCAGGAAAAACAAGGACTCATGGGATAGGAGGATGGGCAACAGGAAGATGGTTGGTCTACAAGACTGGGTTGCAATTTCCTACTTATCTCCCCAGTGAAGGTTTGATTTAGGAGAGAAAGAAGGACATGGAACTGTTCAAACTAATTGGATTTGGACTTCCAGAGCAAAATTCAAGATAACAAAATTGTGAGCCCTTAGGCACGGTGATACTTAATTCCCAAGCCTGTGTCCAGAGACCAACTGGTCTCAGCAAGAGGGCTTTAAGCTAGAAAACAGAAATGGCTGAAGTGAACAGCAAATCCTGTCATGTACACACACACATACATACACACATACACACATACACCCCACAACACAGAGCAGATCTGTTCTCTTACAACACAATTGCGGTCCTCCCATCATTTCTGTTGCTGAACTCAGAGCACAGATAGCACAGAGAGAACTCAGAAGTTCAGCCATCTTTGTGACTATTTTTCCAATGTCTACGATCCTTAAATTCTAACCTTCAAATATCATAAAACCCCAGTCCTTACTGGTCTTTTCCCCTTTTCTCTATGTCAAGTGTCTAAAAAATTTGGTTTGAAGGATAACTTTTTGATGACCATTTAGATTGCCATTGAGTGACCAGATACCTTGAAGTTACCCATTTCCAACTTAGAGAAGAAAGGAGAGGATCATCCATGCATCCTTGATTCTGAGCCATTGTCAGGTACTCCTTTGTTAAACTTGGAATGGTTTTAGTCACAGGTAGTCAAAACTGTTGTCTTCAGTAATCCCACAGGGAAAAATTTAGTCTGAAAACTCAAGGGGAGGGAGATAAGTGCTTTAAATGATTATTGGTCTAGGACCAAGGAAGAAAGCCCATGCCTTAATAAGCCCATGGAGAATACCTGTACCAGGGAGCAGTTAGGACTTTTCAATAACAGAGGTCATGATTTACTCCAATAAATAGTTGATTTAGTAACAAACAATAAATATTTATTTAATTATTAATTGTATTAATTATTTAATATTTAATTAATATTTATTAAATCATCCAATAAACAAAACACGTAACGTATTAAGATAAAATAGTATGGGAACTATGCATATGTGGTATCACCAAGTCTTAACAGGAAAGAACTCAAGTTGGGAACAAACAGATGGAAGAGTTTGTCCTACTTAAAAGATCCTGAATTGGATGGAGAAATGGCAGATGGTGAAGGACGTGATCAGAACTGTCACCTTAGACTCTCTTCTGACCACCAAGAAGAAATGATTAATGAAGTGTAAATCACAGAAACTTGAGAGAAAATTATCATATCATCTCATGATAGCGAAGAAAGGAAGAGTTGGGTAGATGAATGTAGGTACTAGATTTGGGAAGGCAGACTTCAGAAATTCAAGAGAAAGAGTGGCCAGGATTATAAATCATGATGCTTTTTTAGGAAGGAAGATAATTCTCAAAAAAAAAATGTGATTTCATTTTGCATTTGTAAATTATCCTGGTGAGAAATAAAAGGTAGAATGTTCCATTCAACCATCATGTTTGGGGTCCACAATAGGCAAGACAAAACAGTGTCATGGCTAAAAGCCTGGCCTTGGTGTTTGACCAATGACATTTGAACCCCAGCCCTACCCCTTACAACAGAAATCTTAAGCCTATAAACTAACATTGCTACATCACAATTGTATCAACCATAAAAAAATGGATATGTAAACCATTACTGTGGTGATTGAATAAGATAATATATTTCAAGTGCCTGGCACTGAGTAAAGCACAATAGATAGAGCTATTGTGATCTTTTCTGGCCAGCCTCCATTCTAGGCAAAGAAGGCATAAAAGGATGAGGTTTATTACCCTTATTCCCTCCCCTCAAACAATTGTCTGTTGTTTTAAATAATTAAGATGCAATGGGTAATGATTAGTGCAATGTAACTATAGTTGCCTGAAACCCTCCCAGGAATTAGATGTGGAATAAGTTAATTATTTTGTCAGTCAACGAATCAAACTGGTATCTCAAGAAAACATTGGATCTGCCCACTGAGCAGTAACTAATTCAGATTATTTAAAAAAAAAACACTCAAAGGATGGATAGGAGAAATATCAAAGTTGATGAACAGGGGTCGCTGGGGTGGCTCAGTCAGCTAAGCATCTGCCTTCATCCCAGATCATGACCTCAGGGTCCTGGGATCCAGCCCTGCATCAGGCTCCCTGCTCAGCAGAAAGCCTGCTTTTCCCTCTCCCCCTGCCCCTCTCCCCACTCGTGTTTTCTCTCTCTCTCTCTCTCTCTCTCTCTCTCTCTCAAATAAATAAATAAATAAATCTAAAAAAAAATAAAAAGGCTGATGAACAGAAACAGGAAAAACAGGGACCAGGGCAAGCTGTAGTTTGCAAAATCCTAAGACTCTCAATAAGGCTCTCTCAGTTACTCTGAGAGCCTAGAAAAGTCCAAGGAAGGGAGAAACACAGAATTAACTGTGATTATGGATGGGATGAAAAGTGAATTTCCTTACATTCCATTTGCTTTTCTCTGCCTTGAGAGCATGGTGGGTGAACTGAGAAGCACAGAATTAACTCGCCATGAGAGAATAAAAGCCTTACATTTATTAGGAGATTGTAAAGGCACCCATGTTCTCTTAGTGTTTTCAAATCTCTTGGCCAACATATTGGAGCTCAAAGAACAAGGAGAATTTTCAAACAAGCTTCTGTCAGTGATCTTTGGGAAGCCAATGTAAGATGGAAAGTTTCTCATAGACTGGAAATGGGCCAGTGCTATTCCAATTTTCAAGTAGCAGAATTCTGCAAACCAAAGACAGGGGCTTGGCAAAGACAGTGTGCTGTCATAAATGTCACTGAAGAAAAGAAACCACAAAAAAGAAAAACATTCTTAAGGAAAAGGGGGATAAATCAATGTCCAGTGCAAAAAAATATGAGAGACTATGGATCATATTCTATGAGCCAAGAACCATTCTAGATACTTTTAAATACATAAGCGTATTTAATTTCCCAAGGGCCATACGTACTCTTACGTCTACTTTGTATAGATGAGGGAACTGGTATGCAGAGAAAAAGATCAAAGGATGGGGAATTTCTGGCCCATTCCAAGGACGTTCAGGTTTCTGCCCTTCAAGGATAAGCACCTGACATTCTGGAAAAATAGAAACAGCCCAGAGTTGGGGCCCCTGGGGGACTCAGTTGATTAAGCATCTGACTCTTGGTTTTAGCTCAGGCCATCTCAGGGTCTTGGGATCGAGTCCCATGTGGGGCTCAGGGCCCAGGTAGAATTGAGATCCTCTCTCTCTGCCCCTCCCTACTCTGCTCATGTGCTCACTCTCTTTCTGTAAAAGAAGGAAAGTGGGATCCTGGGTGACTCAGTGGTCTAGTGTCTGCCTTCAGCCCAGGGTGTGATCCTGGAGACCCGGGATGGAGTCCCACATCGGGCTCCCCACATGGAGCCTGCTTCTCCCTCTGCCTGTGTCTCTGCCCCCCTCTCTGTGTCTCTCATGAATAAATAAATAAAATCTTTAAAAAAAAGGAGAAGAAAGAAGAAAGAAAGAGAGAGAGGGAGGGAGGGAGGGAGGGAGGGAGGGAGGGAGGGAGGAAGGAAGGAAGGAAGGAAGGAAGGAAGGAAGGAAGGAAGGAAGGAAAGATGATAGATGGATCGATCCTGGAGTTAAAGGAGGAGTCAGATGAACATACTGGATGGAAACTTATCTTGCCATGTCCAGGAGAGTGCAGTAATCATTGCAGTTCTACGAAGAAGATGCAGAGCAGAGCCCTTTTGTGATCTCTCTCCAGCCTGTAGACGACTCCCCTTTCTAGGAAACACCCCCTCAGCCCCAAGGATGTGCCTTTGCACTCCTGTTTGACATAATTGATTGAACCAAATCTGGGCCATTGGATTTTCCTCAACAGCAGTTCGGAGTTTGGAGATATGAGTTGACTGCTATATACCCGAATGAGGAAATGATAAGAAAGTAAGCCGGAGGTGGCCATAGTTGGCCTTATTAACATGCGCCAAAGAGAAGGGTATGCACAGATGACAGACAGGCACAGAGGTGAAGTGATTCAGCCCTGAAAAAAACAGAATAAACCTGCGTCCATATTCCCTCGGGTCTGGACTCTAGTATCCTCTGTTTGTTTTTCCCGCGTGGCCCTGAGATTTTCCTACAGGTCCTCTGAGAATCTCACCTTCAGTGCTTACACTAGCCTGACTGAGCTGAGGGAAGTAATAACCAAAATGCCTGGTTTAGACGACCACAACTTGTTATGACACACATGCTCTCCTCCTGAAACATGAGTTAGAACATAAGAAAGTCTTACAATATGTTCCCAATACATGGACAACGAATTTCACCCACATCACCCAGGAGCAAGTAGAACCAAAAGACAATGGGCTGTGTGTCTAGAGATTTTAGAGACCTGTGGGGAAAACTGAAGAACATAGAGCAAATGATCATATTAATTTTCTTCTTCTTTCTAAAGATCATAACTTTGTAGAAGAAAGGAATATGGGGGCACCTGGGTGGCTGAGTCAGTTGAGTATCAGACTCTTGGTTTCAGCTCAGGTCATGATCTCAGGGCTGTGAGACTGAGCACCACATTAGGCTCCTCGCTCAGCATGGAGTCTGCTCAGGACTCTCTCTCTTCCTCTGCCCCTCCCCCTGCTTGTGCATGCACTCCTCACTCTCTTTCTCAATAAATAAAATCTTAAGAAAGAAAGAAAGAAAGAAAGAAAGAAACAAACAAACAAAGAAACAAAGAAGCAGCATCAAGAAAGGAGAAGATAACACAAGAGTCAGTCTCCTGACTTGGGGCTTTGCACAAGAGAATTGTTGAGTCATGGCAAAGGACAGAGGGGATTTTATCAGGAGAAGGAAGAATGTGAGATGATAGACTTAAAAATAGGAGCAAAGATGATGATCTGCAGTATTGTCAAAGAAGGTGAAAACCTCATCAAAAATTATGCAAGTGGAAACTGTGAAGTCACCAGACTTGACACAGACATGATCCTCAGATTTAAATAATAGGTAAGGAAGTTAAGATATAAATATATCATCATTCCAGAAAAAAGGCACTGTGAGGGAATTCATATAAGTTCCCCTCTCCCTATTTCCTCTAAAAATATCCATGACAACCAGGACAGGATTAAGAAATCTCACAATAGTGAGCTCTTTAAACCATGATCTAGTGATAGTTTATTTCTTCACCTATGAGAAGCTTAAGGAGGACCATAGACCAACAGGCCTGAGTCCCCAACCCCGATCCTATTATTGGAGTAGTACTCTGATGATATTATTACAAAAAGAAGGAATTTTTTAAAGATTTATTTTTTTAATTTGAGACAGAGAGTGAGCAAGTATGCATGCACAAGCTGGGGGAGGGGCAGAGGGAAAGGAAGAGAATCCCAAGCAGACTCCTCACTTAGTGATCATCCTGACTCAAGGCTCGATGCTATAACCCATGAGATCATGACCTGAGCTGAAATCAAGAGTCAGATATTCAACCAAATGAGCCACCCAGGTGCCCCTAGAGGGATGTGTTTCTGATCCTCACTCCAAATCGAAGAGAACTCTTTGTAATGAACCATATTTTATATTTAGAAACATTTACTATTTGAAAAAAAAAAAAAGAAATAATAGACGTTTCCAGTGGGGCAAAGTGAGACTGCAAACTTCAGCAGCATTAGGAAGCCGGCATCACTCAACACTGATTGGACATGAGGATTGAGAACATTCCTCCAAGAATTACCCAACCTCAGATCCCAAACTTGGGTGATCCAAGCCCTTTCACTGGATGAGCAACAAAAGCAGAACATCAAAACATCGTCCTAGGAAACCCGATCTCTGAGAACATTTGGGCAAACAAGAAAAAAGCTTAAGATCTTAGAGGAGCTATTTCCATAACATCTTCAAAAGAGGAACAAAATACACTTGGCTATCACTATGGAACAATTTGAATCAATATTGGACATGATTAATAATAGATTTTGTTTTGGAAAAAATCAGTTAGTAAAATGGAAAACATGTCTGAGACACATACGAATGTCTAAGAAATTAACATAATGGGAAAAATGTGAGCAAATGTTTCTTATACCCACATTCTTCCTGGCTCTTCTGGATCATAGGAATACAAAAATGAAGGAGCCATTTGTACCTGCCTTCAAAGTGATCACAGTCCAGTTGGGGAGGAAAAGAAATTAAACGAGTAATAATTCAGATATTATTAACTGATACCAACTTACACCCTAGAATTGCAAAAATACCAATTTTTTTTCCATAGTATCAACAGATGCCATACAAAAAGAAAGAGGGACACCCAAGTGGCTCATCAGTTGAGCGTCTGCCTTCGGCTCAGGGTGTGACCCCATGGTCCTGGCATCGAGTCCCACATCAGACTCCCTGAATGGAGCCTGCTTCTCCCTCTGCCTGTGTCTCTACCTCTCTTGGTGTGTCTCTCATGAATAAATAAATAAAATCTTTTAATAAATTAAATAAATAACAAAAAAACACAAAAACAAAAAGAAAGAGAAAAATAAGATACCAAGAATATTCTAATGCAGTTTTAAAAAAGAAGAAATTTTATAGGTTTTGTTCTCAGGACAGACTCTAACACAACCCAAAAATCTGGAAACTGAGCATCAGCCTCCAAAATTACAAGAAAATAAAGAATGCTTCAATAGTCTATTGTGGCAGGAAAGGTAAAATCTATAAAACTATATATGACAACCCGTGAGATATAAATCCAACTGTACACAGACAGAAGGATAGATACTGTCAATGTTTTTACCATTTCTAATATAATGGTCCCATTAGGAGGTGGGGGTAGTAAATGAGCTATTAAAAAAAAATAGAAAACTGCAGAAATACTACAATGCAAATAAAAAAGACAGTAGCATATCTCTTCAGGAGAAAAAAGAAACATTACTTTTAAAGTTATAAAGGGCTTCTCTTTTCATGTCCTAGTTGCATAAGTAAGCCTTTACTTGGTTGAAGGAATTTTATTAATATTACATACTATTAACAGAAGAAAGAAAGCAAAGAAAATAAAAGGTTTGGGAACAAAAGGACATTTTGAAAGTAAACAAAATATGGAATTGCTGTAATAAAAAATTCAATAGAGGAGTTACAGTTCTGGATAAGATAGACTAAGTATGGTCCACCCTGTCTCTGCCATGAATGCAGCTATAAAACCTGACAATGCATGGAGCAGTTACTCTAGAAATCTGAAAAGTAAACAGCAGGCAGCTGAGGAAGACCAGAATTCAAAGTGCTACCAAACTGCTGGTAAATTTATCTTTTTGTCCCCCTCTGACCTTTCATCAGCCTGGGGGCGGGGGAGGGGAGGGACCTGGTATCTCAAACTGGGCCCCAGGATATTGAAAGAGCTGCAGAGGAAGCCCTTTAGTTCAGCTCACTAAGCAGGAAAGGAAATTCCTAATGCTCAGAGAAAGTGTGGAAATCCTCTGGGATTGATTTTCTTCTTTTTTCCTCCACTTACTTATGTCTCAGCCTGAAGCCATCTCCTTGTGGTGGCAACAGGAGCCCATAGAAATGGAAACTCTGAGACAAGAAGAGCCATGTTTTGCAGGCCATGGAGCTCTGGTCCCAGAAGAATAGGTCAAACTCTTATTTTTTTTTCTCCTTCTGTCCTCCTCCTGCATGTCTCTGGAAGCAGCAGTTGAAGAAGCATATGGCAGAGAGGGTGAATGGAGCCCCAGCATTCTGTCCTAAGGATGAAAAGGGAAGCCCCAGGAGTGCCTGGGTGGTGCAGTCCAGTCCCTTGAGCATTTGACTCATAGTTTGGGCTCAGGTCATGAGATTGATCCCTGCGTCAGGCTCTGCACTCAGTGCAGAGTCTGCTTGGGTTTCTCTCTCCTTATGCCCTCCCCACCCCCGCCATCATTCTTTTGCATTTAAATAAATAAATCTTTTTTTAAAAAATTTTAAAAATAAATAAATAAACAAATGGGAAGCCCCATGGAAGTGGAAAGCAACAGGCAAGAAACTGCAGAAAGGGAAGAGCTAAGGAAAGAGACACACGTGGAGTTTATAATTAATTCCTGGGTCACCCCAAAACTGTTTATGTGTGGATCAGATTTTAATTAACCTACCAAAAAATGGAGAATGGGACTAACGTCATTGCCCAGCTCTCCAACTGACCACTAGATGGCAGACATGTGCAATAGCACCGAGTAATGCTGAAAAAGTTGAAAACTGAATTAACTTTGGAACGAGAGCCCACTACAGATGGACAGGGATGTGCAGCCTGCACCTAAACAGGTCAGTCACCTGCTAAAACAAAAATAGCATTCATTCTCCATAGAACTTTTTTAAAGATCCAGAGCCTCACAACATACTCAAGATGGCCAAGATAAAATCCAAAATTATTCAACATATAAAAAAACCAGAAAAATACCAATTCAGAGGGCATAAAAGTCAGTACATGCTAATGCCAAGATAAAACAGTTGTTAAAATTTTGTGGCAAAAAATTTGAAACCTCTATTATAAAAATGTTGCAGCAACCAATGCGAACATTCATGAAAGAAATGAAGAAAGAGAAAGTCACAACCAGAAATAGAAGACGTAAAGAATCAAGTGGAAATATTAAAATTGAAAAATAAAATCACTGCAATTAAAGAAAATTCGTTGAAAAATCTCCATATTAGGATGGAGATGACAGAAGAAAGGAAGAATAAGTAAACTCAAAGATAGACCAATAAAAATTATCTGGGGTAAACAACAGGGAGATGATAGATTGAAAAAAATTCACAGAACCTCAGGGATATGTGGGATTAAAAACAAAAATCTAACATTGTGTCATAGAGTTCCAGAAGGAGAGAACAAAGAGTGTAGACATGAAAAAAACATCTGAAGACATAGTGGCTAAAAGTTTCCTATTTGTCAAAAGACATTAACCTACAGACATGAGAAGTTCAACAAATCCCAAATACGACAAACCCAAAGAAATCCATGCTGAATATAGGATCAAAGTACTGAGAACTAAAGCAACAGAACCTTGACTGCAGCAATGCATTACTTACAGGAAACAATGATTCCAATGACTATGGAAATCATATTCGTAAAAGAAATTAGAAAATATTATGACTTGAATGAAAATGAAAACACAGCATATCAAAGTTTGTGGGATATACTGTATTTGTAGGTAAATTTTAACATTAAATTCTTTTGCAAAAAAAAAAAACATGGTGGCTATCAATTTATTGCATCTCATCTCCAAATTTACCCTTCATTGTATGTTCTGTGATAAAAGAATTAATTTAAGCATTTTTCCTTTAAAGTGAACATGATGTTCAATTTTCTCAGTAGAGGACACTGGAGGGACAGTGCTGGAGGATGGGGCTCTCCTGAGGTTTTCAGCTGCTGTGGAAGGGAAGGAGAGAATGAGGATCTAAGTGTTGTGTACATCCTGTGGAGCTCTGTCCCAGTCTCAGGCCCAGAATGGATGATCACCTGGTGACCTACTGCTCTCAGTCTGGCAGTAATATTTCCACTGTCTTCTTGACATAGAAATTAATGTCCTGTAGGTTTCCTTCCTTCCCTCACACTTGAAGGCCTGTCAGCATCTGGGGCTGTCTACCTGTACCAATACATGAAGGCCTCCCACCTACAGAGCACCTGAAGGCTTCCTGTCCATAGAGGTACCCAAATGCCTCCTGTTGGCCCTGTGTGGCCCACTTACACTAAAGGAGATTGCTACTGAGCCATCGTCCTCTGTAGGTCCACATAGCTCATCCTTGCCCTGAAAGGTTCCTACTGCCTCTTCACACGTATTACACTAGTTGATGATTCTCTATGCATAAAGAGGGATTTCTTGAACTTGATAAAGACCACTTGCCAAAAAAAAAAAAAAATCTACAGATAACATCATACTTAATGGCAAGGAATGAGATACTTTCCTATTAAGATAAGGAATAAGAAAAAATGTCCCCTCTCACCACTTCTGTATAACATCACACTAAAAATCCTAGCTACTGCAATAACACAAGAAAAGGAAATTAAAAGTGTACATTTAGAAGGGAGAAGCAAAATTGTCTTTGTGTGCAGATGACATGACTGTCTATGGAAAAAAATCTCAAGAATCAACAAAAAAACTCCTGGAACCAATAAGTGATTATAGCAAGATTGCAGGATACAAGATTAATACACAACAGTCTATTGCTTTCTATATAAGAGCAATGAACAATTAGAATTTAAAATTAAAAATATAATACTATATACAATAGCACAAAAAAATAACTTAGAAATAAATCTACCAATATACAGGCAAAATCAATTTATATAAAACTAAAATACCTGATGAAAGAAATCAAAGAAAATTTAAATAAATAAAAACATATTCCATGTTCATTGATGAGAAGATACAATATTGCTAAAATGTCAGTTCTTCCCAACCTGATCTATAGATTCAGTGCAATTCCAATTGCTATCCCAGCAGTTATTTCATGAGTATCAACAGTAATTCTAAAGTTTATATGGAAAGACAAAAGACCCAAAATAGCCAACATTACTCAACTTCAAGACTTTCTATGAAGCTACAGTACTCAAGACAATGTGGTATTAGCAAAAGACTAAACAAATAAATCAATGGAACAAAAGAGAGAGCCCAGAAAAAAACATGCACACAAAGATAATCAACTGATCTTTGACACAGGAACAAAAGTAATTCAATGGAGAAAAGATAGCCTTTTTGACAAATGGTACTGAATCTATCAGATATACACATGCAGTCAATCAATCAGTCTAAAACTGACCTTACACCTTTCACATAAATTAACTCAAAATGGATCATAGAAATGCAAAGCACAAAACCATAAAACTCTAGAAAGTAGGAAAAAAATGTGGGTAACCTCAGGTTTGGTGGTGACTTTTTATTTAAAACACCAAAAAGCACAATCCACTACAGAAGAAACTGGTAAGTTGAATTTCATAAAAATTAATAACTTCTGTTTTGCAAAAGAGACAGAGTAAAAATATACACCACATAAGAAGTGGTAATAAATATTTTCAAAACACATATCTGATAAAGGACTTGCATCCAAAATATATGAAGAACTCTTAAAAACTCAATAAGAGAACTATCTAGTTTATGCAGTATTGTTTACAATGGCCAGGATATTTATTTATATTTATTATCCATCCATAGGTAAATGGATAAAGAAGATGTGATACACACACACACCATGGAATGTTACTCAGCCATAAAAAAAGACTGAGATCTTGCTTATGTTCAACAACATGGATAGATCTAGACAGTATTATGCTAAATGAAAGAAATCTGAGAGAGAAATACAAATACCACGTGATTTCACTTATATGTAGTCTAAAAAACAAAGCAAACAAAAGGGCAGAAAGAAACCCATAAATACAGAGAACAAAGTAATGGTTGCCAGATAGAGGAGCAGAGATGGGCAAAATAAATGAAGGGGAGTGGGGCGTACAGGCTCCCAGTTATGGAATGAATGAGTCACAGGGATGAAAGGCACAGCCTAAGGAATAGAGGCAATGGTATTGTGATAGTGTCGTATGGTGACAGACGCTTGTGAGCACAGCATAACCTATATGGTTGTGGAATCAGGATGTTGTACACCTGAAGCTAATGTGACGTTCTGTATCAACTATACTTCAATTAAAAAAAAAAGAAAGCTGCCTAATTAAAAAAAAAAAAACATGGGCACTTGAACCAACACTAGAACATTTAGCAGCTTTCTTCTTAATTGACGAAAACTGGAAGCAAGCAAGATGTCCTTCAAGAAGCGAATGGGTAAACAAACTGTGGCACATGCGTACGATGTAATAGTTTATTCAGTGGTAAAAAGAAATGAGCTATCAAGCTACAAAAAAGAAAACATGGTGGAACCTTAATTACATATTGCTTAGTGAAAGGAACTAGTCTGAAAAGAATACATCTTGTATGTATATGGCACTCTGAAAATGGGGAAATTATAGACATACTAAAATATTAGTGGTTGCCGGGGGTTTTGGAGAAGAGAGGGAGGGATGAATAAGCAGAGCACAGGGGATGTATAGGGCAGTGAATCTCTTCTGCATCATACCCTAATGGTGGACACATGATATTATTATGCATTTGTCAAAACCTATAGAATAAACAACACAGTGTGAACTCTAATGTATGGGCTTTAGTTAATAATAATGCATCACTACTGGTTCAGTCTTAACAAATATATCATTCTAATACAAGATGTTTATACTGGAAATTGTGAAATGGGGAGAGGGTATATGGGAACTCTGTACTATCTGCTCACTTTTCAGTATACTTACAACTGCTCAAATTCTATTAATTAAAAAAGAAATAAAAAACAGAGAAACCACAGTATTGGAGAAAATACACATATTTGGTAAAGAAGTTGACCCAGAAAGTATAAAGAACTCTCAAAACTGAACAATAAGAAACCAAATAGCATAATAAAAAAGAAGACAAGGTTTCTAAATAGAAAAGCCACTAAAATGGTCAAATGGCAAACATCAACATGAAAAGATGCTTGATCATAGTCATTATGAGGGAAATTTGAATTACAGTGACAATGGAAGACCACTATACTACCTATTTGAATGATTAATATTTACCAAAAAAAAAGACAATGTTAAATTTTGGAGAGAATATAAAGCAACTAGAACACTGATAAACCACTGATGAGAATTTGCTAGCCACTGTTAGTGGCTTTTTTCATAATCACCAATACCAGGAAACAGCCAAATGTCCTTCAAAAGGAAAATAGATAAACCAGCTATGATTTGTTAAACAATGGGCTGCAACTTGGCAATAAAATAAAATAATTAAAAAAAAAACCCTGATAAACACAACATGGATAAATCTCAGATGTATTATGGGAAAGATTCAAAAAGTTACATACTGTGTGGGTATTTTTATATGACTTTTCTTAGAACTAAAAAATATAGAGGGGCACCTAGGTGGCTTATTCAGTTGATCACCTGACTCTTGGTTTCCGCTCTGGTCGTGATCTCAGGGTCCTAGAACCAAGCCCTTCATCAGGCTCTGTACTCAGCAGAGAGTCTGCTTAGGGATTCTCTCTCTCCCATTACCTCTCCCTCTCCCTAAAATAAATAAGTAAATCTTCCAAAATTTTTAAAAATTAAAAATGTAGGGACAGAGGGATCCCTGGGTGGCGCAGCGGTTTGGCGCCTGCCTTTGGCGCGATCCTGGAGACCCGGGATCGAATCCCACATCGGGCTCCCGGTGCATGGAGCCTGCTTCTCCCTCTGCCTGTGTCTCTGCCTCTCTCTCTCTCTCTCTCTCTCTCTCTCTCTCTCTCTCTCTCTCTGTGACTATCATAAATTAAAAAAAAATGTAGGGACAGAAAACAGATTAGTGGTTATTAGGGTGTGGTGGTATGGAGAGAACTTGACTACAGAAATATGAATCTATAGCCAGAATGGGTATCGGTTCTTGGGAGAATAAAATTCTGGCTTTTCTAGAGTAGAAGGGACTAATAAAGTCAACTTGCTACCAAGCGAATAATTGATCTTTTCAGGGAATAGCACTAATCCAACTATGGAACCTATATCTCTATTGCTAGAAGATTAGACATTCAGAACAGCAGTAGCTGGAAAGGCCATGCTGAATCCGCATAATATTAGGGCCTTAGATAGCCTCCATTCTCTGCCACTGAGGCCACTTCATCTGTGTGCCAGCATCGTGGTGGGCACAAATAAAATTAGCATCAGCTGGCTGAATAATTTTGTCTAATTGGTGGCTTAGTGCCTCTTCCATGTTGGATGCCCTTATTCTAAAGTGGAGTTATGATGAGGTTTTGGGTCTTGAGTTATCGATGTCAAGTCAGAATTCCCAAAAATGCTCAGGTATTTCCCTTTCTTTAGAGTATAGTCACTCAAGGAAATGGCCGTAGACCCTTTAGGAAGAGCACAGAATTGATTACAATGCCACTACGGTAGTATTGCACTGTTCTTTCCCTGGTGGTCTGGTTTTTTCCATAAAGGGATTCCAGGTCTAAAAACTGTTGCAGATCCAGAAACTGAGAAAAGATTGGAGCTTTTTATTGCAATGGCCACTATCAGCCTCCTGTTTCTCCATTCTTGTGTTCTGATTGTCAAGGCTAAGCCACCCCCTCCTTGGCTGCCCAACTATATTAGCCCTAGAGATGCATGCTCTAGTAACCACATTCACCTCTTTTTGCAAGTCAAGTCCTCTTAGTTGCCCCTGTGACCCTGCCAACCATTATGTTCTTCCCAGCTCCACCCACCCAACACCCACACACCCACTCCTGATAGTTAAGCACAACCACCTGGCCTCTATGGCTTTGTGGGGAAAGGAAGGGCTATCATGCCCATAGCTGTTAGTGAGCTGCACTCTGTGACAGCCTCTCCAACTATTAGCCCCAGCCTTCAGAGGAGGGCTAGAGCTCCACTTCTCGGGAAGTGCATTCCTGGTGACCTCAGTGAATATGTGTCCAAGGCCTTATGATAGAATATAATCCTCTGGTGGTCCTTTAGCCTCAGATAATATATCCATTCCAGCAGGCCCATGTTTTGATCCTTTTAATCCCTTCCTGCACCATCTGCCACAGACATGCAGGCATTTCAACATCACTCAATGGGGGCCATTGCTTTTTCCAACTTCTAAGAATCACCTTCACAACAACTTTTCACCAACCCCTAGGTTCCTTCCAAGATATTGAACCCTCTGTCCTTTATCCAATCTCATGTTCTTGGCCCTTTGAGCACATTCAGAACCCAGTCCCACAGATAAGCCCCCAGCCCCTGGCGAGGACATTCAATTCCCTTAGGTATAAATGCTTTCCTTCTTTCTGAGGCTAAGCACGTCCTCTACTGGATTATGATACAATTCACTGCTGGTTATAAGCCTGACAGCCAGGAGAGGAAGTAGGTCACCTCCTGAAAGGGCAACTATTGCCTCATGGGGGAAAGAGCTCTGTACTCCGAGCCCGCAGTGGGGTAGTGGGTAGTAGCTCAATAGAAAGTGTTAGGGCACATCTACAGACTCAGAAGATTTATAGAAGTCTGAGGAGGCAAATCCTTTGAGGGAATCCATCCAGACTGTCTCTATCCCATGTGTCGGAGTCCTTGGTTTTCCTAGCCAGGGACCTGACCTCAGCATAAAAGAACCACCTGGTGGAGCATTAAACCATCTTTGAAATATAGCCACTCAAATAGATCTTGGGTTGATATTCAGCTGCTTCTTTGTTCACTGCATGAGTAAAGAACTTTTCTTTTTCCTACTAAGGAAACTATCTGGCT
The DNA here is from genome assembly GCF_905146905.1 of Nyctereutes procyonoides. NCBI lineage: Eukaryota > Metazoa > Chordata > Mammalia > Carnivora > Canidae > Nyctereutes > Nyctereutes procyonoides. The sequence continues at coordinate 55,280,885 of NW_026575046.1, forward strand.
CTTGCATTCAATAATTGCTAATTAATTGCTCTCAGACTTTCATTATCTATCTATAGGGTGTCAGTGAAACTTAGTAACAATCACTCAATTCAATTATCCTGATATTTATCATTCCACCCATGTATTCCAGACACCTGGATCTTCATACTGATCAGGGCATTCTCCTACACTGTGGCACCTAGTTATCACACTCAAGTTTTGACAAGTGAGACATGACCTTCCGTCAGAGCCTGTCCATGATCCACTGATAACCTGGGATGGGGTGGCATTGCCAGCTGGGCCAAGACCGGATCTAAAACTCTATGTAACTGGTTGTTCTGTTGGAACCACAGGGCCAGTTAGAGTTCTGTAGGAAGCAGACCCTGAGATGAAGATAGAAATTTGAAAGATGTACTGGGGAAGAGGACTTATGGAAGAACACCGAGAAGAAGCAGAACTGGGATAAGGAAGTAGTCAGATGGTGATGCCAAAGGAACAAAATCTCTGCTAGTTCATCAGGGAGCTCTAGAGCAAAGATTGTGTGGGCAGCAGTTGGTGGGACACCAATGAGGCAGAAATGTCTAGACTCCAGTACACCTGCTTGCTCAGCCACCTGGCTGCTTCCCAGCCAACATGCTCAGTATGTGTTATTGGGGAGCCTCACAGTGATGCAGAGCCATAGATCACAGTTTCCTATTTCGCATCTTATGGAGATACTCTGTGGATATCTCCCACTAGGTCCATGAGCCCAAGACAAAGCAGAGTCCAAGATCAATGATCAACATAGCAGAGCCAGGGCAGTTGGAAACAAAGGGCCAACTGACATGTCAGTCAAAACAGGGGAGAACTGGCTGCAGGTGTCAGGGAGCCAACCCCAGTGTTAGGGTCAGGGTCCGCTCCAGGCTCTTAGCCGGGGGAAGTGAACCGTCAAGGTCACAAGAGAAACCCACCAGTGGGCTTTGATCTGGGCTGAGTAGAGCCAGGCTCTGTCCCATCTTGTCATATGTCCCTGCAATGTAGTAACTGGATACATCACAATCATCCCCAGTGACAGAAGTTTACTGCAAATAGCACGGGGAATCACCTGATTAGCCACAGCCCCCTGGCCTACCTCTTCCATTACAGCAATCTGTCAAGCTGGCTTTCTTGGAAGCCAGAAAGAGGTTCACACCCTTAAAGAATCTGAGCTCATGTAAAATTCTTTCTTGTAGCTCACCTAGCATATATCCTCCCCAAGAGAGCAGATGTGACTAAATCTGATGTCTATTACTCCACCAGAACCATCAGAATTACGGTCTAGCCAGATCACAGCCAGCAGGCCTGCCGTCTGCACATCCCATACATGGATGGCTTCTTTTGTGTCCACTTTAAGTCTGGTCAGTCCTGGGCTCAACCAAATGATCCAAAATAACACAACTGACTTCAATAATAGATCATGCAAACGATCCCATAAGGCATACGAAGAAAGAGCTGGTTGAAACCATTTCCATAAAATTTGGCTCTCTACTGGTCCATTAAGCATGCACTTTCATGGACACTCCCCTGCTGCCCCTCTAAAGATCCCTCTCAAAGGTTATGATTGTTCCCTAAGATGAGCTGCAAGGAGCATGTAAATTGGCTCAGCTACCAGAAACTGAATAGGGGCTGGAAAGATCTATAACAAACACTGAGCTCAGCATAGAGGCACCTTATTTCATTTTTTGTCACTAAGGGATGCTCCAGGTTGCTGAATAATGGGCAGGACTCCCTACCACTTACCTGGGCTGAAGCCCTTGAATTTTGTTAACCTCTCAGTCTTTCAGTGGACCTCTGGGCACAGGAGCATTCCAGACCCAAGCACCTGCCTCCTCAAGTTAGCACTGGATAGAGACATAGCTTCTCTCATTCTCCAAAGTAATGTCTAGCATAGCTGGTATTGCACTTAAATTTCAGAGTGTGTCTACCCTTGATGGCAGTGTCCTATACTCTTTCACCCACGAGCAAGACTGACCATGGTGCCTTGGGGATTCCACTTGCAGGTCATGGGCAAACTTGCTAAGTGGGAGGTAGGCTTCAGTGCGGTAAAGCAAGAATTGCTCAGGCTTTAGTGTTGCCTGTCTGGGATTTTATTTCTGGATGGCCCTTGTGCTAACTGCATAACTTTGGGCAAGATATATATCCTCTCGGGTTCATAGGAAAGATAAGAACAATGACTCCTACTCATGGACTTTGAGGATTCCACGTGAGAGCATGTAGAAAGTGCCTGGCAATGGCCTGGCATCAGCAGATACTAACTATACCTGTGAATTCTCCTCACCTCCCCCTTCACTTCCTCCTCTTCTCTGTCCTCATATATCTGACTTGGAAGCAGCCAAATGATGTATTCCTGTTATCTTGACTATAGAAAGAAAAATGTTAAGAATTAGGATATACTAGGCACCCTTGATACTCTGCACCAGACAGGTTTGCTTACAGGTGTCCAGAGTTCTAGGGTGAGGTGGGCAAACTGTTCAGGCCCCTTCCCATCTGGCCTGGCTCCATAGATCCCCTCAAGATACACTATGCTGACAAACATCATGCTCAAGGGGGCAAAGCCATAAGATCAATGCCAGTGATAGGCAAGAATGACAGGATTCCATTAACCTCTGGTGTTTCTGGGTGTAGGACTGCTGAAGTGCTGTGCATCTATCACCCTCAAGGCTGCCTCTGAACACCTGTCCTACCTTGATCACGTAAGACAGATTATGGGTAAAGTGAGAGGATGTGTTCCATGCTTGCTATATTAACAAAATTGAGGAATTCAGAGGGCACAAGAAGAAAAGTGAGAGACATTCAGCAGTGAGAGAACACCCTCAACCTCCTTGTATTTTTTTAAAGATTTATTTATTTATTTTAGAGAGAAACAGAGGGAGGGAGCATGGGCAGAGGGAGAGAGGTCGAATTCCAAGCAGACTCCCTGCTGAGCATGGAGCTCAACGCAGGGCTCAATCTCACAACCTCAAGATCATGAACTGAGCTGAAATCAAGAGTCAGACATTTAAGCAACTGAGCTACCAAGCTATGCCTCAACCTCGTATTTTTTCCCTTATTCAGCTCTACTGTTTGTCCTGGACCAGGCACCAACCCCCTTCTCTCTTTTCACCTCCTGTTGTGTTTCTCTTAGCAGGGTTGGTAGGCAGCAAAATATGCCCTGTGGGCAGAATTCAGCCTGTAATCTGATTTTTATAAATAAAGTTTTATTGAAACACAGCTATGCCTACTTGTTTCCGCATTCTGCATGCCTACTTCTGTGCTACAATGGCAGAGCTGGGTAGTTGCAGCAGAGGTCTTATGGTCTGAAAATGCTAAATATTTAATATCTTGCTCTTTATGGGAATGTGAAACTAAATTTAATCTGTGTCCTATGGAACACTACAATCCTAAAAGTTGAATTAGGGTAAGATTTTTTTTTAAGTCTCAAAATTTAATGAGTTTAGAGCCCTCTGGATTATGCAGAGAAGTTGTGGAAGAATTCTCAAAAAACATATTATGTTTATACATTCTGTGACTCTCCAGAGGAATGGGTATTTTAGTCTGGGAGTTTTAGCCTCATTTTGAAAAGAAAACAAGCCTGAGGCAGAGGTCTCACATGCTATTACTTTATTAGGAAGTGCAAACCCAGGGAGCATGACAGAGGGACAAGGGGGAAAAGGCAAGGAAAACAAAGAGGAAAAATGAGGTTGAATCGCCAAGCTGCTGCCACCAAACAGGGCCAGTCCTGTGTGCTGGGTCTCAGGCTCGAGAAAAGGGATAAATGTATCCCTCAAGCCTGTGTGGGTTCCGAGTAGGGACCCATGACAATGGCAGACAGTGGAAGTGCAGGTGCCTGCTTGAGATGGGGCTCCCGCCTGGGTCAGAATCCATGCAGAGCTGATGGCCAGAGGTGCAGCTAGAACAAGAGGGGTGAAGCAGAAAGATCTGGGGGTACACGTGAGTTCAGAATTGTGGGTTTCCCAAAAGTATTTAAAAATGGAGTCACCTTTTCTTACAAGTATCCTACTAACCCATCAGAGTCCCTACGTGGCTCACAAAGGTCTTAGACCAACCAGGCTCTCCCGCTCTCTGAACTCACCCATCTGCCTGGACAGCCTGCAAGCCAAAGCCTCCTTTCTCATCTCTGCACCACCACTCACCCCTCCCAAACCCCCGCAAAGCCAGTGACCTCTTCTCAATGAGAACCTCCCACCTAGAGAAGCCGCTGAGCTCCGTGAGAAAGGCACACGGGTGCCCTGGGATCAGAGATGCAAGGTTGATAATGATCTCCGCACCCACAAGCTGGGGAAGCTCCAACAGCTACCTCGATTCCTAGGAGTTTCTGCTTCCTGGGCTCCGAAAGGGGCCGGCAGCACCGGGCAACATGAGGAATTATGAAATAACTCCTGCAGAGCCCTGCCCACCACGGTTGCACAATATACTCTAACTACTCTTTACATTAGTGTTACTACTACTGCGTTATTCAACCTTCTTGGGCTCAGTGTTCACCAGCTCCTCTTCCCTACTTCCGTGTTGTACCTAGTTCTCCCTCACCTCTTTGTTCCATCTTTCCATGTCACCTTCTGCTACGGACTGAATTGCACCCCCTCTTAAATTCATATGTTGCAGCCCTAACCTCCCGGTATAACTATAGTAGAGATAGGGTCTTTATGGAGGTCATTAAGTTTCTTAGGTTAGATGGTGGGACACAGATCCATCTGTAAGCCAGGAAGAAGGCTCACATCAGAAACCAACCCTGCCAGAGGTTGATCGTGTACTTCCAGCCCCCCAGAACTGTGAGAAAATAGATTTCTGTTGTTTAAGCCACTCAATATGTGGTACTTTGTTATGGCAGCCTGAGCTCGCTAATATACATCCCCACCTCCTCTTCCTGCTCCGAAACGGAGGAGTCCTCGAGGTAATAATGCCTCAGTCCTCTGCATTCACCCTCTCCCCCGCCCCAGTTCTAATCTCATCCTCTCCTCTGCCTTTACCTGTGCCTCATGGATCCATAGGTCCAATTCTGACCTCTCCTCTGAGCATTTAGAACCAAATTTTGAAATCTCCATTTGACATCTCCACTTGGGTGTCCCACTGGCTGAGCAAACTCATCATGTCTAAAATTGAACTCATCATACTCTCCCTGAGAGCTCTTCAATATCTTTTTCTTTCTGCTGAATCCTTTGTAGAACAAGGCAGGACACAAAGAGAAGTGGATGGCTGTAAGAAGGGTGGAAAGACGGACAGGAAGATGACACTTGAGCTAACATCCAAGCACTTATCCTATGTGCTATATACTACACATGCTATTTACATGGATCAGTTGGGTAAGTTGGTATACTCACTCCCATTTTACAGAGAAAAGAACTGAGGAAAGCTTAAGCAACTTGCCCGGGATCTCAGCATCTGTAAGTGATACAACAAAGTTTGGAAACGAGGCAATCCAACTCCAGAGAGCACGGCTTCAGCCAGGTCACAGAACGTCATTCAAACACTCTTCTCCCCTCTGTCTGGATAACCCCCTGCCCACTCACAGCCTATCTCTGCCCCTGACATGCAGGAAAATAACAACACATGTTCACAGTTTTGCTGGCTGTGCCCCCTCCCCTCCCCTTCTCCATCGCCGCCCACTATACCAACAGAGCCTACAACAGCCATGCTCTCCCTTGAGAAATGATGCATGTGTCAGTGTGTGAAGCTTCCCCTCATCCCTCCAGCCAGAATTCATCACTCCCCATGCTCCCTCCCTGCACATTTTATTTTTACTGGTATCAAAGCATAGATTTCTCGGTATGATAGGCAGTGCTGTGTCTTCCCTGCTGGCACACTGGCTACAGGACAGTAGGCAGTTGACTGTGTGCCTGTGTGCCTCATGCATGACGGAGTGCCCGTCATAGAGCAGAACGTCAGTAGGCGGCTGTAACTGAGGTGGAATTAGCCACAGACTTACTAAGGTTCTGGCCACTTGGACCCATGGCATGAAAAGGAGCCGACAAGGACCTGTGATTACGGCCAGGAGACACAAGGATGCACATGGGAAACCTCCACAAAAGGGGACATTTTTTTAAAAGGGGGAAAACCATATCCAACTCACCTTGCAGACTCACAAAATCAAGCATGCCAATGACAGAAGGGTGCCAGCTTCCTGGCCCAGCTTCATCCTAAAGGCAGAGAGGATTTTTTTTTTCCAAAGAGGAAGCTGAAACGATAAGGGCTAATGGCCTTCATGGGATCAGCTTGCTCAGTGGTGGGGAGGTGGGGAGATGAGGCCATTTTCTGCTTAAGAAATATTCACATGTCCCCAAGATGTCCACATCACAGAGACACGCATGGGAATTCCTCAAAGGCATGACAATATGTACACATCACAGCATGTCAACATGAGATAAGTTTTATCCAAAAACTTAGAGTTGCAAGAAACAGTTGCTTGCCTATGATTTATAAATCAAGTTAAATTCATGTGCCACCAAGGTGGTGGAAATGTCTATTTCAAGATCTCCAGGTAGAGACATTGGATTAAAGATAAACATCTAAAGCACCCTCTCCCACAAGGCCATTAAAACTAAGGCAACGGGGTACCTGGGGGGGGGGTTCAGTAGGTTAAGCTTCTGCCTTTGGCTCAGGTCATGATCTCCAGGTCCTGGGGTAGAGACCCGTCAGGCTTCCTGCTCAGGAGGGAATCTGCTTCTCTCTCTTTTTCTCTCTCTCTCTCTCCCTCCCTCTGCCCCTCCTCACCATTCATTCTCTCTCTCTCAAATAAATAAATAAAATCTTAAGCAACAACAACACTATAGCAAAGATACTTTTACCTAAAAAGAAGAAGAGAAAAGGCAACATCTACCTAATTTGGGAGGCTGGAAAGCAGATGGGTGAACAGAAACCGACTTGGCAGTTCTAAGCCAACAGTGGGGAACATCAAGAAACAATCTAAATAAGAATGCAGGCTCCTCTGAGGCTTAGGATCTGGCTGTACCCCACATCGCCTCTAGAAGTGAAGTAGAATGGTGGGGATGGCTAAGAAAAGGAAGAGCATTTGAAAGCTGTGTAACTGTCATATTCCAAGCTGACAGTGCAATGTTGTCAAGGTGACACATTAAGGAACCCAGCTGTCTGGCTGCAAGTCCCAGCTGGCCACTTACTGCCTGAGAAGATCTTGAGCAAGTTCCTTTACCACTCTATGCATTAGTTCCTGCATCTGAAAAAAAAGGGGGGGGGGTATTAACACTTCTTTGTTAGCTAAAATCTATAAAATATACACATACCAAGAGTGGCACATAGTAAATTCCAAATAAAGAAATATATATATCACCACTTCAATTACATACCACTGGGCAATTGCTTCTCCACCTCAGCTGGAGGTGGAGATATCTTTTCTGGAGACAACAAAAGAGACTGTATGTGAATATAAAAACACCATGAGGGACACCTGGCCAGCTCAGCCAGAAGAGCACGTTCTTGATCTTGGGGTTGTGAGTTCAAGCCCCACACAGGGTATAGAGAGTCTTTAAATAAATAAGCTTCAAAAAGAAAAAAAAATACCATATACAGTTTGGGACAGAGTAGTGTAAGGAAAACAGGGCAATTAGGGACTCTTGCCTTCTAAATAAATACTGACCACCCTATTTCCTCTCGGCTCCCAGAACTCTAGCAACCAGGCCACACCTTCCCAGTGGAATTTTGGAATAGCATTTTTGAGAAGCTGACAAGCCCAAGAGGAAAGAACTGACCACACCAACACCAGAACTTTGCCAGTAGATATTTCAAGCTAATAATCCTCATAGTCCAAAAGCCACATCCAAGTATTCAGAGCTGATGGTCATTTCTTAAACCACTTGACTCCTAAACAGAAAGGAACCAAGGACTCCCAGACATGGGAGGACAGCCTCTAATACAGAACACAGAGAACTCAACACCAACCAGAAAAAAAGAGCAACTGGTGAGGTGCCTGAGTGGCTCAGTCAGTCAAGTATCTGCCCTCACCTTGGGTCATGATCTTGAGATCCTGCGATCAAGCCCATGTAAAATAGATGTTTGACAACAAAGTGCAAATGCTGAGAAAAGAAAGATGGAAGTACAGTGCTATAAGATTCTTATACAGTACATAAAATGGTATAATATTCTACTTAGACATAGAATATTATAGGTTATAAATATATACTATAAATGCTGAAGTAACTAAAATAACAGAGATAGAGCTAATGAGATAACAAAGGAAATGAAGAGAGAAGTTTTAAAATATCCTCAATTTTAAAAAGGTAGACAAATAAGTAAAGAAGAACAAAGAACAGATGAGAAAATTGAAATCAAATAGAAAATTGGTAAATTTAAACCCAATCATATTACTTATCACACTAAATGTAAATGCTCCAATACTCCAATAAAGGTGGAAATTGTCAAACTGGATTTTGAGAAAGCCAGACCAAACATATGCTGCCTATGAGATATTCATTAAAAGGCTAAAAGTGAAAGGGTAAAAAAATGCCATTTTAACACTATTCAAAATGATTGCAGAGCAAAGAATATTACCAATGTAGAGAGATTTCATAATGATAGAAGGCCATCGAGAGAACATAATTCTCCTAAAGTTTTATCCATCTAATAACAAAATTTCATAATAAACACAGCAAAAATTGATAGAACTGCTTGGAAAACAACAAATCTACAGTTTTAGTCAGAGATTTCAAGGCATCTCTTTCAATACATTGAAAGAACAAGTACACAGAAAATAAGCAAGGATATAGTAAATGAAACAACATTAACAACCAACTTGATTTAATTAACATTTATGCAACAGTCTGTCCAACAACTGTAGGTTACACAATCTTTTCAAGTAAGTGCATACTATTTACTAAGATTACCATGTTCTAGGCAATAAAACAAGTTTCAATAAATTTTAAAGGGTTTAAGTCATATAATCATACATATGTCCTCTGATTATAATGGTCCTAAATCAGCAATCAGAGAAAGATATCTGTAAAATCACCAACTATTTGGAAACCAAGTAACACACTTCTAAATAAACCAGGGGTCAAAGAATAGATCAAAAGGCAAATTAGAATGTATTTTGAACTGAATGGAACTGAAAATACAAAAAATCAAGAGTTATAAAATGCAGCTAAAGCTCCAAGATGAGGCAGCCACTAGACTCCTAGGTATTTACCTAAAACAACTAAAATCAGCCTGTGTCCATAAAAAAGACTTACATACACTTATCCCATTATATAAAATTCTAGAAAACTCAATTCTAGCTTATAATGATAAAAAGAATATCAGTAGTTGTCCAGGGAGGATGGGTGTTGGAAAAGAGCAGAAGGAAGGATTACAAAGTAGCCCAAGAAAACCTCTGGGAGTAATGAATGTGTTCATTACCACGATTGTAGTGATAAGTTCATAGGTATATTTGTACTTATGTGTTTGTTTCTTATCCAATCAGCATACCATCTCTTCTTGTGAAGGTCCAGAAAGCATCTCTTCATGCTGTTTATTGTCAAATGCACCATTTTTAGCTAAGTTCATTATCTCCTAACACACACCAAGATAGCAACATGGTTATTACTCAGAAGGTATGGCCATGGCTCTTTGGAATTCAAGTGTATTGAAATATGATAGATATTTTTGCTTCTAAATTTCCCTAATTCTATTTATTCAATCCCGGTTACATCCTTACTCATGCCTTTACATCATCTGTTATATCATCTGTGAATATACTGGCTTCCAATGACTTTCTTATAAGTCATTACTGGATTTCATTGCTAATAACCACAGATGCAAGTCTTAACCAGAATGCACAGGAGAATGGGAGAGATTGCATGTTCTAGTCGTGCTTAGTTTACTGTTTGGTATTTTATAGTGTAGAAGTAGAACACCACTTTTTCTAACCATGTGTTCTCTTGAATTCCTGAGACTGCAATCACTGCATTCTTAAAGTGGGACCTCCATCGGTATTGACCACACATCTATCTTCCATGTACTACCTCTCACAGAGAAGTAGAAACAGGCCAATGCATAGGTAGAGAAGAATCATCTCATCTGCACAAGGAATGTCTGCCCCTCATCCTGGATGACTTCAGACCATCAGGCAGAGCACACCACCACACCAATAAAGGGCACTGATAAGAAGGGCTTATAGCTTTGCAAAGCAATAGTCCTAAAAGTTCTCAGTGGGTATAGGCAGAGCCAACCCCAGGGACTAGCACACACTTATCACCAGGACTGCAGAGGAGGTGGAGCGACTGCCTGGTAGCCAGGGATAAGGAGGTGCATAGTAGAAAGGACCCTGGCTACCACTTCTGCTGCCCAGCTACTGTAGATCAGAGGCAGCACTAAAGATCGAACACACATCATGATACACAGACCCTCACACAGGTCAAACACACACGTCAGTAGACTGTCAATGGTCCAGACGCATGAATTCATTCCGTATCTAACATAAGGGAAGGTCGCCAAAAATCAGCATACTGATACTGCTCTGGTGGCCCCGTCTCACAGAATCCCATAAAACACATACTGTGGTAGCCAGCAGGGGCGATCTGCTCTCCAGGCCATTCCTTTGGAACCTGAGTTTGGCCAATGAGTCCAGGTTAACTCCATGGATATAAAGTTGAGGTGGGAGGCTCCTTGGGGCATCTGGTGGACTCCCTCCTCGTCGCTAGAAGGTTGGTGAGTACCAAAAGGAGAAGCAGGAACTGGAACCACCATGAGTCCTGGTCCAGTTTTCAGGGCACACCAAGATTCCACCTGTTCTGGCCCAGTCAGGTCCAGGCACTGGCAGGGGAAATACCCCTATGAAATTTCCAGGTATGCAATTCCAGAAACTGGGACCCACATGAGACTAGGTCTGGATTCAGAGGGCCCTGCCAAGCCTTCCGAGGCACAGCACCCTGGACAGGGGCCCCACTCTCTGTGAATCATGGAGAAAGGGTGGCCCTTCCTAAGCCATCTTAGAAGGACACAGAGTAAAGCCCCAGGCAACCTGCAATGAGGATGTAACGTGAGAGAGAAATAAATGTTATTGTTTTGAGCCACTTCTTTTCAGGGTTGTTACCACAGCAACTCAGCCCATGCTGATTGATGTGCAGGATGACAGCTATCACCAGGCAGAGAACTATCAGCCCAGACCGAAGCAACATAATTCAACAGGAAGATACGCGGAGGCTGTCAGCACCAAGATGCCTTCTGTTGTTATCAGCTCTCAAATATTCTTGAATTGATCACCTTTGAGCCAAACCCAGATTTTTATATTTTACCTGGCAGGACCATGAGATGATGAAGCTCTTTCATCAGAACACCAATCTCACCCCCGCTGAAGTGTTCTTCTTTGTCCTAATCCCAAGAGCTAGACCCTGGTCATGTGAACTTAAAGTCAGAGAATGGAGAGTACTTTGATCCTCCTGCCCATATTCCTGCTGATGGCCAGAGTCTTACTCAAACTACAGCCCAGCCCCGTGCCCCATGCTGCATGCACACTCCTGAGCCCCTCACATAGCCTCACCCACTGATTTTCCCAGGGGTGCTTTTATAAAACCTCAGTGACATGGAAACTGAACAACGAACCAAGGGCCCCATTCAACTGATTTCCACCTGGATGCTCTCATCTGGCAGGAATAATAATGCCTTTCCTTATCCTAGTAATCAGCCTTCACATTGATTTAAATCTAGTCTTGATAAAATAATAAAATATTTAAGTAAAAAAGAAAATGTAATCTCATTCCTCACTGGGCTGTCCTTCCCTGCCAAGTTTGCAACAAATGGACCAATGAATGGTGCTAGTAGAACAGCAAGAAGGCCTCCAGCTCCCTTCATGATTGCTGTTGACACCTTCCCAGCTTCGGGCCTAAGTGCACCCTTTGGAACCAGCAATACTTCCCTCTATGGTACAGGACAGGTTGAAAGAGCTTCTGCTGAGGCTGAGAATTCCTGTACACTCAGCAGTCCTTCCACTGATGTCCTGACCTCTGACCTCTTTTCTTGGCAGGGGCAGGGAGAGGGAGGTGGAGCAAAAAAAACCATTCCTTCTCTCCTTCTGTTGCCCTAAAAGGATTTGAAGGACATTTCTTCAATGTTCCAGACTTTGGGAAAGTCAAAGCCACAGAGTGCTATGTCTTAAAGCCACTCCTGCTTTAGGCCCTAGAATACACGGTCTCCCCAACTCCCTACATCCACCAACCAAGTCAGGGCTCTGTCTACCTTCATGAACTGGTGGTAAAGGTGGAGAAATACAGAGGGAAACCCTGGCATCCAGGTCCCTCCAAAGAGCAGAGAAAAATGGGGTAGGAGTGCCTCAGATGAGTGCACATAATATATACACATGCATATACAACTCAACGCCCCACATACATAAGGATCGGAATGTAAAGAACAGATCTGCACCTATAATTTTCAAGTGCAATCAGATCCACACAGAATTCCTTGGACCATTTCTTATGAATCTTTGTGAAGAATCTAAGGGCTCAGCAGATGTTCTGGTGGATTTTGGAGCATTTAACAGGTACCTCTAAGAAGTGGTCCCGTTGTCTAATGCAGTTACTTCCCTGCATCCAATCCCATTTCGGGGCTGCAAAGTGCAGAGCCAACAATGTAAAATGTGCCTGCAAAGTGAACTAAAAAAGGTTTATTCAGGGACTTCTGAGCCCAATTGTCTGTAATGAAACTCTCGTTTCTGCCTCTGCCTGGCCTCAGCTCTGACTGGAGCATCACCAGCACCACCACACTCTCCCTCCGCACTTAGGGCTATCATTAGTTACAGCCGTTTTTGCCTCAAGTCCAGCACTTTGCGGGCTTCCTGTATTTCCCAGCGAATGGCTTAAAGAAAGAACATTTTGCAAATTACTACCCTGTAGGTCAAAATTGTCAATTCTTCCTTAAAAACAACTGCAGCACCCCATTTTGAAAATGACTATTGTTATATAGCACTGTAAGGAGAAGACCAACATTATTGAATAGAGCCATCAGGAGCAATTTAGACCCATTTCATGCCTGCCATATTTATCCCTGCTCCTTGGCGGAGCTGTGGTATGTGAGTATTTAACATCCCTTGCAGCGAGGAGCATCAGGCGGGCTGTGCATTCTTACTGGGTCTGCCTCTACAGTCTGGGAATGAGTCGGGGACCTAATTTCAAGTGCAAGCACTGTCTTCGACATACATAGAAAATGAGCTGCTGCAAAGCTGGGCAGGGCCCCGGGGTGGATGTTTCTAAAAGTGTATGTAAATGCACAGAACTTACTCTGCATATAGAAGTGAGAATAATTGGGCAGGTGTGAATTTTGCGTGCAGTGCAGCTGGGTCTGCCTCAGCTCAGGGTGTGATCCCGGGATCCTGGGATAGAGTCCCGCATTGGGCTCCCCGCAGGGAGCCTGCTTCTCCCTCTGCCTGTGTCTCTGCCTCTCTCTGTGTCTCGTGAATAAATAAAATCTTAAAAAAAAAAAAAAGAATCGCATCTTTTGGAGCAAAGAAGAGGAGAAAGGAGGTTCAATAGCCAGGCCTCTGTGGGGTACCAGAGGAAACTGCCAGCACTTCAATTTGGGGGAGAAAAACACCATGCATTTTTGGTCCAGGTAGGTCAGCTGGGGGGCTGGCTTGCATGATGGCTCCACTCATGTGCCTGACAAGTGTGGGCTGGGCTGCTGGGTACTCAGTTCTCTCTCTACACGGCCAGCGTGGCCTTCTTCACAAACTTGTACACAAATCCCAGCGTACGCAGCAGGTATTGATTCAGGTTATGCTCACATCACATTTGTTGGTGTCCCACTGGGCAAAGCAAAGTGATGGCCTGGCCATGACTCAGCATGGGAGGGGTCTTACACAAGAGCAGGGATTCAGGACGGTGTGTTCCATGGGACGGTGTGTGTGTGGGGGGGACTTTCCACGTAAGAACCTATCACAAACCGGATGGCGCTGCTTGCCTGGCTTGGGAAGCCCTCGTGGAACGGGCCTGATCCTGCTTCCTCCTTACCCTGCAACCTGTGGTTCTTATCCACCTGACTGGAAACACGCAGAAGCTGTGCAGGAAGCCGGAGTTTTATCCGAGGGGCTGTGCAGAAGCAGCTCTCTTGACACGGCCCCTGGGTGATCACTATGATTAACAAGGAGAGCCACGTCTGTGCCATTTTCCCAGGGTTGCCTCAAGCAGAAGCACAAGCAGCCTAAGCCAACAACTTGCTACAAAGCCTGTTGCACCAAAGAGCTTTCCTGCTCATCCTAAAATACAGCTCGTCAGGCCTTCAAGGTGCCATGCTCACTGTTTATTATTCCACTTCACGATACGCACACAACCCGGCCAAGTAGCAATTCTTCAGCCCATTATACAGATTAGTAGCCTGAGGCTCAAAGCACAGCAACTTGCACAAGTCACAAGGCTGGTGATTCCAAAGCCTGGGTTTGACTGCACATCTCTTTGCTCTGGGTCTAGATTTCTAACCCAACTCAGAGAATCCTGAATGTTCTAGCACGTGGCCCTGCTGACATTTGGGACTGGCGTGCAGGGTAATGGAGCAACTGCAAATGCTGGCTTTGGAGTAGATAACAAGGGCTTAAATAGATTGCCCCTCATTTAGGGCAGTTTTCTCATCTATAAAGTAAGATTATCATAGCCCTACCTCAGAGGGCTCTTTTGAGGCTTAAGTCAGTTAAATGATAAAAAGTTCCCAGAAAAAAAGGTGCTGGGCACTTAGGAGCACTCAATAAATATTCATGATTATGATTATTAGCGGCTGGGTTCCAGCCTGTCCCTCCAGAGCAGGTGAATGGTGTCTGGTCCCAGCGGGGCATGGCACGACATCGATGTCTAAACCAGCTGCTACCTGGTGCCGGGCAAGCGGGGACCATTGCAAACACACCTCAGCGTTCACAACCAGCATGTCAGCCCCTCCTGGCCCACGATCCTGAGGCCTCTAGATATGGACCCAGCCTGGGGGGCTGGGGGTAGGATCTGGAGGACAGACTGGCCAGAGAGGTTGAAGAAAAGATGCCCATAGCCTTCTGGAGCTCAGAGCAGGGCCCCCGCCGTGAGGCATGGATGTCCTGGGCAGAGGCTCCTGCCAAGAAAGGGATGGAGGCCCCAGAGAAAGACAGGACCTGGCCAGAGCCCTGCATGGGCCTGGGGCTAGGGGCACAGCTGGAACCACCCCACATGGGATCTGGGGATGCGCCCCAGGAGACTGCAAGTCCTTTAGCCCTCCTGGCTCAGCCGCATTGTCCGGGGAGCCCATCCGCCTACAGAGTCAGGGTGTGGTGGTGGAGGGATGGGGCAGACGGGCTTCAGGCTTGGAAAGCCACCCCCCCCCCAAAAAAAAGCCACCTGGGACTGTGGATCCGGCCATACCTGGGGACCCTGATCTCCTCCAGGGAAAGCACGCTGTACCCACAAAAGCAGGAGCCCCAGCTCTGCAGCTTTGGAATGCATCCTGTCCCCTTCCCTTTGCCCCCTGCAACCCTTCCTTCTCCCTCCGTGTGCAGCTCAACCCCCATTCATCACATGATCCTCCTTCACTGATGACCGTCTTCCGACTCCAGTCTTCCTGAGGGCGGGACTCTGGGCACTGCCCTGTCCCCTGCCCTGTCATCTTCTGCATTAGGTCATCCTGGGGCAGGAGACACTCCAATGCCTTGGGGGCTCCACCTTCCCAGGTCAACAGCTTCCTGCCCGGGCAGGGGCGGGGAGCGGGTATCCCACTCTTTGTTTGGGATAAGATTGGGTGAAAACCCCCTCATCAGGGCACCTGGGTGGCTCAGTGTTTGAGCGTCTGCCTTTGGCTCAGGTCCTAGGATCAAGTTCCGAGTCGGGCTCCCTGCAGGGAGCCCGCTTCTCCCTCTGCCTGGGTCTCTGCCTCTCTCTCTCTGGGTCTCTCAGGAATAAAATGTTTTAAAAAAGAAAGAAAGAGAAAAAGCAAGCCAGCCAGCGTCCTAATCAAGCGGAACCACCTGAACGGGGCCCAGGTGCAGGCCAGGGGCCTTCTCACCCTCGCCCGCCGCCACTCTTCTGGCGACAGTCCTAGTTATCTGAGGGCAGAGCCGAGCCTGCCCGAGAGGGGGACACGGGGACGGGCCTCTGCAGGCGCGTTTGGGAGAGCCCACCTGGCTGAGCCGTCACGGGGGGCATGGTCCCCCCAGCAAGGGCCCGAGGACACCCCCTGGCCAGCGGCTCCAGGAGAGGATCCAGGGCTGCCCAGCCAGGAGGCCGGCCCTCAGCAGGTGTGCAAGGGCCTACCTCACCCCTCAACCAGGGGGCCGGATCCGGATTCACGCCGACCTGAGTTGCAGGCCCAAGCCAGCTGGCCTTGAGCACAGGCCTCAGCTCCGAGCCTGTTTGTCAGCAAAACGGAGACAGGAATGCCACACAGCCCTCCAGCCAGGACCTGAGGATGATGGAGCCAGATCACCCAGACCAGGTGGCTGTCCTGCAGCGCAGCTCCTCTCCCGCGTTCCGTCCCACTTCCCGTCGTCGCCGACAACACCCCCTCCTTCCCATCCCCTGAAGCGGCCCTCTCGGGCCACCTCCCTCCTCCCAGGCCCTAACAGGCTCTGCACCTCCCAGCCAGGCCCTTCCCGCAGAGCCCGTCCGCCTCCCACCTCCCCAGCCCCTCCTAAGCACCAACCTGGGAAGAACTGTCCTTTTTTCCTCCTCTGCGTGACCACCCCCGGATGTACATGCCACTTAGCACCGGGAGAGAAATAATGAATTTCCTCCTATTCTGCTGAGGTTACCCACCGTGCACCATTAAAAAGATACTCATTTTTAAAATATACTTGACAGTCTGCAAGATGGATTTGAGATATCAGAAAACTGAGCCCATTATGTGACATTTAGAATATATAGTATGGCTATACATTTCTGAAATGTGCAATATACCTTCTAGATTTATATTGCATGCATGGCACTCAGATATTTGTATTATTCTTTGCTCTGTGGATTCAGTTTCTAGAAGATTTCCCCGTGTGAGCTTCCTCTTCTTATTATTGGGCCCCTGGCCAACATGGCAAAGGGAAAAAAAAAAAAGACTCAAATGCAGACTTCAAGGTCAGTTAGTTGTTCATTTCACACCAGATGGCAACAGAGGAGCCCAGATAATTAGTGTTTCCATCAGCCAGACACACTCACGTAGACATTTCCCACCGTTACAGGTGAGGACCAGGTGCTTATTTCCCCATTTCATAGATGAGGACACTGAGGCTGCAGCAGCTGAGGGCACTTGCTCACAGTCATGCAGCTAATGGGGGCAGAGGAAGGACTAGGGCCCAGGTGAGCCAGGTATCCATGATGCACCCGCCATGCCGCACCGCCTTCAAGGAAGAGCCCGGGCCTGGGGGCCACTGTCGTGTAGGGAAGGCCGACTTCAAGTCTGAGACACAAGAGGCCATGAAGGCCCCTCATCGGGACTCTGGGGCCTGGACATCGCTTTGGCTGGAACAGAGCTGAGACTTGGATGAGGCACGAGGACGCGGACACGGTGGCAAAATGCGACTTGCAAACTCCCTCACCGGCCTACAGGGTCCTCTCCCATCTGGCCCCTCATTTCCTGTCCCTCTGCCTCTCTCCTCTCCTCTGCATCTGCACGTCTACACAGATCTTCCCATCTCCCCCACCCCCGGAAATGTCCTGTCGGGGCCCATGGCTGAGCCTTCCTTGGTGTCACTGCTGCATCTGAGCGGCCTCTCCTACTCACTCCCTATTGGGGTCCTGCTCATCATCCTCACCCCTCCTCTGGTCTTTGCTAGCCCTGTCCCCACAGTCCTGAAGGCTTTCCCGCTAAGGGGCATGTACACTATGCTCCCACGTCCACACAGCGAGTACTGAGCTCCCACCCCCCAAGGACCAGGCCCGGAGTGTGGGCTCAGTCAACACCCATCAGATGAAACAAGTGAATAGCAAGAAACCAACTGACCCTTCTTCACACTTTGGGTTTCTTCCATTTTTTTTCCCAGTTGTTCAAACTCATTGTCCAGGGCTTCCCAGAGAACACAGACTCTTGAGAAAAGCCCTCTTCTCTGGGCAGTATATTCAACTCCAGTTCCTTCCCTGGATGCTGCAAAGACACAGACTCTCCTATCACCCCACAGAGACTGCAATCCAAGGCTCACAGACATGAAGAGACGGGAGACGAAGCGCCGTGGGCAAGCCTCTCCACCTGCCTGGGGTGGTTCCGCCTTTCCAAGGCCAACCCCAGCCAACGGGGAGCTGCCTCGCCCTGCAGAAAAGGAACCTCACAAGTCTCCACAGCTCTGAGCCAGCTCATTGTCCCCAATATTCCCCTGTCTTTGATTGATTATAGATTGAACCCTATTGCATTCCTCCAACCTCTTCTTTCCTACAGACCCACACTGTTGGGTCCCACAACATCTCTGGTGTCCCCTGGTCCCACCTGGGTTGGGATGCAGTGAACTGTCTCTTATTGCAGACCTGGAGAGTATGTCACAGGACATAGCGGGACAGGGAAGCACAGCCCTAATGATGTCACCTTCGGGCTCAAGAGGCTATTGGCTGAAACAGAGAAGAGACTCCAATATTTCTGGTAAGTGGGTCAAGGTTTGATGTTCTGAATTTCCCACTGGAATGTAAGCTCCTAGAGGGGAGAGACTTCAGTGTTTTTTATTGCTCTATGTGTCTAGTGCAAAGGACAGTACATATCAGAAATTCAAAAAATAATCTTATTGAGTGAATGAAAGGAAGAATGAATGATGAATGAATGAATGAATGAACAAATGAAAAAGAGATGATTGCCTAATTTATTGGCGTATAGCTGTTCATAATATGTTTTTAAAATAGTTTATATTTCCTTGGTGTTGGTAGTGATCTCTCCTTTCTCATTCATGATTTTATTAATTTGAGTCTTCTCTCTCTTCTTTTTAATAAGGCTGGCTAATGGCTTATCTATCTTATTAATTCTTTCAAAGAACCAACTCCTGGTTTTGTTGATCTGTTCCACAGTTCTTCTGGTCTCGATTTCGTTGAGTTCTGCTCGAATCTTAATTAACTCTTTTCTTCTGCTGGGTGTAGGATCTGTCTGCTGTTTTTTCTCTAGCTCCTTTATGTGTTAAGGTTAGCTTTTGTATTTGAGTTCTTTCCAGTTTTTGAATGGATGCTTGTATTGCAATGTATTTCCCACTCAGGACTGCTTTTGCTGTATCCCAAAGATTTTGAATGGTTGTATCTTCATTCTCATTAGTTTCCATGAATCTTTTTAATTCTTCCTTAATTTCCTGGTTGACCCTTTCATCTTTTAGCAGGATGGTCCTTAACCTCCACGTGTTTGATGTCCTTCCAAACTTCTTGTTGTGATTCAGTTCTAATTTCAAGGCATTATGGTCTGAGAATACGCAGGGGATGATCCCAATCTTTTGGTATAGGTTAAGACCTGATTTGTGACCCAGTATGTGGTCTATTCTGGAGAAAGTTCCATGTGCACTTGAGAAGAATGTGTATTCAGTTGAGTTTGGATGTAAAGTTCTGTAGATATCTGTGAAATCCATCTGGTCCAGTGTATCATTTAAAGCTCTTGTTTCTTTGGGGATGTTGTGTTTAGAAGATCTATTGAGTGTAGAAAGCGCTAGATTGAAGTCACCAAGAAGATGTGGTTTATGTATACAATGGTATATTCCTCAGCCATTAGAAACGACAAATACCCACCATTTGCTTCAATGTGGATGGACCTGGAAGCTATGATGCTGAGTGAAATAAGTCAATCAGAGAAGGACAAACATATGGTCTCATTCATTTGGGGAATATAAATAATAGCGAAAGGGAATAGAAGGGAAGGGAGAAGAAATGTGTGGGAAATATCAGAAAGGGAGACAGAACATGAAGACTCCTAACTCTGGGAAACGAACTAGGGGTGGTGGAAGGGGAGGAGGGCGGGGGTGGGGGTGACTGGGTGACGGGCACTGAGGTGGGCACTTGACGGGATGAGCAGTGGGTGTTATTCTGTATGTTGGCAAATTGAACACCAATAAAAATAAATTTATTATTTTAAAAAATAAATAAATAAAAATGAAAAAAGAGAGATGAATGGATGGATAGATTGCTTTAACAGGGGATTTTTGAATTGGGGACCAAAGGGGTAGAGACAGAGTGGCCTCCCTGGAAGAGGAAAGAGAGGTCAAAGCTGAGCCCAGAGCACAATCTCACACTTTTCTTGATGCTCTGGGGTAAAAAGGTTTGAGACCAAAAGCTGAAGAAATTGGAGACCAAAATTAAGAGATTTGGGGAGACTCCAGGCATAAGCGATGCTGCTTCAGGCACAGGGTGAAAATTTGAGCACAGCCTTGTGCAAAGCTCAGAGCCAGCCTGAGACAGACCCACGTGAGCAGAGGCCTGAGCCTGCAAAACTTGCTCAGGTAGGGGGGTCATGGTGGGGGGGCATGCCAGCACCAAGCTCTCCCCACATTTAGCAGAGCACTTCCATTTTCAGGATGTGGCCATAACCCCCTGGCTGCCTCCCCTTGCCCTGCAGCTGTGTGAGGACAGTTTTGCCCACCAACCAGCCAGGCAGTGTTCAGACAGTGGGCCTGACAGCATGAGCTGAGCTGGAGTCAGGGCTTCTGGAGTTGAGGCTCCCAGTGTCTCCCCCAGAGGCAGTCGCAAGGTCTGCCTCCACTGGCCCCTGATCAGGGTAGAAGGGGTATCAGGAGCAGGAGGCCCCTGAGAGGGAGGTTTCTGAGGTTTCTGAGCTGGCAAGCTTAGATCAACAGATGCCTTTCTGATGGCTGGATAACTTTGCCCCCCCAAGACCCCTCCTTCCTGCCTCCCCAACATCAGCTCAGCGTCTCTGCCCACTACCAGCCCAGGAGTCCACACCAGAAACCAGCTGGCCCAAGCAGGGCCAGAATATCAGCTCAGGAAAAAGGTACAGATTGTTGACAGAGTGTGTGCTGGGTACCTGTCACAGTGAGCATCGTCCCCTCTAGCGAGCACAACCTTGCGAGCTACCAAGAATCCAACCTTCATAGACAAAAGGGTAAAGCCTGCTGGACTCCCTTAACATACCCAAGGCCCAACTAGTGACTTTTCAGCTGAAACAAGACTGAGTTCCCCCTTATTCCTGCTGTTTGCAACCCCTTTTCTGCCCCTCTGTGACCCCAGGCTTGAGCTGGGTGCCGGCTACGAATGCCAGGCAGCTTTAGACAAGACAGAACCAGCTCCCTCCTGCCTCTCTCTTCTTCCCACACAACAGGCAGGCCTCTGCCCTCATGTCTTCCTGAGCCCTCCAAGTCAGCACACAAGGATTCGGTTCTTCTCCCTCTGTTGGTCATCTTCCCAGTCATATTCACCGTGTAGACCGTGTGCTCTGCTCCAAGAAGCAACGCAGCTAGTCTGAGCCAGGGCCTTGGTTCCAGGCGTCTTCCTCATGCCCTTACCTTCTCCAGCTTCAGACATTCCTGCTCGGGCTCCCAGCGAGGTGAGCCTCAGTCAGCCCAAGCCGTGTTGCCCCAGGCTGCCCCCCTCCAGTGCTGGGCTCACGACCTGCCTTTCAAATTCAACTATTAGATAACTTGCTTACAAACTCAGTCTGTGCTCTGTCTCCCTCTCTTCTCCAGTTCTTTTATGAACCACCCCCCCCCTTTTTTTTTTTTCAAGAACAGCCTGTTCCTACAAGCCAGACCACCAGCTCCTGGTCTCTGAGGCCTATGTCTGTCCAGGCTGAAGCCACAGCTAGAGGCAAACTCAGGTCACTGCCATTCCCAGGAGAGCACTGCTTGCCCCCAGGGTTCACCTCTCTTGAGACCTTTCCCCAGGCCTCAGTTTGGTACTCCCAGGCCCTACCCAGGTTCACCTTCTGTTTGGTTTTCCACAAGCAGAGAGAGTCAGAAGTTTTAAGCTGGGGCACCCAAGCGGACCTGAGATTCTCAGAAGAAATAAGCACCACACCCGTATTTCTGACATGACCGAAAACTGTCATTTATGGTGGTTTCAAGGGCTTACAAATCCTCCAAATATAACATGAAGCCTGGATCCAAAGCTGGATGCTTCTTCAAGACCTCCACACATAATAATAGTAAAAACCATAGTAACTACAGCGCGTCAGTGCTGACACTACCAAATAGCCACTGTATCAGGATTGAGAATCAGATGGCAAGGGGCTTGCTACAGCTAATGGATCGCTTACAACTGCCCAATGCCTATGTGCCGGGCACCCTTCCGGGAACTGAGGGATACAACAGTGAACATGACAGGCAAAGAGCCCTGACCTCAGGGAACTTACCTTCCTGGAAAGTACCCAACCCACGCTCCTGCCCCAGATGAACCCAGAGAGGGTGGCAAGCACAGAGTGTCTGCTAAGCCCTAGGGGAGGGCCATCCAGGGAGGGAAAGGGCCTGTCTGGGAGCCATAGGTGGCAGCAGGTAGACCAGAAGTCTGAGGAGCCCCAACCTCCATGGCACTGGGGGCCTCCGGGCACAGGGTGGCACTGCACTCAGGGATGGCTCTGCCCACCGCACCTGCCTCGTCGCTCAAAAGGGCTTCAAGTCTCAAAAGATTTCCCGTTGCTTTGTCCCTAAAGGACACTCTGCTGCCATTACTGTTGACAAAGGACAGAAAGTCTACCTAAATGCACAGAACTGACACTCCAAATGCTATTAGGACCTTGGTGCTACACAACTGGCCAAGCCTTGAAAAAATGCTGACTTTGTTTTGAGCAAAGCCACTCCACTCCTCTGAGGCTTCAGAAGGATGCATTGTGCTGAGCCAGCAAGGCCCATTTCACAGCCTTAGAGGAGAAGAAGAACACATGGACAGGTTGACCTGAGGAGCCCTAGGATGCCCAGAGTTCGGTGGGTTTGTCCCATGGGGACTGATCCTGACCCATGGGGTTGACACTCCCAGAGCTGAGCCCCTTTGATCCTGAGGCATGATTCCAGGGCAGACTCAAAGGGCAATATCCTCTGACCATTTCTTTCCCTTGACAAAGAGTTGGAGTCTCAGCTGAGCCCAGGAATGGGGGTGGGGGGAGTGGGGAGGAGGACCCTATAAAAGCTCCAAAGGAAGAAGCCAAAGTTGGCAACAGAAACAGGGCCTTGGGAATAGCCAGAGAGGTGTCAGCCTTGAGGAGTATAAGGCATAACCACCAGAACATGCAAGACACACAAAAGTGAGGTGTGGAACGATAACCCACAGGGCACAAAGCTGTGGAGCGGTCAGGAGTTGCTGAAGAACCTACCAGCCAAGGGGAGGTGCCCAGAACCATCCTCCCAGGGGCTCCTCACTGGTGACCACATTATTGCCCATGATGTCTGTGTTCTCTGTGTGTGAGCTCATACGGCACCAGACCTCTTAACCATGGGACTCATGAACGAGTTTTCTAGTTGGTACACCAAGGTTATATGCCACTGATTTGGAGAAGACACGTACACATTTTTACACTGATCTCCCTTAGCACCATTTTCAGAGATTATGCCCATATTCACACAAGAATGCTAGTATCAGGACTAACCACAACTCTTACCTATCCATGTGGTATGAACCAAGGTATGGACCATTCCTACTGGACTCATGTTGGCTGGACCTCCATTGACTTTCTTGAAAAAACAAGGGACACTCTGGATAACCTCTGCAAGAGGAGGAGCTCAGATTTGCAAAGACTCAGTATCGCCCCACACTTACCAGTTCTCTACTTTTCATGGACAGGGAAAACAACCCTGGGTATTTCTGTAGTGACTCAAAATCCTGATTCAGTCAGAGAGGCCACAGGACAGTGCTGACAAGTTGTATCTTCACCTTTCATCCACAGTCTCTCCTGCAAAAGAAATCAGGCAGCGGGAAGCCAATGACTAGGTGTTTAGATGGCACGATGGACCAGATTCAGTTACATAGCGATCCTGTTGGATACACAGAGGGCAAGGAAGGAGCAAAGAAAGAGACAGTCTACTCCAGGTTGGCAGGTGGCAGGTTTACTAAGCAAAGGAACTCATGTATGAGATTTGCTTAGGTGGTCACAGGAGGAGTAGATCTCTGCACTGACCCGCCCCCAAATCTTAAAGTTTATGCAGAAGCCCTCACTGGGTTCAAGTATGTATATCATCCAGTCAGTCTTAACACCTTACTCTCTCTAACCATGTCTCTGAAATGCCCCCCACCATGGGAATGGAGAGCAGAACACACAAACCAAGGACAGGGGATGGTGTGAGGAGCCCCCAGTCACCAGGATCCAGCTCTAAGGTCAACAGGAGGCCATATCCTCTCGACAACCTCCTCCATCAGACCTGAATTAAAATGCTGAGATGAGGGGCACCTAAAGCTTTGGGAGGACAATGTTTTTCCCAAACCCAACAAGCCAATTGAAGTGCATGCATTTGAAATTTAAGGAGGGTGGAGAAAAATGCAGTCAAGATAAAATTAAATCTAAATACTCTGGAGGATAAAAACATGAAGAGAAAGAAAAACACACCAAATTGACAGGGTATGTCTGTTTAACCCAGGCTATCCCCACACAGCTATGCATTGTACCCTTTTGTATTACTTGTGAATATCCCAAACATTTCAAAATAAAATTTTAAGATAAAAGGCCCAGTGAAAGACAGAAAATGGAGGGGGGGAAGGAAGAAAGAAAGGAATAAACAAGGAGCAAGGTTTCTAGGAAAGTATCACTGGTTAGATGTTTGGAACAGCACGTAGCTGTGCACGCTTACTCAAAGGAGGATCCAGATCCTGCAGATGAAAAGCATTGATCTACATATCCAAGCAGGTCAACAAACCTCAAGTTAAACACCAAGAGATCCAAATGCAGACAAACGGTAAATTGTCAAAAGCCAAAGACAAGTCAGCAAGGTTGCAGAATCCAGATCAATATACAAAACTCAATAGTATCTCTATACGATAGCTATGAACAATCTGAAAATAAAATTAATAATTCTACTTACCACGACAGAAAAAAGAATAATATTCCTTAGGACATATCATAGACTAAGAATACTTAGGGATGCATTTAACAAAAGTACAAGACTTGCACCCTAAAAACTTCAAAATATCGTTAAAAAGAAATTAAAGACGGCCAAAATAAGGTAACAACATGTCACATCCATTCATCAATCGGAAGGCTTACTAATGTTAAGTGGCGACAATCCCAAACCAAACTATAGATTTAATATGATACCTATTGAAACTATAGCTGCTCTTTTTGGGAGTTGCAGAAATAAATAAACTGATCCTAAAATTCATATGAAAATGCAGAGGAAACCACTATAAAAACATGAAAGTGGGTGGAAATAAAGAGGCTGCATTAGTGCCTCAGCAAGGCTTGACCTTTAAACTGAACACAGCTTTCTCTTCCTCATTCTCAAAGCCTCCCCATCCCCTTCACTTGTGTTTCCATAGAATCTTTTGTTCCAGGATTCACTATTGACATGATACCTCCCTGACCTCGTTGTACACTTAGGAATGAGACTCAGAGGGCCAGACAGTCAGACCACCTTGAAAAATGACCAATGCGGTGAGCAGCACCTGCCAGGTTCCTACCGGAAACACCCAGATCCTACATTTGCCTATAAAAGCCCTCAGCCTCTATCCCCAGGCAGGTCTGTGGTTGTGAAGCCGTGAGCCCTGCTGCAGCCTCTCTGGCCTGCCAAGTCATATAACCGTGGTTCTGCGTTATCTCCAAACGCTTCCTGTTATATTTCAGGGCCGGAGCACAGAGGACAGTTTCAACAACCCAGGGAACTCAGAATAGTTTCAATCTCAGAAAGCAAGTCTTGAAAAAGAGAATACAGTTAGGATATTCAAACTTCCTGACCCTATAACTTACTAAAAAGCGACCGTAATAAGACCAAGTGGTACTGATGCAGGTTAAGAACAGAGGTCAATGGAATAGCATTGAGAGTCGGGAAATATGTCCTTCCGTTGCGGACAATGATGCCTGACAAGGTGCCAAGATGACTCAATGGATGGTTATAATCCTCTTTTCAATAATTGGATATCCCCAATTTAAAAAAATGCATTTGAACCCCTATATCACAGCCATATACAAAACAACTCAAAATGGATCACAAACCTAAATATGAAACCTAAAACTACAAAAAAATCTTAGATAAAAACGTAGGATCTTTGTGACCAGGAGTTGGGCAATGATTTCACTTTGATTATCTCACGCGGAAGCTGTTCACATCACCGCCAGTAGGATTCCACCTCTGCGAACCTCTGCATATAGGAAAGTAGATCACTGTTGGCTCGGGCCTGAGTGGAAAGGGGCAGGAATGAGGTGTGACTGCTAATGGGTATGATGCTTCTTTTGGCGTTTTGGCTCTTTTGTTCTAAAATCAGATTGTGGTGATAGTTACACGACTCTGAAAATACTAAAGACTATTGAATCCTACATTTTAAAAGAGGTGAATTTTATAGCAGGAGAATTCGATTTCAATTTTTTAAAAAAGGCAGAAGAGGTATAAGAGTGTTTTCCAGGGACCTGGCCAACAGGTCACACGGTGGTGGTTCTCCGGGGCGGGGGCTCTGGAGGTGCGTCGCCCCAGTGAGCTCCTTCCAGGGGCTCCTACTGCTGCTGCTTGGACCTACTGTGGTTGCAAAGCCTCTAGCTTTCAAGGTTCCTGCGACTCTGGTGGAAAGGAGCTGGGAAGAGGGCAAGGCCCCGTGCCCCAGAGGTCACTGTTTGTACTGGGAGTCAGTCATTTTTCATGAACAGACTTTCTTTAGATCCTTGGTTGATTTCCAGCATTCTGCAAAAGTGGATTTTGACCATTTTTGCCAGTGTTTCTGCTGTTTTTTGGAAATGAACAGATTTATAAAGGTCCTCTCTCCACTGTTCCAGAAGTTCTGGCTCACCTTCTTTAAGGCACTTATCATAGTTGAGTTTCACACCACCCCATGGTTTCTTTATGAAGGTGTGTCTCCCTCCCTGGTCACTGAGTGTCATGAGGACAATGTCTACATTCTGGTCCTGCTTCATCCTCCCTAGAGCCTGTCACGGCGACACACAGCACGAGCTCAGTCAAAGATCATTAGCACAGTCTGGTGAAGAGACGTAATCTCCACCGATTGGTAAAATGATACACAGCCGTCCATTAACCTCCAGAGAGCCCTGAGTCCATATTTCACCTCTTGGGAACCACATTCTCACTGCCCCCTCCCGCACCCACCCTCTCTGTGGATGATCTTGGCTTATTCTTCATAGATAATATCAGACCACAACTTCTTCCACTTTCCACCTCCAGATCTACCAACACACCCACATCCATTCCCATATTCTCCTTCTTTCTTCCTGTTACTTCAAATGTAACCATCCGGCAAATGTCGATCCCTGTACAACCCTTCCTGTCCCTCTGGGAACCTACCCCAGTGATGCTCCCTCTTCTCACGTGCATCTTCCTGTTTCCCTTTGACTGAATTGTTTCCAACTGCATTAGAACACATTTTGTCCCTAACTCCTTTTTTTTTTTTTTAATGTACCCAGCTTGGACCTCACAGCCTGCTTCCAGCAGATGCCTCATTCATCTATTTCCAAGCCAAACTTCTTTAAAGGTCTGGCTACAGCTCTGGTTCCATTTCCTTACCTTCTACTTAGTATTTAAACCAGTCTTAGCTGTGTTCTTTTTTAAAAGAAAAAAGAGATTGATTTAAGAGAGAGAGAGAGACAGCACGCAGGGAGGGGTGGAGGGAGAGGGAGAGAAGCGGACTCTGCTAAGTGCAGAGCCTGACACAGGGCTCGATCTCATGACCTTGACATCATGACCTGAGCTGAAATCATGAAAAGTTGAATATTCAATGGACTGAGCCACCCAGGGACCCTTTAACTGTATTCTGTGTCCACCAAGAAGCTAAAATGGCTCTGATATTTTCATTTCATTCTTTTGACAAGCAATTATTGAGCACCCAACATCAGTATCAAACACTATTCTAGGAACAAGATATAGAACACAAACAATAAGATAAATAAGACATACACAGTCTTTGCATTTTCTTTATGGCTTTCACATTCATTGGCCTCACATCCGTATTAGACACAACTGGCCGCCCACTCCTTGTGCAAATGCCTTCCCTCCCTGACTTGCTGGGTACCTTTCTCCTTTCACTCCAGCCACTACTTTTCAGACTCCATTACTGGGTCTTCCTCATAGTTCTAGTGTTTATGACTGAGGGTTTTTTTTTTAATTATTGAGGTGAAATTCGCATCACCCAAAATTTACCATTTAATTTCCATCTTTAGATGTCAGATTTCCTCTAGAATTTTCTTCCTCTCTACTTTTCTCATAGAGGATTTCATCTGATCCTTTCATTTTAAGTCTCTTCTTTTTTTTAAGTTGTTTTTTTTTTAGATTTTATTTATTTATTCATGATAGACATAGAGAGAGAGAGAGGCAGAGACACAGGAGGAGGGAGAAGCAGGCTCCATGCCGGGAGCCCAACACAGGATTCAATCCCGGGACTCCAGGATTGCGCCCTGGGCCAAAGGCAGGCGCTAAACCGCTAAGTCACCCAGGGATCCCCTTTAAGTGCCTTCTGTTTGGGTATCCTCCACTTATACTTGCAGTCTAAAACTCTCCTGAAGCCCAGACACCAACACTTGGTCTGCACTTGGCTATTTAACAAGGACTTGAAGCACAGTATTTTGCCCTAAAGCTTGCTTTTCCTGCAGTTACCCTATGGCACCAACATCCATCCAACTTCTCCATTAGAAAACTTTGTAGATGTGCAGTGGTTTAGCGCCGCCTTCAGCCCAGGACCTGATCCTGGAGACCCGGGATCAAGTCCCACATCGGTCTCCTTGCTGGAAGCCTGCTTCGCCCTCTGTCTGTGTCTCTGCCTCTCTCTGTGTGTGTCTCTGATGAATAAATAAATAAAATCTTAAAAAAAGGAAAACTTTGTAGATATTCTGGACATTTCCCTTTGTTTTCATAATTCCAGTCAACTTTACAAACCAAATAGCTTTCTGATGCATCCATGTCTTTCCATTTCTACCATGACACTCTGAATTCCCACCTTGCAAGATGCCCTCAACTGTTTTCCCCCCATACAGTGGCCTCACCTTCACCTCCACATGGAAAAAATGAATTTTATCCTCCCTGATAAAGTCAGGGTCCTCCAAGTATAAGCTTTCATAGGTTCCTCAACATCTTTTTTTAAGAAGCACATTTAAAAAAATTGTTTGAGAGAAAGTGGGGGGCAAAGGAAGAGAATCCCCAAGCAGATCCCCTGCTGAGCATGGAGTCTGACACAGGACCCAATCCCACAACCCATAAGATCATGATCTGAGCCAAGAGTTAGACACTCAACTGACCAAGCCACCCAGGCACCTCTCAACATCTTGATTTATTTTTTACTATTGAAATTAGTTAGTCATGATTAGTTTTAATTCTCTCTTCACCCAGGAGAATATAAACTCCATGAGAATAGGAAGAATATCGGCCTTGTTTTATCTGTTTGTCCAATATCTCATAATATTTCTTAAATAGAATAGGAGCTTGGGATGCCTGGGGGGTTCAGTGGTTGAGCATCTGCTTTTGGCTCAGGACGTGATCCCGAGGTACTGGTATCAAGTCCCGCATCGGCTTGCTTCTCCCTCTGCCTGTGTCTCTGTCTCTCATGAATAAATAAATAAAATCTTTTTAAAAATAGAGTAGGTGCTTAATAAATACTTACTAAGAATGTTGAGCAAATGCATCTTCTTCCTTAGCTTATTTTACAACTTAGCAAACAGCAGCAATGACAAGTAGCCAATTATGGGAACAAAAGCCACAAACGTCATTCTTGATACAACCTTCTCCATCATCCCTTACCCCCAAGCTATCATCAAGGTTTTTATATTTTACCTGAAAAAAAAAATTATACCTAAAGTCTAACTACAGCCGAGCATCTCTACATTCATTATCAGACTCTTTCCTGGACTCCCAGAATAGCTAACTAACTCAATTCCATTCTCGCCGCCCTCCACTCCATCCCCTGTTCAACAGCCAAAGGTATCACTGCCTCCTCCTTTCAATCCATCAATAGTCTCCCACTGCTTCCAGGAGAAAGTCCAGATCCTCAACCTCTGCAGCCTTATCCGATGTGTTTTTTGTTTGTCCCCACTGCTTTCTCTGAGTACTTTGGGTTTGCAGCCATCCCAGGGCTCTCAGAATCCTCAAGATCCTCCCACACACACCGGTGACTTCATCTGAAGTGCTCCCCTCCTGCCGCCTTTACCTGATTGTTTCCTGATCAGCCTTCATGTCACAGCTGAAATGCCACTTCCTTTGGGAGATCTTTCTCATCCTTCCCAGGCCAGGTAAATGAGATTATCAGAACTCATAAAACCTTCTACTTTCCCTTGGCTACATTTACTACAATGCTTCAAATAGTTCATTTCTGCATTTATTTAATCTCTTTCTCTCACCTTAAGATGGAATCTCATGTTCCTTGAGGCTATAGTTCATTGGTTAGGAACCCAGGCTCAAGAGCCAGACCTCTGAGTTTGAACACCAGTTCTGCTGCTTACTGGTGATGCAACCTCCACCAACTTATTCCAATTTTCCCTTTCTCAGTTTTCTTCTGTGTAAAAGGAATTAAAATGTGATGATACCTTTCTCATAGTATTGTGTGTATCCGAGGAGCTAGTTCATCTAAAGCTAATAGGATATGCCTAATGTGAATATGGCAAATGCTCAAAAATATTAGCAATTATCATTGTTTCCTGTAGTAACAGGAAATGCAGGGGATTTAACTCTAACATATAGTAGACACTCATGAAGTATGATGCATACCTTGAAAAAGGATAGATCTCAAAGACTTGCAGAATGATATCCACGAGAGAGGACAGCAAAAACAGCAACAACAAAAGCAATTAAAAATATGCATCTGCATAAAATCTAGAAAAAAATATAAAATGACCTATATGAAAAAAATTTACCAAACATAATGAGGGACATAAAATAAAGGCTTGACCTACATTATATAGTCTCATTCATTTGGGGAATATAAAAAATAGTGAAAGGGAATAAAGGGGAAAGGAGAAAAAAATGAGTGGGAAATATCAGAGAGGGAGACAGAACATGAGAGACTCCTAACTCTGGGAAACGAACTAGGGGTGGTGGAAGGGGAGGTGGGCGGGAGGTGGGGGTGACTGGGTGACAGGCACTGAGGTGGGCACTTGATGGGATGAGCCCTGGGTGTTATTGAACACCAATAAAAAATAAATTTATTAAAAAAATAAAGGCTTGAATAAATGAAGAAACGTGCATATTGAATGAGTCACTGTTATATAGATATCATTTAGTAGGAGAGTAAATGGGGGCACCTGGGTGGCTCAGTGGTTGAGCACCTGCTTTGGCTCAGGGTATAATCCTGGAGTCCTGGGATCAAGTCCCCAATGGGCTCCCCACAAGGAACCTGCTTCTCCCTCTGCTTGTGTCTCTCTCTCTTTCTCTCATAAATAAATAAATAAATAAATAAATAAATAAATAAATATCTTTTAAAAAATACGAGAGAAAATTGTATAAAAATCTATAGGCAAATGCATGAATTGGGTAATGGGAAACCATGATAAACATAGATCACTTTCAAAGGAGATGAATGCAGAAGTCTTCACAATGCCTATAACCCTTGAAGAGTGTAAAGAATTCTAAGAGTACTGGGACAGAACAGCATTTTGGAATAAAAGCAGAGAGAAAGCAGAAATGCAATACAACCAGAGTTCTGAATTGGGAAGTTTTTAAAGGTCATTAATTCAGCCAGTGAGTAATAGGGAACCCAAATATAAGTGGCTTAAACGCAAAGGATATTTGCTGTTGTACATAATAAGAAATCCCAAAGAAGGAAGTCCCCAGCTAAACACGATCAGGGCCATAGAAAACTTCCCTACCCCTCTCTTGACTTTGCCCACAGAGTCTCAGGACAGCTGCAGTCCTTTAAAACATAAAGCTCTCCCAACACACATGAAAGGTGGGAAGTAGAGGGCATTTTTTTCAAACCACTCTTTCTTCTTATGAGAGGAAAACCTTTCCCACAACCCCCCCTAGTGAATGACCACTTACATCCCATTGCTGAAAATTGTTCACGTACTGTTCTGCTTTTTGTCACTACATAATCAACCAATCCCAGAACACAGTGACATAGAATGACACTCATTTTCTTTTGCTCTCAGGTTCTGTGGTTCAGGAACTGTGACAAGGCATTGCTCTATGACATAGGACGTGCTGGCTTGGAAGACCATAGTGGCTGGGGATGCTCTGAAGACCTAGGGGCTCACTTAGAAGCTTCTGCACTCTCCTGCCTGACACTTGTGCTGGAAAGACTCAAAGTCTGGGCTCATCTGGGAGTATTGACCAGCACATTGACATGTATCCTCTCTGTAGGACTGGAACTTCCTCACTGCATAATGGAAGAATTCCAAGAGGGAGACTTTCGGCACATAAAATGTTACAAGAGAGTTGGATGTAGGCTACATGGCCTTTTATGACCTAACCTCAGAAGTCACATAGTGTCATTACCTCCCAATCCTCCTTGTTGAAGTGGTAACAACTCCTCAGGTACAAGAGGAGAGAACATAAACCCTACCACTCGATGTGGGGCATGTCAAGGAATTTGAACTCACTTTTTATATCAACCCCCAAGCCAATCCTCATAGGTTTGGTTTCACAACCAAGAGCATCTTGAGTCATTGAATTTGGCCTCCACAGCCCCACCAACTCAAGATATCAACTCCCTTTTTTCAGATATCCTTACTTGAAGAGCGAACCAGCCTTCAATGTCAGGAAGTTCCTTCTCCTAAAATAATCATTTTTACACTTGGACAGTTGCTTTACAAAATCAGTCCATATCTCAAGAAAGCTATTTTGCCTCATGTTAGGTCACTCTGGTCTGAGCTGAGGATGGGAAAGGGGGAAATGTAGGAGAGTAAGATAGAATGATGGACTGTCTGATTAGGGTCATCTGATCATCAAAGGGTTTAGGCCCACAATCCAAGAATTGTGGATTCTTGACAATGGTGGATTGTCTGGTCCTTTGTCTCTGTCAGAACCATGGTGTCCAGTGGCCAGATACATTTTAAACCAGTCTGGGTTTTATTCACTTGCCATCAAGCACTGCATTTATGATGTGGCCTTTGGAAAGGCCAGCAGTCCCTCCTGGATCCTGCTGAGTGCAAGGAGCTGTCAGATTTCCTAGCAAGGTCTGGATCAGACGGGGGAGGCACACCAGTCGTAAGCTTCACTCCTCAATTTTCCTTCTAAGTGATTCCCCAGGCATTTGAAGATGTTGGGGTAAGGGCAGAGTCTCACCTGGGTGTCCTGCAGGTGGCTCTTGCTGCAGGCAATCTCAAGCGCAATTCATTATCTCCATCACTGAAGCTTGTGCAGGCTTCGGTGTTTATGATCACAGTCAGAGGCACCGCTTTCTAGCTGGTAGCTGAGCCAGAAACTCTGGGGTCATTCTTAAATTCTCCCTCTCTCCTCACCTGCCAACATTTAATCTTTCACTCAATCCTGGCCAGTCCACCTCACCAATGTTCCTTCTCCATCCCCGTATTTACTGGTGGGTTCAGGGCATCACTGTCTCCTTGCAGGGCTCTTGCTACCTCATGCCTGGCCTCCCTCCTCCAGCACCTGACCCTCCACTCTGATGCCAGAGGAATCCAAGCCCGCGGCATCCCTCACAGACCTCTTCCAACCCCCCAGGATTAAGTCTCAACTCTTTCCCTCTTTCCACAAAACCCCTGATGTATGGCCTGGCTGGAGCCTACAACACCAGCCTCGTCTCCTGACACCCCCAACTCATGGGCCTTCTCACCCTTTATCAAATATGCCAGATTCCCAGTTATTGCCTTCAGTTAAAGCTGTTTATGATCTCGGCCTGCAAATTCATCTTACCTCTTCTTTACTTTGCATGAGGCTACATGTCTACAGATCTAAACTAAACATCACCTTCTTTGCTTTAATTATTGTTATAATGATTATATTCAGAATTTATTGAGCACACTCTGTTGGCCGGCTTATGCATTAAGCATCATAGGGGGATTGTCTCATTTAATATTTATGGCAACACTGTGTTATGCAGATGAGGGGCTGAGACTCGGAGACTGCTTGCTCAGGTCCACACAGCTGGAATCCTAAAGCCAGTGCTCATAACCACTGCAAACCTCGCTGAAGGCAAATCCAGGGAGGGCTTCCTGATGATCTTGGCCATGAATGTCTACACCTCTGCTACCACCCCTAGTAGGAAGTAAACACACTTATTCTTTCTTGTTTGGATACTGATTTAAACAAAGTAATGGTTCAGAAATACATATATTGTAGGACGATCTAGAAAACTTGAGTACTGAATTGTATATTTGATGATACTAAGTCAAGGTTGCCTGAAGGAACAGTCTATAGGGGTAGATAGGTAGCACTTTTTGGCATTATAACTATTTAAAATAAGAGATGTGTACATGGAGTTTCATTCAATTATTCTACTCTGTGCATGTCTGAAATTCTCTATAATAAAAACATTCTGTAGATTTCCTCAAAACCAATGAGCTTGTATGTTCATCCCCCTGCTTTTGGGTAGATAGAGAGCAGAGGACATTTGAGTCTTAGCTTTGACTCTGTAGCAATTACAGAGTAGAAACTCAGCAGAAGTTTCTTGAAGTGATGAAGTAGTAACTATGCAGGTCACTTCTAAAGGCACAGAACAGTGCTGCCTATCATCCAGACTGTTGGACCACAGACCAATGATGCCAGGGCCACCAGCATTATGGATGGGCCCTCCAGGAGAGTGGAGGCCAGCGGCTAGGGTTGGACATGCTGCTCTTGCCTCAGCTTCCTTGAGTCTTGCCTATTTCCACACGGATCTGGTTCCTCTGGAGTTCCTGTGTTATAATCCTTGGAAACCAAACTGGCTACCCTATGATTCCTGGATGCCCTCAGGTCCTTGGCTTTTGCACTGCTCCAAATGCTTTCCTTGCTTTTGCAAGTTAGCCCTCAGTTCCCAGCCAGGTCCAGCTGACCTCACAGTTTGATAAGAAAGGGATTTGGCTTTAACCCTTAACATGTGACTGCAGGTCTCCTCCCTATCATTTGGTTTGACCACTGGCCCTGTTCTGGATGGGAGCAGCTTGAAGCTGGACAAGCTTTCTTTAGAGCAACACTGATTTGTGAGCAAAAAGCAAATACTGCACTTCAGAGAATGGACTCATTCAATACCTCTGGCTTCCAGTCCCAATCTTCCCTGCAGGTATCTTCATCACAGGGCCAGAGCCTGCCTACCTGGTGTGTGTACCTTCCAAGGCTGAAGCTGCCTGGGGGATGCAAGGCAGCTCTAGCATTCCTCTAGCTGTGACAGGTCAGGCTTTTGCCATGTTCAAGTCACCATGCTCCATGGTCACCAACAACTGCCCCAGAGAGTGAGTCAGGGCCGTTGCTGCACGGGGTGATGGGGTGATGGGGGTAGGGTGGGGGAGCAGTAGTGAGCACACTTGCTGGGGCCAGAGAATGAGGAATCACTCCAATCCATCAGTCTCTGGGGAGCCTCACAACAACCTCCAAAGCAGAAAGAGACAGCCTGATGGGGAAGAAAGTAAATCTTCTGGTGCATAAGCCCCATAAGCAAGATGTTCTCAGGGGCTTCCATTGTTTGAGACTCCATCTCCTGGATGCTGGGTAAAGAAACATGCCCTGGCTGTATCTGGTCCAGAAATGCCTACAGTAGTGGCATGGGCAGGGGTGGGTGTTCTATAAAAGTCACAATACACGGTGGTGACATAGAGGCTGTGAGGTCCACCAGGTCCCTTCAGGAATGAAGAACTTGTTCTCCAAACTGCTGGGAGCCCCTGCCACCCAATTCCCTCAGCTGTCCTCTTCAGGGAGGGACTCAGAGGAAGGAAGCCGTCCTGCCCAGGCCATGACCCCCCTCTCAGAGCAGCCCATATCCAATAACGATGCATACAGCCCTATCAAGGCTCAGCTCTATCTCCCCAAACAGGAACAGCTCTGAAGACTCACCCCACCTTCTGATCTCTCTGTAGAGTCAGCTGAGGTTTCCACTGAGAGTCTGTCACAGATCAACCCATCCTTCTAGCCGATCCTGCTTTGCTCCCCTCCAACCCTTCCCTCCCCTTCCTGCCCCATGTCTCTTTTTCCCTACCCTTGTCTCCCTTCCTGCCCCTTTCCACAGGTTCTGATCCCAAAGCACTCCCTAAATAAGCCTTCTGAGTTCAACATTCCCACTCTACATGTCCCCCTGCCCCCTGTGTGCCAAACACTGTGAACAGAGCTGGTGCCTGAGGTAAGATGCAGTCCTCCCTTTTCCAGATGCTCCTGGGGACACACATCTGTATGACTTGATTATCTGGTGCAGACCACAGCGTGATGGCTGAGTAAAGCTTTAGAGCAAGACAGACTTGGTCTCAAATACCATCTCTGCCATTTCCTGGCTGTGTAATTTTGGAAAAGTCATTTAACCTTTCTCTACTTCAATTTCCTCAACTGCAAAATGTCAATAATAACACCAGCTGAACTGGTTGTCATAGGGATTAAATGAGATGTGTGTATAAAAAGAGTTTATTACAGCGATTGGCCCTACAAACAATGCTATACATCCAAAAACTGAAGGACGCTCAGGAAGAAAACCATGTAGACAAGGAAGGTTTCATTCTACCCGAAACAGAAAAGAGAGGCTTCTCAGAGGCAGGGAAGGCTGACCTGGGAAATGAATTTGTTTTTGCAGACACATAGGGGAGGGCATGCCAGGGACTCTGAACTAAAATGCCAGTGGGTAATGCACGACACAGCTTCCCTCAACCTGCCATTAGACCCATGATGGGGTGCCGGGGTGGCTCAGTAGGCAAGCATCTGCCTTTAGCTCAGGTCATGATCCCAAGATTTGGAGATGGAGTCCTGCATCCAGCTCCCTGCTCAGCAGGGAGCCTGCCTCTCTCTCTCTCTCTCTCTCTCTCTCTCTCTCTCTCATAAATAAATAAAAGCTTTAAAAAAAAAAGACCATGGCAGTACAGAAAAATTGCAGAAACATGTAACAAAGGGTTCCAGGCATCAGCCAGTCTGAGAAGACCCCCCCGCCCCCCGCCGACACCCATACTTTGCAGTGCTAGAAGGACGAGCATTATCAGAGGGCCCGGTGCACCCTGGAAACCTGCCCTTCCTCAACCTGGAATGACGCTCCTCCAGATGAAAGACAAGTACAGTAAAGAAGCCCCATCAGTTAGAAACTTCTCAGCTGCAAATGACAGGAAACTCTATTGAATGTCTTTGAGCCTAAGGACATGTGTTCTCACAAGACAGTCGTCGACACATGGGGCCCCTTGTCCTTGTTCTGCGGTGGCCTTGGCTTTGCCGCCTCCCTGTCTTGGCTTGGCCCCAGGCAGCTTTAGCAACAAGTGTCATGTCCACACATGACAGAGTCCAGACACAGGAAAGGCATGGTCTCTTCCTTGTGCTTAGAAGAAGAAGAAGAAGAAGAAGAAGAAGAAGAAGGAGGAGGAGAAGGAGGAAGGGGAGGGGGAGGAGGAGGGGCAGGAGGACAGGTTCCTTTCCTAGGAGTCCCGCACATCTCACTGGTCAGAACTGTGCTTCCTGCCCACGCCAGTCACCAACAGCATGTGTGTATGCAGTATTTTCCCCTTTATCTTTTCACATCTTCATGTGCTGAGCCTGCCTTTTCTTTTCTAACATCTGCACAGGCCTTCATTGGGGGAAGGAAACCAAAATGACTAATAATAGACAAATTGAAACCCACCTTCCTGGGACAGAGGACTGAGTCCATCTTCCCTAAAACACACACTGCAGGCAGAGGGTGAACACCCTTACAAAGCAGGAACCCATGATCTGGAAGACACTGGTTTGGAAAGAAAAAAGAAAAGAAAAGAAGGAAGGGAAGGGAAGGGAAGGGAAGGGAAGGGAAGGGAAGGGAAGGGAAGGGAAGGGAAGGGAAGGGAAGGGAGGGGAGGGGAGGGGAGGGGAGGGGAGGGGAGGGGAGGGGAGGGGAGGGGAGGGGAGAGGAGAGGAGAGGAGAGGAGAGGAGAAGAGAAGAGAAGAGAAGAGAAGAGAAGAGAAGAGAAGAGAAGAAAAAAGAGAAAAGAAAAAAGAGAAAAGAAAAGAAAAAAAAGAAAAGAAAAGAAAAGAAAAGAAAAGAAAAGAAAAGAAAAGAAAAGCGCCAGGTCAATATACAAAAACTGGAAAATTGAGGAGTTACGTGAGATGCCTAAGTTACATTTATGGGAAGCACGAACAAGACTGTCTCCACGTGTGTGCGCACGAGTACATAGATGTGCGTGTCTCCGTGTGTGTCTCCACAATAAAGGATGCAGAAAAGCCTTGAATGTCAAGCAAAGGAGTTCAGACTTGAAGAATCGTAAAATACGGAGACCACTGAAGCAGAGCTG
This sequence comes from Nyctereutes procyonoides, assembly GCF_905146905.1. NCBI lineage: Eukaryota > Metazoa > Chordata > Mammalia > Carnivora > Canidae > Nyctereutes > Nyctereutes procyonoides. Next base: position 55,319,138 of record NW_026575046.1, read on the forward strand.
AGCTTTCAAATAGTTGGTGGGAAAAGTCGTACAAGGTAAACTGAGGCAATTAGGTTCGAGTCAGGGCAAGCGAAGGTTGCAGGGGTACCGTATGGCGGTAGCGAGGGTCAATGAGACGTGGCCAGAATGAGTAAGAACTTTCCGAGGAGACATCTTGAGTGATTTGGTGGCTGGATACGTAAGGACCCGAAGGAGAACCAGACCCTGCCCTTCCAATAAGAAGGGACACTAGTCGGCGTGCTTGCCGCAGGCCCGGTGGTGTTGGAGGCCGGCCGGCAGGCAGGACGGTGGATACTCAGCCAAACCTTTCCCATGTTACTACACAAGTAAGCTCTATCTTGGTCCCCATTTTTTAAATGAGATTGAGGCACAAACAAATTAAGCCACTCGCCCAAGGTCACGGCTGAGGCAGAGTCAGGAGGTCACATCCCTTGAGCAGGAGCAGCAGCAAACTGAGAGATTTGTCCTTGAAGAGGAGCTGGGAGTGCAGCCCTCACAGGACCCCGGCGAGTGCCAGCCTCCAGGGGCTTTGTTTGCTCAGCTACCAGCTCTGCATTTACCCCTTCCAGCCTAAGTGTCCTAAACCCTGTCCTGGCTTCCTGGGCTGTGCGCAATGTGAACTTCAGGGTGAACTTTCCAGCATCATCCTTTGGAAGCCCTTGGCATGGGGGACCTCTGGGCTCCTTGTGTCCCTATCAGGCCCTGTCTCCCTGTACAAGCCTCTGTTTCACGCCTGGAGGCCCCTTTGGCTCCTTGTGGGTGGGGGGTGGGGGGGTGGATGCTGTTTCCCCTGGGCTCCCAGCAGCCTCTCAGGGAGCTAGGCTCTTGCTTTCCCACGGCCACCCAAGATTTATTACCAGGATCAGGGCCTCCCGAGCACAGGGCCCTAGGCGGCCTTAGAGCCCCAACTGCAGCAGGACCCGCCTCCTGCCCCCCCCCCGTGCTCGTGCCCCCCCCATCCTCACTCTCACCCCCACTCCCACCTGACCCACCCGCCCTGGCTCTGAGGCAGGTTTCACGATACCTGAACTATCAGCCACTTCCTTACCAAGAGCTTCGGCCGTATTACACTTGCAAGGTGAGAGCGCAGCCCGCCAGGGCCTAAAGGCAACACGTGTGGGTGCTTCTCTCCAAGATCCTTGGTGCTTCCCGGCTCTCCTGTCTTCTGAGCCAAAATGCAGAGAAGGCCAAAGCAAAATGGAGTAGCAAGTTCTTTCAACATAAATGTGTCTGGGGGGCGCCTAGTGGTGCAGTCGGTTAAGCGTAGGCCTTGGGCTCAGGTCAGGATCCCCGGGTCCTGGGATGGAGCCCCGCATGGAGGGAAGCCTCCTTCTCCCTCTCCCTCTGCTCTTCCCTGCTGCTCCTCTGCTCTCTCTCTCTCAAGTAAATAAATAAATAATCTAAAAACTATGTGTCTGCTATTGAAAATGAAGAGCATAACTAAGTTAATTATTAACTGAAGGAGATTTTGAGGAAACCAAGAAACGTAATAAAAATAATCCAAAAAAAGAAAAAAAAATTTACTAGTCAGGAGAAGGAGAAAACATAAAGAAAGCCAAGAGACTATATTTGGGACAAGTATTAAAGAGAACATTTCAGGAAAATCAAATCAAGATATATATATATATATATATATATATATATATATATATATAACAATATGTATATATTTGTATTTGTATATGTATATATAATATATAATATATAATATATAATATATAATATATAATATATAATATATAATATATAATATATATATATGTATATGTATACAACCAAAATTGCAAAGGAGAAGCAAGGGGCAATTATGTAAAAAGGATATTTACAAGTTATCCATAAATATTTAAGTCCATACTAGCAAAGCTGGAGAAATATCAACATTTAATGAGTTCCCAGGAAATAAATAAATTACCAAAATAATTCAAGAAAAGTGAATGTCCTAAATGGATCATTAACCATACAAGAAGCTGAGTAAAGAAGGAGTCCTAAATAGACTCTAAAGTCCTATTTTTATTTTTTTTCCAAATAAATCAATTCCATTGTTATTTAAACTCTTCTGTATTAGACACGTTGGAAAGCTAGCACAGCTCAGGTACCAAAATCAGAGAAACACAGTTCATTGAAAGAAATCACAGAATATGTGGTCATGCTAACGTCAAGATTAAGGAAGTCTGGTTGTACAAAGGGAAAGATGGCAGGAACAAGCAAAATTTGCTACGTGTATGATTTGATGTGTAAAGTGTGATGCTTCACACCATGCTTGCAGACTCCCTGGCACTCCTTCTGTCGGAGGTGGGGTCTGTGAACCCGGGCAAGGGTCCTTTGTGTCTGCCTCCACAGCGCAATGTTGCAGAATGATGCCCCATGGCTCCTGGCGCTGAGTTTGAAAAGCTGGTGCAGATTTGCTGGTTTATCTTGGGACACTTGCTCTGGAAGCCTCCAGAAGGCCGCTTACTCTGGACCCCCATACGGAAAGATGCCCACAGAGCCCCAGACGCTCCACCCCCCGGGTCCACCCAGTCCAGGCGCCATCACTCCCAGTGCCATGGGGGTGGGGAGGCCTTAGCGCAGCTGCAGCCCAGCTCGCTGTCGGTCCCACTGCAAACACGTGAATTACCCAAGCGAGACCTGCCTTGCTGAGTGGGCCTCGTCAACTCAGATTCATAAGGAAAATAAACGGTGGTTCCTGCTTTGGCCCCTTGCTTTGAGAAGTTCATTACACAGCAACAATCAGAACATATCTGATCAACTAATAATATGTGATAATATTCATTTGTGACCCCTGCAAAGGTTTTTCATAAATTTAAATATCTATTCCTTATTAAAATCTCTTAGCAAGTGAGAAAAAAAAAAAGAGCATCCCTGGGGGTGCCTGGGTGGCTCAGTCGGTTAAGCGCCTGTCTTCAGCTGAGGCAGTGATCCCAGGCCCTGGGTTTGAGCTCCCCCTACATCTGTCGGGCTCCCTGCTCAGCGGGGACTCTGCTTCTCCCTCTGCCGCTCCCCTTGCTTGTGCTCTCTTGCTCTCTCCCTCAAACAAATAAATATAATCTTTAAAAAAAAAAAAGTCCCTGAACACAATAACAAATCTCTGTCCAAAATATGAACCAACACTGTGCACACTCTGTGAACACTATAGATGTTCAAATCTGAAGCAAGAAAGAACATCAAAATTATACAACAGTGTTCTGGGCACTCAAGCCAATACCCTAATAAAGGAAAACTCAATAGGAGAAGTAATATCATCGAGGAGATCAAAGTCTCAACATCCGTAGATTATATGATGTCTATCTTGAAAACTTAAAGAAGTTAAAATGTCATGAAAAAGGAACAAGTCACAATTATCAAAACTTGTGGAGCCGTGGGTTTGTCAAGACTTAGTGCAGTGATCCCTCGCTATGTGCCTCCCTGAGGATTTCTGCCTTAAATGCAGACAAACTAGGCCAAGATTTGAGATCATTGCTTATACGGAGCAGCTCAGGGGATGGGATCCCTAGTTTAGGTCCCTAAGTTTACCAGTATCCACAGTCCCTAGAAACCATTGGGAAACTAAAGAGGTAAAAAGAAAAGAAATAGCTCAGGCTGCAGCAGGCGTAGCAGAGTGCGGGGCCCTGGAGCCGGCCTGCGTGAGCCCAGGTCCCAGCTCCCCGCTTACTCTCCCTAACGGCCCAATGCACATTATGGAAACTGTAAAGCCTCAGTTTCCTCAATGGTGAAGCAGAAGCATTAACAACCACAAGGCCTAATGCATATGCTTGTGATAAACATTAAATTGTTTTCTATACATCAAGTATTCACAACAGTGCCTGGCAAATAATAAGTATTAGCCATTATTCTTAGAACAAATTCCTAGACTAGGGTCTCCATCAAAATCAAAGAAGTAGGTCATTGTTTTGTCCCACTAATGAACAGTAGTGACTTTAAAATTAAATTAGAAATAGGGACACCTGGGTGTCTCAGCGGTTGAGCATCTGCCTTCAGCCCAGGACATGATCCGGGGTCCTGGGATCAAGTCCCGCATCGGGCTCCCCGCAGGGAGCGTGCTTCTCCCTCTGCCTGTGTCTCTGCCTCTGTCTCTGTGTCTCTTATGAATAAGTAAATAAAATTATCTTTAAAAATAATTAAATGAGAAATAATTGCATATATCCATTAAAATTTAAAATACATATAACATATGCCTCGGCACCTCTGAATTTAGGAAGTTGTCCTAGAGAGATATGTACCTGTGCTCGCGAAGTTTGCAGATACAAAGCTATTTACTACGGCATTGTCTGGAGTAATCAAAGCCAACCTAAAATGCCCATCGATAGGGGATGCATTAAATACATCCTATAGCACACACATAAATAGAATATATTACAGCCATTAAAAAGAACAAATAATATCTTTATGCCCTAATACATGGAAAATACTCTAATTATACATTTTTTTAAAATTTCAGAATGACACCCAAAATATTCTCCCCTTTGGTATAAGTTATAAATGTATGTGTGCACACATGTGAATTCACATATTTTTTTTATTTTATTTATTTATTCATGAGAGAGGCAGAGACACAGGCAGAGGGAGAAGCAGGCTCCATGCAGGGAGCCCGATGCGGGACTTGCTCCCGGGTCTCCAGGATCACGCCCTGGGCCGAAGGCGGCGCTAAACCGCTGAGCCACCCGGGCTGCCCAAAGTCACATATTTTGCCTCACATATAATACACATGCTATAATTCAGGTACTCATGTGTGTACGCACCCATATATGTACACGTACATATGTAATTGTATCTTTTCACATGTATATGCACAAATACATATTTCAGCTTCTATCCATGTCCAGCCTCTCTGGAATATACACTAAAAAATAGGCAAAGGGCTGTCTCCTGGGAGGTAAGCTGGCTGGCGGAAGTGTGGAAAGGAGTCTTATTTTTCACCATGTATGTTTTTGCTCATTTTTAATTTTGAGCCTAAATAATATTATCCTGTTTTTAACGGCATGTGCAGGAACTAAATAAAGAAGATCACTTATATCAGCCCCTTTGGTAAAACTGAAGAAACATAAAATCATACAACAACAGAGTAATACTTGCCTATAAAAATGGCAAAGTCCTTTTGCTTTGTTTTGCTTGCAGATGATCGGTGTGCTCTCTGTGCTCGCAAAGTGGTGGAAAACGGGAAATTCCGGGTGATGCTGGCGGTAGTTAGTCACTCCAACATTTGGTAAAGCAACGAATCCACAGTTTTACATGAGTGACCCGCTTCTGGAAACCTCTGCCGAAGGAGTTAACCAGAATTGAGGGCAAAGATTTACGTGCCCGTGTACATCTCCAAGACCAGATAAATAATAGTCGAAATAACATTTTTGAACCACCTACAACAAAATAGCTATCGTGCTTCGGGGTTGTTTAACAACAGTACTACTGGCTCATGCTATTCAAGCTCGTCTTTCAGGATAAAGGTGATACTCGAGCACGTGACATACCGGATGGTACAGGGGGACCTCATGAGGGGACAGTAAATAGATGGTACGTGAAACTACGCAGGGCCGCTCTACTTTTTTATATATTTCTATGCAAGGGTTTGTCTGTCTTATGGGCCCTGGGAAGCCCCATCCCGCCGCGTGTCCCCCAGCTCTGGGCTCCTGAGCTCTCAACAGTGAGCAGGACAGGAGAATCATTAGATCAAAGAATCGTAAGGTTGTCCCCTGCGTGCAGCATCACAGGAGCGAGCTTTGGCCCTCTAGGGTCTGATACTACAGAGGGGCCGTGGGGATGGAGGCGCCCTGCCCCCAGCCTGGCCTGTCCCTGGGGTCCACCCGGAGCGCGGTCCTCCCGCCACCTCCCTGCCTCTCGGGGCTGAAGGCCTGGAAGCCACACCCGGGAGCCCTGCTGTGGGGTGGGGGAAGACAAGGCCGAGCCAGGACTGTCCCCCAGCAGCAACCCACGGCTCCTGGGCACCAGCAGGCTGATGCATGGCACCCCGCAAATGCCAGAGGGCTCCCCTTGCAGCCCCCAGCGGCGCAGGTCACCAGCCCCAGGCCCCCGGGCATCCCTGCAGCCTCTGGCCTCCATGGAGGCTCCTCCAGGACTCCTGCTTCCCAGATTTCTTGGAAGCCAGCGGCACCCCCCACCCCGACCTCCACCCTCCTGTGTGCTCACCCAAGGGTCCCGTACTCACCCGGTTCCCTACCTTGCTTCTCTCTCTGATTAAAATCCCCGGAGTGGCCGTTCTATCCCTGACTCACCCCTAACCCACGGGACTTCCAAATCCAGACTTCACATGTCCTCGTAACAATCCACACCCTTTCTAAAAAAGCACTGGCTAGACAGAAAAATAGCAGCACAGCTGCTTATATTCACCAACATGTCTATTTTCTTGGCATTTCATGCCCTAAAATATGGCCAAGTGAACGTTCAGGAACTGTGGCGTCCCTAAGTCCTAGCAGGACATGTTCAAACAATGGTTCTTGCGTGGGGTGATTTTGTCCCTTCCTCCTCTGGGACATGTGGCAATTTCCAGAGACTTTTTTTCGTTGCCACAATCGGGAGGAAGGGGGTTTGTTACCAGCATTTAGTGGGTAAATGCCAGAGATGTGCTGCTGCACACCTGCCCTCTAACACACAGGAAAGGCCACACCACAGAAAATCCTCCGACCTGAAGTGTCCCCGGTGCCAAGGTTGAGAAACGCTGCCTTAAGTCTTTTTCATCAATCTTCCAGGATCATTATATCAAAAGCTCAAGTTACACAAATTTTATCTTCCATGGGATAAGGGAAGAGAAATCTTTGTAATTAATTCTAAAAATGGGCCACAGTCAAGATCTGTGATATAGATGAGAGAAAAATGCAAATTGTAGAAGGAGATATCCTTCTTCAAAGCTGCTTTTAACCCAGGTAACAAAGGAACCAGAAGAGGGCTAATAAGAGAACAAAGAGAAGAGAAAAGACTCTCAAGCACAGAAATTAGGCCTCCTCGCGCTTCTGCAAAATAATGAGTGTTTATTTCTGTGTGACCAATTATGGACGCCTTTTCTTTCCCTCTTTACACTTTTTCATATTCTCCAAATTTTCTATATTGCTCATACATTACTTCTATAATTGTAAAAAAAATCAATAAGCATTTTACCTAAAATGGACAGAATGAGAATCTGCAGCCCTCTGGAAGAAATATTCTAGTCGTATTGCTGCAAGCACATCATCTCTGAAATCCTCGTGGGGAATACAGACAAATAGAAAAATTATGCGACTCCCACCAACCTGATTGTTCTGCTTTAGAACTACACACCTTCCACCAACCAAGTTTTACTAACGAGGTTTCTCAAATTTACCCAAGACAGTCAGGGATGAATTATAATTTTTTCCCTCGGCGATAATGGGGTGCAGAGACAAGCATCCCAGCCCTAGTGCAAGAGACACAGAGGCCTCTTCTAGGAGGAGAGATCAGATCAGGCAATCAAACCTTCTGAGCATGAAATCCTGTCCACTCAGAATTACATGCACCCACTAATAGCTACATTTTACTGCACAATAATACTTGTGACCCAAGGCTAGTTTTTCATCTGTGGGTTTCAAGGATGCAGCTCATTCCTGAAATTTAAAGAGCCATAAAATATTTATTTTGTTATTTTAAATATATGAATTATTTACCTACCATTGGGCAGCACCTAGAACTAGGCCAACTGGCGCTCTCCGTCTTCTTTCCAGCAACTTCCTCCCTCCGGCTCTGAGAGGGATTGAGAAGCTGTAGCAAGTGGGTTCCTTAGCCAGGACGTGGTCCATAAGATCCCCCCTTCTAGGCCTCATTCAGACCCTGGGAATGGTGGAAGGGAAGAAAGGTGAGCCTGGACCGGCAAGGGAGGACCAAGTTTTGAGAGCATGTAAAAGAGGAACTTTGAGGGGCACCTGGGTGGCTCAGCAGTTGAGCATCTGCCTTTGGCTCAGGGAATGACCCTGGGGTCCCGGGATTGAGTCCCACATCGGGCACCCTGCATGGAGCCTGCTTCTCCCTCTGCCTGTGTCTCTGCCTCTCTCTGTGTCTCTCATGAATAAATAATAATTTTTAAATAAATAAATAAATAGGGACATGGTGAAGGGAGAGATGGTGAGGACTGCTCTACATCAAATGCTCTCATGTGAGAGCTGACATAATGTTATCTTCCATTTTCCCCTCAAGATCTTTGTGAAAATCTAGACTTCCTGCTAATTAGCAGGACCTCGCACATTCTAAGTATTCAATAAATTTTTGTTGGATTAATAAATAAATCAACAAAGAATTGTTTAGTGGAGTTGGATTTTTCTCTTTGTGGGGTGCACACAAAGTGCTGAGTCTTTCCTCTTTCAGGCTCTTTCGCTGTCTTCATAATCATGGTTTTTAAGGCTGCATAAATTCCAACTCGCTGACATGCTATAATTTACTTATTCATTGTAATTTGATTGTTTCTTCTGTTTTTCTAGCAGAGGCAACGCTGCAAGGAACATCTTTGGACACACAGCCTCTTTCCGCACACATACTGACAAATTGTTTTCTCAGAGGTGTGGGTCCTAGCATACGCCGACTTAGCCACGAGGCAGCTGGGGAAGCAGAGTTTGAACCAAGTAGGAAACTCAGAGCAGGCAGGTTTGGTTTGGGCCCCAGCTCCAGCTCCTTGAAGACCAGCTCCAGTGGTCTTCACAGAAGCTGGGTAGATCCATGTACTGATCATTATATAAACTTTCTGAGGCCACCCCAGGCTGGGCCCAGTGCTGTGTCCTGAAAATATAGAACTGCACTCAAGAATCTTGGCCTGGTGTGAGAAGCAACATGTAATGATTAAAATGATTAAAGTCATCTTAGTAATTAATTGTGGTAAGATGAATGCTATTGTAGAGGTGAGCCAAGAATGTTTTTGCTAATACAAGCTCCCAGTATCTCATCTAACCTGGAATGAAGAGAACAGAGAAAGTCAGAGAAAGTTCCTGGAGGAAGTGATGCCCGTAATCTTTCTTAGAGGAGAAATCAAAGAATCCAGTTGAGGAATGGGAAGGGTAGTGATTTCCAGGCAAGGAGAAAACCATTCGCAGAGGAACAAGCATGAAAGAGAAAGCACTATGGGGCAAAGAGCATAAAATATCATGTGTATGGTGGCAATTGGGAACAGTGACTAGGAGGCCCTTAGAAGATAAGCAGAAGATAAAATGCAATTGTGATTTTTTTAAAAGATTTATTTATTTTAGTGGGGGTGACAGGGGTAGAGAGGGGCAGATGGAGGGAGACAGAGTCTCAAGCAGACTCTGTGCTGAGTGCAGAGCCTGACTCAGGGCTCAGTCTTGCAACCCTCAGATCACAATTTGAGCCGAAAATCAAGAGTCAGATGCTTACTGGCCTGCACCACCCAGGTGCCCCAGATATAAAGGTTCTTGAAAGCATTGCTGGGAGTCTGGACCTCATACCACCGGCAAATTGGTCACAAGCCAGGGACTGACTGCATGATCTATTTGCCTCATGTAAGGATCACTGGAGGGTGGAGAAAGGTCAGAGCCAGGGAAGCAGATACCAGTTACCCAGAGCTAGCTTTCGAGGGATGGCCTCAGGAACAAAATCCTCGTAGAGGTAATGACCTCCTATCACTTCTCAGCGAAGGCACACCCAGGTTCAACAGAACTGCAAAGCTCAGCCATATTCACAAATATTAATTTTCCTGACTTCCAGAGAGCAAATACCTTCCTCTCACTTTTCTGGTTCAGGTCTGGCACGATTCCTCAGATTTCCAGCTTTCTGGACTGCTGGTCCCACTCTCTGATCATATCTTCAGCTGAAGGCTCCTCGATGCCACCTTGTTACTTGGATCGTGCTCCAGAATTGCCAACTAATTTCTCCCTGTATCCTGACCCAGCGTAGCTCAGAAAGCTTTCCCTGCTGTACCTTGAGATGTGGACATTGGATCCACCAACTGGTATCTTCATAGTGTGTTGAGGCATCGACATTACAGCTCCATGTATTTGGTCTTTGATGGACTATTTTAGTCTGTTCTCCAGAAACACAGAACTAAGAGGATATACACACACACACACACACACACACTTATTTACATACATATACATGTATGTCTGCATGTGCATGCACACACATACACACACGTGAAAAAAATGTACTATGAGAAATTGGCTCATGCAGTTATGAAGGGTGACAAGTCCTGAAATCTATAGCCAGCAAGCTGGAGACCCAAGAGAGCTAACGGTGTAAGTTCTAGTCCAAGTCTAAAGGCCTGAGAACCAGGAAGCTGATGGTTTAAATGCCAGCCCAAGGCTAAGTCCAAAAGCAAGAGAAAAGCAAAGTCCCAGCTTAAAGACAGGCAGAGAGAGAGAGAGAGAGAGAGAGAGAGAGAGAGAGAATTCTCTCTTACTTAGCTATTTAGTCTATTTAGGCCTTCAATGGAGTGGATGAGGCCCATCCATTGTAGGGAGAGCAACGTGGTTTACTCTGTCAACCCATTCAGATGATAATCTCATCCAGAAACACCCTCACAGACACACCCAGAATAATGCTCCACCAAACGTCTGGGGTACCCCATATCCCAGGCAAGCTGACACATAACATGTCCTCACAGGAACTAAGAGGACCCCAGCCAGAATTTGGAGGGCTTCGATACACCAGTGTCTAGAGCTGTGCTGTTCAATAGGGTAGCTGCAAGCTTGATATATGGCTCGTCTAAATTGAGAAGTGCTGTAATAGCAAAATGCCAGATTTCAAAGACTTAGCACCCGAGAAAAAAGGGTAAAATAGCTCATGAATAATTTTATATTGATTACATGTTGAATGACACTATTTGGATATACTGGGTTAAATAAAGTATATTAGTAAAATGAATCTTACCTGTTTCCTGTTACCTTTCTAATGTGGCTGCTATAAAATGTCAAATCCTATATGTGGTTTGCATTCGATTTCTGTTGTGCAGAGGTGCTCTAGAGGGCTGAGTAGAAGTACCAGTTAGCAAAGGTTCATGGTAGCATCAGGGACCCAGGTTAAAAAAAAAAAGTTAAACATTCAGGGTACAGTTTTAGGCTTAATAAAGCACAGATGGACTAACAAGGGAACAGGGGCTTTGGCCACTGACATGGGTTGAGCCCGTATTGTTGGGATGAGGGACCCCTGTGGCTCCCTGGGCTTAGGACTCCCCCGATGTAAGCCACCTTGGCTTTGACCTCATGACTCCAGGTATAATGGACACCGGCCTGGCTCAGGGACTATTCTGATGAATCTTCCAGGAGGAGGCTCTCCATAATGCCATTGGCATATGATAGAAAGAAGGTACTAGCACTTCTGCTGTCTGCCTCCTTGCTTCTTTGAGTTGGGTAAATTCTACTCAGGAGGACCGATAACCATCTCTGAACCAATTCTTATCCCTTCTAATCAAATACATTATAAGTTTGTGTTTTCAACTGGATAAAATCCTAAGGCTGCCTGATTTGAGCCAGTAGCCCCAAAGCCCATCTTGTTGGACAAATAATAAGCCTTCCTCCTCTTCTGTTTGCTTTTCTAGATACTAAGAGGTAACAGATAGAATTAATTCCTTTTACTGAGAAAATTTCAAATCCATTTGTAAATACTGGTTTGGTTCTTAAATGGTGCTTGAGAGGTGATATATCATTAAAGGCTGTTTAGATTTCACTTAAGCAAGAAGCTTCTGAGGCAGGCAAGACTGATGATGCTGGAGTTGTGTGTTTACAGATCTTATTAAGGACTTTAGGCACCTAGCAGTGCCCACCGGGCCCCAGTTGGCAAACACCCAGAGCATGAAGCAGGAAGCTACACGGGGAAGGTGGTAGGAGTTGAAAAGCTTCCCAGAAATGTAGGAAGAGAGGAAAGACGAACAGATATCAGGTAAGACTGGAAACAGCCACGGAGAGCCTGGCCCCAACCGATTTCTGCCATGGTGACTTCATGGAGAGGATGCCCCAGTCCCGGCGAGGGGGGGATCCTGGTCCCACTGGGTGGGACTCGGAGAGCGGAGGTCCCCCGGATGTCCCAATGCTGTGCCTTCCCCTCCAGGCCGACTTCACCGCAAAAGAGGAAGGAAGGGACCCCCTGTCCCCCTGGGCTCCTCCCTGACAGGCCTCTGTCCCTTTCCTTGCTGTTTCACAGGATGATGTCCCTTGGGCCAAACCCAAGGCACATGACAGTAACTGCTAGCCCGTCAGCACTTCTGATCTGGCCCCTCCCTGACTTGGCTAAGGATTCTCTTCGTTTCCTGCCCTCTGCTCTCTGCAAGTGTCCTGCTCTGCCACACTGTTCCTCGGGCTCCTGTGAGAGAGTATGATGGGGGGTGACAGCACATGTGAGGCGAGCGCTGGGGGAGGCTGGGAAGGGTTCTAGTGAAGGCCAAGGGACCACTGGAGGGCTCCGTGCTGAGAATGGAGCCGGGGGGCTCTGGGGCTCCTGAATGTGGGGGGCTTGGGCCTCAGGTGCACACACATGAATCTCGGATGAAGAACACCAAACTCTGCACGTCCTGAAAGTTTGTCTCCTCTAGGAGTCCCCAAGGTGCAGAGACCTGAGGCGAGCATCGGTCAAGAGGGCTCCTGGGACACCCCCAGAGCCACGGGAACACTGCAGAGACCCTGTTAGGGCGGGAAGTAAATGTGGAGGTTGAGACGTCCAGGCCGACACTTTGTGCTCAGAGCAGCACCAGAGTCACATGCGTGACAGCCAATGCAATGTGCGTGTCCCTCATCCCGTACCCCTTCTCTCGTGCTGCCAGACTCCCTTGGAGTGGCAAGGTACCCCTAGAAAATGTCATTCTGCAATCTCCCTCACAGCCAGTGCCCACGTGCCAATAGGACACAAAGGAAAGTCTACAGTAGCTCTCTGGGCAGGTCTTATGTTCCCTGCCACTCTCCCCTAGTCACTTCTCTGCCCAGGATGTAAACAGGAGGCCAGGGAGGGAAAAGCCACCACCAGACTCCCTCATCACCAATGGTGAGCCTGAGAATGAAATCTGTAAGCAGAGAACAACAGAACAGAGAGACAAGGAGCCTGGGGTACGGGGGCCACCATGCAGGGGCCACCCCACACCTGGACTCTTACCCCAGATGGCTAGCTCCCTGAAAAAGAAATAAATCTTCCTTGAAGTTATTCCTTTTCAGATCTCTAAAGTGATAGCCTGAAAAACAGGACGCTACATGCATTCCCTAAAGTAGGGGAATCCTAGAACACTCATGTAAATGGCCAGCTCCACCCAAGCTCTTACGAACTCACTATTTGGGGCTGCTGGGAGTTAGCACCAATGAACCCTGTCCCCTGCCCCCAAAGCCATGGCCTGGGCCTATCAGCCAGGTCTCCATTCCCTGGAGACCCGGCTGTCACCACGTCACAGTACGGACATTCCTCATAAAGTCTAAAATAGAGCTACCCTAGGACCCAGCCATTGCACTACAGGGTATTTACCTAAAGGATGCAAGCACAGTGATCCAAAGAGGCACCCGCACCCCAATGTTTGCAGCAACAATGTCCACAGTAGCCAAACTACGGAAAGAGCCCCGATGTCCATCAACAGAGGAACGGATAAGGAAGACATGGCCTGTGTGTGTGTATATATGTATATACATATGTATATATAATGGAATATTGCTCAGCCATCAAAAAGGGTGAAATCTTGCCATTTGCAATGACAGGGATAGAACTAGATGGTATTATGCTCAGTGAAAGAAGTCATTGAGGGAAAGACATTTATCATGTGATCTCACTCATATGTGGAATTTAAGAGAGGATCCTGGGGAAGGGAAGGAAAAAATAAAATAGGATGAAAACAGAGAGGGAGACAAACCATGAGAGACCCTTAGCTCTAGGAAACAAACAGAGGGTCGCTGGAGGGGAGGTGGGGGGGATGGGGTCACTGCGTGACGAGCATTAAGGGGGGACACGTGATGGGATGAGCACTGGGTGTTCTATCCAACTGATGAATCACTGAACTCTACCTCTGAAACTAATGATATACTCTATGCTAATTGGAATTTAAATTAGAAAAAAAGAAAGTTTCAAGGGGAAGAATAATGGTCACTCAGAAGAAAACGCCCGTAGCACGTAGCACAGGAGTACATTAGGAATTCCCGTACATCAATCACGTACGCACAACCCAATAAAAACGTGATTTTTAACTTTAAGGAAAAAAACCTGGAGTGATGTGTAGAAGGCACAGAGACACTCTAAGGACAAAGAGGCCCCGAGACAGAGAGCTGCTCCCCCTAAGACGCGGCCTGGCCCTGCAGGATGTTCTTGGAGGCCCTAACTGCTGGCAGTTCGCGTGTGGCCAGGGCTTGAGGCCCCAGCCCGACCATCGTGTGCACTAGGGAGACAGACTCACAGGTCACGTGAACCCAGATAACTTAATAGGAAGGGCCATTACCTAGGTGTGGAGTGGTTACCCAGGTGCAGCGACTGCAGGAAGCAGCTACTGTCCCCAGACGGCAGGCACCAAGGGGAGAGGCCGCAGTTGCTAACACTTGGAAAAGTAGAGAAGGAGAGCCTTGAGCTGGAACTCGACTTCGGAGTAGGGGGCACCTGCCGCCACGCGGAGGGGCGCTGAGGAAGCTGCACACCTGATGCAGCAGCTGCTAGAGGAGGAACGGCCTCTGCTGGGGTGAACAGGCCCCGGGGAAGGTGGGGGGAGAAGGGCCAGGTTGCCTCCCCCCAGCCCCACCCTGACCTTCCAGGGCCCCCTCCTGGAAATGCCCAGCATCGCAAAGTAGCCAGCAGGCAGGACTGCACCTGCCAAGTCCCAGCCCCTGCTCCTCCAGCCCCTACCCCAGCCCCAGCCCCAGCCCCTGCCCCAGCCCCTGCCCCAGCTCCAGCCCCAGCCCCTGCCTCAGCCCCAGCCCCAGCCCCTGCCCCAGCCCCTGCCCCAGCTCAAGCCCCAGCCCCAGCCCCTGCCCCAGCCCCTGCCCCAGCTCCAGCTCTAGCTCCAGCCCCTGCCCCTGCCCCTGCCCCTGCCCCAGCTCCAGCTCCAGCCCCAGCCCCTGCCCCAGCTCCAAGGTGGCACCACAGGAGAGGGAGGGCGCTCGTGGGCAAAAGACAATTATTTAAAAACTTGCACAAGGTCCCTGCAGGAGCTCCTCTACAAACAGCGTTTGCCTCCTTCTTCTGAAAGACGCTGATCAATAGAGCCCAGAAAGTAGGTCTTAGAGGCTCCGAAGCACCTGCACATAGGGGGGCGGGTTGTAAGCCGCCCTCGGAAATCAATAGGCAGCGGAGCTTGATTCCCAGGAACCACCCGATCTCCCTTCCTGCAGCGGATGAAAGCAGGACAGAGGAAGGAGAGGAAGGAAGGGACCCCGCAGGAGCCCGGGACAGGCCCCCCACCGTTCCCCTCAGAGATGGCTTGACCACGGGGGCTCCAGGCCCAAGGCAGGCAGCTGCAGGCCAGCACCCTTGAGGAGTTGAGGCACAAGAGTCCCCCCACCCCAGGGCTAAATCCTGCAGACATGGGTGCTGGTTCCTGGCAGGTCCTGGAAGGATTCAGGAGGGAGGACGGTCCAGCAGGTGCTTTGGTTGCCACAACCAGGGGGTCAAGTGGGTTCAGGCTCTCAGGGTCCCTTTAAGCCCCCCGCATTCCAGATATGGGTCTTGGGGGAGGAGATGAAAGGCTTCAGCTCAGTGTTAGGGGCCTGTTCAGCTCCCCCTACCCCCCGAGGCTGGGACCAAGACTGTGAGTGGGGTCAGCCGGCCACCCAGGGGTCCCCAAGGCAGTGAAAGGAGGCAAAGCTGGGAAGAGGGTCTCGGCCAGGAGCCTCCTGAGTGATTGACCGTCTCCTGTGAGTCCATCAGACTGTTGTGGTGCGGAATGAAAATACTAAACCACACTAAGGGAACGAGCTTTGCCCCCGCCTCCAGCCGGCGCCCCCACCAGCTGTCTGGCCCACCCGACGCAGCCCCCCGCCCTCGGGTCCCCAGCCCTGCCTGCAGGACCAGGGCTTTGGTGGGGAAACTGGAGAGGAAGAGACAGACAGGGCGGATGAGGCCCCGGGGGAGAGCCCAGGGCCCCGTTCAGGGCTTTTGAGGCCCGCGCACTGAGGGAACAATGTAAGGAGGAGGAAAAGGAGAATTTTGAAAGTATTGCCGGAAACTACGCTTTCCCTTTATGGGCCCACAGATGTACAAGAAAAAAACATAAATTGTTTTGAAATTACTTTTGGCTGTGTATGCTGGGTTCTTTTAACCACAACGCTGCTTTGGGAATAAACCACGGGAGTGGCAGCTCTACAGTAGTCATAAAACCCATCCCAAAAGCCCCTCCGAGATATAGGAACTGTCAGAGAATCCCCTAAGGCTTTTCCACTTTGAGCTACAGGCCATTTCTTTGGCCAGGCCAGCTCCGGGCCTGGTGGCCTTCCCACTGCTGCCCCCCTAGAAGCAGCTCCTTCCCTCCCCTCCTTCCAGTTGGTTCTCTGTCCTGCGGGGTCCCTTCCCCAGCCTGACGATGGGGACAGTGTCCCGGGCCTCCCACACTGTTCCACAGGCCAACCCAGAGGACTCTCCCTATTTAAGGAATAGCCTGGTACAGTCTCTACAGGCATGGACACCGCTTTCATTCCGTAGGGTTGCTGTCATCCACAAGTCACAACACGCACACCCACATGCACTTTCCTGCGTGGGTGTCGGCCAAGCCAGCCAGTGCAGAACGGTTAAGGGCAAGCAGCAATGGCTCAGCTGACACCGTTGTCTCCCCTGGTCTAGGGCTCCCGAGTCCCCCAGCTGTCACATGAGGCCCTGACGCTTACTAGAACATCGTCATTTTCTTACAAGAAGAGTGTGATCCAGGTCCTCATCTGAAATTCCAGTCCCATCTCCTGGGAGGAGGGCGCACTTGGGAAAGGTAGACCCTTGGAACAACCGTGCCATTGGGAATGGATGGTTTCTGAAAACCGGGAATAGCAGAGAACACGACAGTGCTCAGAAACCAAAATCCAGTCTACACCTCAAGTATCGAGCACGGTCAGCCCCTTCCCCTGCCGTGTCACTTACTCATCTATTGCCTTTCAGCTCTAGGATCTAGAGATCCTTCAATGTCCTCACTCTCCTCAACACGCTAGCATTACATCCTTGGCTTCCTCACCCTCAGCAATCGTACTGGAACTCCGATCCCCTACCCGCCCGACCATCCACATGATTGTTACAATCAACCCTTCTCCCAGCTATTATTTCCATACTCATGGGTGTGTTTGAACTCATAACAATAGCCAGGCCCTTTAAGGTTTAATTTTCTTCCAACTTTCAGTTAGTTCTTAGCCTCATTTTCTGCCAAACTCATCTTAATCTCACCATTGACGACCTGAGTCATTTTCTCCCTCCGGAGCTTGGATTGCCTGGGTTTCAAATCCTGTCTCTACATAGTCTCTGCACATATGGGAGAGAATATGGGCTTATTTCCCTTAATTGGGACTTATTTTCCTCATTTGTTGAGTGAATCTAATATTCATTTTGACCTCCTAGGGTTATTAAGAAAATTTAACAAAATGATTTATGTAAGGAACTTAGATCTCATGCCTGGAACATAGCATGACCTCAGTCAATGTGAGGTATTACTCTTGCTATTACGCCCCAACCCCTACCCACCAGAATCCCAATCCTGGCTCAACACAAGATGAACAGTACAGCGGCACATCTCCTAGGATCCTCTACCCAGGAAATCAAGTGCTGCTAAGGAAACATTATAACCCTGAGAAGATCCAATCACCTCCAATTAGACATGAGTGTTCTCACTGGATTCTCAGCTCCACTGGAATGCCTTGTCCATGGTTGGCTCCCACATTCATTTTTTTCCTAATTTTTCACCCACATCTTCTTAATTTTCCTCAAGCCAGTTTATACAACCCCTAAACATTCCCAGCATAAAACGTCGTCTCCTGTTTCATCAAGAAAATGAAGACCCAGGCACAGTTTCCCTCAACTTCCAGCTCCTATAACCCATGAATTAACTTAGAGCCACACGGAGAATTCCAGCTCCATCCTATCCAAGACCGAAAGGTCTCTCTTTCCACCCTTTGCACCTTCCAGGACCCCTTCCTGTACCTTCACCTGCCCTCTCCACTGGGCTTTTGTACTCACTCTATAAGTAGGCACGTCCTGGGGCGCCCGGGTGGCTCTGTTGGTAGGCGTCTGCCTTCGGTTCAGGTCATGGTCCTGGGAGTCGTAGGATCAAGCCCCGTGTTGGGCTCCCTGCTCAGCGGGGAGCCTGCTTCTCCCTCTCCCTCCTCTCTCTCTCCCTCTGCTCCTCCCCCCAACTCATGCTCATGTGCTCTTTCTCTTAAATAAATAAAATCTTAAAAAGAAGTAGGCATGTCCTTCTCATCCCCATACTCTTAAGAAGAAAGCTCTAGTTTTGACTTTGTGTCCCCCTCTAGTTAGAATGTCTTACAACTGTGGTCTAATTCGGTCGGCACGCCATTCATCCTTCAGCTTCCTACAACCATTCCTCCGTCCTACCACTCCCTCTGTGTCAGTCCTAATTCTATGCCAAGCCCCCTAAGCTCCTGGCATGAATGGCCTTCCCTTTTAATTCCACCACCTCTGCCTGCCACCTCCCCCCCACCCATTCCTTGCTTGAGCATCCACAACAACATCCCTTCAGGGAGCATCCTTTGCTCCCTTTCCAACTTTTTCTGCTCTTTTGTGTCCATGGAAACTTCTTCCTCTGATTTTCCCTTAAAGGTTGGGGTTTCTAGATTTTTCATTTTGACCCACTGCTCTTCTCATGTTGTATACCCTCCCTGCATGACCGTATCATCCTATATGTGTTCCTGCATCTCTAATTCCAGTTTTTACTTCTGCCCTACAGTTTAGATCTCGTGGGTTGTTTGAATTCTTCATCTAGACATCCCAAAGTATCTCAAACATATGTTCACACCTTATCATCCCTCTCCACATTCCCTGAGTCCTCAAACTCAACATCCCTTACCCAGCTGATGACATCACCGCCCACATTGCCCCTAAGTCATGAATACAAAGTTTTTTGTTTCCTCTAACCCTAAACCATCCTATTACCACTTTTTCTAAATCTCACCTCTTAAATATTGTCCAAATCCATCTCTTCCCCTCTTCCTGTTGCCCTAGTTCCAGCTCTCTTCCTCTCTTACTTATCAATCATCACCATCTCCTTGTCGATTTTTCCACCTGATATTATTGTTCTAACCTCCCCATTTTTGCATGGTCATAATAGGAAATATCCAAACACAAAATCGATCCACTTATCATCCTGCTCAAAACTTTTCAGTGATTACCATTTTCAAGCACTTTTTCACAGGCTCAAGGATCCATGTCATCTGGTTTGTAGAAAACTCAGATTTTCCTCCATCCACTCTCCATGTTGTACTCTAAGCTCCATCTCTACATTGTACATTACACCTATAATCTGTGCATCCTCTGAGTCCTAGCAGATGGAGTATATCTCCTTTTCTGTGTTCCCTTAGCAACCCTCACATACCAACATCTGAGCTTTCACCACACATTGTATTTGGGGAAATTCTTTACTTTCCAGCTCCCCCACCAGTCTGTGAGCTCCCTGAAGGCAGGCCCATGGCCTAGCCTTCTCTGAATGCCTGGCACCTTCCCAGCCCTGCCCTGTGCTAGGTCTTGAGTACATTTGAGTTGAACTGAACTGACTGTCTAAGTTGGCCACTATGCCGCTTATTCTCAGAACTCTCCATCTCTGGCCTACATCAAACCTTCCTGCAACTGCCTCTTCAAAGGCTGGAACATTCCTTCCAGATGAAAGTCTTCTATTCCACTGTCACAAGCTCTTTTCCTAACTCTCGTTATACGAGTTTCCACTTCACTCGGATGGTCTCATAAGTAGAGGTATTTTCTGGTTTTAAATAAAATAAAAGTCCTCCAACACCCCAAAGTCATCCAAAACTATCTTTGTGTGATGGAGAGGACACTCAATGGGGCGTCAGGACACTTGAGTTACAGTCACTGCTCTGCGACTGGTCTACAATCAAGACCACAGCGTTCTCACTAGGGCTCTGTTCTCATTTACGCAACAACCGAGCAGGATCTGGAATGGTGGACATACTGCCCAAGGTGTCAAAGACCTTCTTCGTTTAGGGTTTACCTCTCATCATCACAAGCGTGCCTGTGACAAGGCTTGTTTGTGAAAGTGACCTCAAAGGTTGACAAGGTGGTAGGTTAGGGGACGAGAAGAGGAAGAGAGAACAGGTTGTATTTGTCTCCTCTAAAGATGAAGCCAGGACAGGGAGGCCCTCATAGAAACATGGGCTTGAGAGGCAGGCTCCACCCTGCTTGCCCTGGTGCCTGGACCTCCACTGGACTTGGCTCACTTGAACCTGTTCACTCCTCACGTCCTCTCAGCCAGCTCTTTTCAAATAAACACTTTCCTATAAAGCTTTCACTTTCGTCTGCCCTGTTACAAATGGCCCTAAAGCCAGAAGAGCCACAGCAATGAAAAGTCGCTCCCGGCCTCAGATCCTGCGCGGTGCCTGGGCACTCCTTCAGGGGCCTGGCACACCCAGCCCTCCCCGCACGGCCGCCCTGCGCTCTCCCTGCCTCCTAAATCTCAGAAGACGATGGGGGCCTGTCCAGCTCCGTGCTCCCAACCTCCGAGAAATCACAGAAAGGAAGGGAAGCCGGTGTTAAAAACAGCCGGCAACCAGTCGATGCTTCATAGCAGGAGTGGCAAGGAGCTGACTTTCAGTAGCTCAGCAACCACTCACTTGCCAAGAATGGAGCACATGGTCTACGCTATGGGGAGTGTGAAATGATTTCTTTCACACTGCCTTATTGGAACATTCCCCATCGACAGCAATCACTCACCCTCCCAAAGAGACAGGCTCAGAGAAACAACAAAGGATAGAGAACACGCAGGTACAAACACATATGCATGCCCAGAAATTCAAACACAAATGCCCCGGTGAGCACACACTCAGTACGTACAAACCCTCAGGTACCTGTTCGCAGAGATGCTTAGATTCAGAAACAAACCAGCCCTCATCCATTTGGACATACGCAGCCTCAAACACATAGATATTTAGTTCCAGACCCAGGCACGCCACAAGCCCCCACACAAGCCCACAGAGCCCTGAGAAATGTACAGACGCTCAGAGAATAAAAAAAGGAAGTGTCGAGATAGGCACAGCCACCTTAAGCTCTCAACACTCAGGTGCAGAGGCAGCAAAAGGGTTTCTAGGAGGGGAACACCGTGCCAGTGCCAGATGCGTCCTTCAGTGATTACCCCTGGGGGCTTTAGGAGGGGGGGTTAATGCCCATGGGGAGAAGAAAGGGCTTTTATTATCCTAGTTGGGGATGAGAAATGAACAGGATTGGAGCTGGGGCCTCAAAGGAATGGATTCCAGAGACATTTTTACTCGCAGTCCCTGAATTGAAGAAATCCCATCTACCTAGGAAAGGGGACAAGGGGACTGTCTCTTGGGCTTCCAGCTTGGACAACAGGGTATCACTCGCTGCAATGGGCGGTTCTGGGAAGGGGGTGGGAGGACAGCCACAGTGCCCCCCATCACTTAGGTGAATGCTGCACTGAAAGTATCCTCAGTACCAGTTCCTGGGGGCGGGGCCTCTGAGCAGGTTTGGGGAGGTCTCCAGCTTAGGACCTGAGCCCCAGTGAGCTCTCAGATCCCTGGCCCTGGCTTCTGTCTTTCAGGAAAAAAAAGGGCACACAGAGTCCAGGTGACAGGGACAGCAAGGACCCTGATCAGGGGCCAGGGGAGCTCTGAAACCACACATAGGTATAGCTTAGGACTTTCCAGCCTACGAGGCCTTGCATGGATCAGTTGCCTCCAGATCTCCCAGTTACTGGGGCTGCCATGAATTGGCTATGGTCTAACAGCTTGATCCTAATTTTCCCTTTGGACCCAGTCCTCTCTGGAGTCACGAAGACACTTTGGGAGGTGAAAGTCACCCTGTTCCTCAACTCTGCCCCAGAGTTTCTTCTGCTTTGAGCGAGAAGTCAATGGGTGTCACAGGATCTTACTTTTGCAATCATTTTTAGCCTTAAAATTGTACTTATTTAAAAATAAGGAAGCACCTGACCAAGGACCTAATAAATAGCTAAATGCCACCTGGCCCCAACAAAACAATGGAGAACACCCTAGCGCCGGTGAACCACCTCCGGGATGAGTTGTGATGACCAAGACTGAAGGAGAACCTCCTTGCAAAGGCAGTAGTTCAGTTGGCTGCATTTTGAGCATTAAATCTTCTCTGTGACGGATAAGAGGGAAATCCTCCTCTCAAAGGCCTAACTCCTGGGAACTGGGTATGACTTTAATAGAAATCAGATCCCACTGAAGGAAACACCGTTGAAGTTCTGGGCTTCAGAAGTACTCCACTGTTCCCAGGAGAATTTGATTTCTGTTCAGCCTCTCCACTCCCACCTGCCCCGCCTCCGGGACCCCTTAGCTGGGAGTGCCTGCTGTTCTTAGCACATGGGAATAACAGAGACCACAGTCCTTCAGAGATCAGTCCTGCAGAAGGACAGCAAGTCTCCAGGTCCGCCTCCAGCCCCCAATGCACCAAGCAACAGACAGACAAGAAGAAGAAAGAGGGAGAGCAGACCTGAGGATGATGCTCTGGGGGGATAAGAGGTCCTCTTTTTCCTCCCCGCTCCTTCATTCAATAGACCTCTATTAAATGATGACAGTGTGATGCATGGGAGCCAGAGAGATGCCAGGAAGGGTTGGTGGTCAGCTGATTCAGGCAGACTTATAAACCACTATTTTAGAAAACAATGTGGTTAAGTGCTATTATCAGTACACACAAGGAGCAATGAAATTGCAGAGGAAATGGTCAACACCTTTGTATTGGTGTATATTGGGAAGAGAAACGTTATTTCGACTTCATGGAAGCGGAAGGGAGTCTGGGTAGGAGAAGGAATGTGTTGAAAAGCACAGTTTGGGAGATATATGCTAATACCCAAACACACTGTGAATTACATGTCTCCAGCCCTATCACGTGGTTGGGGAGAAGCTGCCATGGTCTTTCCAGATTCTTCCCTCCTAGGCCTGGCTGAGCCATTGAATCGCCTTCCTGGGATATTTGGATTTGGGATAGGGAAAATCCGTTCATCTTTAGTGGCTGAAGCTATAAGATAAAAAGGGAAGCAAGGAGTCAATCCCAGAAAAGAACAGTCGTAAGAAGTGGAAGGACCCCAACCACATTCCGTTCACGGCTCTGGTGGTTCCTGAGGCCACTGCTCACCCATTCCCTTACTCCCTGACCTGCTCCAAGGCTTGGTCATTCAGGAGGTGCCACAGAATCCTTCCAATAAAGTCTCGTCCTTGATAAATCAAGCTCCTGCTGGTTTTTCCACTTGCAACCAGGAGGTTCTCAATGACAGTGGTGCATGGTTGAGATGGAACTTAAGGCAACTGCACCAGGATAAAGGGAAGCAGGAACATTCTAGAGATGTTTCTAGGGCAGAAATCAAAGGGTCAGGTGGAGGATAAGAGGTATGAGATTCTGCAATGTGTTGAAAGCCAAGGAAAAAGATCATTTTAAGGAAAAAAAAAATCATATTCAATGATAACTCCCCAAAAAGGAGGACTGAGAGATCAAATATTGGAAAGGGATGATTGGGTGTAGCAATTCAGAAACCCCTAACCAGACAGCAATGGGTTATGTAGGAAATGTGAGGAAAGAAACTTAAAAAAAAAAAAAAAAAGATTGTTTACTCAGCTTCAAGTCCACTAAAAGCATCAACCAGTACTATTTTCATCCCATAATCCTGGTGTCCAATGTTGTCATGATAATTCAACTTGATGGAAGTAAAATTATTCTACTTTTTGACAGCAGTTTTATGTCTCCTACTTGTTTTTTTAAAATAGGTTAAATATTTTATTTCATTCAAAGAAAAATGTGCTTTTTTTTTCTCATCAGCCACAGTAACCCTAAGCTAATAAATCTTTTCTCGATGTGTATATTTATTATGTTTTTATTTTTCGAATAGTTAATACATACACATGACTTCTTTAAAAGCTCATAGAGTGTAAAAGCATACAAAGCAAGACATGAACCTCTTTGTCTCATTCATTCTCCCATTAAAAGCAGTTACCAGTATCTTACCAATATTTCCAGAGGTAGCCTATGGACAATTATGTAGGTAAATGGATGGTTGCCAGAGGGGAGGGAGAGAGGGGGATGGGTGAAGCAAGTGGGAGATACAGGTTTCCAGTTAAGGAACAAATAATTCACAAGAACAAAAGGTCCGGCCTAGGGGATAGAGTCAAGGGTATTGTAATAGTGTTGTATGGTGACAGGTGGGAGCTACACTCATGAGCACAACATAACATATAAAGTTGTAGAATCACTATGCTGTCCACTCTAAAACTAATGTAACGTGTGTGTCGGTTATACCTCAATAAAGAAAAAAATCAGTAACTTTATTTATTTTTATTGAAGTATAATTGATGCACAGTGTTATATTCATTTCAGGTGTACAATGTAATGACTCAACAATTCTATATATTACTCAGTGCGCATCACGATAAGTGTAGTCACCATCTGTCACCAAACAATATTACTATGATCTTATTGATTATATTTCCTATGCTGTACTTTTCATCTCCGTGATTTATTTATTTTGTAACTGAAAGTGTATACTTCCTAATCCCCTTTATCAAGTTTCATCCATTCCCCATCACCCCACACCTGTCCTCGGGCAACCATCAGTTCCTCTTCCTATTTAAAAGTCTGGGTTTTGTTTGTCTCTTTCTCTCTTGTTAATTTGCTTTGTTTCTTAAATTCCACAAATGAGCAAAATCATATGGTATTTGTCTTTCTTTGTCTGACTTATTAACTTAGTATTACACCCTTCAGGTCTATCCATGTTGTTGCAAATGACAAGATCGCATTCTTTTTATGGTGAATAATATTCCATTATATATATCATATCTCTATTCATCTGTCAATAGGCCCTTGAGTTGCTTCCATAAATTGACTATTGTAAATAATGCTGCAATAAACATAGGGGTACACATAACTTTTTAAATTAGTTTTCTTTGGGTAAATACCCAGCAGTGAATCCAAAGTATTTCTATTTTTAATTTTTTGAGGAACCTCCATACTGTTTTCCAGTGTCTGTACCAATTTGGATTCCCAACAGTGCATGAGCATACAAAAGAATGAAACTAGACCACTTTCTTATACCATACACAGACAAAAAAAACTCAAAATGGATTAAGGACCTAAATGTGGTACCTGAAACCATAAAATTCAAAGAAGAAAACAGAGGTAGTAATTTCTTTGACACCAGCTGTAGAAACATTTTTTTCTAGATACATCTCCTCAGGCAAGGGAAACAAAAGCAAAAATCTACTTTTGGGACTACAGCAAAATAAAAAAGCTTCTGCACAGTGAAGGAAATCAACAAAACAAAAAGGGAACCCAGTAAACAGAAGAAGATATTTGCAAGTGACATACCTGATAAGAGGTTATACAGAACTTACACAGCTCAATTCCAAAATAATAAATGATTCAATTAAAAATGGGCAGAGGATCTGAATAGACATTTTTCCCAAAAAGACATCCAGATGGCCAATAGACACATGAGAAGATGCTCAATACTACTCATCATCAGGGAAATGCAAATCAAAACTACATTGAGATACTACCTTGTACCTGTCAGAATGGAGACAATCAAAAAAGCAAGAAAACTTTTTTAAAAACAATACAGGTATATGCATTCTCTTTTGATATCTATATACACTGTCCTTACCTTGTTTTTTCTACTTCGCAGAGCTCTGAGATTGTTCCATATCTGTGCATATCTATCAGCCTCTCATTTTGAAATGGCTGTTTGGTATTTTCTTAGATTGATTTACCATATTTTATTTAATTAAACCCCTGTGTATGAACTTTTAGGTTGTTCCTCTTATTTTGCTAATATAATCAGGCATGTAATAAGGGTTCTTTCTTTGGGCACATCTATAGGACACGCCCCTATAATTGAAACTTCTATATTAAAGGGAATGTGCATTTACAGTCTTGATAGGTAGGTTCAAAGTGCCCTCCCAAGTCTACCAACAACTCATGAGAGTGACGGTTATGTGACACTCTCACCCAGCACAGTGTGTCATGGTGCTTCTGCTCCTTGTGAATTGATGTTATGATGTGGGAGGTAAAGGGTTAACCTCAGCCCTGGGCTAATGGGACAAGGACCTCAGTCTTGTTTCTCAGGAAAGTACAAAGTTAAGCAAATGTGGGATGTTATGTCTGCCTCACGGGCAGTTTGGCACTGCTCTTGGCCTGGGGGAACTACGAACCGGCATGCAACCTCAGGCCACCATGAGTACAGGGTATGAAAGAGAGTGATGCTTGCATACCTAGGAAGTTGCTTGGTCTTCTGAAGAGATGAAGGCTTGTCCCCTGCATCCCTTCAGAATCTAAGTGATATCAATATTAGCGTAAAACCTGCTGTAACTCATGAATCTCTGAGGGTGCACAAATTAACGGTTCCTACTTACACTTATTTTATTATGAGTGAGGTTGAACATTTTTCCTACAAGTTCAAAGCCTATTTTTTATTCACTTTTATGAACTATCTATCATGTTCTTTGCCTACTGGGGAGGTGATGGTTATATTCTTGACTTATAAATACTTTTTATATGTTACAGGATGAGTCACTTTATCATATGTGTTGCAAATATTTTTTCCCGTTTTTCATTTGTCTTCTGACTGTGTTTGTAGTATTTTTTACCATGGAGAATCATTTCATTTTATGGTTATACTTATCCATCTTGTTTCTTAAGACTTGTGGATTTTATGAAGTCCTTTCAAAGGTCTTTTTTATTTTAAGTTTAGAAAAGTTTTCTTTCATGTTTCCTTCCAGTTCTTTTATTTTTTCCTTTCTCTCTTTTTTTTTTTTTTTTAGTACTCAATATATCCAGAATTTTAATTTTGGGATAAAAAGTTAGGTATAAATCCAGCTTTATTTTTTCCATATTATTACCTAAGTCAGTACCTTGATAATAAAAGCTTTCATACTCTATCACAAGGCACTGTTATAAGCTTTTTTTCAGAGTTAGAAATATTAGACTTTCAAAATGCTTACAATTTCTCTCAGCAATATAGAAGAGATTATGCCAGTAGATAGCTAGAGACATCTAATGCTCTATTCCACCTTTTTATTAACTATTGCTAAAATACACAATATAAAAGGATTTGTACATTTTCAATAGGTATTGAGATTGTAGTTTAGGTAAACATCTGCCACATGTGCAAAAGATTGTCCACTAGCCAATAGGAGATTAAGAAAAGTGCATGCCCACCCACCTACATGCATACCTCTTCCTCAAGAAGAAGAGATTTCCCTGAACAGATGGAAAGACACAACCAGACAGGATAGGAGACACTCTCTGAGGCTACAAGGTATGAATCTACAGGCTTTCTCTCCACGTTTGTAGCTTTTGTCCCGAGAGAGTTCTAGACAATTTAGTTCAAAGACACTATTTCCCAACTACATAAACCAGAGGTATAAGTAGATTTGGGTTAAGTCTTTACCCATGGTTGAAAGGTCAACAGTAGGCAAGGGTGGTTATGCATTTAGGAGGCAGAGATGGAAAGTGGTGAGCATGAGATCTTCAGTCTGCCTTATAGAAAGAGTTACATTTTGATTCACTTTTTTTTTTTTAAAGAAAAAGCCCTCTTGAGAGCAAATACCAAAGAAATGGAAGCAAGACAGTTCTCAGTTCAATAGATTTGCACATGATAAATAATTGCTAAACATCAGCAAATGTGATTGGGACTGTGCATGCCAGCCGTCCCATAGCTGAAGATGTGGGATGATGACTCTAATGGCAACAAAATAAATGTGAAACGGTCAATGCAAATTGATCCACCAGCTAATGAGGAAACGGCAGACCTGGATAGACCTTTTACCTTCTAAGTAAACCAGGAAAACATCACAGTTTATAGGAAGATGTATAGCATTGGTCAGGGATCATGGTTGCATTAACTGGAAAGCAATTATAATTACTTTAAGCAAAACAGGAAATTTAGACATAGCAGATGGCTAGGGGAGAAGCACTGAAAAGAGGCAGAAACCAGCAAATTCAGAGACCCAAAGAGTAGAATTCATCAGTTAGATTCTTATTTAAATGGGACACAGGGATCCCTGGGTGACTCAGTGGTTAAGCGTCTGCCTTTGGCTCAGGGTGTGATCCTGGGGTCCTGGAATCGAGTCCCCCATTGGGCTCCCCACAGAGAGCCTGTTTCTCCCTCTGCCTGTGTCTCTGCCTGTCTCACTGTGTCTTGAATGAATGAATGAATGAATGAATGAAGACACAAATTTCCTGGTTAATTTAAGTGAAAATACATTTGCTGGCAGCATTTTTGGGTGCCCCAGAATTGACAGAAAGGCAAAACCCAAAATTCAGGAAGGGATTTTTTTATGTTTTAGAAAAATATTTTTTAAACCACACACTTTGGTTTTTCATTTAAGTTCAAGAAAACATGGAATCTATAAACCAAAAGATAAAGATAGCAAGGCCCTGGTTAAGGAAAGAATACAATAGGATTAATAAGTGGTGCTTGAATGTAGTATTGCTTTAGAGATTGCAGAAGAGAAACCAGTGAAGAGGAGAAAAGGCTCAGGAGTCTTTCCTTAGTACACAGAAGAGCAAATAAATAAAAAGGTGAAAACCACGGATGCTATGAAATGAAGAGCCACATAAACATGAGCAATGCACCAGAAAGGGAGAAGATGTTGGAAATAGGGGCACCTGGGTGGTTCAGTGGTTGAGCATCTGCCTTCGGCTCTGGTCATAATCCTGGAATCAAGTCCCACATCGGGCTCCCTACATGGAGCCTGCTTCTCCCTCTGCCTGTGTCTCTGCCTCTCTCTCTGTGTCTCTCATGAATATATAAATAAAATCTTTTTTTAAAAAAAAGACATTGAAAATAAACAATCATCAGAGATATAATAAAAGAAAACCTCTCTGAAGAGAGATAACAGCTAAAGCTGTTCTCTAAGAACCAAGCAAAATTAATAAGGAACAACATATAAACAGGTGATGGGGATTAAGGAGGCACTTGTCTGATGAGCGCAGTGAATGGAAGTGTTGTCACTGTATGTACACCTGAAACTAATAGAGCACAGTGTTAAACATACTAGAACTAAAATAAAAACTTAAAGACCAACACATAAATATATCCTGATGACTTTCAACATTACAAGAATAAAGAAAAAATGCTATAAACATGAAGACAGGGAAAAACTGATGGCACACACGTACACAAAAACAGAATAAAATATCAAGCCAGATTCAGACTTTTCCTTTGACTCACATCACATGACTGCCCATTAGCAAAACATTTGTTTTAAATGCACTGGTGCCAATCTCAATAAAAATCACACTAATAAATTCAAACATAGACAAACTAAAATATAAAATATTAGTAGTGAGCAATGAAATTCCATAAGCAGAGCTTTGTATAAATCCTTGTAAATATGCTTAAAAGAACAAAATGGGTGCACCTGGGTGGCTCAGTTGGTTAAGCGTCTGCCTTCCACTCAGGTCATGATCTCAGGGTCTGGGATTAAGTCACATCCAGCTCCCTGCTCACCAAGGAGTTTGCCTCTCTCTCTTTCTCTGCCTCTCCCTCTCCCCTCTCCCCTGCTCATGCTCTGTCTCTCAAATAAATAAACAGAATCTTAAAAGTGAAGAAAAAAAGGAGAAGGAGAAGGGGAAGCAGAGGAAGCAGGGGAAGCAGAGGAAGGGGGAGGGGGAAGGAAGAAGGGAAGAAGAGGAAGGAGGAGAAGGAGGAGGAAGAGGAGAAAATAATACTGAGGGGCACCTGGGTGGCTCAGTTGGTTAGGTGCTCAACTCTTGCTTTTGGCTCAGGTCATGATCTTGGGGTTGTGGGGTCAGGCCAGCGCAAAGCCTGCTTTAGATTCTCTCTGTCCCTTCCGTAAAATGAGTGTCAATTTATTTGAAAAGAGAAGACAAAAATTAACAAAACTAATAATAGTAATCTTAATCATAATGGCTTTTTTTAAAGTATATGAAATTTAAGGGAAAGTAAAAGTGTATTTGCCTCATGCTAAAGTTAAGGAAAAATAGATATATTAAATGTGTTGATGCTAATCGAAGGAAACTATAGGAGATATTTTTAATTAAATGTAATTATTTGTAGAATTTAAATCAAGTTGTATAAATTATAAATCTTTACAAGAGAAAGAAATTTTTAAATAAAACAGTATATATAGGATTGAAACGATTGGAAGTAGGAGTGTTAAAATAAAAAACAGAGACCAGACTGCAAAATTCCCTGAGCAGATAAAACCAGTGTAGTCATACAAACAAAGCCGAAGTCAGCTTATTTTGCAAGACTAACTTGACCTGGGTCATTTCTTGCTTTTGCTTCTGGAAATCATAAGCAAAACTTGAACTACTTCCCAAGGTTGACAGGAAGTAACCACTAACCAATTTAAAGAAATTCTAGGGATCCCTGGGTGGCGCAGCGGTTTGGCACCTGCCTTTGGCCCAGGGCGCGATCCTGGAGACCTGGGATCGAATCCCACATCGGGCTCCGGGTGCATGGAGCCTGCTTCTCCCTCTGCCTGTGTCTCTGCCTCTCTCTCTCTGTGTTTGACTATCATAAATTAAAAAAAAAATAAAAATTAAAAAAAAAAGAAATTCTAATATTATAACCTAATATATATATTATATTCTTCACAATCACTGTGAAGAATAGTCACTGTTTTCTTACCACATAAGCTTCTTCACAACCATATACCCCTGAGCTTAACCTCGTGCTTGGGTTTAAGTGCTCCCAGTTTGCAAACTGTCTTTTCTGAGGTGTGTACAATATGCTTTTACTTAATTACTGCTTTGATGATTCATTTGTTTTACTTCTTTTATTTCTGAACTTTTGACATTCCATGGTATCCGAAGTAGAATCCAAAGAAAACCCCAATGATTCAGGTCAGTGAGCAAACAGGTGCTGATACTTGTTAAAAGCAAATAATATAAATAAATGTAAGTAAGATAAAAGTTTACACTAAGTTAATGGATATTCATGGAAGTTCTAAATCATTTCCAAATAAGATAAACACCAAATGCTAAATATAAGTTCAACTATTTTTGGCTTTTTAATTTTTTATAGAGAAATAAAGATATTTGGGTGTATTGATAAACATGTTTTGTGCCACAATGAAATATTTACTACAAGGAAGAAAATACTTCTATGAATTGTTAATGTATTTAAAATTGCTAATCTACTACAAGATACTAAATATGATAGTTCACAGTTGCCTAATTCCTAATATTCACTGGAAAGCAAAATTTCCAATGGTTAAAATTTACAATCAATATGTAAAAATAAAACCACTAGAAATAATAAAGGTAAAAATGAGTATATATATGAAAAGCAAGTAAGGAAAATAGAATATGGTGGGTTTTTTGGATAAGGAAAGATATGAAAGTCATGAGGTTTAGGGGGTTTTGTTTGGCTGGTGATTTTTGGTTTGGTTTGGCTTGTTTTTTGGCAGAGGAAAAAAAGAAAGTAATTTTGTCCTAAAGTAAAATGATTGATCCAGAATAAGAAAGGAAAAGAGCAAAACCCAAGTGGATATAGAAAGTTGTAAAAAGTTTGTGAAAAGAGAATCTTGAGAAAGGAATTTTACGTGTGGTCAAGCTAAGATTGGGATGGATTTATTTTTTAAGAGAAAATTTTAATATCAAAAGTATACTGATGCAGAATTAGAGTTTTTATTTCTCTCTGTTAAAAGGATAAAATGGGTTTTTTTAGATTATTGGTCTGCTTTTTATTAGGAATTATAAATAAAATTTCTTTACCTGTAATGTAATCTGCCTAGGAAAAAAGACTCTGCATCTTATGAAAATATTTCCTGTGCTTCACATTGTCTCTAATTACTTTGGAAAATAACTGAGATGTTCAAAGTAGAACTGCCCTACAATCCAGCAATTGCACTACTAGGTATTTACTCAAAGGATGAAAAATCCAGATTTGAAGGAGTACATGCACCCCGATGTTTGTAGCAACATTATCAACAATAGCCAAACTATGGAGAAAGCCCAGATGTCCATCTACAGATGAATGGGTAAAGGAGATGTGGTCTACACATACTATGGAATACTACTCATCATCAAAAAAAAAAAGAAAGAAAGAAAGAAAGAAAGAAAGAAAGAAAGAAAGAAAAGAAATCTTGCCATTTGCAGTGATGTGAATGGAACCAGAGTGAAATAACTGACTGAATTTCTTCAGAGCAAGACAAATACCATATGACCTCACTTATATGTGGAAATTAAGAAAGAAAACAGATGAACATATGGGAAGGGGGAAAAACAGGAGAGGGAAAGACGGAAACAAACCATTAAGAGACTCTTCTGGATAGACAGCAAACTGAGAATTGATGGAAGAAGATGGGTGGAGGATGGGCTAGATGGGTGATGGGGATTAAGGAGGGCACTTGTGATGAGCGCGGGGTGTTGTATGTAAGGGTGTTGTATGTAAGTGATGAATCACTGAATTCTACTCCTGAAACTAATATTGCCCTGTATGTTCACCAAGTAAAATTTAAATTAGAAACAAGAAGTGAATCTGGAAAAAGAAAGAAAGAAAGAAAGAAGAGTTAAAGTTTTTTTTACAACTACATAGCTTTCTATATTTGGCTTTGAAATCTTTTAATTGTCACTTTGGTTGAATAACTAAATCAATTGTATCTTGCTTTAGATCTTTAACCATGGCTCTTGTTAAGGCTTTTGTCATTCACAATTATTCTTTTACCCTTGATTTTTCTCTAAAAGAATTCTGATCAATGACAAACAAAAGTGCTTCATCCTCAAAGATTCAGGGAAAAGACCCTAACAAGTACTTTATGGCGCAGGCTTCTGGTGACATTAAGACTATAACATTGTATTGGGTAAAGAATTTCTAAACCTTTAATGGAAAAATGATTGAGTCATAAAGCTGCTAAGCCAAGATGAAGCAAAACAAGGATTAATTACATAATGCTGAACTGATGAAGATTATAATTTTTATGACTTCATTTAAAACATTGCTACTTTTCTCTGTGATGAGAGCCTTCTCATAGGCCTGTACTGAGTTCCACGAGGATAAGAAATTCTGAAGGGGAAAAAAAACAAACCAACCCACAAGAAACCAACCAAACAAAAGCCCATTGCTAGTTCATTAATGTTTTGTCTCCCAGATTTAAGGAATGCCTTTTTCTCCTCTCTTTTAAGCTATCTAGAACTTAAAACAATTTTGGAACAGGGACACCTGGGTGGCTCAGCCATTGAGTGCCTCCCTTCGGCACAGGTCATGATCCTAGAGACCCGAGATCGAGTCCTGCATCGGGCTCCCTGCAAGCAGTCAGCCTGCTTCTCCCTCTCCCTCTGCCTATGTCTCTGCCTCTTTCCCTGTGTCTCTCATTGATAAATAAATAAAATATATTTTTTTAAAAAAAAGCAATTTTGGAACAAAATTTGAAACATTTATCTTTTGCTCCCTAGCTGACCCCTCCAGAATTTGGAAACTCTTACTAAATATTCTTGTTTCTCATGACAATGTATGAATTTGCATAAGTTCAAAAAGAATCTGTTCTCTTCCTACCAGGACACAATTGGACAAGCCCTGGGCTTGGCTTCCTAGCCCCAAGAGGATTTTGAAAGTCCAATCTGAAATTCCTTATGAAAAGTTCCAACAAAGCAGATTTAAAATAGCCTATGTAGTCGGTCACTATTCTTGCCGCACTTAAGTAAATAATCAGGCCAAGTTTGAGACTGGACTTAACTTGCAAACCAATTAGTCTTACTGTGGTTACTTTTGATAGAAATTGGGGATGATTCTAAAGAGAAAAATTATGTTTCAGTAATCTACCTTTGTAGGTAGCAGATCCTAGTGCTGTTAAATTGTCTTTGCCCATCAACTGGACTACATCATGAATTCTTCCGAGTTTCCTCCAACATTTGGCTAGACCTCTCCAAACTAACATTTTCTATTTCCTCTCACTCTTCTAACTTGGAGTCACTATAAAAGTAACACTGCCCTTTTCCTGACGCCACACAACTAAAGCTGGACAACTTGATATAACTTTCACAGAAATCAGCACAACAGATCATGTGTGGACAATCTCCATGCTGTTGCCACGCAGCCACTCTGAAAGCTCACCAGAGACATTCACGCTGTGAGCCAGGAATCCGCGTCAGATCGCCACTGCCTGCCCTCATTCCATCTAAAGATGCTTAGAACCCAACATCTAGAAATCTTCTCAACTGACTGCTCTCCAAACTTAGAAACTGAATTTATAACTTGCTTAAACTGTTAACCTTTGTTTTTCTTCTGTTTCCATAGAAATGCCTTTTATTAAATTACTCGATCATTCACATCAATGAGACCTCACAAAGGTGAAAATCCACCTGCAACACTGCCTCCTTAGCTAACACATCCTCATATTCATCCCATCCTAATAATCCTGAGGATATGTGCTTGCCAAGACATCATGTTGTGCCTGTAACTCATTGGAATGCAACTGGCTAGATCTTGGATCCTAGAGTCTCCGCTCTGGGGAATTTCTTAATCATTGGCTATTGTTCCCCTTGGGTCCTCTCCATACGAATCCCTCTAGTGTGTTGCATATTCTGGAAGATTTTAAATGCCACTCGCATGCCATGTGGTATCCACGAGGATCAGACAACCGGATGCATTCACCAATAACCACAAACGATGAAGAAGTGACTACACGGCCCTCCGGCCTGACAACTCAACTGATGGAAACAGCAAATATGTGATTCTTCAGCCTGACTACATCAACAGTGGTAACAACAATAATATTATGCCTGTTGGTCATATTCTCAGCCCACTGAGAGAACGACCAAAAGGGGGGGGGGGATTATTAAAGTCAAAACCAAACCAGAGACCATCCTCCAAAATTCCCAGAGCAGATAAAAACAATGTAGTCATACAAAAAAAGCTGAAGTCAGCTTATTTTTGCAAGACTGACTTGACCTGGGTCATTTCTTGCTTTTGCTCCTGGAAATCATAAGCAAAACCTGAACTGCTTCCCAAGGTTGATATGAAGTAACTGCTGCCCAATTCCCTGCCATTTAAGAAAATTCTACTATAACCAATCACTGTGAAGAATAAATAGTCGCTGCTTCCTCAGCATATAAGCTTCTTCATAACAATATACCCCTGAGCCTCACTTCATGTTTTGGTTTGAGTACTCCCTGTATGCAAACTCCTTTTGCTGGTTGCACAGTAAACTTTTGCTAGTTATTACTTCCATGATTAACTGGTTCTACATCTGTTATTTGCGAATTTTTGACAGGAGCTGTGAATAGGTTTTTGGCAAAACAAAAAAAGATTAAAAAAACGAGATTGAAATGTCAGCTTGACAATCGGTGTAAATTGGTTAAATACCATCCTAAAACAAAAAAGACTACCTAAGGTGCATCAAAATGAAAGTGCACCGCTTTCAAAAATCTAAAACAAAGTAACACAGAAAGTTTAAAAGTGAAAGAAGGGACACAGGTAAACCAGACCAAAAAAAGTGGAGACACGGTGCTCATATCAGACCATGTAAATTCCAAACCAATAGAAATTGCGAAACTGAACAAGTAGGATCGTATTGCTTTGGGTGAAGGCCCATTCTGATACGAAAAGAAAAACAGTTTATATGCAGGGTAATGTTAACATTAAATATAATGAAGTAAAATCTGCTGGAGATAAGAGATGTCCAAAAAAAACCAAAAACCCCAAACAAAAAAACATTATATTAGCTCCTATGTGACTTCGAGTCTTTCAAAGGCAGAATAGAAAAGAAACAAATACGGCTTAAGGGGGTGGTTTTCAAACTGTGTCTCAAAAATGTGTGTGGTGAGGGACAGTTAAAGATACTGAAAAGGAAAAAAAAAAAGATACTTAAAAGGCAGGTTGGGCCATCCGTCCTCATGGGTTGGCATTCCATAAGACCTTGCGTTTGAAAAACATAGCTTTGAGAAGCTAATGGGGTTGTATACGCTTCGTTGTTTTTAAAATTTTCTGTGACACTGATTCAAAAGTCAGGTTCTAAATTCAGAGTAGGTCAGTATTTAGTTTAAATGGCTGTCTTGGTCAAAAAGCTACTTACAAAAGCCCACAGAACCGTATCAAAGAATCAAACGTTGCCTGCACTCTCTCAATCTATTCTGCAAAGGGTTTTTTTTTTTTTGTTTTTTGTTTTTGCTAGAATTCTGTTAGTAAATTTCCATTATCCCAACTGTCAGTCAGTTATTCATGTCAAATAATTGGAAGGTGATGTGCTTTGATTTTTTTTTAACCAAATAAGCTCAAAAACAACAAAATTCTTTGAATGATTTTTAAAGCAACTTAGATTTTATTTTTAAATGAGGTTGTTGGGGATGCGTACGTGAGAAGTATCATAACCACCTATACTGTTTCCAGCTACAGAAGCAGGTAAGGAGGAAACAGTCCAGAGACCTGCTTTCAAAATGCTCTTTCTTTCCTTAGCTCCAGTTTCTGTCAAAAACCAGTTTCTCAACTTGTTAAAACATCACCTCAACCTTGGACACACTAAATGGGTTAGTTTCTTTGAAAATGTCTGCTGTCTGCTGGAACAGCAGAGGGAAAGCAAATCATCAAATTTGGGATGCTTCTCTTTCTCCATGAGAAAAAAAAAAGTGTATTTCATTTTATCTTTCAATGTGATGAGTCTTTGAAACATTTTACCATGAGATAACTACCTGTCCTCCGTGAGGAACAAATAATAAAAAATAATAATAAAAAATAAAATAAAATAAATAAAATGAAACATAATATAAAATAAAATAAAATAAAATAAAATAAAATAAAATAAAATAAAATAAAATAAAATAAAATAAATAAAAGGGTCACGGCCCTTCTCTTCTGAGTTGGTTATAAAGAGTCTCCCACCTTTTTTTGGACTGTATCAAAAACACTTCTGATTTCACTGTGGTATATCTCCTTATCTCTGATGGAGGCAATGCATAGATTTTACATAGGATGTGATCCATGAGTCACCCTAGGACCCATTTTATTCCAGTAGAAGCACCTGCTTGGTGGGTGACTATGCTCACTCTGTTTTCCACTCATCTCCTCCATAAAACAATGGGGTCTTGAACATTGTTTTTAAAGAAGCACTAAAATAAATAAATAAATAAATAAATAATAAATAATAAATAAATAGATAAATAAATAAATAAAATTTAAAAAAAATAAAGAAGTACTGTGCTGTCGAGAAACTACCTTCTCGACCCACTCGGAGAACATATCAGGGTGGCTCAGTGTACACGCACAATGTGCTCTGTGCATTTAATTACTGAAAGATCATCTCAGAGACATTCTCAACCGAGACATCTGTACGTTCATCCAACTGTATTTAGAAAACCTAAAAAATAAAAAAAAAGAAAACAAAACAAAAACCTCCCAAGCTGAGTAATTTGCTCTAAAACTCCTCTCTTCAAATATATAACAGTGGATTTTACCTGTTTTCAAACACTTTTTCGCTAATAAAGGAAAATACTTTTAGGTTGTTGTGATACAGTTTTCTGCGTATAATTTCGATGACTTTCATCCCAACGGGAAGAACAAGCATATCCCCTGTGATGTGTGGCTTCTTATTGTTTACTCTTCAAATAGAAATCTCAGAACAGATTTTACATTTTTTAATACATTTGGATGGGCGTATCATAGAACCTAAATATGGCTGAAAAATACAGACCCTAGTCTTCAGGTTCTGGATGCTTAGTTTTAAATGCCTCGTTACTGTGAGGGCTTCACACTACCCGCAGAGAGCACTTCACAGAACAGTATGTAGTTAGACTTCTTGCAAGATCTGATTACATCATGGTTGCTTCAACCTCCTGGTGTGACTGATGAAGACTTATGCTAGGAGTAAAAGGAATACAGCTCACTTTGGAGGTTTTGACATTTTTTTGCTATTGTTTACTTGTACTAGGGTCATTTTGCAAGAATCTTTATAATCCACTTTCAAATTGGAGGACAGAATGAGTTTTGTTAAAACTGGAAAACCTTTCAATCTACTTAGCTGGGAACAGGTAAATAGTAATGTATCACAATATCCTTAAAAAAAAAAAAGCAACCTAATAAAAACAGGATGGAGATGCCATCAACCCTCTTGTTTGGAAATGTGCAGGAGTATCTTTTAGGAAAACTTACTTACAACACATGGCAGATAAATTTCCGTTTCCGCAGTCACCGAAGGCCCAAATAAAAATGTGTGACGAACCACCACAAAAGCCTAATGACAGATAACAACAAACTCTTCTTTCACGCAGAAATCTGAGTGCATCAGCTGATTTGCAGCTGGGCTTGCTCATTCATACCTCCGAGGTCAGCTGTGGGTCAGCGAGGAGGTTCTACTGCTCTTGGCTGGGCTTGCTCACGTGTCTGTGGGTTGATTGACTATCAGCTGGTCTAGGGTGTGGCCTCGGCTGGGATTATTGGAGCAGCTTAGATCTTTCTACTTCTCATCTTCCAGCAGTTATGCCCAGATATGTTCTCATGGCAATGACAGGGCAAGAGTGAGCAAATCCAGTCCTGTAAGACTCTGCTTATTATGTGTGCTTCCATCCCACTGGGCAAAGCAGGTTATATGGCTGAGCTCAGAGTCAGAGGGAAAGGGTATCAGCAGTATAGACGCAGGGAGGGGTGAAGTGTTGGATGATCCTTATAATCAACCCACTGCGGGGTGACCATATCAAGGGTACAATAAATATTAATAAAACTCAATTTGTTTTACTAAAATAAAAACAAATAAATGTTTTATTATTTACTTCCTAAAGCCTGCATATCCTCTGAAATATGTACAAACCACTTTTGATATTATTGGCTCTTAAGGACCTAAATAATTTAATGATTTAGTAGCTACATTGATTTATTTTTTTTCCCTACTGAAAATCCTTGCTATTTTTTAAGACCACAAATGAGATTTCAATAAATCCTAAGGAGTAAAAATTTATATACCAAATACCCTGGCCACAAAAGAAGGAACTGAAAATTAATAGTATTCCTTTTAAAAACAAAAGGGAAGAAAAGACTTGATCATTTTTAATGTAACTTTTTGAAATAATTATATGGTATCAAAAAGGAAATCAAAATCCCCATTATAAACTATTTTTTTAAACAATGCAATGGAAAATATTACTACACAAACCTACACAAGTGGTGTGGCCAAATCATTCAAATTTACTGCTTTAGAAAAGAAGGGATAAAAGTAAATGCATTATTTGACTTTAGAAATCAGAGTAAAGGGCAGCCCTGGTGACTTAGCAGTTTAGCGCCACCTTCAACCCAGGGCGTGATCCTGGAGACCCTGGATGGAGTCCCACGTCAGGCTCCCTGAATGGAGCCTGCTTCTCCCTCTGCCTGTCTCTGTGTGTGTGTGTGTGTGTGTGTGTGTGTGTGTGTGTGATAAATAAAATCTTTAAAAAGAAATTAGAATAAAAGTGTATCTAAGAAATATTTTTTAATGGAATCGCAAGGGTAACAATAGAAAATAATTATTTATAGAACAGAAAATAGAATTAACCAATAAATTCAAAGGCTGAATTTGAGAGAGAAAGAAAAACCTAAAATATGCTACAAAAAAAGAGAGAGAAACCTAACACGCGCAATATTAGAAGTAGTGAGAAAAGAACAAAAAAAAGAGAGGTGGGGAATTTTTTTTTAGATATATATATATTTAAAAGTCTATGTACATGGATTTTAAATATTAAAGGAATGAAATATTTTAATAAGTAAATAGAAATGATCAAAACCGGCCCAAAATGAAATGAGTACTTTGAAAATTTCTGGCAGGAAAAAATGTGAAAATGTCAAAGACTTGTCAAAAAATTAAGTCCAAAACAAATCAAGACAAATTTCCAGGTGAGTTCTTTCAAATCTCTTAAGAGATATTTCAACTACCTTCTAAATGCCTGGAAAAGGAAATAAAGGAAAAGCATAAATCAATTACAAATATAAATGTAAGTAACAGTGCAATTGAATCCACAGTATATCCAAATGAATATACAACACAACTACGTAAAGAATCATCCATGGAAACAAGGAATGTTTAATATTTATAAACCTATTAAAATACAGTGGCAGATTAATAAGTTATTTTTAAAAATTTATGTTGTCACCTAGGTAGAAGTAGGAAAAGTGTTTGATTAAATCAATATCCTGTTTCTGCTGGGGGTACAGTGTGGATACCTTCTTATTAAATTAAAAATTAAAGCTTATTTCTTTAATGTGATAAAAATTACATATGTCAAGCCAAGACCAGACATTGTTATTTATGATTCGATTTAAAAGAATTTCCAAAGGGATGCCCGGGTGGCATTGTCGGTTAAGTGTCTGACGCTTGATTTTGGCTCAAGCCCTGATCTCAGGGTTGATCTCCATCTCAGAGATCGATCCCCATAGCAGGCTCTGTGCACAGTGAGGAACCTGTTTAAGACTCTCTTCCTCTTCCCCTCTGCTCTCTCTCTAAAATAAATAAACAAGTCTTTTTAAAAAATAAAATAAAACTAAAAGCATTTCCATTAAAATCAGTAGCAAAAAAAAATACTTGCCATGATCACCATTATTTTGCCACTCTTTGGTAATTT
Source organism: Nyctereutes procyonoides (assembly GCF_905146905.1). NCBI lineage: Eukaryota > Metazoa > Chordata > Mammalia > Carnivora > Canidae > Nyctereutes > Nyctereutes procyonoides. The sequence continues at coordinate 55,359,719 of NW_026575046.1, forward strand.
TTACTCAGCAGAATGAGAAAAAAAAGTAAAAAAAGTAAAAATAAATAAAAGACAATAAAAATAAGTATAATAAATAAAAAACAAAGTATCATAGATAAACATATAAATATATTACATATAAGCATATATATAATTTATTATTTTCAAAGGTCAACAAAAACCTATCAGAACCAATAAGAGAGCTCAGTAAGATGGATAATTACAAATAAATATGCATAAACCATTTGGTTTTTATATACCAAAGGAAAATACCTAATAATTTAATGTGAAATAAAAATTCATATATAATCATAACAAACTGCAAAACACTTGATCTTTGATTAACAAACTGTGAAGAAACTTACTAAATATTTTGTAAAAAAAAATAAAGCTATACCACAAATATACATGAAAAATTAAAAACTAAATTCTTTTTTAAAGCTTCTTAAAGCTTATTATCTTTAGTAATCTCTACACCGAACATAGGGAGGGGCTCAGCTGAACTCACAACACCAAGATCATACTCTTCTGACCAAGCCAGCCAGGCACCCCGGAGAGCAAAATTAATTTTTAATTTTAATGGAATGCCCATCAAAATTGCAATGGAGTTTTTGAGTATCTCACTAAAACAAATATGTTTTATCATAAGAATAAAGAAAGGAAAGTATCTACATTTCTTAAAGAAGGGTACTATGTATCTCTGGTCATATAAGCATGGTACTAATAAAGAACTAAGATATTAATGAGGGGAAAAGTTGACAGACTTAGAAAATGACCCAAGTATTTTTAAGTACTGCTTATATAAGAGAGGGATTTGGAACCAGAGAACCAGTACAAGAGTTTTATTTTATAAATAATACTGAGAAAATCATTTAAACATTTAAAATTAATAAATTAGATTCCTACCTCATACCGTGCAGTACAATAAATTCCAAACAATCAATAGGCTAAATCTAAGAAATTAAATTATTGAAGAGAATAGCTATCTGATCTTAGAGTAAGGAAGGTCTTTGTCATCGTAAGAGCAAATGAAGAAACAATAGATGGGAAGTCTGATTGATTTTACCACATGGGGAGTTTTAAACTTCTATACATCTAAAAATGCCATAAACAAAATTAAAAGACCTCTAACAAAATAAGAAAGATATGGATAACCTACATAGGAGGTCAAGAATTAATATGCTTCCTATGTAGCAGAGTGAGGGAGAGCGCCCATAGGTTAACAAACGCTCCAATAGACAAATGGGCAAAGGGTCTAAGTTAATTTATAAAATAAGAAAATCAATGGAAAATACAGGTAATGCCCCACTTATCCATGGAGACACATTCCAAGACCCCCTAATGGATGCCCAAATTCGCAGAGAGGGCCAAACTGTATATATATTATGTCTCTCCCTTTACACTGGTATCCATTATAAAGTTCAATCTATAAATTAAGCACAGTAAGAGATTAACAATAAGAATAGAACAATGTTAACAATATACTGTAATAAAAGTTATGTGAATGTGGTCTTTCTCTCTCTCAGAGCATCTTACAGCACTGTACTCACCCTTCCTGTGATGATGTAAAATGATAAAATGCCCACATGATGAGGTGAGGGAGGTGAATGACAAGGCCTGGGACACAGCACCAGGCCATCAGGGACCTCCCGACCATGTGATTCTCGGGAGGAGGATCATCTTCCAGTCTGTGGTTGACCAAGTGTCACTGAAACTGAGGAAAGCAAAACCACAGAGAAGGGGGGGCCACCGCAGACACTAGATAAAATAGTCAACCTCGTGTGAAGTCAAAGAAATGTAACACGACACGATGATGAGATGATGTGGTTCACGCAGTAAACTGGCAATGTTGTTTTGTTTGCTTTTGCTTTGTTTTGTGATGTTTGGTACCGAGGTTAGCGAAGCGCCAATCTCTGATGAGACGGTAAATGGGTCCCTACGGAACCCCAGATCCGGCCCTTTCATCAGGTCATGCTCTTTTGGAAATAACTCTAAGGAGATAACCAGAGATGCGCACAGAGGTGTGTGAACGACGGTGATCATCGCGGTGATATTTATCATTCAAAATAATTAAGCGGCAACCTAGATACCCAACAATAGAGGAGCGCGGCAGTAAGAGGCAGGTTGAATAATGTGTGGCACATCTACATGGTGAAGCAGCTATTAAAATCATAAGTGGGAGATTATTTAATGAGGTAAGAAATTCTTCACAATATAGTATTAAGTGAATGAAGCCAACCCATGCATGCAGTGCGATCGCTAATTAGTTTATGAAAGACGGAGACTTCGGAAATGAAAGAATATGCCATAATTTTAATTCTGATGTTAATTTTCTTTGCTGCACTTCTAATTTTCACAATGAACTTTATTCGGTTTACAAATCAGAGGGAAAGTAATAAATCTTCTAAATTTACTCATTCAACATTTTTAAAAACACAATGTTCTGCAAGGTTAGTGGTCTTAGCCACTCTCCTAAATAATCCATTGTTCCTCCAGGTACATTGACGTCATCCCTCTGGACTTCCAAAAGCTGACCACAGCCATTCCAGGCCCCCCAGGGCTCCCTCTCAGGTGTACTAGACAGAGACCATCATGTACAATAATAGTAGGGAAAAAAAATGTATACCGTGGAAGTTGGGATTCACATTTTGAAAAAGAATATGTAATGAATAGAGTCCAGTGGCAAAGAAAAAAAATGCACCAAATTAAAAAAAAAAAAGAATTTCTTAATCTCACCCTGCCAGTAGGTCTATCATATTGGCATTAAAAGTTCTTTTGAAATCGTTTTGGGGGATCCCTGGGTGGCGCAGCGGTTTGGCGCCTGCCTTTGGCCCAGGGCGCGATCCTGGAGACCTGGGATCGAATCCCATGTCGGGCTCCCGGTGCATGGAGCCTGCTTCTCCCTCTGCCTATGTCTCTGCCTCTCTCTCTCTCTCTCTCTCTCTCTCTCTCTCTGTGACTATCATAAATAAATAAAAAAAATTAAAAAAAAGAACTTATGAAATTGTTTTGGCACAGATTTGATGCGGCGCAGAGAAACAGGGGAGCAGGACAAGCAGTGAGCGGCCCGAGGGCCGAGAGCCACCCGGGGTTGCCCGGGGTCACCCAGGGTAAGGAGCTGCCTCCGGCCCAGCCTCTGCCCGCAGACCCCACGGCGAAGCCCCAGGCCTCGGGAAACCGCACATCCCGAGTCCCCAAGGTGTGAACAGCCCCGAGCCCCCCAAAACCAGGGAAGGGAAGAGGCTTGGGGGGAAAAGCAAGGCCAGGAAGGCCAGGTCCGAGGTGGAGAGAGGGGAGGGACTGCAAGCCCCGCATCCCCAGAAGAGTAAAAGGCTGAGGACCCTGGTGGCTGGGGGGGGGGTGTCCACGAAGGTGGAGGGGCTGCCCTGGGTGCCCGCCGACCCTCTTCCCTGGTTCTGCGCGGTGGTGGGAGGAGAGCGATGCAGGAAGCCTCCATGGGGCTGCAGGCATCTACTTCAACCTACACGCCGGGCAGGGGAGCAGGACTGGAAGGCAAATGTGTTCTGCGGCCTTGCAGGGCTCATTTCACGCTCGGCCTGGTGTCAGCGCCACAGGCCGGGAGGGGCTGTAGGCCATCACCCTCCTGGGGCAGCAGATCCCCCTCCTGAGGCAGCAGATCCCCCTCCTGAGGCAGCAGATCCCCCTCCCGGGATGCAGATCCCCCTCCCAGGATGCAGATCCCCCTCCCGGGCAGCAGATCCCCCCTCCTGGGGCAGCAAATACCCCTCCTGGGAGGTAGATACTCCTCCTGGGTCGCAGATCCTCCTCCTGGACAGCAGTTCTGCCACCCCTTTTCCCTCCTGCCCCCCCATGTCTTGCTCCCCTGGGGACTCTCCGTCACTCCCCTGCCTCTCTGCTTGGTTTTCCCTCCTCAGGCCGTTCTTTCTCCAGGGTGTCACCGCTCCCCTGCGGCTGGATCTGCAGGCCTGGGGCCTAGACCGTGGCCCGACCTCCCCGTTTTTGCTTCCCCGGTGCCCCAACGAAGTTCTGAGCTGTATAATGCATGGAAGCTCCTAATGCAGCCCATTTTCAAGAGAAAGATAAAGACGGCCTAAACCGTCTCCCAAAAATGAACTGCACACACCACTGAACCAGCCGAAGGAGGTGACAGGAGTGCAGCCGCAGGAAATAGAGACCACGGGCAACCAGGAGAGCTCCCGACATCACATAAACTTAGGAAACAATATGCTCTCGCCCCGTTCACTGTGCCCAAGAGCCTCAGGCGGCTCCAGTCCTCCCGTTATAGGTTTCTTTGCACACGGAAGTCTTCCCCCAGGCCCCGGGCTACCATTTCATCGAGCACAACGGGTCCCGTCAGAAACTACAGACACAGTGTGCGAAAGGCGGCCGTGCAGGTTGCTGCAGACCTCGCAGCAGAGGCGAGCAGCACCCTGCTCCAGCCACGCTCGCGCCCCCTGGTCAGCCTGCCCCCCACCCCCAGCACCCACCCCGCAGCCACCCCCACCCGCGAGTGGGCGGGAGGCCTGGACTGCACAGACTGGGTTCAGGCCCACGTGAAGGACCAGCTAACTTCTCTGAGCCTCACATTCCTTCCTGTTCAAATGAGCATCATGATACCTAAGTCTGTAACATACCTGGCATGGCCCCGTGCCCAACACACACACTCACGTGCACACGCACACGCACACGCACACACAGGCTGACTGACCTATACGGAACTGGGCTCTTTTCTCTATCAGGGGCGATATACTCAATGCAGAGACTCTTCAAACTGTTCGAAATTGCTTCGAGGTTAGCCTTGCAAGCACTAAGTTCAGCAAGTGAAGTCTACTCCTTGAGCTATTTCCATTTTCCATTTGTTAGTGACAGATGTATGCAATTACGGGAACTTCGGGAGCAACGCTTCCCTCCAAGTCGCTCGGCAAATACCAGAGACAGAACACCGTCTCCTCTTGGCCGCTAGTCTGGAGGACTGGGGCTGTGGATGCTCTGCCTTTGATGTCAGAGAAGTTTCCCAGCTCTCTTTTCCTGAAAACCTCCTCCGTTGTTGGAGCCTCTCCGTGCTCAGTGATTACGCCTCATGTCACTCTTCCCCCCTCCTCCCCACCAGTTAGTTTTGACGCTGCACCTCCCGCCTCACTGCGTTTGTGGGGACATCCTTCTGTGGTCAGGGGTCCTGGCACACCTGTCCCACCTCAGGACAGCACTAGGCTGCAGCCAGTTACCTTGCCAGGTGCAGGAACTCGGTTTTTTTTTTAAATAATAAATTTATTTTTTATTGGTGTTCAATTTGCCAACATACAGAATAACACCCAGTGCTCATCCCGTCAAGTGCCCCCCTCAGTGCCCGTCACCCAGTCACCCCCACCCCCTGCCCTCCTCCCCTTCCACCAGCCCTAGTTCATTTCCCAGAGTTAGGAGTCTTCATGTTCTGTCTCCCTTTCTGATATTTCCTACCCATTTCTCCTCCCTTCCCTTCTATTCCCTTTCACTATTATTTATATTCCCCAAATGAATGAGACCATATAATGTTTGTCCTTCTCCGATTGACTTACTTCACTCAGCATAATACCCTCCAGGTCCATCCACGTTGAAGCAAACGGTGGGTATTTGTCGTTTCTAATGGCTGAGGAATATTCCATTGTATACATAAACCACATCTTCTCTATCCATTCATCTGTCGATGGACACCGAGGCTCCTTCCACAGTTGGGCTATCGTGGACATTGCTGCTCGTTTGCAACCCAGATCCACAGAGCCGCCCTTCGATCTCGGAGGACAGAACTCCGTAAGTAATTACCGAGAGAGACTAGAACTTGAAAATACATTTCCCTCATCACCTATTAGAATTCTCTCGGGCTCTCCTATGCTCCTCAGGTCCTGGCATTTTCATTCCCGCATAGAGTCACGAAGCTTCCCGTGCTCTTCTTGGTCCAGAATGGGGAAACAGCATTTTCTGATGCAAAACTCATGTCTGAAAACTCCCATCAGGAAGAAAGATCAAGGAGGAGGTATCCAGGAATTTGCTTAAATTAACCCCGGGACGTTCGGGTTGGTAGTTGGCTACAAAACAGAATTGTAAGCAGCCACCCCCAAGTCTCCCTGAGGAGGGCTTGGTCCCGCCCCCCTGGTTCCCTGGTGGAGAAGGGTGGGCTCCAGAGACCTGAGGGAGAGTGCCTGCCCCCTGTGCCCTGGCTGTGGGGTCCTCAACCAGCCTGGCCCTACGCAGGGGTGGACTTAAAACATCTGGTCCCTCTTCTCCTTGACTATTCTCGGGTACCCAACACATCCAGGCACCACCTAGATCACTGCAAGGGGAGAAGTTGTTGTAAAAGGGGGGGGTTAACCTCCACATGGCCCAGCAGGACCCCAGGGGAGGCCCGGAACAGCAGCAAGGGTGTCCTCTATGGGGTGCTGACCCAACCTTCCCATGTATTCCCTCGAAGCTACCTTCCACTCGACACGGAGGGGTGTGCGGATTGGGCAGAGAGGGAAGGACAAGGGAGAGGCAGGTCTGGACGAGCATCACTCACGCCTTTGCCTACAGAATCGGGGCTCCCTCTGATGACAAAGTCCCATTAGAAGCAGCCTGTGAATCATTTCCTCTACGGCCCAAGCATCATTGCAATCTGTTCCTTTCGCCCCTTGGTTCTCTCTGAACCCCTAAGTGATTCCTTAACCGCGGCCTCGCTCCTCCCCAGGCCTCTGTCCTCGGCCACCAAAGTAAAGTCTCAAAAATAAGAATCTGGTCATGCCAGGTTGTGGTCCAGGCACATCACCTCCATAGGAAGCAGCACAATAGCCCCAAGACCACCCACGCCGCCCCCCTTAGGTCTCCTCTCACTCTGGCCCAGGAGCCGAGGTGATGAGCTGGAAAACCGCAATCAGGTCGTGGCACTTCCCAGTTTGAAGACCATCAGGCTCAGAAAAGAACCCGGAGCATGGAGCACGGACACCCTCCTCCCTACCACTCCTTCCACTCAGTCCCTCACTCCCCACTCCCCCCACATGTGTCGTCCTCCATTCAGAGGACCCGCCAACATCACTTCAACCCTTGCCCTTGTCACTCCCTCAGGCTGGACCCCATTTCCCCCACTGAACAGACTAACCCGGCTCCTCCCGGGCCATTGGGGATCTGCCGGAAACAGAAACGCTTCTGGAAAATCTCTACTCCTCAGAACCCGAGGACATACTCCAAATGGTGGATCAGATGGGGACTCTCCTTCCACAGGGATGACCAACCCGCACTACACAGAGCGGCAGAGTGGTGCGCAACCCACCGAGCCGGACTCCCCAGGTTCAAATCCTGGCTCACTGCTCACTGGCTGTGTGAGCGTAAACCACTCACTCAGCCTCTCGGAGCCACCATCTCCTGCTCTGGGGACTGGAAATACTAGTAACAGTTTAGCTGTGTCCTCGTAAGCTACTGTAAGAATCAAATGGATTACTAGAAGGAGAGTGAAAAGTGGGAATGACAGTACCAGGAGCCGCTCCGGCAGCCGTGGGGATTAGACCATTTATTCCCATCTCAAGTGTATGGTAAATAATCAGGAATCCTGAGTGCCCAACACAGCACCTGGCACAGAGGGTATCCCTGTGGCCGCCTGGTCCTACCCATTCCCAATCCCCGCCTTAACCTTATGGGCAAGTAAAATTTTGGATGCTTTCAATGCTTTTGTAATAACATTGACTCAGGGGTTAGAGGGCCGTTTCTGATCATTATTCATCTTTTCATTACTGTCATGTATTTTATTGATTTTTGCATTGAAATATGTTTTCAACATTCTAAAAATGAGACTCTCGCTCTGGTGGATCCCAGATCCTAACATCTGGTGAATTGCAAATAATCGCGTGGGTTTCTTTTCCTTTTTAATTTTAATTTTGAAAATCGATAAGTAATCTCTGAAGCCTTTAAAAGCTATTAGATGACACAATGAGTCTGGGTTTTATTATGAAGATATTTTCAACAGCGACCGCGCAAAAGCCACAGGATTTGTAAGATGTCAAGGTGCTGGGCTTCCTGGAGAACTCCTCATTAAGATCCAGCATAGAGGTGGAAGGCCCCGTGGAGAGCGTCTGGGCACCACAATTTTTGCAAGAGAATAGTCAAGGCAAATTAAAAGATTCACCGGAAATCACTTTTTTCCTTTCAAAATAAAGACAGCTTGTGGGTGGCTCAGTCGGTTAAGTGTCTAACTGCTGATTTCAGCTCAGGTCATGATCCCGGGGGTCCCGGGACTGAGCCCTGCATCGGGCTCCCCGCTCGGCGAGGAGTCTGCTTGTCCCTCTCCCTCTGTGCCTGTGCATGCGTGCTCTCTCCCATAAATAAATAAATAAATAAATAAATAAATAAATAAATAAATAAACAAATAAATTCTTTAAAAAATAAATAAAATACCTTTGAGGTAGCTTTGAAACAGTCCCGAAGTGACCTAACATCCACTGGAACACATGGCTGCTTGTGAGCACTGAAGCCTTCGTATCCAGGCCATGCTCCGCTCGGAGAAACCGTGAGAAGGCAGGTGTGTCGTCCGGGCCCCACGACCGGTGGCGGTCACACGCAGGGGCCCAGCTGGGGGACCGCGCGGGGATGGATGCGGGCATAAGGCTTGGAGAAGCATGTGTCTCACCAACGTTTCCAGCAGCAGGGGACCGAGACAGGAGAAGCCAGCCTTCAGGGCGGCGCCTCGCGTCCTCCCATCTCGGGCCTTACAAGTGTCAAGCTGCGGCCTCCAGCAGCTGGAGGGAGGCCCGCGCTGGGCCCTGGGCTCACGCACAGGCCCCGAGACTGCCCCCCACCCCACAGAAGTGGCCTGTGAGGGTACAGTGAGCTCGGGGGTGCCTCGAGGGCAGCCCTGGGAGCCGTGGGCTCACATCTGGCTCACACCTGACTTGTGGCCTGGTGGCCCTTTCCCTGTGTGGGCCCCCCTGCCATGTCCCGCATTGACCTGAGGCCGCCCCCAGCCCCTCGGTGGCATCCTACCGGGACAGACTTGCGCCCTCAGCCTGCACTCTGCTTTCCTCCAGATCAGGCCAAAGCTCGGGAGGCGCGGCCATGGCTCAGTGGCTGGGACAACACTGCCATCATGTGGCCCCAAGTCCCACCTGCTGCCAAAGCCTCCAGGCAGGCCACAGAGCCCATCTCAGCCCCACAGGTAGGATGGCCCATCCTGGGGGGACCCTGACCCAAGGAGGCCCTGGGCCAGCAGGACAGCCAAGGCCCACAACGCACGAATGCCGGTGACCCAGATGCAAGTGTCATACCTGCTGCACGTGGGGTCCTGGCCAGGCTTGCAGATGCGCCGCGCTCCCTGAGCCAGGTGGCAAGCACAGGCTGGCCACTAGGCCCGGTGGGCAGGGTGCCAACGAAGGTGGGGGGGGGCAAGGAGGGGCTTAGGGTTCAGAGGAGGAGGGACGAGCAGCCCGAGGGAAGTCGAGCGTTCAGGCGGGCACTGGGTTCGGAGCCCACGAATGCTCTGGGGTCATGGGGGAGCCAGTCGAATTCTCAAGTCTTCCAGAAGAGACTCCATCTACAGATGGGCTGCAGGTGCAGGCGGGACGGGCGAGCCCCCAAGAGGCCCTGGATCATTGGGGCCCAGACGGGGAAAGAGCTCTGAATGCCGGGATAGAGACCTTAGCTGTGCTCCCGGCGGGGGGGGGGGGGGGGGGAGCACGCCTGGGAAAGTTGCCTTTAAGGAGATGTGGGGCGCCTGGGAGTGCTTGTTGGGCACCTGAGCCTGGGCTTTGGCTCAGAAGGTGCGCTCAGGGGCACAGGGCGCCCCACATGGGCCCATGGCCTGGGACTGCGCCCCTGCCCCCGGCCACTGCCACCACACTCAGTCTCCCGCTAAAAGAAAGAAATATTTTTAAACAAGAAGAAATAATACAGAAAAAAAAAAAAAGTGTGTCCTATGGGCGCAGAAGAACCCCTGTGCCAGTCCCCGCGCTCACGCTGGCGGCAGTCATCTCTGGGGCATGTGCTTGGCTGTGCTTTCCCATCTGTCTGTCTGTCTGTCCACCTGATCTTTCTATTTCGATGACCTGGTGCCGCCGTCTTGAACGAAGGGGAGAATAGCGCCAGTTCCGGGATCAGGGTCTCGCCGTGAAGGTCAGGCTCCCCCCACCCACCCCGGGGGCAGGAAACCTCGGGACACCCAGGGTTGGGGGCGCAGCGGGGGTCACCGCAGGAGGACCCGGGCATCACCCGACCTCGGGATCCCAGGGTTGGGGGTCACCGCAAGAGGACCCGAGCATCACCCGACCTCGGGGTCCCAGGGCCGGGGCTCACCGTGGGAGGACCCGGGGCATCACCCGACCTCGGGGTCCCAGGGTTGGGGGCTCTGCGGGGGTCACTGTGGGAGGACCCGGGCATCACCCAACCTCAGGTCCCAGGGGCCGGGGGTCACCGAGGGAGGACCCGGGCATCACCCGACCTCGGGGTCCCAGGGCCGGGGGTCACCGTGGGAGGACCCGGGGCATCACCCGACCTTGGGGTCCCAGGGTTGGGGGCTCTGCGGGGGTCACTGTGGGAGGACCTGGGCATCACCCAACCTCAGGTCCCAGGGGCAGGGGTCACCGTGGGAGGACCCGGGGCATCACCCAACCTCAGGGTCCCAGGGCCGGGGGTCACCAAGGGAGGACCCGGGCATCACCCGACCTCGGGTCCCAGGGGCAGGGGTAACTGCGGGAGGACCCAGGGCATCACCCAACCTGGGGGTCCCAGGGCCGGGCGCAGCCAAGGACACACAGCCCCTCCTGGACTCGGGTCTGGGCTCACTCCAGTGCGGCAGCCACAGCCCCCCTGGGGCACACACACGGCGGCACCCACAGCTCCATGGAGCCCACGGTGGGTATGGCCAGGCCCCAGGGTGGAGGGGTGGTGGTGGGTTGCCCCATACCTCGGCCACACTGAGACTGAGCTCGGCTTGCAACAGGAGGCGGCGGGGACGCGCACTTGGTCCAGGGCCCCGGCACCCCCGGGAGCACTGTGCTGCGAGTCCATGCAGAGCGAGCTGCTTCTGCGCTGGTCCGGAGCTGCGCTCGCGTCGGGCACTCCTCCCCGGTGAGCACACCGAGCACCCTCCCGAAGGCCACCCGCCCACCCTGTCACGTCTGAAATGAGTGTCAAGCAAATGGCACACAGCACGGGGCAGACCCAAGGGCCTGATGTCCCTGGGGCGAGGCAGCCCAGGCCCAGCGCCTGCCATCCCACTGCAGGGCGGTTGCAAAGATCTAAAACCACGCACTCTTCTCAGTTTTCATTCTAATTTTTTTAAATTTGGAAGTCTAGGCGTTTTAAGTGTTATTATATATAAAGTCCAGTTTTATTTTTAGTAAGTTCACAAATATGTATGATTTTGCATTTCTGTCGTTCATGTGGTTGATGTAACCACGCGAACTAACCCTTTTGGGGTTGCCATTAGTCTTTATGAGTGTGAAGACATCCTGAGACCAAAAAATTTGAGGACCTCTGACTTGACTTCCAGCTCATCATGGCCCTGACACGGTGGCCGCCAGCTTCCGCACCTGCAGGGGACGGTCCTCCTCTGTCATCCCCTTCGTCAGGAGGACCACCTGGCGCCTTTCCAGCAGGTGCTCCCTCTTCCCCTTGTCTCTGTCCCTGCCCTGACCCTGTCTTCTGCCACCCTCCCTCCCCCACCTGTCCCCTCCCCCAGGCTTTGCCCTTGACCCCGGCAGGGCTGGGCGGAGAGTATTCCAGGCACAGCGTGTCCTCCTTCCCTCTCTCCTGTTTCCTGCCACCTGTTGTGTCCTGCCAGCGACCTGTCCCTCCAAGTGCTTCTCAAACAGCACTTCTTCCAGGAATTGGCCCCCAGACCTCTAAGGGGATCCCCGACTGAGGAATCTGATGGAGCAAAGGTCACCGCTGCCTGCTCCTCACTCAGCAGCCATCCGGAGCCCAGCTCCACGTCAGGGGCCGGGGACCCCGAGGGCATGCCGCGTGCCCCGGGCTGCTCACAGCTTCCAGGGAAGCGACGAAGGAGCTGGTGGTTGTGTCTGACAAAGCCAGGAAATGCTTCCCAGGGGCTGGGACATGTGCCGTGGGCCGTGCAAGACGAGGAGGAGCGCAACGGGCAAAGGGCCAAAGAGATTTTCCTGGTGACAGACCGTCCTTTCCGAGGCACACGGATGTGACAACGCACCACACAGTTGCGGCCTGAACGGATAGATGTGCAAGGACCACGGCACGCGTGCATGTCGGCAGGTGCACTGCGTGAACGCGCCCCCGCGTGTGTGGCACTGTGTGAGCGCGTGCGCGGCCGTATGTGCGCGTGTCTGTGAGGTGTGCGTGTGCCCATGTGCGTGCACGCGTGTGGCCGGGGGTGGGCGCTGCCCCTGAACGTGTATGTGCCACGATGCGCGTGTCCACGTGGGTGTCTGCGAGTGAACACGGCCACGGGACGGCAGTGTCCCTTGGGAGAGAGGGGAAGGGGGGAAGGGACCGTGCTCGCTGGCCCACATCCCCTGGCGCCGTGACGCCCACTGTGCACCCGGCTGCAGCAGGGATGGCCGAGGGCGACGGAGCCCAGTCGGGCCACCCACACCCAGGGCCAAGCCCACACACCGAGGCCAAGGCCTGCAGCCGCCGGGCAAGGGTCACAGCCTGGGCGCCCGGGTGAGAGGCCCTGGGTGGGCGGCGTCCACCTGCCAGGGCCCGGCGGTGCCAGAGGGGCCACCTCTCCCAGGGCCCGGAGTCCCCCTACGGATCAGCTGGGGGCCGGGCCAGGGCAGCTGGCGGGGCCTGCGATCCTCTCCTGCTCAGCGGGTGTCGCAACAGGCTTTACTCCACGCAGAAGTGTCCAGAAGGCGTCAGGCGCTGCCGGGCTCCCCACCGCCCTGCCTCAGCTGGTGAATCTGCTTCATGAGCTGGGGGCGCCCCTGCCTCGACCCGCTCGGGGGAAGGAAGCCTCCGCCCACCAGGCCGTGGGGACCTCATCCACCCCCCTCCGGCCCTACCTGTCGGCCACAGTCTCCCTGTGTTTTCTAGATCCCATGTTATATGGGATGAAACTGTATCATACGTGATATATTACAATTTCATTTAATTTTTCTAATTTAAATATTATATGTAACCAGGGCGCCTGGGGGGGCTCGGCGGTTGAGTGTCTGTCTCCAGCTCAGGGCGTGACCCTGGGGTCCCAGGATCGAGTCCCACATCAGGTCCCCACAGGGAGCCTGCTTCTCCCTCTGCCTGTGTCTCTGCCTCTCTCTCCGTGTGTCACTCATGAATAAATAAATAAATTCTTAAAAACAAATAAATACACATAGTATGTATCCTATATTACCTATTGTATGTTTTATATATACATACATACATATATATATATATATATATATATATATATATATATTTTGTTTGTTTACCATCTTCTGAATCAGTTATTCACCCTATTTTTCAGGTGGGAAAACTGAAGCCCAGCAGGCTGGGCTAACTTGTGGAAAGTCCTGCAGCTGGTAGGTGACGAACAGAATGCAAAGCCACCTCCTCCCGCAACACAGAATTGTGCCTCTTCCCCTGGGTCGTCTCCTCGGCGGCATCTCCGTCTCAGTGACGACCGGAGTGTGACCTGCGGCTGCCTGGCCCCACGTCCCTGCCCGCGGGCAGCCCCTGCAGGGCCCCACGCCCGATTGCGTGCCGAGCGGGGAGCACTGCCCTCCATCCACAGCCCGAGAGGGGTGGCAGCCCTATAGACGTGCTCTTTAGATCCAGTCCTGAAATCATTCCACAAATTGTGAGTCATCCAGAAATAGAATATTACGGGGCCTTTAAAAAGCATAGGTAAAGTGTTTTTGTGGCCACGAAAACAAATGCTTGTATCTGAAACTAATACTAATAATGACAATAGACAAATATTCGCATTCATAGCAGGAGATCACCCATAAGAAAAGAAATCCAAAGAGGAGAAACCAGAAAGGAAAGCCATCAAATGCTAACGGTGGTTATTGCTAGATGATGGACTTACGGAGTGCCTAGTTCTCCTTCTGACTTTTCTGCATCTCACAAGCCTCCACAAGGGCATGCATGGCTTTACAATGGGGGTGGCGGGGGTGGAGTACTTAATACCCAACTGTGCCTTGGAAACTGTGTGACACCCCTTTCCCGGGCTCTTCAAAGGCCGGGGCTGGAGCGGTTCCCCGCGGAGAGCCCCCTAGCAGGCATCTGCACCCGGAAAACGGCCTTCGGCCGGGGTGGGCATCCGAGTTTGCTTTCTCTGCCCCTTCCTGTGCTCCTCTCTTGCCTCACCCCAACATCCCCCGGAGAAGGCACAGACGGCAGCCCGAATGCACCCCTGCCCCCCGCAGCATGGTGTGTCTTAGGTCTGCAGCCTCCAAAGCAGACACCCAGCCCCAACTGCCCCCAGCGAGAGCCTGACATCCGGGGCCCCCAAAAGCCCCTCCTGTGGGGCACGTGTGCAACCCTCTCTCAGGGCAGTGCCCACGGGAGCACCTGGGAACCCCGAGAGCAGAAGAGACCAGCAGCAACCTGCCTCTCAGCCATTACCATCACCAGGACCATGCGTGAGGCTTAGCGACAGCCCCTGCTCACCCACCTCTTCCTCTGCACACATTTAGCCTCCCCAGGGTGGGGAGTGGGGGAGGTTGAGCAGCCCCTGCCGGCAGGGGTCACTTCCCTTGGGGGGAGATTCATGACTCTGGGTCAGAGGGAGGATAGACACCACTTCCAGCGGGGTGCCAGGGTGAGGGGCACATCCTGGGTCCGGGAAAGGCTGGCCAGGAACAGGGTGTCTGGCCTGGATGCCTCACAGGCGAGGGGTGATGGCTCAGAAGAGAGACAACTCAGTGTTTTGTGCAAAGGCAATAGCACGAGCAAAGGACGGGCATGCAGAGGAGAGCATGTGAGGTGCTTGGCTAAAGTGGTTAAAGCTGCACCTCCAGGCCCCCCTGCCGAGCCTAGGAGGTCAGGGTCCCTCCTTCTGCCAGAGGGAGCCTGCTGGTCCTTACGCACCTCCGCCCAGGAGCTAGGAGCAGGCTTGTTCTCAGGACACCGCAGCCACACGGGAGCCAGGTGAAGGGGGGCTATCCATGGGGCAAGAGGATGGGGGGCCCCGCCCCCTACACTGCTCTGGACAGCCAGCGCGGAGGGAGAGCCACACATTTATTGGGCTCTGGTCCTGAAATGAGAAATTCCAGCCTTTCCCAGTCCCGGCCCTGCCGGGGACCTGCCCTGAGCGGCCAGAGAGTCCCATGCCTGGACAATGGACACTGGGGACCAGGGAAGGTTGCTCCCATCACCCGGGAGGCCCGGGTCTGTGACTGTGACCCCAGAAGAAGCTGGTGGCCCTTCTTACCAGACCAGAGCATAGAGACAGCTATTCTGCAAGAAATGAGACAAAGCTCTAGGCATCCTGGCACAGAAATAGACAGACAACAGAACAGAGAATCCAGGAACAAACCCACAATTATATGACAAATTAATCTTTGCCAAAGCAGAAAAGAATATCCAATGGGGGGAAAGACAGTGTATTCAACACACGGCGTTGGGAAGCTGGACAGCAACACGCAATAGAATGAAACTGGACCACTGTCTTACACCGTACACAAAAATAAATTCACAATGGGCTAAAGACATAAGTATGAGACCTGAAACCATAAAAATCCTAGAAAAGAACACAGGCCCTAAGTTCTCTAATATCAGCCATAGCAACTTTTTTCTAGCTATGCCTCCTGAGGCAAAGGAAATAAAAGCAAAACAAACTATTGGGACTGCATCAAAATGAAAAGCTTCTTCCTGCACAGTGAAGGAAATAATCCACAAAACTAAAAGGCCACCTACAGAATGGGAGAAGGTGCTTTCAAATGACATACCCTATAAACAGTTAGTAACCAAAATATATGAAGAAGTTATGAAGGTCAACACCCAAAAAACAGAGAAACCAATTAAAAAATGGGCAGAAGATATGAATAGACGTTTCTCCAAAGAAGACATCCATCCAGATGGCCAACAGACACATGGAGAGATGGTCCATGTGCCTCGTCATCAGGGAAACGCGAATGGGAACTACAGTGCGATGTCATCTCATAGCTGTCAGAATGTCACCTCATAGCTAGAATCGATAATACAAGACATAGCAGGTGCTGGTGGAGATGAGGAGAAAGGGGAGCCCCCGTGCACTGTTGGTGGGAGTGCAAACTGGTGCAGCCACTGTGGAAGACGTACGGAGGCTCCTCAAAAATTAAAAATAGAACCACCCAATGATCCAATAATCGCACTACTGGGAACACTGAGGGGGGCACTTGATGGGATGTGCACTGGGTGTTATTCTGTATGTTGGTAAATTGAACACCAATAAAAAATTAATTTATTATTATAAAAAATAAAAATAAATAAAATTTGTCAAGCCATTAAAAAAAAACAACAACAAAAAAACAAAACACTAATTTGAAGGGATACACGCACTCCTATGTTTATAGCAGCATGATCTACGATAGCCAAGTTATGGAGGCAGCTCAAGTGTCCATAGATAGATAGATAGATAGATAGATGATAGATAGATAGATAGATAGATAGATAGATAGATAGATAGAGAAGATGTGGGGTGTAGGGACGCCTGGGTGGCTCAGTCGGTTAAGGGTGTGGCTCTTGATTTCAGTTCAGGTCAAGATCTCAGGGTTGTGAGATTGAGCTGCGTGTTAGGCTCCATGCTGAGTGTAGAGCCTGTTTAAGATTCACTCTCTCTCTGAAAAAGAAGGAGGAGGAGAGGAAGAAGAAGAAGAAGAAAAGAAGAAGAAGAAGAAGAAGAAGAAGAAGAAGAAGAAGAAGAAGAAGAAGAAGAGGAAGAAGAAAGAAGAAGAAGAAGAAGAAGAAGAAGAAGAAGAAGAAGAAGAAGAAAGAAGAAGAAGAAGAAGAAGAAGAAGAAGAAGAAGAAGAAGGAGAAGGAGGAGGAGGAGGAGGAGGAGGGAGAAGAAGAAGGAGAAGAAGAAGGAGGAGGAAGAGGCGATGAAGAAGAAGAAGGAGAAGAAGAGGAGGAGGAGGAGGAAGGAGAAGAAGAAGGAGAAGAAGAAGGAGGAGGAAGAGGCGATGAAGAAGAAGAGAAGAAGAGGAGGAGGAGGAGGAAGGAGGAGGAGGAGGAAGGAGAGAAGAAGAAGAGAAGAAGAAGAAGAAGAAGAAGAAGAAGAAGAAGAAGAAGAAGAAGAGAAGAAAGAAGAAGAAGAAGAAGGAGGAGGAGAAGGAGACGAAGACAAAGGAGAAGGAGAAGGGGAGGAAGAAGAAGAAGAAGGAGAAGGAGGAGGAGAGGGGGAAGGAGAAAAGGTATATATACACATATATAAATATATTATAAGTACATATTTTATATGTGTGATACATATGTATATATAATGAAATACCATTCAGCCATAAGAAAGAAAGAAACCGTGACATTTGTGACTCGTGGATGGAGCTAGTGACATAAGTCAGTCAGGGAAAGACAAATACCATATGATTCCACTCATATGTGGTATTTAAGAAAAAAAAAAGTGAAGGGCATTCAGGTGGCTCAGTTGGTTAAGCATCCGATTCTTGATTTCGGCTCAAGTCGGGATTTCAGGGTTGTGGGATCGAGTCCTGAGTCAGGCTCTGTGCTGGGCTGGGCTTGGAGCCTGCTTGGGATTCTCTCTCCCTGTGCCCCTCCTCCCCTGCCAGCTCTCTCTCTCTCTCTCTCTCTCTCTCTCTCTCTCTCTCATCTCTCACACACACACACACACACACACACACACACACGTGAGCAAAGGTAAAAGAGAAAGAGACAAACCAAGCCAAGAAACCGACTCTTAACTTCAGTGAACAACTTGCTGGTGACCAGAGGGGAGGGTGCTGGGGGAAGGGCTGAAACAGGTGGGGGGGGTCAAGGAGGGCACCCGCGATGAGCACAGGTGTCGCATGGACGTGCTGAGTCACTACGCTGTACACCTGAACTAATGTTGCCCTGTGTGTTAACGATCCCAGGATTAAAAATCTAAAAAAGAAATGATGCAAATATGCGGGAGAAACAGAGGGGAGAGGTCACGCGTGCAGGCCATCAGGGCTCTGGCCCATTTCTGGGACCCCCCTTGAGCCCTTCCTTTGCATTCCACAAGGCTGGAAGCAAAGTCTGATTTTGTTTGCTTGCTAAGTTGGAAGTTCCATTTCTGTTACTTGCAACCAAAAAACAAAACAAAACAAAATTCATAATAAGGCTTTATTTAAAAGTGTGAGCATGGGGATCCCTGGGTGGCGCAGCGGTTTGGCGCCTGCCTTTGGCCCGGGGCGCGATCCTGGAGACCCGGGGTCGAGTCCCACGTCAGGCTCCCGGTGCATGGAGCCTGCTTCTCCCTCTGCCTGTGTCTCTGCCTCTCTCTCTCTCTCTGTATGACTATTGTAAATAAATAAAAAAAAAATTAAAAAAAAAATAAAAGTGTGAGCATGAGGTAAGGCGGTATAGTGGGGCTGAAGGGAACGGGGTATCGGGAAGCCCTGTTGGTTATGACGTCGACAGACAGAAGACCAGCTGCTTTGGCCCCTGGTCAAGCTCAGCTGCTTGCACATGGCCCCCTTCCCACACCCTCCCGGGGCATCTAGAAAGTTCACAAAGGGGCCGTGTGCTCTAACCACATAGAAGCCGGCCGGCGGGAGCGAGCGGGCGCAGGGCGTCAGGAAAGCCAGCAGGGACGCCGCGTACGACAAGGGCCCGTGGGGAGGGCTGCCCCACGCTGGGCTCTGCTCTTGGTGGAGTCTGCTTGTCCCTCCCCCTCGGCTACCGCCCTGCTCGCTCTCTCGCTCTCAAATAAATAAATAAATAAAATATTTTAAAATAAATAACTAAACACATCCAGCTTCCCCCTCCCCTCCTGTGTTGTCAAATGTCACTCACAAGTCATTTATCCCCGCCATCAGAAACCTCTCTATTCACACTTTCTCCACCTGCTCCAGCAGCTTGATTTGGGGAAGTTTCTATCTTAAAAATAAATAAATAAATAAATAAATAAATAAATAAATAAATAAATAAACAAATAAACAAACAAACAAATAAATAAATAAATAAATGTTCCGCCCGGAGTTTGTACCTGTTCCGGATTTTCGGGCCTTGTCACAGCAGCACATGGGTTGGCCCCATTTAGGAGAACGGGAAGGGGGCACAGCCAAGCTTCAGCCTCCTGCAATTTGGCACCAGCAGCTTCTGGAAACAGCCTCCAAACCCCAGAAAAGGTGGAGCCTTTCCAGATGGATGTAGTCCTGCCGCTTTTGACCCAAACCTGCACCCCAGGTGCGGCGGCCAGGCAGGTAGGTGCGTGCAGCTGGGAGGCACCAGGGGGCCCGCCCGGCCCTGCAGTCTCTGCACCCGGACACCAGGACCCCAAGCGTCTCATTTCAGCCCCAACAAAGCCCCCCAGCAACAGACACGAGACTCGCAGTGGGTTCCCCCTCTAGACGCCAACCAGAGCTTTGGGGGACATTGGGGCACAAAGGTCCTTCCTCCCTAAGCTGAAAGAGCCTCCCGCTAGTTCTTGCAGAACAGAAGGGAACGCTCCTCTCTCTCCTGGGGTTTCGGGGTGAGGCTGGGCGGCCATTTCTCCTGGTGCTGCAGGAATTCCTTCCTGAGACCCCCAAGGCCTTTGCTCACTGGCACCCCGAAGCTTCCTACTGGAGCAGACTCGCGGTTCAGGTGCCATGCAGCCGCCGAGACTGCAGAGCTTCGAGAAGATGGCCCGCTGGACTCGTGAAACCGTCTGGCCCTGTCCTCCGACGGTGTGTGCAGAGCCTCTCAGCGTGGCCGGGTGCTGCAAATAGCAGCAGCCTTTTTTTTTTTTTTTTTTTTAGCAGCAGCCTTTTCATCTCTTCTCGCAAAGCATCTCCCCTGTGCCTTCACTGAATGTTTGCTGAGCACGCAGCGCACACCAGCCCCCTCTTGGTTCTGACTCTCATGCCCCTGCTGCCCCTTCCACTCCAGGCCAGCCCACATCTTCAGGACTCGGAGTCTGTCTGCCCCTCAAACACCTCCAGTGAAGAAAGCCATGCAGAACAGGTACATGCGATGAATGTCCTGCTGGTTTTGGTCCAGAGGCGGCCAAATGGTCACGTTGTGGGGTCAAGCCAACCCCCTGCGTTGGCAGGAGGTGGGACTCTGTGTCCACGGAGGACTGTGGTCTCACCTCCTGGGAGTGTGTGGGTGACACAGGAGCTGGCATCAGGCTCCCTGGAAGCATCACACCCCCTCCCAGACACGGGGTGAGAGCCAGGCCCCCAACCCCCAGGACACTCTGGGCTCAGAGCCTCCCCACAGCCGAGGGGCTGACGACTAGGAACTGAGCAAAAACACAGGGAGGCTCCAGCTGAGAGCACTGGATAAGATGGCCGTGGTGGACGATGCTCAAAATGCTGCTTTGGGGGGGCAGGGGGGACACAGGGCAGCGGCAGTCCATGTAAACATCCTTCAGGCGCTGGGCCTCGGCTCCGCGGCCCCCCACCACCAACTATCAGCTAATGGACTCCCCCCACCCTCAGACACCCTCCCCAGGAGCGCAGCCCTCTGGCGGGCATGGCGTCTTCTCTAGCCCAGCTCTCGATTCCTCAGCCACCAGGTAACTGGGCTCCTGCAAGACCTTGCTATATTCTGGAACTCAGTCTTTGATTTGGGCATTAACATGTGATGATTTGGGCTAAGTGATGGCAATAATAGATGATGGGTTGTTGTTCGGTTTGGGTTTTGGGTTTTTTTTTTTTTAATTCCCACATGTGACATAAGAAAAGGTTGACAACATCGGGTTGGTATCTGAAATTCCAGATACCTGTGAAAGCCAGATCTGGAGACTCCTAATATAGGGGATGTAGACTTGGGTCCTAGGGGATGTATAGACTTGGATTCCTACAGCCATGCTGGAAAGCCCAGGTTCACTGCCCGGGGACCTGCTTGACCTTAGGCAAGCTTATTTGCTTCAAGGGGACAACTGGGGAAACATTAGTTTTCACATCCTAAAAAAAAAAAAAAAAAAAAAAAAAAATTTGGATGTCTTCATGTGCAAAACTTAATTAGATCTTGATTAAAAAACAATGAAAAGGCCAGAAAAGATATCTGAGGAACAACTGGGGACATTTGAGTATGAACTGGGTTTTAAATTATATCTAGGTATTATTAATTTTCTCAAGTGTGAAAACAGCATAATGGTTATGTGGGAGAAGATCCTTATTTTTCAGAGGTGCATGCTGAAGTATTTAGAGGTGAAGTTTTATGAGGCTTGCAATTTCCTGTGAGATGGCTCAGGGCAGAACAAAAAGGGTAGGACAAGAAGCAGATTCAGCAAAATGTTAACAATTGTTGAATCTAGGTGAGAGATATATAGGAATTCACTATGATAGACTCTTAAATTCTCTATAGTTTCAAAGTTGGTATAATAAAAAAGGAGGAAGGTCTTAAAAAGACCTTATTTGCTGATTTGTTGGGCAGATTAAGTTAAACAATGCATCAGAGAAAGTCTTGTCTGAGAACAAACTACAGAAAGGCAAACCTATGACTCGGTCAACATTCTCATGATCCTTGCTCTTGCCCCACTCCAAGGTGGGCAGCAAAAGAGGGTCTTGGTGAAATCCTGTCCAGGAGATTTGTCACCTTCTAGGATATTCTCAGTTTTCAATGCCACCAATAAGCTTACCATTGTGTTTCTGGAACCCCAAGTTATGGAAATTTTATGTATCTCTGGGGCTGGGTACCTGGCCAAGAAGTTCTGGAATTCAGTTATGAAAGACAGAGTAAGAGGAGAGATGGAAATAGAGGTAGAGAGATAGACAATGAGAGAGAAAGAGGAAGGAGGAAGAGGAGAAGGAAGAGGAAGGAAGGAAGAAGAAAGGAGGAAGAGGAGAAGAGGAAGAAAGAAGAAAGAAGGAAGAGGAGAAGGAAGAGGAAGGAAGAAGAGAAAAGGGAGGAAGGAAGAAGAAAGAAGTGAGGAAGAGGAAGGAAGGAAGGAAGGAGAAGAAGAAAAAGAGGAAGAGGAGAAGGAAGAGGAAGGAAGGAATAAGAAAGAAAGGAGGAAGAGGAGAAGAGGAAGGAAGGAAGGAGGAAGAAAGAAGGGATGAAGAGGAAGGAAGGAAGGAAGGAAGGAAGGAAGGAAGGAAGGAAGGAAGGAAAACAGGAAGAGGAGCAGGAAGAGGAAGGAAGGAAGAAGAAGGAAAGGAGGAGGGAGGAGAGAAAAGCCCCTGAGCACAACTATGATCGCCAGAAGCTTCTCTGAAGGCCAGATAATCAGACCAGGGGCAGATTTAAAAACATCTGCCCACTTAGCTTCACCACCAACTTCATTTATTGCTAATCCTTCTTACTGCTCATAAGCCTCAGCAAGGTCTCTACCTTCAAGAAGCCCACACATCCCCCTTCAGAATGCCTTTCTCACTTGTGCCTTTACAAGTTCATTTGCCCTGCATGTAACGCTCTTCATTACTTTGCCGCCGGTTGGAAGTCCACCCAGTTCCTCAAGCTGAAGGGGTACCGATTTTATGACACACGACTGGATCCTGATTCCAGGCAGGAGTGATCTCTCCCTAGTCTGTGCTCCTATCTACCTTTGCCCACACCACTGTGAGATGATCACGGTCTGTCTCATTATAAAGAAATGTACATCTGTCCCCACTTCCCCGCCAGATTGAAAACTCCTTGAGGAATGATTAGTATGAATTTTATTCACACTAATGTGTACAACACAGATCCATAGTAAATATTGGTTCGATGTATTAATGAATGGTTCAGTGAGTGAACAGACAAGTAGATACTTGGGTGGGTGGATGGATGGATGGATGGATGGATGGATGGATGGATGGGCTGGTCTTTCAGCCCTATAGATAAGAATGAAGGCTACCCCAAATTAGTGTTTGAAAAGACATCTCTATGTAAGTGTGAAGACTAGGGCTTGAAATACCTTACATATGCAAAGGGGGAAACTAAAAAGGAATTTCTGCTTCTTGAACTTGAGAAGACATGAGTTTGACTTCATCTCTCAGCTTTTACCAGTTCATATGTGGATAAACCTCTGACTTTTTTGCCCCAGAAGGCTGGGTGAGGAAAAAATTGTCTTCCTAGAAGAGGGACAGAGAAAGCATGGGGACCCAGGCAGCAACCTTGCCGGGCATCCAGGCACTGTTCCTGCACACAGAGTGAATGGAACCTACAACACAAGCCACAAACAAAGTAGATTTGTTGTAGAATATGGTCTTTCTGCACATCCTGCATTGTGATACTGCCAAATTCACTGACTCTCTAACAAAGAAAAGCAGCAGATGAAAACGGATCATGTTTATCTTGGAAATTCCAGAAAGCCCCTGGAGGTGAGCACTTCCAGAGCTTGTAGCATTACTGTTTAATCAAGAGCCATAGCACGGTGTATACTATGGTTCCATTTCAGCTTCAATGGAGGGAGAGGCAGGGAAAGGGAGGGATAGAGATAACCGGGTCAGAGAGAGGGGGCCAAGAGAAAATGAGAGGAGGGCAGAGACAGAGGGGAAGACAGCTTCAAAGCAAGGGAAGAGAGTAAAAGGACTCACCTCCCAGACCTGCCTGGCACTTTTAGGGATGAAGGAACAACACTGATGGTGCCCTCATCGATTCTTCCAGAGCAAGGTTGGTGTGCTTTGGGTAGCCTCACAAGTGGAAGGTGTTTTATTCAAAAACTTCATTCTTTTTATTCAACGGTTCAGGTGGCAATCTGGATGGGGAAGGAAATTCACATCTGCTGAGTGTGCAATTGTACTGTGCCATTGACTTACTGAGCTCTCAGGATTTTTTAAAGTAGATACTAACATTTCTGTGTATGGATAAAGAACTGGGACCTGATTAAGTCAGCTGATTTATCCAAAGTCATCCAGGTAGTAAGTGGCAGTGTCAGAATCCATCTCCATTCTGTCCTACTTCAAACCACCCCACTGACAAACTGGTGCCACCTCCACAGCTCATTATGTCCCAACCCATAAAGTAGACTTGGTGTGTACTAGACAATTCCTTTAAGATTCAAACCTTGCATATTCTTACAGTATTTGGAAGGATAGTGTTTGGAAGCTGTTAAATAACATCACGTTCAGGATATAAGAGATGTGAAAGTCTTGCCCAACTCCTAGCATCCTGAAGACCCAGGTAATGACAATAGGAGACAGGAACCAAAACGTCACTTTCTTATTGGCAGGGACAGTGTCTAGAACCCAGAGAGTAGAGCTACGATAAGTCTGGCTCCAATATTTGGCTTAAGGTTGAGCACAAGCCAGTCCTTCAATTCTTTCCTATGTCGCGAAGCAAAACTTGTGACCTTATCATTGTCTGGCCATCATGTGGAGCTATGGTCAGGATACTCCCGTGACAGTGAGTGATTCTCTGGAGTGTAATCTGAAAGTGCCAAAGAAAATTCTCCCACTCTGTGCATAACCATTAATGAATGATGACCCTGTGCCCTAGTAAAACAGGCAAAATCAGCATCGTTCCTTCTCCTTCCTCAAAGAAAACCTAAGAAGATTGTGAGCACAGAAAAGCTTTGGCATATGGGAAGGTAACTCTGTGTGTGTGTTTCTGCAACGATTTTAATAGCATAAAAAAGAGCCTCAAATGTGCTTTGTCGCATGTAAAAATAGGCATGGACACCCCCCCCCCCCCAGAGAGGCAACAAGGGTATGATTTTGCTAAGGAGCTGGCAATGGGAACCAGAGAGTGCATCTGTATGGTGCCTGAAGGAAGTTTATCCTATTTATCCTACTCCTGAGGGATGAATAAGTTCAACTCCCTTTGGTGGAAACATGGACAAAAGATTGATGGAGGCAGCCAACCTACCACCATCATGAGTAACCCATGCTAATAACCAGCAACATGAGCTCTGCTGCTCCCAGGACAGCTTCCGTATGAAGCGGCGCTGATAGGTGGAACAGGTGCATTCAGAAACACTCAGTGACTTGAGGCCCAACTGGTAGGATAAACCACAGACAGACAGCGCTTAAAAGCTTTCAGTATCTCCGGTCCAACACGCTCCTTTTCCTCTACCCCCAAATCAAACTGGCCCACATACATGTGAAATCATTAAACGTACTCTCGTAGACTCCTTTCAAACTCTGAACAAGTTCCTTCATCTCCTATGATTGCCAGAAAATTAAAAACCCAGGCTCTGTTGTGCATTTCATGGAAAAACGCTAGATGACTATGTTCGTCTCAGTGGGTCTTGGAATTTCCAACATAAGAGAAAGGGAATACAGATATCAGGTAGGTATGGTTAAGTAAAAACCCAACAATCCTGGATTAGAATTCGAAGTAGCAGTATGTTTCAAGATGCCTTTTATTTAAAAACAAATATACATTTCCTAGCCATGTTTACTGAAAACATCTAAAAACAACTGATCCAAAGGCAATGAGCATCCCTAGCACTCCGATGGTGGTTTTCTTTCTTTTTTTTTAAGATTTTATTTATCTGTTCATGAGACACACACAGAGAGTGGCAGAAACACAGGCAGAGGGAGAAGCAGGCTCCATGCAGGGAGCCCGATGTGGGACTCAATCCCAGGACTTCAGGATCACGTCCTGAGCCAAAGGCTGACACTGAGCCACCCAGGCGTCCCAGATGGTGGTTTTCAAATAGCATTTCCCATGAATGGAGTCAGAGTCAGATTTCCAAAGAGAAAAGGCAGATTCCAGATCAGGACATGAACAAGATTAGTCTATTACATCTCACCCAACTGGAAAGTAAGGAAATTATCAGTGACTAGTCAGGTCACACCAACTGAACTCAAGCCAATTTGAATAGGTTCTCACAGGCAAAGATGAGACAATCTGAGCATCAGCAAGGATAACAGCTACAACAAAATATGTTTCAATCCGTTGAGTTCCATGATGGTGCTCAACAGCATCAAGAGCAGCATAGAACTAGGCTCCACGATAATGCTCCATAGATGGGAAAGAGCTACATTGGCCACCTTTGAATGATATTATAGAATCGCTGTTTTGAAAGCTTATAAGTAAAGGGAAAGAACTAAGCATAATTCTCTTTCCTATATAAACTTGATTCCTGGGTAACCCAACAGCCAATGAACTGAAGTTTTTTTTTTTCTTTGTACATATTTTCCAGCTTATGAATGGAGAAAATGAAGAAATTAGAATGACACTATGTTGCAAGCCCTAATGAATTAATGGGCTTGGGCTATGATCATCATGGCTGCTAATCACGAAAAAGAAACAGCCAGACGAGTGTCATGCCCTCCAACACAAGTCATAACTCCACCCAAGGAAGGAGCCTTGCCATCAAATCTCCCCTGAGCTGGTTTGTATCTATTTATAGGCAACGCAAGGGACAAGGAACATGGAATCAACTCCATGAGGATTCCATTCGCCAAACCAACTGAAGGAAATTCTACAAAGCAACAACAAAAACAAAAAGCAGTGAATAAAAAAGGACTAAAAAGACTATAGTTAATCTCAAAATAGGGACCTCGTTTGGATCCTGATTCAAATAAACCATTAAAAAAATCACGTAAAAAATTTTTTAAAAAATTAACATTTCTTAAACATTCAGGGAAGTTTAAGTGTTAACAGAATTTTATGTTGAAAAAATTATTATTAAATTATTAGATGTAATAATTATATATATATTTTTTTTTGAAAGTCCGTATCATTTGTCAGAGATCTGCTCAAAAGAATCCAGAAACAGAATAAACAAGGTCGGCCATTGTTGATAATTACAGAAGCTAAGTGATTGATACATAGAGATGAGTTTCTTCTCTCTGCCTTTGTGTGGGTATAAAATCCTTCAAAATGGAAAGGCTCTTATAAATAAAAGGAGAGGTAGTTTCTTCCACTTTCTCATGTCTGACTCTCTTAATATATTGTTGACCTAGATACATTTGCCTGATTCTGCTGAATCAATACATCCTAATTCTACCCCTTTAGAAAAAAAAAGCATAATACACAAAATATTTGTAAACACAAACATCTGATGAGAGAAATCTCCCATTCATATCACCTAACCTAAAAACTTCTATGTACTTCCATTTCCTTTTTTTGCTTAGTGTCTCCTATCACCTGCCTCCCCATACCTGTTGCAGATGATTCTCCAAATGTGTGATCATCCTGTTAAAGGAACCAACTGCTGGATGCACCCCAACTCTTCTCCTGATAATCCCTCAGCCTAGCAGCACTACAGCTGGAAGTGCGGCTGGCCCCACCCAGTAAACGAAAGCGTGGATAGTCACTGAGCAGAAATAGGAGTCGGTGGTGACACACAACCTTTGCTCTCAGGCCAACCCGGGTCTTCACTCTGCCTTTGACCAGCGGTGATCCTTGGGCAGGTTATTTCAACTCTCTTACCCTTCACAGGATCTTCATGAGGCTTGAGATGATGTACATAAATATTGAAAAGAGGTCCAGACAGGGCAAGGGCCCAAGGAGGTAAAATTCCTTCCCGCTGGAAATGGAAGACAGTAAAGACAGTGGGAATCTCCGCGGTGAGAAAGAAGAGACCCAGAGTCAAAGTGAGCCCAGAGATGGTGTCGAAGCTGCAGCACAATGGCCAAGGTGATAACAAAAAGAGAGCTGTGGAGGTTACGTAGGGACTACAAGAAATCTTAGTGGACTCACAGGGTAGGTCACCAGGTCCCAGAAGGGGTGGCCTCCTTGCTCTGTCCACACACCTGTCCTTTACCTCACATCCAGCCACCCCAGCACTGCCCCCCATGCCGTTGAGTGCTTGGCCAGCTCAGCCTCTTCAGTGAGTCCCATCCTTTGGCCTTCCTCCCTATGCTGCTTGCAGACTCCGATTGGCATTTTTCCCTGGCACAACCTCCTTGTCCCTAATAACCTCATCCATGAAGGGAAAATGCTTCGATAAACAATTCAAAGGATCCATGGAAGCAGCTTCGGAAGATCAAAAGCTAGAGGCATGTACCATCCACACAGAGCCAGGGTCCTCACCAGATACAAGCCAAGACTCCTGGTAAACCAGTTCCCTCCGGCCCCTTTTGTGCCCCAGGACCTATTTGCATAAATTGGCACTCGGGTTTCAAGGCAAAAGAGAAAAGTAGGGAGGAAACGATGAAGGAAAGCTAGATTGAGGTCTTTTTCTAACAGCCTGCGGGGACACAGTGACTGCACGTAAAAGCCAACAGTTGCTTTCATGAGCATCCTTGAGGCTCCAGACACAGGCTACGCTGCCTGGGGCCCAGGTGAAAAGGTGGCACAGAGGGTGGGCTCCATTTCATACTGGCCCAGGGCCGACTTTGATTCAGGAAAAGTGAAGCATATGCAAGAGTGCAGAGCCCCACTTGGAGGGCACTGGGAGGCAGGAGGCAGAGCAAAAAGGAGGCTCTAACAAAGGGCAGCGGGGGTCACAGTGGTGAGGGCTCTCTCCAAAGGGACAGCCAACAATGACCCTACAAGGATCCCAGAACAGAAGAAAATGAGTGGCTGTGTTGAGATCACATCTGACACCCCCCCGGGGACTCCGGGATTTCTAAGCACCATCAGGAGGCCGAGTTCCCGCCTTGGCCACAGGAAGAATTCAGCCAGCGGCATTTGGGTTATTAAGGCAGAAGTTATTGTGGTCGCTTGCTGACAGGCCTGGGGCCATTCAGGTCACGCACACTCACGGGCGAGCACCCCTTCGAGGAGATTCAAAGACAAGAGGCACCCCTAGGCACCGAGCTGTGGTTCCAAGGGCGCCGCCGCTTGCAGGAGGGACAGTTTACATTTGGCCAGGGAGGCCGCTGATAACCCACAGTCCAAGGCCACAGGAATGGCACAGACAACAAGAAATCTGAAATTCAGAGAAGCTCAAGGTCAGGATGTGCTGAGGAATCCAGGAAGGCATTTTAGAGAGGAAAAAAAATGTGTTTGTTCTCTTCTCTGAACATTTATGGAGCTCCAGTGCCTGGCATTGCTCCAAGCTCCGGGGACGTGGGCAGAAGTCAGAGCTGCCCGCAAGGGGCTCAGGGCCTTCCAGGAAGAAGTGACTGTGGCCTGGTGACCATCTCCCTGATTCAGGTCCCTACGGGGGCTGGGGGCACAGGGAGGCCCTTCATGCAGGTAGGTAGGAGGGGGGCACTGAGCCTTCAGAAGGTGACAGTTGTTCCAGGCTTAAAGCAAAGGAGCAGGGACGGTTTGGGCAGGGAGTGCAACAGAGACCCCAAACTGGGGTCTGCCCATGGAAGGTCTATGGGGTGGGAGGTGGGCTGGGGAGAAAGGGGGGACTTTGAGTCCCGATAGTGCAAAACGGGACTCGGGCTCTGGGGAGAGGTGCTCCAGTTGGAAGAACTGGGGGGCCTGGGCTGGGTGGGCTGCAGCCAGGCTCCTACCCTCCCCTGGGGCTCCAGCTCTTGCTCCGCTAGGGGGAAGCCACCTGCCCCCACTCCTCGTCACCTCAAATGGAAAGACCCAGTGAGCTGTGGTTGATGGGAGTCCTGGGGCGACTTGCAAGAGGCTTCCGATCGCTGCCTGGCTCTGGGGGCGCCCGGGGAGGCCCCGCTTGCTCTGGGCCGCAGGGGGCAAGCCAACAACCCGCTTGATCACCACTGGGCCGGTCAGGACTGCGGCCTGAGTGCCCGGGCGCCCTTCTCTAGGCGGAAACCAAATCTAACTGATTTAAGTGAGACTTACACAAGTCATCACTGAGTATGGATTCAAGCTTTAAGAATTAATGAAAGGAGAAAAACTGCGAATGTGCCCCAAACCACAATCCGAATGAAGCTTTGTCCTTGAACAATCATAATTTAGGATTGTCATCTGCGGCCTGATCATGAAAAGGAGACTTTCTCCAGCCCCTTCTCCAAATAATAAGAATTGATTTTTGACCAAGGCCAATCTATTGTTCCAGATCATTAACTTCGGAGGGTCCATCATTTTCTGATGCAGTGAAACTGGTTTCAGGGCGTTTGGTGCTCCAGGCGGCGGGCGGCGCGGCGGAAAGCCTCGGGGCACTGGGAGCTGCTGGGGCCACGGGGGCCATGGGAAACATGGGGGACACGGGAGGACACAGGGGACACAGAGGACATGGGGGGCCACAGGGGGCCAGGGGGATGTAGGGGACACAGGGGGACACGGGGGGACACAGGGACACGGGGGACACAGGGGACACGGGGGACACAGGGGGTCATGTGGGACATGTGGGACACGGGGGACATGGGGGCCATGGGGGGTCATGAGGGGCCATGGGGGGACACGGGGACACGGGGGCTGCCTGCTAGCCCCTCATGCCCATGCCGAGCACCTGAGCCCCAGCAAGGCCCGCTGCCTGCACACCCACCTGCCCCCCCAGCCCCCCCACAGGTGACCCCGGGTCGGGCCTGCCCACCTGGCGCCAGGAGCAGAGCGGGGCCAGCGGCCAAGGTGCCCGCACTCAGGCCCAGTCACCCCCAGCCGCCCCGGGCCCACCCAGTGAGGGCAGCAGCTGCGGGACCCTTGGGGAAAGTGGGTTCTGGGCCATGGCCGTGGCGCCCAGTGGCGTCCTCCGTGTCCAGCGCCTCGCGACCAAGCTGTCCCTTCCGTGCAGGGCAGGGGGCACCGGCAGGTACTCAGGGGCCAGGGACACTGCGGCTCAGCGCTTGCACTGCCCACCCCGCCTCTCAGTGGGGCGAGGGGACATCGTGGGACCCTCTGTGCAGACGAGGGGCCGAGGCGTCGCAGGTGTGGGTGAGGACACACGGACCCTGCATCTCCAAGCGCAGCCACGGCTACCACCGGATCCCTGGAGCCCCAGGGTCGCCCCGGCTGCAGCCCCGCCTGGCAAGCCAGGGGGACAACGCGGGCCCTGGAGCCCCGCCTGCTCCACACGGGAGGGGGGGCTAACCCTAACCCTAGGAGACGCACCCCCGCCAGGACCGCCCCCAAGGGGGAGCGTGGCCCGATGTCCCGGGCCTAGGCCACCCTCCCCCTCCCCGCCTGTGGTTGCATGTGACTCTGGGGCCGCCCAGGGGTCTCCGCGGCTCTCAAGGCTTCGGCTGCTCAGAAAATCTCAAGTCTGAGCTCATGGGAATCCTACAGAGGTGAGTCCTGAGTGCGTGTGTGAGAAGCAACCCTAAACCCTAACATGCACATGCACACACACATGTGTACTCAGAGTCACACAGGGGTGCAGCTGAAACACGTGACCACTGCTATGACATGGGACCAACCAATCAGAACCAATGAGGCCGCCTGTCAACGTCAGAGCCCGTGTCCCCAGCACACTCCCCAGGGGGACGCCACGCCGGTTGCATCCGTATGGCCCTGGAAGTGGAGCCAACTGATAGCGAGTCTGTGTCTGAAAATTCAGAATTAGGAGAAAGAGAGTTGGGGCTTTTAATGGAGAAACAGTGGGACAGCCCCGGTGACCCACTGGTTAAGTATCTGGCTTCGGCCCAGGGTGTGACCCCAGGGTCCCAGGATCGAGTCCTGTGTCGGGCTCCCCGCATGAAGCCTGCTTCTCCCCTTCCCTGTGTCTCTGCCTCTTTCTCTCTGTGCCTCTCATGAATAAAGAAATAAAATCTTAAAAAAAAAAAAAAAAGTGGAGAAAAAGTAAAGTGAAACTGCGGTTGACCGGTTTCACATCCCACGGGCCGCGAAGCAAATGAAGACCAACTATGAAGGAACAACCGAGCTGACGGAGAGGGAGGCCGAGGGGGAGGCTCTTCTCCTGGGCCTTTCAGCTTCTGCCCGCCCCCTTCCAGAGCCCGGCCTTATTTAAAAACAATTTCCCTGTGCTTAGGGGTCAGGGTCAGAAACTGTGCCCCGCCACACAGATTTGAAAACAGCCTTCTTGGTTTTGGTCTCTGTCCTCATCTTCCCTGAAGCCTCCGTCCCCATTAATGAAGCCGCTCCCCTCAGTTCCCCGTCTACACAGGTGGGAGGTGGGGAGCAGATGTGACACTTGCCACTCAGAGGTGGGTCCATCTCTCTTGAGAGACAAGAGCCTTTCTCAGGTTAAATCCCAGGAGGGTTGAGTCTTGCAGGATGCATCATCCCCTGTTCCAAGGTCACCTGGGTTGACAGCCCCAGTGGCCTCTGGGGGAGGCTTTTTTCAAACATCTCCCCCTTCCTTTTCATTTCAATGGGTGCGAGCGGCTCTCTAGTACCTTTAAAGATTCTCAGTGGACACAGGAGTAGACCAGAAGCTCCTGCTTGGATCCTTCCAAACAGTCCTTGGGGGCCTCCACTTTCTGAAGGCACCAGGGATGGGGGCACGGACAGAGGGGTTCGACCTTCGGTCCCACCTGACCAGTGCCTGCCTCTTCCTATGTGCAAAGGGGAGGCCTCTGGGCTGGCCTGCTACAAACGTCCCCTCTTAGCGGAGCAGGAGGTGGGCTGGACCCTGATGTGTGCCTCTCTCCATTCCCTACACCCTGTTCCTTGCAGAGCCAGAAGCCGGGTGCTACACAGGGCCTAGCACCCTGCGCACCTGCCCAGCCTCCCCGTCCGCCCCTGTTCCTGCGAGTCAGCCCAGCCATCCCAGTGCCTCTCATCTGCTCCACACCCCACAGAGATCCAGCCCTGGGAACCGATCTCTGGGCCCTCCAGCCAGGGTGGGGAGGAAAACGAGATGGGGGCCTCTGCCCAGGGGAGTACCAGCTCCTTGGACGTTGTGGCCAGAAAGCTCACCCTCTTGCTTCCTGGGTCACATCTCTCACCACTGCCTGAGCCAGGGCTTCCCCGCGGCCAGGCCATCCCAGGTCACATGGCCTCGGTCCCCTCTCACCGTTTAGGACGCAAGCTCCTGGTTGGCCCTACAAGCCCATAAAGCTCTCCTCAACAGCAGATCTAGAAGCTTCTTACCTCCCCCCAGAGATCGTTCTGGTCTCAGCTACTGTGGCCTGAGGGCACAGGAGACAGACCTGGAAGCTTCCTATGAGGGTCCTCTGATCCACTGGCACCTGCTCCCCGCATCCAGCCCCTCTGTCTCCCCCACAGGGGCTCTGCACTTCCTCATCACGGCTTCACTGTGGCTGCGTTGCTTGAGTCCACTTCTGTAAATCGCAGAGGCTGGCCCTGGGGGGTGGGGAGAAGAGGGACACCGAGTGACAAGGGTGCCGCCAATGGAGGCAGCAGCCTCGAGCTCACTGGTTTAGGGGTCGCAGGGAAGGGCCAGGGCAAGTGGGAACACCGGGCTCCAGCACATTTGCTTCCCAGAGGCAAGTGGCGTGTGCAGCTGACTTTCCCACAAATGCATCTCCAACTGGGACTGAGTGTCTTTGATTGAGTTTAATATCTAGACTAGAAAACGCATTACCATCTATAAAGTCGTCTTTAATGATTTCATACCATAATCTTCAAAATTTAATAAGCCCTCCAGAGATAATTAATAAAAATGTGACCTAACAAAAAGTAAAATGTAATAGTACAATATCTGCAGATATTAAAAGGCTGCGTGTCCAATGACCCTTCTCCCCCCTTTCTGGAAACGTTGGCTCTTTCCCAGCGCTGCCCTGGTGGAGGGAGGTAAGATTTAGACCGGAACAAAGAGGGAAGGTAAATGAGCCCCATTCTAGAGCTGGGTCCTTTAAAGGGAAGGTTTTCCTTTGAATTTCAAAGGATATATTTGACTCGGATAATCCAGAATCAGAGCTCTGTGAATGCAGCGTAAAATTGAATCAAAAACACAGGAAATAACCGGTATGGGTGAGGATGTGGAGAAAAAGGAACCCTCCTTGCACTGTTGGTGCAGCCACTGTGGAAAACAGTGTGGAGGGTCCTCAAAAAGTTAAATACAGAATTACCCTATGATCCAGTAATTCCACTGCTGGGGGTATTTACCCAAAGGAAATGAAAACACTAATTTAGAAAGACATATATCATCCCTACATTTGTGCGGCATCATTTATTTACAATAGCTGAGATATGGAAGCAATCCAAGTGTCAATCAATAGGTCAATAGGTGAAAGGAGGGGGCGCCTGGGTGGCTCAGCGGTTGAGCCTCTGCCTTCAGCTCAGGTCGAAATCCTGGGGTCCTGGATCGAGTCCCACGTCGGGCTCCCCGCAGGGAGCCTCCTTCTCCCTCTGCCTATGTGTCTGCCTCTCCTTCTGTGTCTCTCATGAATAAATAAATAAAATCTTTAAAAAATATAGATGAATGGGAAAAGAAGATGTGGGAGATAGATGATAGATAGATAGATAGATAGATAGATAGATAGATAGATAGATGATAGATAGATGATTGATAGATGATATAGATAAATGATAGATGATAGATGATATAGATAGATGATAGATGATCTTGTCATTTGCATCAGCATGGACCTAGAAGATATTACACTAAGTGAAATAAGTCAGAGAAAAACAAATAACACAAGATTTCACTTATATGTGGAATCTCAAGAACAAAAACAAGCAGGTTTGCCAGAGATCACTGTCAGAAGGGAGAGGGATGGGAGGAGGGGTAAAGAGGTAAAGGGGATTAAGAGGAACCGACTTCTGGTTATAAAATAAATAAGTCACGGGGATGTAAAGTACAGCGTAGAGAATATAGTCTATAATATTGTAATGACTTTGTGTGGTGACAGATGGTAGGTACACCTGTGTGGTGAGCATTTCATAATGTACATAAATGTCAAATTACGATGTTTTGCACCTGAAACCAATATAAAGTATATGTCAACTATACGTAAACAATTAAAAATAAATAAACATTTTATCAAAGAATGGGACATTGCCTGCGTCCTTTTGAAGGGATTGAGGAGCTAGATTATAT
This sequence comes from Nyctereutes procyonoides, assembly GCF_905146905.1. Taxonomy (NCBI): domain Eukaryota; kingdom Metazoa; phylum Chordata; class Mammalia; order Carnivora; family Canidae; genus Nyctereutes; species Nyctereutes procyonoides. Next base: position 55,394,335 of record NW_026575046.1, read on the forward strand.
TGAGGGGGGGCCTGAAAGCGGAGGGCAGGAGGCCGCTCCACTTTCTGCCTGAGATTCTGGAATCTTCTCCCCTAGATGCTCTGCAGCCGCACAGGACCCGGGAACATCGAGGCTGGCACCACACCATCTTTGGTGGACACATTTCTCAGGATTATTGGTTTCAAACCAAGAAGCCAGTTCTGGCTAAAGAATTAGAAAAGACGCTGATTGACAGAGGACCGGAGGCCCCACAGAATGGACAGAAGGTGTGTGTGGCAGGCGAGCCCCGATTGAGGTCAGCGGGGATGTCCCAGCCTCTGGTCTCTGCCCTTGAAGACGCCACGGCTGATGGTCCGCGGCCGGCCCAGGCTCCGCATCCCTCTCCCAGGGGTGGAGAAATTATTGTGGATTTTCTCCAGGCCCCGTGGGAGCTAAGAGAGGCGAGAGCCGGAGGGCAAAGGCTAGCTCAGGCCCTTTCTGGCTCCAGAAAATATTTCTCCTTTTGGCCACCCAGAATCTGAGCATCTGTCCTATTTGGGGAAATCCTAAGACAGAAGAGAGGTGGCTCTCCCTCGGAAGCCATGGGGTGGAGGAAAAGGAGGTAAGTATTCCCTTTCCTACCATCTGGCCCTTAGGGTAGACATGTGGTCCGAGTGTGGCCAGGCAGGTGAACTACCAGGTCTTGGTTCTTGAGTGATGTGAAGGTTCAGGGTCAGGTAGCTGGTTTCCAAGTGGCCCAGGTGGAACGAACTCCAGCAATCTGGTGGCAGCATTGCCCACAGCCAAGTTGAAAAGGGCCCAGCTATCATCCACAAAGGGAAGGACCCTGCCTTCTTGGTATTTGCCTGAGTCCCGACCTGCAGCTTTCCTCTGAAGCCAGCACAACACACAAACACACACTGAAAACTTATTTAACCCCGGGGGGGGGGGGAAGACAAGAGAAAGAGAAGGGGTCACTTACGAGTTTGGCCGAATATTTAACCAAATTTACAATATCCTAAACCATAAGAAATGGTATTACCAACATTAAAGTCGATTGGTAGGTGGTAAGAGGGGGTGGTCCTACCTTTAGAGGAAGTGAAGGGTCCTGACCACACTCAGTTCCAGATACAAAAATTAGATTGTTTTATGTCTGGTGTAGACAGTGAAGATAAAAATAAGTGTAATGAGTCTCCAAGCAGTGACCTAGAAAGAAGTCATTGCATATCTGGGCAGGGCAGGCATTGAGTAGGTCCAAGGGGAACCAGGAACTCAGCCAAGGCTGGGGACCAACCCACAGGCATGGGACCCCCACACACACACAGGAGCAGAAAAGGACCCTTGCCACCTGTCTAATGGGAAACAGCCTCTCCTGGCAGCTAGAGGAAGCCAATTCCCACCAGCTCGTCTGAGACAGCCTGGGGCATAGAACCAGAAAAATACCTTTTTATTTTCATGAGCTTTCTTGCCTTTTCCAACCCCCTTGGAGTCTCCCCACTGTCTTACCCAGAATTGCACTCTCCCCCCTGCCCGCGGATAAGGTCGCCTTTAGCACTGTGCCCTTGGACCACCCTCCTTGGTCCCAGGCAGGACACTACCACTGGACTCATTCTGGACCCCAGGCCCTGACCTGTGTGGGCCCCGCCTGCATGGAGAGATAGTAAGACAAGTGGACACTACGTCAGGAGTGATGAATGGATCAGATGACAAGGATCTGGTGCCAGGATAGGTGGTTTTTAGCTCAAGAAGGAATGTGGGTGCTCGACGGTGCAGAAAAGAGGACCAAATGGCCTCCCGGGAGCCTTCCCTGGATACCCTACAATTACCATCAGATAAGAAAAGGGGTGGTGGGTCTATGAACCAGACACCTCTTCACTTGGTAAACACACTTCTTGATGGTTCAGCAGAAGATATGACCCAGGAAGGAGGAGAACCGAACTCTCTAGTTAGAACACGGGGTGGAGATGGTTTCAATAAGTCCTAAGTGATGTTGCCCAGTTCCTAGATGGAGAGCCATGTGCCTAGGGATAGAGCACGAGAGCAAGAGATAGTGCTCTCTCCCCACACACCACACCTGACAGACTCCACACCCCCCACCCCAGGCAGTCACCAGCAGCTGCAGGCGACAAGAAAGGTGCAGCCCCTCTAAGAACCCCATGGGAGCCCATCCCCACTCTCTCCTCTCAAAGGAGCAAAGCACACTCATTAGGGCCTCCACTATCAACATCTTCTATATTCTAAAGAGATGAGATTTAAATCAAGGTTGACATTGATGGTATAAATTGAGATTAAATTCTAATACCCAAAAGGGATCTGAAAGCTACAGAGCTGACCAAGATGCTCTTAAGAAGGGGAAAGAGATGCAGCAAGGTAGGGACAAAAGAAGTGAGTGAGGAAAAATAAAACCACTCCTGCTCCCAGCCCTGTGGCTATGTAACCCTCTCTGGTATGTAGCCAGCCAGGTACGGGGAAGAGTGACTCAGTCCCCTGCTCCCTGAGGCTCTAGATGGGCTGGTAGAACTCGCACCCATGTCACTCATCCCTTAAGGAGCTGAAACCATCTTCATCTGGCGTCTTTCCCCCCTATCTTCTGTGAATGAAAAGGAGACGGGAGATGGGGAGAGGAAGGGAACTCATATGGTGTCAAGCTTGGCGCTTCCCAGCGTCGTCCCCCTTACGCAGGCAACCCACTCAGCAGCGGGCAAACCGAGCCTCCGGGAGGTGGAGCAATCAGCACAAACGCTCTTCACGTTACTCCCAGGCGTGTCCGACATGAGTCACACTCTCTCCTCTATGTCACGAGGAGTCTGAGAGTACACTGCCCTGCCTAAAAACACACCATTCTCGTCTTTCTCTCCTTTATTTTCCCGATTCACACCACTCCGCCCCTCCGGAGCCTGGCTTTGTCATCATGAGTGATGCCTTTGCCAACATTCTCCTGGACATTGGGAGTCGTGCCAAACATTCGCAAGCTTGATCCTACCTCCCTGTCCTCCACGGGGAAGGTGGCCCCCAACACAGACTATTTTCATGAGCCGCAGCTCTGACCCCAGTAGATGTTGCCCTACCATTTGAAAACATGCCAGCCGGGTGAAAAAAGGCGTAGTCTTCTCTATTCAATGTCCCTCTGCTTTCACAGGTACAGCTCCCCAGGCTTGGCCAACCAGCCTAGAGACTATGCCTCCCAGAGGGAATCTCTTCCAGGATTGCTAGGTCAGGCTTAAAACAGCTCATTTCCTTTCCACAGCGTCTCCTGCCCAGTCTGCCCAGGCCTCACCTCACCAGGGAGCTGTGTTTCATTCATCTATCCAATGGGCCAGTCTTTGCTAAATGCGTGAGGGGAGATGGTAAGCCCAGGAGCTCAGGCTGGGGGAGACTCTTATCAGTGGGCAGCCCACAGGGGCCAGGGGGAGCTGCGGGGGCACAGAGGGAGGAGGCCAAACTCAAACTCAGGGCCCAGGAAGAGCCTAGGGAGGTGATGTGTCCACTGAGCTTTGCTGGACAGACACTGGCTCCAAAAATAGTCTATATGGAGAGGGTCTTGAGGAACCGTGTAGGTGAGGTATGCACCAGGTGTAGACTTTGTTCAAGTTCAAACTTGGTTTCTTCTGCTTCCAGGCTAGATTTACTCTCCTGTCTGAAACAACCAAAAAAGCAGCAGATAAAAATGTATGAGACAGTGGCTTTCAAGATGTTGGCTATCTGGCCGGGAAGGACTATGGTCCCTGAAAGATGGGCAACCAACAGGGTGAGCTTACTGCCTTGCGAGAGCTTCCAGGGAAAGGCCCAGCAGAGCCCACCACTCTCTCGGAGTGGAGAGACAGCAGTGAGAGCCAAGGAAGACCAAAGTGCCTGGAGTTCACACGACAGAGGCCAGTGAGGACACAGGTAGAGGGAGAGACCCCTGGAGACGTGCAGATGGTCTCCTCGGGTATTTGGCAGACTTCTGATCAACCTGTGTGTGTGTGCATGTGACTCCGTGTGTGTGCGCACACATGTGAGTGTGAACCACGAGAGGCATGGCTGGAAGGCATCTTCAAGAATTAGAGGAAGAAGCATCCAACAAGGCCAGAAATAGCGTCCATTCCCACAAGCCAGGCTGGAAAACCAAAACCATGAAATACAGTCCCAGATTTTAGCTCTGAGTGTGAAATCCCCAAAAGCCATCAATCAAGATCCTGCCTGTCGGTGCCAGGCATCCCATGGTGCTCCTCAGTAGCTGTCACACTCCTGCTCTCACTGCCCCCACCTACGCAGTCCCCTTGGGTGGCCAGTAAGTAGATCTCACCCTTCCTGGCCGAACCCGTAGCTTTGTTGCCGCTGGGATTCTTTCATTCCTAATTCCCATCATTACACTCAAGAAAAAGCACTCTAACACACCAGCTTTGGATTTTCTCTTCCTTGGTCAGGGTGGACCAGTGAAAGAACATCTTTTTTTAAGATTTTATTTATTTGAGAGAGAGAGAGAGAGGGAGGGAGGAGAAGGAAAAACTCTCCAGGAGAGTCAAGCTGAGCACAGAGCCTGATGCTGGGCTTGATCCCAAGACCCCAAGATCATGACCTGAGTCAAAACCAAGAGTCGGACACTTAACCAACTCCACCGCCCAGTCATCCCAAGAACTTTTTCTTATAGCTCTTTCACTTGGCTCCATTTTGGATGACTGGACACCTCTCCTTAGGGACTGGGCACAGACCTTCCAGAGACCAGTCAAGAGGTAATAGATTAACGCCGATTGGCCGCACTCAAGACCGTCAGTCCACTCTACCCCCGTGCAGAGCATCTGTGCTGTGGGCTTCATGCGGGGGCCTCTCTTCGCTATAGTGAACACTGCCCAAGAGGTGATCGGGAGAAGGAGAAGGAGAAGAGGAGGAACGGAGCAAGGAGGAGAACCAACAGCTGATTCCCCAGGCTGTGCCCATCGCAGAGGTGGACTGCAGCGGCACCACAGCCCACCTGGGTGGCCCTGAGAGATGAGAAAGAAGGGTGACCCTTGCAGCCGCCCAAGCTTTCCGGAATATATCTCCGATGAATCTGCTTGAAGGGAGACGTGAAAATGCACACAGGCCCGTTCATCGAGGCTTTAGGAGCCACCAAGCACTTCGACTCCTGCTGTGGCAGCCAACCTGGCTCTCCGTGAGCCATCTCCCCAGCTGAAGCCTGGTGGTGCGGGGGACGTCGTCAGCAGAGAACAAGCCCCCGACGATGGCTTAAAGCATGGACAAACTAAGGCCCCAAAACATGATCTGTAGGGAGTCAAGGGAGGAAAATGTGCACAGAGAGGAGGGAGAGAAAGAACATTTATTGAATACTTGCTCTTCAAGCCTGTCCTGATCTGACCAGCTGTGCTAGAACTTAAACAGCTCCGGCAGATCCCAGTCATAACTAATAGATGGTCCTACAGGTGTCTGCTGTGTTCAACTGCTATCTGCAGCATCTTCGCTTGCTGATCTTGGGATGGAACACGTTTCCCTCATTGCTCTTCTCTGCTCATTCCAGCCTGCTGTCACCTGGTTGGTCTTGCAGGACTTGTCATTCTTCGCTTCCCCAGGGATTGTCCTCCAAATTCAGTGTGATCTGCGTATCCTCACGACTCCAGCATTTCATTCAAGTGTCTGGGTTCATTTTACTTCATTTCAAATACTTCATTTTTGTTTCTTCATAGTTTCTCAGGATACTGCCTTGTGGCAAAAGAAGTGCCTCTTAAAATATTTAAGGGTTTTAATGAGGAAATAGATTCTCAAAATACATATTATTTGACGAAATAAACTGTCTGAAATAAGTATTGGTATAAATACTCGTATGCCTTCAATTTTTTTTAATTAGAAGAGATGAAAAAATTTTTTGAAAAATAATAAAAAAATAATTAGAAGAGATGTTTAGGAAGTGATAATGTTTCACTTATTGTTGACGTCCTCGAACATAGGTTACCTCCACTTCATATCACCAAGTATGTGCATAAGTATATATGAGACACACTTCACATAGCGTAAAATTCATCCTTTCAAAGTGTACACTTCAGTGGGTTTATATATTCATAGAGTTGTACAGCCATCACCACCATTTAATATTAGAATATTTTCATCACCCTAAAAAAGAAACTTTGTGCCCAACTGCAGTCACTATCCATGAATCCTCCCCAAGCCCCAGTCAACATTAATCTACTGTTTCAGTGAATTTGCTTCTTCTAGGTATTTCATATAAATGGAATATACAATATGTGGTCTTTTGTGACTGTCTTATGTCAATTAGAATAGTGTTTTCAAGGTTTATCCATCTGAAGTGTGTGTAAGTATTTCATGCTTTTTTATTGTCGATAATATTCCATTGTGCGGGTAACCAACGCTTTGCTTATCCATTCCTCAATTGATGGCCATTCCCATGGGTTTTGCTTTGGGGATATTATGAATAATGCTGCCATGAACAGTCATGGGCAAGGTTTTATGTGAGCATATGGTGTCATTCCTCTTGAGTATATACATAGGAGTGGAATTAGGGGCTCATAGGGTCACTGCATAATTAACTCTTTGAGGAACTTTCAAACTGTTTTCCAAAGTAATTGCACCATTTTACATTCTTACCAGCAATGTATGAGGGTGATAGCCAGGGGTGTGGCTGCCTTAGTCACTCCTCCATCAGCAATATGAGAATGTGGTGGGTATAGGCAGGCAAAGGAGTCACAAGGTCACTAATGCTTATAGTAGAATGAAGTGGAAAAAATGCAAATAATATTAAAGAATAAATAATCTTACTGAGCACCTCAGATTTGCCTCTTGATAAGTAAACAAAGATGTTTGTGTTTTAAAAAGGGTGTGTGTGCATACTCATTACTGTTGAAAGCAGAGACCAACAGCTGTCATAGCTCCCTGCCTGGTCACGCAGAGACCCCTGTGAAGGACCCCCTCCTAGTCCTCTCTTCTCCAGCCCAGGCCACCCTTCTCTCAGCTCCCATGTGGCATGAGATACGTGGCTTCTACCTTCCTCTATTTTCTTTCCAGTCTTAGCATTGTGGTACAAATTGTGTACCTTCACTTGGTTTCGTCCTTTTGAATCTTTAAAAGTCTGTTTGGGGAATCATATAGTTGAAATCTGACTATTTCTTGCCGGCTTTCTTTCTACTTATCTTATTCATCCTGAAGGCCACATGAGCATCTTGATTGACTAGAGGCAGAGATCAGGCAATGTGTACAAAGAAATGGCAGGGCAAAGCAATAAGAATAATATTTCAAATCACTATTGTACACACAAAACATATACCTGAAAAATATTCACTTGAGAGAAACCCGCAATAGACCTACAATACGTAGGTGTGGTTAGGGGCAGTTCCATCCTGGAGAAGAAAAATAAATATATTAGGTAATCCCCAGCGAGTTATCTCAGAGATACAGCCTCTTTGCCTCTGTTCCTTAAATTTGTTCTTTTACTTCACAGCCAAACTCACAGTCAGCTGGGTCAAGTCCAGTGAGTATCTGAATCAGGTAGGAGATGGATTACGTTGGTATGCCTAATGATTTGGTCTTGGATCCTACTTCCTTAAACTTATGAAACCTACACTTCTATCTGTACTTTTTTTTTCCCATCTTCCCCTTATTTTTTAAAGTACTTGCATAAAGGTACACTGCTGTGTACACCAAGAATGTGTGCTGTCGCCAAAACTAGGCCCTTAGCAGGTGGGCCTTAAGTACCAGCTGAAAGGGTCATTTATCAGTTAATGGGCAAATGTGTACATTCAATAATGCAAGATTTCTTCCCTTGTTAAAGACTGTATTAGAAATGTTTGATTTTGGGTTCCTGGGCAGCTCAGTTGCTTAAGCATCTGCCTTTGGCTCAGGTCATGATCCCAGAGTCCTGGGATTAAGCCTGCATCAGGCTCCCTGCTCAGTGGGGAGCCTGCTTCTCCCACTCTTCCCCATTGATGCTCTCTCTTGGTATCTCTGTCTCTCTCAAATAAGTAAAGTCTTTTTAAAAATGTTTAATTTTATAGAAGTTCTAGGTGATCATTTTAAAAAGTTAAACAATAGAACTACGTGAGGAAAAAGTTAATTCTTTTGCTCTCCCACATGCCCTTCTCCTCCGGCACCATACCTGTAGATAACCAATGTTAATTGCTTGGTGTGTTTCCTTGCACCTTTCTCTACACAAACAAAAGTGTCTATAAGCATATGTACACAAATGCTTGGTTGTATTATTTTTAATCTCAATGGATTCATACAACCTGTTTTTTTAGTCATTAGTGTACAATGGACTGCTTTTCAGACCTCTGCATAGAGATGTAGTTAATTTTACCTTATGCATAATATTTCATACTCAGGATGTTTTCAAAATTTAACCATTCCCCAAATGAACCTTAAGATTAGTTTCAGCTTTTTGACACCACAATAAATCATCTTGAATATTTACAGGAAAATGAATGAAGCTATAATTTCTATAACAACAGTAGCCAAAATCAGTTTTACTAAATCAAAGGATTTGTGTAATATGTATGTTACTAGATATCATTATATTACTTTCCCAACAGTTACAGGAATTCACAGTCCCACCAGCCATATCTAAAAGTATTCATTTCTCACTATTAAGATGTGTCATCAATGGTTTTAACATTTGCCAATTGGATGAGGAATGGTATCTCATTTTCATTTACCTTTACCTGCTTCATTAGTAAGATGAAGCATCTCTTCAAATGTTAATTGGATAATTCTGTGAATTTTCTCTCTTGTGTTTTTCTGTTGAGTTATTTGTCTTTTCTTACCATATAGTTTTCTATTGCTACCATAACAAATTACCACAAACTTGGTAGCTTATAGAACACAAGGTCATTATCTTACAGTTACGGAGGTCAGAAATGAGAAATGGGTCTCGTTGAGCTAAAATCAAGGTGGTGACCACATTGTGTTCCCACCTGGAGGTTCTAGGAGAGAATCTGTGTCTTTGCCTTTTCCAAATGCTAGAGGCAAACCACCTTTCTTGGCTTGTGGTCCTTTTCTTCATCATCAAAGCCACCAATGACAAATCAAGTCCTTCTCACACTGCCTTCTCCCTGGTTCTCTGTAGCCAGGGAAGGTTCTTTGCTTTTAAGGATTCACCAAATTGAGCCCATCTGGGTGATCCAGGCATGTATCTCCAACTCAAAGTCCATTGATCACATCAGCAAAGCCCTTTTGCCACATAAACCAACCAATTCAAAGGTTCCCTGGGTATCTTGGTGGGCCTGGGATTGCAGCATGGGTATCTTTGGGACCCGTGAGTCTGCCTACTACACTTAACAATGTGTGGAAGTACTGTATTTTTTTAAAAAGGTATGCTGTCACCATAAATGTTGCACACATGCTAACCCTACCATTTGGTTTTTGGTATTGCCTATGACTCTGCTCTCCTCAGACTTGCAAACAACTTTCCATTTCATCCATCGTAAAGTTGTGTAATTGTTGTGAGGTAGCAATAGTCTCCTGCAGTTTCCTGATTCAAAGCATCAGTAGCTCCAAGGACCAGAATTACAATGTAAGTTAAATTCACACCCTTACCAGGTCTCTTATGGGAAAGTCAAGGTAATAATGGTGAAGCACCCTCAGCCACCTGGGATTCCCCAATCCTTCTGAGTCATCCTTTGCCGAAATAAGTCTCCCTTCTCCCCTCAGTGATTGTGCCTACTCTGCCTTCCTTAAAGACTCTTGAACTCATCGGGGATCAAGAGGATTCTAATTGCAAGGGGAGTCTCATTCTCCTTAAGATCTACTCTCCACCACTCCTTGTCTTGAACACCCATTACTAGGACCAGATCCTAGCATTACCCAGGGGTATGAGTCTAAGTATGACATAATGTGGAGCTCTAATAGTTTCAAGCTTATAATGACAAAGGGAGAAATTATTCTACTGGAGACAGCTGGAAGTTGACATTCCCACATGGCAATTTTGAGCTCCACATGCCAGTAAAGCAGCATGCAGTAAGAGGAACCAATGATACAGACTGGGGAAAAAGGTTATCAAGGGGTAAAAAGATTGCTGCTTATCAAGGGGGAAAAAGATTGCTGCTCTCTAATGGGAACACCAAAAGAATGTCTAAAATAATGCAAAGATATACGTGAAGTGCTAAAACAAAATAACTGACAACTAAGAATTTTGCATCAGAATAAACATCCTTTGTATCCTACAAAATACATATTTCCAGAGAGTAAAAAACTAAACAGAGATGCATTAGATGAAACACTAAAGGAAATTCTTCAGCCTGAAGAAAAATAATTCTAGACGGAAGCATGAATTTTCAAAAATAAATGAAGAGAATTACACATATAAGGAAAGACAGATCTCAGTGAATACTGACTGTATAAAGCAACAATAATAATGACATCATACGGGGCCTAAAAATACACATGCAAAAGAATACGTGCAATTAAGACACATAAAGAAAATACTATGGGGGTGCCTGGGTGGCTGGTCATGATCTCCCTTTCTCTCTCCTCCTCCCCCCACTCATGCTCTCACATGCTCTTGCTCACTCTCTCTCTCTCTCTCTCAAATAAATCTTTAAAAGAAAATAGTACAAAAGGCCAAAGGTACATTAAAGTACTCTAAAGCCTTTAACTAGAATGTGAAAGATAATTTCTTAGACTTTCGTAAATTTAGGATGCCTACTGTGATGTCTCCAGTAACCATTTTAAAAAACTGTAAAAGAACATAAAGCTATTAAACTAATAGAAAAGAAGGAAATAAAAAACTGCAAGGAATAAAGAAAGCAAGAAAGGAATGGAACTTAGGATTTCTGGAATCAATAGAAAAATGCTATTAAGATAATAGATTTAAGTCTAAATATATTACAATTACATTAAAATAAATTAACTGAATACTCTGATTAAAAGATAAAGTTTATATGAATTAAAGGGGGAAATGCACCATACAAACGCTAACTAAAAGAAAGCTGGTATAGGGGTGCCTGGGGGGCTCAGTGGTTGAGCGTCTGCCTTTGGCTCAGGGCGTGATCCCGGGGTCCTGGGATCGAGTCCTGCATCAGGCTGCCCGCAGGAAGCCTGCTTCTCCCTCTGCCTGTGTCTCTGCTTCTTTCTGTGTGTCTCTCATGAATAAATAAATAAAATCTTAAAAAAAAAAGAAAGCTAGCAAGGTAGTATAGCTATAATAATGCCAGAAAAATAAAGCAAACTTCAGGGATAATATATGATAAGTGATAATGTGGGATATTTCATAATGATAAAAGAGACAATCATCAGTAACATTGGGAAAAAGTCTAAAATCGTATGTAGCTAGTGGCATGGTATCAAAATATATAATTCAGTAATTGACAAAACTAAAAGAAAAAACATGAATTCACGATTTTAGTGAGAAAAATTTTAAGACACCTCTCTCCATAACCAAAAGAATAAGTAGACAAAAATTCAGAAATACAGAATACTTAACCTTATTTAGCACACTTTACCTAACTGACATATGAAACACTGTATCACAAACTGCAAAATATACTTATTTTCAGGTGCATGTAGAAAATACGCCAATATTAACCCATATTCATAGACCAAATGTCAATGAATTTTAAGAGATTAAAATCTCAGAGTATATTCCTTGACTGTAATGAAAGTCAAGTTAGAACTCAGTAACAAAAAATATAACTATAACAAAAAATATAACTAAAATATAATATTTAGGAATTAAGCAGGATACTTCTAAACAGCACATAAATGAAAGAAAAGGTTACAGCAGAAATTAGAAAATATCTGAAGCTGAATGGCGATGAGAATGTGGCATAGCACAATGTATTGCAATTCAGTGAAAACTATGAATAGAAGGAAAGTGTATCATTAAATGTACACATGAGAGAAGATAAAATACCAAAAGAGAAAGATCTAAACATCCATCTTAAGAAGCTAAAGAGAGAAAATAAATTAAACTCTAAGAATGTGGAAGAAAATAACAGAGCAGAAATTAATAAAAAGGAAACAAATGATGAACAGAGGAAAGTCGAGAAAACTTAAAACGAAGCTTTCTCTTTGAAGGCACTAATAAAAGTTATAAATCCCTGGGAAGGCTAAACATGATGGGGAGAAAAGAAGGCACAATAAATAAATCGATACCAGGAATGAAAAAGGGGATATGTCTACACACTTACCAGGCATTAAAAAGAAAATAATCAGAAATAATGATAAAAATCCTTTGTCAAAATATTTAAATATGTAGATGAAAAGTATATGTTTTTTAAAGATTCAACAAAATAGAAAACTTGAGTCATACTATGCATTTTTAAAGAAATTAAATCCATAATTAAAAATCTTTCCTCAAAGAAAACTTCAGGCCCTGAGAGCTACACTGGTAGTTCTTCTGAAAATTTAAAGGAGAAATAATGTCAGTCATGCTCATACTCTTCCAGAAAACAGCAAATAGGAAACAATTCCTTACATCTTCTATGAAGCAAGTATATTCTTTGATTCCAAAATCTGACAAGGTCATTACAAGAAAAGAAAATCACAAGTTAATCTCTCTTATAAACATGGAATAAAAAATTGCAAAAACCTAGCAATATATAAAAATAATAAGGGGCACCTGGGTGGCTCAGTGCTTGAGCACCTGCTTCAGCTCAGGTCGTGACCCTAGGTTCCTGGGATCAAGTCCCGCATGGGGTCCCTGCAGGGAGCTTCTCCTTCTGCCTGTGTCTCTGCCTCTCTCTGTGTCTCTCATGAATAAATAAATAAAATCTTTAAAATAATAATAAGAATACATCATAACCAAGATGTGTTTATTCCAGGAATGGAAGAAAATTGAACATTAGAAAATCAATTAATTTAATTTACCACATAAACAGAATAGGGGAGGAAAAAATCACATAATTTTTTTAAGATTTTATTTATTGACTTAGAGAGAGAGAGCATGAGATGAGCAGGAGGGAGGGACTGAGAGAGAGGGAGAAGCAGACTCCCCACTGAGCAGGGAGCCTCATGTTGGGCTAGAGCCCAGGACTCTGGGATCATGACCTGAACCTAAGGCAGATGCTTAACTGATTGAGCTGCCTAAGTGCCACATAATTTAACAAATAAAGATAAGTCACTTGATAAATCCAATACCCACTCATAATACAAACTCATAGCAAACTAGATTTACTGGGGAATCTTCTTAACCTACAACCAACATCACACTTGGCGAAACCCTAAAGGTTTTCCCTCTAAAGTTGGAAATGAAGCAAGAGTACTTGCTGTCACAACTTCTATTTAACATAATTCAAGACATCCTAACAGTGCAATTAAGCAAGAACTATAAATGAAAGAGTTAAGGATTGAAAAGAAATATGTAAAAGTCATAACAACTACATAGGCTTTGATATATATGATAGAAAATCTATGAAAATCTATAGACAAACCATTAAAACTAATACATAAATTCAGCAAAGGCACTGGATACAATATCAATACACGATGCACAGTATATATACAAAAAAAGTAGATGTAGCTTTATACTCCAATGAACAAGCAGAAAATACAATTTTAAAATATTCCAATTATAGCATTATAAAAATACTATAAAATATAAATATAAATCTGACAATAAATTTAACAAAGAAGTCACAAGAACTCCATGCTCCAAACTACGAAATATTGTGAGAAACTAAAGATGACCTAAATAAATGGAAGGACACACTGCATATGTGTGTATATGTATACATATATATATATATATATATATACACACACACATATATACTATATCCACTATATAGATATATAGATATACCAGAAGACAATCTCATACAGATGTTAATTTCTCTTCAAATTGGCCTAGATTTTCAATACAACCCTTATCAAAATTACAGCAGGATTTTCAAATTCAGTTTGAAGTTGTTAAGCTGATTTTTAAATTCATATAGAAATCCAAATGTCCAACAAAAGTGAAGAACCTCTTGAAGTAGAGCCAGTGAGATTTTTTTTCCATCTTCACTTATTTATTAAATAACAACTTTTCCTGAAGAATGGGCTGAGGTTCATTTTCCCTTTCCTCAAAGCTAGAGTAGACCATCCAGGAACTTAACATATATGTAGCCTAGCTGGTTTAGAGCTACCAGCTGGACCCAGAGATTACTGCTTGAGTCTTCCTTTTGCTCCTTCCTTCCCAAATTGCAAGCCCCAGGCCAGGGCTTGCCCCAGCAAACATGAAAACTTAGAAAGCCAAAATAATGAAGGCAGTAATTAAACCAATACAACAGAACATGGAGCCCAGAAAAAGGCTCATACACTTTGACTTCTGGTTTATAATAAAGGTAACATTCTGTGCCAGAGGGGAAAATGATGGTCCTTTAGTCGATATGGTGCTGGGTAAAATGGGGAAAGGAAAAAAAAATGAAAAAAAAATCAAATCTTGACCTCTAGCTATCCACAAAATTAAACACATTTGGATTACACATTTAAAAACATAAAACAATAAAGCTTCTAGATAATAATATGGGGAAATTTCATCATTATCTTGGAGTAAAGAAAGATTTCTTAAATAGGACCCAAAAGGCACTAACTTTAAAGGAAGTAATTGCTAAATTGGACCTGATTAAAATTAAGAACTCATTCTCCACAAGATATTATTAAGAGTCAAAACCAAAAACAAAAGAAAAAACAGAGCATAGAATGAGAGAACTTCTGGAATATGCATATACAAGTAACAAAAGACTTTAATCCAGAATAGGATGCTGCAAGTAAAGAGGAATAAGAAAATGCAATAGAAAAGGTACTTCACTAAAAAGTGAGGATTAATGTCCAATAAATACATGAAAGCCTCCACAATACTGATCAAGAAATTACACATTAAAACCGCATGAAATAGGATTTCACACCCGCCAGAACGGCTAACTTTAAAAAATTAGCAATGCCAAGCATTGTCAAGTATAGCCAGTGGAACCGTCATATACATTTAAATAAATTATGATTTGATATACCCAGGTGTCTAAAAAGTGTGATGCATTTACATGTACTTATATAGGAAGAACTCCAACGCCTGTTTTTAAATGAGAAGAGGAAAAGGAAGAACAGTATATTATCTCATGCGTATTTTAAAAATGAAAGGATACAGGTATGTGTACATATTTACATATATTAATAGTTATAAGGATATAAACTTTTGTAAATATACACATGAAAGGGTTCGTAGTAGCTTCTCTTAAGGAATAGGACTGAGGATCAAGGGAGGCTTTTATAATTCAGTGTTTGAATGTAACATGTGCATAGGTTTCGTTGCGTGTGCTTGTGTGTGTACAAGCCCATATATACCATCCACATGTACACAACACATTCATGCGGACACTCTTTGCTGCAACGTCTAAACCTTTTTTTAAAGTTACTATAAATTTTTAAATGTTGGCTGACATTTATTGTAAAATGACTTGGAGGGCACCTGGGTGGCACCACTGGTTAAGTGTCCAACTCTTGGGGATCCCTGGGTGGCTCAGCGGTTTAGCGTCTGCCTTTGGCCCAGGGCGTGATCCTGGAGTCCCGGGATCGAGTCCCACATTGGGCTCCCGGCATGGAGCCTGCTTCTCCCTCCTCCTGTGTCTCTGCCTCTCTCTCTCTCTCTCTGTCTATCATAAATAAATAAATAAATAAGTAAATCAATCAATAAATCAATCAATCTTAAAAAAAATAAGTGTCCAACTCTTGGCTTAGGCTCTGGTCTTGATCTGACTGTCATGACATTGGGCCCCATGTTGGGCTCTGTGCCCAGCATGGAGTCTGTGATTCTCTCTCCCGCTCCCACTCCCCCTCCCATGTGTGTCCTCTCTCTCTCTCTCTCTCTCTCTCTCTCTCTCTCTCTCTCTCTCTCAAATAAATAAATAAACCTTTAAAAAATGGCTTGGGCTTAGAATATCAATCTAGTGCTCTAATTCTGGCAATGACTAAGATAATAGCCCAATCTGCCTCTGAGGACAGGCTCATTCAGGGCGATGAAACGTTTCATCCCATTCAGAAGCATAATCCTGCCACAAGCAGGTCCCCAAGATAACTGCAGAGTGGAGAGTCAAAGCACAAGTTTAGAGGGAGTGAGGGTTCAGCTTAGTACACTCTGGATGCCCATGATTTATCCAAATAATTCGTCCACTATTCTACTGATGGTAAATGGAAGTGATCCAGAGAAATCCCAGACCCATCAGTGCACATCCCCTACTACTTCCCTTCTTTCGATCTTAACCTTATTCCTGATTCATCCCAGTCCTTCCTGACTCTGGGTTCATTTTCTTAGCTTTATCTCTGTTTTTACCTAATTTTTATTATTTCAAAGCTGTCTGGGTTTTTTTGGTTTGCCTTTTATTGTATCTAAACACTTTGGTTCCTTCAACGTTTAGCTGACTTGGATAGGTAACCACTCTCTACTATTTAAGACTCAAATCACAGTCCTAATGCCCTCGGCCACCACCAAGCTAAGTCTGCATCTACAAGGGAGTTTTAGTACTGATTTTATCTGGGCAGAACTTGCTTTTTCCAAGACCATAGCATCCCTACCCTACTCACAGGACTACCTTAAGCAAAGGTGTATCAGAGCCTAGGATTCGCAGTCAGTCCAGCAGAACTCAGGAATGGTGACTGGGCTAATTCTACCATCTGTACTTTCACTAACTGTATGACTTATAAAAATAAAAAATAAAATATAAAAACAAAAAAACACCAAATTATCTAAACGTATATATAAAATAACAGTATTCCTTGATAATCAAAAAACTTTATTTTAAAAGTACTATTATGATAAATAAGTGAATGTGATATGGTTGCTAGATACAAGATAATTATACAAAGATCAGTAGATGGTTTAGTTCTGGTTTTCCCCTGTGCTGTCAGAATTCTTTAATGTACACAAGCAACATGGGCTAGTTTAAACAGAAAGTAAATGTATTAAAAAATATGAAATCTCTTAGAGCGCCAGAGAATCAGGCTTGGCATTTAATCAGAATCAAATTATTTCACAGAACTGAAGCAATAGAGCCACCATTGCTGGGAGAAACATTACAGCTTGCATCATCAACCCCACAGGTACTAGGCACTGTATGTTACAACTAGAAAATGTGCTTCAGCAAACTTTGTGTAGCTCCTTCCAACTGTGCCGGAATTCTTTAGTACATCTTTCTATGTCATTAGCTTCCGACTCAAATTCTGGAACAATATACTAGGTGGCAAAGCCAGAGTCAAGTGCCTGAGTCCCAGCTACAAGGGAGGCAGGTAAACTTTCATATGGGAGATGGTAATTTGCATAGATGCATAAAGTGGGAAATTCCTCAAAGATAGAAAATAAGTTCAATGCTCTGGGTAGCCAGAGAGAATGAAAAATGTCTACCGTAGTCCACTCTTTAATCATCCAACATCAACATATGACTTTTTTTCTTAATCTTCCAAATCACAATAATGATGATCCTACCAAACTATCTGCCCCCAGAAAAAATGTACTCATGCTCTTCCCGAAAACAGACAATGCAAAACCTTATTAGATGTTTCACCCATCCCCTTATCTAGGCTTACTAAATAATGTCCATTCCTCCTCTAGTCCTGTGATAATCATGTATTGACATTCTGCAAATCATGGACTAAACAGTAGAGTTCAACATAGTAATAATACTACATAAAATTACCAAAAAAGGAAGACGAAGGAAGCATGTAATTAGCTACAATATACCATTATATCTATGATGCTGTGAAGAGAAAGTGCCTGTATTTATACTTCCAAACAATACCGTGCTTCTACCTAATGCTGTGTACTAGTACAAAGAAGGGCACAACAACCCTCTCCCCAAAGAGAGATGAAACCCAAAGCCCACGGGTTACTAAAACCACATTTGGATGATATTTATTCATCATATCACTAGTCCCGATTCCATTTTGCTCTTGTGGATGACCTAAAATTATAAGATTCACTTCAAATAACATGTATAATACAAACTAGTATAGAGAGAAGATAGAGAAAATTGATCAACACATAAAAATTTACACATATCAACATAAAGAGGAATATGTATGTCTCCTCACTTCTGCAACTAGATATGAGGCTGTATTTACTGATTACAATTTTCTGTTTCCCCTATCTACCCTTCACTTTCGGCCAGTCTTTTAGCTCATCACAGCTCCTGCCTGGGCACTTCCCCGCCCAGCCTGTCCAGCAGTACTCCAGAAGCACTTAGACTGTTGGCTGGGAAACAAGTCACATGAGGCTGAGTAGGTAAGATGTGGGAGACCAGCCCCCTGCATACTCGGTCCTCCTCAGGGCTCACCCCCTTCTGTCCAAGGCCTACGAATGCCTGGAAGGACCCACTGGCACAGGATGAGGTCTGGTGACAACATAAGGTCTACGAAGCAGAAAACAGGTACGCTTGGTCTGTTCCCAGAGCCCAGGTCAATGGTGGGTTCCTGAGGAGAAGGCCAGATGAGGTTTGGGTCCAAAGCCTAGATCTAGGACCAGACGGAGCTGGATGTGAAAACAGTCTCTGACTCTTGTTAGCTTTGTGAATTTGTGCAAACTTCGTGTCTCTAAGCCTCAGTTCTTTGTAAAATGGAAGTAACAGCAGCAACTCCTTTACAGAGTGGTTGCCATGACGAAGGGAGACAATGCACCCGAATACTTAGCACAGTTCTGGGACAATCTGAACGTGCAATGTATTCAGGTAATATTTCTTTTTGCCACAGATGCACACGACAGATTTCCGTTCCTTAATCATCAAGCCTACATTCAGGGATCCTGGGGTCCCTAGGAGGAGCCCGAGGTCCCCAGCTCAGCCTGGTGTGCCAGGTCTGTCCCCGGGTCCCTGCCAATTCTTTTCTAATAGGTGCTCTTGGGCTGAAAAGTGTTCTTCTCCCAGAGCCCTGCCTATTGTTTTGGGCTCAGGTCACCTCCTCCAAGCTTTTGCAGGTCCCTCTCTTGGTGGTATCTGGCTCTGGCATAGCCCCAGCCACAGGGAACCACTATTGACTTCATCGTCAACGCCACCACCACCCGGAGGCCCAAGCTGTTGAACCACGATCCCACCCTCAGGATTCCCTGTCCAGCCCTAGTAGAGACAGAAAGCCTCCTCCCCCGCCGCCCCCCCCCCCCAATGCTCTGTGGACAGGTCGCTGGCCTCTCCTGGCTGGCCTCTCTTGCTTCATCCTCAGCACATCTGAGGGGCTAAGCTGTAGTGGGGATGAAAATGGACTAATTCACTGAAGTTCAGTTTGCCAAAGCCAATCTGTAAACGATTGAGCTACCAACTTACTGAGAATTAATTTAATTTTCGTCTTCGTTGCATCATAGCTTTCTTGCAGCCATTTAACGACGGAGCAGCGTGCTCAGGTCAACCAGATGGGAGATCCTTCAGTGTCGCACAGTTCAGAGGCAGAGCGCTGCTTAAAATGAGCAGCATCTGACTCTGAACAGTTGGACTCTCGGTTAGGCTCCTCTCTCTCTCTGTGTGTCTCTCATGAATAAATAAATAGAATCTTAAAAAAAATGATTTAGGCTCCTGTCTTCTTGTTAAGTATCTTTCTCTAACCCTTACTTTGCATCTAAATCTTCTTTTCATGTGCTTCCTGCTCTGGTGAAACAACGTCGGCAGCCAGTCATCCGAAACACGGTTGAGGGCTGGACGGTATTCAGTGAATTGGTCAGTAAGTTATTTAATGATTCAGCAAATTTATTTTCAGCAAATTAACTTTTGGTGAATTGGCTTTGGCAATTAGCCACTCAATAAATTAGCTTTCATCGAATCGACCTAGTTCCGTTGGCAATCTAGGTTCCCAAGTGATATTTTAGAACAAAATGCCAACTGGTAGCAAAGAAAGAGTCATATTTTTCTTATCCTCTAAGAGAATGAGGACTCACTGATGCATAATGAGTGTGAGCGCCAGCATGTGAGTGCGCTCACACACACTCACTCACACACACGCTCTTTTAACGAAGGATGCAGTTGCCACACTGCGGCAGCCGGAGTCTATCTGATCTGGCCGTCCTCGGGAGAAGGGAGGTGGAGGGGATGGGATGAGGCCACTCCCATGCTGCCACCCAGGGACAAGGCGCTGTGGAGGCCAGATATATTCAAGAGTTGGTTGCAAAGAGATAAACACATTACCTGGTTGAGAATCAGGTTCAGTGGCTTCACGTTGATGGCTGGGTCTCATGATGACAGTAATCGACATTTATCGAGAACTTTAGGAGTATAGACATCATCCGAGCCCTTCCATCAACTCTGGAAGGTGAGTATTTTTATTATCCCCCCAACAATCAAAGAACAGAGAAGTGAATTAACTGGCTCCGTGTCACACGGCTAATGAGTGGTGGAACCTGCATTTAAATCCAGAGTCCATGAGGGGCTCCGTGGTTGAGTATCTGCCTTCCGCTCAGGTCGTGACCCCGGGGTCCTGGGATCGAATTCCGCATGGGGATCCCTGCAGGGAGCCTGCGTCTCCCTCTGCCTTTGACTCTGCCTCTCTCCCTGTGTCTCTCATGAATAAATAAAAATTAAAATCTTAAAAGCAAGCAAACAAATAAATCCAGAGCCCAAGACACGTCGTTTCTCTGGGGGAAGCCAAAGCTTGATCTCAGCGCAGATGGGCCCTTGGGAAAGAGGGCACCTGGGCCACCGTCCAACAGTGGAACAAAGCCACGGGCCGGGTCGGGAGTAGGAATGGGAGAGGAGAAGGTAGGGAGAGGAGGGGGAAGGAGAGGAGTGCAGGCCACTGAGCTCCTGCTCTGGGCTGGGAACTGTGCCCAGCACTTGCTTCCCGAGTGTCCCAGTGCTGCGGCATGTCCCAGCTGCACAGAGGAGGAAACTCAAGCCCAGAGAATTGTTCAGGGCCCGTAGCCTCCGAGTGGTAGAGCCGGGCTGACATTCAGATCAGTCTGGTTCTAGAGCCTGCGGAAAGTGGGCTCCAGCTTGGGGCTGAGAAGACAGGAAACGGCCAGAGTCTCTGCGGCTGAGGCAGGCACAACCTGTCCCCTCGGGAGGCCCACTGCCTTTCCCAGGGGCAGCGTCCGGAGGAAACCCAAGACCAGAAAGCAATCACTGGACCCTTCCGGGGTGTCCAGCCAGTGGGGGGGATATTCCAAGGACAGCCCCTGCCTCCTGGAGGCCGCCGGCACCTGCAGTCCTCTCCCAACCTCCTCCCCGAGGTCAGCCCCCCCACCCCCAGCCATTTAATTTGGCAGAGCCAACCCGGCCTGTGAGTGAGGATGCTGAGCAGGTATGGGCTGGTGCGTCGGGTAATTGATGACTAATTACCAGGCTGCGGCCTGTAGTTGGACGCCAGTTCGGTGCCCAAGCAGTCCCCTCCACTGTACTGCGCCAACGGGACAGTAGTTGCACGTTCCTCAGTTCAGTGACTCTGTGGTTAATTTGCTGTGAGCCTTTCAGAATATGGTGGGGGGGGCAGGTATCTAATTGATACGCTGCTCTGATGTGGCTAAGGTCAGCCTCCTGGTCTCCGCCTCCCTGAGAAATCAAATTATTCCTCTCTGCAAAGGTCAGGCTCCACTGGAGGTGTTGGCGCCACACATGGGCGAGCACGTGTGACAGAAAGGAGCTGGACGGGCTGGGGGGGAGAAGCATGCCCCCCCTGACACCCCCGCCCCCGGGCCATCTGCCTTCCAGCTCCTCCAAGACCCTCTCCAGCCCCGGGGGCGCCGCCGCTTCCCCGCCACTTCCCCTGGGCCGCCCCAGGGCCTGTGAGCCCGGCACCCAGGCAGTGAGCAACCGGGCACCCTGCGAGAGTCCTCGCCAGGCCGCGCTCTCCGCTCCCACGCCCTCGGGGCACCCGGCTGGCCCGCAAGGACTGCAGCAGGGCCGCCAGCAGGCCCACGGGCCCCCGAGGAAACAGCTGAGCCCAAACAACCAGCACGAACGAGGGGCGAGGGCGCCCACCCACCTGCCCAGGTGTGGGGCAGAGGCTCGGTGCGTCTCGTTGTCTGGGCGGCGTCAGCCGAGTGGCCTGGCAGCTCTATGCCTCAGTGTCCTTGCCCCTAGGACAGAGGTGACGCCAGTCCTGGCCACTTAAGTTGGCTCGGCTTGTGCTGAGTGGAGGCGCGGGCGGGGCCCGCGGAGACCCGCGCAGCAGGTGCCTCCCATCCTCGACAGGCAGGTGCAAGGGGTAAGGAGGACAGCACAGGGCGCCGGGCACGCAGGCTGCATGGGCTCCAGCGGGCACGCCCAGCCTCCTCGATGGCCCGTGTCCCCGGGACAGGACCACCTCCCACCGCCCGCCCTACAAGGCTGCGCGGGGCCACGCGTCGCTGAGCTCCTGGGCCTACGGGGGTCCGCTCCACACAGGCCTCTGGCGATGGAGGGGGTGACCCCGCGGCCCCCGGCCACTGAGGGTCCTGAGGGGGGCTCGCTCCGGACGTCGTGGGCTCCACGCAGCAGCCTCCAGGCCGCGCCTTTCCCCGCCGCAGTCTGCGAGCCCTCCCGGAGCTCAAGAGCCTGCAGGGACCAAGCTCCCACGGGCACGCACCCAATTGTTTTAAAAATCGTCCCAAGGGGGATTCCTGGGGGGCTCAGCGGTGTGGCACCTGCCTTTGGTCCAGGGCGTGACCCCGGGGTCCGCGGATCGAGTCCTACGTCGGGCTCCCTGCACGGAGCCTGCGTCTCCCTCTGCCTGGGTCTCTGCCCCTCTCTCTCTGTGTCTATCATAAATAAAAAATAAAAATAAATTTAAAAATCTTTAAAAATCGTCCCAAGGAACAAGTGTTTCGCCAGTTAGAGGCCGCGCCCTGCCCCGGCAGCTGCCGCCTGCTGATGAGATTGGCTCCTCCTCGGCCGGGGCCCCCTTTCCGACCGCTCTGTCCCCCGAGCTGCCTTGCCCTCCCCCCGAGTCGTGACCCCAGCTGCCGCAGGGTCCTGCTTTCCCTGATGTGCGACCAGGTCCAGGCTTCACCCAACAAAGCTCACGGCCCGGTGCCATCCTGAGACCGCATCTTCTTCTCCGACTGGCCCCCCAGCCCCTCAGGCCCCCCTAAGACAGGAGCCTCCAGAGCGGAGAGGCCAAGTGTGAATCCAGGGACCCACATCCGTCCTTCCGCGACAGACAGACCGAGGAAGGGGCCCAGACTCCTCTCCCGGGAAAGCCGGTGACCGGGACCGGGGCGACGCAGCTGGCCCCGCGCTCTCCCCGACGCAAAGCCCGCGCCCCGGGCCTGAAGTTATTTTGGCGCAGGGGACGAAGCCAAGATGTCAACGTTCTTGTTTTCCAATTATTTTGCCAGCGGTTGCAACACCGTCAGGTAAGAAAACGATGTGTCCGCTGTCCTGCGATGCCATGTTGATTGTGAACAAAATTCTGACGTCACTTGAGTCCATTCCTGCATTTCAATGTCGCTCACTAATACACCCACTTCTCTGCCAGGACCATATTCTTTCAATCACTGTCCCTTTGTAATAAGGCTTAATATCTGGAAGAAGCTTCATATCTGAAAATGTTTCATCGCGGGATATTTTTTCTTGGCTGGTCTGTGTTCGTTATTTTAGACAAACGTCATTAAATGTCAAAAAAATAAAATGAGGCCCCGGTAATATTTTTTAATTGACCTGGAACCCTATTTATATTCGGCTCCGGGGGAACTGCCACCTTCACAGTGTTGAGTGTTCCGATCCCTTCGTTCACTGGCTGAGGAAGTCATTACCGAGGCTCCCAGGTGCCAGGTGTAAGGCAGGTGCTGGCACCTGGGCACTGTCAGCTCTGATCCCCGTCCTCTCAAAGCTTGTTTTGAACTTTATATTTATTTAAAGAATTATTCACACATGGGTGAGAGTTGAGTTCTGGCTGTGAGAGCAAAGTGGGGAGCTTGGCTAATAAAGGACACGATCAGGACTCACGACCCATCCCCAGCTTCCCCTACAGGAAGACAGGGCTGTTAGGCGCCGTCCCCGAGGAGCACCCAGGGGCTGCGCGTCCTCGAGCCTGTGATCCAACGGAGAGCACCCAGGAGCCCGTTTAATGACTCGGAACAGCAGCGACACAGGAAGACACCGGAAATAGTGTCCAAATCCCAGTCCTGAGCATCGTCGCAGAGGGGCTCACCTGAGGAAGGGGGCGGAGAGCCTGGCCCTCCTGCCGCCCCAAGAAGTTGGGAAATAACCTGTGAACCCAGAGACTCTTCATGGAGGGTAAACGTGTGAAGGGCCAGCAAACCCCCAGCCTCCCTGCCTCTCGTCCTGGCCCTCTGGAGCTGCTTCTGCTCTGCCCCTCCCCAGCCTGCTCCTCAACACAGGCTTTCTTTCTTTTTTTTTTTTTTTTAATTAAAAAAAAAATACCCGTCTTATTTTTTATTTATTTTTTATGTCCGTTGCATATGACACCCAGGGCCCATCCCATCACGTGCTCTCCTTCATGCCCGTCACCTGGTTACCCCGTCCCTCCACCCCCCTCCCCTCCAGGGACCCTCAGTGTGTTTCCTATGATTAAGAGCCTCTCACGCTATCTCCCTCTCTGATTTCATCTTAATTTTTTTCCTCTCTTCCCCATGATCTTGTGTTTCCGTTTCTTAAATTCCACATACAATATGATAATTCTTTCTCTGGTTGACTTATTTCACTTAGCATAATATCCTCTAGTTCCATCCATGTAGTTGCAAATGGCAAGATTTGAATTTTTTTTTTTTTTTTTTTTGTGGCTGAGCGGTGGTGCATTGTGTATCTAGACCACATCTTCTTTGTCCAATCATGTGGGTGGACAGCTGGGCTCTTTCCACAGTCTCGCTATTGTGGACATCGCTGCTGTGAACACCGGGGTGCAGGTGCCCCTTTGGATCACTCCAGCAGCACAGCTGTCTACCCCCCCGCCCGCGGCCCGCGTTCCTTCCCAGGGTCTCCACTGCCATGTCCCGCCCCATCTGGCGAGTACCTCCTTCCTAAGCACTCAGATCCTAGTCGCCGGCATGTGACTTCCACGCGATCCCATCTCCTAAGCCAGCCTTGAGCTCGTGCGGGTTAACCCGCAAGCACGGTGAGGCCACTGGCTTCTCTGGGCCCACGGGCTCACCTCCTTCCTTCTCCCTGGGAAAACTCACAGGAGGAAACCTCAGGAAATGGAATGCCAGGGCCTGGAAGGGGGGAGCCGTACCACTCGGTGGCAGTTACAGATGCTAACAGAAGAATCCCAGACTGGGATGAGCGTCAGGTCCCAAGCAGGAAAGGTGCACGTTGCATCCCCTTGCAATTCGGCCCCTGAGACACCATCCTCCCTGTGAGGTCCCGCAATGGCTCTCCGTCCAAAGCAGCTCCTCCCAGTTTCCTCCTTCTTCATAAAATAACATTCTTCTCCTTTGTTCCTTGGACGCGTTTATGGTTTTGCCACAGGGTGCACGTCCCCAAAATTGCAATTCCCTACTATTCCCAAACAGGCACTTTGTTTTTTTTGTGTTTTTTTTTGCTGGTAAAATAACTATTTCATTTTTTGAGATTAATGACCTTTTCCAGCAGACAATCACCAAGGGCTTTCTCCTGTCTCTGGCCCCGGGGGGAGACGCAGGGATGCAATGATGGGTAAGGCAAGGTTGTGTGCCCCAGACGAGGAAGTCCGCTTCAAAACACGCCCAGAACGACAAGCAAGCCAGTAGGAAAACCAGCAACTCACGGGAGAAAACTTGCGTGACCGACAGATAAAAGAAAAAGAGGCTGAAAAAAAAAAAAAAGGAAAAAAGAAAAAGAAAAAGAGGCTGAACCTCATCAGTCCCGAGGAGATGCAAATGAAACTGTGTTGCCTGCTAGCCAGGGAGACGAAAATGGAAAAGTCTCACCACACTAAGTGTCGGTGAGATCTGAAGGCGGTGTAGACATGAAATCCTTTGGGGTGGGGCCCATGAAGCGGTGGACCTCAGGCCACGTTTGTCGGGGTTGAGGGTGCACATACCCCAGCTGCTCCGGGGACACCTGTGAGGCCGCCTAGCCCGGGTGCCCAGGAGACACGTGCCAGGCCAGTCGGTGAACACACCGCAGTGTCTGTCGCGACGGGTTCTTTCGTGGGGAGGAGCAAGGGCCAGCAGGGCCTGCTGGGAAGATCAGAGGCACCCGCTGCACAAAGGAACTAGCATTTACACAAACCACGTATGGTTCCCAAGACTGTGATGTTGAGTAGAGACTCCATCCGATTTTAGGAGCCCGGAGGGCAGGGGGAAGCGGAATTCAGGTTTTAGTTGCATCCTCTGATTTTTCTTTCTGGCGAACCGAACGTGGCAAGCTGTTGTGATCCAGTAAATCTGGGTTCTGAATACATGTTTGTTGTTTTCTGTGGCTTCCTAATGTTTGAAGTGTTCCAGAATAAAACATTTAAAGGAATATTTTGTAGAACGGTCCTTAAGAAGTTTCCGGACTCCTGGGGACATGAGACAAGGAGGCAACAATTAAAACTGATAAATAGGGGGTCCCTGGGTTGCTCAGCGGTTTGGCACCTGCCTTTGGCCCAGGGCGCGATCCTGGAGTCCCAGGATCAAGTCCCACGTCGGGCTCCCTGCATGGAGCCTGCTTCTCCCTCCTCCTGTGTCTCTGCCTCTCTCTCTCTCTCTGTGGGTCTATCATAAATAAATAAATAAATAAAAATAAATAAATAAATAAATAATCTTAAAAAAAAAACTGATAAATAAAGGGCCAGCACAGAGAGCCAGAGCATAGGCCAGACAGCAGACAGGTTTGGGGAGGCCGTGACAGTGGCATCACAGGAGGCGGGACACGAGTGGGGTGCTGAGGGATACAGAGGAGTTCTCCGACTGGCAGGGGGCAGGGCGGATGGCGGGGCTCCTCAGCTAGATGCAGGTGCAGAGCCCAAGCATGTGGAAAGCGTGATGCTTAGGCGACCTAGATTGGTCCGAGAAGGCTGGAGACGCGGGCAGCACCCTAAGAAAGGCCCTGTTGACACACCAAGGTCCTCGGGCACCATCTTAGGGGGTGAGAGCCATTGGGGAATCCGGCCACAAGTGGCACCCTTGCACTCTGTGTTCCTCGACACTTTCCCAGACAACAGGGATGCCAGAGGGAGAGCAGCAGCAAACCAAGTACACGAAGCAGCACTGCAGGCCGGGAAGGGCCCCCCACGTCTGTGGGGTCCTGCTGGCCTGCCCTTCCCAGACCCTCCAGTGGCCCCAGGCCTGACCCCCCTTCCCCCAACCTGCCTCCCCGTCGGCAAGCATCGTGGGCGAGCAGATTCGCCAGGCTTCAGATGGGGACTCACGTAGGACCACCCTCTGGGTTCAGGGGAGCCCGTGGCCCCCATGGGGCGAGCACAGCGAGTATTGGGGCGGGCACAGGGGTGAACATGTGGCCCCATCGGTGTGTGCTCAGAAAGGGACATTCCCCGGGGCCCCAGAGCCTGACAGGATGCCAGGGCAGTGCCCAGAGGTGCAGCCTGAGACGAGGCCCCACGTGGCAGAGAATGGGGCGCCTAGGGGGAACCCGAGAGAAGGCCCGCCTGGCTCCCCGAGGCTCAGACCAAGCCCCCCGGGCCTCCCCTCAGCCCCGTACGAGCCAGGTGGGCCTCCTTGGAGGCATCCCCTGGTCCGCCCATGGCTTCTCCACACCCATCACCGGGGGCCCCTATCTGGTCCCCGAGACCACGGCGGCCCCTCCCGGCCTGCTGGTGCCCAGGCGGGTGGCCCGCGGTGCGCGCCATCACAAGATCGCGGCTGGGCTGTGGCCAGGAGCCCTGCGCCGGGGCCTCGCTGGGCAGATGCGGGGGGAGAGGAGCTCAGGTGCCCACACCCCGCTCTCCGGGAAGCACCCCAGCGCCACCCGCCTTATAGCTGCGGCCCCACCGTGGCCCCCCTCCAGCTGCGACGGCCACTTCTCTGGTCCCCTCGCCGGCACCTCTGACATGGAAGCAGCCCCACGGCAACGCCGAGCCTCGCGGAGCCCCGCCAGCCACTCATCTCACTACAACTGGAACTACCTGGTTGTCTGGGTAAACTGCAGACGGACGCGTCCCGTGCCAGACGTCGGGGCAGGAGCCCACAGTCCCTCACACCTGGAGGAACCGGAGCAGCTGCCCAAGCCTGTTCCCACATTTTGGGGTTTAGGAGCCGCACACGAAAACAGGAGCCTGGGTGTCACGTGCAGTGATTTCATGAGGCCCCTGCTTAAAGCTGCATTTTCTGATGACAAGTCCCTGGTGTGTGTGTCTTTGCACAAAACAATGCCCAGCAAGATGCAGTAGCGGGGCCAGGGGAGGGGGAGGAGGGGTCCATGGCCAGGAAGGCCCCCCCGGCGCCCACCGATTCCAAGCCGCAGTGAGGCTGGGGCGGGAGTCCACAGTGGTGACCAAAGGCCAGCTGTCACGTGCATCAAGCCTGCGGGGGTCTGTGTCTCCCCCCGGCACAGCAGGGGGGTCCCTTTGCCGCCTGTTTCTCTGACTTCTGGAGGAAAAGATGTGCGGCTGAGGCCTGAGCGCAACACCCAGGCCCACTTTCCAGGCTGGGGCTGGGCTGCTGTGCAGCACCTGCTCTGGGCCTCCCTCCACAGGTCCCCCCCGGCCTCCCCCCGCTGGCCTCCTCGCAGGTCCCCCCCAGCAGGTCCCCTCCACAGGCCTCCCCGCAGGTCCCCCCCCCGCCCCTCCGCAGGTCCCCCTGAAGGTCCCCCCCAGCAGGTCCCCCCTGCAGGCCCCCCCTGCCAGCTCCCCCACACGTGCTTTTGGGCTGTTGGGCTGTTGTAGGAAGCCGCTTACCCGGCGTGTAGACTCAGGGCAAACTGGAATCCAGGACACGTCGCACTAAATCACAGGAGGGCCAGACGTTCATGATACCTGGAAACTCTGGCCTAACTGGCAGCGGGTCTTCTGTGACTTCGCCACGGAGACAGGACGACCGCCTGCCTCCACCGGCGAGGAAAGAAAACAAAATGAGCATCTAGAGACCACTCCCCGCGGGGACGCTGCTGGACACCGAGGGCCAGGCTGGCCCGCCCGGCACCCCCCCTGCCCCACGCCCTCCCCAGCGTGGCTCAGGCCCGTCCTGCTGCGGGTGCTCATTCTGGGGCCAAGCGTGTACCTGGGGACGCTGGTCTCACGTGTGACCCCCAGGGTACAAGGCGCCGAAGCCGGGCGGCACGCGGGCCAGGGAGCCTCTGCCAACCTCCCGGCTGCTCACACTCCAGGGCCAGGGCCAAGGCCGTAGCAAGGTGCCTGCAGGACCCTATCCCAGGCTGGCGAGATTTAGGACCAGTCCTTGGGTCTTCCGGGGTGGGGGGGGAGCTTCTCAGGGTTGCTGGGGGGAGATCCTGGGATTTCTAGGCAGTTCGTGGACAACCAGGGAGTCCCACGAGGACGCAGGAGTTTGAAGCTAGGCATCGTGCAGAAAATGAACTGTTTAGCTGGGTAGCCGTCGGGGGGGCTGGGCTCAAGGACTCATCCCCGGGAAGCCCGGCATCTCGGGGGGTGGCGGCCGGGTTGTGAGTAAGCGAGTGGGGAATGACAGCGACGTCACAGGTGGCCTGTCCCCTGCACGGGTGGCCTCCTCGCTCGACCTAAGAGGTGGAGGGCAGAGCCGGGGCGAGTGGGGTGAGGACAGGCCCGTGTCCCCGGGGGGCGCGGAGGCCCACCTGGCCCGTCCAGTAGTGCAGTCGCCGCCTGCTCGGGCTGCAGCCCAAAGCCCAGGGAGGAGCCCGTGGGGACCCCCAGGCCGCCTCACATGGCAGGACTGGACCCCCAGTCCCGCCTCAGACACAATGTCTCTGTTCTCTCCACGTGTCTTACCTCGAATCCGAAACCCTGGTGGGAGTCCTTGGAGGGGGCCTGGGGGGCGATCCCCCGTGCAGACACGATCCCTGTGACCGGGGGCAGGGGGCACCGGGGTGCAGCTCAGGGGGGCCCAAGCCCCAGCCCCCTGCTCAGCACCCGCCGCCCCCTGCCCCCCGCCCCTCCCCTGCTCCCACTCAGGCCCGCGCTCTCCAAGAAGTAAATGCAATCTTCACCAGCAAGGAACCCCTGTGCCTGGGGTTAGGGCCTTGGGAACGGGACCCCAGGGGTGACCTCAGCCTTGGCCGCAGGGGGCTACGGCGGGAGGGCCGTGGCCGTGCCACCCTGGAGCTGGGCCTCCTCTCCGTGGCGCCCCCCAGGGGCCCGGTCACCCCGCCCACAACCCACGCCCCGAACCCAAGCAGGGCTGAACCTCCCCACATGCAAAGGACGGTCGTGCCTCAGCTTTTCCTCACTTCTTGTTTACTTTTTGCCCGTTTTGCTGTGTTCCCCCTTTTACACGGCCCATTCTGGGGGGAGGGAGAGGGGGCAGGAGCGTGCATGCGGCCGCAGGGTGCTGCGGGGACAGGAGGGTGCACCTGGCCACAGGGTGCTAGGGGGGGCCGAGCGTGCACCTGGCTGCAGGGTGCTGGGGGGACCGAGCATGCACCTGGCCGCAGGGTGCTGGGGGGCAGGAGGGTGCACACAGCCGCAGGGTGCTGGGGGGGAGGAGTGTGCACGCGGCCTCAAGGTGCTGGCGGGTAGCAGGAGCATGCACCTGGCCACAGGGTGCTGGGGGGGGCCGAGCGTGCACCTGCCCGCAGGGTGCTGGGGGGGACCGAGCATGCACCTGGCCGCAGGGTGCTGTGGGGAGCAAGACCGTGCACCCTCACTCCCCATCATCCCCCGCATCCCCGTACCCCCACCCATCCCCATCTTCCTGCCCTCCCCATCCTGACCCAAGATAAAGCTGCTCCAGAGAGGGAGCGGTGCCTGGGAACTGGGTCCCCGGCCCCCCCCAGTCTCGGGCCCGCAACCCCCCCGCCGTGTCAGCCGCTTGACAGACCCACTCTCCTGGGATGGCCACCCCCGGAGGCGGTTCCCAGGCAGCGTCCTGTGGGCGGCACACAGCACCCTTGCCACCCGTGTCACCTGCGAGTTGAGGTGTGACGTCACATGCACCCGAAGCAAACCTGCAGGTTTGAAGAAGGCCCTGTAAGTGCGCGGCGTCATGGGCTGCCTGGTGTGCCCGGGGGTGCCCGCTGCTCCTGCTGTGCCTGCTGCACCCGGGACGCACACGGGAGCCCCGTGCCGCCCTCTGGGTGTCGTGGGAGACTCTGGCCCCTGTGACCTTCAGGGCCCCAGCACATCTATCTCTAAAGGACTTTCGCTCTTGGGTCCCTGGGCCAGCAGGGTCAGTGCCCGGGACATGCGCCGCCCCCGGTGGGCCGACGGCCTGGTGCCCGTGGCACTGGTGCCGATAGGAAGGGGCTGGAACTTCTGCGAAACTGACTCTTAACATCCTAACACGATGCCCGAAACGCAGACTCGCGGCTATGAGTGGGGCCCGAGGGTGCCCAGCCCACCCTGCGCTCCGAGCGCCCGCCGCTGCGTCAGAGCCCACGGGCCCCGGGCAGGGCCATGGCCGAAAGTTGCAGCGGGTGTGGCCACCCCAGGCCCAGACTGGCCACGGCCCCTGAGCCACGTGCCTGGGACCCAGTGACTCCTCACGGGACCCGTGAGGGACACACAGGCCGTTCATGCCTGGCCGCCCTCCCCAACCAGGGCCGCCCTCCCCATCCCTGGACCTCCTTCCCCATCCCGGACCACCCCCCACCCCCCACCCCCCTGCCCCCCGCCCAGCACTCCCCTTCCCCAGGCTGGGCGTGCACCTGCAGGCGACCAGGTGCTCCGACCACGCAGCCCAGCTGTTGGGAGGAAAACCGGAGCTGAATTCTCCAAACCTCGCCCAGCTCCGCTGCGGTTCCTACCAAGGTCTAGAAAATCCGCTCTGGAAGCGTCCCCTCTAGAGGACAGAGTTCCTGCGGCGACCGTGTAGCCCATTCCGGCCAGGGCGCTGCACGCGGCCACCAGCTGCTCGGCCACCAGGCCTCGGGTGGGAGCCAGGTGAGGGTGGCAGAGGGTCTGCACCTGCTGCTTCACAGAAATGCGATGCCAGCCGCGTCGGTCACGTACGACTTTGTAGAGGACGCATTTAAAAATTTAAAAGAAAGAGAAATTGATTTTCATCACATATTTAATCGACCTCAGGAAATCACTCATGTCGAAATGTAATGGGAATGAAAATCATTAATGAAATATTTGCCCTCCTTCAAGAGGAGCTGTGCTGCGGGCGGCACACCTACGGGCCACCTCGGTGCCCTAGCCCGCTTCCCGCGCCGCAGCTCCGTGGGCCTCGCCTTCCCGCCTGCGCAGGGCGGGTCCGACTCGGGGCACATTGGGCGGCATCACGGCCGCCCAGAGGTCCGACCCGGGGCGTCAGGTCCCCAGGGCCGGGCCTAGAGTACAGGAACTTGGGCGCCTGGGGCTGAAAGCCCGGGTAGACGGGGTTTGCCAAAGCCTGCCCGGGGGTCCCATCGGGGGCGCCGGGGCTCAGGGACAGGCGGGGCGGCCACTCTGCACACGGGCACGCACCTGTCACACTAGCCCCGACCGGGGCGTTTCCAAGCTAGTGAATGTCCACCCGGAGGCCGTCTGTTACCGCTGCTGCCGTCGAGTTCCCGATGCGGCCCAAGGTCAGGCGCAGGCTCGGGAGCGACCTACTGCTTTGGACCCTGAGCGCGGCCACTGCACAGGTTTCCTTCTTTGCCTTCGCTCCCAGGGAACTCGGGGTCAGGGGTGTTCTCAGTGCCAAGACACGACCCAGCGAGACCCCCAGTCTTATCCAGTTGTGCTCTCACTCTTGCACTAGGCAATACCTTGGGGATTTTTCAGGGTTTCTGTCTTCGGAAATTGTAGGGAACTTGGGAGCCTTTGGGGAGTGGGCCGGGTAGGAAATGGGTTAAGGACCTTGCCCAAAACGTCGCACGGTTTCCCACCAGATGGCAGCATCGGGTAACAGAATGTGTTGGTTGAGCCCGTCGGGCCTGTTCTGCTCTCTCCTGTATGGCCTGGGGGGGGGGGGTGACCTTTTCAAGCCCCCGAGGGTCCGTCTGTCCTATGAGGAAGGAAGGGCTATGGTGACCATGACCCGTGGTGAAATACAGCCAGAGCCCGGGGTGGGCTGCCGCGGCCGAGCCAGCTGGCCTTGCAAGCTCCGGGGCCGTCACTGAGCCTCCGCTTCCTCGCTGCCCAGGGGACAGGCGGCCTGCCTGCAAGGGCTCCGGGAGGGCCTGGGGCAGCCCAGGTGCTTGCAGGGGCGCACACGCGGGACTGCAGGGCACTGGCTTTCATCGCGGCCGGTGACCCTCCACCCACCCTGGCCTTGGACGCCCAGCTTCGTGGTGCAGTGCCCCCACCCCCCAGGATGCTCGAAATGGGGCCTCCCTGCGGCCCACGGGCTCTTCTGTGTGTGAGGTTGCAGGACGGACCGACCCTGGCCTGGGGTTGGAGATGCTGTGGGGCGGGGAGCAGGGGGATCAGGGCAGGAAGACACCTGAGGGGCTTGAGCCCGTGGGGAAGGCTCGGGCCGTGGGCCGGACGGCTGAAACCACCGGGGCACTGCTGCTGCCAAGACCTTGTACTCGGATCCCATCACAGTATTTCCCAGGGCAAGGAAAGAATTCACACCGTTGCACGATTATTTTTGGCAGCCAGACCATGTTGTGCGTTTCCCACTTAACCTCGACTCGACACGGAACGAATTGGTCCTTCATTTGGGACCCTTGCCTTTAAAAAGCATTTAATCCTATTCTTGCAAACAGAAGGCCCTCAACAAACACTAACTCTTATTATGGGCCGAGCCTCCTCTTCCTCATCGGGCACCCACCCGGGGAGACAATAACCGCATTTCTCCAGCGTAGGCTCTACCCCACATTCTATGTTTCCTCTGAGACTCCCTGCAGTTTTCAGTAACGAAGATGACTTTGTTGAATTTAAATTTTTTTTGGTTTGTATTGAAGTAAAATAAGTTCAGATTTGGAAAACAAAAATTCAAAGTATAGGATCGAATATTCTTTCCTTAAAGTGTATCCGTCAGACATTGTAATGTACCCCACTGAAGCAGCCCTGTCTACCTTGAAGCTTCTCCATTCCCATGAAAAGTAACCTCCTTCCCCTCACTCCTACCCCTCATCTCTGTGCCTCTTACTGTGCTAAAAAATAAATATGTATCAGGCATGAGGCTCTATATTCAGCTTGGGGAGCATATATCCAAGCCATAGGCTCTACACTCTGGCATGCTTCAGCTTTCAAACACCTCTGTACTTTATCTCTAAGATCCCTGGTATTTCGGTAAGGGAGAATACGAGATGGATTTTATTAAAACAAATTTAGGGCCACCATTTGGGGCTCACATGGTCAGCCCCTGCTGCAATGTGTGTTTGGAGGAATGAAACAGAAATAAAATGCTTAAAGCCTTCAGTGGGGCTCTCCGATCCAGGAATCCCAAACTAAGAGGCCTTGCACACTTCATGTGCCTCCTGGCTCCATGGGCCTACATGACAGGCCGCTGACCAAGTGAGCACGGGCTTTACCCTCCTTGCCCCCCAAAGGTCGAAGGCTATGTTGATTCATTGCTGCTGTCCTCCAGGCCACTGAAGACCACAGCAGGAGTCTGTGGCCACGGGAGTCTGTCAAGTGTGTCCCACATCAGTGGCACCAGGCTCGAGAGGGCTACACAATCAGGCAAGGAGAAGAAGGAAGAAGGCATCCACATTACAAAGAAATAACTAAAATGGGTTTTTGTTGTGTTTTGCTTGTTTTGTTTGCAGGTGACATGACCCTATATGTAGAAGACCCCATGGAACCCAGAAAGGTTCTATGAGAACGGATACGGAAGTACAGTAAGTTGTAGGATTCCAGAGCAAGATCCAGAAATTGTTATTTCTATATATGAACAATGAATAATCCGAAAAGAAATTAAGAATGCAATTCCTTTCGTAATAGTATCAAAAAGAAGAAAAAATAAACTTAACAAAGGAAGTATAAGAGGGGCACTGGTGGGGCTCGGTGGTTGAGCATCGGCCTTTGGCTCAGGGTGTGATCCTGGGGTCCTGGGATCAAGTCTCTGCAGGGAGCCTGCTTCTCCCTCTGCCTGTGTCTCTCCCTCTCTCTCTGTGTCTCTCATAAATATATAAATATAATAAAAAAAAAAGGGACACTGAAAATTATAAAACACTGCTGAGGGGAATTTTAAAAAGATCTAAGGGGCCCCGGGGTGGCTCAGTCAGTTAAGCATCTGCCTTTGGCTCAGCTCATGGTCTCAGGGTCTTGGGTTCTAGCCCTGCATCGAGCTCCCTGCTCAGCGAGGAGTCTGCTTCTCCCCCTCCCTCTGCCCCTCCCCCTGCTCATGCTTGCTCTCTCAAGTAAATAAGTAAAATCTTAAAAAAAAAAAAAAAAAAAAAAAAAAGAGGGATCCCTGGGTGGCGCAGCGGTTTGGCGCCTGCCTTTGGCCCAGGGCATGATCCTGGAGACCCGGGATCGAATCCCACGTCAGGCTCCCGGTGCATGGAGCCTGCTTCTCCCTCCGCCTGTGTCTCTGCCTCTCTCTCTCTCTGTATGACTATCGTAAATAAATAAAAAAAAAATTTAAAAAAAAGATTTAAATAACTGAAAAGATGTTTCATGCTCATGGATTAGAAAACTTGGTGGTGTTAGGATGACTATTCTCCCCAAATTGAATGGATTGCATGCTGTTCTGCAGAACCTGACAAAATGATCCATCCTAAACTATATATGGAATTATAAAAGGACATGAATGGTCAAAATAATCCTTAAAAAAAAGAACAAATTTAGAGAACTTTAACTTCCTTAATTCAAAACTTACTATAAAGCCATAGGGTAAAAGCAAGGTCCTTGTAAAAGGACAGACATGAAACCATAGGCCATAAAAAAGAAAAAGAAAAAGAAAAAGAAAAAGAAAGAAAGAAAGAAAGAAAGAAAGAAAGAAAGAAAGAAAGAAAGAAACCACAGACCATAGAAGAGAGTGGACTGCCCCCCAAAAGTTCTTTGTATTTATGGTTTATTTTCAACAAAGGTGCCAAGATAATCCACCGGGTAAGGGATAGCCTTTTTAACAAATGGATCTGGGACAACTGGATATCCACATGCGAAAAGATAAACCTTAAAACCTTAACTCACACCCTACACACAAATTAATACAAAATGAGTCACAGACTTAAACGTAAGAGCTAAAACAATAAAAAATGACAGAGGGGGAAATCTTCAAGCCCTTAGATTAAGCCAAGATTTCTTAGATACGATACACAATATATTACACAATATAGCACAGTATATTTTTAAAAATCGACAAAGTTGATCTCTTTTAAATGGAAAACCTGTGAACTTCAAAAAACATTACTCTGAAAGGAAGACAAGCCAGGAGATCGGGAGAAAATATCCGCAAAACACGTATCCAGTAAACGACTTGTACCTAGAATATAAATAGGGTCCTCATACCTCGATGATAAGACAAGCAAGCCCACCAAACAAAGAAAAAGACAAAAGACTTAAATAGACATTTTATCAAAGCAGGTGTAGGAATGGTGAAAAGGCCCATGAAGAAGACGCTCAGCGTGGTCGTGAGGAAACCACAAGGCAGCACCACGATGAGACGCCCTTTGGCACCTGCGAGGGTGGCTGTGATCGGGACAAACAATAACAACTGTTGTCAAGGATGTGGAGACACAAGCACCTTGCCCGTTGCTGGAAGGAACATAAACAGTGCAACGACTTTGGAAAACAGCTTGGCCATTTAAGCAAAGATTTTGTCCCGAGGCCCAGCAGGGCCCCTGTTTCATCTGCCCAGGAGACAGGACGCCACGGTCCACACACGCACACATGACTGCAGTTAGCAACATGATTCACCACAACCCTGGTGGACAACAAGCTGGAAACAATATCGTCTGTCTGTCCGTCTGTCGCTGAAGGTGGCGTTTCCACTGGATGGAAAATCACTGAGCAGCAAAAAGCAATAATGCACGGGTTCCTGCTGCACCTGGTGAAGCTCGACACGTTATGCTGAAGGGAAGCCACGGTACCCGAGATGTGTATCTTATTTGATTTCTTTTTCTTGTTTTTAAAGATTTTATTTATTCATTCATGAGAGACACAGCGAGAGGCAGAGACACAGGCAGAGGGAGAAGCAGGCTCCATGCAGGGAGCCCGACGTGGGACTCAATCCCAGGACTCCAGGATCACGCCCCGGGGCCGAAGGCAGGCAGCAAACCGCTGAGCCACCCTGGCCCCCTTATTTGATTTCATTTATATGAAAAAGTCTAGCTCGCTCTCTCAAGTAAATAAGTCTAGAAAAGGCAAATTTATAGAGACAGAAAGCACAGTGGTGACGCCCAGGACAGTTCGGGGGCCCGGAGTAGATTACACTGCACGTGGGAGCTCACCAGGGCGAGGACTGTGTCCTGCAGCTGAGGTACCTGACGTTGCACAACCTGGTGTGTTACACACACGTGCACACGCACTGAGGGGGGCACCTGACGGGATGAGCACTGGGTGTTACACTGTATGTTGCCAAATTGAATTTAAATCTTAGAAAATGTGATGAAAATAAAAAGAATAAAAAACCCCAAAACACTGAATTGTGTGCTTGGAACGGGTGCATTATACGAAATGTAAAGTTATGTCTTAATGGAGTAGCATTCAAACAAAAAAGGAAAATGAGGCCCCACAGCTTTGGGAAAAACGACCTACTTTCCGTCCTTACCTGATTTACAGACGCCTGCTGAACGTGGACCACGGAGAACCCAGGGAAGCTGCCTACTGGGAACCAACGCTGAGAAGCCGAGCGAGGGGTGTAGACACCAGGAGTACAAGGGGCTCCGAGGAGTGTCATGTCTTGGGGCCCAAATCTTGCAGCCTGTGGAAGGGGAGGGGGGAGGGGGAAGGGGAGAGGGGAGAGAGGAAGGGAGGGGGGAGCAGGAGGGGGAGAAAGGAGGAGGGGGAGGAGAAGGGAGAGAAGGGGAAGGGGGAGGAGGGGGAGGGGGAGGGGAAGAGGAGGGGGAGAGGGAGGGGAAGGGGAGAGAGGAGGGGGAGGGGGAGGGGAGGAGGGGGGAGGGGGAGGAGAAGGGGGAGGGGATGGGGAAGGGGAGGGGGATAGGGAGGGGGAGATGAGGAGGGGGAGGGGGAGGAGAGGAGGGGAGGGGGAGGAGAAGGGGGAGGGGATGGGGAAGGGGAGGGGGAGACAAAGGGGAGGAGGGAGAAGGGGGAGGAGTGGGGGGGAAGGGGAAGAGGGCAAGGGAAGGAGGGGGAGGGGTGCGGATCCCCCCTCCCCCGGGCGCTGCGCGTCCCTGTCTCCCTGCAGGCGGCATCCCTCCCTGCGGGCTCCGGCATCCCGGGGGGGCGGGAACCCCTGGCTGTGGGCGCTGGACCCCGGTGCTGGGGCGTCGGGGCAGGTCTGGGGCGGCCCTCCCCCCCCCCCCCCCCCGGCCCCGCGCGGACCGGTCCCGCCGGCCTCCGGCGCAGGCAGGGAGCCGGGCGGGGCGGGGCGGGGCGGGGCGCGGCGAGGGACCCGGGGGGGGGGGGGTGCGGGGTGCGGGGCGCGGGTCCTGCGGGCTCGGCTCCACCCGCCGGGGCTCCGCGCGTCCCCGCCGCGCCCCCCGCACCCGCGCGCGGGGCTGGGGCGCCCTCCCTGGGCTGCGGCGCTGGCGGGGTCGCGGGGTCGCGGGGCGGCGGAGCGGCGGGGGCCGCGTTCCAGGGCGGGGCCGCCCGGCTCGGGTCGGGTCGGGTCCCGGGGCGCAGGGCAGGCCAGGCGGGCCCCCCCCCCCCGACCCGCGGTGACCCGCGCGGCCACGTCCCCGGGAAACAACGTGCCTTGCCCTGGAGACGCTGCCCCCGCGTCCCGCTCGGCCCCTGCGGCCCGACCCAGCTCCAAGGCCGGTGGGGGGGGCGGGGGGCAGCGGAGGGGCAGAGCGGGGGGGGGGTCCGTGCGGGGCGGGCTGCGCAGGGGCTCCGGGGGTCCCCGGGGCTCCCCGCGGCTTCCAGGCATGTGGCGATGCCGCACCCCCCCCCCCCCCCGCCGGCCTCGGTTGCAGGCTCAGGGCCACTGCGCAGGGGAGGATGCTGCCTAGGCGGTAGGCAAGACCGCGCTATTTAAAACAGACCAAAAACCGCTTTTCTGATTAAGAGCAGTCTCTTAATTAAAAAAAAAGGGGGGGGGATCCCCGGGGGGCTCAGCGGTTTGGCACCTGCCCTTGGCCCAGGGCGTGACCCC
The DNA here is from genome assembly GCF_905146905.1 of Nyctereutes procyonoides. Lineage (NCBI taxonomy): Eukaryota > Metazoa > Chordata > Mammalia > Carnivora > Canidae > Nyctereutes > Nyctereutes procyonoides. The sequence continues at coordinate 55,433,270 of NW_026575046.1, forward strand.
GGGGTCCCTGCCTGGAGCCTGCTTCTCCCTCTGCCTGGGTCTCTGCCTCTCTCTCTGGGTCTCTCAGGAATAAATAAAATCTTAAAAAAAATAAAGATTAAAAATTTTAAAAAGAAAACATGTACGGTGAAGATAACGTGAACCCACCCATAATCCTATCAGGATTGTTAACTCTGCTTCTTATCAGGGATTTGGAAGCCCATCCATACGGGATTGTGCTGCTTACTTCGCTCTTGTCCCCATCGCACTGTGCATACTAGCAAGGAGCGAAGGTCACAAGGTGACCAGCTGAGGAAATACTAAGATGTTAAGGGACTATAGTATGATTTTCAGGATGGATTTTCACATGTGAGTAATTTGATCGTTCCCCTCCTGTCAAATTTATTTTCCACTTTTAAATAACTCTTTGCATGCAAAGGTAGGTGGCTGGCCTGCTGTTCCATGTCGCCTGGCTCGGCCAGCAAAGGTCAAGTGTCCCCGTCTGTTGGCACTCGGTCTGCGGCTGGGCCACTCTGCACGGTGGGCAATGCTTGCTGCGACTTTCACCGGTGACCAGAAGTCCATGGTCTCCCCTCTTGGCCCTTACAGTCCTGGGGGGCCCTGGGAGGCAGGCGGGCATGGCACTCTGCCCCCCGTCCCTGGAGAGGGAGAGCCGTGGGACCAGGGCCCAGGCCTCTCAAGGGGGCAGGAGGCGAGCTGTGGGGTCAGGCCCAAGCCCATTCCCAGGCATTGCTCCTAAGCTCCCTCCAGCCCTGGACCTTTGAACCCGACTGAGGTAGCAGGTGCTCAGGGTACGAGTGTGCGGATCTCCACATTAGTCTGGAATACAACTGAACACGAATTACTAACTCATCAAAGATCCTGTTCTTTTCATTGAAATTCATGACGACTTTTAAATTACACAAATGCAACATTTCAACTAAAATCGTCGTGAGGGATCCCTGGGTGGCGCAGCGGTTTGGCGCCTGCCTTTGGCCCAGGGCGCGATCCTGGAGACCCAGGATCGAATCCCACGTCGGGCTCCCGGTGCATGGAGCCTGCTTCTCCCTCTGCCTATGTCTCTGCGCCTCTCTCTCTCTCTCTCTGTGACTATCATAAATAAATAAAAAAAAAATAAATAAAATCGTCGTGAAAATTCCCTAGAAGTCAAAAGTATTTTGAGCTCATCATGGGCTTAAAAAGGTCTCAAGGTGGTTGATGTATCATTACCCACTCTAGATTATGTGACAGTGATCTAATTTTCGTTTAGCTGTAATAATAATAAAAAAATTCTAACACAAATGTGTATTTGCCAAGGGAGGATGGTTTATCCTTTGGGCGTCTGTCTGTTGTGCTGTAATGTCACCTGTTCCGTGGCAGGGCGGTCTCACTCAGCCTCGACCCCAAGATCGAATCCCAGGGGTTGGCACCCGAGCAGCATTTTAACCATATTTATTGGGAGGAATGAAAGAAAAGCGGCACCTTTCACTTCAGCAGATGAACGTTTGAGATGTACTTTTACAGAAAACTATAATCACCTAAAATATTACCGAAGAAGCGTTATTCCTACTCAAAATGGATGCCTGAACAGATTTATGGGTGGATTAGATCAGATAACAGGCCATGTTCCCAAATGTGGGCAACAGCAATACTGTTCCTACGGCTGGAAAATCAGAGAGGCCGGTGGGGAACTGTTCCTTTTTCTTTCACTTTTTAGAATTTGAGGATTTTGGGGGGGGGGGGTAGATGAGCTAAATTTCTCCTCAGAGGTCACACAGCAAAAAATGGCAGGGAACCAAAAACATCAACTATCAAGGCCATAGTAGATACGAGAACGGGACAGAAGGAAAATGAAGCCTGGATGTGAACTGAAAGTTAAAGGTGGACTTCGGATCCTATGGGCCAAGGTCTAAAAGGGAGGGTGGCTTAAGAGAGCTGAGAAGTCCCAAAATTAAATCCTGACTAATGACCTATGAAAGAAAAGGCAGAGAATTTAGGAATATCTGATATGGCTAAAGAAGAAGTTCCTGAATTAAATCAGATTATCAAAGGGAAATGAAGGCATGTAGCCAGGAATACAGGAGCAAAGATGAGAACGGTGGAAGGCAGTTAAAACCCAGAATGAAGTGAGGTGAGGGGAGAGGAGTTTTAGGGTCATGCTCTAAAAAAGAGAAGTAGGGGATTCCTGAGCAGGATGGTGTGAGGTAAAAACCACCTGTGGCTCCGCAGCTCCAGGAGCCGAGGACCGTGTGGTGTTCACCTCAGTTCACCCGGCGGCTCGCACAGGGACGGACATCCTCAGGCAGCTACAAAAATTCCTTAAACCCCATTACTAGAAGGAGCAGATTCAACGTGCACTTGTCTTTTCTGGGGGGAGGGGGAGATGTTCATAATGGAAAATGTGGAATGAGCACAAGAAACACATGAAATTACTACACTTGGTGACAGCCTAAAAAGAACCTGGAGTTAGTCTGAGAAAGTACTTGCTAATAACGCAGAGGGCCCTAAAGCTGATAGAGAGGTCTTAGGAGGTAGTAAATGCCATTATCAGATTTATTAGTAATGAAATTTCCTTCATTCTTTTTCCTGCATTTATATAACCATCTTGGATTAATCCTATCACTGTCAACTTCCTAAATCTTTGATATAATGACTATTACATACAGTTAAATTGGAAAGTAAATGATAAAGACCCTGTTCCATTTGTTCCTAAAAATTATGTAAAATTTCGTTAAACAATCTTGTTGCTTCAAGCTTTTTTGTACAGGTTTAAAAAATAATTAAAATTACAATGTCTTCCTCTTGTATGCAGCATTCCTCACTCAAGATGCTAATATTACTTTAGGTAAAAATTATCCGTTATCCCAATATTTTTCTGAGCTAAAAAGCAGGCATTTGATTAAAATGGAAAGTGACGTATTCGATCACTTATAGAGTCTGTGGAAACGCTGAACTATTGCTTACCTCCTACTCAATCAGGATGAGCAGAGTGTGATGTGTATGTAGAAGGAAGTGTGTAACATGACACAGAGTTTGAAAATCAACCGAATGAACATCACACTTTGGATCTTTGTGGAGAAGAAGATATCCAAGAAAAAGTACACCATGGAAGGCAGTGGTGAGGACAAGAAAACTTTTATAATTATGAACTTTATTTTTATTTACTATGCCAACATTTTCAGGAAAGAGACTTTACATCCAGTTTTTATAACTCATTTTACAAGCAAATTCTAATATACAGTATTTACTCTGGTTTTTAAAATCAATGGGGAAAACAATACTGCAGGTATTAAAGACTGTGGCGTTTTTGTTTTTAATTAGTGATGACTTAGAGACTTTAAATTCTTAGGGTCAGTGTTATTTTGTTATGGTGACGCTCTAATGAGGAGAAAGTGGGTAGCTTTTCCCCAACACAGTTAAAATATATGACGTATCTTTAACTGACAGCGTAGTTGTAGATTGGCACCCACCATCATAATCATTTATCCGAGTGTATTCTTTCAAACTGCTGCAGCAGAAAAACTGAAAGGAGGTGTGGAAAGAAAATTAGAAAATAGAATTCAAGCATCAGAATTAAGAAAAAATAGCAAGGCCATCATCCTCAAGGAAAAAACATCAGGTATTTGTACTACAGCTATAATTAATTTTCGAATGTGTGCTTAGGCATGCAAACGTAACCACCCGAACTAATTTATAAACACGAAAACTACTGTGTGAGGTGAAGAGTGAACTGAAACGATGCTGCAGTCTTACTGAACTTCGTTGCAGGCTTAGTCGGTGACTCCGAATCACATCGTCCGTGCCCCAGAGACCAGGAAATCATCGTGACAACTCTGCTCAGAAATGAAAAGTGCACTTCTGTGTCTGTAACGATCACCTATGCGACAGGAAGACCCAGAAGTGACAGCTATGGGGGATCGTGTTCTCTTTGATGCATTGAGTAAAATACTTCAGGGAACCATGAAACATTCAAAGAACTTAGTGCTTTAATGAGTAAAGTGACATGCTGAGGATATAATTCTGTGAAAGGCTGTACTTCAAACAGCAACAATTACAGAGAAATTCGTTTCAACAAAGAAAGCCACGCCCAAGAGGAGGCATTTCGATATTTCAGGCACAACTCCAAGCAATTAAGCTCATTTAAAGTGCAAATCTGATACTTTCTCTCATTATTCAGATTTTTACTTGTTAGAATACTTACTTAAATTCCCTAACATCTATATAAATACAATGAACAGTAGTCTATATGCCTGAAAACATTGCACAAATGAAAATGAGACTCCAAAAGAAAAATGCTAGAGGGTCTCAGTTATTAGAAACATTCTAAATGATACACAACTATTTAATCCTTTGTTTAATGCCTTAAAATCATCTGCACCTGTACTGATGAACTCCTTAGGCCAAGCTTTCTCTAAAGAATTTGACAAACATCCACCCACCAACAGCCAAATGTCTAACTCTACATGCTCTATTACTTTTCTCGTTCACAAATGTGAAACTTAACCAACCCCCACAAAACTTTTTCTTCAGGATTTACAATTCATATACTGCAGCCATCTACATTGCAATCATAAGAACTCAGAAAAAAAAGTGATCCGAGTTCCCGTAGAGGAGGATTTGGCACAGAGCTGACTTATAGAAGCACTAAACAGAGATCAAGCCAAATCTGAGAGTGACCCCTGATTATTCAGGCAAGTTACATCCTCACCTCATTTCTCACTTAACGTTGGACTATGGAGCAATTTTTAAAGAAATAGTCATGCAGTTTTTAAAAGCAAACTGCAGGCAAAACCTGTTTTGCACAAGCATCCTAGATTTTTTCTCTTAAATATATTAGGCTTCAATAATTATGTTGCTGAGCCAAGGCAGAGGCTCAACAAAAGCACAGAGAAGTTGATAAACTGATGGGTTAATGTTTCTGTAAATTCATCAGGGAGAAAAAAAATCGAGCAGGGAAAAGACTGGAATAAACAAAATTGCAGGAGTCAACATTTTTATGTAACAAAGGTATTTCCCCCAGACTAGGGGGTTTAGTTACAAATAAAGTTTTAAACTTTTATTTTAAACTTTTATTTGTGAATAATGTTTCACAAGAGTCTACACTAACTTCCAAATAAACCAGAAATCAATTCATCAATGTGTACTTTAGGAAAATACAGTGTGATACCCCATTTGCAATATATGACATCAGGTTTCTTTCTCCTCAATATGCAACACCACATGTACCCACTTACGGCTGCCAGCCATCACTTCTTGCCTCTATGAACAGAGAGCTTTGCTGATATGTCTGAGCACTTTAACAATATCTGGACTATGTGAAAACCTTTCTGAGCTTTAGGGCTTCTCCAACAAATGTGCTGTTGAAGGAGACTAGATTTGTGTTGCTCACCTGCTACCAAATCCACGAATGGTTTTTGTATGCAGTGAATGGCAAATTCACTCGGATGGTCCTCCGGTAGGTAAGGGAAGACTGCACCAAAATGACAGTAAACGGCTCTTTCAAAATTTCCACTAAAGCACTTGCTGTTGTTTTTCCTAAAAGGGGCAATTTCACCAGTGTACATTTTTTTAAGTGAAATTTCAAGAACTTTGAGTGACTAACTTCTTGGTCATAATCCCTTATGGTACATTTTTGGTCAGCTGATCACAACAAAGATTAACTTTGTAAAAGGCTATTTGTCGGAAAAGCATTAATTCTAATTAAAGCAGCAACAGGTGAACAGCCTAAAGATGACATGATTTGGGAGAACAGAGGTCAAATTCACTGAACCATCTGACAAGTGGCCCGCAGCATGATTAGGTTAGTGCATATGGTCCCTAAGTGGTTCCCCAGCTACCTTCCTAGAACATTAAGCTAGCTTTTAATACTTTATAATAAAACACAATGTCCCCTCTCCAATTCTATTTTTCATCCCAAAATCTACTTTTCAAGAAACTGCCATTCAAATATACCAACATAAAAGGGAAACCTGGAAAACTCAGAAAAACAAAAAGAGTTCCAGCTTCCTCAAGATAGTCTTACTAAGTTTATAATTATTCTCAAAATACTTTAACTGTTTTGCTATAGAAAATAGTTTCAATCCCTGTCCTTAGGGTATTTATATCTCATCAAAGGTTTGTGCAAACATTTCAAGTCCATTATTCCAGTCTCCAGATATTAGCAGAAAGTCAATAAATATAAATATTATAATAAAGACTTAATTTAAAATATATGCTGTGGAACCTTAAAACAGCTATCCTGGATCCATAAGCCTATAGGGTTCAAAACAATTACCAGCAACTCTAGCACCAACAATACATGTTACAAAATGAATACATCTTTAGCTACAGGCTTCAAGATGCAACCCAGGCTTTCTGAAACTTATGGAGTTGCAAAAAGAAATAGAAGTTGTGTGTTTGTGTGTGTGTGTGTGAGCCTGCAAAACAAGACATTCAAGCAACATATAATTGGTTTTTACATCACATGAAACATTTTTAGCCAGGGGAATTTGGTAAATAAATAAATACTGAGACTAACTGGCTGATCCTAGCAAGGAAAAATAAAACTTACATAGACTTCCCATTAAAAGCCTGATCTTTTATTCATCATAAAGCTTTTGCATAGACCTTTTGAATACACAAATCACTGGCCACAATTTTACTTACAGTCTACCATCTTCAATTATCACCCTATCTTTAGTTAAAACAGTAACCATATTCACAGGAGACACAGGTGAAAAGGGGTTAGGCTCTGAGAACCACAATTAATACAGGCCTTCAAAAGGCTAAATGAACAAAGCACATTGCTTGCCTGCTACACGGGATATCGGGGACTTCTTGATGTGCAGAGGGATGGATAACATGATTAGAGCCCGCTGTAGGCCGCTGAAATGGGTAAGCAAACTTTTATGTTTACCTGAGACAAATACGCTCAAATGCTCAAATATATCAACCAGGATATAAAATGGAAGAGCCAAACTATTAGAAGCTTCCACATTTTAATTTTAAGATTTGCAAGCTTTCAATGGAACCTCCGTCATGGTAGCAAACTGCACGTAAAGCTATTACAGAACAGATTGTTTTTTAAAAAAAAACAAATTGGCAGGTGATGGCTATGTACTTAATGTATCTTTGGTTTAGGAAGACGGGAGTATCGATTAGAGGCCAAACAATCCCCAGAATTCAAATTGCCGTTCAGATTCTGCATGATTTCCTTTCTTCTTATTAGTGGCCGTGGGATGCTTGTCTTGGCCTGGAAGTTTTGAGGCTCTAGTTGGGAGTTGCTTATTTGTTTTTGTCTGAAAGAGCCAGAAGGGGGGCGGAGCTTAGATGCTTTTGGATTCGGATTACTTGCAAGATTTGTCTGACTAGATGTTGGCTGAAGTTTTGATGAACTACATGGTGTGATTACTGGTGACTTTTTACAAGTGGGAGTCCTACTTGGAGAGGATTCAGAAACTGGAGGAGGTACCAAAGAATTTGAGACGGATGGTTTAAAAAGTGGTAAAGACTTGGGCTGGGATGTGTAGCCCTCCAGTGAAGACGGATTTCTTTCAACTCTCTTAGTCTGGTCTACTGCACTTGACTGGGGAAGCATCTGAAGAGAAGTAGGTACAAATTGCACGTCACTAATTTGATTATTTGCCGAATGATAAGGCTCTTGAGCATTCATGGTCATGTTCAAGTTTGCTTCAGAAGGTGTACTCTCAGCCACATCCTCAGTGAATTGTGGGCTTGAAGAAAAAGGCCGGTCTTCCACATCATAGCTGCTTTCTTGTTGTAAGCCACGTGTAAAGCTTTCATCCAGATGTGCAACACCCTGATGTATGCCCTGGATTGTGGATTCACTGTGGGCCTCGATATGTTGCGGCTTTATTAGTTTTCCCTGGGCGTGGTCTGTGGGTCTGGGAAGGCTGCTGGAAGGCTGTAGTACTTGAGGCTATTAAAATTAAAAACAACATTAAGCAACAATTCACTTTACATATGCCACCCAGAATTAATATAAGTTCCAATTAAGCTGTGTTGATACTTATGTTTTAATATAAGAAGTATGTGAGGGTTTTTTTTTCAATTGAAAAATAAACTGCAATATTCAGGTGAATTCATGACACACAAGAGTGATAATGCAAACAAAAAATGATACAAGCAGTAAACACTAAACAAGATTAAAAATAAAACAGGGGAAAAGAAAAATATTGAAGTACTTATTTACTGTAGAAAACAGATTTCCTGCCTTGATTCATTAAGTATTTAAAACTTTATAGGTAAGATACCTTGAGAGAATGATTTCTATAGCACTTTGATTTAATCTTCATAAACCACAGATAAAAACTGTGACCATTCGGAATATTACCCATTTTGAAGACTTTTTTTTTTTTTTTTTTTTTTTTTTAAGGAAAGCTGTATAACACTTTAACACACTTGGCTAGAGAAAGTATTAATTTAAAAGTGTCAAGCTGCTATACTTCTATCAAGAGTTAAAATCAACAACAGATAAACAAGGCTTAGATTGATTATATTCTTGTTGATGTGAAATTCTAATTACTCAAACAAAAACAGGTCAATACATTTAGCTAATATTAACCTATCTTTAACATTCTTGTTGAAAAGTTTCAGAATAAAATGTTTTCACAGCTTATTTGTTCTGTCTCACTGCCATATGAGGGATCAACTAGGGTTCTGGTAAATGGAGAACAGTTAACCTGCCCAAGAGTGAACACCCATTTAAAATTTAAAATGATCAGCCTTTTGAATAAACAACTCAGAGTAAAACAAATCTGAAATTACCTCTAATCTGAACTAAAGCTGAGCAACTTATAATAGCAAAATTCTTTAGGTCAATGTGCCTCACACACACTTTTCTGGAGCTCACTGTGTGATCATATTCCATACAAATCAGAGCAAACATGTAATTTCTACTATTACTTTTGGGAAGTCAGTAAAGAAAGTTCTCTTTCAATGGCCCAAATAGTTAAAGCATATGGGGCAGAGCCTATTGTTATCAATGTATAAACACAATACATACACATTCTCTATTAAATAATGTGGACTGAAAATATAAAAAAGTTTGCCAAAGGGCTCTGAAATATAGACTTTGATATTTTCTTTTTTTGCTATGCTAATCTACAAATAAATATACACCGTATCTCTGATTTCTCCAATGAAAGGGGCAAATCTATTTACACTGCATCATTCGTGTTCTGTCACTTTTTCACCTCCTCAACCAGTACTGGAGGATGACTGCGGAGCCAGGAGTCAGGCCAATTAGGGCAGGATAACAGATAATGGAGAGCCAAGTGCAATGACTTGTAAAGGGATGGCTGGCCAGGATGGTTTAAGGCCAGCAGGCTATTTAAAAAAAACAGTAAAATCAAGACAATGACTACTTAAAATTCATATAGATTATTACATTTAACTCTTATTTTAGAATATTTAAGACAAATAATCCATCTCAGTTTATTTAAGCTAAATGTCTTGTTCAAGCTTCAAGCTTTATGTCCTAAACTTCAAAGGCAGTGCGCATTTTCACAATAAACCACACAGAGATGAATACCTTCAAGAAGTAAGGTACCCAAATCACCAGGTAATTACAATTGGCTGGGAATCCCTAGAAAAAAATGACAGTGCCAAAGTAACCATATATTTTAGAAAGATTAGTAAAAATATAGAGTAGGACCATATTAAGCAAGCCAAAATCTACCAAAAGGAAAAAAAGCAACCAAAGAAGGGAAAGGTGCAGCATCAAATGGTTGATTGAAATGGGGATTTGCTTTCCCTTTTCACCTTCAAAAATATCAAAAGATATTCTACTCTTGAGTTAAAAATCTTAAAGCAACTTAAGACCTTTGAAAATATCAGTAGCAATTTAAAAATGACTTCATTGTAACATACCTATTGCTAGTATGAAAAAAAGGTATAGATGTGCTATCAGCTCAAAGCACAAAAAGGTATGACTTCCTAATTAAGTATTAAACTTAAGATTAAGACAGCCAAACCTCCAGAAAAGGAGCACTGTGAACTATAGATAAATTATCCATTAGTTCTATTCTCACTATAGTAGCCCCCCCTTTATCTGCATGAATATGTTCCCAAACCTCCCATGGTAGTAACAACTCTGTATTTACTATGTTTTTCCCTATACATACATACCTATGATAAAGTTTAATTTATAAATTGGGCACAATAAGAGATTAACAATAATCGCTAATAATAAAAGAGAACAATTACAACAATTATTATAGTAAAAGTTATGTGAATGTGGTCTCTCTCATCCTTCTTCTTGTGATGTGAGATGATAAAAGACCTACATAATGAGATGAACGGAGGTGAGTGATGTAGGAGTTGTGAATGATGTAAGAGTTGTGGCATAGCATTAGGCTACTATTGATCTGACAATATGTCAGAAGGACAATCATCTGCTTCCACATGGCAGTCAACAGCAGGTAACTGATGGGGGACCTGGGCGGCTCAGTGGTTGAGCGTCTGCCTTCGGCTCAGGGCATGATCCTGGGTCCCGGGATCGAGTCCCGCATTGGGCTCCCCACGGGGAGCCTGCTTCTCCCTCTGCCTGTGTCTCTGACTCTCTCTCTGTGGCTCTCATGAATGAATAAATAAAATCTTAAAAAAAAAAAAAACCTCCAAAATAACCAGCAGTTAACTGAAACCAAATAAAGCAAAGCTTTGGATGGGGGTGGGGGCAGAGAGGACTAGTGTACTTTTATTACTCAACTGACTACTGCTTATCAGAAAACTAAATAGAAGTATAGCAGGAAGATGTACTGCATGTACTAAATGCAATAAAGCTGCATATCAAATATTAAAGAATTTAAAAATAATAAGGTTTTTTAAAATAATAAAAATGAGTCATCTGAGGAGTTATATTGAACAATTATATAAAAGACGCCTATTACTTAATTACGGTGAATAAATTAGTAGTTTCTAAATGCTTTATAAATAATGCAGATTTTGTGTTTTTATTACAAGTTAATTTTAGCAGTGTGATCTAATTTCCCTATCCCCAAATAAATGTCCTGTTTTATTATTTATTTGAAAATTAGTTTGGAAATCAATTCCACTACCATAAGAAAAAAGTCTCTTAAAGAAGATAGAGAAATGGGGATCCCTGGGCGGCTCAGTGGTTTAGCGCCACCTTCAGGCGAGGGCGTGACCCTGGAGACCGGGGATCCAGTCCCGCGTTGGGCTCCTTGCGTGGAGCCTTCTTCTCCCTCTGCCTGTGTCTCTGCCTCTCTCTCTCTGTGTCTCTCATGAATAAATAAATAAAATCTTAAAAAAAAAAAAAGAGGATGGAGAAATGAGTATAGTGAGGACCAAGGCAATTTCTCCTCAAGGTGGATGACTGCATAGAACTGGTTACCCACTAAGGACTGAACTGTCATTAGCTACCTGCTGGCGAGTTAAATGACAAACTGCCTCTTAACCTCTACCAAACAAAGCAAAGATGCATTTCTGAGACCTTGTCGCTTGCAGCACAATTTCCCTAATTTCTGAACATTCAACTATATTAACACAAAGGCAAGATACTAACAATTCTTCCTGCCCACATTCATTACTGCTTCTATGCCCTCAGACACCCTTAGATCGAATTCTGAATAAATAAAAAATGATCCCATATTCTCATGGATAAGACCAACGGGAATGAATATCAAAGACTATTCATTTTTTTTGTAAATGTCTACAATACATCATGCATTGTACTAGGTATAGAAAAATACAGAGGTGAATACAATGCGGTTCTTATGGTTGAGAGACCTAGTGAGGGAGATACGTAAACAAATGATGAGACCATGTCTCAAGCATAACAACATATGAGAACAAAAGAAAAAATATGCTTGATTGTATGGGTCATAGAAGGCATCCAAGAATCACCAACATCTCAACTGAGTTTTAAGATGAGTTAAGAGTTTGCCAAGTAGACAAGAAGGGAAAAACATTCAGTGCTGAGCGCCAGCACATGCTAAACACAGAGGCAAAAAAAGAATATGGTATGTTCTAGTAACTTCAAATTGTTAGACTGAATTGGGAGATCCCAGTGCTGGCGGGAAAGCATAGGCAAGGGACAACGCATAAAGAAACTCCTGTCAGGCTAAGTGGTTCTGACTAACACTGATAAATTTAAACAGAGGAATCGTAAGATCATATATATATATATATATATATATATATATATATATATATATATATATTTAGGATGTTATTTTGGTGGAATTAGTGAGCAATGTACAGGAGGGGTGATTGTAAGCAGAACAGCCAGGCAGTATGCTATTACTAATAGCCTAGATGAAAAATTATAAGGGCCTAAAATTAATATACTGAAAGCAAAACTGAAAAGGGTAAAAGAGATTTTTTTTTTTTTAAAGTGGTCAAGTAAGCAGCTACTTGGAAAGAATTCAAGATGAGCTACAGGTTTCTTGCTTTGGAGATGCATGATGAAGTACTAATCTGTATCCAAAAAAGTTGTTCACCAGCCCATTCATTTCCTGGGCTCAGCACCCCAGAAGACTCAGGACAAAAGGAATCCCACCTACTGGGGAGTGGGGCAGACTTCAGGAAACAGCCTGTAGTCACAAATATGTAGAGCTTTAGTCCTCCACCCTTGCAGAGCTAAGCGCTTCTAACTAGACTCAGCAACTTCATGCCTTACTTTAGTTAGATACATCACCTCAGCACACCATTCTGAGAATTCTCAGAGGCAACGGTTACAGGTATGAAGGTCAAGAGTGCCACAGGTACTACTGGGTAACTGTGCAAGGGATTAGTAGGCTCTTCATTGATAATCTTAAATGTCTATTTTGGGCTGCTTATAAAAATAACCAGAGATACGAGCTCCTTATAGGTATGTACCAAGCTTTATTTGTTCTTATAGTTGGTGTTCCTAGTATTTGGCACATAGCAGGGATTAAATATATATTTTCTAGATAAATTAATAAATAAATGAATATTAGTAACTGGTATATTCCAGAACTGCTTCTTTGGTAATAAATAATCAAAATAATACTTTCCCTATTAGGTCAGGGATGCAGCGCTAATAACCAATAAAAACAAGTTAAAAAAAAACACTGATGAAAAATCTTATAACAGAAAAAAATGTTCTTTCTAAACAAGTTTGGGGTTAGCATAATGATTAATGTTTAGAAGGACAGCAGGAAGAATTATAAATTAACCAGGACACAGCACCTCCCATGATACTAGCTAAGCTACAACTATTTTTTACCTACAGACAGACATTTCTGGATGAAATAAGTTGGGAAAACTGAACAAGCATTCAACAATTTTCCATTTCTAATGTTAATAACTAAATATAATTATACACGTAAAACACTTAGCATAGGACCTCCTAGCATATCAAAAGTGCTCAATAAATGTCACCTATAATTATTAAAAGGTGTGAGAATGATGAATTCAAGCCATTGTCCTTTTGTAACAGGGTTTTGAAATAGAAAAGGCAAGTTTTATAGCAGAATAAAAACTAGTTGCTATACGGTAAGAGCTTTCTAGGCTTCAAATAAGTGTTTCAGTAATGTCAGTTATATCTAAGTGTTTTAAACCCATTGCAGGCATATCTGATATGATACAGAAGTCAAGATTCCTTAAGTGCCTTCCTGAAGATAAGAGAGAGCTAGGACATGCAAAGCACTTTAAAGTATAGAAAGAATTTATATACAGTTATATGGCAGAGCTAGTACAACACAATACTGAATCACTTAGCTTTTGAAATCAGACTGACCTGGGTTTGAGTTTTGACTCCATCACTTACTACTGGTGAGATATTGGTAAATTGTCTTACTACTCTGAGATGGAATTTTGTAATTTATAAAATGAGGATAGTAACAGTATTTACACCTTACCAAATTGCTGTAAATAATAAATGATAACATGCCTACCAAAGTGCTTTATATAGTACCTGATACATTACAAATACTTGAGAAATGCTATATTCTGGGCTCTGAGAGAACAGTTTCCCTTCTTCCAAGGGTAAAGAGTCAAACACTAAGTTTATATGTAAGTTTGCATGTGTGATCTCTGATTATCACAAGAGACTCAGTAGAAAGTACTGTCTTATTTTTGCAGATGAGTAAACTTAGTTAAAAGAAATTAAGTAACATATTGAAATTCACATGCTTTAGCAAATAGTAAAGTCACAATTTGAACGGAACAGAGAACTTAAAATGTGGCATTAAAACTATTATTCTGTTATTTGGGTAATTCCAATGAATTCACAGATGTTCAGAATACGCAAGTATAGCACGGTGATTATTTATAAAACTTAATAGGCAGGACACCTGTGTGGCTCAGCGGTTGAGCATCTGCCTTTGGCTCAGGGCCTGATTCCAGGGTCCAGGGATCGAGTCCCACATCGGACTCCCCGCGGGGAGCCTGCTTCTCCCTCTGCTTGTGTCTCGGCCTCTCTCTCTCTCTCTGTGGCTCTCATGAATAAATAAATAAAATCTTAAAAAAATAAATAAAAAATAAAAACATAATAGGAAAATTCAATACCAACATTCAGGGACTAACTTTCCTGGAAAATGTCCTATTTCTTCCTCAGGTGATCTATCCTACACAGATTAAGTCTTAGACACCAAACTCAAGTCATGATATGCAACAATATTTTGAGGGAAAAAAATGGTTCCAAGTGCCCTACTGGAGGAATACACTGAACACAAGAAAAGGCAAATTAGCATTCGCCACTGAGAAAAACTTCACCTTTATTGTTGTCCTACCATTTGAAAGATTTCTAGTATTAGCATAAGAAAAAATACTCATAATAGTTTCTGTAAACATTTTCTTCTAGAGTTACCAAAGATAAGATGGCAGCTAGGAACAACAAGTCCTGACTGAGAAAAATATGTCTACGTGTGTAAGGTAGAAAGCAGGAAATGTTCTAATGCATAATAATGCTACTGCATAGCAGACACAGGAATTACCTCAAATTATTTTCTTGGTACATATAAGTTTATTACTATTATTATTATTATCATTAAATACATTTTAAGCTATAAGATGGAAATGGAGCAATCTGTAACATGCCTGTATTTTCATGCAGGCTCTGACATGCATCATGCAAATTGGAAAAAAAAACAAAAACAAAAGGTGACTATGAGGAAGGTGGTAGGAAAAAAATCTGAAATTGTACTGTACCACGCTTTGTCAGAGAAGTAATGGACTAACTTCTCAACTCCTTGCCAATGGCATAATGGGAGAGCAGAGACAAGAAAAAGACAGGACAATGATTGTCAGAGACCACACACAACACCAAGGAATTGCCATGACTGGGTATAGCAGCCAACAGTATTTGCTTAGCTTTTGTTGTGTTTTTCCAGGTAGTATTATTTTATTTAATATATTTATGTAAAATGAAAACATTTTTAATAAACTTATACTCTCTTGCTAAAGAGGTTTGCAAGTTAATATAAATATTCATAATCACAGAACAAAATATATAAAACTTCTCACACTTAAAAGGAATCATTTGAAGAATCTTACCAAATAAAGTATTGAAAGGATTTTGACACAATATTTATACTCCAAAGATCTAAAAAGGTTTAGCACATGTAATCCCTTACAAATCAAGTAGAAATTTCTTTAATAATTTCAGAAAGTCTTGCACATTATAAGCCAAATATAATTCAACATTAGTTTACGTTTATTACTAACTGCTGCATTAAAGACCAATTAAAGTATAATCTGATCTTCACGTATGTCTGTCTTAAATATGATGTTCTAACTTATCCTCACATCACTACAAAGATGGAAGACATGATTGGATCCCTAATATAACTAGATTCAAGGAATTCTGCTGTATAATTCACATTAACCCATCACAACTTCCAAAGTTTTCTGGGAATCAGGAATGCTCTTATTCCTCTAGATCTCAGAACGGTGCCTCTAGATCTCAGAGAATTTAGAGAAGATAACTGATTGATAAATAGAAATTACATATAAACAAATTCTGAGATAAGGAGTTCAATGGCTTTTTAAATTTGATCAGTTAACTTGTTTAAAAACTATCACACTGATTCACATTCACTTAAGTAATAAGCATTTATTACCCAAGCACAATCAGTGTGAGGTGCTTAATTTTCATGGGTCTTTATCTCTAAGACATAGAACCCATTAGCATTTAACCTCTGGGATTCAGAGTAGTTCAGAAAACAAAACTAAACATAATAGTACCATTCCATTGCTGTGATCAATATCACATGATATAGTTCTCCAGAGTAAGATACTGCAGGCATATGGTACAACAAATACAGCTAACAAAACAATTCCACAATCTACAGAGCAGGTTGTTGTAAAAGGCTTATACAAAAAACAGCAACTGCTGTGTTTCTCATCATTGCAAAGTGCCCAGAGAAACTAGTTTATGGGACAGCCTCCTGGACCATGAGTTTGATGCACATTTCTAATCAATCAACCAATGACTAAACTAAACAGCACTTGGAATTAGCTGCAAAAATGGACAGAGTGTCATATTCTATATTATTTGTTCAATTTTTACTGAGTTATCCCAGTTTCCATTTCACTGAAAATATTTTATTTTTATGAAAAGTCACTCCCAGAGCTAATTTCTCATTGAAGCACTGAAGCTAATGCTACCCTTACATATAAAATTGATTACAGTCACATGGTAGAGCCAATCAGAGTGAGCCACATTAACATATGCCTTATGAACACGTTTGGCAGTTCAATAATACACATCAAGTGTTTCTAGAAAGTGCACAAACCCTCTGATTAAGCAACCTCCTTCCAGGAATCTACGTAAGAGAGATGATGATACTGATCTATACACAAGTATAAATGGCATTGCAAGAGTATCTCTATTTAGTGGGGAAAAATGGAAACAACATCAATGCCCAACAATAGGAAAAGATTAATTATAGTACAGTCACATAATAATGTATTAACATGTACCCATTAAAATGATACTTTCAATATTTACTAAACCAAAATGTTCATATAATGATACTATGTGAAAAAAAACAAAAGTTTAAGAAGAAAATATGAGAGTATTATATGTTCTAAGAGAAAGTATTATTCATTCAACTTTTATCTTAATTTCAAGTATACTTGTGTGCTGGGGTTGTAAGTACATAGTTTCGTTTAGTAAACATGTATTGGGTTGTGATATAAAATGAATTCTTAAGTGTCATTTGTCAAAAAGGTATGTGAAACACTCTCTGAGGGTTATAAAAAGAGGAGGAGGATATAAGAAAATGTAATCATCATTCTTAATGTAATTCTGGTTGGAATGCAGTTAGTTACCATAACATAAATTTAGAAGTCAGGCAATACTAACACTACATCAAGAAACTGCTGAGCTATTAATGTAGATGCACTTACATTATTTTTATTGTTTAAAAACAATTTTTGTCTCATCTAAGTGATTGCACATGAAAGGTAAAGCTTGAAAAGATTTCTGAATTCTTTCAAGGTGTTAAAGAGCACATTTAATAGTCTTTTTAGGCATGACAAGAAGTAGGTATTACTTCAAAATATACTTTTGGAGAAGTCAAGTATTCCTAAAAGCATATGATCTGGCAAGAAGTGCTACTTGAGATTATGATTAGGGCTTTTTACCTGCCAAAAGCCATTATTTTTATTCAATTTTCCTACTCTGAGGTAGGTTATTTATTTTTCCTGATTTTACACAGCTGGAAATCAAAAAGACTAAACCAATGTTAGTTAAGTCAATTCGGACAAAAGCTGAAGTCAGGACAAGAAAAAGACCCCTTCTATGTTTAAAAGTAGATATTTTCTACTAACCCAGAGAAAAATTTAATTTGAAATTAGAAGACAAGCATCAAGTTAAGACTGGTGATATACTCAAGAAAAGAAATGGAAGTCACAATTTCCTGAGAAAGATAAAAATATAAGAAGACCAGGATTTTCTTTTTTCTCCATTTTTCTAGAGTTATTCTTAAATTCAGTAAGAACATTCTTGGCCAGTGCAGCTTTTCTGAGTGACCAGAGCTAAACATTCCCTGTAAATATTAATTATTTCACTTTCTACATATCCAGAACAGGCTATCTCATTATGCTGGAAGATCTACTACTCTTATAATTAAAAACATAAACAAAACCAGATTGCCCTTATTAAAGCCTGCATGACTTTTGCATTTAGAAGAAAAGGCAGTTCACTTATGTTGATGTTAAGAGGGCCTCAGAAAGAACTTATTAATGAAACAGATTATAATAAAGGAGAACTCTCTCCACTATCTACCATCACTTACAGAATTAACCCATCCAAAAATCAGCCCTTTGAATCACATACTAACTAAATATGGAGACAAATATTATTTCACTAAGTTTAGTGTAGGAAGGGGAGATCTATTCCAAAACCCTCTGAAAAACCATTGGACTCCATACCCTTCTTTTCTCTATTTTAGAAAAATTCAAAATATTCTTTAAAAATTAAAATTCTGTATTTATATAATTTATATATAATTCTATATTTTACATTCTATAAAAATTCTACATTTTAGAGAAATTTAAAATATTTTTTAAAATTACAATAATAATAATGTTATTAGTAAACTGCTTTAGCTGTTTTCAGGATAAATCCAAAATAGTGTAGTGTTTAGAACGTATTTTTCCTTTAGGAATCTTCCCAAGCTCAGTCAGAAATATCAGAAAGCCATGAACACTATGGAAAATTATCACTTTCCATAAAGGAGGTCTACAAGTCTTAATGATCAAGTTCCAGGGACAGTTCTCTTACCTAAGCTGTTAGAACTTACTCAAGACTACGATGTGAATTATCTTCTGATAGGTGGCTAACACATCCAAATTCTAGAAAACCAAAACTTTCTCCTTACTAATTTGAAGATGAGGAGAAAGGAGGTTTGATTTACAAAAGTCAGAAAGACAGATCTTGATAGGGTTGCAAGACAGTGCTTCTTCATATTTGGGAAATGAAAAAGGCAACTCTAACCCAAGAGGCAAGAAGGAAGAAACATTTGAAAATGGAGGGCCAATGACTAAACAAAAGGACCAGAAAATTCTAAAGCTATACAAATAAGAAACTAGTGAAATGAGTGACATATTTTTAAAATAAACATAAATCTTTGTTTGCAATACAGAATAATCAACCTTAAACTTCAATTCCACATTATAGCTAACTGAAGGGAAGAAGAAAAAAAAATGAAGGGAAGAAGAATGAGGTAGAAGAATGGCAGAGAAAGAGGACAGGAACTAAAAAGGGGCTAGAGCAAATTCAAGGCAAGGATGTTAATCTGAGGTAAATCTGTCAAACGATGCAATTTACTAGCTATAAGCCTAAAAATATATTATCATGTTATAGCTGCCTTTGAAAGATTAGTTCACTAGCGGGTTAAAGTGATTTCTTATGTGCTAGGAATACTTACAGAGAGGAGGAAGGAAAGGGAAGTACTTGAAGACAAGAGAAGTAAAAGGGAAGCCTACAAAAGTGGTAGGAGATGGAAAAGGAGGAAGAGAAGGAATCCCTCTTCTCACTGCTTCCACTAAACAAATTAACTTGCTACTAAATAATTTGATATAAAAGCCTGTACAAACTTTCTATTTTTCTTTAAAACAAAAAGCACAAAAAGGAAGCAAAGGCAAAAAAGCCAAAAAATAAACCTCAAACCTTGTCTCAAATTCACACTGATACCTCGTAATTTTGCCTAATTCAATAAATGAATTTTTATTTAAATAAATCACATTCTTAATTTTAAACTGCTTACAATTTCTCCCTTTGGGACCTTTGATACTTCACATGGATAAAGATAATTTATGAAAAAATGATCTGAATACAAAATCAGGGCAAATCCATGGAGGAGGCATAAAAGTGACTGACTGACAATATTAGTACCTCTTTTTTATTAATATTAGCTTTTTTTGGGTGACTTTTCAAAAAAGATAAAATATAACCAACTTACCAGGTGTACTTAAGTACATAATATAAATAATAAAACACTGTTCTGGAAAGCAGATTCAATGTAAACAAAGTTCTTTTTTTTTTTTTTTTTTAAGTCAAACCATTACTAAATCATTAGAAATGTTAGTAAACCATGCATTTTCAGAAGCCATTTTCTTCTGGACTGTAAAGCAGCTGATGAATTACAAAAACATATTAGTCGTTAAAAAAAGTCCTTTAAATGATTAAAGACTTCTTTTAGATGACAGTGAAATGCAATAACAGCTTTTTGATTAGGTAATATTTAAAGAAATGTGCAATGGTCTAGTAAGCCTGCTCCCTCAAACAGTATGCATCTGTTCATATCACTGTATACAGTATGTATATTTTTGATGTAGATAAAAAATTGTTATTTATATATCTCAAGGTCACAAAAAAAGAAAATACATTTAAGGCAGATGCATGTCAGTAGGTCTAGGGCCACTGGCAATAGGTTTAAACAGCATTAGAATGAAATTAACTTCAGGTAGTTCTCCTAAGGCTCTAAGTAGAAGTCTATTCACATGCAGTCAAAGGAAGGGTTAATTAATAGGAGAGAGCCCAGGAAGTGCTGGTTTAGCACATGCCTGCAGGTCACTCTGGACAGGAGGCGGGGTGCTGGGGGAGGGACAGGTCATGCAGAGGGGAAATACCATGAACGGGAAGCCAGAGCAGGAGAGGAGTGAGAGACACAGACTCACTCTGTCTGCGGTGCGGCGGAACAGTCCGTGGGATCCCCTGGAAGGAGCCCTGCCAAGAAGAGAAGGAGGGAGCACAATACCCACCCTGTGCAGAGAGAGACGGGGTAGGGAGGTATAATAAAAAAGGGAACCGAAAAATAGAGAAACCAAAGTCATACTTTAAAAAAAATAACAATAGTGTTAATAAGAAGACAGATTTCATTCTTTTTTAAACACAGATAGTTCAAATGATTAAAAATACAACATAATCCAAACCTAGGTATTTTTTCAATATTGTAAGAAAAAATTATTTTCCCGTAGTATTTATAGTAATACATAAGAAATAAAATATTATTCTTTCTGGCATAGGTTACATTTATCATCATATAGTTCTTTTTTAAACAGCAGATCCCAGTCTTTTAACGTGAAAGCATTTAAAAGGGGAGATAGAGTTTTAATCGTCAAACACAGAAATTGCATCAATTATAAATCAGGCAACAAAAAACTATCATACAAAAAATTTTCATTTCTTTTTAAATCATAGGTTTCCAGAGGATTAGCAGGTGAAATAAAGAACATTGGCTGAAGATAGCAGAACCAACACAGCATTAAAAAAGACTTAGGATGTTTTGAGAGTAAGTATTGTCAAGAATGTGACATACAGGCCACAGGTTAAACATGCATGCTTTTTAGTATGAGTAACTTATGGCTTCTTAGATTTACTTAATAACATTATCAGAATTGGAATATATCTGCAATAGCATTTACTTCAATTTCCTCACTTTCCAGATAAAACTGGGTTATCAAGAAAAAATCTGTTCAATGTCTCATAAATAGAATCAGATTGGGTCGCAGGTCGGTTCCTAGCTCCCTCACCAACTAAAATATAACCACAAATAAAACTACTAAAACACTAACAAAACTGTCAAGGAAAATAAGCTGTAAATCATCATCATATCCAGTTCAATTTGCAAAAGAAGGTAAGCATAATTTTTCAGACGAATTAATCTGACATAGAAATAATTCATTAGAAAATTACTAATATAGTTTTTATTGGTGTTTACAGATTTAATAAACACTGGTTCAAATAAAATTTTTTTCCACTTCTGTATCAATATTTCTTGGCTCAGTTCAGTATAATCAGATACTTATTTAAATATAAGAGTAATCGTAGCTATACTGGCTCACTATAAAAAACAAAATGATCCACTTTCTCTGTTAATGAAGGGGGAAAATAGCTCCAAGAAATCATGTGGAATTAATTATTTTTAAAATATCCTAGTATATTATAATCCGATCTTCTGAAATTATTGTCTTTTCTCCAGTAATTTAGCCACAGATATTTGTGAAAAGAGCTTAGAAAATATTTAATAGGGTGATAATCCCAAGTGTTCTCCAAAGATAAGCATGATACAATTCTATTTTGCTGTTTCAGAAATGTTTTAGTTCAAAAGTTTACACAAAACAAGTCTTCAACCAAGAAGGGACATGCACTTTTGCTATGAGTTTCACCAGGGCCAAGCTTCTACCCACTGAACTGGGTAAACACACTTTCAGATGGGTATTTTGTAGATGAGCTAAACCAGCAGTCAGAGATTCCTTTTCTAAGAAATAAATGCTCTCTGAAGGTTTGTGAAAATAGTACTAACTGGGAGTCAGGGAACTGTTTTTCTTTGGATCTTCCCTAAGTCCTGAAACCTTGAAAAAGTCACTAATCTTCTGTGAGCCTCAGTTTCCTCATTTGTAAGATGCAGGATTGGAATGTGCTACAGAATGAATTGTTTGTGTTTCCCCAAAATTTCATATGTTGAGACCTATTCCCCCAGTGTGATGGTATTTGGAGGTAGGGACTTTGGGAAGTGAGCAAGTAGGTCATCAGGGTGGAACCTCGTGAATGGGATTAGTACCCTTATAAAAGAAACCCCAGAAAGCTCTCTTGCCTCCTCCACCAAAAAGGAACACAAGGAGATGGTTGTCTATGCAGGCCCTTGCCAGACATTGAATCTGCTGGTGTCTCTGCTCTTGGACTTCCCAACCTCCAAAACTGTGGGAAAAAGACTTCTATTGCTTATAAGCCATCCAGTCTATGGTGTTCTGTTACAGTTGCCCAAATAGACTAAGACAAAATGGTTCATTTCTAAGATTCTTTCAGTTCTTAGAAAGTTCATAGAATCATTATCCCCACTCCAATCATGGTTATCCTTTAATTTTATAACTATTTATATGGCATTTAAAACAATCAACTTTGTATTAAATGTTCTTGAATTAGTTCTTTGAAATAACTTAAGTCAAAGTATCTGCCACAATACCTAGAACCTGGCAGGAGTTTTAAAGGATGTTCAATGTCCTACTTTTGTTTGCCTAACAGTCCCTAACACACAGCAGACTCTAAATAATTGTTTATGGATTTAAACTGAATTAAATAAAGCTATTAAAACATAAATGAAATTATTGTATTTAACTAGAGATGAAGCTATAACATCAGGGCTGGATACACATTGCAAGCACCTAAGAATTTTAGAAACAAAACAATGATACCCATCTTTACTCACCCAAGACCAATAAATCATGATCTCTGGGATGGGCTTGAGTATGAGAGGGAAAGAGAGACAATCTTGTGAAAGAAATACGTAAATAGCTATGCCTGCTCCTGCCAAGGGGCACCTGTTTATTGAATTGGTTGAAGAGCTGTCATTTCA
The DNA here is from genome assembly GCF_905146905.1 of Nyctereutes procyonoides. Lineage (NCBI taxonomy): Eukaryota > Metazoa > Chordata > Mammalia > Carnivora > Canidae > Nyctereutes > Nyctereutes procyonoides. The sequence goes on from NW_026575046.1 coordinate 55,456,540, forward strand.
GTTTATGCCTAGAAAGGCAAAGAATATTACTCATTTTACTTTAGTCTCCCTTTCACTTTTCCACCCCCATCTACCTAATTCCTACCAAGCCTTCCAAGCCCAAGCCCATTTCAAACCCATTCCCTAAAAGCTTCTCTGGATCCTACCTAAATTCATTATGATCAATCTTGTTTATAAATATCTACATCATTTAATGGGCACTTGTCTTAGGGAATTTTTCTTCTGCTTTTCATTGTGTTGATTTGAGTATTTCTCTCTTCTATGAAATATAACTATCCTGAGAATAGCTTTCTCACTTTTCTGAGTGTCAACTACAGCTTCATTATGTGACTTTCAGTATAGAAATATACTTTGATTAAAATTTAATAGGAGCAGTACTTCCAGTTCTGGAAAGTTCCATCAAAAGATGAAATAGGTAACACTCCCCTCTTTTCTTTCTGCAAAGTACAGGCAAAACCTCTGGACATTATACATGAAATGAACATGAAACTCTGAAAGGTGGAGCTAAGAAGATAGACCAGCTAGGAATCTTGAAATCTGAGGACAAACATAGTAGAGAATGCGTGGGTTATCTTTTTGCTTAATGTATCCTAGACTAGGTGATGGAGAAGCCAGCACACAGAAATGCCAGTGAGTGAAGACAAAAACAAAAATAGAAACAGTGTCAAGAGAATCCTGAACCATGTCAAAGAATCAGGAAAGAGGCAGCCTAGCAGTTCATATAACCTGTACACAATGACCTGCTAAATGTCACAGGAGAAACTGTACCCCCGGCCCTAATCCCAACAGAAAAGACCAACGAGTGAGCCTAAGCTTCCATCCTTGCATGGCTCTAATATTGTCGTATGTCATTCTTGAGGTGTGTATAGGAAATATTTAAGACACTTACATTACAAATGGGACAGAGAAAGGGACTTAAAGGGTAGTAAGGTTCTCTACTTAGGAGACTACATAAGTTATGTAGGTATAATACCTACAACAACTATAACAGTTCCATACAAACTGATACACTCAAAACACTTATGTATAAACCAAAATGGAACTCTAAGAGATATACGTAACACACAGAAAGGCAGGAAAAAAAATAGAAGCAAAGAAGAGAGGAAGAAAACAGAAGAGAGGAAATAAAACAAAAAATAAAATGGCAGGCTTAACATACTGGTACATTAAATAAAAAGAATGTTCAGATACCAAGTAGACAAACTAGCAGAGTGGATAAAGAATCTTGACACAATCATATGCAGGTCACAAAAAATTCACTTTATATATAACAATATAGTTGTTTTAAAGTAAAACAAGAAAAAGTTCTACCATGCAAAAAAATAAAAGAAAGTAAGAGTGGTTATAAATTAGTATCAAATAAAGGAGGATTCAAAGCAATTACCAGGTACAAAAAGTGATCTTATAAAATTATAAAAGGGTCAATCTACCAAAAAAGACATCGTGATCCTAAATGTGTATGCAACAAACTACAGAGCTGTGCAACACATGAAGTAAAAACTGATAGAAGTGAAAGAAGAACAGTCAAATCCACAATTACAGCTGGATAGTCCTAACACTCTTCTCTTAATTGATAAAAAAATTAGGCAATTAAACTAGCAATGATACAGGACTCAAGGATGCCATCAACAATGAGGATCTATTCAATATGTACAGAATATTCCATCCAGTAACAGCCAAATATACAGTCTTTTCAAGAGTACATAGAACATTTACCAAAACATTTACCATAGAATATTACCACAGTGTAGGCCATAAAACAAACCACAGAAAACTAAAATAACAGAAATTGCACAGAATGTGTTTTCTGACCACAAGGGAATCAAATTAGAAATTAGTAATAGAAAAATTTCCAAACACTTGGATACTAAACAACATATTCATGGATCAAGGAAGTTTCAAGGAAAATTAAACACACACAGGGCATATACACCCTGAATACAAAAGAAATACATATCGAAAGTTGTGGAACACAGTTATAGCAGTAACAGAAAAGAGGAAAAAAAAACCCAGATCAGTAACTGAACTGCCACCGTAAGACACTTAGGAAAAAAATACCAAAATAAACCAAAAGTAAGTAGAAAGAAGAATACAATCAAGAGCAGAAATCACTGAAACTGAACACAGAAAAGTAGAAGTAATCAAGGAAACAAAAAGCTGGTGCTTTGAAAAGTTCAGTAAGATTGACAAACCACTACAAATGATAAAGAGTATCCGAAAGATGATTCAAATTGCCAAAATCATGAATGAAACAGGGTCACAACACAGATCCTCCAACCATTAAAAGGGAATACTCTGAGTAACCTTACAGTCATAAATTTGACATATGAGAAGAAATGGACAAATTTCTCAAAACCGCAAACTAAGAAAACTCATCTGAGATGACAGAGATCATCTGAATAGGTCTATAACAATCTAAAAATTTCCCCCAAAAAGAAATCTCCGGGCCTAGATGGTCCACTGGAGAATTCTGCCAGTGTTTAAAGAATTAATACCAATTCTACACATTCTCTTCCAGAAAATAGAACTAGAGGAAAGAATACTTCCCCATTCATTTATGAGGCTAGAATTACCCCAACAGAAAACCAGACAGTGATAGTATAAAACAAAAACAAAAACCGGAAATCAACAATTACTCCTCATGAATACAAACATAAACAATCCTTAACAAAATACTATTGATTAGAATTCAGAAATATATAAAAGAATTATACACTGTAAGTAAGTGGCATTTAGGTCAACAAGATTGATTCAAAAAGATCAATGCAATCAATAGTCTAAAGTGAAAAAAATGACACATTCATATGTATTAGTATAGCAAAAGGACTGAACAAACTCCAACATACATGATGAAAACTCTCAGCAAACTAGAAATAGAAAGGAAATCCCTCAACTAGATAAAAAGCATCTTTCAAATATCTATAGCTAACATTTAATTAATGGTGAAAGACTGAATGCTTTTCCCCCTGTAAATCAGGAACATGGCAAGAATCTTCACTTTCATCATTCTTATTCAACATACAATTGGAAGCCCTAGCTAGTGGCATAATATCAGAATAGGAAATAGAAGACCTACAGATAAAAAAGTGAGAAAACTGTTCCTATTTGCAGATAAGAAAATTGTTCCTATTTTGATGACATGCAGTCCACATATAAAAATCCATATCTACAGGAAAAACTCCCAGAACTAGGAAGTGAGTTTCCTAAGTTCATAGGATAAAAGATCCATATACAAAAATCAATTGTACTTCTAAATTCCAGCAATGAACACATGAAACTGAAATTTAAAAGAATATCATTTTAATCACTCAAAATGATAAAATACTTAATAAATCTAAGAAAGCATATGCAGAACTTATATTCTGAAAACTAGAAAATGTTGATTAAAGAAATAAAAAATGATATAAATTAATGGAGAGATATACCTTATTCATGGACTGGAAGTCCTAACACACTAAAGATGCTAACTCCAAAAGGATATTAGGTATAACACATTTTCTGTCAAAATCTTGGCAAGATCTTTTTTATTTGTTTATTTTTTATTTTTTTTATTTATTTATGATAGTCATACAGAGAGAGAGAGAGGCAGAGACATAGGCAGAGGGAGAAGCAGGCTCCATGCACCGGGAGCCTGACGTGGGATTCGATCCCGGGTCTCCAGGATCGCGCCCTGGGCCAAAGGCAGGCGCCAAACTGCTGCGCCACCCAGGGATCCCTTGGCAAGATCTTTTTTAGATAAACACAAGCTAATTCTAAAATTATGCAGAAAAGCAAATAAATTAGAATATATAAACAATTATGAAAAAGCAAAAGTACAAGGAATCATTCAACTTAAGACTTTTTATAGTTATAGCAATCAAAATAATGTAGTAATGGTGGAGGGGTAGACACATAGATCAATGTAATAGAAAACCCAGAAGTAGATCCATACAAATATATAATCAACTGATCTTTGACAAAAACACAAAAGTAATTCAATAGAAAAAGGATAATCTTTTTAAAAATTGATTCAAAGCAATTGGATATTTATCGGAAAATTATGAACCCTGACTTAAGTCTCATACCTTACATAAAAATTAACTGATATTTGTCGGAAAATAATGAACCCTGACTTAAGTCTCATATCTTACATAAAAATTAACTCGAAATGGATCACAGATTTAAATGTAGAATGTAAAACTAGAAACACTTCAGAAGAAAACAAAATTTTCAGTGTCTTGGCCTTGGAGAAGAGTTTAGATATAATGTAAGAAGCACAATTCATAAAAGAAAAAATATTGATAAATTGGACTTAAGAATTAAAATCTTTTACTCTTGAGTGACTCTTTGAAGAAGATGGAAAGACAAACTATCGGGGGAAAATACTTCCAAACTACAGCCTTTACTCTTATGTAAAGGACTCAGAGAATATATCAAGAACTCTAAATTTAACAGTAAAAAAAATAAAAATAAAAATCAAGTTAGAAAATACAACAACATGAAGACATATTTAAGAAAATGGCAAATAAGCACACAAAGAGACTTTAACACTATTAGCCATTAGGGAGATAGAAATTAAAACTACACTGATATATTACTACACACTTCTCAGAATGGCTAAAATTTAAAAATAATAACACTACTAAAAGCTGATAAAGATGCAGAGAAACTATCACTCATACAATGTTGATGAGAAACTGTTCTGGCAGTTGTGATAAACAGTTTGGGAATTTTTTTGAGTGCTAAACACAGAGTTATCATATGACCCAAAAATTACACTACTGGGCATTTATCCCAGAGAAATGAAAATTTACATCTATACAAGATCCTCTACACAAGTACTCACAGCAGCTTTATTTTTAATAGCCAAAAACTAGAAATGATCAAAATATCTCTCAATAGATGAAGTGGTTAAACTAACTGTGGATCATCCATATCAGGGAAATCTACTTGGCAATAAAAAGGAACAAATTATTGACAGACACAACTTCTTGGATGAATTTCCAAGGTGTTATTCTGAGTGAAAAAAAAAATCTCAAAAGCTCACACACTATATAATGTCACTTATGCAAAATTCTTGAAATGTCTGAATTATAGGTATGAAAAACCAGATTAGCGATTGCCAGGGGTTAGGAATGGTAGAGGAAGAAGGAAATTATTGTGACTATTAAAAGGAGGCACACATAGCAGAACTTTGTAATGGCACAATAATTCTGCATCTTAAATATGGTGGAGTTGCTGGAATCTACACAGTTATAAAATGGCACAGAACTACACATATACCAATGTCAATTTCCTGGTTTTGATATTGTACTATGCTAACATAAAATGAAATTATTGTGGGATAATGGTGAACCATACAAAGGATCTTTCTGTACTATTTTTATAACTTTTCATGAACCTGTAAGTATTTAAAATAAAAAGTAAAAAAAAAATTAGAGTAATAAAACTATAATGCACACTAGAAGAATACAGAGGAAAATTATTCAAAACACTGATTATAGTGGTAGGGTCATATTTTTTTGGGGGGGGGGATGGAAAACATATTTAAGAAAATTCTCATCTCTATAAACTAAAGGTAATTTCCTAAGTATGAAAAAGAAGAAAGATAATTTACTCCAACAGTAAACAATGGAAATAGCTATAAAATACATGACTAACTAAACTATGAGACCAGGCAAGTTCAGAAATACTGGACATCTGAGCAACACTAAGCAGCAGCACTAAGAGCAAGTGTTGCTTCCCCGTGATTCCCTATCTATTGGGAGTGTTTCTAAAACAAAAGAGAACTTGTGGAAAGAACTTAACTTAGAAACTTATTAGACTTAGATTTATAATTTGTAAGGAAAGGATGGGAGACCTGACCTTCAGCAAAAAGATCGCAGAAGCAAGACAAGTTCCCAGATGCATGGCTCTGTTTCAGCGGTGAGTGCTGGAACACAGTACACTCCTGAACTCAAGTATACTGTAAGTTACAGCAGTTTTAGGATGGATCTGAGAGCCAGAAGGTCTAGTTCTCAAATTTGGAACACATGTCTACCACCCTCTGGTCCAGAAACAGAGCCTAACTCTCCTATCATCTCTGATTTACCTTTGCTGTCTGCTTGTGAGCATCATAAACTAAGAATTGGTGAAGCTCCTGCTTCTCCGGGACAGTGCTTTCCTGTCCTGGGGGCACTCGCCCAGGCCTTAGCCTGGCTCCTCGCGGAGCCCCTCTCCCTTGGATGTCTTTTGTTTCTTTATTTCTTTTTTCCCCGTCTTCCTACCTTGATAGAAGTGTGAACTCTTCTCACGGTAGCATTCCAGCTGTTCTCTCTAAATCTCAGGCCAAATTCGTAGATTTTCAGGATGATTTGAAGGTTATCTAGGTAATTTGGTGGGGACAGGTGACTTGGGGACCCTACTCTTCCGCCATCTTGCCCCTCCTTCTCATAAACTAAGAATTAAGCAATGTCTTTGATTTAGTATCCAAAACCCTTAGCACACTGGATTGAAACATAGAATAAACTACTCAAAGTTCACTGAATGAATGAGTGAATGGTCTTATGGTTTAAAACCTGAAGGAATGTACTTTTTTTTGGGAGGGGGTCGTCAATTCCAGCTACTTAGTTCAGGTTTAAAGCCTAATCTAGGGCAGCCCCGGTGGCTTAGCAGTTTAGGGCCACCTTCCGCCCAGGGCATGACCCTGGAGACCCTGGATTGAGTCCTGCATCAGGGTCCCTGCATGGAGCCTGCTTCTCCCTCTGCCTGTTTCTCTCTCTCTCTGTCTCTAATAAATAAAAAATCTTAAAAAAAATATAAAGCCTAATCTAATGACCACCACACAGAAACTGAATTATGGATAGTCTGAAATGAAATGCTGTAGAAATGAAAAACACCCCTCAAATGGTAAAGATACACAAACAAACCCAAAAATCAGAATGTAAAATATCTCAATATCTTCTTTATATTGATTCCATGTTTAAATGATATGACTGGGTTAATCAAATATTTTATTAAAATTAAATCTGTGTGAGGTGCCTGGGTGACTCAGTCAGTTAAGTGTCTGTCTTCAACTCAGATCATGATCCCAGGGTCAAGGGATCAAGCCTCAATCAGATCAGTAGACTCAGTAGGGAGTCTACTACTCCCTCTCCCTCTGCCTTTCCCCATTTGTGTGCACTCTCTCTCAAAAAAATAAATAAAATCTTTAAAAAAATAAATAAATAAAACTAATTCTGTGTGTTTCTTTTTACTTTATTTTGGATAGTAGGGCATTTACCTTATATATGTAGCTCACATTATATTTCTACTGGAGCACGAATCTAGAGGGCAAAGTGCCTAATTTTTTCATAGTTGATACTATGAACTCATGAAGTTCTCTAACTCTAGCCAGAAAAGTATCTTTTTGCTCCTCTGAGTCTACTTTAAACTTCTGATGACTTTTTAGATGAAATGGTAGATAGGAGGTGCTTTCTGTTAGAGAAATCACAGTGGTTTCTCTAAAACACTTTGTTTTATATAAAAACAAAGAGGAGGAGGTATGCATATGAATATATTCCATCCAAGAGGAAAAATAAAATATACTTGTAGAAAAACATACCTGGGATATCTGACATATAGTTTTAACAATATACAAAATATTCTAATTATACTTTAAGTTGGTGGGAAAAAACAAAAACAAAATAAAGGAAAAAGAAAACACGAAAAATAAAAGCGTCTGAACTCAGGGTTCTAGAGGCAACTTCATTTCATAAAGCCTAACAAGACCAAGTCTTCACGTAAAAACATTTGTGTGAACTCTGTGTGGAATAAGGAGCTGTGAGCCAATTCCTCCAGAACACTTGTAGCTCTTCCCTCAAACAGCTGCTTTTTCTTAACATAGAGGTGAGAACAGATGACAGTTTTCACCTGAAGTTAGTGTGGGGATTTTTAACACTGAATTGTTAAAACTTCCTGATTCATGATTAGTTTGCTTATTTCTCCCTTTTCTGGAAGACTTTAGGAAGCTTCCTGGAATGGTCTTACTTGCTTGCAAAGGGCCTGTGGCACTTAGCACTAACAATACTGAGCTGTCCTAGTAGATGAAACTCTATCACTAAAGATTTGTCTTTCATATACTCAAGTCCCCTCTACACTCTGAATCTACATCTCCACTTAACTTCTGATTAATTTCTTCTGAAAGACTGATTTGATCAAGTTACTTCTTGAAAGCTAATAGAATTATCCATTTCTCACTGACTGCTATCATTAAATTTCTAAGAGTAAAATCTTTCTATATTTATACCCTTGATGTACAAGTCAATAAATTAAATTCTATATTACACAAATGAAATGGATCCCAGTAGTAGAAAACTTTGGTGCTATCCTTTTTTTTCTAGCTACACTGCAGATACAAACTTTGCTTCTTTCAATGGATACTTTATACAAAGCTTTAAAAATGCCCTCTTTGGTTTGGCACTGAAGGGCACAAATTTAGACACCCTTAAATTTATGACCAGACAAGTCACTCAACTTCTAAAATAAAATAGTCATATACATATAACAGAATTCTTGTTGTGTTGTCATAAATACATGCAGCTAGAATGTGATAGCTCAGCCACACAGATGGTTCCTGTCAGCATTTAGCTCATTGAAACAGTCCATATTCAATGGCCCATTTCTAAAAATGACTGACTAGACATTAACAATTTAAAAATAATTACATGAATCACATTATAATTATTTGGTTAAACACCAAAGTATATGAATATTTCACTTAAAATACTTCTAGTGGCATATGCTATATATAAACAATAGTGAATATAAATAAACACTTCCACAAAGAAATCATTTAATTCCCTTCAGAATATATATGCGTAGTAAAAGGACACCTCTCCAATTGGGATAAAATGGAATACTGAAGAATAAAATCAGGATGTTAATCTCACATAAATTAACTAATAATGCTACCCACTCCCAAATCAGGAAGGCATATAGTGTAAAAGAAAAAGGACTTAGGAAGAAGTCATCTGAAGACAAATCTTTGGGTTATGATGTTCCTTTCATTTAATATTTTGTCTCATCTCCCAAGCAAGCAAAAAAAAGGGAGGGAGCAGAGTCCTTTAACAGTACATACATCATGCTGCCCCTGGCAGACTCCTTTTCCTTTGGAAATTACGTACAGTTGACATGATTTCTGTGATATGTCTATGATAAGGTTTTCTGATTTTTTTTTCTATTTTATAAATAGTTATGATAGGAACATACTTAACTATGACATTTTGAGATATATGCATAATCCGGTAAATCTGAGACATTAGATCATAATTCTAAGCACAAAAATTGCTGATAATGTGGACCACATTCTAATTGTTGAACTTATTTTAGTTATATACATATCTATTAAATACATCATAAAATGGATTAAATCTTTGATTCACTACTAGAAACTAATTCTAAGAGAACATTTAAAAATGTATATAAAATCATGTTTTCTCACCTCTTTGCTATATAATAATGTGAGTTAAGATACGAGAGAAAACTAGTAAAGATCTAATTGTGTACATTCCGAATTTCAACTGGTAGACAACTTTCCCACTGATATTGATATAACAGCATTTCTTTCTACAGTCAATTTTAAGAGTAATCCATGTGAGTCATTATGTGACAGGTCAGGTGGATCCTTGGGTCCATCTTATAATCCCTTCTTGGAGATTCAAGGGGATAAATAATAAGAAGGTTGATAGTGTGAGTCTAGAAAGGTTTTCTGGTATTTTGGCTTCTCTAGTTCAGTAAGATGTTTAAACAAATGCTTTAAATGTATATATTGTGAAAATTTAGAATTTACTTAATGTGCAATCTTCAAACACTGATGTTAAATGCTTTGAAACAATACTGGAAATGCATCTAAAACATTTTAAATGAATCTTTTCACATAAGCGCCATCTTTTCTCACATAATCACCATATTCCTAGTATTCTTAGTCTTACTTCAACTACTTTTGTGTGAATGATTAGATACGCTCCACACTGCTGTTCTTTGCAGGTTACCCATCTTGCCACTTTATCAGGTACTCTGTCCCTCAGATGAGAATATTTCACCAGAAGCAAGACTTCTCCATTCTCCTCTGACGGTACCATAATTTCCTATAGCCCATTCTTATCTCTTTTCCCTCTTTCTTTCCCTCCCTAAATCTGAAATCCACTTCCTTTATTTTCCTTTATTTCTTCCAAAAATGTCTATTTTTTTTTCATGTTTCTTTCCACCTCCTAAATGGCTGCCAACAAGTATTATAGATGGTATCTCTCTTTTCTCCACCATCTTTCAATGCTTTCTACTACAAACAGACTTCTTCCTCGGATGCCAGGAAATGTTCTGAGGACATGCCTACATATGCCTCATAAACCTGATTTAGATTTTACTTCAGATCCTCAACTAACTCAGAGAGTGTCATTTAAATTTCTCAATATATTTAGGGAATGGTAAAGAACAAGGGCTCAGACTATAACTTTCAATCTTCCCAAACTCTTATGAGCCAGATCAAAAAAATGTCACCTACGTTAAACTTGGGGATTTTGAAATACAACATGTTTTGATTCTCTAAATCACTACCTAACAGACTCGTTGCCAAAGAAGAATCCCAACTGCACTACCCAACATCAATATCTTTTTTAAATATGTTGAGTTCCTGCTAAAAAAAGAACATGTAGAGTCAAGTATAACTTTTTAGAAGAGAAAAGAAAATCTTTATTATTGTAAAATGATTTCTAAGATACAATAATTTTATTTCAAATGGATTTTAAGTGCCAAAAACCTAAAAATCAACTTTAAAAATAAACTCGATATTTAATGTTAATAGTTAATAATTGTCTTAATATCATGTATTATATTACATTAACTAAGTAAATAAATATATGTAACTACCTCTTTACCTAAATACAACTCAGTAAAATTACTTTTTCAGTAATTCCTGGATAAAATTTTTAATTCTATCTTTCAAATGGGCTTTAACACCAACTTCAACTACTTCCCTAAACATACAACTGTGCTGCAGTTGAAATCATGTACTTACTATTGCCTAAATGTATCTTTCTACCTCATCATCACCTTTACTTGTACTGTTCCTTTTGTCAAGAATATTTCTCCCATTTCAATCGCAGAACCTCTCTCAATCCTTCAAGTCTCCTCAGTGTACCTTTGTGGGAAGGAACCTTGAACTAGCAGTGAACAGCCTGAAGCTACAGTATTATCTCAGTCACTGATTGATTATGAAACTTTAATATCCCACTTAATCTCCTTGCCTTTTGTTAGCTTAAATAAGTATAAAACAAAAGTCCTAAGCTAGGTGATTTCTAAAGTAGTAGATGGCAAGGAAGCCTAAAGTCTGGGTTTGTTAGGAGTGTTGGACTGAAAAATGGACCTTCATTTCACCCAAAATTATAGTAAACTAAGCAATGTCTTGGGGTTGTTTCCCACCATTTACCTTTGTCTGATTAATATCCAGTTTTCAGAACAATAAGATTGAAGAAGCCAGAGATGGTATAAAAACACCCATGAGGATGGGAAAATGGAACTTCTCACACTTAAAGAAATCACCAATCTACTTAGTAACAGTATCAGAAGGCACAAATATCTGTGAGGAAACTGGAGAAATGGGGGAGGCCCAAACTCCTATCTAGAAGCAAAAGGTAGTCTTATTTTGCAATTTCCTCAAACCAGTAAGTTTCCACCTCCTTTAAAGAAATATTACATCATCTCTGTCTACCGGTATATTTCACTTTCTAGAATTCAACCACAACCTTTACCTTCTTCAACAAGCTCCTTGATTCTTCCAACTAGACCTTCCTCATCTTTTGAACCTAACAGAACTCACTTCACTTTAATTGTATCACATCACCAGTTCCTTTGATAAGTACCTGCTAGTGGAAGAAGGAATCCTTATTGGACTGTGTATTTTCTTCCCCAATTCCTACTTCTACTTCAAGAGCCTAGTAACTGAGATGGGAGCTTACAAACTTCTGTTGAATAAATTAATTATTAATTAATTAATAATTAATAAATTATTAGCATTGTACCTCAGAGCACACACAAAAAATTACTTATTAGATGAAAATGAAAAAAAAAGTAATAAACTTTAAAGCCTATAGTTAGGTTTTAAAAAATTGGATTGCTGATTACATTAACCATTATGGTTCCCTGTTCATTTATGTTACTAGAATTCTACTGCTAAAATAAGGCAAGAGTCAAAAGTGGCTTATTAGGCATTTTCTTAACAAATAATGTCTATTAGTTGGCACCCAACAACAGGATTATGATGACTGAATGGCCATGTGATGATTCTCTGGCTCAGGAACACCCTGAACTAAGTTTCAGAACTCAGGTTAAATTATGGTCAGTGTATTTTAGACTAAATATATTTCAAAAAATAAGAAAGCATGGTTACTTTCTACTGTTTAGAAGAAATCATTCCCAAATCATACCTTAAACATAACCTTTACTATCTATATCTTAATGCCTTTATACTTGAGTAATTGTAGTAGAATATATTTGAAAGGTTTCAACAACAACAAAAGAATAAGCTACATCACGTATTTCCAGAGTCATGCTGCTAAAAAGGGAAGACTGCATTCTGTGGATTTCTGTTTCTTTTAGGGCATGGGGAAATACTACTCTCATAAATACATGCAATGAGAGACTAGACACTCAAATAAAATGGGCTACAGTGTGCAGAACAGAAAAGCTATTAAATGCACATTCATTTATATAAGACAAACAAGAGAAGCTTTAGAAAGCACATAAACACCTAAAACAAGAAAAATCAACTTACCTTGAAAAAATTACAGTCATGGCAGATTCAAAATTATTAGGTTAGAGGAATAAGAGTGGAATAAACATTGAAAGAGTAAATGACATGCGAAGAAGTTAAGGACATATGTTACTTACGGGAATTCTTCTCCAGGGTGTTTGAGTATATTTATCAGCATATGTGCCCTTTTCCTCTTTAGATTTCTGGTGGCAGTTACACCGGGTTGCCTGAATAAAATCACAAATGTTGACACCGGTGTAATTCCAAATACATATATTTACATACAGAGTAATCAGAGGCTCTCTCAAAGGGTACAAAAGGGTACAAGACCACCACCACAGAAACAGGGCAAACAGCCAGGTCTATTCAGTAGTTTCCCATCTGATTCAGAGATTGGGTTCTAGAGTCAGTCAGTAAAGCTAAAATTTTGAACAGTAAGAACTTTGGGAATCTCTTCATTGTCCATAAACACATTATTTATGATCCTATGTATATAAATATATACAATACTATGTATATGAATGTAAAATATATATATATCAACATACAGTTTATAAAGAATACAATTGCAAAATACAATGTATTTCTCTAAACTATAATGGTACTATAGACACTACACCACAGTTTCTTAAATTTATTTTTGACAGCAATAAACTGGATATTAAATACGACCAGTCCACAAATTAGGTTGTCTATTTATATGTGCAGTGCTTTTAAGCCTCCTTAATATGTGTTAACCTTATTGGAGTAAAGAATTTGAAGGACCACTGCCTTTTGATAAGATCCATCTGACCATTTCAGTTCACATATGAATCCTCTACATATGGTTTCACTCAAAGCATACTCATTTAGTCATTTATACAACACAAAGCAATGTACCTAATTGTGTGAACTTTGGTCTCTCAAATAAATATCAAATTTTTAAGAAAGAATGAAAACAATGATAATGAGAATTTCTCCCTAGTATGAAGTTGGACTATAACCATTTATGTATTAAACAACCTCACTGGAGGTAAACATACGTACTCTCTTGTAGGAAAACCCACATAGCAAATTCTTTTTTTTTTAAATATTTTATTTATTTATTCATGAAAGACAGAGAGAGGCAGAGACACAGGCAGAGGGAGAAGCAGGCTCCATGCAGGGAACCTGATGCGGGACTCGATCCCAGGACTCTAGGATCATGCCCTGGGCTGAAGGCAGACGCTCAACTGCTGAGCCACCCAGGCGTCCCATCACATAGCAAATTCTTGATTACTGCATCAAATTAAAACTATGTGTCTAGTTTAAAAATATTTACCAAAATTCAGAATTTTTCTTAATTTTAATCAGATTGTTCCCTTTTCCATATATAAAAGATCTAATTAAAAACAGCTCTGTAGTATAGACATTTTTCCATTCCTTATAGTACAGACATATTTCCCATTCCTAAGTAATGGGATAGTCACTGAAACAAAATTCACTGAAGAAGCAGACAACTGAAAAGTCTGTGTCATGGGGGCACCTAGGTGGCTCAGTTGGTTCAGCGTCCGACTCTTGGTTTTGGTTCACATCATGATCTCAGGGTCCTGAGATGGAATCTCACCTCTGGCTCTGTGCTCAGCACAGAATCTGCTTGAGATTCTCTCTCTCCCTCTGCCCCTTGCCCTGTTCATTCTCTCTCTCTCTCAAAATCTTAAAAAAAAAGTCTCCTAGAATTCACTGTAATAGGATATAACTTTTAATATATATGGGAGGTATGTAAAGATAAAACATTTACCTCTTTTTTTGTTTTAAGATTTTGAGAGAGAGAGAAAAAAAAGAGAGAGAGAGATCACAAGCAGGGTAGAAGGGGAGAGGGAGGAGCAGACTCCCAGCTAAGCAGGGAGCCTCATACTAGACTCGATCCCAAGACCCTGTGATCATGACCTGAGCTGAAGGCAGATGCTTAACCGACTGAGACACCCAGCCGCCCTAAAACATCTATCTTAATGCAAACACATTATGTATTCTATCCTGTGTACTGCAATTCCAGAATTAATTTCCTTTTTGTTGTCTATGTGTTAGCCTGCTTAATTAAGCTGAGTTCCATTTTCTATGACTCTATAAAGGAAAGTCTACACAAGTAATTTCACCAGATTATTTGAAGGACTCAATGAGAAAATGTATCTAAATTAACTATTACTTAAGTAGTATATTGAGGGGAAAATAAAAGGGTACTCTCAGCATTTTAAATAAGGTTTAAATAGCTGAGCTTCTATACTTTCCAGTTAAATTCTTGGAGCATTGCAATCTGATTTTATATGTGCACATTTCACACAAAATATGAATTCAACACTTTATATTGTCACTTTTCTGAAAGTCTGCATGCACACACAGGCTAGGGGTGAGTGCTTTTTTTTTTTTTAAAAAAAAAAAGGTAAAATTCATAGAAAGCTAGAACTAGAAAAGGACTTTGAAATCACTGAGAAAATCCTTCACATTTTTCCTTTTTTTTTTTCTTAAATTCCAGTGTGGTTAACATTCAGTGATAAATGAGTTTAAGATGTATAACATAATGATCCACCAATTCCATACATTACTGTGTTCATCAAGACAAGCACACTCCTAATTCCCTTCACCTATTTCACCCTCCCCATCCACCTCCCCTTTGGTAACCATCTGTTTGTTCTCAACAGTTTGTTTCCCCTCCCCCCATTATTATTTGTTTTTTTCTTAAATTCCACACATGAATGAAATCCTATGGTATCTGTCTTTTTCTAACTGGTTTGTTTCATTTAGCATTATACTCTCTACCTCTACCCATGTTGTTGCAAATGGCAAGATTTCATTCTTTTTTATGGCTGAATGATATTCTAATACATATACATATATGTGTGTGCTTAATGGAATACATATTTATGTGTATACACATACACACATACGCACTCTTGCATATATATAAACCATATTTTCTTTATCCCCTCATCTTTTGATGGACACTTGGGCTACTTCTATAGTTTGGTTATTGTAAATAATGCTGAAACAAACATAGGGGTGCATATATCCCTTCAAATTATTGTATTCTTTGAGTAAATATTCAGTAGTGTAATTACTGGATTGTACGGTAATTCTATTTTTAAGTTTTTCAGGAACTTCCATATTGTCTTCCACTGTGGCTGCACTGGTTTGCATTCCCATCAACAGTGTACAGGGGTTCCTTTTTCTCCACATCCTCACCAACACTTATTGTTGAGTTTTCTTACGTTAGCCCTTCTGACAGGTGTGAGGTGGTATCTCACTGTGACTTTGATTATCCCTGATGATAAATGATACTGAGCATTATTTCATGTGTCTGTTGGCCATCTGTAGGTCTTCACTGGAGGAATGCTTATTCATGTCTTCTGTGCATTTTTAAATTAGATTGTCTTTTTGGTGTTGGTGTTTAAGTTCTTTGTATATTTTGGATACTGACCCTTTCTTGAATATGTCACACACAAATATCTTCTCCCTTGCAGTAGGCTGTCATTTAGTTTTGTAGGTTGTTTCCTTTGCCATGCAAAAGCTTTTGATTTTGATGTAATCCCAATAGTTTATTTTTGCTTTTGTTTCCCTTGCCTCAGAAGAATGTTACGCTCTTCTTCTGGGATCCCCATATATTATGCTTGATGGAGTCTCTGAGTTCTCGAAGTCTATTCTCATTTTGCATATTTTTTTTTTCTCTCACCTGCTCAAATTGATTATCTTCCATTAATCTCTTCCAGGCCACTAATTCATTCCTCTGCTTCTTCTATGCCTGCTATTTATTTCATCTAGTTGTATTTTTTATTTCATTTGTTGTGTTATTTCTGATTGTGGTTCTTTTTCATCTCTTTGTTAAGGATCTCACTGATGTCTTCCACTCTTTTATCAAGTCCAGAGAGTATCTTTATCATCATTACTTTAAATTCTTTATCAGGCATATTACTTATATCTGTTTCCCTTAGAAGTCTCTTATTGTTGTCTTGTCCTTTTCTTTCATTTGGGACATATTTCTCTGTCTCCTCATTTTGTCTAACTCCCTGTGTCTGTTTCTAAGTGTTAGGAAATTCAGCAGTGTCCCCTGCTCTTGAAAAATAAAGCTCTTATGAAGAAGAGGTCCTAGAGTGCCCTGCAGTGCAGTGCTCCCTGTTCCCCAGGCATTTCACCTGTGGAGTTTCTCCTATGTGTGTTGTGTATGCCCTGGTGTTGTGTCCTGTTCACTTTTTCTTTTGTCTGCAGAGGTTCTCTTTGCCTGTTGTGGGCAGTGCTTGGTTCCTGGCAAGGGTGCAGTGCACAATTTTAACACCTTGGGCTTCCACAGGGCCTACTGCCAATGGGCCCTTGCAAAATGCCTGGATCAGGAGACAGTGTTGGCAAGGTTTATATAGGTCTTCTGGGGTAGGGGACCTGCAGTACTGGGGGTTGAAATAAGTATGACTGGGAAGGATGGATCTCCCAAAGCATGGGGAGGTGGGCAGGGCTTAGTGTTAGCAAGTTAGTTAGTGAATATCAGTACTTGGCTGGTTCACACAGGTGGCCATGTGTTTATGCTGGGGGAGTGGAGGAGGCAGATAGCACCGCCATCTCCTCTGTTCCTGCAGAAATCCCTCAGCAATCCTTGCCCCTCAAGGACATGCTCCAAAATGAGTAAACTACTCTCCCTTTTGTTTGTTGTGTTTTTCAAACTGCTGCTTTTATGCTGTATCTCTGTGGGTCATCATGCTATCTCTTGAAGGGCAGGGACTCCACTTCCTCTCACCCTTCAGGCTCTCTCAGATCCAAGCCCACAGATTTTTTAAAATTCCAGGCTTTAAGTCTCCCTGTAAGAACTCATGAAATTCAGTCCCTCTTGCTTTCAAAGCCAAATGTTATGGGGATTTGTCTTCCCTGAGCAGGCATCCCAGTGTGATAGTGTGTTTCTCTCCCTTCTCCATGCCTGGGCCTCCCTCTTCTCCACAGATGGCTGCAGTCTCTTTTGTTCCCCACCACATCTCCACTCTTCCTATCCTCTTTTTTTTTTTTTAATATTTTATTTATTTATTCATGAGAGACACAGAGAGAGGGAAAGACAGAGAGAGAGGCAGAGACACAGGCAGAGGAAGAAATAGGCTCCATGCAGAGAGCCCGACGTGGGACTTGATCCCGGGTCTCCAGGATCATGCCCTGGGCCGAAGGCGGCACTAAACCATTGAGCCACCCGGGCTGCCCCCTACCCTCTTCAATGTGGCTTCCTCTCTACCTTTAGTTATGGAGTTTCTTCCACCTGTCATCAGCTCATTTTCTGTATTATTTGCACTGATGTGAGTGTTATCTAGGTACACCTGTGAGATAAGCTAAGTTTAGGATCCTCTTACTCCACCATCTTCGCAGCTTCAAAAACCTTCACATTTTTTATAAGAAAAGCACTGGAAAATGGTAGAAACTGCCAATGTTATTCAGCTAATTAATACTGAAGTCAAAACAAAGCCCTCTAATTTATGATGATGTTTTGCTATTAAAAAAATAGTTTAGAGATGTGAGGAAAGAAAAAGTATTTTAAATAGACAATTTTAATTTTTATAATGTGAAAAATGTTGCAACTGATCTCTACCTACAGTGGTTTGTATCTTTCTAAATTCTCTTGATTTGAACAAGTGACTTCCTAGAGTTCCATTACTAAACTAAAGATAGGTAATGAGCTCTTCTAAAATAAATATAATTTCTAGGTTTAATATAGCAAATACAGAGAACTTCAAGAACCTTTTGCTGAGAAGTAATGCTTTCAACTTTTCTTTCTTTAGGATTCTCTTAGACATTTCTACAATCTATAAAAATTATTTGCAAGGTAAGTCTCTTCAACAAGTCAGTACAGTCTCTTCAACAAGTCAATACAACAACAAGGAAAAAGAACAGTTCTAAATTAAAAGAGATTTAAGAGATGTAACCAGATGTAATGTACAAAGGCACAGGATATTTTTGAAACTAGGGCAACCTAAAGATGTTAGGATATTAGAAGACATTAAGGATTCACTAATAAGTGGTTAAGGACAGTAATACTTCAGCTATGAACTGTTCTTATTTTCTAAAGAAATATATTAACAGAATACTATTAAAACATAATATAAAAAGCTTTACATTTTCATTACTTATTAATCATATTATCAATATACAGTGAGCTCTTTTCGTGATTTTTTTCCAACCTAAATTTTTTTTCTAGTGCAACCCCAGCATTTTGATGAGAATAATTTCATTCTGTTTCACTCAACCTTTTTATGTTCAGCATTATTATATCATTTTACGTGATCTAAATTTCCTTTATATACAAAGAAAATTAATGGATTTTGCATTAAAACCTCAATGAAACTGTGAGAGATAAGACCATTTTCATTTACTGTTATATTTCTTAAATTTGATCTAATCTGTCACCTTGGTTTTGCTGTTTTCAGATATCCTTGGTATTTTTCTACTTTTTATGTCTCTTTAAATATCTTTTGCAAGATTCATTATTCTAACCTAACAGTTATCTTAAAAGCATTTCATAAACATTTTATAATTTATTTAAGTATATCAAAATAATTTTAAAAATCCATTTGTAGAAAATAAAAACTTCAGTACTTCTGACTTCTTCAGGATTTTCCGTATTTCCTTCCTCAAACCTGCATTTTACTTAAACATTTTCAAGAATTTAACAGTAATTAAAAATTAAAAAAAAAACTTTTCATTTCAGAAAATAAAATGTATAAATTCAAAAAAGTCCAACATTCAAATGATATATAATTACATAAGATAAAATAAGGAGCAAAAAGTTTTCTCCCATTACTGGTTGGGAAGTTTAGCCCATCTATCCTACCTGAAAATGGTTTCATTCATTCATTCATTCATTCATTCATTCATTTTTAAGATTTTATTTATTTATTTGACAGAAAGAGAGTGAGTGAGCACAAGCAGGGGGAGTGGCAGACAGAGGGAGAGAGAGAAGCAGGCTTCCCCCTACCCCCAGCAGGGAGCCCAATGTGGAACTCAATACCAGGGCCCTGGGATCATGATCTGAGGTGAAGGCCGACACCCAACCAACTGAGCCACGCATTTTAATCTTTACCTCCCAATTCTTGAGTTATTTTTAAGTTCCTCCTTCAGGTATTCGGAATGCATTATTAAGCAATTTTACAAAGATAACTGAATGGCATGGTTTTCAAGACATTAAAGGTCTGAAATTTTACCTTGGTATATGAATAAAAATATGTTTAGATATAAAATATAAGGGCATAACCTTTTTCTGAAGTGTCCTAGACACAATTCTTGTGCTCTGTAATACATTTTTGCAAAATCTGAAGCTTACTTAATTTCCTGATGCTTTTTTCTTCTCCTTAAAAACTAGATAGGTTCCGATTTTAGTTTTAAAATACAAGTGTTAGGTCTTATTATTTTCCTTTTTAATTTTATATTTGGTAGGCCCTCAATTTGCAATATTCATTCATTCGTTTCTCAGATTTGTAAGTTTTCTTCATATACTTAAAACATAACATCTGATTCATCTGTCATTATTTATTCATCAGCCTGATTTCTGTAATCTGACCTCAGTGGCTCCGAGTTCATAATAACCTTTATATTCTAAGTGAGATTAATATTTCATATTGCTGAATTCCATTGTTATACCAAAACATGCTTTTGCCTTGCAACAAAGATTTTCCTTGGCCTGTTGTCATTTTTATGCCATAATGTTATTATCCTGGCCTTTCAGATTTTACGAACTAAATTATAATTAGGTTCAAGACGCTGTACATATTCTTTTTATATGAGACTGACACTTGAAATTGTAACAATTATAAAATTAAAAGACCCAAACATGACTCTGAGAGACCCTGCAATATATCCAAGTGGAGGAAGTATTTTCTTAGAATACCACTCACTCTGACAGTCTTACTGACAGAAATCTAAGCCTACTATCCAGTTTAATTTCTGCTTTCAGAGAGAATAAACGCCCTGTTCTCAATTCACCAGTTCATTTCTTTAAATATATATGAAGGAAGACAGGCCTTCATCAATAACATGAATATAAGTTGGTGAATTTCAAAATCTCCAAATGAAGGCTACTAAAAATGGTTGTTTGATGAAGACTTTCTTTACACTTGATACTTAGTATTTAGATTGAAGTAAATCACATACTTTCAGAGTTCATATAATCTAAATACAATAGTGCAACTTTGAAAGGCAAAAATAAAGTCAAATTTCAATTCTGGCTAGACCTTAAAACAAAAAAAAAAAAACAAAACACATGTATGGTGCAGTTTGAAAAGCCTCTACTTTTATGTACTATACTATAATACTTACAAGCTGATGTTCTAATAGTTGGATTTTTTCATCTTTTTTCTTTATTTCCTCTTTGAGTTGTTTTACTTCATTTAATAAATCTTCATTCTGAAATATTTTAAAAAATTAACAAGCATTAAATCAATGATGAAGAGTGAATAATGGATGGTTTGTGAAGAGGAAATTTCTTCTTAAATATGCCAGCAATTCACCTATACACAAACAAACAAAAACCCATTTTGGTCTTCTAAGAATTCATAGTGTAGGGGAGCCTGGGTAGCTCAGTTGGTTAAGCGTCTGACTTCGGCTCAGGTCATGATCTCAGGGTCCTGGAATCCAGCTCTTTGTGGGGCTCCATGCTCAGCAGGGAGTCTGCTTGTCCCTCTTCCTTTGTCTCTCACCCCATTCATACTCTGTCTCTCTCTCAAATAAATAAATAAATAAATAAAATCTTTAAAAAGAATTCATAGTGTAATAGAGTTCAAAAATGTAAAAAATGAGTAACAGTAGCAATACAGCTAACATTCATTAAGTACTTATCAGGTACTTTTAGATATCTAAGCTTTTGATCCTGAGTACAAACCTGAGACCCTGAGGTAGATAGTATTATACCCCCCTTTTACAGATAAGGACACTGGGACATAGGCCATATAGTAAAATATATTACAGACAAAACAGTAACTTCAGATAAATTTAAAGGGATGTATGAGAGTTGCCTATCAAAAACAATGCAGGGCACAACAAACAGAAGGAACAGCATAATTAAAGGCACAGAGCCATTTCACAGCTGGCTCAGTAATCAGCAAAAGGATAAACAGGGTAACAGCGAGATTCTTTTTCCATGAGCTACTTTCCTGAAAACTGCCTTACTCAAAGACAAAATACCCTGTCAATTTAGTTTATAAGAAATTCCTAATAGTATTAAATGGAAACCTACTATCAAGTTAAGCTGGAATCTCGTTACATTTCCAGGTGTAAAGTATCATTACCTTATAATTAGTTCATTGTACTTACTACTGTTAGATTATCCAGAAGTATATACTGAGGAAATAGCACCAGCAAGGAAATTAGGATATATTTGTGAATGATATATTTCCAGAGAGAAAAATATGTAAGCAAATAATTATAATATGTTGTTACTG
The DNA here is from genome assembly GCF_905146905.1 of Nyctereutes procyonoides. Lineage (NCBI taxonomy): Eukaryota > Metazoa > Chordata > Mammalia > Carnivora > Canidae > Nyctereutes > Nyctereutes procyonoides. Next base: position 55,478,695 of record NW_026575046.1, read on the forward strand.
AGCAAAGGATGTCATCTCTTGCAAAAACATTGGGAACAAACACAAAATCTCATAGTCTCTTTAATGAGATCAGAAAGAGACATTTCACAAAGGCTTTAGTATATCACATAAGTATCACAAACAATGGGGAAGAAAAGATTTTTGTAATGCTGTTATGTATATACTGTCAACTGAAGCAAGACTGTTTATTATAAGTAAAAAATGATTTCCATTCCAATTCAAAGAGTTTAACTTTTTTTAATTATAAATCAAGACCAAAAAAAGAGACAGACTGCAGATTATGAAGGATACACTTTTAAGCTATGTGGCAAATGAAGCTATTAAGATATAAGAAGTATATTTGATTATATAAAATTTTAAAGCATCCATACAGTTAATATTAAAGCTAAAAGCTGGTGAAAACCTATGCAAATATGATAAAGGATTTATACTCAAGTATATGAAGAGCCTGTTCAAACATAAAAGGATCATTTTCTAGGCCCCAAGACAAATAAACCAGTACTCACCAATATACAGATAATTGGCAAAATGTTGTATCTGACTTGTTGAAGAAATACAAATTCAAGAATTAAGGTATTATTTTATGGGTATTAAGTTGGGGGGAGAAATACTCAATGTGATTAACAAAATTGCAGGACAGAATGGTACATTATCAGACATCAAAACTAGCCTTTCTGGGAAACACATGGCTATACACAGAAGAGTCATAAAAATGCTTGCACTCTGATTCAGTTATCTCACTCAAAGAAACAATCCTAAGTATGGAAAAACCTATGACAAGGTATTACCTAAAAGTTTACAAATTCACAATTGTCTCAAAGGGGGGGGGCTACTGAAATACAACATAGCCATCATTCAGGCACTACTAGGTTCTGCCAGTGTTGGCAGAAATAGACTTGAAAATAAAATCAAAATACAATGTGATAACATATTAAGAGCCAACATGTATAGAGTACAGGCACTGCTCTAAGGATTTTACACATGATGATGGGCAAAGGAGAACATATCAGGAAATGGGTAACTCCAGGGAAGCCTTAAAGGATGAGAATGAGTTCCAAAGACACAGAAGTGTATCAGGCTTTGGATTTTAGAGTAAGAGATTCTCAGATACAGAGATGCTCTGTATTGTTGTATTACAATACAGAGATTATACAGTCCTCTGTATTATACAACAATACAGAGATGAAGGCAAGCCTAGCATACCATATTTGGAGAATTACAAGCAGTGATGTCGCTGCACAAAGGCTGTAGTGAACAGGTACTAATGTGGTTAGTAAGTTAGGCAAGGGCCCAATCATAGACAGCCATGAATACCAAGCATGGCCTAATAAGCCAGGGGAGTGCCAGTGCATTGAAGATGGATTTGACAGCTGTTCGGAGGATAAACTTGACAACGACAACACAATTAGGCTAGGGAACTTGTTAACAAGATGTAATACTCCAGATGACAGAAGGAGCCTGACCCAATAGAGTGATAATAGGGAGAAGAAGGAAGAAGAGCAGGAATCAAAATTAGGAGATTTTGGTGATTCTCTTCATGTGAAAGAAAAAGTACAAGGGGCAGTCAAGAGTAAGACATATATTTCTAGCTTCCTACCTCTGTTTCTAGGGTAATATGGTGATTAGTTGTGTCACTGGAAAAAAAAAAAAAAGAGAGAGAGAGAGAATAAAAGAAGAGAAATATATCCAAAGAGGAATATCTGTGAGTTTTAGATATACTATTAGAGATACCTGTGGGTGGGACACAGTGGAAATGTCCACAGGGCAACTGGATTACTAAGTATGAAGAAGAAATTTTATATGTTATCAAAAGATATGTCATATATGGAAATCATGACAGTAAAAAGTTCAAAAAGAACCAGATAAAAGATATAAATCTATATTCTAAAGAAGAGAAGGAACCTACAAAGAAAAGAGAAAATGGGAAAATGTTGAGGAATATAAGGAATTTTAGAGAGAATGACATAAAAATCAAGGATAAAGCTTTTAAGACAACAGTCACCCCAAATGTCTATAGCATTAAAACCAGTAGCTGCTTTCATTTTTCCAGGTTTCCAGGTTAACTGGAAAAAGGTTTAAGGAGAGTCAAGGAAGGTTTATTTGGTTTATGATAGGTAAAATACAGAAATTTATAAACTGAGGATAAAGAGAAAGTAGAGAAAGCACAATGAAGAGAGATGAGAGAAGAGGAGGTAGTTAGGTCTTAATAGCAGCAGAAGACAGTCAAGAACCTAACAAAGAATGGTCTTCTATAGTATATAGTGGCTATTTTTGCCCTGTAACTGGAGCAAAGTGAATGAGAATGATAACAGATACCGGTAAGTCAGAGGGCAAGAAGGCATGTACCAGATCTTGCTTGATGAACACAAGGCCACCTGCAGAAATGGAGAAGAGTGGCCAATAATGAGGCTTGAAGAGAGTGGTCAATATTGAGACTAGCTCATCAGGGGAATGGGAGAGGGAGCTGTCCTGAGATAAAAAAGATTAGAGACATGGCAGGTCCAGTAGAGATTTTAGACCCTAAATTTCCAATGACACAAGTCACCATATTTGTATCATTTAAAACTACACTGCTAAACCCTCTTGGACAAGAAGGGTACATAACTGGGAATTTGATGTGCAAGAGAGTCTAGTATACTGGAGCAGAATCAGCTATAGCATCTCACCTTCGAAAAGGAAAACTAGGAATGACTTAGAAGGAAAAATAAATATTGTGTAATGATATATCTACCACGTAACATTAAATATATAGACAAACTAAAAGGAACACTGAAAAAAACTGACACTAGTTGTGTAAAAAAGTTGGAATTAAATTTTTTTCTTTAAAAATTATTTCTTTATATGTGAAATTTTTCACAAAAGAATGCAGAAAAAGTCCACTTTACTTTGAAAATGTCAGTCACAAACCTTAAAATTGAGAGATGATCAGAGATCACCTAAGTCAATGGTTCTCAACCGCTATATATGTAAAAGTTTTTTTTTTTTTTTTTAAAGACCTGTCCTACTGCAGATCTGCTGATTTAGAATACTATACTCACAACAGGATGGAAGCACAGAGACAGGAAGAAATTTGCAAGAACACATAAGATAACATGTTGAAAAAGCAAAACTACAAAACCAGACGTGACTACTAATGCTATATTCTTTTGATTTTTTGGTTGTTTTATAGACAATATTGTTCCCAGTAAGTCACCCCATATCCTATGAGAAAATCATGCTTCTCTGATCTCTAATGCCAGGGTTGGCTACTTGACTTGATTTGGAAGTGAAATATGTAACATGCAAGCAGAATCCAAATGTGGTTATGCCAATGATCTTCTCCCTAAGCTACAAAAACATGTCCCAGGGTAGGGGCTAATCCTTCAACCTGGGTCCCAGAATGAAGCAGCAGCATAGAATTCCAGCTGATGTATAGCCAGTATGCAACATGTTAAAAAATAACAAGTGAAAAATACAGTTTTGTCATTGTAAGCAACCAGTACTTCAAGATTGTTTGTTGACTACCAAACCCTGAAAATAGAATGTAAAAGAATCAATTTTAACTTGGAAACATTAAATCAAGGATACTTCCATGTACTTCAGAAATAACTTCCCCCCCCAAAAAAAAAGCTTTTTTAAACTAAAAATGAGGGGTGCCTGAGTAGCTCAGCAGCTGAGCGTCTGCCTTTGCCTCAGGTCGTGATCCCAGGGTCCTGGGATCGAGTTCCGCATTGGGCTCCCTACAGGGAGCCTATCTCCTGCTGCCTGGCTCTGCCTCTCTCTCTGGGTCTCTCATGAATAAATAAATAAAATCTTTAAAAATAAATAAACAAAAAATGAGAATTATAAAAATACACTTTCAAATACTAAAATGCATCCATATTCTATAATTGTATTTTTTTTAATTTTATTTATTTATGATAGGCACACAGTGAGAGAGAGAGAGAGGCAGAGACATAGGCAGAGGGAGAAGCAGGCCCCATGCACTGGGAGCCCGACGTGGGATTCGATCCCGGGCCTCCAGGATCACTCCCTGGGCCAAAGGCAGGCGCTAAACCGCTGGCGCCACCCAGGGATCCCTATAATTGTATTTTTAAACATGAAAGAAGATGAGTTAATCTCATTTTCAGTCTATATCTTCAGTGTTGTGATTCTATATGAGAAGTACCTGTTAATCATTTTGATTGTAGTTAAAAACTTATTCATAATTATAAAAAATAATTTTAAAATGTAATAACTTATTGATTTAAGAAAAAGAATCCTGAATAGAGACAAATAATAATCCAACTGATAAAATAAATTCAAATTAAAATACTACAGTGATAACACTTTAACATCATAAGGTAACAAAAGTTAAAAGTAGACCTGATTAAAACTCAACACAGCAAAGCTTCAGGATTTGATACATTTACTACTAAATGTTTTAATGGTTACTGCTTTGTAATTTTAGTAATAAAAAAGAATTTTGAAAAATTTAGCATGACTACTATTTATACCTTATATATTTGATCACCATCTTCTGGTTCTGGACTGGATGGCAATGATAGCTGAATATCATGCAGCGAACCACTTCCATCATGCTACAGAGAGAAGAGAAGGAAAACATGAGATTAATAGAGTAATTGCAGACACTCACTTCAACCTGAATTCACCCCGACCAAACGCTAGCATGGCAAAGAACAGAAATTAAATTTTAGAAATCTTCTTTTTATACCTACACAGAGGTAGAAGACAATGTGGAGGAGGGAAAGAAGAGTTCTAGGGCAAGAATAATAAAATAACAGACACTACATGAGTGGATGAAATAAAAAGCCCTTGAAAGTTTTAGAGTAGGAAAAAGAATATGGAAATTTTCCTATAAAATTTGAAGATTATCTTAACTACAAAAAGCAAAATGAAAGTCAAATTATATGTGCTTTGGTTTAGATACGGTTTTGAGTATGTTGTTTTCCAAGTCAGAAACAATACCTCAACAAGGAGTGGCCACAAAAGTCATTTGATCAAAAGTATTAGACAAGAGTATACATATTGCAGGACTATATTTATACAAAGCCTGATAGCAGAAAAAACTAATTTATGGTGTTAGAAATCAGAACAGGGGTTGACTCAGGGGAAAGGGGCTATTGACTGGGAAAGAGCATTAGGAAACCTACTAGGATGCTGGATATGTCTTGACTGTATGGTGGTTATGTGAGTAGGTACATATGAAAAGTTTAAGCTGCACACTTAAGATTGGTATACCTTAAGTACCTTACTGGATGTACGCTATACTTCAACAGAAGTTGGAAAAAAAATCAAACTTCTTGTCCTTAAATGCAATAAAGAAAATGACAAGAATTAATAAGGTCTACCTCTTGCTGTATTGGTTAGGAATAACCAACTAAGAAATGACATATTAAGTAATTCACAATTTCAAGAAAGATGAATCAGTAAAGAATGTGCCTGGAATAATGGTGAGGGATTGAGCCCCTGACCAAGGCAGCACAAATGTGGCCGGACACCTGGTTTGTTCAGATGGTATCCAACTGCCTTGGGACACCTACTGAATCAACAAGCTTCAAGATCACTGCCATTACAATCTTCCTCAGACATAACTATCCTGAGAAAATCTCTTAGACCATAGAAATGTCCTGTATTAAAACAAGAGTGCTAAAGTATAAGACATAATCATGTAGGTCATTTTCTTTTTTATTTACTGTATAACCAATGAACCAGAATCTCTAGGTATGGGGTCTACAAATGTGTATTTAGTAAAGTTCAATAGGTAATACTGATTGACAGCAAAAAATAAGGATCTGTCAAATTTCTACAATAAATATATTTTTATTGTGCTGTTATATGAAGACAAAGAATTTGACATAAGAATGGAGGCAATGTCCTAGTGAATAACAAATGTTTTTAAAATGCCTCTTTAAATGTTTAAAAGAAAAAAGAAAGAAATTTTACAAGATTCATCTCAGTAAAAAGTTCATCTCTGTCGTAAACGACCTCACCTATAAAGACAATCCCACATCTAACTATATATTTGAGAATAAAAGGAACTGTAAAATCTGACTTATTTCCAAACATCTCCATCATCTTCCTGCCCATTGCAAAGCAGGAACCCTAGAGAATGGGACACAACACAAGTATACACCACTTTTGCCTTGGACATGGGTATAACTGTGGAAAGCAAGCAGCAGAACAGGAAAAATAAAACACCAGCTTTTAGGGTGGAGGAACAAAAACGGGAGCCCCAGGTAAAAATATCTGGGAGATCATGAAGTACCAGCACAGGAAAGTGACTCCAGAAAGCTGTATGTAAATTTCTAGGTTCACACCTCAGCAGCACTTGGCTTGAATCTGATCCTAAACAGTATATTAAAGACTGAGAAATAACATTGCCCAGACCCAATCTAGCCTCTGAAAGATGTATACTAAGAACAGATCTGACAAGCATGGCACAAAACCTTTGAAATAGAACTGACATTATGACCATAACCCAAACGTGGCTGGCCAGCTGGAACTTATAGTCTGAACCCAACCAGAGTATTTACCTGCTTTAAAATAAAAACAAAAAACAAAAACAAAAACCCCAAGTACCACAATATTCTCCATAGCATTTAAACAAAATTAAGTGTCTCACAGCAAACCATGCAAAGATCTAAGATATAATCCAAAATTACTCAACCTACAAACAACAGGGAGAATCTCAATTCACGCAAGAAAAGACAATCAACAAACACCAATGCCAAAACAAGACAGAGGTTGGAATTCATTGAAAGAGATTCTAAAAGGGCTATTACAAAAATTCTCCAAAAGTAAGAAGAGAAGTCTTGAAGGAAATGAAAAGAGAAAGTCTCACAAAGAAACAATACATAAAGTGGAAACACATACAAAATTTAAAACTACAAAGATTCAATAACTAAATTTTAAAATGCACTAGCAGGACTAAATAACAGCATTTGAGATGACAGACTGAACTTGAAGACAGATCAACAGAAATCATGCAATTTGAACAATGAAGAGAAAAAAGAAAAAAGGAGAAAAATAAAACGGAGCGTACTGAAGGAGCTATGGGACAAGAAGGAAAGATGTAATATTCACATCATTAAAGTCACAGAAGGAAGGGTGGGGGGCAGAAAAAAATGTTTGAAGAAATAATGGGTAAAAACACCTCAAATATGGTGAAAGACATAAATTACATATTTGAGAAGCTCATTCTAAAAGAATAGAAAATAGACAAAGCATGCTCTCTGAACACAAGGGAATTTAATTAGAAATATTCAAACTCTTAGAAAGCAAATTATAAACTTCCAAATCATCCATGGGTCAAAGAAGAAACCTGAAGACAAATAAGGTATTATTCTGATTTGAAGGAAAATGAAGTTACCACATTATCAAAATTTGTGGAATTCAACTAAAGCAATGCTTAGAGGGAAAATTACTGTAGAAATGCTTAGAATAAAACAAAGGTGTCAAATGCACCACTGAAGCAAAATAAATCCAGAACAAGCAGAAAGAAAAAAAATAATAAAGAGCACAAATTAAATGAAACTGAAAATCAAGAAATAGAAAGAAAGCCATGAAACCAAAAACTAATTATTTGACAATTGTAAAAGTGCCAAATAACAAAGTTAGAAGGCACAAATCAGATACATACCAGGACAAAGAAAGCATATACCAGGAATGAAACCGGGGATATCACTACAGATGTCTCAGGCTTTAAAAGTAATAAGTAAGGTGGAAAACCAAATGGCTCAGTCGGTTAAGCATCTGGCCTCAGCTCTGGTTATGATTCCAGGGTCCAGGGACTGAGTCCCCAAATTGGGCTCCCTGCTCAGCAGAGAGCCTGCTTCTCCTTCTCCCCTCAACCCCACTCCTCCTTTGTCTCACTCTCTCCCTCTCTCAAATAAATAAAATCTTTAAAAAAAAGTAAATAAGGCAATAATACTATGAGTGACTCTATACACACAAATTTGACAACTTACATCAAATGAAGAAATTATTCAAAAACCACAAACTATCAAAACTCACCCAAAAGAAACAAACAATCTGAGTAGATCTGTGATTATTAATAAAGTTAATTCACAATTTAATCTTTCTGTAAAAGAAATACTGAAGGCCAGATGTTTTCCTAGCAAATTCCTCCAAAGTTTAAGGAATAATATCATTTCTATATAATCTTAGAGAAAACATAAATCAAATTAAATTAGAAAATTAATCAAATCAAGTTAATGAGCCTTGATGCATCCAACTTTTGATTTTGTCTGGGGGTCGTGATCTCAGGGTTGTGAGACCTAGCCCCATGTCAAACTCTGAGCTGGGCATGGAGCCTTTTTAAGATTCTCTCTCTCTCTCTCCCTCTCCCTTTGCCCCTCCCACTTTCTCCCTCTCTAAAAAAGAAAAAAAAAGGACTTACAGATCAGTATCTCTCATGAATAGACACACAAAAGCCCTTAACAAAATATCTTTAAATAAAATTCAACAATATATAAAAAGGGAAAAAAGATCATGAACAAGTTAAGTTGATCTTTGGAAGATAAAACTTATTCAATAGTTAAAAAGCAATGTGATTCCACATATCAAGAGATATCTATATGATTATCCCAAAAGATACAGTAAAAGTTTCTGGCAAAATTCAGCATCCATTCATGGACAAAACCTCAGCAAATTAGGAACAGAAGGGAACTTGCTCAACCTGATAAAATCCATCTAAACGACCCTCAGAATTAACATCGTATTAAGTGAAAGACTGAAAGTTTTACCCGTAAAACCAGGAACAAGGCATTCTGTTGTACTGGAGTTTATGGCATATTATTTGAATAAGTATATAAATAAAATTTTATTCAGTGCAGTAAGACAAGAAAAATAAAAATACAAAAGACAATTAGGAAAGAAGAAATGAAACCATCTCCAGGTAATATAATTTTAGCTGTAGCAATTCTAATCTACAATACTATTACTAGAATACATGAATTTAAGAATGTCACAAAATACAAGATCAATATACAAAAATCTATTTCTATGGTGAAGAATAACTGAAAATTGAAATTTAGAAAAATGACTTCTATTTACATACATTAAACTAAAATCCAAGAAATAAACAAAATCAAGGGGAAAAATAAAAATCCAAAATTTTAAAAAAGGAAATATTTAGGTACAAATCTAACAAAATATAGACAAACTCTCTATTTAAAAAATCAATGGAAGAAATCAGAGATGACAAATAAATGGAGAGGTATATTAATGAATTTAAAGACTTAGTAGTTTTGAAATGTCTATTCTTTTACAAATTCAACTACAGATGAGTACCCCAACTCCACCAAATTCCTAGAATTTTTTGCAATAACAGAAAAGCTGCTTCTAAAATTTATATGGTATGGTAATAGAACTAAAACAAACTTTGAAAATAAAGTTGAGAGACATCATACTACTTCAAGACTTACTATTAAGCTATAGTAATCAAGAGAATGTGATATTGGCAAAAGGACAAACACTGATCAAAGGAACAAATCAGAGATCCGCAATAGGCCCACATATATGTTTAAAGGCATTTCTGACAAAAGTACCAAAGCAATTCAATAAAGAAAGCCTTTTCAACAAATGGTACTAAAATATCTATATGCAATAAAATAAAATTCACTCATACCTCACAGCATATATAAAAATTCTCAAAACAGTCTGTAGACCTGTATGTTAAACTTAAAACAACAAAAATTCTTCAAATAAACAGAAAAATCTTTGTAATTTTGGGTTGGATAAAGATTTCTTAAATATGATACCACAGATATGACCACAATACTGATATCTGACTTCAAGAGAATTTCTGCTCTTTAAAAAACTATTAACAGAATAAAAAGAGAAGCTATGAACTGGAAGAAAATATTTGCAATAATTCAAGTAAAATAATGAGCATAGTGTCTAACTTATAGAATATAAACTGTTGGGGATCCCTGGGTGGCTCAGCGGTTTAGCGCCTGCCTTTGGCCCAGGGCGCGATCCTGGAGTCCTGGGATTGTGTCCCGCATCAGGCTCCCAGCACGGAGGCTGCTTCTCCCTCTGCCTGTGTCTCTGCCTCTCTCGCTCTCTCTATGTCTATCATGAATAAATAAATAAAACCTTAAAAAAAAAGAATATAAACTGTTAACTATTTTTTAAACAATAACTAAAAATAATAATAATATGAAGCTCTAGGGTTTATAACGGACTTCATTAACTCACTATTCTACATAGTTACCTAAAAAGCAAATTCCATTTTTTTCAATATTCGTTTGTTTCATAATTTTCATGTCTGCTTAAGTACTTACATAGAAATACATAAAGAACTATCAAAAATCAATAAGACAACATTTTTGTTCATGGGCAAAATGACAGACACCAAGGAAGACACACAAATAGCAAATCAGGTACGTGAAAATATGCTCAACATCATTAGTCATCAGGCAAATGCAAATTCAATTCACAGTGGATACCAGTGCACATCTACATGAATGGCTTTTGAAAAATAGGCACAAAGATGCAAAACAACTACAACTTTCATTAATCAATCGCTGGTAGGAATATAAAATCATATAGCCACTTGGAAAACAGTTCCAGCAGTTTCTTAAGTTAAATATATACTTACCGTATAACCCAACAATCCTACAACAAGGTATTTACCCAAGAGAAATGAAAACATGTGCACATGAAAACCTGTGCAGAAATATTTATAGCAGCTTTATTCATAAATGCCAAAAACTGGAAAGTGGCACAAGAATCCTTCAACTGGTAAATAAATTAACAAATTATGATACATGCATATGGTGGAATATTACTCAGCAAAAAGCAGGAAAAGATCAGCAATATGAGGACAGCACAAATGAATTTAGAATTAATTACGGTAAGTGAAAAAAAAAGCCAGAGTCAAAGGACTAGATATGATTCCATTATGTGATAGTCTTGAAAAACCAAAATTACAGAGACATAAAAAAGATCCAGTGCTTGCCGGGAGATAGCAGTGGATATAGGGAATGACTGCAAAAGCTTGAAAAAAAAAAAAAAAGGAATTTGGGGGACGACTGTAACAGCTATGTAATTGTACGGATTTGTCAAGTTTACAGACTATACAATGAAAAAGGCTGAATTTTAGTTTTTAGTGTATGGAAGTTACACCTCAAAATAGCTGTACTAGATTGAACAGTGCCCCCCTAGAAATCCACGCCAATCCAAAACTTGTGACTGTGACTTCACCTGGAAATAAGGTTTTTGCAAATGTCATCATCAAGTTGAGGTCATAATGGATTAGCATCAAGCTTAAATCCAATATGACTGGTGTCTTTATAAGAAGAGAGAAATTTGACACACAGACATATAGGTAATGTGAAGGTCATGTGAAAATAGGAGGCAGAGACAGGTGTCATGCACCTACAAGGCAAAGGATGCCCTCAATTGCTAGCAACCAGCAAAAGCTAAAGAAGCAAAAAAGATTCATCTCCTAGAGCCTTCAGAGCACATGGCCCTAAAAACACCTTGATTTCAGATTTCTAGCCTCCAGAACTGTGAGAGAACAGATTTCTGTTGTTATATGGCCCCCCAGCTTGTTGTACTTTATTATGGCACCCTAGAAAATTAATAAAAGACCAGACTTTAAAAAAAAAAAAAACTAAAAGCAAACAGAAGGAGACAGTAACACCAGATAAATCTTAACAATCACAAGAAAAATAGAACTGATAGAATATAGATAGGGACGCTCCCGTGGCCCAGCGGTTCAGCACCGCCTTCAGCCCAAGGCATGACCCTGGGGTACTGGGATTGAGTCCCTGCAGGGAGCCTGCTTCTCCTTCTGCTTCTGTCTCTCTCTCAATCTGTGCCTTTCATGAATAAATAAATAAAATCTTTAAAAAAAAAACCCTGATAGAATATTACTATAACACAAGAGGCAAGGTAGAATTAAAAAGTATTAATGAGGATAAAAAAAGATTTTAGTGATCAAAGAAACACTCCACCAAGATGATGTGCCAATTCCAAACATTTATATACCTAAATAACAGCCTAAAGACACTAAAACAAAAATTGATAGCATTAAAAGAATAAATTGAAAAATCTATAATTATAGCAGGAAACTAACACTACTCTAAGAAACTCACAGATCAAAGAGAAAACTTTAGTAAGGATAAGGTGCAAATAATACAATTAAAAAGCTTAATATAATAGACATACTGCTACCTTAAATGTAGAGAATATATGTTCTTTACAAACAGACATAGAAAGCCACAAAAATTGAGCATACCGTAAGCCAGGGAATAATAAATTATGGTCCACAGGACAAATCCAGCCAGAGGTCTATTTTTATTATAGTCCATGAGCTAAGAATGGCTTTTACAGTTTTAAATGATTGAATTTTAAATGATTTTATAAATATCGACTAAGAGCTGCAATTTTGCTTCTTGCCCAAAAAAGCTAAAATGTGGGGCAGCCCGGTGGCTCAGCAGTTTAGCGCCACCTTCAGCCCCGGGGCGTGATCCCAGAGTCCTGGGATCCAGTCCCACATCAGGCTCTCTGCATGGAGCCTGCTTCTCCCTCTGCCTGTGTCTCTGCCTCTCTCTCTCTCTCTCTCTCTCTGTATCTCTCATGAATAAATTTTAAAAATAATAATAATAAAAAGAAAAGAAAAAAGCTAAAATGTTTACTATGTGGCTGGCCTTCTAAGGAAAAGTTTTCTAGCTCCTGCTTTAGGATACAAAAGCAAACATCGACACATTCCAAAGAACTTGTATCAGATAGATATCCTTTATTGTTAATGTACCAAGATTAGGAATCAATAGAAAATGAAAGCACATACACAAACCACTATTTTTGAAAATTGAAAAAATATTATTCTAAATGAAATAGATTTATAATATAGGCCAAAACAATTGAGAGTTACTAATGTTTAAGTTATTTACAATGCCTCAAAGAAAAAAAATCCAATTTTTTTTAAACATAAACTGTCTAGCAGTCCAGATTTAGGCAATCAAAGAGGGAAAAATTTATTTCCATCAAACCACAAGAGCTTAGAGATCATGAATAAAATCTCCAACTGAATCAATTAAAAAACCATCTCCCCTCCAAATAACTGACACTAACCAATGGTAATACTATTAAACCTTGACTCAAATAAAAAGTGTCCAAACCAAAATTGGGAAGAGCTTCTTTAAGCATTAGAGGGGGAATGGATAGAAAATTTTCTCTTTTTAAAAAACTGAGTAACAATCATGCATGTGAGGTTTGTGCTTCATATTACATATACTAAGAAACTAACATTTATTGAACAATGCTGTCACAGTCCTAAATATTTTGCATAAACATATTTAACAAATGCATAGATTTTAAAATACTAATAACCACAACACACTACTACACAAAAAATAAGCAATTCATAGTTAACAGACTGTCCATGTATACTGGGTTGCTTTATTGAGTAAAGTGTCTCAGCAGTTTCTATGGGTTCTAGTTAGGATTTTTGAAGTCTAAATACAATTAACCTTAATTAACTCAAATGCCATTCACATATTATTAAAGATTCAAAAAGATAAATAAACTTTCCTTTATTCTAAGAGCATTAGGAGACCGCTGTCTGCAAGTCATCTTCCACTTTTCTGTTTTGACATAGCATCAAGATAAACTTTTGTTCTAATATTATGAATCTTCCACATATTAACTTATTGGAAAATCCTATAACAAACTCCATCTTACCCAGGTGGTTCTTCCATGAGTTTGCAAAATCTGGGATCTTCCTAGGAGTTCCAGAGCAGCTGCAATGGACATAGATACTTGAAATGACTAACAAAAAAGTTTGGCAGCGTTGACCAATCTCTGCTGACAAGCATCATCAGTGATGTCAACAAAGCTGCCTTGTTTTTCAGATATGCTACAACATAATCACAAGAGGCATCCTAGGAAAGGGAGTAGAGGAAGAGGAGAGATTGATTTTTTCATTTTCTTTTTGAAAAGTTGCTCTTTTTAAAAACAAAAGTATATGGATGAACAATCACATCACATAGACTCTACAATGTCACTGAGAATAATTTTTGAGTTATGCTGTAATTCACCTAAGGGATTTAACATCTAATCATTCAAGCTATATTTGAGAGGATTTCTAAAATAGAAATGTATAAAGCCTGATTTTCAATAAGTGCTTCAGAGATGAGGGGATCCTAACAAATGGGTGGAAAAAAAGATATTTTTAAAACATAAAAATCTGGCATTCAAATTGTTATATACGGATAGACTAGTAATATTGTAAGCAAACACTATTTTCAAATTTCTTCTGTTTAGACTTTCATATTGAACCAAATTGTATGTATCTGAGTCAGGATATCCTTTCCTATAGGTTCCTTTTGTCACTTGAAAATGTTAGTTATAAATTTCTTCTACTTTGTTTTAATTTAAAAAATAAACTCTTTAAATCATCTGTTTACTATAGTATGAACTAAATAACTGCTTTTTTAAAATAACTGCTTCTATATGAGTTTTTCCTCAACATTTACTTTATAATCCTACTGCGTCCAATTGTTTTTTAGATCCTTCAGCCCATGTGTCTGCATTTTCTATTTTTTTCTGCTGCTTTATGTTTCTATTTGTGTCAGTACTATATCCTGCTCTAAAGAGTTCCCTCCCACCCCCCTTTCTCTTTTTGTCTTTTTCTTGTCTTTTTCAAAGAATGCAAAAAATAAGCTCTTTGGTGTTAACAATTTTGGAGCCACTTTCATGAATACCACAAATAAAGGTGTTTTGATTTTGACTAAAATGATATTACATCTATAAAAATAGTACTGGGAAGAACTATTAAGTTCCAACCATTTATTCAGTTTGTAACTTATCTTTTGTCCTTTGTAACACAACATTTTTATAATTATTTAATGCTTATATGTTTTCCTAGACTATAAGGTAGCTGTCTTGGTTACAATATTAATATCCGTAGGAGTAAGTTAATTTTTGCAACACTTAGCAAAACTTAGTCTTCTTATAGAACATACGTATTTCCTTCAACTCTTTTATACAAAATTTTGCAGGAGTCTTTATAAAATGTCACAAATATCTTTTAGAGTATTTACCAATGATTTAATGTTTTATTGATGCAGCAATCATTTCATTATTTTCTATTTAAATCTATGGTTTATAATCTTGGAGTTTTAAGTATAGCATTGTTTATGTATTAGAACAGGCTTATTTTGGGGGAAACCATAACCCACAATAAAAAGTATATTTATATCACACCAAGTTACATATTCATGAATATGTGTGCATGTATGTGTCTATATATCTAAATAAGAATGTAAGAACAGATAGTGGACAGTTATAAATATCACGTTAAAAACAAATTCAAAAACGATATTTGTCTTTGCTATATGTGATGCCCCCTGATAGTGCCTAGACTATTTTATTAGGAAAAAATTCTAGTTACAATGGTCAAAATTTATTTCAAAACCCACTAGCCAGTTGTAATGTATAATTTTAAGAAGAAAACACTACATAAAAGACAAGAATTGTGGGCAGCCCTGGTGGCTCAGCGGTTTAGCACTGCCTTCGGCCCAGGGCGTTATCCTGGAGACCCGGGATCGAGTCCCACGTCGGGCTCCCTGCACGGAGCCTGCTTCTCCCTCTGCCTGTGTCTCTGCCTCTCTCTCTCTGTCTCTCATGAATAAATAAATAAAATCTTAAAAAAAAAAAAGACAAGAATTGTGCCGCCTTTCTTTTTATCTTCATTATTACTATAGTCTTAGTACTCAACAGATGCTTAATAAAATATTCTAAATGATGGAATAACACTAATTAAATGAATACTAAAGTAAATGGTATTAGCTTTTTGAGTAGCCACATAAAATTTTGAGCAATGCAAGCAATTAAAAATCCCTGACCTTCACATTTTTTATTTTACACATCTTATATATTATTAGTAATACCTCACATTTATTCATTGTTTTCCATGTATCAGACATTATGCTTAGCACTTTATCCAAATTTCCTCATGTATTCTTTACAGCAGTCCCAAAATAGGAGCTATTATATTCTCTGTATCTTTTATAGGTAATTTGTCCAAGACCACACAACAAACAAGTGGAAGAACTGGTCTAAATTCACATTATTATTTTTTGAAATTACATTCATTTTTGTTAATTTTCATCATTAATATTTAGAAATTCAGCATTATCCCAATTATCCCACACCTAAAAACAACTCAAAGGTCTATCAACAGGTAAATGAGTAAAAACAAAGTTGTAGTATCTATATATGTGTATATGTATACACACACAACAAAATGCTCTTCAGTAATAAAAAGGAATGAACTACTGATAACCTCAATAACACAGATGAATATCAAAACCATGATCGTTAGTGAAAGAACCCAGAAACAAAAAGAGTACACATTGGATGATCTCATTTAGATAAATTTCTAGAAAAGACAAAACTTAGTAACAGGAAGCAGAGCAATGGCTGCCTGGGACAGGTTTGAGAGTCTCCAAAGGGAAAGAAGAGGATTTCTGCAGCCATAAAAATACTCTTTATCTACAAATGTAGACATATTTATCAAAATGTAAACTGTATAGGGATCCCTGGGTGGCGCAGCGGTTTAGCGCCTGCTTTTGGCCCAGGACGCGATCCTGGAGACCCGGGATCGAATCCCACATCGGGCTCTCGGTGCATGGAGCCTGCTTCTCCCTCTGCCTATGTCTCTGCCTCTCTCTCTCTCTGTGTGTGACTATCATAAATAAATAAAAATTTTTAAAAAATGTAAACCGTATAAAGAAACCGTATAAAGAAAATGGGTGTACTTTATTTGAATGTAATTCTACCTTAATGAAGCTGATAAAATTTCTTTTTCTAACTTGCTCCTTCTTCCTCTTCACTATCTTTTCCCTTCCTGAACAAGCCATTAGGTGAGACAGAGCAAGATAAGTCTCTACCCTAAAAAAGCCTACGTAAAGAATATGTTCCTGCAGAGGGGCAGCTTACCAGGCATGTCAGAGTCCACAGGAGTAAAAAGGACATTCACAGAGGGAGGAGGGGACCATGTGATAGCAGAGTCAAGCCTGAGTAGAATGAGAAGGGCACATGCACTAATGGGCAGCCTGGAATGGACTGCCAGGATCCAAGCAGACTGAGGTGGGCACACACACATGGTGTGGGCTGGCAGAGGACTACTAGAACTCAAACAGCATGAAGAGGGCATCTATACAGGAAAAGAACTAGTGTCAGGTGTCAGAACCAACTAGGACAAGAAAGGTGTCCATGTGCTGGTATCAATGGACATGTGGTATCAAGCCCAAGCAGAGTAAGGAAGCATCCAAATGGAGAGTGAGACTAGTAAGGAGTGTCCAAATCCATGGGGCTGGATGACAAGGCATCAGAGCCCAAGCAGAGTAAGGAAGGTGAACACAGAGGATTGATGAAATGAATAAACATATTAAAGAAAAAAAAGTTCTCACTGTTGGAGGAGAGAATTATAAACACAGAAAAAGAGAAATGCTGTATTTACATTGGATTAAGCTTATGATAATAAACCCACAGCTTCAATACATAGAGACAGATACAGAAATATAGTCAGAAGTATCCATATAAACACCCACAAATACATCCATGCATACTCTCAGGCCCTGAGAGGGCTTAAGGGCACTGACAAGTCATTAACAATAAGCACACCTAGCCCCCAGATCTTGGCTTCTAAATATCATTCTCCACTAGAAGTAACCAGGGTTCCTTGAAAAAATGGCTGTTTCCAGACAGGAATAGGGAAACTATTTTTTTTTAAAAGATTCTATTTATTTATTTTTTTTAAGAATTTTTTAAATTTACTCATGATAGTCATAGAGAGAGGAGAGAGAGGCAGAGACACAGGCAGAGGGAGAAGCAGGCTCCATGCCAGGAGCCCAATGCGGGATCCGATCCCGGGATCCCGGGATCGTGCCCTGGGCCAAAGAAAGGCACTAAACCACTGAGCCACCCAGGGATTCCCGGAATAGGGAAAATATTTAATAAGAATGGGATATCTTACATTTCCAAAAAAGTATTCAAAGAATGATGGGTACAAGTCAAAAATACAAAGAAGCCAACCCAAAAGAGTTCTCAAATTCCAAATCATGGACAGTGTGAGTATCAAAATAAATTATATTCACAGATTGATGACATAAAATAAGGAACTATGTGTATATGCATAATTATAATAAATAAATCACTGGGTTAAATGGAAATATGACAAGGAATACAATATTTATATAGTTTCAAAATTCTTCCCAACAAAATACTAATAAAGGGGAAAAGAGTAATGTTACAGTTGAGAAGCCTAGCAGACAATACCTTTATCAAGTCATGAAAGGTAGTATCACTAACGAGAAAACCAAAATCATGAGCCACCTGACAATGAGCAAAAGGCAATGAGAACAATGCAGCGCTGTTTCTGTGACATCCCTATTGAAGATGTAGAACCTGAATCATACGGCTACACAGACAAACCCAAACTGAGGGGCATTCTGTAGAATAATTGGCCTATAATATTAAAAAGTGTCAAGGTCATCAAAGCTAAGGGAAAACTGAGGAAGTATTGCAGTTTGAAGAAAACCAGAGACAATGACAATTAAAAACAGTATGTGATTCTAAACTGGATCTTTTTGCTATAGTGGACATAACTAATGGCAAGCTGTGAAGATTACATGGTAATAATGCATCAGTGTTCACTCCCTGATTTTGATGACTACATTGTGGCTACACAAGAGAAAATCTTTATTTGTAGGAAATATACATTTAATATTTGGCAGTGATGTACTTCAGCAAGCAACTTACTCTCATACTGTTCAGGGGAAGAAATATGAAATGAAGAAAGTACTTAAAATGTTTTTGTAAGAAGGAGAATGTTTTTTTTTAAACATTAAAAACAAAATAAAAAACACATTTCCTTCACCTCATAAAGGGTATCCCCAAAAGGATACAGTAAAATGTCATGCTTAACATTCAAACATTGAAAGCACTCCTGTTAAGTTTGGAGCAAAACAGGAACAATTCAGTATTAAACTGGAGTTCCCAGCCAGCACATAAAGTAAGGAAAAATACAAACACTGAGAAGGAAAAAGAACTGTCATTATTGCAGATTATATGATAATATAAATAAAAAATTCCAAATAAATCTATGGATAAATTATTAAATAAGTAATAACTGTATCTAGGTTACTGGATACAAACTCTTTATATCAAGAGTCTATTGCATTTCTGTAAACCAGTAACAATCCATTAGAAAATGATAGGACTTAAAATAGCAACAAAAACTTTTAAGAACTGGAAATAAATCTAAAAAAATTATACAAGTTTTTTAAATAAAACTATAAAACTTTATTAAAAATACCTCTTAAAACTGAATCAATGGACCTATATATCATGGTTTTGGATAGTAAGTCTAAATATTGTAAGATGTTAATTCTTTCTGAAATTGATCTATTATTAGTTCATTGTTATTCCCATTAAAATCCCAAAACAATTTTCATAGGACTCAACAAAATGATTCCAACATTTTATGAAAAAACAAAAGACTTTAGCATAGTTAAGATACTTAAGCAGAAGAACAAGATAGGGAACCATGATAATGCATTTTCAAGCCCTACTATAAAAATTAGATTGTGTTTCTTGAAACAGGGATAGTATCACATATATGGACCAGCACTGCATGTCAGAGGAAAAAGAGTGGACTCTTAATAGTTTTAGTATTGGACCCACTATATGATTATTCATATAGAAAAAAAATGAGGGACGCCTGGGTAGCTCAGCGGTTAAGCATCTGCCTTTGGCTCAGGGCATGATCCTGGAGTCCCTGGATCGAGTCGCACCTTGGGCTCCCTGCGTGGAGCCTGCTTCTCCCTCTGCCTGTGTCTCTGTCTCTCTGTGTCTCTCATGAATAAATAAAAACTTAAAAAAAAAATGAAAGTCGATCTCTATCTCATACTTACACACACTGAAATCAATTACAAAGTCTTTGCAATTTAATTGAGAAGGTCAAAACTTACTATTTTTAGAAAAGTAAGGGAGATTATGTCTATAATCTCAGGGCAAGAAGAGATTTCTTAAAGATTTCCGAAAGAGAAAACCACAAAAAATAGTCTGATAAACTCAATTATATTATAATTGATAATATTTGTTTATGAGAAGATAACACAGAATGAAAAAGGAGGCTACAGAAGCGAAGACATATAACTAAATACTTACATTTAGAATATACAAAAAACCTCTAAAAGAGAGACAAAAGGCATGACCAAGCACATATTCCATAAATACACAAAGAAGCTCAACTTTATTACTAGTCAGGGAAATGCAGAATAAAACCATAATTAAATATCACTATATTCCCATCACATGAAAAATTAAGAAGTTGGATAATACCAAATGTTGAACAGATGTAGAACAATGGAAAACAGCATATACTACTTAAGGGGAGTGAAACACATTGAACAATTTTGGGAAATAGTATGAAATTTCTTGAGTACAATATTTCTGTGTTCCATGATCAGAAATTTCACTCTTAATTTATTCAGAAGTTTTCACACATGTACAAGGAAAACGTTCATATTATTTGTGACAGCAAAAAAAATATTGGAAAGAAACAAAATGTACACCAAGAGTAAAATGGGCAAAGAAATTATTGTTTGTTCATAAAATTCAGAAATGAAAATTTACGAAACAGAACATAAGTATAAATGAACCTTAAAATGATGAATAAAAGAAGTCACAGAGAAACGCTTTTAGTATAATTTCATTTATATAAAGTTCTAAAAGAAGTAAAACTGAGGTTCCTGGGTGGCTCAGTTGGTTAAGTGTCTGCCTTCAGCTGGGGTCATGATCCTGGGGTCCTGGGATGAAGCCTTGCATTGGGCTCCCTGCTCCATGGGGAGCCAGCTTCTCCCTCTCCCCGCCTCCCCACTCATGTCCGTGCTCTCTCTCTCACAAATGGATAAATAAAATCTTAAAAAAAAAAGAAAAAGAAGCAAAACTAGTATCCACAGGACTACAAATATAGATGGTTAAAAATTAACAGACAAGGGAAATGCTAGATTCTGGAAGAGACGGCACTGCCATCAGGAAGGAATATACAGGAGCTTCTCAATGCCTCATTTATTAGCCTGGGCATTAAGTATAAACCTGTTCACATTTACTCATTTAACCATACCCTTATGTTGTACATGTGCTTTCCATGTAGATTTCATAAACTTTTTTTTTCTCCTGGAATGATGAAAGAAGTCTGAAGATAGAGAAGCATGCGTTCCCTGGCTTTTCTGTGGTTCTCCACGATCAAAAGGCATTATTTCAGCAGCTCCTTAATTCAGTACACTCACCTAGGATGCTGCTGCTGCCGCCGCTGCTCCTGAACACACGCACACACACACGCACACGCACACACACACTCACACAGAGAGCAAGAGCGATGGTAGAGGGCAGACAGGAGCATTATATGAGGGAAAAATTGCTGGTTTTATTCTCAACATTGAAGGTGAAAGGAAATAATTAAATAAAACATTTGTATTTACACTTGACAGTTCATAAAACACAATTATACATTTATTTTTATCCCCCAAACAGGTAGATAGGGTATGAATCATCAGGACCGATTATTTCACAATCCCAAAGAAAATGTCAGAGGTGTCATCATGCTCTTCTCATTATTACATTTTAAGAGTCTTCACTTCCTACCCTAGGGTCAAAAGAGATACTGACAATGATAATGTGATAAAAGCAAACAGGGAAAATAATAAAAAGAAATGAGAGGCAAGAAAATGGATGAGCATAACCACTTTGGAAAACTGTTTTTTGTACTACATACTAAACCTGAATATCTACATACTTTATGAATCAGCCATTCCACTCACATAGACACAACAAAAATGCACATATCACATATGTTCACCAATAGTATAGCAGCATTATTCATAATAATCCCAACTAAAAAACTGCTAAATATTAACTGTAGAACAAATAAACTGTGTATATTCACATCATGTAATATTCTTATTTATAGCAATGTGAATAAATGCAGAAAATGGATGACTTACAAAATGTTGAGCAAAAGAAGCCAAATACAATAGAGTATATATAATTTCACTTATATAAAGTTCAAACATAAAGAAACAAATCTGTTTTCAAAAATCAATAGTCATTAAAAATGAGGGACAGTGGATGCTTCTGTTTGGGGTTTTGGTAATGTTCTATTTCTTATCGGGTGCTGTCTACATGTATATTTTCAGTTTGTGAAAACTGAAATAGACATTTATTAACTACACCCTTCTCTACATGCATATTATGCTTCAAGTGTTTGAAACAGGACATATAGAATTAAAGTAAGGAGACAAAACACTAAAAATTATTTTTTCTGTATGTCCCCATGTTCTTCAGATCAGATCAAAATTCTTATTTAAAATTCCCTAAATTAGGCAACACATGAAGTGATAAGCTAAAAGATTTCAAAAGCCCTTAGTTTAAAAATAATTCTGCATTAGAATGCAACTGTGTGACCTTAATAAAAATAATTAAATCTGGGAATCTCAATGCTCTGTCATTAAAATAAGATTACTGCAATCCTCTCTGTCCCACGGTGTCATTGTAATAAAGAAAATAGGGTACATGAAAGTGTTGCTTAAACTGTGAAATAACCTTGAACTACATATAACAAAAACCGGATCAAAGGCCAAATACAATGGTTTACAATTTTAAATCTTAAAATTTTCTCATTGTGTGCAATGAGAACTCTGTTCAGGTGAATGCTTAAATATAGAGGCCTATTTAATAAAGATTCCAAAGCTGTGGGATTGGCTGAGGTGATGCAGGGTGATGTGATAGCGAGAAGTTGCCTTCACAGTCTCCTTCCTCTCCCTGTTGTCCCCCAGTGAATCGCCTAAGAATGCCACTGTGTGCAACAGGCCTTGGAATCATGAAGATTGAGGTAAAAAAAAATCCTAGTTTTATAACTAATTAGCTATCTTTTATTTTTAAGATTTATTTATTTAATTTGGAGAGCGAGCCTGTGGGCAGGGGGAGGGAGTGTTGGGGGGGGTGGGGGGACCAGAGGGGGAAAGGAGAGAAGCAGACTCCTCCTTCTCCTTGAGCTCAGAGCCCTATGCAGCTCGCTCTCATGACACTGAGATCATGACCTGAGCTGAAATCAAGAGTCTGACACTTAACCAACTGAGCTACCCAGCTGCCTCACTAATTAGCTTTCTGAGCCTCAACTTCTTCAGCTGTAAGATAAAGCAAGTTTCACCTACTTTTCTTTTTTTTTTAATTTTTTAATTTATTTATGAGAGAGAGAGAGAGAGAGAGAGAGAGAGAGAGAGGCAGAGACACAGGCAGAGGGAGAAGCAGGCTCCATGCACCGGGAGCCTGACGTGGGATTCGATCCTGGGTCTCCAGGATCACGCCCTGGGCCAAAGGCAGGCGCCAAACCGCTGCGCCACCCAGGGATCCCTCACCTACTTTTCAATGACTAGAGATAATGTGCATTAGAAAAATGCTCGGTATGCAATATAGACAACTACATAAAAGCTTTACATACACAATTCTGTAGGACATATGCATGAAAGAGAACACAATTTTAACTATTTTCAAAGCAATTAAATTTAACAAATTTAGGCTAAAACTTGGATTCTGAAACACTCTCCTAAATATTATGATTTAACCCATTCCCTCTGATATTCATTTTCTGAAAATCCCTTCAAATAATATTTTTAAAATACCAAGCAGGCCAGGCCACTCATCTGGCTTACTACTGCCTAAAGAGTAATGTTCAAGCACCTTTTGTGGCCCACAGGCCCTTTACAATCTGCCCTAAGCCTATCACTATTGCTTCTTCTCTAACATCCTACAGTGAAACCACAACCCATTACAAACTGATCTTTTAATAGGATGTGGACTATTTCAATAACTTTTTTTCTCCAAAATAGTAAATACATATTATAGAAATTTAGAAATGAGAAAATGTCGATTTAGAAAAAAAAAAACATCGCATGCTCACCATCCAGGTATCATCACTATTAACACCTTAGTGCATTTCCTTCTGGAGATACACATATATAGATATATGTAAATATATATGATTCTAATGCGTATACTGTTTTATAACATTTCTTTAGTCAACAATCTCTATCTTGCCATTTCAGAAAATTTTTACCTCATCTAAGACATAAGCCATATTCAAAACTTCCCTCAATGGGCCAAAAATGTCTGCCATAGTTGATCTGTCAAACAAATATCAATTTAGAATCTCACATTACATCTAGTTGTCCCTTAAATTTCTTTCAGTGTAGCACTTTCACCTCCCCGCACCAACTTTTTGGACACTAATAAGCTAAAAAGAATATTACTATTTTTCCTACAGAATTTCCAAATGTGAATTTGTTTGGCTCCTTCCTCTCTTTTTCTTGTATAAAAAGGAAGTTGTTAAGCAATGGCTTGAGGAATTAAAATTAAATGGTTTTGCTAGAATATAGTATGCACAATTACATGTATCACATGAGCAGATACATACTCTCAGGATAACTCAACTCAATAATGGGAAAACCATCTCAGGATTGGGGTGATGACAGTTTGATTTCTTCAGTGAACAAGTATATTTTTCTCTTGTAACTACAAATAATTTATATGATGTTATTTTGACACACTAACTGACTAGGAACCCACTGCCCATTTATCTAACATTTATAACAACAACTAATAATATTGGCATAAAGCAGAAATTTCTTTAGGGTTTGTAAAATAATGTTTCTCTAATTTTATCACACTTTCTACATTTATTTGCTGGCATTCTTCAGCAAACTTCCACCCTATTTCATTAAGGATTTAGTTACTGAAATACAGATCCCAATATAAATGCAGTATAAATGCTTAATTATTCTTAATAATAAACATTTTTACAGTAAGAAGTTGTATTAATAGTTACCTCAAAGTGTATCAGGTAAGCACTGCTTTTTCTGGCTTTCTCTTTATTATCTTATATACGCATGGGTTTTCCCATAGTCATTATGACAAATGTAGTTCATGCTCTCAAGAACCTATAACTATATTCATACTATCTCCCCCAAATTCTGCACCTAACAAATTCAGCTTACAGTTTCACATCTCCATAATGCCATAGAGTGAATTTTTTCATCTCCATTCCCAGAGCAATTTTTCTATTTCATATACTACGTAAAGATACCTCTAGTGTAATACTTGATTGCATATCTTTTTCATTCCCTGGACTTCTCTTTCACAAGTAAGGATAGTAACTTTCACCAGTGTGATTTACAGTTTGATTTGCAGATCATTTCTGGTACAAACTATATTCTGTCTGTGATACGCAAAAAAGCTTGCACCAAACTATAAATCAACTAGTCACTAAACACAGTTTAAGTTTTGGGTTTTTTCTTTGATAGCAAGAATTTCTATAAGAAGGATGAAATGTGTTTTCTATTCTGGCAAGAGCTACTTTAACTCTCCATGGACTAATAACAAACACTTGTATGAGCTACTCTGAATAGCACTGTCCAATCATCAATTTACCCTTAACTGCCAGGAACACAAAAGGAATATAAACAATTGTTTGTAGAAAAAGGCGGCAGCAAGAAGGAGTAAGGACCATGGGCATGTCACAATATCCTAAGGTGAAGAATAAGTCACTATCTATATCTTTCTATAACCAAAAAAGTTGTATAGTACCTAGTAGGCATGTTTGGATTTTGGAGGTAACATATTCCTTGTTTGGATGTGTTATTCTGGCCCATTTACCAAGTGACCCAAATAGCTGCTAGTTTTGAGTAGGACCCAGGAGGTTCTACAACAGGTCCAGGCTGCTGTGCAAGCTGCTCTGCTCCATGGATCGTATGGTATGGAAGTTTCAGTGACAGATAGGGATACCATTTGGAGACTACAGCAGGCCCTTGAAAGATGAGTCTCAGTGCAGGCCCTTACGATTTTGGAGCAAAGCCCTGCCATCCTCTGCAGATAACTACAGTCCTTTGGAGATACAGCTTTTGGCCTGTTACTGTGTCTTAGTAGTGACTGAATGCTTAATCTTGAGCCACCAAGTTACCATGCTACCTGAGCTGCCCATCATGAACAGGGTATTTATTATCTGACACACAAAGTCATAAAGTTGTGGGTGCACAGAAACATTCCATCATCAATCAGAAGTGGTATAAATTTGATTGGGCCTAAATAGGCCCTAAGGATACAAATAACTTACATGAAAGAAGTGGCTCAAATGCCCATTGTCCCCACTCCTGCTACACCGCCTTCTCTCTCCCAAACTACACTATGGCTTCATGGGGAGTTTCCTAGAATCAGCTGACAGAGGAAGAGAAGACTCAGGTCTGATTTAACAGATGGTTCCATACAATATGCAGACAACATCTCAAAGTGTTCAGTGCAACACTACAGCTCCTTTCTGGTACATCCCAGAAGGATAGCACTGAAGGGAAATCTTTCCAGTAGACAGAATTTCAAGCACTGCATGTGGTTGTTCACTCTGCTTAGAAGGAGAAATGTCCAGAAATGCAATTATATACCAATATACAGGCCATGGTCAGGGACTTAGAAGAAACATGACTGAAAAACTGGAGACAAGGAATGGGGAAGAAGTATATATGGATTGAACTCTGGGCAAAAAATAGCAAGATATTTATGTCTCATGCGAATGCTCACCAATGGGTGACCTCAGCAAAAGAGGATTTAAAGAATTAAGTGGATACTCTGATTCATTCCATGGATACCAGTCAGCCTCTTTCCCCAGCCACTTCTGTCATCCTCCATCAGGCTCATGAAAAAAATGGCAATGATGGCAGAGATGGAGGTTATGCACAGAGTCAGCAACATGGCCACCTTGGCTATGGTCACTGCTTCGTGCTTAACTCGCCAGCAGCAGAGATCAATATTGAGTCCTTCATATGGCACCACTCCTTCAATGATCAACCAGCTACCTGGTGGCAGGTAGATTGCACTAGGCTACTTCCATCATGAAAAGGACAACGTTTTGTCTTTACTGGAATTGACACTAGATATGGATTTGCTTCTCTGCTTACAATGCTTCTATCAAAACTACCATCCATGGACTTAAAGAATGCCTCCCCTATGTGGGTGGGCCTCATCCAACCCACTGAAGGGCTGAATAGAAAAAAAGGTGGAGTAGAGGAAAATTCACTCTCTGTCTGACTGCCTTTGAGCAGTCTTCTGCTGCCTTTGTATTCAGACTCATTCCACAACTTAACTGTTGGTTCTCCTGGTTCTCAGGCCTTCAGACTCAGACTAGAACTATATACCACCAGTTCTAGGTTTCTAGCTTGTCAACTGCCGATCTTGGGATTTCTCAACCACCATAATCACATGAGCCAATTCCTTAAAATAAATCTCATCTCCTCTCTCCTCTTCTCTCTCTCTCTCTCGGTTCTTTTTCTTTGGAGAACCCAGACTAATTTCAAAGGCAATTCCTTCAAACAAGTAATAGACACTCAGGGGTAATCTAGAAAATGCAAAGGTGGTTTCCTATTTGTTTTTATCAAGCAAGGCCTCTTGATCAGGTCCTGGTGATTAAGAAAATAAAGACAGCAATGAGAGGACACTGGATTAAGGAATAACCAGCAACTAAGGCAGGTAAGGCAATTACAAAACTGTTGGAATAAAATCAATCTAACATACATTTACTGAGTAGTAGGTAATAGGACTTTTACATATTTATATGTAAAGTTCTCAGGAGCTCTATAAAATTCTGTTGTTTCCACTTAAGAATTAGGCTACAGAAATCATTTTTATGCTATTTATATTTTCATTAATAGTTTCTTTTTAGTTTCCTTTCTATAAATTTAATTAAATCTTTTTTAAAGATTTAAAAAAAACTTATTTGAGGGAGAGAGCACACACAAGTGGGGGGAGGGACACAGAGAGAGGGAGAATCACACTCTCCACTGAGCACAGAGCCTGACTGGGGAGGAAGGGGTGTTTTATGATGGGAATTAACTGGAAGTCAGCATAAGGCAAGAACCAACTTCCAGTATTCTATCTCTACTCCAAGCAAAAAAAAAAAAAATAAAATAAAATAAAAAAAAATCAGGTTGCCTTTCTGGAGAAAACAGAACTAAGAAGGAAAAATCCTCTGCTCACTAGATACTGAG
Source organism: Nyctereutes procyonoides (assembly GCF_905146905.1). Taxonomy (NCBI): domain Eukaryota; kingdom Metazoa; phylum Chordata; class Mammalia; order Carnivora; family Canidae; genus Nyctereutes; species Nyctereutes procyonoides. Next base: position 55,506,786 of record NW_026575046.1, read on the forward strand.
GGTCTCCCAATATCCATCCAGTAATACAAAATCAAGCCAGCCGGCTGACCAGCCCAGCCCACGTACAAAGAGTCCTGAATCAATTTTTTGGTTCCTCACTTTTAAATATTAATAAACAGATAATCATTAGATATTTGAGGAAAGATTCCAAAAGAAACCAAAATAAACACAAAGAACAAAATGACTACTTAGAAAAGAGATGTAATTCAAGGAACCTGAGAAATCTTAACAAAACCTAACAGAAAACACTCAATATAGTTACTGACAAAACAAAAATTAAATTATATACATAAGGAATGGAATATAATAAAGAATTTTTGGAAACTGAGGATACAATTGCCAAGATAAGAAATTCAACAGAAATGGAGAGCTGGAAAATGATATTGAAGAACTATACCAGAAAAGATAATCAAATCCAAAGGAAAGTATGAAAGAAAAAGATATAAGACTAAGAATCAATTCAGAAGTCCTAGTTAGCAATTAATAAGAATTCCAGAAAGATACAGAGAAAATGGGGTAAAAAAAAAATCATAGAAATAAGAAAATTTCACACTATATGAATCTCTAAAGAGTATGCTAAATTACTCATATATTAAGAGGGAAATATACAAACAACTAAAACAAAACTCAAATCTCAGGACATCATTGTGAAATTACATAATGCCAGAAATAAAAGATTAAAGTGCCAGAAAAAAAAAAAAAGATTACAAATCCCTCAGATAGATAACATAAACAGGCAACATAAAATGTAAAATGGATCAGAATGTAGACCCTTCCCAGCGGATAACCTGAATCCTAGAAAAGTAATGATTTCTAAGGGAAAATTCATTTCTACCCCTGCCAAACCATTAATATCAAATATTAGAGTAGACAAAAGAAATTTTCCATAAGGCAGTAACTAAAAAAAAAAAAATTTACCATCCATTTGCCCACTCTTAGAAAGTAAAGATATACTCTCGCAAAATGAGGGAGTAAACAAACAAAAAAGAAGGTATACAAAAAACAGTGAACCCAATCCCAGAATTAGGACAAAAGGAAGGCCCTACATGATAGCTCCAGAGAAATCTTCAGATGGTTATCTGTTCAGACTAGAATGGTTGGCTGACATGGAGAGAAGGACAAAAATACTGGATTTTTATTAAGTCTCTGAATACTATGTGAATTTTTAAAAACTATATCACACTGAATTTCTTTAAATTTAGTAATACTGAATAGGGAAAAAATAGAGGTAGTTATATGAAACCTTAGACTCATTCAGCTTTTAATTTCTATTACCATTTTGGGAAATTTCAAAGGTGCCCTAAAAAAATTCTGCAACTTTTCTTCTCATAATTTTTTCACTGCATAAACAAAAAGTAAAGTTAACTTGACCAGTGTTTACTGTAAAACTTCGGAGGTCATACAATGACAGAAAAGAGCTATTAAGAGAGTTACAGTTTTTCTTAAAAAAGTTTTCTATTTTTATGGTGGTTATCACTGGTTATCAATTCATGTATTTCTCTCCTGAATCATGCTACTTTTCCCATTACGCCTGGTCTGATTAGCTGGTATTTATCATGCTTCATGCTTCAGGGCAATAAACCCAGACACAAAAGAGGCTATGTGGTATATACAATGACTGATTCAAAGTAGATACCTAACATATTTTAGCCATTCCCCACACCTTCTGCTATATCTTCCTTTGACTCTGAAGCTTCTGATGAGAAAAATCTCCCCAGACTAATGAGCAGAGAAACACTATAAACCAGTCTATCTCCTAGTTACAGTTAAAATTCTATGCTCTATGTCTAGATATTTCAATCATAAAATCTCTTTCTGCCTCTAGAGAAGTCCAAGAATCTCAGACCTGAAAAAGATCTTCCCCTTTCTTGCTCCCAGCTAGCATTTAGAAAGGTTTCTTTTCAAAAAGTAATCCAACATCCATAAAGAATGGAGAAGACCAGTCCAAAAAATCCATAATCAAGTATCTATAAAACAATTTACATGACTTTAACAGGATACTTATACTAAACATCATTACTATTACTAACACAGGGGCTGTATTTCACTTCGGTTAGCCTTAACTGAGCATATATCAAGAGTTTAGTTTTGATGGACACCAGAAATTATAAGAATTGGTCCCTGCTCCTAAGAAGCTGTAACATACAAGCCTGACAAAGGTAATCCAGAAAGTAAGTTCAGCAGAAAAGCTAGACTGTTCTTCCTCAACCATAATTTTAAGCAAAATGTGGCTAGTCTACAACAAATAAAAATAGGTTTAAAACTAACCAAACATAATCATGATTTTAAATTAGTGTTTTATTCCTTAGTTTTCTGCTATGTATCTGACCTATATTCGGAAAAAAAATGTACTATTGAATGAGAAACCAGGTTCTACCATCAGCTCACCCTGTATCTTTGGACAAGTCCTATCACTGCTATGAGTCTAGATTTTCTCAAGTGAAAAATGAAAAGACTGAGGAAGACTAAACTTGAAGGTTTCAAATAAAAGTTAAATTATATGACTATGATTATATAAGTAAAAACTGCTGTTTATTTCCTACTCAGCTGAAATTATAGTAGCAGCCACTGATGACTAACTGCCTGAATACTATACTTCAGGTATTAGATCTCTAAATTTACAAATACTATTTCTAATTCTGTCAACAACCTTATAATGTAGGTACTATAAAAATAAAAAAAGAATATAGGAGAAAAATTGGGTTACTAAAAAATATCACACATTTCATAAATGTTGGAGATTGTACTGAAAGCATTATGCAAAATCCCATTTTGTTTTCTCCCACCAAAGTTATATACTATTTACATGCATTATTTCTACAGAAATTTGAAGACATTAGAAACCCAATTAAAAAAAAGTAAAGTCAATCCATTTTGCAATTCAAAATATTAGAGCTAAAAATGTTCATATATACTCACCTGATGCAACAGACGTTTCAGTTTGAGTAACTGAGTTTTTACAGCAGTACAATCTTGGACCATGTGCCGGAGTGTCATCTCATCCAGTATCACTGTATTTTCAGGTACATCTATAAACATCTTCTGAGCCTGGAAAAAGGGGGTCCCTCCATAGCTTTCAAAATGACCCAAAGGAGATTCTCTATAGGGAGAGCCTCTAGAAGGGCAGAGGAAAAAGTTGGGAGGGAAAAGATATACAATATAATTTCAGAAAGAAATAGGGTAATGAAATTATTGCAGAGATTATTACAAATCATTTATCATTATCACATAGCCTTTGATTTTGCTTATTTCAGACACTCAATTTGTTTCTACCAAAATTTCTAATCAGTTCTAGTTCTCATTAACACAATTATCTTCTGTACTCCTCCCCCTTCTTGTGTATTTTACACATTGATGAATAAACCTTATTCCTTAGAGAAACAAAAAACTCTAGGGACAGGCCTTGCCTAAAAAAATATTATATTTATTTTCCTTGTTTGAATAGATCATCTGCTCTTTAGCTTTTGACTTTAATTGGCCAAGCTATACACGGCATGATAAAAAAAAAAAGACAGCAATAATAAGTTAGCAAGGCAGTAAAACAAAAATATGGACTCATCTGGCATATAAAGAGAAGTTTTCAGAGAAAAAAGTTGACATACTTTGGAAGGTTTTCTTGGACAGGAAAGAACCTGGAATGAACTATAAAAGCATCAGGTTTGAATATGATGGAATGAAAAGCGAAGGCTTTCTGGAAAAAGAAAATGAAAAGCAATGGTACAAAGTGCAAGGCATGTTTTCCAGGGACAAGGAGACTCTTTAAATATGGCTTATGAGGCCACAGATAGCTTGAATCCAATTTATTCTTTAACTTCATCCTTCAACACATCTGCCTCCCTCAAACGGACTTCTTAATCCACAGCCAATTACCTGAAGCACACTACAATCTCCCTCATCTCCAAACCTATGTCAATCTCTCTGTACTCCTGGCCAGGCTGCCCAGCCTGCCCTCCACTGCACACTTGATCTGGAGAAGATAACTCCTCTTCATCTTAAATTAGTTGGCATTTCCTCAGGAAAAGCTTCCCTAATCCCCCAAAGCAGGGCTTGGTACTTCCACAGGTGTCCTTCACAGACCCTTCTAGTATGCCCCACCATAGTACCTAACATAGTATACTGTATTCATTTGCAATCTGTGCTAAATTATAAACTTCATGAAGACACAGACCATGTATTCTTTTCCTCTGTATCAGAGACCAGGTAGCTTTTTACTTGTTATTTATCTCTGTTATTGCTTTCACTGAATGATTAAGGAACATGGATTTTAAGCACTATGTTGTTTCTTTTCAAGCTTCCATTGCTGAAATTCTAAAGTTCTTTAGCTGTGACATAAAAAGTACTACTTTAAAATTATAATCTAGAAGCAGTCACATTAAAAAGTCCCAGTTAATAATCAAATTAAACTTTACTTTCTATGTAATCAAGTGAATAAAATAAAGATTAGAGAGGGAAGAGACTGAAGGAGACTGGTCAGCAATCTAAATATGAGAATCAGGTACAGAATAAGGCTTATTTTAGGTTGACTAAATATCAACCACATGCAAGGAACTAATGAATTAAAAACTTTCAAAGGAAGAGTCACAAATCTTTATCACAAATAATACAGGATCAAAGATTTGGTATCTAGAAAACCACAATGGTATAAAAGAGGCAGCTCTTGCCTAAGATTAAGGTTTAAATCCTGACTAGACAGTAACTAGCTACTGAAAATACTTAATGCCTTTGTGCCATAGTTTCTTTAACTCTCACTGTTTTCCAGTGCACACCAAATAAAGTTCATCCACCTTAGGTTGCATTTCAAACACTTCTACCATGAGACCTAAAATGAAACTTACATGTTCTCAGCATACTAAAATGTTACTTTCTCTAAAAGCCCTTGCTGATTCCCTCAACTAGATAAAATTAGCACTTTAGGATCCTTAATTTATTTAGTACAAATTAAAGAAATCTATATACCTATCACACTTCTAATTAGATCACAAGCCCTCTGAAAGCAGAGCCATTATATTGCCTGCACAGAAACCTGAGTTCAAATCTCAGCTCTGTCACTTACTAGCTAGTAACTGGACAAGCTACTTTATATATCCTTCATTTTCTTGATCTCTATTATGATGATTATAAGAGTACTTACACCTCATTAGGTTGATATAAGCCTAAAATGAGGTAATATATGTTAAAGTGCGTGGAACAGTGCCTGATATATAGATGTTAAATAAAAACTAATTGCTATTGTATTATTATTATTACTATAAATAATTTCCAACTTCTTTATATTGAAAAAATTTTCTAATATAAATGTCAAAAAAACACTATTATGCCATATAACCTTCACTTATATTCCCAAATTGGTAAATTTTACATGATTTGTTTATACTTGAGTGTTTGGTGTAAAACCATCTGACAATACATTGTAAATAACATAACACCTTACTGAACTTTGCTGGATAAAATTAAGATAACTGAGAAGATCAAGAGGCAAAAGAAGACAAAGATGGAACAGAAAGCAAATAGGTAACGGGTTATTTTCAGGAAATAAGAGGACACTATTAAAAACAGGAAAGGAAAAAAATAGGATAGAAAGATAATGAAGATTTTGAGATTCCACATTCTGAATGGATGAATTTGAATCTGAACTTTTGAATCTGAACATATGAAACGAAACACACATTTGAATCTGAACATTTGAAACAGAATGAGAGGTAAAATCACTTTGCAAGAGTGCAAGCACAAACCCAGGGATGAATACATAAAGAAAGTAAAGAAAAATAAACATGAGACAATAGAGGAATTATTGGACACAATACTCATATTAAGTTGACAGGCATTAATCTGTATTTGTATACAGATTTTAACAATTGTGGATTTCTGGTAGAGAACTTAGACGGTGAATGCAACAGAAGACTGCATGCTGTTTTAGGCAATACACTGGATGGTTAGCAGCGTGTTAGCAAAGGCAGATTCTATGTAGCTGACCATAGGCTAGGTAGGCTACTGAATACTGAACCAATACAGGTATGGTTAAGGCAAAAATGAGTTCAATAGTTACAGAAGCATGAGAAAGAAATGTCCACCATTACCAATATTATTTAATATTGTTGTAAGTATAGCCAATAAAATCACCCCCCCCAAAATGGGATCAGAATAACTTAAAAAAAAAGTGAATCTCTAAGAGATAAGCATTTTTTAAAACCCATTTAAATTGAATCCATACATTAGCAGCACCTGATATTCAATCCACACACCTAATAATCACATCACTGCATAATCCTTATTGCAGTTTTATTTTTTTATTTTTTATTTTATTTTATTATTTTATTTATTCATGAGAGACACAGTGATGAGGCAGATACACAGGCAGAGGGAGAAGCAGGTTCCATGCAGGGAGCCTGACATGGGACTCGATCAGGTCACGACCTGAGCTGGAGGCAGGCACCAAACCACTGTACCACCCAGGCGTCCCTCCTTATTGCAGTTTTAAAGGAATCTCCCCAAATTATGTGGCCATACCCATATACTTATATCCTTCACTTCTATTCAAACTTCTTGATTACTAAAATGTGTGATTCTGTGCTAATCTGAAGGCTTGTGACCCACACATTAGACTAGTAGGTAGAGATGTGCGTGTGTAAAAGACAAGGAGAAAGAGAATTTTTCTTCTTTATTTCCTAATCTGAGTCACATTTTGACTTCACAAAACCATTAATGTTTCTTTTCTCATCTTTAATAAAAATTGTATATTAAAAATAAATATATTATGTTTATATTCATGGTTCTTATATTTTTTCAATGTTAGATTCAACACAATCTCAATCAAAATCCCACCAAATTATTTTGTGAATATCAGCAAAGTGATTTTAAAGTCTACACGCACAGGAAGAAGAGCCAGAATAACCAATACCAAAGAAAAAGAGAGAATACTGACACTATCTGATTTCCACTTACTACATGAAGTGACAGTAATCGAGACTGTGGTACTGATGAAAAAATAGATCCGCGGAACAAAAAAAGAGAATCCAAAATGTATTCACACATATAATCAAATGATCTTTGACAAAAGAACAAAGTCATTTCAAAGGAGACAGGATAACAGAAATACCATATTAACTTAATAATTCCTCTACTGAGTATTTACCCAAGAAAACAAAAACACTGATTTGAAAAGATATATGCATGCTTATGTTTACTGCAGTATTTATAACAGCCACAATATGGAAGCAACCTAAGTGTCCACTGACAGGTGAATGAAGATGATGTAGTGTGTGTGTTTGTGTGTGTGTGTGTGCACACGCATATGTATGCACACAATGGAATATTACTCAGCTATTAAAAAAGAAAAGAAAAGATCTTGCCATTTGCAACATGAATGGACCTACATGGTATGCTAGGTGAAATATGTCAAACAAAGAAAGAAACAAACTTTTAAATACAGTAAACAAATTGATGGTTGCTAGAGGGGATGGGGTGTGTGTGAAATGAACAAAGGGTATTAAGGGAACAAATTTCCAGTTATAAAATGAATAAGTCACAGAGATTAGTCACAGCACAAAGAATACTATTAGTCATATTGTAATAATGTTGTTTTGGTGACAGATGGTAACTATCATGGTGAGTACTGAGTATAGAACTGCTGAATCAGTATGTTGTACACCTGAAATGAATATAACATTGTATATTAATTATACTTCAATAAAGAGATAAGAAAACCTAGGAAAAGATAAAAATAAAAAACAAAAAAGACTAATCTTCTCAAAAAGTGGTAACAGAAAAACTAGAATTCATATGCAAAAAAAGGAAAAATGACCTTTCACACAGTTCACAAAAATTAACTCAACATGTATCAAAGATCTAAATGGAAAATGTAAAACTACAAGATAACAAGGAAGAAAATCCAGGTGACACTGTGATGGGCAATAACTTTTTAGATACAATAGAAAAAGTACAATCCATGAAAGAAAAAATTTAAAAATCTGCCTAAAATTTAAAACACCTGCTCTTTAAAAAAAATTCATTAGGAGATTTGAAAAGGCAAGTCACAGACTGGGAGAAAATATTTGTAAAATGTCTGATAAGGGATTGGTATCTAAAATATACAGAGAACTCTTAAAATTCAACAAGAAAACAAATTTGAAAAGGAGCAAAAGTTCTACAAAGACATCTCACTAAAGAATGGCAAATGGCAAAGAAGCATATGAAAAAAATGTCCAACATTATATATCCTTAGGGAACTGCAAATTAAGACAATGAGATATCACTACGGCTCCTATTAGAATGGTTAAAATCCAAAACACAACACCAAATGCTGGTGAAGATGTGTAACAACAGGAGCTCTTATTCACTGCTGGACAAAATGCAAAATGTACAGCCAATTTGTTAATTTCCTACCAAACTAAACATCTTATTTATATGATCCAGCAACTATACTTCTTGATATTTATCAAAACAAGTTTGAAATTTACATATGTAAATACTTAAAGCAACTTTATTCATAATGGCCAAATTTTGGAAGCAATCAAGATGTGTTTCAGGAGGTGAATGGATAAATGAACTACAGTACAGCCACACAATGTACTTATTTAGTGATAAAAAGAAATGAGGTATCAAGCCATGAAAAGACATGGAGGAAATTTAAATACATAGTGCTGAGTGAAAGAAGTCAATCTGAAAAGACTACACCTACATGGCATTCTGTAAAAGACAAAGCTATGGAGACAGTGAAAAGATCAGTGGTTGCCATTAGTATTGATAGGGGTTGGGGGAGAAGGAAGGGATAATACAAGGACATGGGAGTCTAAGGATGTGAAATTATTCTGTATGAGAGGTAATGGCAGATACAGATCATTATGCATTTGTCAAAGGCTACAGGATGTATACACAGAGCAAACGAACCCTAATGTAAACTATGGATTTTAGTTAATAAGTGTATCAATAGTGACTCATCAATTGTAACAACTAGTGCAAGATGTTGATAATAGGAAAAATTGTATAAAATTGTATAAAAGAGGGAGTATACAAGGAGACTCTGGGTTCTGCTCAGTATTTCTAAACCTAAAACTGCTCTAAGAAATTAAGTCTATTAATTAAAAAAAAAAAATGAGAGTAGGTATTTCTAGAATGGCAGAATAAAGATCTCCAAAAAGCCCATTCTTCCATAAAAGCACTGAAAATACTGGCAAATTTGTCAAAATCAACTTATTCAGTACTATGGAAATCAACCAAATGCTTGCCACAACTAAGGAGCACTTATTAAAAAAGAAGAAGAAAAGGAAAGAAACCCAGTTTAATCGTGGTGAGAACAAGTCTATGGATTTTAATTTATTCTGTTGCCATGCCTATCTCCCCAGCTCTGTGTTAGCTTGAAAAACAAGAGCTTTACAAGCATAATAGCAGTGAAATGCAGCAATCACTAGGGGGAGGGGTAGATGGTAAACTGGGTTTGGAATTCTTTGAAAAGCACCATTTCCAGAAAATAGTTACTATTTGACCTAACTAGCACCTCCCTAGAAAAGGCCCATTCTCAGTTGTTTTATTTGACCTAATTCCAAGGTTTCTCAGTGGGAACAGCCTTATCTCTAGCACATTTGTTGAAAAAAAATAGTGCAATTGCTTAAAATTTCAAGCTGTGTGAGATGGCAATAGCAATAGCAATTGGGGTAAACAAGAAGGTAATCAAAAACCTTAAAAAAGAAAAACAAAACAAACAAAAAAAAACTGAGGAAGGAGATGCCCACAGGAGGCTTTGAAAAGCCCCAACATATTCTTGGACATAGAGGAGTCATACACCTGTACAGAGCTGCACACATGCTGAGGAAATGCCTGAGAAGGCCTTTACCTCTCACCCTTGGCTGACCCTGAGTCTCCGAGCAAGGAGGAAAAGAAGGCTAAGGCAGAGCTGCAAACTGCTTACCAGGTTGCTGAAAGTATCCTTAAACACACACACACACACATAAAGAGCCCCTTGGCAAAGGCTGGGATACTTATTGGTTTAAGGCATTTAAAAACAAAACAAAACAAAACAAAACCTGCTAGTCATTTGCTCAACTCCAAAATATATTAAGAGAAACACATCACAAGCTGTCAAAAGCTAAAGAAAAAGTGAGAATCCTGAATAAATCAAGAAGAATATGACTCATCAAAAGACATGCCCAGTAAGATTAAGAGAGCTGACTTTTCATCAGAAAGCATGGGGGTAGAACAGCCCGGGTGGCTCAGTGGTTTAGCGCCACCTTCAGCCCAGGGCGTGATCCTGGAGACCAGGGATGGAGTCCCACGTTGGGCTCCTGCATGGAGCCTGCTTCTCTCTGTGTGTCTATCATGAATAAATAAATAAAATCTTAAAAAAAAAAAAAAAAAGAAAGCAAGCAAGCATGGGGGACCAAAATGTTAAAAGGAAGATTGTCAACCAAGAATTCTATATCCCACAAAATTAGCCTTCAAAATTAAAGAGAAATTAAAACATCACCATATAAACAAAAACTGAGAGAATGTGTTGCTATCCAACCTTCCCTACAAGATAAACTGTAGTTAGAGACTTTAATACTTCCTCCTCATTAATGGATAGAACGAGGAAAAAGGTCAACAAGGAAATAAAAGACTTGAGCGACACTACAAACTAACAAAACCTAACAGATATCTATAAAACATCTATAGAGATTAATTTAGTAATCAAAAAAACTTCCACAAAGTCCAAGCCTAAATAACTGCGCTGATGAATTCTACAAGGTCTTCCAAAAACAGAAATGAAAGAAACACTTCCCTATTCAATATATATGATCATCATACCAAAAACACATAAAAAGCCATCTCAAGAAAAGAAAATTATAGACTAACACTTATTATGAATATATACACAAAAATCCTCAACACAATACTAGCAAATTGAATGCAGCAACACATAAAAGGATTATATACCATGACCAGTACAATGTATCCAAGAAATGCAAAGGCGGTTCAACAAATGTAAATCAGTCAATGTCATATACCATGTTAAGAGAATAAAGGCAAAAAAAAAAAAAGATTATCTCAATAGTCACAGAAATAGCATTTGACAAACTCCCAACACTCTTTCATGACAAAAACACTCAACAAAATATGAATAGAAGGGAAAATCCTCAATTGAGAATCATGGCATGGGCACTGGAAGCACTCAGGATTGCAGCAAAGCTTAAGATGAGGAGGAAAGGGTAAAGATTTTTGTCAGCATGGGTTAGGGGCCATAAGGAGGATTTGACTCAGCCAAATACCCTACATCTCAAAGGAAAGAGACTAAAGAATACTACAATTAGAAGCAAATAAGGAGTGAAGACAAAGACCTCACCTCTAAACAGTAAGCTACTAGATTGATTGGAAAATAAGAATCCTTCACATAAAAATACTACTGGGGGAATTAGTACATTTAGGAAAGTTAGATTTCAGCTACAATCTGTAGGCAGAGGTCAAGAATGCGATTTTTTTAGGATGTGAGAGAATTCCATATAGCATAGTGGAAGGTATAGAAAAAGAATGAGGTTGGGGAGAGAGAGGAGTGAAAGCTTAGGGCAGATGAAAAGAGAGCATAGTATTATGATTAAAAAAAATATAAAGGAAACTGGTTCTGAACTACCAGTCCTCTGAAATATGAGTAAGACATATTTCTATAATTAAAAAAAAAAAGACAATGATGAGAAGTAAAGGACAGAAAGGGAACTTATACTCAAGAAGTCACAGAATGGGAAAGAGATACTTTTGCATATGTAATGTTAAAAAGGTTCTGGGGTTAGTGCATCCAGATTTTTAAAAATCAAGGCATGGAGAGAAAAGAATAGTTTTAAGGTATACTGGAGAGTAATGCTTGTCTTAAATGGGGTTTCTCTCTGTACCACCCAACCCATAACTAGCTCTAGGGGATCTAGAAGTCCCAAACCCAGATGGCCATCCTAAAGGGCCATCCCCCCCGAAGGGACCAATAAACTGGTTAACCTATAACTATTCATGATGAACCAGTGCCCAATTGTTGAAAAGTTCTCCATTGGGTCAAATGACCAACCCCCAAGAATATGATGCATCTCTCTCTCCTCCCTAAGAATCACCAGTGTGGAAGATCCACAAATCACTAGTCCTGCAAACTACACTGTCTAAAAGGGATCTGTGGTCCTATGTTTTGTGAAATGGCTATATATTCTATCTTTTATTACATTTTGCAAAATAGTAGTACTATATTTACATCTTAAAGGCAATGAAAAGCCCACTATTAAAAAACTCATTTAACATTAATTTGTTTATTCCTATACTATTTGATCAGATAATTGCTCTTCTATACCTATTAACATCCAAGAATATGGTTTTTGGAAAGTGTTCTTTAACTTTTCTGAAGGATGACTCAGTCTCAGCTTTATTATTCCCAGGGACAGAGATTACTACCTCCATCCAGGTAATTCATCCATTTGGGGCAGTCTGATTTATTGTTCCATTTCAGGCTGAAATTTGCTATTCTATCTTAAAATAGAGACTTTTGCTGTTAAGAGTTAAAGATCACATCTATTCAATCCTCCAAATGACCTGGCAATCCAGCTATGAACTCAGTTCACTGAAAATGCCAAAGTACAGATACATGGTTTTGCACATGCTATTTTTTCCATCAAAATACTCATCCTTCTCCTATAGAAACTACTCCTCTGCAATCTCTACAGTCATACTTACCTGTTCAATAGTAACTTCCTTTACATACCAGTACCCTAGACGAACATCAGATGTTGCATGCTTCTGGAATCTATATAAATCACTTTACTAAGGCACCTATCAACACTGTACTGCACTAATACTGCAATATAACTGCCTACATACCTGCGTCTCCCACAGACTCAACATCCAAGAGGTATTTACTATTCAACTGTGGATGGGATGGAAGAGGCAAATCAATCTTCTACATACCCAATAACTGCAATGAAGCCAAGTGAGCTCATGCATTTTTAGCATCCTCAGAACAATGCTCTAAGAAGCCATTACCAATCCACAGTTATCACCTCTCACACTATCTCCAAATTCATCCCAGCTTGAGAATTAAGCACAGAGTTGAACATACAGGTTCTCAATGAATAACTGTTAAATGGATGAATAAATCTTATCATAAGTATAAGCAATGGCTCACATTTTAGTTAGGCTTCTAATTTTTCATAAGTTGGCCTTAAATTTACCTTCTATAAACCAACCATCAAAGATGAGAGAAGCATAATCTTCATTATTTGCAATCACGACTATCTACATCATATTCTTGCCTGATAATAAGAACTCTCCAATGTCCATTCCTTATCAAAATCCCAGCTATAAAAAACAAAAGCCAAAATAATGTCTAGAAAAATATATTCTCCATGTATTCTTCTAGATCTTCTATATTTTATCCTCACACCAAATTATACCAACGTAAGTATCTTTAGTTAAACCTCATTATTTTGTGACCCACTGCAGCACCGCCTTTTCTCACCTAGTGTAGAGATCTTTGTAGCTTGCACTAAAGAACATAAGTAAAAAACAGACTTGAAGAATTTGTCATTATTTCTACTTTGGGAAGCTGAGACCTGTCCACTATATCACAAAGCATCCCCCTTTTAAGAACTCATGCAAAGCAACTTCTTTCAGGTTTCTGTCTCATTAAAGCAAATCAATTCAGGAGAAACACATCCTTTATCTCATGTATAGTATAAATCTTGTAATGGATCAAGATTTGGTCTTTGTTTTTGCTTCAATGAGTCTTAGAGCCAATTTTTTTTTCTCACTTCAAGAACTATATGGGGTTATATATTTCCCTTCTATTGTTTCTTTATCCAATTTTATTATCTGTATTGTACCTATGTCTCAAAATGACCTCAAATCCCCAGTGAAATGAGATGAGGAAGTGAAAAGGAAGAAAATTAATAACTATCACCACTGGGTGCACACTCTAAGCCATATACTGCTCAAGTACTTGTGTCCCTTACCCTTGAACGCTGAGAGAAAGGTATTATTAATTATGTTTTACAGGTGGAAACTGAGGTAGAGAAGGTTTAAATAAATTATTTAAACTCACAAACCTATTTGTGTCAGCCCAGGGTTTGTTCCCAGGTTTGACTGTCTACAGAGCCATATTACACATAAAATCTTATCAAATTAAAGACTATGCAATGCTTCAAAAAGGCAAAGAATTCTAGCATTTAAAGTATCTTCCTCTGTTTCTAATTGTACTTGAGAACTTTTAAATTAACTTTTGAGTTACCTTCTAAGTTTTGATTTATTTATATAAGCAAAAGAAGATAAAAAAAAAAAGACAAATCACTTGGCACTAATTTCATACATCATTTTTAAATAATTAACTTTAACAAATTCAACGTATAATCATTCCCAAATAAGAGCTAGAAAGTCACACCAAAACATGATGCCCAAATAGCAAACATAAATATTTTTAGTTATGATAAAGCTAATGAAAAAAGATTTGGGCCAAAAAGAAAGAATCAGACATATCATCTAATTAGCACCGCATACAACTTGAAGTATTTTTTGGTGCCTCTAAAAACCAGATTAAAAGACAGTATTGTGGGGGCAGGGGAATAGTATGATTCAAAATTAATCAAAAGATAGGAAATGTAATCTAAATTAGACTCACCTGCTCAAGTCACTTTTTCCATGGTGATGATAGTGGTCAGGATGGCTGAGGTGGTAATGCTCCTGTCCACTCCACCTCTGGGGCGGCCTTTTCCAAAATCCTTCCTGAGACTGCCGAACATTTCTGTCTGACCGGTCAAAGCGGTTCATATTGTCACACTCCACTAAACAGATTCAAAAGCAAAACACTATAAACATGTACACACTCTCTAAAAGTTAACTACTTATAGCTTGATAATTAAATGCTGCAGAGAATATAAAAATGATATGCTAAAAATACCAGCCATTTATATGGGCTAATTACAACATCAACATTTCCAGAGGAGAAGTAACCAGTTCTTTTGGTGAAAACTGAACTCTACAGTATTCAAACTGAAGTAAATCATAAAACTTTCATATCACAGGCACTTAAGTAACAACGGCCTCAGTGTTTTAAAACAAGCAAATTATCCTTGTTATGAACATTATACATTTTAAACACCAGTAATCAGTTTTTAGTGGTTTTCATCATTATCACTGGCTGGTTCTGACTTCAGAATGAAAATGATCTGAAAAAACAGAAGATTTTAAGTCTAGCAGAGAACTCGTTCCCAAAAATGAACGCTACAATTAGCTTTCACTGATTTCAAGAAGCACAAATTAAGTTTTCGTCACAAACAGATCGTATTTCTTAAATTAAGCTCACAGTTTAGAAAGTAAGAGGCTTCAATCTGCCTACAGTAGAGTTTGTTCAAAAAGTCTAAAATGCCACTGAAAACAAAGCCAGTACTTTGCAGCAACAAATAGTACACTCCCTGAAATCCAAATGCCACAAAAACAAGGAAAGAATCTCCTTGAAACACCCCAAGCCTCTTCTTCACTTACCCAAACACTTTTTCCTCCAATATCTGAGCTCTCACTAGGAGAGTTACTCTGTACAAGGGAGACATTGTGTTGCCAGCTGCCTACTCAGACATAGTTGCATACAAGGCTCTGACAAACAGGCCTTCCTTCCTGCTCAACTCCCAGCCCTCCCTGTGGGAAGCAAGCCCAGTTTACCCTGTGACTCCATCTTCACTCAGTGGTTACATAGCTACTGAGTTAGGACTGTTACTAAAAATACAACCAAACACTAACTCAAGCCAGGAACAGGAAAGGTTTCTCTAGTCTGAGAATTATCACATGAGAAAGTTCAAACCCAGAATGCTCAAAATTCCTTGATAAAGACATTAGAAAGCAATGTAATCCCCAATTTTAAAAAAACTCATTACTTAAAAGATTATTTTCACTTAACCTAAAACTTGAAGTTGAAATATGAAAGTGTTTCATTACAGTACATCAGATAAAAACAAACTTCTCCACTCCAAGAAAGTAGTTAAAATAAAGTATAACTGTTTAATTCTCATAAACATTAAACTCACCGTAACATTTCTAAATGCATAATAATTTTGCATAACTTTTTAAAAGACTCTGAAACTTTATTTATAATCATTAGAGAAATCAACTTTGGGGAAAAACTATACATCTTATAGTTTTAAAATTTTTTAAAGGAAATTTTTTTAAAAAACCTTACATTTGAAATTATTTCAATTTCTTGTCATTTTATTGAGATTAATTATAATCTATTTCTTTAATTTTTTTTAAGTTCAATTACAGAAAACCTGACCATTAGATAAATAAAGGCACAGTGACCATTAATAATGAAAAAAATCAGGTGTAGAAGATGAGATCAGAAAAGAAAAATAAACTTAAAAATATCTCAGAAATAGGGATCCCTGGGTGGCTCAGCGGTTTGGCACCTGCCTTTGGCTCAGGGCGTGACCCTGGGATCCTGGGATCGAGTCCCGCATCGGGCTCCCTGCATGGAGCCTGCTTCTCCCTCAGCCTGTGTCTCTGCCTTTCTCTCTCTCTCTCTCTCTCTCTCTCTCTCTCTCATGAATAAATAAAATAAAATTTCAAAAAAAAATTTCAAAAAGGCTTAACACTGATTTTAGTTCATATTTGTATGAGAACTCAGAGACTCAGTTAAGCTCACTCAAGTATTTCTCAAGCTCATCAAGTATTTCTCGTGGCATTAAAATGTTACTTTGATTTAAGCAATTCTATACAGCTGAGGGTTAATCTGTATCTACTTTTATCTGAGATCATATTTAATTCAAAGCAAGTGAAGTTCTTCTACTCACTTCCCAAACAAATTCTGTCATAATAAAAATCTGATATGCAACTAGGATATCACCAACACAGCACATGCAGAGTAATAAGCAAATAAACCAGGCAAATAGGCCAGGAGATGGGGTTAAAAACTGTGGGAAATTAAAGTGCCTAAAATTGACATGCCATTTTTGTGTTTACTAGAGAGGTTGTTGATACTACACACAGGCTACAAATTAAAGCACCTGTATTGAAACAAGAGCTCAACCACAGGCACTATGGCAAATAAACACTGGAAACAAACATTTGCCATGACCACAAACGGCTATTGGTAGAAATGGAGATAGAGAGGCCTAAATTTTCAGATAAATGACTACTCGAAGACTCTTCAAGGGTCCTGCTTTATACACTGACCTTTGAACAATGTGAAAGAGGTATGGGACCTCCTGCATAGTCAAATATCCGTGAAACTTTTGACTCCCCCCAACTTAACTATTAATAGCGTACCATTGACTGGAAGCTTTACCAATAACACAGTCATTTAACACACATTTTGCATATTATATGTACTACATGCTGTGGTTCTTATGATAAAGTAAGCTACAGAAAATAAAATGTAAATAAAATTATAAGAAAAAATGCAGGGATCCCTGGGTGGCTCAGCGGTTTGGCGCCTGCCTTTAGCCCAGGGCATGATCCTAGAGTCCCAGGATCAAGTCCCGCGTCGGGCTCCTGGCATGGAGCCTGCTTCTCCCTCTGCCTGTGTCTCTGCCCCCCGCCCCCCCATGTCTACCATGAATAAATAAATAAATAAAACTAAAAAAAAAAAAAGAGAGAGAGAGAGAGAGATATCCCTTGATAAAGGTAAAAGAAAAAAGTAAGAAAATTAAAACAACTGTGTCTTTCAGATCTTTCCTAATCACAACTGAAGCCTAAAGTCCTTTCTCCCTTTATTCTTCCCTCATTCTATGCTCCTCCATTTTGCTCTGCCCCATCTCTCCCTTGACCTGTTTCCCTACCCTGAAGCTGGCAAGAAACCTTAAAGGCTCACTACATCTTTTAAAGTTAAACATCTTTCAGAAGAGGAAAACCCCATAAGGTTGGTCTCATTCTAAGCTGAGAGTCATGGCTATATGTTTTCTAAGGTCTAAATAAGACTGAAGCAATTTGCAGAGGAATTTAAAATACTTTCAGGAACTGATAACCCAGGATCCCTAGGTCTATTAGTTCATACGTTAGAGGAAACCCCAGGTGCAAAAAACAAAATGAAAGAGGCCAGTGTGAAGAATCTGAAGGTCACATGACTTAAGGACCCGTGATTGATTATGTAGAAGAGGAAGAGTTTTTCTTGACCCTGACAAGGCAGATTAACAGAAGGAAAGCATACAAACTTATTTAATATGATATGTGACATGGGAGCCTTCCCAGGAAATAAAGACCCAAAGAAACAGACCTATGTATTTTTATGCTAGGCTGATGAAAAGTGGTCAGTCATAGAGGAATACCATAGCTTAAGGAGTAAGAGGTAACTGCAGTAAACTGAAAGAAACCTAGCAAGCCCTATATTTTTAGGATTCTTCTTGGGAATCCCTTTGTCTTGGAATTAAGAATGTGCCTTTCCTCTGGGTATAGGGAAGGTACCTCTCAGTGAGGGTTATATGACCTCCTTCTGGGGAGGAGAGTGAGGTGGGGAAGAGGTCCAAGTCACTTTCCTGCTTCTGCCATTTTCTCAAACTCCTTGAGCTTAAAATATTCAATATACCACAGTGCCATATTTTGGGGTAATATGTACTGAACTCCCATCAATTGCATAGGAAACTAGAAGAGGTTTAGAAAAGGACTTCCAGACGCTGTCAACAAAGTCTTTATGAATGCAGACTGGGCTCTGATTCAGTTCTGTAAAGAAAGAAAAGATAAATCCACTGCAGACTTTAAGAGTAGACTAATGCCTTTAGGTAGCATTCAGGGATATATTCTGAAAGAAGTGTGACCTGTCTCTTCATGTTCTATAACAGATTTTTTTTTTTTTTTTTTTTATTTATGATAGTCAGAGAGAGAGAGAGAGGCAGAGACACAGGCAGAGGGAGAAGAGCAGGCTCCATGCACTGGGAGCCCGACGTGGGATTCGATCCCGGGGCTCCAGGATCGCGCCCTGGGCCAAAGGCAGGCGCCAAACCGCTGCGCCACCCAGGGATCCCAACAGATTTTTAAGGCAGAAATAGGATAAATATAGCCTCATTGCCAGACTTCTAATACTCAGAAAGAGTCTTAGAAAAGTGGAGAATACAATGCAAAATAAAATAATGTCCTCCACATATAACAACTAGATGCTTTCACCACAGCCAATCAAACACCAGAGAAAGAAGTCTCTCAGTATGCTTATAATAGCAGAGCATTGAAAAAACATGTATTCTGTATCACCTAAGAAATAAAAGAAAAAATAAAGGTGATTAATCAAAGTGTTCTGCAGGGGAAATCAAGTACTCAATTTCCAGTTTTACCCTTAGAAGATCTTGCAAATGTTTTATTGCTAGAGGAAGTACGGTATCAACCTTAAACCCTATATTATATAATCTTCCCCTCAGTGTCACCAAACAACTCAGTTATGGATAGTTCCAGTAACTCTCACTTCCCAAATCCTAGCCCCTAACAATCCAAGAAACATCTGACCAACAAATATTCTTTCCTCCTCTGTGTTATTACATATGCTACCTAATAGGTCATGATTTACTACACAAATGTAATTGCCACCTGAATATTCTCCTCATGGACTCTTCCTTGAAATCCCAGAAGATTCCTTATGAATAAGGAAGTCGTAACAAGCTTGTGTCCAACATGAAACCCAAACTAAAGATCTCAACAAGGTTTCAGTCTCTTGTTGGTAAAAACTCCACTGATATTGGCAGAATTAGTGATGCTGATCATACCAGCTTCAGAATGACCCATTCAAAACTCAATCCAAATTTGCTTAATAGCCACCAAAGCTAAAGGGAATGAAAATCAATAGTCAAAAGTAGATTACAAATCTCCTTTAAACCTAGTACCAGTCCTTGTAATATTCTTATCCTCCCAATCTAAAAACTCAGTGGGTGGATATAGTCATCCAGGTCCTCAGAGCTATAAAGAGAATAGTCATTCCTTACTCCCCAGTGGTACCAAAACTGAATACTATATTATGTCTGGTGCCCATGAAGGCTACATATTTTAGACCCATGTTCTGCTTTCTTCAGTGTTCAGTTAGCTCAAAACAGTCGATATCTGTTTGCCTTCTCCAAGGAAAATCTGTAATGTATGTGAGATGTTATGCCTCAAGGGTTCCCTCCTACTTTTCACAGTCCCCAATGAAGACTCAAAGACTTTAAATTTCCCTGTGATTCTAATTTTATCTAATATGAGGGTAACTTTTTGTTGTCCTCTAAAGAGGACGCAGGCTCATCTTTTAGCTCAGAAAGGGTATAAAGTTTCCAAAGAGTTGTTAAAATCTGTCAAAGTAAAATGCATTATCTAGGATGTGATTTATTCCAAGGAAGTATATCCCTCACTCCTCACTACCAGCCCTTAAGACTTCATATGAAGTCTCCTAGATCATCATCATCTCATTTTCCCCCCATAATTGTCAATGGTTTATATTTTCCCTCTGTGTTCTACAATATTTTTCCACTTGATCTTCCAGGCCACTAATTTAGATTTCAACACCAGCTATGGTTTCTGTCATCTAGTGAATTGTTCTTTTTTCTTTTCTTTTCTTTTCAAAAGATTTATTTATTTATTCATAAGAGACACAGAGAGAGGCAGAGACACAGGCAGAGGGAGAAGCAGGCTCCATGTGGGGAGCCCAATGTGGGACTTGGTACCAGAACTCCAGGATCATGCCCTTGAGCCAAAGGCAAACGCTCAACTACTGAGCCGCCCAGGCATCCTGACTGAACTGTTCTGTTGGGAAATCTTTTATAGCTCCAGAAAGCATTGTGCTGCAACTGTATTTCCTTGTGTTTTCATTATTTCCTTGGGCCACTCTAATCCTGGGAGTTCTGTTGTTTTTCCTCCCTGTTCTTCTTCCCAGATGCTGGCTTGATTTTTCCTTCTCAGTTGACTGGAACTCAGCTCTGGTTACCAGAGTACCCCAGGTGACAGCAAAACCTCGAGAAGGTGTAACAGTCTCTACCCCTATGGTAGAGTAGATAATGTTCTCAGCTCTTCATTCTCTCCTTTAGAATAATATATTCAGTGTCCCCTGTCACAGAGTTTCTCACTACAAACAGAATG
The DNA here is from genome assembly GCF_905146905.1 of Nyctereutes procyonoides. Taxonomy (NCBI): domain Eukaryota; kingdom Metazoa; phylum Chordata; class Mammalia; order Carnivora; family Canidae; genus Nyctereutes; species Nyctereutes procyonoides. Next base: position 55,527,792 of record NW_026575046.1, read on the forward strand.
CACTTCCCAGTACTACTGGTATTAGGCTTGGCCATGTAACTTGCTTTGGCCAACAGAATGTGGGCAGAAGGAACAGTATGTTGGTTCTAAGTCAGACTGTAAGAGATATTAAATTCATGTTTCTGCTCAACCTATTGTCCTGCCATCTGTCATGAGAGCAACTTGCTCCAAGTAATTCTGGTCTCAAAAGAAGAAACTAGGAGTAGACCTGAATTCAATTCCACAGCTGGAGCTGTCCTAATTAATTGCTAGTCTACAGATCCATGAATAAGGAAAATAAATGTTTATTTTGAAAGCCACTGAGATTCTGAGACTGTTACAGAGCATCCTGGCAGCACTGGGGGGGGGGGGGGGGAGAAATGACAAATGTCTAGTACCCTCAATAGCATTAGAACAAACACCTACACTCTCCGAAATATCCCTGCATTTTTCTAGCATCATGTATTAAAAGGACTTCATCACCTTCTTTGGTTTGTTCATCTCTCACCCCTGGGAGGCCTGAGAGACCAGGCAAATGTTGACTGACAGGGAATCCACAAATCTTCTGCAGCCAGCCTTCTCTCCAGAAGGATTTCCATTTCAACTAGAACCTTGCCCCAGGGACTTTTTTAGACTAGTCTCTGATTCTAGATCCGTCCTTAAGATAGAAAATCCTACAAATACTAAGTCATTGGAGGCAAGAGTACCTAAGCCCCTTTTACATACAGACCGTCTAAATCACTACTTCAGCACTTACTGGGATTCAGAGAGGAAGGCAGATTGGATTTGGGAATTAAAAAAAAATGGAGTGATTCATTCAGAAGATCACCATTTTCCCAGAATTAAGCTTTTTTTTAATTTTCAGAATTGATCTTTTAAAAAATAAAAAAATATCAACTTAACGAGTTTGGCACTGTTTTCACAAGTCAAATGATATCTGTTTCTCAAAATGTATTTCTTCTTAGAATCAAAATAAACAAAAGGAAGAAAAGTTGTATATGCACACAGAGGGGGAAAAGGACAAATCCTATCTACTACTTACTTTGTGATAGAGATATACAATTTAATTGGATCATACAGAATTATATCTAAGACCTACAAAACCAAGGTTTTAAATGTTTAAATAAGCTTGCAAATGAATCTATTTAAGATCACTTAACACTGCTTCTCAGTCTCAAAAGACTTCCTCCATTGAGATTAGGAAGTTTGTAAATAACAAATATTAAATTAACCATAGACAAGCAGCCCAACTATATATAGGTCCCTGGGGTTTCAATTTGTCTGCACTTACCATTTTCAAGAGGTGCATCCTCAGGCAGATCCACATCAAGCATAAGGTCATCGTCCTCAAGATCACATGATTCAAGATTATTCAGAATATCCTGTGAACAAAAACAGTAATAAATGCTATAACCTATTTCAAAAAATGTATCTAATCATTAGTTTTGAGAACATCTCTGTGAGTCTTAATTTACTCAATATTTGTGTTGTAAAAATCAACTTTTAAGATAAAACTTTTAACAAAAAAAAGATTCAGTTAGTTTACTTGTTAAACTATTTGTAACATCCTTCTCCTACTCTTCCTCCCACCAAGAAATTTTTAACTCATTTTTAAACTTACACAATGCTCAGTCTGCAAGATACTGTACTAAGTACTTTACTAATATTAATTCATTTATTTAATCTTCAAAATAACCCTATGATTTAATGACTAGTACAATTACTTGAAATTAATGCACAGAGAGCTAAAAGTAGGATGCAAACACAAAAAGCCTACCTCCTGAGTCCATGCTTTTTTTTTTAACCAATTTCCTTGATAATATGAGTAATTAAAAATGGTAAAGAACCTCCCAAAATTTATTCATATCTGGTGTAAGAGGTTGTGCTTTATTATATATAGGGATTGGACCACTCATGTAAAATAATGAAAGCATTTAACAACATGATTATTCCATTTCATTTCTGGTGCCAAGCCCATCTATATAGTACCACCTTCAGCACCACTACTAACTCGGCTTGGTTTGCCTTAATTTTTTTTTTTTCTATAAAAGACAAATAGGACTGGACTAGTCAAATTGGTATAAGCAGCCATTCCTGGGTTCTAGTTGTAACCTTGCCAGTTACCACCTATCTTGAGAAAAGTAATGTTTTGCTTTCAAAAATTCTTGTTCTGAAGTCTAATTAGCAAAATAAACAAAAACTAAGTTTAAAGTCAGGAACTGGGCAAGCCAGGGTGGCACAGTAGTTTAGCACCGCCTTCAGCCCAGGGCCTGATCCTAGAGACCTGGGATCGAGTCCCACGTCGGGCTCCCTGGATGGAGCCTGCTTCTCCCTCTGCCTGTGTCTCTGCCTCTCTTTCTCTCTCTCTGTCTCTCATTAATAAATAAACAAAATCTTTTAGATAAATCAGTCAATCAATAAATAATAAAGTCAGAAACTCAGTTTGACCTGTTGTCCACTAACGGATCCTTCCAATCCAAGAACCAATTCAATACTGCAAGATCTTTTGTTAGTATACATAAATAAAAAGATTAAAAAATCCACAAATTTTTAAACTAAGAAATTTTGGACTTGAAAAACTCTTATAGAGGGAGATGTTTACAATATTTATTACAGATAATATGAGTAAAATTAGAAATTGTTTCCTATGTTCAGTATTCTATACATAGTTTTCCAATTTTGTATTAATATAATGTAGGAAAAAATGCTAACAGTAATTCTGATTTACCACAACTGAAAATAATCTAGTACTCTTTAATATTCCAGATGGAATTAGATTAATAAACATTATGGAAGACAGTTTGTCAAAATTTAACTAAAACCTTTTTTAAAAAGACAAATTTTCCTTTCTAAGAAATTATCCCTCAGAAATAGATAAATGAAAAAAATATATGTGCAAAGTATGGTTATTGCAGCATTATTTGATGGCAAAAAAGTAGAAATGCCCAAGAACGGAAAAATGGCTAAACACAAAGTACAACACAGTCATACAATAGAATACTGTTTCCTTAAAAAATAATAATGAAAATATACAGACATGGAAAGATGTCAATCAGGGAAGAAAACAGACTTAGGTTGTTTCTAATCTTTGATAAATCCCTATAAGTCAAAAATAAAATAAGTAAGTCTAATTATGTATTAAGTCGATGGCATTATACTCAGAGAAATTATTTCAAGTGAGGAAAAATTTTCAAGCTATTTTCAGTAATTATATTATGGATGGTAGTACTGGTGTTATTCTGGTTGTGCATACATGAATATAAATGAAAACAGTTATACTGGTGTTTGCTGAAAAGTGGATTCTCATATTAGGAAAAAGGAAGTAAGGATGTAAAAACCAATGAAATTATATTAAAAACTCTACATTCCTGAATATAAGTGCAAAGTATTGGTGTGAACACAAAATGTTTTTAATCTTAAATGAAAAAAATACATTTTTTCCGCTGAAAAGGCCTACATATTAACTAAAAACTAGGTCTATAAAACAACATATACAGAATTATCCATTTCATGAAAAAAAATTGTATAATATGTATAGAAAAAAGCTGAAAGGAAACCAAAACATAGGTTATGGAGTTTTTCTTTCTTTTCTTCTGTTTTTGTATTAGTAACTGTATTTTCTCATTTTCTGCAATAAGCAATGACTTATTTACTAAAAAAATCATATCCCCTATATAAACATTTGGCTCTTGTGTATGTATAAGTATGTATGAAACAAAAAATGCTGGGTGCCCCAAGCCAGCTCTAATAACTAAGGACACAGCAAAGAATCAAAGGCAATAGAGAACCTTGTTTTCTTAATCCAGAGCAGGTCTTGGCTTGCTGAGACACACCAAACAGCAAAAGCAGCACTGCTACCACCATCAAAAAGATGTTCAACTTTTAATAACTAACTACACCCTACATTTATTTTGTGTGGTTTTCTGTAGGTTTCATTTTATAATGAAAGGTTTAAAAAATTAGTCTTAAAGAATGAGCCTTAAAGTGATGGAATGATTATGATATCACTCTGAGAACGTCCTAAGAAAGCCCACTGGAAAAGGAAGGAGAACATAGTTAACAGTAGTTACAACAGGGAGGAAGACAGGGAGAGAAAACCATCCAGATTTATGCCTCAAGTTAACACTCACCAATAAATCATTGCCTATGTTTCATAAATTTATCTGGTTACACGGGAAAATGGTCTATAACATGGGGGGGAGGGGAAAGAAGACTGCATATATACAGTATGACTTCATCTTCAATGCTAAAAAATACATTTAAACATCAGGATGGTAATAAACCAAAGGATTATTATAATTTTCCATTATGTGAAATAGTATGTACTATGCTTTTTATATTCCTTTTTATTTTTCTGTAGTAAGCTTTTATAATATGCAAAACTTCATGCTGGAAAAGTCTACCTCTCTTGGTATCAGCAAGGGTTCAAACCACACAAATATAGCCTGAGTGTGGGAACCCATCAATCTAGCACATCCCTTAACCACAATAAAAACCAAGCCAGCAGCCCCTCTTAGCTTCATTCAAACTATTCCACTCTGGGTACCTGTCCTGCTCTTCCCAGAAAGCCTCATTATGTGAGTAATAAATCTTTTCATATCTTCTTAGTGCATATGTGGCACCAATAGTTTTGACATCTAAACAAACAGGGAAGTTGACTCTGTCCCTCCATGTGGCAACTGCAAGACACACTCCCTGTAACTCAACACATATAAAAACCTATATATGCAAGGCATGGGATATACTCATAAAAAATAATCCCTGTCTTTGTCAAGAGTAGAGCCAAACTACTCTATGATATCGCTGCCTGGGCATCCATTTTGTGTGGCCAAGGGATCTGCAGGGACCTTGAACCGAAACCAACCCCTCCGGTGACTGCATGCCCTAGGTAATAACCCCAGCATCAGAAGCAAATGTGAATTGCTGATACGACTTCCTCAACAGCCCTTGTGAACAATAATCACCCTGTCTCCCAGGGTCTTCCTTTTGTGCACCCCTTAGACCCTTGTGGGGCTTACCAAAATCCTGCTCTTTTTGGTTTGAATTGACCAATCCAGACTTAGTTCAGGAATCCCAAAGCACTCTAGTCATCAACCCTAATAAAGTCACAAACCCCAGATCCTGTGACTCTCCCTATCTACACTGGTATGGCCCCTCCAGGCTGCCAACTACCTTCCTTCAGAACCTGTTAATAATAAACTTCTCTATTTCAATTTCCCTTATGGTCTTTTATTGAATTGGGGTTCACTATCCAACACTCCAGGGCTCTATTTTACAAATGTTAATTTAACAAATTGGCAACAGCACTCCAAGGCTACTTGTTTTCCCTCAGACAGACAGTTCCTTCACAATATGGTAATGGCTCAATTACTAGGAAAACACAATGGATGGATATCTAAGTCTTGAAATGTCAGAGAAAATCTAAAATCAAGTAAAGTCAGAGAAAACCTAAAGAACAGGCATATATGGCCTCTAGAACATGGAAGAGGAGAATGCCTTCTGAATAAACACTATGCTAAGAGCAAGGAAGTAAAAAGCATAATGTTACTATTCTAAATGATACCAAATTTGTTTTTCAAAGACAAAAAGTAAATACTTAGATTTTGCAGGCCCAAGGACAAAATCAGCGAATTATACAGGTATTTATATAACCATTTAAAGTGTAACCACCTAAAATGTAAAAAAACCTTATTTTTTAGGTGGTGAAAAACAAGGTAGTTGGTCAGATGTGACTTACATAACACAGTTTGCTGACCTGCTCAATGTAAATAATTGGAAGTAGTTCGTTAATACCTGTTATGGATTTAGTGTTTGTATTTTCCCAAAGTTCTTATATTGAAGCCCTAGCCCACAATACGAGGGTATGTAGACATAAGGTCTTCAGGAGGTTATTAGTTTTAGACTGGTTCATGATGGTGGGAACCCTATGATGGGATTAGCATCCTTACAAGAAGAGAAAGAAACCAGAGCACACACTCTCTGTCTTCCCGTCATGTGAGTATATCCTGAGAAGGTGGCTGTCTGCAAGACAGGAAGCGGGTCTTCACTAGGAAATGAATTTGCCAAACCTTGATCTTGGACTTCTACACTCCAAAACTGTAAAATAAATAACTGTTGTTTAAGCCATTCAGTCTACAGTATTTTGTTATAGTAGCCCTAGATGATTAAGACAACACTCACAGAGTATAACAGGAAAAGACAGAGAAGTAGATCTACATTACGAACAACTATTTAGGACAAATTAAGACCCTGGATTTTATGTCAATGACAGGGGTATGACTGATGAGTTTTCACAAGTGGTAAACTGAGATTTACATTAAAGAAATATTATCTTGGCTGCTGTGTACAAAATGAATTTAAGTAGGAAAGATAAAACAGTTTTGTGGCTATTGAAGAATCCATGCAACATATATGATGGTAGCCTGACATTAATCAGTGTCAATGAAACTGAAGAATAAGCAGTTATGAAATATACAAGGTAGTTAGGATCTATATAACCAAAGCTCACCGAGAAGTAAGAAAAGAGCCGTCGATAATTCCTTGGTTTCTGGCTTAAGAAACAAATGGATAATTCCTATTCACTGAAATAAATTATAAAAAAGGAAAACCAAATCTAATTTTAGAACCTAGTAATTTTGACATGCTTACTGAATCTTAGAGAAGGCATGCTCAGGAGATGACAATATATGAATGTAGCATTTGGCAGAGAGATTTGAGGTGTGGGAGTCAGCACCACACAGATGCCATATGAAAGATGCTGAATAAGGAGTTTCACAAGACAGACAGTCGGCAGAGTCGAAGACTGGATTCTAACATCTGTTTTAGATGATTTTCCCCTATTCATCTTTATAGGAGGTCTATGTTTACAGAGTTGTATCAGAGATATTATCAAGACTTTTCAGTAAGGATCTGGGCAAAGAAAGAAAAACAATTGATCTACTGTAATTTTTCTTCACCAGCTTACAAATGTGTCATCTGCCCAGGTTAGGAGCTGTATCATAATAGAAAGAAAACCATGTAGCATGGAAATTGGTTAACATGGGAAAGAGTTTCTGTTCCCATGTTTGTTTTGCCAGGCTCCTCTAACTGACAAGCCTGCACTTTTTGAGAGCCAATATCCACATATACCTATTTTAGTTGGGAGACCATCTAATAAGACCATTAGCTGGGAGTATGACAACAAAAACCTAAATCTGTACACTCTGGCTCCTACAGGCTTTCCACAAGCCTCACTGGAATTAAAACTCTGAATACATATTAGCAGAATCGTCACAGAATTTCCTTGGCCTCTGAGAATACTTTTCCAAATAGAGCAAGCTATGAGATAGTAGGCCAGTTCTTCCTTCTACGAATTCCTCCTTCACTAATAAACTGGAGAAAGCCTCCTATTTATTTTTGACAAATGGAATATCACTATCTGCTGTAATTATCATGAAACAAAATTATTTTCTCATGGAATACAGTTTATGAATTTTAAAACACATATTTTGTATAAATACCAATACAACTATGAGGCAGAACTGTCACCTCACCTGAAAAATCTCTCCTGTACTATCCAGTTAGAATTACACCTTCCTCCTACCCATAACCCCCAACGATCTGTTCTCCATTACTACAGTTTTGTCTTTCAAGATTGTCATATAAATGGAATTATATAGTTTGTAACTCTTTCAGACTGGCTTCTTTCACTCAACAGAATACCCTTAAGATTCACCTAAGTCATAGAACATAAAGTAATTCATTACTTTTTATTGCTAAGTGGTGTTCCATTGCATGGAAGTACCAGTTTGTGTATCTATGTACTCAATGAAGAACATTTCAGCTTTTCCAGTTTTTAGCTGTTATAAATAAAACTATTATAAACATTCATGTACAGGTTTTTATGTGAATATAAACTTTCATCTCCAGGAGTGGGATTGCTGGGTGACATAGTAAATATATGTTTAACTTCTTAAGAAACTTCTAAACCCTTTCTCAGAGTTGCTGTAAGGTTTTGCATTCCAATTATCAGTGAGTCTGGCCTTTCCTATATGCCTCTCTGCAGCTTGACTGCAAATCTGAAAACAGCAGATCTTGTTCTCAGTTTAGGACCTTGGTCCCTGTTTCCATAGAGCTCAGTGGAGACCTTATTCCAAAAACTTGTGTTTCTCTGTTCTAACTTGTCTGGGATTACCTGAATGACTGACACAAAGTGTATGTCTTTGTTCTGCCTAACTTAGAATTCACACAGGGTGGAAAAGTAATGGGCATTGCTCAAAACCACTGTGAGGCAAACAATCCACAATTACCCTGTAGCAAAATATTATAGTTGATATATATAATTGAATACTGAAAGATTGAGAAAAAGGCCAGGGAGAGTGTTCCCTTGGGAAATTAGATAATTCAAAGGTGCCATGTATAATAGGGAATTTATTCTTTGAGAGAGAGAGAGAGAGAAGTGGTGTATGCATGTACATGGTAGGGGAGGGATGGAGGGAGAGGGAGAGAAAGAATCTTAAGCAGGCTCCACACCCAACACAGAGCCTAACACAGCGCTTGATGTTCACAACCCTAAGATCATGAACTAAGCTGAAATCAAGAGTCAAACACTTAATTGACTGGGCCACCCAGATACCTCTATTGTGGGGAATTTAGAAAGCCACAAAAAAGCCCAGGGCACGATGCATCTCAGTAAAAACCGAAGAGGACCCAAAGCTTTCAACTGTAGCTGATGTCTAAGCTCAGAAAAAAGTAGTAAGTGAAGGTTAAGATAAGAGTTGTAAATGATCAGACAGGCTAAACACTGAAGGAGCACCCCAACACAGAGCCAAAATGCAAAGATGATAGATGAGAAGGGTTTTTTTTTTTAAATTTTGACTTTGAGAAATTTTTATTCCTCTGCTTTGAATTCTTCATTCTTTCTCTACCACCCTCTTTTTCTTTTCCTCCTTCCTTTCTTATTCTCACTCTTCTCTCCTCCTTTTGTCTTTTTTTTTTTGTCTTTGGCATTCAAGGAAATCTCTGTATAAAATACCAAACACAAGCTAAAGTAACATAAACTTCTTAGACCAAATATGACAAGCAGAATGACTTCACAAAAATAGTTTAGAAAAACTACTTAAAAAGCAAACACCTACAGCCTACAGCAAGTAACAAAACAAACTCTGAGAATAAAGAATAAGATTTCCAGTGCTGCCACATTAAAATATTAAAAATGTCCAGTTTTCAACAAAAATTAGGATCATGCAAAGAAAGTATCATCCATTCACAGAAAAAAAAAAAAAAAAAACAGAAATGATCACTGAAGAAGCCCAAAACATTGAACTTTGTCTATTGACAAAGACTTTAGAACTGTCTTTAATATGTTTCAAGAACTCAAGAAAACCATAGGTAGGGATCCCTGGGTGGCGCAGTGGTTTAGCGCCTGCCTTTGGCCCAGGGCGTGATCCTGGAGACCCGGGCTCGAATCCCACGTCGGGCTCCCGGTGCATGGAGCCTGCTTCTCCCTCTGCCTATGTCTCTCTCTCTCTCTCTCTCTCTCTCTCTCTCTGTGTGTGTGTGTGTGTGTGTGTGTGACTATCATAAATAAATAGAAATTTAAAAAAAAAATAAAGAAAACCATAGGTAAAGAAGATCTACCCAAGTACAGAACATCAGTGAAGAGGGAATTAAAAAAAAAAAATTCTGGAATTAAGGTACAACAAATGAAAAATTCACTGAAACTCCTGGGTTTATATTCACAATAACTGAAAGCAGGATCTCAAAGAGAGATCACCCACATTCACTGCAGTTTTATTCACAATAGTCAAGAGGTGGAAACAATCCAAAAGTCCATCAAAAGATGAATGGATAATTGTGGTGTATATACATATAATGGAATATTATTCTCTTTTAAAAAGAAGGAAACCTTATTACATGCAACAACATGGATGAACTTTGAGGACACTATGCTAAGTGAAACAAGCCAGTCACAAAATGACAATGCTGCATGATTTCACATATATGAAGTAACTAGAATAGTTAAACTCATAGACACAGAAAGTAAAATGGTGATTACCAGAGACTGGGGGGAAAAGGAGAACCTCTAGATCAATGGATATAGAGTTTTAATTATGCAAGATAAAAAAGAGTTCTAGAGATCTGTAGCACAACAATATGAATATAGTTAATGCTACTGAGCTATACTTCAAAATAGCTGAAATTATAAATTTTATGTAATTTTTTGTCACAATTAAAAATTAAGAAAGAACCATTAACGGATAATTCTTATGCAATTATACGGTTGTAAACCTACGTTTCTGCATATCTACTTGATGCCAGGTATTATAAGCATTTCAAATAAATTATCTTGATCTAGTGTTCATGAAAAAAAAAAGATCACGAGAATTTCAACAGCAGATTTGAGCAGGATTGGAAGATATATCCAATGCAATTATTCAGGCTAAGTAGAAAAAAAAATGAATAAAAATAAAAAGCCTGATCAAAATCATGACAAAATACCACTTCATATGGATCAGAATGGCTACAATTAACAAGTCAGGAAATGACAGATATTGGCGAGGATGCAGAGAAAGAGGAAGCCTCTTACCCTGTTGGTGGGAATGCAAACTGGTACAGCCACTCTGGAAATGAGTATGGAGGTTACTCAAAAAGTTAAAAATACAGCTACCCTGTGACCCAGCAATTGCACCACTGGGTATTTATCCAAAGGGCACAAATATAGTGATTCAAAGGAGCACAGGCACCACAATGTTTAAAGCAACAATGTTCACAATAGCCAAAATATGGAAAGAGCCCACATGTCCATCAACAGATGAATGGATAAAAAAGTTATGGCATATACACACACACACACACACACACATATATATAATATATACACATTATATATACACATATTTACATTATATATCATATATATACATCATATACATCATATATATAATGAAATATTACTCAGCCATCAAAAAGAATGAAATTTTGCCATTTGCAATGACAGGGATGGAATGAGAGGTTATTGTGCTAAGTGAAATAAGTCAGAGAAAGACAAATACTGTATGATTTCACTTATATGTGGAACTTAGGAAACAAAATTTAGGGGGAGGGAAGGGAAAGGGAACATAGGGGAAGGGAAGGAAAAATAAAATAAGATGAAAACAGAGAGGGAGGCAAATCATAAAAGACTCTTAACTACAGGAAACAAACTGAGGGCTTCTGGAGGGGAGGAGGGTGGGAGAATGCAGTAATTGGGTGATGGGCATTAAAGGAGGGCACTTGATGTAATGAGGACTGAGTGTTATATGTAACTGATGAATCACTAAATTCCACCCCAAAAACTAGTAATATACTAGATGTTAACTAAATTGAATTCAAATGAAAAAAAAAATTAAAAGCCTAAGAGATTTCCAAAGACACAGTAGAGGCACTTCAAAATACGCATAAGAACTTCAGAAAGAGAAGAGAATGAAAAAACAGGCAGAAAGAATATCTGAAAAAATAATGGCCAAAAACTTCTCAAATGAAAAAAGACAGGAATTAGATATTAAATAACCAAACTGAATTACAAAAAGAATAAATGCAGACAGCACATCAATACATATTGCAATTGAATTGTAAAAAGGCAAAGATAAAGTGAAAAGTGTAAAGCACCAAGAGGAAAGCAATGCACTATGCGCAAGGGATCCACAGTAAGATTAAGAACCAAGTTCTTGGGGCACCCCCGGTGGCGCAGCGGTTTAGCGCCGCCTGCAGCCCGGGGTCTGATCCTGGAGACCCAGAATCGAGTCCCGCATCAGGCTCCCTGCATGGAGCCTGCTTCTCCCTCTGCCTGTGTCTCTGCCTCTCAGTCTCTCTCTCTCTCTCTCTGAATAAATAAATTTAAAAAAAAAAAAAAGAACCAAGTTCTTATCACAAAGCATGGAAGCCAAAAGCCTATGGAATGGCATTTTCAAAGTGCTGAAAGAAAACTAAGAGTTCTCTATCCAGGAAACCTATCCTTCAAAAATGAAGGAGAAACTATGAGATTACACATTTAAAAAAAAAAAAAAAACAGTGAACACGTTATTCACAAAGTAAAAACAAAAAGCAAAATTTGTAACTAGTAGGCTTGCCTTAAAAAGATTGCTAAGGGACAAATACATAAAACAAGAATTAAACGTTAATGGGTAAACAATGTATTACGATATAATTTGTGACAATAACATGAAGAAAAGGGGAACAAAATTGTATAGGAGCAGAGTTTTTATATACTATTGAAGTTTGTATCAATTCAAACTAGATTGTCATAAATTTAGGATTTTCATTTTAATTCCTAAGTAACACAAAAAAATATTTTAGATAAAATTTTTAAAATTAGAAGAGAATTAAAATGATATATTGCAAAAAATCAATTAAACTCAAAAAAGTAGCAATTGAGGAAATAAGCAAAAGTACAAGACATGCAGAAATAAAATAGCAAAATGAAATAATAAAATCATTCTTTATCTGTGACAACTGTAAATGTAAATGGATTAAATACTCCAAATGGTTTAAACCACACAGAGACTATCAGTGTGGTTAAAAAATTTTTAAAAAATTCCAACTCTATAGTCAATATAGTCACCTTAGACTCACATTGTATAAAGACACATATAGGTTAAAAGTAAAAGGATGAAGGAATCTTGTCTCACATTTAGATCTTTCATCCATTTTGAGTTTATCTTTGTGTATGGTGAAAGAGAGTGGTCTAGTTTCATTCTTCTGCATGTGGATGTCCAATTTTCCCAGCACCATTTATTGAAGAGACTGTCTTTCTTCCAATGGATACTCTTTCCTCCTTTATCGAATATTAGTTGACCATAAAGTTCAGGGTCCACTTCTGGGTTCTCTATTCTGTTCCATTGATCTATGTGTCTGTTTTTGTGCCAGTACCACACTGTCTTGATGACCACAGCTTTGTAGCACAACCTGAAATCTGGCATTGTGATGCCCCCAGCTATGGTTTTCTTTTTTTTTATTTATTTATTTATGATAGTCACACACACAGAGAGAGAGAGAGAGGCAGAGACATAGGCAGAGGGAGAAGCAGGCTCCATGCACCGGGAGCCCGACGTGGGATTCGATCCCGGGTCTTCAGGATCGCGCCCTGAGCCAAAGGCAGGCGCTAAACCGCTGCGCCACCCAGGGATCCCTATGGTTTTCTTTTTAAAAATTCCCCTGGCTATTCAGGGTCTTTTCTGATTCCACACAAATCTTAAAATAATTTGTTCTAACTCTCTTTTTGAACTCAGCCACAGTAACTTCTTGCAAGATACATCCAAACAAAAGAAACAAAAGCAAAAATGAACTATTGGGACTTCATCAAGATAAGAAGCTTTTGCACAGCAAAGGATACAGTCCACAAAACTCAAAGACAACCTACAGAATGGGAGAAGATATTTGCAAATGACGTATCAGATAAAGGGCTAGTTTCCAAGATCTATAAAGAACTTATTAAACTCAACAGCAAAGAAACAAACAATCCAATCATGAAATGGGCAAAAGACATGAAGAGAAATCTCACAGAGGAAGACATAGACATGGCCAACATGCACAGGAGAAAATGCTCTGCATCACTTGCCATCAGGGAAATACAAATCAAAACCACAATGAGATACCACCTCACACCAGTGAGAATGGCAAAGAAAAAAAAATTTTTTTTTTTTAATTTATGATAGTCAGACACAGAGAGAGAGGCAGAGACACAGGCAGAGGGAGAAGCAGGCCCCATGCACCAGGAGCCCGACGTGGGATTCGATCCCGGGTCTCCAGGATCGCACGCTGGGCCAAAGGCAGGCGCCAAACCGCTGCACCACCCAGGGATCCCCGAGAATGGGGAAAATTAACAAGGCAGGAAGCCACAAATGTTGGAGAGGATGTGGAGAAAAGGGAACCCTCTTACACTGTTGGTGGGAATGTGAAATGGTGCAGCCACTCTGGAAAACTGTGTGGAGGTTCCTCAAAGAGTTAAAAATAGACCTGCCCTATGACCCAGCAATTGCACTGTTGGGGATTTACCCCAAAGATTCAGATGCAATGAAACGCCGAGACACCTGCACCCCGATGTTTATAGCAGCAATGTCCACAATAGCCAAACTGTGGAAGGAGCCTCGGTGTCCATCGAAAGATGAATGGATAAAGAAGATGTGGTTTATGTATACAATGGAATATTCCTCAGCCATTAGAAACGACAAATACCCACCATTTGCTTCAACGTGGATGGAACTGGAGGGTATGATGCTGAGTGAAGTAAGTCAATCGGAGAAGGACAAACAGTGTATGTTATCATTCATTTGGGGAATATAAATAATAGTGAAAGGGAATATAAGGGAAGGGAGAAGAAATGTGTGGGAAATATCAGAAAGGGACACAGAACATAAAGACTTCTAACTCTGGGAAATGAACTAGGGGTGGTGGAAGGGGAGGAGGGCGGGGGGTGGGGGTGAATGGGTGACGGGCACGGAGGGGGACACTTGACGGGATGAGCACTGGGTGTTATTCTGTATGTTGGTAAATTGAACACCAATAAAAAATAAATTTATTATAAAAAAAAGATGAGAAAAAAAAGTAAAAGGATGAAAAATATGTTACATGCAAACAGGAACCAGAAGACAGCTGGAGTGGCTACATTAATATCAGATAAAATACTGTAAGTCAAGAATCACTACAAGAAACAAAAAAGGATATCCTATATTGGTAATAGATGAATTAATCAAGAAAGTATAATTACAGACATGTATGAAGCAATCAACAGAGCAAAATATATAAAGCAAAGATTGACAAATTTGAAGGGAGAAATAGGGTTTTACGATAATATCTTTAAATGTCAATAATACGTGTTCAATAATGAAGAGAATATCTGGACAGAAGATTGTTAAGGAAATAGAGAACTTGAACAATACTATAAACCAACTGGACCTGAAACATAAGTATACATATAGGTATAGACACAGATATATAATATTTAGATATATACAACATATTTATATTTATATAAATTATTATAAAAATATAATCATTTTATATATGTTACATGTTATATATAAAAATTCAATTATATAAACATACATATATATGTATACACACAAAATAATCTACCCTATAAAAGCAGAATACACATTCTCATGTGCACAGGGCATTTTCTCCTCCAAGATACATGTTATTCACAAAATAATCCTCAATAACTCTTTAAAAACTGAAATCATAAGAAAATCTTCTTGGTCCAAATGTAATAAAATTACAAATTATAAGAGAAAGAAACCTGCAAAGTTCACACATATGGAGATTGAACAAAGCATTTTATTAAGAACTTTACAACAGTTTTTTTTACTAAAAATACGGAATGTTTCACAAACTTGCATGTTATCTTTGTGTAGGGGCCATGCTAATCTTCTCCATATCGCTCCAATTTTAATGTATGTGCTGCTGAAGCAAGCACTCAACAACATATTACTTACTCAACTGATCAAAGAAAAATCAAAGAAGAAATCAGAAAATATTTAGAGAAAAATCAGAGCAAAAATAAAACATACCAAAATTTATGGGATGGAGCTAAAAAACAGAGCTCAAAGTGAATTTTTTTGCAGCAAATGCATAAAAAGATAAAAAATATTATAAAAAATATAAAAAGATAATAAAATAATAAATAAATTTTTAAAAGAGAATAAAAATATAAAAATCAATAATCTAACTACAGCATATGGATCTAGAAAGATAATAGAAAACTAAACCCCAAAATTAGCTGAGGAAAAAAAAGAGAAAGATTAGTGCAGAACAAAATAAAATAGAAAACAGAGAAAAATCAATGAAACCAAAAGTTGGTTATTTGTAAAGCAAAATAACCATAGTAACAGACCATTAATTAGACTGACAAAAAAAAGAAAGACAAAACAAAAATAACTAAAATCAGAAGCAAAAATGGGGACATTACTACCAATCTTACTAAAACAAAAAGGATTTTAAGAGCATATTATGAACACTATGAACAGTATACAAATTAGACAATTAAGATAAATGGACAAACTTGTAGATACATAGAAAGTACCAAAATGACTCAAGAAAAAAATAGAAAATCTGAACAAACTTAGAACAAGAGACATGATCAGTCTTCACAAACAAACATTTCTCTGAAAAAAGATATAAAATAGCCAGCAAACACATGAAAAGATGCTTAACACATCACTATTCATTTGGGAAATGTAAATACAAACCACAATAAAATACCACTTAGCATCTAGTAAGATGGCTTTAATTAAAAAAAAAATGTTTAAGGTAAAAAAAATAAAGGAAAAAAACAGAAAATAACTATTGTCAAGGACATAGAAAACTGAAAGCTTTATACATTCCTGGTGGTTTATGATTCAGCTGCTATAAAAAGTTTGGCAGTTCTTCAAAAAATTAAACACAGAATTAGTACAAAGTACATGTCCTCAAAATTAAAGCAGGTACTCAAAGAAAAACATGTACATGCATGTTCATATCCACACTATTCACAATAGCCAAAAGACAGAAACAACCCCTATGTCCATCAACGGGTGAATGGAATGTATATATAATGGATATTAATCAGCTTTAAAAAAGAATATACTACCAATACATGCTACAATGTGGATGATCCTCAAAAACATCTTGGCAATAAAGGAAGCCAGACACAAAAGGTCACATATTATATGATTCTGTTTATATTAAATATCCAAAATAGATAAATTTATACATACAGAAAGCAGAGTAGAAGCTTCTAGAGGATGGGGAGGGGCAGATGGGAAGTAAATACTTAATGCGTATGAGGTTTACTTTCGTGTGATGAAAACATCTTGAAACTAGACAAGAGTGGTGGTTGCACAATATTGCAAATGTACTGTCACTGAGATGTTTGTTTTAATATGGTCAAATTTATGTTATGTGAATTTCACCTGAGGGGAAAAAAAGCTTTTGGAAATTAAAAATTATTGCTCAAATATCTTACAAAATTACTTGCACATTTAACATTTGGTCCAACATCACAATTCTAAGTATCTATCCCCCAAAATACAGAAAGACAAGGCTATTTATTAAAGATTTGCTTGTAACAATAAAAGCGTAATACATATGCTTAGAAATTGAAAGGAAGTAAATATACACAATATTTGCTTACTTTTTCTAAAATCACTGAAGTAACAAAAAAGTAAGTTAAAAAATTTTAAACAAAAACAAATATATTCATATCCTTTCCACTACTTAGCCTCCATAATATTATGTTCTTATGTAAAATAGATACTATTTGGATATTTGGGCTGTTTCCAATCTTCTCACAATTATAAACAATGCTGAAATGAGTCCCTAAAAATCCAAAGTAGAACTATACACACAAACCCAACTATGTATCAAGTTCATGGACTAACCACTCAGGGAGAAACTATTTCAAGTAGGAAAAAAAGGGGAAAAAGTCCTCAAACTGTTTTCAATAATTATATTGTCAGTAGTAGAATTATTCACAGAACAAGAGAATCCCATCAACTGTTGCATCCCCAATAGTAGCCTCTATCATTTAAGGCCTCACCAAGCAGTTCTGGTTTTACAATATGAGGTAAGGCATGATATTATTTTGCATAAAGCATTCAGGAAAAGGAAATCAATCATTTCACATAAAGCTTGTTTAAACACTCCAGTTTCTCATCAATCCATACATTACTATAGTCTCACAGTCTAAAAGTAGCCACAGTTAGGACATCATTTACAAGTTTTGATACCAAAGTATATGCGACTCCTGCTAAGAAGTACCAGAAAGGGGTTGTTTAAACCCAGTCATCATTTTATCCATTTGTGTATATAAGGCCTTAGGTCCCCAGAGGAGAAGTGTTAGGAGCCAAGGGACCCAGACCCTACTTCAATCTTCATTTTGACTTATCTACCAGACCACTGTCCCAGGGGATTCCAGGTCATTTGCATCTTTGCCTTTCACCTTTTACATTCTTCCAAACTGGGATATATAGAGAGTGGCCTTATTTAGGGCCTTTTAAGGTCGTGGAACCAGCACTGACTCCCACTGGTACACTCAATGTTCAATAGTATTAGACTGGCAACTCTGCTTCAACCTCCCCAATGTTCGATACATTCATCCCATTTCTAATAAACATCCACCCTGAAAGGACAAGTCTCCAGGCTCTCCCCTTCTGTCTTCTCATCCTTTCTTATTAATGATTCTTCTTTGTTTTCAGAGTCTTTAATAGCTATAAGGGAAACCGAGACAGCAAGTACAACAAAGGTTCTTGAACAGCTGCTTGAATTTACAGCATGTTTACATGCAATGCCCATGTAAACAGGGCCCCCTTACTCCTAGCAGGTACCATGATCTGGGTAAGGGATATACATTCAGTAGATGATTATCCCAATCACCATAAAGAGAGTCCAGTAGGGCTTGCTGTAAGGTATACAGGCACTTCATCTGGGGTTTTCCAGTAGGCATTTATAGAGGAAAGACTTTCTCTCTTCTCATGTGAACAAACTTCACAGCAGCTTTTATCCAGTCTACCAGGATACCTGCTCCCTTGGGAATCATCCACTGTATATTGCAATTTGTGACTGTTACATAGTGAGCTGTGGGTTCTATATCACCCAAACATTCTCTTCCACTCTGTAGCATTCAAAACCAAAGATACTACCCCTAAATTAGTCCAACCCATTTCAGTAAAAATTCTTCAAGAAACTGATGATGAACAGATCCACAAAATGAGACAACCCCTTGGCACTATAACCACTGGTTTCAGAAGTTTCTTGGTTTTGCCCTCCCTCCAACAGGACTAATTTTCCAGTAACCAGGGGTCATAGCAATGCTGTCTGTTGTCCTAGGATAATTGTTCCCATTGCAGGTGGCTTCAAGACCACTGATTGTAGTTCAAACGGACTGAAATCTAAGCTTGGCTCAGCATCAGAATCAGCTCCAGAACTCTATATTACTTTCATTTTAGCCATTACATATAACAGTAATCAGGGAATTGTATGTTTAGTTTCTTTCTTACGTATGTATCTGTGAGCCATCTCATTGGGAGTTGAATCTATCATCATTTCTAAATTCCATTCCATAACTTTTGCCTTTACTGATGGATCACAGCACAGCTGCAGTTTCATATCATGAGTGAATATATATAGCCATTGAAAAATAAAAATTTCCTCACTCTTTTGCCCCTTCATCCTTTCTCTTCTCAAACTACATGTTTCAGTGAGTCAGGGTAATGACACAAACTCCAATGTCTTTTCATGCTAGCTAACCAGAGTTAAAACAAACTTCATAGGTTAAAAGTATAGTCTTCCAAAGACTGACCTTAATTCAGACACTGCCAGCTAAAACTCACGGGTTCCCCAGCCCTAGAATAATCGGCTGACTACAAATCCAGAGGTTCCCAGTACTCCCTCAGGTTCAATGATTCACTAGAACAACTCACATAATTCAGGAAGGCAATATAGTTTACAATTACAGTTTTATTACAGCAAAAGTGTATAAATCATGCCCAGCCAAAAGAAGAGACACATAGAGCAAACTCTGGGATGATCCCAAATGCAAAGCTTCTGTAGTTCTCTCTCTGTGGAGTCAAAACAGGTCATTTCCTTGGTATAGTGATGATTAACAATATGCAGAATATTGGTAGCCAGGGATGCTCATCTGTGATTCAGTGTCCAAAGTTTTTATTGGAGTTTCATTAGAGAGATACAATTGACCAAATTACTGGCCATATACTAAAGTCAATCTCCAGCCCACTTTCTCTGCTCCTCAGAGGTCAGACTAATATCACATGGCTAAATGGCCTAACCCTATAATCACTGGTGTGGTTTTTCTTGTATTGTTTACCCCCATCCTGAGTCACCTCATTAGCATTAACTATCAAGGCCATCATGAACAAAACACTCCTACCACTTGTGAAATTCCAAAGGTGTACCGGTCCCCATGCACAAACTGTATACAAAAGCCAGCTGAATTCTTTGTTATACAACACAAGACTTACTTACTGTAAAACAAAACAACACAATAATACAGCATGTTATTGGCTAAAGAATAGACACATAGATCAACAGAACAAAACTCAGAAGTAGACCCACACAAATATACTCAACTGATTCCGACAAAGAGGGAGGGACAATTCAACATAGAAAACAGTCTTTTCAACAAACTGTGCTGCAACTCTTAAAGATTCTAAATTATATGAAAGAAAATTAACCCAAACACAAGTATTAAACAGAAACTAACTCAAAATGGACCACAGACAAAAATGTAAAGTACAACACTATAAAACTTCTTAAAGTAGAAAACCTACATGACCTTGGTTGGGTTTAATAATGATTTTTAATTACAATACCAATAGCATTATCTTTGAAAGAAAACACTGGTAAGCTAGAATTTATTAAAACTTCCGCTCTGTGAAAGACACTTTTTTTTTTTTCTGTGAAAGACACTTTTAAGAGAATGAAAAGACAAGGCACAAACTAGGAGAAAATATTTGTAAAACACATACCTGATAAAAGATTTATATCCAAAATACACAGAGAATTCTTAAAACTCAACAATAAGAAAACAAGTCAATTAAAAAATGGGCAATGGATCTAAACTGACACTTTACCAAAGATATATAGATGACAAGCATATGAAAAGATGCTCAGCATTATTATTAGGGAATTGCAATTTTAAAAACAATGAGATACCACTGGACACCTATTAAAATGCCTAAAATTCAAAACACTGACAATACCAACTGCTGATAAGAATGCAGAGCAACTGGAACTGTTAGTGGGAATGCAATATTGTACAGCTACTTTGTATAATAATTTGGCAATTTCTTTCAAATAAGGCTTTTAAACATAGCCTTACCATATGATCAAGCAACTGCACTCCTTGGTATTTTCCCAAGTGATTTAAAGAAACATCTGTTCCCAGAAATACCTGCATGTGGATATTTATGGCAGCTTTATTGATAATAGCCAAAAACTGGAAGCAAGCAACATTTCCTTTGATAGATGAATGGATAAACAAACTGTGGTACATTCATACAATGTAATATCATTTATCAGTTTAAAAAATGAGGTATCAAGCCACAAAGAGGCATGGGTGAATCTTTAATGCATATTGCCAGTATAAAAAAGCTATATATTGTATGATTTTAATTATATGACATTCTTTAAAAGGTAAAACTAAAGAGATTGATCAGTGTTTGCCAGGGGCTCACTGCGGAGAGGAGTAAACAGATGAAGTATAGGGAACATTTTAGGATGGTGAAACTACTCTTTATGATACTGCAATGGTGAATACAAAACATTAAGCATTTGTCCAAATCCACTGAACTTTACAGCACAAGGAGTAAAACTTAATGCATCCAAACTTATTTAAAATTCTTTCAGGAGTAAGGATCTCTGGAGGAAGTACAGAATGTAACAAACATCTAAATGTATTTATTACAAGTGCATGAAACAACTCACTGAAGGGGATGAGTGGTATAAGGTGCTGACCTAAATAACTTCAGAAACGGAGTCTAAGACTATAACTTCAGAAACGGAATCTAAGACTAAAGGCTATGAAATTCTATAAGCACTGTACTCTAGTTGATAAAGGTGTTTCCTGTAGAGGTATAAATTAACAACTCTGAAATGACTATACATATATACTAGAATTGAATAATTATACAAATGGATGATTGAAGGTAAGCAGTTTTCTTTCTCTTGGAGTGGGAGGTTACAAACAAGCAAGGGGAAAAAGCAAGAATGATGCACATGGTAATGTGCATGGTAATGTGAAATCATGTTTAGCTCAAAATGTAAATGGTTACATACAGAAATATTTATAGATAGGTGTATATATACAGGTTAGCACACATATATCTCCTCTTTCAGCTGACAAAATCTAGAACCCAACCTTCATTGCCATGCACCTCAGATGCAAATTTTCATTTCTAATACAATTATCCAATTAGAAACAGGCTCTTTGGGTGCCCAGGTAGCTCAGCTGGTTGAGTGTCTGATCTTTGATTTCAGCTCAGGTCATGTCTCAGAATCCTGATATCAAGCCCCCCACGCTGGGCTCCATGCTCAGCAGGGAGTCTACTTGAGACTCTCACCTTCTGTCCCTCCCCCTGCTCATGCACTTTCTAAAATAAATAAATCTAAAAAAAAAAAAAAAGAAAGAAAGAAAGAAACAAACAAACAAACTAAGGCTCTTTGGAGAAAGGGCTGATTCTAATACTGAGGCAGAAAAAAATACAAGGGGAGTTTGGAACATCTTGTAATGCCAGAAAGTTTAAAAACAGAAAAAGTTACCCAAAACCTAAATCACAAAAAAAAAAAATACAATGATACGGGTACAAATTAGAACCAAAAGTATAAAATATATAAGTCCATAATGATATAAAGAAATGATGGAATAAATAAGCAAGTGACAAATGAGAGAAGTCCCTTTCCATCTTGGTCTTCTATCCAAAAACCTATTTCCCCAGTCTAATCATAAGGAAAGCATGAAACAAATCCCAGTCGGGCAACATTCTAGAAAATATCTGACTACTAATATTCTTCAAAATTCTTCTTTCAAGGTCATCAAAATCAAGGAAAGTCTGAGACTGTCACAACCAAGAGGGGTCTAAGGAGACATGACTACTAATTGTAATACAGTATCCTGGAAGGAATCATAAAACAGAGAAAGGAGGGGAAAATGAAGAATATCTAAATAATATGGACTGAGTAATGAGATATCAATATTGGTTCATTAATGTGACAAATATGTCATATTAATGTAATATGCTAAAAAGGGAAAAGGAGATGTGGGATATACAGGTATATCGGCAATAATTTTATAAATCTAAAACTCAAAAGTTTACTAAAAATTGAACATTTACTGGGATCTTAATGATATTAAGAAATGACTTAATTTTTTAGAGATACAATAATGAAATTTAGCTATGTCTGAATAAGAGTCCTTATCTATTAGTAAAACGTTCAGAAATAACTAATTATTAAGGCATACTGAAATACCTACATATAAATGTACAAATGTACATTTACATGTAAATATTTTATATTACATTACCACATAAATCATGATGTGTGTAAGACTCACTCAACCCCATTTGGGGAGAGGAGTGGGTAAATACGGATGTAAGTGAAAAAAGGCCATGATTTTGATCATCCTTTAAGTTGAATACCTGGTATAGTGAACCCCCTTGGCTCTTCTCTCTAGGTTTGACTATGTCTGAAACTTTGTATAAAAAATTAAGTAACTGCCTGATCTAAAACTTAACAGAAGGGCCAGAAGATAAGACTCTAGAAGATAAGACTACCCTCAGAAGGATAAAGGACAAAAGAAAAAAAAAGTTAAAAAAATGAATGAAGAATGAGCAGAAATAGAGAAACAGGATATAATAATCAACTATTAGAAGTTCTAGGAAAAGGGCACAGAAACAATGGAAGGGATAAAATAGTAAAAAAAGAAAAGGAAATTTTCCAGATTTGAAAAGGATAATGGATCATTTAAGAAGGCTTGAAAAATTTTAGTTTGTAATAATCTCACAGATACCCAAAATATAGTGAGCAAAAATAAATAAATCCAAACTAATACTTAGCCCCAGTAACTTCTAAAGCAGTGTTTTTCATTTTCTCTCACTCCCATCAGAACACTGAAAAATTTCTGCTTAGAGCGATTTCAGATATAATACTTCTACAAGACTCTTCCAGAAATAAAGGCTAAGACAGTCTAACCCCAAAGAAAACTCAAATGGCCGGAGGTGATGACAGTGACCAAGTTTAAATAAGCTTGTAAAATATCACCACAATACAAATATTTTACAGAAGAAATTTCCTTAAAATAGAGCTTGTTCCCAGACTAAGAGACTAGAACAACAAGGCTCTATTGACATGTCTACTCAAATTCTTTACAAAGACAATGACACAAAAATCTTAAAAAAAAAAAAAAATTTAAATGACCATCATTGTATTATTGTGAATTATGTAACTAGAAAGAAAAGACTTCAGCTATAGCTCAATGCTTTATAAATTTCTTTTGCTCTCAAGACACACTTATCTTAGATTTTCTTCCATCCTTCCCAGGAACAAACCTACCTTAATTCCCAGGAACACCTTAAAAAAATAAACACAGTATACAGGGTCACAAATCTAAGAGCTCCAGATGACAAATGACTACTCACTGTTTCATTTTGGGATCTCCATGCTGAAATTATGATTTCTTATGAAATATTTTTAAGAATTCTACTGCAATAAAAATAGGAATTCCAGAGAAATGAAATAATTTTCCTGATAAGGAGAATAATTCCTGGAATAACCCCTGTGAATATGTTAGGTTACACAGCAAAAGAGGAATTAAGGTTGCAGGTGGAATTATGGCTGCCAGTGAGCTGACCTTAAAATAGGGATTTTATCCTGGATTATCCACATAGGTCCACTGTAATCAGAGGAGGGCAGAAGAGAGGCAGAGGAAGAATGGTCAAAGAGATGCAATGTTGCTGGCTTTAAAGATGGAGAAAGTGAGGAAGGAAGCATCATTAAAGGGCAGCTGCTTAAAATGGAAAAAGTTAAAAAAAAAAAAAAAAGGATTCTCCCCTAGAACCTCCAAAAAGAACACAGCCCTGCTGACAACTTGATTTTATCCCACGGAGATCTGTGTCTGACTTCCTACCTACAGAACTATGAGATAATAAATGAGTATTGTTTTAAGACACTAGGTTTGTGGTAATTTGTTAAAACAGCTAGAGTAAACTGATACACTGTTTCTTTAAATTCTATAATAAGACTTTTTTCAGTTTCTTCTGTTTTAAATCCAATCCTATTCCCATTGCCTGAAAACTTCATAGTTTAAGTATCTGTTCCCTCCATTCTGTGATACTTTCCAGGGCTGAAAGAAAGGCCAACACATAAGCACATTCCCAACTGAAAAGGAAAGAGAGTCAGTATGTGACTTGTGTGGTATTTCTGGTGGAGGCAGATAACTGTCTCTGCCCTGCCAATCTTATAATATACTGCACACCTGGGCGAAAAATCCAAGTCAAGTTCTGCTTGACTTAAAACCTTTCTAAAATTTACTTTAGCCTTTACAGGTTTCAGATGAGTAATTTTAGCCACACTGATTACCATGGTGGGTGGCAGATTTCAGTTAACATGTATGTTTGTTGACAGTTTAGCTGAGCTATTCCATCATATTGCTGCCTCAGCATACATTTTTCAAACAAACTACCAGCAAGGGCCTTAAACTGATCTTAATCCCTCGTGCAAGTATAAACCCTAGATAACAGCTCACAGTCACAAGCAAATTTAAGTTCCTTGCCTCCCAACACCTTCCCCTTGTTTTGCCATAGGCAAAACCCCTGAGAAGCTTACCAAAACCCTTGACTGGGTCTAACTGGGCAATCCACCTTAGCCCAGGAACCCTAAAGCCCTCTAACTCACAGACCCTAATAAAGGCATGTGCCCCAGTTCCTCACTCTTTCTGCCTTGATCTTCCTGTGTGGTGCCTCAAGGCAAGGGTATACTTTCTCCAGGGCCTGTGAGTGGAAAAGTTCTCTGTTTCTCTTGTGGTCTTTTGACTCACCATCCAGCACCTTGGAGGTTCTATTTAAAAATGTTGATTTAAGAAAATCATAACAATGTTTAACAAATTGAAATGCCAAATGCAGTAATGATTTAGTGTAGTACTCTTGTTGGATGATAGAAAAATAAATGTATTTAATGGCCCCAACTCCTTCAGTATTCTGAATTTCCTTCTTTGAGATTCAATTTTCTGTCCTTAAAACCATTCAACTTACAGCATTAGTGAGTGCTCACTTTTAGCTGGGCATCAGATTTTTTTTTTTTTTGCACATTACATCAAAGGGAGTTTAATATGCCTCTTTCTATGCCTAAAATGAATGCTCACCCCTCTCTTTTCCTTGGCCAACTGGTCAATTTTAACTCATTCTTTGAAACTCAACTCATTGAAACCTGAACACACAGAGTTAAAACTCCCTTCTGCATTATTTTGAGACCACATGCATACTAATCATAGCGTGCATATCAGTTATAAAATTAAACTATGATTACTTATATCTGCCAATCATACTAGACTTTGTATTCACTAAGGACAAAGACAGCCTTATCCGTATCAGTATCTTCAGCACTTAACAGTATGCCTGGAACATAGTAAAAGTTCAATACATAACTAGTAAATTTAACTTCAGATTGTAATAGACAATCTCTAAGAAATAATAAAGAGTGAAGAAAAATATGCTTCAAGGGTCACCACAACTATATTTGTTAAATTTAAATTTTTTCATATATAAAAGTTACATTAACAGGTCAAAAAAGAACCTACAACAATAATTAAATGCAAATGGAAGATTTACTAGTTTGACAAAAAATATATATAAATTAAAAGAAATTTAGTTTCCTCATCTCATTTTGTCCCCTTATCTGTAAAAACAAAACAAAAAACAAAAAATGAGTTGGATCCTTCTATGTGTTCAAATTCTGTATTCTCTATCACAGCACAGCTGAAAGTATCAGTTTGAAATTTTCATTTACCTATATTAAGACGGTCTCAACTTTCTGTAAGCCGTCCCTCCACTATGACGTCTATGCTAATGTCACAGTTTTAGTTACTTGTACCTTGCTATTATGACACGTGGTACCTTAGAAACTTACTTTGTAAATAGGTTATGTCACAATATGAATGGAAAAATACTGAGTAGTATTAAACAGCACCTTTAGTTTTTCTATTTATCTCAAATTAAATGGCTTGTCATTATAGTACCAATTTCAACAAGAATATATTAAGCCCCTACTTAGTGCCAGAAACCTAAGAGTGATGAGAGAGATGATGAAATATCCAGTATATTCAAGTATATTCT
Source organism: Nyctereutes procyonoides (assembly GCF_905146905.1). NCBI lineage: Eukaryota > Metazoa > Chordata > Mammalia > Carnivora > Canidae > Nyctereutes > Nyctereutes procyonoides. Next base: position 55,554,611 of record NW_026575046.1, read on the forward strand.
CCAACGTAACAGGAGGTTAAAAGCAACTAGACAGACCAGCATAAGATGATAACAACCCACAAAGAACCAGTCAAAGGAGTATAGATTTGACATTATAAGTAATGAGAAAACCAAGAGAAAAATAACAAGTCAAACCAACAGTTCAGGATAATTTTGGCAGAATGAATAGAACCAACAATATTAGTCAGAATTTCTAAAAGTGAGGAGGTTAACACTATTCTCCCCTACACTCAACAAATTATGCAATTTTGCCAACTGTACCCTCTAAACCTGTTTTCAAAATCACCCATCTCTCTAGATCTCCATTTTTCCACTTTAGCACAAGCTACTACCATCCTTTCGGGAACAATAACTTCCAGCATCTTGTCTAGCTCCCTTCTAATTCAATCTTCATAAAGAATATTTTTTAAATGTAAATCAAATTATGTCCCTTTCAAGCTTAAAATCCTCCCAGAATTCCCTTTTAATTTTTAGGACAAAGATCAAATCCTTTGAGCTCCATAAGAGCTCTGTACTTATAGCCTCCTCTCCTGCCGCTCCTCCCTTCTGTGTCAGTGCTCAAGCTACAGTAAGTAGCCTTCTCATAGTTCCTCAAACATTCCTTAATCCCTTCCTGCCCCAAAGCCTTCCCACATGCTGTTTACTAAAACACATAACATACTTGTAACTATGCATACCCTTTTAGCCCTAGGGCAACTTAACCTAAATATCATTTCCAAAAAATGCCTTATCTAACACCCACACTACACCATGTTTTCCAATTACATACTTTCATACTTTGCAATTCTCCTCTGTAGATCTTTCCCCACTTAATAACTGAAGATAGTTACTAAGCTAAGTATTACAACTACATCTGCCTCATTAGGACGCTAGCACCACTAAAATAAAAGCTCTAGCTCCGTGATCAACACATCCTCAATATCCTGCACCTAACAGTCACTCAAATATGTTGGATGGACTCATGGGGACCAGAGAAAGAATGGTGCTAGGAATGACAACAGAAATAAAAGTGAATGCCTAAAGAGTTTACACAGACTTACATTTAGTTTGAAAATTTAATTTCTGAATCTTTAAAATTTTTTGTAGTATTCTAATGCAGGAGTCAACAAACTTTTTTAAAAGCCCAAATAGTAGGGGTGCCTGGATGGTTCAGTCAGTCAAGCATCCGACTCTCGATTTCAGCTCAGGTCATAATCTCAGAGTCATGGGATCGAGCCTCGCATCGGACTCTGCCACTCTCAGTGCAGAGACTGCTTGTCACCCCACCCCCATCCCTAAAATATATAAATAAATAAAATCTTAAAAAACAAAACAAACAAAAAAACAAAGATTACCAAATTGTACTTTTTTTAGGTTTGCGGGCAATACAGTCTGATGCAACTATTCAATCCTGCCATAGCAGCATGAAAGCAGACATATACTATATGTAAATTAAAAGGCATGGTTGCACTGCAATAAAACTTTATTTACAAAAATAGGCAACCTGCAGGCTACAGCTTTACTGGCCCCTATTAATATATCCCAAAGAAACAGAAGGCAGAAATTAAATGCAAAAAATAAAAACTGTTCTCTTTTCATTTTAAACTCATAAAGAAGCTTTTTTTGAAGTGCCTTACAAACTTCCCCAAACTCTGAACTCAAAATGAGTTAGCAAGCATTAATTAAAAGCATACATGGAATCTTCCTTTAATGGTCAAAATTAAGTTTATCTCCTCTCTTAATTTGGATCTTAAAGTTCCTGTTGAGGCAGTAACTGTCTCTATTAATATGTATGTCTCATAACCAGAGTACAGAGCACATAGTGGAAATTAAAAACACATGCTGAACAAACGAATGAACCAACCATAGATTAGTCTTTCCCCTTTTTATTCTAGTCTGCTATAGTTTGGTGCAGAGACAAGAGGAGAAGCAATTAATCTGAATGTTTTGATTGTCAAAAAAAGGTATTCTCCAGTAAGACTGAAAAGAAACAATTTTCCAAAAGGCAGACATTTAATAACAAAGAGAAAACAGAATACAACGGTAAACATCTACTTCTTTACCTTAAAGAAACCCAGTATAAATTTATGGTGCCACATAGTGCAGCAGAGATAATAAACTGGGAGCCAATTTATTCCAAGTTTTAATTCCTCTCTGTTTCTTAAGGGATTGTGTGACTTAGCTTTTCTAAGTTTCAGCATCCTTACCTATAAAAAGAGTGGATAAGAGTAAATGATCTCTACGTCCTCAATTCCAGAGTATCTAATTTTTCTATATATAAAAGCCAAGAAGATGAATGAAAACAAATGCAAAATCTCATAAAACTGAATAATAAAGGGTAGGAAAGGGTAGTATACAATCTCCATTGTGATAAATATGACCAATAGGTCTAAAATGAAAATTCAGAATGTATAAATTGTCACAATATATGGAGATCCAATGTCCAAGAAAACAAAAACTGGGAGTTAAAAAGTAATCCCATCCTCCTTTATTTGTAAAAATAAAAAATCATGGTGCAGCACACTTAGCATGCTGAATAAATACATGTCAACAGAAACACAATGGAAATGCAGGACATCATTTCCTGCATTGGACATCAATGGACATCATCATGGACATCATTTCCAATTTCATCAAAGGAATGAAAATAGTCCACAGGAACAAAACAAAAATGAATAAGTAACAAAAAATGCTTTTATCTCAGAAGAAATCTAGATCTGTAGTTATTTTAAGGCAGCTATTGATGTAAAGCAATCAATAATATCAAATAGACACATTTATCATGTGCACTGTTAGCAAATAAAGACTATTATACTTTGTAATCAACACTGTGCTAATTCGTGTTACACTTATTTTACAGAACTGGACACTGTATTCAAGTCATTTCTATAAACAATTCTTCCTAAAAATTGAATTGAAAATATCTAACAGACCAATAATTCCATAATCCTCTAAGCTGCCTCTCTTAGAAATCAGTAATCTTTAAATTCCTTGTCAATTTACAGAAAATACAAACACATACACATACACACACACACAAGCTATTGTGAGTTATTTCCACTTATTGGAAGATAGCAAATACTAAGAATAAAAATATTCCAATATTTCCAGATAATAAAACCTATGATTAGCTTCAGTGATGAGAGACCTTGGTGAAGGCCACTTCAATAACTATGCCATCAGTTTAGAATAACGTAAACTGAAAAAAAAATGAGTTTTGCTAAACTGTGCTTAAACTTAACTATTTTATTTATAGTACAAGAGCTAAATTTATCAACGTCAAATGAATAACCATATTATTAAATTTAATAACCAAATTATTTAAATTAATAACCATATTATTTTTTTAAAAACTCAAAAGTATGTCTCCAGTCATGTTATGCAGAAACATAATGGCCCCCTCAAAGATGTCCATATCTTAATCCCTGGAACCTGTGAATGTTAGATTACATAGCAAAGAAGAACTAAGGTTACAAATGAATTACTATTGCTAAGGAGGAGACCTCAAAATAGGGACAATCTGGATTATCCAAATGGGCCCAATGTAAATCACAAGGGTCCTTAAATGGAAGAGAGACAAGGTTACAGTAACATGATGTGAGACTCAACCTACCATTGTTAGCTCCATAGATGGAAGGGGCTATAAGCCAAGCAATGTGTGCAGCCTTGAGGCTAGAAAGACAAGGAAAGAAATTCTCCTCTAGAGCTTTCAAAAGGAACACTGCCTTGCCTACCATTTTTTTTTCAGTCCACTGAGAGCCTGGGTCCTAAAACAGTATGATAAGTTTGTGTTGTTTTAACCTATCAAGATTTTTGGTAACTTGTCACAGCAATAAGAACAAACTAATACACCTATAGATTTATAAATGTGTTTTTAATTAAAATCTGAATCTGATTACAAAAACAATAAAAACCAGAATGCCTAGCATCTTTAATAATGAATTCTATTCTTCTTTTAAAGAATAGCAATTATGTAGTTCTTTACTGCTACAACACACAACAAAGATAGTATTATATGTGCTATATTTTTTCCAAATAAATATTATTTTTCCTCTTTGAAACAGTTTTGCAATAAATGCCTCTTTAATCTTAACGGTTGAGTTGATCCCAGGTTCTCAAATATCCTTCCAACACAAAACACTGTGCACTTTCCTCATTGATTATAATTTCACTGAACATTATGATAATCTAATTCACATTTCCTAAAAATCAGAGCAGTTCATGTCAAACTTTGAATGTAACCAGTGTTTGAAAAATGAAGCTTTTAGCTCTCTGGGCACTTCTACACCCAAATTTCCATTTTAATCACATAAAATAAAACAGATTCTATAAAATTTGCTACATATAGAAGCATTTTCCATGATTTTTATGAATTTTGTTGTCATTAGCTTTGATAATAAAACAGATACATGTATAGATCTGGAAATGTTTATACTGCACTGTATTATTAAGATTAAGATGTCCAAGAGCATCTTCATAAATATTCTTTCAAAGCAGGTATGATTGGGGGTGGAGGAGTGAGGCATGAGGAGTCAGAGACTGAGCAAGCTAAGGAAGACATACATACAGAGCGGCAGTGAACATGGGGAATTGGAACCTGAGTCATGTGAAAAGAGTATCCATGCTCAGGTTGGCCTAGCATATCAGGGCTTGAGCACATCAGGAGTAAAGATGGGTGAAAAGGGGGCATCTGAGGCTGGAGGTTGGCCTGGTATGAGATATGAGAATTTAAGCAGAAATATGTGGGGGATGGCTTGATGTAGTAAGCCAGAGCCCAAACAGAATAGAGACATTATCCATGCATGGTGGTGACCCACTTAGGGCTTCAGAGCCCAAGTAGGATGAGAAAGATATAAATGGGAAAGAGGAAGTGGTGGCAAAGAATAGAAATCCATTACACAGAGGAAGATAGATCACATAAGTAAATATTTTAACGATAACAGAAGTCAGGTATATCAGCATCAGAGAAGAGAGGTCACAAATCATAAAGACTCCTAACTCTGGGAAACGAACTAGGGGTGGTGGAAGGGGAGGAGGGCGGGGGGTGGGGGTGAATGGGTGACGGGCACTGAGGGGGGCACTTGACGGGATGAGCACTGGGTGTTATTCTGTATGTTGGCAAATTGAACACCAATAAAAAATAAATTTATTAAAAAATAAATAAATAAATAAATTTATTATTAAAAAAAATATATATATAGAAAAGGGAAAACTAGAATGAACCCTGTGGCATTGGATTGGAATTGGAGGTATTAATATGAACTCATGGTTTTCAATACATAAAGATAATGTAGAAACAAATATTGATGTAAATGTGTATGTATATAAGTAAACACACACATTTATATTCCCTCGTTCTTGGTCGACTGAAGATGCCTGGAAGCAGCAGCTTTTCAACAGCAGTGAGTATACCTAGCTCCCAGAATTTGGCATCAAAAACAGCATTTTCCCTTAAAAGGAACCAAAGCTTTTAGAGAAATGGCTGATTCCAGGACTAGGGTAGAAAAAGTGTAAGGCGAAACTAGAAATGTTTTGTACAAGAAAGCAAAAACTGCTCAAAGAATGACAGATCTAGCAGAAAAGGACACAGAAGTCAGCTACACATAGGCCGGAAGACTAAAGAAAGACCACAACAACCAAAACCAACATGTGATTCTAACTTGGATCTCTTTGCTAATAGAAGATATTATTAGTCAACTGGAAAAACCTGAGTGGCATCTGAAGATTAGAGAGTAGTCATGTATTAATGTTAGTATCACGATCTGAAAGGTCATACTATGGTTACATAGGAGAATGTTCCTGCTTCTCAGAAATTTTCATTAAAGAATCTGAGAGTGATGGGGCTGTAGGTAGGCAATTTACTCTCAAAGGGTTCAAAGAAAAATAAAATCATTTGTACTATACGCTGTCACTTTTTATTATGTACAAATGGTCTCTGGATCATTTGTAGATATTATCAATACCATTTATCCCAACCTCTTATCATCATCTTATAAATATGAATGAATGATGAAAGATCTCAAGAAATCTATTAATTCTTAAATCTATTAAGAAGAAAAGACAAACATGAATGAGGTCAAAAGTTTAGCCATGCAAACAGCCTTATGGACCACAGGCCAAAATCTGAGACTTTATTCTAAACTTAAACAATAGAATTTAAACATAAATAACAAGGAACTTAATAGTGATGCAAAATCTATGGTAAAATCTCTGGGAGTGGGGGGGGGTACAAATACCAGAAAATGAAAATTTTACAAAAGTAAATTAAAAAGTTTATATATGTAACTCACATCACTGGCACTCCACTTATCTAGGGTACTCATTTCACTTCACAATAGCAAGTTCTACCTCAAGATAGGAAGAAAAGTGAGTAAGACATAGTCCAGGGACTCCTGGATGGCTCAGTGGTTGAGCTTCTATCTTTGGCTCAGGGCGTGACCCCAGGGTCCTGGGATCAAGTCCCACATTGGGCTCCCCGCAGGGAGCCTGCTTCTTCCTCTGCCTCTCTCTGTATCTCTCATGAATGGATAAATAAAAATCTTTAATTAAAAAAAAAAAAAGGAGACAGACCAGTTCTTGCCTTCCAAAGTACTTCAGTATAGGTGGGGAGACCAATAAAAAGCTATATACCTCAAGGCAAAATAAAGTTTCTAAAGCTAGGAGTAGGAAGATGCAGTACAGTTAGAAGAGAGGACAGAGTAGTTAATTCTAATTGGAAAAAATAATTTACATTGTTCCTACATATATTAAGTCAGATTAGGGCAAAACTAGAGGAAAAAAAGGCAGTCTTTACCATCTAACAGGAAAAAGAAAAATAGAAAACCAGAATATGAGTGAAAAAGTGCTATAGGGTCTCATGACTGAACAGTTAACCCTTCCGGAAAGGGCATGAAGGGAAGTCTGAAGCCTTAGGAGGTGAACAGACTTGATAGGCAGAGGAATCATGGGAAGAGGCATGCTAGGCTACAGAAAAGCTTAGGCAAAGGCAGAGAATAGGAGCATTTAGAGAACTGTAAATAAACTCAAATGGTCTTTGTATATGGATGCAGGATACAGAGCCCCTGAACACAGATACAAATTTAAAGCAGCAGCAGCAACATGATCCCACTGGAGTTTAATGAAAACAGTCTGACAGTAATGTGAAAGACAGTTAAACAGGGTGAAAACCAAGCAACATGGAGACAAGACCACCCCTGAGATAATTTATGTGAATACACTTTAAAAAGATTAAAACACCCCCAGTCTCTCCCTTAAGTAAAAGTACTGCTGGCGAAATTAAACAAGAGTAAGACCACAAAAATTAGAGAATAATTTAAAACTTCCTGAGAGTTCCTCTAAAATTCACAGTAAAACCAAATGAAGCAAACACAAGCCAGATTTGATATTCCTCTCCTACATTTTCAACTACAGAAAAATTTAAAATTCAGTAGAGAACTCCTATTCCCCTAAACTATAGCTAAGAACATTTATGATATTCAGCACACATTTAAGTCTCAGCAAAGTTTAGCAATGTGAGTCACTGAAGTAGAAACCCAAATCTAGCTAGTTGTTCCCTTACTAAATCACAGGTAGAGAAATGTGGAATAAAGTGTGGTATCATGAAAAGTGAATGCACAACTACTTATTGGTGCACCAAAAGCATTCAAGCCAAAGTTTAAATATACACTTTAAAATAAAAAAATATATATATATTTTTAAGATTTTATTTATTTGAGAAAGAGAGAGTGACAGAGAGAGGGAGACAGAATCTGAAGCAGACTCCACACTAAGCACAGAGCTTGACACAGGGCTCACCCCTGCAACTACGAGATCATGACCTGAGCCAAAATGAAGAGTCGGACACTTAACTGAGTGAGTCACGCAAGCATTTTCCCCTGCAAAAAAAAACTATTTTAAGAGGTTAAACTTGTCTTCTGTGTGAAGATAAGGCTGATAAAACAGAAAAACAAAGCTAGGCACTTTCAAGGATTATCTGGTTCAGAAACTTCTAGGCATCCTATAAAAATCCTTCCCAAAATAAAAGCACTGTATGTGATTATTTAAAATTATCAGCTGCTGGGGCAGATGGGTGGCTTAGTTGGTTAAGCATCCGACTTGATTTTGGCTCAAGTCACGATCTCTAAGTGGTGAGATCAAGCCCCTGCTGGGCTCCGTGCTGGGAATGGAGCCTGCTTAAGATTGTCTCTCTCTCCCCTCTCCCTCTGCCCACCACCACCTCACACAGGCACGACTGCATGCACGCTCACTCTTTCACTGTCTCTCTCTCTCTCTCTCTCAAAAAAATATCAGTTCCTAATTATTTCAGTGTTAGGAAATCAGTCATCATGACACTGTACAAACCCCTCTTCAGTAAGAGCTTGCATATTGGCCATGGCATTGCAACAAAGGGGATCCAAAAAAGTTTTTGCCTAAAATCATGCACATACAATATGATTCTGATAATTCTAAGGAAATAATTGCTCTATTTAATTTTCAACAACAACAAAAAAAGTTAAATATCATTTAAGTTTATTGAGTTAAAAGAAATGCTAGTTATCCTGAGTGGATGTAAGGCTGAAAGCCAAGAATACCAGACTGACTATATAATAATTAGTAAACTAGTTCCCAACCTACTAATATTAATTCATTCAATTCCTCTGAAATTCATCCAAATCTGAAACAAGGGTTAGTGATTGGTCCATAGCTTCTCCAAAAGACTATCATAAAAATAAAAATTAGGGATGCCTGGGGGGCTCAGTGGTTGAGCATCTGCCTTCGGCTCAGGTCGTGATCCCAGGGTCCTGGTATCAAGTCCCTTATCAGGCTCCCAGCAGGGAGCCTGCTTCTCCCTCTTCCTATGTATCTGCCTCTCTCTCTCGTCTCTCATGAATAAATAAACAAAATCTTTAAAAAAAATTAAAAATTGAATTACCATATGATCTGGCAATTCCACTACTAGGTATTTACCAAAAGAAAAGGAAAGCACTAAATCAAAAAGGTACATATACCCTATGTTTACTGCAGCATTATTTATAATAGCTAAGATATGGAAGCAACCCAAATGTCCATCCATATATGAACAGATTAAGATGTGTTGTATATAAGCTATAAAAAAGAATGAAATCTTGCCATTTGCAACAACATGGATAGGACTGGGTATACTGCAAACTGCAATAAGCCAGTCAGAGAAAGACAAATACCATATAGTTTCACTCATATGTGGAATTTAAGAAACAAAACAAAGAAAAAAAGAAAGAAAAAAGAGACAAACAAAAAGCGGACTCTAAATACAGAGACAACTGGTGGTTGCCAGAGGGGAAGTGGGCAGGGGTAGGGGTGATAAAAGGAATTAAGAGTACACTTACCTTGATGAGCACAGAGTAATGTACAGAATTGTTAAATCATCATATTTTACACCTGAAACTACTATAAAGCTGTATGCTAATTACACTCCAATAAAAAAATATAAAAGATGATGAATAAAAAGATACTGTCATTCAGTGAACAAAGATAACTTTTTATCAGTAGCTGTCAGAGTCCTCAAGACCATCCCCCAGTTAGAGGATTCACAAGGACTCACAGGACACGATATACAGTCATACTCACATCTAAGATTTGTTCTAGAAAAAGGACATAAAACAAAATAAGCAAATATGGGGCAAAGTTGAAGAGAATCACATGTAAGTTGTCTAAAAGCCCTCTCCCGTTGCAGTCACACAGGATGCGCTTAATTTTTCAATGTCCACAAGCTGTGACAACACATGAAAAGTGTTGCCCCTTATGAATGTTCCTAAGAAATGTAGTGATTTAAACTGGAGGCTGGTCATGTGGGCACCCTCTGCCCAGCACGTACCACAACTCCAAAATCTCTAAAGGAAAGCAAGGGCTCAACATAAACTATGTATTTGTATAAACACTTCAGGCACAGTGAGCCACTTTTCTCTCTTAGGGAAAGGTTTACATCACTGTAGGGGAACCCTTTAGGAGGAAAGAGCTAGTGTTTCTGAGGACAGGCAGTATCAGGCCTGCTCTGTCAACTTTTTTCTTCACTGTACCCCATGTACATTATGAAGAAATATTAATAAGGTTAAATTATTATGCCTTATGCCAACTTCAAATAAGTCTTAAATTTAGAACAATTAAAACTAGAAGATAATAAAATAATAAATAGCTAACATGTACTGAGCTCTTGCTATAATTCTGGCATTAACTACAGTATAGATATGACCTTATTTCATGTTTACAGCAACCCCATGAGATAGAGATGATGCTCAAATACTCAACACCACAATCACATGGCTGTTGCACTACTCAGGCATGTACTTCCTAAAACTAGCCCAAGAAGTAGGTGCTATTATAATCTCCATCTTATCAAAAAAAGGAATAAACATAGAGAATCCAAGGATACATAGCTAGAACATGACAGAATGGGATTTTTAATTTAGCTTGTTCCAGAACCCTGGAACAAGAGAGTCCTGGCTCTTAATCACTGTGCTATATTGTCTCTCAATAATGCAAAATACCTATATGGTCCTAGGATAGGAAAAGATGTCTTAAACACACACACACACACACATACACACATACACACGCACACAGTAAAAAGTATAAAGAAAAAAATGCTAAATTTAATTATATCAAAATTTAACACTAGACATAGTAAAAGGTATAAAAATCAAAGTTAAAAGCCACTGGCTAAGAGATTATTTGTGACACATTTAACAAGAATTAAAGTCAGACCACATAAGAAACTTTCCTTATCGATAAGAAAAAAGGCAAAACAACACAACAGAAAAATCAGCAAAGTAAAAAAGTAATTCACACCAAAGGAAATCAAACAGCCAAGAAACATATGGAAAAAAGATAAAATTAATAATTATGTAAATGCAAATTACATGATATACAATTTCACACTCACCAGACTGGCTAAAATTTTAGTCAGATAATAGCAAGTGGGGTGAATATGAAGAATAATAGAAATCTTTCTTCTAAGAAAGATGGTAAAATCATTTTTGGAAGATATTCAGCAGCATCTAGTAAAGTTGAAGATCCAAATATCCTCTGATCCAGTAATGTTATTTTTAGGTTTATACACTATATACAATATGAGTAAGAATGTTCATTGCTGCACTATCTCAATATTATTATTATTATTATTACTATCAGTGAGGAATAACTTGAATGTCCATTAGCAGGGAAAGAGAAAAAACTGTCATTTAAGTGATACTGCACAGCATATTATACAGCAGTAAAAATGAATGAATAAATTTACTTATAATACACTTGTACCACAAAAACATAAAACTAAAGAAAGAAGTTGCAGAACATTATGTATCACTTATATAAGTTGTAAAAACACATACAAAGCAGTATTATTGGCCTCCTGGGTGGCTTAGTGGTTGAGCCACTGCCTTTGGCTCAGGGTGTGACCCCAGGGTCCTGGGATTGAGTCCTCCATTGGGCCTCTCCCTCTGTCTCTCATGAATAAATAAATAAAATCTAGAAAAGAAAAGAAAAGAAAAGAAAAGAAAAGAAAAGAAAAGAAAAGAAAAGAAAAGAAAAGAAAAGAAAAGAAAAGAAAAACGAAAAAGAAAAGAAAAGGAAGAAAGCCAGTCAGTCAACATGCCTACCTACCTAACATGGCTTTAAAGCAAGGCACGTTAGAAAAAACTCACTGCTAAATTTAGTACTTATTATTTACCATATAATAAAGTCTTCTCTTTATGAAAAATCAATGTATACAATAATAATAAAAAAACAAAGGCTGAAAAATCAATACTGTAATTTCCATGTCAAGAATTCTGGGGGGGAAAAAAAACAAAACTAAATAAATAAAACTTAGAAGGAAGGAAATGAAGATATGAGCCAAAATCAATAAAACAGAAAAAAAAAACAATAGAAAATTAGGAAAGCTCAATTTGGTTTCTGAAATGAACAAAAAGAGAGGAAATGCCAATTATCAATATCAGGAATGAAAAAGCAGACATCACTACCATACCATAAAGATATTAAAAGATAAGATAAAATCCTGAATATCCTTTTTTTTTTTTTTGAGAGAGAGAGAATGCGTGTGTGAGTTGGGGGGGAGGCAGAGGGTGAGAGAGAATCTTAAGCAGACTCCACATTCAGTGCAGAGCCCAACACCAGGCTCTATCTCATGACCCTGAGATCATAACCTAAGCTGAAATCAAGAGTCAGACACTTAACTGACTGAGACACCCAGGCACTCCTGAATAACTTTAACCAACAAATGACAACTTAGATGAAATGGGCAAATTCTCAAAAAGCAACACAAAAAGAATGGGCAGATATACTTAAAACATATTTGTTATTAAAAACATCTCACAAAGGAAACTCCAAGTTCAAAAGTTTTCATTTGGTGAATTTGTAGACATTTAAGAAAGAAGTAATATCAACTATACATAAATTCCTTGGAAGGGCAAAAAAAAAAAAAAAAAACAGAATACTTCTCAACTCATTTATGAAGTCAGCACAACCCTGACACCAAGTGTGAAGAGAAGAGAATAGAGAGAAGAGAGAGAGAGAGAGAGAGAGAGAGAGAGAGAGAGAGGGAGGGGAGGGGAGGGGAGGGGAGGGGAGGAGGAGGGAGAGGAGAGGGAGGAGAAGAGAAGAGAAGAGAAGAGAAGAGAAGAGAAGAGAAGAGAAGAGAAGAGAAGAGAAGAGAAGAGAAGAAAAATAGAGCCATCTTGCTCATGAACATAAATGCAAAAAATCTGAATAAACTATTAGGATATCAAGCCCAACAACATTTAAAAGAATAACACATCATAACCAAATGAATTTATTCAAGGAATGGAAGGTGGTTTAACATTTGAAAATCAAGAAAATAATCTACCACACTAACAGAAAATGTATAACATATAACAGGAAAAAAATTTTTGATGACTTTAATAGATGTGGAGAAAAATTAACATCTACTCACATAAAAAGAAAAATTCAGCAAATGAAGTAGAAGGGAACTTGCTTAATCTGATGAAAGATTATCTATAATCATCCCGCCCCCATATATAGACACACACACACAAATTTTAATGGTGAACTATTAAAACCTTGCTGAAATTCTATCACCACTTCAACATTATGATGGAAGTCCTAACAAGTTGAATAAAACGGAGGATGGGGACATGGAGACTTTGCAAATGGTATGACTTTATCGTAGAGGTAGAAATTCCAAAAGCATCCACGGCAAATTATTAAAAGTAGTAAGTAAATTCACCAAGATCATTGGAACAACAGCTCAAAATACAAAAATCAAATACATTTGTACATACAACAAAAACTTATTAAAATTTTAAAAGTGGGGGATCCCTGGTGGCTCAGCGGTTTGGCGCCTGCCTTTGGCTCAGGGCATGATCCTGGAGTCCCGGGATCAAGTCCCACATCGAGCTCCCTGCATGGAGCCTGCTTCTCCCTCTGCCTGTGTCTCTGCCTCTCTCTCTCTCTCTCTCTCTCTCTCTGTCCCTCTCTGTCTCTCATGAATAAATAAAATAAAATCTTTTTAAAAATTTTTAAGTGGTACTATTTATAGCAATGAAATCAAAAACCTAAAAATAAAGCAAATATGTATAAATTTTTATAGAAGAGTCAAAACATGAGCAAGAAATATTTCTGAAGTCCTAAATAAATGGAAGAACACACCATATTCACGAATTGGAAGATATACTGTAGTAAATGTGTCAATTCTCCCCAAACTGACCTACAAAGTTAATGCAATCCCACTCAAAATCCCTGCAGGTTCTGTGTAGAAATTGATATGCTCATTCTAATAATTAAAGAGATTGCAAAAAGTGAGCTAGGGAAACCTTGGAAAAAAACAAAGAGTAAGACATTACCAGATGTCAATATTTAAAGCTACAGAAATAAAAAGTGTAGCATAATACAAGGATAAAGGAAGAAACCAATGAACTAAAAGAGTCAAGAAATATATTGATATAGTCACTGATTTATGACAAAGATAACCCTGCAGCAGAGTAGGGAAATAACTTTTCAAAAAAAGAAAAAAAAATTAATCTTGACCTCTATCTCACACTATGAACAAAAATAACTTTTAGATGTCTCATATATCTAAGTGCAAAAAATTAAAAAACAAGCAAAGCTTTTAGAAGAAAACATTGGAATATATCTTTAAGACTTCAGGGTAAATGAAGATTTTGCATTTCCAAACAGTGCTAACAATAAAGGAAAAAATGTAAACTACACTATATTGAAATTGTTAACTTCTATTCAAAAGACACTATTAAGAGTTTTAAAAAATAACCCATATATATGGAATATATACACATGTATATAAATGTGCATGTATATGTGTGTGTAAAAAAATTTATGTTCCAAATACATGATGTTTTTACAAACTGAAAAAGAAAAAATGCATACAGTCCAATATAAGACGTCACAAAAGAGTATATCCTAAGGGCAAATAAACATATGTGAAGGTACTCAATAAGCAGTTATCACAAAATACAAGACAAAAATCTCAGTGCAATACTATACCCCCACCAGAATAGAAAAAGAGAGAGAGAAAGCACAAAAAGAAAGTGGAAATTTCTGAACGCTCATTTACTACAGTAGGACTGTACAGCCACTTTGGAAAACTAATAGCATCTAAAGCTATATACATAAATACTTAATCCAGTGGTACCTCTCCTGAATATTTTACCAACACAAATGCATAAATGTTCATCTAAAAGTATGTAACAAAATATTCCCAACAGTAGCAGTTGCCAAAAACTGGAAACAACCTGAATGTCTATCAATATCGGGATAAAGTAAGTTGTATTATCTACACACAAAGGAATATTATATAACAAAACCATAAGCAAACTACAAAAAGTATAAAATATTGGGTCAAAGAAGACATATAAAATAGACATGTTTATAATTCTACTTTTATAAGTATATACAGGTAAAACTAATCTATAGTGATAAAAATCAAAACAGGTTGCATCTCTGCGGGGAGGGGTTGAGAAAATGACAGAAAAGCGCAGCAAGAAACATTCTGGGGTGATAGAAATATTCTCTATCACAATGTGGATGACTTAAACAATTATACACAAATATTCAAAATTCTCTGTGCTGTATGAAAAATATTTGTGCATTTAATTTAATGTAAATACACAACAAAACACTATGCATATTTAAACAACAACAACAAAAAATCACCTAGATTCTAGATAAGTGATATGCAAAGTAATCAGCCTACAAACTGTTAAGAGTCCATAACAAGATAAGGAGCTTGCACTACAATGAATATCAACACATTACTTTCTTCAAAAAGAAAAGTTTTACCATGAAAACAGAATCAACTAAACTAAATAGTGGGTTGAATTAAACCGTATTAATAAGTGACACAGTGGACTCACATTCTAATGAAAGCTCCTTATCTTGACCTGGGCTGGAAGGAGCACCACTGTAGAGAACAACCATGATGGTGATTGGAGAACTAGGTGGGATGGGAGGGGTGTGGGGAGAGGAGACACAGGCTTTGGTGAGAGGGTTGGGGAGACTAAGAAAAATGAGAATATGTTAAAGTTCTTTTGGGATTAAGTTTTAAATATGTATTTAAACTACTCTAGGCAAAGAAAGGAGAAAAAAAAAAACAGAAAAAGGGACAATTAAATAAAAATAGTTAAGATGGCAGAATGAAGTCCAAATATATCAATATATGCAAACATAAAAGGACTAAACTCATTGGTTAAAAGAAAAGAAGAAATTGTAATTTAAAAAAATTATAACCTTTTTGCTATGTATCAAAAAGGTTCATAGTAAAAGGATGGAATATACATAAATAAAACTGATAAAATATACTAGTATCTGAAAAGGCCTTAAGACAAAAAGCATAATGAGGAATAGAGATCACTAAATTATGACTGTAAGTTCAATTTCACCAAGAAAACAACTCTAAACAAGTACCTAACAAAATACACTCAAAATATAAAAAGCATAAAAATAATAGATTTTCAGAAAATGGTAAATCCACTATCACAGTAGGAGATCCTAACACTACTTTCAACATTTGCCACCAATCCTCCATCCTTTCTCAGACTGTTTTCCTCTTAAATCAGAAGATCTAAGGTCTTCAAGACCAATGGTCAACCCAGGTGCGTCCTGAACTCTTTTAGAGGCATCATTAAGATATAGGAGAAACAATGTCAGGTACTACGTGGATTATTGCTGCCATCTGCTGGACACAATGTTCATTCCCACGTCGATCATACTTGACTTTAACAAGTCCTAGTGAGAAAGCTTATAAAGCCCTAAACTGTAATATTTTCTAAACTTGTTTTATCTAATGAAATAGAGATACTCTCTCTAAATTAAATATGTGTCCCTTCTATGTTTGTGGAATTAAACAATCCTCTAGTAACGATGCTTATTCTTTTCAAGTCACAGGTTTATGAGAGTATAGAAAATTACAATGCCTGAAATCTACTTGGAATTTAATATATCTATGAAGACTACCAATCTTTCCATACAACTACTGCAAAATCATATTTTATACACTGAGTAATTACAATGAGTCACTTCAAACACACCAACGATTCTCTACTCATACAGCGTATTAGCCACATTACTTGCAGTATCTCTTAAAATTTGCCTTCCAGGCACACAGGAAAATTACACTTCCTACCCAGTTAGTACCTTAAAGTTGCTAGGGTCAATGGTTGTGAGATAAAGTACCATGTGGCATCTGCACGCCAAGGCGAGTAACTGCACACGCGAGACCTGGCTGCATTCTCCCTCTACAACAGCGACAAGACAGGGCCTCCAAAAGAGATGGTGAAGCCACCTTCTCTTGGAGATGGTGAAGATGAAAGCAACTTAGAACACTGAAGAAAGTTGCCCTAGAGTTTTCAGACTTAGAATAGACTTGGGAAGAGGAAAAACAAGCTTTTATTGTGTTAAGCCACTGAGTTGGCACTTAACCGTTACCTCAGCATAGCCTAACCCAGGATTTCTCAAAGTGGCACTACTGACACCTTGGGCTGAATAATCCTTTGCTGTGGGTACCACTGTCGGGCATTAAGCAGCATCCCTGGCATCTTCCCACTACTCTTCAGTAGCACTCCTCAATATGACAACCAAAATTAGCTCCAGACATTGCCTTCCTCCCCAAATTTGAGTACCACTAGCCTACCTTAACCTGAATACAGTATATCTATATACATATACGTATGTATATTATTAATATGTATGAGAGTATATTTAACTCAATTGTCATATGACACAAATATATGCTTTATTAGGTACTAAGGTCAGACGTTTTATAGGCTCTTAACAGATATGAATTTCCTTTCTTAAACTAGGAGAGCTAATTTATAAACTTAAAAAAAATCCAATCAGTATTACAAGTCTTTCCATAGGAAGGTAAACAAAACGTTGCAAAGGGACATGTAAATCCATACATACAATGCTGTTCATTTCCGAGGATTCATAGCTCCCAACTGGATGGACATTTCCAATGGGCTCCAAACCCTCTTCATCCCACATGTATGTTCCATCAGAGCTATCAGATGGAGAGAGCTCAAATGAAGAACCAGCTCTGTAATCTGTATCTGGTGAAATCAAGTTATTCCCAGAAGTATGTTTTGTACATTCACTCCTGTCTTCAATTGATTTTTTAAAAAGAGAAAGAAAAAAAAAGTTATTAATTCACAAAAATGTATTTCTCAGGTTCTGAAGAGATAAATTCTAATAATTTATTAAATAAAAAAACTGGCAAAAAATATTAGTAACTACAGTATTTTCTAAATCCCAAACAATAAAAAAAAAACAAGAAAAAAATCAATCTTAAATAACCTACTGAAATATTTTCCAATACACATAAAGAAAATTCATTGAGCTATCTTTCACTTCTGAAACATTTCTAGAATTATAAATAAAGCTTCATATTCTTTTAATACTTCCTAAGATACTTACTTTTACACACTGGCCATGAACTCCTTACCCTGTATATAGCATTTAACCTTGCAGTTACCTCCTTGTAAGGGAAACACTTGTTCTGGTATTCACTTCTAACTAGAAGACCTTCAGACAGTCAAGGGTTTATGTATATCTTTAAGCATGGCCTAGACCCTTCACCAGATCACAGGTCTACACCCAATCCCTTCAGTTTGTTCTTTTTTCAGGCCATACAGGCACCTAGATATCTCTCCAGACTTTTAGTGCCAGGATAACCAAATATAAGGGAAAATGTTTAAACAGGTACTAATCTCACTTTCCTCAGTTAAAAATATAAAGTTCCTCTGAAAGTATAACTATAAAGTTTATTAAACAAGAAACCAAGTCCTCCTTTAAAAAAATGTATATTTCCTAGGATAAAAACATTCATTAGATTGGACATAACCTATATTATTACCAGTTCATTTACCCTTTGGCACAGCCTTACTCTAAACAAATAGCATCCATTACCATAAGGGAATAGATGGTCTAAACTGGCATGCCACTGTCGAGGAAGTGGGGGGGGGGGAAGAATTCTGAAGCATGACAGTCAAACAAGAACAAAGGTAAGATACATTAGGGGAAGAGTATTTTTACTGACATTGTTTTAAATAGTGAAAAATAAGACCCAGAGCCAAAGCAAAATAAAAGTTGTCCTGCCCCAATTTTATCTAGATCCATCCCTCCACAAAATTGACATGACATTATCTTGGAATTAATCAAAAGGTAATTCTAAATTTAAGTTCAGTTATATTATCTAGGAGAAAGCAAACAAACTTAAGGTATTAATATTTACCAGAGACACTTATATCTATCCACTCGTCAGTTTTACTTTTTTCATTTTCCTTGGGGGAATCAAATATATCCTTTGGTGGTACATTTTCATGCTTTTCTTCTTTGAGACAAATTTCCTCTGGAGTTATTCTAGTTCTGTTGGAGTCTTCTATATCTATAAAATCATCACTAAAATCTTCACTTAAATCATTCTTATCAGAAGATGACAAAGACGACAAGGAAATATCATCCACATCATCACTCAAGTATCTAATTTTAGCATCATGCTTCATGGTCTGGTCATTTTCTGTTCTGTAACTATCATTTTCAATTAGTTCTTGGTCCTTATTAGTAGTTCTGTCCTTAGCCATAAGTTCAGCATCTTCTTCTACACATGAATCAGCAGGTGAATTTTTATTACCATCAACTGTGATAGTGCCAGAAAATGGAGGTCGGTTAGATTTCAGTAGAGAGGGATGAACCATCCTATAACCCAAAGTGGAAGTTACACCAGGGCCATTTGGTAAAGCCAACTTCTTTCCACTAGCAGCATAAGGCCTATTAAATCCATACCCTAAGTGATCATTCCCATTGAGTACCTCTGACTGCCGGGAATTTCTTGCTAGCATACTTGACCTCAGAGGTACTCTAATGGGCAGCTGTTGGTTCTGATAAGGCTTTGTAAGATCTGCAGCTCTATTGAAGGAATGTGATCTGGTTATAGATGAAGGTGGAAGGAATGAATTCTGAATGGAATGTGAAAAACTCTGTGACCTTACCATTTTTTCACAAGTAAGAGATTTAATATTGTCTAGGGATTGTACTAAGCCTTCTCCAGAACTGCTTCTTGTGGCACAGGAGTTTGCTCTAGGCCTTTGTATGCTACTAGCTGAACGGTTTCCATATAATCCATTCAACTGTGATTTTGGAGCACTGACTGAAGAATATGAAGTCCTTCCTAATAATGTGCCTTTGGTGAATTTACCCAAACTAGGTGGTCCAGTCAAAGACTTTTGGTTTAACTCCTCTGTAGATGACACAAACATAGTGGATGGCTTTGCTAACTTTGATGAGAGTAAAGAAATACTTTTCAAGCCTCCCTTTATCCCATTTTTATCAAACATTCCTTGAGTAGGTGCATGTTTTTCAGGATCAATTACTTTATCGCGTGAAGTTTGAATACTGTTCCGCTCTTCAACACTTTGTGCACTAAGCTGGTATTTAGTTGCCATTCTCCAATTAAATGAATGGGATGATGGGCAATCAGAGCCATTATTTTTGATGTAACTTTTGACATTGTTACTCTTAGAAGTTCCCAATAAATCAACAGGTGTCCCATTTGACATTGGCTGCAGTGTACTTCTCACAGATTTTGTTCCATACTTTGGCAACTTGGAACCCAAAAATGTCTTGATTTGTGTTTTTTCTTCCATGAGCTATAAGATGCATTTGTTCTTAAAATTTGACAGAATCTGAGGAGACAAAAAAGGAGATAAAATGTTCTTAAATAAGCATAATTACATGGGTTATAACATAATAAGAATATATATTTGTAGACAATTAAATGCAGCAAAGCTCAAAACCTACTTATGATTCCTACCAAACTCTCAATAAATATTGAATGCACTAATTAAATTAATAAATTGTCATTAGGAGAAAGTAAAGAACATTTTTTTTAAGATTTTATTTATTTATTCATGAGAGACACAGAGAGAGAGAGAGACAGAGACACAGGCAGAGGGAGAAGCAGGCTTCATGCAGGGAGCCCGACGTGGGACTCGATCCCAGGTCTCCAGGATCACGCCCAGGGCTGAAGGCAGACGCTAAACTGCTGAGCAACCGGGGCTGCCCAAGAACATTTTTATAAACCTGGGCTATGCATAATGATAGCAAAATCCAGAATTAACAAAATTAGACTGCCAATTTTTATTGTATTTTTTAAAAAAGAAACACTTCTATAGAAAGAATGCCTATCTTCCAATTTCCAATCCAAATTATTTTTTTTTTCACTTTGGACATTATCTCCTTTAAAATAAGAAAATGTGATTTTATTATTTTTTAAGCACATTTGATCTTATAAAACAATACATTTTTAAAATTCATCACTAAAATCGTGGTAGGATGTAGGAAAAGAACACAATAGCACCAAAAAAATTCTTCTGATATTAAGTTGCATTGTATCCATCTCAAAAGAGCTTTCAACTGGTAATATAAACAGACACTATAGAAGGTGTCATGGTGAAAAGTATAATAGTTTTGATAAAATTGACTAGTCCACTTATCTCTCCCAATCCTAACATTAACAGAAAATGATTATATAAAAATTCTAAGCATACAAAAATGCAAAATATGAATAAAAGTAAAGTATATGCCTTATGGTCACTGATGGCTTTTAAAATTATATATCTTACAACACTGTTATTTGTTGGTTTTGTTTCTTGATTAAAAAAATCTGATTCTAAGCCATCCCTATGCTTTAAAAATTCAAAGTTTCTAGAGTATGCATGTTATTAACTCAAAAGTAAACATTTAGGGACTCATACATTCAAGTAAAGATGGCGCAGCAGCACATGTCTAAAACTTTTAAATGAATAAAAATATGTCTAACAGGCATGCTTATCCTAAGTGGTTCTGCCCATAGGAGCATACAATCAAAGTTTGGAGGCTTCTGGTTTAGACTTTGCAGAGGGATGAAACAGAATTCTAGAATTTCCCAACCCCAATAACTAATAAAAGGAGAGGAAAAAAAAAATATATATATATATATTCCTCTGTGTGTGTAATTTTTAGCCAAAACTCACCAGCTCTGTCAAACAAAAATTGTTTAAATACCTCTAAACTTTAAAAAGTAGTGGCCAGAAAAAGATTGTGTACAATGTGGTCTGGCTCCTAGCCTGATGACACTGACTAAAAGCAGTAATGAGAAAAATAAGTGAGTTGATAAAACTTCAAAGTTGTAATAAACATCCTCCAGTTTGGATAGAAATATATGATTTGGCATGCTTTAGAAAAGTACAGGAAAACATCTTCAGCACAGAATCTCTGAAATCTCAACTGAGGCACAGCAGGACCAGAACCCACTGACTTCCAAGACACTATTCTGACTTAAGGGAAGGGTCTGAAGCCCCTAAAATTGTACTACACACTCAGCAGGATGGAGTGAGGCTAGCAGACACTTAACAAAATCTAAGGAGACAGGAGAGCCTGGAGCACCAGAAGAGTCCCTCCCACAACACACCACCTTATACCCTTCAGCCTCAGAGAAACAAAAAAGAGAACAGCATACAACAGCTCAAAAGGTATACTGAGGGGATACAATAAAAGGAGGAGAAAAAGTAAAAGTCAAGGAGAAAAAGGTACCAATGGGAATTCACCCCTGTTATACCAGGGCAAATACAAAGTCTTGATCCAGCTATTCGAGTCTCTAACTAAAAAGATAAAAAGAAATGGCCACATAACCATATAAACAAGAGAGTAGAAGGAAGTAAAGTAACAAATAATGACTATGGTAAGCAGAACAAAGGAAGAACCCAGCCTGAAAGAAATCAACAACACAAGAAAATAAAATTCCCAGTGAGTTCTTTGTAACAGAGAACAACCTAGGAAGAACAAACATTTAATAAACAAGAATTCAAATATAAAAAAGACAAAACAGGTAAGTTGAGATGAGCTAAGGAAATCAATTAGGAAGGAAAGAAGCAAAGATTGAAAATTAATGGGCAAGGAGAAAAATCTTAAAATAACCTGAGTACTGAGGAGAAAAAAAGACAAAGAAGATGTAGGACAGAGATTGAATGGAAAGATAATTAGTCTCCCTGACACAGAATAGCTAAACAAATAGAAGAAAAAAAGCAGGTCGACATAATAGCAATACCCCTAAAATAAAGGGAAAACAACCTACAAAAGGAAAATTTTAAAAATTTTATTTTTTTTAATTTTTATTTATTTATGATAGTCACACAGAGACAGAGAGAGAGAGAGAGAGAGAGAGAGAGAGAGAGAGAGGCAGAGACATAGGCAGAGGGAGAAGCAGGCTCCATGCACCGGGAGCCCGACGTGGGATTTGATCCCGGGTCTCCAGGATCGCGCCCTGGGCCAAAGGCAGGTGTCAAACCGCTGTGCCACCCAGGGATCCCCTAAAAATTTTAATTAAAAAACTAAACCACATATCTAAGTACATATCTAGGTTAAGTTAATAAAATATCAAGGATGGATAAAGAAGTAATCCTCCAGTAATGCAAGAAAAAAAAATCACTTTGTCACAATGACTGAGAGTTCGATTTCATGGACTGCCATTTACTAATAATCCCTGGTGGTTTATAGAGACCTATTCTGTGTTGAGTGCGAGAAAAAGGAGAATTTGATCCATTAGTCATTTGTTCATTTATCTCTTCCGTTTACCTATTCTGAGTTCAAATCAATTAAGAATCTCACACTGACCAGAAAGAAGAATAGCTCTTTGGTATCTGGACAGGTTAGGTTTTATGTTTCTGTGTTAACTCTGTAGCCACAGCTAAAATTGTAGAATTGGAAACAATAAACTCTCAGTATCTGGGTGGCTATATATCCACAATTCAAAAAGGTCTTTATTTCTCATCCCAAGTACAGATTACTTTTTCTACTCCTGAAGAGTATTAATAAATTAGATTTATAAAGTCTCTTAAAGTAGCTCTGTTCCAATTAGCTTATAGAAACAAATATGCATTTATAGATTGAATATTACTAAAATTCCCAGAAAAGAATATTGATCTTCTAATATTTAAAATGTGTTATACTTTTAAAAATTATTCTTACAGAAACTAAGTCAAAAAGGTTTTAAGAACCAAGTCCACATAATTAAGGTAAGTATCTGGTAAACAAACCTAGTTTAATGGAACAAATCTGTCTTCTGATTTTTTTGTCAGTGTTAAATATAATGTAAGCATATATTTTTATCTCAGTAGAGTAACTTTAATGAAATACATACAGGTTTGGTGATCAAATAGACATTCTTATTCATAAAACAATGTTTAAGATTATGAAAATGTAAATCTGTGTTTAAACCGAATGATCATTCTGACAAACGTTTTATTTCAATAGTAATTATGTTTTATGATGTCAGCTTTATGGATAATTTTCAAGAACTTTAAAGGTAACCTAAAATGTTAGGCCAATATTAAATTGAATTAACTAATGAATAATCATTAACTTACTAGATCATTTCTAAGTAAGATAGAATACTAAAACATTAATTACACAGCATCATTTCAAGTTTACATACTTTTCCTTCTTGTTATTACAGAAACTTCTTGTTATTATACAGAAAGACTATACATTTGAGACAGGTAAAAGAACACACTAAGTTTTGATACTTTGAGAAACTGTACACTGGATCCCATTTTTATAAAGGCAGCGTGACGGAAATCACATAAAGATGTGGGTGCACATGTATGTTTAAACACAACAAATTGTTAATAGTTGTTATCATTAGAGAAGTGAGAATCAGGTGAAGGGAAGACTTCTTTTTACCTTTACATCTTTATTATTCAAATATTCTAAACATGCCCATATTTTTACAATGTAAAAAATTTTAACTACAAAACTGGGTCTTAAAAACACCCATTTATTCAATATGAAAACAAGTCTTTTAAAAAATTTATTTATTTATTTAGGTAATCTCTACACTCAATGTGGTATGCAAACTCACAACCCCAAGACCAAGAGCTGCATGCTCTTACAGCCAGCCAGGCACCCCTCAATATGAAAACAAGAATTAACAGTTTAACTAAAAACAATTACTCAAAATCCAGTTCAATATTATGTGAAATATACTTAAAAGACATAAAAAATAGAAGATGTCTGAATAAGAAACAAAGGATTTTTTATTCAACAGACAGAACATCTTCATAAATTACCATTTCTATTTCTCCAGACCACCTCAATTCAGTATGTTTCACTTATCAATTTTACCTTTAAAAATGTATTTGAAACTCATGATTTCCATTCTATAACTCTAGTTCTTACCCTCATCATCTCTTTTAATATTTCTACAAAGGCTTCCTACGTTATAAAGACTCCCATCTCACTTTTATTCAAACTGTCAACAGTTAGTTACACTCTTATAGCACAGATCTGATCATATCCTTCTACGGATTAAAAACTATCAATGGCTCAGGAACAACAAAATAAAACCCAGAATCCACTACAGAGATCAAATTTCTCTATTTGGCTCTACACTATCTTTGCTGACTATACATTCAAGCTGATGCATTGTTGGTCATTCCCCTAAATCTATTCTGTATTTTCTACTTTTTATGCCTCTGCTATTATAAAGACCACCCTCAAGGCTCGACTTTCAAAGCTGAAAATCCCTACACCCACAAACCTTTCCGGTTAAAACTGATTTCACATCCTTCTCTATTCCCTTTGTAACATTAATATAGCTGAGTCTGTCTTATAATTGTGGGCATGTCTATTTGACCCATTAGGAAGTACATCTGTTAAGAGCATAAAATGAGTCTTAAATACTTTGGGGCCTGCCACAGGACCACAAATTTGAAAGCTCCTAAACTTTTAAGTAAATTCACGGTCCCAGCGGGGCCTGTCTGGTAAGTAAGTTCACAATCTCTTAGTGCAAGTTAATTGAATAAATACTAAGTCAAGACTGAAAAATAACTTTGCTTTTTGGGCCTGTGATTGTAATGATATTAGATTTAAGGGTCATTTTGCAAATCACTAAATAACATAACATTAAAAATTCTGTCCTCTGGTGAATTTGTCTGTGAGTCAGGAAGGCTTTAACATTTCCTTGTCACATGTAGACTAAGGACAGAAAATTATATTCTTTCACTTCTCTATTCCTTTATTTTACTGTCTAAAATAAGAATAATGTATATTATCTCCCAAGAATATCTTAAGTATTAGTAACTTGGAGGCATAAGATAAGCCCACAAGAAAGACACACTACTGCTACAAAGTGTTTGGGGGGCTGCCATTCAGAACAACAACAACAAAAAAAAAAAAAAAAGATTAGAACCTGAATGAACTATTTCCTATCAAGAGTATATACTGATTTCTAAACACACAAACAATTGTAATAAATGAAATCCATCATCTTGGGCTGTGCTCTTAAGTCAAAACTAATCTGATGGCTCAACTGTAAAGCTTCCTTATCTGCTTATATTATGAATATTGTCACTTCATTAGTTGATTCATGAAACTTTCTCCTACATTTGCTTATATAACTATGACATGAAATAAAACTGACATTGTGAGTCTGCCTCATTTTAGTAGCTATAGTACCTCTGATGAACTTTCCCAGATATGTAGTCTGTTAAGTGATTAAAGAATACAGTCATAACAATTTGTAAAGTACATGCTGGCTACAAAATCTAATGATATCATCTTCTCTAAAACACTTCAGTATTGTCTGAGAGCTTTAATTTAATGGTGAACTAAAAATAATATCTGGCACATGGCTTAGAAATGTCTGAGATTTTCTGATTTAATTTCTGTAAAATGATTTTTACAATATAGCACATTTATAATGTCAGTATTTCACATTTGAAAGAATCTTCAAAACTACATATAAATTCCCTTTTAAAAAACTAGTAAATCAGGGGCGCCTGGGTAGTAGCTCAGTCAGTTAGGCTCCCAACTCTTGATTTTGGTTTAGGTCATGATCTCAGGGTCCTGAATCAAGCCCCATGTTGGGCTCTGTGCTTAGCGGGGAATCTGCTTGAGATCCTCACTCTCCCTCTCCTCCTGCTTGTTCGTCTCCAACACACATTCTCTCTCTCTCCCTCTCTCTCTCTCTCTCTTTCAAATAAATAAACCTAATAAATCAAAGTTTCTTGGTTTTAGGTTTTATTTTTTGTTTTATGCTTTTTAAAAGGAATCCACAATTGGATGAGAAGGGGAAAGAAAAAGCAAACTTTATTGAGCATTTACCTGATGGGTATCATGCCTACTATTCTATCCTTGTTTAATCTTCATAACGCTGTAAGGTTGTGGATGTCCTCCCATTTTAAATAGATAAACCAAGATTTGGAAAGGCTAAAATGCTTGTCCAAAAATTCATTCACTACTGAAATGGATTCAGGTTCAAGTCTACCTGATTCCAGAGTCCATGAAGACTGCCTTCCTGACAAAGGAATAAAATATTCTTTTCTTTTTAAAAACTTATTTGAGTGAGAGAGACAGAGAGAGATCTCTTGGGGGGGGGCAGGGGCCGAGGGAGAGAGAATCTCCAGCCAACTCCCTCCTACCCCAGCAGAGCCAGACTTGGGGCTAGATCCCAGGACCTAGAGACCATGACCCTAGCTGAAATCAAGAGCCTAACTGACTGAGCCACCCAGACATCCCAGGAATGAAATATTCTGAGAGGATTACTGAGAAGTATAAGGGACTCAATAGCTAAGGTTGGGAAGTATAAAGACTGCAAAGAACCAAGGTATAATTAAATCAAAAGTTTTGCAAAGCAACAGTAGAAGCTTTCATTTTTTTCAAATTCCTTTCATATCCATTACCTTATCATCTGAGGAACCACCCACTCACATTCTTTTTTTAGTTTTTCAAATAGCTTTTTAGAAGGTATGAACTGCCTGCATTTTAGGGATTTACATAGGCATAAATTCACTACTGACACCCAGAGCAATTAATTGAACAGTCACTTCTTAATATGCACTTTCACATTCAAATAACTGTATCTTAATTTAATTTTTTTGACCTTGTATTACTCAACCACTTCCCCCAAATTTCCTTCTGCCCTGTTTCTCCTAGCTTTCATCTGTGACATAAACGGATTCAAAGGCTTGACTGCAATAATCAAATAAGCAAAAATGGCACCTTTATCCAAAAGTAAAGGTTTAAAACAGTACCTCAATCCAGATTGTTTGTGGTTTTAAAAAGAGCACACAAAGCTCGACACAAAGCTCCATTACTGTATCAAGCCGACTTTTCTGTCCTCCAGCTACAACTTTTTACTCAGGCATATGGAGATCAAAGCAACTTGTGAAAGTGAGGCTTTAAACTAATTTGTGGCTTAGGAATATTAAATAATGTTATTAAATTTAGATTCAAGGCATATTATTTTCTGAAGTTTTTTAATTTAAGGAACAGGAGAATACTAGTAGATAAAGAGGAACCAGAAGCACCCTTGACCAAACACAAAAATTCTCTCCAAATTTTACCATTTAGTTCTGATAAAACTTAAAAATTATGTGGGGCATGCAAATGACATTAAGGTGCTGAGGGCTAGGTAAAGATGACAGGTGCCAAGCTGCTTGAATTATGACCAAACCTAATATCTGAGTAGTTGTGCTGCTTTTTTTTTTTTTTTTTGAGATGGGGGCGGGGGGTAGAGGCAGAGGGAGAAGCAGGCTCCATGCAAGGAGCCTGACATGGGACTCGATCCCGGGTCTCCAGGATCACACCCTGGGCTAAAAGAGGCACTAAACCCCTGAGCCACCAGGGCTGCCCAGTTGTGCTGCCTCTTAAAATAGTATACAGGCACAACAATTAACCAGACATTTTATAAAACACTGGGTATTGAAAAATCACAGTATGCAATCCTTTAGCATTTTGGTCTATTTAGGACTTGCTCAAGTAAAGTTTCTAAATTAAATAAGGCAATGAGAACAGGGATATAGAGAATCAGGTGTCAGAGAGAAGAGTGACAGGGGTAACATTAATACAGATGGATCATTGCTAGGTTATAAGTTCAAGGATGGCACAGACTGAGTTTGATACACCAGTGTACATTACCCAAGCCTAAGTTTGTTCAGTATATGGCACACACTAAATATCCTAAAATGAAACATTTTATTAAGATTTAAGATTTACTGAAAGAATACTTTCTTAGAGGAAAATAAATTTTGGTAGGAATTTTGACCTAATAGAATACAATATGGTAATTTAAAAAAAAAAAGAGCTATTGGTTACATGCAACAATACAGATGAATCCAGCAAGATCTTTTACACAAAAGAATCCAGAAGTTTAAGAGTATATATAGTGTGGTTCCACTTACAGAAAGATTAGAATGTCACTTCCACTTAGGATTTAGAAAGCTGCAATGAATGTCACTACTACCTAATAACCTGGAATAGATAATCTTCAAAATCCTAATTTTTTTTGAGCCTATCACAGAGCCAACATCAGAATACAACCAAATCAGCCAAATTCCAAATGGAGCCAAGACCATCCAAGAAGGGACATGACATTTTTTTAAGTTTCACTTTCAGCAGAGCATAAAAGAAGTCACCACCATAGGAGTATACGCTAACATTTTCATGGATGCATAAAAGCCAAATGTGGAGTAAAATGTCAGTTTGAAATAGCAAGTTCTTTTCCATGGGCCTCAACCTACTATTCAAGGAAAATACACTATAGAGAGCTTCCTTCCTCTCAGTGGCACAAGCATGCAGGAGATAAGACGCTAAGCTGGGACAAGGACAAAGCCCCACTAGCTTCTATGCATCCTTCTGTTTTATACAACAAAGCCTTCAACTGCTGGGGACAGGGCAGCAAGCCCTCTTACCCCTAGGATACAGGGAAAGATCCAGTGCACCTGGGGAAATAAAATGGAACATAAAAAATGCTCAAATGATTCATTTATATAACAGCAAGGTCAAGAACAAACTAATTTTGATAATAAGGATTAGAATAGAGCAATGGATCACCAATGTTGGTGTGTATCAGAACCACCTGGGAGGGCTTATTAAAAGAAAATTGTCCCACCCACACCCTATAGTTTCCAAGCCAATATGTCTAAAAAAGAGTAAAATATGTCTAAAATACACATGTATTTCTTTTTTTTTAATTTTAAAGATTTTATTTATTTATGAGAGACACAAAAAGAGAGGCAGAGACACAGGCAGAGGGAGAAGCAGGCTCCATGCAGGGAGCCCGACGCGGGACTCGATCCCAGGTCTCCAGGATCAGGCCCTGGGCTGAAGGCGCTAAACCGCTGAGCCACCTGGCTGCCTACAACATGTATTTCTAACAAATTCCTAGGTGATATTGGGGTTACTGATCTGAGGTTAACATGTTGGAATGGAGATTACCTCTGTGAGAATTTGCTGACTGAGGTGTCGGCAACAGCTATAAACTTAATCTGGATGGTGTTTTTCAGGTGAATGCTTATGTAAAAATTCACCAAGGGCTACATCATTTAAGGTATATACATTTTATTGTATGGAAGTTATAACTCAAAAAAAAGTTTCTCTAAAGAATTAAAAAATCTTTACACTAGTATTTCCTATATTTCAAATAATAATTGATGATAAAAGTTTTCCTTACAGAAGAATCATAACAAATGCAGAAAAAATGACAGAAGCACAAAATAAGACAACCAAATATACATGTTGTTGGGTGCAAGCAATCCCTAATTAATATATCCCTAATAAATATATCCAAGTAGCAATCATTAATGACTGTTAACTCCATTAGGTGAAAAGATACCTGATTCTGAATCAGTCTTATGTCCTATTATGAGACAACAGGACCTACACAGTAACATCTATGAAATATTCTTCCTAAAACAAACTCAACTTGAATCTATTCAAGCCTCTAACCAGTTTACAGGAAAGACAACGAACAGAAAAATACGTTAAACATTAGGACATCATCAGCTAAATCCAAAGTGTGAAAATGCTACAAGAGGAAGGATTTAGTTTCTTTCATCACCAAATAAATGGGAAGAAAATGTTATAAGTTTAAGAGATATATTAACCAAATGCAATGTGTAGACTTTGCATGGATCCTAAATTAATCAAACCTCCAATGATAACTGTTTTTGGGACAATTCAAACATGAATTGAGCATGAAATGGGCACTGGGTCATACGGATTTTATTTTTTGTTGTTGTTGAGTGTTAAGAGTATAATGCTTCTATTTAAAAAAAAAGTGAAAAAAAAAATAAAAAAATAAAAAATAAAAAAAAGTGTTATACATAAAACAATACTGACAACTCCTAAAAGTTGAGTGATAAGACACTGGGGTGAGGGGGAGTCACTATACAGAGAAGTATATCTGATACTCGATAATTTTTTCTTTAAAAAAGTAAACATTGAGGCACCTGGGTGGCTCAGTAAGTTAAGTATCCAACTCTTGGTTCTGGGTCAGATCATGATATCAGGGTCCTGAGGTCTAGCCCCAAGTCCAGCTCAGCATTCAGCACAAACTTTGCTTTAGATTGTTTCCCCCCTCCCTCTCCTTCCCCTCTGCTCCTCCCATTGTGCCCAGGTGAGCACTCAAAAAAACAAAACAAAAAAAAAAAACAAAAGAAAAAGAAAACTTTAAAAAATAAATGATTTTAAAAAGTAAACCTTAAATAAGGATGTTTCTATTAGAGGAAGAGAGATATAATAAAGTTTAGCACATTCTACATGTTCCCCTCCTCCTCATTAGCATTCATTTTACTCTCCAACCTCCTCCCCCCTCTCTTTCTTCCTCCCCTCCCCCTCAACCTCCTCAGAAGTACTTCTCTGTTTTCCTCCAGTAAGACTCAGTTTGTACTTCCATTCAGAGAACTCCCAATGCCTAGATCTCTACATTTAACTTCTCCGACAAAGGCCTCTTGATTTAGCAGCACCAAAAGCCTCAAAGGCCTGAGAGATTCTATCAAGAGAAAACTAACTATCTTGCCAAGTGATAAAGGGTAATGGTTAAGAGGGCTGTGGAGTTGCCCAGATTAGAATCTTACACTCAGGAGTGTAGCACAGGACAATACTTGGTCTCTCATTAAATGTTTTTCATACGTAAATGATAGATAAATAATAGTACCTAATCATAGCTTTTATCTTAGACTGTGCTGTTTTTAGATTAACATTAACAATCTAATCTGATGAAGCCAGTCTGGACCTGTTTTTTTAACATTTGCAACGGGATATTCAGTGAAAACACTATCAAGTAAAGAACAGGCACCCTTGGCCCTTACACACATGAGTTCTACCCTAAAACAAAGCTCAGAAATGATGCAAAAAGGGTTGTGTCACACATGACTTTGTGGTTCACAAAAGTGAGATACTTAATATTTATTTTTTAAGTAAAACAAAATGTTTCCACCAAAACATCTAGGTCACAATACAATGTATCCATTTTCAGTTTTATTATCAGCATGGCACAGAACCTCTCTATAATACTCCCAGCTCCCTTCCCCTATTTAAAAAACTTTAAGCTTTAAAGTTTAAAACTTTAAAAACACTGTTTAAAAAAGAAAACTATTTAATACAAGACAGTATATTATATCATAAAGCTCATATTTTAATATTATTATCAAATGTAACTTAACAAATACTTAAATAGTAAACCAAACTTGTAAACTAGGTAACAAATTGTTCTGATAACCAAATACTGAGTAATATAAGGAATTAAATAATATACACTTGGTGCAAGAGCTATAGTAACACCATAACGTAAGCTTTCTCTAATGATTCAGGAAGCACCTCAAGACCACAGGCTCTGTCTCAGAGTTATCACAACTCAATTATTGTTGTGAAAAATTGGAATAGAGATTTCACTGATTAGAGATTTCTAACTAAAATAACTGTACTGAGGCACCTGGGTGACTCAGTGGTTGAGCACCGGCCTTCGGTCAGGATCACGGCCTTCGGTCAGGATCACGGCCTTCGGTCAGGATCACGGCCTTCGGTCGGGTAGTGATCTGGGGTCCTGGGATCAAGTCCTGCATTGGGCTTCCCCACGGGGAGCCTTCTTCTCCCTCTGCCTCTGTGCGTCTCACGAATAAATAAAATCTTTTAAAAAAATATATCTGGATTGCAGTCCTCCATTCCTACATAACTTCAAAAGAATGGACATCTATGTTTTCTAGTTCCTTCACAGTTGCAGATAAATCAAGTTTCTGGTAATTCTTGAATTATATACAATAGTATTAGAAATAACTGAATTAGCTAATCCTTTAGAAATAAAGCTCTTAAAAAAAAATCTGTCTATAGCTGAGTTAGATGTCCCCATCATTTGAATCAGTAATAGCAGGAGGAAGTTACAGGAGTCCTTTCGAGGAGCAAGCTTCACACAGCCAATCAGGCTCCTGGGACCACAAGGCAAGAATAAATGCTGAAGGTTCACAGATCCTATATACCAAGGCTCCTCTACTCACTTTCTATTCATAAGCTGCTATACATGTGAGAATGAAGCAAAGTGAAGATATGAGAGAAGATACAAATCTTTTTCCCTCAATAATTCTGTTTGTACATGCCCATCAGCATAAGAAGGTTACCATGAATATGATACTATCTGAAGATAGACTTTTCTTGCATCAGCTAACTACTTGAACTAATGCTCCAGCAAAGCTGCAAAAACAACAAACAAACAAACTAGGCTGTCTTAGGTCACCATCTAACTTTTCAAGGGCAATTGTGACATTACGAGATTTTTAACCTACATGCTAACTAAAACCTAATTTCAAAGATGTCCTTTGTCATTACGTATGTCTTCCAAATGGAAGCATTTAGAGGCAGAAGAAATCAAGATAAACAATTTAAGATCACATGTGTGTTCTCTATGAAGTCTAAATGGCTAAACTACAGCCAGCAGGTAAGGAAAGAAATCTGACCTGAAATTAAAAGGAAAAGAACCCATAGCTAAAAACATGCATTAAATCACACTCTCTTCTCCAACAAAACTATTACCATATGCTTCTCATAACACTATTACAATGTTATCTTTAATACCATTTATTCACTGACTTAATGTTCACTGAGCACTCATTATAAGCCAGTCACTGGACAAGGTCCTGGGGAAACAGGTGTGACTAAAACAGACATAAACCTTGCATTCATATAGCAAAGACTAGACATGCATGTAAAGACAGTAAAACATGCATAAAAGTGTAATCACTGTAATAAAAGATGGTATCATGACATATAATAGGAATCAAGTCCAATGGAAGGGTAAGGGGGGTGAGGGAATTTTGAAGGTTTCTATGGATAGTAGGTAGTCATCTGCCCATAAGCGCTCATGGTTGATCTGTTGAGTTTTGGGACTCACAGCTCCCACAAAATATCATGGTCTCCCACTAACATATGTTTAAACATAGAGTTTCTTCTGGCTGGAATGCACAACCCCTCACCCTTCAGAGTATCAAGCAACCTTTGCAGAGCCCAGCCCATGAGGCTAAAGTTGTGGACTCTTATATTTTGTCAATAAACCAAGAAGTACTCCTCAGACCACCTCAGGTTTATGTTCCCTCTACTGGAGGCCAAGTTCTTTGAGAAACCAGACTCTATGCCTTTCACTCATCTGTTTCTTCACTCTAGCCTTAGGATGTAGCATGGCACAAAACTGGTGTTTTATAAATGTAGGTTGTTTATAAATGAACAGCATATCCCTTAACAATGTCTTGCTGAGAATTGTTTTACATCAAATCCACAATATTAACATTTTTGTATAAAAAGCTTAAGACAGCTTGACAGAAAATAGGCAGTATATTTCAACAAATATCTGAGGTCCTACAGAACTGACTTATAAGCTTCTGTTTATAAGCTCCTCTTTTCCTAGGCAAAAAAAAAAAAAAAAAAAAAAAATCCAAACCCACGATATTGGTTTTTTCCTCATCCTTCCACAAACCACAGTGGATTATGAAACCCAGTGAACAAACCATTCTCTTCCCTGATAGCTCCTTTCTTGGTTAGTAATTAATTCTAATTTGGACTCTCAATCCCTACTCCTATCCATGATGCCTAATTCTTTAGTCTTTTTCAAGAAGAAACCTACAATTTTTGGAATAAGACACCATTGAAAAAAACTAAATTACAAAAGAAATGTGACATGACACAATCAATCATAGTCTGAGAGTGCTTTTTACATGCTGACCCCTTGCGTGATTTAGTTAGAAGTATTCTTTTTAAGCTTTATTTAGTTAAAAGAGAGAGAGAGAACATAAACAGGAGGGGCAGAAGGAGAGAGAGAATCCAAAGAAGACTCTGCACTGAGCCCCAAGTGGGGCTGGATCCAACAACCCTGAGATCATGACCTGAGCCAAAACCAAGGCTCAGACACTTAACCATCTGCATGCACCACTTAGCAGGCCCTAATTACAAAGTATTTTAGATAATTACACCCCACGACTGTTAACAGCAAGTAGGATATACACACTTTAACATTTTTAAAAAGTAAAAATCCCCAAACTGGTTAACAGCGTTTAATCAATCCCTAGAGTACTGACAGAATCTTCTTGATTTGACAAATATCATAATGATTAAAGTTGGGTGCAATGTTTCCATCTATAAATTATGATATATGGATAAAACATAAGGACCATTAAATATAAGAATAATCTTACTGTGCGTAAGACAAACACATTTCAACTTTCTCCTCTGCAGGGAAGCCCCGCTTAAGCCACTGCATACCTACACCTCTGGTTACAACACTTTTATTAAGCACCTATGAGACAAGATGCTGAAAAGCAGACAAGGTAAGATATAGTACCTTCTAGGAGAAGCTTAAGATCTAGTAAAGGAATTCCTACCTAAGGAAAGAATGTCTCATTATGGTAATTACTTACATTTACTCAGTCATCAAATGCTTATTGAAAGCCAATTACAAATCAGGTTCTGTGTTTGAAGGTTCAGATACAATAAGACATTCCATACAGAGAAAAAAAATAGATAAGGAAAGGGCAATGAAGTTCTATAATGGCCATAGGAGAGTGTATAGAGTAGTAC
This sequence comes from Nyctereutes procyonoides, assembly GCF_905146905.1. NCBI lineage: Eukaryota > Metazoa > Chordata > Mammalia > Carnivora > Canidae > Nyctereutes > Nyctereutes procyonoides. Next base: position 55,589,966 of record NW_026575046.1, read on the forward strand.
ATGGGAGTACACGCACACAGACTCCTTAATTGGGAGAAGGGGATATCATAAAAAGCTTCATAGAGGAAGCAATGTTTAAGGTGGGTCTCAAATGATAAATAGCGAATAATAATAAAGACATTGAATGTGAAAAGTAATACAGCCTAAGAGCATAAACAAAAGCATAGAACCAGCATTTGCACATTCAGAAAACAGTTATTAACTATTATTAAACAAGAGTAGAGAACAGATTTCAAAGAAATGCAGCAGAAAAGGAGAACACTAGAGAGAAAAAACAGCCCACAAAAAGCCTTACGTGCCATACTAAGAAATGAACTTTACTATGGGAGTTAGGAAGTCAAGGGTTTTAAGCCAGAAAAACATTGATTTGACCTCAATATTAAAATTTTTGAAATTCTGAAATGATTTCAGTATGAAGGAAAGACTAGAGGAAAGGGCAGATAGGTCAGATTATGACATGAGAAAGATGGCAAGAATTATAACAAAATGGTTAGAGAAAAGGTACAAACTCAAAAGGCATTTTTTATGGCAATATTGAACCTTAAGAATTTTATCACAACAGTGGGAACAAACTGAGAGTACATTGTTTAACTGGAATAAATGGATGACTAACTAATTGTGATTAAATGTAGGAGATGAAATCAAAAATAGGGTTCATAAATTGCAGGCTGTCTGATTTGACAGATGGTAGTACCTTTAGCTGAGGGTAAACATTATTATCTGGAAAAAAGAAATCATGAACTTAGCATGTCAACCTAACTTTGAAGCACCTACAGAGGGTACAGGTGGGGTGTTTACAAATTATGTAAAGAAGTCTGAAAAGCAAGGACAACATCTAAATGGAGATGATGATTTGGGAATTGTGAGCACAGAGATATGGTCAAATGTTCCACAAGAAACAAGTGAGGTCACCTAGGGAAGATGCAGAACAAGGAGAAAAGGGCTAAGGGCACTGTCCAAGGAATGGATCATCAACATTTAAGGAATGAAGAGAAGGGGAAAAAAAAAAAAAAGCAAGAGAGAAGGCTAAGAATATATAATCCAAGAAGACAGAAAAGAACTGGAAGATAATTTTTAAATGGGAATAGTAGTGTCAAATTCCATAGATAAGGAAAGAAAATCTAAAAACTAAAAAGAATGATTGGACTTGGTAGTTTACAAATTTGGTCATTTTTGCCAGAGCAGTTTCAGGATACAAGTTGAGGCACAAACAAATGACTACAGTGAGTACAAGAGTAAAAAAAAGATAAATGAAGTCAGAAATATAACCCATTCTTTTAAAAGACAAGAAAGAAAAAGGCAATAACTTGAGAGGATATAAATACAATAGTTTTGGGTTTTTTTTTTTGTTTTGTTTTGTTTTCTAATTTTGTGCTCTCTTTTCTATTTCTAAGATGCAAGGAAAGAGCTAAAGAGAAAGCTAAAAATAAAAAATAAATTAAAAATGGTGGGAACAATAGCTGGAGCAAGCTCTCACAGGATATAAAATCTAGGTGGATTTCAGTCCAATTATAAGGCTTGGAATGTCAGACTAGAAGACAAGGCAAAGGTTCTGATTTATAGCTGTGTTGCAAGGAAGGTGGCAGTGTAACAGGCACACGGTTCAGGGCTCTAGCCCCAGGAACACTGAACACTGCAACTATGGTAGCCACACTAGTTGTAGGCCCCATCAGCCCACCTTAGTCAGGACTGGCTGAACCTATAGGGTATGGGAATTATACCTGCAGCTGAATGGAGCTAGAGAAGGTAGCAACCAGCTCTTACTAAATGTTATGAGCACACAGGAAAATTACACAATACAAATAACTTCAAAAATGTTAAGTATAATGAAAATACCTATAGTATATAATCAATAGTTTAATTAAAAGACTCAGTTTTAAAAAATTCTCAGCATCTAGCACAGAGTCTGACACATAAAAGACATCAGCACATACAACTGAATGATGTTCTGGGGCTACCTCAGGCCAAAATCTCAAGAGAGAGTAATCTGTGGAAGGTATACTCTGCAGTGTTTCCATGACTTGAACAAGAAACTCTTTTTTCCTATGGGACCAGGAGGGTAGAAAGACCTAATTGTCCCTGCTGAAGACCAGAGAGGACAACATGATTGTGAGGAGCCTTAATGATAATAGCTATTTTTTATCAAGAACAGTATTGTGCATGGTACTGTGTTAAGCAGTTTATAAGAATTATCATATCTTAACCTCACAACACATTAGAAATACATTTATTTTCATTTCAAAGATGAAAGCTGAGGTTTGCAAACATCAAGTAACCTGCCCAAGTTCATATGGATATTACAGGACCAAGACCATTGACCCCAAGTCAGTGGCACTCAATATAGAGTTCAGTAGTAGTACTAGTGGTAGGAGTAGGAACAACAGAAGTAGCATCTAACATTTTTATAGCTCTTACTATGTGTTAGGCAATGTTCTAAGGATTTTACATATATTAACCTATTTAATCTTCATAACTACTTTAAGAAGTAAATATCTTTATTCTACAAACAAGGAAACTAAACAGAGAGGGGTTAAGTAGCTTTCCCAAAGTCAAACAACTAGTAGTAGTGGGGCTAGAATTCAAATTTAACCATTACCCTATATAGCCTCTCTCCAATTCACTTTCTTAAGCTAACATTCAACATGCCTATGTTTTCCAAACTGCGGATCATGACATAAATATATTAGTTTATGACAAGCAAGTTTTGTTGTACATGAAAAGACTAGAATAAAATGGACCTCCCCCCCGCCCTTCTTTTCCCAGTACCTTCTTTAGTGCTGGACAAGGTGGCTGAGATCCTGAAGGTGGCAAATTGCAGAAAAAGCATTAAGTAATGGATCTGTTTAATTCTGTAACGAGTGACGAAGGAAATGAATTTAACAGTGAAGTATTCAAGAACTTATTCATGGAGCACAAATCAGAAAATCTGTTTCTTCTTTTATGAGTGTAATAGTTTTATAGAATAGATAAGAGAAGATGTTTGAAGATTATTCAAACTAACTATAAAGACATAAAAAATATTTTTTTAAAGAAATCAATACCTCAGGAAAACTTCTAGAAGAATATTAGGAAAAGGGTAGGAAGTTGAGAACAGAAAGCTGAAGATGCTCAACTTAACTCTAATAAAAAACAAAACAAAATAAAACATAGCCGCTGAACACAAGTATTATTATTTTTGTTTTAATAAAACAATTAAAAGAAAAAAATTAAAAGAAAAAAGAGCCAGTTACCAGACCCTTTGAAGAACTAAAAACAATATACAAACTGCAATTTTTTCAAGAGTATCATAGTAAGAAAAAAATTCATTTTTTGACAATGAACTGTAACATGGGTTCGGAATTGTATCTTAAAATAACTTTTTTAAAAAGTTTATTTTTTTTTTTTTTAGTAATCTCTACGCCCAATGTGGGGCTTGGACTCATGACCTCAACATCAAGAGTCACAGGCTATTCTAAATGAGCCAACCAGGCACCCCATGTATCTTAAAATAACTCTTTATGCAAACATAGCTAAAGCTAAGAAAATGAAATATGAAATATAAATCAGAAGAATACTACAAACAAGAAAAGAATTAAAGTCTCTTCTACATTAACCCAAAGAAGATACTTCTCACCATAAGAAATTAGAGGTGGTTAAGAAATCATAGAAATAATTGAAAAGTAATGCTCTAAATTGGAAAATGACTCCAAAGAATACAAAAACACTAATTCAAAAGGATATATGCATCCCCATGTTTACTGCAGCAATATTTACAACATCCAAATTATGGAAGCAGCCCAACTGCCATCAATAGATGAATAAAGATGTTGTGTGTATATACACCACACACACAACAGAGGAATATTATTCAGCCATAAAAAAAGAATAAGATCTTGCCATTTGCCACAACATGGATGGAGCTACAGAGTATAATGCTAAGCAAAATAAGTCAGTCAGAGCAAGACAAATAAATACCATAGGATATCACTCATATGTGGAATTTAAGAAACAAATGAACAAAGGAAAAAAAAGGGGGGGGGGCAAACCAAAAAACAGACTTTTACCTATAGAGAACAGATGAGTGATGGGAGGCAGAGGAATGGGTGAAACAGGTAAAAAGATTTAAGAGCACACTCATCTTGAGGAGCACTGAGTTATATGTAGAATTGTTGAATCAGTATATTGTACAACTAAAATGAATATAATACTGTATGTTAGCTATACTGGTATTAAAACAAAAATAATAATTAAAAATAATAAATAAATATGAAGATGGCAAAAGAGCACTGGAAGAAGTGGGTGATCCAGATGATGCAGAAATTCTGAAAAGCAGTTTGAGAAAGAAATATTAAGTAAAAGGAGAAATACTGAACTGAAAACAAGTCAGCTCCATCATTTTAAGGAAGCTAAGGAGCAAATAAGAAAAATAGTAGCTATAAAATGGCAACTGAAAAATTTTCAGTAAGACAAGACAAATGAAGGAAGAATGATATTTTTGTAAAGAGGAAAGAAGTGAAGTTCAGGGAAATCTAAAATTTATTAAAGAACAAATAGAAGGCAAAGAGATGTTGGAAGAGTACACACATACATGTAGGTATTGATTGTTTGAAAGGGAAAAATATCAAATGGAAACTGACTGATGTAACTGAGAAATTAAAATCAAAACTGTCTCAGGGTGAAAAAGAATTATCTTACTTGGGGTGAACTACAAAATACCCCTGGAATGAGCCACTATAAGAGAAAACACTAGCAAAGGAGAACAGAAGTTCTCAATTGCCTCAAAAGGCTTTATCTGAATTCTATAATCAAGCTGTCAAAGAAAGATTAAAGTAGGGAACCTGGGTGGCTCAGCAGTTGAGTGCCTGCCTTCGGCCCAGGGCGTGATCCTGGGGTCCTGGGATCGAGTCCCACATCAGGGTCCTATGTCTCTACCCCTCTCTCTCTGTCTCTCATGAATATATTTTAAAAATCTTAAAAAAAAAAGAAAGAAAGATTAAAATAGATTAATGATTGTAACATGGTTACCGACAGTTTCTTCACGTGGAGTGATTCTATTTGTATGTAGTACTGATCTTTTTTTTTTTTTCTTTTTTAATTTGAGAGGGAGAGAGAGAGAAAGACCATGTGCCAGCAAGCGTTGCGGGGCGCAGGGGGGACGGGCAGAGGGAGAGGGAGAAGCAGACTCCCTGCTAAGCTGGGAGCCCTGTGAAACCAGGCTCAAACCCAGGACTCCAAGACCCCTGAGCTGAAGGCACGTGCTTAACTGACTGAGCCACTTACGTACCCCCGGTACTGGTCTTATTGTCAGGTCAAAAAACCAAGGCATGTCACATTCGGTGGACTTAGAGTAAGAAATTTGTTCACAATGTTTCTTAAAATTAAAGCAGTACAGTAAAATTATTTTATGTAAACGTTTTTGCTTTTAAAGTGTCTCTTATAAGGAAAACCAATACAAAACCTAAGATGGTTATAGCTTCAGCAGTTTCTATAATGTACAGTTGGATTTTCAAAATTAATTTTGCAACATTTCAGTCATTTTATATTTTGGAAATTAGATTTACTGTAGTAATATCCTAAAGCAGACTTTTCCTATTTAGTAGTAAGTCAATATCCTTGCTACACATACAATAATAGAACAGAATAAAAACATAAGAAGGCAACAGGACTACAAAGTGTTTCATGACACTTTGTTATGTGTGCATATACATGTGCAGCCTGTAAAATGTTCTGAACATCATAAGACTTAAAATATACAGGATAAAACTTTTTATGTAATGTCTAAGAAATTTTTTTTCTGCATAGGTATTGCTTAAAATATAAAGACTATCAACAAACTTCTGCATATAAAGAAATCTTCTTGCACCTTGGCCACCACTCATCCAGAAGACTGTTCCCCTCATTCTTCCTCTTTCCCCAGTGCTTGTCCCATAACTAGCTGATCTGAGTGGACATTGCCACCTTACGGCCAGTGCAAAGAAATGTATGTCTAGGGACCCAGCTTATACACCTACTCTCCTTCATTCTACCTTCAAGACTGAGCCTCTTTTGCCTTAAAAGGACTGTGCAGACAAGTCACCATTTTGTCTATGTTCACTCTCATAAGTAATCCTATACCATACAATTTCTTATTCTGGCACTGTCCACAGAACTTTCTGTGATAATGCAAATGTTTGATGCCTGTCCTATCCAATACTGTAGACGCTAGCCACACGAGGCTATTGAGCACTCAATGTGGCTAGGGTGACTAAGGAGCTGAATTTTTACCTTTATTTAATTTTAACTCATTTAAATTTAAAAAGCTATATGTGTATAGCTAATAGCTACTATAATGGAAAGCACAGTCTTACATATAAACATAAAAAACAAAGTATTTATCCTTCTCCCCTTCTGTCTTTTAAATCCTTGTCCAGTTATTATTTCAGAGGAAAAAAGCCTTTTATTTATTTTCATTCTGGATATGAATCAAAAACAAAGCGTGCCTGTGGAAGACAGATAAAACTTAAAAAATAGATAAACCACATCTGTCAGAATGGCTAAAATCAACAACACAAGAAACAATAGGTGTTGGTGAGAATGTAGAGAAAAAGAAGCACTCAAGCACTGTTGATGGGAATGCAAACTGGTGTAGCCACTGTGGAAAACAGTACAAAGGTTTCTCAAAAAGTTAAAAGTAGAGCTACCCTATGACCCAGCAATCACACTACAGAGTATTTACCCACAGGATACAAGAACACTAATTCAAAGGGATACATGCACCCTATGCTTATAGCAGCATTATTTACAATAGCCAAGATATAGAAGCATCCCAAGTGTCCATCAATAGATGAATGCATAAAAAAGATATATAAGGGTGACTGGGTGGCTCAGTAGGATGAATGTCCAACTCTTGGTTTCAGTTCGGGTCATGGTCTCAGGGTCGTGGAATCAAGCCCTGTGTCAGGCTCTGTGCTAACAATGGAGTCTACTTGGCCCTCTCCCTCCCCACACTTGCACTTGAATGCTTGCTCTCTCTAAAATAAATAAATAGATAAAATCCTCAAATATTTATTTAAAACCCAGAAGATATAGTATGTATTTATAATGGAATATTTTTCAGTCATAAAAAATGAAATCTTGCCACTTGCATTGACATGGATGGGGGGGCTAGAGTATAATGCGAAGTGAAATAAGTCAATCAAAGATAAGCACCATATGATTTCATTTGTGTGTAGAATTTAAGAAACAAAACAAATAAGCAAAAGGAAAAATATGAGAGAGAGACAAACCAAGAAATAGACTCTAAATTGTAGAGAACAAACTGATGGTTACCAGAGGGGAGGTGAGTAGGGGATGGATTAAATAGGTGATGAGATTAAGGAGGGCCCTTGAGTGATGTATGGAATTGTTGAATCATATATTGTACACCTGAAACTAATAGCACACTGTATTATAACCGGAATTAAAATAAAACTTAAAAATAATGAATGAATCTATAAAAATATTTTGTCCAGCATGGTTATTTATGACTAAAAGGAATGTTAGCTGGAATGTCCCAGCTCATCAGAACCAGAAATGGAGTCTCCTCTTATGACTTTAAGAAAACTTAAAATTTTCCACACACACAGACTTATTACTTTCTCCATATGAAAATACAAAAGTGACATAAAAAAAAAGATAAACCAGGGATCCCTGGGTGGCGCAGCAGTTTGGCCCTTGCCTTTGGCCCAGGGCGCGATCCTGGAGACCCGGGATCGAATCCCACGTCGGGCTCCCGGTGCATGGAGCCTGCTTCTCCCTCTGCCTCTGTCTCTGCCTCTCTCTATCTCTCTGTGACTATCATAAATAAATAAAAATTAAAAAAAATTTTTTTAAAAAGATAAACCAGATAAAAGTACCTTCTTAGCAAGAACAGTATTTTGAAATGAAATATTTTAATGTAATAGAAGAAAGGGCTATTAACTTCTATACCTTTGAAAATGCTACTCTGTCTACAGTGTACTTCAATAAAGCAGAATTTTAGAATTGGGAAATTACAGCTCATACAGGAAACTGAATCGAGAAAAGTTAAGAGAATTGCCATTCAGAGTCTGCTGACCACAGAGCCAGCCTTTCTCATACAGGATAGGCCTAGCAATTCTTTCAGAATTCACTCAACCACCACTTATGACAAATTACTAGATACAAAGAATAAGAAAGAAACCCTGCTCCCATTCTTTCCAAGTGTCTACCTATCTCATCTAATAAAACTTGATTCTTTTTCATGTACCAATTAAAAGAACAATTCCAGTTTTATTTTTTAAATTTAATTACTAACATCCAATGGTGTCATTTTCTATTATTCTTGGTTGGCAAATATAAAATAATGCTTTCATAAGAAAAAAGCTTTCCAAGTTTAGACATTAAATAATTATTTTTTTTAAATATAGTTATCCATTTATTCACGAGAGACACACACACAGAGAGAGAGAGAGTGAGTCAGAGACACAGGCAGAGGGAGAAGCAGGCTCCATGCAGGGAGCCCAAAGCGGGATTCAATCCTGGGTCTCCAGGATCACGCCCCGGGTCGAAGGCAGCACCAAACCGCTGAGCCACCCGGGCTGCCCCTGGACATTAAATAATTCAATGCTAAAGACATTTTTCTGTAAAAATAAGGTATGGATTTATTTTTAAGATTGCTTTTAAATATGCTAATTTTAGCATATTAAGCTTTGTCTCAGAAATAACTGCCTAAACTCTAGTTATAATTACTACTTATTAGTTTTGATTATAAATAATATTAGGGATGCCTGGGTGGCTCAGTAGTTGAGTGTCTGTCTTTGGCTCAGGGTATGATCCCAGAGTCCCGGGATTGAGTCCTACATTGAGCTTCCTGCAGGGAGCCTGCTTCTCCCTCTGCCTATGTCTCTGCCTGTCTGTCTTTCTGTGTCTCTCATGAATAAATAAATAAAATCTTTGAAAAATAATAATATTATTAAAATATTAACCTATTTTAGGACAATTAGAGTATTGGTACAGAATATTCAAATAATATACTAGCAGTACTTTGAATAAATAGACAGCAAAAAATGCCTTACACAATCCCTTGGTCATTCACTATATTTCAGGTCTCTACCCAATTTGATATGTTACCATGAAAAATTCAAATATTTTTTAATCTCAAGAAACCAAATTTTGCTCCTTAGTTTAACAATTTTAACTGATGAGTTCAAAGGGGTTAACAGTGTGATAAGGCCACAAAACAAGCAATCTTACTACTACACTAAACGGAACATAATATCTAAATCAGAAGAGTTAATGCAGACTATTGAAGGCTCACTTCCAGCTGGGAAGACATTAACAGTTCTAAGCATTACATTTTCCCCTTATGAAACTAACCATAAACTAGTCAGTTGGCTATAATAACTAGATAAAATTTAACATTTTACTTTTTACATTCTTTTAAAGTATTTCCCACATTACTACAGTTACATTTATTATTTTAATGGCTACAATAGCTACACTATATTACATCAAGATAATATGCTTAAGTCATTTAACCACAAATTACTAGACCAAAGGTTATGAACATCTTTATTCTTTAATATGCCACTTTTAGACTTACTCTGACAAAATGGATATATACAGAGGGACTAAGAGTGAAGAACTATGTTACATAATATAAAGCATTTACAAATGTGTTAGCCTATCCAACAGAATATATGTTACTATCATATAGTTTAAGGTGTCAGAGAGGGACAGAATTAGGATTAATGGATAAAAATAACTGAAAGGCAGTTTCAGCTCAAAATAAAGAAAATCTTTCAAACTATTAGAATTACTCAACAAGGTAATGTGCTATCACATAAAACACTAAGGTGTGCCTCTGAAAACATTCTAAAACAAGCTGAATAATCACTTGCTGAGAGAGTGCCGACTCTTACACCGGGCGGGCAGCAGACCAGATAACCTCTTATGTTTCCTTTCACTAAGCATACTCAAATATTTAATCTCTTGCCATGATCCTAGCAAGGTGCTAGGTGCTAAGTATACAAAAGTTGACAAAACAGACCTGGCCTCTATCGCTTTTGCAATCACAGCCCAGTGTAGGAGACAGAGAAAAAGAGAAGGAAAACAAAGACAAGAACAGGCAAACAACTATGAATCATAAGTCCTATGAAGGAAAAACAACAAAGTGCTATAGGAGAAAACACAAGAATGGGCATCAAGGAAGGCATCTCAAGGAAAAGTATTTAAGTTATAACCTAAAGAAAGAAGAGTAACTAGACAGAGTGCTCTGGCCCAATGGAAAGCCACTGAAGGTTATAAGGAAAGTGACATGATCTGATTTTCATTTCTAAAAAGTCATTGTGGCCGCTATGTGGCAAATGAATTGGAAGGGAGAAAACACTGGAGCAGGGAAATAGTAAGCAGCTAGGCAGGAAAGAGCCTGGATGAGAAATGATGATGGACTGAGCAGGTTCAAGTAAATGGGTAGAAAGGAGTAGAAGAGTTAGTTGAAAATCCAGGCAGGGGGAAATGGGAACTGTGTTACTGGGTGACAGATTAAATGCAAGGGATGAGGAAAAAGGTAAAAAAAGGGAAAAAGAGAAATCAAGGATGACTCTCAGATTTCTGGCTTGAACAACTAGTCAAATGGTGCTGCCATTTTCTGAAACGGAAAGACTGGAGGAGAGAGACAGATTTGGAGTAAAAGGGGAATCCAACTTTAAGTTTCTATGATTTTCTTTAGATCCTTAATAACCAAAAATCTCATTCTTTATTTTCTGCTCTTTAAAAGGCAGTCTGTATAAGGAAAGAAACGCTATAAAGGAGACTTGGGGGATCCCTGGGTGGCGCAGCAGTTTGGCGCCTGCCTTTGGCCCAGGGCACGATCCAGGAGACCCCGGATCGAGTCCCACGTCGGGCTCCCAGTGCATGGTGCCTGCTTCTCCCTCTGCCTGTGTCTCTGCCTCTCTCTCTCTGTGTGTGTGTGTAACTATCATAAATAAATAAAAATAAATAAATAAACATTACAGCAAAGGGCCAGAAAATTTAAAAAAAAAAAAAAAAAGGAGACTTGGTCACTGAAAAAAAAAATGGAATGCAAATGGTAGATTAATTGTATCAGTGTTAAACTTAGTGAAGTCCATAACTGAATAGTGGTTAGATTTTTTTTTTTTAAATCCCCATTCTTAGAAAATACATGTGGAAAAGAAAAAGAAAAAAAGAAAATACATGTGGCTGTATTTAGGGGTAACATATGCAACTTACTCTCAAATGCTTGGGTGGGGTGTGTATATTGCATGTGTGTACAAAAGACCACATATATGTATACAGACATGTATGTACATGCATATGTATATACGTATATATGAAAGAAAGGAAATAATAAATAGCATTAAATTTTGACAATAGGTGAATCTGGATAAAGATTATTTGAATATTCTTTGTACTATTTTCATTCTTGCAACTTTCCTCTGAGTATGAAATTATCTCCAAATTTTTTTAAATGTTAAGCAGTCAATACTATACTTATCTTATTAAAACTAAATAATTCTAATTATTTTTGACTCACTTCTTTTGTATTTCTCCCCAACCAGTCATTCTGTCTTTTCTATTACCCAGAGTAGTATCCCCATCGGGAGACACGAAGCATATACAACAGCTCCACAAAGAAAGCATGACAAGAAGTGAGGGTATAACAGGCTTCTTGGAATTTGTAGTCTCCCATGACATACAATATCTATATCTCTTCTCTCTGGAAGGTACTAAGTCCTATGATCTGATCTGTATCAGTCTGCTAGATGACAGTGTTTTATAGTTTTACTTCTCATGTAATATATAGCAATAAACTCACTGTAGAATCAGCATGTTCATGTGACACCTGCCTGGATTAAGTGCTCCTCCTCTATGATCCCATACACCTCTGGGAATAGCAACTAACCCACCATTTTATTTTAAAAGCATATCTACATGTGTTCTACTGTCTCTATTAGACTGGGAGCTCCTTGAGAATAAGGACTACAATATATTTGGGTTTTTTCAATTCCTAAAGACTATCATAATATGTAGAAAAAACATCTAGTGAAAGCTATTGAGTAAAGAATGAAAGTTACTGAAAAACCTAAATATGCATGACTGCCCTTTTACTTAGAAGGTATTCTATTTCTTCCCCTTGGACATAACAGTATGTATAAAGAGTCACTCTAATTCCTTAGCAAGGGAGACATAATTTCTAAGTGTTGCTGATAAAGAACTGAAAATGCCAGTAATACTACACACAATCCCCAAATAATGTTTACTTCAATAACACAAATAATTATAATTTTATAAAATACGACTAATAAAATGTAAAAGTGTATACCGAAGGCTGAGGCCTAAGAATCAACCACACCTTAAAATCAAAGTACATTTATATTTAACCTATACTCACTAATGGCCAATCAATGCAAGGAACACTTCAGTGACAAGAAAATACATGTCATAATATTCTAGCCAGAACTTTGTTCTATCTCATCAAAGAGATTTTAAGCAAAATTACGTAAAGTAAGAATATTCAACTTAGTAAATAAATGAAAATTTATTTTACTAATCATTTTACTATTAAAGGTAGTTTTTTAAATGCTACAATTAATGTTGCCAAAGAATATATGATTAAATGAGAATATACATAAAGTACTCCAAAAACAAAATTATAAAGCAGATATTCATCCTTAAGAAAAATGACTATATGTTAACATTTCAAAATGTCCCAAATATCAAATGCTAAAATACCAAATGTTTAAAAGACACTTCTGAACTTATAAAAGTAACAAAACTTAGGTGAGTCCCTAGTAGGGCCTGATCTGTTTTTAGCACTCAGAAAGGGCAGAACTCGGAGATTCAAATTGAAATATAATTTAAAACCATCAGTTTGTCTTTCCAGTCACTTAGGAATTAGCTCTTCCTCTGTTTCAAGCTTGATACTGGTTAGGTCTACTTGTGGTTTATATCGTGTCTCTCCTGCACTCATGAGAGTTTCCTGATACTTGGTACACTGTCCCTGTGTGCTGCCCAACGTTATTGCTCTGGACTCACCTAGAGGGGCCCAAACACTCCAGCCCCACCTAGAGAATGGTAGGCAGCCCAGCTCTGCCGTTAGACCCCTGACAATGGTGAGTATGTGCCTCTAACCATCCTCTTCAGCCTTCTCCCATTAATGAAAGAAAAAATACAATGTCTCCTACCCAGCTAGGTATTCTGTCTACATCCTTGCTATTTTCCTAGTTAACTTTAGATTTTCCCAACTCATAAAATATAACGCACATGTCAATTTCTTTTAAAGGCGGGGGGAACAGAGGGAGAGAGAGAATCCCAAGCGGGTTCCATGCCCAGTGCAGAACCCAACACAGGTCTTGAACTCACAACCCTGAGACCATGACCTGAGCCAAAATCAAGAGTCAGAAGTTTAACTGAGTGAGTCACCTGGGGGCCCATATATGTCGATTTTTAGTAATTCTCAAATCCATCCTGTCTTCTCCAATACCACTTAATCTAGACTTTTACCATCATTAGCCAGAATTCTAGCATAAGGTTCCTTAATTCCCTATCTTCACCTTGTTTCTGTTAATCCACCCTTTATACTTATCTCAGACTTAATACTCAAAATTATAAATCTGACCATGTTACTCTTCAATTTTAAATCCTTCAATGGCTCTCCAAAGAACAAATGCCTTAAAGCAGTACTAACAGTAGCAGCTGGTACCTACTGAGCATTTGTGTGCCAGGTATCTGCAATACCTCATTTAAATCTCACAACAATCCTACAACATAGATAACTTTATTATTCTGATTTTGCAAATTTAAGGAAATTGAAACATGCAGAAATCACATAATCTGTCCACAGACACACAGATAGTAAGCAAATATAGCTAAGATTACAAAGGCTTTCCAAATATGGCTATGATATTCCTTTGCAGCTGTTCTCTCCTATCACTACCCAACAAACCCTGCCTTACACTCATGCCAAACCACCCACTCTTTTCTAGTTAATTAAAAAAATATCCTATAAGATCATTTTGCTGCAAGACCTCTGTTTCCCTATCTTTCCTTGCCTTTTCCCTTTAATCCTTAGAAATAATATTTTCTTAATCCGCAAATTTCTTATACAAAGCATAAATTATTTCTTAATATCATCTTCTAGAGATATTGGGAAATTGACCTTTTATGGATACATAAAGATTACTACTCCATGGTTCAGGTGCTACTTAGGGTAGAAGACAAAAAACTATTTTGTTTCTGCCATTCCTCCAGATAGAATCAACATGAATTTCTTTTTTTTTTTTTAAGATTTTATTTTATTTACTCATGAGAGATACAGAGCGAGTAAGAGAGAGGCAGAGGGAGAAGCAGGCTCCACGCAAGGGAGCCCGACGCAGGACTCGATCCCGGGTCTCCAGGATCAGGCCCTGGGCTGCAGGCGGCGCTAAACCGCTGCGCCACCGGGGCTGCCCTCAACATGAATTTCTTATACAATATCCAGCGTCAGGCAGAAAACTTACTTTAAAGGACTTTTTACAATGGTCTACTCAAGATATTAGAGCCTGGCCCAAGGAAACTGTAAAGGGAATGGAGAACAGCGCCAAGAGCAGAACTTCCCAGCTAACAGAAAATGAGGGCGAGGAGACCAGAAGTCAGGGTGATTCCCAGGTTTATAATTTGAGTAACTGAGTGACTGGCAGCATCATTAACCAAAATAGGAAAATGAGGTGAATACATGAGTCTAGAGAAAAACATGTACTTAATTTTTGATGTTTCTAAGTTTCAAGTTTTCTATTATACAATCAAGTGAGCATTATAAGTAGCAAACCTAAGGACTGGAGTGCTCAAGAGGTAAACAGGGCCAAAGAAATGAACACAAAGGTGATAATGTAACACAACATGTGTTCCAAGAAAGCATGACAGAATGAAGATAAAGAGGTCAGACTGAAAACCCCAGGTCACACCAACATTAAAGGATGGGACTGGTAAAAGACAGCTGAGAACAATAGGTAAGAAAAGGGAACAGGAATGATGTCAGGAAGGCAGACAAGGTATTATGAACATGGGCATGGTCATCTAAAAGGTTCACACCATATTTAACAACTAGGAACTACATCCAAGAATAGATACAATTTCAGTAAGTAAAAGAAGCAAAAGTAACAACACTGATGGCAGAATGGCTCAAACAAAGCAAAAAAGGAAAAGTATGAAGTGTGTTCAGAACGGAAAGTAGAAGAGTTTTGTTGGAATGGAGAGTTCATGTAGCAGAAGAAGAAAGGAAGTCTGGGCCAAAGCCTTTGCATTCCAGATTATATTCTATTTTGGATTTCCATGAGCAGAAAGAAGGACTTGGTTGTTTTTTTGTTTTTTTTTTTTTTTTTTAGACAATGAATCAATCTAATGACAGTGTTCATGAACTGGAATGACAAGGGAGTTAAGGCTAGACAAACTATTAAGCAGTCTTAAAATTATCTAGGGCCTGAAAAGGACTGGTAGTAGCCAAAGTAAGAATTAAGGAGTACATAAAAAAGAGATTTCTCTACTCCCAAGGTGCCCTAGATATTCCACTATTACTAAAGTACTATACTCATCATATATCACAATAGTTCACGGACTGAGACCTTCTCTTCTTCAGCCTCTCATCACGAGTACTAACAAATCAGGAACACAGGATGTGGCCAAAAACTATTTGTTGGATTATAATAGAACTCAATAATGATAAGATATGAAGTGAGACTTAAAAATACTACACAGAAACCCAAGTAACTTACAAGATGATGCTACAGAAAATACTAATGCAAAGTCAAGATCAAGTAGAGAAAATGAGTTTAAGATATGTCTAGGGTAGAGACGGTGAGGAAGGATAACCAAATAGAAACATCAAAGAGAAAAAAATTGAAACCACAAAGGAAAATATTCAGATACTCAGACAAAAAAAGATTTGAGATACATAATCTATCTGAATTACTCAATTGTATAATCTTTACAAATTATATTGATGCAAAAAGCCCAACCAAATGGGTCAATCAAAACCGGGTCAACATTGAATAATCCTTTGCTTTACTCAATTATTCAATCAACAAAAGTTTATTGAGAGACTCTAAGTTTAGTGTTGAGGTAAGGAAGACCCAGCCATGAAAGCAAACAGATTAAAAATACAGCAAATACTACAATAAGATAACTTCGTGCAAATGTTACAAGAATACAAGTAACAGAGAATATAATGGAGGAAGGATAGAGGAGACATGATGAAAATATGCCTAGAAGCTTTCCTAGAGGAGGAAACTTTTATTTGGGTTTTTAAAAAGAAGAGGTGATTTAACAAAGTAGCTAAGAAGTTGGATGGTATTCTGGAAAAAAGGAATATTATGTGCAAAAACATAGAGATGTCAGAGTTTCCCTTCTTCATGGAACCATGACAGAAGATAAAGGCCACATCAAGTGGAGGACTTCCTGTACACAGACAGCAATTTGACCATTCTTCTGTGATAAGAAACATTAGATATGCCTTAGAACCAAGTAAGGAGCATTCTGAATCCTCTACCACAGAGTGCTGGTGCAGGCAGGAGGTGAGCAAGAAGCCAAAAAAAAAAAGGGTGTCTAACATCCATAGACAACAGAAAGCCACAGAAGATTTTTAAGCAACAATAAGACCTTACCAGATCTGTGTTTCAGAAATTCAAGTCAGTAGTATGGATAAGTGGCTAAGGGAAGAAAATCTGGAAGAAGACCAATGAAGAAGATTAAAAAGCGATTACAGTAATGCTTCAGCACTAAATATTGACAACTACTTACTCAAACATAAATGAACCACAGAAGAAGGCATATAAAGTAATGTAACTGTAATATGGGCTTTCAACATAAGTTTCTAAACTCATCTCAAACATCAACTCAATAATCAGAAGCAATTACAGAAAAAGCGTGGCCAAGTACATTAGGAAAAAGGGAAAAGAATGGCCATCAAATATTTCTCTTAAGAATACTTCACTTACACTTTAAGTTTTTTTTAATTGAATAATTTTTTTCCTTTTTAAAAAACGGTACTTCACAGTAAACCTACCATATTGGACACAGATTACCAAAACAGATTTTAGAACCACAGGGCAAGCACTTGTGCAAAACTGCTGAGAATGATAAACAGGGAGAAGTTACCAGACAAAAACAGGTTAGCAAAACAAACAAAAAACACACATTTGTAACTCACAAATAAAAACTAGTTTTGAACTGATAAAAATTCACCAAATTAGGAATAGGAGATGTTCTTTAATACCTCTCTCCACTAGCTACTGCCTTAATTTGAAAGAAATAGGTCAATACAGAAGGATATATATTTGATAATGATAGACCGTGGGATCACAGATTAGAATTAATTTCATTTATTTTTCAAAGACATGGCTCCTTTAATTTTTCCCTCTCTATTGGATCATTTTACCGGCTATAAACATTTTTGTATTTGTTCAAATATACTAGAAAAGCATTCATCTTTAAAAAAAATAATTCCTTGACTCCACATCCCTTCTAGTTATCACCCTGTTTTTCTCATCTTCAATTTATAGCAAACTCCTTGAAAGAATCAGTTGTCTCCAATTCCTCTCTACAGCTCTCTCTTAAACTCCCTCCAATAAAGCTTTCATCACCATTAATCTACCGGGAACTTGTTATAATCACCAATGATTTTCATACTGCTAAATCTAACAGTCACAACCTAGTCCTGGATCTAATAACATCTGACACAGCTGTTCACTCTCTCCCTCCTTCTTAAAACACTTACGGGCTTCAGGGATACCATTCACTCTGAGACCCCCTCCCTCATAGTGCTTCTTGCTATCTTTTGCTAGCTCTAACTCTTCTCTAGCTCTCCCTCTCCTTTTCCCTTTCCCTGTCAACATTACAGGACCCTAAGGCAGAATCTCTGGGCTTCTTCTCCAGCCATACTTCCTAGATTATCCTAATCAGTTTCCAGGGTATTAAACACTACCTCTATGCCAATGACCGGAAATTTCTACCTCCAGCCCAGACCTCGGCCCTGAACTGCAGAGTCATGTATACCTCATTGTGTCAGACAACATCTCCACTTGGACTGCTAACGTAACATGTCCAAAATTAAACTCATTCCCACCTGCTTTTCCTAAAGTCTTCCCTATCTTAGTAAATGGCAATTCCAATTCTTCCACTTATTAGGATAAAACCAACAAACAGCCACATCCAATCCACCATCAAATTTTGTTGGATTTGCTTTCAAAATGTATACAGATCGCTAGCACTCCTGCCAATCCCTGCCTAAAATCACTATCGTCTCCCACACTGAATTACTGCGGGAGCCTCCTGAATGATCTCATTACACCTAGCCTCAGATAGTCTCTACATAAATGCTGAGAGGTCTATTTAAAACAAGCCAAAATCTTTCAGTGCTTCTTCCCTTCAGAGTAAAAGTCAAAGTCCTACTGGCACCCAAGGCCACGTATGATCTACCACGCACCCGTCTCCCAGCACCCCTTACAGTCCCCCACCTCATCTTCCACTAATCATTCCCCTCATTGCCTCCAATGATCTATGTGCGGCTCCTCAAGCAAGATGAGCATGCTTCAGCTACAAGATATTTGCATTACTTTCATCTTCCTCAAACACTCTCTCCCCTAATCTCTGCAGATTAGATCACAATCTCATTTCTTCCATATATCTGCTCAAATATCATCCATCATTGCAGCCTTCTCTAAGCATCTTATATAAAACAGCAGCATACTCCTTGCATGCTGTCTTATTCTGCTTTTTCTCCACAGCACTGTCATATTACATATACTCTTGCTTCTTTTCTGTATCTTGTCATTAGAATGAAAGTTCCACAACAGCAAAAAATGTGTTTTCTTCACTGCACTATTATTAGGAAGTGCTCAGTGGGTATTTCTTTAATGGATGGATGGCATGAATCAGGAAAATCCAGACTGAGGATCTGGTCTCAAAGCCTGGGTTGAGAAGATTTACAGTGTGGAACTTCTCAACTCCCGGGAAAATGCTGACTGCAAAATGGCCATGAAATGAAGAAAATAAACCCAAGAAACTTTTTAAGAATAAAAATAAAAGAATAAGAAAAAAAAATGGCCATCCCTGCCTTCCCACTCCCCAGATATGTTTCCTATAACCTGGCCTATGGACTCAGAGTACCACCAGAATATCACCAGACCCATTCTACACTTAAATAACTGTTACAAATAGTTCCTGCTTTTCTAAACTATGATTGTCAGAGAAAACTGTAATTGCCAACCCCAACACTGGCTGCCAAGTCATAATGGTCAGAGAAAGCTCTCAAATTTCCCCAAAGCACTCAGGCTGCAACCAAATATCATTAATATGATGACAACAACAATTCAAAGTACCTTCTGGTGTCTGCCTAAGTTAGCTGTCCCTAGTGTATTCTCTAGGGGCTCTATCGTCAAGATTATGGTATCCTGGTAAGGGGGAGGGGTGTGTTTGAGGAAGCTGGGGGAAGGACAGAGAAAGAAAGGAAGAAGAGGGGGGAGGGCAAGGGTGCTGGAGGGGGAGCAGGAGAGAGACAGAGGGAAGGAGGGAGGGAAAGAGAGGAGGGAAGGCGAGAGGGAGGCAGAAGGAGAGTGAATGAGAATTAATTCAAAGAAACAGGGCCTAAATTTATTTTTTGTATTTTAAAGAGAGGTAGATTGCCAGGGAATGGAAAGGATCTACTAAGCTATAAATTATCACATTACAGAAGGACCAAAACCCTGAGACATCCAGCATTCCTCAGCTAAAAAGCTGTCTTGCATCTCCCACTCCCACACCCAGAACTGAAGATATGGGGTAGGGGACCATGTTAAATTGGACAGTTGGGAGCGGTGAATGGGGAGAAAAGTGTGGTAAAAACTACAGAAAGGAAGGGAAAAGAAAAGTAGTTATCCTTTTGACGCCCTCTTTACCCCCTTTTTTATTGTACTTACCAAGTACAGAAACCAGCCAGATGAAAATTGGGAAGAAAGCAGAGCGAAGAGTAAGGATGCTCTGAAACAAACAAGAGCAGAAGAAATCAGGCACAAATTCCTTTTCTAAGTGGCTCTATGAAACCAGTCATGTGAAATAAATTGGGAACTGACCAAGGAAATTTAAAACAAGCCCCCCACCTTAGATAACTACAGGACAGAGATTCATAAATATTTGGAATGATGGCCCTAGGGCATTTTTAAGATCAACAATCCTCGAAGATGATCCAGCTATATTCAAACTGATCAACAGGGAAAAGTAAACAGATGAAGAACTTCAGCTTTCATGGATGGATCCAGTCTTTAGGACTCCTCTAGCTTCTCAATGGTTCCAAATCTCAAAACCACCAATCAGAAGTCTTGAAAGTCAGAAAAGTAACTCAGGGGGAACATCCGAAAGCAATCAACTCAGCAGAGAAGAGCTGAAAACTCACAGATTACATCTAACATATTCTGATTTGTCAATTCACTTAAAAAGGAAGGAGGATTCTGACTGGTTGCTCTCAATAGGCTGAGTCACATCCCAGCATCAGCACCAGTAGCAGGCGTTAGAAGCTAAACGCAGGAAAACCACAAGATACTGAGAAAGGCAGGGAGGAAAAAGTCAGTAACAAAGACAACGTAGCTGTACGTAAGCGTAAGCACCAGACAGCAGCGTATCCCACTGGGACACAACAGTCAGAACTGCCTATAGCCTCAACGGAATCCTGTATTTACCTTTGTGCTAATATTTCCCTCCCCTTAACACTCCTCCCCAGTCTGGCACTGATGGCTCTCCCTGCTTCTCCCTGACACCTGACACCTTCTAGAGCTCCTCCTCCTTCAGGCCCTCTTTAATTTAGGTGATTTGGTGTTTCCCCACCCCCAATTCAGTCTTCCGTCTTCTTCTTGTTATTAGTTCATCCTGTATTAGCTCATGCCTCCTACTCAGTCCCTGTCCTTGAAAAATGCACATAATCCAATAGGGCGGGTGAATGTGTCACTAGATTAGGTGCAATACATCATAGTCAGTGCCATGAAAGATAGAACAAAGTGTCGGAAGCACAGATTGATTCGTCATTACCCTACTCCATAGGGTAGGGAACACTCCAGCTTCCCACTCTCCTGCACATGAGTTACTAAGTCCTGTATCTTTCTATAATATCCCCTGATCTCCAAATCCACTCTGCATTTCAGGCTTCATTTCTCATATGACCTACTTCAACCACCTTCTATCAGAAACACAATTCAATATATTTCCACACTGCCACATCAGCCAACTCCCTAAACAACATACCCTATCATCCCTTTGCTCTCAAACATCTAATATCTTTCCATTGCCTACAAGACAAAGTTCAAATCCTTAGCACAGAAAATAAGATAATACAGTTCTCAAACAGAGCCTTTTAAAAGTAGTTGACTGGGTAACAGTTCTACTGCTCACTAGCTGTGTTACCTCTGGCAGGTCACTTTGCCTAAGTTTCCTCATTTGCAAAGTGAGGATACAAAAAGGACCTACCTCCTATGGTTGCTATGAGAGATAAGTAAGTAAGCAACTCCATGCCAAGTACCAGCACCGTATCCAGCATTCAATGTTAACTATTACCCTGGAATAGCTCATCTATCTAGAATGTCTCACTCCCCAAAGGAAGCAGATAACCGAAGCTTTACTTTCATATATTTTAGAATGATTAACAATAAGTGTTAAATCAGAAATGACCTTCCGGTTAACCATGAACCAACAAAAACTTCAATTAACCAAAATATGCTTTCCTGAAATTTTCATTTGTCAAAATTTACTATAATTTACTTAAAAACAAGTATCCATTCATTTAAAAAAATAATAACTAAGTTAGTTTTTTTTTCTTGTTTCCTATTCAAGCTCAGGAAGGAAAAAAAAGCAGCTGCTTACCAATGGAAACTCAGATATTTATAAAAATGTGATTCTCTATAGTACAAAATCCACATAAACTAAATTCAATCTTAATTGCATATGTTTCTAAAG
Source organism: Nyctereutes procyonoides (assembly GCF_905146905.1). Classification (NCBI taxonomy): domain Eukaryota; kingdom Metazoa; phylum Chordata; class Mammalia; order Carnivora; family Canidae; genus Nyctereutes; species Nyctereutes procyonoides. The sequence continues at coordinate 55,611,896 of NW_026575046.1, forward strand.
ATATATACATATGATAAAATAAACTCTAGAAGCTTAGGAAAATAAAAGTGTACATCAGATGGTAGACTGACATTCATTCTCAGACCTCACAATCAAAAGATGAAATCACAAAAAATTTTTTGTAAGTCAGTGATTTTAATAATTTTAAAAACTGCCAAGTCCACGATAATAAAAATAAAACAGATCAGAAACATATTTTAAGAAATTCAAATATTTATGATGTTAAGTGCTTACGAAAATTGGTAAAAAGATTCCAATAAATTTATGGGCAAAAGACAAAACTCATACAAAGGAGAAAGTAAAACTAGAAAAATACTGCATTTGCTTTTCTATTGTAGATAGTGATGTTAGCCCAGTAGGTACTCTTACACCTATTTTTAAAAAACAAACTCTTAAGAACCTATAAAAGTATGATGAAACTGGTCAACCAAACTGCAGGAGGCAGTGTAAATCAATAAAAAATAAATAAATAAATAAATAAATAACCTTTCAGAAATAAATTTGGCAATATTTTTCAAAAGTGACAAAAACCTTCATGCCCCTTGCCCTTGTAATTCTCCTTCCCGGGTCTTTATCCTAAAGGGAAGAAGCAAAACATAGCACAACCGTGTGATAACTGCATTCCTTGCAAAACAAGAAACTAGTATGTCCAACTATTAAAAATAAGTAACTCAATTCACTGTAACATTGTATAATTGAAATGTACAAAAATCACAGCAAAAAAGAAAACATTATATATGAAAGTAAATATTGAACATTGTATTTATGCTTTGATTATAGTATAAAATCACGTAGATTTGGTGAGAAACAAATGAGAAGAAAAAGTAAACTTTTTTTTTCTTATTTCTTTCATCATTAAGTTGTTTGTAAAGTAAAAAGCTTGTTGGAATTGATCAGGCCCACTAGAGTTAAGTACACGCTTGGAAACTGGCTTTTCAGAGGCATAAAACCACAACTGTCCATCTTCTTTCCCCCAAAACCTATGACGGAAGAGTAATAAGATAGGCTCTTCTCACGCACACACTAGCCCTACGTGTAATTTTAGCCGTGCTACCAGCCATCTGTAACCTTATTATATTAAAATCTCATTTTACCATCAAAACGTAACTATATGTGGGATCTCCATATGGCGAGCAGAAGCCACTTGTGATGGGGCATCTGGAGATGGCCCCAAGCACTGAAGTTAAAAACTATTTGGCCAACGGAGTAGTGAAGGTTAGGTTTCTCCTCTATCCCCAAATGAATAATCATGTTTCTCACCACTCAAGGGCTCTGAGGTCCCAAGAGTGGCAGCTAAGTATTCAAGGAGGGAGAAAATACAAGCTGGTTTGTTCTCCCTCTGAAAATTGGCAGCCTCCTCATCTTCCCCAAAAGCACCATGAAGTAATGAAAAGGACACAAGCATGAGGTCAGGAGATGTGGGGTACGACTGACTCTAAGCAACCTCAAACAAGGCACTTACCTTTCGAGCGTTAGTTGTTTAATGGGTAAAATTTTTAAAGCTGAACCAAGTAATTTATTAATTCCTTCAAATTCAACATTCTATTTATAGACCCCTTTACTAATACATGTCTATGCCCCTCAAAATCTTCCACTCCGATTGTAGAACAATCATTAAGACTTTGAATTAGGAAACTGGGGACAAAGGTAAAATACAGTCAAAGCTGTATCTCAGGTCTGTCCCTTTCTACCTGCATGACCTTGGGTCAAAATAAAGTCCTATGAATTAACAAAGCAGCAATCCTTACCGGCCATGCATTTTTTAGTCTTGCATCACAGAATGCATTGGTTTTTGCTGTCATAACTGGGGTTTTTAGTCCTAAGCAGCAATACTTTGGACTGTGTTCTTGGAAATTTCAATGCAACTCGCATATTCATTTTTCCCATGTTTTCCGATATTACAAGAGATAGTTAACAAAGTTCGCCTATCTTAAACCTATATTCAGAATTAAGAGCATTCCTCAAAAATTCAATTAACGGTTGAGTACCTGTACCACATAACAGTACATGGGAGAGTTGCAAAGGTCCTTTCCGAAGAAACCCGAAAATCTTATGGAGACAGACACATAAACACATCATCACTAACTGACAAATGCTAAATGCATAACAAATGATGTGCATTGGGTCAGTCAAGACAAAGGGGATAAGATGTCTGGACCGCTTCCAGAGGTGATATTTTCAGGAGGGTCTTGAAGAGCAAACTGTATACGAGGTAGAGAAGAATTCTCAACAGAGTGAACGGTGTAAAATCACAAAGGAAGATGTCATCTTCCGAGAACCCTTAAGTAGTCTTTGTATGGAGAGGTGGGCAAAATGGTAGAAACGGAATCAGAAACGCAAGTTAACAGCCACTGTAAAGGACTCTGACTTCGATCACACACAGATTATGTAGAGTCATGATGGACTCAGCAACCTATACTGAGTCACTGATGGAAGCAAAGTCCCCTTCTTCCAACACACCAAGCAGTTGAGCCAAAGCAACAACAACCAAAAAAAAAAAAAAAAAAAGAAGGTCTCCATGTGGAAATACAGGATAAATGGCTGGTTGTTGCTATTGTTTCAAATGAAGACTTCTTCCTCTCAGGACGCTTCTAGCGGTTTCTTACCAAGGCACATCAGTATCACACCGGGGTGAAAGAGTAAGAATTATGGCTAAAGGGCTCAGGAAAGTGTGTGTTGAAGTCAATGGTCAATGGTGTTGGGAACACTAAAGGAAACCATCAAATAATACTAAAGAGCCATAATAAATCACAAGACAAAACAGGAATAAATGTCTGAGAAGATGGACTCGAGGCAAAACATTCAGGAGCGTTTAAGACCTTATCGTATATGGATTGCAGATAAGCCATGTTTTGTGCATGTGGGGGGGGGGGGGGTGCCCTGAGAATCTCTTTCGGTTAAAGGAGAGCTGCCACCACTAAAAATCTTTAAACCAGCCCAAAAGATGATGTGCTGTTTTTGTTGTTTTTGTTTTGTTTTGTTTTTAAAATGGCAAAAATAATAGGCTCCATTATATTTTAATCGGGAGAATAGGAATGCCTTCGCAAACGTCTATCCTGAAAAGACTAGAGCTCAATTTTCATCACGGATGGGAGTGAGACATGCACATTTCACTCTGGGACCTCGAGGTCCGTGCGTCAGTAGGGTCCACACTGCCAAGGCCTAGTCTCGGGGCTGCAAGCCTCCCCGGCTGGGGAGCCCTACAGACATGAATTGGCAATTATTGCAATTCAAACTCGGGCTTAGCCACCAAGGACTGTAACTCAGAGGAACCATTCTTCCTTTTACTTTGATTTAAAAAAAAAAAAAAAAAGTAGGAGCATTAAAAAAAAAAAAAAAAAAAAAACCACCGATAGGTCTAAAGACAGCAGGTGTCCACAGGAGAAGAGAAGCAGCATCTGGACCCTCTGGCAACCGTGGGGTCCACCGAAGTTTGGTCTCAGGATGTGCCCTAGGGTGTGTCTTTGTTTGGGGCCCATTAAAAAAAAAAAAGAAGAAAAAAAAAAAAGAAAAAGAACAGCCGTCCTTCGGGGCACCCGGGTACTTTCCCCCATCAACCCGCACGAGCATCCTGGCTCTGAAATCACTGGGGGACGTGGCCTCGCCCTGACTGCTCCAGGAAGGCGCGGCCCCAGCGCCCGTCACTGCCCGCGGGGCGGGGGGCGTCCGACCCTCCCCGCCCGGGGCTCCGCGCTCGCACCTCCTCGAGCCGCTCGGGAGCGCGGGGGGCGCCGGGGGGTCACGGCCTCGCCGCAGGTGCAGGTGCAGGGCCCCTCCCCCCCGGACGGTCGCGCCCCGGCCCCGACCCCGACCCGACCTCGACCTCGACCTGACCCGACCTCGACCCCGACCCGGCCCGGCCCGACCCCGGCCCGCCCCCGCCCCCGGCTCTCACCGTGCGGAGGTCACGCCGCCGCCTCTCCGCCCGCGGGCCGCCCGAGGAGCCCAGGTGAGGCGAGGGCGGCCCGTCACATCCCCGCCGCCCGGCCCGCCGCAGCCAGCATCGCGTCCGCGGCCCGAGCCAGCGCCTGACTCCCGACGCGCCGCGCCCCCTCCCTCGGCCTGCGCCCGCCCTGGACTCCGCCCTCCGGGGCACGCGCACCGCGCACGCGCAGCCCCGCCCCCGGCGCCCCCCGCGCAGGCGCACTCCCCGCGCGGCCAAGCCCCGCCTTCGGACCAGCCTCGGCCCACCTCTGGCCCCGCCCCCGCCTCCGCAGGCCCCGCCCACCCCGGGCCGCCCCGCCCTCCGCCCGACCTTGCTTCTCCGCACCGGAGCTCGGGGGTCGGCCGCGGGGCTGACCTGGGCTGCACCCGCGCCCTGCTCTAACGTGCTCTAACGTGCTCTAACCTGCGCTGCGTGACCGCGGCCAGACCTAACTCCGCCTCCGACCCCGTGGAAGCTCAAGGGTTGAGCTTCGGGATGGATGGGGGCTCCCCTCCCGCCTGCAGTATTCCCATCCTGTCCACCCCTGCGCCCCCAGCCCTGCTGCGCTCTGCAGCCTGCCTGAACCCACCAGACCGCGGGGTCTTGCTGAGGCTGACGGCTAAGATTTGCAGCATCTCCATGGCACCGTCAATCTGGGTTCCTCTTGCCAGGAATTGGTTCCTGCTTTCCGCTGGAGGAAAGCCCGGACCTAGGTTAGTTCCACAGGACGCCCCCCGCCCCTCCCGATTCCAACCTGGAGCTTGCCCTCGGGTTCTGGGTGGCCTTATCCCATCGGTGCAAAACAGGCCTGCAGTACAGTAGTTTGAGAACATGTTTGCCCTGATACCCCTTCTAAATGTTGAGTGTTATTTTTGGGTATAAAGATTTTTCGCTCATGATTAAAAAGCCAGTCCTATGCATTTTTAAATATCCTCACTCCTGAGCTAGGTGAATTTCTTGGTCTGAATAGACTGGAGTTAGGGACTTTATTGGAGTCAAGACTTAATATTTATAAGTGTAAAATAGTATTTATTTTGTGCTACCTGCTTGCCTGGATGGCCGGCAAAATTGTTTTCCTTTAGGTTCTTTTTTTTCTTTTTCTTTTTTTTTCCTTTAGGTTCTAAGATCATATCCTTTTGATGTCCTCGGATGAGAATTACAGCTGCCTCCTTGGGTGTACAGCCTCAAGAAGCATTAATTATTTCAGGCCCATGTTTGGGGAGTTAGGGCTTGATAATAATCCCCTTTCCTTACAAACTGCCCCATAGGCACTTAGCACTGGAAAAGCATATTTGGAGTCAGTATAAATATTAATTTTTAGAGCTTTTGCCAATTGAAGAGCACAGGTAAATGCTATTAATCCAGCCTTTGGAGCATAAGTATTTATTGGAAGGGCTTTTGCCTCAATGGTCTTAGTTTAACTATAACATACCCAGCTTTTCTTTCTCCCTTATTCATGAAGCTACTGCCATCTGCAACTGTGGACTGTAAATCAATCATTGTTATCTGCATATTCAATAGGGGAATCTTTTAAATCTGGTCTGCTAGAATAAACAAGATCAATAATCTCTGAGCAGTCATGCTTTAACAGAGAAGTATGATGGTCAGGTACAGGCATAAGAGTAGCTGGGTTTAAAGTTTGACAGGTTTTAAATATTAATTTAGGTGTGTCTAAAAGCATAGCCTGGTATTTAGTAAGTCAGCCTCCCATCATCCATTGGTGGCCTTTGGTCTCTAGGACACTTTGGACCTGATGTGGAGTCATCAATGTCAAGGATTGTCCCATGGTAAGCTTTGAAGCTGCTTCTACCAGGAGGGAGGGCTGTTCCAGCCACTGCTCGAAGACCAGCTGGCCACCCATGAGCTACATTATCAAATGACTATGAAAAATAGCCCACTGGTCCTTTTTCACTTCCTAATTTCTTGATAAGAACTCCCAAAGCTTGTCCCTGTTTTTTTCTGTTACATATAAAATGAAAAGTTTTTCTAGGTTTAGTAAAGCCAAAGCTGGGGCTGATGAAAGCTTAGCTCTTAATGTTTGAAAGGCTGTCTGCTGGGCTTTAGTCCAGAGTAAAGTTTCTTCATCGGGGCCTTTAATTGAATCGTACAATGGTTTGGCTAAGAGCCCAAATCCAGGAATCCACAAGTAGCAAAAACCTGCATGCCTAGGCAAGTACGGAGTTGTTTATTTCTTAACTGGGGGTCCAAGGTCTAATATAGCTTTTTCCAGTCAGTAGACAGGGTGCAGTGACATGGTGTTAGTTCATATCCTATATATTGTACTTTCTGTTTAGATACGTATGTCTTTTTAGGGGAGAAGTGATACCCTCTGTCTGCCAACAAATTAAGGTAAGTTATGGAATTACTATCAGATGTTTCTTTTGCGGGGCTAGAGATTAAAATATCATCCACATAGTGAACTCTAGTCCCTTGAGACAGGGAGATATCATGGATATCAAGTGCAGCCCCGAGTAGGTGAGGACTATCTCTAAATCCCTGCAGCAAGACTATCCGAGCTGATTGAGCAGCCTGTGAGCTTAAAAGTGAGGTCCAGTCAAATTCATAGAATGGCTGTGTTTCTTCATTTAGAGGGATGCAAAAGAAGGTGGCTTTTAAGTCAAATACTGTAAACCAGTTGGGATAACCAGGGCCCTGGGTGAGAATAGTATATGGATTTGGCACTATAGGATGAGGAGACACAACTGCTTCATTTATAGCTCTTGAATCTTGACTCATTTCATATTCCTCATTTGGCCTTTTTACTGGTAAGATTGGAGTATTATAAGGAGATTGACAAGGTCTTAAAAATACCATGTTTGAGAAACTTAACCATAAGTGGTTGTAAGCCGGCTTTTGCCTCAGGTTTTTTAGGGGTATTGGGGGTATTGTTTTTTGTGAGGTATAGTGGTTGAGTCCTTTGAGGTCATTTTATGGGTTGGGCTTTGAGAGCCCATCCGAGGATGTCAGAATCCCAGACCTGCGGAGTTACTGCCTTCCAGATATTAGAAGAGATATTGGGGTAAGGTTTTAATTCTCCAGGTGTTAAAGAGAACATGTCATCCACCTTCTTTTTTAGTGAGAGCAAACCTGCTCTCTAGTTTATATATCAAGTCTTGTCCTAGTAATGGAGTGGAGCAAGATGGAAAGACTAGAAAAATATGAACAACCAATCGACTTCTATATTTGCAAGCTGAAAGCATTGTCTGGTGGCACATTTTAGTTTACCCTTCTATGCTAACAGTTTTATGGTTAGAAAGACAAGTAGGGCCAGAGTGCTAAATAAGAACAGAGTAAGTGGTTCCTGTATCAATAAGAAAATTGATAAACTTACCTCCCATATCCAAGATAACCCAGGGCTCTGTAATCTTGCTGTCAAAGGCAGCCAGACCAGCTTGAGGGGCCCATCATGCCAGACCCTCCAGTTTCTGCTCTTGGGTGGGGAAGTGAGTTCCTGTCTTCATCTTTCTCTGGAGTTGAGGACAGTCTCTCTTCCAATATCCTTTGTTCTTACAAACAGGACACGGCCCTGGTGGAAAGCATTTGTCTGACATTCTTTGCTCCAGTGTCTCATTTGGCCACACTCATTGCATGGGGTCTTACTCGATCCTTTGTCTGATAGAGGCATTTTCTTTGGCCCCTGGTTGGTCTGGTGTTGTAGGGAATCTGCAATAGCAGCAGCCAATATTTGAATCTGTATTTTATCCTGCAGTTTAGCTCTCCAGTCCTTTTCCTGCTATAAGGCCATACCTCTATTATTAAAGACTCCAGTAGCTACTTCTAATAGGCACTGGGTGGAGGTTTGGGGACCTAAAGTCATTCTAGTCATTTTTTTGGCAAATGTCAGGTGCCAACTTAAAAAATGCATGGTTAGTGTGGTTGTTCTCTCAAATGAGATTGTGTCCAGATTTGTATATTTATGGATGGCTTCTATTGAGCGACCCTGAAATAGAGCTGGATTCTCATCACCTCTTTGAGTGACTTCCTAAATTTTATCAAAGTTTACAGGTTTAGAGAATCCTTTTCTCATTCTTTCTATTAAACAGGTGATTATGGTCTTGTCTTTCCTTTCCCTGTCTCTTTTGGTAATTCCTGGGAGATTCAGTATTGTAAACAACCCCCCACCTGATGACAGCCTCTATTCTGGCTGCTAGCTCATCAGCAAATTCTTGAGCCCCTGCCCAGATATGATTCTTTTCCTCAGGAGTACAACAATGGGTTAATATGATGTGTATATATCTTGCCAGATCAAATCAAACTTAATAGATCATTGTTGAAAGCCCTCCATAAGTTGAGAAGGGTTTTCCGAATATTGTTCTGTTGTTTTATCTGAGTCAGGTCTGTCATGGAGAATGGGGCATGGATTTTAATTGTGCCCATTTCTCCAATAGCAACCTCCCTAAGAGGATGTGATCCAGATTTAGGTGGAGCTGCCAGATTATAGTTCTGCTCCTGGTATGTCCAGCGGGGCTGGGAGCTGAGGGGTCTTGAGGTTTATAAGGAAGAAGGATAGCAACAGAGGCAATGTCCTCTTTGTTTGGACCGGCCAGTGTTTCCTCCAGTAGCCAAAGTGAATTAGGAGGAATGGACCTATTTAGACAATCATCATCCAGTATGTCCAGAGAGATTTATTAACCTGGTTGGTAGCTAGACACATTCTGCAAGAGGGCCTTAGGTCAGGGTCCTGATTTAGGGCCATGAAGGCCTGGACACTAGGGTACCTCAGTCCATTTTCCCAGCTTTTTGCAGAAGAGACCTAAGTGATAGATTATACTGAAGCTTAATGTCCCATCAATAGACCGTTTTTCCTTGTCTCTCAAGGAGTACTGAGGCCATGCAGTATTACAGAAGAAGACCAGGTTTTTTCTTAAATCTTGCAATCCAAATTGATTCCAGTGGGTTAAAAGGCATCCCAAGGGAGAACCCTTGGGAACTGAAGAAGATCCCATGTTCCTAGAAAAGTAGAGAAAGTCCATTACCAGAAAAAAATCCATCCCCAACTCCTAGGTGGCATCCCATGAAGGATATGTCAGAGATTCCTGGTATCAAAGGACTGGAGCAGTCCATTCAAAAGAAGTTGCTATAATCACCACCCTGCCTTGTAGGAGGGATATGGGGGATATTGCCCCCACTTCCTGATTGCATCCTAGACTGCAAATGGTGCCAGTGAATGGTCCGAAATGTCATGCTGTGCCATGAAGAACTTGCCATTTTTAACCCAGGGAAAACACACAAAAAAAATGTTTTACAAGGGGAAAATTACCCAATTTTGTAATTTAAGTAGTGAGTAAGGGACATGGACAGAAAACAGTAAGGATAGAAATCCACCATGATCTAAGCGACATTTCAACACATGTAGTTTTTACAGCTGGCTTCCCTAGGAAATAGTCCCTGGTTGGGTTTTAACTCAACTGGGTACTCATTTCAGCTGGCTCCAGGTGGAGGTCATGCCACCAAAAGTGGTTAGGCCAGAGATGTGAAGGGGACCAGATTAGACCAATTAGGAGAAATCTCAGTCTTAAGATTGGCAACTGTCCTAGTGACTTAGATGACTGTCCTGTGCCCAAGAAAAGACAATTTTGCATAAAGACAGAAAGGATGAGAGGCCATCAAGTTTCTCGGTCTTATTACCATTCCGGTACCATGGTACTAACTTCCAGCCAACAGGCAGGTTTTTTTCCTCCCTCTAAAGTAGCCATGGGCTAGAGGATTACAGCCTGAACAATCAACATGAAAGTATTCCAATAAGCCCATAGTCTTTGAATAGCCCCTGAAATGACAGGAGAGAAAGAGAAGAGGAATTACTCACCAAGTTGGCACCAAAGCTCCGAGTCCAAGTGAGAAGACTTGAGCCCCAGGTTGAGCACCAGAATGATGAGTTTTGATGTTTGGGTCCAAAAGTGAATGGTCAAGAAAGAATTCTTGAGATGTTTCCAGTGCAAAAAGATGGTTTCATTAAAGCATAGGACAGGACCTGTGGGCAGAAAAAGCTGCATTATAAGTCTGAGGAATGACTGATTATGTAGTTTCTTATCCTATGGAAGGAGAAGGTGATATTAGGGCTCCAAGAAATTGAGTCTATAGGTTCCTGGAAGTCTGGCTACTATTAAGATTGTGTTTTTCTTGTAAATTATTAGGGCAGTGACAAACTGATAGAATTTCAGGTCCTGCATGACTGTGATCTTTATCAGTTGGCCATTTGTTTTTCTTTCTTTGTTCTTGGGCAGTCATGAGTGCCTGGGGAATGAAACACATCCCACTGCCATCTTGTGGGCCGAGGGTATGTGGAGTGTCACTTTGCCTTTTGCCCTCAGCTTGCCTTTTGTTACCTCATCAGTTTGAGATGCTGCCTTTGTCATATATTACCTTTATAAATGGAATTGAGTCTATTTCTGGATTTTTAAATTCTGTTTTATCGATCTTCCTGTATATTAATGGGCCATTACCAAAATGTTTTAAATATAAAAGCTGTATAAGATCAGCTCTAAGTCTCTCTATTGCTTTCTTTTTTTCAGAGGTTTTTTGTCGAATTTTGCTTCTCTGTTCCTCAAATTTTATCATCAACTAATGTGGTTTCAGAAAAAAAAAAACATAATATTTTTATTGGAATTGGTCTGCATTTATAAATTAGGGAGAATAGACATCTCTATGAGGTTGTATCTTCCTATCCAGCAACTTGATGTCTTTCCATTTTTTCATATTCAAATTTGGGATTTCTTAGTCATTTCACAGTTTTCCTTCTTTGGTTATTATGTCTAATATCTATGCCTTGGTATTTTGTGTGCTGTGATAAATGGGGACTCCTGTTTCTTGTTTGCATGTGTGAAGGTCTTTAGGTTTTATACATTAGTTTGATAACTTTTTTGGATACTTTACTAAATTGTCTTGTTTGTACTACTTTTCCCGTTAATTCTTTGGTGTTTTCCAGATATGCAGTTTGTTCTCTGTAAATATCCCTGGTTAATGCCTCCAACTTTATATTATGTAATAGAGGACATAATGACATTATTTTGTTCATTTCTTTAGCAGAAAAGCTAGTAAGGAGATAACTTTTGAGCTATAGTATATTTATTTATCATGTTAAGGATATGGGTATCAATTTCTAGTTTACTAAGTGTTTTGGCTTAAAAAAACACACAAATAGATGCTGAATCTTGTCAGATGCCTTTATTACATCTGTGGAGATGCTTATGTATTAATGGGTTTTCTAATATTGCCTTCTTTTGCATTCTTGAAATAAACCCCACTGGATCACAAGGTATTTTTTAAATTTGCTGTTAGATTCTATATTTTTTTTCATTGACATTCTTTAGTGAAAATGGTCTGTAGTTTCCCTTTATTTGAATAAAAATCTTTGGACTTTTTTCCAAATAAATTTGAAATTTATTGGAATAAAAACCTGGCAATCCTTATCAGGTTTGGGATTAATATTTTATATGCTTCCTAAAATGGAACACTAAGATAATTTAACAGTGGAATTACCTGATCCTTAAAGATTATGTAGAATTTCTTTGTGAAACCACTTGTCTTTTTTGTATATGCTTTGTGTTTTTCTTTTGGCGGAATAACCTTTCAGCCTTTTCATTTCTTTTACATTAACTAGTTTTTTCGACTGTATGTCTCTCTATTAGGATCAATTTTGGTAAGTTGTGTTTGCCTAAAAACATACCTATTCCTTCTAAGTCTTTACATTTATTTGCATAGTTATACAAAGTATTTTCTTCTTAAAAATCGTATTCTCTGTTTTCATGCTATTTCCCCCTTATCATTTCTATTTTTGTATATTTGTGCTTTCTCCCTTTTTTAAAGATTGTATTTATTTATTTGGGAGAGGAAGAGCATGAGTCGGGGAGAGAGACAGAGGCAGAGGGAGAAGCATACTCCCCGCTGAGCAGGGAGCCTGTCTTGGGGCTCAAACCCAGAACCCTTAGATCATGACCTGAGCAGAACCCAACTGCTTAGCCCTAAGCCACCCAGGCGCCCTGTGCTTTCTCCCTATTTAAAGCTCAAATTAGCTAATGGTTTCTGTATTTGTGTTTTTCAAATAAGCAACTTTTGGATTTGTTAATTCTTCTCTTTTCTGTTTTTGAAATTATTGTTTGTAAGTTCATCTTTACTAATTCCTTTCTTCTTTCTTTTGGCTTGTCTAATTTTTTTCTAGCTTTTCATTTTGGATGTTAAGTTATATTTATGTTTCCATTTTGACTGTACCAGGTATTTAAAGCTGTAAGTTTTCCTGTGGTACATGATACATGCTTTAGCAGTATCACAGAGATTGTGTGTGTGTTTTCATTTTTATCTTCAAGAAATTCTGCTATTTTATTTTTTATTTTGCCTTTATCCCAGTAATTATTTGAACATTTTTTAACTTAGCAGGGAAAAGAAAATTAAAACATTTTAAGAAATTGCCATTAATTTCTTTTTTAAAAAAATTCTATGTATTTATTTGACAAAGAGAGAAAGAGAGCACAAGCAGGGGGTGTAACAGGCAGAGGGAGAGGGAGAAGCAGGCTCCCTGGGGAGCTTAGGATCCTGGGATCATGATCTGAGCTGAAGGCAGACGCTTAACTGACTGAGCCACTCAGGCGCCCCTCTGTCATTAATTTCTAGAAGTATTATTACATTATGATTAGAGAATGTTATTTGTATATTTCTATTCTTTGGAATTTCTTGAGATTTTCTTGGTGGCATAACATTTGCTCAATTTTCGGCATATTCCATATTCACTTGCATAAAAAGGCATATTCTCTCTTTATAGGATCTATCTTTCCCACTTAATAATGGACAGAAAACCAAAACTGTAAGACACTGGAGGGCAACCTTTAACATTGAAGACAGAGACCCAAACAAAAAGACCCGAAGGAACCAGAAACTGCAGGAAGAAGAAAACTCCCCTCCATATACTCCCCTCCCAAAAAACTATAAATAATACGTGCAGAGAAGAAAGAATATTGTGTCCATGAAACAAGAATAGGTATTATAAAAAAGAAATGTCCTGAAAACACAAAAGAACCCTTGAAAATGAAAGAGATACAGCAACAATTGAAAACTCAACAGAAAGAATGGAAAATAAAGTTGAAAAATATCTCCCGGAAACTGATACAAACACAAAAAGGGATGGAGTGTAGGGGATAAAATGATTTAATTAGATCTCTTAAAGTTTGCCAAAGTCCTCAGCTACCAAGAGGAAGCCCCTCACCACAGATGATTCACTGTGGGATAAGGGCTTAGTAAGCTCTCCCAGGAGGCTGGGCAGGCAGGGTATGTGCCCAGCGGTAGTTTCCTTTTCCCACTGTGCAGCCTGATCTGGATGTTTGCCTCTGGGTGCAGGACAGCCCTTCACTGGTCTGGTATCCTTCCTGGGCACTCCAACCCAAACCCTTGTGGTCCTTTGCCCCTGTTCACACTAGATCTGACCCTTTCCAATCAGATGAGACCACTCCCAGATGGGCCAGGCACTGGACCCCAGGCCCCAAAGGTCTTCTTCCTGTCTTCTATCCTCAGCCATTTCTTAGGATGCTGACTCCAAATCCATCTAGTATCACTCCTAAAAAACAAACAAACAAACAAACAAACAAACAAAAAAACTCTCATTTTGTTTCTTTTCTGTCCTAACATGGCTTAAAGTCCTTTCAGGGAAAAATTCTCAAAAAGGAGTTCTGTTAGCAATGCAAAAGTGTCTGCTAAGTTAAGGAGAACCTACCAGTCCTTAGAAACACAATGGCCACTCTGCTCCTGCAGGGGTGAGAGGAAATGCTTTAATTCTTTCTAGATGAGTCACTGTTCCTGATGCTGGGCACAAGGCCACTTGCTAAAGCAGCAAAGACACCAATGCAGGTTTAATTTTTATGCCCTGGAATAAAACACAGAATTCCATATGACTCTTAAAACAAATGCGGTGACTATATGGGTACTGATGTGGAAAACCACCAGGAAGTTTAAGTGAAAACCCAAGTTTCCCTGTGTTGATGGAGCGCGTCGCTCCAGAGACCAAACACCTGGCTCTGAATCCTGGCTCTGCCACTTGACACTTTGCTTTGGGAAGCTCTAGGCAAGTTACTTTCTCTGTCCTTCAGTGTTCATACCTGTAAATGGGAATTAAATGAAGTTGTTATATATAAAAATAAAAAAAGGGGGGGATCCCTGGATGGCTCAGCGGTTTAGCGCCTCCTTTGGCCCAGGTCATCATCCTGGAGTCCCAGGATGGAGTCCCACATCAGGCTCCCTGTATGGAGCCTGCTTCTCCCTCTGCCTGTGTCTCTGCCTCTCTCTCTCTCTTTCTGTGTGTCTCTCGTGAATGAATAAATAAAATCTTAAAAAAAATAAAATAATAACATAAAATAAATGGGTTCATTTATATAAGCCCTTAGAACAATGCCTACCACATAGGAAATGCTAACTAACTAGATATTATAGTATATTTAAAAATAATGAAGATGTGACAGGGTTGTAAATTCATTTAAACTGTTATTCAGATATGCAGATGTATTCGTTTGCTATGGCTACCCTAACAAAGTACCGTAGACTGGGTGGTTATACAGCAGAAATGTGTTTTCTCACAGTTCTAGGGGCTGAAAGTTCAAGATCAAGGAGTCAGCAGGGTGGGTTTCTTCTGAGGCCTCTCTCCTTGACCTGTACACGGTCATCTTCTCTCTATATCCTTTACATGGTCTTCCTCTGTGCCTGTGCCCTAATTTCCTCTTTTTATAAGCACACACATTATATTGGATTAGGGCTCACCCCAAAGATTTCATGTTAACTTCATCACCACTGAATACCTGTCTCCAAATAGTCACATTCTGATGTCCTCAGGGACAGGACTCCAACATGTGAATTTTAAGCAGACACAGTTCAGCCCATAACAGCAGAGAAATTTAAATTCCTTTGTCTGACTATAACTAAGCTACCTTTTTTTTTTTTCCTGAATCCTTACCTGATGTTTTTTAGGAGGGAAAAAATTACTAAAATATCAAACTGTTTAAAACTTGGACATAGCTGATCCTTTAAACAATACCTTTGAAGAAGTTGGATCAATTCTGGGTAAAAAGGCCTAATATCTCCATGGCTTTCTCCATTCCCTGCCTCTCTCTCTCTCTGGGGGCAAGGGGGAGGGCCACAGCTTTCAAGACTTCACGGTGGTGGGAAGAGTTTTGATCCTCAAACATGATGGCTCCTGCCTCCTCTGCCCCCCTCACAGAGGATTGCAGAGGAGGTAACAGCAGATATAGTTCTCTTGACTTATATGGGGCTCCCTAGTTCTCCCTGGATGACTTAGTCTCTCTTTAGGTCCTGCAAACACAGAAGACCCTCTGAAATGTGTCTGTGATTCTGGGCAGGTGGTTAAACAATGGGCCAGGGAGGAGAAGGATGAGGGGTGATTCCAAAGCTCATGTCATTGAGGACATTGTCGACAGGGCTTCTCAAAGAAGGGACAGGAGTCTCCATGAGCATGCCACATATGTAGCAGGAGTTACTCAGGAGCAGGTGTGCACCTCAGTCTGGCCTAGTGGCAGCTTCTTGAAGCAATATGGACATCCTAAGTTGTGGGCAGCAGCTGAGCTCTTCCAAGTGACCCCTCTGATTTAGAGCTGAGCAGGGTGCTGGGTAAATATGCCCATGCATCAGCAGCCAACAGTGGTGCCAGTGATAGGAAACCATCTGCTTAGTGGCCCATGGGCAGCCTTTCTCGCTTCATCCCAACTGGCTCCTATGCCACATCTGGTTCCAGTTTCCCTGGTTCTGGGGACCGATTATGGAGAGGATATCCATCCCAGACCACCGGCCAGGAGCCGGTTCTTCTAACAGACATTAGAAGAGGATGTGTGCCCTTGAGAATAAGTGGTCTGTGCGTGACAGACAGGCAAGAAGTCTGCCCCTGACTCTGTGGGTCAGGCAGGTGTTAGGCTGAGGGTCTGAATACATAAGTGTCCAGGGCGTCACCTCCATAAAAATGAGCATGTTGGAATCCAACCTCCCAAAAGACCAATTTCAAACTGCCCCGTAGCCCTCTGCCCTGCCCCACATGCACACTGCACGCCCGCCGCTTGGCTCACCCGCTGACTAGGCCTGAGGTTTCACACTGAAGGATTTACCACGTTGGTGGGAAAGGCAGGGCTGAGAATGGCTGATAGCTTTTAAAATCCACATCTATAAACTAACCATTGCCATTACTAACAGCAGAAATTTAAAAATAGACAGTAAACTCTATCCCTTGAGAATTCTGAGAGGATGGTGGTTTGTTAGGATAGAGTAGAGATGAGAAAAAAGCCAGCAAAGTTCAACCTGACGGAGGCTGGAACTAGACCGAAATATATTCCTCCCTCGTAGAAGAGTCAGGGGTGTGTAGGCCCATGTTGGTAGGAGGAGTGTGACTCCATCAAGTCTCTACCATCTCTAGGGTGTGGCCCTCATCTTCAAGGTCTAAGTCAGCAACTGTGTTCTAGACAGCAGGCCACAGAGAGGAAGGAAGGAAGGAAGGAAGTGCAAAAGGCATAGTGTCTTAAGGTGGGTTCCTGAAAGTGGCCACAGGACACTTCCTCTTACATTTCCTCCACCAAACTTTATTCACGATCACAACTAGTTATGAGAGCCTGGCAAATGTGTTCTTTCTTCTCTGCAGTTCTGTGCTCAGATATAAAATCTATAACCACCGAAGAAAAGGAAGAAGAGGGTGGGGCACGTGGGTGGCTCAGTGGTTGAACGTCTGCCTTTGGCTCAGGGCGTGATCCTGGGGTCCTGGGATCGAGTCCCACATCGGTCTCCCTTCATGGAGCCTGCTTCTCCCTCTGCCTACATCTCTGCCTCTCTCTTTTTGTCTCTCATGAATAAATAAATAATTTTTTTTTTTTTAAAGGAAGAGTGTGTATCAGGGGCAGTCTCTGCCACAGATGACTTCAGTGCAGTGTTTGGTTCCTTCTGCCTTCACTCCTTTCACTCCTTTGCATCATCTTGAGGACCAAGGACACAAAACCAGGGGAGGCAGGAGCCTCCATTTCCCCCTGAGCCCTGGAAATCACTGGGGGCAGGAACAGGAACAGAAAGCAAGCAGAAAGACTGAGCACTTTTCCATCCTTCCCATCAAGTTGCTTTCCAATGGAACTAGAATACAAGAAGCAGCCACCAGAAGGTTTTAGAGCATATAAAAGGCAAGATTAGAGAAGAAAAAAAACCATAAACTAGATTGAGAAAAGGGACCATGCCTTCCTATGCAATTATATTCTTGGTACCTAGAATTACCTGTAATGTAGTAAGCATTCAAAAATATTAGTTAAGTTGGGGAGGAAAAGGCTAACTTTTTAGGAAGTGATGATGCAATAACCTGCATGATCAAGGAGTAAGGAAATTGAGATATCTCGCGGCCCTGGGCCCTGAGAAGGTTGCTGACCGTGACTTGTGGAAAGTGACCCCTTGTTTATATTACACGATAAACACTCTGATAAAGCAGAAAGGATTGCTGATTTGATACTGCTGAGCCTTGCCCTCGCTGTATAAATGCTATTTGTCTGCTATGGCTGGGGAGGTTTTGTGACTCTGGGCTCCTTGCCAGGCGTCAGCATGTCATTGTTGAAGGTCCACAGACTCCCTTCCAGAAAGAGCCATTTCCCTTTTCAGCTCAGCTGTTCTGGGAGAAATTAAAGTGCTGTGGTTAGAACTACTTCATTCTCATCCACCAGTGGTAGGAAAGCGGGAGAATTGCAGGGAGGGTGCCACCCGCTGAGTGGGGGGTAGGGAGGGGTAGGGTGGTGTCTGGGGGTTGGGAGAACTCAAGGGGTACCTATTACTGGAAGCTGCAATATAGGGAGCAGAGACGGCAGGTTGAGAGGTCCTCAGAATGACCTAAGACATTTTTCCAAAAGTCAAAGTCAAAGAAACGTAATGGCATTAACAGGAATGAGCAGCTCTCTCCCAGTCATGATGGAAAGAGGGAAAAGCCAGGTGAGGAGTAGTTTGTAGGGTGTGCTACAATTTGCATAGGGAAAAAGAAATATATGTATATGCACAAATATTTGTAAATTCAAAGGCCATCTCCCAAAAGATACACTCAAGAAATGTTAACAATGGTTGCTTTCGCTAAGGGGGATTCCATTACTGAGGGATGTAGCATGAAAGACTTTATTTCACTCTCTACCCTTGCGTGGTTTTTCTTTCTTTTTTTTCAGGTAGGCTCCACTCACAACCCCAAGGTTCAAGCCTCGAGTAAGATCAAGAGTCGAACATTTGACTGGCTGAGCCGCCTAAGGACCCCTCCCTTGTAGAGTTTGTCAATATTATATTCTGTGCAAAAACAAAAACAAAAACAAACAAAAAACCCAAACCACTCAAAATGGGAAATAAATAAAAATTACATAATAATAATAATACACAACCAGAAAAGAAATGACCAGAATCATTGGTGGAAGTATCATAAAGCTAACAAAATTATTCAATCTGAAAATAGGAAAAGGGTAGAATTAATAAATAAACCCAAGTCAAGAAGCGGAAACACACAGAAGAAGATCCAGAAATTTAATAAAGAAAAAAAATAACATAATTTCTACATGTATTAAGGACAATATTTTAAAGACATTGCACTATGTATCTCTCGATGTCCTCTAAATCAGGCTCCCCAGCAGCCACCCTGCCATTAGGGCTCCAGGGAAGGTGGCCAAGTGTCCACCACGGGAAGAAGGAGGAGTTAACACTGGAGAAGTGATTTCCAGACAAGAAGGGAAGTCACTGAAAGGTTCTGGGGGTGGCGTGGGGAAGAGGTAAGAGAGAGAGATACATAAAGGGTCAGGTGCCCGTGCTCTTGGTCTACCAGTATCCACATTTGGATTCTAATGTTTACATGGGGGGGAGACGACAGGGGGAAATCACCCCCTTCAGGGAGGAAGCCTAGAGCAAAGGGAGCTGGTGTTGCTCTTCCCCTTTGGTCCTGCAGAAGGGTGCCTCTCACAGGGAGCTCCCACGTCATTTTAGGGGCCCGGAGGGGGCACGGGATGCCCCTCAGAGGGACAGCCAGACGAAGCACTCCCCCAGCCCGTCCCCCTGTTTCTCTTGTGTGATGCAAGGACTCCCGAAATTCTCTCAGGCTCCCTCGGCAGGCACACGTCCATTTCCTCAATAATGTCAGAGCTTTAACAGTTTTTATAAAAGTCCTGCGCAAACGTGGCTACAAGCGCGAAGAGGATGGTGATGACAGTGATGAAGCAAAACCCTGCAGGACCCCTGACCGCACGCCAGCTCTCTCCGCACAACCACTTTTAATCACAACATTAGTTTTAGGTATTCTCTCTTCACTTGCTATAGATTTGAGCTCTCCTACGTCACCTGCTCTTCCCTCCATTCTCCCAATATAGCTCTATACTATTTTTGGTTAAATCGATAAACGGTGGCTACCTTATTATGTCTACGTTGACAATGTTCTTCGTAGAGCTGGGGAGAGGGTTATGACTCCGCTCCCTTTCTTGTATAGCTCTGTGTTGTTCTCTCCTGCAGTCCTAACATGCTTTCTTTTCTTTCATTAAATAATAACCACAAAGAAAAGACCTCATGGTATCAAGTAGGGAGTCATCTCCTTCCTTGACCAGCAGACAGAGCCCTCTCCTAGGGCATCTGTCTGCCTCCTCTGACCTGGGCCTGCTGCCCTGATGTCACTGAGAGGCTTTGGTTAGGACAGTGGAGGAAGAAAATGTGTCTCGTAGAAGGTGGTAATTAGCATTTCTCTCTAAAATCCAAAGAGCACCAAGGAAATGAGCTCCTCAGGAAGGAGGCCACTCAGGGCATGACCCAGGTCCTCATCCTGCCGTGGGCCTCCTGCTTGCACCTGCCTCCCTGTGGTCTCTTTTCTTCAAACCTCCACCCACCATTTGAGCCACACAGCCCCCATCCAAGGAGCTAGGCCTCGTTCCCCATGCCCAACCTATATGGCTCCAGCACTTGCGCAAGTCTGGGTCTTTAATCTCAAGCAGCCCCCTGGGCTTCTGCAAAATGATGGGGAACTCCTACCCTATAGCCTAGTGCCCTGTGAATCCTGGGCAAGGAGGGGCTTTGGTCTTTAGAGGCCAGTGGCAGAGGTATATGCTGCCTACCATCTGGTCAGCTTTCCTTTGTCACATTCCTACTGCTCTTGGGCTCTTCTGCTTCCTCAAATGATACACCCATTAAATCCAGCACCAACGCCCACATGTCCCATGGACATATACCAATGTTAATTGTCAGGGACAGTCCCCAAACCTACAATGAGGAAAGGGCTCTTCCCTGACCAGTCTTATAATTAGTAGCACACCTCTCCTTTTCTGGAGAGTCATTATGCTGCATTGTTATGAGATGTCCTATTTGGTTTGTTTTCTCGGGGCTGACCTAAAAAATAGAGAAGCCGTATTACCCTTTGGAGGGGCCCCTGGGTTATCCCGAGAGGGGCTGTGAAATGACCCAAAAATGCCTTCATTTCATTATCACCCAAGAGTCTTTGGTCCCCCAAGTCCTTTCCAAGAAGGAAAGGGAGATAATGGCCAGTTCTCCCCATTACAGGGATGTGTGGTATGTTTCCAATTTTCTGTATAGTGGGAAAAAAAGAAACTGGAAGGAAATGCATATGTGTGTTAGCAGTTGTTATCTCCAGGTCTGGACATAGATGTGATCATTTTTTCTTTTTTTATACTTTTCTGCATTTTCTTCTTTTAAAAAAGATATCTACCATGAGATGCTACCTAACAAAATTTTTTTTAATATTTTATTTATTTATTCATGAGAGACACACAGTGAGAGAGAGGCAGAGACACAGGTAGGGGGAGAAGCAGGCTCCATGCAGGGAGCCCATGTGGGACTTGATCCCGGGAGCCTGGGATCATGCCCTGGGCTGAAGGCGCCACTAAGCTGCTGAGCCACCCAGGCTGCCCCTAACAAATGTTTTTAATATTAAAAAATACCTGTCTGTCTGTCTATCTATCTAATCTATCTATCAAGTAGCAGGAGTAAAAGAACCTATCTTGAGTTTGAGTTGGAAGAAGTCTACTTGGACACGTTTGACCCTGGGGTCATAGGATCAGAGGTTACTCCCCAAGAGCGAGTGCTCCATGATGGCACAGACTGACCACTGTTGAACCCGCAGCACCTACAGCAGCGCCTGGTGCTGAGTGGGCCCCCAAAGTATGTTTTTAAAGTGCACTGGTGAGGGGCGCCTGGGTGGCTCGGGGGTGGAGCATCTGCCTTCAGGCAAGGGCATGACCCCGGGGTCCTGGGATCGAGTCCCACGTTGGGCTCCCTGCATGGAGCCTGCTTCTCCTTCTGCCTGTGTCTCTGCCTCTCTCTCTGGGTCTCTTGTGAATAAATAAATAAAATCTTTAAAAAAATAAAATTAAAATTAAACAAATGCACGGGTGAGTGAGTGAGAGGCAAGGAACTCCCGCAGGTGGAGCTTGATCCTCGGGTGGAGGCCAGGCCTGGCCTCCCTCAGCTTTGTCCCTCAGCCCAGTATTTAATACCCAAAGTTCCGGGAGAACAGGGTGTTGTAGGTAAAGCTGAGGGACTTCTGGAGACCAACCCCCTGCTTTGCAGCTGCACCAAGAACAGGCATCACAGAAGGTAGGGAAGGTATGTTCATTGCCCTGCTTCTTCAAAGACCACTCGTGCTCTCTGGCAATGCCCCCGCCAAAGCCAGGTGAAGCCCACCCCAGGGGGGCTGAGGGGCTCGGTGAGGCAGGGAGCCCACTGAGTAGTTCTGAGCCACTTAGCTTTCCCTGCCTCAGGCGCTGTGTTAAAATTCATGGTCAGCAGGATGCTCTCTTAAATATTCCTATTTGGGGGGAGGGCAGTGCAGTTTCTGCCTTTCCCCCACCTTGCCAAGTCTAATAATAGCTCGTTCTTGAAGGTGAGGAGACAAGACTGTAACGGAAAGTGGAACTTGCCACTTCGATCATCCCTGATTGTTAGGCCTGTGGCCTAATTTGTCCTTGTTCTTCCCTCCAGACAGCTTCGTGATGCCTGTTTAGGTATTCTGATCATTTTTGCCAAACATCATTGCTCAGTAGTCAGCATGAGGGCGGCAGGGGTCCCTGGACCATGGGTCTCTGGGTATAAGATGTCCACTTGAGGTCAAGTAGCAAATACTTTCTACCTCATTTTTATCTCTAGGTTATAAAGAGGGGTGTTGTAGGGGGAGGGACTCCTCAGAATTGTCCTCTCTAAAAATGGAATCGGGAGACTGGTGAGCACCCCTCAGAAGTCAACGTGGACTGACACGCTCAGCTCGGCTTCCACGTACTTTCTTTGGACGCTGTGATGGATAATTTTACGTCAATAGGGCTAAGCTACCATTCCAGTTGTCCGGGCGAATGTTAGTCTAGATATGAAAGTATTTTGTAGGTGTGATTGACATTTATAATCCATTGACTTCAAGCAAAGCAGATTACCCTCCAAAATGTGACTTGGCCTCATCCCATCTGTTGAAGGCCTTAAGAGCAAAAAACTGACATTTCCCAGAGAGGACACTCTGCCTCGGGACTGTACTCAAAGTTCAGCCTAGATTTCCAGGCAGCTGGCCTGCCCTGCAGATTTCTGACGGGCCAGCCTCCACAATTATGTAAGTTGATGCCTTGAGACAAATCTCTCTCTCTCTCTCTTTCCTTCCTCCTTCTCCAACCCACCCCCGACATCCATTGCCCTACATCTATTACCCTCCTTACTCTCTCTCCATATACAGATAACCTATTGGTTCTATTTCTTTGGAGAATTTTGACGGTGGCAGAGACTCCCTCCTTGGCCAAACTTAGCCTTGACTGGGTCCTCTTCTTGACTAGGCCCCATCCTTGGCCTGCCCAGCCCAGTTTTACCAAAGAATCCACCCACCATCCAGTCAAGCTCTTCTTCCTCTGCACTTGATACCTAACCAAATATCTCCTAGTGAGTTTGTGTCTTCTCCATCACCACGCCCTGGCTATAAATCCCCACTTGCCCCTGTTTGTATTTGGAGCTGAGTTTAGTCTCTTCTATTGCAATGGTATCGAGTAAAGTCTGTCTTGTCATTTTTAACAAGCATCCACTGAGTAATTCCTCTGTAGCAATACCGAGCCCCAAATCCAAGGCTGGTTATAAGGATTTTAGATTCCAAAATCAAACTCAGATTCTCCTATGGCTGCTATTTCCTGTGTTCCTATAGCAATCAGAAATGCTAAAATCAAGAAGAGCACACAGGCTGGCCTGGGGTGCAGCAGACACGGGGAGGGAAAAGGCAAGCAGAGGGAGGGGGGAGGCTGTGCTTTACTACAACTGCTCAAGTGTGGAACATTATGGAAGGTGGTAGTTTTAATGGATGGGAACGCTTCTAACTCCCTTTGGCTCACATGGGTAAATCAGATGGCTGGCTGCAATCTGGTGTGAGGTAGGGCCCAGGAACTGAAGAACAAGACTGTTTAATCACAACAAGCTTCCTTTGTGTATAGATGTCCTGTGTGAGGACATCTACAAGATCCACAGAAACTTTAGCAATATCAAATCGTGGAGAAGCTTAGGATGCCAGATTAGGTCTCCGAGGACTGGAGAGCCTCTCTAGAAAGCAGCTGCGGATCCACAGAGGGGTGGCAAGTGCTCATCTGGGTGAGGGAGTCACAGGGACAGCTGACACATTAAACAGATAATGCCATCCTTCTTCTGAACTCCTCACAGCGGAGTGAGCTCAGCTGCCATCACTCTTCCCCCAACCTCTTGAAAAGACCACAGGATCCAGGTGGGGATCCAGCCCCAGACAAGTGTCCAGCAGAGAAAATGAGTTGGAAACCAGGTCAGATAGACAAGGACAAGAGAAGGCGTAGCCTGGGATTCAGTGGGCATTGACTGTGGCCCAGCTGGTGGTTGAGGCTGTGATGTCCTCCTGTCCTAGTTGGAAATATTTCAGGATGTGGGTGGGGCTGCCTCTGCAGAGGAATGTCACTGACACTTCAACAGGGAGGGCCTGGGGCAGTGAGGCCCTATCCATCTTGTCTTTCCAGCTCCACTTCAGCAAATATAGAGACATATAAAGGAGTGTCTCCCTTTTGTTGTCAAAAATTTGCGACTTTTCCTTCAGTGACCTGCATCACTGCGTGGTAATGATAATACTACTACTACTCATAGCTACATTTTATTGTATACTTGCCATAGGCCAAGCACATAACATACCTAATTGTACACGATCAACCTTATTATCCCCATTTTACATATGGGAAAGCTCAGGCTTATAAAAGTAAATGCCCCCAAATTACACACCTAGTGGAAACAGTGTGAATGCAGACAATCTGTGTTGACACTTAACCACCACGTTATCTTACCACAAAAGGTTTTTCCGTATGTCTGTTGATTGCTGAACCAACCACGTCTCAGGCTTCAAGGTGGGTTCCTGGTCTTAGTTTGTGAAGCCGATTCTAATCACTGGTAACCTAACCACACACCAGAATATCCATAGGCTGTGGTCAAGCACTGGCGCTCTTAAGTCACTGTCTTAGGACATTGCCAGTCCACATCTTCAAGGGCTGATCTTACTTTCTCCCACTGAGTAGGGATGTAACTACTTGCTGGCTCCTTGTAGCACCAAGACGAGCTCCCCTCAGGGCTGAAGAAGTGGTTATGGAGGAAGAAGTATCCCCTGGCTTCAATCAGACCCCTACAATAAGAAGTAACCCAAGTATGTATTACCTCATCCAAATGCTCTTTAGTTCTTCTTAGGTAGGTCAAGGGTCTGCAGTGCTGTCAACTTTTGGAAATAGCAGCAGCCAGAGTATGAGGAGCTGGAGCTCTGAACTCTGGAGCTCTGAAGAGACCTGGAATAAAATTCTTCCACCACTGCTACAGCTGATTCATACAGGCTCTAGAGAGCTCACTGTGTGCAATTTTTCCCAACTGCGGTGATAGCATGAGCTTCACCATGGTGGGAATATTTATACCACAGAACAAGAGAAATACTACAACCCAGAGCTTCTTTATGGGAGAAATAAAGCATATGAGCACACCACTGGCTCAGGCTGTCAGAATAAGGCATAGGCAATGTCAAAGTCTCTCATTCATGCCTCTGGGTTTTCGTCTGTGCTTTTCTAACCACCCTTATACCACACAGGGGAAGTGGGAATTAACATGGTTGGTATACTAGTTGTCTATTGCTGCATAAAAAATTGCCCCAAAATTTATTGGCTTAAAGCAATAGTGTGCCTTATGTCTCATAGTTTCTTTGGGCCGGGAATTTGGGAGAGACTTGGCTGCATGGTTGTGGCTTGGAGTCTCCTATAAAAGTGCAGGCAAGATGTCATCTGGACTTCCAGTCTGAAGCCAGAGCTGGAGGATCTGAGCAAAGTTGATTCACTTCTATGGCCAGCAATTTCATGCTGGCTGTTGGCAGGAGGCATCAGTTCCTGGCCCCATGGACTTTATCACTGGATTGCTTGAATGTTGTCACCACTTGAGAGCTGGGTTCCTCTTGAATGAATAATCCAAGAAAGTGAGATAAAAGCTGCAATGTGTTTGCTGACTTAACTTTGAAAGTCAGATTTAAATGCTGCATTTCCACAACATCCTGTGGGTCACACATCAGCCCTATTCTGTGTAGAAGAAGACTACATGAGGGTGTCAATAGCAGGAGGCAAGAGTTACTTGAAGCTCTTGAAGGCTGCCTACCCAAATTTGTATACAGAAATTGTAATTTACTCATCCAAGAGGACTGGTAGCAAATCATTTTCTCCTAAATCCCATGGCCACCTGCCTGATGTCTGTAGCAAATAGTATTTTTCTAAGCAATAAAAAAGAGGGTGGCCATTGGATAAGCAAAAACAAATGACACTGTCTGCCACATTATACACTCTCCAGACAAGAAACCCTTCTTGTGTCCACCGTACAATTGGCCTCTACATGTGTCTCCCTTGCTTATTAACCAGAATAAATTGCTCCTGTGTCTTTTATGCTTGGTTTGCACAAGCCAACTTTGTGTCTCTCTGATTAAATAGAAAGCCTTTTCATGAGGTGGGGCTGGGTCTCCGAGCAGAGAGCAAATAAAAAAACAAAACAAAACAAGGCTGATGTGCAAAGTAAGAGTTTCTTTGCCCCTGAGGAGACAAGGGCAAATGCTTCCACTACATTTGGTCTGATCACAGGTGCATAATTCTGAAGCTGCTGCTTGCTGGGTTAATATCCAGGTGGAAGGAAAATGTTCTGTGACTGCTCCCAGACAGTTGTCTTGGAAGTATCTGAAATATTTTCAGAGCAGTGTACAAGGAAGGCAGGAGAGGCGAAGGCATTTTTTTTTTAATAACAAAGTTCTTCTGATTATTGACAACTGATTCCTTGATAGTATCAAAGGTACAAATGAGTTCCAAGGAGGAAGATACGGTGCCCTTCACATCACAGACTGTATTTTTTACTCAAAACTTTAATACGGAGAGCCTAAGACAGTAAGTGGTTAACAAACCTTCACCTTGTAAAAATATTTGGGTAAAGAAGACGTCATGGCTTGTGCTCTGTATGCCCTCCAAGGCCCATATCGAAGACTTAAATCCAAGGATTCTCAACTAGAAAATGCCATATGTTTTCCTCCTAACAGAGATATAACTGGGTCTGGGATGGAAGACTTTGAAAGCAGCTTTTTATTAATTAGATCATTTGTCCCATCCACCTGTTATGAGTGTACAGTGTGGAAAATCACACCATGCACAAGACTAGACTCCATCGAGCCACTTGTGATGGGATCACTAGACAGGCGGAGTAAAGAAGCGCTTCACACGGTGGTGTCTGGCCTTCAGTGAGGCATGAGGTGAGCACCTCCTAGTTACCACAGCGACAGACACAAGGGGTGGGGGCCGGATGGCGCTATCATAGAGACCGTCGTAACTGGTCGTTTTCCAGGGATCCCAAGTGACAACCCCTATTGACCTGAAGCAAGGTTCCCTGTCTCTTCCAGAGACTGTTCAATGTGTTCTTGTCAAAATCCCTTGAAACAGGGTCTTTCACAGAGCAAATGTTTTTCATTTTGATAAAAGTCAGATTTATCAGATTTTCCTTCTATGCATCATCCCTTTGGTGCTTATCTAGTCTAAGAATACTTTGCCTGGCTCTATATGCTATAGATTTTTTTCTTTTTTTTCTAAAAGTTTTATAGTTTTATACTTTATATTTATGTCCATGATCCATTTTAAGTGATTTTTGTATGAAGTGTGACACTTAGGTCAAGTTTCATTTTTATTCATTTATTTGTTTGCTGAATCCTACGGATGTCCGATTGCACCACTTCTCCCTCGCCAAAAATCAGGTGGACCTACTGAAATGGGTCTTTTTCTGAGTTCTCTGTTCTGTTCCACTGATCTACGTGACTGTACTTCTGCCAATATGACAGTCTTGATCACTGTGGCTCTATAATAAGCTTTGAAACTGGGTGAATGGATTCCTTCCAGTTTATTCTTCCTTTTCAAAAATTTTAAGGCATTTAAGTTCCCTTGCCTTTCCACATACAATTTTTAAAGATCTATATCTATAAAAAATTTTTGCTAGGATTTTAACAGCAATTGCATTATACCTGAGAATGAACATCTTTACTGTGTTAAGCCTTCCAATTCATGAGCATGATGTGTTTCTCCATTTACTTACATCTTTTTTTTATTTCTTCCATCAGCATTGCATGATTTTCAGCATGTAAGTCCTATATATGTTTTGTTAGATTTACATCTAAGTATTTCATTGTCTTTGAGCAATTGTAAATGGTACTGTATCTTAATTTCACATGCAAATATATGGAAATACAATTGATTTTTGTATGTTTTTCTTTTTTCCTTTTTTAAAGTAAGCTCCATGCCCAGCACAGAGTCCAACTCATGAGCCTGAACTCACGACCCTGAGATCAGGACCTGAGCTGAGATCAAGAGTCAGACACTCAACCAACTGAGCCACCCAGACACCCCCGTATGTTTTTCTTTTATCCTACGATCTTTCTTGAACTCACTTGTTAGTTCTAAGAGTATATTTGTACATTTGCTAGAATTTTCTATGTAGATCATTTGCCAACTGCAAATAGAGGCAGTTTTGTGTCTTCCTTTCTAATCTGTGTGCAGTTTATTTCTTTCTCTGGCCCTTATTACACTGACTAGAACTTCTAGCACTATATTGAGTTTACTCCTGATCTTGGGGATAAAGCATTTAGGTTTTTTGCCTTTAATATGATGTTAGCTCTAGGTTTCTTTAGATGTTCTTTATCAAGTTAAGGAAGTTCCCTTTATTCCTAGTTTTCTGCGAGTTTTTATTATAAATGGGTGCTGATTTTTATCAAATGTTTTTTCTACATCTGTTGATATGATTGTGTGATTTTTTTTTATCCTTCAACAGTTTAATCTGGTGGATTACATTGATAGATTTTCCCATATTGAACCAGTCTTGTATCTGGAAATTAACCCTCTTGGATCATGTTGTAAAATCGTTTTCATTTACTGTTGATTTTTATTTGCTGATATTCTAAGGGCTTTTGCATCTACATGAATGAGATATTGGTCTATAGTTTTCTCTTTGGTTTTGGTACTAGGGTAATTATAGGTTCATAAAATGAACTGGGAAGTGTTCCCTCCTCTTCTATTGCCTGGAAGAGATCGCATAGAATTCGTGTTAATTCTTCTTTAAACATTTGATAGAATTCTCTGTGTCTGGAGATGCTGTTTCTGGTAGACTGTAAATTGTAAATTCAATTCCCTTAATAGTTGTAGGGCTATTAAATTATCGTTTCATATTGAGTGAGTTGCGGTAGTTTGTGCTTTTTAAGACAACGGTCCATTTCATCTGTGCTGTGAAATTATGTGTATGGGGTTGTGCGTGGTATTCCCACATTAATTCTTCTACTATCTGCAGAGTCTGTGGCAATACTCATGTTTCATTCCTGATGTTGATAATTTGTGTCTTTTTTTTATTCTTGTCACTATTATTAGGGTTTTGTCAATGTTATTGACTTTAAAAATCTGTTTTATGGATTTTCTGTATTATTTTTCTGTTTTCAACTAAATTGATTTTACCCTTCTCTTTACTATTTCCTTCCTTCTGTTTGTTTGGGGATTATTTTGCTCTTCTCTTTGTAGATTCTTGAGGTGAGAACTTAGATAAGTGAGTTAAGACCTTTCTTCTTGGTCTCAAAATGGAGGTAAAACCACAGCCCGGTCGCCCCCAGCCCCACTCAGCCATCACCGCTGCTGCTGGGGGGAGGAGGGCCATGATCCAAAGGAACCAGAGCAGTTGAGAAAACCGTTTATTGGTGGTTTGAGCTTTAAAACTACAGATGATAGCTTAAGAGAACATTTTGAAAAATGGGGCACACTTACAGATTGTGTGGTAATGTGAGTCCCCCAAACAAGACTTTCCAGGGGATTTGGGTTTGTGACATACTCTTGAGTTGAAGGGGTGGATGCAGCAATGTGTGTCTGGCCACACAAGGTTGATGGGTGTGTAGTGGAACCAAAGAGAGCTGTTTCTAGAGAGGATTCTGAAAAGCCTGGTGCCCATCTAACAGGGAAGGAAATTTTTGGTAGTGGTATTAAAGAAGATACAGAAGAATATAATTTGAGAGACTACTTTGAAAAGTGTGGCAAAATTGAAACCATAGAAGTTATGGAAGACAGACAGAGTGGAAAAAAAGAGAGGATTTGCTTTTGTGACTTTTGATGATCATGATACAGTTGATAAAATTGTTGTTCAGAAATACCACACTATTAATGGGCATAACTGTTAAGTGGAAAAGGCCCTTTCTGGACAAGAAATGCAGTCTGCTGGATCACAAAGAGGCCGCAGAGGTGGATCTGGCAACTTCATGGGTCATGGAGGAAACTTTGGAGGTGGTGGTAATGTTGGCTGTGGTGGAAAATTTGATGGAAGAGGAGGCTATGGTGGTGGAGGTGGTGGCAGCAGAGGTAGTTATGGAGGAGGCGATGGTGGATTTAATGGATTTGGAGGTGATGGTGGCAACTATGGTGGTAGTCCTGGTTATAGTAGTAGAGGAGGCTATGGTGGTGGTGGAGCCACCAAGGAGGCAGATGTGGTGGTGGTGGAGGATATGATGGTTACAATGAAGGAGGAAATTTTGGAGGTGGTAACTATGGTGGTGGTGGGACCTATAATGATTTTGGAAATTAGAGCGGACAACAGTAATCAAATTATGGACCCATGAAGGGGGCAGTTTTGGTGAAAGAAGCTTGGGCAGTTGCTATGGTGGTGGTTATGGATCTGGTGGTGGGAGTGGTGGATATGGTAGCAGAAGGCTCTTAAAAAATTCAGAAAAGGCCTTCAGTTCTTAGCAGGAGAGAGAGCAAGGAGTTGTCATGAAAGCTACAGGTTACTTTGAGACAGTCATCCCAAATGCATTAGAGGAACCATAAAAATCTGCCACAGGAGGAACGATGATCCATAGTCAGAAAAGTTACTGCAGCTTCAACAGGAGCCCTTCTTGTTCAGGACTGTCATAGCCACAGTTTGCAGAAAGTACATCGATTGATTAATGCACTGTAGTGTCAATTAGATGTGCATCCCCGAGGTCCTTTAACTGTTGTAGCTTTGTCTTTTTCTTTTCATTACATCAGGTATATTGCCCTGTAAATTGTAGTCGTGGTACCAGGAATAAAAAATTAAGGAATTTTTAACTTTTCAATATTTGTGTAGTTCAGTGTTTCTACATTTTAGTACAGAAACTTTAAAAAAATGCAGTTTTGAAGGCGTTTCTTGTGACTTAACCAGTAAAGATCATTGTTAATCACTATTTTGTATGAATTTTGCTAAAGTGAACTGTAAAGAAATCCCTGCTGACTTGCAATTTAAGGGGGAAATCTATTCTCTGCGTTTCCAAACCATGAAATGAATGGGCTCTGACATGTGGAGAGAATAGATATTTGTATGTTTGCAATGTGTGTTTTAGATAAATAGAATTGGGTATTTAAATTAGCATATGTGTGAATTTGATATAGCATTAAGATTTACCTTCAAATGAAAAAAATCTCAAAATTCCTAAAGAAAAAAACCTTTCTTCATTTTTTAGATTGAGATATGATTGATATGTCACATTACACTCATTTCAGGCATTCAACATAATGATTTCGTATACGTACATATGGTGAAATGATCATCGCAATAAGCCTACTCAATATCCATCACCGCACACAGTTACAGATTTGTTTCTTGTGTTTAGAACTCTTAAATTCTATGTTCTTAGCAGCTTTCAAATATACCACAGAGTATTGTTAACCACAGTGACCATGCTGTACATCGCCTCCCCATGACTTACCTGTTTTATACCTGAGAACTTGTGCCTCCTGACCACCTTCACTCATCTTGCCCGCCCCCACCCCCTGCCTCTGGCACCCAACACTTTGTTCTCTGGATCTGTGAGCTTGGGTTGTTTCTTTCGAACTTGGTTTTTAAGATTCCACAAGTAAGTGAGCTCATATGGCGTTTGTCTTTCTCTGACTTGTTTCACTTAGCATAATGCCTTCTAGTTCCATCCACGTTTCAGCAAAAGGCAAGATTTCCTTCATTTTTGTGGTTGAATAATATTCCATTGTGTATACACCACATTTTCTTCATCTTGTTCATCCATCGATGGACACTTAGGTTGTTTCCAGGTCTTGGGTCTCATAAATAACGCTGTAATGAAAATAGGGATACAGATATGTTTCTGAGTTAGTGTTTTTGTTTCCTTTGGATAAATACTCAGAAGTAAAATTGCTGGATGATGTACCAGTTCTATTTTTAATTTTTTGAGGGACCTCTACTCTGCATTTCACCTTTCTTCTTTTCTAATAAATGCACTTAGTGCTGTCGGTTTCCCTCTCAGCACTGTTTTAGCCGCATCTCACACATTTTCATGTGTTGTATTGGGGTTAAATGCCTTTTAAAAATTTCCCTTGAATAAATAAATAAAATAAAATAAATCTTAAAAAATAAATAAATAAAAATAAAAATTTCCCTCGAGACTTCTCCTTGGACTCATGGATCATTTAGAAGTGTTTAGTTTCCAAGTATTTGCAGGTTTTCCTCTTATCTTCCTGCCACTGATTTCTAATTTGGTTCCATTGTGATCCGAGAACACACCGTACAGGAGTTTAATTACTTTAAATGTGTTAAGGCTTATCTTATGGCCCAAGACATGGTCTACTTTGGTGTATGCTCTGTGACTGCTCGAAAGACCCTGTATCCCACTGCCGGTGGGTGGGATGCCCTGCACCTGAGGACCCGAGGTGTTCCCTGGCGGCATCTGGGCTCCCCTGCATCCTGACTAACGCCCCACTTGTCCACCCACCACGGACAGGGAGCTGCGGTCGTTTCCCACTGGACTCTGTGTCTTTCCAGCTTCCTTGTCGGTTCTAGCAGTCTGTGCCTCACGTACCTTAGAGCTCGGGGGTTTTGTGAACACATTTAGGGTCGCTATGTCTTCTTGGGGAATTTATACTTTTCTTATGATATAGAATTCTGGTCATTTTCTTTGCTCCAAACTCTATCTGACATTAATGTAGCTCCTCCTGAATTCCTTCGAGTAAGTTCTCCTCTGTCCCCTCCATTCTGCCGTGGGGCCCATCCGCCAAACTTGTCATTTTGGTCATTCTATTTTTCACTTCTGAAGTGTCCGTTTGGTTTCTCTTTATATCTTCTGCTTGTTTGATGAGGTTTGCTAGCTATTTGTATTGTTTTGAGCGTGTGTCTAGTTGCTTGCTGAAACATTTTTATCACGGCTGCTTTGGAATCTTTGTCTAATAATCCTAACTTCCTTCTCATCTTGGTCCTGGCATCTACTAATTATCTTTTTTTTAAAAAAATATTTATTTATTCATGAGAGACAGAGAGAGAGAGAGAGAGAGAGAGAGAGAGAGAGAGAGAGGCAGAGACACAGGCAGAGGGAGAAGCAGGCTCCATGCAGGGAGCCCGACGTGGGACTCGATCCCGGGACCCCAGGGTCACGCCCGGAGCCAAAGGCAGATGCTCAACTGCTGAGCCCCCCAGGTGCCCCTGATTATCTTTTTTAATTCAGTTTGAGATCTTCCTGGTTCTTCATATAATGAGTGATTTTCAACTGGAAGCTGGACGTTTTCATATTACGTTAGGAGCCTCTGGATCTGTTTTATCTGGCTTTCTCTGGCAGAGGATGGTGACACCTCCTCGTTATTTAGAGGTGGAGGAAGGAGTTCAGGGTTTCCGTCTGGCCTCTGTTCATGTCCAAAGTGGGGAGAAGGCTCTACATTGCTGTCAGGTGGAGGTGGATGCTCAGGCTCCAAGCATGTTCAATGCTGATACCCTGGGGATTAACTTAGTTGAGGAGGAAAGTGCTAGCTCTCCACCTGACCTTTCCTGATACCACCTTGGCAGGAGCAATCGGGTGCATTGTTATAGCCTCACAAGAGTGGGAGTATAGTCTCCTCGCTCATTTTTTCTTAGTGCGGGTGAGGAAGGGGAGCCATAATTTTTTTCCATGGTGTTTGATTGAATGGGGCCAGTCATTGTCTAAAAGTGTTCTGTTTTGCTAGAAATGTCTTTGCTACAAATTCCACTAGAGAATATTGCAACAACTCTGGTGACTGGACTTATAATGGTGATCATTTCATAATGTATGTAAATGTCAAATCACTGTGTTGTATAATTGAAGCCAATAAAATATTGTGTGTCACCTGGACTTCAATTTCAAAAAAGGATGATGGAAAATCAAAAAATATAAAAATGACTGTGAAAAAAAATGTATTCAGATGTAGAAGAAACGTCCACTGACAAATGGATGGACAAGTGGGCCTTGGATTGTGTGAATATGATGTAAATAAAGCCCGGACAGAGGAAAGAAAAGCACTAGGAAGGAGTATCAGAGTGCAAAGTGGAATCTTTCTGCTCTGGAGAGGCACTGCTTTGGGACACGATTATAAGCCAACGATAGTCAGAGACCTGTGAGCTAGGAAAAGGACAACCTGCGTCACTTCCTCAGGGAAGCCCTCCTGGATCCTCCCTTTAACTTTTGACTTTCTTCTGAGCTCCCGTAGCACTTTCAACTCGCATACCCCAAAACTAAGGTATATGGGAAGATATATATTGAGATATCATTCACAGACCATAAAAATCACCCCTTTAAAGTGTATGATTCAGTGGTTTTTAGCATATTCGCACAGTTGGGCAATCAATACCACTATCTAATTCCAGAACAGCTTCAATATCCCCAGAAGAGCCCCGTATCCATTAGCAGTCACTCTCCTTTCCACGATTCCCCCAGTCAGACAACCACTAATCTATTTCCCGTCTCTGTGTGTTTGCCAATTCTGAATATTTCTTATAAATGAAATAATATATAATGTGGTCATTTGTGTCTTGCTTTTTCCACTTTCATCCATGTTGTAGCATATATTGGTATTCCGTTCCTTTTTATGGCTGAATCATATTTCATTAGCTGAATACATTACATTATCCACGTATCAGCTGGTTGGTATTTGGATTGTTTTCACATTTTAGCTATTATGGATAATGTTGCCATGAACATTAACATATATAATATTTTTTCTAGAAATATGTTTTCAATTCTCTTGAGTGTATACCTAGGAGTAGAATTGCTGGGTCACATGATAACTGTTTGTGTAGCTTTTTTTAGAGGAACTTCCAAATTGTTTTTCCAAAATGCTGCATTCTCACCAGCAATATATGAGGGTTCCAGGATCTGCACATCTCTGTGAACACTTGTGATAGTCGATCTTTTTTATTATAGCTGTCCCAGTAGGTGTGAAATGATATTTCATTATGGTTTGGTATTGTTAACTAAAAACTAATAATGTTGAGCATTTTTTCAGGGGAATAATTTGCTATTTGTATATATTTTTTGGGGAAATATATATAAAAATATTTTGCCTGTTTTTTAAAAAATTGGTTATTTGTCCTTCTATCATTGAATTGTAAGAACTCTTTATATATTCTGGATACCAATCTCCTATAAAATATATGGTTTGCAGATATTTATTGCAGTCTGCAGAGGCCTTTGCATTCTTGAATATCCTTTGAAGCACAGAAGTTCTTAATCATGAAGTCCAATTTGCCCATTTCTTTTTGTTGTCATTGCTTGCATTTTTGGTATCCTATCTAAGAAACCAGCGCCTAATCCAAAGTCACAAAGATACATGTCTGTGTTTTCTTCCAAGAGTCTTATAGTTATAGCTCTTACATTTAGGTCAACGGTCCATTTTGAGTTGATTTTTATATATGGCAGATGTCCAACTTTGTTCTCTTGCGTGTGATTCCTTGTTGTCCCAGCACATTTGTTGACTATTCTTTCCCTCTTGATTTATATTGACATCATTGTTGAAAATTGGTCGATCATAAATATAAGGATTATTTCCAGGCTTGATTGCATTTATTGATCTATATGCCTGCCCTCGTGACAGTAGCACACAGTTCAGATTGCTGTCACTTAAGAGTAAGTTTTGAAGTCAGGTAGTGTGAGTCCTCCAATGTTGTTCTTCTTAAAGATCATTTTGGTTGTTCTGGGTCCTTTGCACTTCCATGTGAATTTTAGTATCGGACTGTCAGTTCCTGCAAAAAAAAAAAAAAAAAGCCAGGATTTGACAGGGATTGAAGTAAATTTGAAAGCTACTTTGAAAAGTACTGTCACTAACAATATTAAGTTTTCTAATCCATGATTATAGCCTGTCTTTCCATCTGTTCGGGTTTTCTTTACTTTCTTTCAACAACTTTTTTATGGCTTTCAGTATATAAATTTTGCAGTTCTTCTGATGAATTCATTCCTAAGTATATATTTTTTTAAATTTCAGTTGCTATTATAAATGGACTTGTTTCCCTAATTGAATTTCCAGAATGTTCTCTACTGTTGTATAGGAAATCAATTGTTAATTTTATTCTGATTTTGTATTCTGCAAACTTTCTGTATTTGTTTATTACCTCTAATAGTGTCTGTGTGGGGGCATCCTAAGAATTTTTAAATATGAGATCAGGTCATCTGAAAATAGGAAAGTCTTACTTTTTTCCTTTCCAATCTGGATGTATTCTATTTCTTGCCTATTCATCCTCCAGCACAATATTGAAGAGAAGCTGTAAGAGTGAACACCCTTGCCTTGTTCCTGATCCTAAGCAGAAAGATGTCATCCTTTCGCCACCATGTATGATGTTAACTGTGGGTTTTTCATAGATAAGCTTTATCAGTTGGAGGAAGTTCCATTCTATTCCTAGTTTGTTGAATCTTTTTATCATAAGAAGGTCTTGGCTTCTTGTTAAATGCTTATACTATGTCTATTAAGAAGGTAGATTAATGTTTTTCATCAAAGTTATAAAAATTTGGGCTTTGATTTCTTCAAATATTCTCCTTGCCTCTTCTCTCTTTTGTCTCTC
The DNA here is from genome assembly GCF_905146905.1 of Nyctereutes procyonoides. Taxonomy (NCBI): domain Eukaryota; kingdom Metazoa; phylum Chordata; class Mammalia; order Carnivora; family Canidae; genus Nyctereutes; species Nyctereutes procyonoides. The sequence goes on from NW_026575046.1 coordinate 55,648,134, forward strand.
TCTCTGGGACTCCCATTATGTGCATGTTGATATTCTTCACTCTGTCCCACAGGTCTCTGAGACTCTGTTCATTTTTCTGAATTCTTTTTTCTTTCTACTGTTTACACTTGAAAATCTCTGGTGGTCTATCTTCAAGTTCACTGATCCTTTTTTTTTTTCCTGCCTTCTCAAATTTGTTGTGTTAACTTTGAAAACAACAAACCCAATCCAAACCCCTTAGTAGACAGATGAAAATGCAGACCAGAAAAATTCAATGAGTCACCCCCCCAGCGAATCTTTCATGTCAGCCACTGTATTTTTCAACTCCAGAATTTTTATTTATTTTTTTAGAAGTGGGGAGAGGGACAGAGGGAAAGCGAGAGAGAGAGAATCTAAAGCAGGCTCCATGGTCAGAGCAGAATCCGACCCGGGGCTCGATCTCACAACCCTGAGATCATGACCAGAGCGGAAATCCAGAGTCAGACGCTTAACTGACTGAGCCACCCAGGCGCTGCACAACTCTAGAATTTTTATTTAACTCTTTTTATAATTTTTTTTATTGACATTCTATACCTGGTGAGACATTGATCTTGTAGTTTCCTTCAGTTCTTTGAACATGTTTAAAATATCCAATTTAAAGTTTTTGTCCAGTATGTCCAATATATGAGCTTTCTCAAACAGTTTGTATTAGTTTCCTAGGTATGGGACATACTTTCTTGTTTCTTTGCGTGCCTTATAATTTTCTGTTGGAAATGAGATTTAGGAAAATTTCCTTAATAAACACTTCTTGGATTCTTGGAAGATTTTGGTTGATGTCCAGGATTGTAATAACACTGATTTTCTAATTTTTTTTTGCCAGTGTTCTCATTGCTTTCATGGTGATCTTCAGAGGCACTTAATTCCATCGTTTCTGCCTACACCCCATAGCATTTTGAATTAACCTCTATTATAGCACTTATAACAAATGGTATGTATGACCTACTTTATTCCCCTGCTAGGCTGCAAGCTCCTAGAGGGAAAGGATTGTGTCTCACTCACCTCCTTATTTTTCCCTTCCAGAGCAAATCCAGGTCTTTGGAAAATAGCAGGCTGTTGCTGAAGCAATGAGTGATTGAACCCCTAAGGAAGCTAACCACTGAGGAAAAGTTTATGTTAACTTAGAGTACTATGGTCTTATTTCTTAATCCTAGAGAATTCTGGAAAAACTATTCTTGCATTTGCATCTAGACAATTCTGGTCATTTCCATCCCAATTGTGGCACTTTGTAATCGAGTGTCCTAAGGCAGTTTTCGTAATCATTTAGAACCTCAGTTTTCCATATTTTTGCAACGTGGATAATAATACTTAAGATCATAACATTGCGGTCCTAGTATGGTTCAGAAGATTAGATGAGATGACACGTATAAAGCCCATAGCACAGTGGAAGGCAATGCTGCTCATAATTATGAGTGTTTATTATTCTTGCCTTTCCTAACTCCAGGAAACTTTAATCACTTCCTGTTTAATTTGAGCAAGGGTTTGGCAAATGCACCTGCTGACAGCAACTGATGAACAATGCTATCTTCAACTCTCTCATGCCTGAGCTTCCACAAAGGCCTTCTTTGAAACCCATGCAAGCGGAACAACCAAGGTGCTTCATCAATGGGGCTCATGTACTGGCAGGGCTCCAAACAGAAAAAATTTGCTGCCTTGTGGTGCTGGCCAGGTGTGGAGTCAGGGATTGTGAGGCAGCCTTCCTGGAGGACTGGAGGCTTCGAAGCTGGGGGAGGTAAGAACTCCAGGACTGACCTAGGAAGAGAAGCAACCCTACAGACTCCTGAAAAGCAAAACAGAGGGGTCCCCAGACCTTCCAGGATGATGTCCTGGGGGAAGAGAATGGGAGGCAAGTTGTGCTGAGAGCTCTCTAATTTATTGAGACTTCCTACTATGGCTTTTCTTGGAGAGAAAAAAAAAGTGTTTTTTGTTTGTTTGTTTGTTTTTAACTTTGAAAACAATGAACCTAACCCAAACCCCATATTAGACAGATGAAAAATACAGAGCAGAAAAATTCAATGAGTCACCCAAGATCAGACAGGAAGAGAGCAGCAAAGCTCCAAGGTAGCTGTTGTTCTGACTGGGAGTCCAGGACTTTTCCCATCTTATCTGCTGTGACCCCTGTCTTGAGTCATGTACATATCTCATCTCCAATAATCGTTTGTCTGACCATAGACACTTGGATCTACAGTGTTTAAAGAGCTAAAATTAGAATCAAGAGGGTGGGGTTCAAACACAAGACCTGGTGTCATCAGTTAACTTGTATGAATCTCATTGTTTTCATCGAAAAGATGGGGCTCCAAATCCCCTCCCTGCTTCTCTCTCCTCTTGTTATTCTAAGCAGCACAGAAATAAAAGACATGGAAAAGATTCTTCACTCTAATTTTTTTCATCCAGACATTTACGAAGATCCACCATTCATTCCCCTAGTAGCATAATATGGATACTCACGGCTTTATTTGGTTTGGAAGATCACTAGCCCTAAACCTTTAATCAGAATCCTAGGCCACGCCTCTCTTCCTACCAATCCCTGGGCTAGGAGTCAAGGGGACACTGCATCCGTGGCCTGACATTTGTCCCTCTGTCCCATACCTCCAGGACGCCATGTGACGTGAGTGACTCCACCCAGGACGATGCCCTTTGGCTCCTGCTTATATGTCCCAATGCTCACCGGACTCAGATGCTTGAGTGTCTAGGAGATACCTGTGCTTACTCCCCTCCAAGGGGCTCCCCTCCGAGCCTTGCGGTCCTCCCCATCTCAGCACGACACCTCCAGAAACACAGGTGTTTCTGTGTTCTTTCATGTTCTTTCATGCCCTCAAACCTAATATAGTTGACAGTAATGGAAGTTGGAAGTTCCTCCTCCACACCATGTGAATCTTCATGGCCGTGTAGCCCCTATACCATCTGGGTAGGGCCGCTCATTCCTATATCTTCCCTGGTACAAGCCAACAAGGGTAATCTCATCCCTCATCCACGTCGTGTCCGGTAACGTCCATCTAAGCTGACGAGGCTGTGGGCAACAGATATATAGTGGGGGTATGGGCAATTGTCCAGAGATGACTCAATCAATCCGAGATCAGGATTTTTATTTTACAGTTGTTGGAACGATGCCTGCCCCTCCCCCAGGCAAATAAGACCATCTTGCCACCATGTATAGGTCTTGCTGTTGAAGCCAAGAGGTATGGACTTGCATCCAGGTATGGACTCAGCGTAAGGATAAAGGGACGCACAAAGGGTGGGGGACAGACGGAGTGGGACTGAGAAGCAGAAGAATACATTTAGAGCCCTGATCAAACCTTACTTGAAGCCCACATCCATCATAGCTTTCACTTTATAAGTCTGTAAATCGTCCTTATTTTCTGAAGAAAGTTGATGGAGTTTTGTTTCCTGAAATCGAAAGAACCAAACCAATAAACGTATCCATGCCACTAGCGAATTGTTCTATTTGCTTCCGAAACCCTGTGTCGTGTCTGTTCAGTTCTTACCATGAGTGCCACCACCACCACCACCACCGTCACTGTCCTGGCCTCCACGCCGCAGCACCTCCGGCCCGAACCGGCCTCGTGGTCGTCGGCACCCCTCGCCTCCCCTGCTGCCTCCTCCCACGTAGTCGCCACACAGAGACACGAGTTAAAAACAGCAACCAGATCTGGCCACTTTCCTGATTAAAACCTTTCCAAGATGTTAGGTTGTTCTTAACACAACAGCAACAACGTCCAGCCTAGTCCATCCTTGTGTCCACACCTCCCGCCTCTCACTTTGCAGCCCCGCTGGGTGCCGTCTCTGAAGCTCCTGTTGCCCTGGCCCGATGGCCTCATGTCCCTTGAACAGGCCCGATCGCCATCCCTGGCCTGGGGAGCTCGTCCCTCTTCCCCCCCCGCCCAGAGCTGCCGAGCCAGACTCTGCCCCTAACAAGACCCCCGCGACCCTGCACACTGCTTGATGACGAGAGGACTCAGTCTCCCTCTGCACCCATAGCCCGGAGCCCCCGAGCCGGGGAGCTTCCCCAGACACTGGCAACCTTACCCAGTGTGTCCAACCTTTGTATGCCCCAGTCTCTCGATTACTCACAAGGCCCGACCCTATGAGCCTGTAAATGATATCATGGTGATAAAACAAAAAGCCTTGGGCTGAGGATCTGCTGGTCTATGATCTTTGGGATTTGGGGAATTAGTAAGAGAAAGATGAGAGCAGGCTGTAGGACAGGATGGAGGAGAGTACAAATCATAGGCTTCTGGAGGAAAATGTGCGTGCACATGTATGTATATTAACACCACGTGTGAGTTTATTTTTTTTTGCATGTGTGAGTTTATCAGTATGACTGTGTATATTATATATGCACGTGTGTATATATTAATATGGGTGTGAATATATACCAATATGTATGCACCTGTGTGCTGTAGACACATAGGCACGTATGTTATATATGCGTGTGTCTATATATCATACATGCATGTGTGTGCACATATATATGTATGGGTGTGCATATATTAATGTGCATATGTGTTATATATGCATATGTGTATATGTGATACGCACATGTGTGTCTTAATATGCATGTGTGTATGTGTTATTTGCGTATATGTGATATGCATATACTAATATGCATGTGTGTATGTGTTACATATGCATACGTGCACATATATTAATATGCATTTAATGGACGTGTGCATAAAACAGCAGAGAATGGCCTCGGAGATGACTCAGTAAATCTCAGCTAAATCACTCTTTGTAAGACGGCTGTTTCCCGAACCCCCCCCCCCCCCCCCCCCCCGCCTCCCATCACTGGTTCTTGATCCTGGTTGCACAATAAGACCACCTGGGAGCTTTTAAAAATCTCATGCTCAGCTCTTCAGACCAATTACACCATTGTCTCGGGGGGGGGGGGGGTGGACCCAGACGTCAGTAGTCTATAAATCTCCGCTATGTTTCTCAAGCTCTAAGTGCCCACAGATTACCTCATGGGGGGATCCCTGGGTGGCGCAGCGGTTAAGCGCCTGCCTTTGGCCCGGCGCATGATCCTGGAGACCCGCGATCGAATCCCACATCGGGCTCCTGGTGCATGGAGCCTGCTTCTCCCTCTGCCTGTGTCTCTGCCTCTCTCTCTCTCTCTCTCTGACTATCATAAGTAAATAAAAATTAAAAAAAGAAGATTACCTCATGGGGGGCTGTTAAAAAGCATATCCCGATTCGGGAGGTCTGGGGCGGAGCCTGAGAGTCTATCTTTCTAACAAGCACTTGGGCGAAAGTGGTGTTTTCGGGTCCAGAGACCACACTTGGAATCGCCCAGACCCAGATGATTCAAATGTGCAGATAAGTGTGAGAACTCTGAGGGTGTGTGGGAAATTAACTGAGGTAGTGGATTTGATGCTGCATATAATCGTCACTCCTCCACCACGATTTTCCTATATACCTGTTTCTTAAGTGACTAATAGGAAAATTCAGGGGGAAGCAAGAAATAGCCGGTAAGGTCCCTGATGGAGGGAGTCTAGTGTTTGTTGAACAGCCACTATGTGCCAAGTGCTTTAAGTTATGCCGCCCCGGTGAGTTCATTTTGGGGGGGTGGGGCATGGAATAAATTCAGAGATAAGGGCCTTGCTCCAACTGGGGTCCACACTGAATGAAAGGCACGTCCCGGGGTCATGCCCGGGTCTCTCCAATACCCGAACCTGAGCACCTTCTGAGCTGCCCTGCTGCCGCTCACCTAAGAAGCAAAGGCCTTGAGTGTGCTTGGGCAGCTGCAGAGGGACGGGCAGCTGGGCTGAGGGCGCCTGGCGGGGAGACAGCGGGCCATTGTGGGAGCGGCCCGGGGGGATGGAGGAAGAACAGGTGTGCGCTGTCAGGGCCAGGGAACAGCTTAGGAGGGGAACAGCAAGTTGCCACCACCAAGAGGAGGCGAAGATTCAGGGATTAGGATTTGGCCTCCGCCCAAGGCTCTTCCAGTGCCCGTTACCGTGGAAACACCACCATCACCAAATGCCATTTCCTGCACATTCGCTGAGGCTCGGGCTGGCTCTCGGAGCATAGCGCTTGGAATGTGCTGGAAGACTTTGGAGGTTTACATTTGGTAGGTTTCCAGTGACTGTTCTGGAGGCAAAGACAGGGGAGCTCCGTAGGGCCGTGGGGAGGCCTCTGGCTGATGGGCGGGCAGTTGTGTTTCTCTCAAGGAGACACATAGAGTCACATCATCCTCAGAGGTAGAAAACACTAGACATCAGGCTTCTGCACCCAGAGCAGCCAAGAAGCCTGCCTGGGATCCTGCAGGACCTGGGCTCCCCGGCTCTTCCCGAGGCCTGGGGCGGGGGCAGGCTGGAGCCATCACTGAGGTGGCACTGCCACCTGGCGGGGGAAGCCGGCACCGCGTGGTCCTGACCTGCGAGTATTCAAATCTCTGCTTTCCCCCTCATTTTCTCTTCCTTGGGACAGAGTCATGATATTCACGAGATGGGGAAAAGCATTCTGGGGGCAGTTTGACGGACTGCAGGGTGGGCTTGTATTTGAGCAGATTGCACCGGGAGCATCTCTAGCAGGGAAAGCAATGGAAATCCCATCAATTATGCGGCAAAGAGAAAGATACCAATAAATTAGGCCCGTTACCTTACTACCGAAGTTCTTTCTCTATGTGCAACAATCCCCTTCTCAATGTGCAAAAACCCTCTTACTTTTAAGCAAAAATATGGGCATGGTGTAGGCTCTACTTAATTCCTATTTCCACCTTTGCTGATGAACCAGGCGCACAGCCCTTCCCCTGCCCCAGGAAAACCATCCCAGGGGGGATGTGGGCGCCAGAGGCCTGGGACTGTACATTCCTATGCCTCAGACACGATTAGCTATCTTGTTAGTGACTTTAGTTCAAGTTCAGTTGTCGAAGGGCAGCAAGGAGATGGGGCGGGCGGGGCGCGGGGGGATCCTATTCCACGGTCCTTATGTCTCTTTACAAAAGTAACCTCCGGAATAAGTGTTCCTGGGGACGGTAGGTGATCTAAGAAGATGGGTTTTGTGCCTTTTCAACTGGGCTTCATACAATTCCAGGCTCTGCAGAGGTGAGAGTGGGTGGGTGCCCCACGTGCCGCTGAGCCGGGCCGCAGCTGGACGCCCCCTACCTTCTGTCGTCATGTCTTGAACAATACGCTTTGGGGTGACCCGCAGCAGCCACTAGGGCTGCTGCATGCATGCACCACCCGCCAGGCAGCTTGAACAACAGAGACGCATTGGCTCATCGTCCTGGAGGTACAAGCCCAAGATCCGGGTGCCATGGGGTGAGCGTCTGCTGTGAGCTCTCCCCTTGGCCTACAGACCCCCCTCCCTCGCCGTGTCCTCACCTGGACTTTCCCTGGGGCATATGCACAGGGGAGGGAGTAGAGAGAGAGCAAGAACTCTCTGGTATCTCTTCTTACAAAGACACTAGTCCTGTAAGGTCACCACCACCCCCCATGACCTCACCGAACCTTGAGCCTTTCTGTAAAGATGACTCTCCGAACATAGTGGCATTGGGCGTTAGGGCTTCAACAGATGAATTGTAGGAGGTACAGGAGCATACTCGATTCTTAACATGAACCTCGTTTGAAAATGAGTTAGACTTTCAATAGGGTCTGGAAAACCTGGAGTCCTTGCCAGAGCCCGTTCACCCTGGGATGGAAGGGATGGGCCAGGGAGGGCTTGTGGTTCACCTGGTGCCACCCAGAGAGAGGATGGCAGGCCTGGGGCCTCCTCACCCTGGGCTCCGGCCCCCCACAGGTTACATTTTTAAAACAATGGAGGCGTAAAAACTAAATAAATAAATAAAATAAATAATTTAAATAAATAAATAAATAAATAAATAAATAAATAAATAAATAAATAAATAAAACAGAGGTGTCCGGGTTACCAGGTCAGGCCACAGAGGCTTTGAGGGAAATCCAGAAGGGGTGCAGGACCCCACACGCTGCAGTCGCGGGGGACAATTCTGTTGACCTCTGTGACCAAGCCGGGCTTACAGAGAAGCCCCAGGGCACGTCTGACCTACCTAGAACGAGGGAAAGAGCGGAGTTTCGAGGTAGGGACTCGCAGAGGTCCCACAGGGCACCCCTGGGTCACGCAGACAGCCCCTCCTCCCCTGCGAGGCCACAGCCTGACCTTGGTCCCTACTTTCCACTTCTGAGCCACGTGATATGGTTTTTACTCACAAAAGCCAGGAAGAGATGAGGAGGCCTGGACTGGACGGGACCTGGGGGCTGTATCTCCTCCTCTGCAACGGGTGGGATGGGGGTGTGGGGTCTGGTCACCCCGTTCCCTCCGTGGCCACAGGGCCCAGGTTCTCTGGCAGGATGGTGATGGGGATGAGTGGTTGGGCTGGTGCATCCCTGTGGAGGGGCGGGGGCTGTCCCTACTGGTGGAGGCCCCATAAGTGGAAGGGGACAGAGAGCCGGCTAGGTGCTGCTGTCCCCCCGGGGGACGAGGTGGAGCTGGCCGGGGAGGGAGGCTCCCCAAAGTCAAGGAGCAGGGGGGCCGGGAACAGACGTTGGGGAGACGCAGTCACCACTTTCTGCTGTTTTTCCAACTATGTTCCCAGGAGGAAGTAGGAGCTTCGGGCTGGGGGTCCCGGGTGCTGACTGTCCCCCAGGTCAGGCCCGGGCCACGGGCTTGCAGGTGGGCGTCAGAGGGGACCGGCCACCACCTTCCCCGGTGCTGGCGGCTGGTGGCAGATGGGCAGGGAGGCTCTGCACACAGTGTGGGGAGCCCTGAGCCCCTGAGCTGCCCGGACCCCGGGCGGAGAGGCTCCACCGACACGGCCCCCTAAGCCATCGCTCGAGTGAGAGGCGTCCCTGAGCCAACGACTGCCGCGGCCTCGATCCCTCCCGGGGCCCTGTCCCCCCACCCCCTTTGCTACCCCCAGTCCAGGGTGGACAGGCCTGGAGCCCACTCCGGCCTCCCCATAGGCTCGGGCTGCAGGGTTGGCTCTGGAGGTGACCTCCTCCTGCCTGCCTGCACCCCCCCAACCCCCTGGGCACAGGTCAGTCCCCACGGGCTGTGTGGGGACACGGGCTACCCTGATCGGCATCTTCAGCCTCTTCATCTTCCCCTCTTCTCTCAAGTCTGGGGGTCACCTCCCTCCTCTTCTCACTGTTTCCTTGTCTCACCTTCCGGGGTTAGTGTCTCTAGTGGCAGGTGAAGGGCAGGCCCCCAGTAAAGACAGTTTAAGGACACCGGCTGTGGGGCAGGGTCAGTACCTCTGGGCTCTGGACACCCTCTCTTTGTAGCCATGCGGCCCCAGGACTTGCCTTCTCAGCTCCCACTGCAAGACCTAAGACCCCGACAGGCCTTGGAGGGAGGTTGGGTGGCATCTTGTCTCTACAGCACCCAGCCCGTGGAATAGACTAGAAGACAGAGCTGTGGGGAAGGTTGCGGCCCTGTTCACGCCACTGGGTTTTGCAAAATGACTGAACCGGCCTCCCGTGCAGTTACATCTCTGTGACCTGATTTTTTTGCAACCGCAAAGCTGAGAGGCAGGTCCTGGTAACAGGGAGCCCAGATGCTATGTCATGACCACCCTGCCCCTGCCCCCAGGGACCTGTTTCTTCCCCGCTCAGCATCTGGGGCCTGAGCCTTCATCTTTCCCACATGCAAGGTGCCTGGAGCAGTCACTGTCTCTTGGTCATCAGACCTCCTGCGGAGCCCGCCCACCAGCACCCTGCCAACCACCCCATTTCCCTGCAGGGTAACGGGCCCCACCCGGGCCTCTGCACCTGCTGCACCTCATCGCGGAAATGCAGACTCTGCTGGAAGCACAGATGTGCATCCAGGGACGGGGACCCAGCCTCACTGTCACAAACACAGATGCTCTGCAGGGACTATACATGCACAGCTGGTGGAAGGGGGCAAGCCCTGGGCAAAGGGGAGAGCTGCCCCGAGTCCTACAAACAGTCACCACGGAGCCTCCGGCAGGCTGCTGGGGCCTCTTCAGACATCTGGACTTTTAAATAAATTTTACCGATTTTTTTTTTTTTTTAAATGCTGGCAACTGAGCAACATGCAGCTCACTGTCTTTGACCGACGGGCGCTGGGGGCTAAGTGTCAGTGAGCACCTAATGTGCCAGGTAACGTCCTGGTCCCTTCTGCACGGCGAAGTCACCATTTCTGCCTCACGTCTCATGAGCCAGGGACAGACGCATGCACAGCCCCGTCGCTTGCACCAGCTCTCAATTTAATACGTGGCATTTGAACGCTGAGAGCCTGGGTCGCGCTCCCACACACAACGCGAGGCTCTCACCCCTTTCTGTGTAGGACCCCGAGCACAGAAGCTGCTGCCGTGAGTTTCTGCATGGGTGGCGAGTACACGCCATGTCGCTTAGACCTCACAGCTGCCCCGGGGAGCCCTTAGGTCACGGGTCAGGAAGGCCTGTGCAGAGGGAGTGACCTTCCCGAGGCCGCTCAGCCTCTGGAGGGGGTGATGGAACCTCGGGTCTGTCTGGCTCCAAGGTCCCGGGTCCTCCCATGCAGCCTGTGCTGTCTGAGTCCCCAGCATCTGACCCAGGGCCAAGCCAAACAGGGCCATCCTGGGGGCGGGGGGGGGGCAGGTGTGGAGCTCGGCTGCCGGGCAGGGCTCTGGGGCAGCATCCGAGCACAGGGCTTGGTGAAGGGCATCAGGCGTGGGCCCGGGGCCAAGCAGCCCTGCGGAGAGCCTCACCGCGCGCGGTCCGGCTGGCTCCTCTGCGGTGACAGGCACTGCCAAAGTCCCCCATGGACCGTGTCACTGCCCAGGGCATAGTGGATGGCATTGATTGTGGGTGCTGCTTTGGCAATGAGGGCAGGCACCTGTCATGACACAAGGGCTCAGGGAGGAAGCCTCGCCACCTCGGCCCCCCGCCCTGGTCCCCCTTGGTGAGCCCCCACCCCGCAGCCTCCCGGCATCTCCGCGGGGCTGGTTCTGCAGCGCCCAAGGCTTCTCCTGCCAGTTGGCTGGCGACGCAGAAGCACGCTCTGTCCCGAGCAGCAGTCACGGCCTTGGCCGGCTGTCCCTGCCCCTGTCCCTGTCCCTGTCATGGCACATGGGGCCCAGGCAATACCAAGCAGCAGCCCCGTGTGGCCCCCAAGACGAGCCGATGGCCAAGGCGCTCTGAGTGTCCGGAGGGAGAGGGGAAGAGACCACCAGGAGCCCAGAGAGCAGGAGAGATATGGGAGAGACGAGAGGCCCTGAGGTGGAGGGAGTGCGGGCAGGCGAGGTGTCCGTACCATCTGCAGCTTCGGGGGGACGGAGCGCACATCGGCCATGGTGGCGTAGAGGTACAGGAGGGCGTAGGGGCCCCAGCAGAGCAGCAGCGTCCTGGCTGGCACGGTGGTGCTCACCTGCGGAAGGGGGTCGGGACCCAGGGGCCAGGTGGGCGAAGGTGCTGCGCCCGCCGAGCAGCTCGGGGCCAGGCGGCCTCCCTGGCACCTGTTGTGTCGGCCTGCCCGGTCCCAGGGGTCACGTCTGCCAAAATGGCTTGATGACATCCACCAACCTGGAGGCAGGGATGGGGCGGAGGAGGCGCACCCTCTCTGGCCCGCGCTCTATTCGGGGAACCCTGGGCTGTGGAAACGACTTCCCCGGGGCCCAGGGCTGCTCCTCAGCGGCAGCCCCCCGATTTGTACCATCTTTTTCCAAGTCACAGGAAAAAAATAATAATGTGGCAAATTAAGTGTCTCAGCAAAGATTGTTTCTTTATGCACGGTGACCACGTGGCCCCTGCAGCCCCAGGCCTGGGTGGGTGTGAGCCTAGCCTGTCACTCCTGGGTTCGGGGCTCATCGCATGATCACAATCCCCCCCACCCCACCCCGAGAGCGGTTGCGAAGATGAACCAGCGAGGTGCACAGACCATGGTACTAGTCCCTGATTTTTTGTAATCGAAGCTTTGGCGCTTATGGCTCGTCTGCCAGGGATTGTCTGGGTGACACAAGAGACCCGTGGAAAGGGACTATCAATGCAGAAACTCAGAAACAGCCAGAAGGGCTTATTCCGCAGTCTGGTTTGCCTCGGGTGGATGGGCTTGCGGGTGCGATTTCACGCTGTGGTCACAGCAGCCCGTGCCGGAGATGGAATTAAACATCCCGGAGCAACTTAAAAGGAGCATCGGAAAAGCCTGGGGTTCCGCGCCAACCTTGAAACCCTTGGGAGGGACGACAGTGCCGGTGCCTGAGTCTGAGCGGCCCCGCCCCCTCCTCCCAGCGCTTGGTGATGCTCGGCAACGGGGACCCCCGGGCTCTGTGGGTGCTGAAAGCTCTGCTCCCCGCCGCAAACCCGGAAAACCCCGAGGCACGAGCTCTCACATGCTGGGTGGTCCCTGCCAGGGACAGAGGGACTCCCTCTCGGGGAGCGCGTCCTCACCTGGAGGTGGCCAGGCTTCTTGAGTTTCTGCTCCATGAGCCGATAGGACACGAACGTGATGAGGAGAGGCAGGAAGAAGTTGAAGAACGCCATGGTGAAGAGGTAGCTGGTGAAGCTCCTGAGGGCAGGGCGGGAACAGGGTCAGGACCGCGTCCCCGGCCAGGTCGGCTGTCCCCGGAGGCGCAGCTGCCGTTGCTGGGAGGAGCTGCTCCCGGGTCCCAGGCAGACGCCCCGCAGAGACAGGGGCCATCGGGTCCTCCTTGAACTTGCCTTTAGGAGCCCGAGGGCTGGGTCGAGGATGAGCCCCCCCAAGCCCCTGGTGGGCAGCGCGGGTGCACAGGGCTGCCTTCTGTATGCGCCCCACGTGCAAGACAGGATGCGTCACTTTGGGAAACATGTTTGCCAAACGGGGGCTATGTCAACGGACCTCGAGGGATGATCGTTCAAGGAGTGTCCTTGGCACAGGGATCTGAGTGGACACTGTCGCTGGAGAAATCATCGGAAGGATCCCGGGAGGACCTGGGGTCCCGGGGCGGGTGTCACGGGAAACTGGGAACAGGTGGGAGTCACAGGATGGCTGAACCCCATGCTGCGAAGGGAAGTGCGCGTCATCCTGGTGCTGCCCAGTAGGGAGGAGTAGGGGGAAAGGCTGCCTGAGGCCTGGGTGCTGGTGGGGAGGATGCCTGTGAGGGTGCCCTGGGAGGACACGTGTGCCCGCTTGGGCTCTCAAGTAGGCTTCCCCTGGAAAGCCTGTCATCAGGGCCAGAAGCTTCATGAGTAAGAGCAGATAAGCAGAAGCAAGAGGGGGGCTGGAGCCCATGTGGCCCCTCCCCAAGATGACCCCTCAAGTGTCTCCCTCAGCCCTGGTGTCCTCAGAGCCACTGGATGGGGCAGTATAGACACAGGCTCCATGATGTGGGTGCCAACATGCATCAGTCTTGTCTCCCTAGGGCTCGGCCCCTCAAGCAGATGCTCCGGAGCTTCAGAGAACTCAACCCTAAGTCAAGGAGGTCCCTCCCAACGCAAAGACCTTAACATCCTTGGACTGTCCTGAACAAGGGACACGACTCCCCTTAGAAGCTGCTCAAGTCGGAGCCGGGACGAAGGGGCCATGGGGCTTGGCGACTGTTGTAACCGGCGCAGGCCAACAGCTCGTTGGGGAACATCCCTTCTTGGGCACAACTGTATACCCCAAAGTTTGCATAACATGCCCGCTGCTTGGCCAGCGTTCAGAATGCGTTTTCCCAACTCCCGCTGCCAACGTGCGAGCGGGTATGGAGACCAAGGAGCTGAGATTGGCAAATGTTGATGGTTCCCCATTCGGACTTCCTGCTGTGACACTGGGGTCGTGAGGATTCAAAGCAAAGATTCCCAAGGGAGGGAGCCGTGCAGCCGCTCCTCCCTCCTCACCTGTCCACCCTGGAGTAGTCCAGAGTGCAGCACGTCCCCAGAGGCTCATAGTCATAGCGGCCCCAGCCCAGGAGGGGCAGGGCTGCCCAGAAGACGGAGGACAGCCACACGCAGAGCACCAAGGAGATGGCCGTGTTCCACGCCAGCTGGCTGCCTGTGGGAGAGAAAGGCGGGGGGCAGGAGGAGGTGCTGGCTGGGCAGAGCACCCCCAGAATGGACCTCATGGTCTCACGGAACGTTCCAGAATCCTGGCTTTGGTGCGACTAGCTTAGCGCTTCGGACCAGCTATGAGGTCCTGCGAACCCCCAGTTTCTCCTCCACAAAATGGGAATGAAAATCCCTGTCCCAGGGGACTGTCGTGAAGAATAAGAGATGATGGGGGTGAAGGTCTCCGAGTAGATGTTCTCTACCACCTGCTTTGGAGGACGGGGACGGGGACAGGGCCCAGGGAGCCACGAGGAGGTCGGTCACACTTCCCAAAGCCGACCTGGGGAAGGTGCACGGGCAGTGGTTCAGGGGGGGTGGCTGCGGAGGGACCCACCGTCGCCCCCAGCCCTTGCTCAGACACAGGTCACCGTCCCTGCTGCCAGGACACCCCCTGAGGACTGTTGACCCGGAGCTGGGGCCACCTGGGTGTGGATGGTGGGCCTCGGTCACGCTGAGCGGCCCCATCCGTGTCCCCTCCTCCCCGGCCCGCCTGCTGTTTACGGGTCCTGCTCTTTCGTGGGCGCGGCTGCAGGGCACAGGGCAGGACTCAGCATGGGGTTTGAGCAGCACAGAGGACCAGGCCTGTGGCTCCCTCATCTTGACGCTGTTTGCACGGACTCGGCCCAAGATGCGGGGACTGGCAGCCGCGCGTTGAGGTGGAGAAGGCGGGCCCTGGGCACACTCGCGTGTATGAGCGCACAGGCCTGTGTGTGTGTGCACATGTGCACGGAGCACCGGGCGGGCAGGTAGGAGTGGCAGGGAGAGGCGTGCCAAGGTCACATCGGGCGGGGCTGCTGGACCCCATACGGGCAGAGGCGGTTGTCCTGGTCCCCGAGGGTGTGGGACTTGCCTGGGCGGGGGTGCACCTGCGACTTTCTGGGCGTGCCCGGGGCCCAGGCCTTGCACAGCGGGGAGGCTGCCCGGGGCCCACTGTCCCTGCGGCTGCAGCCCTAGGCAAGCTCCGTAACTGCCGCGAGCCTCTGCTTCCCAGTCTGTGTGTTGGAGTTTGCAACAAGGGCGCGCCGAGCCCCGGCTCCCCGAAGTGTGTTCACCCAGCCCCGACGGCAGGTGGGATGCCGGGCAGCGCCGGGTGAGCGTGGCTTTTACTCTAGCACGTACGTACTACAATCATAGGGACACGAAGGCCATGATCTCAGTGACACTGTTTAGGATGAGACTAGAGCGGGTGTTTAAATTTTTTTTAAATGAATCCCTTTGAAGAAAAAAAAAAATCAAGTCCCTAACGGAGCGGAGTGGGTGATCCAGTGATCCGGCTAATTATGAAGGCGAGGGTGGGAGGGCGAGCTTGGGAAGTGCAGGGCTGGCCTGGCCTTCCGGGCGCCTGGCACGGGGGAGGTGCCGCGGGAGTGTGGGTGCAGGGACACGTCCCCCCCCCCCCCCCCACACACACGCGCAGGCTGCCTCTCTGCCCCCAACAGCTCCCGTCTGCAGGGGCTTGCGCTCTACCCATGATCTCACTTGACTTTCAGAACAAAGCGGGGGGGGGGGTTGCTCACACAAACCGCTCTTAGAAGAGACACAGGTTCAGAGAGGACTCCTGTCTTGCCTGAGGCCGTGTCGGGGCCCCTGTGGCCCTCCCAGCAGGTGCGCTGGCAGCTGCCTCCCTCCCTCCTGCGCCCACGCCCCACGCTTAGGGACACTCATGTCCACCCAGTCCCTGGGGTTGGGAAACACTGAGGGGACCTTTGTCCCGACTGACTGCTGCGCTCATCGTAAACATGCCTCCCCCTGGCGCCCAGACTTACGGGTGCAGTAGTGGTGGTAGCGCCCCCAGGCCAGGGCCGCGCTGCTGCAGATGCTGGCCAAGGCCGTGGCGAAGCCCTGGAAACCATGGGCCTGGCAGCCATCGGGGCCGTAGGGCCAGCGCCTGCGGAGACACGGGGCAGTGACACTGCCGTCCGGCCCTGCCCTCCCCCTGCCCCAGCCCCAGCCCCGCAGAAGCCTGGAGGGCAGGCACCCTCCTGAATGTGCGCCCAGCTCCCCAGAACACAGGGCTTCATTATCTGCTTTTCCTGCAGGGAACAGGGGCCCCAGAGGCCCAGTCCCGGGGGTGAACGGGTGGAGAGTCCCTGGTCTCTGTGAGCTCCGCTGCACCTCGCGGGGTGTCTGGGTGGTCAGAAGCCTCCAGCACAGGATATAGACATCCAGGGAGGAAAGCCTGTGCCTTTATAGACGGAGAGGGAGGGGCACTGAACCAAGGTCAGAGGGCACACGGAGGCAAGGTCACAGGGGAGGCCCAGGGCTCCCCAACCTCAGCCCCTTGGGCCAAGCAGGCATAAAAGCTCCCGTTGCCTCCCTCACCGAACCCAGCGAGGGGCAGGAGGAGATCAGGGCAAGGAATCCTCACGGATTCTGGCCCCACAGACTCATCAGCCCCGAGCCTGAGCCCTCCGGTGGGCTCCAGCCTCCGTTCAAGTGCCTGGAATCAGGGCAGGAGTGTTCAGGGCGCTTCAGGGCGCTTCAGAAAACAATCTGGTTGACACCGTGTTGAAAGATCCTGGTTTAGGGGCCCCTGGGGCTCAGTGGATGAGCATGTGCCTTCAGCTCAGGGCGTGACCCCAGGGTCCCGGGTTCGAGTCCTGCATCGGGCTCCATGCAGGGAGCCTGCTTCTCCCTCTGCCTGTGTCTCTGCCTCTCTCTCTCATGAATAAATAAATAAAATCTTTTAAAAAAATAAAGAAAGATCCTGATTTGCAGGTAAGGAGGTTTTAGACACTTGTCAAAATCCCTTTGGCTTTTACAAACAATCCTGGGTGGGCTTCCTGGGTGCCAGGTGTTGGTTTAAAGTCATTTCCAAACAATAATAAGTGAGTCTGGTAGTAATACTCAGCTTCCAGAAGAAGTCAAGAGATAGCAACACAGAAGCCAGGACTCCAATCGAGGCTGGCCACAGGGCTCCCGCTGGGAATCCCCACGGGCAGCGAGCTCTGTGAGCAGCCCCTGTGCTCCAGAACCGAGGCTCTGCCGGGATAGCCTGGGATTGAGGGTCAGCCTCCTCCGGCCTGCCCGTCCTGGCCCTGCAGTGCTCTGTAGGTGGGAAGCGTGACTCTGGCCTGGCTGCCTGGTGCCCAGAGGTCAAGCCCCAGGCCAGGCCCTGAGGGCAGGGAAGGGGGGTGTCTGGTACCGGAGGAGGCTGGATGTGGCTGCGACCAGAGCATTTAGGCTGATCCCAGTGTCGGCCACAGCCAGGCTCAGCACCAGCAGGTGGGTGGGGGTCCGCAGCTCCGGGGTCTTGCAGAAAGAGAGGATGGTGAGACCATTGAGGCAGAGGCCAGTGAGAGCTGGAAGGAAGGGAGAGGCTGGCGTCAGGGCTGGAGAGGCCACCGGGGGCCGCAGCAGGGCCTGGGGCCTCAGCAAGCTGCACCCCAACCCACCCCGTGCTCAGTGACCTGGCTGGTGCCGATCACTTTGCCAGGAGGGGCTGGCTGGGCGAGACCCTGGCCCGAGGAGAACGCACATCCCGCCTCCTCCTTCCTCAAGAAGGGGGGATCCAGTAGGTGGCCACAGGGTTCTTGCTGGAACGATTGCCCTCACCGACAGCTGCCGACACTTAACACAGGCTGGGCACAGGGCCGAGAACGTTCCGGGGACATCCCCGGCAGGCCTTCACCTGGACGCTGTGCTCCCCGCGCACAGCAGGGACCCGGGCTTCTAGGGGCTACTGCACTTGCCCTAAGCACACAGCCGGTGAGCCGGGCTGGCGCCCAGACTCATGTCTGTTTAGCTCCAAAACAGCACCCTGAGGGCCGCATGACAGCCCGAGGGAGGGCCTGGGAGAGGGGCCCCGAGGGAGGGCCTGGGAGGGGGGCCTGAGGGAGGGCCTGGGAGAGGGGCCCCGAGGGAGGGCCTGGGAGTGGGCCCGAGGCGCGAGCTGGAGCTGCCGGGCAGCTGGTGAGTGAGCTTGAGAGCCCAACCTCGGGTGGCACACACCTGACCTCGAGCTTCAGCTTGGTCCCTCCCTCCTCCTGCTCTCTGAACCCTGGCCTCCCTGTCCAAAGGGAGGAGTCGGGAAGGATCCTGCCTTTGCAACTCCCAGTGTTTAATCACTAGGAGGACAGGGGAGAGAAGAGCATTCTAGAAAAAGGGAACAGCATGTGCAGCGATTTAAAGTGATACGATTTCAAGGCCTGTTGGAGGATGAGAGGGATGCTAGGTTGAAGGGTTCCTAAAAAAGAGGGAGGACTCCCAGATAATGGTGTCCTGAGCCCCCCCCCACCAGCCTCCCCGGGGCCACTTGCCCGACTGACGAAGCGGGCTATTTCTGTGGATCTGCTGTGAACAAGGACCACGCTCCCTATTAGTCCAGTCATGGGCTGACCCAGCACCAGGTCTGCAGTCCCACCTCTGGGCCCAGGCAGGGACCTCAAGGAGCCAGGTAGCCCCTGGACTGGAAATGCTTAGGGCTGGGGAATGGAGATGGGGGGCAGGGGTGGGAGGGTGGAGCTGGACAGGATGGAGGCAAAGGAAGTTAAATCCCGAGCGTCTATCAAGGTAGGCACTTCCTGCCCCCGGCCCCCGCTTGGGGTCAGAGAACCGGGCTGACTTGGTTGCAACCACACAGAGAGCAGGTGACAGAGCTGCGTGTCCCCAGAGCCTCCCCAGAGGCCTGAGCTTACATGGGATTCTTAGTGGGATTTCCGGGGAGTGAATTAAACTTTCTCCCAGCTGGAGGGAATGAAAAGGCCTGAACCCTGGTTCATGGTCATGTTCCGGGCAGATGGCCTTTGCTCTCGCTCCCTGGGACTGGCGCCTCTCTCTCTCTCTCTCTCTCTCTCTCTTGCTCGGCTCCCAGCTGCAGCCTGCATCCCACAGGTGCACCCGCTGGGCACCCCATGGGTGCGGGCATGGAGGAGTCAGGCTCCTTGTCGCCTCCAGAGCTGTGGCCTGCATCCGGGGGCCCCTGGTCCCCATTCCACCCAGGGCTTTCCTGGCTCACCTTCCACCAGCAGCACCGTCCCCACAGCCAGCACCTCCAGCTCCCCGAAGCCGGTGGGCAGGGCCCCAGAATCTGCCATGCTGGACCCTTCTCCCCAGCGGGCCCAGCTCTCCTCCGCTCTCTGAGCCGGGCCCCACCTTTTAAAGGGCCGTCCCACGTGCTGGCACACGCAGGTGATCACGCTAGACCTGGGGCTCCTTCTTGGGGCCCCCGGCCCTGAACTGTGCTTCGGGCCCAAGTAGAAGGAGCCCATTCACCAGCAGGACAGTGCGGCCTTTGTGAGGCCGGAATGCAACGGCTCCTCATTCATTTCAGCCCCATCGGGCAGGATTAAGGTCGCAGAATCCAAACGGTGTGTGGACCAGAGCCAAGTCAGAAGAGTGTTGCATAACCAAGGGGGGTGGTGGGGGGCAGAGCGGGGCTGGAGCCGCAGCTGTGCCTGAGGCCTGGGCAGGAGCCAGGCCCTTCCACGCGTGACCTCACAAGCATCGGGGGAAGAAGCCAGCCGTGGTCGTCGAATGAATCCCAGCTGGGACCGGGGACTGAGCAGCTACATGCCTCAGAGTGGGACCCCTGGGGTCTCCTCTGTTCAGTCCTTAGCAAGCAGGGCACCTCCTTCCAGGGCCTGCACAAGACTTGGCGAGCAGCGTGGGCCACGGGGACGGCCTGGGGCGCTGACCCCGTGGCCCCCGGGAGCCTTGGCTCCTATAAATGAGAAGTCGTACTCTGGCTGACAGTGCACGTTACATCCGGGAACACTGACCGAGAGGAATTTCACTCGTTTTTAGACAAAGAAACGAAGGCCCAGAGCCCTGTGAGCAATGCAGCTCAGGTTTAAGCCCTGCTTAGAGCCAGGCACCGCGCTTCCTGACCTTAGCATGATTCCTACAGCAACTCCGTGAATTAGGGTCCATCATCCTTTGCACTTCATGTGGGGGAACTGGCTCAAAGCAGCTAAGAACTGACCTGAGGTCACGCAGTGATTTGTGAATGGAGCGAAACAAAGGCCTGATCTCCTGTCCTTGGGCTCCAGGCAGGTGGCTCGCTCTACTGCACGAATGTTCATTCCCCTTTTGCTTTTCGTGCTGCCGGTCCCCACATAGGCAAGCCTGACCACCCCAAGGCTGGGCCGATGGCTCACATCCTCCTGGAGCCCTTTCCTGATGACCCGGCTACCGCATTTCCCTAATTTCTATCTCGCATCCCTGGTTCACACGTTCGTCAGGGTTCTTTTCATGCCTACGAGACGGCAGGGAAGGCAGGACGGGGCCTGGGACTCAGGGTAGAGCTCAGTGAGGCCAAAGAGAGGCAGGAAGCCGCCATCCCCAACAGAAGGAGGAAAAGGCGGACATGTTGGTTCGGACTGGAGAAGGGATGGATGGGAAGCACCGAGAAAGCCACAGTGGCTGGACTGGAAGAGAGGAGGAGAAGGAAACCAACGTTTCCTGGAAGCCAAGATTGTCAAAGCAGACCCGGCATTTCATACGGGCCCTGGGGCCCGACGTACCCCGTCATGCCTCCCTGGCCTGGGCCTGCCTAGGCCTACAGGTGAGAGGGACTGAGGAACCTTCTGGAAAAGCTGAGGGAACCAGGAAGGGCATGCCGGACCGAGAGCAGAGCTGTGGGGTCACAGGCGAAGAAGGCACGAGTGAAGGGTGATGTCCACGTCTAGGTGTGGGGTGAGGTGGGAGGCAGGGGACACGCAGCAAACGCCGAGAGCGCTTTCTCTACAGACTCCTGCGCTCCTGACCCGCAGAGGACCAGCGTGCTCTCTGCCCTCATGCAGGGACTCCTCGTGCCTTTGGCGCTGATGACGACGCCCACGAGGCATCGGCTCTGCCGGCCAGTTCTCAGACTGGGGGGCCGTCCAGGGGGTGGCTGCTTGCGGGCCCCGGGACTCACCTCCGTGGGTGCCCCCATCTCTGAACCTGCCCAGTACCTGTGGGAGCAGGTGCCTGCAGGTACCCGGGAAACTGGGTCCTTAGTACGTAGCAGGGGGCCTGTACCCCCATAGGCCGTCGATCTGGGGAACGTGGGGTGGTTGATCTTCATGACCACGCAGCTCTCGGGAGAGCTTGGCTCTTGTCTCGTGGGGTCGAAGAATGAGTCTTGCACACAAAGGAGAGCGAGTAAAGCTTGCTGAGTGAGGGGACAGAGACGGCTCTCGGAGCGATGAGGTCCCGGCAGGGTCGCCAGCCTGGGCCCCTACTGGCAGTCTTTTTATTTAAAACTGACCAGGGAGCCTGTGGCCTTGTCGTCTTTGGGATGTCCTGATTTGAATAAGGACTGGTGGGGACACCTCAGTGGCTCAGCGGTTGAGCATCCGCTTTCAGCTCAGGGCGTGATCCCCAGGTCCCGGGATCGAGTCCCAGGTCGGGCTCCCTGCATGGAGCCTGCTTCTCCCTTTGCCTGTGTCTCTGCCTCTCTCTCTCTCTCTCTCTCTCTCTCTCTCTCTCTCTGTGTCTCTCATGAATAAATAAATAAAACTTTTAAAAAAATAGAATAAGGAGTGGCTCCGTTTCCGGTTTTCGGTTTGTCAGGGGCCAGCGCAGGCCTCAGGCAATTTGAACAGTTTAACTGCAAACATGGATATCAGACCAAATCATACAATTTACATTAACAATATGAATGACAAAATTAAAAAAGAAGAATTGAAGAGATCCCTATATGCCCTGTTTTCTCAGTTTGGCCATGTGGTAGATATTGTAGCTTTAAAGACCATGAAGATGAGGGGGCCAGCCTTTGCTATTTTTAAGGAACTGGGCTCATCCACAAATGCCTTGAGACAGTTACAAGGATTTCCATTTTATGGTAAACCAAGGCGAATCCAGTATGCAAAAACAGATTCGGTATAATATCTAAAATGCGTGGCACTTTTGCTGACAAAGAAAAGAAGAAGGAAAAGAAAAAAGCAAAAACTGTGGAACAGACTGCGACCACTGCAAACAAAAAGCCTGGTCAGGGAACACCAAATGCAGCAAATACCCAAGGAAATTCAATACCAAATCCTCAGGTCCCTGATTACCCTCCAAACTATATTTTATTCCTCAACAATTTACCAGAAGAGACTAATGAGATGATGTTGTCTATGCTGTTTAATCAGTTTCCGGGCTTCAAAGAAGTACGTTTGGTACCCGGAAGGCATGACATTGCTTTTGTTGAATTTGAAAATGATGGACAGGCTGGAGCTGCCGGGGATGCTTTACAGGGACTTAAAATCACACCGTCCCATGCCATGAAGATCACATATGCCAAAAAATAACATATGGCATAGTTGTCTTTCAAGGACTTGGTGTTATTTAAAGTGTTTGTTTTGATAACATTTGGTCAGGCCATTTTAATAGTTGGGATGTGGGTGAGTGAAAGAAATGTTTGTGAATTTAAAAAAATAACTTAGTTTTTCTTTAGCCTTATTGAGCTATGAAATAGGAAGGCCTCAATTTTGTACAATAAACTTTTATTTGTATTCTATACATAATTCTACGTTTATTCCATCGTCCTATCACCAAATGTTTATGCTAGTCTAGAGCACCTCTTAAGATATATAAAACTAATAAGATGCTTTCCTAGTATTATTTTGGAGCAGCTAATGGCAGAAACATTGACTTTTTTTTTTTAAGATTTTATTTATTAGAGAGCATGGGCAGGGGGAGAGACAAACAGAGAGGGAGAGAGCGAATCCTCAAGCAGACTTCTTGCAGAGCAGGGAGCCCAATGTAGGGCTCCATCCCAGGACCCTGGGATCATGACCTTAGTCAAAATCAGATGCTTAACTTACTGAGCCCCCCGCGTGCCCCCATTGAATCCTTTTAATAAAAGAGAATTAGATCAAGCTTAAAAAAAATAGAATAAGGGCTGGTGATGCCATCTGTAATGATTCCCCTTTGGGTCTGATCATTCTTTGTAGGTCACAGGTGACTCTCATAAAAAAAAGTGTCTCCTCCACCCCTACGTAGGTCAGGGTGGTCTGAGCTGTTCCCTGATCTCTGGTTTCCTTACATCTCAGCATTTGGGGGACTTTCTGTGGTTCTGACTCCATGGCCCCCTCCCATCTCTCCCCACCTAGCCTTGTCCATCCCTTACTCAAACACACTGAGTAAGTCCCACACACGTCCCTTTTCCAGATGAAGAAGAGACTGTGCAAGGTCACGGCCTGGAAATGGAAGAGCTGGGATTTGAACCCTGGCCCTTGCACTTGGGCTTTTTCTAATGTTTTGATGGCCTTCATTTCATTTTTTTTCCCGATCAAACTCTCCCAGGAGAGAATTTCCAATGGCCAGGACTGTCTTCATCTTCTCTGAGTCCAGGCACCCCAGCAGGTCTGTGTAGCCCCCGCCTGGCTGCACGGAGGTACTTCGCAGGCGAACAGCCAAGCTGGCCAGTTCGGGAGCCACTTGCCCCCCAGGTGGCTGCCCGTCTGCCCCACCTTGCCGCTCCCCGGCCCCTCCAGGCCTGGGGCTGTTGCCACGGAAGAGGGTCCCCCGCCCTCACCCTCCGGACTGGGTATGCCAGGAGCAGTAAGCCGCTGAGTGCTGTGGCCAGGGCTCCCTCCTAATCCCCGGTCTGTCCCTGTTTATCCGATGGCCTCAGGAGGGGGGGGTAGGAGTGCTGATGAGCCAGTGGGCAGCTGCTGGGCTTCCTGGGCTGGGACAAAAGAGCAGTCCGGGGACAGGGCCCTGCCTGGGCTATAGGGGAGCCAGGGGCCATGAGGGTGGCAGTGGGCATGCTCTGGCTCCTGGCCCTCTGGGGGCACCCCCACGCCCAGGGCTCCTGCCCCTCTCAATGCAGCTGCAGCCTCCATGTCCTGGGTGATGGCAGCAAGGCCAGGTATGGCACCAGGGGTGTGGGATGGGTAGCCCACGCCTGTCCCTGCTGGGCTGGGTCGGGATGGCTGGACGCAGGGGGTGAGACCTCCATCTTCCGGCCCTGGGGACCCAGGTATCCTAGGGCGCTAGTCTGCTCTGTGTTGTCTTCCAGCCAGCAGGGTGCTGGAAGTACCAAGTCCCTTCACTCATGGGGGTGGGGATGGGGCAAGAGTGTGCCCTCCAGGGACTCTGTCCTGAGTCCTCTTCCAGGATCCTGGGGGAGAGGAACCCTCTGAAGGGCAGGGGAAGCCTCCCCCTTTCCTCTTTCTTCTCTTCTCCCTCCTTTCTACTCCACCATCCTCCCTGCCTCTCCCCAGGCCTCTTTCATTCTCTTGCCTCACCTCCTGGGGGTACACAACCGCACCCCAGGTATTTCCTACCTCCCCACCCATCATGCAGCCCCCTGCCTCCTCACGCTTCCCCAGCTTTGGGGCTCCTCTGGCCCAAGCCGGGAAGCCTTGGCCTGCACCCAGTTCGATGTGCTCTCTGAAAGACCAGGCGTGCCCATTCCATTGCATGTAAGCACCCCTCCATCCTCGGCCTTTTCTTTCACTTCCCCAAGCCCCACCTGAGCCCCGAGAGCACCTCCATCCTCTCCTCTCCTTCCTTTGGGACTCTCCAAAGCCACTGTGAGTTGTAGACTCTTGCTCTTCTGCCGTCGCTCACTCTCCTTTTTCTCTCTGGCAGTGTCCAGACCATCTTTTCTCTGACGTCTTCAACTTATCCACGAATGACCATTTATTTGCGTTTCCTGACTTGCTCAGGGATTCTAGGTCCTGGCTCAGGAGCCAGAGCCATCTTTCCTACCATCTTTTCAACATTTTGGAGTTCCATTCTCTCTTTCTCCCTCATCTCAGATGGGTGCTGGGAGCCACTGATGGTTTCTGATCAGGGCAGCAAGGTACCAGTGTGACTCTTACAACGATCCTGGCCATGGGCGTTGGGTCAATTAGGGTGAGAGGGGATGGAGAGAACGGAGAGGCACGTCCAGGAAAGGATACCCCATGTGGTCCATTCTTGACTCAAGTCTCTGATGCTCCAACTCATATGGATCATCAGACTTAAGGATCTTTCCCCCCAATGAAAGCCAGGGCTGAGCCCTGAGCAGGCCAGGAGACCGCCTGTGGCCAAGACAGTGTGACCAGGGTGATAAAGAGCCTCTCCAGCTCCCCAGAGAAAGCCCAGGGCTCAAAGTCACGCAGCATCGGTGACCTGGTCTTGGAACCCAGGGCTTCAGCTCCATCTCCAGATCTCGTCAGTGATGCTGTCATGGGCAGGGATGCGGGGCGAGCTCCCCAGGTTAGCCTTAGGATAGAAAATAAAATTCCAAGGTCACTTTCCAGGGCCCTGAATGTCGGCTGGTGGCCATCCCTCCTCTGAAGGCAGAGCCCTGACATCAGTTCCCCTCCCTCCACCTGACAGTCTCTCGGCTCACCTGCACCCGCACGTCTGCAGGGCGCATCCTCTGAGGGCGACAACGCCTATAGGAGGCCCCGAGGTCCCAGGGGCCCCAGGAGGATAGCGTGGTCAGACAGAGGCTCTCCTGCATCTTAGATGCCTCCCTCAGCCCACCTCCAACCAGCACGGGTCAGAGGGGCGGTCCCTACACCTGAGCGCCTGAGGGACCTGCCTGTACTCCGTGCTTCCGCGTCATGGATACGGTGTGTGTACCTGTGGGTACTGTGGTTTCCTTGGGCGGCCCAGTCTGGGCACCTGGACACAGGTGTCCCCATGTCCTTTATGCTGTTTGCCCCGCCAGATGTGCTGGCTCCTCAGTGGTTTCTTTGGTCCCTCCCTTGATGATTTTTTCCGCCTTTCTGGACGTGGTTTCCCCTCGACTGCCTTCCTCCCTCCCCCATCCAGACCTTCCTCTCTGCGACATCCAAACCTTCATTCTCATTGAAAATATCACGCTCTTTCCTCCTTAGCTTGACAATAAGCTGTGAGGGGACAGGGGCTGTGACTATGACGTTCTCGTGACTCTACAGCACCCATCGCTCAGTAGGGGGACCATGCACATCTCAAGAGTGTGGGTGGGTGGGGGTCACCGTGCCTCATATCCAGCCTCAAGTTTCACGTCTTGGAGGCTCTTGCCCTGTGTACCTGACGTGACTGTGCTGCTCTGGGTGACAGCCCCCAGCACAGCCCTGATTCGTAGGCTCCCGGAGAGCAAGGGCTGCTTCCTTTCCTCTCAATCCATCCTCTGCTTTCCTGTCGAAGTTAATAGATCAGGGCTTAGGAAGTCGCTGTCTGGGCAGAGGGATCATGGCCAGCAGCTTGCGGGGCCTGATCGCCAAAGTTTTTGAGAGTCGTCCTCGCAGAGCGTGGCACCCCTGCAGGTGACCCACGCAGAGCTGGTTGGTTCCAGGAGCTCGTTTACACCCCGAACCCCCCCTGCAAGGGTGGATGGAGTCTGTTCCTGGAAACAGAGGAAGTGGCTGTGTAAGGTGCTCAGGGACCCGCGGCCAGCAAGTAGGGCGCCCGGATGGGAGTCCAGCCGCAGGCCCGCAAGGTCCGGGCCCGCCTCGTGGTCCCTGAGGCTCCCTGACGGCGGGTCCCCACTGAGACAGTCAGAGAGAGGTTTGAATCAGTACTCAGATCGGTTTTTTTTTAAAGATTTTTAAATTTATTTATTCATGAGAGACAGAGAGAGAGAGAGAGAGAGGCAGAGACACAGGCAGAGGGAGAAGCAGGCTCCATGCAGGGAGCCCGATGGGGACTCGATCCTGGCACCCTGGGGTCACGCCCTGGGCTGAAGGCAGTGCTGAACTGTTGAGCCCCCGGGGCTGCCCTGACTTAGATCTTTTTTTTTTGTTTGTTTTATAAATTAATTTTTTATTGGTGTTCAATTTACCAACATACAGAATAACACCCAGTGCTCATCCCGTCAAGTGTCCCCCTCAGTGGACTTAGATCTTTTTGATGAAGGAGAGCCAAAGCGGTCACAGGGCCTGAGGCCCAGCGTGACACGGGCTGCCCTCAAGGCTGCAGCAGCCCAGGTGAAGTGGGCTCGCCCTGCCTGTCCACTCTGCAGCCTGGCAGCTGGTGGGTGCGCAGGGACAGGTTAGCGGGAGGTCCCCGGGCCAGTGACCAGACCAGGGCCCCTTGGGCCCCCCCAGGAAGGCTCTGGGAGCAAGAGCAGCTTGGAGCCTGTGTTCGAGGCTTGATGCCCCGGCGGGTGGGGGGTGGGGGCCTCGGGACTGCCTCTAGGCCCCCCCCCCCAAGGCTCTGGGAGCAGGAGGATCTTGGAGCCCGGTTTGGAGGCCGGGTTCTCCGGGGGTAGGTGTGTGGGGGGGTGGAGGTGTGGGGGGCCCTCGGGACCGTCTGCAGCACCACCCCCCCAAACCCCCCTCCGGAAGGCTCTGGGAGCAAGAGCAGCCCTGCCCCTGCAAGGGCAGTAGGGCTGCTGTCAGATGCCCCTTCCCGCCCCTTGGCCCGCAGCTTGGAGCTGGCCGGGAGAGGAGGGGGGATGGGGTGGGGGAGCCCTCGGGACCGTCTCCATGCCCCGCCCCGCCCCCGGGTTGGCTCTGGGAGCAAGAGCAGCTCAGAGTCCAGGGGTGGGGGTGGGGGGGTAGATCGGGGTGGGGGGCCCTCGGGACCGTCTCCATCCCCCCCTCCCCGGGGAGGCTCTGGGTTCGGGGGCTGGGTGTCTGTGGGGGGGTGCTGGGGGGGCCCTCGGGACCGTCTCCATCCCCTCCCCCGCCCCCGGGGGGCTCTGGGAGCAAGAGCAGCTCAGAGCCTGGTTCGGAGGCTGGGTGCTCCGGGTCGGGGGGGATGGGGAGGGTAGATCGGGGTGGGGGGCTCTGGGGACCATCTCCAGCCCCCCCCCCAGGCTCTGGCAGCAAGAGCCGCCCCAGCCCCTTCAAGGGCAGTAGGGCGGCTGGGCTGTCGGATGCCCCCTCCTGCCCCTTGGCTCGCAGCTCAGAGTCCGGGGAGGCCGGGGAGGGGGGGGGGGGGGTAGGGTGGGGGGGCCCTCGGGACCGTCTCCATCCCCCCCGCCCCCCGGGGAGGCTCTGGAAGCAAGTGCAGCTGGGAGCCCGGTTCGGGGGCTGGGTGCCCGTGGGGGGTGGGGGTGGGGGTGCGGGGGGCCCTCGGGACCGTCTCCACCCCCCGCCCCCCGTTTCCCCGCCAGGACGGTGGTGTGCAGCGACCCCGACATGACCCTGCCGCCCGCGTCCGTGCCCGCCGACACGAGCCGCCTGCGCCTGGAGCGGACGTCGGTGCGCCGCGTGGCGGGGGCCTTGGGGCCGCTGGGCCGCCTGGAGCAGCTGTGGCTGCCCTACAACGCGCTGGCCGAGCTCAGCGGCCTGATGCTGCGCGGCCTGCGGCGCCTGCGCGAGCTGCGGCTGCCCGGGAACCGCCTGGCCGCCTTCCCCTGGGCCGCGCTCGCCGACGCCCCCCGCCTGCGGCTGCTCGACCTGCAGGCCAACCTGCTGGCCGCCGTGCCCGCCGACGCCGCGCGCTTCCTGCGCAACCTCACCTTCCTCGACCTGTCCAGCAACCGGCTGCTGAGGCTGCCGCCCGAGCTGCTGGCCGCCTGGGCCAGGCCCTTCCCGGCCGGCCAGCGCGCCTCGCGGGTGCTCGGTAAGGGCGGGGCGGCCCGGCCGGGGGGGGGGGTCAGGGGGTCAAGGGGGGCCAGGGGGTCGCGCCTGCCCCGCGCCCGGGAAGCCGGGGCGATGCTCTCTGCCTCCGAAGTTGGCAGTCGGGTGCAGAGGTGATGCTCGGCGCAGAGGGACACCGCGGCAGGCACGGGCCGTGCCCCCCCCCACCCCCCCCCCCGTCGCAGTCCCCCCGGGCCCCCCACCCCAATCTCCCCCTGCAGGGCAGCCTTGCCCAAGGCCACCCACCCTTTCTGGCCACGGCCCCCATCCCAAGAGCTCATCCCAGGCGGGGAGCCTCAGGGCGCAGCCACTTGGCGGGACCCTGCGGGGCTGAATCAGTGCCCAGGCCTCGGGGCTCCCTGCACCCACATCCAGCCCAGCTGCACGTCTGCTCCCTCTCCACGCCTTCCTTGCCTCCCCAGCGAGCACGCTGCAGGCATTAATCTCCGGGTCAGGTGCACCCCGGCACCCGGCTTCCAAGGATGCCCAGAGTATGTGAGCACCCCAGCAATCACGCTGCAGGCCTAATCTCCGGGTCAGGTGCTGCACCCCAGCACCCGGCTTCCAAAGATGTTCAGAGCATGTGAGCACCCCAGCAATCACACTGCAGGCCTAATCTCCGGGTCAGGCGCTGCACCCCGGCACCCAGCTTCCAAGGATGCCCAGACC
The DNA here is from genome assembly GCF_905146905.1 of Nyctereutes procyonoides. Lineage (NCBI taxonomy): Eukaryota > Metazoa > Chordata > Mammalia > Carnivora > Canidae > Nyctereutes > Nyctereutes procyonoides. Next base: position 55,677,202 of record NW_026575046.1, read on the forward strand.
ATGCGAGCACCCCAGCCCCTTGAGAGCCTCCTCTGAGCACCACCAACACATACATGGAAGGAAGGCGGTCTGAGCTCCTGCTAACTGGTCCCCCTGCAAACTGGTACCCTCGCGCTGGCCAGGTGCTTCTGCGTGGCCTTGAAGCTTCCCTCAGTGTCCTGTCCCCCCACAGAACTCAGCCCTCACCACATCCTGGGCCAGATAGTCCCAAGCACAAGGCCCTTTGTTTTACAGATGAACAAACACACCCTGGGGGATGGTAGGAAGCAGTGGGGGGGGGGGCAAGGCCCAAGGCCTCCAGCTGTGAGGGGGTGGGCACCTCAGGGGGGGGGGCGAGCAGACGGTGGAAGGTAAGGAGTGAAGAGAGACCTGGTAGGAGGTGCCTGTGGCCTGTCCTGGCTCAGAAGGGCTCCAGCACCAGGGGCAGGTTGGAGCAATCTCAGAATGGTTTGGGGCAGCTCGTGCCCTAAGGCCCAGGAGGATCCTGTGAGGAGGGGATATTTGGAAGTCTTGTTGCCTGGGACAACAGCAAGCCCCATTCCAGCTCCATCCACCCTGCAGGCTTTCTCGCCTGATAAGGGATAATGTAGAGGAGAGAACTCAGATGGAAAAATTATTGATTCCAAAGTAAAATTTAACTAAGTTCCCTTTTAAAAAATATATATATGACATATCTCATATATATATGGAACTGATAACATATTCCAACAACCATGCGAGGGTTTGAGGCAGCCAGCGTAGGGGTGTTGAACGAGTATTTTAAATAAGGCAAATGAGTATAAGAGACCTCCAGGTCACACAGCCAGGAGAAGCCCCCTCCCTGAGACTCAGTTTCCCAAAGCAGAGTTGAATCAGTTATACTGGCTGACCCTTCTCTCTGATTCCTTCTTGCTCGTAATGAACCGATGGCTTACCAGCTGAACCAGATGTCTTTTCCTGCCCAAGGCACATGCCACGAGGATGACACGTGGCATTAACTCATTCTGGAAAATTAATATTGATTCTAATTACATGACTCACACATAAATGTATGTAAACGTTTAAGATATTACAGAGAAAGCCAAAAATCCTTTTGTTCCCTCTTCTGATTCCAGTTCCTACTCCCCCTTCTAACAGGTAGCCACTCTTAGGTTTATTTGCATGTTTCCTATCTTTTAGGATGCATTCGCAGTCACATATATATATGCACACAGAAAGAATTTCTGAGTTTTTCAAAAAGATTTTTATAGATTTATTCATGAGAGACATAGGCAGAGGGAGAAGCAGGCTCCATGTGGGGAGCCTGATGCAAGACTGGATCCCAGGACCCTGGGAATCATGCCCCGAGCCGAAGGCAGACGCCCAACCGCTGAGCCACCCAGGCGCCCCTCTTTCTGTGTTTTATAGAAAATCTCATATTGTATAGACCGTGCTGTATATATCAACCAGCACTGACTTTTTCACTCAATAGTACGTCTTGGAGATCTCTGTAAGTTACTACAAATGGATTGATCTCATTTTGGAGAAACTACTGCAGAATGTTCCAGAATACAGCTACACGACAGCTAATTCAGCCGCTCTCCCTTTAATGAGCCTTTAGATTGTTTCCATTATCTTACCAACCCCTAGGATGGCGCAGGGAACATTCCTGACCGTGCACCCTTAGGCACGCAGACAAATGTTTCCCTAGGATAGGACCTGAGAAGGGGACTCCTAGGCCATGCAGCACGCACTTAGACATTTTAAGATTGGTCCGGGGATGTCCAAGTGGCTGGGCGGGCTCTCGGCCCCCACGAGTAGGGCAGGAGGGACACCGGCCACGCAGGCATCCCCGCTCTGAAAGGTGACTGCCCGTCGATGTGGACTCTAGTTCTAGGGGCTGGGCATAGGCCGTGATGAAGACACACGGAAATCTCTTCCCTCCCAAGGCTAATAATGAAAATAGTGGGAACGCTGAACTTCAGCCAGTCTGAGGGGTGAACGTTTCCCTGTCATTTAACTTTGCTGTTTGCAGTAATTCGTGGGGGTCTGTGTTACAACAGGTAAGGGCCAGCCGGCTCACCGTGATGATTCTTGGGGGGCGGAGGTATCATCATCCTGCAAACCTGAGATGCTGTTTGCATCTGCTACCCTGTGCCAGTGGTTAAATGCAGCTAGCAGAGGGATGGGGGGAGGATGGCGGGAGAGGGACCCAGCGTCCCCGCAGCTAGTGCGCAGAAGGGCCTGAGACTCACAGATGTACAAGCAGGTGGATGTGGCCCCCTCAACCCCTGACGCTTCCCCTCCCAAATATATCAGATACGTGTATATAAATAAGTCACACGCCATTGATTCGTGCGTTCAAGATTAAGCACAGGCTTCAGGTTCCATGGCTACCGAGGCAAGGAGCTGCACCTGGAGGCCAGTCCCACTGACCCTGAGCTCAGGACATGCCGAGCCCTCCCTGAGGGGGAAGAGGAGCTGGGCGCGAGTGGATGTGGAGATCAGGGGCTCACCGCCGGCCTCCCTTCTCCTCCCCGCAGGCCTGCAGGACAACCCCTGGGCCTGCGACTGCCGCCTCTACGACCTGGCCCTTTTCCTGGAAAGCTGGGCCCCGAATCTGGCCTTCATAGAGGCCAGGCTAAAGTGTGCCAGCCCGCAAAGCCTGGCTGGAGTGGCCTTCAGCCAGCTGGAGCTGAGAAAGTGCCAGAGTCCAGAGCTCCGTCCAGGGGTGGCCAGCGTCAGGTCCCCTCTGGGCAGTGCAGTATTGCTGCGCTGTGGGGCCACCGGCGTCCCTGGGCCAGAGATGAGCTGGAGGAGAGCCAACGGGCACCCGCTCAACGGCACAGGTGTGTGAGCTCCGGGGACTGTGCAGACTGGGCGGGTCAGGGGTGGTCTGGGGACAGTGGCTCTGAACCTGTCCTACAGGAGCCTGGGAGCCCCTCTGTCACCCTGGGACGCCAGTTCCCCCACCCTGGGAGGAACAACATGCTGCCGTTTGGGGCGGGGGTGCTCCTAGTAGAAGTAATATTTAGAGTGAGTTTCCCAGTTGTGGTTGTGAAGCCACCAGGAGTCATAATCATGTGTGTTACCACCTACTGGGCTCCTTGGTGCACACGGAGTCACCGAACTTAAAAGACAACTTGATTATCCCTGTCCTATAAGTAAACAGACCCCGAGAGGCTAAGTGCTTGGCTCCCGGCACGCAGCCGGTGGTCTTTGTGCTGTGTAGACGGAGACGGTTCGTCTCTGGCCCGGGGGGGGGGGTTTGCAGGAGCCACGGCCCAGCTGTGTGCGGAAGGGGGGGTCAGGAGGAGTAGTTCCTTAGCACCTGACCCTGACCGGAAAACCCCGTGACCCGCCCCACTTGCTTGGAGGTTCTCCTTCAGCTGGGTCAGCGAGTGTTGCTCAAAGACCGGGGTCTGGAATCAGTTTACAAAGCTGTATGAGGAGCTCCGTTACATAAAACCAGGTTGAAAATGCTCGGGGTGGCAAAGCCTCGCATCCAGACCGACCCCCTTACCCTCGAGCTGCCTGCTGCCCTGAGGCCGTTCTGTAGGACTCCGGGGCCTGATGAACATGGCTTGAGCACCCCAGATTTAGAAGGCAGGTCGCCCTTAGACTTAGCTGGAGCCTGGGTCCCCCTAATGCGAGCCCAGGGGATCTTGAGCCCCTTGGCTCGTCTAAGAAAAGCTGAATAACTCCCAGGGTTTTCCCGGGACGGCGGGGCCCCCGTGCAGCCCTGAGTGCCTGCCGCCCAGGAGGGAAGCCTGGCCGCCAGGCCCACTCACTGGCCTCTGTCCCCCCAGTGCACCAGGAGGTGTCCGGTGACGGTGCCAGCTGGACGCTGCTGGGCCTGCCTGCCGTGTCCCCCCGTGACTCTGGGGACTACATCTGCCAGGCCAAGAACTTCCTGGGAGTCTCGGAGACCGTCATCTCCCTGGCCATCACGGAGCCCCTGGCTTCCACGGAGCGCGGTGGGCTTCCAGAAGCTGCCGCCTACAACAGGGTGGTGGCCCGGCATGTCCCCGACGGCCCCGCGCCTGGCGGCCCGGCCACTGCACCCCCTGGGCCCGACGCCGAGGAGGAGCTGGGCCTGCAGCAGGTGCAGGCGGGGGCCCCGGGGCACCAGGGGGCCCGGATACTCAGGTCCCTCAAGGTGGTGGGGGACACTTACCAGAGCGCGACGCTGGTGTGGAAGGCGCCGCAGGCCGGGAACACCACCACCTTCAGTGTCCTCTACGCCGTCTTTGGGCAGCGCGACATGCGGCGGGTGGCCGTGCAGCCCGGGAAGACCCGCGTCACCATCCACGGGCTTGTGCCCAAGACCAAGTACGTGGCGTGTGTCTGCGTGCGGGAGCTGGTGCCCCAGAAGGAGCAGTGTGTCATCTTCTCCACGGACGAGGTGGTGGACGCCGAGGCCACCCAGCGCCTCATCAACGTGGTGGTGATCAGCGTGGCTGTGGTCATCGCCCTGCCCCTCACCCTGCTCGTGTGCTGTGGGGCCGCGCGGCGGCGCTGCCGCAGGTGTCCCCCGGGGGGCCCCGCGGAGGCCGGGGCCTACGTCAACCTGGACAGGCTGGGCCACAGCGACGACGGCTCCGAGGAGCTGTCCCAGCACAGCCTCAGCGAGGCTGCCGGGCTCCTCTCCGCGCGGCCCAGCCTGGACTCGCAGGTGGTGGGCGCCCGCGGCGGCAGGCGGATCAACGAGTACCTGTGCTGAGGGCGCCCGGGCCACACACCTGCTCGGCCCACCCGCTGACTCGACCTGGGGCCACGCCACGGGGTCCTGGCCGCGGGGACCTGCCTCCGCACGCGCGGCCCACCGCAGCAGCAGCCAATGCTCACTAAGCCCTTACAGTGTGCCCGCCAGTGTCCTCGGGGCTTTATAGGCATCGACCTCATTAATTCTCATCACAGCCCTTTGCAGCAGGCCCTACGTGTTCTCCCCATTTTCCTGGAGAAGAAACAGGGGGATTGACCAACTCGCCTGTATCAGTCATTTTTTTTTTTTCTGTGTAACCACTAAAAGCAAGATGTTGGTGGTGTGCAGCAGCGAGCACTTATTTTCACACAACCTACAGGTCTGCAGCTTGACCGGGGCGGCTCTGCTCCGTGAGTTCTCTGCAGGGCCCAGGATGGAGCGTCAGTGGCGACTTGGAGCAGACTTCTTCCTTGGAGGGCTTGGATGATATCAGAGAAATGAGCAAAAACATGCAACATCGAGTGTGGAGGTCGTTGGTGTCACCTGCCAGCCGCCGGCTCCTGCGCCTGCTCTTCGGCTCCCTGCCCGCTCCAACCAACCATGCTCTCTGCCCTCGCCTGCCCTGCCGGCGCTGCTCTCCGCCGCAGCTTCAGCACCTCGGCCCAGAACAATGCTAAAGTAGCTGTGCTTGGGGCTTCCGGAGGAATTGGGCAGCCCCTTGCACTGCTTCTCAAGAACAGCCCCTTAGTGAGCCGCCTGACCCTCTACGATATTGCTCATACACCCGGAGTGGCCGCAGATCTGAGCCACATCGAGACCAGAGCAACCGTGAAAGGCTACCTCGGACCTGAGCAGCTACCGGATTGCCTCAAAGGCTGCGATGTGGTGGTTATTCCAGTCGGAGTCCCAAGAAAACCAGGCATGACACGGGATGACCTGTTCAACACCAATGCCTCAATTGTGGCCACCCTGACTGCTGCCTGCGCCCAGCATTGCCCTGAGGCCATGATCTGCGTCATTTCAAATCCGGTCAACTCCACCATCCCAATTGCAACGGAGGTTTTCAAGAAACACGGAGCTTACGACCCCAATAAAATCTTCGGGGTGACGACCCTGGACATTGTCAGGGCCAACACTTTCATTGCAGAACTAAAGGGTTTGGATCCCGCGCGAGTCAATGTTCCTGTCATTGGCAGTCATGCTGGGAAGACCATCATCCCCCTGATCTCTCAGTGCACTCCCAAGGTGGACCTTCCCCAGGACCAGCTGACAGCCATCACTGGGCGGATTCAGGAGGCCGGCACGGAGGTGGTGAAGGCCAAAGCTGGAGCAGGCTCTGCCACCCTGTCCATGGCATACGCTGGAGCTCGGTTTGTCTTCTCCCTTGTGGATGCAATGAATGGGAAGGAAGGAGTTGTCGAATGTTCCTTTGTTAAATCCCAGGAAGCAGACTGTGCCTATTTCTCCACACCATTACTGCTGGGGAAAAAGGGCATCGAGAAGAATCTAGGCATTGGCAAGATCTCCCCTTTTGAAGAGAAGATGATAGCAGAAGCCATCCCCGAGCTGAAGGCCTCCATCAAAAAGGGAGAGGAGTTTGTGAAGAACATGAAATGAAAGGGCAGCCAGCTAGCAGTCCGTTTCCCTAACTTATGAAGGCGTCATGTCCCTGCAAAGCCATCTCCTGTCCTCATGTTTCTGTTGCGTTAACCACCAGTGTCATGTTAACGTCACCGCCCCTTCCAATCGCAAGTCCGTCAATGTGTGCATCAATAAAAGCAGGCTTCCGTTTTTTTTTTTTTTTTTTTTAAAAAAAAACATGCAACATCTCTTAAGTTCTTGGCTCTAGAACCAGCACGCCGCCATGGCTGCCCGTGTTCTGTGGGCCAAAGCAGGTCCCATGGCCTAACCCAACTCTCACAGAGCAGCAGAGGACAGTTCTCCCAGGGAGCTGATGATGGGGCAGGAAAGAGTCTGCTGAGCAGTGATCTGATCTACCCCGCCCCTGAGGTACACAGCTAGGAAGTGGTAGTTGTGGACTCTGGACCAGGCAATTGGTTCCAGAATTGATGGTCCCTGCCGCTCCCCTCTCCTGCATCTTGATCACATTTATGTTAATTCATAGACACCCACACCTCTGCTTGTGCATGAGCCACATTTGTACAGACACACACAGAGATACACTCTCTGCCTTCATTGTATACACTTAGGGATTCCCAATGTTTTTTCTCTGGATGCTGCTCTGCCTCGATAATCATTTGATTTTCAATAAATTCTAGAGGTTTGGATGATGCCCAGGAGACTCCTGCTTGTTTCATCTCAGAATGTCAGGCTGGAGGAATCTGAGATGCCCTCCATGGTGGGTGGCACCGTACACTCAATGCTGTAGGGCACACAGCTCATTTGTCCTCAGAGAGTGGCCTTTGTAATTTGACTGAAACTTAGCTGGGTTCCTGAGGGTGTCTCAGGGCCTTCCCAGTTATTCAGGAAGCCACCTCAAAGTGGGATTCTTGCTCAGTTTGCTTAACACTGGGAAGCCGCTGAGATATCGTCTCTGCGCACAAGCAAAGGTAAATGTTCCCAACAACAGGGTCAGTGTCATGTCTTGTCTGCAGGACTGAGCTCCTCCAGAGTGTTTGGTGCCAGGGCCTTTAGATACCAACTAAGGAAATTCAGGGACGTCAAGGAAACAATTTTGCTGGTATCAACCAACAGACCCATATCGTGTTGAACATTTGCCAGATAGGAAACAGTGTGATGTGGTGATTTCTTTTTTTTTTAAGATTATAATTTATGAGAGGCAGAGAGAGGAGGACAAGCAGACTCTGTGCTGAGTGTGGAGACTGACTCGGGCCCAATCCCAGGACCCTGAGGTCATGACCTGAGTCAAAACCAAGAGTCGGATGCTCAACCGGCTGAGCTGCTCACATGCCCCAATACAGTGATTTCTAAAGTTACTGTACTCCCTCTCATATTTACAAAGACCTGACAACATATGGTTCTGTTTTCTCTCATTTGATCCTTACAACAACCCATTATGGAGGCTGAACTACTTGATTTTACAGATGAAAAAACTGAAGCCCAAAGAGTTGAATAACTTATAGAGGGTGGTGATGGATTTTTCTTGGAGGGTCTAAGTCTTTGATAACTTCCTGACCAGGTTGAGGATCTTCCTTCAGTGTTGATCTCTGCAATGTGATCTATAGCAGCTCCACTATGGAAATGGATTTTTTTTCAAATCATTGAAAGCCATAAGAACCATAAGACCACCAGTACACATGAGCATGGAGTTTAAATATATGGATATTTTCTGCCCATCATCTGGAGGGTGCATCTGACTATAACTTATGGACCATAGCCATTAAAAAGAGAAATTGTTTGGTTGGAAGTTGACAAAACCACTGGCTACATCACGGGTCAACAACCATATATGCCGTAAAGAAAACCAGATAGTAAATATTTTAGGCTCTGTCACTGACTCAGCTCCTCTGATGGAATGTGAAAGCAGCCATAGACAATATATAAGTTGATGGGCACAGGTGTGTTCCAATAAAATGTTATTTACACTAACAGGTGGCAGGCTGGATTTGAATTTTTTTTTTTTTTAATGATAGTCACAGAGAGAGAGAAGCAGAGACACAGGCAGAGGGAGAAGCAGGCTCCATGCACCGGGAGCCTGATGTGGGATTCGATCCTGGGTCTCCAGGATCGCGCCCCGGGCCAAAGGCAGGCACTAAACCACTGCGCCACCCAGGGATCCTGGCAGGCTGGATTTGGCTCCCAGGCTATCGTTTTCCAACCCCTGCGGTAGTTTTATCAAGGCATTTCTGTTGTTGAGACCCAAGACTCAGTTCTGATTGTTTGATACATGAGATTGACAGGCACTCCCCAAATTAGAACAAGATGGAAGCGGCCACCTATTGAAATGGTTAAGATATTTCTTCTAAATGATTGACTGAGCCAATCAAGGTTGAACAATTATAGGCCCAAAGACAACTAAGATCCAGTCAGTTTTATTAAACCTTGTTTGACGAGAATTCAGGAACTTAAAAGCAAGATTTGTTAGTATTTATCCAATATCATGAGGTGTGTGGGGTGGAGGGAGGAGAAAGAGAGAATTCAAACTTTTCAATGATTTCTTAAGACCTACTTTGGTGGTCTGGATGGAATGACCCCCAAGATGGTCAGCCTCCAAATATCCATCTGTCAGTCTTCCTTTTTGTGTTCTTTCTTCCCTGATTTGCTCTGGTAAAGAATCATCCTGGATTATGTTCATGAATATTCATACAACTGGAAAAAAAATGAATTCCCATTGTGAAAAAATAAAATGATACCTGGTTTATATATTGGTCTTTGGTATATGAGTCTGGTTAGTATAAGTTGGTCCCTGAAAACCTGCTTAGAGTCCAGGGAAAATAATTTCTGGTCTCCCAGTGGTGAAGACCATCCTGCACCATGGTGATCCTACAGTGTGCTGTCCTTGGAAACCTTGTCTGGATGTTGACTGTGATTCTCACATCTCCATCATACCTTTTTTCTGACTGCAACATGCTTATATTCCTTTTGAGCTGGGCAGGGGGCAGGTCTGATGTCACTTATCTCGAGTTCCGTGTGTTGGTTGCAGGGTACAAAAGGCAAGTAACAGAAATTATACCCTGGAAAGTGGATGTGGGCTGTTGAAATTAGGCTATCGATCAAGGGACTCAGTGAACAGTGTGTTTAGAGCTCTTAGAGCTGGAAATTTTTAACTATCATATACTCCAGTAGAAATAGAAATAAATTTAAAAGTCTTTGAACACGTTATTTGATTGCAAAGACATTGTAGTCAGGATAGCTTAGGCTTATGCTGTGCTAACAATTACCAAATTTTGGTGGCTTGCCATAGAAAGATTTATCCCTGTTCTTGAGTCTGTGGGAAATGTGGATGGAGAAAGGGTTTTGCTCCATTTATTCACCCGGAGACCCAGGCTGACGACGACTCCATCACCTGGAATGCTAACAACTGCTGTAGCAAGGGGGAAGAGAAGCTGGAAAGTCACGCAAGGGCTTTTAAAACATTATTTCCTCTAATAGTTCATTATCCAGAATGCTAGTCACATAGCCTGCCTACTTCGGGAGGGCTGGGAACGTAGTCACCTGTGTGTCCATCCCAGGCAGGCCACAGAGCATGCATAGCCAGGAGGACACCTCAGACGGGGTTGGCAGCAGAGGGAGGAGCCAGGGAAGAGCACCAGCTTGAGAAAGAGGAAAGACAGCACGTCTGCTCCCCGATATGTCACCTGGCTCTCTGTCTGAACTGCCCCAAAGTTCTTCCAACCCTGGGGTAGCATTTTCCAATTGAATAGAAAACTGTCTTAATAAGGTTCTATTAAGATGTGCCAGGGAGCCATCAGCAGGAAGCCATTTCTATCTTTTATATATAATCGTGTCATAAACAGAGTGAACCCCCCCCCCCATGGCTCTTCTCTACCAAAAATTCTAAGCCAAGTTCTTGAAAACATCCTTCAGGAAGGGACATGGGTGTGTCATAGTCTCAAACCCCTTCCCCTTGTTGTTAAATCTCTTGAGTTTAGGGACACCACTTAATCACTAGTTGTTCAAAGTAAATGACACAACCCAGCTTTAATTGCACCAGTCTCTCGCCTTAATTGACAACACAGCTACACCCCTGCATTCATATGCCAAATAAGGAGACCAGGGGATCCCTGGGTGGCTCAGCGGTTTGGTGCCTGCCTTTGGCCTAGGGCGCGATCCTGGAGTCCCGGGATCGAGTCCCACGTTGGACTCCTGGTATGGAGCCTGCTTCTCCCTCCTCCTGTGTCTCTGCCTCTCTGTCTCTCTCTCTCTATCATGAATAAATAAATAAATAAATAAATAAATAAATAAATAAATAAATAAATCTTTAAAAAAAACAAAAAACAAAGAAAGAGACCAGAAGATGAGGGGGTCAGGAGAGAAGAAGGAGCAATGCAGAAGTGGTCAGCATAATTCCAGAGACGACATGCCAGTGGATGTTCTTCTCAAGCTTTCCGCAAATCACCAGAAGGTTAGGTTCACCTGGATTCATCTGAAGAGGATAGCGTGGGATGAACAGAGGAAAAAATGTGGGGGATGGAGATCTCTTTAGGCCCTTATAGTTTGACGTGAGAAAAGAATTCATTAATGGGTTGCCCTGCAGTGAATTGAATCACATTTTTTTCCCCAAAAAGGCAAGCTTAACAAATCTTGGGCACCATGGTACAAGTCTCAGGAGTGAGATCAGAGTTGTCTCCTCACCCCATCAGGCCAAACTAGCTGGGCCCTTGGGCTCTCTTCACCCTCAGTTGCTGTATATGAGTTGCTTTGGGAAGGGCATGATCTCATGCAAGCAATCTTTGCAGCTGAGCATCAACACATGCCTTGAAAGGGGTCTAAGGCTGCACATCTCCATGTCTAGCACAAGCTTTGTACCCATTGCACTCTCTTTGTTTTGATTTTTAGCTTGAGAGGAAATCCAGAGATCTGGCCAGATTGTGGAACTGACAAGAAATTCAAATACATCTGGCATGGATGAAAAGCCTGGAGTGTAATCAGCTTAGTTGATGACCCATTTCCCCCATCCCTGGCTAACTACTAAGCGGATTTTCTTCCTTTAGGCCTTTTGTAGGGTATAATGTATATTATGAGTATTAGGAGAACCCAAGGAATGTCCATATTCACCAGGAAGTACCGTAAGTAATAAGGAAGCCGACTTTGTTGCTCTTCAAGTCTGTTGGTGTAGGAAGGGAATTAACATAACTCATGTACGTTAGGTACTTTATATAGCCTCAAAATTTCCTAGAAACACTATGAACTATTTATTAATTTCATTACTTTGCATAAGAGAAACTGAGACTCATGTACGTTGAGTGACTTTCCAAAGATTTCAAGACAAGGAAGAATAAGCTAGAGAGAAGACCCCATGGCAAAGGGTCTATAAAGTTTTGCCCACCAGTGATTCCTTGCACCCAGAAAGTGTGTGGCTTAGAGTAGATGGCCAATAAATATTTGTTGAATAAGTACCCCAAATCACATAAAACATAAGTCCTTCATTTTTATCATGTGAAATACACAGCATTCAGGGCAAGTTGTGAGATCCAGGATAAGAAACACACTTTAACTCATTCAGAAAACCTCTGTACTGTGATGCTTCTCTAACCCCGCTCATCCAAGTGGCAGAGGTAGCCGTCTTAGTGCAGTACAGTAGTGAATCCATCACAGGCGTCGGAGAAAGCCAGTGATGCGAGTGGTCACATCTCGTTACCCCCCAATCTGCATTCACTTCTAGAGAGTGGGTGAAAATCCTAGCTTTCAGGGACGCCTGGGGGGCTTAGCGGTCGAGTGTCTGCCTTCAGCTGAAGGCGTGATCCCGGAGTTGTGGGATCGAGTCCCACATTGGGGGCTCCCTGCAGGGAACCTGCTTCTCCCTCTGCCTGTGTCTCTGCCTCTCTCTGAGTGTCTCTCATGAATAAATAAATAAAATCTTTAAAAAGAAGAAAGAAAGAAAGAAAGAAAGAAAGAAAGAAAGAAGAAGAAGAAGAAGAAGAAGAAGAAGAAGAAAGAAAGAAAGAAAGAAAGAAAGAAAGAAAGAAAGAAAGAAAGAAAAAGAAAGAAAGAAAAAGAAAATTCTAGCCTTCAGGAGTCAACTGTGTAGATGAAGTATTAGATGGATTCTGGCCAAATAACTCAAACTGTTGTGTTCAGGATAGTATTACCTGCCTGTTTCTCAGATCATTCTGTAAGAAACTGAGGGAAGGTGGTATCAGTCCTGAGTAGGAGAACTGGCTTAGAGTTTGCTTTCTAGACTCAAGAACCAGACAAAGGGTGAATTTTGTGACCTTAGTTAAGAGATATAGCTCCTTCCTCGTGGTTCTGTTGAGCTTGTGATCTAGGCCATAACAGAGCATACAGGGGCTTTGTCACTGCTGTGCTGACCTGCATCACCACGGATTACCAGTAATAGGATTTGCCACTCAAAAGCCTAGACTACACTTACTGAAAACTTGCAAGGTAGTTTCTTGCAGAGCAGTATGGCTTCAGTTTCTCACTATTTCCTGCTAGTCCTGGTCTTTCTGGATTCAAATGCCGCTCAGCCATCCTGTCAGCCAGGATGTACCTGCTCAGAGGACAGTTTCGGCAGGTGCGCTCTGCTAACAAGATGCCAGGGGGTTGTAGGGGATGGGCTCTCTTTGGGGGTGATGTGGAGTGGGACCAGGCCTAGATGTGGCAGGAAATCAGTGAAATCTCTAGTTGGCTCTGAACTTTGGAGAACTGTGCACTTTCACCCATATGGGTCTCTTATTTCAAGTGAATAACATATATTTTTTCTTTGAACTCATACCTCTAATGCCAGAATAAACCTAATCTCACTTCTCTGATGTTTATATTTTTTGAAAAGATTTATTTATTTATTTGAGAGAGAGAGAGAGAATGCATGGGTGGGACGAGGGGCAGAGTGTGAGACAGAGGTGAAGCAGACTCCCCGCTGAGCTGGGAGCTCAATGTGGGGCTCGATCTCAGGACCCTGAGATCATGACCTGAGCATAATCAAGAGTCAGTGGCTTAACTGACTGATCCACCCAGGCGCCCCACTGATGTTCATCTTAAAGCATTTGTGGTTTCTTGTACAGGACTCTGCAGTGTATGTCTATCTCTTTGGGAAAGATCCCAAGGAACCTTCTTGAAGAGTTAAAGTGGTTGAGGATTGAAAATTCGCCCTTATATGAACTACCTCGAGGGTCCTTCATCAACATGAGCACTTTGGAACACCTTTGGCTTAATTTTAACAACATCACTGTGATACACCTGGGAGCCCTGGAGCACCTGTCAGAACTAAAAGAGCTGAGACTGGAGGGGAACAAGCTCCGCTCAGTACCATGGACAGCATTCCAAGCCACCCCTCTCCTGAGGGTGTTGGATCTCAAGCACAACAGGATTGATGCGCTTCCCGAGCTAGCGCTTCAGTTCTTGGTCAACCTGACCTACCTTGACCTATCCTCCAATAGGCTTACGGTTGTGTCCAAGAGTGTCTTCTTGAACTGGCTGGCCTACTGGAAACAACGGCAGCCTGGCTGTGGAGCCAAGACTGTCCCCATCCTCGTGCTGGCACTGCACAACAATCCCTGGCTATGTGACTGTCGCCTGAGGGGATTTGTCCAATTTGTGAATTCCATCAGCATCCCAGTCATCCTGGTGAATTCCTACCTGATGTGCCAACACCCTCTCTCCAAGGCTGGGCAGCTTTTTCATGAAACTGAGCTCAGTGCTTGCAGGAAGCCACAGATCTCTACCCCCAGTGCCAGTGTCACCGTCCAGATGGGACATAATGTGACCCTGAGATGCCTGGCACAGGCCAGCCCTTCACCAACCATTGCATGGACTTATCCCCTGAGCATGTGGAGGGAATTTGATGGTAAGCCACGTGCGCCCTCTCAGTGTATCTGGGGGAAATGGTGAGGTCCACAGCAACTCTCTCCTCAATAGAGAGGTTCTAAACTGGGTCAATCGTGATGTGAGGGTGCGGGTAAGATTGGGCTCGGCCTGAATTATACCCACCACAACGGGGAAGTTTCCAAGACAGTGTTCCACCATCTGGAATGATTTTAAATGTTGCATACAGACCTCTATGGGATATACATATATATAAAATATATAATTATATATAAATTATATTATATATTATATATAATTTATATATATGTAAATATATATTATAGTAGACTTAACATATTGTATAAATATTATAAATTACATATGAATAGATAGATTCCTTAAGAGTGTTCTAGATGCAAAATACTACACTGTATGTTCTTAAGTCATAGAATTTCTGACCAGGACTGATTCTAGAGATCATCTATTATTGATTGCCTAAAATTGCTGGAGCAGACCCAACCGGGGTACTTGTTTGAAATAAAATCTCCAGGCTCCTGCCTTGGAGATTCAGATTTCCTGTGTCCAGGGGTGGGCCTGAGATTAACGCCTATTAACAAGTGTTCTCCCTTCTCCCCTGCTCCTTTCCCCAAGTAATTCTTACCATTGGGCAAGGTTGGGAATTCCTAGATGTTGACTGAATTTTACACTTCCCACCACTCTGTGGTTCAGACCTTACTGGCTTGAAGTTGTAATCCTGGGACCCAGGTGAGGAAGTGACCTCCACGGGCCCCATCACTGGGATTCAGACCCGCCTCTCATGTCCTGAAACTCTATGGTGTGTTTTCATACCTCAGCTGGAATCCCCTTTAATGTTACCCTGCAGGGTTGGGACAGGAATGGTCTCCCTTGGGATATCTTAAAGTTGTCTAGAAGACAGCTAGACCTATCTGAGTAAAGCTTGAGAAATACAGTCAGTTACCTAGATATCTGTTATGCATGGTGATAAGCCGCTGGAAGATTAAAAAAATACCTAAGGAACTGAACTGTTGAGTTTTTCCTATCATTTCAATCACATCTTATTGGGTTGAGATTAAATACTAATGAAGGAGAAATGTAGGATTTATTATCATAGCATCTTGAAGAACAGTGAGATGCAGGTAGATGTCTTTTTTAATGGTCTGTAGTCAGTGCCTTTGGTACCGTGTTATATTATTCTCTCAGTAATGACAACAGCTTACACCGAGTGCTTACTAACAAACTTACTATTATCATCCCGTTTTACTGATGAGGAAATCGAGGCCAGGAGAATCTAAGCAACTGGTTCAGCACCATACTCTTAGTAAGGGATAGAATCCAGGCATTTGGCTCAAGGCTCTGAGCCTTTCTGCACCTGGGAGCTAAAAAGGCAATTCTTTTAAACAACTTTTTAAAGATTTATTTATTTTTTTTTTGAGAGAGTGAGCATGCGCACATGAGTGGAGAGAGGGGAAGCAGAAGAGGGGGAGAGAGGGAGAGAAGCAGACTCCCTGCCGAGCATGGAGCCCAGCTTGGGGCTTGATCTCATGACCCCGAGATCACAGCCTGAGCTAAAACCAAGAGTTGAATACCTAACCCACTGAGCCACTCAGGAGCCCCCAGGAAGGCGATTCTCGAAGCTCACAACATCCCACGGTTGCTAGAGATCTGTCCCCAACCATGCTGTTAGCTCAGCGAGGCTTCTGGTGGTTTGGTTGGAGCACGAGTGGAGCTGGAAGTGTGGTCTTCGTAGGCAGAAGAATGAGGTTCCAGGACGGCCACTGCCTCTGAGCACGTGTCTCTATGGGCAGGTTGCTGAATCACTCCAGTCCTCAACTTGTTATGAGTAAAAAGGGGGTACTTACCTTATAGGGTTGCTGAGAGGCCAATACCAGGAACGTAAGTTTGGTAGGCGGTCACCTCCAGCTCAGGAAAAAAGCAAAGAACGGGTGTTGCTGGGCACCTTCCAGCTTTCTAGCAGGGACGCGCCCTTCAGAGCCCTTTCGCTCTCTCTCCACCCAGTGTTGACTTCGTCAGCTGCAGAAGACACCGCCCTGTCCGAACTGGTCATACCTGCAGCCCACCTGGTGGACAGAGGCAATTACACCTGTGTGGCCTCCAACTCTATGGGCCGGAGCGCGCTGGTCATCGCCCTCCACGTGCAGCCCGCCCAGACCCCAGCCACTGCCCGCGCCCCTCCTTTGCCCTCGGAGGGTGAGGCCTACATCGACCTGCGGGTGGTCAGACAGACGGTGCGCGGGATTTTGCTGGAGTGGTTTGTGGTGGCTGACGGCCCCCGGGACCCGTGGTTCACCCTCTACATCGCGTCCGATGCAACGCTCAGGCCCGAGGTGGTGCACATCGGCCCCGGGGTGAACACGTACGGGCTGGAGGACCTGCGGCCCAGCACGAAGTACGAGGCGTGCCTCAGCCTGGAGGGCCGGCCCGCCCGCAGGGGCCGCTGTGTGGTCTTCGTGACGGGCCGGGCGCAGGGCGAGCTGGCCGCGCGGGAGCGCCTCCTGCACGTGGCCGTGGTGCTGAGCGCCGTGCTGCTCACCCTGCCCGTGGGCGCCTACGTGTGGGCCGCCCAGGCTCGCTGCCGCTGCCCGCCCGGGGGACTGCGCTGCTGTCCCCGGCGCAGAAGGGGCCCCCGCTGTCCTAGGGCGGTGCCCCAGCTCAGGGACTGCTCCTACGTGGGCCACAGAACCCCCCGTGGGGATGGCCCGGGCCGCAGAGACACTGAGGGTGAGGCGCACAGAGGCGGAGAGCAGGACTGGGCCTGACCGGTGGGGCTGGGCACGGGGCCCTGGGGGGCCGGGGGGCCCTGGGGGCCTGGCCCACTAGTCCCCTGTGGCCTGGCCCATCTCGTTGACACCATCTACTGAGCACCCACTCTGTTCCGGGCACTGACCTGGACCAGCGATCGGGACTGGGGTGCCCGGGGAGCTTTATCCTGTCCTATTAATGATCTTATTATAGGTGGTGGCTGGGAAGCAATAAACATGACCCTTTCCCTGTGACATTTACATAAAACTTTCCCATGGGCTGTCCAATTGGAGAAAGGAAGAGTTCGGAGAGGCTCTAATTCCATTGTTTCCTCTAAGTGTCTGCTCCGCAGTATTCCGGGGTGTCCTTCAGGAAGTATTACTCTTCCTCTTATTGGAAACTCCCAAAAAGATCACATACGTTTGACGCTCCAAAGAGCTGCCCTATGGGGCAGTGAGAGTCTGGTGGGTGATGTGACCCTCGATCCGTGGGTGTCTGCGTCCCCCTGAGCATCCCTTGTACCCCTGAGAGCTGATGCCACCAGCAGTGAGGAACAGGAGGGTGGCTGCAACCCAGGGCTCACACTCCAGGGGTTGTTAGAAAGTAGAGCTGCGAGGGCCATCCACCCAGAAGGAATAGGACCTCTATGAAATCGTACGACCCTGTCATCATATCATTGTCACCTGCAGAGGGGGGCTACAGAAAGAATCCTGATTCCCACCTGGTCTCGTGAGATTCTCAGCTTCAGGCTTATTCCAGCCGTGTGTCCCTCACATCTTGGTGCTGAGCACAAGTGTTTGTTCCATGAATGGGGATATAGGCTCCACTCCCTTCCCTATTAAGTGTTTCAGGTTCTCCTATTAAACCCTTGAGAGGTGAGTGTCTCCTCCTTCTGGGTGCACATGGAGTGGAGGCTTCCGTATGAATCCCGGAGACAGCACATTGTCCCTCGGGGCAGCCTTGCCACTGGTGAGCTTCCCCCAGGGATTTTTTTAAAAGTCTTTATTTATTTATTCATGAGAGACAGAGAGAGAGAGAGAGAGAGAGAGAGAGAGAGAGAGGCAGAGGGAGAAGCAGACTCCATGCAGGGAGCCTGACGTGGGACTCGATCCCAGATCCTGGGATCACGCCCTGAGCCGAAGGCAGATGTTCAACCACTGAGCCACCCAGGGGTCCCTTCTCCAGGGATTTAAACCCACATCTGTCTTTTCAGCTTCTCCAGCAGCCCCAGGAAAATCCCCCAATGACTGTTGATTATAAGTCGGTCTCCTGGCACATTTTCTCCCTTCTTGCCACCTTCTTCACCAATTCCTGCTACCTGCCAGGCCCATGTCATGCATCATGCCCTCCAAAGCTTCAAAAAACAAAGCCACAAAGACATTATCACACCTAAGAACACGCATTTTAAAAAATCGTATATACATACGTATCTGGTCATATGTATACCGACACGTGCACGTGATGCAGCAGGGATTTTGCTAGTGAGGAATTTCCCATGATGCATTTTGGAAAAAAAAAGTGGTCCGAGCAAAGCAGGAGCTTGTACTGCTCCTGACCTCTGTGTGGTTTCCTTCATGGGACCGGGGGCTGCCCAGGGCACAGCGATTCCGAGGCAGACTGGGGGTGCCATGAAGGCAGGAGAGGATGTTCTGGTCTCCACTTCTGGCAGAGACAGCTTCGGGCAGGCCTGGAGCCGAAAGGACAGGAGGGGACAGAGGGCCACAGAGGGAGCTCATCAGTGAGCAGCGGTGCCTGGCGGCTTCTATGAACACGATCCAGGGAGAGAGAAGTCCAGAGAGTCAATCGGAGAAGGACAAACATTATATGGTCTCATTCATTTGGGGAATATAAATAATAGTGAAAGGGAATAGAAGGGAAGGGAGAAGAAATGGGTAGGAAATATCAGAAAGGGAGACAGACCTAGGGGTAGTGGAAGGGGAGGAGGGGGGTGGGGGTGAATGGGTGACAGGCACTGAGGGGGACACTTGATGGGATGAGCACTGGGTGTTATTCTATATGTTGGCAAATTGAACACCAATAAAAAAATAAATTTATTATTTTTAAAAAAAGAAGTCCAGAGAGGATTTCTGGGAATCTGATTATTTTAAGACCCTTAGATTACCCTTTAAAAAAACCCTGGGGGTAAAGATGTGCATTATTCAGATCGATTAGGCAGTGTGACAGCAGGGCTAAGAGCACAGCCTGGAACTCCGGAGCCCAAGAACCCAGTTTCCTGAGCTTAAATTTTGCCTTTGCTTTTTCTTACCCAGTAAGAAGTCACTTTGTGACTTTGGGCAAATGACTCTCTTTTTTTTCCCCGTGCCTTAATCTCCTCACTTGTAATGTGGGGATGATACTACCCACCTCTGGGGTTTTCCTGATGATTAATGACTTTTCACATGGAAAGCTCTCAGAGCAATGCCTGGCACCTCGCAGGCTCTCAGTGATGCCACCCCAGCCAACGTCATCGCCCTCGAGAGGACCTGTGTCGATCTGTGGGTCAGACTCGCCTACAGACGGCGCCGTCTGGAACCGCAGACCTCACCAGGATTACGTACGTGTGGATACATGTCGGGCTGTGTGTGAAAGCACAGTGCCTAAGCTAACGCCCTTCGCATTCTGTTTAACTTTTTTTTAAAGATTTTATTTATTTATTCATGAGAGAGAGAGAGAGAGAGAGAGAGAGAGAGAGAGGCAGAGACACAGGCAGAGGGAGAAGCAGGCTCCATGCACCGGGAGCCCGACGTGGGATTCGATCCCGGGTCTCCAGGATCGCACCCTGGGCTGAAGGCAGGCGTTTAACCGCTGAGCCACCCGGGCATCCCACATTCTGTTTAATTAATGTTTAAAAGATGCTGTAGTTTCCAGGGCTCCTGGCTTCGCCTCAGGTCCCGATCCCGGGGTCCCGAGAGCCAGCCCTGCATTAGGCTCTGCACTCAGCCAGGAGTCCGCTTCTGTCCCTCGCCCTCTGCTCTGCCCTTCCCCGCCATCCTCTCTCTTGAGTAAATTAAATACATTAATAAATCTTAAAAAAAAAAAAGATGCTCTCATTTCGGATTCACCTGTCATGCCCTCGGGCATCTTCTCTATTTAAATAGAGCTTAGGCCAAGTAACTGTAAGGTGAGCGCCTTTGGTCCAGGACACATCTGTAAGCAGGAGCATCTGTACTGGCTTCTGGAACGAAGGCCTCGCCGGCCCCATGGGTCTGCTCTTGTCAACCCGAGGGAGGGATTTTGTGCTTTTTCTTTTTCCTTCCTTCCTTCTGGCTTGTTGGAGCCTGGGGACCTAACACCCGGAAGGGGGCCCGGCACAGACAGTACACTTGGAATGTGTGTCGTTAAAAGAACGGCTGGGTGTGCTATTGACGAATAAACAAATGACTGAACCTCATTCAGCTAAAAACATGCATTTGCACGATTTCATCATGTCACACGGACGTCCCAACATCACCAGCCTGCGGCTACAAAATAAAGTCGCTTACTTTATTGACCACTTTATGGTGGCTTAAGCCGTCGCCACTTCATTCTGGAGCCTGGGTCAAACTCCACCGAACCCTGGCCCCCACCACACCTGCGCTGCTTCTGTGACTCTCCTAAGGGACCCCCTCCCCTGCCGTGTCTGCATCGACTCTGGCAGCCGTGGTCCTCAATGGCACACTCCCCATCCTCCCCATCCATCTTGCCACGGCCGGGGCCCTTGAGGACCGTCAGAGGAGCACCAGCACCTGCCAGCATCCATGCCAGGCGGGCTGACCCCGGCTTCTCTCAAAGCCCCCAGTCCTCAAGCAGCAGCACTGCAGAATGTACCCCAGGGGGGCAGGGGGCCCTGGGTGTGCCCCAGCTCTTGCCACATTTCGCCAGCTGGACTGTGAGGGACAGCTCCCACGGGTTCTCTTGGGGACACTCTCCTCGGTTCCTAACTCCTTCGGAATGCGGATGCTCAAACACAGGCTCCAGGCTGCACAGGCCCCAGAGCTGTGGCCTCTTCTGTTTCCCACCCAGTCTCCCCTCCTCTCCTGGTACAGAGAGGCTCCTGGACCCATTGGTGGGCAGAGACATCCTGGAGGTTAAGCCTGAGCAAGAGTCCTCGCCTCCAGACAAGGTGGGCGCTGCAGCACGCGGACCCCCTCAAACATCCTCTCATACGTCTAAGAATAGCAACTGCCTCCTGAACTTGAATCCGCAGGTACAGAGCCGGTGCGAGGTGCTTTGCATAGATTAGCTCTCGTCACCTTCAAGGCAATGAGTTTTTGCACCATGTGTCGATGGAAGTGAGGCCCAGGGAGGCTTAGTCTCTTGCCCAAAGTCACACGTAAGCAGCAGAGCCAGGATTCAGACCCAGGGCTGTCAGACTGTCAAGTACCACCTCATTTCATATAGTTAGAAAGTCTGACCTCAACCGTGGGAGGAAACACACACCATCCTGCAGATTTCCTACAGACGCATCTCTTTTGTTTTTCTTTTTTTAAAAATTTTATTTATTCATTCATGAGAGACACACACAGAGAGAGAGGCAGAGACACAGGCAGAGGGAGAAGCAGGCTCCATGCAGGGAGCCCGATGTGGGACTCGATCCTGGGTCTCCAGGATCACACCCTGGACTGAAGGCGGTGCTACACTGCTGAGTCACCGGGGCTGCCCTAGAGACACATCTCTTGATCACCCTAGAGATGCATCTCTGCATCTCTTGATCGTCCATCCACTGTTTAGGGCCCAGAAGTGAGAGGGATCCCACCTAAGCTGAAGCCCCCGCCTCCCGACTCTTTAGCGAGAGGCTTAAAATGGTGCCAGCTAAGGGCCGGGCCTGTCCCGTGTGGCCGGGCAGCCAGTCCCGGGCCCCCACCACTGCCTGATGCCGTAGAACGTGGCCCCACCTCACTCCCCCGGGGGACGGTCACTTCCACATTTGCTGGAACCTTAGGTTAGGCCAGACCTTCCTGTTCTTTCTCGGTATAGCTCTTGCCGGCAACCAGGTACCTTCCCCACACCTCCCAGCACAGGAGGTCGCCCCACATGCCCAGGTTCCATGATTGCCTCTGTCTGGATCTGTCCAGGAGCCCGCGACCCCCCCAGGTCCAGGATGCTGGCCTGGGCTTCTAGCCCAGAGGCTCTCATGACCAATGTCCCAGGGACCACACCGTCCTCAGGCTTCCGTGTCCGTGCCAGGTCTCCCCATCCCCGCCGTCCTGGGCTGGGTTGGGGGGAACTAATTCTAGCTCCAGGGCTCGTTCATTCCCTCCCAAGTGACCCCGCTGGGCCCTGTCCTGCTCAGGAGAAAAGCCTAGTCCGGGCCCGCGGTGGGGCACGATCGCATAGCCAAGCCCTGCCAACGTGCTACCGTTAGAGGCACACGCGTGGCCATCTGGACTAAAATTCGCAGCCGCCCACAGAGTCAGATCTGGAGGTTGGGGGAACCCCAACTCCCCGAAGGAGCCAGGAGGCAGGATGGGCCTGCTGTCAGGGACACTGGCCCCCGCGAGCCCGCGAATACCCATGTCAGCAGGGAGCAGGGGCCCCGTGGCCCTTGTTTAACAGGCTTTATTGACCACTTACAAAAGGGGTCGATGGCACGCACAGCGTAAGGATGCTGCGCTCCCCGCAGATGGCACACACGGCCCAGGGCAGCCCTCTCCTAAAACACAGGCTGCAAAACGCCCCTGGGGTCACGCTGGGCCCCGGCCTGTTGGATTCCACCTCTGAATACACTCCGGGGCCGGGATGCAGAAGCCCCAGCACGGGGCTTACGCGGCGACCCCGCCGAGCAACCTCTCCAAATGCACACTCAGAAATGGAGGGAACCATGTGTGCATAGAATCTGCTTAAATAAGATCACGGAGGAGACTCGGGCGCTCGTTAGTAGGGGCGGCAGGTGCAAACAAGCCTCCCACCTCCCTCTCCCTGACACGTCTGGGTTCCTTATAAAGCAGGTTTCCTTGAAGTTGGGCAGGACTTCTTTGCACTGAACATAGAGGCCTGTGCATCCGCTCTCCAGGCAGGTGGTCACCAGCTGGCCGGGGCACTTGGCCAGAGGGAAGCGCTGAGAAGCCCGGAGCCCCGAGACCAGGTCTCCGCCACCAACCTCGCTCCTCCCTCGGAAACTCATTTGTCCTCTGGACGGAGGCTTGGGCTGGAGGCACTGTGGCCTTGGTCCCCTGGGGCGCTCGCTGGGGGTGGGTGAGGACGACTGGACGGCCTCGGTCAAGGGCAATGACATCATTCAGATCTGGCTGCCAGGGGCCGGGGGCTGCACTCGGATGGACGCAGTCCAGGCCCTCCAGGTGATGCTGGTCAGAATGGCTTGGAAGGCTTCTAATACTTCCTGGAAGAGTTGCCCCCGCCCGCCCCCACACCCGGAGAGTCAGGCCACGGAGAATAGTGCGCGTTGGTGCTGCTTTTGCACTTGCCCGAAGCCCTTGTTCCCACGTGTTTGTCTCAGGCTTCACCTTGGGCCTGTGAGTGGCGGTGGGGACAGACTCGCTTCACTTTCCAGATGAGGAGTGAGCGACTGGGGGTTTAGGCGGCTTTCCCCGGTCATACCACGTGAGCAGGCTACAAACCGGTGTCTCCAGAACCCGCACTGTCCCCTCAGGGACCCCTGGTGGCACCTCGGGCAGGGCTTGATGCTCTCCCGGGTGGCTCAGCGGCTATGGCCACGCTGCAGCCCGGATACCTCTGGGCCCGCCTGGGACCGCCCTGTCATCCCGGTGCCCCTGGTCCCACACGGGTGAGGCAGGGGCCCCGTCTCTGCCCAGACACCACCGTCCTCCTTGCAGTTGCCTCTTCGGGGAACAGCCCCGCAGGCCGCGAGTTGTCCGTGCGTCCCTGCCCTGCGCGATGCACCTGCTGCCCTGCAGCCCGCGGGGGGCCCTGCCCACAGGCTTGGCCAGAACCCAGCTTCCTTCTGCTCCTGCCCCTGGCAGGGGGCTTCGGGAGCAGGTCCCGGCTGGCCCCGCCACACGAGGCCGGGGTCCTGGTCCTCACCTGAGGGCGCTGAGGCCCCAGGAGGACCCGCGGGACTGGAGGACCCCCAGCCTCTGCGGATGGGGAGCGCGCTGACAATCTGGGTGAGGAGGAAGGATCTGCCGGTGCCCCCCATGAACAGAGGACTCCCTCGTCTACAGTGTGTCCGTGTCCAGAGCCGCGGACGAGGGGCTTACGTCACTGCATGGACGGGGAGGACCCTAGGGGGCAGATGGCGGGGAGTGGGGTGCAGGCAGGAGGATGGCTGGGGCGGGGATGCGGGGGCCACCGGGACACCTGCTAGAAGTGAGCCTCATTCCCCACTCCCTTCTTCTCGAACTTTTGCCTTAGCTCCGAGACCAGAGCCGACTGCGTGGGGCCTCCCGCCTCGGGCCGCAGCGAGCCCCGGGGCTGCCGAGGGCTGAGGGAGCCCGAGACCGTAGGCACAGCCCAGCGCGCCGGGCCCGCCCTGGGAGCCCTGGGAGCCACAGCGGGCGCGGGGGGCGGCGCGGGGGCTGCGGGCGGCAGGGGGCTCCCCGGGCCGTTGTTGTTGCCGTTCTCGTTCTCGTTGGACGGATCCTCCTTGAGCGCGAACTTGGCGGCGGCCTTGGTCCTCCGGAACCGGAGCCACTCGACACGGACGGCCCGGGGCGCGGGGCTGGGCCGCTGGCGGAGCACGCGCCGCACAGGCAGGACCCTGCTGGACTTCTTATTGCGCCAGAAGGTGGCGGTGGAGATGAGGACGGTCAGGGCCACGATGATGGCCATGAGGCCGGCCAGGACGGCCACAGCCTTCAGGGGGTTGTCCTTGGTCTGCATCAGGAAGGCGGCCACGGGGCTCCGCGACAGCGTCTGGAAGACAGAGCCACCCCCTAGCCTTCTGCTGCTCTGGCCCCCCGGAGCCTGGCGGCTCTTGGACTTGCTGGGGTCAGGCACCCCTTGAGGATCGGAGGAGCACCTGGGCTCCATCCTGGAAGGAACGCACGGACCATGCAGCGCTCCCGGAGAAATGCACCAAGAGAGCGTGTCGAGTGTGCGAGCAGCCTCGGATTCAGCTGGACGGGCCCCTTGGGAGGAGGGGCCGCTTCCCTCCAGCGACCAGCGACTGGGCCCCACCTGGCGAGCGTACCAGCAAGTCCCTTAGTGAGATTCCCAGCAGCCGGGAGCTGAGAACGGCCCACAGTGGCTTTACGTCTGCCTTTTAACGCCCGTTCGGAGGCGCCATCACTGTCCCCGGTTATGGTTACGGGAAAGGAAGTGGGGGCTGGGCAAAGCCCAAATAAAAGTGTTGAAATTAGGATCACCTGCCACTTGATCCCAAAGCCCAGACGTCCGACGGCGCCGGCAGCCGGTGCTGGCACCGAGTGTCCCTGGGAGGAAGGCTGGGGATGGCCTTCCTTCCTCCGACCACACCGCAGCAAGGCCCAGCTGGCCCTCCCAGCTCCCGCCCAGCCCTGCCTTGGTGCCCACCTCCGTGTCGGTGACGTCAATCTTGAGCAAGGCCGTGGTGCTGAAGGAGGGGGAGCCACGGTCCTTGGCCTGCACCTCTAGGGACCACGTGAAGTCCCCGCCGGGCGTCATGTTGTGCAGAGCATCGAGGGAGCGGATGGAGTTCTTGAGCCGGATCTCCCCGGTGTGCACATCGATGTCGAACACGTTGGATGGCTCTGCGTGGGTGATGGAATAGTCCACCAGGTTGTTGGGCTCCTCTGCGTCCTGGTCCGTGGCCTGCGCGTGGGGAGGGTCGGACAGAGTGGGGCTTCGAGGATGACGCCTGTGCACCCTGGCCACACTGGTGGGTCACATGTGGGTGGCTTGCTGGGTTGATGGGAAGCGGTCCTACCCCTACTTGGAGTGCACTGGACTTGGGAGAAGCACTGAGCAAGCTGGGGCCGGTGCCGGGTGCCTACGCCTGTCGTCCCCTTCCACCCTCAGAACGAGGCTGGGCAGGAGGCGTTGTTAAGAGAAAACCCAGAAGCTTGGGTGATGAGCGACCTGTCTAGGGATAGGAACCTGGAAGGAGGGCAGCTGGGACTGAAAGCCTCGTCTGCTGGCTTTCCACACTGGGGAGACCGGGCGGCAGGGCACTGCTGCGAAAGCGGGCAGCCAAACACGGCAACTACCCCAGCTTCGACTGTTTCTTGTGTGAAGGGGCAGCAATACCTCCTTTGTAGAGGTAATTTCTGGGTTGAGGTGGGGATGGGGACATGCAAAGTACCTTAAAAACCCCTGCTCGTCCCGGGAAGCCAGTACGTGGTGTTTTAAAATAAGTTATTATCCTGCGGCGCCTCTTGCAGCAGCTCCAACAAGGCTCTCAGGGAAGCCTGGCTGCCTTCGGAGCTCACCTCGATTTTCACCGGGGTCCCCAGCACCATCGTCCTCTCCTGGACGCTCTTTCCAAACTGAGGAGAGTGGTCGTTGACATCCAGCAGGGTGACGAAGACCTCGGCCAGGCTGTATTTGCCCTCTGTGTCCTCCGCCTTCACGTAGAAGTTGTACCTGGCGGTGGCCTCGGCATCCAGGCTGGCCCAGGGCTGGGTGTAGATGAGCCCGGTGGACGGGTGGATCAGGAAGCTGCAAGGCACAGGGCGCTCGGGCTCTGCTTGCACGAGCACACACGCACGTGCGCACGCGGGCAGCCTTGTCGGACTGAGCCACCTCCCATGCATTGTGCAGCTTCTCCAAAGGGCCCCCCTAACCCGGTCCTATCCCCGACCTGCGGTCTGAGGGAGGCAGGCCCGCCCCGTCTACGCACCCACCTATTAACCCTGAACTTAACCCCTCGCAGCCTCAGGCCCTGCCCCGTCCTCCTGGGGCCCGCCCCTCCATGGCTCTCAGAGCCTAGGAGCTCAGCCTCAGGTCTCTCCTGCTCCCCCCACCCCGACCCTGGGCTCAGGCTCGTTTCTCCAACCCTCTCCAGCGTCCTCCTGTGTGGGGCACCCGTCCTCTCTGCCCCCTGCCTCCCAAATCCCTTGCCCGAGGCCCTGCCCAGGATCCTGGATCTACTTACGGGTCTGCCCCGGGCCCGTAGATGGAATATTTGACTTCGCCCCACGGACCCGTGTCTGGATCCACAGCCTAGAAGACACAACGCTCCAGGTGGCCCCTGCCCTTGGAGGGCTGCTTCTCGGCAGCGACGCAAGGGGACCCGGGGTTAAACCAACTAGGGACAGCCAAGCTGGAGGCCTGCCCGGGAGCTCTAGTTCTCTGCCCAGGGCTCAACTGTCGGAGGAGGCAACAGGTGTGGATCTGGAAGGCACGCACCCCTCCTTTATAAATGAGGCAGGGGCAGCCCGGATGGCCCCGCGGTTTAGCGTCTGCCTTAGGCCCAGGGTGTGACCCCGGGGTCCCGGGATCGAGTCCCACATCAGACTCCCTGCATGTTGGTGTATGGAGCCTGCTTCTCCCTCTGCCTTCGTCTCTGCCTCTCTCTTTCTCTCTCTCTTTGTGTCTTTCATGAATAAATAAATTAAGTCTTAAAAAAATAAAATAAGTAAAATAAATAAATAAAATAAAATATAGTAAAATAAATAAATAAAATAAAATAAAATAAAATAAAATAAAATAAAAATAAAAATAAACGAGGAAGGAAAGGGAGATGGGGCCCATGCCCCGAGCTCGGGGTTTATGCCCGTGTCCCCCTTACAGTCATACCCGTCGTACCAAAGAAGAACCTGAGCCTCAGAGAGGCCCGGGAGCTTGTCCCAGGACAGAGTTAATGAGTCTGGGCTTTGCTATTCAAACCGGGAGCCAGGTGATTTCAGGAGGCCCCTTCATTGGGAGCCCCCACCCCCGGCCCCTACCCCCCGGGGTAGCCCCCAACCCACCGTGACAGCCACCACGTTGGAGCCCCCCGGCGCATTCTCGGGGATCCTGGCAATGTAGTAGTGGGAGGTGAACTTGGGGACGTTGTCGTTGGTGTCCAGGAGCTGGATCACAACATCTGCAGTGGAGCTGAACTTCTCTGGAGTGCTCACCTCAATGGCCAGGAGCTGGGGGAGGAAGGAACCTAAGGGCTTGTCCGGGCAGTGGCCCGGGGCTCCCCGCCTCGCACCCACCTGCCCTGCCCCTCCCTGCTTGGCCGCCAGCCTGCCAGGCCCGCCACCCCCTGCCCGGGCACCCCAAAGGCCCACGGTCTTGAAAGGCTGGCTTTCTTGCAGTTCTCAGGGGGCCAACTTCCTTGGTCTCGTTGACTTGCATCTTCCTTTCTAGTCTCGATTTCAAGAATTATTTTGTTACATGATATAATTTAATATTTGTTTTTTTTTTAATTTTTAATTTATTTATGATAGTCACATAGAGAGAGAGAGAGAGAGAGAGAGAGAGAGGCAGAGACATAGGCAGAGGGAGAGGAGAGGGAGAAGCAGGCTCCATGCACCGGGAGCCCGATGTGGGATTCGATCCCGGGTCTCCAGGATTGCGCCCTGGGCCAAAGGCAGGCGCCAAACCGCTGTGCCACCCAGGGATCCCTAATTTAATATTTGTTAAGGAGCTTCCCAACTCCTATTCTTTCCTTCTGTTTTCCTGGCTGTACTTAGAGGTTTCTTTCTTCAGAGAAAAATCAGTGTGATTAGGTCAAACCGCCCCCCGCAACCTCCCCAAAGTCTTGGCTGCCCAAGACTCGGTTGAAATGATATTGGATCCTTTATTCACTTGATGAGAATTTGCATTTTCTTAAGCAAGGTGCGCCTTTATGTTTCTTGCTTCCTTTACGTCTCTTTGTTAAATTCTCATGGTTTTTTTTTTTTGTTGTTGTTGTTGTTATTTAGATGCTGCATAGTTACTACCCTAATTCCTAGGAATTTTATCTTTGGTTGTTATTATAAAAAAAGAATCTCTTATTCCATTATTCTCTTTGCTATTTTTCATACGCAGGAACACTCTCGAATTTGGCGTATTAAGTCTGCCATCGGTCATGTTAGCAACTTTACTGTGTTTGTTTTTCCAACATTTCTTAGATTTGTGTAAGCAAACAATAACAACCACTTACAAATAATGATATATTTTTTTTGTCTCTTCCTTTCTGACGTTCATGCCTCTTATTTCCTTTCTTTATCCAGGAATAACATTACTCCAGGAGTAGTGCTAAATAATAGCGCTGATAGCAGGCATCCAGGATTCGTTCCTGACCTCATAGGAAGCTTTCAGAATTTCACTTTTAAGCATGACGTACGCTGTAGTGGTGGTAATGTATGTATAATTATAAATAATTATAATAGTTGAAGGGGTGTCAGTGAAGAATTTGTTTTTCCTTTATATTAATAATTATGTATGTTTATATATAACATGCATCATATACATGTGTATAATTTTAATCACAGATTCAAAGGAATTTTTTTTTATCTTCTGCTAAAATTTTTATCAGGATCAGTGACAGATGTCAAAGGCATAGGACAAATACGTTTATCTTGATAATCAAATCACTTTTCTGCCTCGATCTGTTAACCAGGTGCATGGAGCCCCTTTGCACTCCTAGGGACAGTCATGGTTTGGGATGGGGGCTCCGCGAGGCTGTGTGGGCAACAGGAGCAGGTCCCTGTGCCCTCCCCCTGCCCCCCTCCACCTGGCTGCCCCGTCAGCAGAAGGGGCTGAGGACCTGAGAGGGGAAAGGAGGGCCAGGAGGGCAGAGGAGGGGCAGCAGCGGCAGGGACCCCGCAGGACTGAAGCAGGAGCTCCAAGGACCCCCCAACACCCCCGTTCAGGGCAGTGCAAAGCGTCACTTGCCTTAAAGGTCAAGACTTTGGACTTTTCAAAGTCAATGGCGGCTGAGTTCTCCACAATGATGGTGACCTGGGCTTCGTTCAGGACTGTCAGTGGGACCACGCGGAAGATGCCTCCAGGCCCCACCAGCCGCAGGTTGAACTTGGCATTGGCTCCCTGGGGGAGAGGAAATGGGGAGGTGAATGGGCATAGAATCTCCTTAGACAGTCAGGCTAAGCGAGGAGATTCCTGTGCCCTTAAGCCGGGAGGTGGGTGGGAGGAAGCCACTTGACGGGCAGTGGAGACTGAGTGGGGCAACACTCCTATAGCCGGGCCCCGCACCGGGCCGAGGAGGGACGGACACAGCCGGACACACAGGCGCTTTGGCTTGGCTACACTTTGTACTTGATCGCGAGGGTCCCCAGCTAAGCAGCTGGCCTCCACTCAGCTCCCCTCCCCCAGCTCCTGGGACACAAGCGGCCAAGGCTGATGAGCTCAGCTTGGGGCCCTGGGAAGACGGGGTGGAGTGCAGGCCCCTGCACCTGGTCTGAGTCGTTGACGGTGATCTTCAGGCCCCGCAGGATCTCTCCCTGCGGCGGGTGCTCGTACATGGACAGCTCAAATCTGTTCTGGGGCCCACTCTCCCCGTAGAACGTAGGCGGATGGTTGTTGAGGTCCACGATCCTGACGGTGACCGGGACCATGGCCTGGGCAGCTGGGACACCTGCAGAGCTGACCTCGGTCACCTGGGGTGGGGACAGGTGGCTACTGCTGTGAGCCCGGAGACCCCAAGGTGGCCCCACGGACCTCGGCCTCGGGTACTCGTCCCCACACATAATTCCCCCTCTGTAGGTGTGGCTGCCCTACAGATTTCCTTCTGACCGCACACGGCAAAGGGGACGAGACACACTTAGTCCTGAGACCACGCAGACCGTAACTCGTGTTTTCAAGCAGACTCTCTCCCTTGCCGGCTCTGATGAGACGAGACGCTTGGGTCCCAAGGAGCTAATGGTGACCCCCGGCCAACAGCCCACTGGGAACTAAATCCTGCCAGTAATCAATCATGTGAGCTTGGAAGCCAGTCTGTCCCCAGTCCGGCCTTCGGATGAGAACCTAGTCCTGGCTGACAGCGTGGTGGCAGCTACATGAGAGACCCTGAATCTGAGGACCCGGCGAAGCTGAGCCTGGAGTCCTGGCCCACAGCGACTGCGAGGTATAAGCATGTGTTGCTTCAGGACACTAGGTTTTCGGGAGCGTTGCCGCAGCCATAGGTGACCTTATGGGGATTAGTACTGAGCCTATTTCACAGACGAGGCACAGGGGGCGGAGAAGTCCTGGGGTCACGCAGCTGCTGAGAGGCCGGGCTGGGGCAGGAGGAGCTCAGAGGTGTCTGGTTCCTCACTGAGCACTCCCCCCACCTCCCCACACCGGCCCCTCTTTGCAGCCAAGCAGGTACGGGTTCAAATCCCCACACTGCCACATTCTGTCCTGGTGTCCGTCTGGCCAGGGGGGCTGCAGGGAGGGGGCGTGGAGACGCAGCAGCAGACACCAACACGGGTGCCGCAGCCGGGCCAGCACAGGCCCGTGTGGACCACCCACTGCAGCGGGCACTCCCCAGGACTGCACCACCCCCCCCCGCCTGCCCTGGGAGCAAGCTCCACCCTCCTGCCCTGAAACTCCATGCCCTGGCACCTCCACCTCCTGACCCGCTGCCCTGGACCCCCTTCCAGAAGCCTCCACCTCCCGGCCTAATTCCTCCTCGGTTCTCGGCCCTTCGCTGACTAAGGTACAGTCACACCAACACCTCCTCTACCTTCCAGCTCCACTTGACCTCTGACCTCTCCTGGGCTTGCTTCCTCTTCGGCCACAGCCCTCCTCACTCAGCCTCCCAAGCTCCCAGGGCTGTGCTCTCAGCCAGCGCCCCTCGGTCCCCACGGCCACCCCCTGGGCAGCCCCGCCCCCCAAGCCCACCTTCCGCAGCCCCCTACAGGCGACACTGTCTCCCGGGTGCCAGCCTGTATCCCCGGGTGCCGGTTTCAATGTCAGGGTCCTGAGACAGCGACACTCTGCATGCCTGTCCTCCCTGCATGCCTGTCCTCCCGGACCTGCCTCCTGTCCTGCACTCCCATAGCATCACCCCCAGCCCCCTCCCTCCCCCCGCCTCGCTTCCCTCCCTCCCCTTCCCTCATCCCTGATCCCCCTCCCTCCCACCCCTTTCCCTCACCCCAGGCCCCCCTCCCTCCCCTTTCCCTCACCCCAGCCCCCCCCACCTTTCCCTCACCCCAGCCCCCCCTCCCTACCTTTCCCTCACCCCAGGCCCCCTCCCTCCCCTTTCCCTCACCCTAGGCCCCCTCCCTCCCCTTCCCCTCACCCCTCACAGCCACATTCTGTGGAGTCTGCCTCTTTCATATTTTACAATTTGACTATTTCTGCGATTCCCCCTCCCTCATCCCCAAGGGCCTTCATGTATCACCTTGACTAATGGCTCTGCCCCCCTGCCCCTCACCCAGGTTCCCCTAAACTCAGGTGGGGACCAGGGTTCTCAAACCCTAGGCTGGGGCTGGTGCCAGAATCACTTGGGGTCTCAGGACGTGCAGTGTCCTGGGTTTATCCCAGACACACTAAGCTCCTGTTGCCGGGACCAGGACCTGGAAATCCTGCTGGCCGAGGTCTGGAGACCTGGGAACTGCCACCGCCCCTCTCCCCCTGCCCCGTCTAATGCAGACAGGATGAGCTTTTAAACAAGACTCTAATCATGCTCAAAAGCCTTCAGTGGCTCTTTACTGATCTCGGGCAGGACCAGCTCCTGATAATTTGCAGACCCAGTGAAAAATGAAAATATTTTTTAGCAAAAACCTTCGTTAAAAAAGTGTTTGAAAATACGGT
Organism: Nyctereutes procyonoides; assembly: GCF_905146905.1. Classification (NCBI taxonomy): domain Eukaryota; kingdom Metazoa; phylum Chordata; class Mammalia; order Carnivora; family Canidae; genus Nyctereutes; species Nyctereutes procyonoides. Next base: position 55,709,582 of record NW_026575046.1, read on the forward strand.
TAAAAAATTATCCAGAATTTCAAGACAGCAAGAGCAGAGCATGATGCCCAGCAGGGGGCCCTTCTAATGGTGATCCCTGCGTGATTACACAGACCACATGCCCACAAAACCGGGCCTATTCCAGGAAAACAACCGTATGTCACATTCAGGGCCTTTACCCCCCTGGGCCCAGCCTGCGTCCAACCACCTCTCTGTCCTCGTGCTGCCCGTGGACTGTGCTCTGGACCCATGACTGCGTCCTTGCTGCGTCCCTAGTACCTCATGTGCCCTCACAGCCTTGACTCAGGGGGCTTTCCTGGCCCACAGCGCCCCAGTCACCCTCACCCCCCGCCGCAGGGATGCCCTTCCCGTCTCCACCGGCTGGTCCTACCCATGCTCGCGGCCTTGCAGGTCAGTCCTGCCTCCTTGTGAATTCACATTTCCCCTTGCCAGGGGCTGTGCGGTGTCTGCAGCATTCACCCAGGCTGTGATATGTGGGTGCTCCGTGGGGCAACACCTAGCTCCTTCCCTGGTGCTGAGTGGGTGCTGGGGGTGGGCTGGGTCTCATCACCATTGGAATCTCCCAGGGCCGGAGGGTGGGGGGAACAGCCAGGCTAGGGGTAGGGTACCTGTACGTGCAGCTCGTACACGTCTCTCCTGAGCTGTGCAGGGCTCTGCATGACGGAGATGACTCCAGAGGTCTCGTTTATCTCGAAGGCTCCATCACTCCCTGTTAATGGGGAAAAGATGTGCCCTGCAGCTCCACACGAGGCCAAGGGAGGCCCGGGGGGGGGGGGGGGGCACACCAGGTGCTCCTGTAGCCTATTTATTTTTTAATCTTTATTTATTTTTCGAAGGAGTTTGCTAATTTTATTTTTATTTATTTATTTATTATTTATTTATTTTTACATTTTTAAAATTCAAATTCAACTTGCCAACATATAGTATAACACCCAGTGCTCATCCCATCAAGTGCCCTCCCCTCTTCTAGAATGATTTATTTATTTATTTATTTATTTATTTATTTATTTATTTATTTATTTATTTATTTTAAAGATTTTTATTTGTTTATTCATGAGAGACACAGAGAGAGTCAAAGACAGGCAGAGGGAGAAGCAGGATCCCTGCGGGGAGCCCAGTGTGGGACTCGATCCCAGGACCCCGGGGTCACCGCCTGAGCCGAAGGCAGACGCTCCACTGCTGAGCCCCCCCAGGCGTCCCCCCTATTCTAGAATGTAATTCTATCATCCGGATCTGGCCAGTGAGGAAACTGAATTTCAGAGGGGCTCAGTAATTTTCCGAAGCTGACACAGCGAGTGTAGACCTGGGGCGTAAACGCCCGTCTGAGTCTAGCTCTCAGCTTTCATAGAACTTTTCTGCCCTTATGGGCCACCTGTGTGCATGTGGGCGTGCGCGTGTGTGTGTGTGTGTGTGTGTGTGTGTGTGTGTGTGTGTGAGTGATGGAGAGAGGAAGGGAGGCACAGACCCAGAGGTAGGGAGACAGGGAAGGACAGAGAGGAGAGAAAGGGGCCAGGGCTGCAGGGGGAGGAGCAGAGTCGGGAGAGGAGAGCAGGGGGGACGCGGGTGCTGGGGTGGGGAAAGCTTCCTGCTCCACCCACGTGGGCCGCTGGCAGGGGGCGAGGGTGGGCCCGGGGGTCTGAGCGAGAGCACGGCCACGCGAGCAGGTCCCCCAGCAGGTGCCAGGAGTGATGATCCCACCCAGGGGCCTGGCACTGCACAGACCAACGGGCCCTGGGGGCCACGGAACCTGCCTGGGGCCACCTGGACCTGCTCAGTCGCTGCTCGCTGGTACGAAGAACACAGTCTTGGCACCGGGACACTTGGGTTCCAACCCCACGGGAACGCAGGGTGGCCCGCTGGCATCTCGGAGCTGCTCTCATCCACAGGCAGCGCTAATGTAGGGAGTGCAGTTTCATCGTGGCATCTAATTCATTTAATTCCACTATATGCTCTAGGTCAGGGATTTTAACGAATGGGAGCGGTGCCTGAGGCGCTCACTCAGCTCGGTTTCCTACTCCTGGGTTCGGCCCAGGTCACCACCTCAGGGTCGTGGGATCGAGCCCCAGGTCAGGCTCCCTGCTGGGCATGGAGCCCGCTTAGGGTTCTCTCCCTCCTCCTCCCTCTGCCCCCTCCCTCCCCAAAAGAATGAGAAAAAAAAACAGCTTTAGAAAGTGTAAGAAATGTTGCTTACCCTTTTGCTAATTAAAGTGTGGCCAGGGCGGAGGGACAGGAGTCAGTGCCACCCACGTTGCTCTCAGTCCCCGCCCCCCCACACTTGCTTCTCTCCATGTCGCTGGACGTGGGGGCCAGAGGGGTGGAGCACAGGCCCAGGAAGGCTCGTCACCTCCTGGAGGGACCCAGCAGGTCCCCTGCCCCCATACACCTTGTACTTGTACGAATGAGGAAACTGGGACCCGGGGAGGTCTGGGCGGGTCGCTCCAATCGCCCAGGAGCTGGGAGCTGGAGCCCAGCAACGGCCCGTCCCCAGATGGCTCCAGACTCACCATTCAAGAGGCTGTAGAGAATTTGGTTGGGTTTGCCTCGATCTCCGTCCATGGCAACCACCGTCAGTACCTCCGAGCCCTTGGGTGAGCAGAAGTGGTGCCTGAGGCCGGTAGTGATGCCGGGGCTCGCCCCTCCCCAGACACCTGCCCCCATGGGGGTGGCGCCACTGCTACCCAAGCAAAGGGCCAGGCCTTGGCGTGGCCCCCACCTGTTTACGGGGCCCAGGGCACCGCTGCTCCCCATCTCTCCCCCACATGGGTTGGCGCTTGGCCACCCGGGGACAGTCGGGCCTCCCAGCGGTCCTTTTCCCCACAGCCCGCCTTCCCACACGCTGCACTCAGCTCCGGCCTCCACCGTCTGGCCCTGCAGCCTCGCCCTCCTGCCTCACCCACCTTCTGCCTTCAGGGCCACGTGGAGGGAGGGTTGGGGCCAGGGCGAGAGGGGCCAGGCACGGGGGCTCCAAGGCAAAGCCCAGGAATGACGATGCTGGCCTGGGCCTCAGCCTGCCACCCTCCGGGCCCCTCTCCCTGGCCCAGGCACCCTAGTGGCTGCATCCTGACAGTCGTGCCTCAGCCGCCCCGTCCACCCTGAGTTCCGGGAGCCCCAGGGGCACCGGCCCGCCTCCCTCACTCTGCGCTCATCTCCACCATTCTGCCATGGCTCCTGGACAAGCGGCACCCCAGCCGGGGCCCAGCGCGGGAGTGGCCGGGGGCATCGCGGCCCGGTCTCATCCGGTCTAGAACCGTCCGACCGGGGAAGGAAGGCCTGAGGACGCAGCGCCATTGCCCAGAGCCCTGGAGCCTAGCGCGAAGGCTGGGCCTGCTGTGGCCTTCAGGGAGCCCCCCTCCACCGGGCGGAGCCTCGGCCCCTCCCACACCCAAACCCCGGCGATGGGCCCCCACAGCCTCTCCTCCTGGCCCTTCTCAGGGGCTGGGGGCGTCAGGCCGCCTGAGCCAAGATGTGGCCACCACGGCGGCGGCGCCAGCAGGTGCAGCCTCCCCCCTGCACCCCCACTGGCCCATCCATGGCCAGCCCTGCGTGGAGGGGCCCAGAGCCGGGGCCCAGGGCTCCCCAGGCAGCGGAGACGGGGGACCGGGGCCGAGGGGCCAGCCACCCACCGGAAGGGTGTCCTCATACACGTAGCCATAGTAGGGTGTGCCCACAAAGATGGGGGCCATGTCCTGCACATCCTCCACGTTGACTGTGACTGTGGTGGTGGCTGACAGCACCACGTCAGCCCCTCGCAGCCTCCCTCCGCCATCCTGTGGAAGAAGAAGGCGGTGAAGACAGGGGCGCCCCGGGGCCCCCCGCCGCTGCCTGGCCCGAGACCAGCTGCCCTCTCTGATTTCTCTTGGCTCCTGCATCACCCGGGCACCATCTCCCCCCACAGGGCTTGTTTAAAGGAGCTGATGCCCGGAAGTCTTAGGCAGCGCCTGGTATGCACGAGGCACCCAGGGGTGTTGCTTTGGGGAAAAGAGACGTGAATTCTGTCTCCAGGGAAATCGTGGCCGACAAACGGCAGGGGAGGAGAGGGTCAGAGCCCAGTTGCCCCTCCTGCCGGGAACCCAGCTTCAGACGTCCCCCGAGGACCCGCTGAGGCCTGAGTGGCCCGCACCTGAGCCCAGGCCCACGGGTGGGTGGTCTGGACCGCAGCGCGACGGCCTGTAGCCAACATGTGAGCAGCAAGGGCCTTTCCTTTCCTGGAAAGGGAAGTGCTGGGCCGAGACTGAGAGCTGGGCTTCCCGCCCGCAGGGGGCTGAGCGGCCACTTGGGCTGAGCGCCTGCTGAACTGCAGGTCCCACATCACGCACCTTAGAGACCCGAGGAGCTCAGCTGAGCCTCACGGGTGGGCAGATGAGGAAACAGAGGCCCAGACAGGGAGAGGTGAGGTGAGCAAGGCCCCGCAGACGGAGGGAGGTGCCTGGAGGCCAGGCCGTGGGGGGGTCGTGCTCACGGGGTGGGCACCCCCTCCAGGAGCCAAGGGCCATCTTCGGCCCACAGACTGCAGCCTGGGGACCGCGTCCATGCCTCTCCAGAGGTTGTGGCAGCTGCATCCCTGTGCCCATTGCACAAAGTGCCCCCAGCCTCTCCTAGGACCTGAGCCTGCTCCAATCCAAGGGCCGCTTCCCCACGCCTCCCCGTTACCTTGGCGACCACAGTGACAATGTGGGCCCGGGCCTTCTCGTAGTCCAGGGTGGCCCCAGCCCGGAGGCGCAGCACGCCGCTGTGACGGTCCACGGCAAACACAGTGGCCTGTGCACTCTGCAAGAGCGGGGGATGCGCCGGTCCTCGGACTCGGGCCGGCCCAGGGGGGGGCCCCTGTGCCACCCTCCGTTGGGGAGCCCCGGCCACGCTGGCCCTGGGCCCCTCCCGTCCCTCAGTGTGTTTCCCACCGGCCGGGCCCGGAGTCCCCACAGGTACCCAGCAGGTGCCCTGACCCACAGCAGCGGGGACTCGGAAGCCAGAGACGAGGAGGCCTTCTGCATCTGCAGGGAAGCCGCTGCGGCAGGGGTGTGGGGGGCCAGGGGATGATCCCCCAGCCAGGACGGGGTTACTGTGCATCACGGCCGTTAGCCGAGCTTTACAGGCAGCTAATCCTCGCCGCCCGTGGGCAGGTGCCGGTGTCTTTCCCACTGTGCACGTGAGGAACGAGCTGGGAGAGCCAGGCCCACGAGGAGGGGGTAGGGTCTCCCCGGAACATGGGGCGCCCGGGGAATTCTCCAGAACCACCCCCCCCCCCCAGGTCCTGGCTGCCTTGACAGTCGTGAGAGCAAGGGACAGACTGAGAACAAAGGAGCAGCGGCTGGTTCCTGCAGAGCCCAGGGAGGAGGAGGAGGAGGAGGAAGGGGGCTCTGCCTTTGATGGGGTTGCAGGGGGATGGACACGGGTGGGCAGGGGTGTCGCGGCACTGCTCCTCCTGACGGGTCACCCTTTGCCCTTCCTCCTCTCCACAATCCTAGGCCCAGCCAGACTTTCCTCCAACCCTGAGTGGGTGCAAATGAGCCCAGCCCTCTCCCGGGGGAGTGGTGGGGCGTAGAGAGCTGAGGGTCCCGGGGATCTGGGGACAGGGTGGCAGGGGATCTCCAAGGAAGCCAGGGTGGGCCGGCCAGGGCAGACAGCTCCCACCCAGGGCCCTGTCATGTCCCCACCAGCCCAGCCCTGTGGATCTGATGGGACCCCTCTGACAATCTTTGGCAATAGTAGAGACCCCAACTCAGGGCCTTGGCGATGGAGGTGGGGGCCGTCCAGGTGTCCCCTCTAGCTCAGGCCCCTGCAGTGCCCCGTGTGCCCGGTGTGCCCCTCCTTACCTGCAAGAAGTAGGTGACACTCCCTCCAGAACCTGTGTCCTTGTCCACCGCATGAACCTTTATGAGACTGCTCCCAGGAGGTATGTCCTGAGGGGTCACAGCCATTGAGGGCTCAGTCCCGGGGCAGAGAGAGAACGCTCAGGGGGCAGGGGGTGAAGGAGCCAGAGACAGGTGCAGTCGGGGCATGAAGGGCTAAGAAGAGGTGAAGAGGTGACGGGTGACGATGAACCTGAGAGCCGCCCACTGGGGGCCCGGCAGCCATGGAGGAGACGTGCCAAAGTCGGGGTGGGGGCGGGGAAGAAGGCAGGGGACCCAGAGGGACGAACAGACGGCCTCCAAAACCAAGACTCCCAAAAGACAAAGGGTTTAAATATGGAAAATATGAAATGGGGGAAATGGTTAATAGACACATTCAGCACTGCCAGGGGTCACATGCCTACCATTTAGGCCAAAATGAAGTTATCTTCTTCCTACTGGATTAGCAAACATTACAAAACTCGAGAGTCGGGACACCTGGGTGGCTCAGCTGTGGAGCAGAGTCCGCCTTCGGCTCAGGGCGTGACCCCGGGGTCCTGGGATCGAGTCCCCGCGGGGAGCCTGCTTCTCCCTCTGCCTGTGTCTCTGCCTCTCTCCCTGTGTCTCTCGTGAATAAATAAATACAATCTTTACCAAAAAAAAACGAGAATCTCCAGTGTTGCTGAGGGATGGGAGACAAAGCCCCCCCTTCCCAGAGCCTAGGGGAGAGGGCAAGCAAGCTCCACGTGGGCGCCTCCCCCGGGCACTCATGCTTTCAACCTGCCCATATCAAATCGTGGCCTGTGTCTTAGGGAAATCACCCTAATTAGCTATAGGGCCGTTTTACGTTTATGTGTTAGTTAGGTTCAGGATTTGATGCTTCTTATGACAGCAAAAACTTAAAGCATCTTAAATACCCAAATGCAAAGGACGAGTTCAGCGAGTGGTGGACCGTGCACCAAGTGGAAGCGATTCAAACCATAGTTAAGCCTGGACTTCACGATCACGGAGGGAACGCTGACGTACGTAGGCGAAAACCAGCACAGAGGAAGCGGGGGTCCGGCATCGTCCCCGCAACGGAAACAACCACAAGCAAAGCGATCCCGTGAATCACCCGAACCTGACAAGGGTGTCTCCAGGCAGAGGGATCAGGGCTGATTTTTGAACTTTTTCTCCTGCCTTTCTACATATTTCACGTTTCCCCAGGAAACACACGTCATGAGCGTAACAGAAAACAGTACACGGACGTTCCCGTGGATCAAAACGAACGTGGGAGGGGTCGGCAACAGAGGTGGGGGGAGGACATGAAGTGGGGGCTCTCCAGAGGGCAGCGAGCGACGAGGGGGTGCTCGTCACCCCGGGTCCGGGTGGGAGTGCCTGGGGCCTCCTGCTTACCTCAGGTACCTGGACCATGTAGGGCTCCCGGATAAAACTGGGGGCCTCATCGTTGGCATCGGTCACCAGGATCGTGACTTTCTCTGCCACCTGCGAAGGGGCAAAGGGGACAGGAGTTGGGGCAGTGCGACTTTCTGGGCAATAAAAGGACAGGGGGGATGCCCTGGGGGGATGTCTCTGCCCCATGTCTCCCCTTCTTCATCCCCTTCCTCCCTCCCCTCTTCCCTCCCTGCCTTTCTGCCTGCCTTCATTCATGCAACAGATATTAGGAAGCGACCACGCGGTGCCAAGCACTGTGTTCCAACCCAGAGACAGAAGGCACAAGCTGATGGCGTGCGTTTTGCAGACCAGGCTGGCAGGCAGAACCGACACAGGGAAGGAAGGTGGTGACCTTCTGCGGGGCGGGAAGGGCGGCGGCAGGCACAGGTGGGCGCTGGGCGACAGGTAAACGCACGCCATGGGTCTAGGAAGCTGTCCCCAGAGGCCCCGAGAAGGGGCAAGGAGCCCAGCCGGTGGTGGGACGGCAGGAGCTTCTGCAGCAGTGCATCGGGGGAGAGGGGCAGAGGCGGAAAAGCCCGTCCGGAAGGAGGAGCGGCACACGCGAAGGCAAAGAGGAGTGACATGCGTGGTGGGTTCAGGGAACATAAGCAGATTCAGGGCGAGATGGTTGGGAGCGTGAACGTGGGAGAGGAAGTGGGTGAGACAGATGGTGTGGGATGGGGCGGCCCGGGATGCGGGAGGTGGCTTGGGCCGCGTGCGTCCTGGGGCGGCGGGGGCGGCTGTGGGCGCCTTCAGGGCCAGGCTGTGGCTGGTCTAACGTTTCCGGGTGATGGCTCTGGCTGAGACGGAGTGGGGTCGGGTAGCCTGGAAGCTGGGGGCCCCTGCAATCGCCCCGCCAAGCACCGATGAGGGCTGGGTGGAAGTAGTGGCCGTGGGGGAGGAAGGGACGGAGAAGCCAGCTCTGGGTGCCTGCAGGGTCACCTCGGGTGACCTGGCCGGGCCCGGTCGGTGCAGGCAGATGGGAAAGTGAGGTGCATGGGGTGCACGGGGGAGCACATCCTGCTGGGCCTCGGCTCTGAGCTGCCCTTGAGGCCCTGGAGGTTGGAGGAGGGAGGGTGGCCGGGCCGGGGAGCTGGCACTGCCAGGGGCCGGCTCGGGGTGCACTTACCAGATTCAGGCCGTCCGAAATGCTGATGACAGCCTCAATCTCGTCCTCCCTCTGCAAGGCAAAAGGACTGGGTGGGTGTGGGGGCCTGAGGGATCCGGGCTCTCCCTTCCCCGCCCCCACTGAGCCCCCCGGAGCAGATCCAGGCCTTGCGAGGGAGCCGGGTGCAAGGCGGGGGGGGGGGGCAGAAGGCTGCCTCTGGCCATGCCTGGGGCCTTGCTTCGGGTCTCGGCACATCAGGAACTCTACCAAACCCACGGGGCCACCGAGGCACCCCAAGAGAGCGCTCCCTGGAGAAGGGGGACAGATGCTAAGCCGGCGGCGTGCTGGGCTCCCAGGGGAGGGGGTTCCCCTCCCACCCCCCTGTGACTCCACAGCAGGTCTGCGGTATCTCAGGTTCTCCTCCGTCCAAGGTGGGGCCGCGGCAAGGGAGGTCCCCAGGGTGCCGGGGAGGATGCACCCTCACACCTCCACCCCGGTGTCCCTACAGCAGTCTCTGACACCAGCCTCTCCTTCTCCACCCGGGTCTGCAGCTGGTGGAGTCCAGCGCCGGCCCCAGGCTGGCCGGAACCCCCGGCAGAGGCCCAGTTAGGGGGCCAGCCAGGCCCACTGACCTGGTGCACGGCCCCCAAAGAGAAATGTAGCCCATGCCCCAGCGCCTGCAGGTGCAGAAAGGGGCAGAGGCGTGGAGGCGTGGAGTTTTACCAAACTCAGGCCCGCTCTCCAAGCCACGCTTTCCCTGGCTGGCTCAGCCCATAGAGCACCTGTTGATCCCAGGGTCGTGAGTTCGAGCCCCATGTTGGGAGTGGAGCTTACATTAAAAAAACAAAAAAACACTCTTTCCAGCCCTGATCTGCTGTCCCTTTCCTTTGGCTCACGGGGTCTCTCCCGGGACGACCTCCAGGGAAACCCACAACCCACGGAGGTTTGTCTGCACACGTGGCAGGCAGCACTTGTCACCCCCGTCCGTACCTCCCTGTCCAGCTCTTCAACCAAGGTGATGTTTCCGAAATTGGGGTCAACAGAAAAGACACTTCTAGCGCTGGGGTCAAAGCTGATGTGATAGGAGACGGGGTCTCCCTCAGGGTCTGTCCCATTTAGAGTATATACGTGAGAACCTGGAAGGAGACACGGAAGGAGGACTAGAATCTGGGACCCAGCTTTTCCCCAGAGTGGCATCTGTTCAGGGCCAAGGATTCAGCCGTTCGGTTATAAAGCGGGTGTTCAATTCAGAGCTAGAGGTCCCCCCTGAAGTGAGCACTCCCCCCCCACATCATGACTCTTCATTGCTGTCAGTGAGGAGCTAGAAGCAGCCACTGTACGGACTGTAATCTGTCACACAGGTTACAGAGGAGCCTCGGGCGGCGGTGTCTAAGTCCAGGACGTCTGTGTGGTACTGACACTGTCCCAGGAGCCAAGACCTGGGGTCCCGGGGGTGGGGGATGGGAGGAAAGGGAGGAGCCAGGAGGGCAGGGGGGTGACCCACGGGCAGCGTGGTGTCCCCACGTCTGGATTAGTGTCTGAGTAGGTAGGTCTCTCATGCTGCCCTCCTCTCGGGGCTCCCCACCCAGCCAGCGAGAGGTTAGAAGGGAGAATGTCGTCCTTCCCCCTCTGGCCTGTGGACCCCAGCAAGGTGGGTGTTCCTAGGCCTCTTTAGAGCCTAAAGAGGGGGGGCTCCGGGAGGTAAGTACATTTGCTCAAGGTCACACGGTGAGTCAGGGGCAGTGCCATGGCCGAGCCCAGCGGTTACATCAGGCTGCCAGCCGCTGCCTGCTGTCGGGGTGGCCCCATCTCCACACACACCCCCCGCCCCCCACCCCGGGTCACCGGGACTGGCCTGGCTTAGGTCTGCATGACAGCCGTGACCTCCTTTCCTGCAACCGCACTAGGGAATTGAGAGGGCACACAGGGCTCCCTGGGAGGGCCCACAGCCTGGCACCCGCTGTGTCCATGGGCTCCGTGGAGTCACGGGTTCAGTCCTGGTGTCCCGGGGAACGTGGGCCACCCTCAGGGAAACGGAGAGCAGGTGGCTGCCGGGGCTCCTCACCCACAGGGGTGTCCTCTGGGAGGCTGAACAGGGCCATGTTTCCGCTGTCCAAGAAGTGTGGGGCGAAGTTGGCCTGGGCTGCGGGGAGAGGGGGCGCAGAACACTCAGGGCTGGCCCTCGGCTTGCCCCATGCTGGCTCTACATACACTGGTCCCCGGCTCGCCCCACGCTGGCCCCATGCTGCCCCCCCCCCGGGGCTGTTCCCACGCTGGCCCTATGCTGGCCCCACACTGGCCCCCAGCTCACCCCCCAGGCTGGCCCCAGGCTCTCCCCAGGCTGGCCCCCAGCTGACTCCACACTGGTCCCCGGCTGACCCCCCCCCCCCCCCGCCACCCCCTCCCCGCCCAGGCGGGGCTCCAGGTACCCCGGCCAGTCTCCGCCCATCACCCGGGACGGGACCGGGAGCCCCGCGGAGGGGGCCGCGCCCCGAGGTCGCCCTGGGAGCTGGGACGCCCCCGCCCCGCAGCCCCCCCCCATCAGCCGCCCCGCCTCCCGCCCTGCTTCTGAGGGGTCCTGGCCCCAGAGCCGGTCTCCGGGTCTCCGGGTACCTGCCGCCCCCGGCCCGAGTCCCAGGCTGGGGAGCGCCCCGAGCCTCTGCACCCCCCGGGCAGCGCCCGCCCCTGCTCCTCGCCCCGACCCCGCGCGCCCCCGCGGCCACTCACCCAGGCAGAGGCGCAGCAGCGCCACGGCCACGGCGGCCCGCGGGTCGCGCCCCATGGCTCCGCGGGCACAGCCTCCCTCGCCGCAGCCGCAGCCGGGCGGGAGCTGGAGAGCAGACGGGGCGGAGCAGGGGGTGCAGAGGCGGGGCGCGGAGCAGGGGCGGGGCACAGGGTGCAGAGGCGGGGCGGGAGGGCGCGGGGGGGGGGGGGGCGGGGCAGAGGAGGGGCGCGGGAGGTGCAGAGGTGGGGCAGGGGGTGCAGAGGCGGGGCAGGGGGGCTCGAGGTGCAGAGGTGGGGTGGGGGGGCTGGGGTGCAGAGGTGGGGCGGGGCGAGGCGGGGTGCAGAGGCGGGGCGGGGGGCGCAGGGTGCAGAGGCGGGGCGGGGGCTGCAGAGGCGGGGCAGGGGGGCGCGGGGTCAGAGGCGGGGCGGGGGGGTGCAGAGGTAGGCCGGGGGGTGCAGAGGCGGGGCGGGGGGTGCAGAGGCGGGGTAGGGGGGCGCGGGGTGTAGAGGCGGGGCGGGGGGTGCGAGGTGCAGAGGCGGGGCGGGAGGGCGCGGGGTGCAGAGGTGGCTCGGAGGGTGCAGAGGCGGGGCGGGGGGGGCGCGGGGTGCAGAGGCGGGGCGGGAGGGCGCGGGTGCAGAGGCCGGGCGAGGGGTGCGCTAAGCGGATGCCAGGGCCGAATCAGCGCGGCAGAAGCCGGCGCCGCCACCCGGAGCGCGGGGCGGGGCGGGAGGGGCTCCCAGGGGGCGGCCGCCAGCCCCGCCTCCTTCCTCGCCCCCCTAGCCCAGGTGCGCTGCGCAGGCGCGGTGGGGTCCCCGGCTGCGCGCCCCGTAGGAGCACCGGGTGGGGGGGCAGGTGTGTTCCCCAGATGGCCCCGAGCAGGGGGACTGGGAAATTGGGGCTCCGCGGGGTCCGCAGGCTTGGCCTTTGGCTGCAAAATGCACTTTTTAATTTTTTTTTAAGATTTATTTATTTATTTATTTATTTATTTATTTATTTATTTATTTATTTATTTATTTATTTATGGGGTGGGGGCAGGTGTGCGTGGGTGTGCCAGGGGGAGGAGCAGAGTCCCTTCTGAGTCTGGGGGCTCCATCTCGGGACCCTGAGATCAGGGCCTGAGCTGAAACCAAGGGTCGGATGCTTAACCACCCAGATGGTCCTGGAAAATGCGCTCTCGGCTCCCAGGCACTTGTGCATCTTCCCATCACCAAATGCTGGGACAAGGACAGGGCGGGCGCTCGTGGAGTGGCCGCGGAGATGCGCAGCCTGGGCCCTTCTGTAGTCACCAGGTCTGTAGACCCGACCGGAGCGAGGATTTCCCGAGGCAGCGTCTTCCCAGGTGCGAGCAAGGCCAGCTTTCCCTTGTCCCGCCTGCCTGCCTGCCCCTCCCGCGGGTCTCTCTCCTTGGTTCCCTGGGTCGACAGACTTGCACTGGAGAGGGAATGTGAGGGCGCAGCTCACGGCCCTGTACGTGTACTCCTGGGCCACCCATGTGACCTTCTGTGACCAGCACACCCCCTTCTGATGTGAGCATCCCTGCTTTGTTTGCTTTTCTAAGATTTTATTCATGTATTCATGAGAGACCCAGAGAGAGAGGCAGAGACCCAGGCAGAGAGAGAGGCAGGCTCCGGGCAGGGAGCCCCATGCGGGCCTCGAACCCGGGACCTGAGCCGAAGGCAGCCACTCCACCACTGAGCCCCAGGGCCCTCATCCCCGCGTTAGGAAGGAAGAGGTGAGGCACAGAACAGAGCCAGCGAGGGACAGAGCCTAGGGGCGTATCCAGTTTTCACTGGTTCCAAAAAAGGTTGAAACTCTGGCTACGGGAGAGGACCCTAAAGCTCTGAAAGCCTCAGCTCCTGGGCCCCTCGCCCACCTGTCTCTTCCGCAGCCTCACTTGAGTATTTGTAGTTTTTATAGCTTTGTTCCTTAGAGACGCCCCCCCCCATTGTCTGGGCTCAGCCGGCTCCAGGGACAAGCAGTCCGGCCTGCGCGGCCCGGGGTTCCCTCGGATGCGGGCAGGTGTGGGCTACCCGGGGACACGGTGCTCACCCGAGGTCTGTCCCTGTCCACAGAGCACCTGGGACCCGGGGGAAGGAGCCGTTCTTTAGTGCGGAGGAGCGAGAGACTGTGTGGCAGGCGGCCGTTGTCCCCGCGGGCAGGGCTCGGCCCTCACCTGCAGACCCCGCGCCTCGGACACGCGTCGCCTTGTCCTCAACGTGTACATCACCATCCAGGTGCCCAGCTCCCTGTCTCCCAGGGCCCCTGGCCGTGGCTGCTGCAGCGACACCCCAAATCAGTTCCCTCAGGTCAGACCCTGATGGCGTTTCCCCAGGTAGATTCTCGAAGCTGGGCCAGTGGCCAGGCAGGGGGTCAGGTCAGCGCCAGCCCAGCACACGAGCACCTCCTACCCCCCCACCGCCGACACACCAGCCGGGCGCTTCCACCCTCTGGGCGCCCCCAACACACCAGGGTGTGCTAACCTGCGGTGCCTCGCTTGCTCACGCACACACTCAGCTGCCCCCCCCCACGAGCTCTGGTCCCCTTTGCACACTCACGCATGCGGACCATCGATGGGTGACTGCGAGCCCATCTCCTCATGTAAATGCGCCTGCACAGGCACACCTGTACCAAGGGAGGCCGGGGACGCGCTGAACAGCAGGTGCCTGCTATTCAGGCTCATTTTCGGAAGGTCCCAGACCTGGAAGGAGAAGGGGAAGGGGAAGGGGAAGGGGAAGGGCGCCATGCCCTGCTTCTTCCCTAGCTGTCGGGGAGAGCGCAGAGCCTCTGCCCCCCGGGGTGAGGGCCATGGGTAGCCCGGGGGCGAGCCCGGGGTACTAGCTCCGGCTACGTGGGCACAGGGCAACAGTGGCAGCCGCATGCTCCTGCGCAGGACCTCAGTGAGCCGGACACACAGGATCTTGGACAGACAGGGGACGAACCCCATCTACGTGTCAGAGGGCAATGAGACAGCCACCCCACACCCGGCCCGGGCACAGCAAGGGGACAAGGGACAGCCACGCTGCAGAGTGGATGGTGTCCGGACCTCACAGGCCTGCTGACCACTAGCCCCAGAGCCTGCTTGTGGCAAGGGATTCCCCGCCTCCAGCCAGGTGGGTGCCCCCTGGCCCACCACCACGGGGGACCCTCATTGGGACCTAACCTGGGCTGGGCTACCTGGGGCCTCCCAGTCCTGTCCAGACAGGGTACATCCAGGCCAACCGGGCCCCCCCGACCCCGTGCTCCGAGCCCAGTACTCAGGCCCGCCCCAGACAAGTCCTTCCCTGTCATGAGTGGTTGTTCTGGAGCTCAGCAAGTGGACAGGGCAGCTCAGGGCGCCCAGGACAGGGCACGCGGAGGATTCCTTGTTGACAAGGACCAGGGAGCAAGACCTGACTGGGGCGTCATCAGGTAACCTCGCCACGCACTCGTTTGTTCAGTCACTCCCCCGTCTCGCCAACTCCTACCCACGGAGGGCCCCCTCTGTCACGAGGCCTATGTAGACGGGATGCCCCGGGGGGCTCAGCCGTTGGGCTCCCAGTGCCTTGGATGACCCTCGCCTGTTGGCCGTTCCCTGCAGACTCAGTCTACCCTGGAGGGTAAAGTCCCCCGCCCCCTGTTTACAACCGCGTGTTGCTGCTTTTGGGGGTGACATCCCACAGAGTGAGTGGGAAGGAAAGTTTGGGGCCTTGGCCAGCCGGCGCCGCGCCCGGGAATCTGCTCGGGAAGGTTCCCCGGCTTTCGCTGCCTTCCCAGGCTAGTGGCGCGGGGCGGGGGCGGGGGGCCGCGGGGGCAGACGCCTCAGCCCCCCTTGGCCTCCCTGCTTTAGCCTGGGCTGCTCCGAGGGGCTGGCGACCCTGGAAGGGCCCCTGGGTCACCCCCCATCCTACCCGAGGCTGGTGTCCTGACTGCCGGGGGCTCGGAGCTGCGGGCGCTGCATCCGGGCCCCGCGGGGGAGCCTCCTCCTCCTCCCACCCGTGGGCTCCTCCTCTCTGCGGGTGTTCTGGGACCCACACGGCACCCACACAGCACCCAGACTTCCCTACCAACACAGGGGCGGCAGCTGAGGCTCCCAGGGCTGTGCTCGCCTGAGCAGAGGGCCACACCTAGCTCAGGGACCTGAGTCGTGTCCCTTGGTCGGCGGGCAAGCACACACGTTCAGCTGTGCGTGTGTGTTTCCCTCGCATTGAGCTGTGCGTGTGTGTTTCCCTCGCCTTCTCTGGGCGTCCCGACGGCCCCCAGCTGCTGCCGTCTATGCGGTGACCTCAGGTGTCCGCCCCGCCTTTCCCGCTCCCTTCTTCACCCCAACACACGCAGTACATGCACACATGCACATGCACACACGTGTACATGCATGCACACACATGCACATACAATTCACATGCACGCACACACATACACACATACACCTGGGGACACATACATGCACACATATACATGCACACACATAAATGCACACACACACACACGCATATGCACACATACACCTGGGGACGCACATGCACATGCATACACATACATGCACACGTGCACACACGTACATACACATGCTTGCACCTGCACACACGTATCCCTTCTGCAGCTTCCTCCCCTCATCCAGCTCAAGTGTCAGCTCAGTTTTCCCTTCCCTCTCGGGTGCCCGGTCCTCTATGGGTACCCTGCGCTCACACCCTGGTGCCTCTCAGCCCCCAAGGACTGCATTTGTTCACGTCTGAGCCTCGGGGCTGAGTGTGACCCGTGCTGAGTGTCACCCAGGGCTGCTGTGTGACCAGTGCTTACCCTGGGAACGAGTGAGCGGGTGGTGAGCCAGCCCGCGAATGCAGACTCTGACTGGAAGTGACCGGCTTGGCCTAGGACCAGGTAAGGGCTGTGGCTTGCCCTGGGAGCCCTGAGCCTTGCACCCTGCCGTGGGGGCGGTGGGGAGGGGCTTCTCACCCTGGGGTGCCAGTGCTGGGGACTCAGCTGACAGGGAAGCTCTGCAGACAGATAAGCCTCTTAGACCTGGGCCATCTGTCGCCTCCAGCCGCAGCCCTGGCTCACGCGGGCACACACTCAGACCCGGGGGGAGGGTGGGGAAGGCAGGGACACACCAGCCAAGCCAGGCCCTTTGTGGGGACGTCACATCCACTTGTGAGCTGGGTCCTGGGCTCTGCATTTTGCAGGAAAGGGAACCGCCTTGCCCAGGTCATAGGGAAGATCCTGGGCAGGACTGGAATGGGAGCCCTGGCTGTGGGACCAGGCCCCTTGCTATTGTTAGTGGCCCTTCCCAAGATTAGACTTGGCTGGGACGAAGGGGTGGCCTGCAGGACGCGCTCCAGGGCCCGGCTCTCCTAGGGGAAAGCCGTGGCTCACACCCAGTCCTGACTTTCTCAAACAAGGACGTGCCTCGCATTTTGGTTGTTTACTCATTCACTGTCTGTGAGCTTGAATGTTCTTTCCGGCCCACTGACACGGGGGAAGTTTGGAAGGGGTTCCCTCGGGGGCCGTCGGGTATGGGGCGCCTAGAGGCTTTGTGTATCTCGGGACAAGGGAGCCTCTGCAGACTCGGTTGCTGCTCTTGGGGGCCCATCACCTTGCACCCCAGCAGCCCCAGAAGTGTCTGGATTTGTAGCTGCCCCAAGTCACAGGGGAATCTTGACCATGAGCCCTGTCGGGGCCGGGTGGGGACTGAGGCTGGGTGGGCTGAACCTGAACAACCCTGAAAGTGGGTGGCGAGATTGGGGCCTGGCATCTGGAATTGCAGACCTTTCTCAGGGCCCTTCCTGTCCAAGGTGAAGCCCCCCCCCCCCACAACATCCCAGCTCACCACCATGAAGGCGGAAAAGGGCAGTGAAACCCATTGGTGCCAGTGACGGAAGGGTCTTTCCTCTCTGACCTTTACATCTCTGAGGCCAGCACGAACCCAGGGAGGCGAACTTACTGGTTCAAGACCACACGGCAAGACAGGCATTCCAGAGTTTGGACCTTTGTATTCATGTCATGGTTTCCAGAAAATTCTGGTTCAGGCTTTTCTAAAAGGCAGTATTGGCACAGTCCAGGATGGCGGGCAAGACATGGTGCATCTTTAAGAGAAGAGGCTCATGGTTCACCGGCAGAAGCTTCCACGGGCCAACGCTCTTGACGTCGTTGCTATCGGGCCCAGCTTCGAGAGGTGCATCCTGGAAGACGCGAGGCCTCTGGGCGCCTCGGCCACTGGGCATGAGCAGCTGGGCTGCGTGCGTGCAGCCATGTCGGGGCGGGGGGCTTAGACTTGCGGGAGAGCCCCTGGCACCACCCACTTGTGGGGCTCCGGCTTGAACTTACACGGTCTGCAGATCCTGACGGGGCGCCCTGGGAAGGAGAGAAGGTGCAGGCCAGGCAAGAGCCAGGGACACGGGCAGATGGCAGGCCCGGAGACGAGAGAACACAGCTGAAGGTTCTAGGCGTGAAGAGCTTTTAAACGTCAAGGTGAGAATCCGAGTGTATCCGCTTCCCGGAGGCCCAGAAGGGGCCTTTCATGGCAAACGGGACTGGCTCGGGGTATAGTCCCGTCAGGGAGTGATGGAGAGATGGGTCTTATCGGCAGAAGATGGAGAGAAGGGGCTAAGGTTCTTTTTTTTTGGGGGGGGGTGACTAAGGTTCTAAAGTGGCTCTGCCAAGAACGGAGTCCACTGCAGCTGCCTCCTCCCCAGCAGCACCTCGCGGGCATGGCGCATCTCAAAGCTGTGCTTGCATCCTGACCCACCAGCCCGTTTATGGGAGGAACAGTCCACAAGAAAAACAAAAATAAAACAAAGAACCCTGCATGCATCAAACAGTTCTTCATAGTTTAGTTTTGAATACCAGAAAGAAATTTCTGGAAACTAGCTGAATATTCCACGGTGGAGAAATAGCAGGTTAGTAATGGTACCTCACAATGGGATGCGGCTAGCGGTGAGGAAACCCGGTGAGTATGAGGACTGGGTGCCCATAGGAAGAGAAGTGCGCGGGATGTAAGCGTTCATTTTAAACGTGAAAAAGTAAGATATAGGGGCGCCTGAGTGGCTCAGCGGTTTAGCGCCACCTTCAGCTCAGGGCGTGATCCTGGAGACCCGGGATCGAGTCCCACATTGGGCTCCCCGCATGGAGCCTGCTTCTCCCTCTGCCCGTGTCTCTGCCTCTCTCTCTCTCTCTGTGTGTGTGTCTCTCATGAATAAATAAATAAAATATTAAAAAAAAGAAAAAGTAAGATACAATAGAAATAAAGCTGGGTACACCTGGTTGCATTTAAAAAAACAAAAAACCAAAAGAGACACAAATGAGTGAAAAGAGTTGCTGAGTTGCTGTGATGAGATTATTCTTTTTTTTCCTCCTGTTTCCAGATTATTACTATATGCAAGGTGGTGTGAGGGTTGAGAATGCAAATCTGGAGCCTGAGTGTTTGGATTCAGAGCTCTGGCCCTACCCCTTATGTACTAGCTGGGTGGCCCTTGACAAGTACCACAACCTCTCTGTGCTTTGGCTCTTCACCTGTACAAGTGGGTAGAGTAATAGTATCTAACTCTCAAAATTGTTGTGAGTTAGAGTAAGTACCATAACTGCTGTATATATAACCACCGGCTACAAAAAAAATAAATGTCCTTATCATAATGTATTTATAGCCCCACACCTTAATCTTAAATCAGTGCTAATATTGGTGTGGCTTTGGGCTTTTTTTTTTAAGATTTTATTTATTTATTCATGAGAGACACAGAGAGAGAGGCAGAGACACAGGCAGAGGGAGAAGCAGGCTCCATGCAGGGAGCCCAATGTGGGATTTGATCCCGGTGCTCCAGGATCACACCCTGGGCTGAAGGGGCCAAACTGCTGAGCCACCCGGGCTGCCCCTGGCTTTGTGTTTTTTTTCTCCCTATTTGCAAGTGCTTTCGTTTTCCAAATGTGATTGTCACAGTAATTTACAGTGTAAAGTAGTCTTTCCTATTGATACTGTCCTGTGAGGATTTTGCACCGAGTCTGATGGAGTCTGATGGAGGATGATGATTTCCTGAATACTGCTCCCCCACCCCCCTCCACCCCCCTCCAGTCCCCAGGGCTCCCTTCTCTGGCTCTCACCATAAATATGGTGTTTGACTTATTGCAAATAAGGTGGCAATTCTCCACCCTCTTTTGCAGCGTGACCTTGTGGCTTCTCCCACCAAGGTATGGGGTCTGTTCCTCTGCTCCTTCCAACTGGGCTGCCCTGGTGGCTTGCTTTGGCCAACTGAAGGCAGCGGAGATAACAGTGGGCCAGTTCGGAGGCCTCGAGGGGCCTTGGGTGCTCCCACTCCTAGGAGGAACCCTGCAGCTCCTGCCAACAAGCGTGGGCTAGCGTGTTGGAGGATGAGAGATCATGTGGAGGAGGGTCCAGGCGCCCAACTGAGACCGCCCCAGACCTGCGGGCTGCTGACCCCCAAACTGCTAGGGAGCCCAGCCAAGGCGAGCACAATGGCGCAGCCTACCCTTGGAAGAATGAAGGAGTGTGGATAATAGTCGAGGAACTGCTCAGCTGACCCTCAGATTCATGGCAAATAAGAAATACATGTTATTTTGAGCCACTAGAGTTGGGAGTGTTTTTGTTTCTTTTTAAGATTTTATTTGAGGGCAGCCTGGGGGACTCAGCGGTTTAGCGCCTGCCTTTGGCCCAGGGCGTGATCCTGGGTCTTGGGATCGAGTCCCACATCAGGCTCCCTGCATGGAGCCTGCTTCTCCCTCTGCCTGTGTCTCTGACTCTGTGTGTGTGTCTCTCATGAATTAATAAATAAAATCTTAAAAAAAAAAAGATTTTATTTGAGAGAGAGGGCGACCGAGAGAGCATGAGCAAGGGGCAGAGAGGGTGACAGAGAGAGCATGAGAAGCAGAGTCCCCACCAAGTGTGCCCGTGTCCCTGCCTCTCTCTGTGTCTCTCATGAAATAAATAAAATCTTTAAAAATTTTTTTTAAAACGCTGACATGAGGTGCTGCTGTTCAGATCGATATAAACTTTTTACAGCCTTTGGAAAAGTTTGTTTTAGTAAATTGGTAAATTCAGCATATTGGCCCTTCATTCAGCCTGTTGCTCTCTGGTGCTGGTTCGGGTCGCCCCACGGGCCTAGCCCTGCACTTACGGGTAAAGCGAGGCCCAGGGAGGCCACTCTCCATGCGGGCACATGCGTGTGGCAGCTGCTGGGAGCTTGGGGACGTCCCCTGGGCACCCTCGGCCGTTGTCTCTTTGGACAGGCAGGTGCATAGACACGTGTCAATGTCGGGGAACGAGTCCAGAGGCTGAGGTGCCCCCGCCGGGCGCACCGGGCCCCGCAGCAGCTGACACACGGCCCTGGGTGAGCCCTGGGTGAGCCCCGGGTGAGGCTGGAGGGTGCTGCTGGAAGGCCTGGGCAAGGAGGCAGGGGCTCTGGCTCCCCAGGGGGACACCGCTGGCCTCCTGCTCCAGGCACCCCGGGCTGAGAGCTGACCTTACAGGCACGGCCTCACCAGCTCCTTCCACAGCCCGCCAAGGGGAATCCACGGTCACAGCCCTGCACAGGCGAGGGGACGGCTCAGCGGGGCTGGGGACCTGCTTAGGGCACAGCTGGCAGGGGTGTGGCGGGGACTGCAAGCCAGGGGACAAGTGTAAGGTCCTGGACGTGCGCGTCTTTGTGAGCCCCCACGGGGAACGTGCCCTCTGTGGAGGGGGCAGCGTGTGGTGGTGGAGAGAGAGGCAGGCACACCTGGGCTCCTGGCTCAGCCTCAGAGTCTTTCTGAGCCTCAGTTTCCCAATCTGTAAAAACGGTGACAACGCGTCCCTGGGTGCTTCCAAGGATCTACATGAGATCACGTAAGAAGGACCCAATAAAAAGGTTTGTTTTACCCTTTTTGTTCAGAGTCCTTGGCAAGTTTCTGCAATGGAGTCACAGTCTGTGCGAACAGGAGACCCAGAGGCAACACGGAAGTCATGCGCCCAGAGGAGGCTGAAGTGTTGAGTGACTAACAGAACAGCTGTTAGCTGGTGGTGTTTCCTGGGAACTGTGTGCGTGTGCGCGCGTGCATGAATGTGCACGTGTGTGTATGTGCAATGTGCGTGTGTGTGAATGTGAATGTGCAGGTGTGCGTGTGCGTGAGCGTGTGCATGCGTGCAGCCCTCACCTCTTCTTACGGCCCGTGGGTGAGTCCATGCAGGGGCGGGTCTGGAGCCGGAAGCCTCTCTCTTCCCGGGTTTGGCCTCACTGGCCCGTCCTCCAGGCTCCGAGGGGAGCAGAGCTGCCCCGGGCCCTGCTCCCTCCTCTCCAGCCGGGGGTGTGGGGTGTGTGAGCCCTGCTGGGGTTGGCAAGGAGGGGCTGTCAGCTTCTCCAAGGAAGCAGCCTGAGGCTCCTCTGCTGTCCCCGCCCAGCCAGGCTCCCTCTGGGTCACGACCCCTGGCGTCAGCTGGGGGTGGCCCGGGGCCCTGGGGCTGGTCTTGGGCGGCAGGGTCTGTGTCCCACAGCAGGCCTGCGGCTCCAGGCTGTGCAGCTTCCCCGGCCCCCCCCCCAGGTCCTGCCGCAGCGCCACCCCCCCCAGGCACACGGACCTCTGCGCTAACTCAGCAGGCAGCAGTGGCCCCCGGGCTGGGACGGTGCCGGGGACTGGGTGCCTGCAGCAGGGCCTGTGTCCCTCACCCCCCGGGCCCAGCCTGTGGGTGGGCGCGCTGGCTCCTCCAGGCCTCCCCCCGGGCACGGAGTCCAGCCGAGCACCTGTGGCCTGGCCCCCAGGACCCCCCCCAAGGCTATGCCCCCCCCCCCCCCAGGCCGCCCTGCCTGGGCAGGAGCTCCCGTGAACACCGCCGCCAGCTCACGGGCCTCCCCGCCTTCCGTGGCGCCCCTTCCCCTCCTGCCTGCCGCTCCCCCTGCCCGAACCCTCCTCTCTGCATCCCTCCCTCCTGCTCCCTGCCTCTGTCTGATGCCTCCCACGGGACAGCGGGGGGTAGGGGGGTGGGGGGGTGTCCTGGTACCATTTTCAAACTGCATTCTGTTCTTTCTCTTCACAGGACACATTTAGTCCAAAATGATTACTTCTTTGACTCTTTTTGGGGGTGGGTTCTGTTTCCCCCATTAAACCAGAAGTTCCACGAGCCCCAGACCACACTACTGCGGCCCCTGCACGCGGGGCACCCACAGTGGGGTGGGGCCTGACCCACCTGTCCCACCTGTCCCATCCCCCGGAGCCTCCTCCCACCGCGGGGTGCGGGGCTTACCTGTTTGGGTCGTCAGGACCAGCCTGGGAGCTCGGGTGCAGCAGAACCTGCCACTCCAGGGCTTGCCAACGTGCTGGGACGGCCTCCTCCCTGAGGGTGGGCACAGAGGGCCGAGATCCCCTCAGCGTGCGGGCAGCCCCCATGGGCCGGGCCTGGGAAGGAGCCACTTGAGGCCCAAGATGCAGGCGTCCCGGGGCTATTTATTTGAGGAAACTCAGGACTGGCCGGAGGATTGGAGGGCCTGGGGAAAGGGTGGGCTCGGGGGTGATTTTTTTTTTTTTTTTGGCAGAAATGACAAAAGTCAGCGCGGGCAGATGCTGTCTTCCTCACATTCCCGTCTCCAAAAATCAGCACCGTCATTCAGAGTGTCTATGCCTGCGGACCCCGTACCCTCCCTCTGGCAATCCAGCCTCAGAAAATAATCTTAAACACAATGACAGGCCTCATACACACATAGGCTTTCACCACGCACTTCACGTGGTGCCAAGCTGTGAGCCCCCTACATGTCCAAGCATGAGATGCATCATAGCACATTTCCCTGATGGCAAGTCATACTTAAAAATATGACTTAAATGACACAACTTTGGGGCCTGTGCCAGGGACACTCCTAGGTGGATGGGAGACTCTACAGGGGGAGTTATTTATCCTCTTTGAGTTGTCATAAGGTAGCAGTGGCCGCCCCTACCCTCAAGTTAGAGGTCTAAGGAATTGCATTGCCTCGCGCTGCGGGGACGAGGAATCCGAATCACTGTTTTCCGTAGGACACGTAGCGATGCTCACGGCAGTAACTGCAGAAAACAAATACTCCCTGTAGCCCTAGCGCTCGGAGAGGATCGCTGCTGACCTTGTGCTCTCAGGACAATCGTGGTCATAAGTATTTTTGGTGATTATAATAATATGATTAAAAAAAAAAAAAAAAGAAGGCAGCCGGGTGGCTCAGCGGTTTAGCGCCATCTTCAGCCCAGGACGTGATGCTGGAGACCCTGGATCAAGTCCCACGTCGGGCTCCCCGCGTGGAGCCTGCTTCTCCCTCTGCCTGTGTCTCTACCTCTCTCTGTCTCTCACGAATAAATAAATAAAATCTTTTTAAAAAAAGAGAAAGTGTGTGATTATCTTGATCACATTCATTAAAACTATTTTTTAAAAATTTAAACATTAAAAAAGAGATAATGACCATGACCATATAGAGATATAGAGATATATCAATCTCAAAAAAAAAAAAAAAAGCTTGCCTGCAACATTAAAACGACATAAAGCGTTGGACATGGTTATCCTCAAGTCAGGAGGGTCATGGGTATTTTTTGCACCGTCTATGTCTGTGCCCCCAACTCCAGCACGTTATCAAAATCACCGTCAGAAAGATGATACAGGTGAGCAGTGTCTAGAGGGTTCGGCAAGAGAAGCAGCTCAAAATGCAACTTGGACCAAGAAGGGCAGGAAGGTGGAGCGGTGCCCGGCACAGAGGCGCGAGGCCTCGCCGCTGCCAAGCACGCCCCGGCCCTCACACGCACCCGTCTGCGGCACACGCCTGCCGGGCATGAGCCTCGGGGATGTTCAGGCGCACACGGTTCACTCACTCGCTCGCCCATTCATTCATTCATTCAGTGCAGATTTACTGTCCTGCAAGCACTGAGGCAAGAGGGCGGCTCCTGCGCCTGCAGCGGGGCAGGATTGAGGGGTATGGACCCCCCATTGCCGGGAGGCCATGGGCTCGCATTGCCCCTACATCCCTCGTCCACGTCGGGGGGCAGGGGAGCTGGGGCTGTGGATGCCCCTGTGCGGCGCTGCCCCTGTGCACGGAGGTGCCTGCGACCTGTCTCCCCAGGCCCGGGCCCGCCCGCCCGGTTTGGGGGGGTCGGGGTGCGGCCGGGCCTCTGACATTTCCTGCTCCCAGCCTGCCCAGGCCCCGCTCAGGAGCCAGTGCCCTGGGGAGCAGCCCTACCTTCCGCGGCGAAGGTGGAGAAGCAGAGGAGGATGATGCAGAGCAGCCTGGAGATGACCAGCAGCCTCATGGTGGGGCAACCCGGGGACCCCACTCTGCGAGTGCAACCCAGGCTGCCGCCCGCATTTATGGGGCGCCGCGGTGAGGTGTTTCCCGGTGGGCAGGGCGCAGCATGGCATTCTCATAAAGGGTAGGGTCAGCCGCTCCCAGGAGGAAGCAGCAAAGCCGCTGTTGGAGGTGAGGGTACTCGGGGAGCCCGGCCCCCGGCAGCTGGGAAACTCCAGGGAAGGGCCACTCCCGCTGTTGAACGTTAACTTTTAGTGTCAGTAATAGTCCCCCAAGCACAGGCGGCTCCCAAGGTGTGGCAGGGAGGCGCCCCCCCGCCCGCCCCCGGCCGGGGCCACGCTGGGGGCGTGGGGCCTGGAGCCGCATGGCTTGGCCTGCGGTCCCGCCTGGGCACTCCACAGCCCGGACCCCAAGCCTGCCGTCGGGAGGGCTTCCCGGGGATGTGGGCTTCCCGGAAAGGAGGATGCGTGTGCCAGGCCGTGTGCGCCATGCCCGGCGGTTAGGGATGCAGCTGTTAGGGCCGCGGCTGGGCCTGTAGGGACATTTAGGCTGAAATAGAAAGGCACAGCCCGAGCGCAGGTGTGGAGGAAGGGGACACCTTAGGGGGCGGGCACAGGGGTGAGTCCCCGATGCCCCGGGGCCCGTTCTGTGGGGCAGGCCATGCACTAGGCCTGGAGACGGGGACGCTGTGCCTGGCCTTGGGGGCCGTGCTGGGGAGGCACCGCGCGGAGATGGAGTCTGTTTGTTCTCTTGGTAGCATGTCTGTGCGTCCTTCTAACGACCTAATGGCGTCTGGTCTCTGGCCTAGAAGGATGCCTGGCAAGACGTCGGCATCCGGTTCGGCGCCCGGGATCTTGCGGGTTTCTGGCAGCCAGGTCACACGCTGCCTGCTGCCCGGGCCTGCCCCGGGGCACCTCCCTGGCGCTCCTCTCTTGCCAGAGATCGGAGATGCTCTTTAAAGATTTTATGTATTCTTGAAAAAATTAACAGAAAGATTAACACTAGTTGATAGCGTGAGATAAAAATTGAAGCGCTGATGTAGCATGAATAGAATTGTATAATGTTTATAAATTTATTTTTTCTATTTCCTTTTCCCCTTCTTCTGGCCCTTTGTAAATTTTAAAAAATTATTTATTCACGAGAGACACAGAGAGAGGCAGAGACCCAGGAGAGGGAGAAGCAGGCTCCCTGCAGGGAGCCCAATGCGGGACTCGATCCCAGGACCCTGGGGTCACGGCCTGAGCCGAAGGCGGATGCTCAGCTGCTGAGCCCTCCAGGTGCCCCCCGAGATACAGTTTAAACTACATGCTCGGAGAGCTTGGTGAGCAAATCAGTGGTGGGGGATGCTCCTTGAAAGTCACCTTCTGTGCATTTACAGAAACTACAAAGAGTCCACTAGGAAACTGGTTGGACCACTGGGCTTAAGGGCGAGTCATGGGTTGGTCACCTGGCCAGCCGCCACCTGGTTCCCTCCCAGCCGCGCTGCGAAGCCTGCCAGCTGTGCTGAGCCGCGGCACCGGGCGGGGGAGGCGTGGGAAGCCCTGGGGCCCACTGGGTCCCCAGGAGGGATCGGGCAGCCACCTGCTGGCAGGAGGCCTGGGACCGATGGGCCTGCGTTGCCTTCGCCAGGCCCCGCTGTTCCCCTTAGCTTGCAGGGCACGGCTCTACAAACTGCCCCATTTCTTGAAGACGGTCCTTGAGATGAGCGTCGTCCCCGAGGGCCGCAGCAAGCACCATCGCCACCACTTTATTTCTCTGGGTCCCTCGGGTGCTGCTCACCTGTCGTAGCAGGTCCTTTGCGGCGGCCGGTTCATGGTTTGCTTTGGGCGAAGGATCACCTGGGGAGACGGGAGTCACTGGCCTGCGGGTTAGGGCACCTTGCTTGCAGGTTAGGGCACCTTGCCGCCGGCCTGGGGCTCATGGGTGCAGAAGCCCACTGTCGGGGAGCGGAGGGAGCAGCCTGGGCCCACCGGCTCGGGAAGGGTCCCCAGGACCCCGCTGCTCAACTGTGGAGCCACAAACGACACCGTGTCGTCAGCGGCTTTCTTCTTGGCACATCTGCTCCTTGTCGGCTCCCACGGCTACGGGCCGACGGGTGTTCCCAGGACCATTTTTCATTAAATGGGGAGAAGGGAGCTGGGTGTCGGGATTGCACCCCGCTTTTTAAGCGCTTAGGAGAACTTGCTGAATTTAACACAGGGTGTGAAGTACCAGTTCCACCCCAAACTCCTGTTCCCCGGAGACAATCACTGTTCACAAAATTTCACCTCCTTTTTTCTCTTTTTTCAACATTTCAAAGATAGCTATCGACTTCCTACTTTAAAAAAGGAAGAAACACCTTTGGCTCTTTGACATGTCACAAAGTCGGGAGAGGTGAAAATGAGAAGCATTTTTAACAGGAACACCTGTTAGTTTTCAGCGACTGCACTTTGGGTATAAAAATAAGAGGACCTGAGGCTCCGAATCATTTCGGAAGACGCGTCTTGAACGCTGGTGAGCCTTCCGGGGGGACTCCGGGCGCCCATGTGACGCGCGGGGGGACTTACGAGGAAGGGAACAATTTTTGGGGGTCCAGCTTCCGACCGCTGGAGTCCCCACCTGCACGGGTGGGCCGCTTCGCCGTGTCCGCCTCCCTCTCGGCCTGGGTCGCGCTTTCCCCCAGAAGATGGCTTATGGACCTGCAGCGCATCACAGGACGCACGGTCCTTTATTTGCATAGTGGATTGTGATCCGTTTACAACTGGAGCCCGGACGCTGGGTGCCCCCCGCCCCCGGCAGGTGCTGAAGGGTGACCTCGCCACAAGGGAAGCGGGGGCTCCCTCTCCTCCCGGGGGGAAGCTCGTGCTTGGACCCCGGGCCGCTCCTCTCCTGGCCTTGCCTCCCCGAGCCTCTTCCCTTAGGGTCCCCCACGAGGTCCCCCGACCTTCCTCGTGGCCGCCGGCTCCCTGGGTCTTGCCCGGCCGTCCCTTCCACCCCTGCCCTGGGTCACCGGGGGGGGGGGTCCTGCTGGGCCCTCAGCTCCTCACGCTAGTGGCCTGTGGCCACCGCGACGCCGTCTGGTGGGAGCGACCCCTTGGCTGCTTCCCGGCCGTTTGCCGCCCGCGCTCACACCCCCCCCCCATCGCTTCAGCCTGGAGCTGGGGGGCTGGGGTCTGGGGGGGCCCAGGGCCCGGTCTGCAGGTTCCGTCTCCTAGCTCCCTCACCCTCCAGCCACAGGATCCAGGGCTCTAACCGAGCGTTTTAGCCTGTGCTCCACTCCTGGTGTCCGCAGCCTGGCCTCTGGGAACGAGGAGCTGGAGCTGGAGGGGCCTCCCGACAGCGGGAAGGCCCTGCCCCCTGCACTGGAGCAGCCCGGGCTCCTGGGATCCAGGCCTGCCTGTGTGTGTCTGGGCCCCTCATGAATAAATAAAATCTTAAAAAAAAAAAAAACCCACAGTAAACGATCAGGCGCCATTGCCAGGAGAGGGTGCACAGCTTTCCTCGCCTTTGTTCACAGCATCCTGTCTCCAAAATCTACCTCCCACTCGTGTTCACGGGTGTAAGACGCTTCTTTAAGGCGGACAATGGTTGTCTTTCGCTGCCACAATTCAGGGCAAGTTAAAAAAAAAAACCAAAAACCCAGCACCCTGAAATGCAGGCCTCGGCGAGGAACAGCGGGCGCAGGAGGGTGCGGGCGGGGAGAGTTCGGAGCTGGGCGCCCCGCGGGGTGGCAGCAGGCTTCCCGGAGGACAGCGTGCCCTCCGTGCTGTCCCCCCGGGAACTCCAGTCCTGAGGTTGCGGCCACCGCGCGTCCGGGCTCTGGGGACTTCGAGGCCCTGCGGAGAGACGTGCCCGGGCTCTCAAGGGGAGAGACGTCCTGCTTTCTGGGTCTTTCCGCTATACCTTCCTAAAACCCGAAAAGCTTGTTTTAGCGTTCCCATGTTCCCTCTCTCTGTATGTACTTTCCTTTAAAAAAAAAAAATTGCTTGGGGGCAAAGATACAGAAAAGCCCGTTTTCCTCCCAAACACCCATTTTTCCTGCTCCCCAGGATTCACGGCGAAGACCTTGCTGTAGCTCCAGTACCTGGACTCCTGCACTTTGGATGCCGTCTCCTGTGAAACCCTGGAGGGTAAGGGAGCTGGCTGGGGGGCTGCCCAAGCGGCCTCCCTGGGGACACCTGCTGCTTCCCCCCAACTCCTAGGGCAACGCGTCCGGGAGCTTTTTTGTAGTTCCCAGATCACGCCTTCACGACGGCCTGGGGTCACAGCTGCTGGTTCTCACATTTTAACTACGGCTCAACAGACACCTGTTGACTGGATCTCTTCGGCGGGACTTGTGTCTGGGCCCCCCCGCCCCCCAAGGGCTCCTGGCTTCAGCATTCACTGCGGCGATGGCAGCAGGGTCGGGGCCTTGGCTGGCTGTGGGATAACCCTGGCTGCTGCACTCCATTCACCAGAAGCTACTTCACAGCTTTGTGGCCTCTTACTCCTCGCGTCACACCAAACTACTGAATCTCCTGCTGGGAACCATTGTGCGCTGCTGGGAAGTCAGGGAAGTCAGGTTCCGCCTGCGAGATGCACACAGCTGGGTGCGGCTAGGTTTGCACGGTCTTCTGGGAAGAGTCCCTGTGAATCATCAGTAAAAGTTGCTACAATTATGGAAAGTTAATCCCTCAGGTACCTGTTCTTACAAATCGACGAACTATTAGAAATGCAAAAACCAACCACTGGAAAAGAACATTTTTAAAATTCTAAAATGTCACTGATTTTTAAGATAATTTAGCTTTGCAAAAAAAAAATGCACCTCGTTTTAGTTATCTGGATAAATGGTAATCATGAAATTAAACACATTAAAATGAAAGACCAGTGAAATTAAACACATTTCAGAGATGAAATGTGAAAAATACAGCATCTTGGAACGGAGGTAACATGACTAATAAGCAAATAAAATTAAGAAATCTAACACCTTTCCTATGAAATCGTGCCTCGAATCTCGTTTCACCAGGCTCCTCGCTGCTGTGTAAAACCAGGGCATCAGGCCACCTCGACGAAGTGCTCATGGATCGTTCGACGCGCCCTCGCCTGTGAGCAGGAGTCCGTTGTTTCCAGCCCCAGGTTGCTAGCCACGCTGGGCACTTTTGGGGAGGACTCCAGCTTGGTGAGCACATGGACCTGAAAAAAATCCTTTGATCTGTAGCTCCAAGTGACCTCAGAAATGGAGAAAAGGAGTTTCTGGCACTATATATAAGCAGCAGGAGCTGGGGAAGTAAAACGTGATCATTTATTTTTCAGACACTAAGGTCAATCCTCTTTGATAAACACAAATTCTAATGCTCTGCATTTAGCAAACTCTCAACCTGTTTTAAGTTGTGCAGTGCTCTGGATTCTCAACAGGATCTCAGCCCTGTGGTATCCGCGGAACGTTCCAGCATAACCAGCTGAGACGTTCAAGTGCACCACTTCCTCAGCCACGTGACCTTGTGCGAATACTGAACCTGTGGGCTTCAGCTCAGTCCTCTGGCAGGACGGGGACTGCAAGCACCCAGCTCCAGGGGACGTCACGACACAAAGGACTCCACACACAACATGCAAATAATCGAATCCTTAGCAATGACCAGGGCCTCTGGACCCCCTGCCGTACTGGGAAGACACAAACCTCAAGGGTTGTCCAGTTTCAAGAACCTCAACACGGACACACGCCCTCCGTCCAGATGAACAACTTCAGGCAACACGGTGCCTGCTACACTCACGTTTCCTGAGTGCTCACGACACTATTCTAAGCAAACCAAAAGGGACTTCATTTTTCGTGTGATTATTTTTAAAGTACATTTTCTGTTATTCTGTAAAACTTCAGGTGATGTTTCAGAAAACCACAAGTAGGTCTTTCTCTTTTTTGCCTGAAGTCTTATCAATGTGCCGGTCCTCACACTTCCCCGTGAGTGATGTGAAGAAAAAACCTCAGTGAGCCTAGGGACCAGTGATTTTCTCGTTATCACTTTACATCTGGTTAAAATATTTTATTTTGTAAGCATTCACATTTTATATAACTCACTTTTTATACCAAAGTCTTCATTGTGTTTAGCAAAGTTAGAAAAAGTGATGTAATAAAATACCCAGTCATTAAAAAAAAAAAATCTACCTGATTTTTCTAAATAAGCTGTTGCCTGATGCCCATTGTTGAAACCCTGTTTTGTGTGATACCATCCAAACACAGGGATACAAAATGTGACTGAAGACAAGAGGACCTTTACAATCACATTAACACTGCAGAGAGACTAAAGTAGACGAGGGGATAAATCCAAGTTTGGCCCTTGGACTTTTCTTAGGACACCCCCCTCACCCCCAGCAACAGCCGCTTAAACTTAGTGCTAAATGTCCACACATTTCACCCCAATCCTATGAGGTAGGTTCTCTTACCATCTTCATTTTATAGATAAGAAAATGGGCACAGAGAGGTTAAGTAATTTGCCTGCCCAGGACACACAGGCAATCAGTGGCAGAGGCAGGGCTCAAATAAAGGGCAGTCTGGCGACAAGCACCATGGCCATAATCACACGGTATTCTACACCCTAGGTGAGGAAGAGAATAAAGGAAACAAATCCTCTATTCATATAGTATACATGTGTTCAGCTGGAAAAATTACAGACCAATCACAGCAGGCTGGAACCTTTATTATTTCAGAAATAAGCATGAGGTGACATGAGGTGGTTGGAATAGTGACTTCTGGATTACTGTAATAAATATGTGTCAAAAATACCAATCATTTCAATAACCATACACTTACTTCATTCATTAAGAACTTCCAAAAATAACTCCTCTGTATCAAAAAACTTAACGTCACGAGAGTCAAGTAAATAGTCTGTGCAAGAGAGAAGGGTTAAGTCTGCGGGGGGGAACTCTTAACGAAGCACTTTGCCTATTACAGTTTTAACTGACATCATCATGAAGAAAGACTAGCTATGCCCCCCTTTTAAGTGCTTATTAGTCTGAGAGCAACACAAGAAACCAAGTCTTAGGGAGAAAAACTATTTTCATAATCTTAAGTGTGAACCACTAACAGGCTTTACTGATAAAAGCTTCAAACCCTGTAGAGATGAGAAAGGTAAGCATGTAGTAAACATTTCAATAAATATGCAAAAAAAAAATTCAACAATTAGGAACACTGTGTTTTTGTGTTTGAAAATCCAACAGTTTTCATGCTTTGAATGTTTTATCTTGAGAAGAGTTAGTTTTAAGGATATTTTGTTCTTTGTGGTTCAAAAATAAAACTTAAACAC
Source organism: Nyctereutes procyonoides (assembly GCF_905146905.1). Lineage (NCBI taxonomy): Eukaryota > Metazoa > Chordata > Mammalia > Carnivora > Canidae > Nyctereutes > Nyctereutes procyonoides. The sequence continues at coordinate 55,741,138 of NW_026575046.1, forward strand.
ATTTAACACTTATCAGGAATTCTCCATACGATTAACATTCTGGACTGTCCTAGCAATGTCTCACAATGAGAAGTCAAAAAACAAACAAAACAAACAAACAAATCACACCCGCGTTGTACAGATAGCACTGAAAAGGAAAGGAACATCGGGAGAATGAATCACTTATATCTGTTTAATGCTCAATGCTTTTGATAAGTTCAAAAGACGAACATAAAAACATCAATGATTCGTTTGTTTCCAAATAGCCAGACCTCTCACACTGGCTTACCACCAATTACACAAGTGCTAAGTATTCAACGAAAGACTGCAGGTGACCCTTTGCTTCTCTCTGGTCCCTTTACCAAACCTCTACATCACTTGTGACATTACTTGTTAATATTTCTGCATTTCAAGATATGCAGCAAAACAAAGTTTGCTAATTTTCACTTAATCAAATAAATTTTAAAACAGAATAGATTTCTCACAACAAAAACCTTAAGTTTTCACATTCATTGAAATATTTTAGAATTACTCAAACATGAGAACTAGAAATGTGTGTGCTTATTTGGAAGAGAACTAAATTTATTCTTCAGAAGAAAAAGCAGACCTGAAGCATCACATCTCCAGAACATCTGAAACATGCTGACGAGTCTTATCTTCTAAACTTCAATGAAAGCTGCTTGGACAACTATTTAATGAATACCTGTCCCTATTAAACAAGCAAGATATCTGATGTATTAATGAAGTCAGAAGCTGAGGCACTTCATTTCTTTCTGTTGCTTCCAGTCGCTAGAATACTGGCAACTCGCATAAATATATTCAATGTATCCATGTAGATTCTCAGCATCCTGGAAAAGAAAATTATGGCCTGTTATAGATAATGTAATTCTAATAACAATGAAAAAACTATTTCTTAATGTAGAAAAGAAAAAGCAACACTGATTATCTGTCAAAGGTATACGAAATAGAAATTAAAGAAACAAAAGATGCCAACTAAGGAAGGAAGCCCTAGACTAGAGTCAAGATTTCCTTCTGGCAGATTAATTTTTGAAATGTTAAAGGGCAATTTAAAAAATCATTATCCTATCCTTGCAAAAAAAAAAAACCCTGGGTGATAGACAATGAAATAATAGAGAGAAACCAAAGAAACACCTTCATAAAAATGTGTCAGACACAAGTCTGGCATTTTAAAATATGATGTATCTCCTCAAAGCAACCCCCTCCCCCCAACTGCCAACCAAAGAAAACTGTTACAAATCTGTGTTAGAGCAGTTTTAAAAAAACATTACACTGAATTTCAGTTTCAAGGGAAAAAAAAAATTACTTAAAAAAAAATGTGATAGACACCACGAAACTCAAGAAAGTTGCTTAAATAAAACAACCTACTTTGGTGTAGAGCCCAAGAAAAGGGAAAAGCACTGTTATAGAACAGCTGCACCATAAAGCTAATCAACAAAAACAGGTAAATACTGACTTAATTGAACACCTAAATATTACACTTAGTTGTTACAACCCAGTCAAATGTTCCGTGGATACATAGCTTACTGAAGAGATGAAACAGCAAGCAACTGAAATAAAATAGAACTCCACCCACTCATTCTTGTGGGTGGACATCCTAATCCTTGTACCTATAAAAGTGACCTTATTTGGAAATAAGGCAAATGTAATCAAGATGGGAGTTAAGATGAGGTTAACACTGGAGCAGGGTGGGTCTTCATCCAACCTAACTGGAGACAGACATACAGGAAGACTGCTGTAAAGACGGACGTAGAGATTGGAGTAATGTGTCTACGAGCCAAGGAATGTCAAGGACTGCTGGCCAAAGGAGAAGCCAGGAGAGAGGCATGGAACACACTCTCTCTTAGAACTCTCAGAAAGTATCAACCCTGAGGACACCTTGATGTCAGACTTCTGGCCTACAGAACTACAGAGAGTATACATTTTCATTGTTTTAACCAGTTTGTAGTCTGTTACAGTAGCCCTCGGAAACTAACACAGCCATAAAATAAAATAAACCATAATAACACGAATGTTCTATGTAACAAAGGGAAGACATTAAAGACTACTTACGAATTGATGGGATCGTATTTTTGAACTCCATATGCTGGTATTACTTCTGCACGCTTGATTACTTTCTGCGTATCATAGAGAAGAAACATGCTGAAGAGAACTAATCCACCATAAACTGCCACTGAGTACAAAGTGGCACCAGCCACAGTGGTAGGTGGGAGAAACATCGATCCTGGAAGGGAAAAAAACAAACAAATCAAACAGATGGACTCTTTTATAATTGGATTTATGATTAACTTTACTTAAAAAACAAAACAAAACAAAACAAAAAAACAAAAACCTTTTGGTGTATTGCACAAATAACAATAGGACTATATGCACTGTGTAATTTTGTTCCAGACCCATTATACTCATTCCTATAGTGGGTCACTTGCCCACATTACAGAAAGGCTCTTGCATCAAGAGCAATCTTGATGTTTCCCAAATCGGCTTTACCACTTTAGATGTATTTTGGTAAAACCAAAAATAATAGTTTACCATGATGCCAAGTAAGAAAATACACTCTAGTGTTTCCCTTTTAAACTTTTGTAAATGACTCTTAATAAATTCCCTCCATCAGGATAACTGAGTACACCAATGATTGTAGGATACTAAGAACCAAGTATCCGAGCACAGCGGCTTACCTAGTGAGGATACAAAGACGAGGCCCAGACCCACTCCCAGGGGTGCTCCCATGTTCAGAAATTTCTCACTGGGTGCGCACATGGCCACAGTGGAGAGGCCTCCCACAATGCCTGCGGTGTACCACGCAGCTCTGATGAGAAGAGGCCCCCCTAATATTGTCAGTGGAGCCACCACTGCACCCATCACACCTGGAGAAAGAGCAAGTAATTAAGTATGTACTAAATAACAACCAAAAATGAAAACGCCACTTCTAACAACATGCCATCGGAACATCACATACCTCATTGTTAGACAAGAGGAAAGTCTCTCCCTTATTTCATACTCTACTCCCCAACCCTCCCAATTCCACAACCCAAACCTGTACCTGTGGCTATCCAAATTCAAAATCACAATAACAAACATATTCTTAAATTGTCTCGACTCAAAGAATAAACACTAATTTAGACTTTAACAAATTCTATGTAGTTCTTTATCTGGATGTGAGCGTCTGGTATTCTTTGCAACAATGATCACATATATAAGGATTGAGATAAAAAGGTTTGAAATAGGTAACTGATAGGTCAAACCTGCCGATGCCCAAAGGGAATAAGGTAAAGAGAGAGAATGTGTACATAGTGCTAATTCTAAAATGTAGGAACTTCAAGCACACTTTGTCTATTTCTTTGTGTATAGGGAATGCCATCTCAGCTTGCAAACGATAATTTTAGTTGTCAGATATTTATAAACAAGTTCAGAAAAATTATACTGAAAGGGATCAATAATTTAATCAGCAACGCAAACAGAATTCCTTAATTAAAAAAAAAATCTTAAGGCAGTATTTCAGAGGTGAGTAGAACAAGTTATCCTCTTCCTAAACATAAAGGGTCTATGTTGAACTCCTGCAACATGCATAGCTGTTGCCATACTGTAATTTCAACAGTGTGTCCCTTTTGTGAGAGTAACATTTCTGGATCAAGTAGTAAGATATATCTCATGATAATGAGCAATAAAAAATGTCCTTTGCTGTAAGAAAGATACTGGATAAAAATTCTTCTAGGACATTTCTACCAAGATTCCCATCAGTTTTGCAACTAACAGCAACGTTTTTAGGAAAAAAAAAAAAATTGGGTGGGGGGCAGAATCCAAGAAAAACCTTTATTCTCCACCAGGCTCCCCACTTTACTTGCCCCAGGTAATTCCCTGTCCTGAAATTTGGATTAAGCCAAAGGCAGAGGATGAAAGTGTCCTTCCTCCTCCATTCCCTGTACTAATGTGCCGGCTCATTGCTTCAGCTTCTCTTGACCCCATTAGCCACCAATGGCCAGGGACAGGAGGGAGAGCTGGTTCCATGGAGCAAGGATGAGGCCTTGCCTCCTTCATGGCCCTTTCACAGCATTCAGGGCCTAGCCTGGTGGTCCTGTTTTCCATGGCCTGCCCCTCAAGTGATCCTCTTCTACCCTGTCGAAGACAGTTTCTCAGGTGGCCTTGACGGCCATGGTACAGTCCTCCAGTTTTTCCACTCTTCATGGCTAGGTTCACTGGAGGTCTTCTCTGGAGCTTTCATCACTGGGAGTCTGGCCCTTGGCTGGCTTAGTCACCACGCTCTGCTAAGGTGTCATCCCAGATGCCACTGTACTGAGAGGTTCACCTTCTGTGGCCTAGCTCTCTGGCAGTCAGGCTGTGTGTGTTCTGAGAGACTTGTCCTCCCTCACAGAGTGTGGGCACCTGAGTCCTGGCCTTCTCGTAACAGTTGCACCTAAGTTTGAGGCCTTTGAGGGTCTGGTCTGGTCCTCCAGGACTTTGTCATCAGCTCGGCAGGTCCCCCCAAAGGTCTGTTCCCCACCATCTGGCTCTTTGGTGAGCCTGTTTTCTAAGGCCTAGTTTTCTGATGGTGTGTGCAGCTGTGGTCTAGCCTTCCCAAAGCTTTAAGACACAATTAGAATAGTTTTCCAATGATCATTTTAGTAATTCCTGCACAGTATCACTTAGTCCTGATTAAGACCACAGCTAGGTCTACATAGTGCTTATACATTTGGATGAAAAAAGAAAATAGTATGCACTGGGATATTAATACTGGTCAAAAGCCAACTCTGATGTCCCTTTAATAATGTGAGGGATGACCCCTGGGTCATCCAAAGCCCCTTCAGGTATCATCTCAATCATGCCAGTGAAAGCAAGAGTAAACAGAGGGCTGGACTTGAAGAAATTAAGGTGTCGGTTTTGACCTGGCACCTGGTGTGACCTCACATAGTCTCCACTTCCCTATCATGAAATGCAGATGCTAATGCCAGCCTACAAAGCTGCTTAAGAGATGTATGAAATATAGAGCAAAAACTGGCATTCATGCTGTGTAGGGAAGGGTTACTGTAGCAGGCCTAAGATCATCTTTACAAAGACTTGCTTGCAGGGCTGGTCCTTGGCTATTTAAGAACTTGGCACATGAAGCATTCCGTAAGTGGGAGGGTTAAACAACTTGTGCAAACAATCTTATGCTGAAAACCTGCTTTCCTTCTGGAAATTCACATTTTGGTAGTTGCTAGGAGGATGCTTACAAGATCAGCCAGAAAATTCCTGGGCACCAAGTCTCTAACAGGCTTCCCAGCTCACTGCACTTTTCACTGCCCTAAGTCCCCTCAAAGAAAGGAGGGAGCGCTGAAAGCCTCTGGATGAATTTCTCCAGACTGCCTCTATTTTTCCCCCTTGCAGATGCTATCATGTGTCCTTTTATCGTAATAAATTCTTAGCTCTGAGTAACAAACATCTGCTGAGTCCTAGGATTCCTTCTTAAAAAACACTAAAATGAATGAATGGGGGGGGGGTGTCTTGCAAGCCCCCTTCAACACACAAAATACTTTGACTGAAGTAAGCAACCCAGAAAGAAAGCCCTGTTCTAAATTCAAACTCTATAGCTATTTAATTTAATTCAGTAAGTCATTAAGTATCTACTACTTATCAGAGATAAAAAAGCACAACCTGTTTTCTCACCAAACTCAGTGTCTAAAATGGGAAAGAGGAACAGAACTCCACCCACTGGGCAAGATACTGATGCTAAACAGATGGTGAACTGAATAATTCTTATTTACGCAAGTTCATATATCTCTAATAATTTAAAAAATTTTTTTAAATACTTTTTTAAATTAAAAGTAGGTCATTGGTACTAGAAGATAAAGGACCACCTCCCTCCATCACAGGGTTTTATTCTGTAAAGCTCCATGGAAAATAGCTATGGTTGAATGACCTCAAGCGTAACGAAAGAGACTTGAAAGCCGAGGTTGTGAAGTCATGCCTTCTCTTACTGACTGAACAAAGCACATGAAGAAAATAAATGACACAGTTCACACCAGAAATTTGGATGCCAAATACCTAATTTCCATTTGTTAATGTTAATAACACTTCAGAGTCTGTTCCCCTGAAATTTTCAGGGAAATACTTATTAAATTTGTCTTGTTTAAGTGAATAGGCTATTAAAAAGCAGACACAGATAAAGACAAAGAACAAACAAATGGTTGCCAGGGGGAGGTGGCAGGGTGTGCAAAGTGGGTGAAGAGGGGTGGGACATACAGGCTTCCAGTCAGAATGAAGTCACAGGCGTAAAAGGCACAGCACGGGGGACCTGGCCAGTGATACTGCAGTAGCACTGCATGGTGAGACGGCAGCCACTACAGCTGCGGGGAGTGGAGCACAACGTACAGAGCTCAATCACACTGTTATACACTGCCAAGCACTGTAACACTGCGTGTCAACTATACTCAAATTAAAAAAAATGAAAAAATAAAATTTGTTTTGTGGTAGAGATCACGTATCTAAGAAGTACTTTTGTTTCTGGGTCTAGCTGGCTCTTAATTCAACCCACAGACAAGCTATCCTGGGATACCTGAGATGGAAAACACTTTGTCTAAAATAGTTGTGTCTCGGGATCCCTGGGTGGCGCAGTGGTTTGGCGCCTGCCTTTGGCCCAGGGCGCGATCCTGGAGAGCCCGAATCGAATCCCACGTCGGGCTCCCGGTGCATGGAGACTGCTTCTCCCTCTGCCTGTGTCTCTGCCTCTCTCTCTCTCTCTCTCTGTGTGTGACTATCATAAATAAATAAAAATTAAAAAAAAAAATAAAATAGTTGTGTCTCCACAACTAAGGGAAGGATCACAACATATACCTATAAAAGGATATTAGAACTGTCCCAAAGGACAGCCTTTGCCCTGTCCACGGTGTATTTGTGCTAAACCTACCTAAATAATGACCCAGCTAACAGTATCAGACAGAGATACACATTTCCAAAGACCTTTTTTACTGTGTTCTCTCTTCCAAAGCCTCGCTGCAAGATCCTCTACACTCCTATTCTTTCATGTGTTGTCTTACCTCTTCTTCTCCACCCTCATTTTTACATTTTTCTAAAGATACACAAGAACAAGTATGAAGTAATGTGTATCACGTTTGAAACCCTCCCAGGAGTAGACAAAATACATAACGGAAATCTCTGCATATACTGGAGTGTCACAGGAGGCCAAATGTAATTTTGGGGGTGTCCATGATCTTAGTATCAGAACCATTAACTTTTCAGAGTAGAGGTCTGGCAATAAGCAACCACTAATAGTATAAAAAACTGTTTTTTTCTAAACACGAGGCTTTATTACATTATGCACAATTGTGAAGTCACCAACAAAAGATAGTAATGAAGGTTGTTAAATGAGAATTTAAAATTAGAACATACCAGAATGTAGTAACCAAGCAAGATGCTTTGGGCCTGGGCTCTGGTCATATGATATTGATTGTACCAGTATTCCAGCTCCAATCATGGCTGCAAAGGTTGCACCAATTGTCTGGAAGACACATATTACTGAGAAGAATCAATCCTATACAGCAACAAAGTAGAAACCCACACGTTCCAAGTTCAGCTGGTCTCTCCCAAAAAACCTTGTTTAAAAAGATTGAGGATGAGCGCCCCCTACCGGCACACAAAGTTTTGCAGACCCCTTCAAATGAGTTCCTTTGAGCTTTGACTGATAATGACCATCTTTTAATTTTATTCTTGCTACAGAGATTGATTTATAAAGATTTTATTTATTTATTCATGAGACACACACACAGAGAGACAGAGACACAGTCAGGAGAAGCAGGCTCCCTGCAGGGAGCCTGATGTGGGGCTCAATCCCGGGTCTCCAGAATCACACTCTGGGCCGAAGGCAGGGGCTTAACCGCTGAGCCACCCAGGCGTCCCTACACAGAGATTTAAAAAAAAAAAAACCTCTTTAAGAATCCCACAATAGGGGTGCTTGTGTAGCTCAGTTGATTAAGTGTCCAATTCTTGGTCTTGGCTCAGGTCATGATCTCAGGGTTGTGAAATCGAGCCTTGCTTGGAGTCGCTTGGGATTCTCTCTCCCCCTCTGCCTCTGTTCCCTCACCAGTGCTCATTCACACACTTTCCATCGCTCTTGCTCTCTCTCTCTCAAATAAATATATCTTGGGAGTGCCTGGGTGGCTCAGTCGCTCAGTCAGTTAAGTGCCTGGCTTTGGCTCAGATCATGATATTAGGTCCAGGGATCAAGTCCCATGTCGGCTCCCCCGCTCACTGGGGGAGGTTTTTGCTTGTGCCTCTGCACCTCCCTGCTCATTCTCTCAAATAAATACAATTTTTAAATAAATAAATCTTAAAAAAAAAAAGCCTTCACTCATATTAATATAAATAAGTACACTAGAGTCTATCATCTTGGGAGTGGAGAAATGATTACTAAAAACCATTTCATACAATTTCTTTATATAAATGCAAGGCATTTTCAGGGTATTTATTACAATTGTTACTTTTTTCTTTTAAGATCCTTCATGTTCATGACCCAGCTGTATTTTTTGCCTTTCCATACTCTACACAGTCCAGCTACACTGAAATGGTGGGGATGCAAACATGCCCCCATTTCATGTCTCTTTAATTCTGTTCATTTTGCCTAAGAATACTTTTTTTTTTTAATTTTAGATTTTATTTATTCATGAGAGACAGAGAGAAGCAGAGACATAGGCAGAGGGAGAAGCAGGCTCCATGCGGGGAGCCTGATGTGGGACTCGATCCCAGGAGCCTGGGATCACGCCCTGAGCCGAAGGCAGACGCTCAACCGCTGAGCCACCCAGGTGCCCCAGAATACCTCCTTTTCTATCTGGTTGACTTATTTAAGGATTACATCCTCACCCGAAAGTTATTCTGGGAGGGACACCAACTGCCACAGCAGGGTCAGAAGCCTCTCCTCTGTTCCAAAATCACTTGGTACCAACTCTGACATTATTTATGTGATGTCTGTCCTCCCCAAAAAGTTTTATCTTCATCTCTGGAGCACTTGCCTGACTTTCCAAACAATTTTATTTAAGTAGCCCTAACAGCAGGTAAGAGTGAACTTACACCCAGAGGAAGTCGAGAATATGATCTAAGCACAAAACTTGTTTGAAATCTTATTTCAGGAGCTAAACTCTTTTGTGTATTTTATTTTTTCTCGTAGCCATGGTGCTTTGTTAAAAAGCATTGTTTTATATTATCTAATTAAAGTTTCTGCTCCTGGTGAGAATGAACCACGCTTATTCTGTGTCCTCATGAACTTCTAGGCTAGGAGACTTATAACATCCATCTGAGAAGCGATCCTAAGAATACTGAAGTGTCCAAATGGCCATGCTATCCTAAATGGTACTCTTTTGGAAAGTACAGTGGAAATATGGCTTTGGATAGAAGTTAGATCTGGTTACTGATGGGAAATCTGTATGATAAACTTTCCCATCCTCCTTCCCTCCCAGTCTCACACTCAGTTCACGTTCCTACAATCCCTCATTTCAGAGCTGGCAAAGCCACAGCTGGTATACTTGCTGCTTGTCTCTTCCACTGGAGCACTTAGAACTCAAATACAAATCATATTTTTGCAGTTTCAGTATCTGCAATGGCCTCGGACAGGTCAGCCACTCTCCTCTGTGTGGCAAACATTCCCTAACTGTGTCTTCTTCACTCTAGACTTCATACTCTAAACTCCACTCTTGACACTACTGTGAAGCCAGTTTTAATGACTACCTCTTCTCCTCTGCTCAAGCTGTTCTGTAAACCTAGACTACCTTTGTCCTCTCCTATAATAAAAAAATGCTGGCCTTCAACAGTTCTGATGAAACAAATGCCTCTTTCGTGGAACTTCCCTATTAGTTCAAGACATAAAGTCTTTCAACTCATTTTACACTTTCTACTTCTTATTGCACAACCTTTACCACTTAAGTTCATTTCTTCAACCAGATAGTAGAAAACTAGCTACCATTTTTGAAATATTTTTTTCTATCTAGCAAAATAACAAATGCTTAAAAAAAACTCATGGAATGTAAAGCTTTACAAAGGATCAAGAAAGTTGTGTTAGCAACAAGTATTTTCCACTGACTCCTAAGATGGCTTTGCATTTGCCATTGTACCCCCCTCCCTTTTAACTAAATTGCTACAAAATACGAGCTGTTTGATCTCTGTTGCTAGGTAAGTAGGATATTCCTCTAAGTTTGGTTTTCTTTTTTTTTTTTTATAAAGATTTTATTTATTTTTCTTTTTAAATTTTTATTTATTTATGATAGAGAGAGGCAGAGACACAGGCAGAGGGAGAAGCAGGCTCCATGCACCGGGAGCCCGACGTGGGATTCGATCCCGGGTCTCCAGGATCGCGCCCTGGGCCAAAGGCAGGCGCCAAACCGCTGCGCCACCCAGGGATCCCTAAGTTTGGTTTTCAACCCCTTTGCCACTATTTAAATACATACTCAACGAAGAATAATTCCTGATTTACTTCAGAATGTAATTCCTACTGTCTCAGTTGCACTGTTAATTCATAGATTTGAACTTGTTCAATTTAGTAAGGGATTCCTTTCATTTAATACTCCTCTCCCAATATTTTTGTTTAATCTTCTGATAGTGGAAAAGGAAAACAAAGACAAGCTGACTTACCACCCAAGAGCCTCTCATCATAAAGTTCAGGAGAACAGGAGTTCTGCTCACTGCCAGGGCGGACAAAGCTGTTAAACCAATACTTCCTGCTAAGTACATGTAGGTAGAATGAATTCTATCCTTCACATACTGAGGCCAAATTCTGTAAGAAACACAAGATTTATTTATAGAAGTACGGATATAAATTTTGGTTAAATCATTCATAGCTGGGAAACTTTGGGAAATAGCAGTTTATTGCTCCCATCTTATTCCCCTCATTTATTATGGAAATGATGTACATACACATTGGACTTATCATAAAATGATATAAACCTAAGCACTTGGCACATATACAAAGCAAAATGTTTTCTCCTTGCTTAAACACATATAACCTTAGAAGATTTAAGTTTGAACAGAAGCTAAGAAATTTTATTTTATTCAGGTATATTTCTGGTTAGACGATTAGATGTACGTTATTCCAAAAGTGACAAAAGAGAAGGATGAAAACAAAATTGGAATCTTGAAGATTGGAAACGTCTGGGAATGATTTACTTACACAGCCTTTTCAATAGCTCCAATCTCGTTGGACATTCCCAAGCCATAGTAGCACAGTGCTCCAAGACCAACAGCTGCTCCTCCAGCAATAAACCATCTTCCCATCTGGTCAACTGCAGAACAAAGGGAGTGCACTTTAATACCGTCAAGTCTTGACTAAATTAAAATGCTAAACAAACAAACAAACAAAAATGCTGATGGCAAGCCCTTTCTAATACTTTTTAAGGGGAAAATCAAACGATATACCATATTCCTTTGTAACAACCATAATTAGAACATATGGGAATATAAATGGCTTCAAAATTAGGGGACCTGTAAAAAAAAGGACACAGCTAAAACATAGGTGTAATAGTACAAAAAGGATCAGACTTGATTAGCCTCTAATTTCTCTCCAAAGAAATTTAAAGAGGCAATGTATCTGTTGATGTGGGGACACTTCTGTAATACATATTATTTTATTCATAAGAATCTGGGTATGGGGGCACCTGGCTGGCTCAGCTGGTTAAGGTCTGCCTTTGGCTCAGGTCATGATCGCAGGGTCCTGGGTCCACTGAGCCCTGCATTGGGCTCCCTGCTCTGTGGGGAGCCCACTTCTCCCTCTGCCTGCCACTTCCCCTGCTTGTGCTCGCTCTCTCTCTCAAGCTGCCAAATAAATAAATAAAATCATAAAAAAAGAAAAAGGAACCTGAGTTATGTTCTCATATTTTTAGAAAATAAAAATGAAAAAAAATGTTAATAGTCATACTGGTGTCTAAATTGCCATTAACAAAGATGATGTTTGTCACAAAGAGAAAAAGGAACCAAAAATGTAATGTGCTTATACAGCAGAATCAAGGAGAGCGTGCTCTAATGTAAGAGAAAGAGAAAGGAAAAAAAAAAAGAGAAAGAGAAGGAATTTAACAACTCTTTAGTTGTATATATCTTACTCCTTTGAGTTTTAATTTGTGCAGTACGAATATTACTATGCCTTCGCTATATGATTCACATTATTTTTTAGGGTAAACTTACTAGTCAGAAATGCCTGGAGGGATACAGATTTACAGCTCTTTCCTATTATAATACATTGGTTTTGTAAGGCCGTTGACCAGGAATAGCATTCGAGGACTAGATTTGGGTAGACTAGCAATCTAGTAAAATTTGCAAAACGGAAATTCAAACTGACTTCATTATTGTTTTCAAGGGAGGCCATATATAAACAACCAGTTAAGAGGACTCTTCTTGAATAGCTAGGCTTTTATTAAATCTGTTTTAGTGATTTTCTCTTGACCTAAAACACATATAATTATTATATGCTTAAATGAAGATTCTATGCAACTTCAAATGGACTTAAGAATTTTGTCTTTTATATCATGGCATATTAACTATTAGTCCTTTTTTTTTTTTTTTTTAAAGGTAAAAGTAAGATTTTCTCTGGAAGAAATATGATTGGGAACCAAGGAACCCAGTATAAATCTTTTCTAGGTCATAAGATCCCAAAGAACGATTGTTTTTCTTCCCAGAAAATGCTCACATATGTAAGTTTGCACAAATTTTTAGAAGGCCGTTCATGGACTTCTTAAAACATATTCACATACTCCAGTTCAAAAACTAAAGACTGCTGCCTACTTTTAAATATTTTTTCCATTGATGGTTCCATTGCTCTCTCCTTAAGTTCTTGGCCAATTTTCCCACGCCGGATCCCAACTCTCGTCTTGGTGGCATAGTCCTGAAATACACAAAAACAAAGACACGTAATACACACAGCACAACAGAATGTTATTAATAAAATAAAATCTCATTACACTAGAAAACTCTATATGAAGTAACCTGGTACTTTCTTTGTATGTAGTTTCACTATAGATTTGATAGTCGACCTAAGAAACTAAATGTAGACCCTACCTGGGGTCGATCTTTGAAGTGGATTCGCTGAAGTTTGCAGTTTACAACTTCTTAACATTTCAGAATAATTACTTCATAAACTACAGATTTATACCTCTAGAATTATAGTTTAAACACTAACTTTTAAAAAATATGTATTCAATATTAGCTACTTTTTTCCCCCCATCTGGAAAGGGGCTCAAGAAAGTTACCTTTCCTTAACAGAAAAGTCAAAGGAGGGATGACTACTACCTCTATTTTAGCTCTTTTTCAACAGAACAGTTCATTTAAGAGGAAAACAGCTTGTCTACCTCACATATCAAAACTTATACTTCTAATCTGAATGTTGGAGGAGTAATCAATTATAAAACAAAATGTGTGTTTCTCTAACCTGATGGATTTTACCACTCTCTAACCAAGAGCTGCAATGGCATTTTTGGTAACTTACTAATAAGCTACTGACTAAATGTTAACATTCCTGGCTTCTTAAGCTTTTGACTATAGGCTCACAGTCTCTGTCGCACCATCTAGCTCTCAGTCTCAGACAAATCACTGTAAACTGAATGAAAACTCCAAAAGCTGTAAGTAAAGAGAAAGTTACAGGAGCTCGTTCTTTCATATGCAACGAGGAGGAACAGACTGACACAGAACTAATGAGAAAGAGCTGATCTGGGACATTATCAGGGCTGTTTCAGTCAATCACTAATGGTAAACAGGGAGCTTTGTACGCTCAAAAACAGGAAAAAAAAAAAAAAAAGGTTCCCGTAAACAAGATACCAGATGGTCCTTACCCGGCTGGGTGTGAAGAGCCACTGATTTTTCGTGATGGAATTCTTCACAACAGGGGAGGTCTTGGTGAAAGCTGGTTGGAAAACCCTGGAAGGTAGTGTCCGGAGACACACAAGTCTTGCGGCCAACATGGTGGTGCAGCAGGTCTACCAAGCAGATCTGAAATGCTAGTTTGAGACGCAGACAAGACATAACCCATTAACCGGTGGAGGAAGTAAACACAGAAAGATACAGAGACACGGAAGCACCTGCCAACCAGATTTCAGTAGAAAAACGTAAATAGTGAGCTTTTTAAACGTTAATGATGAGTTGCCTGCTTATTCCTTATTAGCTTCCAGAAACCCACCCACAGAACCCGATGTGGGATGATCACCAAAACAGAATCAAATCCCAGTGTCAAAAACAGTAGGGCGTAGGCCGCCCACGGAAGTCCTCTAATACAAAGTAGAGGTTGATGTCTTAAGACCATTACCGGGTGTGTGATGGCTTTGTGTGGTTTGAAGACTCATACCAGCATCCAAAGGGAAAATTTACGTATTTATTATCATTCTTAAAGATTTTACTTATTCATGAGACACACTCAGAGAGACAGAGAGAGGCAGAGACCCGGGCAGACGGAGAAGCGGGCTCCATGCAGGGAGCCCGACGCGGGACTCGATCCTGGCACCCCAGGATGATGACCTGGGCTGGAGGCGGATGCTCCACCGCTGAGCCCCTCGTGCGGAAATTTAAAACAAGTTTAAATTTAAATTAAATCACATTTAAACAAGTTACGCTCCGCATTACTTTTGAGCGTCATCCAAGGAGGAGATGAACGACTCTCCAAGGCCATGCTGAACAATACACATTACGAATTTCCGCTGAACGTGCCAGATAGTACTTTCCCTTGAAAACACGCCGAGAGAGAAGGGCAGCCGGGGGGGTGGGGGTGGGGGTGGAGGCTCGGCGGTGGAGCGTCTGCCTGCGGCCCAGGCCGTGACCTCGGGGTCCCGGGTTCGAGTCCCGCGTCGGGCTCCCTGCGGGGAGCCTGCTGCTCCCTCCGCCAGGGTCTCTGCCTCTGTGTCTCGTGAATAAATAAAATCTTAAAAAAAGAAAAAGAAAAAGAAAATACGACGAAAGTACGCAAGGTAGTGAAACCCCCCGGAAGGCATCTTAAACCGCAGATGCTGCGGCCTTAACGGAGGGGCCCGTGACGCCGCACCCCCCGAGGCTGCATCACGCATGCGCACTGTCCCCGCTTCCGCAGGCACCGGCCGCCGCTCGGGGCCGTGGGTGGGGGGAACTTGCAGCAAGCCGCGGGGCCCCGGCGTCAGCGCCCCCGCCCGCAGCTCTCCCCCGGGGCGCCCAGCGGCTCCGCGAGCAGCCGCACCTCGGGTCCCGGTCACCTCGACCGCGCAGTCACCCTCCCGGGCCTCCGACACGCAGACGCGCCCACCTCCGCGGCGCTCGGCCGGCTCCCCGCTGTCTGCGCGCGCAGCCTCCCCGACGCACTGCGTGACGCAACATCCGGAGACGCGCCCAAACACTAGGCTCGCCCAATCACCAGCGGAGCTCAGGCGGAAGGGCGGGCACAGCAGAGAAGAGGGGTTCCGGGCTGGAGGGGCGGGGCCGGTAGCGGATTGTCGGGGGCGTCATAGAGAGCGTCAATTATGGGGGTGGGCGGTGAAGGCGTTGCAGCCATGTTGGTTATGGGTAGCGGAGCTAGTCCTCGTTTTTGTCTCCACAGTTTCATTAGCGGCGGTTACGAAGAAAAAAATAACGTAAAAATTGAAAAAGAATGTTAACGCTGTGACAACCAAAAATTATTCTGTCGCCCCGTTCTTTGCCTCATGTCTCTTGTTTCTTCCTTCTCAGGAATGTATTGCGAGACGAATAGTGTGCCAAAGTGGTCTTTTTAGAGAGGAGCCAAGGGGGTCTTGGGTCTGACACCTAAGGTTGGCTGATGAAATATAGGACAATGCAAGGTCAGCGGCCAGATTTTAGCAGGTACAACCTCCCCCTCCCCCAGGTTGCTCTGTGACCTCCCCAAGGCCCATTTTCAGGCTTCAGTGTAGACATGTGTAACAGGCATGATGCAACAGCCTCTGCCTCTTGCCCTGAGATGGTTAAGGTGTGTCTTCAATACTCAGAATTTGTCAACTGAGAAGCCATTTCTTGGCTACACGATGGAGGTTTTGTTTTTTTCTTTCACCCTCTTTCATCCATTACACAAATATTTGCTGAGTCTCCCTTTGTACCAAGCACTGACCTAGGGATGTATGCAGATGGATAAAACACAACCAATTCTGTTTGGGCAAAACAAAGTCCTTGCCCTGATGGTGTTTACTTTCTGGCAGAAACAACAAATACACAAAATGTTTGGTGGTGATAAGTACCGTGGGGAAAACTAAAGCTGCATAAAGCCTTGGAGGGATGCTATTTTAGATAAGATGATTAACAACATGTAAAATTCATGAGCCTTATCTGCTCAGCTATTGTTAATTGTGATTTATGATAATCCTCTCACCGTGTAAATCTTGACAAACATAAAGGTTTACATTTTATGTGGGTAATAAAACAGTTTGGCAGCACACAATTTTTATTTCTTTACTCTGAAAGTTGCAGGAAAACACTGCAGAGAAATCTGTCACTTAAGATAGTGAACAGGTCAAGCAAGATCAATTCAATCTTTGGATCTTCACCCAATTTGATTAGCTGGCAAATGGATTCTTTGTTTAGCTCCCTTAGTTTTTTTTTTTTTCTCTTCTCCCTACAGCTTCTGTTATCACCAAAGAGAAGGGATTCACAACACAGTACCTGAATAAACAACATGCGCTTTTTAGTGATTTATAAGATTCTTATTAATTAAAGCCTATTGTCTTCTTAAAGGAAAATAAATTTCTGATTGCATATTTTCTTTTCTCAAGGATGGGGTTTGTATTGTTTCCACAGATGTCAAATACTTTGAAAAAGGAGTTACCTGGTCACATCATTGGGAAGATATGCCCAAGTGTGGGGTGGGGAGAGATTTCATTGACTGGAAACTAATTAGGAATTTATTGCAATTGTTCAAGCAAAAGCTGTGGAAGGCTGGAATTAAGATAGTAGAAGGACAGAGAGGGGTTTATGACAGAGATATATGACTAAGGAGGAATTTATAGGAATTAATGACTGATTGAATATAGCTGATAAGGATGAGGGAGGCACCCAGGATAATCCATGTTCTGAATTGAGTGAAATTGGGTGGATAATTACACCATTAATTTTGAGATAGGATACAGAAAGAGATACAGATGTGGGGGAAGCAGGTAAGTAGAAGTATTGAGACAGTGAAACTGAAGGACTCCATGAGTATCTGTTCTTGCTTCTTTTCCTGCTATTTTTGCTAGGACCTGCATCCCCACCCCACTTTATACAAGCCTCATAATATCCTCCTTGCAAGGGACAAATTGTTAATAATTTCTTTAGAGTAGACAACATCTAAGGAAGGACAGGTGCTTACCAGGAATAACACCTGGGCCCTCATCTTTGTTCTAACCAGTTTCTGGATGCCTGAGGGGACACATATGCCAGACCACCCTCTTCAATAAAACCCCCAGACCCTGAATAAAGACAAGACTCATGGTCCTTTCCTTTCTGAGTCTCCCAGACATTCCCTCTGTATCTTCCATAAACTCTACTTTCATTTCCTGCTGGCTTACATTTGATGTCCATCCTATGAGATGCCAAGGCCTCTCTTGGCTGGTCCTGCAGGACCCCCGCTAGTCCCTGGACCCGGCCTGCCAGCATCAGTATAAAGTGTTAAATTGTAGATTACCTGCTTCTAAGGCCTTGGAGCATAGGATAGAAA
Source organism: Nyctereutes procyonoides (assembly GCF_905146905.1). Lineage (NCBI taxonomy): Eukaryota > Metazoa > Chordata > Mammalia > Carnivora > Canidae > Nyctereutes > Nyctereutes procyonoides. The sequence continues at coordinate 55,758,734 of NW_026575046.1, forward strand.
ACAGAAAAAGACATGAATCATGAATCCTAATGCTGTATATCCACCACTATTTTTATTGAAGTCTGCTGACTGGTTCCTTATGCTCCACCTGCTGGCTAAGTGGAAAGTCCTGGATTATAGATGAGACAAATCAGAATCAAGGACTGAAGAAAAAATATTTTATTTTCATTTTTAGTTAAAATAAATGCCCCTACTCTGCTCCCAGTGAACTTCTCCATCAGGAGACGTAGGGTGAGTAAGAGAGTTGAAAGGGGAGTTTGTGAGGGTTTTACCACTGCCCTACCCAAGGTGCTCACTATGTCTTCCAACAAGGGGAAGGTGCTTCTCCCTGAAAGGTTGGTAATGTTTGTGAACATGGGGGGCCAACTGGCAGCTGCTTTTCATATGGTGTTTGTTAAATGGCAGAAAACAAAGCAGATGGGAAGGAGTCAAGATCTTCCCTTCTTGTTTTTCCTTGGATTTAAAACTTGTTGTGTCAGATTCCTTGAATCCCTGAGACCTGGATAAACACAAGAATGTAGCTGTGAGTGTGGGCTAGCTTGTTGGTACTCTTTAAGACATTGCTCAGTAATGAGGGGGTCACTTTCCAGAAGTTGGCACGGGCAAGATGCTCAAACGGGCGCCAACAGACCATGGTGTGTGCTACACAAGAGAGCTGGCATCTGACTGTCTCCGAGTAAGAGATCAAACTGTGCCAACCTCAACTGAAGAAAAATGAAGCCATAGTTAAGAAGGAACTGCTCCCTCTGGGTTCAGTTCAGTAATGAAAGCATTACCTGGGAGCTGGTACACTGACCAGAACGTAGAGTGGAGGAAGAGAAAGCAGGCCACACCTGTTTCTTCTTGTTTAACGTAATGTTTCTAAGCCATACGGAGACCAGGAAAGGAGAAAGCGTTTTGAACTAGAAGGCGACTGATGGTGAGATGTCCTAAATCTGACTGATGAGTTGTCAGACTGTCCTGAGCTTGCCAGAATGGAATATACTAAGCTATGTGCTTTAGGCTGATTGGAGGCTAAAAATAAAATTAACGGTGTAGTTCATTTTTGTACTCATTTTACTGGCAATTTTTCAATGTATACCCCTTACAGAGATGCAACCAAATGCCGTACGTGAATCCAAAGAGCAAGTTCATGAATGGGGTAGTATCTGTTAAGGGATGAACATTGGAGAGATCTTGAGAATAATCACACACTTCCTGGTCAGGTTGCAAAGAGGATGCCAAAACTCATATATGATGATAGCTTAAGAAAACATAGCAAAGTAATGGTAGATCTGGTCTAGAACAAGCATTCTCAATGTGGGTTAAAAGTTGGTTCTTGAGGGGGGAAATATATATATATTATATATATATAACAAATATATATATATAACAAATATATATATAGTTTATAAAGAAATACTTATACATAGTATATATTACACACAGTACATAGGTCAGTATATCTCTGGCATTAAAATTTCATGGGGGATGGAAACTAGGAGGAAAATGCCTAAAAATGCTCTTTAGAGAAGCAATAATGAAATAATGGTTGAGAAATACTGGTCTAGAACCTAGGATGTCTGGGACTATGGTGTTCTACTCTGATGGCAGGCCTGTGCAGTGGAAAAGTTTATGGTATTTCCTTCTATGATTTTATCAGAGAGATGTTATTTTACATAATTTTATGATTTCCTGATCAAAATTCTATCATTTATCCTTTTTTAAATTTTATTTATTCATCAGAGACACAGAGAGAGAGAGGCAGAGACACAGGCAGGGAGAAAAGCAGGCTCCCTGTGGGGAGCCCGATGTGGGACTCGATCCCAGGACCCCGGGATCATGACCTGAGCTGAAGGCAGATGCTTAACCACTGAGCCACCCAGGTGTCCCTATCATTTGTCCTTTGTTTCTAACTGCTTTAGGACATCTCCATCTAACATGTCTCAAATCGGGGCACCTGGGTGATTCATTCAGTTAAGTGGCTGCCCTCGGCTAGTGTCATGATCCCAGAATCCTGGGGATGAGCCCTGAGTCGGGCTCCCTGCTCAGCGAGGAGCCTGCTACTCCCTCTCCCTCTGCCACTCCTCTCCCTTGTGCACTCTCTCTCATTCTCTTTCTCTCTTTGAAATAAGTAAATAAAATCTTAAAAAAAAAAGTCTCAAAGCAACGGATAGCCAGAATTATGAAATGGATTAGAAATGTTTCATTCCTGGGGAATCCCACAAAATCCAAGGCTAGAAAGTATAGCTGTGTGTCACAATGACTCAAGTGAAACACTGAAGAGTCACAAAACATCAACTGGAGCATCCCATAACCCCTTCTGCAGGTTCAATTATTTTGCTAGAGTGGTCTATAGAACTCAGGAAAACTGTGTCCTTACTATATTACTGACTTATAAAAGGATACAACTAGGAACAGCAAGACAGAAGAGATGCATAGGGCAAGGTATGTGAGTAGGGGCATGGAACATCCATGTCTTCTCTGGGTGTTACTGCCTTTTTAGCCCCTCCACCTGTTCACCAACTGGGAAGCTCCCTAAACTCTGCCCTTTTGGCTTTTATGGAGGTTTCCTTATCTCCATAAAAGCACAGTTGGTTAAATCATTGGTCATTAATGATAGACTCAATCTCCAGTCCTTCTATCTCCCTGGAGGATAGGGGTGGGAGGGTTAGGCTGAAAATTTCAATCCTTTAATCACATGGCTGGTTCTCCTGGCAACTAGTCCTCATCATGTGGTTATCTAGACGCTTTCCAAAAACCACCTTATTAACATGAAAACAAGTGTGGTTGGAAGGGACTTGTTATGAATAACAAAAAACATCCCTTTCACCTTTAGTATCTTTTTTTTTTAAGATTTTATTTATTTATGAGACACACTACACACACAAAGAGAGAGAGAGAGAGAGAGAGAGAGAGAGAGAGAGAGAGAGAGAGAGAGGCAGAGACACAGGCAGAGGGAGAAGCAGGCTCCATGCAGGGAACCCTATGTGGGACTCGATCCTGGAACTCCAGGATCACACCCTGGGCCGAAGGCAAGCACTAAACTGCTGAGCCACCCAGGCTGCCCTCACCTTTAGTATTCTTATCACTTAGGGTTTTAGGAACTGTGTGCCAGGAATCATGGCTACTAAAATATATATTTATTGTAAATCACAACTCAGAACAGTCCTAACATAAACACAGGGTATCAAGAAATCCATATAGCGGTACATCTTCTTAATTTTACTTTAAGTGGTAAATATTAAATTTGAGTCAATTGTGAAAGTTCGGCATGTATATATTGTAAACCCTAGAGCAACCACACCAAAACAAAAATGAAAATAAAACCAAAACAACAACAGCAAATCATACAAGGATATATAGCCAGAGAGTCAAGAAATAAATTAAAATGGAATGCTAAAATAAAGTCAAATATTCCAAAAGAAGGCAGGGAAGGGAGAAGAAAGGAACAAAAAACAAAACAAAACAAAACAAAACAAAAAACAGAGGGGGCAAACATATCAATATTAACATATCAGTACAACAAATACAACCATATCAATTTTAACCAGGATATAAATGATTTAAATACACTAATTAAAGATATAGATTTTCAGATTGGATTTTAAAGAAAGAAAATCCAACTACTTGCCATCTGGAAGGAACCTACTTTAAATAAAATAATGTAGATTAAACATAAAATGATGGGGAAAGAAATACCTTGCAAACACTAAGCAAAGAAAGCTGAAGTGACTATTTTAATTTCAGACAAAGTAGACTTCAGAGTAAAGAAAGTTACCAGGGATAAATAGGGATGTTACACAGTGAAGAACGGCTAAATTCGTCAGAAAGGCATAACAGTCCTGAATGTGTGTGCCCCTACTACAAAACAGAGATTCAAAATACATAAAATGATGTGACTGAAAGGTGAAACAGGCAATCCCTGATTATACTTGGAAACATTAAGTCTTCCGTTTCAGTAAATGATAGAACACACAGAAAATCAGGGAAGTTACAGGAGACCTGGACAACACTAAAAACAATTTAATATAACTGATATTTATAGAAGTTTCCATCCAAGAATAGCAGAATGCACCTTCTCCTTAAGTACACATGCAAATTCACCAAGATATAGACCATGTTCTGGACCATAAAACAAATTGTAATGAAATTAAATGAGTTAAAAATCATATGAAATATATCCTAGACCGTAATGGAACTCAGTGAGGAACCAATAACAGAAAGATATACGGAAACTATTCAAATATTTGAAAATTAAACAATACATCTCTAAGTAACCCATGAATCAAAGAAATTCTCAAAAGAATGAATATAGAAAATATTTTTTAACTGAATGAAAATAAAAATACAACATAGAAAATTTGTGTGGATGCAGCTAAAGCAATGCTTCAGAGCGATTGATGGCATGGAGTACTTAGAAGAAAGATCTCAAATCCATAATCAAAGCTCTACTTTAAGAGATTGGTAAAAGGCAAGCAATTTAATCGCACCAAAAACAGAAAGAAGGAAAGTATAAAGAGAAGAAATTGGGGCACCTGGGTGACACTCTCAGTTGAGTATCTGACCCTTGGTTTCTGCTCAGGTTGTGATCTCACGGTCATGAGATTGAGGCCCATCTTGGGCTCCTCATTCAGCAAGGAGTCTGCTTGAGATTCTCTCTCCCCCTGTCTCTCTGCCCCTCCTGCTTTTGCTCTCTTTCTAGAGTAAATAAATAAGTCTTTAAAAAAGAGAAGAGCAGAAATTGGTGAAATTGATGCCAGAAAACAATAGAGAAAATCAATAAATTCAAAAGCTGATTTTCAGAAGAGATCAGTAAAATTAATAAAGCATTATCCAGGTTGTCCAAGAAAATAGAGTAGACACAAATTATCAATATCAGAAGTAAAAAAGGGGATGTTGAAAATGTTAGAGGGATAATAAGGGAAAATTCCAAACAACATGAACCTAAAAATTTTCACGAGCAGCGTACTCATGGGATATGTTGTCTCCAAATTTCAGAGGCCCACCAAGTGTTGTGCTTGTGACGGGTGGTAGGAGGTGCAGTAACTTGTCTCTTATTCAAAGGGGATATCCAATATGTCTTAGTCGACCTCTGGGACTCCTAGAAACTACCAAATATGGTAGCCTCTGTACTTTTGGAGGTTTTATTTCTAATTTTCTGGCATCCATATATCTTACTAAGGCATCTTGGGTACCTGTTCCTCTCTGTTCACCAGGTTTGATGAACTAGTGCTGCCCAATGGAAATTACTCTGAACCACATATGTTATTTTAATTTTTCCATGTAGCCACATTAAAAAAATAAAAAGGAACAGGTAAAATTAATTTTAATAATCTTATTTAACCAAACATCTCCAAAATATTATCATCTCAGCATATAGCATACACAATTATTTTAAATTTTCTTTATTTATTTATGATAGAGAGAGAGAGAGAGAGAGAGAGAGAGAGAGGCAGAGACACAGGCAGAGGGAGAAGCAGGCTCCATGCACCGGGAGCCCGACGTGGGATTCATTCCCGGGTCTCCAGGATCGCGTCCTGGGCCAAAGGCAGGCGCCAAACCGCTGCGCCACCCAGGGATCCCGCATACACAATTATTAATGAGGTATTTTACATTTGTTGGTACCAAGTCTTTGAAAAGTAGTGTGTATTTTACACCTACAGCACATCTCCATTCAGAATAGCTACATTTCTAGTTGCTCGGTCACATATGGCCACTGGTTACCATCCTGGACAGTACAGCTCTGGAGTATATTAGGACTGAGCAGTCAGGATGAAGTGGTACTGAGTTAAGGCAGAGATAGACCAGTCGCCCTAACGTGTAAAGGCAAATTTGTCTGACAATCTTTATTGATGGGGATAAAAAGGAACTATTTCCTACATTAACTACTACATACCAGCTGCCAGGGTGTTTCGTGGTTGCTCCAGTAAAGATACTATATTTGGTGGAGCCAGTGTAATGCTAAAAGAAATAAGTCAGGCAGAGAAAGACAAATACCATGTGATTTCACTCATATGTGGGATTTAAGAAACAAATGAGCAAAAGAGAGAAAGAGAGAAAGAGAGGGAGAGAGAGAGAAACCAAGAAACAGACTCTTAACTATAGAGAAAAACTAATGTTACCAGAGAGGAGGTCGGTGGGGGGGGGGGTGGGTGAAACAGGAGATGGGGATCAAGAGGTGTACTTGTTTTTTTATATATATATAAATTTATTTTTTTTGGTGCTCAATTTGCCAACATATAGAATAACACCCAGTACTCATCCCATCAAGTGCCCCCCTCAGTGCCCGTCACCCAGTCAGGAGGTGTACTTGTGATGAGCATTGTTGAAACACTATATCATACACTTGAAACTGCTATAGACTAGATGTTAATTACAAAGGGATTAAAAAAAGATCTTATTTTTGGGACTTCAGGTGTACTTGATATCACCATCTGATTACATTTATGATAATTAAGAGTCATCACCAAGACCTAGAAGACTTTGGCACCTTGGCAGGTTAAAAGGAGAGGTGAAGAAATGACTACACTTGCATCTTTCAAATCTTTGGGAGTGACGTTGATCTTTGCCTTTCTTTGGGAATGCATATGGCTTTTTGTTTACTATTTGGCAAGGAGAATTCCAGGGGCTTCCAACTGACCCTTCCTTCCATAATTTGCATAATTAGGAAAGTAATGCCGGGATATTTCCATTTATAAGTAATGTCTTCATTGCGTGTTTCACTTCCTGGGAAATAAGCACAGGTTGTGTCTACAGAGCCATTGGACTCCCTGTAAGACAGACTCAGGCTAAGATTCCACATATCACCTGACCTCCATAAGTCTTCACGCTTAACAGTGGATTACAAAAATGTTGTGATTCTTCAGGGATTAGTGACACTTCAGAGGCAGTATCCAATAACCTCCAGAAGGACTGGGTATTTTTGTTTCTCTAGTCAATGGTCATAGATCTTTCCAAGGAAGACTTGGAAGGAGAGTCATAGTCCATGCTTATGGCTGTATTTTAAGATGCTTCTTCAGAGAGACCCAGTCTCCCCCTCAAACAAAGATTTCTGAGTCGGTTACTGGGTTTAGTCTGAGAACTAGGTAAGGAGCAAATCTCCACTATGACAACTTAAATCTGGTGTCTGCTTATCAGACTAAGACATTTTCTATCCATATATTATGAAATAGCACTTCATTAGGCTACTTACTTATTTTATTTCCAGGGACTGAATGGTCCGTTAAGTCAGTCACATTTGCCTTTGGGATAAAATACTGTGAGTACTACTCTGTCTTTGGGGTTTATGATGGTAATTATTCTCTTCTTTATCTAATAGCTAAGGACCAAAATTTGGCCTCTAGTGCACTGGGATCTCGTCGTTCCCATTGAGACCAAGGAGCACAATCCCCTATTAACATCTCAAAACTGTCATCTCCAGCCTACAGAGGCTAGCCACCATGGGAATTTTAAGGATGTTGGCTATCCTCTTACCAAAGTACTCTCATGAGTATGGCTAAGGGGTGGTCCAGCAGTTGCACATGATGGATATTCTCCAATGTTCTTTTTCCCCTGAGTCTTCAGATTCCTTTACAGCAGGGTTTCTCCAAGTGGAGTCCCAGGTCCCAGTGCTGGCTGAAGTGGCATCATCCCTGAGCTTGTTAGAAATCCAAATTCAAGGACACCCTCAACCTACTGGATCAGAGTTTCTGGGTATGAGGTCTGGGAAACTATTTAAGCACATCTCCATGGGATATTGATGAGTGTAGAAATGTATAAATCACTTTCCTACAGTATGTCAGAGAGACTTTGGCATCTCACACTCATAGACTATATAGGCTGTTGTTGAGTCAAAGCTATAGTCAGCCAACTAGAAAACTATACAGGCACTTTCAGAAGCTTACCCTGACACATTTAAATCCCAAATTCCAGGGGCAGCCGGTTGTCTCAGTTTGTGGAGTATACAACTCTTGATCTCAAGGTTGTGAGTTCAAGCCCCATGTTGGGTGTAGAGATAACTTAAAAATAAAATCTTAAAAAAACCCCAAATTCCATATTGGTAAGTGCATCCATATTGAAAATTAAACCAAACATTTAATTTTCTTTAGTGTAATATCCTTAGTCTTCACTTCTGTACGTGCTAACTGGATTCCTGATGATACCAGTTGGTGAGATCCCAACGCTCCCTTTGATATGTAATATGTCTCTCCAGGAGCAGGATTTATACTGCTCTGTCTGGACTATGCTGAAATCTAACCCTTATTTTAGATCCAGAGCCAATGAAGGGTGAGCATGGGTGATGAGATTCTGCAGCTCTCATGACTGAAGCGCTTCAGGAGTAGTTGTTGACTCTTCTTCTTATTTTTTAAATGATGCAAAGGCTGGTTTCCTTAGATGAGAGCCAGGTGTGTGTGTGTGTGTGTGTGTGTGTGTGTGTGTGTGTGTGTGTCAGTAGTTCTCTACTGCTGACAGTAAAGAAGATTAAGGAGTAGCTGGGGGTTCAAGATTCTCAGGCTCAGGGTTATCTGCCCCTGTGTTCCCACACCAACCTCTCTGCACCAGTGCCCACACCTCAGTGTGGGGGACGTGGCCAATTTTCCCGGTTAAACTCATGCCGCAGCTTTATGATCCAATCAGGCCCCAAGTTTGATCCTCAACTATATTTGTTCTGTGGTCACAGGAGATAAGGGATTCCTCTCATAGTGGTATTTTGCTTTTACAACCATTAGTTGGGTTTGGATTTCAAGGTTCAGCGTCCTCTTCTCTGTGTAGGATAGTCAGAAATAGCCAGCTGGCCCCACCATCTTTATAATGACCTCACTTACCTTGACAAATACGTGCCACATTTTTGTCTTAGCAACTAAATGCTGCAGCTATCTTTCACCGCCTGTCCCTGGACTCAGACTCCTTCCCTAGCTACTACCAGTCATAGTTTGAGTAATTGTGATTCCACCTCGTGTCTGGAAAAGAGGTTATGTGTGCTTTCGTCAAATACGTGAGCCATTTCAGAATCACGTTTTGAGAGTCTGTCTCCTGGGTACCACTTACTGTATTAGTATCCAGTAGAAAACAGATGGCACATTAAAGAGACAACTGAAGAGAGTCTAATGAAGTCACTATTTGCCAATGTGTATACTGGGGCAACACCTACATGGGGGTAGTAAAGCACCCTGGGATTAGCAGCAGTGGGAAGCTGGTATCACCCTGGGCCTGGAAGGATAGGGGGAGGAAATGGTTACAGGGGGTCATGGCAAGAATTGCAGGTATAGGAGGGGGATCACCACATATGAGCTGTGGTTATCATTAAATCCATGGCATGGCAGGGTGGGAGCCAGGAGGGTAAATACTCCAACTTCCCACCCTCTGATCACATTGCCTCCCAATGGCTGTACCCAACTGTAAGCCAGAGGGACCTGGGATGATACAGTTCTCAGAGGTTAGTTTTCTAGGACCATTGGCAGGGTGAAGTGTGCAGAATGGGTCTTGACTTTCTCATGTATTATAGGCTGACTTGTGTCTCCCCAGAATTATAGGTTGAAGCTCTAATCCTGAATATGATTTTATTTGGAGATGGGGCCTTTAAGTAGGTAAGTTAAATGGGGTTATACGTGCGTGCCATGAATCTGATGAGACTAATGTCCTTATAAGAGGAGGAGTAGACATTCTTACTCATTCTTATCTGAGGACACAGTTATAAGCCAGGAAGAAAGGTCTCACCTGATGCAAACCCTGCTGGCCCCTTGTTTAGGACTTCTCGCTCCAGAACTGTGGGAAAATATATTTCTGTTCTTCATGCCACCCAGTCTGTGGTAGTTTGTAATGGCAGCCTGAGCAGACTAACACATCACCTACAAGATGAAAATTGTGACATGTGTCTCGTGGGACTCCCATGAGAATTAAGCGATGTAAAATGCGTGAAGTTTCTGAGCTGAGTAGATGCACAGTAGCTATTTATTATTTTCATTTTGGGTATTAAGAGTTAAACACTGAGAGTCTCATTTTATGATTTTCAGATACCACTCTGTATGGCTTTTTTGAGCTTCAATTATCTTTCTTGAGGGGAACCAATAGGTCTTTATACATTATGCATAATATGTGGTTTAGGATACCTTTTTACATTCTATTTATAATCTACTTTTTAAAACGTCTTAGCACTCCCCCCCCCATCTCTGTAGCACATTGGATTAGTGTCTCATTTTAGCAGTTTCTAATGTCTTCTATACTGGTTTATAACAGATGGTTCTGAGCTCATTACTCTATAAATATAGATTACATATATTTTTTTTCTGAGTGAATTACTTTGTATTAGTCCCTGATGAAGCTCACCTGCCACGTTTCAAAATGTTCTTGTCAAATAGCAGACCCAACACTATTTTCATTTTTATCTTTTGTGTTTTACATTTTGCCTTGCTTGTCTTTTTAGTACATAAATGCTTATGGGCAGAAAGCATTCGTTTTATGTCATTTTATATGTCAGTTTCAGGCATCAAACACACTGATAGTTTTGAAAAATGTAATGAAAATCCTTTCAGGTAAAAAACCCCATATTTTAGGATTCATTTAGATTTACTGAAATGGTTGTGTGCTTATAGTAAAGCACTGTCATCCAAATAGTTCGGTACCGGTTACATAATCAGAGACCTACAAGTGTGGTGCCCATATGGATTTTTTAAAGAACTTTTTTTTTAAAAAAAATTATTTATTTATCTTAGAGAGAGAGAAAGAGAGAAAATGGGTGGGAGGAGCGGAGGGAGAAGGAGAGAGAATCCCAAGCAGACTCCATGCTGGGCAAGGACCCCCAACGAGGGCTCTATTCCTGGAAACTGAGATCATGACCTGAGCTGATACCAAGAGTCAGACGTTTCACTGACTATGCCATCCAGGCATCTCAACCTTTTAAAGAAGGATAACAGTTGTGAAATAGTTATTAAGATTATACTGTTTTATCAATTATATAGAGAGTAGATCAAAAGAATAGTTTTATAATAGCTACAGCTTATTGAATTCTATGGGCAGACATTACTTTTATATTTATTATATTGTATACTCTTGTAAGATGGTCTCAGAGGCTTAACCCTGCCCTTTCTCCTGATATCCTACCACTAGAAGAATTAAATCACTTGACTGGATTTAACTAGGGGATGAGGCTTTTCCAGGTGAATGTGTAGCAGGGTGAAAAATGGTAAACAAATGAAAGGTTTTCGAGGGAGGGATTATGATGATGGGTCATAGGATCTAGTCTGGGTCAGTGTAGATGTGAGCAAGACAAAAGAAACTAAGAATCTGGGAGAAAGAAGTTTTTGAATATGAACAATTGTTAGAATTGGTGATGTCAATTAAATAAAATATGGTAAAAAAAGATTGGATATTCTGAAATTCAGATTTTGGAGAGAGTGTGGTTATTGATAAGGCCAAGGTCATGAGTATGAGTGTGGGAGAGGTAGGTGACTGAGATATGGTGGAAGATGATTAACATGACAAAGAGCTGAGAGGTCTAAGTGTTGGATGGTTCTTCCAACAGATGCAGATACCCCAAGAATGGTGCTAGGACTAGGGGTAGAAGGGGAGGTGGTGTGGTAGGCACAATAATGGCTCCCTAAAATGCCCCTGTTTTCATCTCTGGAACTGTGAACACATTGCTATACAAAGCAAAAGGGGTTTTGCATATATGAGTAAGTTAAAGATCTTCAGATTGGAGTTTATCCTGGATTACAGGAAGAGGGGCAATTTAATCACAAGTGTTCTTACAGGTGTGAGGCAAAAGGATCAGAGTCCTAGAAGGAGATGTGATGATGTAGGCAGGAGTTGCAATGATGTGGGGTCATTGGCAAGGTTGTGGGCAGCTTCTAGAACCTAGAAAAAGGCATGGAAACAGATTTTCACCTCCGGAAGGTAGTGACTTTAGAAGGAACATAGCCCTGATGAAATTATTTTAGACTCCAGAGCTGTAAGATAAGGAATTTCTGATGTTTAGGTCAATGAGTTTGTGGTAATTTGTTGCAGATTGCTAAAACAGCAGCTATCAGAGTCACCAGTGAATTAGAGATGGTGATGGTAGTGGGTAGGAGTTAGGACAGCAAATGAGAACTAAGGACGGTGATGCCTGGTGCAGATATTTAAATGTTGCTGGGGTTTCAGAAGGAGGAAGGAATTTTACAGGCTATGCATCATGAATTCCAGTGGTCATGATGGGAGGTTTGGGTATGGTAGTAAATAGGATCAGATTGGGATGGGCCCAGATCACTACAGGGATATGTTAAAGGAGAACTTGGAGAGTTTGGGTTTCTGGATAAATAAGGAAGAGAAGTGAGAATCTTACTTATCTTACCTCCAGATAGTTTCATTTATTTATTCAACACCCGTGAGGAGGCTCTGACATGGTCATGTGTGGTTTGGTGGACTACGGGCAAGTGAATGCATTCTCCTGGGGAATCCTGTGGATTGTTTTCTCAAACACCAGGAATTTGAATTGCTCCAAAAGCTTTCTTTCTTTGTTCTTCAGGTAAAGTAGTACAATAGGCTGGAGGATTGAGGGGAGATGAAAATGAAAAGATGTTGACGGGACTATCTTCGAATAGGGAACTTGGGACTTCCACTTTCTCTGGTGGCTTGATGGGCAGGAGAAGAGATAAGCCACTGTAGAATGAAAGAAGAATCAGATAGGCATCAGATTTCTTATCCATAACATTGGATCCTGGGTGTTAGTGGAGTAATGCCTTCAAAGCTCTGAAGGAATAGAACTGAGGAACCAGAATTTTATACAAAGGAAGAAAACAGATCAAGTGTGAGTGAGGGCGGGAGTTTGCTTTGGGATGGATTCCTTGCCTTTCCTCTGCTCCTGCTATGAACTGCAGGGGGCTGGCTCTGTAGGCCGGATTTCTCAGGCTCCTATTTTATTGACTTCTGATTAGGTCCAAGCAGTGAAAGTACAGAAGGAATGAGGAAACAAGGGTATAATTCCTCCTGCGCCTATGCTTCTAGTGGAATCTGACCTTCGTGTGTCTTCTCTATGGTTCTGGTTTCTCCTGGGAACTGCTAATACCACTTGCTTTGTCCCTCCAGTCTAAGGATGGTTGTGAATGTCTACTGTCTGTTCCCTTGTTTGGTTTCTCAGTTCTTCCATTATTTATGTGACCGATTTTCTTCACTAAATTCCTTCTGTTTAAATGCTTATAGTGGTCTCACTTTTCCTGTTGGGAACCTGAGTGATATATAATAAGATAAAGACATTTTTGGAGTTCATGGAATCAGAAAGCTTATCACCCGCAGAGTCCTGATGTAGGCAGGTTGGGTCTCAGGACCTGGGGGAGGGGGGTGTCCTGCAGGGCCAGCTAAGAGGGTCCTTGGCTTTGCACAGGATGGAAACCAAATGTGAGCCAGGAGGAAGGGAGACCAGGGTTTATTGAAGGTATAGAGAGAATGTAGATATAGATAGAGCATCCAGGAGACTTAGAAAGGAAGGAAGAATTTTGTCTTTGCTTGAGGTCTTGGGTTTTTATTGAGGATTGTGGTCTAATGTGTGTGTCTTCTCAGGCATCCAGGAACTGGTCAGAACAAGGACATGGGTCCAGGTGTCTTCCATAGATCACTTATTCCTTGAAGACAGAGGGTCTTGGCATTGAGATGTCTAGCACTGGCAGTCTGGAATACACATAGGATGGCTTTGCCTGGTCACTTTCATTTCTTAGATATTATCTATCATGCTGGAAGACTCCAAAGAAATCATGAACTCCTTGGCCCTTACAAGGAGGACATACATTATTGTACATATAAAGTGGGGGTGCATGTCCTAGCAAGAATAGGAGAAGGAAAAGAACAAAAAACCAGATTTTTATGGAGTTCTTCAGTTTCCCCATCTCACTCCTTAGGAAGTTTCATGATGATATATTTTAAAAAACAAGGAAGGAACTCAAGAGAGGCTGGATCCGCTCTGAGAGGGCAAGAGGGAGCAGTGGATCCAATCCAAGAAGGCAGGGAAGGCAAATCCAGGATAGGAGCTATGCCAGAGGGCTGGGGACATACATTCCAGCTTGAACCAGAAGTACAGAGGGCTCCAAAAAAGGCAATTTAAAACCCATCCCTCAAAACAAAATCACAGGAGGATCACAAGCTACTGTGATCCAAATTTGAAGAAAAATAAACTATGCAACAATTTTGAACACAATTGATAGAGCGTAAGAGAATCCATTTCACTTTGATGCAAGGATCATTCTCCTCTCCATGGCCCACGTGTTGTGACATTGGACTTGTAGAAAAGAAGTTATAATCCTAGCATTATACTTGGCCTTGTGCTGAAAAAATTATTTAGAGTCATATTAATGTAAATGCTGTTTATTGGCTTTTTAGCGCTTAAAGCCAACCTAAATGCAAAGAGTAAAAGACTTGATTGTGGTTGCAGCAGAGAATATAAACGTTAACAGCCTTGTACTATAAAAGTAAAAGTGCAGTTACAGAAGGTCAAGGGAGGCCAGTTGAAGGGATGAATGAGGCATTAATATTTTCATTTTGCAAAGGAAAGAATGAACCATCTCAAGCTGATAGAATAAGAAGAGGACCGCTATGTTATTTAAAATGATTAAGATAACTAATAGTAGTAGATGTAAAAGCAATATGTAATTTTCAAACATTAGAAGTAAGAGAATAGCACACCTGAATTCCATAAATTTTGCCTCCAACGGTTAAATCTAGAAAAAGGCTGTCTGAGGGGGTGGGGGTGGGGGTGAAGAGCAGGGATGGTGGGGTAGGCTGCTTCGTTCCAGCCTAACCTCTCTTGTATTTTTACAAATTTGCTATCATGAAGTTTTAAAAACACATTGGAATAAAACGGAATAAAATGTTAACAGTGTTTGTTTCTGGGAAGGAAAACTGTATCCCCCCCCCTTATTTTTGCTTCATCTTTTGAGTTCTGTATAATAAGCATTTATTTTTTTTCATGAACGTATTTATTCAGTCAAAAACAACAACAACAAAAAAGAGTACTATTCCACTTTTCTTCGTCTTGTTCGGAATTGAGTCCACACTCTTTATTCGCAAGAGTAATAGTAATCAGCACTCCTTGTTGGTAGTGGTGGGGGTGGTTGTGAACATGGTTCAAACCTCCCTAGCTTTGTGATCTCTGTCAAGTTAGGGGGCTTCACTGTACTTCAGTTTCTTGTCTGTACAACCGAGGTACTCAGTGTGGTGCTGACCTGTTCAAGACCATCGTGAGCATGACGTGAGTCAATCTATAGAAAGCTTGTGGCCTGCTACGTGACACGTTGCAGACACTCTGCAGGTCTTTGCTATTCAGGATTCTTTTAGGGTCTGGCTCCAGGCTGCCCTTCCAAATGTGTCTCTGTCTGCTGTCTTTCATACACAAATTGAATGAAATTTCCCATTTTCCCTTCTGTCCCAATCAAACCCTTTCTTCAAAGCCCAGCTCGCCTACCACTTCCCACATAGCTGGAAGCATCCCCTCCACATAGGAGAGCTTTGACCTGGGCCCTGAGAGTCCTAGGACGCCTGCTACTTCCTATGCTCTAGTCCATTATCTATGTACCTGTGCGTATATTATTCCAATTAGGTTGCATGCACCTTGAGCGTAGAGTATTTTATTTTCAAGTACCTGGCAGAAAGTAGCTGTCCCCAAAATATTTTCAAATGAGTCCAAAAAGAAAAGGACAAGCAATGTGGTATCTTATTACAATAAAAGGCTCAATACTCTTCCCTCTCCAGTAGAATTGTACCGCTGGTCTCACTCGTGTTTTTCTCTTATAATAGGGCCAGGATGCGACTTAGCAGCAGCCTTGATAGTCCACCACATTTTCCATTTCCGATAAATCTTTAGTAGCTCAGTGCTGAGGCTCATTAGAGAAGTGCTCTTTGTTTACTGAACAAAGACCACAGTTTTTCACTAAAACGCTGACTCATTCCTTTGTGATGTTGGATCCAGTTCAATTGTTGCAGAAACAGCCTAGTGGCTGTCAGGACGGTTTTTTCATTGTTGTTTCTGTAGGTGGCACTAGCTGCGCGTGTTAAAGCCGCAAATTGGGCTACAAATTAACCTTGCTTAGACATCATTGAATGTCCATTTGTTTTTCATTCTTTCTCCCAGGCATTTTCCTTCTTTGTATTTACTCTTAGAGAATTTCCCTGAGCAAAGTTCTGGAGATACGCCTCATTAAAACCAGGTCCAGCAACGTGGGATCATGGGCAACCTCTTTGGATAATTTAGGCTTTAAAGAAAATATCAATAATTAAAAAAAACTTACATTATTTATAGATGCTGAATCTATTACGCTGCAGCATTAATTTAAACAATTCAGTTACTAATCATACCTGGTTAAACGCAGAATCGTAATTATTAATATTAATGAAAGTACTAGTAGCATTTCATATTTCATAATATTTCATGCCTAACCTCCCTGTATTTTTATTATACCTTTAAGTAAAAATGCTGACATTTCTCCTTTCAATATTCTTTTTTGTATTATGAATGTGAGCATTTGATATTATTATGCTTAAGGCAGTATTTTATGTTTGAAAAATAATCTACAGCAAGGAATTGAAGGTGAGCATCATGTGCTTTGGCTCAGGAGTCCAAGGCCTAAAGAAATCTGACAGTGAGCTCAATAAGACTGAGTAAATGAGAGTCAGTGTTCTCTACTGGTTTTTGCAAAATGCATTTCCTGGGTTCTTGATACACATACACACACGTGTGTGAACATACATGGTCTATATGTAAGAAGTTGAGAAGGGAGTAAAATCAGAGAAATCACAATAGATCCTTTTTTTTTTTTTTTTTTTTTAAGATTGTATTTATTTACTCCTGAGAGACACAGAGAGGCAGAGAGACACAGGCAGAGGGAGAAGTAGGCTCCTCGGAGAGAGCCCGACGTGGGACTCGATCCCAGGACCCCAAGATCACACCTTGGGCCCAAGGCAGACACTCAATCACTAGCCACCCAGGCGTCCCTCTCATGATAGATTCTTGGAGGGAAGTGTAGCCAGTACATGGCCGTGACTGTAGGAGAAGGCGGAGATGTCTTCACGAGTGTGTGACCTACGCAGACACATAGGGCCCTCTACTGAGAAGAAGCCAGCTCTGCTTTTGCTGTTCTAAAAATGTTCAAGTTATTAAGAATTTCATTTCGCTTTGGACCTGGCAAATCATGTATGCCATCCCGTCTGCAGGCTTAATCTCTTTAAAAACCGTTGCTGGGCTAGAAGGCAGAAATTTGTAATAAATGCCATACCCCATGTGACTATATTTCAAGATAGCTCTGAGATTGAATGAAATGGAGACTCGGTAAGAAATTCTCTGAAAATGGTCCCTGCACAGGGTCATTGTCAAGGGGCCACGGAGGGGACTTCTCTGTAGAGCCTCAGTAGGCACCAGCATTCACTCACCCAGATTTCAAAACACACACTCAGCATCCCCTTGCTGAGAATTTTCTTGGTTAAGGATTTTTGACACTTCTCCAGAAATTCTCATATCACTTTGCATTGCATCCATCTCCCGAATGGATGTATGAAACAGTTTTTTTTTTCCTGGTAGGCGGAGCACGTTTCCTTGCCATTCCTGCGAAGTAAGACAAAAACAGAACTAAGTCACTTATATATTTAGCCTGGTGGATGGCAACAGACCTACAATTGCATTGGCAAATAGGGTGGTTCTGAAATTTGGAGCTGAAACTCAAATAACTACATTGCTGGCACCCTTTTGCGGGGAGAGATGATTTGATCAGCTGTTAACAGGGCTGTGCTCATCAGCAGAAAATAAACGAGTCTGTGCTTAATACAATTGTTTCTTAGAGTGGGTTTGCACTGAAGTTTTAAAAGTTAGATCTGCGATAAAAACCAGAGCATGCCATGGCTTTGCTTCCTGCTCTGTGTTCTAGACCCCTCTCCTGGTGTGGTTTATGAGGTTTGGGGGCTTACCTATTACAGCTAATTATATTTACATTATTGTATTTATTTAATAAGAGCAACTTCTCTATTGTAGCATTTATAATAAATATCTTAACAGGAACATGTGGAGACAGCACCCATATCACAAAGGGCTTGTTTTTTTTTTTTTAATGATTTTATTTATTCATGAGAGACACAGAGAGAGAGGCAGAGACACAGACAAAGGGAGAAGCAGGCTCCAGGCAGGGAGCCCAGTGCAGGACTCGATCCCAGGACCCCGGGGTCAAGCATTGAGCCAAAGGCAGATATTCAACCACTGAGCCACCCAGGTGCCCCTCTCGAATATTCAGCATGTTGGGGTTCTGAGCCTTGTTTTTAAGAGAAACCAGAATAATATTAAGATCCAAATCTTTTTTATGCAGAGGCATTTTCGTTCATTATTCATTCATACATTTACCTCTATTTACTATTTTATTTTTGGTTCTTGCTTTAGAAACGAATAGAAATTTGCAGCTTGCAGGTTTACATTGGGCAAACGCTCTAATATTGAGGCCTTGACAGTTGGAGCTAAAGAGATCTTAACATTCTGTAATGTGACCTTTCCAGAAAAAGAAAGGAATTTGTTCAAAGCTACTGGTTTGTTAGTATCCAGTTGAAATACGGAACCTCCTTTGAGGCTCATTTCAGGGAACGAAGTCATTATATATTTCAGAACTGTCAAGTTCCCTAGAGCAGATGGGAGCCAAACAGTTTGCACATTTGCCACAAGATTTGAATTATGAAGATTGTGGGAATGTAGCATTTGCTTCCTATTGCCAGGCTGGGGGTACTCCTGACCTGTGCCTCTGAGTGGTAGAGATGGGCTTTCAGTTCAGAAGTCTGAATGACACACACCGTTTGTGAGGAATCAGATCTCTGAATAAATTGACCAGAAAGCAATGCTTTATCCTACCGTTTCGGCCAGAGATCATGGTACTCAATTATACATTTTTTAGAGCTTGAGGTTAGTAAAGGAAACTTGGAACAACAGTTGGTTTCATTTAATTTCAGTTGTAAGTTAACAAATATCTCTAAAATAAAACTAGGGTTAATACAGTCTTCCTTATTTAGAGTTCCATTAATGTAAAGTGTAATCCTGTTCTTACAGTAAAGCAATTCATTTGTAATTTTTATAGTCTCACTTAAAAGACTGTTAAAATAATAAAGGAAGTTCGTATGTAAATATTTGGAAGGTAATTGTCAAATAAATTCAGTATTTCCATAGAAATATATGCTAAAAGCTCACTCTTCTTTTCAATAAAAGCAAGGTACCCAGATCCCTGTTTGATTTTCTTTGTTTCCTCTTTAATGCCTTGTAACTAAATCCTAGATCCAGGAGAGGAACATCTCATCATTTGGTTTGATCTTTTTCATAGAGAAGGTGCTGCCTAGAGCTGGAGCTTCCAATGACTGACCAATATTATCTGAGAGACATATAAAAAGTAAATGCTCAACAGAATAAAAAATCATTAAAACTAAGCAACCCATAATCCCAGTGGTCGGAGATGGGCACTGTTAATACAGTGGTTATAGAAATCTGGGACCTTTTCTATAAATGTAGATCCATCTATCTCTTTCTTTGACTCCTCTTCATGTTTCCCCAATATACATGTGTCCACAATATCATTTTACTATCTTTAGGACAGTTGCTGTTTTCATGCACTCTGCTGACCTCTCCATCAGAGAAGGGATTTGTTGGGGGGGGGGGCGGGGGGTTCCTGGATCTTCCCCTCACTCCTTTTCCATTATCTCTGATATTTTTGCCCATGAAAGAAAGCCTTCCCCGAGAACTGCCAGCCCCTTACTTCCAGATCTACAAATCCACTTCAAGACTTTGGGAGACAGAAAAGTAGCTCCTACTTTGAAAGGTTGGAGTCCTCAGACCCGCACCCTCAAGGAAAACATTGGTTACCTGATTGTGAGCAAATTCTAGAAAAGAGTCTATCACAAGTCCCGTGTATAGTTGCTGTGATTCTTTCTGGCCAGGCAATGTTGTATCTAAGACTAGCTTTTGACAGTATTGCAGTCCTTTCTGTCCAGCTATGATTGTCTGCCTGCTCCTGTGGCTTCTAGTAGCTCTTTTGCTCACTTGAATAAGAAATTTCCCCTTCTGCAACATGGTTGGTATTCTTAAAAAAAAATTTAAAAAATTAAATAAATAGAGATTGGTTGGTCACTCTTTATTTCCACAACCAAGAAAGAAAGGAAAAAGAGAGATTGGAAACCCAGAATTTCTTTCTTTTTCTTTTTCTTTTTTTAAAGATTTATTTATTTAGGGGCACCTCGGTGGCTCAGTCAGTTAAGCAACCAACACTTAGTTTTAGCTCTGGTCATAATCTCAGGGTCCTAGGATATAGCCCAGGGCAGGCTCCATGTTCAGCGCGGAGTCTACTTGGATACTCTCCTTCTCCCTCTGCCCCTCCCCTCTCTCTCAAATGATTTGAGAGAGAGAGAGAGAGAGAGAGAGTGAGAGAGAGCGAGAGCATATGCATGAGTGGAGGGATGGGCAGAGGGAGAGGATCTTAAGCAGACTCTCCGCTGAGTATGGAGCCTGCCCAGGATTGATCACATGATCCTGAGACATGACCTCAGGTTTCATCCTGAGATGAAACCAAGAATCAGATGCTTAATCAACTGAGCCACTTGGGTGTCCTAAAGGTGTATGTATGTATGTATGTATGTATGTATTTATTTATTTATTTATATTATTATTTTTAAGGAGGCTCCATGCCCAGCATGGAGCCCAACGTAGGTCTTGAACTCATGACCCTGAGATCGTGACCTGAGCTGAAATCAAGAGCCAGATGCATAACCAACTGAGCCACCCAGGTGCCCTTGGACACCCAGAATTTCATTCAGCATTTTCATTTCTTTTATTTCAGAGCTCTTCAGTTTCCTCAAGCCCACCTGCCTGTACTCTCTGCTCTTTCTACTAAGGCATCACCTTTGAAAGATTTTAAGAAAGGATTTTGGGACCCTAAAAGTGAATAGGACCCCAAAAGTGAATACACATTTGTGTAAAGAAGCTAGCCAATCTCAGTCAACCTCAAATTAGCAGGGCTAACACTTGTCTATAAAGGAAGAGCTGTTTCAACTGTTTGCCAAAGCCTAGATCTATGAGCCATTTTATTTGCCATCTTTACAGACACTGTGTTATTAAAGTCATTCACCTACTGGGAATATTTTCCAAAAAAATTTATTCCCCCATGGGAAATTATGAAAAATTTAGAACGGCACATTTTAACTACTGAATATTAATGCAACCTTTCCTAACTACTAATAAAAGAATGAAATCCCTGTTTGTGAATATATTAAAAAGTTAGGCCAGGCTGTTTTATATGCACCAGTAATTTTTTCCCTGTGACATTCATTTTCACTTTAGGATTTAGACAGGATTGTAATGGGACTGATAAGAGCAGAACTATGCACTTTGTAAATGTGCATAAATGTGCCCATTTTTGACTTGATGAGAATTGATTGCAGTGTTTGCTTTTGAGATGAATGAGTTCAAAGTTCTTAATTCCATATGTGACATACACCATTATAGGGTATTACTCCCCATCAAAGAGTTCAATTAAGCTGATGGAAAAATTAAATTGACTATCTTGACTTAGGTATGACATGCCATATGTCATCACTTGGGTTTCCCAGTGAGCAGATTGGAATTATATTGATTCAGTAAAGACAGGGGTTTAGGAATCAGGGAACCCAAATTTTAGCCCTATGTCCATTAATGACCAAATCAGACAATTGTCTTTGGGCCTCATGTGTGTTGAGTGAGTATATGATGACTATGTGTGTGTGTGCGTGTGTATGCTTATAAAAAGTGGTACAAGGTAAGACGTGCAGTATAGCTGAAACCTTAGGTGTGTTATGAATAGTGGTGGGAGACAGAGGTGACAAGTAGGATTGCAACACTCACCCACCTACTGATGACCTAGAGGCCTATACGTCTCTGGCAGACCTCTCTTCTAAGCTCCAGCCTTTTGTATGACGAACTTCTTAGACGATCCTCCATGGATGTTCCCTGGGGGTATCTTCCCATGGGGGTCCCATGAAGGACATTAAATGTCATGCTAAAGATATTAGAGTTTATTTTATTAGTACTTGGGAAACACTCCTTTTTTCCCCTAAACTTTCTAATTAGAAAGAATGTTAAGCTTATGTAAGAGTTGTGAAAATAGTATAAAATTCAACGTGCTATTCACCAAACTTCCTCTAATGTCAACAATTTATGTATTTATTAAAACCAAGAAATTTACATTGGTATAATATGAATAATTAGAGACTTAATTCAGATTTTTACCAGTTTTTTCACTACATTTAAAAAAAAACAACAACAAACTCTTCCAAGATCCCATCCAAGACACCACATTGCATGCATTTTCTGGTGATGTCTCTAGTGTTCTCTAATTTGTGATTTAATTTTTTCAGCCATTCTTTGTCTCTCCTGACCTTCACATGTTTCAAGTACAGGTCAGTTATTTTGTAGAATATCGCTTGATTTGGGTTTGTCTGAAATTTCCTCAAGATCGGATTGATGTTAACAGTTTTTTGTCAAGAATACTACAGAAGTGATTTGCCCTTCTTGGTGTGTGATATAAGACAGAACTTGATGTTGCTATGCTTATTATTGGTGATGCTAACCTCTTTCACATGGCTAAGGTGGTATATGTCAGATTTATCCATTGGGAAGTTATTATTTTCCATTTGTGATAATTAAATATTTTGGAGGGACATTCTTTGTCACCTTACAAATGTCTAGCTTCTCCTTCATTTTTTGCCCACTAATTTCAGTGTTTACTCACAGGTCTTGCCTGGATCTATTACTACTGTGGTGTTCAAATGGTGATTTTCTATTTCTACCACTTCTTCTACATATATTAGTTGGAGTTCACCTGTAAGGGAGAGTCACTTAATTGTTTTGAGTATGATAGGATTACCAAGCTTTTAATATATAGATGAGAGATGGAAAAAATCAAGGTTGGAGGCACAAAGACTCTAATTAGGGGACTGTTGAAATAATTTAGGAGAGATGACAAGGGCCTCAACTTAGGCCACAACAATGCAGGTAAGCAATTAGCATGAGGCTTATTTAAGAGGTAGAATTAAGAAGTCAACATGGCGACTTCTTAGCAAGGAAGGTATCAAGCATTGTATCAGGATTCTGTCTTGGAGATAAGGAATATTGGAGGAATTAATGGTTTTGGGAGAAGAGAGTCAAGACAAATTGAGTGATGGACACGCAGAGTTGAGATACCCCCAGGGAACATCCATGGAGGATCGTCTAAGAAGTTCGTCATACAAAAGGCTGGAGCTTAGAAGAGAGGTCTGCCAGAGACGTATAGGCCTCTAGGTCATCAGTAGGTGGGTGAGTGTTGCAATCCTGGAAATGCTTGAAGCTGTCCAGGAAAAGGATGTTCAGACAGAGGAGTCATAGCAAGTCAAGGAACGTCAATGTAAAGGCAGAAAGAGGAAAAGGTACTCACACAGAGAGAATGAAAATGTGCACCTGGAGCAGTAGGAGGAAAACCAACAGAGTAGGAAAATGCAGGTAGGGGAAAAATCCTATGCAGGAGGGAATGTTCACTGGCATGCAGGTTACCCAAAAGGCTCAAAAAGTATGGCGACTATGAGTTAATGTGTAACCTTAACCAGGGTAACTTCAGCAGAGTGGTGAGGGCAGACCCTGCCGATTCCTACAGGAAGTGAAGAAAGCAAGACTGTGTAGATCCCTCTTTTAGGGTTTGAAGGAGCTGGGAAACAGATAGGATGGTGGGAGGGGAGGGGGATCCAATTTAGATTATTACTAGACACACTTCCCTTTTCACACTCATAGACTTTGGCTTTAAGTATAATATTTATTCTTTGTACATTAGCACGAGCAAGACCCTTATTTCTCTAGGTGCTTTATATTAAAATACACACACGTAGACACACACACACAATATCTGGTGGTATCCAAGATAATTCATCATTCCACTGCCAAAGAATGTGCTTCACCTGGCTGGCAAAGAATCACCTAAAAACGTTTGATTTTTCTATCTCCGTTCAGCTCGTTTGAATTGCGTATTTGGCCAAGGCCTCAATGTGCTCAGTGGACAGGTCAATTTGCTTTGCTTGGCCAGGTTCCTGAGTGGCCCCCCGTCAGCCTTACAAATGCTTCATTATCAGCTGAATGGAGAGCAAGGTGAAAGGAGATAGAAGAGTTCAGCTCAAATCTATCCCCATGAGGGGAAAAACAATTCAAAACACATGCCCTGCTCACAGAGGAGCAAGAGCATTATCTTTGTATAACATTAATTCAATATAGAGGTCAAATTTTCCTCAGTAAACTAAATTACTTCCTTTATTCTATCTGGAAAGAAAGTTATTTGCCTCCAGAACATCCTTTGAACATAAGAAATTAAGCCTGGAATATGAGTCATTTGAGCTAAAAGTACAAGATATTCTGGAAGCTGGGTGTGGGCTTGTAACTATTTATTTACATTTTATAAGGAACTTATTTTGATTTTAAAAACAACGTAATAATATTCCAGAAAGTTAAAAAACAGAAAAGAGAACCATTACTAATCTCATTAACATAGCTACTATCCTCTTTGAGTATTTCCTTATTTCCTTCTATATGCACTCATATTTTTATATAATTGCAATCACACAGAATATATGGTTTTGTCCCTGGCTTTTTCACTTGACTCATAAGCATTACTCTGAGTTGCTATGTACTCTTTCTAATTATTCTTTTTAATGACCACATAATATTCCGTGGAGTGTTTATGCCATGTTAATTAAGCATTCCTCTACCGTAGGACTTTTAGTTTGTTTCTAATTTATCACTTTAATAAATAAGGCTATATTGAAAAACGTGGTGTGCCACGGTTTTATCCCTATATTTTGTTATTTTCTTAGGATATATTTTCAAAAGTGAGACTGCTAAGCCAGAGGGATGAATATTTAAGCTCTCCAGATGTACTTTTGTACTGGTTTTTTGAAAGAGCTTACTGATTATGATGTCATCTACTGAGATTTGGAGATCCAAAGGCCAGAGCAGGGTCAGGCGGGATGGGTCTCCCTCTGGGAAAAGAGGTGGAAGGGCTATACCAATTGTATCTAGGGTTTTGCTGATAATAAATGTTAGTGAAGCTGAAACTCTACTGTGAGGTTCAAACTGGAGGTGGACTTCTAAATAGGAGAAACAAAAGGAAATAGGAAGTCAAGAAAGGGGTCAAAAAGTCTGATGGATACTTAAAGGACTGAAGAAACAGTGGGGCGGGAAAAGCCACAGGGGCATGAGGCAATCTGAGACACTACGTTTGAAGCCTATACTGGTTACAGGCCGTATTTGTGCAGAACGGATACATTTCGGGGGTTTCAGACATTCACAAAATGACACTGGACTGGGCAGTAATGAAAACTTCTTTAGTTTTCACTGTCTGTTGGACACTGTCTTAAGTTTTTCATGGATTCCCTCATTCAGTCTTCATTACAACAGGTGAATCTTCATCAACAGGTGCTATTATCATTTCCATTTTCAGGCAAGGATGCCAAAACTTCGAGAGGAGCCAATGAGGGCCTTTTCTAAGATGACACAGTGACAGCCGTGTCAGGTGATCAGTTGCCTGTGCTTTGCTCCTCTGTGCTCTCCATTCCACTGGTTTCTAATTTTGTGAACATAGTGTGAGTACCAATATACCTCATTCTTCATTTAATTTATATTCCTAATTTCTAATTGTTTAATATTTGAATAAGACACTAATGTAAGAACTGGGGATTGGGCAACAAGATCATTTACACATCTGAAAAATGTGCGCATAGACAAGGAGGTGAGCATGTTCCAGATTAGTAGTGAGTCAGCACAAAACTAATGTGTTCAATTTTTAAATTCAAGGATGTTTGCCTAATACTAAAGTTCTTTAAATGTGGCCATTATTTATTGGAAACATTCCATCTTTAGAAATAAGAGGGAACACAGTGATGGCTTATCATTCCAGGGTCCCTGCCACATTGAGCATGGAATCAAATCTCTTCAAACATAACTGTTACAGGTAAGAGAAAAAGTTATCTCTCGAATGGATGCACCGGGGATCAAATCGGGCCCCTCTACAAGAGGGCTGTGGGTGTCTCGGGCAGAAACAGCACACCTGAGCACCTGAATTTTTATACTCTTAGTCCTGTTTTCCAGCAAAAGCTCTGAGGAAGGTGCTTCAGTGGTATGGATAGTCTTTGGTTTTGAAATGCCATATGGAGGTATTTTCTTTCTATCGAGAACTTTCCTTTAGGGAACTAATGTGTTTAACATTGAAAGGACTTCCAGTTCACCATCTACACATGAAGAGCTTGGAAGCTGTCACTCCTATCTTTACCAACGAAAGCCCTGCAAACTGATAGTCAATGACTTTTCTTGGATTTATTATGGAAATAAGAACACAGGGAAAACCACCCTGAAATCCGCAGAGATAGGCTCATCCAGAGAGACAACGCTAAGACCCATTTACCTGGCCTGGGAGTCTCTGGAGCTACAAACCGGTAAGCATACTTTGGTGGTAATTTTGGCAAATTGCTAGCGGTAGAGTGTGGACTAGCATGGGAGTGAGAAGCTTTTGGGGATTTCAGTCTCCTCACAATTTCATGGGTTTAAGCTCCAAGAAACTTACAAGTTTTTTTTTTTTAAAGTTTATTTATTTATTTAGTAATCTCTATACCTAATGTGGGGCTTGAACTCACAACCCTGAGATCAAGAATTGCATGCTTTTCTGACAGAGCCAGCCAGGCTTCCCCCTTTCCAGGTTCTGGTGATGGACATCTGAAGAAGATCCCCTGCAGCTCTGGCAGGGAGAGAGGACCATTGTGAAACATGCCCACAGTCTTTTTCATAACAAATACCTACTCTCTAGAGGTGTAGACTTTGCCAGGGCCTTCTCACACCTGGGACAAACATATTCCTTCCACTCCATTCTCCTCTAGCCTTCCTGTCTCACCTAAGATGGCAAAACACAGTGCATAGAGGTCAGGGCATCAGGGAAATAGACTAGAAATGTCACAACCAGGGAAGGCAGAGGTGGAAAGCTACACTTTGGAGAAACACTTGTGACTTTCACAGCACTGGGTCCTAGGCCCACTAACGTGACGAGATTTGATCATAAGATGATAGAACATTCCCCCTCCTCCACAATTTGCCACCACACCGAGGCCCCAGTGTAATAACTGCAGATTTCAGCAGAGAGACTGGAAAGTACAGACTTTCTCTGGGGAGGAGGAGTACTTAGGGAAGCCTAACATCAAAAGGAGAGACAGCAATAAGGATGTGAAGGGAACTTGAAGCCTCTGGCACCTACAGCTAAGCAAACATCAAACAAACTGATTCCAGTCCAGAGACCATAAATCTTCACACATCGGTTTACCTCAGTTTCTATGACCTGCTACCGCGTATCTAGCTCTCAACATAAAATTACAAGGCATACTGAAAGGCAAGACAAAACAAAACACACACTTTGAAGAGAAAATGCTGTCCTCAGAACCAGGCTCAAATATGATACACATTTTGGAATTATCAGACATAGAATTTAAAATAGCTGTGATTACCATGCTAAGGGCTCTAACATAAAGAGTGGACAACATGCAGGAACAGAGGACTAACATAAGCAGAGAGTTGGAAATTCTAAGAATGAGTCAAAAGGAAGTGCTAGAAAACAAAGAGCACTGTAAGAGAGGAGGAATGCCTCTGGTAGGCTCATCAGCAGACTCAAAACAGCCAGAGGAAGAATCACTGGGCTTCAACACGAGACTTTCCAAACTGAAATGCACAGAGAAAAAAAAAAAAACTAAAAAAAACACACCAAATAAAAACCCAAGACAGAACTGAATATTGAAGAGCTAAGGGACAATTTCAAAAGGTCTAACAAAGGCAGTACTGGACCATCAGAAGGAGAAGAAAGAGAGAATGGAACAGAAGAAATATTTGTGATAATAACGGCTGATGGCATTCCATTTAATGTTCCAAAATAAACAACAGACTCCAAACTACAGATCCAGAAACATAGAACATCATGCAGTTTAAATGAGCACCTCCCTCTCGATTTCAAACAAAACAAAACTCCCCCAGACAAAAAAAACAAAACAAAACAAAAAACTTCTCACCTAGACATATCATATTTAAACTCTAGACAATAAAAGACAAAGAGAAAATCTTGAAAGCAGCTAGTAATTGGGCAGTGGGTATGGGAAATCACATATCTACAGAGAACCAAGGATAAGAATTATGCTAGGGGCAACCCCGCCCAGGGGGCTCGGCGGTTTAGCGCCACCTTTGGCCCAGGGCCTGATCCTGGAGACCTGGTATTGAGTCTCACGTCGAGCTCCCTGCATGGAGCCTGCTTCTCCCTCTGCCTTGGTGTGTGTGTGTGTGTGTATCTCATAAATAAATAAATAAGTAAAATCTTAAACAAAAATTATGCTAGATTCCTAATCAGAAACCATGCAAATAAGAAGAGAATGGAATGAAATATATATATTTTAAAAGATTTCTTATTTTAGAGATACAGAGAGAGAGAGAAAGAGAGAGAGAGAGAGAGTGAATGCACATGCACAAGAGGGAGGGGCAGAGGGAGAGAGAATCCCAAGCAGACTGAGTGATTCCACTGAGTGAGGAGCCTCATGTGGGCTCAATCTCATGATCCTGAGATCATGACCTGAATTGAAACCAAGAGTTGAATGCTCAACCTACTGTGCCACCCAGGTGCCCCTGAAATATTTAAAGTGTTAAAACAACCCCCAACCTAGAATTCTATTGCCAGTAAAATGTTACTTCATAGTGGAGAAGTAAAGACTTTTTTCAGAATAGCAGAAATTGAGGAAATTCATCACCACCAGGCCTGTCCTGTGAAAAATGTTAAAAGACATTCTTTAGGCAGAAGAAAAATGATATAAGTCAGAAACTTGGATCTCCATAAAGGAAGACCGTTGGCAAAAGAATAAATAAAGTAAAATCATTTATTTTCTTATTCTTTTTTTTAAAGATGTATTTATTTATTTGAGAGAGAGAGAGAGAGAGAGAGAGAACGCATGCACGCACATAAGTAGGGTGTGGGGTAGAGGGAAAGAATTTCAAGCTGACGCCCCTCTAAGTGCAGAGCTCCATGTGGGGCTGGATCCCATAACCTGAGCCCAAATCAAGAGTTGGACACTTAACCAACTGAACCACTCAGGCACCCCTCATTTCTTATTCTTAATTGATCTAAAAGGTAACTGTTTGAGGCAATAATAGTAACAATTGGGTGATCATTAGCATATAGATAATCGAAACGAATGACAGCGATGTCATAAGGGACAGAAGAGAGGAATTGGGAAAACTCCGTTTTCAGGAGCCAAGCCACATACACATGAAGAGGTATGGTGTTATTTCAGAGTAGATTTGGATTAAATATGTATATTGTATGCTCTAGGGTAACCACTAAATTTTTTTTTTAAAGAAGCATAAAAAAAAAAGCATAGTTGATACACTGAGGAGATAAAATGGAATCGCGTGAAATACCAATGAGAACCGGAGAAGGAAGGAAAAGAGGGACAAAGAAGAAACGAAGAGCAAGTGCAACAATAGATTAGCAGTTACAACCATGGTGGAGATTAATCCAAATACATCGTCAGTTACTTTAAATTGAGATAGTCTCAGTATGTGCCAATCAAAAGAGATTGTCAGAGTGGAGAGTGTAGTAAAACCCAAAACATTTAGAAGTAATCCACACACACACACAAAATCCTTAAACAGAAAGACTCAGCTCAAAGATAAAAGGACAGAGATTAATATTGAAAGGCTCTTGTGACCATGGTTGCCAGGGGAGCCTGTGTGAGGAGGTCTGGACTGGATTTAAAAGTCTGGTTGGGGCTGGGGGTGGGCAGGCATCCAGGGGTCATTTATCCTCACACCGATGACTAGAAGGCATCTGTCCCTTCAGCAGGAGGTGCTCCGGCCCTGGGGTTGCTGGGGGTCGAGGCTCTCACGGTGTGGGCCCTGAGCCAGCAGCATCAGCATCACCTGCAACTGTGTTAGAGATGCAGATTCTTGGGCTCTGATCCAGACCCACTGAACCAGAGCTCTGGGGTGGGCCCGTGACCTGTGTTCCTCAAGCCCTCCAGGAGTCCCTGCTGCTCACTCAAGTTGGAGGACGTCTGCTGTTGGGCATGTTTCTGTGAGTTTGGTCACGGACCACAATCTGGGGGTTAGGCAGGAAAGGTACTTGTTCTCAGACCTACGCTTTCTTGTACTACTGACTGCGTAGGGATGAATTTATTTTTCTAGTCATACTGTAACCTCCTGGAAGGCCAGCGTGTGTCACCTTTATCTGTAAATACTTTGTGCCTCACTTCGCACGGGTTGGTCCAAGGTTGGAAGCATGAGTATCACTTGGGGGCTTGTTAAGAATGTAGACTCCTTTTTTAAAAAAAATTAAATTAAATTAAATTAAATTAAATTAAATTAAATTAAATTTAGTTTTTTTTTACATATTTTTTAATTGGAGTTCAATTTGCCAACATATAGCATAACACCCAGTGCTCATCCCATCAAGTGCCCCCCTCAGTGCCTGTCACCTAGTCACTTCCAGCCCCTGCCCACTTCCCTTTCCACCACCCCTTGTTCGTTTCCCAGAGTGAGGAGTCTCTCATGTTCTGTCTCCCTTTCTGATATTTCCCACTCATTTTTTTCTCCTTTCCCCTTTATTCCTTTCACTATTTTTTATATTCCCCAAATGAATGAGACCATATAATGTTTGTCCTTCTCCGATTGACTTATTTCACTCAGCATAATACCCTCCAGGTCCATCCACGTTGAAGCAAATGTGGGTATTTGTCATTTCTAATGGCTGAGGAATAAGAATGTAGACTCTTGAGCCCCATCCTAGATCCCCTGAATCTGCATTTTAACATGATCCCCTGAATAGGTTACACGACAATTCATTGAGCAATTGGGTAGAGAGAGTGCTTATTAGGGAAAAGATTCTTTAAAAATTGAGAATAGAAAATAAAGGGGCGCCTGGGTGGCTCAGTTGGTTAAGTGTCTGCCTTTGGCTCAGGGTGTGATCCTGGGGTCCTGGGATCAGACCCCACATTGGGCTCCCTGCTCAGTGAGGACTCTGCTTCTGTCTCTCCCTCTGCCACTACCCTTGCTTGTGTGCTGTCTCTCTCTCAAATAAATATTTTTAAAAAAGAACATATGAAACAATGTTTTCCTTTATCAAAGGGGTCCTAGACAGAGGTTCAGGACGACCTGGTTATATCTAGAGGGACTATGGTGCCTCCTGGAAAGAAAGCTCCCTGAAGGGAGAAGGAACTGCTAAGTCTTGAACCATCCAGAGCCCCGGAGGTGTGGCTGGGGAGGTTTGGAAGTGTTGGTCATTTCAGTTCTTGTCCAAGTCCTTGCTCCTTAAGTTTCACAGAAGATGGGGGTCTCTGGAGAACATGTGGGCTATACATCAAATCTGACAAGGCTCTTTCTCTAAGACATTGGGGCATGAGCCCCCCAGCTTTGACACTCCCACAACAGAGGGAAAGACAAAGGGTGAGGCTATCTAGGGGGTCCAGGAGTTCAGCTGTAAGGGGAGAGGGGACATCTGGAGGGAGGCAGAGGGACAACCACAGCACTCACACGGAGTGGACACGTCCATAATACGCCCGACATACACCCGGGAACTCTAAGAAACATTTAAAGCTATAGGGGCATGCCCCACAGCAAAACGGGTCATTCCTGCTGATGTCACCTCATGAGTTCCCACAGGCTACGAAGGGCTGGCTAAAGTCCCATTAGCGTTCTAGAATTTTTATCTAGATATTTAGGTAAATATCTAGAATGTTTTCTTTTTTCTTTTTCTTTTTCCTTTTTTTTTTTTCTAGAATGTTTTCTGTTCATTCTCATTCTGCTTGTTCCCTCAACCAGCCTTTTGGTTAGCCTGCAGAAACATCCAGAACTCACAGAATAAAAAAGCCTAGGGAGCAATATGATGAGTGATGGTTTTCTTTGTCCTGCGATTTGATCCGTTTCTCTGCCTGATTTTCTTTATTTTTGAGAAATAAGAAATTTACGAAATACCTCCTTGAAATGGATAACGCGGGCATCTTAGTGAAGTCCTTTGTACCATCTAGGCTTTATCCTCTTTGAATAATAGACTTTGAAACAGGCTGAACTGCAAACTACCCACGTTTCTCAGCTTTTATCTCGTACTTTACGGGTTTCCCCCTAAGAACGCTGTATTTGCTTTCTAGGACTTTGGTTGTGTGTTTTATTTCCTCTATGGAAGACCCAGGTAAAGTTTAAATTACAGTTAATTGATAGAGGCCAAGAAGGAAGATAGAAAAATTTAATTAGTTTCCCTGTAAAGTAATGTGTACTAATCTGACTTTCCGCACTAGAGACTAACATATCTTAACTTACGGGGCACATGAAGTGCTCTGTTTAAATATACAGGGTCTGAGTCATTCTCCCAGCTTATTTTCTGTCTAGACAGGGAAGAGAATCAAATCCCTTTTAAATTATAAAATTGTTCTGTGATTAGATAGCGTGGCTGTCTCCCGAGGCACTCGGGGAACATCATAAATAGTTAACACCTGTTAAAACTTGATTATTTAGGAGGCACGGAGCAGATGCTGAGGGTGTCCCGAGCTGCGTGCCCTCGGTCTGCCTCTGCCTTCAGCTGCAGCGGGTTGGGAGCTCCCGGGCAAACAGCCCCCCCTCGGGCCCTCCCGGTGTCAGCCTCCTGCAAGGGGCCCACTCCTCTGCTCAGGCCTGGGGATGGAGGGGGTTGGTGTGCCCCCCGCCCCCCTCCCCTAACCCACAACTGCAGGGGGACAGGAGTTGGTGGAGAGATGCCCCAACCCAACAAGGGGAACAAGGGATGTGGAGCTCCCGGGGCAAGTGCTGGGGCAGGGAGTTGGGCTTCCTACTTGAACTTTAGAGGAAAAGGTGATTGTTGTTATATTTAAACAAATAAGACCAACTGGAAAAAAGAAATGACATGTTTTCTGTTCACGGAGGCTTCTCTTTGAATTTCGCGGCCTGGGTGGATTGGCCTTGATCTCACTTACTCCTTTCTGCCTCTTATAGTAGGAACGTTCTAGAAGCCAGAATTTTGTAGTAGGCAATTATTTAGCACCTCCTCAGGTGCTGGGAGGTGCCTCATCACCCAGGTGGCCCTGGGTTCCGCAGAGGACTTAAAAATCCCCACCCTGAAGGCTGCACGAGGTGCGTTGGCCTGGGGTTGTGGTTGCAGCAGAGAATTCAGACGACCTGCTGGGGTCGGGTGAGTCCTGGGTTGGTCCTACAGCCCTGCGTGGGGTGAGGGGGGCCTGTGCCTCAGGGCCCCAGTGGGCAGTGGGGTGCCCTGGGGCCCCCAGCCGTTTGAGCGCCCGGGTCAAGCAGGGGTAGCAGAGGGAAGCAAGTGGGGTCTCGTGGACTCCTGTGTCCTGGGGGCGGTCTGGCTGCCTGACGCCCATCTCGGGGCTGGAGCTGGGGTTACGGTAGGAGGCCTGGGTGTGCGCAGAGTTGCAGGCTCGGGGATGGGGGGCAGCAGGGGCAGCGGGCTCTAACCTGCCAAGCCTGGTACATGGTTGGCCGACCTCAGAGGCTGTGCAGGCTGAGGTCTGGGGCGCTTGTGACCGAGCTGGTGTCTTTGCTCCCATTGGGAGCCGGTTTCCGATCTCCCCGAGGAGCTCCCGGAGTTAGGAACCGACAGGTGCAGAGATGAGGCGGGACAAGAGGGATGCTAACGGAGGCCCTTCAGGCCTACAGAGTTCGCCTTACAGTTTGCTTCTGAACTTCATGCTTCTCCCGGAGGTTTGCCCTTTGCACCTCTGCACCTGGGAAGGGGGGTGGGGAAGAGAAGGCAGATGCAAAGAATAAAAACTCCCCTGTATTCAGTCTATTTATTTTTATAAATTTATTTTTTTTGGTGTTCAATTTGCCAACATATAGAATAACACCCCGTGCTCAACCCGGCCAGTGCCCCCCTCAGTGCCCGTCACCCAGTCACCCCCACCCCCCTTCCACCTCCCCTTCCACCACCCCTAGTTTGTTTCCCAGAGTTAGGAGTCTCTCATGTTTAAACTTGTGATCTTTGTTTAGAGGGAAAGTGGCAGAGTTTCCTCTTCTCTTTGCTTGGGTTCTGCTTCGCCTAATTCCTGGTTTGGGCCAGGCAGTGAGGGGCCCAGGCCGCAGGCAGGCTGTCAGCAGGCCGCTACAGATCACGGCCAGCTGCGGGTTCAGCAGAAGGGGGCAGCTGCTGCCTATAGATCCCCTCTGCCGTGTTGGTCCAACTTCATGGTTTTTGTTTAAGATTTATTTATTCATGAGAGACCCAGAGAGAGAGAGAGAGGCAGAGACACAGGAGAGGGAGAAACCGGCTCCCTGCAGGGACATGGGACTCGATCCCGGGACCCCGGGGTCACCACCTGAGCCCTGAGCTGAAGGCGGACACGCTTAACCGCTGAGCCACCGGGCCTCCAGGTCCAACTTCATGTTAAGTAGCTGCTCCTCGGTTGAGAGGACCTGAAAGTCTCCCGGAGTTTCAAATCCCTTGGCTCCTACCATTCAATTGAGCCCTTGGATGCAGCCTGTAGGAAGTGAAGCAGAAAACCAACACGTTGCAGGGCCTTGGGGAGCTCACGGAGTATCTGGGAAGACTGGAGAATCCAGCTCTGAAGGCAGACAGCGACTGGGATTAGCTGGGTGTGTGGCCATAGGCGGGTGACCCTCAGGTCACTAGGTGCTTGCTGCGGCCTCCAACACCTACCGCTGCTCCCGGACGCTGCCTGCGACCCTCTTGGACTTCTACTAAAAGATCTCTTTATGAAAAGCTTCAAGCATACGTCATAAGAGAATAATGACTCTCCATGAATCCATTCCTAGATTCCCTATTACAATTTTACAATTCTGCCAACTTTATTTAATCCTCCATTTAAATTTTTTTTTTCTGGCTGGAATATTTTGAAGCCTTCCTAGACCTCCCAAGAAGTCCCTTGTAAATATTTTGTGGACTCTTTATTTTTTTTTATTTTATTTTAATTTTTTCAGAGGACTCTTTAAAAACAATTCACCCACGACACTATTACCCTAACTTGAGCTGCTGTCTTTCCTATAAACTTCTGTAGGCCCCTCCTCCTTAGTAGATCCTTTCTGTCCCTTCAGGAGTCTTCGCATGCCTGCACTCTCAGGGCCCTTCGCTCCCCCCAGGTACCTGGCTCCGTCTTCCATTATGGATGCCACAGGGATGGACGTCCCCCCGACCCCCCCATCTGTCTTGGGTATTCCTTCCCAATAAGAAGGGTGTATGTATTCTGGGCAGACCATGGTAGATAAAGCCCAATAGATGTTGGGACGTGCTCACACGACCATCACATGAGTAGCCACTTGTCAAAATTGCGATTTATATTTTCCAGTTGCCTTTGACTTCTAGCATTCTTCTGTTAACTCTATAAAAAATACTTTGTCATTAAGCTTTGATTTAAAATGATATGGTTTCCACCTGGATGGAAGGCTATTTTCTTCTTGGGAGGTTTATTAGCAATAACATATGTAAATCTATGCACACTTCCTTTTGATACGTCCTCTTGGGAAAAATTACACCAAGAAATTATTAATGTACATGAAAACAACAGTTAAAATTCCCAGAGGATAATCGAAGCGTTGAATATTTTTACATATTTTAAGGCCTTTGCCAATATCACTGGAGGGTGGCAGGGGTGAGGAAAGAATGTTAAAATAATTTTTCCTGTTGGCATTCCTAAAAAAAAAAAAAAAAAAAAAAAAAAAACTTGGTCGATGAACGGGTTTATGCCATAGGAATTAAGGTTGTTTCCAGCAGTTAAGATGGAGATGCCAGTAGGCTCTTGGCTTGATCTGATAGTGTCCGTCCTTTATGCAAATTTATAATCTTGTATGAGAAGTGAGATGCTAATTTTTCTTGTTTTGCATCAAATCTTCACTTTTATTTGCAACTTCCTGGGTCTTTCATGGTTTTTAATCATCACCAGAGATCATGACTGATAATCACAATCTAATTTCTAGCAACAGCCATCACTGGGAACCAGAGTTATCAAAATAAATTCAACAAACCTCTATTGATGGGTATTGATATATTCATTATGGAGATGGAGGGCACAGCCAGGTACTCCATCCTCTGGGAGATCAGGGGAGGTGAGAAGCACACCTGCAGGATGAAGGTGTCAGAAAGGCACTAAAGCGGGGATCCCTGGATGGCTCAGCGGTTTGGCCCCTGCCTTTGGCCCAGGGCGGGACCCTGGAGTCCCGGGATTGAGTCCTGCGTGGGGCTCCTGGCATGGAGCCTGCTTCTCCCTCCTCCTGTGTCTCTGCCTCTCTATCATGAATAAATAAATAAATCTTAAAAAAAAAAACGCTAAAGCAAGAGCTCTTAGAGTTTAGAGAAGGGGAAGGAATTTTGCCTGCAGAGATCTAGGAAGGCTTTCTGGCATCAGTGGCATTTGAGCTGGAGCCTTAATAGTAGTTTAAGGGCATTTTATGTGAAGGAAGCACATTCGGGAAAGTACAGGCAAGCACTAGGAGTCGCCCGGCTTACCTGGTGTGTGTGTGTGTGTGTGTGTGTGTGTGTGTGTGTGTGTAAGGATGTTGTCCCTGGGTTAGATTATTTAAGATTTTATTTATTCATGAGAATATACAGAGAGGAGAGAGGCAGAGACCCAGGCAGAGGGAGAAGCAGGCTCCCCGCAGGGAGCCTGATGTGGGACTCGATCCCAGGTCTCCAGGATCACACCCTGGGCCAAAGGCAGGCCCTAAACCGCTGAGCCACCCGGGCTGCCCCCTGGGTTAGATTCTGATTGAAAACCAGACCTTTCAGAGTTCATTTGCAAATGCTGGGAGCAAAATAGTTCTCCAAGTTAGCAATAAAACCCACGCAGAGAAGTAGGTGGTCCCGGTCAGGAAAGCTCTTGCTGGTAGAAGAGGCGCGCAGCCCGGGCTGGGCCCAGCTCCACGGCGCGGGCGGCCCCCGTGGGCCCACAGCCCCATGTCTCCGGGTCTTCCAACTCCTCCTGTCTGGTGGTGACTTCACGGCCTGCCGGTCAGCAGCGGAAGAAGGCGTTAACCAGAGCCGAGTTCCAGGGCTTTGTGGCTGGGTCTTGCCTGTGGTTTTGCACTAACATCAGCGGAAGAGGGCTCCAGTGCTCCACGGGGCCACCTTTCCATGCTGAGAGGGAGCTGGCCGGTTCCCTGGGTTTGAATCTTGGGTCCACTGCTTAGACCTTGGACTGCAGGTGAGTTAGCGCTGTGTTGGCCTCTGTAGGACGGTGGTAGCATCCTCCTTCCTTACAGGTTATTATGTGTATGAAACCAGTCACAAGGGGTAAAGTCCCTGGGGTGGTGGTGTGGAGGATTAGCTCTTCCCGAGCATTAGGGTGTGGGCAAGACGTGCTGGGCTGCAGGTGAGGCCGGGAGTCTGCAGCAAGCGCCCTGGACCTGGCCTGGATAAGTGTCCTCCTCTCGCTTGAGATTATTTCAAGGGGCCACTGCCCTTCTAGCTGCTACGGGGGACCTGCCCCCTTCCAGAGTCCCTAAAGGTGAGCCTAGAGGAGGCCTTGGGTGTGGCCCCGAGGACACTGCATAAGCTGGCCTGCACTGAAGTGCTGTGGGCAGCCCCTGCGGATGGCAAGAGGGACCTAGAGGTGACCCGTGCTGGGGACTCCGTTCTCAGGTGGCCCTCACCACCGCAGTGAGGTACCACAGGACACATGCGAGGGGAGAGCCGCTTGTCAAGCTTAGATGACCAAGACCACAGTTCAAGGAGTAAGAAGTGAAAAATCTGGCAGCTGTAAGTCTGAGCCACTTTGCGCACCCCTGAGGGCCTTTCCTTCGACAGGGCCAAGCCTTCCACTGTCCCCTGAACAGGTGCTGCGGAGCACAAACCTGCCCGCCAGGTGATCAGGAAATCCATCCCCCCCGGGGGGCGGGGGCAGGCCCGCTCGAGCAGGTGCAGTAAAGTCCACGGCCCTTCTGGGCTGACCTGCACGTGCCCCTGGGCCCAGGGAAGCACGAATAAGGAAACGGGTGCGGGACAATGTTTGGGGTGAGCTTTTAGTGCTCATACAGTCAGGGGCAGGTTTCTTCTCCCAGGGCCAGAGAAAGGCCCCCCATCCCTTCTGTCCCGGAGGCGCACAGGGCTTTCCTCCATGTCCCCCTCCTCTTCCCCAGGAGCTCCCCGCTGAGTGGATGCCCCTGTGCAGTGTCCTTATGGAGAGTGGACCCCAAACCATGGAAGGCACATCGGTTTCTGAACAGGCCTTAGGGATCACGTTGTCCACTGCTTTCCCCCCCCCAGAGGATAACCAAATTAAAAAAAAAAAAAAAAGCGAGGGCTACTGCTTGTTTCGCATTCTTGTTAGGATATTACTTGGTAATGAGGTCTGTCCCATGTTAGCCTAGGGGGCTCCGGA
Organism: Nyctereutes procyonoides; assembly: GCF_905146905.1. NCBI lineage: Eukaryota > Metazoa > Chordata > Mammalia > Carnivora > Canidae > Nyctereutes > Nyctereutes procyonoides. The sequence goes on from NW_026575046.1 coordinate 55,797,071, forward strand.
TAGATATAGTCTGCTAAAAGAGAACCTTGAATTCCAGGGATGGGGAGCAGTTTACCTGCAGGCTCCCAGCTCAGCCCGTAAGAGGCACAGGTGAGACGGCGGCGCCCAGGCTCTGGCTCTCCAGTTTAGCATTGTTTCCACTAAATGGGGCAACGTGCTCTGATTCCCTAAGTGGCTTCCGTATCGTAATTGTCTTCATCTCTTCCCTGTCAGAAATCCTGGGTCGTCTCCTGTGTGAGCTGCTCTCACATGGGGCCTGGAGATCCTACAAGGAGATGGGAGCAGCTAGCAGCTCCATTCTTGATATTTTCAAATGTCTCCAGTGATGAGCATTTGTTTGAAGAGAGAAGCTTAAAATAGAGTATCTTTCTTTCCATCAGGAAAATGCCAACCGCTCACAGAATCCTTCTTAGCCTTTCTGACATTTCCCAGAGAACCTGCAGGTCCTTCGCCGTGGTTTAGAAATCATGAAGGACATTACACGTCTTGTAGTGACACATTTTCCCAAATGTGTCACGTTTATCGGTGGTATTGGAGAGGATTTTAAGGAACCTAAAGATCAGACCTTTTATTTTAATAGGTAGAAATAGGTATTTAACATCCGCAGTAAAACGAGCACGACAAACCTATAACGTTTTATCGCTTAGAATGGGACTAAATATAAAAGCAAGGTGACTGGAGGAGAAATGTTAAATAATAGTATAAATAGTAACCAAATCTGGCAAAAATGGGGGACTGCGATGGCCACTGTTAGAGCTGCCACCGCAGTTTGGGAAGTGCTCCTCGAGGCCACCTGTAATAGGTCTAAACTGAACCGCTACAACCACCGTCCAAACCTGTGAGCGCAGCCCCACGCCCACAGTTTGTAACCGTGAAGGCGTTTTCTTTCCTGTAAGTGGGGGAGGCCTTGGTCCTGGGCCTTCCACAGATAGCCAACCTGATCCAGAGGCATATCCCAGGTGGGCCGGAGGTTCTCTTCTCCATCCCAATCTATCCCGGGGTGGTACCCAGCTGTGGCCTCTTGGCCCACCCCTCCCCACACTGCCTCCAGGGTGATGACAGGTTAGAGAGGTGGTTTCTCCTGGGCCACCTCTGCTCATTCAGGCCGTGTGCCGCAGGTGACCTCAATGTGGCCTGTGACCCACCTGGTCTGTGCAGCCCAGCGGCACCTGCTGTTCTCATGCAGCATCAATACAGGTTCTTGGCTTTTCCTTCGGGATCCTTAGACCTTCTGGATCTCTTCAAAGCCAGTTCATCTGCTGGGCCCTGGGTGGGTCTGGCCCTGTCTGTGCCTCTCCTCAGCTGTGCTTTCTGCCATCTTTTCTACCTTCTTGATACCAGATGTCCCTGGGTGGGGGTGGGGGTTGCTTCTCCGTCAAACCTTCTAGTTCCACAATGCCAACGCCATTCTATGGGAAGGTGGATGCATAGAGACTCATCCTCTCATTCTCTTGAGTCCCTCCCCCATCTTTTGTTTTTAGATCTTTCTTCTACCCTTGTTCCCTAGTGACCTCATCCAGTCTCTTGGGGTGGGGTATCAGCAATGAACAGAATTGAAATGGTACCTGTTCTCATTTGGGATTAGAAATTCAAAAGGCAAGGGGCGCCTGGGTGGCTCAGTCCGTTAAGCATCAGGCTCTTGATTTCGGCTCAGGTCATGATCTTGGGGTTGTGAGATCGAGCCCCGTGTAGGACTCCGTGCTGGGTGAGGAGTCTGCCTGGGGATCCCCCGTCCCTCTGCACCGCCAAGGGAATGGAAGAAGAGGCAGTGATAAAGGATTTCAAATTATAAGTTTTATAAAAAGGAAATGGAAATCTAGTATTCAAAATTTTGCTTATTCAGAGGAGCGTCGATATTTAAACGTGGAATCGTTAGGGAAAAGGTATGTTTTTGAGCATCTGGAAGCCTCTTCAGGTGTGTTGGGTAAAGCTGGTAATTCAGAGGTTTAGGAGACTTGGAGACGTCTCTAACAAATTGAGCTAGGAATGAAAGGAAACAGCCATTAAAATAGTCTGGGTCCAATTAGGACACAAACCATAGTGTAACCTGAATGGACAGAATTTAATAGGGCAATTGTGCCTGGACATCACCCAGTCGGGTGTGAGAACTATGAAGAACCAGGAAGCTGGAGGGAGTGGCCCATGTGTCTCGGGCTATGGTGCAGGCCCAGGGAAGGAATGACTCTCGAAGGGTTCCCCCCCATTAGGGCAAAAATCTCTATCTAACCGGAGGGGGCATGGCTGATGTCCACGGGGAGGTGAAGTATGCGGAGGTGTTCCCCTGTGGCACCCCCTGGGCACCCACCCTCTGGGGTGCCCCGGGACATGGCCTAGGAATGGGCCTTGCTCTAAAACTCACTGGGGAGCAACTTAGACTGGTGGAGCTGAAACCCTGGGATGGTAGGTGAAGGGGGAGCAGGAAGACAGATGGTGACCCTTCAACGCTGACTGCTGCCCTGGAGGAGTGAGGAGAGTGAGCCAAGAGGAGACCTACCAGTGATGCTTAAGGGCCTGCCAGTCAGCAGGGGGAAGATTTGGAACACAAACCTACCCCCTCCTGCTCTTTCCTGGTTGAGGGTCCCTTCTGGGGCATTAATTCACTGGCACTTTTGCTTGGTCCTGTAAATGCAGATCCTACACCTGTGGCTAGAGGAAGCCCTCGATTCATCAGCTTGTGATGAGAAGCCCTCTGTACTGAATAGTGGGTGCTATGTGGATGCGGGTGCAGAATCCAAAGTATCCGCGGTGGGGACTTATTACTCCTACACTTCCTCCTGTCTCCACACTAGAAGGTAGACTGCGTGGGGGCAGGAGCCCTGTCTGATTTAGATGGCAGCCGGAGCAATGCCCAGCACATGGTATAGGTGTGGTCCATTTTTTGGCAAATTAACGGATTTCCCATGGGTCACAAGGAAAGTATGTGACACCTGCGTATGGGGCTCCAGAGATCTCCCTCCCTGATCTTGAGCTGGTGAGCATGGAGACCTTCAGAGCGGCCCACACCGTCTCTTTCAAAATAACCGTGCATGACCCCTTTGAAAGGGTAAGACCAAACCGTTCCTAATACTTCTAGATAAACACAAGGCTTGAGGTAGCTCATTTTTCAATTGTAAGCCATAGCAGCTGCCCTGGCCCAGGCTCTCCGGAGCTATTTCACTACAAACGGAAGATGTGACTGTGTAGACCAGGGAAGGCGAACTCAAGGCAGATAGTCTTCCTTGAGGGAATGCAGCTCTTCTCTTGCTGAGATCGCCCTGATCCTCAGCTATTGATGCCCAGGAATCTTTACCCATTAACCACTTAACAGCACCATCAATGTGTCAAGCTATACTTTGGTTTCAGCTAAGAACATTTCTGGCGCAGGTGTTTCATTAGTACTGCTTTAAGAGAGGTTCTGTATTTCAGGATAATTTTACTTGATGAAAGTCTTCATATTTGTCTAACATCAAATCCTCTTTGGGCCAAATATTTACCTTGATATTTTTATGCATCTAATATATATCTATAAACTTTTTTTTTAAATGGGATTCAGGCAGCAGAACCTGAACCGGGGTCTGGACTTTGGCATCTGACCTAGATAGGGGTCCAGGTACCTCAAGTGGAGACAAGTACAAATTCCAAATTAAATGGGTGAAAAATTTTTGGCTGTTCTCTAAATTTATCTTAGAGCCTGCAGCCTGGTTTTTTAAAATGAGGGCACGAATGCGTGATTCAAAATTAATCTTAGGAGCCAACCCAAAGTTGAGAAGCTTTATCAATGCTGGATAGATCAATAAGGTTTGAAATGAAATATCATAAATCGAGGGGGAGTGGATGTTAATCCAAATCCTGCTTCTGTATTGGGAGCTTCTATGTGAGCTGGTATGAGACGTCAGCGGAAGAAAATTTTAAGTGATGCCTTTTATATTCGGGAATCATGTCTGCAAGGGAACATCTCTCTACATAGTAGCACTAAGAGGTTTATCCCTTCACCTTCTTCAGATGTAGATATGAGAACACAGGGGGAAGCAAGCACCTGGTGCTCTCAGGTCCTGACTGAATCCATCAGTACGGGTTTCGGGAAGGCAGCTGATCAGGTGGCCGAGAGCCTTGGTGCTTTCCATTTGTAGAACAGGAACATCCACACCTACTCCCAAGTCTGTTGAAAATATAAAAGGAGATACTTTAGGTCAAGTGCATGGTGCTTAGCACGTGGTAAACATTAAACCCCGTAGGTAGGATTATTTTCATTGAATGAATATAATGTGGTTTGATGTGGCAGAAGACAGTCTAGACAATTTTGAAGAGCTCTGAATACCGCAGATTCTGCTAACAGGCCTCCTAGATTGGGGCCCACGGTATCCTTGCTTAAAGATGATGAACACTTCAGGCAATAGGACAGACTCCGTTTTTAAGGAATCGGGAATAAACGTTCTTGGAAAACCTGTTCTTGAACAAATTCAACCACCAATCCTATTAAGTTCCAGTACTGATAAAGCTTAAGTTCGGTTGTGGGTAACAAAAAACAGGGTGATAGTGAAGTTCGTTTCCTTTAGTAACTCTGGCCATCAGCCTCTGTTGTTGAACTGTCCCTGTTGCTCTGCCATCCTTGGGACTCTGCCCCCCATGGCTCACAATGGCTGCTCACGCTCCAGTCTCCACTCCTACATTCCAGTTGGCAGAAATGAGGAAAGAAATAACCAGGGCAGGCCTCCTCCTTTAAAGGAGTCTTGGAGTGCCTGAGTGGCCCGATCAGATGACTGACCCTTGATTTTTGGCTTGGGTCATAATCTATAGGTCATGCGGTCATGGGGCTGAGTCCTATATCAGGCTCTGGGCTCAGTGTGAAGTCTACTTGTCCTTCTCCATCTGTTCTTGTCACTCTCTCAAATCTTTAAAGAGATAACTGTCACAAGGGTGATAACTGATCCTTCCACTTTAGACTCTGTTGTCCAGAGCTTTGTCACGTGGCCGTACACCCAGCAGCAGTGGTGGCCGCCTTTCACGGGCTCCATTAACTGGTGGATCCCTTCCCTGGGAAGAAGGGAGAGTGTGTAGTGGGGGACGACGGGTAGTCTGTCTCCCATCCCTGCCCTTGTTCTGTGACCGATCTGACTGACCATGTTGGACCAACATACCCGAGGTGTTTCTCTGCCTTCCTTTGATAACGGAGATAAGGAGAAAGGATAGAGATCCCCTTCTTAAAATAATACTTTTAAAACCATGAGCAGTCTTGTCCAAGATTACCCAGTAAGCGGTAAAGACGGGATTTGAGCCCAGCTCAGTCCGACTGTAAAGGCCTGCTCTCCCCTTCTACCAGGAAGCTGCTGCCAGCAGAGGGTAGGAAGGCTTACCAGGTGAGGTCTGTGAGGCTGTCCAGATGTACACGTGTGTGCCTCAGGCACGTTGCTTTGGGAATGATGATTCATTGGTCTAACAAATCCTCTGCTAGCAAAGTAGCAGGTCGATGGATGTTGGTCAAGTGATCCAGACTCTGGGGCTGAGGCTCTTGGCTCCAGAAGCTTCTCCTATGAAGTTGAAGGTCAGAAGGAGGGCTTTAACAAATGTTTGTTGAAGGAATAACTTGAGTTTAAACTTGAAAGAGGCACAGTTGTTCATCTTCTAGAGTCTGATTATCCCTCTGCCTCCCCCCCATAAGTTTGTTGCAAAACTTTTTTAATCCCGTATTTTTAAAAAATTTAAATTCAATTAACATACAGTGTATTATTAGTTTCAGAGGTCTAGTGATCCATCAGTTGTATACAACACCCAGTGCTCATTACCCAGTGACCTCCTTAGTGTCCATCACCCAGTTACCCCATCCCCAAAACCCCTCCCTTCCAGGATTAAGAGTCTCCTATGGTTCATCTGCTTCTCTGATTTTTGTTTTATTTTTCCCTCCCTCTGTGATCCTGTTTCATTACTTAAATCCTCACATGAGTGAGATCATATGATAAAGGTCTCTGATTGACTTATTTTGCTTAGCATAATTCCCTCTAGTTCCATCCACATCATTGCAAAGGGCACACTTTCATTTTTTTGATGACTAATATTCCATTGTGTATACATACACACCATCTTCTTTATCCACTCATCTGTCGATGGACATCTGGGTTCTTTCCATAATTTGGCTATTGTGGATGTTGCTGTTGCAAAACTTCTATCCCTTTAATTTGCACTACAAAATGACCGGGGAAAGATCTTAATTTTGTCGGACATCATAGTATTAAAATTCGCAGCATGCTCCGTTACAATGAAACCAAGAAACCAGAATATCCAAAGCACTCACATTGTAATAGCTGGTAAGAGATCAGGCTTACGTGAATAAATCCTTGTTTGTGATTGGTTCTCGATGGAGGTGGTACCCAGTGCACTGAAATGTGCTCTGGAGCAAGAAAGCAAAAGCCCCTGATGAGGGTTTCCTGGGATTTGGGGGAAACCTTTGTTTACTAAACAAATCTTGTCTGGTGGTACCTACTTCATCTATGGGAAGTGTCCTCGGGTTGCTGGGTACCAGAAGAATCATGTGATGATTGAGGGGTAGCATGCTGTCTCAAAAGGAGTATAGGCTTTGGAATCAGATCTGGCTTGTTTTACATCTGGTTCTATTTTCTAGACCTGTGACTCTAGGTTGGTCTTTAAATTCTGTTTCTTCAGCTATAAGATAGGGATAATTACACCTGACTTGAGGATCTCAGAAGTCCCATATTTATCTCCTGAAACACTTATAAGTGGCTTAAGATCTAAGGTGTCACAACATTGTGTCTTATAGGATGGAGGTCAGTGTGCACATTGATGCTTCAGCTGGGGACTCACTAGTCCCCTAAGCATTCTGCTGTCTGTTGCTGCGTAACTCAACACTCCAAAACTTAGTTCCTTAAAACCTAGAATTCTATAGCAAGCAGCGCTTTGGAGGGACAGCTCATTGCTCTTCCAGGTGGTAGGGACTGGGGTCACTGGTGACTGCATGCAGTAGGAGATTGGCTGGAGCAGAAACTGAATGGCTTTTCTCGCCTATCTGGCACCTCTGTTGCAATGAATGGAACACCTGGGGGCTGGCTACATGCCTTTCTCTTTCTGCGTGTTTGCTCCGGCAAGGTAGCTGACCTTACGTGGTGGGGGACAGCTCTCGGAGAGCAAAAGAAGATGACTCTTCTAGGCCTGGAGCTGGCATGGGCTGTCATAGATGCTACATTCTACTGGGTCAGAGGTCTCTGGCCCAGAGTCCAGGGAAAAGGACTTAGACTTCATGTCTTGATGGGAGAAGGCAGGATTCGTGGCCATTATTGATCTGTGGCAATCATGACCTAAAAAAACCATTTTACCAGCACTGTTGACCACCAGCAGTGAAATGTTGGCAAATCCTAAATGAGGAATCCAGAATTGCTGCCATCTGCCAGAACAGGAATTGGTGCTATTAACAGGCCCAGGGCTATGTCTGGAGGCTCTGGGAGTGAAGTAGGGGAGTAAATGGTTTCTCTGGAGCCTTTATATTTTTTTCCAAAAGTGGTACCTTTACGAAGGTTTTAATAGGTTACCATAGTGGTTGCTAAGGCTGTGAAATCAGGAAGCCATCGAGAAGTAGCACGAGATGCATAAATGATGTGCTCCAAAAGTACATCTCGTGTGCATTTTCCTCCCTTATGAACAGCAATGCAAACTGCTCTCCTTCAACCCCAAACACATGGGCTTCCTTGATATAATCATATTGGAACCTATGGTGCCTCTCATGGGACCAGAGCAGCCTGGAAGCAGCCATGAGGTCCTGTTTGTGAATGAGCGTGGGCTTCCTTGTGCGTGTCTGCAAGTATGTTAGGGTGTGCAGAGGGATGTTGGACCAATGTGTCTGGTGCTATGTGGGTGTGCAAGTGTGTGTGGAGATAGTATGGGAGTGGGGGCAAATTCAAAACTGGGCAAAGGAAGGAGTCTGTGTGGAATCCTGATTCACAGAGATGTGATTAGGACCCGCCAGCCCCTTGGGGTGTTGCCTGACTCTGAAGTGTGTGGCTGGCTCCTTCCGCTCCTCACTAGGGGGTGACACATCAGAATCTTTTTAAGTGATGGAAGAGGCATGATTCCTGCCGGTCCAGGGAGTCTGGAGCCAGACACTGAAGGTGCAGGGGTCAGGATGCCAGGGTGGTGAGCAGAAGGCTCTGTGAGGCAAGCCAGTCACCGGTTCTGGAGCCCAGCCTGTTCCCCCTTCATCCTGGCAATGGGTGTCCTTGAACGGTGCACTGGGAATGGCCATTTTCCTTCTGCTTTTGGGAGTGGTCCTCACCAGCCCTGCAGACCCTTGTCCTTTCATCCCAGGCTCAGACATACCTACATACCTACCACATGTTTGTTCTAAACTACTCAACCCAACTCCCATGGATCTGGGAGCCAGAAGGAGCAAAGGGACAAACATCTTTATATGCCAGTCTTTTTCTCCCCACCCGCCCCCTTCTTTAGCAACTTTCAGCAGCTGGATGAGATTTTTCTTTAAGCCTGGGAAAATTTTCCCTCTTGTTTTCACTTTTAAATTCTGTTGTATTTCTCTGTGGGTTTGTCTTAAGTTCAGGATGATTGATGGGTTTGCAACGAAGGAAATAACTCAGTGAGTAAAATAATAAAGGACAAACAAATGGTGCTTCACCCCGGTAGGTTTCTGTTCCAAGTTTCCATAGAGCAGAGTGGCCCAGCCCTGGTGCCCAAGCACCAGTCAGGCCACCAGAGCCCAGAGAAGACCACATGGCCTCACAAAGTTTCCATCATGCTGGTCTCTGAGATGGATGGGTTAATAGCCTGAGCAAGATGTGACTTGTAGAGAAGCCAACATGAATAATTGAAGATGCCTGTCTTGCTGGGTGCCCAGTAGCATGAGACACAGATCCGCTTCAGTCTTGAATGGGACAACTCTTCTACTTCTGATGGTCCCTGGAGAACCCCACCACTGGAAGAAAATGCCACTTGGCAATACTAAATACAAAAAAAAAAAATCTGATGGGCTAGTGAATGGGGTAATGCTTCATGCACAGTCTACTCCAAGACCTTTCTCAACTCCCAGCTCCCACACAGTATCCGTAAAACCTGAACTGTGATAGTGTCTGTATTTCCTCTCAGAAGTCAGTAGTTTAATAATTGTGTGAAACATGAAGTTGCTTTTTAAGGGAGGTATCAACTGGCATTCCAAGGATGTTAGCTCTAGTTACTGAGCTTTGAGCTAATCAGATATTCCTATTTTCCAGAAAAGATTCAAAGTCTGAGGTTAAGGGACTGGTGCTGCCCCGCCCAACCTCACCTGAGCAGGGAATTGCAAGGAGATCTAGCAGCGAGAGTCCAGTCAGGGGTCAGAAACCAAACAGTAATTTGAACACAAAAGTTTCCTATAAAGAGTTAACAATTTACAGGACTTTACAAAGGGGTGGTGGTGGTGGTGGTCGTGGTGGTGGTGGTTGGGCAGGAAAGAACTCTGAAATATACTCTAGGGCTCTGAGAGTTCTCGGGGAGGAGCTAACTGGGGAGGAGGACCTTCCTCATTCCTGGAATTCATGCCACCCTGGAGAGGGTGTGGCCATGGTCCCCACAACTTGGCAGAGAAGGTCATTGGGTTGCTGGGGCCCAAGCTGCTCCATAACGGGAGCATCTCTGGGCTGGCACCAGGAAGCTGGAAATCCCCCACTGGCTTGCAGGCAGTCCTAGACAAGCAACTGCCTGCTGGGATGCTGATGCTTCCTGGGACGCTACCTGTGGGGGAAGGGCTGCTGACCTCGCCATTAGGAGACCTGTGTTTGGGTCGGGGTGCCCAAGAGCTCACTGGGATTCTGTCTGCACGGGTGCCACTTCAGTCTGTAGGGGAGAGCTGCGTTAGTTCTGCACACTGGCTCAGCACCATGAGAGCAAGAAGGAGACCAACCCTACAAGGTGGGCGGTGGGGGGGTGGGAAACCTGTCTTTTTTGCCAGTTTTTTCAGTGCTCACTATGGATACAGGTTAATATCGTACAGTAGGTGGAAGAGAACTATTCCAGCATCCCAGGCAGGGTGATGAAGGGTGGATTTGGAACAGTGACCGTACATGCTGGGCAGCCTGGAGGACATTGGGACTTAGTTCTTTTACCTTCTAGGGAGCTCGTCCTTCTACAGAACATGGCATGCCCTTAGTGGCCTTTTATTTTTAAGAGATTTATTAATGTGTGCATTAATAATGTGTGCATGCCCAAGGAGGGGAGGGAAGAGTAAAAATCCCAAGCAGACTTGCTGAGCACAAAGCCCCATGTGGGGCTCCACCCCACAAAACTGAGATCATGACCAGAGCTGAGACCAAGAGCCAGATGCCCAACTGACTGAGCCAGGCGGGTGCCCCTGTTGTTCTCCTTAATTGTGTACTGAGAGACCAGAACTATGGTAGACTTTAGATACTGAACAAAAAAAGGTGTAGGATCTAGAGTTCATTCTAGTCAGATCCTCAGGTCTGAATAAATTGGTTTTAATCATTGCCCTATCACAGTATACTTGGGGCCACCACTCTGCCAGAGAAATGACAGAGTTAAGGTATTTAACATATGGTTTTTTGAGCATTTGATATATGGCTAGTGCAATCAAGGAACTAAATTTCTAATATAAATTTCAGTGTAAAATTTAAGAATATTCTGTATTTTTTTTAAAAGATTTTATTTACTCATGAGAGACACAGAGGAAGAGACAGAAGCAGGCTCCACATGTGGGACTCGATCCAGGGACTCCAGGATCATGCCCTGGGCCGAAGGCAGGCGCTAAACCACTGAGCCACCCAGAGATCCTGAGTATTCCATATTAAAACACTTTGTGTAGGACAACTTGGATTGTTGTCCTGTTACAAGGATTACATGGGAGGTTTTATGGGCCTGGCCAACAGGGGACACACTTCACTTCCAATCTGTTGGCTGGAGATGAATCACTTGGTCACAGGGAAACTGTGTCCCGGGCAAAGTGAAACATTTGGTGGACGACTAGCCACAGCCTGTCTCAGGAGATTTAAATAGGATTTGTCCAGAGTGCCAGTGGAGGTCCCTGTGTAGGTTCAATCAGCTGCTCCTCTTTATTTGGACGTGATGGTTAACTCAGTTGGGGAAATAATCTAAGCTGATTTGATCAGAGGAAACCTTTTAAAAGAGAATACTAGGACACAGACTCTGCCTGCTGGGGTAGCGACATGAGGTGTAGAGTGGTTAACCCCACGGGGAGGGAGCCTGTGTAATGGGAAAACATAGTCAGGATCCTGAGTATGGAGCCAATTCAGAGGAAGCAGAGCCAAGAGAGAAGTCAGGGTGATATCATTTGAGGTGGAGATCCAGACCAGTTTGAAGCCACCTCGTGCCTAGTTATGTGACCCAGTGCATTCCCTTCTAACCTCACCTGGTTTGGGTTGAGTTCTCTGTTGCTTGTGAAAAGAATTCTCCCAGTTGTAAGCTACTGTGATTGGGGGTCTATGTTAACACAAGACCTATTCAGGCTATCTCATGAACGTGGGGGTGAATCCTAAAGATCTGCTTGGTGTGAAAGGAGGATCCAGTAGGGAATGACTTATGAATTGCTCTCTACCATCAAGTTCCCACGACCTCTCACATTCTGTCTCTGCTTCACTGTGGACATCTGCATGAGTTGTAACCTTGGTTTGCATTTGGCCATTATATTGGGATCTCCCTACGTCCACTGTGTATATGATAGGTCCATTTGGTAGTTCTTGTCCTGGCATCCCTTCTGGTTTAGCTTTTGTCCTGGATTTTTCATTTGTTTTTAAAGATTTTATTTCCTCATGAGAGACCCACAGAGAGGCAGAGACATAGGAAGAGGGAGAAGGTGGCTTCCTGCAGGGAGCCCAATAAGAGACTTGATCCCAGAACCCGGGATCACACCCTGAGCCAAAGGCAGATGTTCAACCACTGAGCCACCCAGGTGCCTCCTGGATTTTTCACTTTTAATGGAATGTTAGTAATAGCATTAAAGAAAGACCTGGTTTGGTAGACATTTCACCTTGTACTTTTAGCTCTTACCATCATTTTGTCTAGTAGAGTGTGAGATGCCAGTGCAGTCAATGTAGTTTTTTTTTTTTTTTAGACCCATGGTTAAATCTGAAAGACTATGATGATCTTTTCTTTTATATTTAATGTAATCTAGTGACTATCCCTCACTTCAAGGATAGTATGTAGATGAAATAAAAATAAAAAAAAATATACTTTGATTAGGAACAGCTGGAGCTAACCTGTTGGCCTGGCTGGCTATGGGAGAAATACTGCAGCACCACCTCTGCCAGCCAATTAGTCTACCAGCTTGTTGTGCTGTGGCCTGAGCTTGTGAGATGCAAAGCTGTCACAAATTCATTAAGTAACTTAGGAAATTTTTTGGGTGAGGTATGTGAGTTGCAGAAAATAAAGGCTGAGAAGTCCTGGCATAAAGCCAATCAAGGACATTATGAATGTTCTTACTGTGGTGGTTTTCATAATTTAGTGCGTGGTGTATATCTGTGGCTTTTTATTTTTGGTAAAGCTTTCATAATTGGCAGTAATTATAATCACAAAGTTTAAGATAACTTCTAGTATATTCTTTTTCACTATCAAAAGTATCTGTTGAAAAGTTTGGATGATGCTGTAAAGTCCTTTTTTATACCTGTCTCACTACCTCATTCTGTTTTTCTTTGAGCTAAGAATTTTAAGGCCGTCTTATTGGTCCAGCTTTTGGCAATGCCAGGCCCTTTGTTATGGGTTAACTGATGAATCTGCTGCTCTTGAACCCACTGCTCATACACGGTCCCATCAGCTGTGGTGGAATTGTGTTGGGGTCAGGGTGTCCTGTGGACAGAGGTATTATCTGTTACAGAACAGTCACTTTTCACTCAAAAGTGAATATGGGCATGAAATTGAAATTTGAAAATTTGAAAATTTGAATTACCATGTAAAAGCACTTAAAAATAACTGCTAAGTTCCTGTAAGGGTGAAGACTTGCTGCTTGAAAGCTTGAAGCATGGATTACTAACAATCACTTAATAGAATTTAATTTGAGGTCAAGTTTTATAGAAGTGCTAGGTCCGTATACTCTTCAATAAATGTATATTAATGGTACAGGTTGATCTCAGGTGTTAGACTCCAAGAAAATGTTATCTGCTATGGGGAGCTTGGAACAGTTTTCGTCATGTGTTGCTCCATTGAATTAGGGGCTCAGTGGAATATGGTAGCAGGCTGAGAGACCTGATGGAGCCAGGGTAGCTGTGATCCATAGCTTGTCTCCTGTCTCAAATAAGTCCCAGAAATCTGAAAACATGGCAAAAGTCTGGTAAGAGCCCCCTATAACCTGACAGCAAAACCTAAACTTCCCCTCCGGAAAAGGAGTGAGCTCTTCATGATCTTTCCCATGCCCCTCTCTGTAGCTCCCTCCTTTCTGCAGACTGACCATACCCAGTACTCAGCGTTTTTTATGCCCCTGTATTCTTGCCTCTGCCTTTTCTCTTCCTGTTCAGCTCCTATTTAGTCCTTGACACTCACCTCTTGTATTGATTTACCATTGCCGCCTAACGAACTACTACAAACTCAGTGGCTGAAAATAACACATGCTTATTGTTTCATCAGACAGTAGGGTTGGCAAGGCTAAGTGGAGTCCTCTGATCCTGGATCTCAAGGGCTTTAATCAAAGTGTTGGCTGGACTGCATTCCTTTCCAGAACTGTGTTCTCTTCCGATCTCATGAAATTATTAGCACAGTTGGGTTCTTTGTGGTTGAAACATGGAGATTTCTGTCAGCCAGGCCACTCTCAGATCCTTGAGCCCCTGCGTTTCTGGCCAGGTGTCCCCTTAAATCTTTAAGGCCACTGGAAGTGCTATCACTCAAGGATGCTAGGATGGAGTCTTAGGTAACCTACCATAACATAACCTAACCTAACATGGCTTTCCCATCACCTTCACCAGATTCAATTGCATAGAAGTGGGGCAGTGTCCACACATACTCAAGGGCTAGGGGTTATGCTTGGATGACACTCCTTGGGAGTTATTGGAGGGTGTGCATGTGCATGGCTGCCAATGACACACATATTCCCACACAAAAGATACTTCATTTCATTCCAAAATTTCTAAAAGTCTCCTCCTGTTACACCTCTTTTCAAATTGTTCCCTATTCCTCTTCCTCAACAAAGTCGGATTTCTCTGCCTCTGTGCTTCTGCCTTTTTTTTTTTTCTGCCTTATTTTATCCATGTTGCTGTTACAGGATCACCTCCAAAGGCCTAGGTCTCCTTGAGTGACCCATGGGGCCAATTTAGGTATATCATCAATTCTTCTCTAAATACAATCCTATACCGAAATACATTGATGGCTCGCAGAGGAGGCCTTTGTGAGGACAGGCTTATACACCCTGGACAGCCAAACCTTCTATTTTCAGGTCTCGGTTCTTTCCAAATATCTTAACCTGGGAAACCGCCATTCTTGCTGCTCTTCCTCCCCCATGTCTCCATCATTGCCAGTCCTTCTCTTCTTCCCTCCATCTCCAGCCCTCACTTGGCTACTCGTGTTCTAGTCTCTTGGCCCTCTTCCAGATCTCTTAATCACTTATGTTTTGACTTAGCCTTTTCCTCTTTTACAATGTGCATCTCTAAACTTAACCCTACCTCGACAGAATCAAAGATTATTATCCACTATCCTTCGAAATAAGGAAGGGATTGTAACTACTTAATAATTTTCCTATCCTAATTGTACTCATTAGGTCTACCTTCCTTGCCACACATAGTCATCCATTTATTTGTTGAGTGAATTAATAAGCATCAAGATAACTTATCTGGATAATTCAAAGCACTAAACAAATTTTCACTTTGGTTTTACTTGTATCATCTTAGCCTGAATTGGTAAATTGCTTCTGTTAGTGGGTGATCTAGTTCTGTATTCACACAAAGGCTTCAATCCCTCTGCCTCTTCCTTACTCGGTAGTCTTCTGCTATGGACCTATCCTTTCCCTCCCACAGCTCACTGGTGGTTTTCAGCATTGAGGGGTGCCTTCTGAGGATCCTATTCACTTAAAGCACTTTGGGCAGGACATGTGAAAATATGGGAAGGGTCACTGTAGTTGAAAATGATGTTCACAAATACTCCAGTTCTTTCTCTGTGCACATGATAGGATGGTGCTGCTTTATCCCATTCCAAGTTAGGTATGGCTGTGTGAATTGCTGTGGCTGACAAGATGTGCATAGGAATGACATGTGTGACTTCCTGTAGAAGACTGAAGCCAGACGTGACCTCCCTCCTTCTTCTTGGGGTTGTGCAGTATATGCGGAGAAGAATCCTCTAGTAACTGGGGCCCTAGGGTGACTAAAATGATCATGGCTCCCTCTGCCCCTGACCTGCATTAGATGTGCAGTGGGAGTGAGCAATAAAGGTTTGCTGTGCTAACTCTCGAGTTTGGGGGTTGTGATGATAGCTAGATTGAGAATCAAGTTTGCCAGCATATATACATTTCAACTCTTCCTCTAATTTGCCAGAATCATGTTTTCAAATCTTCTGAGACCTATACAGAACATGTTAAAAGGGGCACTTGGCTGACCAGAGAGCCTCTACTGACAAGAAATAAATTCGTGTTGGGTTCTCTTATTCTCTTTTTTGGACCATCTTTTCCTAAGATGCAGGGACCCTGAAAGAGCTAGTGGATCCTGGACATAGAAAGCAATTTGGAAACAGAGCAGAGTTATGAATTGCTTCTCTTAAATGTCAAACGATTGGCTTATTTTCTGTCTAGATCCAATGTCTCTTACAGTACAGCCTGGACTCCTCTCGTTGCTCTTGCCCCTTCTCTGTTAGTCACAAGAGTTGCATTTCATTAAATGATGTATTCTTTACCATAAAGAAAACCACTCATCAATGCTTTTAGTATACCTGTCAGTATTTGAACACTTGGTATAGAAGTGTATGATCCATGGTGCTCATTGAGGCTAACATTTGAATGACTGCAGAAGCAATGCCGAAACTGATGGATGGCATGGTGGAGAGATACGCCCCTGAGGCCTCCTTTACTCCTTTACAGTATCCAAAGGGCCAGTGGAAGGATGGCAATTATTTTATTTGGCAATCCAATTGTCTGTCTTTGGAAAATGATAGGATGAAGAGTAGAAGTCACAAATAATACCTTTCCCACTGCCCAGGTATAATTGAGCTATTTACAATCCCTGCTGCTTTTATCTTTGCTCTGCATTAAAGATTAACCTGAGAGGAGGTTTGTAGTAGAAGAGAGAAACTGTTTAAAAAAAAAAAAGTACTTGCAGACATCTGCAAGCAACTATATATTCGTCCCCTTCAGAGGAATCTTGTGGGGAGGATGTATACTTATTCAAATGTGATTGTCGTGTTGTTTTTTTTTTTTTTTCAAATATTCTTAACATGCATTTTTTTTTTAAGCAAATGAATTCTATGTAAAGTACAGTGTCAAGTTTGTGTCACATATGGTGCTGGAACTTGGGAAATAATGATGAATGAGTTGGTCTTAGCTCCCCCGAGATCTTTATCAGCTATTGGGGGATCCTAGACAGTAAACCGAATGCTTTCACTATGGGTCTGATGAATGCAGTGGGGGATGTACACACAGATGCTGTGGGAAAACACCAGAGGGAACCCTCAACCTTGGCTGATGCTCTAAAAAGTCTTTCCTTGATCGTGTAAATGGACTTTGGAGAAAGTGGATAAGAGGAAGGAGAGATGTGTAAAGTGGTAATATGCGAGGTTTGGAGCCCCGCAGGCCATTTGTAGGGGTGGAGTGGGCATGAAGGATGGAGAGGATACAGGATGTGGGAGGAGTGGTGAAAAAGGCTCTACCAGCTTTGAGGGATCTCCTGGACCTCTAAGTCAAGAACAGAATAGACTTAAAAATGTGTGTGTGTGTTGTGTGTGTGTGTGTGGTGTGTGTGTGGCAGAATTAATATTGTGAAAATGTCAATGTTACCCAGGGCAATTTACACGTTCATTGCAATCCCTATCAAAATACCATGGACTTTCTTCAGAGACTTAGAACAAATTATTTTAAGATTTGTGTGGAATCAGAAAAGACCCCAAACAGCCAGGGGAATTTTAAAAAAGAAAACCATATCTGGGGGCATCACAATGCCAGATTTCAGGTTGTACTACAAAGCTGTGTTCATCAAGACAGTGTGGTACTGGCACAAAAACAGACCCATAGATCAATGGAACAGAACAGAGAACCCAGAAGTGGACCCTGAACTTTATGCTCAACTAATATACGATAAAGGAGGAAAGACGATCCACTAGAAGAAAGACAGTCTCTTCAATAAATGGTGCTGGGAAAATTGGACATCCACATGCAGAAGAATGAAACTGGACCACTCTCTTGCACCATACACAAAGATAAACTCAAAATGGATGAAAGATCTAAATGTGAGACAAGATTCCATCAAAATCCTAGAGGAGAACACAGGCAACACCCTTTTTGAACTTGGCCACAGTAACCGGAGAAGGACAAACAGTGTATGTTTCTCATTCATTTGGGGAATATGAATAATAGTGAAAGGGAATATAAGGGAAGGGAGAAGAAATGTGTGAGAAATATCAGAAAGGGAGACAGAACATAAAGACTTCTAACTCTGGGAAATGAACTGGGGTGGTGGAGGGGGAGGAGGGCGGGGGGTGGGGGTGAATGGGTGACGGGCACTGAGGGGTACACTTGACGGGATGAGCACTGGGTGTTATTCTGTATGTTGGTAAATTGAACACCAATAAAAATTTATAATAAAATGTGTTTTAAGTTTACTTCTTCGATTTGGATGTTTAATATATATATACACACACATATATACACACGAGTTAAGAAGAATGGTGGAGATATTCATGCATCATAAAGATATTTAAAACCATGAATCTGGGTAAGATAATGTAGAGAATATGTGTAGGCAGAGTAAAGGAGAGGTCCAAAAATGGGGAACCTGGGCCATTTTTAAGATTGAGGTAAGGGAGAT